>NC_141678.1:63970452-66783785 GCF_028749965.1 Puma concolor
ATATGAATTTGATCCTTTCATCTCTGTTCACTCTCCCCTCTACTCCCATAAATACACCTTTCCTTCTACTAATCGTACAGTTATTTCAGGGTCAGCCCCAGTTTCATGTGTTCCTACTACTTTCAAACATCTTTAACTCTGAGGGATCATTTTGATTTCTGCAGTTCCTGAACAATTATAAATGCTATTTCCTTGAAATATTCAGTAGAGTGTTAATAGTTCATTATACATTCACCCTTGAACAACATGGGGGTGAGAGGCACCAACCACTCCCCACCATGCAGTTGAAAATTGGCATATAACTTTGACTCCCCCCAAAAACTAATACCCTGCTGACCAGAACCCTTACCAGTAACAGTCAACTAATGCATTCCATGTTCTATGTACTATATACTATATTCTTACACTACATGTTTTGTATATTATATTGTATTCTTGCAGTCATACCTAACTTTGTTGCTACCATTTCTAGGCTAGGTGCTTTGCCAGTTCTCAAATTATTTCAAATATCCACAAAATTTTCTGATTTATTGAAAAAAGTCCCCATACAAGTGGACTCAGGCAGTTTGGACCCATGTTATTCAAGAGCCAACTGTACTTTCTATTTTAATAGGTGTCATCAATATTTTGATATTGTCGAAGATTCTAGAAGTTATACATGTAAGATATGGGGGTTAGAAGAGCTTTTTGGGGTCTCTGATATTACTCTAGTGGCTATTCTTAGGTCTGTTTAACTCAGTCCAGGACAGCATTAAAGAGTAGAGCTGTGAGCCACACCAACGGTATAAGGGTTAACATTCAAATTTAAGGTTCTTTAGTGTTCATCTCATTTCTTTTATATATGGTGTGACCCTGAAATATAAATTACTGTGGACTGAGCATTATTCTGTAAAGGTCAAGACTATTTGTTTAAAATTTACTAGATGGCCAAGCAATGGAAAAAATACCTTATTGCATTTTCTGCTTTTCTTTGCTTCTATAAAACAAAATTAGTACTTTTTGCATTTGAAAAACACTATACGTGACTTCTTCAGAGCTGCATTCTAAGCTCTAATTGATGTACAATAGAGCAGTTATATTTAAAATATAGTACCGATCATTTACCGGGGAGGTTTTTGTATCATACTTCTGAGGATACAAGAGAAAAATAAATTCAGATTTCAGTTAAACTTCTGGAAATACAAATGGTAGTATCTTTATTCTAGTATCTGTTTTTTCCCATTCCTGACTTTTTGAAAGTTATCACCACTCATTTTTTGGTTTTTACTTTTTATACTCCATCCCAAGGATAATTCAGCTAAATATATTGTGTGTTTATATGCAGATAAGAGTTTGCATATATTTACATGGTAGGATTATAAAGATTACTTTTTTTTTATTTTTTTTTATTTTTGGGACAGAGAGAGACAAAGCATGAACGGGGGAGGGGCAGAGAGAGAGGGAGACACAGAATCGGAAACAGGCTCCAGGCTCCGAGCCATCAGCTCAGAGCCCGATGCGGGGCTCGAACTCACGGACCGCGAGATAGTGACCTGGCTGAAGTCGGACGCTTAACTGACTGCGCCACCCAGGCGCCCCAAAGATTACATTTTTTAAACCAGGACTTTTGGTAGTTTATCAAGTCACATATTATCTGACTCAGTCCTTATCAGAACCCCTACATTTTGATAAGACTGATATTAACTACATTTTATGATGGAAGAAACTCTCGTCCCAAAAGTTTAAGTAATCTGCTAAAAACAGACAATTTTGGAGGGAAAAAAAAGAATCCATCACAGACAAATGCTACAAACTTCTCAAAACTGATATTATAAATATGTTAATTCTTCTATCACGTAAGTTCCAATGTGACTGGTAGTAAATCATATAAAGGGGAAAGATCATTAGCACACCTTTTGTATATAAAACACACCTCTTCAAGCCAACCACCTCATATTTTACCAGATGTCCAGTCCTCTTTAAAAGTGAAGATTTGTACATATGTGTATAGTATACAATAGTCCTATTTCCCAAGATTACAACGTCATCGAAATTATGACTATTCGAAGTGAGGACTTTGAAGGAAACTTACTTGAATAGAGGATTCTGGTACTTTTGTTTACAAACTGCTACACTATTATGATCAACTAGTGTTTTTGTTTGTTGTTTTCAGAGCAAATTGAATATCAACTAGTGTTTTTGTTTGTCAAGAGCAAAATGAATATAGCTAGCTAGTACACATGTATGTAATGAATATGGCATTTTCACTTTTCCTAGTGCTATTTAGTGATACTATAGTGTCTGGGGACCAGGACTAAGCATTACTGCTCTTGCAGCTTGATTCCCAGTGGGTAGAATGTTAAACTTTCATTATCTACTCACAAAGTTAATTGTTCCTACTATTTGTAGATGAGCTCAGAAAAAGAAGATACAACCCTCACAGAAGAGCATGCAATCATTTGGGTACAAGACAGCAGGTATATTTCTGTTACACTGCGAAAATTTTTAACACATTCTTGTAACATAACCATTTTGTTCTCTGTCATATGGACCCAAAGCATTGGGCTTTTTTGACTCATTGTCTCCTACCCAGCTATGACTTTAAGACCGTAAGAGTGGCTATCTGTATTATCTATTATTCCACTAAAATTTTTGATACCTAATGCTATGGACTTGGAAACCAGGTAAGTGCATTTTAATTGTGGATGGATAAAGAAAAGAGGTAAACAGATTTTTAAAAAGACCCAAGATTCTCTTTTGAATACCTTTCATAAACAGGGTCTTTATGGTTTCTTCAAGATTCATCAGTTATAGGCCTGGTATATGGAATGCTGCCATAATTTAATACCAAGTTTCTCTGTGGACTAAGATGATCTAAATTAATTCCACAAATGGAAATGAAGTTCCTTTAAAGTTCCATAATTGGACAAGACTCTCAGATTCCAAAGGTAAAGGTGATCATGAAACCAATGGTCACATTCATGAAAACATGGTATCTCATGGTGAAGAGATTGGGGAAGGGAGGGCAACTTTTCCTTGAAAAGGTGATACTTGCAGTGAGTTCTTAGCAAAAACAGGTGTTAACTAAGCAAAACATAAAATTGAGGTGGAGGTGGGGTAAGGCATAACAACGTATTTTAAACTCACAGATCACTTGTTGAAGGAACACTGAAAATATAGGAAAGGCATTGGATTTTGTACCATAAAGACAGATAGTAGTAGTTAAGGGCAAAGAGAAAAGAGGAGAGAGTGATACCTGAGGAGGCTTAAAAGGTTGATGAAGAGCAGCCCAACCAAGGCTTAAAAGGATGTATTAATTTATTCTCCTAAATGCCAAGAAAAGTCATTGCAATAAACCAAATGTTAAGGTCTCCCCAAATTCATATGTTGAAACCCTAATCCCCAATGTGATGGTATTTAGAAACATTTAATTACTTTTTGGAGGTAATTAGGTCATAAGGGCACAACCCTCATGAGCGGAATCAGTGCCCTTCTTAGGAGTCAGGGAGCTAGCTCTCTCTACAATGTGAGGACACAGCCAAAAATGGCCAGTTATAAACCAGTAAGGGAGCATTTATCAAGAACCTGACTATATTGGCACCTCCGTAACAGATGCCCAGACTCCAGAAATTGCTTGTTACTTAAAGCCACCTAGTCTATATTAATTTGTGCTAACAGCCCAAACTAAGACAGCCACTGAAGAATCTTCAGCAGAAAGAAAGGTGTGTATGTGTACATGTGTATTTGTATTGCTTGAATGTATGTGAAGGTAGGTCAGATGCGAATTTTCAAAAGATCATTTTGGAGACTTAAGATGGAGACCTTTATTCTTGCCTTAAACATTAGAAATCAGTTTTCTAAAAAATCTAATAATCCCTAACTTTGTCAAGAAAGAGACAGTGGATTAAAAACAGAGTAATACTTTTAAAGAGGAAGGAAAAGTGGAATAAAAGAAAAAAAACAATGAATGGAAGTCACAAAATAGGGCAGCAGGAATGTATCCAAACATACCAGTAAATTCAACAAAGTGAAGGACCAGACCATTTTATTACAAAGAGAAATTATCTAATTAGAAAAACTCATATAAACTGCATGTGTAAATAGCAACAGAACATTTGAGAATCTGTGCAGGGCCATATCAGAGAAGCAAAAATCTGGATAGCCATGTGCAATAACAAATATGAATTTCATACACCCAAAAGAGTTAAGTGTGAAGAAGCCGATCCAGAATATAGATTATATAATTCCATTTATATAAGTATTACAAAATGGTCAAAATTAAGTCAAATGTTTAGGGATGCTTGCTGGTATTAGAGACTTAAGAAAAACAAGGACAAATTTTAGGTTCTATAGAGGGCAGGTATTGGACGGTGAGATGATGTACTTCTGAGATTCTGACCATATGCCATATTAGCTGTATGCTACATGTGAGTAGCTATTATGTGATAAATGAGTGAATGGTGTTTTACTTTGTACATACTTTGGCAGGTTATTCTTCGTATTCAAAAAAAGTTTAAAGTAACTAAAAAAATAATGATATATTTAATTCATTTGGCCAAAAATGAAAGTCAATTTTAGCTGTTGGGTAAGCTATAAAAAATTAAGAACTGACAGACACCCACATGGGATTTAATATGCCTGCTCAAAGGGTAATTTTGTAATTTTCTTTAAGATGTAAAATTCATATGCCTGATGACCTAGCAATTTTGGTGTATCAGTATGTAGCCTATAGAAACACTCATGTGTGCCCAAGGAAGATGTTTATTATTGTTTATATGTGAGAAAACTAGAAATAAGTTGTCCATCCTTAGGAAGTGGCTAAAAATTATCACTGAGAATAACTGTAACTTAATAGTCCATGATTGTTTACCAAATAGACTAGGATATAGGATGAAATGCTCCATATTAGCTAATAAGATTGACATAGCTTCCTATGTTCTGATCTCACAAGTTCTCTATTTACTGACACGACCAATTCTAAGAACTTTTTCCCCCCAAGACATATTTTTGATTTAAAAATACAAATTGGGGCGCCTGGGTGGCTCAGTCGGTTAGGCGGCCGACTTCGGCTCAGGTCATGATCTCACGGTCTGTGAGTTCGAGCCCCGCGTCGGGCTCTGTGCTGACAGCTCAGAGCCTGGAGCCTGTTTCCGATTCTGTGTCTCCCTCTCTCTGAGCCTCCCCCATTCATGCTCTGTCTCTCTCTGTCTCAAAAATAAACGTTAAAAAAAATTAAAAAAATACAAATTGTAGAATGTTGCAGATGATCCAAAATCATTCATGTATTTACAAAGACCTAAGAACGATAATAAATTATTTTCCCAAATATGCAATTTTATGTGAAGGCATAGCATCTTTTCCCAACTGATACTAGTCATTATCTCTGGATATGAGGATATTCCAAGTGGATGCTTAAAGATTATATACACACACACACACACACACACACACACATATAGTAAGCTAATATAGATATATACTATAATTACAATTTTCCTATTTTAGCTACAGGGTGGGTATATAAAAAGGCTGAGCATGGACTGAATGGATACAGTGACCTCACTGAGAAAGCTGTTACAGTAATTCGAGAAAGATGTTGTACCAGTTGTGATAGTGAGAATGTATTTGAAAGGTATTTACGAGTTATAATTAGTAGGTCAATGATGACGTGGCTATGAGGGGTGAGTAAGAAGAGTTAAGGAGGACTTCTAGTTGGGAGTTTGAATTGCTAGATGGATAACATTGCCATACACTGACACAGACTACTACAAGAAGAACAATTTTGATAGAGGTCAGATCATGAGCTTAAACTGAAAGGGTCAAAACTGATACATCAGGACAGCCAAATAGAAAGGTCAAGATAGTAGTTGAATGGGCAGTTCTAGAGGACAGAAAATAAATTGGACAGAATTCTTTATATGTATGTTAGATACACAAATTTGGGCATCATGGACATATCAACGCTAATTAACACCATGATAATGGGTGAAGTTATCTGGGAAAAGAGCCAAAAGTGAGAAAAGAGTCTAAGACTAAACTCTGATAATTGTCTATCTGGCCAGATATAGGAGGAGTATTCAAAAGCAACAGAGGACTGCTTGAAAATAAGTAACAAACCAGGAGATGAGGACGTTGAAAAAAAAAAAAAAAAACCAAACTAATTGATTATGCCAAAGGGCATAATCAGTGGTATTTGTTACACCTTAGAATACGAGTAAACAGACAATCAAATGTTTTTTGAATTTACAGCATGATGAGGACTTAGTGTATTTTCAGTCAAATAGTAGTGTGGAAGCCAGATTACAGTATTTTGAAAAGCTAATTAATAGTTGTTTAGAAAGGTGGAAACAGCTAGCATAAACTCTCAGAAAGATGAGAGTGGAGAGAACAAAGGAGCAGCTCACTGGAAATATACAGCTTGGAAAATTAACCTAGATGGGAGAATATATGGAAGTTTAAGACAGCTGCACCAACCACATGCTAATTGGAGCCCTTGCCTTTCTTAGTCTATTATGCTCCCATGTATCCATTGCTGCGCAGCTTTCATTAGTTAACTTGGTTCTGATTAAGGGAGGTTTCACTATTCCTAGATGCAGGACATATAGGAACTTAGAAAAAGGAACATTTTTTTTTTTAACGCTATTATCTAGCTTCTAAGTAAAAACAGTGAGGGCGTTTGTTTGTTTTTTAATATATGAAATATTCAGATACCCAAGCTAGCAAAAATGTCTTCTTCCAGAAGACATGGCTAATTGGACTCTGTGCTTCTGACATCTAATCTACTCCCTGTCCACAATTTCTATCTGTGCAGGATATACTATAACATGAAGTTATTAAAGAAGGTTGTGTTTTTTCCCTAGAAAAATCCCATGCACACCAGCTTAAATTGCTGAGTCAGGGAAATATCCCATGTTAAAAGGCGATTATGTTTGTCCTAGTGAGAACCCACACTATGAGACGGTCTTTAATCAAAGAAAAAAAAATTGTAGAACATGGACAGATATAGGACATGTTCAATTTGATTATCTACATGAATCCAACAAACCAAGTATTTCTAAAGGTCTCTCCCCATGTCCTCATTTCATACTGAGTAAATACATGCTGATATGGACAACATTGAAGTGAAATGTCAAAGTGTTGACCTCTTTATTTTCCAGGAATCATCTTAACATAGTACTTAAAATTACACTAGTTAAATTAGAAGACTTAAGTAGTATCAGCCACGGCTAATAATAAAGATTCTCTTTGAAGAGAGCATAAATTTGGAGGCATTCAAAGTTGTGACTTTGGGGTCAAATACAGGTTTAAATCTAGTTCTACAAATTTCTAAACATATACCACTGGGTAAGTAGATCTAAATGACACTGAAGTACCAAGAGGTAGAGTACAGTTCTAAAGTTTTTCTAAGTAGAATATTTTACACTTTCCATCTTTTTTTAAAATTGCATGCACTGAGGAAGGTAAATTAAAGTTGTGTTAGCTCTTTTCAGGTAGGCCTAAAATAATTTGTTTATATCACAAGTTGCAACCATCAGCAATCAGCCAATTTTTAGGTCATACCAGTATGAATATTTTTTTCTTATTACAATTGTTTATGGAGTGTGCTCATTAGGAGCCAATAGAATAGCAAAAAGGTCTTTAAAAATAAACTTCTGAAAAAAGACAAAGTATTAATACAAATTATTTGACTTCATAGTAAGTTTCCCCTCATGATAACCACTGAATAGGCAGAAGATATGTTGAGAAGTGCTTCTGCTGTAGGCACATGATTTTCCTCAAGGACATCTATATCTACACAAAGTGACAGAATTGATATGTGTCTTGTTGCTTAGGTTGACCACAGATCATTTTAATCAGCTGAATACAGTCATCACAGATGATGAACTAGAAGTTTCCATGCTTATGATACTATTTCACAACTGTATTGAGAGTAATAAGAACACTGTTGTTATGTAACTTAGTTATGGACTAGATTTGGGGGCAAAGAGTTCTAGATCAGTCTATTTTTAAAAAGCCTCTTTACCCCACTTCTTCCTCATTAGTCTTAGGCAGTTTTGGGCAGAGTTTTAGTTATCTCCTGGGGCATTTATATTTCAACGACGATGATGAGTTTTCTATCTTCAAGGAACAGATAACACATGTTTGTTCTAGGGGCTTAGGGGTATATTTCTTGATTATCAGAAGTTTAGGTTAATTACTAAATTTTTTCTTTGTCAGCGGGGTCAGAAAGCATGGAACTCTTCATCTGTTTCATTGTTAATCCCAATAACATCCTCCCCTTTGCACTCCTCATTTCCCTGGGGATTCCACCTCTTGGCTTTGTCACAAGTGCTCAAACCTTCATCTGCAGCACTTTGTGTTCTCCTAGCTCTGCAAAATGGCACTCTAAGTTCTCCATTATTATTCTCTTTCTCTCCCACATTGTCTGCCAGCCCTGAGGCTAGCAGAGTTGTGACACCCTTATGTCCTTCTCTAACCTTAGCTCTTCTTCCAACTTTCCAACTACAGCTTCAGCCTATAGTTGGGCATGAATGACCAAAGTGCCCTCAAAAGAGTCTATCCCACTGCACAGCTATGCATTTCCACTCTTTACCACAGTGTGCAGTTCCTCAAACAAGAGCATTAGAGCAGCTGGGGTTTTGGGGGCAGCCCTGTATTCATGCATCTACCACATGGGCCACCTCTCCCCCCGTGGAGGTTGATGGCCAATTTGAGGTTTTCCCCAGGCCTACTGCCTCTTTCCCAAGACCCATCTCTTTGATCTCCTCACTAGCTTCCCAATTGTTGCTTCAAAAACAACGCTGGTCTGTGGAGGGCAAGGAGAAACCAAGGAAAGAGTCAGACTATTCCAGATCGGTAGGTGTCAATTTTAACAGGCAAGGGAACTTACCAAAGCTGAGTTTGGGCTGCCACAAAACAAGTGGATCTCTACACCTGCCTGCCACCATCGTGAGAGTTTATATAGAGGCCTTAACTGGGCTCAGTCACATGTACCATCCAGGTGGTGTCAATAATACATTACTCTCTCAAGGCTGGATCCTTGAAATGGCTTCAGCTGTGGGAATGGTGGGTGAAACATCCCAAGGAGAAGGGCAAGGGGCAGGAGCCACCTATTGCCTCAGATGAGTTTTCAGGTCAACCAGGGGTCATGTCCTCTTGATGACCTCCTCCAACAGTAATACTTAATACTAAGATTTATTTAAGTATTAACATTACTTAGACTTATGGGATGATTACAATATACTATGTGCTATGCTAGGCAGTTCACATCTATTATCTCAACTAACGTTCATAGCAGCCTTATGTAGGGACAATTATTGTTTTCATTTTTCAAGTGAAGAAATAGTGTCCAATACATCAGACGTTTGAATATAAGCATCTTCCCTGGGTCAAGCAGCTGAGAATCACATGGTATTTAAAGCCAGATCCATTAGCATTTCATATATGAGGTGGTGGGACTGGCTTTTAGTGGTATAAGGTTCTCCTTATTTACAACGAATTAATAATATTATTAGTTTGGGTGACTAAAGGAAGATAATTCTTTTTGCACCCTTATACACACACACACACACACACACACACACACACACACACACAATCCAGAATCACAGAGCAGAGTTGCTGCAGTGTTGCTGTATTTGTGCTGATGTGAACTTTCTTCCCCCACCTCACATTTTTTTAACCTCTCTAGGATTTGGTAGGAAGGTGCCCTAGCAATGTGAGCACAAGTCAAAGAGTTTTATAAAATTTGTCAGAGCAACTGCACTTGGTTCAGGCCAATAGCCTGTGACATGAATAAAGAAAACTGCATTTTCAGGGCTGCTCACTTGCAGGGGTCCCTTCCAAAGGCCTATTCCTAATTTCATATCCAAATTTGTATCTATTTTTTAAAGAGATAGGAGTATTTCTGGATGCCATATCAAGTGAGTTAGCAAAAACTTGACTATCTGTGGAAGTGGTTACAAATCAAAAATCAAATAAATATGTGTGATTACACTCAAATAAATTATGTCCTCCAATTATTCTCCTGATATTAGGTATTTATTTGTAAATTGTATGATCTGTGTCCTCCACTGAATTGTAATCTCCATGAGGGCAGAAACTTTGTTTTGCCCATGGCTGTAGCCCAGCTCCCAAAAGAGTACCCAGTACACATTAGGTGCTTCTTAATTATTTATTAAAGAATGAATGGACGTAAGTGAGGATATTAAGCAACAACACAACCTGAAAGAAATGGAATTACTCCCAACCTACAGAACTTAACAGAAAAAAGATTATGTTAACTTATATAAACAATGTGTGTCTCATTCGGAAAGGGGACTAGTTTATCATATATACTGTGAAAACAGCAAGTGTTATTTTAATTATTTCCAGGAATGACCTAAATATAGTCTACTCTGGAGGCAAGAAGGAGGTGCTGTAGCCTACAGCACAAAACCAGTGCAGTCTTGGTGGATGTGTTCCCTTGTTCTTAGCCTGACATCATTACACTTCCCATTCTATTAATTCCCTTTAGACTGATGCAATGCCTAACAGGCAACTTTTATATTTCCATGTAAGATAGCCGTCATGGAGATGATACGCTGCTCATATCCGGTTTTTTGATAGAAACTTTACATGGCAAATTGAATCAGGGATTTGTAATTATGATTTGTTCTCCTTTATGTAGTTTGGCCACAGGAAAAATGTTCATAATCATAAATGCTTTGAGTAATTCCAGTTGCAGTGACAGTAACATCACTGTAAGTTAATAAGTTGTCATTCTGGTTACTTTGCCCTCTTTCCTGGATCGGTTCTCTGGGCCTTCAAAAAAAGAACACAAAATCTAGGTGGTCTTTTCCTGACAGCTTTCCTTATTACCATTTTTATCTTATAATTCAATTGATTCCTACTGAGGAAATTATAATATTCATTTTGTCTTGAGCAGAGTGTGAAGCAGTCATATCTATATTATCTCACAGAAGAATTATGAGAAATAGTGTCATCACCTCATTTTTATAGATGAGGAAAGGTCAGCAATGTATGCTAATTTATTCAAGGTTGAAAGGTCAGTAAGTACTTTAAGCATTCATTTATTCAATTTATTGATCCGCTGCTATGAACCAGGCACTGATCTAGATTCTTGGGAGACTTCTGTGACCAAAACAGTTGATGTTCTAGCTAAGGAATACAAATGTAACTATAAGGTAAATTAAAAGATAACATATACTGTGAGAAAAACAGAAGACAGTGAGTGTAATCAGGGAGTTCTGGTGGTGCTTAGTATAAGCCTGATTGGGAAGAGGCTTCTGAATCCAAAGGAAAGACTTGAAGAAGGTAATGATGTTAGCGCTGTGAGCACCTGGGGAAAGAATGTTCCCAGAAAGGGAAAATCAAGTGCAAAGAGGCCAAGAAGAGAAATTATCTGGCATGTTCCAGAAGCAGCAAGAGGATTCATGTGGCCGAAATCAAATGAATGAGGAAGAATGGCAAGAAATAAAGTCAGAGGAACAAGGTGTTATCATTTCTGAGGACTTTATAGGCCTTTGTCAATATGTTAGCTTTTCCTAAGAGTGGGAAAGTTAATAAATTGTCATTCTGGTTACTTTGCCCTCTTTCCCGGATTGGTTCTCTGGGCCTTCAAAAAAGAACACAAAATCTAGGCGGCCTTTTACTGAGTTTTCCTTATTACCATTTTTATCTTACAATTCAATTGATTCCTACTGAGGAAATTATAATATACGTTTTGTCTTGAGTAGAGTGGGAAGCAGTCATATCTATATTAGGAAACTACTGGAGGGTTTTGAACAGAGTGACATGATCCAGGTTATTTTTTTTTTAAAGATCATTTTCTCTGCTGTGGTGAAAATAGACTGGAGAGCAATGCAAAAGTAGAAACAGAGAGATCTCTTAGAAACTGGAATAATAATCTAGCCTGGAGCATATCAAGATAGGATCAGCAGCAGTAGTAATAAATAAGCAGATTTGGGGTACATTTTGAGGTTAAAGCCCACAGGATTTCCTGAGGGCACGTTATATGGACAAAGAGAAGATTCAAGGAAGATCGAAAATTTTAGGCATGAGCATCCTGAAGGATGGGATTGTAATAGAGATGAGAAAGGCTATAGACAGGAAAGTTCTTTTTGTGGAAAAAGCCAGAAGCAAATTTTGGACAGGGTAATTTGGGATATCTATTAGGCATCCAAGTGGCAGAGTTGAGTAGGAAGCTAGGTATATAAGTCTGGAATCCAGGAAAGAAATAGGAGGTGGAGATACATATTTTTGAGTTGTAGCATGTAAATAACACCCAAGGCCATGACACTAAAGGAAACCAGCAAGGAAGGATACATAGATAGAGACGATAACAGAACCAAATACTGAGTCTTAGGGTCACTCCAATATCCAGGAGAAGAGAAAGAGCCAGAACCAGTCCAGGAGTCAGAGAAGCTGACACAATAGTTACCAAAGCTGTGTGGTATCCTGGATGTTAAGTGAAAAAAAAAAGTGGATGAAATCTGAGAGTGCTAGACCAGATCAAATCCTGCTGGTAGATCAAAATGGATAGAATGAAAATCAACCATTGGATTAGCCACTACAGAGACAAAGTGACCTTGATAAAAGCACTTTTAGTGGAGTGATAGGATTAAAATCTGGCTAGAATTGATTGAAGAAAGTAAAAGAAGGGGAAGGGGAATTAGAACCTATGTTACAAACAACTCTTTGAGGGACTTTACAGCAAAGACAGTGGGAAAATGAGGCAGACACTGGTAGAGAAAAATCCATCAAGAATTTAACGTTTTAAAAAATATTTAGGATGCCAGAAATAGCACATGTTTTTTAATATGGTGGGAAATGCTCCATAACAGAGAAAATTTGAGCAGGATGCTTCAGCAGAAGAGGAGGATGGGACCTACTGACTGGAAAGTGTGGTACTGGCTTATAAAGGAGCCTGGATAGTTCACCTAAGTAATAACTAAGTACTAAAATTAGTAGGAGCACCAAGTATAGGTAAAGAGAGGTGGATAGCTTTGGAAGATTCTTCTGGATGAGATGCTTTGGAAATGTATTCTGATTGCTTTCATTTTTCTCCATAAAGAAATAAGCAAGACCATCAAGTGAGTGTGAAGGTGGGGGAAGTTGCTGGTGCTAGAGTGAGAGAGTGAGTAGACAATGACCTGCATGTGTTTGCCAGGCGCAACTCCAAGCCCATTTGAGAGAATACATTTAAAGTGAGACCAGGGAGCACGGTCATGTTCAGCTAACCCAATGCAGTTTCAGAACAGCAAAGCTTTGGATTTAGCCTAGGTGGCACTTAGCTTACTACATCGTACATGAAAGGGCAAAGTGATCTGAAATTATATGATTATGGAACATAATTTAGGTAAAAAGGAAAAAAAAGGACACCAAAGTCAGTCACACATTCTCTAATTCAACAAGTATTCTGAGAATTCTCTGTAAACCATGCATTGTGCTAGGTGCTATGTGAGATACGGTGAACACAGCAGACATGGTCCCTACCGTCATTAAGCCTGCATCCCACATGGAGAAGCAGACAAAAAAAAAATAACGCAGTTTTTGATGTGGAATTTGATAAATGTTATTAAGGCGAAAAGCCATATGTTGATGTTGAGAATAAATCTGTATGTTACATGTGCACATGACTGTGTGTGGTTTATGTGTTGAGCAGTTAATTCAGGTGCAGTGGTAAAAGAAGACTTGTCTCAGGAGGTGATACACAAACTGACACCTTCAAGGTGAAAAGGAACCTCTTAGGTGAAGAGCAAAAGGAAGGTGTTCATGGTCCACAATGGCAAGGAAGAGCTTGCTTATAATATTTAAGGAACTGAGGAAATACTGGTGTGGCTGGAGCATAGCAAACAAGAGGGTATTACAGGATGAGTGGAAAGATCAGGGGCCAGTGTGTAGGCAGAATTCAATTTCTGATCTGATTCCGTACTAATTTCCTTTCTATTTTAACATGTATGGCTTTCCAGAGTCACTCAATAATGTAATTCTTCAATTTCAGTTTATAAGCCTTGATTTCCTTCAAGAATTCTACTCTGGCACTTATTCTACCTGGTAATAATACACCTCGTTCTCCAAACCTCATGTTATTCCTTCAGTGCTGCTCTGTAGACCATAGCTTTGTGGTTGGCTCACTAGAATAATTGGATACATTAATCTATGCTAATGTATAAATGACTCCTAATGATTCTGGGCATTACCTCTCCCCTGAGCATTTACATTTTAACACAGGTTTTCTAGTGACACAAAGAAGTGACTCTATTAGTGCACATTTTAGACATTGAACAGGCCATTTCAGTGTGATTCAAACACACTATTTCTTTAAAATCCTTAGCTTAAGAACTTTGTATTTCACCAGAGATACTGAAAAATGTATACTTAATGTGGTATATCTCTCCTACACTGGTATAATCACACTGATATATTTCATGCTCACACATTGCAGTGCAATCACAATCATTAGACAGGATGCTATCCACAGATGACCTGTGTATATTTTTGATGTACTTTGCCACCTATGCAAAGCCCCTGTTTTTTCAAGCTTCCCAAATCATTCAGGGAGACTTAAATCTCTATATGACATTTTATTCTTTTCTTGTAGAGTGTGTTACAGTCCTTACCGATTGTTCAGAAAGAATATAAATCTTTCAGATGAGTGTGTTATGCAGTATTCATAGCCAGTAAGTGAAACTGGAGGTCTAAAACACTAAAAGAGGAAAAGCATTCACAGCTGAGTCAATTACAAAAGTATGTGTTCCTTGAAGATAGGATATGTAAGAACAGCTGTAAACCTGTTGGTCATATACATTTCTGGGCACTATGAAAATTGAATAACTATATGGACAGGTAGACTAATATAGTGATAACTGATTCCTGGCTTGTTAAAGCTATTTTCCTTCTGCAGGAAAAGCAGCACAAAGAAACAATTGGATAGGTCTTTAAGGCCAGTTTCCTGTAACCAAATTATGTGCTGTACATTTTTTAATGACCTCAAGTCATCCTAATGCGACGCGGAAAAAAGGACAGTTGGACTCCAAATAAAGAGATATGATCAACTCTTACAGATAATGAAATAAAGTCAGGCAGGGAGGGGTGCCTGGATGGCTCAGTCGGTTAAGCGTCCGACTTTGGCTCAGGTCATGATCTCGCGGTTTGTGAGTTCAAGCCCTGTGTTGGGCTTTGTGCTGACAGCTTGGAGCCTGGAGACTGCTTCAGATTCTGTGTCTCCCTCTCTCTCTGCCCCTCCCCTGTTCATTCTCTGTCTCTCTCTGTCTCAAAAATAGACAAAATATTTTTTAAAAAATCAGGCAGGGAAGCTCAGTGAAGAATGTTCCACTGTGCACTCCTACTATTTTGTGCACCATTCATTCCTGTGCCTTGTACAATGCCTGAATCATGGTAGCTACCCAAGAAATATTTGTTAATAAATTAATATTGAATGGAGAAGAAGAAGCAGAAGAAAAGAAAGAGTAAAAAGAGAAGGAGAAGAAATAATAATTGACATTAGCATAGTCCTTTTAATTTTTAAAGAAATTTTCTTTTGGCAACCATTTTAGGTCAAGAAATAGCTATCAACATACATAGGAAATTTGTACTAAAGACCCTAACACACCTCTGATTAATTATTAGTCTAATTGTTCCCTAGGACTCTAAAGTTAACTGTAGCAAAGTGTAAAATTAATACTTTTCTAGAAATGTATTTGTTCATCCATTTTTCATTCAGTAAATACTTCTTGAGGATCTACTATATGTCTGGCACTCTACTAAGGCCTTGGCAAACACTAGGGAATAGTATATTGCAGTTCCTAACCTTATTGCCCTTTAATTAAACAGATAACTAATTTTAAAAGTTATTTAAGGGGCGCCTGGGTGGCTCAGTCGGTTAAACGTCCGACTTTGGCTCAGGTCATGATCTCATGGTTGGTGGGTTTGAGCCCTGCATCAGGCTCTGTGTTGAAAGCTCAGAGCCCAGAACATGCTTCAGATTCTGTGTCTCCCTCTCACTCTGCCCCACCCCAACTCATGCTCTGTTTCTCTCTGTCTCAAAAATAAATAAACATAATTTTTTTTAACTTATTTAATTACAGGGGCACCTGGGTGGCTCAGTTGGTTAAGTATCTGACTCTTGATTTCAGCTCAAATCAGGTTCTCACAGTTCATGAGATCAAGCCCCACATTGGGCTCTATGCTGAGAGCACACGGCCTGCTTGGGATTCTCTCTCTCCCTCTCTCTCTGCCCCTCCTGCTCTTTTTCTCTGAAAATAAATAAATAGACATTAAAAATTTTAAATTTTATTTAATTATATATTGATAAATGATATTAACATAATATTCAAGGTTCTGAATGAATGTATGAAAGTAGGACATATTTTATTTTGGGTAATCAAAGGGGGCTCTCTTGAGGATGCAATAGTTAAGCTGAAACTTGACCAATGTATGAGTTGCCCAGGCAAAGATGGAAAGTGGAGAGGTAAAGAGCATTCAGGGTTAAAATATATGCATAAATGTTCTAAGGCAAAAAGGGACTTGGAAGTTGGCTAATCTAAAAAGTGGTAGATGTTTTTGAAGCCCTAAAGGGGGTAGAGTGTGACAAGTGTGTAAGCAACAGTAGCAAACCATGAGAGTCTTTATTCTTAAATTTTTATTTTTCACCCTAATCACAATTGACAATATTGGGGATTGTTAAGAAGAGCAAATTTATGTTTTAAAGATATTTGTGGAATCTGTGTAAAAAGCAACTGGATGAGTTAGTCTAAATTGGAAATGGAAGTAGCTTAGAATAAGAAGGCAGCAGAGGTTATGGAAAGATGGGAATAGGTTCAAGCTAGTTTCAGGAGGTAGCAACAACAGACTTTGGTGAGTGATTAATATAGGACAAGTTGAGACAGGTATCAAGGATTCCTGTTGGGCTTTGGCGTGAGATCCTGGTGGATAAAGGGGCTTACCATGATGAATAATCCTGAAGGAAGTCTACTAAGCATCATCAGTTATTAGTTAAAGTTGGGGCATGTTTAGTTTTATCTGCCTTGGAGCTATCTAAATGTACAAAGTTAAGTGGTCTGTCAATAATATTTATTTTCATCTCAGGTAAGAGTACAAGACTTCAGATATTTAAACCTTTAGTCAATCCTATAAGACCTTTGAAGACCTGATCCCTGACAAATCTTTACCTCCCTCCTGCCACTCTGCACATTATGTCATTTATTTCATCTTCAGGACTTCTGGTTCCAGAAATGCCCCATCTCAGTCACATGCTGTATTTTTTTGTTTTGGTGCCAGTATTTTTTGTTCTTCTGGGAATGTCTATTTTTCCTTCCTCTTCACTTGCCTAATTCCTATGCACCCTTCAAAACTCAGTACAGAAAACATTTGCTCTACACGTATTCTGTACCCTTCTAGTTGGGTGAGATGTTCCTATATTGTCCTTCTTCTGCACCTTGTGTTTTTCTCTTTCATAAACTCATTGATGATCTTGTTTGCTGATTTATCTTCTCCACCTAACTGGGAGTGTTTTGAAAGCACAGATTGTGTTTTTATCTCTATGTATAGAGTGTGTAACATCATACCTGACACCTAATATGTACTAAATAGATATATGAGTTTTACATAAATTTACAGGGGCGCCTGGGTGGCTCCTGTAAACAGGCTTGCAGAGAAAGGAGGCTAAAACAATAGTCTTTGAGGACAGGGAGAGATAATTATGAATATGACTTGATCAAAATTATGACATTCCATAGTGAAGAGTGAACACAAATTCTTCATGGTTCACAGTTTTCCATCCAATATTAAATGTTATATTGAAAGCAATCTTTTTGATACTACATCTTTTTCCATCTGCATAATTTGCCATGCAAAGTTACCTATTTTTCTATGCTCACGTTTGCCTTCATTTGATTATGAATAAAAGCATGAACAGAAACACTTCTCAACATATAAAGACATTAATAAACAGTAATTTGGACTAAATATACAGTCCACAAATGAGAACCTGATATTTACATTGTTGGATTGGAGGAAAGTAACACCATATTATATTTCAGAAAAAAACAACAACTTGATATCTAATGGATAGTAAATTAAAATTACATGCAATAACATTTTTAATTTTGAGCAAGTTACAATAAAATTTAAAGGACACAGCAAAACAAACTGTTCTAGGTCATTCTCTCAAATATGTCAAGCTTTTGAGAAATCCAGACTTCTCTAAAAAGTCTCCTCAAAGGATTTGAATTCTAGAATGGATAGCAGGAATGTCTTGGTTTTTAAAACACATCAGAAACTGTGATCCTAATCACAGTGAATAAAACTTTAAGAGGAGGTCACTGAACTTTCTCCCCATTCTTTCAAAATCCTTCAGCACTTTGCTTCTTTCTTATAGTAATAACTGACTTCATAGATGGCTTAAATATCTGTGTATTTGTCTTAATTTCTATTGTTGAGTTGAAAAGTCCTTGAGGGCTTGAACTGTGCTATATTAAACTTTTATTTCTAGAGGACCAGCAGATTGCTTGGCAAAGAGTAGGCATTTAAATTTTTTGCTAATTTAATTGTAAGCAATGGTTATCTCTAATGACTTATTGCTAATTAAAAATAGCATGTGTATTTATTACAAAGGGTTGAACATCAAGGCTTTGGTCAAAATATTTCTTCTTATTATTCCATAATTACTTTACTATGGGAAAATCAAACTGTACTTAATGCCTAATGCTTAGAGATACTCATTTTAAAGATTAAATTAAAGCTTCAATTTATCCACATTTGGCACCTAATTAAATTAAATTAAATTAAGAAACTTAATTTAATTTTTGAGAGGTCTTCTTATGAAAGAATAGAATCAATACCTTTCAATATCCCTTTCATAGTATCTTCAGTGGATTTGCAGATGCTAGACCCACTGGTTACTGACATTGAAAATGTTCAGTTAATAAGGAAAGCAATTACTCCTTCGGCTAGATCATTGGTACCAGATAATATTCTTCATTCTTGTCAGTAATAAAGGAAACCTAAACTTTCAGAATTGATGTAGATTTGAGAGAAAAATAATTTTAAGATAAATATAAGGGAGAGAATAAAATTATGCAAATCCTTCAAACATTTCAGAGAAAAATTCTCCAAAAACCTCAGTCAGTAGGATGACAAACAGATCTGCACAGAATGGAAAAGGTATTCATTTCCTACATAAATTGTGAAATAAGTATCCTTGATAGGCATATTCTTCTCTAATTTGTATGATTTTCAAAATGCACTAATACAAATTTCCTCTTGAGGGGTTATTAAGTCAGCCAGCCTGAGTTATAGTTATGTAGCTTGAGCAGATGAAAGGTGAATTATTGGCACCTTTACCTTCTTCAAACAGGATACCAATGGAAAATTATTAACCAATATTTTCATTAGAGAAGACAGGAAGTGAAATGATGGGAAAATTGAATTGATAGTAATAAAGTGCTCTGTGTCTCCACTTTCAAAATTCTTCCTCTAAAGCTATTTTATTTATAGCCAGATAAAGGTATGATTTTAGATGTCTGTTAATACATAATGTCCAGTTATCTTAATTTCAAATGATGGATGTACTTCATAGAAATCTAAAGAAATCATCATCATCTTCTCATTTCTTCCCCTTGAAAGAACCATTTATAATTTATTCACACATATTGCCCTAATCAAGCCATTAGATGAAAGGCTGGTGAGCAAAGGTAGCTTTTGCAAACACCAATGCATATAAAGCTTAAACAATGATGAAAAGTAATGAACAACAGAGTGAATTTGTGATTTAATAAATGATATACTGTACTGTTGGATTTTCCAACATGATAAAAGATTCAGAGCTTTTGCCTAGAGATTTCTCCTCTTCTGTAATTCATAGTGTGTTAGGCAAAGTCACCAGCATTCCAGAATCAAGATGTTTGGAAAATGGATTTAGAGGATTGCTTCTAAAACTTTACAAAGTGATTACTGTCTCTTCAGAAACAAAAATCAACTCCTTGAGGAAGTATTTTCTGATTAATGATGTATAAATTTCCTGCACTGAAATCTTACTAATCAGTTCAACTGATGAAGTCTTGCTGAATTGTAGAACATTTAGAAACAAGTACATTTTATTCATTTCAGTAGTAGTATTTAGGCAAATGTCCTATATCCTATCACATATAGGATAACATTTTTTTAAACACAGTAGGACCTTGAATTGAAATTGCCTGATGAGCAAAATAGGAATTAGAGTATCATACCCATTGGAAGTGAGGATAGGTGATAATCAGACAAAGGGAAGAAAGAGGATAAGTGATGAGATGTGTAGTCCAGGCAACCTGGCAACCATGAGGGGTCCAGAACTATGTGTTTTCCTCTCCCATGAATTAACACTTTGATGTGTTTTCAGTGCTAGTGTATTAGTGCCATTAGCACTATGGCAGACTCTGCGAATTTTCAACCGATCCTTTAGAGTAAGCTCTTTGCAGGAGTAAAGCAGTTTTAAAGACATCTTTTCTGCTCTGATTGAGGGAGAAAACTTGTTCCCAATTACAATCTTCTTATACTTAGTATGATAAAAAAAAAAAGAAAAATGAACAGGAAAAATGAAACATGGCTGGATTTTTGGCTCTAACAATATTTTGATTCTTTGGGTCTCAGTTTCCCCACCTACAAGATGAGAATGGTGAATAAAATTATATCTATACCTAAAGTACTTTCCAAATGAACAATTAACATGGTTAAGTAATTGTGCAATACAAGATCTAGACGCTGATAAAGTAGGCAAATGACCACATAAGCATACAATAACATCACTTATCTTATCCAAAGCAGAGCTTTTCAAATGCAGGTAGATATCTATTAGTGGATTCTGAAATCAACTTAATGTACTCTGGCCATCGTTTATCAGGATAAAGACAGAGAACAAACTGAGGGTTGCTTGAAGGGAGGCAGGTGGGGGGAAGGACTACATGAGTGATGGGCATTAAGAAGGGCATTTGTTTGAATGAGTGCTGTATGTAAGTGCATATTGTGTGTAAGTGATGAATCACTGAGTTCCACTCCAGAAACCAATACTACACTGCATGTTAACTAACCTGAATTTAAATAAATAAATTAAAAAGAAAAAAAAACAGAATAGAATGGAAAATACAAGAGTGCATATCAAGAAGTAAGGACAAATATCGTTTCTCAAAGTCCGTATTGTGGGACCTTAAGTATTCTGTATTTATGTGTATGTGTACTGGGTCAAAGTGTAAAACATATTTCTTATTGTCTATAGACATCAACAATATTTGTCAGCCACTTATATAGTGTCTCTTTATTTGGGGTAAAGGAGAAAAGAGGCTTATACTCACCAATAGTGGGGTCATGATAATCAGGAAACTGATGACTAATAAACTGCATTGTCATTGCTGAAAAAAAATAAATGCAATTTAATAAAAACTCACCAGCTCATCAATAAATTATTCACCAATGTAGTTCATCAGTCTTTTTTTATTTAATAAAATTTTATTTTCCAAAAATATCAGTCTTTTAATAAGATCTAGTCAGTGACTTATTTCTCTGAGTGACCGAGTGAGTGACTAGTTTAATTATGCAACATGAACCACCAAATGATAGGGAAAGTTCTAGAGAAGAAAAAATGTGTCTAAAGGGAAAATAATGCCAGAAACTTCTCTCTGGAATAAATATGTCTAAATTGTAAGTGTATTTTAATGAAAAATTGCCTTGTGGTAAAAACAAGAAGGATATTGACATAATGAGAATATAAAGTAGCTGTAAGGGCCTTTTTGGCTTGCTCTGGTGCAACAGTTGGTATTAGTTGGGAAGCTCTTTTCATTGCAGGTCTGGTGTGTGCTCTGGGACTTATCTTCCTCATTGTTAAGATAAGGAGATAATCTCTGAAGTCTCTATTAGTTATGAAGGCACATGATTGTATGAATTTTTATCCTTAGCCAGCTTTTTAATTAAAATTATTTGTCACTTTTATTTTGCCTAATCCATGCTATTTAGGTCCTTTTATTAATTTTCATTACTTTCTGGGTATTCCCTCCAAATTCTCCACATTCTTTTCAAATCAATAATTTTATAAAATATTTATAATGTTTCTATTATAGCTTCTTCATGTAAATTTTCATTATTAGTAGACAAATGCAATGCTGAAGTAAAGCAACAAACTTGGAAAAAGAATTAGTATATAGTTATCTTCCTTTTCTCTTGTGTGTTCTCTCTTAGTCTGTGTTTGTGTGTGTGTGTGTGTGTGTGTGTGTGCGTGTGTGTGTGTGTGTGTGTGTGTGTGTTTGCGCGTGTGACAAAGACTCTCTTCTTGATCAAACTTTAGTTAGCCTCCCCTGAGTCTTCCTCTCAAGGAAACCCTGACCTAGGTTCCTGTCCCTGCTAGACCAGCATAGCTCAGTGATAGCAAGAAAGCTGCTAAATCATGTTGGTGAGAATGTCCCACGCTTGATACCGAATCCCCCTGGCCTGCCTTCAGCAAGAATCCTTTTAGGTCTATTTGGCAAGAATTCCCCTATTTCTGATATCTCCTGTTAATAATTTTCCACCAATGCTTGTCCCCACTCCTTGCCTATAAATTCTCATTTTCCCTTGTATTTAGAATTGAGTCCAGTTTTTTAATGAGTTCTCTTTTCCCCTTCTGCAATAGTTCCTGAAAAAAATCTATTTTTACCATTTTACTGTCCAGCTCTGGTTTCCTTTAACAATGTGTTCATGCTTCAGCAAATGTTTGGAACAGGGAAGACAGTTAAATTCAACAAACTTGTATAAGACATTAGTCTAAACTCAGTTTGAAATGCAAAGAAACAGAACCTGACCCAGTGGAAAAGAATTTCTGTTTACACTTTAATAGTGTTTACTTCCTGTCTTCGAATTGACAAAGGAAGTCTCCATATGAAAATATTACTCAATTTGACAGTTTAGGGCAAATTTTTGAAATGCAAATGAACATTTCTTACAGATAGCTTTAGGACTTAGGATATTTCAAGTAAACAAACTGAAAGCAACATGTTTATTAAGTAGATATCAGGGGGAATTTGGAAAACATTTTCATGAGTTTTAAAAAGAGCAGTCTCCTCTATCTATTACCACCTGTTGGTTTATTCCCAGCTAGAGCACAAAGGTCAGAGGCCTGGCCTCCCAGTGAACACTTGGCTTGGCTAGTCAATCAACTAAATTTCAAAGATAGTTCAGACTTGTTAAAGTTAGAACTAAAATGAGGAGATTCTCACTCCACTCTACTCAAAGCAGAGAGATATACAACTCTATACAATGTGACAAGAGCATCATCCATCTTATGATAATTATTTAGACTAAAATCTTGAAAAATGTCTTTGGATATATTCCCTTTCATATCTTCCATCTAGTCTCCATGAATTTTTATTTTATTTCCAAAATATCTGTCCAGTATGTCTTCTTTCTGATATCACTCTAGTTCAAAATCTTATATCTTAAATCCCTATTGCCATAGACTTAAAATTGACTCTCATAGCTATTTTATTTATCTTCCATTAAACCTTCCACAAAGACACCGGAGTCATTTAAAAAAAAAAAAAATCCTGCTACTCATATGTCAGCAACTGCTAAGATAAAAACCATGCTAGCATATGTGGTCCTTCATGTGCCCATCATACCTCTTCAGGCTTGACTTCCAGTACTGCCCAAACAGCTTCTCCGTGTTCTCAGACTTATGGAAGAAAGGATTTTCCACCTATGAGGATGCCTTTGTCCTATGGCATAGCATGGCCTTCACCTTCTCCCTCATTTTTATATCATACTAACAAAGATTCTACTTGACTAAACCTTCATCAGGCTCCTCTGAACCCTCCTCTCAACCAGGCTGTGACCTTCAGGCTTCCATGCTCATCTCTGCTTTGCCAAGTTTTAGCAAGAATCCTACAAAGTCATTTTAGAGGGAATTCTCCACACTTGATATCTGGTCACCCGTGGTAACTTATCAAATTCCTCATCCCCCATGATTACTTTGACCTACCTTCAGCAAGAATCCTATTGAGTTTATTTAACCAGAATCCTCCTTACCCTCTTAGTGATTTTCTATCCACTGACCCCCAACTCACTCCTTGGCTATACATTCCCACTTGTCCTTCCTGTATTCAGAATTGAGCCCAGTTCTGTACTGAGGGAAGCCTTTTTCCCCTATTGTAATAGTTCCTGAATGAAATCCATCTTTACCACTTTACTGTCCAGCTCTGCTTTTCTTTGACAATGTTAATATCTCCACTCAACTGTCATACCACTCAATCAACACATTTAAACTCTTCACTGACCAGGTACCAATACATGATAGCCATGGAAGTTCCTAAGAAGCATTAGAAAGCACTGTGTATACTTAGGGGCTAAGTTAATTTCTCTAAACCTAGGAAAGAATTTTGAAGGTGAAGTTTGGAACAACTGTAAGGAAGAATATGTAAGCATTTTAAGAACTGATAGATATATTAGATACTAGACTTGAGATTCACAAAGCCAGTGTCAGAAATAAATGAATCAGTCAAAGATTTACCTTTTACACTTATTTATAAGAATACCTAGCATATATTTAGATGATGGAGTTTGTGCTTTAATGGAAACCTGCTGCTTATTGTATAATTGAAAAAGCCCTTCAATTCTCAAATCCTCTGACCTACCACTGAGACAGAACCAAAGAAGAGAGAGCCAGCTGAGCTTTGTTCCAGAACTTCAAAAGATAATTTTAGAAAGATTGATTTGTAAAAGTTTCTTTTGTGTTTTACAAAGTGGATGCCTGATGGGGTATCTAAGAGCCATTTCCCTTTGTGGAGATAATATGTAAAACAAACAATTTTTGAAAAATCTCTCCTAAATACATGTCAGATTCAATGTTGAAATAAGTAATCTACTAAATATCTACCAATTGTCCTGGGACCTAAATTTTCTTTATTTTATGATACACAGGTTTACATCCTCAAAATCAGGGGATTCTATTTTCTTTTGCCATACAGTCATTCTGTCAGAAACTCAAAAATAGCCCCTCCTTTTTCTTTAGAGATTTATTGTATTGCCTTTATAATATCTTAATACATTGTTTTTCAAGTATCTAATGAAAATGAAGGTCTATGTCTTCTTCCCAAAGTATACATTCCTATAAACATATGTATACAATATTAAGAGATATGTGGGGACCATTAGGTCCTAAGTAAAAACACTTGTCCTAGCAAATACTCACATAGGTCAGAAATCAGTCTTTTGCTTAAAAAGAGGACATCCATAAAAACTATGATTTAACTTTCCTCTATTTATTCCGTGCATATTTATCTTTTCAAGTTTTCTAACTCTACTGGGGACAGTTTTAGGAAACCGTATTATCCTAAGAACTTACCCATCTAGGTTTTCAGTCTTTTCAGAGAAATGTGCCTTGTGATGTTTTAAATTTTGATTGTATCATTAGCTATTTCCTTCTCATAATTTTTTGTTTGCTGAAATTAGTTACTAGTTTGTCTATTTTGTTGATTTTTTCAAAGACTTTTAATTTTTATTTCATAATGATTACTATTATTAATAATATTATCCACTGACTTTCTTTTATTTCCTTTGCTGCTTTTTCTTTATTATTTTCCTGGTTGTATTTCTCTGGTTTACTTTTTTGTTAACTCAGTTCATTTATTTTTATCATTTTAATTTTTGTTGGTAATTTTTTTGTAGATATGAATTATCCATTATCTCAGTTTTCTATCAATAGTTTGATATTATTTTTCAGAAATTTAAGATTTATATTTGTATTTTTCTTTTCACCTAGGAGTCAATAAATAGAAAGCTCTTTTCAGTAAAAGCTGGAAGAGATTTTTTGCTTATTTTATTTTTAATTTTAATTTTATTGTCTTATGATCAGAGAGTATTATTTCTAATAACTCTATGTCACTTGCTGATGTTTTTGGCATCTTAATATATAATTAATGTGTTTAGTAAAATAAAGTATATTGATAAGAAAGTAGTATTTGATATATGCATCAGTAAGATTTACTTTATTATTTTTAACTGTTTTATAACCTTATATTTTGTCTACTGATCTGTCTCATGTTGATAACGGTGTATATTTCACACATTATACATAACTATTGTTTTATTCAGTGTATAAATATTGTGACTGTAATATTTCCATTGTGGTTTATGGCTTTTATTATTAAAAAGTATCTTTCCTCATCTCCTTTGGTAATTTTTGTCTTTTTCATCTGATATCAAGAGTGTAATCACTGCTTTATTTTTATTTTTATTTGCTTAGTCTTTCTTTGCCAATTATTTTCCTTTTGTCATTTTAAATTATTGTATGTTAGGCAGGTCTATTGTATACTACATAGGGTTGGAAATTGTTTAATAGCCAATTTGAAAATTGTTTTCTTTTTTTTTTTAATTTTTTTTTCAACGTTTTTATTTTTGGGACAGAGAGAGACAGAGCATGAACGGGGGAGGGGCAGAGAGAGAGGGAGACACAGAATCGGAAACAGGCTCCAGGCTCTGAGCCATCAGCCCAGAGCCCGACGCGGGGCTCGAACTCACGGACCGCGAGATCGTGACCTGGCTGAAGTCGGACGCTTAACCGACTGCGCCACCCAGGCGCCCCGAAAATTGTTTTCTTTTAATAGGTAAGTCTATTTTATTCACACTTACCTATTCTTATTTTTCCTCATGTCTTTTCATGGCTTGATAGCTCATTTCATTTCAGCACAAAGTACTATTCCATTGTCTGGATATACCACAGTTTACTTATTTACTCACCTCCTGAAGGACATCTTGGTTGCTTCTAAATTTTGGCAATTATGAAAAAAAGCTATAAATATCTGTTTGTAGGTTTTTATGTGGCTGTAAATTCTCAACTCCTTTGGGTAGATACCAAGGAGTATGATTGCTAGCTATGTTTATATCAGATATGTTTAGTTTTGTAAGAAACTGCTAAACTGTCTTTCAAAGTGCCTGTACCAGTTTGCATTCCCACCGAAAATGAATATAAGCTAATTTATTTGAAATTTAGCTCCCCATCTTTGCCAGCATTTGGTATTGTCAGTATTCTTGATTTCAACCATTCTATTAGGTATATAGTGGTGTTTCATTTCCATTCATATTTTTCTGGTGACATATCATGTGACACATCTTTTTACATGTTTATTTGCCATATATGTTTTTTCTTCAGCAAGTATCTGGCAAAGTCTTTGGCCATTTTTAAACCATGTTGTTTGTTTTCTTGTCATTGAGCTTTATGAGTTCTTTGTATATTTTGGATAACAGTCTTTTATCAGCAGTGTCTTTTGGAAATAGTTTCTCCTAGTCTGTGACTTATCTTCTAATTAATTCTCTTGATATTGTCTTTGGCAGAGCAGAAGTTTTTAATTTTAATAAAGTCCAGCTTATTATTTTTTTCATTGATTATGTAAAGATGTTGTAAAGACATTACCATACCCAAGGTCCTCTACATTTTCTCTTATGTTATCTTCTAGAAGTTTATCTAGAAGTTATCTTCCAGGTTTGCATTTTACATTTAGACCTATGACTCATTCTGAGTTAATTTTTTTGACCTGTTATAAGGTCTATGTCAAGAATCTTTTCTCCCCCCACCCCCCCGCCATGGGATTGTCCAGTTTTTTTTCCCCACACCATTTGTTAAAGAGACTATCTTTCCTCCATTATATTGTCTTTACTCCTTTGTCAAAGATCAGTTGGCTATATTTATGGGGCTATGAACCTGAGGTGTAGGTCAGGAAAGAAAGGAAATGGATTTTGGTGAACACATAGGAGTCTCTGGCCTACAGGGGAAAAGACTGTCAGAAAGAAATGTGAAAATGTCAAATGAAGAAAAATAAAATGTCACTTTCCCCTCCCCAAAAGAATAATCATTCCCTGAAAAACTAAGGTCTTATGTTACTGTTTTTCTTACTAATTTCCATGAGGGATAGTTCAATATTTTTCTAAATAAAGCATCTTTTAATTTTTGCTGAACACTTCAAGGAATTATTACAAAAAACATACTTGTTTAAATTTTTGTAAGTTGAAGTAATCTACATAGTGAAAGTCTACATAATTTGATAATGTAGATTTAAAAAAATTAATTCTCTAGCTGGGAGTATATCTGAAATGATGGGTAAAGTGTTACTTTGTTGTTTGCTGTTTTTTTTGGTTTTTTTCAGGTGAACTCTGTGACCATCATGAAAAATCTGGACAGGAAATAGTGGTGGGAGGTTTGTCATGCTCATACACATAAGCACTTCTCCTTAAGTCAGTCTGACTATCACTGGCTTAGGAATACAAAGAAAGAACAGAGTACATACAGGTAGAGAAGACATTTAAAGATCAAAAAGTTGAGTCATCCACTGTAATCTTTAAAAAAGTAATTAGGGATAGAAATAAAGAATATTTGGTGGACTCATACTCTTTTTCATATCTAAAATTATTACAGTTAGTGGATGACCTTTATTAGCAAACAAGAAACTTCCCCTCCCCCTCCATTGAAATGGACATTTACTTAATACTAAGTTACAGATCAGGAAGTACCTGATGGTTTTGTATCAAAGAACCTTTTCCATTACTAGTGGCCATCCATTAACATACGTTATGTAAATGTAGCGCTTGCCTGAACTTTATAAAACATTCATTTAATACATATGATAAATAATAGGCAATTGCATTTTGATGTTCATACAAAGTAGTGATGAGAGATTAAATACAATCTTTTTTTTTTTTTTTAAAAACAAACCCATTTTGATTGGACTCCTCTTTTGCATGCATATGTTCTTTATTTAAATTTCCATTTTATTACTCAGATATTCCAATAATTTATTATTTCACTTTAAAGTTAAATTTAAATCAACGCTTTCTTGTTTTGCATAATTCAGTATTAAGGCATCAAATTTACCTACACAAAAAATCTGACAATATTATATATCACCTTGCTTGGGATGTCAATGGTATTTGCCCTGAGGCAGAGACTATCAGTTATGAAAAAGAAAATTTATAGAAAGAAAGGAAAAATTTTCTACAATTTTTTTAATAGATTAAAATACTGCATAAAATTACACTACTTTATTATTACTCTCCTCAGCTCCCCCACCCCCAAAGGAGTTTAATATTTATGGAAAGTACTGAGCTGAAACACTTTGGAGAATGATACAATCTAATTACACAAAGATAGAAGTTGACAAGTCATTGCTTTCCCTTTGGGACGTTAAGCCCTGTCAGTGGAGTAGGAAAGATGATGGGAACCTGGTCACTAAGATGTACTTCCACTTCTCTTTTGTTTTTTTGTAGTGTCTTAATAAAATTACTTAATCTGTCTATGTCATTTTTCTTAGCAAAATGAGGGGAAGAGAAAAGACAACTAAAAAATGCATCCGGATCAAGCGTTTTGCAATCCCTCTTTGTTCATCCTGCCTTCCCCACCATCATCTGTTCTTCCTCCATTTAGGATCTCGTTCTGTTGTCTCTATTTTAGTTCTTTCTTTTATTTAGTCATTCTGTTCCAGCCATACTGACTTCTTGGGAGTTTTTCAAACCATTCCAGCTGTGATCCTTTCCAGGGAAGCCTTTGCTGGTGCTATTTACTTTGCTTGAATGCTCTATACCTAGATAAATGCTTTGCGTGCCTGTATCAGATTATGATTCACATGTGACCTCCTTTGAAAGGTGTTCTCACACCAGTGAATTAAATCAAAATCCATTCCTCCTCACTAGAACTCCCTATGCTCCCTTCTTGATATTCATTCATTCATTCATTCTATTAAAACTATTAGGTTCAAGACACTGCTTTATATAATGTGTCATACCCTACTTTGGGTGCTTTGGGCACAGCACTGAAGAAAATGGACCCCTGCCCTTTAGGGTCTTAGATTCTAGAAGGGGGGAAATTGGAAAGGGAGACAAAAATAAAAATGCCACACACTTGCATATATATCAATGGTATGTTAGGTGGTGACAAATACTACTATGGAGAAAAGTAAAATTATTATAGGATCATTATTAAAATATAAAGATATATTACATTAAGATGGACTTCTGTGGGAAAAAATTAATGGATATACAATTTCCAAGAAGAAGAGGAACAAGGTCACATTTTTCACTATTTGAGAACTTGTTCATTTAGTTTTTAAAAGGAAAATGTCTTTTATGACTCAATTGATATATTTATAAGAAATATATCATTATTTAAAACATCATTATTTAAAATAAGCTGAGAATTGTTTCCTTTAAAACAATTTAAATTTATGATGAAATTTTTAAATATCAATCTAAAAATGTACAAGTTGGGAGGCACCTGGGTGGCTCAGTTGGTTGAGCATCCAACTCCTAATTTCAGCTTAGGTCATGATCCCAGAGTTGTGGGATCATGCCCCACACTGGGACTTAAGATTCCCTCTTTCTCCTTCTGTCCTTCCTTGCTTGTCCTCTCTATCTCTCTTAAAAAAATATAAATAAATTAGTTAAATACATAAAAGTGTACAAGTTGGGTACCTAATCTTTCAAAATCCCTTTAAGGAATAATTTAACAAAAATGTTTTAAAATCTATGCATTAACTTGACCAGGGTCACAGATCTATCACAGAATCAAGTTGTTTGGGCCATAGTACTCACTCCAAAGTCAGTCACTTTCCATTATGCTAATTGCTCCTTATTAATTCCCTTCTCTTAACTGAAAACCTGTGCTTTCTCATGAGCAGCTCATTTGCTGAAAAAAGCATGGATATGTGAGAAATCTTTATATTTTTGAATGAATAAATAAGTGAATAAGTCTAAAATTGTCTCGTAACTTATACTAAAACTCAGGTAAAAATGGTTGATAGTTCTCTTATTTTTCCACCAGCGTTCACAGTTACAAACATTTTCTAAAATGCATTGAATCTAGGGGTCAGAAACAGCCTGGTGAAAAGACATAGCATGGGGGTATTTCCCACCCTCCTGATTACCTTGAGAGAGATAAGGTGGCTCTCAACCTGTAATGCTCCCAAACAGGAATAATGGGATCTTTTTAAAGTCAAGGTGATAGGGAAGTATTAACAATAGCAGTATAAGAGGGTCTTTATCAAAGACATTCAAAGATTCCTCCTTACTTCTTTGCAGCTTTTAATAATGAAGAGTTTAAAATGTTTTTTTTTTAATTTATTTATTTATTATGAGAAAGAGAGAGTGAGAGTTCGAGCAGGGGAGGAGCAGAGAAAGAGGAAGAGAGAGAGAATCCTGAGCAGCCTCCACATTGTCAGTTCAGTGCAGAGACTGAAACCACAAACTGTGAGGTCATGACCTGAATCAAAACCAAGAGTCAGAGGCTTAACTGACTGAGCCACCCAGGCGCCCTGTAACTTAATAATTTTTCACTTAGTTATAAAACATTTATTGCAGGTCTGGTATTTTTCCCTGTTCCCATACATCTGTGGATATAGGATAAGGATTGTTGAGAGGGAAGGGCTTGAGATCTGAAGGGTAAGGGGTAGATTCGAAAATGGCACCATTTGGTTGGGGGAATGGTACCTCATCAGAGAGATGGATGGGAGAGGCAGCCCTTGTAGTTCTCCACTTCCCAGAGGGTTTTCCCTTCCATGGAGAGCTTCCCTTCACTTCTCTTTCTCTTCCTCTCCCCTATAAACTCTCTGCCAACAGAGAGAAATGGTGCTTTTCAGGACATTAAAAATTCTATTTATCTTCACTGACTGATTTTCAAGGATGATTGATGCCACACAAAAAGAAGTGATGGATATTAAAACTCAATATTTCCACTCATTCCTTTTTGCTCTTTGCTGACAGTTTATTGTGTACTCAATGAAACAAAGAAGAAAAATAGATATTTTCACCAATCATTTTCCAAGTATTTTATCATTTAGGATAAACCTCATCTCTTTAGGTAAATGAAATACTATTAATGCTTTACACACATGTACTAACATAGGTAAATATCTTTCTCCTTACTTAACTCTATTCTTAGAATATAATGGAGACAATTATTGAAGTCTGATTCATGTGAATGGATGACAGTAACCAGAAAGAGTCTTAAAGTGCTCAGATTTTAGGACATATTTGATTTGTCATGGAATTACGATAGACATTAATATCAGAATTTATATATTCATTATTTGCTACAATAAGATTTTACTCTGTCTTGACACCCTGATCTTGCAGTCAAAGCATTTGCTGGCATTTCATCACGTTAGTAACTGATAGACATCATACGTCTTGGGGCTGAAGGTTTTTCTTTCATAGCTTTTGGAATAAGATTCCCAAAGCATAAAATACCTGTGACTTACGTTACTGTAATAGTTTCATATTTGCTAAGAATTTTTCTTTATTAGGTGAATCTCCATCTTACTTCTAGGAATTTTGTGATACTCTTTATAGACTAGGTCATAGACTAGTAACGAAGTTCAGGACATGCTACCCCCGAATATGGTATGTTGGCATATTGAATATTTTAAAGTGAAGGAATCTGAGAAGCAGTAGGTGTAGGAAAGATTCTCAGTCTCTCTTGAAGCAGGTCATAAGACCCTCATGTGAGGGCTGCCCTCCTATACCTGGAGGAAAAGAGCATCCTTATCTCTGAAGAAGGAGGGACGCTGAGAGAATCAGAACAAACAGGACTTGGTAAGTACTCCCCATTTACCCATATACCAAAAGGGTATACCCTTCTGTCGTATCACATTTTTATGGCTTTTCACTTTTCCTTAAACCTATAAAAATAATTAGGCTTGGCCACTTCTTCAGGTCTTCCTTTCCTTATGAAGACTCCAGTGTCTTGTAAAACTTAAGTAAATTTGTATGCTTTCTCTTGTGAATCTCTTGTCAAGTCCAGCTTACAGGGTTCTAGCTTGAGAAGGGTAGAAGAAGAGATTTTTCCTCTCCTGCACTAGCCAGCTGCCGACCTTACCAGAAGGACACTGGAGTGAATGAATTATTTTCTCCTGCCCCATTATATCTCCCTTCTTCTTAACTGAAATTTCCCATTTAATGTCTTAAATAAACCTGGATTACCTGACTCTCTTCTTAAAACATCATTAGCTTCTATCAGTTTTTATAGTCCTTCCTGATAGAGTAGATGCTTCAGCCAGGGAGAAAAGCTCTGGAAAGGGAAGAAGGGTGATACCTTGAATAAAAGGCACAATTTTTCTGTGGCCTTACCCAGATCATCTATGTTTACATTAATAATGCTAGTAATAATAAACTTTATAACATTATACTTTTTTACATATAATGCCATATACTTTTAAGGGCATTTTTTGGTTTATACATTATCTAAACTATATGCTTCTTTTTATAGCATATATGAAATGACTAATAGAGGCTAATAGACTGGGTATGAGAAGCAAGATTTAGGGTAATCCTGGCAGAATGGAATAATGGAAAAAGCCAGAAATATGAATGCATAAGTCTTACATTTTAGTTAGAATAATCAATTTTACAGTTACAGAAGCATAGAATGAGTTCAACCTGGTATGATACCTGTTTCAAATGAAAAATGACATGGAGGTTAGGATTAGGTCTTAATAATTATGACTCAAGATAAAATTTAAAGGAGATGCACCATTTAGGGCAGATTGTCACAATCTCATTATTAAATCTCAACATATTGCTGTTTGATTCTTTATACTGGATTTGTTACGGTGACATGTACAAATCCACGAGCTGGATTTAGCACTCATCCAGCCTCCATGACAAACATGCTTCCACCCCAACATGACTCTGACATGAGGTCTGCCTACAACTGGGCTTTTTCAGCTGGCTTTCAAACACCTGATGGGTCAGGGCCTTGGCCACCTGGAGACTGAAAGCACAGTACTGGCGGACAACTCAGGTGCTTGATCCATCAACATTTATAGAATCTAATCTTGCTTATTCTGTCTAGGGCAATGGTTCCCAATGTGCAGTCAAATAACTCCGAGGGATCTGAGAGACCTTTTCACAAGGGTTAATGAAGTTCTATGAGGCAGATAGGTGATTCCAACTGTCTTTTAAGCTAGATATCTTTGGAGATCTTAAAATATGTAAAATAATGCCATTATTCTCAAACATTTTTGTTGTTTTGAAAAATACAGATTTATTTTTTTTTTATTTTTTTTTTTTAATTTTTTTTTTTTCAACGTTTATTTATTTTTGGGACAGAGAGAGACAGAGCATGAACGGGGGAGGGGCAGAGAGAGAGGGAGACACAGAATCGGAAACAGGCTCCAGGCTCTGAGCCATCAGCCCAGAGCCTGACGCGGGGCTCGAACTCACGGACCGCGAGATCGTGACCTGGCTGAAGTCGGACGCTTAACCGACTGCGCCACCCAGGCGCCCCGAAAAATACAGATTTAAAAAATGTTATTTGTTGAAACATATTTTTATATTTTGTTGCAATATATTTTTTAATTAATACTTATTATAACTTTTTAATGCATTTATTCAATTTTATATATTTGTTACTTTTAATTTATAATATGGTACACAGCAATAGAAATAACCCATATAATCAAAAGTTTTTTTTGGGTCCTCAATATTGTCAAGTGACTGAAATGATTTTAAGACCAAAATGCTTTAGTACCACTGATCTAGAGCAAAACCTCAGCCCTGATTAAACAAAGGTAGGTGAAAAGATCTATGATTATTCACACCTCAAGTAATAACATTTTGAAAGCCTAAAATTAAAGATAAAACAATAGGGAAGACCACTTGGTCAAGATACCTAACTATAACTCCAGATCTCTGTGTTTTTCTTCTTCCTCATTTCCTTTTGTTTTCTACCTTTCCTCCTCTACATCTCTATGTCATATATTCATGACCATTGTGCTGACATATATTCCTTTTTCATTTTCATTTTTCCCTTTTCCCCTCACTATGCGTCTCTTTCTACACACAACTGTTTCTCCCTGTTCCTCTCTTTCTTTCTTCCCAGAAGTTGCTGCCAGAAGTAGACTTTACCAGTATCACAAATGCCCATAATGTCAAATTATGGAATTAAAAATAAATGCTTTATTTGGAGGAACCCAGGTGGCTGTTGGTTAAGCTTCCAACTCTTCATTTCAGGCTCAGGTCACAATCTCACAGTTCGTGGGCTTGAGACCCACCTTGGGCTCTGTGCTGACAGCATGCAGCCTGCTTGGGATTTTCTCTCTTTCTTTCTCTCTAAATAAATAAATAAACTGTAAAAAATAAAAATAAATGCTTGTTTAATAAATAAAATTTTCATGTATTTCTAACAGATCTTCCCCTACTCTTCCCTCGGGATAGGTAAAATTAAAATTTTGGTGACATTTCTGAAAACAAAACAAAAAAAACCAAAACAAAACACCACAACTAAATTTCTAGTTTATACTTCAATGTAATGTTTGAATTTTTCCATAGACACATCTTTAATATTCTTAGAAACAACATAAAGGGAAAATAAACACTTAAAATAAATATTTTATTTATGAAGTGGGAAATGAAGACTAAGTGAAATGGGAAGAAAAAAGGAAGAAATTGCTATGACAAAGTCTGAAGCCAGGAGCTTATTACATATCAAGATTTGTTTTTAAACTCTTATTCTGGAACGATTTCTCCCAGAGAGAAGGGACACTCATGGGAGAGACTCTGCAGTGGAGTATGGCTAGAATATTTGAGGCAACTTAAAGACAGATGTTAAATTCGGAGTTTGTTTTCACTTTGTTTTGAAATTAACATTCTGTTGTTCCTTTTCTTTACTAAAACGATGTTACACACAAGACGTCGGGGTGCTCTACTGGTTAGACCCACCCTGGGGTGGAAGATGGCTGGTTACAGATCATGGCAGCCTTAGGAACTTGAGAGCAAACCTAGAAGCATAAGACACCAGTGAAGCAACTGGTGGTGGTTGACCCAGGGAAATTTAAGTCACCTGTGGACTCACCAAAGGATCTGACTTTCCCATCACGTGTTGTGCTGGGGCTTGAACCATTAAATTGGGAGATTTTCAGAGTTGTAACACAGTTATTTTAACTATCGTATTATATTAATTAGTGTCATCTTCCACTATATATAAACTTAGATTCAAAGCTAACTGAGATCAGACACAAGGATTGCATTTCTCTTTTGTATCCATACGGATAATATCCATTATCAAACATGACACTAAATGTAGTAGGTATTCGGTAAAGACTGGTGACTGACTTGCCACTGATATAAATTAATCCATCAAAATTTTTGAAACCAATAATTCAAAGAGATGGATGTTTTTAGGATGTAAGATTACACTCAATTGCCAGTTTGGTGAAATGGTTAAGAGGATTAACACATTTTCTGGATTTGGGGCCATTTTCTTGACTTTGATAATTACATGTTTGTGTCTTTGGGGGACTTAGGAAATATTTTCTTTTGTTTCTTAGTTGTCTCATCTGCAAAGTGGGATTAATAATAATAATAATAATATGTATAAATGTTATAAAAAGTAAGTGAAACAATACATATAAAGCACTTAAACTCATGACTGGGTGATTCTAAGCCCTTAGTGACCATTATTATCAAGATTTTTTTTTTTTGAGAGAGAGAGAGAGAGAGCACAAGTGAGAAAGAGGCAGAAGGAGAGGGAGAAAGAGAATCTTAAGCAGGCTCCACACTCAGTGTGGAGCCCAATGTGGGCTTGATCTCATGACTCTGAGATCATAACCTGAGCAGAAATCAAGAGTAGGATGCCTAACTTACTGAGCCACCCAGGCGCCCCTTATCAAGATTTCTAAAACTCTTTTACTTTGAATGATTTATAGGATTTCTCTTTTCCAATATTGCATTGTGGTGTCAGGGTCAAATTAGCTAGAATACGATGTTTTTGTAAACCACAACTCACATATGTTCATATGATGCTATCCCATCTGTTTGAAATATAACATTTCAATCAACTGGTGTTTTGCTTTTATGAGTACACTTTGTTTGATAGTCCTTGTAATATCCTGGGAATGCCAGTTGTTCATTTATTTTTTGTTGAATTAATGAGTTAGTAAAGAAGAGAATATAATCAATGTACTGGTTTCTAAAATTGTTTCAACCGCATTACACTAAAATGAAAAAAAAATGGTTAGAGTTGTTTTCTGTTATTTGCTCTCTTAGTATACAAATTGCAACATTACTAGTACAGCTCTGGAATAAAAGTTAAATGAATTATGAAGAAATAACTGACAAACCAGCATCGACGTACATGATGATGGTGAATACTGGCATGCAAAATCTCAAAGACAGGCTGTACTTCCCTTTATAAACAATGACACAGTAAGAATTACCTGGAATTTGTCCAGGGTTTGATAGAAAGATCATTGAGCAATGGTGTCAAGAGAGCTGCTTCTCACAATGGCTAATGCTGGCTCATTAAGTTAATACAGACAAATCACAAAAACAACTCTAGTTCAATTTCCTTAGTGCTAATCCACAAGGGCCATACTAGATATAGTATTCATCTTTTATTCTTCTGTACTTTTATTTAACAAGCAATTGCACTACACTTAGGTATTCTGTTAAATGTTGGGACACAGTGTTGAAATAGGTAAACCTTGTTTTCAAGGAATGCACAGTAGAGTGCAGGACACTAAATGCTATGATAGTTAATCACATGTTCTTATTTAGGCAAAGAAGAATGAAATGTAATCTAATCTCAGAGGTGAGTTATTATTTTTCTGACTGGGAGAGAGGCAATTCTGAATCTTGAATAGTGAATATGTATTAATAATGTGCATAGAGTAGGACTAGTGGAGACTTCCAGGCACGCTTTGGAATCCCAAAGGCTCAGGCAACATGCTACATTTAGGAATTTCTAGTAACTCAATATAGATGGAGCCCAGGGTGTGGAAGGGCCAGATGGAGGATAGAGAGAGAAGCCAAGGTCATATTACCAAGGGCCTATTATGCCATGCTAAACATTATGGGTAATCACAAAATGATTTTTTAGAAGAAAGTGACATATTCAGAATTGCATATTGAAAACAAAACCCATAGCAAAAATGAAGTGATAGATATGAAGTGGCCTTCCTGGGTGCAGGGATACCTGTTAGGAAACTGCTGTGGGAAAGTTAGGTAAAAAAAAATGAAGGCTCAACACAAGGCTCCAGCAGCAGAAGTGGGAAGGGAGGAATGGGATTGATAAATATTACAGGAAGATAATTTGCTGGAATTAGAGACTGATTAAATGTATGAGATGTGAAAGAGAGTTAGTTTTGGGGGTGTATGGGGTGGTACCTCTTGCTGAGAGGTCACAGGAGTGGTAAAAGGTCAAAAAAGAGGATAAATTTTCATATAGGACAGGTTCAGTTTAAAGTTCCTGTTAATTTATAGTGGAAGACATTATCTAAAAATTGGACGTGAGTCTAGAAATAAGAAGATGATCCCTCAAATGTCTTTTTAAATAATATTATAACTCAGTTTACAAAAAAAAACTCAAATAAGAAAAAAATTTTAGTGTTAACTATATGCTAGTTATAGTTAACCGTATATAGTTAACTAACTATATGCTAGCTATAGTCATTGGTCTAAATATGAATAATTGAACAAATAAATATCATTTAAGTGTTTGTCATATGCACTGCTCTTGCTTTGAAGTAGCTCATTAACTCAAAGGTATGTAACACTTGTTGTCTAATAATTAACCCACAAAATAGGAAATCAGGAACACAAAAGAAATGCTTGATTTTCAAGTCTTTAATGTATTTTAGGATACTCCTCTATTACCTTTTCCCAGAGGAGATTGATACTTTTTCAAATTAGAGCTTCCTTTGAGTTTCCTTTGTTTCCTTCCCACCCTTCCCCTATCTTTGTATGTGGCATTTTGGATTATCACAAGACTGCTTGTATCCTATATGACCTAGAGACAGGGTACTCAGAGCTCTACCAAAGTTTTACAAACCAAGTATTGCCAGACAATAGCCCCCTGAACAGTGACACTCACAGTGTGAATTCGTCCTAAGCTTTTCCTCCTTTTGCTGTCATTGTTCTTCTCTTCAACAATGGCTAATAAATAACAATCAAGTCCTTTTTCCTTCTTACTATGTCAACATTTAATTATTGTATTAACTTTTATTACATACATAATTAAAAAGTTGAATAATACCATTAATATATGTGAAAAAGATATGAACCTAAATCACTACAGAAATACGGATGCTCTAAGGCATTTAATTAGGATTGTGTAAAGAATGAAGAGCTACGTATAGAAATGATTTATTAATTGGATTTATTTGTTTCTATTACAACGTCCATGGTGATTCATATGACGTAAAATCTAATTTGAAAACAGATGATAATATTTCCTAACTCTAACTTCCTGAATCATCCATGGGATTTAGCATATAATCCTCCATCCAAGACTCTCCTTGCATATTGAATCAATTCCAAACTCTCTGGTTTGATGCTCAAAAGCCTTCCTAATGTGATAGATTGAATCTGAACATAAAACTGTGAACTCCACACCTGTGGTTTGTCTCCAGCCATGTCTCTTAGGTGCTTGTTTCCTTCTTTGCCTAAACTCAGCACCCTTTAGTTCAGTTTTTCTTATTCTCTGAGAACTTCTCTGATCCTTCCAATCTTCAGGTATTCTAAATACCTTAAGCATTTATTCTTTGTCTCCTTTCTCAATTTCTTAATTTACTCATGTCTGTTTTCCCAAGTAGCCTATGAGGGAGAGGGTCAGGAAGTGGCTAGGGGCAAACAGGAGATAACTGTTACACCTTGCTTGCTCATTGCAGGCACATTGCATGTTTTCTCAACTCTCAATGGTAATTTTATATAGACATTAGTATTTGTGGATAATTCACTGAGTCCCAGAGAGGTTCAAATAATTTGCCAAGTCCCCCACTCCCACACACACCACCTGTCTTTCAATGGGGAGCTGCATTTGAATCCAATGCTTTCTGGTATCGTGTTCCTCCTCCTCTTAACCATGGCCAGAGTGTAGTGGATGTGGGCTCTGAAGTCAGGGTGCTGGCAGTGTTGCTGCTCATGAGCTGTGTGGACTATCTTATTAAATATTTTCTACGTTCTCTGCTAAGGATTTCACACACCTATTACTGGTAGGATTGTGAGCAAAAACTCTAAGCCATGGTACTAAAATTATCCTCATTTTATAAATAAGGACACTGAAACACAGGGAATTTGGATAACTTACCCAAGGTCATAAAATGGGAGCCATAACTGGACTTGAATCCCCAGCAGTCTAAGCCCATGCTCTGAATCACTATGTTCGTTATTATGCATCTATGGGAAACTACCATTACTTCTTTAAAAAGCAAAAGTGCCCTTGTGTATAAAATGGATATAGAATTGTTCGAAGGATTAAATGGGATGTTAGGGAAAGACTTAGCTTAGTAGCTTGCACATAGTAGTAACTAGATATATAATATTTGTCATTGTCTTCATTATTTGCCTGAAGAATGGGAGGGGACATGAATTCAATCTTTTATCTCCCTCTTTTTATCGAAAAGTGATTCTGTGCATATAGTTACTGCCTCATAAATACCTATTGATTACATTATTTAATACTAGCCATTTTGAAAAATGGTGAGGAGAAAAAAGGTAGGGTGTTCTCAAATATTGACAGATACATTTGTATAGTACTAAATTATTTTAGGTTTAAATCATTGTAAATAATCGAGCCTTGCTTTATGCTCCTTGTGGGAGAAATTTCCTCATTGAATCTGACATCCATTTAATGGTAGAAACCATCAATATAATCTGCCTCAGAATCTGAGTACTTGCCTTACTCATATTTGCCTACAATACAGCAGTTTAAATATATTTTGGACTCTGCTCCATCATTTTCTATCATTACTCCCTTTGGGATACTCTGATACTTAAAAGTACCCTCAGCAGATCACCTGGCATGCATCAGGTATATGGTACTCTCTATTTCCAATTCTATACCAGGAGAGGAAAAGTTGGGATCTTCCCTTTGTTGACAGTTTTACTGTGTCCCTACCTCCAAATTCTAGCCAGTCTCATAGCAAGGATGACAAGGCTAGAGTGTGCAGCTGGATCAGGATGCAAATACTGGAAAAAAATAGAAGAATTGACAGCAGACAGGATAATGACATCACCCAGTTGAGGACATGGTTAGTTCCAGAATGAGATCCAAAAGTGTCCCTTTGAGGCAATTTATAAATGTGTTACAAATAAGATTTAAAAGATTACTGTATCTCAGAAAGAAGACTAATCTGTAACTTCTAGGAGCTAAATTGGATGATGTTAAGTAACATGTTAAATTAAGAAAAAGAAAAGAGGTACACAGATCTTCCTCAACTTGCAATGGTGTTACAGCTGGATAAACCTGTTTAAGTTGAAAAGAGAAGTTGAAAATGTACTTAATACACCTAACAGACTAAACATCATAGTTTAGCTTAGCCTGCTTTAAAGCTCAGAACATTTACATAAATCTGCAGTTGGGCAAAGCCATCTAACACAAAGCCTATTTTATAATGAAATTGCTGACTCTCTCATGTAATTTATTAAGTACCATACTGAAAGTGAAAAAACAGAATGGTTGTGTGGGTACAGAACGTTGTAAATGTATACATTGTTTACCCTTGTGATCCCTTGGCTCACTGGGAGCTGGGGCTCCCTGTCTATGCCAGATATCACTGGGCTGTCATATCACAAGTCATTAGCTCAGGAAAAGTTCCAAATTCAAAATTCAAAGTACAGATTCTACTGAATCAGTATCATTTTCATACTATTGGGAAGTCAAAAATCATAAGTCAAAACATCATAAGTCAGGAACCATCTGTAATAAAACAAGAGGGTCCCTATGGAATCAAGAAAATTAATTGAAGAGAACATGGAAGGACTCATCTAACAATGTCTAAGGGAATATAAATGATATCTGCCAAATGATTATTTTAATCATCAGGAAGGTGGACTCTTAGAATAATCTGGGTAAAATTTTCCACAGACCTCTCCGATTTCTTATACTATGTTTCAATTTTTAAAAACTGTTTGCTTTCCTATTCTGTTTGTTTGGTATCTTGATAATAGAGGAGCTTCCTGGAATAACAGAAAATACGTTTCTGATCATTTGAAAAAGAATCACTCTCCTTGTAAATTAGCCATTCTGCTTCTTAAATTACTCTTTATTTTATAAAAAAAAATTTGATTAGGGTGAATTAGTCTCAGGATTTATTAATCCCATGGTGCACTCATAAAAGTTTGTTTTTAAATCTGAAAAGCAAAGAAGATCTTGATTCTGTAGAGATGCTCCCATGGTGATATTTGTGGCTTTCGATCTGCTGATATTTTCATCTACTCTCTCTGGTTATCGAATCTAGCTGTGTGCACTGCATTCACCTTGGTTGCTATTAAATGCATCAGTTCATGGGTACCCTCCAGACCTGTGGAATACGCCAGGGGCTGATATATTGTTATTGTGAAAATTTCTTCAGCTGATTCTGATGGTGCATTTGTTGTGCCTTCTGAATTACAATAACGCCATGTGTCTGAGAAAAGGGCAGCCCAATAAATTAGGATAGCTTTTCAATTGTTCATGTAAAAAAAAAAACTCAAAAAATAGAAAGAGGTAGGCATATTCGCCTTATGGATAAAAACTGTGCGAGCAGCCTAATTCCCTCTGTGTAGGGCCTCACGCAGGGCCACGTCCTCCGGTAGTGCCTGATGGATGCCTAATGATGAAAACAATGATGAAATGGCACTAAGAAATCAAGACAGAAATCATGCTCATGGGTCTTAAGAACTCTGTACCAGAGGCTTAATTAGAAGCAGATGAGCTTATAAGTTATAAGCAGATGTTAGGTCAGTCGCTCAATTCCAAGTGTATCTACCTCAAGTCAAAACATGATGTTCTTCAGGTTCCCCAGAAAAGAATAAAAAATGAACCTGATTAAATGATTAAATAAAATAGATTCAACCCTGTCCATAATAGGGAGGATGCATGCTATTTTTTTTTTTTTTTTTTTTTTTTTTTTTTTTTTTTTGGTATTTCCTTCAGTAACTCCTTAAAGGCACAGACTAAAATGGTTCTTCACTGTGTTTGAGGAAAATGATATAATTTAAAATATAGCACAAAGTGAAAATCCACTTCCCACATGGAATAGATGACATTGTCTAGTACCAGGGGTACTACTGTAGGACTGATTTTGAGGTTTTGTGCATGCTGTTGGCCTAGGGGGGAATAATTTGGATACAAAGGAACATAAAAGTTCAAACTATGAGAAACTATGGTCTACTAAACAAGGATATAGGTGCAGGAAAGGAAAATAAATGAGCCAGGGGCAGGCAGACACTCTAGGTGTTGGCAAACAGGTCTTTAAACGTTATGGGTTAGCAATATCAGCCTAAACATCAGGACTCAATTCGGTGAACTCTGTACTTAGCCCTCAACTGTTCTCTGAATTTTATTGGCTTCCTTGCCATGTGTGGGTGACCTAGAGCACAGAGATGAATGTTTACACAGAGAAAGAGTCCAGTCCTCTTTGTAAAAGTAAGATTAAATGAGGACATCTCAGTAACATGTCTACATCTGCTCACAGTGGACACTCAGTAACTGCCCATTAGTATCTTACCCAAAGAAGCCAGAGGTGACCAGGAGTGCCCAGCACTGTATATGTTTAATGGTACAAGTAGCATTTGCACTTTAAAACTTACTGCTAAAGACAAAGTCCAGGGTGCTAAAGGATGACTCAAGCTCTCTGTAAAGCTAGGCCATCACTGCAAAACCCATCAATACCACAGCACACTGAATCTGAAAACCAACAAAAGTAATATTCTTCCCAAGACTGCACAGACACTGTCATCAAAGTTAATAAACATTTATTGCAAAAGATTATTGGGAAGCTTCCCAGAGCTGTTTTCTCCCAGGGAAATAAGTACTTACAGAAGCGGTGGTTTAAAGGTAACTCGATCACCCATCATATTTTAGGTTGAGAAATGACCAATAGGGGACAGTGTAAGCGGCAGCACTTATGAAACAAGAAGTCAGCACTTGACAGCCGTTTTATTACACTTTGAACATATTGAAGAAATAAATCAGGAAGGTAGTAAAGAATTTGGATTTCTGAAACCCTACGCTTGGGAACCCAAACCCCACGGAGTCTCAGAAGATGGATTGTGGGCACTGAAAACGAGTGAATTTTTCTGGGCGTCAGTAAGAACTTCTGCCATCATGGGTCCCCTAGGCCTTGCCAGGAAGAATGACCGGGACAACAGCTTTTCACTGACCAAAACTGCTACAGTCTTTGAGTTACCTTCAGCAAACAAAGCAAACTCCCTCTTTCATTATTCTTGCCTTGTGATACTAATGTCAAAATAAACTTTTATTTAAATATATTCATAGGGTTTTGTTTTTCCATGATCTGAGTTCAGGAAGAAAGAAGGAAAGCAAGAAAAAAAAAAGCAAGGAAGCAGGCAAGCAAGAAAGTTCTTTGTTCTTGTTCTTACGATGTAGGTTAGATAAGCAAGTTTAACCATCCCGGAGTGTTATATAAATGTGGGGTGCCAGTGGGGACTATTTCTGGATATATAGTACATTGTGTTATTCATTTATTAAGGCAGGGAGAATTGCTACCAGAATGAAATGCTTATTCATATTTGTTGTATCCTGATTTTTTTTGGTCTCTTCTTGTCCCCTAATATATTGTTCTAATCAGCAGACCTATTTTCTGCCCTCTTTGATACCACGATCTTACTTATTGTTTGAGTTAAATCACAGAAGGCTCTAGCCCTTGGCTTTCCCAATGTGAAGCACTATATATAAAATGAGTTACTGCAAATAAGACAAGGCCAGTGCCATAAACCTGTCAACCTCATCTCCAGGATTTTCTTTCCAAATAGCACCACACACTTTCTTGATATTACCTCGCATTGAAAAAGGGCAAGCCTCTATTAAAGTTAGGCATTTATGAATCTCATGTTTCAACACATTCTCAATAATGTAAAGGATATGGGGGTATTAAGCATGGATCATCTTGAATGGGTTTTGGTGATGATTCATCACGTGTGTGTGTATTAAACCCTTCCCTTACAAGGGTTTCAATATTTAGTCAGCGTGCAAAACAAAAGGCATTTTAGTTTGGGTTTAAGATTTGGTGATAGCATTCTTCAATTTGCCACACTCCACCCCAGAGCATCAAACAATCATGGAACAGCAGATGTTGATATTTTCTCTAGTGATGGAGCTAACCTCCAAAGGATCAACACTTCCTTTTTTGTATATCATTTAAAGCAGAGCCAGATGCAGCAAATGGCTTTGGCCGAGAAATTAGAATTAGATCAGAAGCCAAATATCCTTAGGAGGATTTTTGTGCGTCCTGCTGGGCACACGATACAATATTGGACTTTCTGGATCTATATGAGAAGAGGCTGCACCCAATGGACAAACAAAGCTAATTGGAACTGTATCGGGAAGATTTTCTTTTTAGCATGGCATCCGGTCAGTTTATTATATCTAAGTTAAAGTGGTAATTGAAGTGAACAAAAAAATGAAGTGAGCAGTGGCTTAGAAGTCAAATACTTCACTGCCATGTTAGATGGTTTAGAATCATAGTCTGACTGTAACTTTGTGGTCACATTGAGCCATATATATATTTGATAAAAGTACTTACTGACCCCAAAATTACCTTTGGATCTACAGAAGGAGGAATCAAATATGTGGCAAACATGAATGAAAGCCTCAGCTGTGAATTATGACTCAGAAATTAAGATTCTACATTACCTTGCTCTTCCAACAGTAGTTCAGTTTTGGATTCTTCAGGGAGCTTGTTAGGAATGCAGACACTAAAACTACACCCCAGACCTACTGGTTTAGATCACATTTTAACAAGATCCCTGGGTGATTTGTATGGACACTGAAGTGTGAATACACTGCTCTATTATACTAACGTAGGTGATGTGTCCGTGTTTGTGAACATGAGTGTACAGGACACATACATAAGAAGCACACTGTCGTTGAAAATCACAGTTCATAAAAGAGGCTGTTTCACTTTTCAACACACTACAGCCTTGAGCCTATAACTAATACTGTTCCCTGTCTTCTGCTTCTCAGAAATCATTTGCCCCCAATCTTTACCTTGGTTTCCCATCCCTACTGGCCTTACACCATGGGAAAGCTTTCACAGGGGCTGTAGGCTTGAGGAATGTGGGAATAAAGATTCTTCCCCATTTTTGCAGTGAAAGATGCTCTGAAATTTTCTTAACATAGTAAGAGTAATCACTAGTATTTATTGAGCACATACAGTGTACAAAACTGCCTTGCAAGGGTTTTCATACACATCATCTCATTTATCTTCCTAATAACACTACGATGTGGATATGATTATTCCCCTGTGTTATAGATGCTGAGAGTAAGTTTGAAAAACTTTAGTAAATTACCTAAGGTCAAAGTAGACCTGCAAGAGTCTATTCATATTCATATTCATAATAGTCATTCAACATAAGCACTATGTTAGTCTCATTTTGGGTCATACCACCAAATTACAAGGATTTGGTACTAGTTCAAGCTTGAGCAATATCAGGATTTAATAGGAACTGTCCCCAGACTACATATACATCAGAAATTTGACTAAGAAAACATCACTGTGTTCAAAATATGAAGACAAACAGAACTCAGTGAGTCCTCCATCCTCTCATCTTGCCTAAATCAATTCAATGTTTATACTTGCATGGAGATTTTTTTTTAACTGATACACATCTATTCCAACCTCTTTTGAACTTCTGTAAAACCTTACTAGACTCACATCACTTTGACTACTTCCTAACTTGAATTGCTCTATTGCCACCAGACGTGGAATTTCTCCAGCTATACTGGGAACCTCTTAATGGAGATGGGGACCTCCCACACCTCTGTCTTTTATCCCAGAGAGTAGATGGCACTGTGTCTTGCCTTTAGCTTTTTTTCCCCTCCTGCCTTTAGCTTTTAATGTGTTTATAGATTAATTGACTAGCAGGCTCTGGACAACCTCTGATTTTTAAAAATGCCCTAGAGTCGGTCCTAGAATTTAGAAATTTACACCAAGTGGGAAGTAAGCAACAGGTCATCTGCCTCCAAGGCAAGTTCAGGGACATTTGCATCAGGGACAGTTAGGCTTCAGGCATAGTCTTTATTCCCTTTGTTAACTGAACTTTATCTGTGAAAACACAGAGTTTTAAACAAATAAGTCATTTGAGAGGATGTAGTGAGAAGTACGTTTGAGAAAACAATAGAATTTTAGAGCAGGGAAAAACTTTACAGAGTAGAGCATTCCAATTCCCTGAATCTGAAATCATAGAGAGTAAAGAGCAACTCAGACCGGAATGAAGTCTGGTACCCTGATAGCCTGTCCAATATTCTCCTCTTTATTTGATGCTGTATCCATAGTCAAATACATTTACTGCTTTGACTAATAAACTCCCCAGTCAGGTAGAATGCTGAACGCCATTAATCTCTTGCAATGAGGCACTCGATTCCAAACCTCACAATGCAGTTAAAATGAGGCCAGAATAATTGAACAGATAATATTGTGCTTTTACTTCAGTGCCCAAGTGGTTGAAAGGGGATCAGGAGATGCTCTGAGAGAAATCGCAATCCCTCACTATTATTCTAGACGGTATTTGGTACAGCTTCCACCGGCAGAGCTAAATCCAATATCTTGGTTGATGCCAATGACACTAAGTCCATGGAGCAAAAGATAAATAAACAGATGAGCTTTAAAAATATGGTCATAATCCTGAAGGTGAGACAGGAAATAATCAAAACCCTAGAGGAGAAAGCAGGAAAAGACCTCTCTGACCTCAGCCTTAGCAATTTCTTACTTGACACATCCCCCAAGGCAAGGGAATTAAAAGCAAAAATGAACTACTAGGACCTTATGAAGATAAAAAGCTTCTGCACAGCAAAGGAAACAACCAACAAAACTAAAAGGCAACCAATGGAATGGGAAAAGATATTTGCAAATGACATATCGGACAAAGGGCTAGTATCCAAAATCTGTAAAGAGCTCACCAAACTCCACACCCGAAAAACAAATAACCCAGTGAAGAAATGGGCAGAAAACATGAATAGACACTTCTCTAAAGAAGACATCCGGATGGCCAACAGGCACATGAAAAGATGCTCAATGTCGCTCCTCATCAGGGAAATGCAAATCAAAACCACACTCAGATATCACCTCATGCCAGTCAGAGTGGCCAAAATGAACAAATCAGGAGACTATAGATGCTGGAGAGGATGTGGAGAAATGGGAACCCTCTTGCACTGTTGGTGGGAATGCAAATTGGTGCAGCCACTCTGGAAAACAGTGTGGAGGTTCCTCAGAAAATTAAAAATAGACCTACCCTATGACCCAGCAATAGCACTGTTAGGAATTTACCCAAGGGATACAGGAGTACTGATGCATAGGGGCACTTGTACCCCAATGTTCATAGCAGCACTCTCAACAATAGCCAAATTATGGAAAGTGCCTAAATGTCCATCAACTGATGAATGGATAAAGAAATTGTGGTTTATATACACAATGGAGTGCTACGTGGCAATAAGAATGAAATATGGCCCTTTGTAGCAACATGGATGGAACTGTAGAGTGTTATGCTAAATGAAATAAGCCATACAGAGAAAGACAGATACCATATGTTTTCACTCTTAGGTGGATCCTGAGAAACTTAACAGAAACCCATGGGGGAGGGGAAGGAAAAACAAAAAAGGAGGTTACCTTGGGAGAGAGCCAAAGCATAAGAGACTCTTAAAAACTGAGAACAAACTGAGGGTTGATGGGGGGTGGGAGGGAGGGGAAGGTGGGTGATGGGTATTGAGGAGGGCACCTTTTGGGATGAGCACTGGGTGTTGTATGGAAACCAATTGAACAATAAATTTCATATACTGAAAAAAATATATAGTCATTTTATTCGAGTAAAGTGCATCCAAGGTAATTCAGCAAAAATAAGCAAATGAACTAAAAAATGATCACAGAATTTCTTGTATATGGTAAGAAAAGAATCTCATGTTAGACTGGCAATCAAAATAAGTCTTAATTAAGCTCCATCCTTCTATAAAACCAAGTGGCCCACCCCACTTCAATGTGAGGAAAGTATCTTTATTCCTCACACAGGCCAAGGATGAGTACGGTAGAGAGCAGATGTCTAGAACTTTTTAAATCATTATTACAGCAACTAAATAGTTGACCATGGCATACTCTATGGAAAATTCTTACTACGCACTCATTTAAATTATTATAGCAATCCCTGTGACCAGATATTATAATCCTCACTTTATAGATGAAGAAACTGAGAATGCAAGATCCTGTAACCAGCACATCACATAATTGATAAATGATTGAGACAGACTTTGGCCTCAAAGTTGCCAGATTCCAAAACTAGTACTCACTATCATTTTATGATAGATAATTTCCTGACTCCCTAAGACATTTTAGGTTTATTATTTTTCCATAATGATAAGTTTGCAACTCTATTAATTAGACTCATGTGAAAGAATATTCCACAAAATATATTGCTGTTTCTAAATCTTTTTTGAGCTCTCAAATGTTTTGGTGTAATATATAAATTGATTCACAGAAAATCCATGACTTTCTTGTTCATGAGAGAAAAATAATAAGTGTGGGGGACCAGACTTTTCTTCATGGTTCTGTAACATGGACCCTGGAAAGGTAACATGTCTTTAGTGTTTAATATGAATTGCTATTGAGAAATTAGGGATATAGTTGGATAAAAATTATTATAGGGTTATGGTTATATTTTTTATTATTATAGACTGATAACAATAAAACATTAATTTTGGTGTATAATATATTGTGGAAACATATTCGATATCCCTTCAGGATAGTTGAGAGTAAATGTATATACCATATTTCAACACATGGAAGAGGAAATTCCTCAAGATGTTCCAATTACAAATAAGAATGTTACATTCCCTTTCCCTCTATATGTTCTGTGTATCTCTACATATACTGTAATATAGTCTACACTTCTCAGTGGCTGAAGAGATTTTGTTGAGCCTTATTTTTTGTAGTTTATAATATGGGAATTATGAATCCTACTATTCTATTGGAAAGAAAATTGGATTATAATATTAAATATGCACTTTCAAATTGTATAATACTCCCAGAAATTTGATTAGCCACTCTTTGTCCCCACCATGAGAACCAGTAAATCTGGGAGCTCAACAACACTAAGATCATTAGTTTAAATAGACTCTCCAACAGCCTAGACTTTCTAGCACACTACTAAAAAAAAGGTTAATACACTTTTGATAAATATTCATCTTACTTGACAGAGTGGAATGACTACATGCTTAAATATGTGTTAGTGATGCAGTATCAACTCAGTGCATGAAAAGGAAAAAGCAATTCTGACATGCAAATAGGGTTCCAGAGTGGCATATAAAGCACTGATTAGACGAAGTCTCCCTAAGTCGAGTATAGTGTAGACAATAGAGAATGTGTGGCAGCCAAGATAAATGAATTTTATTAAGAAACTTATGGTTATTTTTAAAGGGGAAAGGCTGGGGACTTACTGAAGGTAAGGACATACTGAAGAGATGGTTCCGGCAGCAGTTACATGTTTACTTTGAGGGTGAAAACAAGAACAAGAAGCTTGAGTCACAAAACAGCAAGTTTAAGTAAAACCATAAAAATTAAAGTATGGCTGGAATCATGCCTTTCTTTTAAATTGTTTTTCAGGGGAGCCTGGGTGGCTCAGTCGGTTAAGCGTCCGACTTCGGCTCAGGTCGTGATCTCGCGGTCCGTGGGTTCGAGCCCCGCGTCAGGCTCTGTGCTGACAGCTCAGAACCTGGAGCCTGCTTCTGATTCTGTGTCTCCCTCTCTCTGACCCTCCCCCTATTCATGCTCTGTCTCTCTATGTCTCAAAAATAAACGTTAAAAAAATTTTTTTTAAATGTTTTTCAGTAAATAAGATTTGAGCAAAAAAAAGATAATATATTTTATAAATTATAGTATGAAATCGTTAGATTGCATAATCAATCTATTGGAAGAGAGAGTAGTTTAAAATAAGAGTCACCATATGTGTGTCTGGAACTTTTATTCCCAACCAGCCATTGAAAGCATAGGGTCTACACCTTCAGCTTGAAGAGTGTTGACCAATATGGACTGACTAACTTGGCTCCATGGGTGATTCTTGGGGTTGAAACATCTTGTTTATATGCAGGGAATTAAAACACAATACCCAACCAAGACCTTTCTATTCCTGTAAGAAATGAGAACACTGCTAACTCTAAGTCACTCACACATTTGATAGAAGTCATTTATTTTACTTCTGTTTTGAAACTGATTTTTAACTTTAGGGAGAAGTTTTATGGCCCCCTCTCACAGTAATATGTTCCAATTAAGAATCCAATCCAAAGACTTTGAAGTTCAATTTTGATTCAAAGTTATTTTCCTTTGTTTAGGGTATAGATTTTCTGTCAATATGAAAATGAAAGTAATACAATTCTCAAATAACAGCTGAGAAAATTAACAAATAGTGAGAACTAAAACACTTTTCTCAAAATCAAGGATTATATACTTCTTTCATTTTGTTACTAAACCGACAAAATACTAAATACTAAACAGCATGGTATGCTACAAATGAAAAGTGGGCCATGAAAATGATGATGGAAATGTCTATTAGGAACCCACAAGAGCTGCGAGTTGAAATACGTGGAAATCACAGGAAGGAATGAGTGAAAAGCATCTTAAAACTTCAACTGGTTTTTTGGTTTGTTTTTGTTTTTGTTTTTGTTTTTGTTTTTGTTTTTGTTTTTTAATGAGAACACTTATGTCCAGAATGTCTAAGAGATTTGGTGAGGGACATAAGCTAAGCAGTGGCAGTACCAGACGCAACCACAAGATTTCATGACTTCCCTAACATTCAATCAATAAAGGCTGTTAACTTAATGGATGGATGCCCTCATAAGGTGATCACAAATTTCAGAACAGAAACGAGTGGAATTCAATCTTAAATTTGTTGAAAGAAAATAGATTAAGTCAGGGGTAACTGGCATCTTCCCAGCTCCAGAAATCCCAATTTACTGTAAAGTCACGCCAGAATATATAATAAACTAATAAAAACATTTGTTAAGCATTCGTTTCAAGTTAGAGCAATGCATGGCCTTTTCCGAAGAGAGTTAAGTGCATTTATTATTGGTGAATAGCTTATTCCCCAGACTGCAGTATCTCTAAGTAATATATATTTTGGAGATGAGAAATCTCCTTTTACATCCTATTACTAAGCTATGCACACTTCCTCAGGATAACATGGGAATTAAATAAAGAGATGCAATTTCACACAGAACACGGTACTTGGGATCAGTAGATGCCAGGCAGGTCTCCATAAAACCAGAGCAATATGATTTCTCAAGCAATTTTTCTTCTGTGCTCATATGATGTATTTTAAACAGAAATGCCTTTTACAATGAAGTTCTGAAATAACAATGGTCCTGATAAGGATCCTTTTCTAGAAATCAGAGCATCAAATTCTAATGTTTAATGAGTTAATTGACCACATGTCAGTGTAACTACAATGCAACCAAAGTTTTTATATTCTATAATCTTCACAATAAAAATCCAAATGGATTTATTTTATTGGGAGGTATTAGGTTTTACTGAGTTTGTCATCACGAGCTCTGTCCTCCCCCCATGTTTACCTTTCCTAAGCATGTAAAATAAATCACAGGATGGCAACTCATTTTATTTTAAATGGACACTTTTCTGGTTTTGCTTGTACTTCTCTGTTTTCCTTATGTCAAGGCGAATCAGTACAACTTTCTGGGATGCTGGGCAAATATCTTTAATCAGTGGTACATACACAGTCACTGTAACAGTAATCAAAGTGGTTTCTCTTTATTCATTAAAAAATAAATAATACTTCTAATCCCACCCACCCATCCCAACCTTTGGCTTAAAAAATGGAAAATATTGGATACATATACAGGCTATTAGGAATTGTGTGGTAAGAATCAAAAAGAGGGGAAGAACATAGAACTAGGTAACTTGAACTTCCTACAGTCATAGAGCATTTGAGTAAAAAAATGAAGAAGAAATAGAATTCAGAGAGGCAGAAATGGCAGGTGGAAAATCTTTCATATATGTAGATAAAGGCTTAGTCCAAAGTGTGGAGTTAAGGTAAAAAACAAACAAACAAACATGCTTTAGTGAGTAGCATTTATGTTTCTACTATAAAATTATATTCAGATCAATAGAGTGCTTATATTATAAGACAATACATTTTAACTTATAGCAACATTTCTCAAGTTTAACCTGGTGGATCTCCAACAAAAATATCTTAATGGTAAGACAGATGTGGATTCTGGGTGAACATGATTCTAAGTGAACACTTAAAGAACGCATCATTATTGTATTAAAAACATAAGCACAGGCACTGAAACTAAGTGGCAAATCTGGATTACAATGTGGCTATCCAGAATGATCCAGAATGTGCTTATATTGATTTATAAATTGTTATTCAAATGAATTCACACAATTAAAAAAAAACATAGAGAAATTCCATACCCTGATAGCAAAGATCTGTAAACCTCAATCTAAGAGGCACTGTTTTATAGTCAATGTAGACCCATTAGAGTTTAAAAGTACCATCAACTTGGCACTTTAGAATAAATATTTCAGAGAATTTCATTTTAAGAGACACTGAGGAACTTTTGAAATAACTTGTTCATTTAAGTATTCTATCAACTAACTAGCTAAGCCCCTAGATTCTACCCAGATGCTAGGTGCTGGAGAAACAAAGATGAATGCATGGTTCTGCCACAAAGTCCATGGTCTAACTGAGGAAACAGTCCTATTGACATAGAAGAATAAAATACGGATGTGCAATGGCAGAGAGGTTGACAGAGAACTTTGAGGCCAGGAAAGATGAAATGAGTAAGCTACATGTTTAATAGTGAATTGAAATTGTGTTTAAGTTTGAGCATGTGTGTATGTATAGAGGGAGGGGTGGGGCATATAAACAACAAAGAACGGCACGAATAAACATTCCTTTAACACTGCCAAAGTGAAAACTCTGAGGCAGTAGATGATAGAGAATGAAACTGGAAAGGTAGACAGCAGCTTGTAGTAAATTGATGTCAAGGTGCTTTGTCTTTAACCATCAAGACCTAGTGGAGCATGGAACACAAGGGATGATCCAGTTGACTGGGTGTTTTAATCAGATAACTCTGGGAAAAGAATAAAGAGTGTAGACAGAGAACTCTTGTAACATTACTCAAAGTGATGATGGGTCCTTGGGCTAGAATACTGGTGATAGGGATGGATAATAGAAAAATAAAAATTATACTTAAAAGGTAAAATCAATAGGATACTTGACCTTAAGTGAGGAGTGACAGAAAAGACAAAATCAAGGATAAACTGGTTTTCCAGCTTAGAGATACCCATCAACTGAGAATAAAAATATAAGAAGGAAAAAAAAAACTTAGAAGAGAAAATGATGAATTTTAGTTTTTGACATGTTGAGAGTATAAGACTTATGGGATATCCAATTAAAGCCTCTATTGACAGATGTATATATAAACCTAAAATAGTATGACCTGGAAATACAGTTTTAAGATTCAACAACTTACTAGTTGAACAATTTAGTGAGAGATACAACTTATTGAACAATTATAGGAGGGGTTGGGCTCTTTCCAAAGTTCTTAAAATGAATTATTTCATTTAAGACTCACAACAAATCTATGGAATAGGTACTAGTAAAATCCCCATTTTACAGATGAGTAAATTGAGGATTGGTGTCAAGAGGTAAATTGGCCCAAGGTCACATGGCTGTGGAGGGTTGGTGCTTAGACTGAAGCTCAGGAAATCTGACTCCATGGAATCCACCTGTAGACACTCCATTATATAACTTTTCTAGGAAAATGTGTAGTAGGAAGAATTGTGGGCAATGGCAGAACCCTGGGGAGCACCAGCATTTGTGTTTGATATTTATTATTTTGTTAGAAGTTTAGCCTATGAGTGAGACAGAGATCAGAGGGATTCATGGAGAACCAGACTGCATAGTGTCATGGTGGTCAAGAGGCTGGAGAAGAAAGCAGGGGTCAATCGTAGAACTGTGTTTGAGAAGCCACTAAAAAGTCATCATTTTGGGGGCACCTGGATGGCTCAGTTGGTTGGTTGTCTGACTTCGGCTCAGGTCATGATCTCCGCATCTATGAGTTCAAGCCCTGTGTTGGGACTGTGCTGACAGCTCAGAGCCTGGAGCCTGCTTTGGATTCTGTAACTCCCTCTCTCTCTGCCCCTTCCCCTCTCAAAAATAAACAAATAAACTTAATTTTTAAAAAAATTCATCATTGGTTTGGCAACTATAAGATGACCTCTGTGAAAATAGCTTTCATAGAATTTTGAAATATAAGGAATATCACAGGTAAGCAAATGATTGATGTGACTATAGCTAGTGCTTTGAAAGTTCAGAAAAGTGAGAGAATCAAGGAGGAAGACTACAAGCTTTGATTTGTGTTGATGCCAGTCTATATGATTATGTAACTTTTTTCCTAAATTCAGCTTGTTCTAGATAATCCTTACTGTTATTTCTGTTAACTTGGAAATTCAACCAGTTATCACCTCCTCCTTAATCCCAGCTGGACTCAACTTGTGTCCATCATCTAAACAACCTTCTTGCTTTTGTCCTTGCCCACCTAAGTCTATTGTTCATAGAGCACTTAGTATGATACTTGGAAATATAAATCACATAACATCTTTGCTCAGAACCCGCCAATGTCTTCTTTTTTCACTTAATATAAAGTCTAAAATCCTCACCAATATCTTCATGGCCTTCCTGATCTGTCCACTGTTATCTCTGTGACCTTATACTTTAATGGGCCTCTTTCTAGAGTATTCTTTCCCCAGATATTCATACGTATTTTCACCCTCATTTCTTTCTGGCCTCATTTCCTTCCTTGAGGTGACATTGCCGCAGAGAGGACATATTTAAACACAATAGGTTATAACCTTCCCATGACTCTCTACCTCTCTTATTTTTGTCATAGCACTTCCCATTACCTTCATTACATATAAATAAGTATACTTATGCTTAGAAAGATATATATATATATATATATATATATATATATATATATATATATACACACACACACACACACATATCTTCTAAAATGGCAATTCCAGGGGTGCTCGGGTGGCTTAGTCAGTTAAGTGTCTGACTTTGGCTCAGGTCATGATCTCACGGTATGAGTTTGAGCCCTGCATCTGGCTCCATATGGTCTGTGAGAAGCCTGCTTGGGATTCTCGCTCTCTGTCTCTGCCCCTCCCCTCTTTCTCTTTCTCTCTCAAAATAAGTGAATAAACTTAAAAAAATAAAATAAAATGTCTATTCCATAGGCCCCTGCAGCTAGACAAAGTCTTGCACAGAATAACATTAAAATATATGTGTGAAATGAATAGACAGAGAAAGGAAAGAATGCTTATAACAATGTTGTACATTGTTGGCAAATAAGGACAGTACTTATTCCCTTTAGAAGTTTTCTTTGTAAATAATTTCCCATGGCTATATTTGAAAAGGCATAACACTGTACTGTCAAATAGACAATATGAGGTAGCAGAAATTGATAATCAATAGATTACGATCACTTCACCAGGATATAAAAGCTTAAGAATGCAAAGGAAAGCTATAAGCACAATTTCTCTTTCTTCACATATAAATATTTCAAGAGGCAAATGCTGCCACGGCTCTCTAAATTCTTCATTTGTAACAGTGCAGGATATAATTAAAAGAGTGATTATTTGGGTTCAACTCAATAAAACTACAGTGAGTCCCTGCGTGCCAAGGTCTGTGCTGGATACAACAATAACGTGCCCTTTTAGAACGAAAAATTATGGGCTGACCAAAAATCACATTTGTTCTCCGGTCACATGGGGTGCATTTTTTAACCAAAGTGAATGCAGCAGGGAATAAGAGAAGTAGCTTTTATTGATCTTGTTATTTATATGAAAACATGGTTTGCCTGTTTACCACAGTGTTCATTAACTGCATCAGCTATTATGTAGTGAATTTCTCCAACACAATGAATATATTCAGTTGAAAATTACCAGGGCAACCCTTTTATGGAAGGATGATGCCTAGGAGAAATACAGCAGTAACCCAGTCAGTGAAATGTCTGCCCATAGATTTGGGTATTGCTAAAACAGTCCACATGCTCCCAGCACTTCCAAGCCTGCTCTATATTTATCAGCTTATATTCCATATACAACCAATTTTATCACCCCTTATCCCTGTAAAGGAGCTGGTAATTAACCTTTTCTTGTTACACTAGTATAAAATGTGCCTCTGAAACAATTTAGCATAGAAACATACAAGAGTAGTAGCTTTTCTGTGGTTTTTATTACTTCAAAGAGAAATGTTTATTTTTCTCAATCATTTTCTGGATTCCTCCATCTGAACGATGAAGATCATGTAGATTTATTCCATTACATCTGTGAAGAACGAGAATTTCAGTTCTACAAGCTTGCTGAAGCGGCTCAGTTCCTCTGAAATTTGGAAGTAAATTATCTTTAAAATTCCTGAAGATCCTCTCCTTCAAAACTGCCTTGGAGTAAGCCTTTTCTTTGATAATTCTGAATTATTAGAGTCTTACATTTTATTTTAACTCTAACGTAGAGTATTATCCATGGAGAGGCCAAAATAAATGTAACTGGATCACAGGTTCTCGGGGGGGGGGGGGGGGGGGGCGGATCTGTGAATTTGAATAGGACAAAAAGAGAGCATCTTTATTTTAACTAATCTCTACTTTACTGTTGGCAATTTCTTCCATTATGCATACAGTCAACCAACTGGAGTACTATTAACGGTACCTGTGACTCTGTCACCAATAGAAATGACAGTTACTTTCAAATCATCTGCAAGTTGTGCAGCTTTCTGAAGATGTAGCTGATGATTATCACAATTTAACATTACAGTAGTTCTTTTCCCTTCTGATTGATCTTATTTAATGTGCTATTAGGCAAGCATTTACATTACTGTATCACATTTATTAATACTGTGATAAGTGAGTTTCAACATAATTGGTTTCCTTCGTAACTTCATGTCCATTATTTCCAGTGTTTGAAAGCATTGTTCTGAAGAGGAGTGCTGTAGGCTTTACCAGACTCTCAAAGGGTCTATAACTTAAAACCCAAAAGATTGGTGTAGCCTATTCCTTTCTTTATTCACAAACTTAGACTCCCTTGAATCAGACAATTGCCAAAAGAATTGTCAGTTTTTGGAATATTCCTTCATATATCTAATGCTCAAATTGTTGGTATTAATATTCCTGTGTTGTTCACCAAGAAATTTCCAGAGTTGGAATCTATCTTCTAAATCTTTTTCCAGATCAATCTGCTCCTAAGATTGTTGGCAGAGTTAAAAATTCAGCCAGTCATTTAGTACCAAGGGTTCTTTTGAGCTTTTTAATGACAGTGCAGAATTGCGTAAAGGAAATAAGATATCATTCTTCAAGAAAAATGGAAAGAAACTCTTCAAATCCTCAGAAAATCACAATCGTAATATTACAGTGTAAAACAAAACAATCAATTAGCAAACTAGTCATCAATTCCAGCCAAGCAGCTAGGATGAATTGCTTATTCTAGTTTTTTTTTTTTTTTTTCAAAAAATTTTTTTCAACGTTTATTTATTTTTGAGACAGAGAGAGACACAGCATGAACGGGGGAGGGGCAGAAAGAGAGGGAGGCACAGAATCGGAAGCAGGCTCCAGGCTCTGAGCTGTCAGCCCAGAGCCCGACGCGGGGCTCGAACTCGCGGACCGCGAGATCCTGACCTGAGCTGAAGTCGGACGCTTAACCGACTGAGCCACCCAGGCGCCCCTATTCTAGTTTTTAGTCACAGGACATTGGGGATTATCCCCCTATGCTGTTTTCTTCCATAGATCTTCCCCTTTTAAAAAATCTCTGTTCTACATTATAGCTGTTTATTCGGAATCCTCATTTCTTCAGGCTTTTTGTAACTTCACAAGGTAGTAAGTAATCTCTTAATGGAAGTGATATTGATAGGAAAAAAATGGGAGAAATTCTTTTTGCATTTACTTTTTCTTTCATTTAACATTTGCTGAACACCTGCTAGGAATTTGGCGCTGTGGGGAGTAAGGAGAATAAAGCTTGGTGCCTCTCTTCCAAGCCTGTTAGGCAGCCCACTTCACTCTTCTCTCCGCACTATGCCACCCACACACCCCTTTGTTGTATTTTAACAGATACCAGAAGTATCTGAATTTTAAAAGTGACCTCCCAGTAAATTGCTATTTCTAACTAGAAGGGCAACTTAAGTACAGGACTTCCAAATGGGGCCATATTCCACCTATTTGAGGAGAAAGATGGGGTGCATAATTGGGAAAATTTAATGTCCCTGTCTCTCCAGCCAGATGACAGTCCTGCATCCTTTTGCATAGTCTCAGTCCTGGAGGACCCAGCAAGTTGTCGCTCCAGCTTGTATACGTATTTTTGAGCCAAAATGAGGTCACACTGTGCATACTGTTTCATAACTTGCCTTTTGCAGCTAATACTTTCCATGTTTCTACTTCAATAAATGTTGATTTTGTCTAAAATTCAGACTCTTCAAATTTCCCCAATAATTCATAAAATATCTTTCACAGACCATTTGTCTAATCTCGGATTCCATCAAGGACTGTGCATTGTCCCATTCGATTTTGTGCCTTAAATTTCTTTATAAAGACATAGTACCAAAATGTGTCTTAAATTATTTATCATTCTTAGTTTTGTGGTGGTTGTTTAAAGCCAAATAAAAATAAAAATAAATACAAATACATATAATGTTTTGGTATCATGCTTACATATTCTCTGAGTATATTTACTTTTCTCAAATAAATAGATCTACCTCTTATATTTCTCATATGTCCATGATTAGCAATGAAAAACCCATTCTTGCACACCAATCTATGTATGATACAAGTTAAAAAAAATATTAGTTTGACCTCTCATGAAGGGCTATGAACAGAGATGATGGTGACAACATTTAACTAGTATTTTCTTCTTTTGTGTGTCTTTGAAGGAATTCTTGACAAGAAACTGACTCCTTTATAAATGTTAATGTTTAATTAGTTCAGAAATTGTAAGAGGCTTAGATATAGCCAGTCCCAAGCATACTCAATATATACATATTTTATTTTGTTTTGTTACAGATTGGCTTTTTATAGAAAATTAAATTGAATTCTGTGTTAAAGCATACAAATTAAAACATGAAGGTCCTGTGGACTTTGCCTAAATATGTTACTTGTTTCTCAGCCTAAATATACATGCATATTATTTTCAGCATAATTTAATCATAATTGGAATTATAGTTGCAACCATCATTCAAAATTGCTGCCATTTTGCATTTTGGCACAAAGTTTCATTCTGCCCCCCGCCCTTCCACTTTGTCTAAGAACTCTGTCAGCCTCATCAAATGAGCAGAAATGCCCTAGCTTTTTTCAAGCTGTAGTACTAGACAAAAAGGAAAGGAGAGAAAAATGGGTTTTTTGAAGATGATTGAATTTTGTATGAATCCAAAGCTCATTTCCTTTCTGGCTTTAGTGAATAAAAGGATATTTGCAAAATCCTGCAATACCAAGTATCATCTTTTATCATTTTAACATGGGGAGCTAATTCAATAGAAGCAAGCAGAGATGAAGGACAGTAACACATAGGCCTGGCTTTAGAGTGTTGTTGGCATTCCTGGAAAGGTTTCTTTTTTTGTGATACTATCTAAGTTCTATTCAATTTCCTCTGCTTTATAATGGGGTACTTACAACTTTGCATTATTTGAATTCTGAGAATATATTATTTCTTTCTTCCAAAGAGTTTAAAATAGGAATGAAACCTGGATGAATAGGATATTGGTAGAAACAGGGCAATCCCCAAAATGTGTTGACTGATTGCTATAGTTCATTCAGTGCTTATGAAATGTCCCTCTACTAAAGCTGCACAGTTATAAACTTCTTTCCCTGAAATTTAATTTATACACACACACACACACACACACACACACACACACGTCAATAAGTATTTACTGAGAATCTGCTACATGGGATACAGCAGCAGTGAAGAGAATAGAAAAAAAATCCCTGCTCCAGATAGTGATAAGAAGTAGACAATAGGAAAACAAAAGGTATAATATGAATTATGCTGGATATGGTAAGTGCAAAGAAGATACTTAAACTATATGCAGGGGTTGGGGACAGGGCCGCTGCCAGGGACAGTCTCATAGAGAAGGTAACATTTTATTAAAGCCCTATTGGAGATAAAGGGACACTCCTTGCACATACCTAGAGGGATGTCTCTACTCCATGTCTGAGGAAAGAAGGGAAGTTTCCTGTAACCAAAATGACCTAGGCATGAGTTAAATCCTAAGGAAAGTTCAGTTTACACTGTAGACTTTCATTCTTGTCGTGCTGCAACTCTGATAACCTGCTGAGCTACTAGACATCACGGGGAGGCTCAGCTGGGGTTTTGTCAAATTTTTCTTTTCTGAGTGATAATAGGAATTATTATAACCATTTGAGTGCTTCATACTTACTAAGTACTTTAAGTTCTCTATATACAGTGCTTATTTTAATCCTCTCATCAATTTTCTGGGACAAACCATGGCAGCTTATTTACCAAGGGAGGGCACTGAAATCTGTACTCAGCTAGTGAAGAGCAGAGTCAGATAAAAACTCAGACCCAAAGCCAGGGGTCTGTATGCTTCTGTATTGTGAACTCCTGACTTCTCTGCCATTCAAATAGCCACATGTCCTGAAATGCATGTATAGACATATATACATAGATAATAAATAACACTGAATAATATTTATAATAAATAAATAACATATATATGGGGCCTTCAATTTTCAAATTAATCTTACATTTATTTCTCATTTGTCTCTTGTCACCACCTCATAACATTGATAAATTAGTGTCATCCTTATTTTCCAAATGAAGAGTAGGCTTAGGATTATGAAATATCTTCTCAAAGTTGCATGCCTAATAATTAATGGCATCTGGTTTGAATCCTGCTCTTTGACAATGAGTCCACAACTTTTTCCACTAGTTCTAAAGTTCATTTCTAAAATTACCGAGTGAGTAGGCATAGCTGAGAATCATCAGTACATTATATTTCCATACTTAACATCTTGTTATTATATATAAAGCAGTACTTAAAATGGTCTCCGTGAAAATGTTAACAATATGCAGACATATAAACACATACACAAAGACCCACATATATTCCATAACAGTGAAATATTGAATTCCTGTAACATATTTTTTGCATGAAAACCATGGAATACATGAAGTATAAAAGGCAAACTGACTTACTTCCAGACCCCCCCAAAAGGGAAATACCATATTAATGACAACCATAATGAATCTTATAGCAGCAAATATTTAATGAACACAAAATATGTGTAAGGACTTCAAAACATTAAGTCATTTATTTAGTCCTAATAGCAATTAAGTAGGTACACATACTAATCTTACCTTACAGAAGAGGAAACAAAGCCATAGAACCATTAACTAAGTTGCTACCTTCACATCATATGTGAATTTCAGGGCCTGGGTTTGAGGGGTGTCTGCCTCTAGAGCTGTATTATGACCCCCTGAGTGGTCCTGCCTCCTACAGTCAGCAGGAGTGATTTCCTCCCTCCCAAAGCAGCATCTATTAAGACAGACAGAGGCGTGTTTTGTCCTAAGGTAACAACGTCAAAGATTTAGCTGTTTCTTTTTAAGAGGCTCATTTCCAAAATCTTCAATCAAACACTGTTATGACTTATAATTTGTTCCTTTACAAACACTGTTAGAACAAGCTCAGGTATGGGATGATGGCGGTGAAAATGACCCATAAGACAACTTTCTATAGGTAGCTATTGAGAAGGCAAGATTCTGCTTGGGCACATGTAAATGTTTATCACAGAATTATACCTCCAAATCATCAATCTATCAGTAGCTAATAGCACCTAGTGCAAACTTACATTTGAGACAAAAATTCTTTGCTTGTCTCCCTGACTGGATGGCCAAAGCATCTTCTTAAACACTTCCCTCTGTGCCATTGTTGTTGTTGGATAGCTTCTATCCCAGGGAAATACTTGTTCATGTTGAGTTTAAGTCTGGCCTTTTGTAACTTGAGATCATATCTGTTTTATCTCTATTACATTTTTAGCGAGAATAGTATATTGTCAGGAGACTCAGGTTCTAGTCCAGTATTGAACACTAGCTACCTTTATGGCTGTGATGACTCATGTAACATCTTTGGATTTAAACTGTAACATGAGCAACATAATAAGTCTTTTTTGATCTGACAGCTATTGTGTCCCCTACGCTATCATCCTGTCTATGTCGATAGCCTACACAAAGTCTTTGCGCATTTACCTAGGTAGTCTTTATTAGACTGCACTGGAGATTAAAACAGTAGTGTCCAGAGCAGGTAGTATATAGTTGTTGTTTTTTTTTTTTTTTCTAGGACATTGACTTTTTTTAATGGTATTATGTTTCTGTTTTCTGTGTAAAAGGAGGCAAAATTTACCTAGATATTAACTTCTTACCAGCAAATCCAGCCTACTGTTGCCATCAAACCCTTGCATTTACTAAAACATTTTTATTTTCAGACAGACATTCTCTGCTTCCTCCAAAGACATTTCTTTCTAAAGGATTGCAAATGAAGGACGGTCTTCCCCTGTCCAGGCCCAATCTTATACTCAACCCCAGCAAACTGCATGTCATGAACAGTTAAGCTTTCTGCTTTTTAAAAACATTTTTTTCAATATTCATTTCTTCTTTTTGAGAGAGAGTCAGAGACAGAGCATGAGTGGGGAAGGGGCAGAGAGAGAGGGAGACAGAATCCGAAGTAGGTTCCAGGCTGAGATGTCAGCACAGAGCCCAATGCCAGGCTTGAACTCAAGGCCCACGACATCATGACCTCAGCTGAAGTCGGCCACTTAAGCGACTGAACCAGCCTGGCGCCCCAAGCTTTCTGCTTTTTAAGTTATTACTGTGAATACTTACTTTGTGATTTTAACATCAACTTCACTGATTGTAATCTCCTTGGCTGATATTTCAAATCTCTCCACAGTCTGTCCCCATCTCAAACAGCTCCACTCTCCACAAACCCAAACCCTCCGCGCACTGAGCCAGACCTCTGCCGAACCCCTCCGGCTGACAGGGGTGTTTGTGCCTCTGGAGCTTGGTGCAAGCCTGACTGGAAGGGCCTGCTCCTTTCCTTCAGCAAGTTTTTCTTCCACAGATAGCTAATTTCCCACCTTTACCAGAAAGCCCTTCCTGATGACTGCAACCTCTGTAAATCTATAACCTCTGAATTCCAGAAATGCTGGCATCTATTGTTATGGATATGTCTGAGCTCCCCAAATAGTCTGTAAATTCCTTTAAGCCCCCTTGATCCTTGGATTGTATACATGCTAAATATTCCTGGCTCCACAACCACCCAGCATTCCTTAACTTCCTCCAGGAGGAGGCAGGGATAGCAAATGGATACAGAGCTGAGGCAAAGCAAGGAGAAGGGTGAGGGGCAGCCCAAACTCCTGTTCCCCCAATCATTACCGGCCTCAGCAAAGGAGCTCTGGACTCAGGAGAGCAGGAGGCAACATCTCAGATTTTATTTCTTAATTATTCTTCTGATTTGTTGTTTCTCTGTGACTGCATCGTTTCCATCTGAGCAGCATCAGTCTGTGTTTGGAGCAAGAGGAACCAGGGTTCAGCAGACCAGGAGACATGGTCAATTTAAAGGATGTGCCCTGGTTGTACCGCAGGATCTAGTCTGTAATGAAATATAATTCCAGTGACAGAGGAGATCCAAGTCGGATACATTACATTCTGTTTGGATATTTAGTACTCTTTCTGTAGGGTGAACACTAAAGATAATTTGTTTCATTTAAAAAGAAGACAAGGGGCGCCTGGGTGGCGCAGTCGGTTAAGCGTCCGACTTCAGCCAGGTCACGATCTCGCGGTCCGTGAGTTCGAGCCCCGCGTCAGGCTCTGGGCTGATGGCTCGGAGCCTGGAGCCTGTTTCCGATTCTGTGTCTCCCTCTCTCTCTGCCCCTCCCCCGTTCATGCTCTGTCTCTCTCTGTCCCAAAAAAAAAAAAAAAAAAAAAACGGTGAAAAAAAGAAAAAGAAAAAAAAATTTAAAAAAAAATAAAAAGACAAGTATCTTATGGTTGTTTTTATTGTTCCAAGGGGTATCCAGATTACTTATAGAAGTAGAGAGCCTCACAAGTCTTCTAATTTAACCTTTTAGTCTTTCAAATGAAGAATCAAAACAAATCAAAACAAAAAACCACTACCACTAACAATAAAGGAAAGTCTCAGGGGTTTGTAAAACTCACTCAGGACCATCCACCAGTGAATGCTGGAGGTAAGAAGACTTGCGTGTGTGTGGATTTGCTTTGTTTTATTCATTTTTGACTAATAAAATTGGGGGGGGGGGGACAAAGATTGAACTGAAAAATAAGAAAGGATTTATAGAATTTATATTTATAAAAATAAGAAAGGGACATGCAATATAACTAATATATTTTTAACCCACCATGGAAATTTGGTGGCCAAGTGACCAGACATTAAGCAAATGTTCATCATTCTGATATTTTCATCTGAATTCAGATAAAACTCATTTCCCAGGGGAGAACTTCCATTTTTGTCTATAGGGCTGACAGGATCCCCAAGGGTCATCTTTAAGTGGAGCAGTGACAAGAACTAAAGCCATCAAGGGGGCGCCGTGTGTTAATTGAAAATGAGGATGACCTGATTTATGACAGGTGAGTCCCCAAAATGGTTTTCCTTCCCCATATCTGCAGTCAGTGTTAGTTTTCCTGTTTATCCTCAGCTCTGGCAGCAGCATGTGCAACGAAGCTAGGACACACTGCCTGCAAAAGGAAGTTTGGAGTCTACATTCTGGTTGCATCAGGCTTGCTATAGGCCAGTGGTGAGTTCATCATTATTGGACTTCTCACCTACAAAGAAAATGAGGTCTCGCCTGTCTCCAAATTTCTCAGCTCTTGTCAAATTAGAAGATGAGAGACTCCTGAGCATTAGGGCACTGCTTTTGCTGGCAAAAAGTGCCTTCTGTCATGTGCTTGAGTCTTGTCACAAAGACTGCAAAACTCACTGCCATCACATGTGAAGAAAAATGATATCGAACACTGTAATTTCATTAAGATTTTGGTTAATTTCCATCTCCAAAAACTAATCAATGAACTGAGGCATCAAGGCCTTCAACTTCACTCAGTGCAGCATTCACTACACTCAGTTCTTACCTTTCTATTTATTTATTTATTTATTTATTTATTTATTTATTTATTAGAAACTAAAATATCTGGATCTTACTGACTTTTAGACCACCAATCCTTATTCAGTTCCTACCCTGTGCGGAACACCATCCTCCGTTAAAGAATGTGTGCACCTTGCTCTAATTCCTCACCCTGACACTGCAACGGCAAGTATTATTCCGTTCTCCTGATAAGAACAACGGGGTCCACAGATGGTCTAAGTGTTTTCCCCAAGACCACACCCCTCGTAAGTAATAGCTGTGGGATTTGAACCCATGACCTTCTGCTTCCTCACACTCTCCTCTCACTTATTTATTGCTTGTGAATTCCACCACTGGGTAGGGCTTTTGCACAACATTTGGATATTTGATCACACTGACCCAGACATCCAGCCCAGAGAAACCCTGAGCTAAATGTCGAAATAACCTACCTACCTGCCTCTACTTTTTCCTTATCCCCCATTACTGCTGTACTACTGCTGCTTTGTTTTTTGCTGCCATTAGATTTTTAAAAAATCAGCATGGACATTATTTTGTTTTTCAAAACCCATTATGTGCTTATTTCATTTGATACTCTTGAAAAGCAAGGGAGACAGGAAAACTGAGTCTCTCAATATTCTGCAGAAGAAACTGAAACCCTAGGAAGCAGCTCAGTGACTGGCTTAACGTCACCTGCTGCCGCCCACCAGGACTCCTATTCCTATCGTGATCTGTGTACCTTCTGGGGGTTCTTCTTCTAATGAAGGATGCCCATTGATTTATTATCCAAGCTGGGACACTTCTGAGAATGAAAGGGCCTTCTGTCAGTAATTAAGCCAGCACAACAGGAATAAACCAGGATCCCTGGGCAGACCTGAGCAGACGGTCACCCCAGTTGTAAGGAACTTGCAGTTCTCTTGAAAAATCACAATGCTTATTAGCAAACTGCCAGAAGTTCAAGTGACATGTGATGGTCTCTGTTAGGTAAGAAAACTAGCTTAGTTTTATCAGTCATTGATATAACAACCATCATATACATGTCTATTAATGGATGTCTACAAACACTAGTCAGGAGACTTCAAAATTCTTTGGGCTTTTGAACTATTTTTTTACATAGAAATACTTAGAATAATGATTATAACATTGCTTGTGCCACAACACTTTGTGATTTATATATACTATATATAATTATTTTAGAAAGTATATAATAATTATCATGATCATAATAATGATGGTTCATATCTACTGAACAACTATTATGTCTTAACTGCTTTAAATGCATCCTCTCCATCAACCCTCTCAGTAAATTAAGGAAAGAGCATTATTGTTTTTTCTATATTACAGAGAAAGAATGTGAGGGACAGAGAAGTACGGTAACCTCATTGTCATACTGCTGGTAGGTCTGATTCTTAGACATGTGTTCCTAACCACTGTGTGCTATTAGTTCCTTCACCCCAAGATAAACAGGGCGTGTACCATGTTTCCTGCTTCTTTCACAGAAGAACAAACTAAAGCAAAGAGGGGCCAACAAGTCCTTTGTAACTGTTTCCAATTATTACATGGGAGACATTTAACATTCATTTTTGAGAGGCAGAGAGAGACAGAGCATGAGTGGGGGAGGGACAGAGAGAGAGGGAGACACAGAATCCGAAGCAGGCTCCAGGCTCTGAGCAGTCAGCACAGAGCCCAATGCAGGGCTCAAACTCGTTTACTGCAAGATCATGACCTGAGCCTAAGTGGGAAGCTTAACCAACTGAGCCACCCAGGTACCTCGGGAGAGCACTATTTAAACTGAGGTATTTTTGTTTCCTGTTTATTTTTCCCTCTTTTACCAAATAGTACGTCACGAATAATGAATTTCCTTTTAATCATCATGAAACCTCACAGAATCTTGCTCTGACCCTTTATTGTGCGCTTCAAGGCCTACACAAGCTGCATTTCCTCTTACATTCCTGAGCTTTCCTTCTTTCTATCCATCCTCCCTCCACACTCCCTCTTTCCCATTTTCTTCCTTTCTTCCTTCCTGTCTTCTATCAGCCAACATCTGTGAGGACCTGCTTTATTCGTAGCATAGGCTAAGTACAGGCACTCAAAGACCAGGCCACTCCTGTTTACTAGTTCCCCCTTATCTGAGGGGGGCATGTCCAAGACCCCTAATAGCTACCTGAAACAGAGGATCATATTGAACCTTGTATATACTATTTTATGTTGTGCTAAAAGTTTAACTTATAAATTAGGCACAGGAAGGGATTAACAGCAATAACCAATAATAAGTTGCCACAATTATAGTAATATACTATAACAAAAATTATGTGAATGCAGCCTCTCTCTCAAAATATCTCACTGTGCTGTACTCACCCTTCTTGTGATGATGTGAGATGATGAAATGCCTGCATGATGAATGAAATTAGGTGAATGATGCAGGCACTGTGACATAGTGTTAGGAGATCATTCACCTTCTGGTGATTCCAAGAGGATCACCTATTACCACACTGGACTGACCGAGGTTGACTGTATGTAACTGAACAGGGGAAAACAAAAACCACAGATGTGGGGGAGGGGACCACTGTACTCTATGGGGGGATTCAAAGCTTAAATCAAGGATGACTGTAGCCTGCATCACAGTCATGTGTAAGGAGCAGTGGGAGCTCCTTATCACCTTATGGATGAGGGTAAAGGTGGAAAAAAGAGAAGGAAGGAAGGAAAGGAAAGGAAGGGAAAGGCTTCTTTGAGGAAATCCCATAGTGGCAGCACAGGCAGGCAGGCAGGAGATCAATTGAAGAATGAAGGAAGAGAGTTTCTGTAGAGATAGCTGTGGTAGGACTTACAAGTGGCTGGTGGGACAAAAGGAAACAGATTCTGAAGGCCTTTAAAAAAATTGTTTGTTTGTTTGTTTGTTTGTTTGTTTGAGAGGGGGCAGAGAGGGAGAATCCCAAGCAGGCTCCACACTGTCAGCCTCATGTGGGGCTGGATGTCGACAACCATGAGATCAAGACCTGAGCCAAAATCAAGAGTCCACTGCTCAACTGACAGCCACCTAGGCACCCGTTGAAGGCCTTGACTGACCCACTATAGGTTGCACAATTTAACGTGAAGACTGAGAATGGTGACCACATCACACTCCACCAAAGGCACTCAAGAGCTGCCCAGAACAGAGGCTCAGCAGCTATGCTGACAGTCAAATAAGGAAGGCAGAGGGAGCCACAGCGAGGGCCACAGACATACATCAGGAAGCCCACGGACTCCAGACCTCTGGCTGAGAAGACCATGCCCTGTAACTCTAGGATATGTTCAATAGTTGCTGTAAATAATAACACACCGCTGTCAACTATGTGCCAGGCACCATTCTGAGCATTTTATGTACTGCTGTTAATACATTAATATTAATGTAGCTAATCTTCAAAACAACCCTATGAATCACTTAAGCACCTACTTCTCCCTTTGAGCCCCAAACAACTTTTTAGGTTTTGACTAATTTTAATTAATTGTGAGTTGACCTTACTCACAACTCCTCCCCACAAAAGTAGTGGACTTAATTCTTTCTTCTCTCTCAACCCAGAGCATCTGTTTGTAATAATACTGTGACTAAAAACCACACATGGCCTTATTTCAAAGTGCCCTTCAGAAGACATCTTTTTCGTGTCCCTTTAGTCCTCTTAGTTGCAGCTATGAGACTGAGGGAATTTATTTAACTACCCCAACAGTGCAGAGAACACTCATTGGATCACAATGGATCAAATCTTTATCATTCCTACAATAAAGTTGCTGCTGTCCTTTCGTGGTTCTGGGTCCCGTAGTGCTGGGGACTGGCTGCCGTTCTCCTGCTCCCCAGTCTAAATAGCACTGTTCAAGTGGACCCAGAGGGGCTGGAGTAGAGAAGCAAACAGATGTGAAGGGAGTAAGGAAAGGCACCCCACTTCTTGCACCACCATGTGCTGTTTCAGTGACATCCACAAATATAACAACCTCCTTTTGGAAACACACCAATCAGAAATGATATCAGAGATAAAATCTAGAAGTTAAAATCTGCCTCAAGTTAAACACACTCATTAGTCTACTGTGTCTTAATTATGGCATTTTGTTTCAATTTTATTGGTCAAATGCCAATCCTAAGACTAGGTTGTAACTGCAGTTTTTCTTTTCTTTTTTCTTTTCTTTTCTTTTCTTTTCTTTTCTTTTTTTTTTTTTAATTTATTCATTTTTGAGAGACAGAGAGAGACAGAGCACAAGCAGGGGTGGGGCAGAGAGAAAGGGAGACACAGACTCTGAAGCAGGCTCCAGGCTCTGAGTTGTCAACACAGAGCCTGATGCAGGGCTCAGACTCACAAACTGTGAGATCATGACCTAAGCTGAAGTCAGACACTTAACCGACTGAGCCACCCAGGCACCCCTTATAGCTGCATAGTCTTGAGCAACACTGCTAACAGTGTGTCTGATTTGTCATCTTTGAAATAGGTACACTACTCTCTATACCAGCTTTTACTGGCTCTCAAAGGGACTGTGCAAAGCCAGGGCAAAAACTTTGTAGACTTCCAAATGTTATTAAAGGATTATTAATGAATTACTATTTGAAACAGTCTTTCTGGAGATGTTTTGAGCTACCTAATATTTTTTAAATGATGATGTATAAAATGATGATGCCCAATTACAAGTTCTTCAGTGTTGAAGTATTTGTAATAAACTGTGCTTTATTTGTAGGCAGTACAGTAAGAGTAGTTAATCAGAAAAATGAAACAATATGAAAAGTTGCCTCATCCCTATATTGCGAGAACATAGGAGGTAGACTTTTATGATGCCTATCTTACATAAATTTTCTCATCATAAAAAATAAAACACAACTGGTATAATTCAGGGCAAGAATAGAAACAGGATAGTAGGAAGTATACTAAGTTGTAACAAACTAATCTATCATAAATCACTTTGTGATTCTATTAACAGCTAATAGCAAAATTCAAAATGAATTATTCATGACATTTGTCCACAAATACGTTCTTGAACTTGAAGTGAACTTTGATGAACACAGCACATTGGTAAATATATATATATGTATATATATAAATATACATACATATACATATATATGTGTATATATATACACACACATATATAGTTATTGTTATTTCCACAGTTCCACACATACGTATATATATACACACATATATAGTTGTTGTTATTTCCACAGTTCTCATTCCACTTTCTTTGGATCATTAACAAACAGCAACACTGAATTACCTGAATCCATAGTAGCCAACAAAGAGAAACTCAATTGGAACATATGCTTGGTATTCTCCATATGGTACTTGTCCCTGAAAGAGGCAGTCTAGGAGGCTTATGTGAAAGTGTTAATTGTGGGGAAAAGATATTGTAAAAGTTTTTTTATCGATTACTGGGGGAAAATATAGAATGAAGTTTCACTGAAAATAAAGTTTACTGAAAGCCAATCTATACTTCTCCAGGTAGGTTTTTTTTTTCTTTTTAAATCAAGTCCCCAGTTTTTTCTTCTAAACTTAAAAGTAAATAAAGAGAATATATTTTGTTCATTGTTTCTTTTAACATATATTCATGGAATATTTACTCTGCTCAAGGCACTGGCCTCTGTGCTATACTAAAAATCAATGTAACTGTTGTGCCCTAAAATGTTCATATACTAATTCAAAGGAAAGACCAGACTGTACACACAAATCTTGAGACAGAGGCAAGCTTTGTTTTTTGTTTTTGTTTTTGTTTTTCTCACCATGACCAGTGAATTTCACTAACATACTTAGCTCAAAGTTCAAACATCTGTCTTGTCACTTATACTGTGGATTTGCTCTGGGTGATATAACAAATGAGGGTATGAAAGATGCTGAAGAAATAAAATGCTGAATAATGCCATCTTTCCTGTGGACCACTGGGAAACTCCTTCCTTCTGGTAAATGTGGCCATAAGCAGTAGTTCATGGTCATCTTTATTCAGACCCCCTCCTGTGACTGGGGCTGTGAGTCCAATTTCCAGGGAGCCACATGTGCCCGTGAGTCCTTCACGTTAAACTGGATCATTCTCCGGAAATTAAAACAAAATTGGCCTTTCGGTTCCATAGCAGGAAGAAGATGTGGTACAAAGAAATTACATTATATGCTCCAAAGACAAAGATGACCTTTGGATTATCTGTTATTTAGGATTCTTAATGCTCGTGGTTCTATTCCTGCCTGTGATAATTAAGAGAAGATATCATCTGTTTTATTTAACCTTTCCTTCTTTAGCAATATTTTTAAAACCTCTGAGTCCATTTATCCTTGGATCTTAGCTACATTGAGCCAAGCACTAGCAACATATATCTATATGAAACAATTCCAAGGATTTAAATAATTCCAAATATTGATATCCTGAATCATTTGTCATTCCATATGCATTACCGCATGATGATTTTAGTGATAGTTATGGTTAGAACAGGTCACAGAACTCTTCTATCTATGGAATCACATGCAAACATAATATTTTCTAAAAAATGCCTACTTTCCAAGCTACCAGGATATCCACCACATTTGTAAAGTTGTTAGAGGGCACAGAAACAGAGATTTTGGTCTTCAGATGCACACACAGTTATCCTTCCTAGGAGATACATGCTTTTTTAGTAAGGGCTCCATAGAGATATAAATCCTTAATCCCCCAAATCAGGGCTCTTGGATTTAGGAGACTCGAAGTCCCATCTGTTTTCAAGAACCACAATCCAAGACCTATTTCTCCATGCTTAAAATGAAGAAATCATACCTGCCTGACCAGCTCACAATGTTATGAGATTTAAATGAGATGCCATGTGGGGCGCCTGGGTGGCGCAGTCGGTTAAGCGTCCGACTTCAGCCAGGTCACGATCTCGCGGTCTGTGAGTTTGAGCCCCGCGTCGGGCTCTGGGCCGATGGCTCAGAGCCTGGAGCCTGTTTCCGATTCTGTGTCTCCCTCTCTCTCTGCCCCTCCCCCGTTCATGCTCTGTCTCTCTCTGTCCCAAAAATAAATAAACGTTGAAAAAAAAAATTTAAAAAAAATTAAAAAAATAAATAAATAAATGAGATGCCATGAGATACTTTGTATAAAAGTGCTCTTATTGTCTGAAATCTATTTAATTAAAATTAAATGTTTGTTATTTCGCCACATGCAAATGGTATCACACTGAATATGGAGTGTATATTTGAGTTTCTATAACTTAAATATAGTCTCAAGATTAACTGGCCATTATGGGAGAATTTTAGACTTACTTGTGGATGAGAAACCAATGTGATCATAAAATGGAAGGATAAAGGCTTCAAATATAAGCTCATATTGACTTGTAAGGACAGAAGCTCAGTGGGCAAGAAACATTTTGTGCTCAAACATGTTATTTGTTATCAAGTAAATGTCTGAGAATTGACTGTGAGATAAGATGGTGTTATATAGCTGCAAACAATATAGTATTATTAAAGCAAGGAAATATGGCTGGAACTTAGGTCTTATGATATAGAGCTTATTTTGCCTTTGTGTTGGGCCAGTGTGGAATGGCAAGGGGAAGTTTCAATCTTTCCGTTAATGAAAGATACCATTTGAACGATGTGATTTTCGTCACCAAACATTAGCTAATGTAAGTATGTGAAAATGCATGCTGTATTTTTATATGGAAATGGGATTATTTCTACACAATTTCTATACAATGGATATCATAATTTTAACAAAGAATGAAACTACAGGGTAATCCTACTAACACTTATTTTATTAGGTTCAGTCAAACAGAGAAACTTCTTGAGGAATCCTGTGAGCAGGTGGGAAATTTTTTTAAGTGCTAGAAAGCATCTCGAGTTAAACTAATTCAGTGCTTTCATTTTTTAAATGAGAGAAGTGAGCCCCAAAGGAGTGCAGGTTACTGTGGTAATTCTTATTACATTGTGTCACTGTCAATCAAGGAAAAATGCTCATCTTCCTGAGTCCATCAGAGTCTGCTGTAATTTACTGTCTACTAACAATGGCAAAGCCTAACAACTGGTTTTCATTGAGGAGATGAAAATGTGCTTCCCCGATTTTCTGTAGCAATAAATCAGCCTTACTTTGGCTATATCTCAGGGAAATGTGTTTTTTAAAATGTTTATTACCACCAACAATTTAATGTTATAGACCCTGCTCTCGTAGTGATCCCCCCTCTCCGTTTCTAGTAATTGAGGGCTGGTGGGAGATGCGTTTCTCAGAAGCAGACACATTTAAATACACAACAAGAGAATAGAGAGTGAATATCTTGCAGGTGATGGAACCTGTTAGCATGGAGAAGGCAATGCTTTCTTCAGAACCGAAATTTTGAAAGAAGTCAGTTCTGTGGTAGCTCAGTGAAAAAGAAAAGAAAACTTTGTTTCTGCATGAATTACTTCTAGCACTTTGGTTAAGGAGAGAAATCGGAAACAGGGACATCTGTGGTAACCTATGAAGGCCACGCAAATTGTGGGGTCTAGTTGCCCCTCAGAGTGTCACTACTGCCACTGTCTCTTGGAAAACTCCATGTTATTTTCATCATGCAATCTTCATTTTTACATTACATTGATGAGCAAGATGAGCTATCAAGTTTGGAGTTACACAGACAATAATGTATACGTGGAGCAAAATTAAAAGTCAAGATGGGAATAGGGTGAGGCAAGCACAAAATTTAGGGGGAGCCAAAAAATTCAATAATAAAAAAATAATTTCACTACAATACTTTAAAATTTAAAAGTAATGCAAAAAATTTATCAAAGTCATTATTAGTGGTTTTTTTTTTTTTTTTTTTCATTTTGCCTCAGGCTCCTGTGTGGCTGGTATGGCCTGATGGAGAGTATGGAAGATCAAGGAAAGCTGGAGGGAAATTGAGAGGTTGTATATTTTCATGGCATTGACTATCATAGCAGTGGAATTATAGAGGCTGAGTATTTACAGAATTTTGGTTGGAGCTGGATATGAAAGGCCTGCATGTAGATTGGCTTTATATTTATCTCCCTCTGGCCTTCCAGTCATTCTATACTGTGTAGGTATCAGTGGTCATATAATGTGTAATATATTTTCTCTTTAACTGGTTCTTGATAGCACTATGGATTTTTAATTACTTTGGATTGAATTGAATGTCATTAGAAGAACTAAAGATGACATTCAGGACAACAGGGGTTTGATGACACGGAAAATGACAGCGAGTTTCACATGGAAATGTTTGGGGAAACCTGTGTTGAGAACATGCATGCACTGTTGGTATAAAAGCTTCACAATTAATTAATTAATGTAGATATTTGGAAAGGCATATGGAGAGATAACATCAAGAAATGAGGGATTAAAAAGTAACAAAATAACAGTCATAAATTAATAAGCTGTTGTTCCCATCAATTAGAAAAGCTGAGATGGTACATCCAGTATGAAAACATAGACAAATATACAAATAAATTTAAAACTTACTACTTAGGAGAAAATGTATTCAAACTACCAGCTCATGTAGGAAGGCAAACTTCATTTAAAATTTAATGTAATCATATTATCTAAACCAAAATGGCATAAGTGAAATTATATCTCTAATACCTATTTATGTGTTTATCTGTACTATAACTTCATGCACTGACTGATTTGGTAAATTGAGTAGTACTTCAAAGATGTGGACTCTAAGTATTTAACTCGATTACCAAGACAGTTTGATTGGACAAGATATTTAACATTATTATTTCTGAAAAAAAATTTATGTGGAATTTGGATATTATCTACTTTGCTTCTTTCTCTCTCATATCAAAGGTGAGGAATTTAAAATTAGGAGATGTTTTTTCCCTCACTCTCAGTTAAGAGACTCTGACTTACCAAGGCACAGTGAATATTTATACATAACAACATCTATATTTATAATAATCAAAACTATGCAGATGTATCAATCATCAGGAACATTCTCTTATAGGGAACATTTTCAAAAAATAGAACTACCAGAGCAGGGAGAACATTTCATACTGGAGTAAAAGGTGGAAGGAAGCAAACAAAGGAATGAATATAAACACCAATTTGTCAACAAGTATGTACCTCGGGTGTGTTAGGAAGCATAGGAAAGAGCATTTTCTAATTAAGGCAGCCTAGATAAGCATCAACCAAACAGACACAGAAAAAATTGACTAGAACTATAAAATTTGGCTGATTTGAATTGTCATGGTCCACATTAGTAATTCACAGAACTGAGCCAAGGATCATGTTCTCCCCCGTCAGGTTATTAAACACTATCCCTTCAGATTTAGAAAGGGGACAGTCCTCCTTAACCTAAAAATGAATCCACGTTCTTAATAAAAGCATTATCATCATATCATAGGATTCTAAAGATTATTTCATAACATGGCAAATTCCTGTTCAAGTGACAATAATATATACTCATATTTTTGTTCCATTCAAAGATACATACTCGCATGGAAACATGTTATATATGTATTCTGTTTTGATGACTGCTGGAGAGATACTTTTGCTTCTATGTCACTCTTTTGCCACACTATAATATCTAAAATGGTTTAGAAATCATGTTCATTTGGTAATTAAATATATTTAATGAAACAATAAAACTGCCCATTTTAATTAACAAATATATGAGTGTCCAGTATATGCTTAGCCTTGGCAATACTGGGAGAGAAAGAAAGCAGTGTGGTAACATTATAGCTGATATTAAAGAAATGCATAGGATCCTAAGAGACTACTTTGAACAATTATATGCCAACCAATGAGATGACCTAGAAGAAATGGATATTCCTAGAAACACACAACCTACCAAGACTGAATCAGGAAGAAATAGGAAAAAGAAGTGTGATACAGAATACTGATTCCCAAATACAATCATATGTGGAGCTTTGAAAACATCTCAATGCCCAGGTTGCACCCCAGACCAAGTAAAATCCAATTCGCTGGGAATGGTACCCAGGTGTGAGTATTTTAAAAAACCTCCCAGGTGATTCCGATGTGCAACCAAGTTTGAGGACAAGTTTAGTGTTCACACTTGACTTTACATCAGTAATATCCAAACACCTTGTTAAAACACAAATTACTGGGTCCCAACCTCAGAGCTTCTAATTCTGTATTCCTGGGACAAGAGAAAATTTGTATTTCTATTTTATTTTATTTTATTATTTTATTTTATTTTATTTTATTTTATTTTATTTTATTTTATTTTATTTTACTTATTATTTTATAGAGCGAGCATGAGCAGGGGAGGGGGTAGGGACAGAGGGTGAGAGAGAGAGAGAGAGAGAGAGGGAGAAAGAATCCCAAGCAGGCTCCGTGCTCTGCACAGAGCCCAGTGTGGAACTCAGTCCCTGGCCCCTGGGATCATGACCTGAGCCAAAAGCAAGAGTTGGACGTTCAACTGAATGAGCCACCCAAGAGCCCCAAGACTTTGCGTTTCTAACAAATACCCTTATACTGCAGAGGCTAAGGACCAGGGAATCACACTTGAAGAACTATTGTCATATGGGGCACCTGGGTGACTCAGTTGGTTGAGTGTCTGACTGTGGATTTCTGCTCAGGTCATGATCTCACAGTTTGTGAGACTGAGCATCGCCTTCAGCTTCGCACTGACAGTGCAGAGCCTGCTTTGGATTCTATCTCTCCCTTTCTCTCTCCACCCTTCCCCTGCTCTCTCTTTCTCAAAATAAATAAATAAACTTTAAAAAAAAGAAAAGAACTATTGGCATAGAGCATATTAAACTAGATTTAAAGTAAGGAATTTTTAGTATAGTGAATACATAGTATATACACAGAGAAAGTTAAATTTATATATTAGAATATGTTAAGTTTTAAATGAACAGTATAAAGTAAAGCTAGAAATATTGGAAGGAAGAATAAATTACAGTAGGCTTAGATGTTCACCTCCTGGTTCTCCAAGAACAAATGAAATTTAAAAAGGCAGAGAAAATTTCATAAGGTCATTGAAACTGGATGGTCATTGAGTAGGACTACTCATGCCAAAATTAGGTAGGTATGCATAAGGTTTATTTAGGAGACAGTTGGGTCCCACGGACTGAAACAAACCATTTGTGCAAGGAAACAGCAGTCCACACTGAGAGCATCTTACTGGAAATTGGTGCTAAATGATCTACATAGAAGTCTGCATAACAAAACAAAACAAGTTTATCCACCAGGCAGTAGGGAAGTTCTCAAAGACCTGAAGAGTGTCCCTTATTGGGCTGTTTATTACAATGATCTCCCATGGCAGGCCTCCAGCTAGACTCCAGTGAACTCAATATTACATAAATCAAAATCAGAGCCCTATCCTTTGGAAGACAATTCATCACCTTCAGGAATGAGGCATTTTTAATATCAGCAAATTAAACACAAATGGATATTAAAAACTCCAACAGATAATTAATCAATAAAGGTGGAAGCAGAGGACCTTATTACTTAGATAGGGATTAGCTGGTGTAGCTCAAGTGCTAGCTATAAAATTTGAAAATTAAAAATAATTGCACATGCCAGGAGTGATGGAAAGCAACCCAGAGAGATGTAAAAGCTGTGACCTTCCATGATAAGCTCAAACTGAACCAAACTACTGAAACTATCCTGGCTTCTCTAATTCTCCTTTGAATTCATTTGTTTCTAAAATCCCATTGCATGTGAGGTTTTTCACTTAACACACTAGACCAAATCTTACAATGTTGGAAAAAGTATGAGAAAGTTCTCTGAGTGTTCAAGATGATTCCATGTAGGGACCTTTTATGGTCAAACAGAGTTTTCAAAAAGGGCAGAAACATGTCTCATCCTTTCTGAGAAAGACTGGAGGCTTAGAAATCATGAGCCACCTAGTTCCCTAGAAACTAATTAGAAAAACTGGCCTTGGCTCCCCATCACTGTTGCCCATTTGCTCAGAGCTACATAAATATTTTTACGCTAGGCTCCAGATAGCGGTTGTTGCAGGTAGGGAAGTAAATTAAAAATGCTCTTCTGAGAATAAGGGGAAAGGGAAGTCGTCTCAGCATTGGACAAAATGCAGAAAACCTAGTCTTCAGACTGAATAAGACTGAATAACATTCTTGGAAAGACATAATAATAATAGTGACAAAGCAACAACAATAACAGCAGTTGCTAGCACTTCTGTAGAAGTGCCAGGTACTGTTCTAAGCACTTTATTCTCATAAATTCATTGCAAGACCAGTGTGTCATCATCCTTATTTGACTGTGAAGGAAGCTGAGATACAGACATGCTGAGCAATATCCCCAAGATCACACCAAGACTAAGTGAATGAACCAGCATTTGAATGTTGGAAACAGGATCTCAAAACTGTGCTCTTTAAGCACACTGTACAAAACAAACCCAGACTTGGATGAGTGAACCGTCACATGGGTGTTTAGGATGAAATAGAGAAGGTGAAAAAGCAAGAATAGAAGATAACATCTGGGCTGTGCACATGGGAGAAACCTCCACGCTATTGGCAAAGACTGATGAGAAAGGATCAAATAAGGACAGCAGGGGATGGAGATTTCTGATTTTTGCCTCTGTCTAAATCACATAAGGCACATTTATGTGGAAAAGATAAGCAGGAAAGTGAACACCAACAGTATCAGCTTTAAAGCTTTGGTGATGGCAATTTTCCCTGTCTCTCTTTACCATTATGCCAGTTTTTGTGAAGGTGGATAAAAGGTAATTCATTGTTGTGTTTCTAAGTACTGAGAGCAATGTCTGGAAAGCAAGAGTTCAATACTTAGAAGCCGCATATTAAATGCACGAATAGTTTGGTTCAAAATATCCTTAATGGAGATTTCCAAGATTACTCTGATCTACACATAAGTTTTGTTTACTCTTTCCTCTAGAATGGGTAAATATAAATTTGTACATTTATCTTATACCTATTAATGTTCCCCTTTCTTCCTCACATCAACTATGAGCCATTTTATTAATATAAAGAAAAATTTCAAATATTTATCAAACACCTACTGTAAGTATGGTACTGCTTTATTTGGATTTAATCTTCATTTCACAACTGCAGTATAAGCTCTGTTTGAAAAAGTCTCAAACCCAACTGGATTATAAGCATTTAGCGATTATAAAATGGGTCTATGTTGTGTCTCTTTACAATGTTAAGAGCTATGTATGTTCTCTTTAGCTACATAAGATTAAGAGGATAAGTTTCTGGGTTTTTTAGTGCCAAGAACTTTATATATACAATCCTATTTCAGTCAATGGCAAAACTATCCTTCTAATTGCTTGGGCCAACAACTCTTTCCTATCTTGTAAATCCTTTGCTTTCTTCTTTGGCATTTCTTTCAAAACCTACCCAGAATCTTATTACTTCTCATCTTCACTGCTACTACCTTGAATCTTACAACGCACTGGCAAGCGTGGTGTTATTATTCATGCTCTAGAGATAAAGAAATGGAAGCTTCTCAAGTGTAGGTAATTGTATTTCGTTTATGCACTGGAAACTTGAGAGAACAAAGACATTCTAGTTGGGGAAAGCCAACAATAACAATAGCATAATAAACAATTAAGTCAGAAAATAATACGTTGGTATATTAAGAAAAAATGTGGACCCGAGGAAAGGATATTATAAGAAAGTGTTAGAAGTCGGCAAGATTTTCAACAAAATAAGTTAGTTTGAAATTGCTATTAGCTATTTAACTGGAGATGTCAAGTAGAGAGAGTTGAATACCTAACCGGAGTTCAGGAAGGAAGTCTGCAATGGAGATATAATGTTTTAGAACTTCATAAACTTTTTTTGTGTGGAATTTAGTTTACTTTAAGAATGTGCATGAGAGAAAATTTTACAATTCTCTGGTTGATCATAAAGAGAACACTCCTGCTACCGCCACCTATTCGGAAACAAGAACATTTCCTGAACTCGAGTCCCCAACTCCCTCCCTCAATAGGTGGCTAACATCCAAATTTTATAGTGTTAAAATAATCCCATATTTTATTTATTTCCTTCTTTTGTGATATATATATACACTTTTAATTTGAGACATACATACATATATATACTTTAATTATTATTCCTAATTTAATATTAGGAATAATACTACTATAAACACTCTGGCAATGCCTCTTGGCCCACACATGTGTAAGTTTCTGTTGGGTATTTATAGCTAGGAATAGAATTGCTAGATCATACAATCAACTTATGCATTTCTTCAGCTTAATACATAGGGCCAAATCATTTTCCACAGTGGTTGTACTAATTTATACTCCTATTACATCCTCGTCTCCATTTGGTATTGTTGTCTCTCACTTTGGTCATTTTAATGATGTCTCCTTCTGGTTTTAATCTACACATAAGTCAAATTTCATTTCATCTAAAGATACAAAGATACATAAATACAGCCATGGGGCTGGATGAAATATTCTAAGAAATTAAAGATGAGGTAAGTTTCAAGGAATAAACCCTGGATCCTCAACATGAAGAGATCAGGAAGAAGAAGAAAAAAGAGCCAGCAAAGTCACTCACCTTATAAGTAGCAGAACTGAATTTCAATGCAAGTCTATTCATCTTCAAAGTCCAGACTGTTTCAGACATGCTGGGCTGTCTCAGAATTATACCCAGGAAAATGCAAATAAGTTCAGAGAGGCAGATAACTGGTGTGCTTGTCACAGCAGAGTATTCTCTGTAAAAATGTTTTCCATTTGCTTTTGTGTGATGAATGAAGTAAGTGGGAGATACATTGTCAAAGGACAGAAAAATATGAAAGGTGTTTGTGGCGTGGGCCTAAAGAAATTATGAAAGCTGATATTGAATTGCTTAAGCTCTTTGATTGTAACCAAGCACATAGAGTGGAGTGAGTAGGTAAACAAAAGGAAGAAAAAGCTCCTAATACTAGCACAGAAAATTTTATTATTTTAATAGTAGCAACCATTTTACCTATGAAGTGGATCTTGCCTTTTTGATTTTAGAGCTTCCTAAAATCAGAAGGAAAGTGTGCTACCTTGATTATAATCTGGTCCTGTGATTGTCTGCTATTCTCAGGGGTTCCTCTTTTCCCTTCATTTTAGAATAGACATTGGCAAAATTAAATCATGACCCAGGATTGTTTTCACCCTCACAAGGAAAACTATGTGGAAACTTGTGGTTGCTTTAGAATTCAGAGTTACAATCACAATCTAACTCAGTTTTTCTCAGTATTAATCAAGAAATAATTTTTCATAGAGATGTTCGTAAGCATTTTGAACTAAAAAAATGCAGGAGTAAGCAAAGTTCTACAGGCTATTTACTAAGGTTTTTCCAGAACATTTCATAAAATGATTTTCTTCCATCCCCCCTTCCTCCTGGTGTCCAGGGGAAAATGGTTTGGTAAATAAAATGAGTTATTATCAGTGTCTCAGCTGTCAGATATCCCAGTCTCTCGGCTTTCGAGGAAGGGGTGTGTACCATTCCGATTCTACAGTATCTGTCTGGCACATAATCCCTTCTTACAACATGGCATGTGCATCTTACTTATTCTTGCCTATCTGCCAAAATTTGATCCACAACCTTACTTTGACCTCTTAATATTATGGAGCATCCCGTACATCGAGTGGAATTATTCATCTTCAAATCCATTGCCACCAAAAAGTATTCATGCTAGTCTGAGCCTAGGTTCCTCCCAAGCCATAGCCTCCCCCACACTCACATACCTGCTATACTTCTACTGGTTCCAATTTCTTTCTCTTAGATTCATGGGTCTTTGTATTACAGAATTTTAGAATATTGCTTAATTTTATTTCACTACATAAGTGTGGTGTCTTACTCCCTGTCCTTTCTCAAAGATGAGAGGGGGGAATTGAATTTATAAATATTTTTTGAGAATTTACTACCATGCATTTCATGGGAGAGAAAAGACAATATAAAATCTATTTCCTATCCTGCAGGAATTTGCATTCAAGATGGGAAGTATAAAAAGGCTGAAAGTTACATAAAAATGAACGATTTAAATAACATTTTAAGACCACAAACCAGATACTAGAAGAATCTGTATAATTGTGAACAGTTGTGAAATGAACAGTCAGAAAGAATTTTAAGTGTAAGAGGACAAATGTTAGACTAGAGTAGACCGGGAAGATATTAAGGAGAAGAAAATACTTGTGCAGAATCTGGAAGGAAATACAAAACTGGATAAATTGAGAGAAAGGAAAAGAGAACTCATGTTGGGATAATTATGTGAATACTATAGGCAAGAAGCCTCAAGGATTTGAAGGACTAAAAGTAGAATAATTTGTCTAGAAGACAGATCATGCTGGTAGTCTCATGGATCTTTTTAGATCAGGGCATAGCTCACACAGAGGGAGGGGGAAAGACAGAGACAGAGAGACTGAGACAGAAATGAGAGATACAGTGCAACAAATCATATCATACCAGGGCCAACATAAAATAACATTTCTGCAGCACCCTGGCCTTTGTAACCTCATTTCTGGATCTGAGTACCTGGGTTATACTTCATCTGATTCCATTAGCACAGTATTCTTGACTCCATTTCAACCCATCACTGACCCCTCCTGGCTTCTAACATTTGTTTCTATTCTGTGGTTCCCAAATTTCTGCCCTATCCAGATTGATTCCTCTGTGCCATCCAGTACAACTCTCCCTATGTGCCCAGCCTTGGGGATGCCTCCTTGATGATTAGTTGATGGATAGTCCCACATGGTCTCAGACATCAGGAATCCTGTGGGCTTTGGATGTCAGCCTGTTGGCAATGGGCAAGCCACAGATGACATCTGAGAAGGAGAAGAAAGAAGCAAAACAGAATCTCAGACAGTTGTCCTGATGGTGATATGGGGAGCAAAAGCAATGGGATGTAGTGGGTTAAAAAATGATGGGAGGAGACCAATTAGTTAAAGTACAATTCAATTTCAAATAACAGATGTGCCCCTTGCGCTTCTAAATAAAGAGTCTGATTTTTTCCATTTAAAAAAATCTATATGTGTAGCTTATTAGTAGCTGTTCCTGCAACCATTAAATAGGACTCTCCATTTCAATGTAGCAATGCTGCTACTATGGAGAACAAAGGGAACATATTATTATTCAAAATTTATTAAAACAACACATGTATCAGAAAAATTCATTTCAGTCCAAATTTAGGCACAGGCATGCTCTTTTATAAACAGTAGCCCTTACAAGCAGACCCTTTTTAGTTATTGTAGCAGGCAGGCAATTGTCCTCAAATCCTCAAATCCTTTCCCTACAAGGCAATGGTGTGTGTGTGTGTGTGTGTGTGTGTGTGTGTGTGTGTGTGTGTGTGAGATGGGTCAATTAGGATGAATAAAGGGATTGTTTACTAGGGTAACTAGCAAACCACCATTATTATTGTCACCGAAATTACTACTCAAGAGACTAAAGCTGAATCTAATCAATATAAGGACATAGAGAGCAAGAGCAGGCAGAGAGCAAGTGGATATACAATGACACATTTACAATATTCAACCCAAATTGCATTTTCCTGTAACACATTGAAAGATCTTCCATCACTCTCCCCCACCCTACTGAGATAAACTGCCTTAGGTGGAGGTGTGGAGATAGGAAGGAGGGAAGGAAGGGAAGGTGAAAGGGAGGAAGGGAGGGAGGACAGCAAGTAACAAGTTTACTAAGAATGGAATTTCTTGGGCACTATACTTCACATTTTTATTTAACATTTTATTTTTTAAAGCATTTTTAAAATGTTTTTTTATTTTTTTATTTTTGAGAGAGAGAGAGAGAGAGAGAGCGAGCAGGGGAGGGACAGAGAGAGAGGGAGACACAGAATCTAAAGCAGGCTCCAGGCTCTGAGCTGTCAGCACAGAGCCTGACGCGAGGCTTGAACTCACAATCTGTGAGATCATGACCTGAGCCGAAGTTGGACACTTAACTGACTGAGCCACCCAGGCACCCCTACTTAATATTTTCTAATATCATCTATGTAGCAACTCTTTGAGGTAATTATAAATAACACCATTTTTTTTAGAATGGGGAAAATGGAGAGTCAAAGGGCTTGCTTGGTCCATGCAAGGTCAGATGCTATTAAAGACAAATAGTTTTAAAAAAATGTCCATTCATGTTATATGTGCTATTCAGCACTTACGACGTGCCAGGTTTTGTTATAAATACCCAAGCATGAGTCATTGCAGTCAGTAAAGTTAATATCCCTATCTAGAGATGAGAAAACATAAAATTTGGGTTTCTGCATGCTCAAACCTGAAGTTCACATTGTTCTGTTCTGATTTCTATGCTGAGGCCTCAGACTGCAGATGAAGGGCAGATCAAGAGCATGGATGGTGAGTGGTCTAGTGTACAATGTTTCAGAGCTTGGGATCTGGCAGAGGCTGACTCCTGCAGACCCCCTCCTCCAGTCCCTCCACGAGCCTTACTTTTGTCTTCTGTCAGCTAAGGATAATCACCACAGCTACACGGCAGTGTTTTCTGAGGATTCCATGAATTAATGTACAGAAAGCACTTACAACAGAGTTGGGCCCATTGAAGACTCAGAAATACGGGCTCTTATCTTCCCTGGGCCAAGAAGTTGAAAGACAGAGCAATAGTTTGGATAGAACAGAAATCATCCCTCCTTGTGGGTACACAGAGGCTTAAGCATGGGCATATGCTGACATGTTTGTTTCTAATTTTATTTATTTATTTATTTATTTATTTATTTATTTATTTACTTTAGAGACGGAGAGACAGAGCGTATGAGCCGGATAGAGGGGCAGAGGGACACACACACACACACACACACACACACACACACACACACACACAGAGAGAGAGAGAGAGAGAGAGGGAGAGAGAGAGAGAGAGAGAGAGAGAGAGAGAGAGAGAGAATCTTAAGCAGGCTCTACACTCAGCACATGGGGCTTGATCCCATGACCCTAGGATCATGACCTGAGCTGAAATCAAGAGTCAGATGCTCAACCGACTGATCCACCCAGACACCCCTGTTTCTCATTTTAAAGCATGTTAAGAGAAACTTTGGAGTGATAAATCATCTAAGGTTTCCTTACCTATTCGATACATAACTATTCAAACACCCAAACAATGCCTCCCTGTACAAGCAGTCTTCTGAACAAAGACCTCCCCCTACCACACAACTTACCTAATGAGTTAAAAATCCTCATCTGGTGTCTTATTGTGAGACCACCAATTTTCTATACAGTCTTATTCCAGTTCAAGTAAAACTTTTTTTCCTGGGATTCTAAACCTTGTGCATCCTCTGATTCCCTTCTCAATACTACATCTTCAGCTTCCTCCCACATACTCCATGCTTCACGCACACTCCAGGGAGAATCTGGCCCAGACTACTATCTCTCCGGGACACTTGGCCGTGGTAGGATGCTCAGGGACCTGCGAGTGTGGAGGCTTGAGCAGGTCACGTTCCAATGCCGATGTGGTGGTGTTGGCAGAGCAGGGTCATGGCAGGCGGAAAGGGCAGGAGGGATTACCTGGCACAGTTGGCAGTAGGGACACTTAGCTGGTGCCTGCTGATGAACCAGAAGAGCAGATGGCACTGCTTGGTGATGGTTGTCAGAGGGCTGACATTTATGAACAAAACCCAAGTGACTGAGTTGAGAACATTGCTGGGCCTTGTAAATAACAGCCAAATTCAGTGATAAGAGAGTTTCAGACATTCTTATAAGCAATGCAGAGGACTGCCCTCCATCAGTGTACATACATTCATGTTACCATTGCAGCGCAAAGACACACACACACACACACACACACACACACACACACACACACACCAGTCACCATCAGCAGCCCAAACTTCAGTTAAGAGAAGCAGATTTTATGCTGGTTTACAAAAGGCAGCATGATTCAATGGAAAAGTCCATCATCCAAGAAGCCAAGAGGTCATGAGGCTTCTGGTTCCAGCGCTGTAGCTGAGCAAGTGAGCCACCTATGGGAAGTTCTTCTAACTTCCTGACACACAAAGTACATTGTTTTCAAAATACCACTAGTACATCTCTCCCTTTGCACCTCCCCCGTTGCACTACAGTTCACCTCTTTCACCCCACTAGACAGGGTGGGGGTTGTAATTCCTGCTAATAGTTCAAGGCCTTTCGCAGGTGTAGGCACACAGACACACACCGATGTGCACAGATACACACACACACATGCACACACACACGTGCAAGACTCACACAGACATGCACACATGCAAGACACACATAGACACACACAGATATACACACATGCACACAGACACATACAGATATACATACTTGCCAGACACAGATACACAGACACACAAATACACACACACGCACACACACACGCAAAGATATGCAAGCACGTAAGACACACATGCAGATACACACACTTGCACACATGCACACACAGATGTACACAGATATACCGACATATACAGATATGCACACACAGACACACACAGATACATATACATGTGCACAGACATGCACATACACACACACGCCATCTATTCTTATTAAATAAATGAACAAAGAAGGTTATTTCCCATTTGTGACCTGGAGTTACTTTCAATTACTCTTGTAATATACACGTATAGAGAAAACATTCTCCCTAAGACAGATCAGCACCTAAGAGATTACAAAAATCCACCTGATACATCAATTACTCATTTACTTCCTTAATTAACATGATCCCAGCTTTTAATAGTTTCTTATTACTGAGTTACTTGATTTTGTCCAGGCCCCTGAATAGACCAGGATGTGAAATATCATCAGCGCCTACATCTTGTTGGTCAGAACTTCCCATGCTTCCCCCGACTGTACCTAACAAGGGCAGTCTTTGTTGTTTCTGTAGAAAATTAAAATTTGCCACATACTTTGGTATATATGATTTTGTCTGTCTGAAATATAACTGAAGATTCAGTTGAAATCAGGACTCACATTCACTGCATCATTTCCTCAAGAAATAAAACAAAAACTCTCAGGGTGGGAAAATGAAAATAAGTACTTAACTGATATATGTATGTGTGGGTGCCTTGGGCTCATCATTTCATATCTCTGTGTTTCTGGGCACATTACTTTTTCTGTGAGCCTCAGTTTTCTCATGTATAAAGTGCACACACTAACATATCTACTTCACAAGATCAAGGTGAGGAGCGAATGGGGTCGGATGAATGCAATAGGTCATTGGCCCCTGGGGCTCCAAATGAATGTGTAAATGTAAGAAGCCCAGCAGCATATGGATAGCCAGGGGTCAATACAAGTTCATTCATCTCCAGGTCCTTTTTCTGATAAAGACACAGGAAGGTACTAAGTCTCTTTTATCAGTTTAAAATCTATAGAGTGCATATAATCTTGGAAATATTGTTCGTCAACACCTTTTACCTAAATTACACTTTCAATCATTATTTGAGCAAGTAGATACCAATTTACTTTTCTACTAGCCTTACTTGGACCTCTTGGCCAATGCTTGCTGACAGGATTACAGTGACTGATGATGTGCAGTATAATTAGGGTGGTGACAATGAAGGGTGAGAATGGAGGGCCTCTGAGTCTTGAAATCCTTTCATTTTTCCCTTGTTTATTTTTCTTTGCCTTTGCATTCCAGAGGGTTCAAATAACACGTGGTCATGATGTGACAATTATTCAGCTTTGTCAGATCCAAAGTTCTGCTAATGAGGTAAAACACAGAGCCTTAGGGACATGGGTGATGCACTTGGTTGTTTGCCTTGATTTAATTCATCAGATAAAGGCTCGATTTTCTACCTGCTTATACCAATTCATTGCGGTTGAAGGAATTGGTTTTGTGCTGCTTTCTGTTTACCTCAGAAAATATTGTTACTGCTTTCATTTGATAAAATCCTGCTTCACAAAACTCAATGTATAAAAGAGACAAATTGCAGAAGAATGTGGGGCAGAGTATGATTGCCTATTTTATAAATGAGTTTCCTCTTTACAAAAAATTCACAATAGATGCATTCTAATAAATTCTGAGTTCCCTAATACTTTTTATGTTTTCACTTTATTTGCTTTGTTTGGTTTTACTTTTCACAGTTCTCTAAGAGAGTTTTAAAGCATAACTCGGGGAGATTTTTCCAAATGCTCCCATAGACACCAAATTATCAAGACCCCTCCATGAAAAGTGATAGTCTTCACATTGCTTTTTTTCTTTGTATGCCCTGTTTCCATTAAATTATCTTCCTCTCCATACCCCACGCTGTCTGTACTTTTCCTTCTCAACTTCAAGAAATCTTGCTCATCACTTAACACTCAATTCAAGTATCCTCTCTGCTGAGATTCCTTCTTAGCCTTTGCATGCAGATTTAGCCACCGCTTACCCTGAGCTCCCACAGTTCTTATGTCACAGGCCTGATATAAACTTATCACTTTGTGGTATGCAACATATTTCCCCCCATGAGATAGTGAGTTCCTGGAGTCCAGGGGTCATGTCTGCAATAGCAGAGAGGGATATCACCCTGTCTCTTCCCAGTCACTTGCAAAATATTTCATACAAATTTCACCCTTGACAAAATTTCACACAAAATTTTACCAAGGTAATTCCAAAATGTATCCCGGGGAGTAAAGAAGACCATGTAGACCTCATCTGATGTTCGGATACTTTCTCTACTTTTCTCACAAAATCTGATAGAAAACAACTTTGAGTTAGAAACATGAGTTACTCTCCTATTTCTTTTTTTTTTTAATTTTTCTTTTAAGTTTATTTTGAGAGAGAGAGAGCAAGCAGGAAAGGGCAGAGAGAGAGAATCCCAAGCAGGCTCCGGCTGTCAGAGTGGAGCCCGATGAGGGGCTTGAATTCAGGAATTGCGAGATCATGACCTGAGCCGAAATCAAGAGTCAGACACTTAACTGACTAAGCCCCCTATTTCTTACTTACTTCTGTGTACTCTTGGACAAATCAGTACCTCTTTGCCTCAGATGCCTCATCTGACCTCAAGGAATAAATGACCCACTCCCCTCAAATTATTTTACCCTCAATTCAGATCATAAAACAGAATAGGAAAAGAATGTATCTTGGAAAGTAAGATCACATTATTATTGGATGAGACTTGCTGAATAATTTGAGTCTGAACTGGAAGAACCAGATGCGAATGCAGAGGAAGAAAGCAGATACTTGCCATGCTCTGTCATGGAGGAAAAGCCTTTGTATTATAAAACTACAGAGACAGGGAAAGGAAAATGTTTAAAACAGCTACGAGGATTGTTTAGACTCCACTAAACTCTTAAGCCATAGCTGTGAGATTTTATTATTTTCTGTTTTGAGGGAGGGGAAGGGATGGTAGGCAGTGGAACAAAGAGCGATGGAGACTAGAATGTGCCTAATTTATACCAAATTAATCGCATAATAGGTCCAATTTTTATTTATAATACCCTGTATAAAAACTTGGTTATGGAGTAAAAGCAGCTTCGTGGGGGTCAGGAGAACTGTGTTCCAGATGTGACTCTGCCACAACTGTAGCATGAATTTGGCATGTTCTTTCAACTCCTGGGGACTTGATTTCCCATATATTTTTTAATGTTTTTATTTATTTATTTTTTTGAGAGAGAGAGAGAGAGAGAGACAGAGCATGAGAGGGGGAGGGGCAGAGATAGACGGAGACACAGGATCCAAAGCAGGCTCCAAGCTCCAAGCTGTCAGCAGAGCCCGATGCAGGGCTCGAACTCACAAACCATGAGATATGACCTGAGCTGAATTCAGACACTTAACGGACTGAGCCACACAGGCGCCCCAATTCCTCATCTTTCAAATAGGGTGAGGACTATTTCTTGTTTATCCTGTTTACTCAGTACTTATAGGGCTCTTAGCTACTATTAGGTATTTCTTTTAATTATGTGTATATAAATATGATGCAAATGTTTTTATTTATAAATAATGTAAATGTTATGTATGTTTACTTATATTCATTTAAAGATTAAAAATATATAGATGCGTAAATGAAAGTGTTAGTCTAGATGGTAGAAATCTCTTTTATGTTTTAAAACAAAAAAACATGTTTTTTTTAAATTTTTTAATGTTTATTTATTATTGACAGAGAGAGAGAGAGAGAGACAGAGCATGAGTGGGGGAGGGGCAGAGAGAGAGGGAGACACATAATCTGAAACAGGCTCCAGGCTCTGAGCTGTCAGCACAGAGCCCGATGTGGGGCTGGAACTTACAGACAGTAAGATCATAACCTGAGCCGAAGTCGGACACTCAACCGACTGAGCCACCCAGGTGCCCCTTAAAAAACTTTTTGATGTTTATTTATTTTTGAGAGAGATAAAGAAAGAGTGTGAGTGGGGGAGAGGCAGAGAGAGGAGACAGACTCCAAAGCAGGCTCCAGGCTCTGAACTGTGAGCATAGAGCCTGATGCGGGGCTTGAACCCACGAACCAAGAGATCATGATCTGAGCCAAAGTAGGCTGCTTAATTGACTGAGCCACCCAGGCGCCCAGAAATATTTTTTAGCTATAACATTCAAGTAGAGAATGCCTTACCAACAGGCCTATTTTCTTCTTGACTGTAAATGTTAAAAATCTTTGCAATTCCCTCCGTGGCATTAAATATAATATAGAAGAGTCAGTTAAAACTTCACAGACTTCTATTATTACCTCTCTATGACCAAGCACAAGTGGTCACTCTGGGCTTCAGTTTTTCCATTTGCAAAATGGTGACAGCTAATTAGATTGTGGTTAAGACTGGATATAAGCATGAAAACCATATACCCATATCTGCCACACAAATGTTTACTTCATTTTTGTTTCCTCTCTGTAGGAAGTAGCACAGGGCCCATGCATAGTATGTGCTCAAAACGTGTTGATTGGTGGTTGGACATTTATCACAGTACATTTATTTACCCATGCATTTTAAATCTTGTGGGAATTCCTGTTTTAGTAAAGTTATAAGCCCCCCCCCCCCGCCCCCCAAATTCCCTACTCACTAAAGGATATCTTAGTAAAATAGGGACAGGGAGAAAAAGCTAATTTCACAGTAAGCATAGACAATCTCCAAGATTCTGTTCATTTAAAAATTATGGTTCCTGTAAATTGAATTTCTCATTCATGTACAAGGCTGACTTGGAATGAGTCAGAATTAGAGACAGATGATAGCTTGATACATCTTCTTTAGTTTCTTCAGAACACAGACTTCTTGAAATCCCTTCATACAATCTCCCTTAATTGGTTTGTACAATTCTTTAACATAAACCACTGAAACTGTGGGAAGAAAAGTAAATTTGGCCTCTGTTGACCCAGATACTCAGCAATACAAAAAGTGGCTTTTTTATTAAAAAAAAATATTTTAGTTCATTTGAAAGCAAACATTTTAACCCTCAAAAGAAGATTCATAGTGAGAATCAGTGCTTGAACATTTATCAACTGTTAACACCAATGAATCATAGGGGCAAAACCCAAGAGCAAGATGTGATTCCATCACTCTGATTCCCAACATTTAGCCATAAGGACAGACTTTTTTGGACGTGGAACTGTACTAGGAATTCTATTCTCTCTAAAGTAACAGCTAAGTACACTATTAATAAAATCAGTACAATGGAACTATTTGCTCTCTTTTATCCTTAACCATCTCAGAGGTGACCTGGCTACTCCTGTCTTAATCATACTGAATAAGTTTCGCTCAACTATTTAATGTGCACACTGAAGGTGAGAGCAACCCAGCATTTTGTTACATCAAAAATTTCTGCCAACATTTTGTTGTCAAAATGCCTGGTTATTAGAAAGGTAGCAATGATTAGTCACTACAAATAATATATGGGGAAGGTCAAAACAATAGACTAATACCACCTCCAGGATAAGTACATTGCTGAAGGATGCCACTGTCTTACACCTCCTGTCTCCAAGGTCCATTTCCACGGAATATGACTAAAAACTAGTCACTCTATTCCCACATCCCCCAAGCTCCTGGTGAAACAGGAAAACAACAAGCCAGCAAACAAAGGTAATACACGGGCACATTATGGGACTGTTGCAGCGTCTCTGACCTCACACACCCCTGGTGGCATTTCTGTTCATTTGGCTCCCGCCTTTTTCTTAGATCTGTTTCTCTCCTGTTTTATTCTCAAATTGTTCTACCCCATTGTATCTAACTGACTATATTCTTTAAAAAGATAGCTTTATTTTGTATGGACTATTTTCTCTTTATCCTTCCTCCTTCCCCTCCTTCCCTAATCCTCACCTATCTCGACTCTTCCCCTTTCAAATCATCACATTAAAGAAGAAGAAAAGCTTGTAGAAAATTCCTCATTCCTACACAGTTGCGAAGTGTTACACTTCACATTTCCTAACTACATGAGATGATTTATTTTTCTCACTTGGACAAGCATTTAACAATTGGGCAAGTCCAGATCCACCTATTCTTTTCTTTTTATAATACCTTGTGGTATTTTTTTTAGGAGGGTTTTGGGGGTATTCAACTTTATGTCTCTTCCCAGTTTTCTAACCTCCTTACCTTTGCTGTCTGCTAGAATCTCACTCCCTATTCTCTTTCCTTTACTGATCAACTTTCTGACCACTTGTGGACTCACTACCGAAGTTATCAGCCTTTTGGTGGGGGGTTATGCCAAGAGTGTTGCCTCAACTTTGAATCTTTTTGTCAAGCATAAAACTGTTGAGGTGTTTTTTGTTGTTGTTACTTTTTGTCAACGTTAACTCTTAATATTTCTTTTGTCTTCTGGCATCCCCACAGATGTATCCCCCCGTGAGGATCTTTTTGTATTTATAGAAAAAAAGTTATATTTGCCTTTTTATTTTCTATTGATAACCATAGCCCCAAGATATTCTTTCACCATTTGATCAGCCTCAAACACTACTATTTTTTGTTTTAATTTGTTCTATTTGGCCTTTTGAGCCCCTCAAGAAACCCAACCACTGACAACTTTTTTTTTTAATGTAGCATAACAAATGTACCAGTGTTTACTTCCATTAGCATCCCATATCCTTTTATGTTTGTAGCTTTCTCTTCTAAATCTGTTTAACCACAAAATATGATTTGATCACCCTGCTCAAGTCCCACAAAGAATACCATCTTTCAACCTCTGTCACTTTTTTCCAGACATTCAAAGACCACACCATGCTAGATCAGATCAGAGACAAGGAAAGAGGACAGGAAGCTCCTAATCAAAGAAATAAACACAACCATCAGCACTGATAATCCTGCCTGTGTGTCTGCCTTTGCATATGTGTGTTTCATTGCATATTCATAGCACCTTTTTCTTTATGGGAGTATTTTTGAGAACAGGAGAATATTTTCCCATACCAGGACTATTTCATAAATATGTTATTAATTATTTTTTAAAAAGGACATAGAAATTACGATCAAATATCACCTAGCAGAAATCAAAGCAACAAAAAAGATCTTAAGTTCTACACATTATCACTGGCTGTCGTTCCATTCTCCCGACTCATCTACATCTTTTTAACAGTCCTTATTACTTTTAAACATCCTGCCAGATACTTGGTGTTTACCTGCCATAGCTAGCTAGCCCCCGACGGCAGTATTATTATCATTATCATCATTATTGACTCTATAGAGTTGCCTCTCCAGAGCTCCCTCCTTCCCCAGCATTTGGTATTAAAACTTACCGCTTTTACCAACTCCCCCAGCTCCCAGCATTACCACCTTGTACTCTCTGGACCCGCCTGATGCGCGGCTGGGGGAGCAGCTGGCTTCGCTTTCTACCTCCATCTTACCCGAGAGACGGGAGGAGAAAAAAGAAAGAAAAAGTCGCCCGTGTCAGGTGCTCGCTCAGATATTAAGCAACTCTAAAACTGTGTCAAAAGAAAGGTTTAGTAGGAGGTAAGAACCATCAGCGCGGGGCTGGCTGCTGGTCCTGTGCTGGAGCGGGTCTCATAGCAACCACGTCAATTGCTTCCAATAAAAATCTGGCTTTTATATCCCCCCTCCTTCCGATCCTTCACTCTCCCGTCTCCCGCGATCTCTCTCATTCTCTGTCTCTGTCTGTTTGGGTTTTTTCCCCCCTTTCCTTCCTCTGCTTCTTTCTTCCTTCCCCTTCCTCACTCTCTCCTTTCCCTCTCCTGCCCCCTGCTTGGTGGCAGTTGTTAGAAGCACACATTTGGCTACTTTCCAGCCTGGGCTGCTAGAATAGAGTGAATCTGAGACTTGGAGGATGCTACGTCTCACAGGCTGACTTCTGTAGCTATAGCGTCAAAGACATTATTTTCTTTTAATCCGAGTCAGTTAATGAAGGAAGATGTCTGTTGCTTATCCCCTTGCTTTTATCACCATCTTCTTGCAGTTTTTATTCTGGGGAAAAGAGAGGATACCAATTTAGAAGGGGGAAAACAAACAAACAAAAAACAAAACAAAACATAACTCAGGGCTCTTAAGGTCCGGTCTTTAGTGTTGTTGAAATAATAGCTGGCTAGCACGAATCATTTCAGCTGCTTGACAGCTGCAGTTCTCACATAAGGAGGTATTTGAATTAGGTCATTGTCATGTCTGGACATAGATCATCCTTGTTTACACTAGTTTATTAAGAATAATCTAAAACACAATTCTGTCAAGCAGGAAAGAGATTCTTAACATTTTTGATGACAATTATGGCAGTATTAAAGATCCTAGAAGACTCTTTTTCAGATGTCCAAACTCCTATCTCTTATTTGAATTCTTTCAAATTCTGCTTTCCTCTGCTTTGTCTCTTTTTCTTTGGAAACCTTCTAAATTCTAGAGGTCTTAGGATGCTTTCAAGAATCCCTAATGGTCATAGTTAGAGCCCATTCTTCAAACAAGTGATGATGATGTTCTGCATGTTTATTGTCGACTTTCTGATTCTGAAATTGGATCATGATTAGATGCAGTGAAATGTTTGGTGTACACAGGCTTGTCTAGGAAAGGAACTATTTTTAATCAGTTCCCTATGACTTTATAGTGTATGACCACGCATTGGGCACAGAGGAGATGTTCAATGTATTTTTGTTGATAAATGGGGAGGTAGTACATAGTTACAGCCAAGACCATAGGCTCTGAAGACTCATTGCTTGTGTTCAGATCTGGACTCGGCCACTTACTAGCTGGGTGACCTTGAGTAAATGACTTCACCTCTCTGTGCCTTGGTTTATTCATCTACAAAATGGTTTATTAAATCCCTACTCTATTAACTCATTGAGTTTAATGTTTATGCAATATTTCAAACAGTGTCTACAAAATTATAAGCACTATTTAACTATATGATATGATGATGATGATGATGATGATGATTTTGAGTTAATGGTGCTCCCAGCCCACTGTTTACACACACTCACCCAAAGAGAAAATCGTTTCTTCAAGTGTTTATTCCATCTGCATGCCTTCTTTACTAAAATATCTGTTCAAAATTTATGCCAAATAGACAGATATATCAAGATGTTTGTTTCCTTGTTACTGAGTTTTAATAGTTCTTTATATATTCTATATAAGCCTTTTATCAGATATATGTTCTGAAAATATTTTCCTCCATTCTATGGCTCTTCTGTAGTATCCTTCAAAGAGCAGGAGTTTTAAATTTTGATGGAGTCTAATTTGTGTTTTCCCTCTGAGCTTCAAAAGTGAATATGCCTCCTGGATGCTCCCATCAGACACCCTGAATATATCACTCTAATCCTCAATAACAAGATCAGCATTGTTCTCTGTCTTTGCAGGGAGCACTGTCACCTGCTAAGTCCTAGCTGTAGTTTAGCCTCTTTCATATCTGACCTCCATGACTGAAGAGTCCTCCAACCTGTCCTCTCTGAGTATGGTCTCTCTGCCCTCCCCCCTTCCACACTGCTGAATTCATCCTGTATACTATGTCAGGGAAATCTACCTAAATGTCGACCTGACCAACCCTATTGTACACATATTCATGAGTCAAATGCCTAAATAATGGATCCAATAGCTTAGAGTGGCACATAGGGACACAAAGCATTTATTCCACTCTTGTGTCCTCACACTCCATAGAACAGAGTCAGGCAGAGTGGGCTACTTGCCTCTCTTCCAACAAAACAGTCATTTCCATAATTGGATCTAATAAAAAACGGTAGCTTTAGTATAATTACCCTTTAATTGATTCATTGAAACTTTATTCCTCCATGAAAAGAGGTATGTAAACAGTAGCATTTAGCTTCAAGGTCTTTCTGGGTTTTGTTTCTACTTCTGGTACAAAATTCTTATGACCTTGAGCAAATCACTTGACCCTCTGGCTATCTGTTCCACCATCTGTTACTCTGTTTTCCATGTCAGCCACTCTGATTTGGTGGTAAAACATAGGGACTGTCATGCCAGCTGTGTCCTTGGTGTTCTCTTTTAAATTACTTTAATATTGGTTAAGAGAAAAGGATACATGAAAATGTCCCTTAACAGTAAATGGATGGGTGACTTGTCAAATACCAATGGGCATTGTGAGAGGGAAATTTAGTGCATTAGTTTCTCCTCAGTGTCTACGCATCTGTCCATATTCCTCAAATGGAAGTCAGCAAGATATTTCCCTATTTACATGGGAGATGATAAACATGAGGTACAGGGGGACTTCCCTAGTTATAAAGCTCTCTTTGTCTACCTCTTCTTTGAAATTCAAAGGTACTCCACTCTGGTGCCTTCTCTTGAGTTACTAAGGGCCACAATACCTCCTGATTGATGTTTGAATTTTGGAGCATCCTAATGCTACTGATTTTCAGTTTTAGTTAGTGAACTTTTGTGAATCTGCATGCCTGGTTCCTTGGCTGGTGCACCCAAAAGTCTAAGGGCATGTATGTGGGTATGTGTGTACATGGCAGAGATGAGGGGGAAGAGGGAAGAAGAGAGAAAGAAAGGGGAAGACACAGGGGAGGGATGAAGAAAGAGAAAGGTATTTTCCAAGTGTATAAATGGTAATTGAAATATAATAATTAAGCAAGTAAAGTCAGTACGTGGCAGATTACTTTGCTATATAAAATTATTCAATGGAAAATTATTAAATGATTAAAGTCTGTATTTGCTTCCTGTAACCCACCCTGGCACTTGCCATCCTTTTAGAATGTCACATGATTCCCACTGAGTGTTCATGTCCTTTAGACGAAGACCCAGGTGTTCCATGTTGTTTCAGAGCCACTTGACTCCCTCAGGAAGATCAAAGTACATGCCACCTCCTTTCTGTCACTGGCTGCTCACCTTTCAAGTCCTGAGAGGACAAGCAATTCCTTCTGAAGGATTGCATTAACCTACTTACATGGATATCTTTCTAAAGTCCTTTAGGGACATCTAAGACATCCAGTCACTGTGGACGACATCCTACTTCATTCTAGGGGGAAGTGAGGCACATTCAGAGTTCCTTTCTTATTTATCTAGTCACTTAAAAGCAGAGCTCCTGACGCCATTGTCAGCAAAGCCACTCTTCCCTTTGTTAGAGTATTTATGATATTTATTACAATGATTTATTTACATTCTATTTCACTTTACTCACAAGCGGTGACCCTGCCACAATATTCATCTTTATCTCTCCAGAGTTTAGCACAGTGCCTGGTGTGTACTACCTGACAAGACATTTTTATTAAATGAAGGAATTAATTGTGCCAACTGGGTGACTGTCTATTGCTCCATTAATTAAATTAACTTTCCAAAGTGTATTATTTACCATTTGTATCCTAATGAAAAGAGAAGTCATGGACGGAAGAAATAGCAACTTAGTTGATAACCTCTGGGTAAATTCAGGTTTGGCAGGCACATTCTCACTGTGAAATATAAGACTATTGGAAACCAGAAGATAGCACAACTGCTCAGGACAAACAAACAAACAAACAAAGCTGGCAACATCAAGTGGAAAACAGCTAATTTTGCAGATGGAAGGCAGAGTTCCATCTGCACAGCATAGACCTTTGTATCACATTGACCTCCTCATAATCATATTCAGTAAAATTCACCTTAGGTGTTAATAAGTCTTGGGGAATAATTCAACACTTTTCCTAAAAGGTTATTAAGGTTAAAATATCTGAAAGCAGGGCTCTTATATGTGATTTAAATAACCTGCACTCTTTCATTTATTCATTCTATCATGGATTCATTCTTTAAATATAGATTAATTTGCTTCTTCTCAAAATCATTCATTCAACTGCATTAGGGTTTTTAGAAAAAATAAGGAAAATCACAATGTAGTCCATGAGTCCAAAGTGTTTATACCCTCATGTAGGAGAGACACCTGCATACCAGTTTCTGGAATAAGTCAGAATGTGGCAGGTAATTGAATAGATAAATGAACAGAGTCTGATAGGAACATGGGGGAAGGAGAGAATGATTCAAATAAAAAAAAAAACAAGGTGGGGTGTCAAGGAAGGGGGAGTAACTTGGACTAGATTTAAAATAGGTCTTAGAATGGAAGAAATAACAAAAACAGAGGTGGCCAAAGATTAGAGAGAACAGTGGTGACTTGCATATTAATGCTATCTGGTTGATACGGAAGAACATAAGAACATGATACAACAGCTGGATGGTAGGTGAATTACTGCAAGCTTTAAATTATAGCAGAGTTTGGATTTCTTCTCTTTCTTTCTTTTTTAAACTTTACCTTTAAAAAATTTTTTTTCAATGTTTATTTTTGAGAGAGTCAGAGTGTGAGTGGGGAAGGGGCAGAGAGAGAGAGGGAGACACAGAAACAGGCTCCATGCTCTGAGCTGTCAGCACAGAGTCCGATGCAGAGCTTGAACTCGGAAATTGCAAGATCATGACCTAGGCTGAAGTCTGACGCTTAACTGACTGAGCCACCCAGGAGCCTCTAACCTTTATCTTTAAAAAAAGCATGGTGCCAACTTTGAACAGTAAAAATACAAGCTTCTGATTAGAGGAAAATCAAGTTCTTGCTCAAATTACTTTTTTCATTAAGCTCTCGTGGCTTTGTCAAATCCCTGAGATTTGAAACTAAGCTAAATTTCTCTAGGGGCGCCTGGGTGGCTCAGTCAGTTGTGTCCGACTTCAGCTCAGGTCATGATCTCGTGGTTCACAAGTTCGAGTCCCACATTGGGCTCTGTGCTGACAGCTTGGAGCCTGCTTCCGATTCTGTGTCTCCCTCTCTCTCTGACCCTCCCCCCACTCATGATCTGTCTCTCTCTGTCTCAAAAATAAATAAATGGTAAAAAAATTTAAATTTCTGTATATTTATTATTATTGTAGACACTCATTTCACTAGGCATCCCACAATTTGTTAAATTGTAATCTACGTGAGAAGGCAGTCCCTTATTTTTTTCTTTATATTTCCCATGGTTCTGGGCCAAGGGCTGACATATCAAAAAGGATCAATAAAAACATGTTAAGGCTTTTTTGGCCACTATACTTCATAGTAAAATCTGATATCATTACTACAGATTGCAATTTTTACTATTCAATCATCAGAATTGACTTTCACCTTGTAAAAGCAAAAAATTAGGGCTCAGTCTATTTAAACATATGGACAAGATAAGGGAGTATTTATACCATAGAAAAATATAAAATTTTGTATACTAATAAATTTCCAAGAAATATTCAAATTTTATACCTGCATTTTATTGACTAGAGACTTCAGTTGTCTTTTACTTTTGTATGTCTGTGGTATAATTACATTAATATATGCAGAGATATTTTTGAGGCTATGTGATATAATGTAGTGTTCAAGAAATACTTAATTTCATCCAATATAATTTTGATATATTCTACTTGTTATGATTTTATCTTATAATAGATGCTATCAATTAATTATCAGCTTGAATTATTGAATATCCAGAATATATTGTATTCAAATTCTGCATAAATAAGAGACTACTAAAACTACCTTAATGTAAAAAATGGTGCTATATAAAAAAATGGTGCTATACCAGACTGAACAGATAATGAAGCTTTTTAATATTGTACTTGGATAATGCTATATTCTGTTGCAAATACCACCACACAGCCTTGCTATTAACATTAAGATAATAGTTTTCTGGCATTTAAAAATTGAGATATTATTACATTTCTACCAAGAGTTACTTGTGAGACTGCCTTAGTTTCCCCTGAGAGCTAAGAAATTAGAATTTGGGAGGTACCTTGAATACATTTAGGAGAACCTACCATCTAGGGAAGATATCTCATACTCACTGATTACTGATCAATTCTTTGAATAATGAGTATCAGAGAGTTTATTAGTTTACAAAATAGTCCACTATGACAACCCAAGATAATGGAAAAGCTCTCAGATTTTGGTGTAAGTGGGGCCTCATTATTGTTTTTTAAATATATTAAATTTATTGTCAAATTGGTTTCCATACAACACCCAGTGCTCATCCCAAAAGATGCCCTCTTCAATACCCATCACCCACCCTCCACTCCCTCCCACCCCCCATTAACCCTCAGTTTGTTCTCACTTTTTAAGAGTCTCTTATGCTTTGGCTCTCTCCCACTCTAACCTCTCTTTTTTTTTTTCCTCCTCCTCCCCCATGGGTTCCTGTTAAGTTTCTCAGGATCCACATAAGAGTGAAAACATATGGTATCTGTCTTTCTCTGTATGGCTTATTTCGTTTAGCATAACACTCTCCAGTTCCATCCACATTGCTACAAAGGGCCATATTTCATTCTTTCTCATTGCCACATAGTACTCCAATGTGTATATAAACCACAATTTCTTTATGAATTCATCAGTTGATGGGCATTTAGGCTCTTTCCATAATTTGGCTATTGTTGAGAGTGCTGCTATAAACATTGGGGTACAAGTGCCCCCATGCATCAGTACTCCTGTATCCCTTGGGTAAATTCCCAGCAGTGCTACTGCTGGGTCATAGGGTAGGTCTATTTTTACTTTTTTGAGGAACCTCCACACTGTTTTCCAGAGCAGCTTCACCAGTTTGCATTCCCACCAACAGTGCAAGAGGGTTCCTCTTTCTCCACATCCTCTCCAGCATCTATAGTCTCCTGATTTGTTCATCTTGGCCACTCTGACTGGCGTGAGGTGATATCTGAGTGTGGTTTTGATTTGCATTTCCCTGATGAGGAGCGACGTTGAGCATCTTTTCATGTGCCTGTTGGCCATCCGGATGTCTTCTTTTTTTTTTTTAATTTTTTTAACATTTATTTATTTTTGAGACAGAGAGAGACAGAGCATGAACGGGGGAGGGTCAGAGAGAGGGAGAAACAGAATCCAAAACAGGATCCAGGCTCTGAGCTGTCCGCACAGAGCCCGACGCGGGGCTTGAACTCACGGACCATGAGATCATGACCTGATCTCGACCGAAGTCGGCCGCTTAACCGACTGAGCCACCCAGGCACCCCATCTGGATGTCTTCTTTAGAGAAGTGTCTATTCATGTTTTCTGCCCATTTCTTCACTGGATTATTTGTTTTTCAGGTGTGGAGTTTGGTGAGTTCTTTATAGATTTTGGATACTACCCCTTTGTCTGATATGTCATTTGCAAATATCTTTTCCCATTCTGTTGGTTGCCTTTTAGTTTTGTTGATTGTTTCCTTTGCAGTGCAGAAGCTTTTTATCTTCATGAGGTCCCAATAGTTCATTTTTGCTTTTAATTCCCTTGCCTTTGGGGATGTGTCAAGTAAAAAATTGCTACGGCTGAGGTCAGAGAGGTCTTTTCCTGTGTTCTCCTCTAGGGTTTTGATGGTTTCCTGTCTCACGTTCAGGTCCTTTATCCATTTTGAGTTTATTTTTGTGAATGGTGTGAGAAAGTGGTCTAGTTTCAACCTTCTGCATGTTGCTGTCCAGTTCTCCCAGCACCATTTGTTAAAGAGACTGTCTTTTTTCCACTGGATGTTCTTTCCTGCTTTGTCAAAGATGAGTTGGCCATACGTCTGAGGGTCTAGTTCTGGGGTTTCTATTCTATTCCATTGGTCTATGTGTCTGTTTTTGTGCCAATACCATGCTGTCTTGATGATGACAGCTTTGTAGTAGAGGCTAAAGCCTGGGATTGTGATGCCTCCTGCTTTGGTCTTCTTCAAAATTACTTTGGCTATTCAGGGCCTTTTGTGGTTCCATATGAATTTTAGGATGGCTTGTTCTAGTTTCGAGAAGAATGCTGGTGCAATTTTGATTGGGATTGCATTGAATGTGTAGATTGCTTTGGGTAGTATTGACATTTTGACAATATTTATTCTTCCAACCCATGAGCACGGAATGTTTTCCCATTTCTTTGTATCTTCTTCAATTTCCTTCATAAGCTTTCTATAGTTTTCAGTATACAGATCTTTCACATCTTTGGTTAGATTTATTCCTAGGTATTTTATGCTTCTTGGTGAAATTGTGAATGGGATTAGTTTCTTTATTTGTCTTTCTGTGTTGTTTCATTATTAGTGTATAAGAATGCAACTGATTTCTGTACATTGATTTTGTATCCTGTGACTTTGCTGAATTCATGTATCAGTTCTAGCAGACTTTTGGTGGAGTCTGTCGGGTTTTCCATGTCTAATATCATGTCATCTGCAAAAAGTGAAAGCTTGACTTCATCTTTGCCAATTTTGATGCCTTTGATTTCCTTTTGTTGTCTGATTGCTGATGCTAACACTTCCAACACTATGTTCAACAACAGCGGTGAGAGTGGACATCCCTGTCGTGTTCCTGATCTCAGGGAAAAAGCTCTCAGTTTTTCCCCGTTGAGGATGATGTTAGCTGTGGGCTTTTCATAAATGGCTTTCATGATCTTTCAGTATGTTCCTTCTATCCCAAATTTCTCGAGGGTTTTTATTAAGAAAGGATGCTGAATTTTGTCAAATGCTTTTTCTGCATCAATTGAAGGAGGGGCTTCATTATTGATCTGACTTCTGTCACCAACTTACTAACCATGTGAAAGTGGACAAATCTCACCTCTGAGAGCTTTAGTTTCTCATCTGCAAAACAAAAACCTAACATGTTTGGTATTTGTGAAGTTCAAATGAGATGATATAAACTCAGTGCCTGGGAACACTCATTCATGGTATAAAATTGGAATATTAGAAAGTTCACTCATCACACACCAAGCAAGAAAGAGAAAAATGGCCTGAGAGTCTTGGTCATTTCGGTCCCCTGCAAGGTGAACACTGAATTGAAGCAGGGACAGACAGGTCAGTGAGAGGTGCAGTTTGTACAAAATCATAGAAGAAACAGCACTTAATGCTTGAGGCCATTGCTTTGTGTAGTGTGCGCTATGTAGGAGGGTATGTGCATGTTGTAGGGGGGTGGCAGAAGAGAAATCAGGAAACATAGTTTGGAAGTATATGAATGACTTTGTTTGTTTGTTTATGTAATTCTGAGAAGTTTGGACTTACCAGGCAAGTCACATGAAACCAGGGATAGTTTTTAAGCAGAGGCACAATATGAACAATTGTGTGGTTTACAAAACTTGCAAAGCTGTCTCTAAAGGTCGTGTGAAGAGTGGATTACAATGAGAATAAGCTAGAAACCATTAACATGGCTTGGGTGGCTGTTTTAGTCATCCAGCAGAGAGTAGATAATAATTCAAACTAGATGAACTGGGTCCATGGCTGACAACCTGGGGGAACCAAACTGGTTGACATGTTTTCCTTGGATCCCTGGTTATACCAGGAACTTAACAGTATCACTGCCTGAGATATAGGATAGAGAAAGAGTGGGCAGGGCTGAAGTAAAGGAGAAAGATGTGAATAATGTGTCAAATTCTGATTGTATTAAATTTAAGGTACTTTTGGAATATCTGGTTAGATATATAAGGAGAATAGTTTCAAATGATAGGTTTGGAGTTCAGAGGAAAAGCATAGGCTTAGAGATATAGATTATAGATTAAGAAATCTTTAGCTTATTAGTGGTAAATGAAAACACAGCAAGAGATGAGATTCCCTATGGAGTGCTTGCTATAAAGTTGAAAGAATAAAGGGTGTCTTTATTAATGGACTATAATAGACCAAGATAACAACTGCTGAGTACTCTGTGCAAGGTACTTGGATAAGAAATCTTTGGTCATTTTCTTATTGAATCTGCACAATAATGCTATGAGGCCTCTGTCAATATTGCCAAGAGGATAAAAAAGAAATATACGGAGACGTAGCAAAGTCACCAGAAGAATAGAATTCAAGCAAGGAGAGCCTTCCTGAAGCAAGAGGTGCTAAACCGTGGTTGGTCACATAAGCATAGAAGTGACAATATGTCACTCCATTTAGGAAATGAGAGCTGATTTGTGAATAAAGCAATCTTGGTAGAAAAGTAAGCATGGAAGTGAGATAGTAAAAGATGAAGAAATGAGTAGGAGTTAAGAAATTAAGCACAGATGATATACTTTTCATTTCAAAAATTTGATAGTGACAGAAAAGAATGTGATAAGATCATATGTTGTCCTTGTTGAAGATATGACTTGGAATGGCTATAGAATTGACAGGAAATCATTACTAAAATATAGTGGGCACAATATTTGTACATATCAATTAATGTCCTTATCATTATGCATATTTAAAAATAGCTTGTCAAAGATGCTACAAGTAGGGAACAGGACATACTGAGACTTGGTCTTAATTTTGACAATGAATACTTACTGATCGTTCACCTTTATTTTTTAAATACACATTTTTTTCTAGTCTTGTAAATTTTTTAAAATAACATTTTATTACAGGTCTGTGATAGATGTTGACTTTTGTGTGTTAGTTATATTGCTTGGTTTTGCTTTCAGCTAAAAACTTTCTCTTTTTATAACCTATTATAAATGTTCCCTCACTTAAGTCAAGACAATCATTCTTGTCCTATTATCTTTTGTGACTATAAATAATTTGCTTTGTTTATTTTGTTACCTTGACGATATTTATAGATCATGTCACAGAGATCTTCCCTTGGAGACCTCTCTTTTGTAGACTGTGTAAATTTAGTCCCTTATGTCTAAACTCATATGTCTTGTCCCCTAATCCTGGGATATATTTTGTTGACCTTCTGAATTTTTTTCTCAACTCACCTCTATAGCTTGCCAGTATTGCAAAAAGAAATTATGATAGAAAGTGAATAATTTGAAGTAATATCTAGCTTCTCTAACATTCTAACTAAAATAATTATGAAGATGTAGAAAATAGAAAACCAGGGGCGCCTGGGTGTCTCACTCGGTTAAGCGTCCAACGTCGCTTCAGGTCATGATCTTGTGGTACTTGAGTCCAAGCCCTGCATCAGGCTCTGTGCTCACAGCTGAGAGCCTGGAGCCTGCTTCAGATTCTGTGTCTCCCTTTCTCTGCTTCTCTCCCACTAGTGCTCTGTCTCTCTCTCTCTCTCTCAAAAATAAATAAACATTTTTTTAAAAAGTTAAAAAAAAAAAAGAAAATAGAAAAGCAAGTACTCTGAAGACAAAGTCAGGGAACAATGAGGCTAACTAGAGAAAACAATAGCATTTTACTGGACTTGGCTTGATGAAATCAATCAGTCTGTGGTCCAAAAAATTAATAGGGAAATTTGTGAAATTTATACTCTCTTTGCATCCACCCCCAGCTTAGAGATGAAGGTTTGCACCAAACATGAAACGAGACATGGGTTATTCCACTTTCCGAATGCTGGTTTTTGAAATGGTCAGAAGCCCACTTTCCTACCACCTTTCAAGAAAATATATTCCTAACTGCAACTCACAGAAAGTGGCAGTGTGTCAGGTACATGAGAGAGGTATGGATATTTAAGTACTGTGCCCTGGAAAGTAAGTTTCAACAAAACCAGATAAATGGATGGCCCTAGAAGGAAGGCATGCTAGATATTGTCGATTATCTAAGTACTCCTGTTCAGGAAAATGAGAGTGAGGACAACTAGTCTGGTCCAACAGGTTTAGACAGATCCACACATCTAAGGATGGATGAGTAACCAAAAAGGGATTTTCTGAAAATTATTAGCACCATAAAAAAGTTATCCTGATGATAAAGAGAAAACTAAGACCTCTAGAAATCTTAAAATTCTTTAATTTTTGCTTGAAATGAATATTTACAAATTTTTAAGAGTGTGCCAGAATATGGCCTCTTTAGAAAAGGAGAAAGCTCTAAAATGAGAAGAGTCTCTACACAAAAATAGAATGCTATCCAAACAGAAGGAACTCAGAGCAGAGCAGAGATACAACTTATCAACCATAAAGTAATGAATGTTACTATAGTATCAGATACTAGTTTTGGCACATAGTAGGTTCTCATTAAATATCAGTTCCTATATGCTATGACAATAGGCTGATGAAAAAAAGTAACAATAGAAAATATTATTAAAAATGTAAAGAAACTTCTATTTCAATAAAGGAGTTTAAGCCCAAACCAAAGGTGGTAAAATTAGACCTGAAATTATTAAAACTTCAATCAGTAAAGTGGAGGAGAAACTTAAGAACTCTTCCCAGGATGCAGAGGAAAGAAAGTTGATAACAATGATGATAGAAATAATAGAGGTGGAGGATATTGGACTATCATTGACTCATTCTTCTCCTCGTTCCTTTTAGAGCAGGAATGATGAGTGCACTAGGCATAGTGCTGGATTTGATGCAAAGCACCAGTTAAACCATAAGATCCAAAGCCAACTGCTGTAGGAGCAAGTGTAGGGCAGGGAGGAAGTAGAATTTTTTTTCTCCACTGAACTGATATGTGTGTTTCTTAGGCAAGAAATACAAAGAAAAACATCTTGGAAAGATATCAAAACAGAAGCTAAAAGAAGATACTCTGAGGAGGATGTCCAATATCACACCAATGTGGAAACAATGAAATTCCAGCAAAAACAAAAGAACCCAAATCACACACTGTGGGATCCAGCCAAGAGAAATTTCCTGGACTGATGAATCAATCCATACTTAATTAAGTGCCTTCATGTGTTATATGGGAAATAGCTCATCCAGGAGTGAACTTTGTTTAGAGAAGATCTGATTTCCAGAAAATATAAGTTAATTATTTAAATCCAAATAATTAATTCATGTGTCAGGTTTTCAGCCCCCATAAGAGGTCTTATTTTGTTACTGAGCATAGTTCATTAAGATGCATTAAGAAAGAGTATGTTGGTCTTCATGAAGGTGGATGGCCAGGAAGAAACCTAAAAAATGAAATGGAAGTCAGTGGAGAACAAGGCTTCAACCATGTACCTTATGTCAAATTAGGAGCCCCTGTCTGTGATCAGGAGAGTTCCAGGAGCCAAAGAAATTTGCCACTGCCTTAAGCACGTGGATCACATTAGTTCTGCATTTATCAAGCAGAATTCTGGTTTAAATTTGCCCTTTGAAGAAGATAATAGGAAGCCTGAATTCCAGAAAGACTTTGTCAGTCACCTAGACCTACTTCTTCATCCTTGCAATACTTTCATATCCCAGAGTGAAAGATGCATTCACCCGGCTTTGGTTTGATACTTCACAGACTGAGAGCTCAGGATGAACTAATTCGGTGTTTAATCATTGTGATTATTACAAATAATTGATTTATGTTGAGATGAAGTCTTTCTTGTATTATCTTCTGGTTATCTTAATTCTGTCTTCAGAAGCAAGGTAGAAATAGTCTGGTCCCGCTTTGATGAGAAAGCCCCTTGCATCATTTAGTACAATGATTCTATCTTCCTTTTTTTTTCATTCCAGGTACAAAATTTCCATAACAGTTTTGTGTCACAGATTAAGACTTTTTAGTATTCTTAAATTTTTTTTTTCAACGTTTATTTATTTTTTGGGACAGAGAGAGACAGAGCATGAACGGGGGAGGGGCAGAGAGAGAGGGAGACACAGAATCGGAAACAGGCTCCAGGCTCTGAGCCATCAGCCCAGAGCCCGACGCGGGGCTCGAACTCACGGACCGCGAGATCGTGACCTGGCTAAAGTCGGACGCTTAACCGACTGCGCCACCCAGGCGCCCCAAGACTTTTTAGTATTCTTAATCACCCTCATATAAAGGTCCACTTCTAAATTCTTCCTATTGCTATAGCTGTGAAAATTCATAATATCTGCCTGTCCACCCAGTCAGCTAATTTAAACTCCTCACAGTGAGATGGGAGAAACTGATGCAATTATAGTATTCAAAAAACATCCTGCACAGTTCCATGTGGCCCCAAAACCCATCTGAAGTAATTATTGGGTTTAATTGCTGTGCTATATATATATATATATATATATATATATATAGGAACAGTTTCCATTTTTTTTCCAAAAGTGGATTTGTGCTTGGATACAGAAATGCCTCGACCAAATTCCAGGACAGCAGAAGCCATGAAATATTCATGAGGTGTGCATTTCTCCTTGCTTGCTGATGCACTTACTGCCTCTCATAAACACCCCAAAATAGACCAAGAATGTAAAGTGTAGTGGATTTTGGTGGTTAATCTCAATCTCCAATGGGAGAAGACATTGGCAACTTCAAGGAAATAATGTGGACTAAATGTTAGACAAATTAAAAAGTAAGACAAAGTCCTTATTGAGATTGGTAGGTATTGATTCATTGTGAGACTAAGTACACACATTAAGCCTCTTAAAGCATCAAAAACGCTGCTGAGGTATTATTGGGTTTGCAGAAGAAAGATTAGGATACCTGATGAAAAAAATTACTATTCATTAAGAATTATAGCCTTCAGTTCTCTGCAGGCTGTGAACAGAAGGAAGTTGGCTAAGGACTGAGGCAGAAATATCATTAGATATCTGTTAGATGCTTGAAGTAGAAAGTAAGAGTCTCCCAAACTGAAACCCAGTTGGGCTTTCTACATAGAGTAGCACTAGGAAACTTAGATTTTCAAATAAGAAAAGGATCAGTTGAAAATAACTTATCCAAGTCATTCTTAGCCATGAACAAGTTTAACAGAAATTGTCTTACGAATTTACTTTGAGGACTCTACAATGAATAATTTAAAAAAATAGTCTCAGAGCTGCAAAAGTGCTGAGAGTTTGTCCCAGCAAAATTTGCCAACTAATTAGGGACTCCCACAGATGGTCCTGCTGTGTCTTCTTGAATCCTCTCAGTGACAGACAGCAAACCAGTCTTCAGCATGAATCTAAGGTGCCAGTAATGGCTCAGTTAGGGACCCAGCACCAGAGGACATTATTTTAATCTCAGCTTTGACATGTACTCCAAGGATGAAGCAAGATGCTTTACATTTCCATTATAGATAAAATAGAAACAAATCAAAAAAATTAAAATTAGGAATAACGTCCATCATAGACTACAAATATTACTTGGGTTTTGTTTATTCCAAAATGTAAAACAAACTTATGGCATATGGTTCTTTCATTATTAATTTGTTGATAGTGGTTTCTTTGTCATTTCTTCCTACTTGCTTGAGTTTTACCGTGTGCAGCGTCAGAGTGCAAATATAGTCCTTATCAAAAATAAATATTCAAATGTTTGGAAGAAGTTACTTTCTCCAGCATGGATTTGTCTTTTTGGAGGAAAGTATCCTCAGTTACTATGAGGATTTCTCTTTTGACACACACTCCATTGTACTGTCTACCTTCCTCTGAGCATATCATACCTGGTTTCTCAGTGCTGCTTACCATACTGGGCTAGAAGTGAGCATAACACTTCCTGTATCACGGAGAGCTCCTGGATTTGGTGGGATGACTCAGAACCAGAATTGTATGCTTTTGTTTAGGCATCTTTTAGCCTAGTTATCTGTGCATTTGTTAAAATAGTTTTTGTTTGATTTTTGCATATGAATGTTCATTCAAATCCTCTTCCCTTTACTGTGTATTTTGTGACTGTTACTTCACTAAATTGATGGTCAAACTTTTAAGAGTGGAGATTGCTCCTTTGAAACCCTAATGTTACCTGGCATAGTTCTGGGCTCACAGTAGGTCCTCAGAGAGATTATATGTTAAATTGAGTCTAATTAAACTGTACTTGAAACTTCAACAGACAGCAGCAGGCTAGCTAATATCCCAGAAGCCTCCTAAAGGAATATTCTTTACATATTCTTCTCACACAACGTAAGAAAATTAGAATCTCAGGAAAGAAAAAAAAAAAAGGAAGCTGGCAAAGACCACCTACCTCCAATGCAATTAACCTATGTTCACTAAAAGGCTTCATTGTGAATATTCAGTGTCCATATGTAAGCCATACAAGAGCATTGCCATTGCATCATGTCAAGACTTAGGACAGGCTAGCTTCTTTTTTTCTTTTCAACGTTTTTATTTATTTATTTATTTTTTTTGGGGACAGAGAGAGACAGAGCATGAACGGGGGAGGGGCAGAGAGAGAGGGAGACACAGAATCGGAAACAGGCTCCAGGCTCTGAGCCATCAGCCCAGAGCCTGACGCGGGGCTCGAACTCACGGACCGCGAGATCATGACCTGGCTGAAGTCGGACGCTTAACCGACTGCGCCACCCAGGCGCCCCCAGGCTAGCTTCTTTTAAAAAATGGGTACACCTTGATCAGAACTTGCTAATACTAATATGTTAGTAAATGATAATTCCCTAATCACTAGGTTCTTCTGAAACCAATATTATACTGTATGTTAACTAACTTGAATTTAAATAAATTTTCTTAAAAAATCCACTTGGCATCCCCATCTTTGCTTCCCTGAATAGCATCCCAGTCTCCCAGTACCTTTAATTATTTCCAGATCATCAAACATGTGATTGAGAGACCATAGGGAATGGCGAGAAGGGAAAATGGAATTCAAAGCTAAAGGCTTGGAGCATTTCCTAACTGAAGGTCAACCCGAAAACTATTGAGCATCTGGGAATGAAGATATAAGTCAGAAGCAAGCACGGATTTTACTTGCAAAGACAGTCTGCCTTCTCAGAGTGCTGCACAAGGCACTGCATAGGGTGGAGGTGCTGAGCCTTTCCCCAGCCCCCTGCCACTGTGGTGGGGGCTGTTTCTCGGAAGTAACAGTGGACTCACTGTGCTTCTGCCACTCAGCCTGGTCTTCTGTATCCTGGCCCATCCTTTCCACAAATGATAGGGTTTTTGCTCTATCCTCTCATGTGTGTGTGTGTGTGTGTGTGTGTGTGTGTGTGTGTGTGTGTGTGTGTCACATGAATTATAGCCCTCATTCCTATATTTTTCCCTCTTTTATTTTCCTCTCAGCATTCTTAAGTTGATGTATTCCAAATTATGAGCATTTTCTTTCCTTTTTTTCTCTTCTTTCTTTTTCCTTTCTTCTTCATCTTTTTTTTTTTTAAAGCCATTTTAGGAAAATATCCAACTTTTGTGTGACAGACATTCTGACATTTTTCTCAGATCAGAGAAGTATTTTTAGACAGTTGAAGACTTCGTTGTCACATCCCTTAGATTTGGAGGGGCGTCCCAGAGAGGGAGGTTTGCACAGGTCAGCTATAGGAAATCCAAGAAATGAGCCAGCTGCCCCTGGCATCAGCAGGGGGAGGATTTCCCCCTCAGTGGAGCGTCAAGCTGCCTTTGCAGCTGAGGGAACATGGGGCTTTCTAAGGCAAAAGGTCAGGTTGGATTCTCTGGATTGTGATTTTGAGATTAATAAGCCCCCCAGGGAGCTCCACTGGAGAGGATTTTAGAGATATGAATGTTTTCAAATAGAGCAACCAGGCCTCTTTGAGCAAGGTGTCTCCGCACCAAGCTGTCTGTAAGAAAATAGCCTGTCACTGCCAGCTCGTGGCACACTGCTTTGGGGGAAGATTCAGCACTAGAAAATGTTTACATTTTGCTTTGAATATAGTTGATTTTCATGAAATCACCAAAATTTGCATGCAGCTTCTGCTAGACCTGTACTTATAAATGGACAGAAATCAACCCTGCGTGCAAACAGGCCTAATTGGAGTTTTCCTTCCCTGTCATTTTTCTGTCTAAATAAAAATATTAGCCCTTTAGGGGCGCATGGTGGCTCAGTCAGTTGAGATCAGGCTCTTGATTTCAGCTCAGATCATGATCTCACAGCTTGTGAGATCAAGTCCCGTGTCATTCTCCTGCTGACCATGTGGAGCCTGCTTGGGATTCTCTCTTTCTCCCTCTCTGTCTGACCCTCCTCTGTTCACGCCATCTCTCTCCAAAATAAATAAATAAATATTTTAAAAAATATGTTAGCTCTGGGCACCTAGAAGCTCAGTAGGTTGAGCGTCCTACTTCAGTTCAGGTCATGATCTCACAGTTTGTGAGTTCAAGCCCCACATTGGGCTCTGTGCTGACAGCTCAGAGCTTGGAGCCTGCTTACAATTCTCTGTCTCCCTTTTCTGCCCCTCCCCCACTCATGCTCTGTCTCACTTTCTCTCTCAAAAATGAATAAACATTAACAAAAATGTTTTTAATAAAAATATGTTAGCACTTTAAAAAAAGAATTGGGGCACCTGGGTGGCTCAGTCGGTTGAGCGTCCAACTTCAGCTTGGGTCATGTTCCCACAGTTCGTGAGTTCAAGCCCCACGTGGGGCACTGTGCTGACAACTCAGAGCCTAGAGCCTGCTTTACATTCTGTGTCTCCCTCTCTCTCTGCCCCTAACCCACTTGCATCTGTCTCTGTCTCTCTCAAAAATGAACGTTAAAAAGTTTAAAATAAAAATAAAAAATGAATCAAAGTTACACTTGTGCACAGTTTACAGATACAGATAAGCCCAGGAAGGCTAGGATAAAAATTAAAACTCAGAGAAATACTTACATTTTGAAGAGGAATTTGAGAATTAATACCACCAGATATGGCCTTATTTTTCATGAAGATGTACATGAAGTAAGCTGACAGTGAGACTGGAAAAAGTTCACCTCACACTTTATAGCAGCGTATGCTACAGGTGAATGATCTGTTTTTAATGTAAGTGTTTGATTACTACTTCTGAATAACAGCCTGACGAAATATGCATTTTAATTTGAACGGGAAATAGGAAACTTTGAAGGGAAAATAAAATTTTACTGTGATGTACAAAATATGCTAAATTTTAATTACCGATTTGCAGATAGAAAATAATTCAGTCACTTTTTGCTGATTTTATTTAAAAATCATCTTAAGACACTTCTCAAGTACTTAGAATGTGTACAGCAGAACTTTCTGTGATATTGCTTCAGACATCGACCTGTGTCAGGTCACATTCTCTCGTGTATCTGTGCATGAGTTTGCATACTTGGCTCAGGACTACCTGTGAACTGAGATTGTCTGGGAATCTTCTATAGATTGGTCCTACAGGTAAGCAGGTATATGGTCTCCTTTCTGAGGGATTTGGAATTTCACCTTCAAATATCTACACCACACAAATGTCCTTGTATAATGAAGTCTAGTGATTTAGATACATCTTTGAGCTAAGAGGGATTTTTAGAAATGGTTTATTTCCATCTCCATATTTTAAGCATTAAACATCTGAAATCTAAAGAGACTTGATGATTTAACCAGGCTCATTGTCTATCTTGTTAGTAGTTGGGTTAAGACCTTAAACCCAGGTACCTTGATTTCTAGTCTGATGACTACACTTCTTCCCTTCTTCCTAAGTTCTACTTTTAAAACCTAACTTTTCCTAAAACAAGTTAGGTTCAGACAACCCAGAATTTTTTTCCTTGTTACCTTCCTAAATGTGGGTTTGCTGTTAGAGCCCATGACAGGCAGGGGAGGGTTAGGGATTGCAGGATGGCCCAGTCAAATTGAGGTGAAACATCTAAACATGTTTCAGAGCAACTGCAGCTTATGAGAAATATTAAATCAAACCACCATAGCTCTGTCAAGATAGGATTTCTCTGATGATGCCCTTTCTATTTGATCCTCCCTATCTCATTCCTAACTCCTCAGTCCCTAGGGGGGAAAAATGCTATAATGAATATGAATGCCAAGGTGCAGAAGCTAGTCCCATTCACATGCCAGTTCTGGTGTGGAAGTGAATTTTCTGCATGCTGAAGGGCAGTCCAGGGGGCGATGGCACAGGCAGGCCCTGGAGGCTTCCTATCAGGTGTGGAAGTGCTGACACTTTTTTTTTTAATGAAGAGATTTCCCCCACTACCACCATCTAATTGTATAAAGTGCATTATAATTGTGCCTCTTTTGGTATTTAATATAAAATATCACACGCCTGATCAATGTAAATGGGAGCAAGAACCAGCTCATTTTTGATGGGTCAGGAGTGGATTGATTAGAGACAGGGTGATAAGCTGGCTGCCAAATACACTGGATGTGTCCAGAGGGCAAAAGTCTAAAAACGGCAAGAAGGAATGAGGAACTTAGCTGGAAAATAGAAAAAGAAAAAAACACCAGAGGGGATTTAAATAAATTGGACAGGAGCTAGCTTTTGCCTCTATTAATATGCACCTTTCCAACCTTCTCATTTCTCCACAGAGGAACCCTGGCTGGCTGGAGAAGTGACTGGAGACCAGTGTTGTTGAGGGAGTGAGTTTGTGTGAGTACATGTGAGTACATGTAACATGCATTGGTCCTACTGCCTAGTCGTTAACACCTTACAGGAAAGATGACCAAACAAATAGATGACTCAAAGGAAAGTAAACACAGACAATGCTGTGAGGAGACCATTGATTACTTTCCTAAGACAGACCCCTTAGACTTTGGGGAAAGAAAGAATGTCCTCATTGAGGAGGATGCATTTGACTGGGGACATGCACACTACGAGAAACTCAAAGAAAGTTAATCCAGATGTAGAACTTCAACAAGATGGTGATATAATGCACACATGGCTCTTAGGCATATACTGCATCTACTCTCTTATTTAATCCTCAACTTAGTGGGAATGAGGTAAGGATTAATATCACCATTTGTCAGTGAGGAAGGAGAGGTCCACAGATGTTAGTAACACATCCAGGATTACCATGCCAGGAAGAGAATTCAAAACTTGGTTTGTAGCTTTTCCATTATTCCTCAGGGTTCCTCATTCCATTCTACATAGGCATATTATAAACAGCAAATAAAAAATATGAAAACATTCTCTGAGGTTTTCTACTATGTGCTATGGAATAGTAAGAGTAGATAGCACATTATAGGGGTAAATTCCTGCAAGCACCTTACCCAGAACATGAAGGAGAAATCAATACCACTGTATTCCCAGGATCTTTCTACTCATTGGACACAATCCTTCTCCATGAGTCTGGGACCGGTTCCTGTAGGTCAGAGGGACTCCCACTTCTCTAACCAATAGAAAATCTATGTTTGAACTCTTTAATACACTTGTTCTTCTGCAACAGACAGCCTACTTTTTCATACTATTTCTCACTTTGATCCTAATTAAAATGCATATGCATCATGTCAGTGTACTAAGGAAAAATTTGCTGTACATAATCTATAGTTTGCTAGGAATTTAGAAATTTGTTAGTTCAGAAATCCCATGATAATTGCTTTCAAGTTGGTCAAAAATGTCAGTGTTGAGACTGAAAAATAACACAAAGGAAGAATATTCATGCTCTCTGCAAGCATAGGGAGCCTCAGGATGATCAAATTCCATCCCATTTTGCCATATCCATTCTTTATTACCATGTTAATAGAGACAAAGGTGATAATTACTGAATTTTAAAAGTGCCTATAAACCAAGGTGAAGGGTAAAATAATCCCTGTGATATCCCATGATTTTTCCATTCCCTGCTTCACCCTCCTCCCCCACCAGCATTATTTAGTGTAGCACTCTGTGGGAGTTTTCCAGAGACCATTTCTAATGGATAGAATTTTGAAATGTAGATGTTGCAGCCAAATTTTATTTCATTCAACTTTTCAAAATTACAATTGCCTTAGTCATAAAAAGACCACAACTTTTGCCTTTAAATATGAAGAAAATGATTTCTAAATTGAAAAATAAAGATAAGTTTTTTTTCAAAAATATATAATGGTGTGCCTCTTAATTCTGTTGGCTCATAACTACAATATCTGGTGTGATTTTAAATTAATGCGACTGATATGTTTATAAATAGATTGAAGCTCATGCACACAGGTTAATATTATACTTTAAAACAGTCTATTGTTGTTATTATAGCTATTTACAAGATGGCTAAATATTTCATCAATTCTTCTTTTGAGCTCATTTTCAGGTTCAGTTCACAAAATGCAGAAAGCATAAGCCTCTTAAATTTACTGTGTTCCAAGTTATTAATTACCTTATCTAATAACTGCATCCAAAAAATTTACCTCATACTGTATATAAATTTCCAAAGAAAATATCTAAGATTATTTTCAGCAAAATAGCCTCTTTGGTCTAGGTATATGGTATAATGGGCCCATTGGTACCCATTAGCAGCATCTAAGATAAGAAGTTGTATAAAAACAGTTCAGAGGAACTGAAGGAAATCTGAAGAAAATGTAAAATTTAAGACCAAATTTACATTCTTTAGCTCATAAAAAGTGGAATATTCCTGAATTTAGTCTTATCCCTAGACTTTGTGGTTCAAATCTCTCTAGAAAAATTCTGCGGGTGCCTTTGAATTTCTGTTACTGGGTCTTATGGCCATTCCCAGATCTGGCCTCTCTGAGCTTCATATGCTGTCCTGCTCTGGCCCCTGATTCTTCTCATTACCCTCATAGGATTCCAGAAGTGACATGCCACTTTCCAAGATCCTCATTTGGAAAAAAAGTGAAAATAGCTTTCACTGGAATATATAAGTCCAATGTTTGTTTAAAAATCAGTCACAAGGCTAAAAAGAATAAATGAAAAAGGAGTGACTTGGTGGCTCAATTAAGCGTCTGACTCCATATCAGGTCATGATCTTGGGGCTCATAAGTTCAAGTCCCCATTGGGCTCTGTGCTGACAGCTCAGAGCCTGGAGCCTGCTTTGGATTCTGTGTCCCCCACCCCCCACCTCTCTCCGTCCCCTGCTTGCACTCTTTCTCTCTCAAAAACAAATAAACACTAAAAATAAATTAAAAGCCCAAAACTCAGTCACATTACTTGGAACCAATAATTAATAATGGACTGTCTCAAGAGCTGGAGTGGAATTAAATTCATTTTCTAAAATAAATATGAGCCTAATCATATGAACAGCAAAATATACTAGAATATAACTGAGCAGGTGCCAATGATGACAACTCATGCTGCTCTTCTGTTTAGAATGCTGTCCCCAATTCTCCTAAAAGCTCTGTTCAAGTGGTCCCTCCTATTAGAACTTCCTTGGACCATGCCACCACACAACTGCCTGTATCATTATCTATGAGATTCACTTCACCATCACTCATCATTCTCTGCTATGTTGTCAGTTGAAATATCTATCTAAAACATTTAATATTCCTTAACTTCTTGACTTGCTGGCCTTGTCCCCCTGAATGTCCTGATTAGAATATATGTTCCTTTAGAACACAAATCATATCTGACCCTTCTCTCTATGCCCTACACCATGAATAGTTTTAATGTTACTTGTTAATTGATAATTTGATGAGTATTCCTGGCATGGACTTGCTTATTTTGTCAGTGTAAAAATCCCATTTCCGAGAGCACTGCAATTTTATTAATATTTTCCATTCCTTTGTCTTACTTTCTTTTTGGACACTTGAAATTTTGGACAAAATCTCTGGGTTTAGGAGAAAGAGACAGGCCTTTGTTCCTGAGGCTCCCCTGTAGTGTGCATTTGACTTGAACTGAAACATGACTGCTAAGGCCTGCAGAGTTTAGGGAAAGCCAAGGAATAATAGGAAGCCTGTGAGAGAAGAACATTTTTCTAGGACTATTGACAAGAAAATCCTGGAGGACTTCATTTTATTCAAGAATTCTCTCCATGACAATTGCCTGTGATGTTTGTAATTACTGTCCCAGAAGTCCTAGAATCATAAATGTACAAAATAAATACATTGCAAATTCAGGGTCCAAAGGACAAGTTGAAATTTAACAGAAGTAATGTTAACCCTTATACCTAGTGTGTGTATGTGTGTGTGTGTGTGTGTGTGTGTGTGTGTGTGTGTGTGTGTGTTAAGTATATATCTGAAAGTATGTATCAGTGATCAAATTGGAAAAAAAAGTCTTGATATTTTGGCTGGCTATAAGTTACAGATATGACTGCTATGAAAATCAACATTAGCTTATATTAACAAAAATGCAGTCTAAATCACACTTTCCCATATTCTACATTCATCAGCTCATATCAATATAGCCTTCAGTTCTGGGTAAATTATTTAAAAGAGTTATTGATAGATTAAGGCAAATCCACAGCAGAATGGTCAGGATGATAAGAAACTTAGAAACAAAGTTACATGAGTAAGAGTTACAGGAGGTAAATATATCAATAAAAGAGAAAGCTAAGAAAAATAAGATAAAGAGGAGTTCTTCAAATATTCCAAGCACTGGTATGTAGACAGAGTGCTGTTTGTGTTGTAAAAACTACTGCTAATTTATGTATATTAAGAGAAAACTCAGCCAAAGAGAGGTTGCCTGACAAATTGAGCTGTGCACAGTAGGACCAGATGATTCCACAGATAGAAACTCCCTATAGTGGAGCTGTTCACTAGATATCAAAGAAGCACCTGTTAAAAATCCTAAGAAGGAATTCTAATTCTGTAGACAGGATGACCATTGAGGCTGTTTCTCTGCATCCTGAAATACAGATGCAGCAATAGAGAATGAAAAGGACTTCACTTCCATAATAAAATTCAAATTTGCCATTAAAATGCTCAATGCTTTTGAGACTAATTTTTTAACATGTTAAAAAATGTATATTGAGGTTTGCATACAACACAGAGCAAACTTACAGTATTAGAGCAAAACAATATCCTGTCCCTAGGGTATGTTTGGCCTCACTGTGCAATGACTATATCACATTTGGCTACACAGGACAACCTGGACCATGTACATATTTGTCAAGAAGGATTTTAAAATGAATTGGTGTGGGATTAATTCCTGTGTTTTTTTCCTTGTTCCTGTGCTATGCTAACTACACGTCATGTGCACATGTCTCTAAGCCAGGGAAATAAAGTGAACTTCATTCTTCAAAATCACTAGCAACATTAATTCTCATATAGCTCCTGAGAATGGGGAGAGAAACTTACCATATCCCACATTTGTTTTTATTTTAGAAAAGTTCACCTAATTTAACTGCCATCTGACTTTTATTTTCCTTCAGGTAGGGATGCCAGATATAATAAGGACCCAATAAGTCAAAGGCCACTTTTGGCCTCATTGTCTTTTTGTGTTAACAAAGCCTCATAAAAGCAGATGGATAGCACAGGCCAACTTCTTTCTATGATCAGCCAAAGATAAACACGCTATGCCTTATCAGCTGAAGAGGGAATTCTTCATTTTTATCAAAGAATAGACTGTAGTTGCTTAGTTTGAAATAAAAATCGATGGCTCCACTTGGCATTGTTTTTAAAAAAATCTTTTTTTTTAAGTTTTATTAAAGCAGAAAAAAACAACTAGATCTTCCAATTATTTCCTTACGATATAAATCCTGAGTTAAACAGTGAATGCTAACTCTTGGCTAACAAACTGAATGAAAATGGAGGCATAGATTCTATATAAGCTATCAGGAATTTTAATGAGATCATAAAACTAAATTCCCTCATTATAATTATTTTAAACGAGTCATAAAAAGTTTGTATCCTGACTTTATACTCAAAGTCTTACCTAATATAATGCATTTTACTAGCTCCCATTGTACTCTCTCCCAGACCTCCCCCCACCTCACCCTTTACAGACTTCCCTGATCTTATTCCCCCTACCCCTCAGTCCACAGTGATCACCTAACCTTGTAATTTTTATATTTTTTTGTAGCAGTCATTTGAGAACTATATACTGCTTTGCTCTGGTACTTAACTTTTGACATAGGCCGTCCTGTTTCCTGGAATGGTCCATCATATTCTCAAAACTGGAATCCATGTTACCCCAGTTTTACCCTCAGATGTGCTTTATGAGTGAACAGATGACATTAAAAGCAATGAACATATCTGCAGAAGTTTGATGCCGAAGTAGTGGCAGACTTGGAATTAGAACCCAGGTTGCCTGACTCATGAGGCCAGATTCTTTATCACCTGGATCTGTTGCAACTTACTCCAAAGTACTGGTCACTATGGAGAAGGCTTGAAGAACTATTTGGCCTATATAATGTCTTAATTTCTCTTTCCTCTTTATTTTAAAGGAGGTGGAAAAAAGGCTGTGATGAATTTTCAGGTGTCACAGTAATTGGGAAATGGTTTTGTTCAAGTAGGGCCTTCCTGAAAGATCGTAAGTTGCATAATGTAAACAGCTGTCAACTCTACTTGTATAAAGCCAGTCTCTCCAGGGAGTGTACTGGGATAGTGATAATGCTATAGTCCAAGCAAACTGGGCTCCTCTGTCCTCAGGATATCTGTACTTTTCATAAATGGATGTCATCTATGTCATGTTGGCCATTGTTTCTCCCCAAACTGACAGGTACATTCTGGCTTTCTAACCCCTGCATTTTGGCTTTATCTGATGTAATGTAGTAAAGGAGAAACTACTGAACTTTTAAAGAGGAAAATAATCAAATTCTGTTTGTCCAATAAAAACTATTAATGCAAAAGTTATAATTTCCAATTACTAAACTTAGGTTAATGATGCAGAGATATGTAGTGATGATAAAAATGTTCATAACAATTTCCTATCTAATCACTTTCTGTGGTTTTGTAAGTACAATTTGTGCCCAAGCTCTCAGTCAACAATGTAAGAGAAACAAGAAGGAAAGCGAAGGGATCATGAGAAAACGCCATCCTCAAGGGAATGATAAATTTGAGGAACTCTTATGACAGTAAAACATGAGACAAATGAAAATAAAGAAAGCATAGTACTCCCTACACAGCTGTATATATGTAGAATAAAATCAGAGTAGCTCAAATATTGGAGAGATGATTGTGAACTAAAATAGTTGGAGACAATCATTGGAACATGTCTTAGAAGGGAAGGGTCTCAGGGCACCTGGGTCTCAGTCAGTTGAGTGTCTGACTCTTGGTTTTGGCTCAGGTCCCAGGGTCATGGGATTCAGCCCCACATCGGGCACCATGCTGAGTGTAGGGCCTGCTTCAGATTCTGTCTCCCTGTTCCCTCACCCTGGTTTGCACGCTATCTCTCTCTCTAGAAATTAAAAAAAAAAAAAGTAAGAGTTTAGCTGTCACAACTGTCCAGTTTGTATCCAAATACTTTCTTTAGTCATTTTCTTAAATATTGGTCATAAAGGCAATAATAACAATTCATTCTAACAATTAGGTAGTTATAATATTAATAGCAGACATGCTTGGAGCTTACCAAATGACTGCCACTGATCTAAGGACTTTACATATACACTTTTTAGAAATTATTTTATTTTTGACAGAGAGAGATGGAGTACAGGCAGGGGAGGGGGCAGAGAGAGAGGGAGAAACAGAATCTGAAGCAGGATCCAGGCCCTAAGCTGTCAGTACAGAACCCGATGTGGGGTTTGAACCCACAAACTGCGAGATCATGACCTGAGCCAAAGTCAGTTGCTTAACCAACTGAGCCACTCAGGTGCCCAGGTTTTTACATATATTAAATGCCTTCATTCTTCACAACAATCCTTTGTATTTTTCTTAGGCTCACTTACAGATGAGGGAACTGAGACAGAGAGGAGTTAAGCAACTTGCCAATGGTCACACAGCTATTGAAACTCTTGGATCTCATCCACCCTATAATATTTCCTCTTTTATCTATCTAATATTTCCCACTTTGTATACATATTTATTGAGTATGTACCTAAGGATTTATTTTTACTCATATCTTGGCAGCCAGAAGGAATTGGAGGTAAGTAAAAGGTTAGCAGCCAGTAAACTTAGAGTGTAGACAAACATTAAGCAATTATACTACAAATGGCCTGGTTTCATCAATAACTAAATATAAAATAGAGTCAACAGTTCTTCTAGGAACTACGATTTGTATACATGAACTCTTGCTAGGTTGATGGCCAAAAATTAGCCTACCTCAAATGTTTCCCTGACTTCTAAAAGTACCCACAGTTGCTACTGTATGTAGGCTCAAGATCAGCCTCCTGGAACCTGTATGTTTTTGTTGAGATCTCATTTGATGATGCCCCTCCTAAAATTACTTTCTCCTGGATACAACTATCTTTCAGTTGTCACCACTGGGCCATGTACACCTTAATCCACCAGTAGACACAATCATTCCATTAATCCCAACATTTTTAGTAAAATCTTGCTAAGGAACGCAGGTAGAACATAGAGAACTATTGCTAATTGAAAAGCAGTACTATCTAAGGCTGCCTTCCTAAGCCTTAGACTAGTACTCATTCCATATAAACTCAGCTTACACTCACCAGAAATGCCCAAGCCCTATCATGCCCTATGCTCTAAGCCCAACTGACCTATGTCTCAGAGAGAAGACAATGTTTCTTCCTTACTCTTGCCTAGAGCCCATCTTCCACATTCTCATGCCCTTTCATAGAATCAGTTCCTCCCACTGATGATGAACAGCAAAAGCTTCTATTCCCATGGGTTATTGCATTGGCTTAGAACCTTCACCTGGACAATGAAATTACATCAAAGGATAATAGACTAATCCATTATGTTCAGGATATCATAAATTAGTCAGTTTTATAATGTATCACATCACTGGACCAATCTAGCTACTTTTTTTCTGACTTGTCTCATGTGAGGTGAAGCTCATGACTTTCTGCAGCTGGGACAGATTAGGTCAGATGGGCAGAGATTTTAATTCTGTTTTTCCTGCTCAAGCAAATAAGAACTTACATGTATTGGTGACGCAAAGACTACAAAGGTACAGTAACTCAAAAAAGGTAATGAAAGAGTGTTTAATAAATACTGTTTACAAAGTTGACCGGTATTAAAGGAGCCACCAAGGAATGGTAAAGCTAATGAAACCAAGGGAGCCATTCTAAGTGGAAAATGCTATTATGGACCCAGTGAGACCTGTAGGCATAAGAGATGCTCACTTCACAGAAGAAGCTCAGCCACTACTGCACAACCACCCATCAGCAAGGCCGAGAACTAAGGAGATAAATAACCAAATTCTTTCCTCTCTCTTTTTCTCATCTCTTGCTGGTATGTCCCCTTTGATGAACCTAACCAGAAACAAAGGGCAAGGGACCTACTTGATGAAGTCTATAAAGGTCAGCACTGACAGAAGACTGTACCCTAGACCTGGGGCAACCAATAGAGAATGTTCACTAAAACACATAACTCAGTGTGGCCAGTAGATATTTTATATATTGTAGACCTATATAGATGTAGCTTTCTATTCTCAGACAGACTTAAAGACCACAGAGGCATGGCTCTGCTAAGAGGTTTTCTGAGAATGAAAAGAAATAATTTACTTTAAAGGTAAATTCTATTTTATATTTAAATGTGGCTTTCTGAAGAGAACAAAAATACTTATAAATTTTAATTTCAGTTATTTTTATTTTTTTTAATCTATCTGGTTTCACAAAAGGATCTTAGATTTAACAGTACATTCTTGCAAAAGGATGAAAGAGGAGAGCCAAAACTGAAGGGGGTGTGATAATTCCAAAAGAAAATCTCAGGCAAGGACACTTGTTGAAATTGGGCATTAATTTTAATTCAAGGCATCCTGGAAAACTAGAAATCTGATGAGTTATTTATCTCATATTATAATAGAGAATTTTTCAGGAGAAGCAGCCTATGTCTTATGATTTTTTTGGTCTTGTCTTAGGAACAAAATCAGAGCAATGATTTAGAAGAGCAGCTGGGTGGCAATGTTTAGATGAATTAGAGGAGACAAGATGGCAGGAAGACCACTTGGCCAAGTCGGGGTGGGTGGTGTAATAGATCTGCAATAGTGTAAGGGTCAGGGAAAAAGAGGTGCTGGGTCCAGCGATATGTTAAATGGAAACAGGATTTGATGATTTTGTGGAAATAGAGGTTAATGACGGGGGAAATTTTTGAAAATACCCTCAGGAAGCAGGATAAGAAAGATGACACAATGAAGGTGGAAAGGATTCCTCTGCAGTACAAAAGAGAGGAGTTCTCTAGGAAAAGTCCACAGCTTAAAACAATCCTCACCCATTCCCATTTTATGATCTTAATAGAAAGAGCTAACGAAAGAGTCTATCTGAGATGGATATATGTCTAAAGTAGTTCTATCCATTGTGCCAGATATCAGGCTTTCATGTTTGAGTTTTTATTTACTTATTTTGTGAAAGGAGGAGAGAATGTGCACGTGTGCACACAAGTGGGGAAGGGGTAGAAAGAGAGGAGAGAGAGAAGCCCAAGTGGTCTCGCTGCAGGCATGGACCCCCAGTGTGGAATTTGATCTCCCTAACCATGAGATCATGACCTGAGTGGAAATCAAGAGTCCGATGCTTAACTGACTGAGCCACCCAGGCACCCCCAGAAATCAGGCTTTTAGTAGATATCAATACCTGCATTCAGCCTCTTCCTCCTATTCTGATTCTAAACTCCTGAAAAAAGCAGTCTAAGGTGTGCCAAAGACTAAATGCATACAACAAGGGCACACTCAGTGTGAAACCATTATAGAATGTGGCCTGACTTTTCCCTGCATCAGGATTAAGGAATAGAATGGTGGAGGCATGAAAACACCTGTGTATTGGAAACAACCAATAGTCTTTGTTGACTGAGTCAAAGAGTGAATGAGTAAATGGATTCTGAATTGAGGAGGCTTAAAAAGAGTATCAATGTGGCAGCAATGTTATATATTTGTAAGAGATGTCGAGATAGTGGTAGCCAGTCTGCCATATTAAACAATTACTGCCTGCTACAAGCCAGGAAGAGTGTCATGAGCTAGAGAGACCATATGAACAGGGAAGCATGAGTTCCTGCCCTCAGGGATCTGGCACTGCAGAGATACAACTTACTTTTGCAACTGTTTCAACTCAGGAGGCAAAAGTTCCTGATGAGTGGAGGAGTGAAAAGTGGAATGAAGCAGGCTGATAAATTCACGCTCTGATTAAGGCACAAAGGGAGGAAGATAAAATAATATTTATGAGACTTCTTCTGAGTCTGGCTTAGTGCACCTCAGGAGAAACACAAAGGAGAATTTGGACAGACGCTGTACTACACTATGAGCCTCAAGACCACTTAGGTCTTGTTCTATTGCACCTAGCCACTCGTTAGATTCTCAGTAAACATTTGCTTTTGAATAAAATGAGGAAAATGCCTTTGCCTAAAACAGTGAGCAGTTAAAATATTCTGAAAAAATAAAAACTAATAAATGGTGGCATTTGTACTCAATTCCCAAACAACGATGTGGTGGTTTTGCAAGAATTGATAGATCAATAAAACAAAACATAATCCTGTACCAGATATGCATGTGAGTGTATGTATATATATATATACATATGTAAAATTATAAATATATAGGAAATTAGGAAATACATGAAAAGAGAAACATCACAATACTCATTACATAACACATTATTTAGGGAAATGAATGATCACATCTTATACCGTGTATAAAAGGATTTTAAGCTAAATTTAAAAGTTAAAGAAAAAAAAACATAAAACACAGAAAAAAATGCAAGTGAATATTTAACATGCCTGTTCTTAATGGTTCACATTAACCTAGGGCCCTTGTGAAATAGGCCTGACTTTCACAAATTACTTTTTACTATTTCAATTTTGCCTCTGGCTTATAGCATTAGCAATAAGTGATCTGTAAGAGTTATGACCACTAGAGGAGAAAGGCATAAAATATTCTAAGATGTCCAAAACATTAGATTCCTTTTGTCTAAGCTAGTCAAGAAACCTAAATCACTTGTAGTTGAGTTTTGAGGAACATATGGACCATCCAATTTCCCCTGCAATAGAGTGACCAAATTTAGGGTTTGACAGTCAAGTTCGTTTGGCTCTAGGATTTAACTGCTGTTGTTTTATTGAAAAATATTTTCACTACTTTTCTTCCCTTGCAAACTTTCTTGCATTCCTTAAAAATTCACTTAGGAAGTGATACAGTATTTAGTAATAGCTTTCCTTAACACTTTCTTCCTCTTTTTTGTTTTTTGTTTTTTGTTTTTTTTACTAAGAATTTTTCCTTTTAAAATTTCTTAGATTGAAATTTTCTTAAATCACCTACACTTTGATGGTTCTGGACACTCAGCAGTATTTTGTAAATAATTGTTGAATTCAGAAACTTCTCTGTATGGTCTTCTATATTTCAGGATTACTGCTCATACTGGATGACTACTCATATAGCTTTGCATTTTAGCTGTGGAAATGCCTTGTGTTTGAGACATTGGTGTATTTATTTCACTTCCTCCAAAAGACAATTGAGTCCTCCAGCCACTCATAGAATATTCACAGTAATAAGAAGTTTTACGATTTACATGAAATACTCTATGTGACATATTGCACAGTACACAGGAAGTTCTCAGCTGATGTCAGCTGTAAGTTTACATTTCTCTCCCCCTCCCAGACCAAATGTATTTTATAAAGCATAATTGAAACTCACTGAATTTTGATATAAATTTCCAAAAGTTTTGAAAAATAATGGCTCTATTTGCAGCAACTATAACAAGGAACAGAACAAAGATCTTGGAAATCACGTAGCATCAACAAGTAAGTACGAGACTTAGTTAACAATGGATGTGAATGTAACGCCATTTATGTTTTCAATCCAAAGAACAATTTGTGATGAGTTTTGACTGCTTCTGAGTGATCACAGTAAACTTTCAGGGCCTCACTCAGCAGTGACAGGCAATTCATCATATATCACAATAAATATAAACTTAGAGTTGAAGATCAGAATGAATGTTATTCCAAGCAACAGTAGTTGAATTGGCAAATTACTCTCCACCATAAATAGAGTAACCTTGGAAAATTGTTGAGCCATAAAATTCACATCACAAGACATCCGATACTTGAAAAAGGACCCAGCATTAACCAGCAAAAGGGGGCCATCAGTCTTCCTGATAGATGGGTACAGATTAATCTTGTTTTCTGGTTCATAGCAAATCATGTAATGCTGATCTTACCTATACCAAAATACTACTGCCCAAATGTCAGACAGTCTCTTTAAACATAGATTAATATTCTCCCACCTTCTATAGCTATTTCGAAGCTCATTCTTATTTTAGTTATAATAACCACATCTTATTTTAAATATGTCATGTTTAAAGCCGCTTTAAGGGGACTGCTTGTATTAAACTTCAGTACATTTAAGTGAATTGTATTTATAGCTTATTTATGCGTGTTGCTAGAAAATTTATTTTTCCTCTGATATACTTGAAAAGATTCTATTAAAAATGCTAAGAAATTCAGCCTAATATGAAGCTAAACAATTAATTACTAACCACAATTTATCTCCAGGTTGATAACATCAAAAAGGTATCAAGTTTCACTTTTCATTTTCTTAGGTTTTGAAAGTTGATATTATTACGCATAAGCTATATTTTATAGTTAAACATTATATCACCCTGCTGGTAAATACAAATATTACACATGTTGATTAAAACTTCATCCATACAGACATATAGAGGGATCAGACATTCAGACCCCAATTGTTATAAATAAATGTGGACTGGCCTGAGAAAATATTTTCACAAATGGTTCTCAAAATAGAAAAACTGTAAGCCGTATGCTTTAAAAAAATTTTTTTTAACATTTATTTCTTTTTGAGAGAGAGACAGAGACAGAGGATGAGTGGAGAGGGGGGACGCGGTGCAGAAAGAGAGAGATACAAAATCTGAAGCAGGATATAGGCTCTGAGCTGTCAGTACAGAGCCTGACATGGGGCTCAAACCCACGAACCATGAAATCATGACCTGAGCCAAAGCCAGACACTTAACCTAACCAACCAAGCCACCCAGATGCCCTAAACATTATGCTTTTTTTCTCTGATATACTAGCTTCCAAACATGCAGCATATAAGATTACCTAATGTGCTTCAAAACAGAAACAAAAAGACTACTAAACTGAAAATTCAAAGACCTCTTTTCATTTTTTGCCATGTATTTTGGAAGTGTTCTCCTTCTTATATGAATTACTATTACGTGAATATCTGTAGCATTTATTTTATAATTAATCACATGTACTATTTGAGATCTGTTCTGTTGTCTCTAAGCAAAGAAATGCTGCTCGCTAACTTTTCATATACCTCTATGAATGTATGTACAATTTCTCATGCGACTGTATAATCATTAATGACGATCACAGTTTGTTAAGTTAAACCTGAGGGGAAACAACCTTAAAGTTTATCAAATACCTTCATTCTGAAGATATTAGCAGTGAGGTTCAAAGAGCTTAAGTGACTGTACAATATCATCCTAATTATTACAGGCAGTTCCAGAAAAAAAATAAAATAGATATCTAGCTTCTTGCCTAATGCTCCTTCCTGTCATCTCCTTGGCAATACATGTGGTTAATTTTATTTAGGGAGTACTCAGCTTATGTTCTAGAGAAAAGGCACTCAATCCAAACATAGACCACTTGCCCTGCCAGAAACTTTACATCTTGACACTTTGTCTCTTTTGATGCCATCACACACACACACACACACACACACACACACACACACACACACACACCATGACATTTCATTAGCATAAATTATTTATAAGTTCAGCCAAGAAAAATGCATCTGTAGACACAATATGCCTACTACTGTCTTTGGTCATTTTTGTGAACTTACAAATCATAACTTTGTTTACTTTTATTGCTTTGTCATCCCTCATTCACTGAAGCATTTCAAGCATCAGGAAACAAGTGTGATCAAGGTGAGTAGAATACAAATTTCCCAATGGTCAATTCCAAGGAGGAAGGGAGAGTCATGGTCAATAAGATTACCTCAGAGTCTAGCATTCTCCATAGTACATGGTGTCCTATAGACGGTAGACACTCAAATGTATTTGTTGATTTCATTTGAATTTGATTTTAAAATAGGATTTCTAGCAAATCATTGACCAACTGTTCATAATTGCCTGTCACTTACTCACTGATTTAACCTGACCAAACTTTAATCAGACTTCTCTTTTTCCTGCAGGTCCCTGAACTCTGGCTTGCCCCCGAGTCTAAGCAACCACTAAAGTATAGAAAATACCCTCTTACTAGTTCACTTTGAGGACCATAGCTAAAAATATTTCCCACCAGACCACTGTGATCACCTCCATTTGCTTGCCCATTTCTTCCTCAAAATTTCCCACAGCCCTGCTTGCCCTTCCTTATAGAGAAAAGTCTTTTCCTGCTTGATTTTGAGACGTTTGAAAATCCTTTGGTTGGGACACTATTGTAATAGCCTTTTAAAAATAAAGTTTCTTGGGGCACCTAGGTGGCTCAGTGGGGTAAGCATCTGACTTCGGTTCAGGTCATGGTCTCTTGGTCTCTGAGTTCGAGCCCCACATTGGGCTTCCTGCTGTCAGTGCAGAACCCACTTCAGATTCTCACTCTCTGCCCCTCTTTTGCTCTCCCTCTCTCTCAAAAATAAACAAACATTTAAAAATTTAAATAAATAAGGTTTTTCCTTACCTAAGTCCAGATTTGTTTTTATTTGACATTATTATTAGGTTATAGGGGAGGAAATTTCCTTTACATTCCTTTTAATTTCATATGCCATTCTCTGCTTTTTATGCAGAAATCCAATAGCATTATACTTTTGGTGTTAGAATACCTTATATATCAAACAAATCTCTCTATATTTTTATTCTTAATTCTTTTAGCAAATTCAGACAACAGTATTGGTGTTCGTGGGTTTGTAATAGACAACAATGAGGTATTCTGAGCAGCTGTCAGTAATGTCATACTCTTAACCATAAAGGTGCTGACTGCAGGGAAGACTAATCAGAATTCATATTTTATGTCCCAATTTTATTTTTGAACAGCAATAAGACAGGCTATCTCAGGAAATCCTGCATAGCTGAAATCAGTGGAACTTCAGTCTGGTGTCTTAATACCATCTGAAATGCACTAAAGATAGCTGCTTCAGAACGATAAGGCTTGAAATATGGTTACTGGCTTAAACTTAATGTACGAGGAATAATAAAACCATTTCACAAAGAAAATAATGTAACATAGAGGGAGATAAGAAAAGACTATCAACATATCTGGCATTAAAAATTCTACATGTCAGAACGTTATTATTAGAACAATTTACTATTATATCTTATTTAAATACCACATTATTTCCAAAGCAGTTACTACCAGATATGATTTTCACTTTTCCACTGACTCTATTCCATAACTTCAAAATAACTTTGGAACTGTTTTGTAGAGTTGTCTTCTTCTTCAAGAGTTAGAAAACAAGGTATGGAAAGGTTAAGTTGTTCAGGAGGTAGCATCAGAGATGGGGAAAGTTCTCGGCAGCCCTTCTTAACTTCACTCGCTGCAAGGCCCTCAGTTTGTTGGGGTTCACCTAACTGGGTCCTCGTGTTAATGGAATCTGAATTCTCTTACATATGCTTTGCAGAAAGTGGATATTCCAAGGGTGGAGGAGTTGAGACGTTGGTTGTATTTTTATATTTTAAGAGTTAATATCCAAGGAACACCCTGAAATAACTATGGATATATTTTAACCATTTCAACTTTTACATCTATAGTTTGAAAAATCAGTCACACCATTGTGAAGGGGACAAAGAGGTATAAACCATAGTGGGATTTTTGTTTGTATTCAGGTTTTTTGTTTTGTTTTTGTTTTTTACTGAAGTATAATTTACAATAGCTATAATTCACGGTTCTTGGTACTGATTTAGTTTTGGCTCTCTCTCTCCAGATAGATAGATACATAGATAGGGGCACCTGGGTGGCTCCATTAGTTGAGCGTCCAACTTTGGCTTAGGTCATGATCTCATGGTTTGTGAGTTTGAGCCCCGCATCAGGCTTTCTGCTGTCACCATGGAGCTCACTTCAGATCCTCTGTCCACCTCTCTCTCTGCCCCTTACACTTTTTCTCTTTCAAAAATAAATAAACATTAAATTTTTAAAAAATATATGGATACATAGATACATAGATATATGTTATATACACAATGTACAATAACATATATTATATATGTATATCATATAACAATTTTACCAAAACAGGGAGGCAGGAACAGGCAAAGTGTTTTAAGGACACAGGAAAAGTCAGTTTGGATGGATCAGACAGGAGAAGCGATCACTGATAGAGAAAGCTAACAGGGAATCTGAGGACGAAAGCATGGAGGCTCCTAAAATCAGGTGCAGAAATGCATGTACTTCCTTGTGGCTTGTTAAGAGAAACTAATGACAGATTTTGATAAGCTTAAAAATCATTTACACAACTTTGATGTGGATATTATGAAAGTTTGTATATCGTAAAGCTGAAGGCTTTTAGATCATTTTAACAAGTATCGTACATAATTCTTTTATGAAATAACGAGAACCAAGGAGAATGGCAGAGTAGACCGACCCTCTGGTTTTGAGTCAATCAGAAGAAAGTTCACAAATGACTACAAGGGAGTCACTAGCCTTCTCTGAGTCTCTGTTACCTCTTCTGTAAAATAGGGAAAGCAATACCTGCTTCATCGCAGTGGCATGGGCATTACATGAGATAATTCATGCAAAGTTCTAAGTACATGCTGTGTTTTAAGTAGAAGACATGACTGTGTGAGAACAACCCCCCACAAAAAAAGTAATTAATTCTGGCCAGGGAGTAAGAGAGGACGTTGGGGAGCATTTAAAGAAGAGGAGATATATGACTTTGACTTTGAAGATGATCAGACTTTCAACAATGAGTTACATATTGTGACCTAGTACATATTTAGGTTTGTGACCTAGTACATATTTAGGAGGCTTTCCACATTTGTCTATGAAGTTTAAAACTTAAGCAGAAATATGAAAAAATGATCTTATAATTTGACAGAATATATGTTCTGAGCAGTCGGGATCATTTGTCTGATGCTTTATCGTGGTGAAATCAGATTGTCTGAATTTTTCTTCTTATCAGCACACACATTCTGTTACTGCTATGAGTTTATGCACATCAAGAAAGTCCAGAAGCAACATAGAATATATATATATATGTGTGTGTGTCTGTGTCTGTGTCTGTGTGTGTATATATATATATATATATATATATATATATATAATTTTCTTAGCCTGAGATAGTTAAACTTTTTTCCCAGTTTTGAGGAAATCATTCCTGGCAGCCTTCCTTCTTGTGATTGATTAGAATTCAGGAGAGATAGAAAGAATGTTGGCACACTGAATGGAAAAAGGGAGAGTCTGGGACTGTTTTCAGAGAATATGAAATGGTTATGGTCCATGGAGGTGTTGCTTATCCTCGCAGGGTTGGATTACCTTCTCATGTTTGTAAACTTAAAAAATCCTGACTCTCTCAGAAATTCTAATTGAATCAAGATTTTTTTTTTTTTTTGAGAATTTGTTAATAATGCCAGTTTGGTCTTTACCTGGCAAAGAACTATGAGCAAATTCTGAAAGTAGGCTTCTGTGAACTGAGACCTGAGACATTTAATCTCACCACGAAGTTTGATAGTACATTACCAGTTACAAAAGCCATCGTCTGCCACTGTGACCATAACAGGTCCATAAGGATTTCAGCGGGGCTTTTCCTCACCTTTCTCATCTCTTTACTCCTACTTTTCAACCATTCAAAAGCAGAGAGAAATTTCTTCCTAAAATGCTGGAAGAAAGCCTGGCGTTGCTTCTTGCTTCGTAATATGGGTTACACTGGCTTCAGGCAGGGTGTGAGGAGCCCTTGTCAACTCAATAGAATATAGAGTGATTCAAATGCACTGACATGGGCATACAAAGAAAAGAACAGTGCTCTGCAGTTTGCCAGGAATTCATCCAAAGAACACTGCAGTTGTTCTTATAGAAAAGAAAACTGTGTATTGTAAATCACTAACCCCCTTTGTTTATATTATAATGTATGCCACCTCCAGATGAGAGAACAATGAATTAAATAAGCTCTTTTTTAATACGTAATAATAATAGGTTGATAGTTCAAAGATATTTCCATCAAAGCATCTTAGAGAGCTTTATTTGCATTAATTGACTTAGCATTAGTTACTGATTGAAGGGTTAGTATTATTCTTCTTATTATTTTGTGTTAGTGAATTTTATTTTCCCCCAGTTGATACATTTTATTTTTGTAGGTCCCATCATTAATTCTGATAATAGAATCCATAGTATTTAACTGACATATTTGATTTAATTGTAATCATAGAATAATTGCAGGATTTATAATATGAATCAGATCAGATTTTTTTTGCTAGGTATACTTTTCTCACTGAGGTCTCTGTTGTTTGATGTTTTATTTCATTATACTGTTTACCAAAAAGCTATTATGGAATAATTCGTTCCACAGAACTCTTTGCCTGTTGAGAGTTTTATTTTTCTTTTAGGATCAACTCTGTTCCTACATTCTCAGGGAAGACCTCCCTGGGTAATCCAATATTTTTTTTTTTAATTTTGAGAATTGTTCTATGATAGTTCTCAAATTTACTTACATAATGTCTCTCAAAGGTTGAATCTGTTAATTGTTCTCCAACAAGATTGTTCTATTCTTATTTACACATTAAAGGCAATTCTGATTTCTGCTTCTGGCTTTGGCAGGTTATATCTAACTGATACCCCCACTGAGAAGAAATGGAAGAACTGGATAAGATATTTGGGAAAAAAAAACCCAAAACTTTAAGAAGGAAATAGAAAGTTACCATGCCTCCAAGATCTGAAGGGCTAAGTTCATTGACATTAGAGAAATACATATAGGTGAGTCTGACAATTGGTGCTCCACTTTTTCTTGTAGCATTTTCAAATTGAGATGCAGTGTCTTAGGAGCTGAACAGCACTCTGGGTAGCTGACAGGATGAAGGAGGGAAGGAGTTCAGAACTCTGCCAAATGGAGAAGCCAGCTTAAACACCCAAAATTTTATAGGGTGACTCTAATATCTGTGCTCTTGGATTAAGAGTAAAGCAGCATTCTTTAAAAGAGACTGTTGAGAACTGAGAGCAAACTGAGGGTTGATGGGGGATGGGAGGGAGGAGAGGGTGGGTGATGGGTATTGAGGAGGGCACCTTTTGGGATGAGCACTGGGTGTTGTATGGAAACCAATTTGACAATAAATTTCATATATATATAAAAAAGAGTATATTCAATATTTAATTAATTAAGTCTTTGATATAAATTATGGTAAACTGTCCTTTAACCAAGTATATTAAAAAAACAAATTCCTACAGAGCAACAACAATCAAGACAGTGTAGTATGAGCCCAGGTAGATGTATAGATAAATGGAATATAATTAAGAATCCAAAAATAAACCATTAGATTCATGGTCAATTGCTTCTTGACAAGGGTCCCAAAACAATTCAATACAGGAAAAGAATATTCTTTTCCACAAATAGTGTTAAAACAACTTGATATCCACATGCAGAAGAATAAAGTTACATCCCATTTACAAAAATTAACTCAAAATAGATCAAAAACTGAAGTATAACAACTGAAACTGTACAGTTCTTGGAAGAAAACAGAGAAGTAAATTTTCATGACCTTGGATTTGGCAAGACCTTCTAAGATATAACACCAAAACTACAATCAACAGCAACAACAAAAAGATAAATTGGACTTCATCAAAATTAAAAACTTTTGAGCTTCCCAAACACTGTCGATGAAGTAAACTCACAGAATAGGGAATGATATTTGTAAGTCACATATCTGATAAAAGATTTGTATCTAGAATATATAAAGTACTCTATAATTGAACAAAAAGAGAACCTGATTCAAAAAGGGCTATGGGTTTGAAAATACATTTATCCAAAGAACATATACAAATGGCTAACAAGCACATAAAAAGATGCTCAACATTGCTGGTCATCAGAGAAATTCGAATCAAAACCACAGTGTGATACTATTGCACATTCACTAGAATGCCTGTAATCAAAAGATAGAAAACAGTAAGTGTGGCAAGGAGCTGGAGAAATTGGGACCTTTATACAAGTTGGTGGGAATGCAAAGATATTGAAGAGTTGAACGATATGTTACATAGATGTGAACTAATTGATCTAATGTTTTTGATGTACATATTTCTTTAAAACTTACATGGAAAAGTTATTAAAATTAACGTTAGCCAAGAAGCTAGTCTTCTATTTTAAAAGACTGAAATAATTTAGAAAATGTTATCTGAACACAAGAGAATTGAACTAGAAAGAGAAAACCAAAAACAGCTTGGATATTAAGCAAACTATGGGTCAACGAAGAAATCACAATTGAAATAAGATACGATTTAAATTAAATGATAATGGAAATATGTACTCAACTTTTGAAGTGCCATTAAGGGCTGCTTGAGGAAATTTTTATTAGCTGATATAAGGTCAATATGAATAATAGACTCTTTCCCCATATACAAATAATAAATAATTAAAAACTATTAAGTGGATGACTTTTAAAATGCTAAATATAGATGTGAAATAGAAACAATTAACTGAAAAAATTCAATGAAAGATATGGAAAGTCTCTACCCAAGGAAATATAAAAATTTGATATAAATTTTAAATTAGAATATAAAACACTTGATATTACAAAAGCATCAGTCCCACTAAATAGGTCTTTAAATTCACTGCCATCTTAATCATACTCCCTGCAGAAGTTTGTTGTAGATATTGACAAGCTGGCTCTAAAATCCATAAGAAAACACAAAAGATCAAGAAAACTTAATAGTTTTGAAGGAGAACAGTATTGTAAGACTTTGATATGCTATCAACAAAGATTAAAATAAAATAGTAATAAAACCAACATGGTAATGAGACATTAAGAAACCAATATAACCATTGGTACAAAATATCCCCACACAGACGTGGAAATAAGAATTACAATAAAAGTATTACTTCAGAGCAGTGAAGAAAGGATGGTTTTATCAGTAAATGACACTAGGTCATCTGGATAGCCGTATAGATGACTAGTCATGTAAAATCCCTTTTTAAAAAAAAATTTTTATGTTTATTTTTGAGAAAGTGACAGAGCATGAGCATGAGCAGGGGAGGGGCAGAGAGAGAGGGAGACACAGAATCCGAAGCAGGCTCCAGGCTCTGAGCTGTCAGCACAGGGCCCAACACAGGGCTTGAACCCATGAACTGCGAGATCATGACCTGAGCCGAAGTAGGAAGTTTAACTGACTGAGCCACCCAGGTGTCTCATGAAAAATCCCTTTAATCAATCAGTTTGCATCTCAAACAAGTCATAATTTAGATGATCGGCAAGAATAGACAGTTGGGCCAACCGTGGCCACACATGGTGTCATGTACCAGGAGTCAAATGGTATTTTCTAATACTTATTTTTTAAGTGGCTCATCAAAATGTTTAATGTGCTGGGCATCATTTCCCATTTGTTTTTGTCTAGTAGACTTGTAATGTTCCCTATGATAGAATTTCAGAGTAGGAAATTAGTATGAAGTTATTAAAGATGTTAAAATTAACAGGTTTATTATTTAAGGTGGCTTTTGATCATTTGTGTCCAAAACATATTACTGCTCTGTGTCTTCCCAACTGGATAACCTGGTTAGGACTCACTTTGGATTTATGTCAGTAACTCAAAGTCATTCAAAGACTGTGTTAAGTTCCTGCTATGTTAAGGAACTGTGCGGGCACTGTGGATACATAAGTGAACAAGATTCTTTGATTCTATAAAGTGTGAAAAATAACATAAGTTGAGCCCTTTTTAAAATCGAGACCGACAGCCATTCCATTTGGGAGGAACAGCCTTGCATGTCTTGCTTTCTAAACCTCTGAACTGGGGCAAACCACCAATATTCCAAGAAGTCAGCAAGAGTAAGAAAATCCTGTTTGAAAAGACTGATAAAAGTGAACTTTTGCCAAGTGACCACTTTACCTGACAAATCAATGAAGTACATAGAAATATAGCCCTTCTTGTCAGCACCAGTGAACTCTTACTAGAAACAACTTACTTGATTTTCCTTTTTTCCCGTAAAAGCCCTGAGTTCACCTTCTATAAATGGGACACTATCTGGGTTTCTACCTAAATCTGTGTACTCTGATGCAATTCTTTGATCCCAAATAAACATCTTGCTTCTTGAATGGGTTTCTTGGTTTTAGGTTGACAGAAATTTATAATTTAATATGATACTAAAAAATGTTTGTATTTTTATAAGTCAATAGTGGGTCAAGCCATTCATTAACCTCCTAATCTCCCACAGTGGTTAAGCACCTGAGACTGTATAGTTTTAAGCCTGTATTGCCTCTTAGGAATACTATATTTTATATTTATTCCTTCTCAAAATGCAGAGGAGAAATTTCTCTAGTTTTAAAACACTTGCATATTCCTCCTTCTTGCCAAGTGGACTCAAAATAATCTAACAACCAAGTTGTGTTCAGCAACTCAGGGTTGCCTACAACCTTTTTTTACAATAAACAGGCCCTCCAGCTTTAGACTGAGGAACGCATTGTGGTCATAATTATTTTATAGATAAGAAAAGTCATTATACCATATTCCATTCCAAATCCCACTGGTCACAATAGCCATCGTGCAGGAACTAAGAATTTTATGAATGCTTACTGGAATGAAACAGAAATCCTACTTATAATTCAAAGCATTGATTTACCTTTGAAAATGTGAGTAGGGAAAATGTATAGAAGGGAAAAAAATAAAGGGAGTGAGACTCATTTGAAAAATTTTAGCTGGAAAATCATTTTGCAAATATTTCAGACTGTGTTTTCTTGATTATATCTTTTCCTATAGTGCATGGTGTGTTTGACACTACACAATATGACATGTCAAAAGCAATATCAGAAATGGAAAACAAGGACATGGCAGGTTTGGGGCTCCGAACTCCAGGGTTTTTTTGTTTTTTGGGTTTTTGTTTTGTTTTGTTTTCATATAGCTTCACAACTTCGATTTCTCCATATATGGTCAACAAGAATTCATAGACTTACCTCTAAAATTGCCCTGTGATTTTTGTTCAATCCTCTCAAAGTCTCATTTGCTTGAAAAAAATTAAGAAAATTAAAAAAAAAAAGTAAGTACAAAATTCACAAATTTTTAGGACACAATGAACCATTTTTTTTAAATGTAACTTGATCTCCAAATCATTTTAAAGACACTGTAAAGCAGGCAATTTTAATATGTGGGAACAATGTGCTGTAATTCAGTTTCCAAAGGCCAAATTACAACTAGAGTCACCAATTATAACTGGAATTTCCAATTGGATGGCTTCTTAATACAGCATTTAAGGAGATGCTCAAGCATATTCTGAGAGGTTACTGAGGTTTTTGGAAAAAGTTTTTTAATTGAGTGCTTTATTTGTCATAATAGTGTATATTCTGAGCACCTGCAGTGTCCAGTTATATTTGTAACCCAGAACAGCCATTCAGTTTTATTGCCCACTTTCAAGTCTGGACCTGAGATATTATTTCCACCAAATGAAAGTCCAATCATCTCTCAGTACTTCCAACATCTGATGGGTCCACTGAACTAAGAAAGAATTTTAGTGAGTATTGGGGTGTGGCTCACAGTGTTGATGATGACAGGAAGGCACGCAGAGGTCAAGGAACCACAGCATGTTTTAGGCAAGTCAATTTGTGATGGTTCTTGGCCATAAGTGATGAATACTTACTGAGGTATATTGTGCTGCCCATGTTGGCATATAATTTCATTAGATTACTAACTGCTTTTAATAAGTTGCAACACTACTGGAAAAGTCTCACAGAGTTATCAAGTTAACTTCATTTAAAAATTTTTTTTTCAACGTTTTTTATTTATTTTTGGGACAGAGAGAAACAGAGCATGAACGGGGGAGGGGCAGAGAGAGAGGGAGACACAGCATCGGAAACAGGCTCCAGGCTCCGAGCCATCAGCCCAGAGCCTGACGCGGGGCTCGAACTCACGGACCGCGAGATCGTGACCTGGCTGAAGTCGGACGCTTAACCGACTGCGCCACCCAGGCGCCCCTAGTTAACTTCATTTAAAATGAAGAGTTCAGTAAAATCTGAAATCTGATTTCCCCGAACAAAAAAGCTTTGAAATTATTGGTTACAACTGTGTGAAAAAACTTATGAGACCATTATTCTAAGAAAATATATTGATATATTTAAAAATATAACAACCCAAAGATTAAATGTGGAACCTCCTCCCAAGCTACATTTTCATATCATTAGATCTAATATCAGTGATTTAATTTCAGGAAAAAAAAACACAATCCATGACAGATCTTTAATGGTTATTAGAATTTATGTTTTTTCTAGATTGTTCTTTATCTCATTTATAAATTTATTTTGCTTGTAAGGTTATGTAAGAATTATACTCATGTAGATTTTAGTTTTAGCTTTATTTTTGCACACTGAGGATCCAGGAATAAGTTTTTGCCTCTTAACAACGCCCATAAATACAGCACATATATAATTTATTATCCCACTGGGATACTCTGAAAGTGAAAGGGAACACAAATAATAATTACTTGGTAAGGCCAGGCATAAATCAGATCTTTTCTGGGCAAACTAAGATGTAGGGTCATTTAATATACATGACTCAAATATGGAAATTATTGATTCAATCAAAACGTTTTGTTTTGAAGGTGAAAAACTGCCACTTAAAAGTCACATGACTAGTTAGTGGCTACACTGACACTTTACCTTATGGTTTCTGAAATTATCTCTTTGACATTCCTGGTTTCATATAGAATTATAAAAAGGATTTTCAAATAACTACAGGCATATCTGCCACCAACTTTCAGCTGGCCGTCGAGCCAGGAAGGGTTAAAAGAATAGAGTACAAGCACCAGCACTGATTTTCCACTTTGCAAGTGAGTACTTAGGTGCAGCAAAATAAGTTTCTATTTATCAATACCCTCAACTGACTGAATTCACCATGTTACAATGTTTGGTAGTACATGGCAACAACATAGGTCAGAGTTACAAATACATTTGTCACCTCCTGTATATCACTGGCACACACCATACTGGGGCATGTGTTAGGCTCAGTGCAGTTCAGTTCAATACACTATAGCTCATTTATTTACTACTCTCAACCTTTCATAATAATACATGGTCTAAAAACCCAATTCAGGGGCGCCTGGGTGGCGCAGTCGGTTAAGCGTCCGACTTCAGCCAGGTCACGATCTCGCGGTCCGTGAGTTCGAGCCCCGCGTCGGGCTCTGGGCTGATGGCTCAGAGGCTGGAGCCTGTTTCCGATTCTGTGTCTCCCTCTCTCTCTGCCCCTCCCCCGTTCATGCTCTGTCTCTCTCTGTCCCAAAAATAAATAAACGTTGAAAAAAAAATTTAAAAATAAAAAAAAATAAAAATAAAAACCCAATTCAATAATATTCTTAATGCCAACTTTTTAATCTGGGAAGTGAATATATGTATTTTACAAAGTATTTCAACAAGTATGAAACAGGGTAATCATCCAAAGACCAGGAAATTCAGGTGGCTAGAACACTTTTCCTTCTTCAATAGCTTTCCAGATGATGAGGGTTTTATTATAATGTGCTTTACATTTGCTAATGTAGTTCTACTAAAAGCCACATAGTCTAAAATGGTATTTTACTCCTCCTCTCTCTTCCCCATGCATGCCATCATTAAACACCATTGATACAGAGCCACCTGTGTATACAGCACTCAACCAAGCATGGCATTTCTGAAGTAATTTGGAGAGAGATGACAGCAGGTGAAATTGGAATATTCCCAGAGGATGCTCATTCTGCATTCAGAAGCATTCCAGATATTTTTGAAGAATTTCTTTTTCCAATTTGCATTATTTCTAAATAAATTTCACATACTTTTCCAAGTTTACTAGCTGTATTGCAATATGTACATTAATATTTAAGCTTATGTCAGGCAGGCTTAGATATATGAATTAACTAAGAGGCATAAATTAAGTGCATGTTTATATGATATTCTGTGGAAGACATGTTATTGTGGCTTATAGCTTTGGAAAAGAGACAAAGAAGCCCAAGAAATCCTTTCTTAGTGACACTGCTATGCCTTGGAGTACCTTTTTGCACCATCCTTAGACTGCACATGGCAGCAAAAAACAAATAAACAAACAACCCAAAAAACAAAAAAACCTGCCAGTGGACTTTGGTAAATAAATTCAGGAAATTGAATTTGCTAATAGTTTAAATCACAATTTTTAATGACCTGAGCTGAAAACAAAAGTCAGATGCTTAGCTAACTGCGCCATCCAGGTGCCCGTTTTGCTTTTTTAATTTACCAATGCACCTTGAATAGCATTTCATAGTAAAAATGTAAAAGGGTTCCATTCTTCCGTATTTATGAAACTCTGCATTAAGACTTTGGAATGACTCTAACCTATTATTCCTTCAGTCAATGATGAAATCAATAATCACATATTCTTACTCTACTGCACATTTAGAGGTATAGCGGAAACAACTTTCTGAGGACTGGAATTGCTCTATCAATGGATCCTAAGGCCATGTTGCCCTCAGCAGAAGTTGTATGTCAATACTCTAACCAGCAAGTAGGAGAGCTAAACACTGAAATTTAAGTCATATTTCTAAATTCTAGTCAAATTTCTGTGCTCTTATTTTAGGAAAATATAGAAATCATTCAGAGTAAATCCTAACTATATATATACATATATATACATGTATATATATGTATATATATAAAATCTCTCCATATATATATGTATTATGTGGGACAAACCATCACCATCATATTTATCAGATATTTAAAGGAAAGAGTCTCCTTAAGCAGCAACATTCAGTTTACTGGAAATGTTCAGCTGCATGTTCAGCTAGTGGAAACCTACATCTTTACATGTCAAAGTACTAAAAATAAAATAACATAATGGTGAATCAGATTACAAACAAATTGAATCGGTCATACTATTCACTGCTTCTGAAACAAAGTAGACTACAAAAACACTTGAAGTTTCTGCTTACAGTCTGTTGATTCAAATAAAAATTATCACCTGCCGCTCCCCCCACTGACACACACACACACACACACACACACACACACACACACACACACACATTTTCACCTCTTTCTAATGATTCTCCCATGTTTTCTATGAATAAAAAATGCCTTAAAGTGTACTTGACTGAACATTTTGCAGCTTGGGGTTCTTACTCCAATATCCTGATTCTTTTCATTTTGTTGTGTGTTTTGGGGGGGACAAATTGGAAACCTTAACCCAGTCAGTTAACTGCCAAATCTCAGAAGTAGGTGAACTCTGATTTTTGTTTGTTTGTTTCTGTGCTGGAATGATTGGATAGCATTCCAAGTCAGCTCAAAATTCAAAAATAATTTTAATATGCTTCCTTATACATATGGCCAACCATTTTTTTAAGTTTATTTATTTATTTTGAGAGAGACAGTGACACAGTGTGAAGGAGGGGTGGAGAACAAGGGAGAGAGAGAATCTCAAGCAGGCTCCACACTGCCAGCACAGATGCGGGGCTTAAATTCACAAAACTGTAAGATCATGACCTGAGTCAAAGCCAAGAGTCGGACACTTAACCAACTGAGCCAGCCAGGCAACCTCCAACCATTTCTAAAAATTTAGTGAAGTCCAAAGTAAAAGTTCACAATGTTTCTCAATTGTGCTTTCTTTCAATCCACTGCCAGTGTGCTATTCATGCCCATTTCATTCTTATATGTATTATTATAAAACTCCCTAAAAAATACACACACATACATTACCCTGGGATTAGCTGTGTATTTCAATTATTTTTTGCCACACTTATTTCTGAGAGCAGTAGGAAGGTGGGTCTTTGTTTATGCAGATGATTTTATGAAAGTATGCAATAGCTCTATACAGTAAGAAGTTATATGATATTAATTAGCTAATAAACATTATAAATTCTGTATATATACATTTTAAAACATTTTAGATTACTAATAATCCTTAAATTTGTTAAATTAATAAAAATAAAACTAATTTCAAGAAGATATCACTTGAAATGCATGCTCTTAGAGTAGAAAAAATATATTATTGTTGGCACCTTGGGAGGAAGAAAACAATATAATATCATGAAAAAATTCACCTCAGAGAAGAAAGTCAGTGGGAAAGAAATGAAAGTCAGATTAGTTTATATATAAAAACAGCTGGAAGGCCTCTAGTTGGCTGAATTCAGTAATTTCTAGGTTATTACAAGGTAGATGAATGTGTATTTTAGGTTGTTTGTAAGGTGTCTCACACATAAAGACAACATTGTGTACAATAAATGTGTTTACAAATAGAATGGTATATTCATATATCAGTAAGAAATTGTCTTTTTTAAAAATTTACAAATGATTGTGTTGCCAATGTCTAGTTACAATCTGGGTTTACACTAGCTGTATTTTAATATTACAAATATTAAAATATATTTCCCTTTTCATTTTCAATAACAAACAAATGATATTGAGAATGTTACATTGGAGTTGTAGGGCTAAGCTGGAATGTTAATAAAAGATTAGTCTTTTATGAACATGAGCTGTGTTTAATCCCTTCTACGCTCACATGCTGTGTGATATGGGGAAAGTCATTTTACATTTATAATACTCAATTTCTACATATGACAATAATCTTAATAATTTAAACATTATTCCTTTATTCTGCCATATTGAAGATACCCAAAATAACATAAAGCATTTAACACAATGTTAGGCACAGTGTTACCATCATCATCACCATCATCTCCTGTAGGTTTAGCCATATAATACATGATCTTGACCCACAAGGAGTTAAAAAACTGGAGTAAGTTTTTATGAATAAGATATGCTCCTGGTGGGCCAAGATCGTTTATTATTAATACTTAAATCCCCCACATAAGGTCAATAATAGAATAAACCAGTATTAACAGAGCATCTACTGTGTGTTGTACATTCTGTTTAAACATTTTCCAGATATTTTAAGTGCTGTTAACTTTTTCTGAGATGTAAGTCCTTTAATGCTAAAGAGCTGATAGGTAGGGAACATGGCCACAGACATAGGTCTCCAAAGATTGTAGATTTTCTACAACATCCTCTGATTCCTCTCCAGGACCTGTGCCAGGTACACAGTAGATATTCAGTTCAAATTTGTGGAATAAAAAAAAGTAACCTAAGAAATAAAGCCTGAATATCAGATTCTTTATGAATGAAAATCAATTGAACTAATAATCTTTGGTAATATCATCATATGTCCCTAGTTTGCTTTAACAAGATGGTGCATATGATGAACTTAACTTGGCCCATATTTTTATCATAAATGTTATTACAGAGATTTTACTTTGGTGTTCTGTAGATTTTACTTCCAAAGCCAATAAAAACAAATACCAGAAGTAACTTATGAGCACCACTTCCACTGTAGGTGGGCTCTGAATTAAACCCACCACAGTTCAGTAATTGTCTGCCAAAAATGAGCCCTGAGGAATGGCTGTTCACAAAGCTGCACGCTATCTTCAATATGGACTTTTCAAATACTGGTTCTCATCATTTGTACAGTTCATTAGCCATACTGGCTTGCAAACAAGCAAATTAGATTACTGTAGGACATTGGGCCAAATATTAACAGATATTATCATTCTGAGAATTCACTTTCAAGTTACAGTATAGATACACTGGAAAAGCTTAAAATGACATTCTTCTCTTAAATCAATTCCCTGTCAGCATGATCTCAAGTTACATCCAACACATTTGAGACCATTGGGAGAGAAGTTCAATTTAAATTAGACACAATTTAAGTCTGAAAATAACTTGACTGAAAAGGAGTACTTTTTAAAAATATACACTGAGATGCAGAAACATACATAAAACTAATTAATGGGAAATAAATGATTATTGATTAACCTAATAAAGTTTGGGGTTGCTTTAGTCTCCTCAAGTAGATAAACTAAAGGTCCTTCAAAGGAGTTCAAACTAACTCAGGATAGTTTCTTCTTTTTTATTAATTTACTTAGCATCTTTTATTTATATACCTGAATTAAAAAACAGACTCATGTTTGCTTGTTTGTTTTATTCAGGTACATAAGTGGATGGGATTATGATTAATGTAAATAGATGAGATCAACATTTAGTTTTTAATAGGCCCTGGGAAGCAGAATTACTAAATCAACATCATTAAAGTACCCGTGTTCCTTGGAAATGGGTTTTACCTCAATGGCGTTTTGTCTCATATCCAAAGCACTGAAAAGCAGGTCTTATAATAGCTCATTATACAGTTTGAAAGAATAAAACACCTGTGTGAATTTGTGTCTTCTCTTCTAAAAATAAGCTTATATACCTCATTAATAATCTACAAGTGTCACAGTCAAGCTGCTCCATAAATAAAAGAGATAAAGTACAATTCCAAGGAAATCATTTCACAAGATTATCTGTATAAAGTCTCTAAAATGACCAGTTTGTATGCCTAAGCTCATGGAAAAGTCAATTCTGAATCAGAGAACACCAAAGCTCTTTGAGTTGAATGGGAACAAAATAATCATCTAATAATAAAGAAAAGACAATCAGATGTGGCCTAGGAAGGAATTGGACATTATTATACATCCTAGTATCATCATCTTCATCACCATTGCCATCATTATTAATATTTTTCAGATATTACTTCAACACTCAGAAAAATTAGCACCCTTAGTCAAGAGAAAAAAAACCCAAAATTTCTTGCCCAATTGATATTTAAATCTCATCCAAATTCTGGTTTAAAAGGCAAACATCAAGCACAGATCCAGTTAAGAGGAACCTTAATAAATAGAACTTTGCTTAAATATATATATAGAGAGAGTACAAAATTTATATGAATTCTAGTGATGAGAAACATAAATCAAATTATTGTTCCAATAGATTATTTGAAAAAGATAAAGAAAAATTAAATCTGTTGCTGACTGGTAAGTGCAGTTAAGAGTCAAACTTTCTGGGGCACCTGGGTAGCTCAGTCAGTTAAGTGTCCAACCTTGGTGCAGGTCATGAGCTCATAGTTCATGGGTTCAAGCCCCACATTAGGCTCTGTGCTGACAGCTCAAAGCCTGGAGCCTGTTTCAGATACTGTGTCTCCCTCTCTCTCTGCCCCTACCCTACTCACACTCTGTCTCTCTCTGTCTTAAAAATAAATAAACATTAAAAAAATTTTAAAAAGAGTCAAACTTTCTGAGTTTATGTTTCCTGTGTACTACTTGATTTTTTCTGTGATCTCAATTAAATTCATCTTTTCAACTTCTAGGTTTCTCATCTTTCAAAGGCAGGTCTATTAGGACCTAAATTATAGAGTTGTTGTGACTACCACTTTGTTTAATACATGTAACATGCTTAGTATAGAATCTAGGAAATACTAAGTGCTCATTCTTAGGCATTGTGAGTAATATATGGTTCACAGTATCCATTTTCTTAAAGAGGAGAGAACTTCAAGAAAGCACCTAATGTGGAGAAGTACAATGTCATACACAAAGACAGTAAATTGCTGGAGGAAGCCAAGTAATTGTTACATTGTAAGAGGTCATGCTTCTCCTCTCCTCAATCTAAGAATTCAGAAAAAGGCTCAATTTATTCCCAAGACAGTCACTGGGAACCCACTGGCAAATAAGTAGACAAAAACTTTGCTTTTCCTTCTAGAAGGAAAAGACAGAAAAATACACATGAATATCAATGACTAAAAAAGCAGCAGATTCTTATATTTCCTTGTTTATTTGTAAGGAACAAAGATATTAATCATATAATATTACTAAATATATAATAATTTGAGAGTGATTGTATTGTTGACATCTGGAGAGGTAAGTGGCTACATTAAAAGATTTTACTTAGTAATGTACATCAAACGGGCCTCTCTGAAGAACCTCCAGTATTACAAGATTTCTAAAACTATCATGGATATATCACACAGGAAAGACTGGAGATAAAACATTTCATCTTTAGTCTATTAACTTACCAGGAAGGAAGTACACAACTGACAAAGAAATAGTTCATCAAGTAGCCCACTGAAGGAAAAAAAAAGTCATAATTGCTGTAAATTCTAAAAAGTGAGAGTTCACAGTTGTCATACATATTAGCACACTGGATAGGATAGAATGATTCCATAGATTTGCAAACAGTTGGTTAAAAGTTAGGTCCAGTTGTAGAAAGAGAAGTTTAAAAACCAACACCATTTGCAACTGCATGAAAAAGAATAAAATACCTAAGAATAAACTTAACCAAGGAGGTCAACTACCTATATTCCAAAAACTATAAAACACTAATAAAAGAAAATTGAAGATAACACAAAAGTGGAAAGATAGTCCATGTTCATGGATAGGAAGAACTAATATTGTTAAAATGCCCATAATGCCCAAAGCAATCTATAGATTCCATGTAATCCCTACCAAAATACCAACAGCACTTTTCACAAAACTAGAACAAACAATACTAAAATTTATATGGAACCACAGAAGACCCCAAATAGCCAAAGAAATCATGAGAAAGAAGAATAAAGCTGGAGTATCACAATACCATATTTCAAGATATACTACAAATCTGTAGTAAGCAAAACAGTATAGTACTGGCACGAAAGTAGACACACAGATCAAAGAACAGAGGTACCAGAAATAAATTTATGCATATATAGTCAATTACACTATGACAAAGGAGGCAAGAATATACAGTGGGGGAAGAACAGTCTCTTCAATAAATGGTGCTGCGAAAACTGGACAGTTACATGTAAAAGAATGAAACTGGACCACTTTCTTTCACCCTACACAAAAATAAACTCAAAATGGATTAAATATCTAAATGTGAGACCTGAAACCATAAAAATCCTAGAAGAGAGCACAAGCAGTAATTTCTCTGACATCAACTGTAGCAATTTTCTAGATTCATCTCCTGAGGCAAGAGGGGGAAAAAAAGCAAAACTAAATGGTTGGTACTACATCAAAATGAAAAGCTTCTGTACAGCAAAGGAAACAATCAACAACAAAAAAGACAACCTACTGAAAGAGAGAAGATATTTGTAAATCATATGTTCAATAAGGGGTTAACATCCAAAATGTATAAAGAACTTACACTTAACCCTAAAAAGACAAACAATCTGAAAAAAAAAATGGGCAGAGGACCTGAATAGGTATTTTTCCAAAGAAGACATCCAGATGGCCAACAGACACATAAAAAGACGCTCAACATCACTCATCATCAGGGAAATGCAAATAAAAACCACAATGAGATACCGCCTTACATCAATTTGAAGAGCTAAAATCAAAACGAAAAGAAACAGTAAGTGTTAGCAAGGATATGGAAAAGGAACCCTCGTGCACTATTGGTGGGAATGTAAACTGGTGTGGCCACTATGGAAGCACTGTAGAGGTCCCTCAAAAAATTAAAAATGGAAATATTATATGGTCCAATAATTCCACCATTGGGTATTTAACCAAAGGTAAGGAAAATGTGTTGTACACACACACACACACACACACACACACACACACACAAACAAACGCAGAGGAATATTATGCAGCTATAAAAAGGATGAGATTGTGCCATTAGAGACAACATGGAAGGACATAGATGGTATTATCAAGTGAAATAAGTTTGAGAATGACAAATACCATATGATTCCATTCATAAGTGGAACCTAAAAAACAATAACAAGAAATGAATAAACAAATAAAAGCAGAATCATACCTATAAAAGAGAACAAACTGATGGTTGGCAGAGGGGAGGGGTTAGGAGGTTGAGCAAAATGGGTTAAGGAGAGAGGGACAACAGGAATAGGAACCAGATAGTGTTTACAAGTCAGACACAGCACCCATTTCAGTTCCTTGTATACACATTGCTTTCCAAGGGACACTTTTTATACGATTTACTTTCCTGGGAATTTTTTTTAACTCCAATCTCCTCCAACTTTACAAAGTTATCTTCTATACCCCAGATAAAAATATCACTTTCCTCATTCTAAATTAGGTCCACCTGTTACACATTTTCATAACACTATGTTCTGTCCTTTATAGCATTTATCTCAAAGGAAGTTTGGGGATTATTTTTTTGGTTACTTAATATCTTTGTCTGCCAATGGAACGTAAATTTTATTGCACCATTTTTTATGATAAGAACAGTAACATCCAGAATGTTCATCAGTGTATGATTTTGTGTTTTTATACCCCCTACACTTAAGATTGGTGCATGGTACATGCATAATAGCCACACCAAGATAGATTTCTGTTGGGTCTGGCAAAAATAGGAACCCAGATAAATTATGTTAATATTCTTATACAATGTATAGTCTTATTTTAAAGATAAACTCCAAGGATGTCTCTGAACTAAACAGGTTTAGGAAAAGAAGCACTGATAGAATGAGTGTATACCTGTTAAAAGAATTTTATGAATATTTACCTTTATCTTAATTTAATGTTGGCATGCCTATTTGAAAATATTCTTATTGTGATAATAGTAAATAAAAAGTTATGATTTTGTTTTTACATTTGAGCTACTTTTAATTTTTATTGCTCTGGAAACCTGAACTTAAGTGGGTGCTTACTTATGCATTCTGGAGTACTCTAATCTACCAGTGATGCTTTTCTAATGAAAAGTCTAATTTGAGCAAAACTTCATGTGACTGGAACTAGAAACCTTAGCTACTGAGATGATAACAAAAAGATGCCACATGCAGGTAAAACTGACAAATGCTTCAGAATTAAGTGAGGAGACAGGTGTCATCAAGCTATGTCATCTTCAGTTCCCAAGATATTTTACATTTTTCTAAACTTGACTGCCTGAGACATAAGTTAGGAACGAAATGATATCATTAAAATTCAGTCAGCATCTCAGGCTAGAATTTCACTCCGTGTTTAACTCAAATCCCCGGTAAAACTTTTGGACGCCGTTTTTGCATAATTCTCAAATGTTCCTTGCTGCTCTCAGAGTTGCATCTTTCTGTCTTCTGCTTCCAAATCATGGCTAACAGCAAACCAGACAAGGCAAAAATAAGAGAAATATGTACGTTTGAATGAGAGCTAGTCATTATAATTCACCATGCCAGGTAATAGTAGTCAACATATTTCCCATACCCTCCCTTTACCTTCCATAATTGGAATGATCAATATAAATAGAGGAGGCTGATAATAAATGTTGGCCATGCAAATACGAACAGGAGCTGACTTTAAAAATAAAAAGAGAGAGAAGACATTATTTACACTTCCAAAAAACCCATCATAATCAATTTTACTCATTTCAGAGACACCTTGCCGATCACAAGAAGGCAGGATTAGTTGAAATCTCCCCAGCTGCCAACTGTTGCACCAAATTCTTCCACAGATGCTCCTTCTATTCATTCATTAAGACTATGTGAGCCACTTAGACTCCTACAAGTAACCCATCATTTGGTTTGAGGAACAGAATGATAAACTAATATGTGCTGTGACAGGAAACCATGCTTCTCCTGAGTGGCATCCGAACACCTCTCTACTTGAACACAGCTATTATAACACTGAAAATTAATGATGCAAGAAAGAACCTCAGCAAAAACTAGTAATAAAGCTCTGGAGGGGTGCAGCCTTGTGTGCAAGAGTCTGAGTGTGTATGTTTGTGTGCACATGCAATTCTGCGCATGAATTTGTGTATGTCTGCATAGAAAAGACTGACAGAGAGACAGAAAGCACTAGAGACCAGACTAACATATAAACTGGAAGTTAGTTTCAATGGCAGAGACCTAGTGCAATCAGATTTTCAGACCAAGCGCTGTGCTTGGCACATAGGAAACTTTATTTAAATAAAACTATAGTTAAAATAACTAACCATAGGTATTTTATGAAAGAACAGAGATGTTGTGGGGTCAGTAAATTACCATGGATGGTTTTGTTGCCAGTGAAAATCACCTTAAAAGCTAAGAGACGAATGCTTTGAGTCTGTAAATTGGGTTTTTTTATGTTAAGTTTCTTTGAAATTAGGGTCCAGTAAAAGCTGTGTAAAATGAATGTAACACTTGAAGATTAGTTACAAAAATTTATTTTAACTGACAGCTGTCGGCAATTCAGGGATGATTCCCCTGTTAAACAACTGGTAGTATTTTAAGTGAAGCTTTTATTATTAGGAACCTCACAAATGAATATAAAGAGGGTACTTCCCCTGAAGACTGCTCTTTAGGAACTTGTCAAATGTTCTTATTTTCATTTTCCTCACTGAGTGAATTATTTCAGCACTAAGCATTTGTGCATCATGTATATTAGTTTTCCAGACTCAAAAAAGGTAATAATTTTCTTATTTAGGCTCTTTTGAAGAAGTATACTTACTGTGTCAGGTGTCAAGTAAATGAACAAACTTTATAAACTATGGCTTGCAGTTATTAGAAAATAATCATGGAATTATTGAATCTTCAAGTTGGAAAATGATCCATCATGATCATTTCCATTAAATAAACAATTTATGCAAGTAAAAACTTAGGCAGTAATGCAATACATAAGAAGACAAGTATTTAATTACCATAAATTTATATTATGAGTTTAAATTAATAATTATGTATTACAAAACTAAATAGAAGGAATGAGTATTTTAGGACTAAAAAATTTCAAAGCTACAGTTTTATACCTGAAATATTCGGCTAAATATTTATTTCTGTAATTTGTTTAGGTTGAAATCCTGCTATAACAAACTATAATATTACAAAGTGTAACCCTTTAATCTATTTGAAATCTAGGATTATTTTCCAATGAATTGGTCTCAATTTGAAAAATGGAATTTTCTTTCAATTTTGAACAGTTTTGAACTTTCAAATTCAAATTTAATTTTTAATTTTAATAATTTACATATTTGTTGATCTCTAACTTGAGATTGAATAATATAGTCAGACATTTATAAATATTCGTTGTTTAGCCAAAATAATTTTTCTAACATATCTTATAAAATTTTAAGGTTGAAAATGCCATATATGTGGTAGGATTCAATAGAGATTACTATAAACTTTTAAAAAAGGATTGTTATAAAAATAACATATTAGCATGTGATACAGTTCAAAAAGTGAAGATTTTATCATGCAAAATGAGTTTCACTCCATCTTGACACAAATCCTACGACTCATCACAAATTACTATTGTCAAGGGGTGCCTGGGTGGCTCAGTCGGTTAAGCGTCTGACTTCAGCTCAGGTCATGATCTCACAGTTTGTGGGTTCAAGCCCCATGTCGGGCTCTGTGCTGACAATGCAGAGCCTGGAGCCTGCTTCGGATTCTGTGTCTCCCTCTCTCTCTGCCCCTCCCCTGCTCATGCTCGGCCTCTCTCTGTCTCAAAAATAAATAAAAACATTAAAAAAAACAAATTATTATTGTCAAAAATATATTGTGTATTCTTCTATATGCATTGTATGGACTACTATAATTTATTTGATCTGTTTCCTATTTATGATACTAGTTTTTCCCAGTCTTTTTATTATATCATTGTTGCAATCAACATCCTTGTACATATATTTTGGAGTGCACAAGTGAGTGTTTTTTTTTTTTTATTTTATTCACTTTTGAGAGAGAGAACGAGAAAGAGGAGGACAGAGGATCTGAAGTGTGCTCTGTGCTGACAGCAGCGAGTCTGATCCTGGGCTCTAACTCATGAAAGATGAGATCATGACCTGAGCCAAAGTCAGACACTCAAACAACTGATCCACTCAGGCACCCTACAAGTGATGTTTTTATGAAGTATATTAGGCTACAGTAACAATTCCACAGCGTCAGTGGTTCAACCAGTTTATTTCTTATCTACAAAGTCTGCTGCAGTTTCAAAGAATCTCATAAGGAATTGTCCTCCATGTGGTGACACAGTGCTTCTGCTATTTTGAATTTTTGTTCCGTTATCCTGACCAGTGGCTAACTCCATGATCACCACAGCAAGAGAAGACTCAAGAATCACAGCAGTAACTAAATGTCTCAGTGTGTAAATGACACTTACCACTTATTCTCCCCAGCCATTGGCCAGAATTAATTATATAACTCTACTTGCCAAGGGACATAAAATTATAATTTTCTCATTTGCCCAGAAGGACAGAGGTGGATGTGTGGGAGCAATAGAAGCCTCTACCACAGATAAATCCTAGAATTGATACTACTTTGCCAAAGTTCATGTTCAGGTAACTTCAACATATATTAACAAATTATCCAAAGATAATACATCCCTTATATCATCAATAAATTAAAAATGTAATAATTTATTTAGTTTTGCAGGTTGAGTCCAGTTTTAAGCAGGCTAACTATAAGACCCAGTATATCTGAATGGTGATTCTTTATCTTTCTAAATTATAATCGGGACTATCCAAAAGTTAATGAATTATAATGCACTATTACGAAAAGAAAGCTGGTTCCATGTTCACCAGTTATTGTACAACAATCACACCAAAGCAAGAGAATGAATCTAGAAGGCTCATCTGAGTCCTTTCCCATGTTCAGCTTAAATAAGCTGACCTTGTGGTTTTAACTTTCCTCAAGTTAGTTGGCCTGAATAGGCAAAACCGACAAACACAACAATAAAGGAAATAATCAAAAGAAAACACCAATAGAGAACTGCAAACTTGCACAGCAAAACATTTCCAAGAAACTTAACTGTATGTACAGCACTAGTAGGAGTTTTATTCTGTAAACTTCATGGAAACAAATTAAACTTGGCAGCCAAACCAATTCATTTCCTGTTTGTTAAATTTAATACAAAAAAAATTAATATTTGTAAAGTGATCTTGTTAATTCCCTAAATTATCAGCAATATGTTAAAACTATTTTTTAAGTAAGCAGTAGTACATAAACATATGAAGGAGCACTGTTTGAAAAGTGTTACCTGAGGATTTACAGAAAGACGTTCATTTCATTAGAATGTAACAAGTTAGAGATATTGAGTAAAAATCCAAAAGGTCAAATAGGTTTTAAGTAGCGCAAAAAGCTGGCATATTATTATCAGAAATTGTTTAAATTAAAGCAAGCTCCAAATGTGGTTTAAATGTAATTTTAGTGGATTTATTTACTTTTTATATTTCCCAATACCCTCATCTTTCCTTTATTTTTGCAATAAGCTATAAGTGATCTTGCAACACTATTCTGACTGAATTTACTAATTTTTAAATTAAATTTGTACCTCTATATGCAATATTGGAATCAGATATATTTTAACTTAGTAAAATAAATGTGCAGTATTTTTTTTCTTTTCTGGGCTTTTAAACAATGTAAGAAGTAAATAAATGATTTAGTCTTTAAAGAAGTTAAGAAAAAAAACTTGCCTCCATACAAGCTAGTATTTTTTTTTAACTTTTAACTTTTTTCCCCCGATTACTTCATCTATCATTCATCTATCATTATTTAGTAATAGATCTAAATATAGAAGCTGAAATATAAAAAATACTGGAAGAAAAAATAAGCACAAAAAATAGATAAGTTGAAATTCAGCAAAATAAAAATCTTTTTACAACAAATTATTATGAACAAAATTCTCAACAGGATACTAGCAAATCAATCCAACAAAACATTAAAAGAATTATTCACCACAATCAAGCGGGATTTATTCTGTGCTGCAGAGGTTGTTTAATATCTGTAAATCAATCAATGTGATACACCACATTAATGAAAGAAAGGATAAAAACCACATGATCCTCTCAACAGATGCAGAAAAACATTTGACAAAATACAGCATCCATTCTTGATAAAAATGCTCAATAAAGATAGAAGGAACATACCTCAACAACATAAAGGTCATCTATGAAAGACCCACAGCTAATATCATCCTCAATGGGGAAAAACTGAGCTTTTTCTCTGTGGTTAGGAACAATACAGGGATGTCCACTCTCACCATCGCTATTTAACATTGTATTGGAAGTCTTTAGCCCCAGCAATCAGACAACAACAACTATAAAAAAATAAAATAAAAGGCATCCATATGGGCAAAGAAGAAGCCAAACTTTCACTATTTGCAAATGACATGACACTCTATGGAAAAACCTAAAAGGCTCCACCAAAAAATTGGTAGAACTAATATATGAATTCAGCAGAGCCATAGAATATAAAATCAATACACAGAAATCTATTGCATTTCTATACACCAATAATGAAGCAGCAGAAAAAGAAATCAGGGACTTGACCCCATTAACAATTGTGCCAATATCCATAAGATACTGGGAATAAACCTAACCAAAGAGGTAAAATATCTGTACTCTGAAAACTATAGAACACTTATGATTGAAGAGGACACTAAGAAATGGAAAAACATTCATGCTCATAGATTGGAAGAAAAAACATTGTTAAAAGGTCTATACTACCCAAAGCAATCCACACATTTAATGCAATCCCTATCAAAATACCACCAGCACTTTTCATAGAGCTAGAACAAACAATCCTAAAATTTGTATGGAACCACAAAAGACCCCAAATAGCCAAAGCAACTCCAAAAAAGAAAAGGAAAGCTGGAGCATCCTGATTCTGGTATCTTACAGATATACAGGTATCTTACTCGTCATGATCTGATATCTTACAAAGCTGTAGTCATCAAGATAGTATGGTATGAGGATAAAGACACACAAATCAATGGAGTAGAATAGAAAACCCAGAAATGGACCAACAACTATATGGTCAACTTATCTTCCACAAAGCACGAGAGAATATTCAATGGAAAAAAAGACAGTCTCTTCAACAAATGGTGCTGGAAAAACTGGACAGCAACATGCAGAAGAATGAAACTGGACTACTTTCTTACACCATACACAAAAATAAATTCAAAATGGATGAGATACCCCAAATGTGAGACAGGAAGCCATCAAAATCCTAGAGGATAACATAGGCAGCAACCTTTCTGACGTCAGCCATAACAACTTCTTACTAGACCCATCTCCAGAGGCAAGGGAAACAAAAGCAAAAATGATCCATTGGGACCTCATCAAGAAAAAAAGCTTCTGCACAGTGAGGAAACAATCAACAAAGCTAAAAGACAGTGTACAGAATGGGAGTAGATATCTGCAAATGACATATCTGATCAAGGGTTAGTATCCACAATCTGTAAAGAACTTATCAAACTCAACACCCAAGAAATAATCCAGTTAAGAGATGGGAAGATAGCATGAATAGACATTTTTCCAAAGAAGATATCTGGATGGCTAACTGACACATGAAAAGATGCGCAACATCACTTATCATCAGGGATATACAAATCAAAAACCACAATGAGATACCACGTCATACCTGTGAGAATGGCTAAAATCAACAACACAAGAAACAACAGGTGTTGACAAGGATGTAGGGAAAGGGGAACCCTCTTGCACAGTTGGTGGGAATGTAAACCAGTACAGCCACTCTGGGAAACAGCATGGAGTTTCCTCAAAAACTTAAAAATAGAACTACCCTACAATCCAGTAATTGCACTACCAGTTACTTATCCAAAGGATACAAAAATACTGATTTGAAGGGGTACGTACACCCAGATGTTTATAGCAGCATTATCAGCAATATCCAAATAATGGGAAGATCCCAAATATCCATTGACTCATGAATACATAAAGAAGATGTGGTACACACACACACACACACACACACACACACACACTGGAATATTATTCAGCCATTGAAAAGAATGAAATCTTGTCATTTGCAACAATGTGGATGGAGTTAGGGTGTATTATGTTAAGCCAAATAAGTCAGTTGGAGAAAGACTAATACCATATAGTTTCAATCATATGTGGGATTTAAGAAAGAAAACAGATGAACATACGGGAAGGGGGAAAAAATAGAGGAAACAAACCATAAGAGACTCTTAATGATAGAGAAAAGAGGGTTGATGGAGAGAGGTGGATAGGGGATGGGCTACTAGATGGGTGATTAGATGGGTGATGGTTATTAAGGAGGGCACTTGTTATGATGAGCCCAGGTTGTTATATGTAAGTGATGAACCACTGAATTCTACTCCTGAAACCAATATTGCACTGTATATTGACTAACCGGAATTTAAATAAAATTTGAATAAAAAAATGAAACAAATTTTTATAAGCATAAAATCGTTACAGGGTAGAAGAAAGTATTCACAATACATGTATCTGTCAAAATATTTGCATCCAGAATTTATATAAACCCTTAGAACTCAACAAAAAAAGCAACTCATTTTAAAAACGTGAAGTGTTAGATACTTAACAAAAGGAGATATAGGAAAGTTATCAGAAGATACTTAATTTCATTATTAATTACTAATTACTAATTTTGAAATAAAATTGTTTATGATATGCAGTAAGGGTTAATTTTCACATTTTTAATATCAATATTTAGTTATGTCTGTCCCATTTCTTTTAAAAGAATGTATCATTTCTCCCCTTCAATTACCATAGTGCCAGGATTAAAAAACACTTGAACATATACATGTAAATTATTTCTAGGTTGTTATTTTGTTCTATTGATTTATATATGTATTTATATATGAATATGACTATTTTTAAATGTCTTTAACTTTATATTAGATCATAAAATTTCTCTTATTATGTCTTTATTATATTATTATTTTAATTAGAGTAATTTCCAGTTCTAAGACATCCATTTTCTTATTTGTAATTTTATTTCCTCTGTTAAGTTTCCTGCTTCCTTATTAAAATCATATTTTTCTTTAATTATGTGAGCATATTTTATAATAGCTTCTTTAAGGTGTTTGCTAACGCTACTATCTGGATTATTTCAATGTCAGTTTTTATTGAGTGCCATTTTTTCTGAACTATGGCTACAAGTTTCCAGTTTTTTGCATATCTAGGAAATCTTTATTACATCCTGGACAATGTAGATAGTATGTTGCAAAAATTTTGGATTCTGTCATTCTCCTCTGCAGACTGCTGACTTTTGTAGTAGGCAGTATAACTACTGAGTGATTACCCCATCCTACTCTAGGCTTGCTTTGATGCTCTGTTAGGGCAGGTCTCTGGAAAACCTAAAATGTTTCTCAAACCTCTCTAACTAGATGCTACTCAAACTGTCTTGCATATCTTGTAAGGATTTGATTTAGACTCTGTAAGCATGGATCTAGAGTAGGTCCTATTCTAGGATGTGATACTTGCTTCTTACAGGAGACTTTTCTGAAGTCTCAGCAGGGTGTCTAAAGAGTGTTAATGAGGTACTAGGTATTTCTGACACTCTTTGAAAACATAATGACCCCCAACATCACTAGACCTCTTAGTATCTTTGTTCTGCTCTCAGCTTCACAGCAGCTATTCTTGGTGACCCTCAAATAGTCTTATTCTGTGCAGGTGCTACCCAGGTGAAGACACATGAAACCCAAACAGGTTTCTGGAAATTACCTTCTTTCTTCAAGTCCCTTCTCTGCTGCATTGCTTCAGCTTCCATTCACACGTATCTATGCCTCCTCATCTCAGCAAAACTGCTAGGTTCTGATTGGATTCTAGCTCATTAGGCTGTAGTCAGTTATTTCTCCAAGGAAACAACTGGAACAATTTGGGGACTTATGTCTTGAGTTTCCCAGCTCTCTAGACTTGCAATCTTCTTTGCCTTTTCTTCTCTGGTTCCTGGATTTCTAAACTAGAAAATGAAAACTGTAATACTGATTGATTTCTAAGTTCTTTCCCAGTTCTAGTCTTCCATGAGTCTGGAATATAGAAGTTACTTTGTTTGCAATGTAACTTTTGTTTTCCATGTTTATCGGGCACTAAAGGGTTTGTAAAGAAATATTGATATATTTTTATAATAATAAACTATTCACAAAGATATATAAACAGCTTATACAAATATAAACTAATACTAAAGGGATGTCTGGGTGGCTCAGTGGTTTAAGCAGCTGAATTCGACTCAGGTCATGATCTCAGTTTGTTAGCTTGAGCCCCATGTTGGCTCTGTGCTGAGAGCTCAGGTTCAGATTCTGTCTCTCCCTGTCTCTCTGCCCCTCCCCTGGTAGTGTTCTGTCTTTCTAAAAAAAAAAAAAAAAAAAAGTAAAGGTTAAAAAAATTTTTTTAATTAATATTGAAGAGTAAGTTACTTACAGTTTATAAGTCACTTATGTTACCAATATCTTTCAATATTCCAATCAATTATTCAAAAAACATTACATCTAAGAAGTTGAAGAATCTACTCCAGCTACTTGATTGCCCTTAGAATGAAACAGCAGAAGAATCTCCTCATAATCACGGCAATTCAGTCTCATTTATCCAAGAGTATAATTGTCAGAGGTGATTTTGCACCTGGATTCATACCTAATATTGGACTCACAATTAAGAAAACACTATCTAAATTATTCAAATTAATGAATTAACTAACTAGGTCAAAAAGCACCTTATAAGAAAAAGTTTTTTTCTGTTTCTTTCTACATTAAAGGAAAAGACCAAATAAAAAGTAGAGCCCTTCCTTAAATAAAATTTAAATGGAAAAACACCTATTTAAATATATTTAAAATTGATTTACTCCTATATGTTAAAGTAAATACTTTTATGAAATAGCAATAATCGAGCACTGAAAATAATTGAAAGTCTGTTGAATGTGGGAGAAAATATTAGCAATTTCTGAGCATATTCAGTGATTAAATCAAAAATAGATTTGAAAGGAAAGGTTAAAATAGTTGTATTTTAATTTGGATAATAAAAATTGCTCTCTCTCTCAAGGGAATTGGCAAATTGGCATTTTGGTCAATTTCCACTTCATAATTTACTTTTTATTAATCATAATATTTAAGTAAAATGTTAATCTATTCTGCAATTCAGTTCTAGATTTAATAATTATATATATATATATATATATATATATACACACACACACACACATATATATGGTTTCCTTTATATATTGTAAGAGAGTTAACTATTAATTTATTCACTAGAAGACCGGGAAAAATAAATTGGATTACCTATTCCTGTGTGCCAAAATACTATTTAAAAGAAGTTGCCAAGTGTGGAAAACTGGGATAGCTTTCAAAGATACTAAGTCTTGGAAGACTTAAAAATCACCCTACTCTCCCTTCACAAAATGTTAAAGCCCTTTCTTATCTGTAATAGAAATCAGCAGCAATGTTAAAAAAACAAACTAAACAAAAGAATAGAAAAATAGATTGATTTAACAGAATAGAGAGCCCAGAGTAGGTACACACAAATAAGGTCAGCTGATCTTTGACAAATACAATGGAGACAAGATATTTCTTTCAATAAATGGTGCTGGAATAACTGGACATCCACACATTAAAAAAAATGAACGGAGACATAGAAAAATATTAACTCAAAATGGATCACAGACCTAAATGTAAAACACAATTCTATAAAATTCCTAGATAATAATATAGGAGAAAATCTAGATGACATTGGGTTTGATGGTGACTTTTAGATACAACTCCAAAGGAATTATCCATTTAAAAAATAATTGATAAATTGAAATTCATGAAATTAAAAACTTCTATTCTGCAAAAGACATTATCAAGAGAATGAGAAAACAAGCCACAAACTGAGAGAAAATACTTACATAAGACATATCTGATAAAAGGACTGTTACCTAAAATACATGAAGAATTCTTTAAACTGAAGAATAAAAAAAAATCCTTTAAAAAATAATCAAGAGATGTGAACAACAACTTACCAAAGAAGATAGGAGTATTTGAAGAGATGTCTGACATCATCTGTTACTAAGGAATTGTAAGTTAACACAATGAGATACACTACACATCTAATAGAATGGTCAAAATCCAAAACATGACAACATCAAATGTTAGCAAATATATGGAGCAACAGGAACTCTCTTTCATTGTTAATGGGAATGCAAAATGATACAGCCATTTTGGGAGACAGTGTAGCAGTTTCTTAACTGAACTAAACATATTCTTACCATATACTATAACAATCATACTCCTTGGTATTACCCTAATGAGTTAAAACTTATGTCCACACAAAAGCCTACATGTGAATGCTTATAGTAACTCACTTGAGAAATGCCAAAATGTATAAACAACCAAGACATCTTTTAATAGGTGGATGGATAAAGCAACTGTTGTAGATGCAGACAATCGAATATTATTCAGTGCTAACAAGAAATGAACTATCAAGTTATAAAAAGACAAGGATTCTTAAATGCATAATACTAAGTGAAATAAGCCAATCTGAAAAGAATACATAAGATTCCAATTATACAACATTCTGGAAAAGGTGAAAGTATGGAGACAGTAAAAATATCAGTGGGTGACAGGACATAGGGAAGAGGGAGGGATGAATAATAGACCACAAAAGATTTTTAAATCAGTGAAGCTACTATATGTGGTACTATAATATTGGATACACATCATTGTACATTTATGAAAACCCATAGAATGTACAACACCAAAATTGAACCCTACTGTGAACTACAGATCTGGATGATGATGCTTTTCAATGTTGGTTCAATGACTGCAACAAGTGTGCCACTCTGGTACAGGATGTTGATGGTGGCAGCAGCTGCACAAGTGGGGAATAGAGGGTACCTAGGAAATATGTCCTTTCTGTTCAACTTCTCTGCAAGACTGAAACTCCTCTAAAAATTGTCTCTGAACAACAACCTAATGTTAACTTCAAAAGAGTAAAAGTACGCACCGAAAGATAATAAGGAAAGATAATTAGGAAAAATCTATCATAACTACAATTAATATGAAAAATGTGATAGGAATGCAAACCTATCATGAATTACAGTTTTGTACCCATTTCTGATGTATGGGTTCCTCCCCCCCCCACATCAAGCAATTCTCAGACTCTAGCTGGTATTCTATAATTAATTCAATTATGTCACTGTCTACGAGGAGATATCATTAGATGGCAAGGGTTAAGGATTCAGTCCTATAAGACTGCCTCTCATACACACACTATGAAAATTCCAAGTCCAGATCATCACCTGTGCTTCTGACCAACTGGTTTTAGATCCAAGTTTCCCAAATCCCCATTTTGGGTTTAATTTGCTAGACAGCAGAACTCAGAGAAACATTTTAATTACTAGATTATTGGTTTATTATAAAAATATGTAACTCAAGAATAGCCAGATGGAAGAGATACATAGGGCAAGGTATGGGGAAGGGGTTAGAAGCTCCCATGCCCTCTCCAAGAAAGCACCATTCTCCCCAAATCACCACATTATCACTAATCCAGAAGCTTTCCAAACACTGTCCTTCTGGGTTTTTGAGGAGGCTTCACTACATAAATGTGAGAAGTTAGTGAGATGATTCATTTTCAGAAATACCAAACAAAAACTGTGCTGTCCCCACTAGCACTCTGTCTGTCTCTCTCAAACATAAACATCAAAAAAAAAAAAAAAAAGAGAGAAGAAACAAAGAAAGAAAGAAAAAAGCTGAGCTGTCTAGTTAACAATAGGTTTACAACCTATTGGAAGTATGTACACACACACACACACACACACACACACACACACACACACACACACCGTCTCCACCCCCCCCCCCCCATACACACAATGGAGTCCCAAACTCTGAGACACTTCACTTCCTGGTTATTCTTCCCCTCTCCATTTTGCAGGCTTATTTTTCACAGACTTTGCAATGAGCATGTGCCAAAGAACTGAAGTCTCTGCATCATCTCAAGGAATGTACATTTGTTCCAATCAGACTACTTTTTGGCCTTGCATGGGCATAGGCAACTTCCAGGTATGGTAACCTCTTTAGTACTCAGCCAGTAAGGAATCAGGGGAGGTACTTCGAGCTAGAAGATAAATTGCCTGCTCTAACTGCCCAGAGTTTGGTCAGACACCCACTCTTGCAAGAACATTGATTACAGCCTTGCTTCACTGTGCTCCCAGTCTCCATGTCCCTCCTTTGATTGGGTCAGTGGGATTATTTCTCACAATAAACCTAATAGATTAAACCATTGGCCATTGATGATCAAATTCAATCTCCAATCCCTTTATTTTTCCAAAAGGTCTGGGAGTAGTTCTGAAAATTCCAACTCTCTAATTACAAGGTTGACTCTATTGGCAATCAGCCCCCACCCTTAGATGCTTTTCAAAAGTTAGCCTCATTAACCTAATAAATGGCACCTTAATGGCTCTCATCACAAGAATTTCCAAGGGTTTTAAGAGCTCTGTGACAGGAAACGAGTTGAAGACCAAATATATATTTATAATTCACAATATTATGAGTCAAATGGGAAAAAAATGTAACAGCAACTACTAAAAACATCTAATCAAATCTTAGATTCCAGTAATTGAAGATGTTTGTTCAGTATAAAAGTAGATAATAGTTACAATATAATTAGTGCTACCTAAACCACAATAGAGGTGTGTCACTTTGTTTCCACATTTTCACATGAATATGCCAAGTGGATGGTATCAGAGTAAGAGAAGGAGGCAAAGTTAATTATAAAACTTGGGTGGAGTTTACATTTTAAGCTTTGTGTCACCAACAGCATTTTCCATTGTCAGAAAAAAGAAAAATGGAAGTGCCTCCTGGGATAAAAGATAATTGTAAAAGAGTCTTGGAATATGTATGTAATTAGCAATAGGTTACTCCAATTAGGATAGTGTCCAATGATAACAGGTAAACTCCCAGAGTAATGCAGCATAACAAAGATTTATATCATCTGCTTGTAAATGTCCAACATGGATGCTCCTGGCTGTGTTCTACAGGGCCATTATCCTTTATGTGGTGTTTCTTAGATTCCGACTTCCTTTGGCTCTGCCATTCACAGGTCTTTGCCTCCAGGTACATGAAAGAAGTGAGAACACCCAGGAGAAGAGGTTTTACAGCTAACAACCTAGAAGTGACTTATAGCATTGCTACCCATAATCCATTGGCCAGAATGAGTTATCTGGCCTGGCTTAAATACCAGGAGGAGTGGGAGATGGAATTTTCCCGTGTGCTTAGGAAATCAAAGACATGGGTTGGTTAAAACACAGCATTTTTGTCTGCTGTGGACATGTCTCCATCACTATCCTTGGTAAACAATTCATTTTTATAGGAAAAATTTGGCTCCATATGGTGATTGGTTTCTATTTTTTAAATCCCATTTATTGATATCACAACAGCACTTACATTAATGTATAAAACTTTCAAAAACTTTCATTTATATTATCTCAGTTATCTGCACAATTACACTATTATTATGTTGTCATTTCAAAAAAAATGTCCTTAAGCCATTTATAAACACATAGGAGTTACCACAAACTGACTTGTATTAATGTTTTTCAGGTAGTTAGGTAGGGGATTGTCCACTGCACAAATTCATCACTTTTTTGTTTGTTTTTACTTATAGCGCTCCTTATGAGATTTCTCTAGGGAATTTCTCTTTTACTAATCTGATACACGCTGAGATTTCTTCAGGTGATTTGGACAATAATTATTTCTTCAATTGCTCTGGGGTTTGGCTGATCTTTCTTCCTAAACATTCCTATTTTCCCACTCAGAAGCATACGATGAGTTATAGAATTCTGTTAGAGTCATCTTCTATCAAAACAAATGTGGATGTATTCCCTTCTTAGTAGAATTACTTTCTCTGTGGTCATTTGAATATTGGGGACTATTCACAGTTCATTTTCCCCCAGGATCTCCCTCATTAGTTTGTGTCACTTTTTTTCGGGTCTTTCCTCTTTTCTCTTCCCTCCAGCCTACACATTCTCTCACTTTCCCTCAGCCTGTTGACAGCTTTCTGCACTATGGCCCCCTGAGGTGTTGATGTCATGGCACAAGTGTATATTAAGATTTCTCATCACCTTGAATATTCATAATCTTTCAAATTCCTTCAACTCCAATTTCCAGTCTATGAAGATCTTTCAATTTTCTGGGGCTGCTCCAAATTAGATTATAAAGTAAAGCAAGATTTTACTCAGTATCCAAACACAGTATCCTGTATTTCCTTAACCACAATCTATATTTGTCATTTCCTCTTGATTGACTTTTTGCAGTTAAAGTGCTCAGTTCCATCCACTAGCCAGGCTGTGACTTACCTCCGGCAGGGCTTGGACTCTAAATAGTCACTTTCATCTGTTGTATGTTTTTTCTGCAAGGATCTTGGTAAATTATTCCAGGTGTGGTCTGTCTTTAAAAATAGATTTGAGATAGAGGGTAGAGACCACCTCTACCTACCAGGCTTCCACAGATGTCCTTACACAAAATAGCTCTATGAATTTAGTAAAACCGAGCACTAGAACAGTTCGATCTGCAGGAAACAATTGTATTGGCCTTAAAGATACAGGTAGGTAAGACTCCTTTTCATATATGTGGACATCTGTAACAGAAGAAACCAGTAGCTACCATTTTTTCATGGCTTCATGGGAAACATACTAGATGGGGAATAGGGAGAGGAAAAAGAGACAAAAATGATGTATACACATGGGATGTTTCTACAGAAAAGCTCCTCCCAAATGATAAAGGGATTGGCAGACAGGTGGCAGGCAAAAATTCCCACAATATAACAGGCACAAGCCAGAGAAGCACTATTTATTGCTATCCACCTGACTTCAAGTTAATCAAGTCTGATGTGAATAAAATAAGATTATTACCTACAGATGTGATCCCAGGGCTAGCCAAGTTTAAATCATTTGCACGATCATGTAGCTATTGAGTGAATCCTGTTTTCTTACCTTCATTCCAGTACCTCTTTACTTGAGACACAGTGCTTCCCCACCTCTGAACCTTCTCTCCCAGCACACATTCCCCTGGCAGAGTGCAAACATAGGAGAGAAGGCTTTCATTTTTGAGGATTGGTTTCGAATTGCCTAGACCTGCAGCCGTATTAAAAATTGCATAGACATTCTGCCTGTATCCTTTACCCCATCCCCTTACGTCCTTATCTCAAGCTCTGTAGCAGGGCAACATTTAAAAAGAGCAGAATATATGCAGAGAATGGTTCCCATGTCCAGGAACCCATTCCACTAAAACAGTGAGAGAAGGCAGGGACAAACATGTTCTGATCACTTCACTATAAAAATTAGATAACATTTATCATTTTTTACCATCTGACAGAAGCTTAAAAATATTCTAAATATGCATGCATCCAATCAAAAACCAAAGACATTTCCTATCCCTGCTAATCTGTAATAAAATGAATAATTACTACAAAGGTAGTGTTCATTCCCTAAACTCTCCTTGTTAGAACTTTTAGACATCTCCCCTTCTCCTTTATTAAAATACATCTCTTGGGTGTGTTCAGTGACTCTTCCATCAATCCTAAAAGTCTGTATTGGATACTCTGGCTTCCTGTAAAAATGTTTTCTCCTTGACTTTCCTTATTTCCTTCCCAAGGAGAATACAGATATTATAGCTCCCTGCATACATAAGAGTTCTCTTTCAAATATACAATACTGTTGTTCTATGATTTATGAGAAGGGAGGAAAAAGCAGTAACATCGGTAGGAAGATTTTTTTAAAGTTCTAGAATTCTATTTCTGTATTAATTGAGGAGAATGAAAACAGCATCAGAAGAAGATATAGGGTGGTGAATGACAGCAGGAAGGATCAGGAATATACTGAAACACAGATTGGCAGGGGGAGGGTAGGTAACATTTCTTCAGGTGAGCCCTGAACAGAATAAGTTTGTCACCAAATGTGGTTTAAATTGTCCTCTCTTGTTCAGTGCAATTAGACCTTTCTTGGGACATAAAACTTTTATTCAGATGGAAGACATAGGTAAAAAAAAAAAAAAAAAAATCATCCAGACAGGCTGCAATAATGAATTCCCTTTCTTTTCTGATGTAAAACTCCAGAAATGAATGGAATTCGAAATTTACACAGATGTTAATGGACATTTCTACCCCAGGAAGGCCCAAATTCCTTGTTGCAGCATGAAGAGTTTGCTGAATTGTTTGTTGTTTTTTTTTTAATAAGGGCACCCAGAAACTGCTCATTAGTCTTTTTGCCTCTTATATTCAATAAATAATTCATCCTTCAATATTGTGTCTATAAAAATAAGAGAAGTCAATCAGAAGCAATGGCTTTTACAAGCCTTGGGAGGAAATTTGCAAAAGATTGCTTTGTGTCATGACTTTCTCACAAAACGGCATTAATCAGACAGACTACTGTGTTTCTTACAGTCTATTTATTGCTTAATTTTTTAAGCCCCAATAAAACTCTTATTCCGAACAGCAACTATTGAATAATAGATCCCCAAGTATAATCATTCTTACTGGTTGAAGGATGATTATTTTAATATTGTGGCTGTTGGCAGGTCCTTCTTAATCTCCAATCATGGTGGGATTTGTTTTGTTTAGTTTGTTTTTTTAGTCTGTGCCCTCAAAATTGCACTTTGGCAATTATGTCTCATATCAGAAGAGAGGTCACTGGATTTGAAACATGATAGGGATGTATAACATAAAATTCTAGTACCATGAATAATCATAGTTGACTAGCATTTTACCTATAAACTCCTTTCCTGGTTGTAGGTTCACAACCCTCTGGGACCTTTCCTGATGTAATCTGAAACCAGCCCCCACACCTAGAAGGCAAGGAGAAACCATAGAAAGATACAGGCCACTCCAGACTGGTAGGTGACAGTTTTAATGATAGCAAAGGGAACTTACCAATGAAGCTTGTCTTCTGTGGCAGTAAGACAAATGGATCCATGCACCCATCCTCCAAAACTTAAAAGCTTATAAAGACGCCCTAAGTGGGCTCAGCCACATATACCATGCAGGTGTTTTCAACATCACATCATCATCCTAAGGCCGTGTCCCTGGAGCAGTCTCTGGGAGCAGGAAGGCAAGCAGAACCCATATTCTGAGGACAGGGGAGGAGGGGAGGAGCCTCTGAGTGCACAGGTTCAGCTCAGGGGTCAATTGGAGGTCACGTCTTTTTGATCACATTCCAAGCCACTGGTATTATAGTGCATCTGAACTCTCCAAAGGAGAATTGTTTTTGTTTTCTTTCATGGTGTCTGATCAGGCCATTACGAGAAAGGTGAAATTTAATATGATGATTTTTTAAATCAACATTTCTTTTGAACTATAAGATTAATAATTCTAACATGGGGATTTTTCTTGGATTTTATAACCTACCTAAGCTCAGTTGGCATGACTAGGTTTATTGCAAGGCCAATAAATCAGTTGACACCTCCCCAAAATAGTTGTTAAGGGTGGATATGCTCAGCATTGTGGAAACCTTCACTTAAGGAAATATCATTCATCTACTTTGAGGAAATCTCTAAGGATAGGAAGCTAATTAAAAAGCAAGGCCTACGTCGTTGTTGAAGTGATTGGAAACGATGCTCACGTGCAATAGTTCTGAGGAAGAAACACTGTAGGCTGCCATAGCTGACTGAGGTATCTGTGAGAGGTGATTCTTGAAAGCATTATAGGTTTGATTAGTCAGAGAGGAGGACCAGAAGTTTAGGGGGAAATGTCAAATGAGTAAAGACATCAAGTTGAGAGTTAATTGTCTTTAGTTGTGGGTGAGTAGAGGAGACAATTGAAGTTTTTTGGCTAAATCAGAAAGATCAGATATCATAGGGGTCCTTTGATTAGCGCACAGTGTTGATTAAGTACCCAATCAGCTGTAATCTATACATGGTATCCACATTGATTGAGACATTGATTATGATGCAATTGAAGTAAAATGTAATATGATGGGGTAGAAAGACTTGAGTTTTTATCGTGATTCTGTAACTACCTAGCTGTACAGTCTTGGAAAAGTTTATTAATTTCTCAGTACTTGAATTTCATTATCTATAAAATGGGACAGTTTAAAAAGGATATTCTATAATATATATTCTACCTTCAAAAAAAGTAGTAAGTAATGAGTGCCAAGTTAGATGAGTACTTTTTAAGTTTTTTTGTTTAGTGTTTATTTTTGAGACTGAGAGAGAGTGTGGCAGTGGCAGAGGGGCAGAGAAAGAGGGAGACAGAATCTGAAACAGGCTCCAGGCTCTGAGCTTTCAGCACAGAGCCTGATGCGGCTTGAACTTACGAACCATGAGATCATGACCTGAGCTGAAGTCAGACACTTAATCAACTGAGCCACCCAGGAGCCCCAAGTTAGAAGACTATTTTAAGTGAAATAGCACGTTTTCAAATAAGTAACATCATTTTTAAAGAGTAATTCATGTGTCAAGTTTTTTTTCTTGAAGTCCTATCGATGATTGCTATCTGGTTTCCTGATAGGAAAACTTTCACATTTTCCCTCTCAGTCTACATTCTCTTTGTCTCTTCAAATTTAGTTATCCTCAGAAAGTTTCAGCCTATATTTTGGAGGATATTTTTAAATATATTCATCCATTCAAAAACAAATGGCTACTATGCACCAGTGACTGCTACATTCTGACAAAGTAGTGAATAAATCACATGTGGTTCTATCATAGAGTGCACAGGCTTTTAAGTATGAGGAAGCAAGGCAAACTCAGATACACAAATAATATATATGAAACTAAAATTGGGAAAGTGCACCAAAACAATGGACAGAAAACCTGTAACTGACAATATGTGGGATGGATCTATTTAGAGACAGTGGTCAGGGAACATCTGAGTAGGTAAAATTTGAGCTGAGCCCTAAATATTGAGAGGGGCCAATCCGGGAAAGTATCAGGGAGAGGGAATTCCAGGCAGATGGACTGCATGTGTGAAGTTGGGAAAGACGTTGACACATAGAAAATGAAAAGTCCGTGTGGTATGAGTGTAGCAAGCAAATAGGAGAGTGATGTCAAGCAAGACTGACAAGTAGGCAGCATAAAGATCAAGGAGGAATTTATAGTCCATGTGGGTTAGATGGAACTCGTGTAGATTAAAGTGTTAGAAACCCAATTTAAACTAAGCAAAGTGATAAAAGAGAATGTATTAGTTTAAGTCACTGAAAATTCCAATGTGGAACTGCTGTGAAAGTACAGCATGATGTAGGAATGAAAGCAAGCAGTCATGAGAAACTCTCTCTCTTTTCCTCTCTCTCTCCCTCTCTCAGGTGAATTTTACCATCTCCTTTCTTCTCAACCACATTCTCCATTCATATGTAGTGGGAAAGATAGCCATCAGCAACTCTCCTCTTTCTTCTCCTGTGCTTTCTCAGAGAAATTAATCCTGTTTCCATACTCCCCTGCAAAGATTCTCATTGGTCAAGTTTGGTCACATGCATGTCCATAAACGTTTATTGAGACCATGAAGCTGGTGTGTGCTGATTGAGCACACATGACTCAAATAGTGCTGGGCATAAAGTCAGCCCTGCTCCAATGATGCGGGCTGAGGTAAATTCCCAGAAAGAGAGAAAAAAAAATTACCGAAACTGTAGCAGATGTTCACATTACAGGAAGGAAATCAGACTGCATTGTAATGAGACAGAGAGACAGAATGGTTTTAAGCAAGGAAATGTCATTTTTGAAATCAAGTTTTCAAATTTGGTTCATTGGTTTTGGTGTGAGAAAAAGATCTTGGAGGAGGCATGACTTCTATGCTGTAGATTGCCATAAAGTGTATTTCCATCACTGCAACCATGTGGAAGGCAGCAAAGCCCCCTACTTTCACAAGCAAATCATTCTTGATACCCAAAACATTTGGACACGTGATTTGAGATGATTCTTTGGCTATTAGTCATAGAAGAAAGCTTTCCATGAGACCTAAAGGTTGTGGGAATATGACTGAGGTTACAGGAAAGCTTTTCGGTTTTTTCTTTAGTATTTCATACCATTGAGCCACTGGAATAAGTGAAGTGGTGGGTGGTTACTAAACATCCAAGGAAAAACTCAAACAAGATTTGGGAGGTTTGAATCCAAGCCTCAGGAGAAATCCTCATACTTACTCTGCCTCTAACTAGTAAGGAATCTTGGGTAAGATGCTTAACCTCTGTAACCTCCTGTATGCTCAACCTCACAGGAATAAGGTGAGGATTAGATTAATACAAATTTGTCATGCTTCACACAGTGGGGACAGTGTAGACAATTAGCAAATGTTCCCCATTTTTATTATTTTTTAAATGATATGCTCATACCTAATAATTCCCAGTCTTTTTCAGGGCTGGCAGATATGGATCCCATGTTATTTTTTTTTTCTGTGCCTCTGCACTGTTTTGTGTAAAAATGCAAATAACAGCATTTATTAACATGAAGTAAAAAGAAAGAAATTATTGTGAACTCAAAGAATGCATTGGAGATGTTGAAAATGCAGTATAGTATTATTATTGCAAAATTCTTTGTGGAATTGATTATGACATCTGTTTCCTTTTAGAGTCCTTTTATTCCCCCCAAGTTCTAGCTCTCATATAATATACTACACATTGCAGACATGTTGAAATTGTACTATGTGGTATGAGATACTCTGTGTGTGACATAATGGGAAAACATTGGAATGCTCGGACTCTTACAGACTCCAATAGTTTTTATTCTGCTCTGTCCCACATTAGCTGTGAGATTCTGAATAAATTATTTAACTGTTATGTTCATTAGTATCTTGATCTGTAATAAAAAGGGGGGATATAGATGGTTAATATAATCTTTGTAGGATGGGTATGGGGATTAGTGATGTTTCTAAAGTCACTAACACAGAGTTAAGATTCAATAAATGATAGCTATTGATAGTAGGCATTGAAGAATTATAAGAACATGAGAAATGATCCTTTCAAGAATATTTCAATCTAGACAGAAAACAAGAACATATGCTCCTCTCTCTCCTACATCACCGAGGGGAACTTCTGACATTAATCAGACCATTGGAGATCTGCTGACATCTGGTCTTACATAAAAATAAATACCACCATGTTTAAAGTTATTCATTAGTACCTGTAGCTATCAAGTAATAGGAACACTGTAATGATGTCCTCTGCTTAGTTAGCATTATCTCTGGGGACTTCAAAGTAATTTGCAGGTGGAAAATTAAATGATGCAGTTCAGGATAAAATTGAATTCCAAATAATTGTTAGAGAATTAAAATGCAATTGAACCAGAAATTCTAATCAGATATGAATCCGAGCATGTTCCTGCTGAACTGTGAGGAAAACAATTTATGCAAGACGATGTTATTTGTTCCTACAAGGGCTTCCATGACATATATTTATATCCTCTCTCATTACAAGGATGTTAGAGTGGGGCAATGTGAAGAAAACGTGAAAGGGCTTTTCCGTGGACTAGTTCCATAAATCTTGGGGTAGTTGTTTTCCCTGTCTGGGGCTCCCATCTTACAAAATATCCTTCATACTTTATTCAATAGTAACAGTAAAATCCAAATCAGATCTCCAAAGTTCCATCTTGCTGTCACCTTGTAACAGACTCTGCTACTCTGGTGGGAATGGAAAATGTGATCAGAGTGAACAGATACGGACATCAGAAACATGTTCTCCTTTACTCTAAACAATGGAAAGAAATGCCTGAACACATGGAAGCCCTTTTACCACCCTTTATGAGACAGGGAAAACATCCAATTGAGCACTGTAGAAATGAAGGCTATTCAAACTCCATGGGGCAGAGTATACTGAATGTTTGGAGAGATGTCTGACCCCACCCTCCTTCTCTTTGTCTCATTCATCCCGTATGTCAGAAAGCAGGACATCATGGCATCTGTAACTGTGGTTGGTCAGGTCCAAGTGCAAGGTACATTGTAGCTCCTCTCTCATTGGTACCACTAATTCCAGTAGTGCTCACTTTCAACATGATACTTTGTCCCTAAGAGATATTGTTTTCTGATAAACAAAAACACTCTGTGAATTGTTATAGTTCTTATAGCTTAAAACATACACATTCCAAGAACTCCTTAAATATCGGGACGGAGCAACACAAAGGCTGTCCATTCTTTTTCCTTCTCAGAGGTTACCACAGATACCAAGATTGCAATGGCAACTGCTGGCAAATTCACCTAATTGCATTTAGGTAAGGGTAAAAAAAAGTGCAATTACTAACTTATAGGCATGTGGTTTTATTGTGAAATAGTTAATTGCCCTCAATTATTAGCAAGCTTCTCTATGGTGCCATGTATTGTTTGCAAACAGCTTTCCCATTTATTTTTCATTACGCTTACAATAACTCTCAATGCTTTCTCAGAGAAAGAAATGTGTATGCTGTGTGTGTATGTAGAAATGATGAAGGCACAGTTCAAGGTAAAAACTCTAAAAAATGAGATATAGAGATATAGAAAAAAATCACAAATTGCCAAATTCCTTCAATGGCTTTGACAATACACACACTGCTTATTCAGTTCAATTTTCTAGACATTTGTTGAACCCTCTACTGTAATGGTATGTGTAGCCCTGATCACCTCAATCTTGTCTCCCTTTTCTAAAAGTAATGAAAAAAATGATGATTCCAAGGATCACAAGGATTGGATTTTAACTTTTTCTTTGTCCCTTCCTTTTTCAGGACATCATTTCTCTCTGAAAAATATTTTCAGCCTCTGCCTGGTATGAATGAAGTATTTAAAATGCCGGAGTACCCACTATACATTGGGTAGTTTCTGCATCAGACCTCTACAATGTCCAACCCTTAGAGACTAGTTCCCTGAGATTTCCTTCAATTTACTCTTTTGCAGTTTCCTCACATTACCCAAGAGTTAATTATATCCTTTTGTATCACAAGTAATTCAGCATTTTCTCCTGGTATTTACATTGTATGGATTTGTAGGTGGTTATCTTATCTTTAAGACCAATAGTCTTACTTCCCTGGACAAACAAGAACATATTCACCATAAGGCCAAGTCCAGAATGTACATAATTCAAGTCAAGTTGACACTTAAAAAACAAATGGAATAACAAGGGAAGGATTAAAGAAATGATTTGGTGTCCCTAACAATTAAGATTTCCTTTTCCTTTTGTTTTGTTTTGATTTCTTTTCACCTTAATAACTATTTTTAAACCCCTGCTACAGGAGATGTGTAAGATTACCATTTTTAAATCTAATGATTTATGATCAAATTGCATAGAAAAAATAGGCACAAGAAATAAAGCAATATTGTATATAATTTAGGCACAAGAGCCCCATAGTATGGCCATGGTTCTTTGCTTTAAGGTTTGCTTTGGTAAATTGATTTTGCTGGGCTTAAACCTCAGAGTCTAACCCAGCTCAGCCACAGACCCAGTACCACCCTCAGTAGATAAATGGTACCTTCTCTCAAGAGCTTCACTGCCACCTATTTTTCTGGTCTTTTGTTAGTTTCCCCAACTTATCCAATCTTCTCATTCTTTGGCTCAGTTATCACCATGAAGTATAGCAGACACCAGGAATTTCTGGATTCTATTCCCTGTTAGGGACTATCATCGACAAATATGTTCATTTTAATTTAGTGTTTCCTAAGTCACATTCCTTCCGTTTTACTCCTACAGGTCTAATTTAGGTTCCTGTACTCTTTGTGTAGACTACAATAATAAACTCCTAACTCATCTCCTCACCTCCACATTCCACACAGTTCTTCACATTAACATAATCATCATACAGAGTGTGTGTGTGTGTGTGTGTGTGTGTACACAATAAAAGCAGTTTCTAATGATTCTTTGTTGCCTCCTGGACAAATTCCAAACCCACCCAACAACATGACAGAATAAAATTTCTCTATTAAAATGCCTGTTGTCCAAATAATTCCTTACGCCTCTACCATACTTAATTGTTTGCCAAATTTCATTCTTTATTCAAGACCCAGATCAAAGGTTTGCTTTAGAAAATCCTCTCTTGGCTTCACCTGGAAACTGATAACACTTTTCCACGGTTTTCTGTAAATGGTGTACTTGCCTCCAGAATAGCAACTGAGTAAACAAATGAATTAATGAATGAAAAGTCTGGGTGTACAGAGTCTCCACAACCACTTGCACCTCTAAAGTTCTAAAATTCTTTCTTTCTTTCTTCTTTCTTTCTTTCGAGAGTAGCAAGTATGTGTGAGGGGGGGAGGGTCAGAGGGAGAGGAAGAGAGAGAATCTTAAGCAGGCTCAGTGTTCAGCACAGAGCCTGACATGGGGCTTGATCTCACAACTTTGAAATCATGATCTGAGCTGAAATCAAGAGTCAAATGCTTAACCGACTGAGCCATCCAGGCACTCCTAAAGTTCTACAATTCTTAACATTATCCAGGTACTAGTGGGAAACCCGGACTAATAAGAAGGGAATAAGCAACATGCATGGGACAAAATATGCAAGTAGCATTTCTAATATTAATAATCATAATAAACATCATAGTCATCAACCCATTTTAAGCCTTACAAAAACCCTTGAGATAAGCAAAAATGGTGTTATTATTATCATATTGCCAAATTCAATGATAAGGCAACTAGTGTGAGGCACCTGCATCAGAATCCCTGGAATGGCTGATGAAATGTAATTTTGTGTTTCCCATCCTATATCTCTTGAGTCAATTTTGGGAGGATAGGTCCACAGAATCTGCATTTGTATATTCTCTCTCCACCGACCTGATTTTCATGCATGCTAACATTTGAGAACTACTGCAGAAGGGTATTTGGCTCATTAGATTAACCAGATTTCATGCACATGTCTGAAATCTCTCCCACTTATAAGAGAAATTTTATAGTTGACAGACACAGACTGAAAAACAGAAGGGGTTGAAAGATTGTCCAGGGGAATCAGAAATTAAGTGTAGACAGAGAGCGTGGAGGTTAAGAACAGGTGGTGGTCAAGAAATCAAGGATTATGTGATATATATGTGTGTGTGGTATAAATACACAATGGAATCTTACTCAGCCATCGGGAAGAATGAAACCATGTCATTTGCAACAACATGGATAGACCCAGAGGGTATAATGCTAAGTGAAATAAGTCAGTCATAGAAAGATAAATGCCATATGGTTTCACTCATATGTAGAATTTAAGGAACAAAACAAAGAAAAAAAGAGCCAAAAAACAAAAAACAAAACAACAAAAAACAAAAACAGACTCTTAACTACAGAAACAAAAACAAAAACAAAACAAAACTGGTGGTTGCCAGAGGGGAGGTGGGAAGGAGGATGAAATAAATAAGAGGGTTAAATAGATAAGGAGGATTAAGAGTACAATTATCCCCAGGAAAACTGAGAAATGTATATAACTGTTGAATTATGATATTGTACACCTGAAGCTACTGTAACACCGTATGTTATACTTGAATTTTTTACAAAAAGGAAATTAGGAAGTCAAGGGTAGAATCCAAATTTGGCTGAGCAGATCTGAGGTCAATAGGCAAAGTAAGGAAGTTTATTACTCCAGAGTTAGTATTTTAATTATTTAAGTCATTTATTTGAGATTATTATCTTGTTTTTTCCATGTTAACATGACTTTTGCACTTAAAGGAGATTTCTAAGTGATGAAACTTCACTGATGTTTGAACTGGAATAGACTTAAGAATGGGCATATATGATAGTATAGAAATAAACATTAAGGCAAGTCATGTAAGGATACAATCCTCCCTGGGTCCACTTTGACCATATACCTAGAAAAAAATGGAAAATTAAATGGTTTATGCCACTATTATTTGCATGTGTTTTGGTGGGAGCTTCCTTGATGAAAACCACCTCTTGCTGAAAATAAATTTTTAACTAACCTTTAGTCAGAGAGAAAACTTCTCCAATTGTTTACATGTGAGAAGTCAGTATAATACCCCATTCTACAATAGCTTGTCTGGATCAAAGCAATAAAGTCATGGATGGATTATGTGTCTAGGGCTTTTCTAGAAAAATCCTTTCATATATTGAAACAATTTCCATGTCTTCTGCTCTTTGTCTAATTACTTCACAAGATAATATGAACCTCCCTTCAAATTGCAGCCTTCCAAAGATTTGGAATTAATTTAAGACAAAAGTCCTCCTCTTCTAGCCAAACACCTCTAAGTTCTTTCTTCCTTCCATGATATGGTTTGTTTGTAAGTTCACCAGCCACGTTGTTCTTTCCTGGACAGGCTTCATATTCTCTAATTAATTCAATGCTCTGGATGTGATTCAACCAAGGAAAAGAACAATGAAACTTGCATGCCCTCAATTCAAGTAGTCTAGTTCTCTCTTTGAAAACTAAAATAGTGTTCACTTCTTAGAAGCAGTTTTGGTATTACTGAAGAGTACAGGCTTTAAAAAAAAAAAAATGGAAGAGACCAAGATTTAATCCTGGCTTCACACTCTTATTAGCTCTATGCATTAGTCAGGTTGTTTAACATTTTTGAGCCACATTTATATTACTTATTTAATGAAACACTTTAATGAGAAATGCAGGATTATTTTGAGAGGATTAAGTGAGATAATTAGGTAATTAGCATAGAGTGAGTCTTTACCTTAACTAAAATCATCAAAAAAGAAATTTGAAGGCAGCCTGTCTCTGAACAATTGCCTAAAACTACTTTTGGATAGGACAATGCATACTCTTAATTTAATTAAGGGATGTCTACCAAACCACTAGGTTGAGCAAACATAACATGAAACAATTAAACTTTATATACGTTTCAATTTCTACATTTTTTCCCACTTAAATGACACAGCTGTCTACTTAATGGTGTACTACAGGCTTGAGATTTCTAGCTTATGCACATTTGTTTTATTGTGTATGCTGAGACTGTACCATTTTTATACTGCGATACCTTTCTCAGAAACCATCCAAAGGAAAATGCCAAAATGTGGACACATATTCAAGAACGTTCAAAAGGAAAGGTGTACTAATTGGGATCTTGGATAAGCAGTATAAGTATGCTAGAAAGGCACTGTAGAAGAAGAATAAGAAAGCAGAAACGGCTCAGCCTGGACCCTGCCCTTTTGCCCAGTGATCACGCTCTCATACATAGGGACGTATGTGTTATCACCTACAAAATGGGGGAAACATTCCAGCTATCAAGTAGCCAACAAGATTAAATGTTAAATGATAAAGATAAGATAGAAACTAGTCAAAGTTATTTGTGACACATGGAAAAAACTCTTAATATCCATATTAATGGAAAAAATCACAAATTATTGGAGGAAAATTTAGTGGAAAAAATAATCAAAGTATGTGAATAAGAAACTCACTAAGGAGGTAACTGATGAGCCCAAAATCTATGGCAAAATATATTTCTCTAATGCCATCTAAATATAAATATGAGTTATAATTTCAGTCATAGCACTGACAATAATATCAATAAAACTGATTTTACTGAGTATTAACCAATATGAAGGAAATCATAATTTTTTAATACTCTGTTGTGTATAAGGAGATAGCCACTTTCAGGAGCACTTTGACAGTATCCAGTCATACTGCAAATACACTTATCCTACATTGCAGAAATTCTCCTTCTAGTTTTATTCTTGAGAGTAGTTTTTCTCAAAGTCTGGTCCCCAAGATCAGCAGAACAAGCATCAACAGGGACTTGTCAGAATGAGAATTCTGAGTTCCATTCTTTTTCTACTTAAATCCAAGGGAAGAGCCAGAAATCTGTTATAGCCGGTCCTGTAAGTAATTCTGATTCATGCTGGAGTTTGAGAACCATTGCCTTAGAGGAACCTCTAAACTGAGTACAGGGAGACATTTACAAAGATGCTGATTGCAGCATTGTTTGAAATAACACAAAGTTTAAGACAAAAAAATAAAACAAATTGAATGACCTATAGGCAGTGAGCAGATACACAAATGATGCTATATTCATACAACGGAATACTGTACAAATATGGCACAGTTTACAAAATACAATGTTGGGTGAAAAAAAGCAAAATGAAAAATTATACAAGGTATCCTAACAGTTCCACGTGTATGTACATAATGTACTGAAAAATCTAATATATTATTCATATTCTCATCTATATTATTATAAAAATTTTAAATGGATAGGTAAAATATCCTTGAAATTATCTATCTAGTTATATCTGGGAATAATAATGGAATTACAAGAGATAGTGCTTTATTTTACATATATACAAATGTAAATACATATGGGTGAAAGGTAACAAAACATTGACAATTGATATAATAAAAATGTAGATGTTTATTATATTATTGTGTTTTTACATGATTTTGTTTAAGTTCTCCTGAAATTGATTGATTTATCTAAAAGGTGATCTTTGAGAACACATGAGGTGGAAGAGAGAAAAGCCATGATAATACTATCCCCCGAAGTTTCTTCTGTCTCCTTGTCTCCTCCAATTTCTCTAAACATACCTATAAGCTAATGAAATTCAACCACTTACTATTTATTGTCCCAACACATTCTGTTTACTTCTTTGCTGTTCTCATTTGTTTTTATAGATATCTTCTCTATCCCAAGTGATTAATGTCCTGTCCATCACAAGCAGGGCCCTCCATGAAGACTTTCCAAATCCCTGGACTGATGTTAATTTCTCCTCTTTGAAGTTCATCCTAACAAATGCTTTTAGTTCTTACTGTAGTATAAATAGCATCATTGTCATATATGTGAATTTTCTTAGCCCTATCATGTCTTCATCACATCTATTGTTCTGTACCCGTCTAGTTTCTACCGTGTAGTATATTAATTAATTACCAGTTCATTAATTCAATGAGAATTTTTAATGTCTACTCCATGTCTGACACTGTGCTAGAGACTGGGAATGCAAAGATGAATAAGAAAATAGTTCTTATTATGAAGCAGATTATGAAGCTCATTGTTGTGAGCTTCTTCTGGTTCTGTGTATTTAATTGAGACAAACTTGGAGGAAGAGATTTATTTATTTACTTATTTATTTTTAGCTACTGAATTAGATGTACTGAATTGTCCTGGTCTTCTCAAGTTTAAAGCAAGTAATATGGTGTCATTACCTACCTCATGAGATAGAATTCAGCACTTTTTTTCTCTTGTTCTCACACTATCTCATATTAACAGGCTTTAATTTAATTCTCTTGAATATTCTACCTGTCAACTTCTTACTTGTCTCTTAGGCACTTAGAGTAGACAAATGAAAAACCTACTAGAATGTCTCCTCCATCTCTTCAAGGGTTGTTATCAGAAAATATCTTTTGGGGCACCTGGGTGGCTCAGTCGGTTGAGCCTCTGACTCCTGATTTTGTTTCAGGTCATGATCTCATCATTCGTGTGAATGTCAGTCTCTGCACAGGCAGCACAGAGCCTGCTTGGGATTCTCTCTTTCCTTCTCTCTCTCTGCCCTTCTCTCGATTGCGTACTCTCTCTCTCAAAATAAATAAATAAAAATTAAAAAAAATATTTTCTAATACTTTCACAACTCAATTGTAAATGACCCTAGTGATGGAACTTTTGCTATTTCCATTATGAGGGCAGTTTACCAGTGTAGTATGGCCTCTGTATCCCAACCAATTTTTACCCAATTCACTATTTCATCAAGGCTACCTACCTGCCAGACTTACATATTATTCTTTCATATGACATTGTATCAAAGGCTTTAAAAAAAAAAAAACAAAACAAGGGTTTTGTTTTTAAGTAATCTCTACACCCAAGATGGGACTTGAATTCACAACCCTGAGATCAGGAGTTGCATGCTCTACTGAATGAGCCAGCCAGGGGTCCCTGAAATGCTTTTTAAAATTCCAACTCCATTACTTCTATTTTTCGGTCTTATCAACTTTCACTATCAGTTTCTCAAGAAAATATATGCAACTACTTTGGAGTAGAAGACTGAGGTAAATAGTCCCATGTTGGTTGTCCTGGTTGAATTTTGTGTTTTGAATACATCCGAAGCTTGAACATTATCACTAAATTCAGATATTCAATTTGCTCATAGCCTCAGAAAGCTAATAAATTTTAAATAAATTTAGAGTTTAAATTAAATTAGAGGAACTTGAAAAATATTCTGCCACCATTACTATTGAAGTCCTATTAGTGCATGGGTTTGTTTTTGTATCTACCTCACCACCATCAATGCAAGAATTCACTGAACTCAGTCATTACCCCAAATTTTGTGATGTAGAAACCATATATTTTCTTGTTTTTATAGAGGAAACCATGATAAAATTAGATATTTTACTTCCTTCATCCATATATACCCCATAAAATTTCCTCTTAGATCTACTTACAGGCTCAGAATACTTTAAAATGTCTTAACACTTGGAGTGATGATAACCATATAAAGTAAGTGCAAAATGAGGTGGAAAGAATCTACCATGTCATGAATTTAAACACATTTGATATTTTTGTTTTTATTTTTTCATATTTTAAAGAATGACCATGGAAGAATCACATAATCTCTTTAAGTTTCTATTTCCTCATTAATATTTTTTATAGTGTGTGTTTGTATACTAATTATCTGGATACTTTAGACCTAACTGGCTTCATTATGAAATTTTACTTTTTTTTTCTTTTCCTATAGCTTATAAGCTGTAAGATGTCCTTTAAAAACAGCTTAATTCTTCATGCCATGAAACAGACAGGAGCAATTATAAACTTAGGTGAATTTCTGTTTAGATCTTTCAAATTAAGAACATGAGTATACCAATTAATTAATTTCACCTTTCACATAAGGTGAAATTTGTTAAGGAATAACTTTTTTCTCTTCTCTGCCCTGAGAAGAAATATTTGTGCTTGCATATTCAAAAAGTAAGAACGTAAGTGGTTAAACACACATCCATAGATCCAGTTTTCTCCAGCAACTGAAGCTCTGATTTCAAGTATTAGCAGAGGACCGATGTGAAAGTATTTTCCCTGATCTGTCCTTATTTTCTGGTCCCTCTTTTATTTCTCCTATGAAATCAGAGAGTTAAAAGTTGAACATCTCTTTGTCTCTATCCAAATTGAAATTTCTATGTGTGACGATTGACTGATTTTCAAGTGTTGGAGAAGAATAGGTAATATTGCAGTAAAGGGATTAGCATAACTCAATCAAGTAATTCCTCTACACAAATTCTCCCAATATCTATGACACGCTCAAAACAGTAAGTGTAAATTACAGAACAGCACATACCAAAGGTGTTAGATATAAATCAGAGATTCAAGATGAATACACAATAAATAAGTGAACCATGTAACATATAAACAAAACTAGATATTTATTTACGTGCCTTAGATTATAAATTAAGAATGGATTCAAAGAAGTGGAAGAATAACAAGAGCTGAAAGAGCAAGTAGGAGCTTCATAGAAATGGTGGGTCTTTATCTGACATTAAAGGGATGAGCTGACTTTAGAAAGAAAGAGGGACAATAGTAGAGACTAGTCAGTAGGACACAAACACAAATAAAATAGACCAAAATCTTATGTCAAAGGACCATATAGGTGTCATTAAGTAATAATATGACAAGTAATATATTATTACAGACACAAAGCCAAGCTCTCCGCTTTTTCTCACATTGTATAACATGCGTTGATTTGACTACTGATTGTAACAATAGGGAAAAAAAATTACCTCATTGTCTGCATTCTAGTTACTTGTTTTTCACTGAGTCTGTCTTTCCTATAGATTACTGATATTTGCTCATCTTAGCACTGCTTAGATCCAAAAAGCTCCCTGCTTAAACTCTAAAATATTTCCTACACAATGATGCCCACAGTTCTAGTCCTCACAGCAGGCCCCTCAGCAATCTAGCTCTCATCTATGTTTCCCAGAATATCTCTCACTTCTCCCTAGATGTGCCTTGGTCTTCAGCCCAATATGATTTTGCTTTTACTAGAACATATTTAGTTTGAAGTATTCACTTAAAATGTCTCTCCTATATCTTCAAAACTCCTCCAGTAACTTAACACTGGCTTTGGTTTCATTTGCTCTGTTCTTCAGATAATCCAGATGAAAATAATGGCTCACTCTTCAATGTACCTACATTTATTCATTGCATTGTTCTAAGATGTTAGCTTTCTATACTATACACTAGCCAATTCTATATATCTTAGCTTCCCCTGTGGTTCAGGTAGGAACCATACATCACAAATAGCCCACGACCAAACATTTAGTTATTGCTCAGCAAATGGATGTGAACTGAACTGAATCAAATAGAATATATTATGCATGAGCAAATGTCATGGCCCTTGGGATCCATTTATCTGCAAAAGGCAATTGTGAGGATAATTGCTAATTTTACAGAAGAATCCCAACAATGACTTGAAAACTCACTTTAACATATTCTGCCATGAATTTCTCAATAGACTGGAAAGGAAGAATATTATTACCCTATTTTACAGATAAGAAAACTGAAACTCAGAGAAGGTAAATGCTTTGTTGAAAGTCTTGCAATTAGGGAATTCCAAACCTAAGCTTAAAAATCAAAGTCTTCTCATTTTAAGACTTGAGTTCATTCTAATAAACCACTATGAAACATGTATAGCAGATCTTGGCAAGTAGAAAATACATGTACAGTGGGATGGTTATAACCTATCTTTCTACATCTCTTGTAAACCAGTAAGTGAGACCCATGTATTTAACAAATATTTGTTAATTTCCCCGCTGTGTGCTTGCACATGTGTGTCGCCACCCCCCCCCACACACACACATACATGGTCACTAGAATCCTCATAATTGCTAGAGATCCACAGCCCCCATGGAGTCTCCCATGACTCTGGAGGCTGGGAGAGAAACAGTGAATGTACTAGTCATCTGGATACCTCTCAAACATCTAAGGATTAGACTTCTGTTTTAAATTTACCTGTAAATGTTTGATGTCACATTAGACATAATCTCTGCTTACATGGTAATGAATCTAATGGGTTTAAATCACATACATTCAGTAGCTGGATTTGACTAAAAGAGAAGCAATCAATGCATGAAAATTTAACATAAAGCCAGAGAATTTTCACTGAGGCCTCAATAGAAACTAGACCCAATGTCTGTATGCTAGGCATTCCACAACTGTAGTGTCTTTTTTGACATTATGGATATTGATGAGCCCTCTAGGGTCAGGATCTCAACCTTGGAAAAATTACTTATTCAAATGATCCTCAATCCTGAGGCTGCTGAGTGAAACACAACTCAGCCTCTCTGTGAATTGTCCCTGGGCTTCTCAGCCTGGATGGAAAACATGGCAGATATGCTCAGCTTGCAGAACTTATGTCCCATTTAGATCAGTTTCTAGGTGGAAATAGGACCTAAATTATGTTTAATGATATAAACATTTGAGGAGTGGGAATGCTGTAGCGTTGGTCTCTAAATATATAAAATAAAAAGAAATGAGGTCATGATTTAATTCCCTTGGTCTATTTCTTGTGCTTACACATTTGTGTCCTTATAATTGACAGTTGAGTGTCTGTGATTTTAGTCCACATTTCATCTTTCCTAGCATCAGCACTAAGTTATCAATAGCAGTAAGCAAGTAAATACAGGATGGACTAGATATGGTTCTATGACTGAGTTATAGTTTATAAGGACTTCTGGGGACAGTTAGTAAAAAAAAAAAAAAAGAATATATATGAAGCCAACTTGAGTTCAGTCAAGTTCAGTGGGTAAAACCAGGTGAGTTGAGTTCAGTAGGTAAAACCAGGTAAGGGTTTAAGGTTGCTACTGAGACCATAAAAAATAAATATGACTCTGGAGATTCTGTTGGTATCTGAGAAGAGCCAAGCAGAAGAAACAAGAAGACACAAGGTATGAGTAGGTGTGCTGATGTTGAGTCAAGAGAAATATAACATAAATCAAGTATGGTAAAAATACCATGTATAAAGTTTGGGAGGAGTATGTGTCTAAAATATGAAGAGAAAACAATTAACCTATGGGAAATGAAGACAAGACAGGGAGACTTGTACAAGTATTGCTGATTCCTGGTGATTCACATGTACAGGTGCATATAAAAGCATAACTATGTCAGGGAAAATGGCCCCAACCAGGTCTTATCTACTCTTGACTGTGGTGTTGTGCACCCTTGGCATCTGAGGAAAATGAAAGGGTAGCTGATAAGTGTGGGTTCTGCACACTTATAAGTTCTGCAAGGCAGCCTGAGAGCAAATTCAGATATGGAGCTGAAATCTTAATTGCTTTCAATCATTGATCATGTATAATTTGTCAAGCATTTTATATGCATTTTTTTGAAGACCTGCAAGGTCTTCACTGCACCATTTTACAGATGAAAATAACAGTTCTCAGAATAAGTTGCTTAAAGCTAAAGAACCAATAACTGAGAAAAATAAGGTTCAAACCATGGCCAGTCTGTTAGCATAGTCTATACCACTTTCCAGCAATGCCAAGCTGCCTCTTGCTCAGTCAGAATCCTAGCTAAATGATCAAGGGTCATTATCTGAAGTTGATGAGAATGGGAGTAAAGTAAAATGAAAACTTTAGAACTGCCAAGATGCTTACATCTAATATGGGGTTGCAAGCATAGCAAGATTAACCCCTTCAAAAGATAGTAAGATATAACAAAAAATTTTACAAAGCTATGATGCTGATGACAAAGCAAGACACTAAGTATTAATAATATGAAAATTTTGCTTTAAAATACCAAGAAACAGCATCTCCTCAACAAATGTAACTAGAAATATGTGCACCAACATTTCAATAAATGCAACATAAATTTCTCCCCCCACGACAATAAAATGATTGACTAATTCATTCTTTTCCAGATTCTTTAGTATTCCAAGGGAATTATGCATATCTTTCTATTCTCTGGAATAAATTTCAACAAAATATGCATAATTTGAATTGCATGCTATCTGATCTGAAAATAAATAGGCTTGGCAGGAGACTACCTGAGCTCTGTTGCCAGTTGTACTTTTAACATATGATTCCAGCACTGCCAGGTTTTCCTTTCATCTTGCATAAGCAAATTGTCCTAAATTCACGGTTTAAAAATAGTATTTGGGTCCTCCACTTGTGTTAGAATGAGGCCCTCTTCAAAAAAAAAACTCCGGTGTGTTAAAATTAGGCTCAAAGGGAGCAAATTTAGTAGCATTAAAGGAAGGCACTTCTGCAATGGCGTCAGTCTTGACAAAGACTGAAGGTATGATGGTTCCAGAAGGACAGGCTAGATGAACAGAGTTGCCAAGGGAAGGTTAGAATTTAAGACCAGAAGAAGAACAGAGTGAGAGTATCACAAAACTGGTAGTAAGATTCTAGAGTACTTTGCTCCAAACTAGTTTGACCTTGGGGAACTCATGTTACTTCTTAGACTAGTAGTTTTGAAACTTGGGGAATAATAGCAGGAACACACAATTCCCAAATCTCAGTGGCTTTAACCATAGCAGATTAGCAGTAAGCTCAACTCCACATCCTAGGAACCAGGATAACAAAGCAATAGCTCCATCTGAAATATTGCTGAATACCAACCTGGGGGAAGGAAAAAGGAATCTGGCAGAGCATTCCTGCCTCTTCAGAATTCCACATAAAATGACAGTATAACTTCTACACATTTAATTGGCTCAAATAAATCAAATGGACTCACCCAACTTAAAGTGTATGGAATAAGTGTAATCTTTTTATGTTGGTGAAGGAGTGGGAGCTTGGAAGCTGGGAAGAGTTATCAGTTATCTGTTTTTTTAAGTTTATTTATTTATTTTAAGAGATAGAGCAAGGGTGAGCAGGGGAGGGGAAGAGAGAGGGGGAGAAAGAGAGAGTTTTTCAAGCAGGCTCTGCACTAACTGCAGAGCCCGATGTGGGACTCGAACTCACTGACTAGGAGATCATGACCTGAGCTGGAACCAACAGCCAGAGGCTTAACCGACTGAGCCATCCAGGGGTCCTAAGTTATAAGTTATAGCATGTCCCGGGAACCCCACTCCTGAGAATGAAGATGTAGCATGAGATGTACATGGTTGCCTTCCCATTTAAGAGGAACTCTGGCACCAACTATTATCACTGCCAGAAAGTAGAGTTATCTCCTGTAAGCCTTCTGAAAACAGGTTGGTTTTAACTCAGTCAGTCCCTCTGGCCCCTAGGATGGTAGCACAAACCAGCCAAAACAACTGAATAGTTTAGATCACTGGATTAATTCATAAATACCTATTTCTACCACACCAAAAACAGACCCCAGTCATAATAAGAAAGGGACAAAGTCTCTTTTCCTAAGGGGAAGGAAAGTGCCAGCCCTGGGAGCCAAGGTGTCAGGAATTCAATGTGATAGAGGGCTGTGAAAAAGCAGCCTGAAATTCTGGAGTTTGAGGAAAGAGGCATGAGGCAGGACCATTCCTGAAATTAATTCTTACTACTATTATTGATAGTGTTGGTAATTATGATGATAATTATAATTTTATATCTGGAAGTTTTATACATTTGCATTATTATCACACTTGACCTTGTTAAGAAACTGTGAGAGGCAGACGTCACTTTTGTTTGGAGCTCTTAGAGATGTTGAATCAGGCTCATTTGATTAACGTACAATACAGTTCCAAGAAATAATATACTTCATACAGACAGCAAACAAAGAACTGAGACGTCCACTTGTCAAGGAGAGGATAGAAGGTGGGGAATTCTATGATTTTATAGCAACCACTCATGAAGATGTACTGTCACTGTGCCACTCCAAATTTATAAGCAACCCTGGAAAAAATATATGATATGAAATTCAACTTTCAGTTTCAACCTTTGTTTCCATTTGCCAAGAATTGGAGATCTTTCTTTAAAGAGAAAGATAATTTTTCAGCCATCTACTGAGAGTATATTTTATTGGGAAGAAATGAACAAACAAACAAATAAATAAGACCACCTGGCATTTGAAACTCTACATCTGTTTCCTTCATTTTTTGGTGAAATATCAAACCCAAAGGTGTAGGGAAACAGTATCAAACAACTTTCAATTTATTCAGTATATACAGAATAATATTCAGATGCTTTAGCAGATCATTCATAGCCTTCCAAAATCTAGTCAAAACACACATTTTCACTCTGTCTCCAAAGCACTTAACCTCTGATCACAGTGGATTATTTGATAATTTTTGACAAGCTATGCACTTCCTTTTATTTTACCCTTATTTTTCCTTGTATAAGTGCCTATCAATATCAAACTTTAAAAGTTTTAGCTTGAAGTTATTTCTGTAATACCCGTAGTCTTTTTGGTTTTAATTATTCTGTCCATTTTCTACAGTCCTTCTTACTTTATATCACTATTATAACATGCAACACATTCTGCCCTGTAGTTTAAGTCTTGTACAAATGTCTATTTTCTTTTTGTGGAGGCCTTGAGGGCAAGAACCATGTTTTATTGATCTCTTAATCCCATCAGTTGCAAATCTACAAGCATTTGTGTGTCTAATACTTTCCTTGATTTGAAAGAAATTCCCATTGCTCGTCCAGTATACCACTTGCCTCCAAAGTACCCTGCCACCACACAAATATTATTTGCTCCTTTTGAAACATTCCTGGATCTTTAAAAGACCTTACTGTTTAGATCTAGGTAACTGACAATTTCAAAATCTCAGAGCCCTGATTTAGCTTCTCAGAGATAAGACTTTCATGACTCATAATATCACCATGATAATTTTGCCAAATGCTTAACTTGAGGACAGTGCTTTAGTGCTGGGAGAACAATAGGGATCATCTAACCCACTAGGAGTCTACCTAACACAAAGCTGGCCTCTGTTTACCCTGGGATTCAGGGATGGTTGGAAAACATGTAAGGGTATTAAAAGGGCCCTGCTAGTGTTCTTTTTACATGATACCATAGAATCCAAAGACAGAAAAAAATCAGACCTATAAATTAAATCCAAAGGTAGTATGTCAGATATGGGGGGCAGTGTAAGAAGATCATTAGTACCACAAGATGAACTCACCCAGTTTAATGTCCACCTTATCCCCGGGCAAGTGCACATACAAAGTATGGTCATGGCTAGCTAGCAAAATGAAAACTTGAAGGCCCTGAAAAGGATTTTCTTAACTTGTCTACAGGAGAGGGAGAATCTATAGGACTCACCTAATTTGACACAAAATTAGGAGGCAGGGAATTCTCTGAATGTCCATGGAAGTACAAGATTAGATTGTGACCTCCAGGCTCTGGGAAGTACCACACTGCTTGCACTGGCAGTAATGGTGGTCTAGGCCAATGGAGCAGCTTCAAACAGGAGGCATTTTTGTCTGCAGTGTGAGCACTGCCGGCAGAGCTGAGGCCGTGGCAAGAGGAAGCTTACTGTGACTTTAGGGAAGAATCCTTGGAGTCCCTGATGCTTCCAGAATATAACCACAGGAGAGCACCTGTCTGGTGAGCCGGAGCAAATGACCAGTGTTGAAAATAAATAGCACACTTGTGTGCCTAAGAGTGATGCTCCTGGGAGCTCTCACAAACAGAAAATCATGTGGGGCTGGGATGGAGAGATGGGAGAAGAGCCCATAATTCTGGAACCAGGAGCATTAGAGGGAGAATCTCAACAACTACTGCTTCTGGCTATGAGTATGATATTCATTGTCATCCCTAACTGGTTATGGCCAGAAAAATAATAGCATCTTAGAGATGAGGAAACTTGGGCCAAGCAAAATGAATTTTTACACTAGTGACTGAAAGCTGACATTTCATTTCCTAGTCTTTCTGCAGTATATTCTAGAGCTCTTATTTCCCACCCTTACTTTCACAGGAAATCAAACACCCTTATGCTGCTCTTCATCTGGCCAGGGAACCCGACTTCTCATTCTCAGTAAGTAATGCATTTATTTCCAAATCTCTGACTCAACACGAAGCTAAATTATCCACCAGGCCATGCTCCTCCTTTGTGATAATGCAAAGGGTGATGCATAAGATATTCAGATAGTCTGAGCCATAAGGTACTGGAAGCCAACTATGCCTTGCCGGTGTGCAAACCCAGCTCTGTAGGACTCACTGGTAAAGCTATTATTTACCAGGCACCTCCCCAAAGTTTTGTTATCTATTAATTGAGCATGCTAGGTTAACTAGATCTCTAACATCTGCAAGTTCTAAATTTTTATCACTCGGATTCTGATTGAATCTTGAGATTTTGTCAGAGAGCCTTGCATGTTTGTTGCCACTCCTGGAAATTCCAGGACGGCAGAATGCTGCAGGATGGTGCATCTTGCACAGGAGAGGGGAACTCTCTGCCTCCAGCCACTTTAAGCTCACAGACCTAAACCCCCTCTGTTGATTTGTAAGTCTTATGTGATATAGCATGATATTGGTAACATTTTCATCTCTTGGAAGTTATTTCAAATCACAACCCAACAAAAGGGGCAGTCTCCTGTTCCCTCGGTGGGATTTCATTGCATCCCACTTTGCTTCCAGCATGCCCATGACAGATCGAGCCTTTTCACCTTCATAGCAAAGTGGGAGTTGTCAACTGAAAGCAGATGACAGTCGTGTTCCAAAGGTCAGGCACAATTTCTGAGAGTATTTTGTGCTTAAGATTCAGGAGAGAAGGTCCTGCATACAGTTTCCTTCGAAATGTTTTTTTTTTTTTTTTTCATATTTGGGATTTCCTAAGAAATCGGATAAAAGTAAAAATTGAAGAGTCCAAATTGTGTTTTCAGCTACTTATGTCCCTTTGCCAATCTTCCCACTGGTGACTAATTAGGGACTTAGGCTCTGAATATACCCAACTGTCAAATTGTTAACTACATTTTTAAAAGGCATCCTAGAAGGAGATTGGGAATAAAGTAGCATATTGAGCAAACAATAAGGGGACTGACTCTTCTCCTCCACTATTAGATATCAGAAAATACAAATCATTTCGTAAAGAACATTAGGGAATCCTACACCCCAGATCTGCTTCTCTGAACTCCATGGCTTCAGGACTGCCACAAAAGGGTTCTGAGTGAAAAGGCAAAACTCACAAAGATCAAGTGTAACTTGAAGAAGTTTGCTTTTAACATCTGTGGGCCTCCTTTCTTTCATGTATACATCTATTTAACAAATGTTGACTAAGTGCTCAAATGTATAAGACGTGGGAATAAGAAAGTGGGTCATTGCTCTAATGGGGACTTCACTCTGGTGGCTGGAGACAGAAAATTAACAAGTAAATACTTTCTCAGGAGGAAATGAGACCTGTGGAGAAAAATAGGGAAGGTGTAGGTGGGGCAGGAGATGGAGCTCACAGAAAATTTCCCTGGTGAAAGGACACTGAGTATACATTGGGAGGAAATGCAGGAACAAAACACATTGGAATTTAGGGGGAGGGGGCAGGACTTATAAAGGTTGTGAGAGAGCAGGTGTTTAAAGTGCTTCTAACATATGGAGTAGCATGGTATTGGTAGAGACGGTGAGCTGTTTTCAATGGACAGATGTGCTTACAGACTGGTTGTGTGGGTATGAGAGAAGGGAAGAAATTTAAATGGCTGCATGATTTGGGATTGAGTAACAGGAAGAGTGGAAAGGCCATTCACTGAGAAGTAGAAAACTATAAGAGGTTTGCAGCTGACAGGGAGCTGATTCATTGGGAGTTCTGTTTTGGATGTGCTAAACTTGAGATACCAAATTTAAACATCCAGGTAGAATTCCTATATAAAACAGAAGAAAATGCCAACTGAAAAAAAAATCTATCTTCTTGAGAAAATTTCTTGAGAAATTATTCACCGTTCAAAAGAATATGCTTTTCCTGTTTCCGATTCTGTGTCTCCCTCTCTCTCTGCCCCTCTCCCGTTCATGCTCTGTCTCTCTCTGTCCCAAAAATAAATAAAAAACGTTGAAAAAAAAAAAAAGAATATGCTTTTAAAAATATTCTCTATAGCATGGTATTGAATGACTATGAAATTTAAAGATTAAAGACTTAAGCTCAAAGCCCTCTTTCTTCCACTTTGGACAAGTTATATAATGCCTCTGAGCCTTAGTGCCTTCATCTGTAAAATGGGCTTAAAAAATAACTATCCTAAATTATTTACAGGACTTTTTATTGAATATTTGATGTGTACCAAGTCTACCAAGTTACTTTATAAATTAGTATTGCTTAAGAGTTGCTGGGAATAAAAAGTGCCTGCTGAGGTTCCATTTGGTTTTGGTTGGAGGTTTATTTGTATGTTTGCTTTTAAAACTTAATACATAACTGGGGCGTCTGGGTGGCTTAGTTGGTTAAGGGTCAGACAAACTCAGGTCATGATCTCGCGGTTCATGAGTTCCAGCACGGCCTCCAGCTCTGTCCTGGCAGCTCAGAGCCTGGAGTCTGCTTCCGGTTGTGTCTCCCTCTCTCCCTGCCTCCCCCCATGCTCATGCTTTGTCTCTGAAAAATGAATAAACCTTAAAAAAAAATTAAACTTATTACATAACCCCACCTGAAGTCTGTCAAGACAGAAACTTCCAGAGGTGGGCTTGTTAATCTTTCTAAAAAGTTAAGGTGCTCAGCTTTGTTTCTCCTGGGTTTAAAACTCCTTGCTCCAAATCTATCAAATACATATAGTATATTTTAAAAATTATGTCCCCTTATAAACAATTCTGTGGAGTCAAATCAGTATTAAAAAGGATTTAACACACAAAACTTTGTTCTGTTAAAAATTTTCTAATCGGTTTATCTTTGGATGACACGATCTATAACAACTCCACGGCCAAACCTGTAAGACAATTTTGAAGAGCTTGGGTTTACCTTCAGAATCTGCCATTCTTTCGCACGTTCTTTCCCTTTTCATTTGCCACCTCTCCCTCACAGATGGGAGCCCAGCAACTCTTGCCACATAACCTGAGTAATTCACGTTCACTCACCTCAGCTCTTAACATCTTACGTATCATGCGTCTTACGTATCTTAAGTAATGTCAAGTAGTATGTCAGCATATTCCACAGCGAGCATCTGGAAGAGGTAACATTGAATTCTAAAGAATGAACAGGGAAAACAACAACAAAGTATTTCCAGCTAGATAGCTATTTAAAGAAAGGCACTATTTTCTAACTTTTCGTACATGCAGCTTGGGAAGTAGTCTGTTTTACCTGCAGAGAAAAATAGATCTCAGTCAATCAGAAGATGCTGAGGGAACACGACAGCAGCTGAGGTCTCAAGTCAGCCTCTGAAGTCACCTGATTCTTTTATATCTCATCTGTCATGACTGCGTGAGGGCAATGAAGAAGCAGCTGGGGAGAAACCACTACAGAAAGAATAAAAGGCTCCCATGGACAAAATCTAAGTCTTGGTTTCAACATTGTTGCTTGAAATTTCTCTATTGTCTTTTTTTTTTTTTTTTCTTTCTGGACTGTCCTTCATGAAAATGTGGAAGGATTGAATTGACCAGCGTTGTTAAGGAATTCAATGATATCCAATAGAACTAAGTTATCTTGGGTCATACAGAATCATAGGACGTTAAAATATTAAAATGGAATTGATTCCCTATGCTAATAACAAAGATTAGATTAAAACATTGCTATTGAAACCACCAGTCCTATTTCACTGTAGCACTGTTTCACACTGCCTCTTCATAATTTTTATTTAATACACACATTTCTATATAATTAACATGATAAAATTATGAAAATAATTTTTTATATTTTATAGCAAATTCATTTTTACTTTTAAGCAAAAAATCTTGTCTATAGTTCATGGGATGACTAGTTTTTCTCTCAGTAATAAAAAAGCCAACCAACATGCTATCTGCCTTTCCTTTTTTATTTTACTCAAAGTATTATAAGTATCAATAATAGTGAAATACTTCTTACTAGTTTATTCCTACAAAATGTACATACAGAAGGAGGTGACAATGTTTATACTCTTTCTCTCTGGTTAAACATGACTGTCCTTGTGGCTGCCTTTTGGGAATAATTAAACAGACCTTGTTGCCCATATACTTCAAAGGGAGGAGCAAATAGAGTAAGAAGTCTTGATAACAGTGTGGTATCCGGAAGTACCACAGTGAATATATAATAACATATTGAGGAGATAGATCTCTCTCTCCCTCACTCTCTCTCCATCTATTATGGGCTGAGTTGTGCTTTTTCCCCCAAATTCATATGCTAAATTCCTAGCCCCCAGTACCTCAGAATGCAACCATTTGGAGATAGGCCCTTTAAAGAGGTAATTAAGGTAAATGAGGTCATATGGATGAGCCCTAATTCAATATGCCTGGTCTGCTTATAAGAGAAGAGGAGGACTGAGAGCAAACGCAAAGGCCAGGTGAAGACACTGGAAAAAGATGACCGTCTACAAGCCAAGAGAGGCCTTTGTAACAAACAACCCTATGGACACCTTAATCTTGGATCTAGTCTTTATAATTGTGAGAAAATAAATAGCTATTGTTTCAGCCACTCAATTTGTGCTATTTGTTATAGCAGCCCTAGCAAACTAATTCACCATCAGTCTTTTTTACATTCTTCAGAGTGCAAATCTATATACTGTCACTGTATAATTAAGTTGAATTGTTTGTCTCCATTATAATCATTTAAATAAAATTATTATGTAAAACAAATGATATTTAATGATGCTCATCTTTACAAATACTTCAGAAACATTTGCCTTAATATTATTTCTTTTACAGTGTTGGAAATGTAAGAAAGTAGAATATTTTGCTTTTGCTCCTAGTAAAATGTTTGATACAAAGCACCCAGGGTTCTGTATGTATATAGTAATACGCATGGATGAAGGCAGAGCTGAGTTAATATAACAATAGAGTAGGTTAACAAATAAAAATGTGATGCTTCAATTATGCCAAAATAAAGCATTTTTCTAATTTTATTTTTAAAAATTAAAATATTTTTCATGCAGGTGGTAATATCTCCTTGTTCCCTTGACCCCATGTAATCTCATCATTCATCCCATGTCATCATCATGATGGTTTGGAATTTTTCTAAATCATAATGCTTTTTCTGTTTTCTGTGTGTTTTGACTCTCTCTGTCCTGCCTTAAACCTAAACCCTCTCTGAAATTTTCTGTCCTTCCAGCCCTATGATTTTTTTCCCATCCCCCAATTTGCCTCCATTGGTAAAATACAGAAATTAATTTCTGATAAATCACCAAACTCACAAATGTTAGAAAACAATATCTTTCCTACCATCTTCATGAATTCATTGTAAGGATTACATATTAAAGTGGATATAACAATATGATGTAATACAGAACTGTAAACTTCTAGAAACAGTTGAACTATTAACAGATATCAATACCTCTTTTAAGAGACTTTGCAGTTTAATTTACTAGATTTTCTTTTTTGTTTCTTTGGATCCAAAGAAATTCTATGCACATTTTCTGAAAACCCATTTCCACACAGAATTAATCATTTTCACCACTATCCTTTTGTGCAATCTGGACATTTTGTTATGGAATTATTATCAGCCCTTTTTTAGAGAGGGAGAAATTGAGACACAGAAGTGTTTAATAATAAACAGTCCTCACACAGCTAATAAGAAATGAAGTCAAGATTCAGACCAAGGGAAACTAAATATGGAGCTCATGGTTTTTTATCCATCAAGACAAAGAGATAATGAAGCTATTTTATATAAAAGAGAAGTTGATGTAATAAAGCAACTCAATTCATATTTTACCAACATAAAATCAAGAACTATGAAATTTTACTTACTAGAGACTGAATAGAAATGTATACTTTTTAAAAAATTTTTTAATGTTTATTTATATTTGAGAGAGAGAGAGAGCATGAGTGGGAGAGAGATAGAGAGATGGAGACAGAATCTGAAGCAAGCTCAGGCCCTGAGCTGTCAGCACAGAGCCTGATGTGGGGCTCAAACTCACAAGCTGTGAGATCATGACCTGAGCTGAAATTGGATGCTTAACCAACTGAACCGCCCAGGCACCCCCGAAATGTTTTGTTTAAACTATGAACGTAGATAGTTAAACTAGTACATAGATAGTTAAGCCCATTAAGTTTCTGTTAAGACATGATTTGGCCTCAAAATCCACCTCAGCATGTTTTTCCAAACAGGCATGACAGCATAGCAATGCTATTCAGGATGACATTGTGTTGTCACCTCTGGATCAAACTTTCAAACGTGAATGTTCAGAGTAGACAGAAATTCTTAAAAACTTTTACTGGAAACACATATTGCTTCATTTTCTTCCACTGTTAATGAGAAAATATTCTGATGCTTGTTAAACACAGCGAGGAAGACTTTATTCCTTTATTCAAGATTATTGTGGGGTGCCTGGGTGACTCAGTCAGTTAAATGTCTAACTCTTGATTTGGGCTCAGATCATGATCTCGCAATTGTGGGATTGAGCCCTGTGTTGGGCTCTGTGTTTGCAGTGGGGACCCTGCTTGGGATTCTCTCTCCTTCCACCCCTCCTCCCACTCAAGCTCTCTGTCTCCCTCTCTCTCTCTTTCTCTCTCTTTCAAAAAAAAAATGTATTGGGGAGAGATATTGAACTCCAATCAGAATATAGCAAAGATAACTGGAGATTTATAATCAATGAGCAGAGTACAGGGTCAGTGGATGGAAAATTACTAAGAGGGATTTCATTAGACATCAAGAATAGAGAGATTGTTCATTAATTGACTTGACAGAATTCTTGCTAAAGGTAGACCAAGAACTTAGATACCCAATATGGTGATGAAGAACATGATCATATATCAAGAGTGGGGGAAGGTATTTTCAATAAATGACTTAGTAGTATTTTTTTTTAATGTTTATTTATTTTTGAGAGACAGCAAGTAAGCAAGGGAGGGGGAGAGAGAGGAAGACACAGAATCTGAAACAGGCTCCAGGCTCTGAGGTGTCAGCACAGAGCCTGAAACGGGGCTCAGATTCACGAGCTATGAGATCATGACCTGAGCCGAAGTCCAACGCTTAACCAGCTGAGCCCTCCTGGTGCCCCATGACTTAGTAGGATCATTTACTAAATCTTGGTTCAGCAGGCTAAAGTTGAGGCATAGACAAGAAGAAGGCTCCTAGAAGGTTGAATAAAGTTTGCTCAAGGACGGAGTCTTTGTTGTATGATCTGTGTTAAGGAATGAAGGAAAGAAGGCAGGAAGGAATGAAGGAATGAAGGAAAGATAGAAGGAAGAATGAATGAATAAACCTAGGGAATTAATGCAACCATAATTTCCCACTATTTCACTGTTTGCCATACATCTCACATTATCATAGGAATTGGGAGAGAAGCAAAACACGTGATTCTGTGCTAGCTTAAAAGCGGGTGAGTGTGATGCTTGTACACACAATAAGGACTTTGTATTCAGGAGGTCCTAGGTTCCATCCCACTTCTGCCATTCTGTGGTTCAAAATTAGATGAGATGCTAAGATTTATCTTTATCATCAATAGAACTAAAGGAATATTATCTATATCTTGAGTTGTGCTGTATATTAAGTGAAAGGATATAAATTAGAAAATGCATTGTATTGTTTTAAATTTCAATCCAATAAATGTTTGTGTTACCTACTACCATCAACAAACTTAAAAAAAAATCTTTTGCTTAGATGAGCTTTGGCATTTCATTGAGTTATGTTCATGTGTCCTGTACAATCTCAGTGGTAAGATTTCAAATCACCGACAGTAAATTTTCTTTTTTTTTTCATCCATAGTAAATATTCAAGTCAAATCTATATCCTACTTGATTTTAAATTGTCTTTCCTTGACTTCATATGATGTCCTAACAGGGAACACAGAATCACTTTAATACTAGCTTAATACTAGAAATTAGGAGTGTAAATCTAATTCTAAGAAATAAATAATAAAACATAGTTTATCCGAAAACTGATTTGAAAAAATCTGGGATGCCTACTATATTAATAATCCTTCCCATATACAATAAATTACATCAGAAGGACAAAAAATGTTTTTATATCTTGTAGTAACTTTTTTCTACTATTATTTCTTAACAATAGTGTTTTTATAATTTTTCCCATATACTAATTAATTAAATTTGATTTATCAGACACTTATGATGGCTCAAACTTTAATTAAATAAATATTCATTGAATTTACTATATGCAACCTAGCTACTTTAGATATATAAAGAACAATGAAACACACAAAGCCTTAACTTATAATGGGAGAATAAACACAAGTTCCCAAATAGCTATTTAATATTGATACTGTAAAGAAGTAATATACAGCCATAAAAAGGAATAAGGACTAGCCCTATATGCAGCCAGAGAATAATCTCCATGATATATTGTAGAGCATGCTTTTGTTCATATAACAGAGGAATATGAATATAGATACATATTTGTTTATATTAAAAATTAGAAAGATTAAACTGTAACTTTTAAAACTTATTATGTATGAGAACAGAGAAATGGTTGACTATAGACATAGAAGATGGGCTTCTGTTAATGTACTTTGCTTTGTAAATATATCTTTAGAAAAATATAGGGGTGCCTGGGTGACTCAGTCAGTTAAGTGTCTGACTCTGATTTGGCTCAGGTTGTGATCTCACAGTCTGTGGATTCAGGCCTGTGTCCAGCTCTGCACTGACAGTGTGGAGCCTACTTGGGATTCTCTCTCTCTGTCCCTCTCTCTCTGCTTCTCCCCCACTCTCTCTTTCTCTGTCTCTCTCACACATGTGCTAGAAAGAAAGAAAGAAAGAAAGATGTAAATATTTATTTTTTTTAAGTTTATTTATTTTGAGAGAAAGACAGAGAGAGAAGAGAGTGAGAGAGAGAGAGAGAGAGAGAGAGAGAGAGAATCCCAAGCAGGCTCCACACTCTCAGCACAGAGTTGGACATGGGCCCAAACTCACACACTGTGAGATCATGACCTGAGCTGGATGCTTAACCAAACTGAGCCACCCAGACACCCTGAAAAATGTAAATATTTACATATTAAATCAAATATGTAAATATTTCATAGAACTATACAACAAAATTGAATTTAAAAATCAATTTATTGGGGCACCTGTGTGGCTTAGTCGGTTGAGTGTCCAACTTCGGCTCAGGTCATGATCTCGCAGTTCATGGGTTCCAGCCTGGCGTTGGGCTCTGGGCCAACAGCTCAGAGCCTGGAGACTGCTTCGGATTCTGTGTCTCCCTCTCTCTCCCCCTCCCCCGCTCATGCTCTGTCTCTCTCTGCCTCTCATAAAGAAACACAATAAAAAAATTAAAAAAAAATTAAAATCAATTTATTAAAAATAGAAATAAAAGCAAATAGGGGCACCTGGGTGTTTCCATCAGTTAAGTGTCTGACTCTTTATTTTGGCTCAGGTCATGATCTCATGGCTCATGAGATAAAGCCCCTTAGCTGACTCTGAGCTGACAGTGTGGAGTCGGCTTGGGATTCTCTCTCTCCCTCTCTCTCTGCTCCTCACCCACTCATGCTCTCTCTCTCAAAACTGATTAATTAATTAATTTTAAAAAAGAAAATGGAAGAAAAAAGGAATGAAAGCAAATAAAAACTTTGCTTTAAGTAGTTGGTGGCACACTTACATAGGAACCATCTCAAAAGACCTTACAAAACAGTCATTGAACTATATATTCCTGGGAGATACATATTAAGAAAAATTAATTGCCCCAACCTATGTTAAATACTAATATTCAGAAATCATATTGCTGGTAGTGATGTTAGTAACATTATCCTTTTTTGTAAAATGTTGGTTATAAGTTGCTTGCCTCATATTTTTTTTTCTTAACAGATTTATTTAGGTATAATAAACTACACACATTTAAAGTGTAGGATTTGATAAATTTTGATACATGCATATACCCACAAAACCATAATCACAAGCAAGAAAATGAACATATCCATCACCCCAAAAGTCTCCTCCTGTTCCTTTTTAATCTCTCACTCACACCTCTCCATACTCCCCCTTTCAATCCCAAGTAAATACTGATGTGCTTTTTATCATTACAGATTAGTTTGCATTTTCCAGCATTTCCTATAAATGAAATCTACATTATATGCTCTATATATTTGGGGAGATTACCTGGCCTAAGTCAAAGTAATCATTGTTAAGATTCATATATGTTAATGCATATATCTGTAGTTCATTTATTTTCATTGTTGAGTAGCTTTCCATTGTGTAGACATAACACAATTCATTAAGCATTCACTTGTTGATGAACATTTAGGTTGAATATAGTTTTTGTCTATGACAAATAAAGCTGCTATGGGAACGCATGTACAAATCTTTGTGTAAATATATTCCTTCATTTCTCTTACTAAATACTCAGAAGTGTAATGACTGGGTTATAGGGTAGATGTATGTTTAACTTTTAAAAGACTACTTGTTTCCCAAACTAGTTCTGCATTTTGCATCCCACCAGCAGTTTAGGAATGACCTAGTTCCTCTAAATCTTTACTAACACTTGACATGTTCAAACTTTTAAATTTCAACCATTGTAATAGATGTGCAGTCATATCTCATTGTGGTTTTAATTAGCATTTCCTTCATGACCAATTCCCTTGGAAAATCTCCTCAGTGTCTCTGGTTGCTTTTGACAACTAAAATATATTTGAACACTTAAATATAATGGTCAACTAACTCTTTTGACATATCTGTGCAACTTCATAACACAGTTGATATGATTTGCAAGAAAAATAAAATGGCAGTTCTAGCTGCATTCCATTTACAAAGCCATTGTTCCAAGTGTGTTAACACAGAACACCTCTAGATATAGACTGATGCTATAAATGATGGCTGATCCTCCAGTGGTGGACCTCATAGTTCCCAGTCACCTTAGCTGGTGTTTGATGAGAACATTGCAGATATCAATGAGGTTTTTTTCTCCCCCTTTCTAACAAGAAATAAGACTTCCATTCCCACACCATTTTTCTAACCAAATCAATCCAGTGCAAGGATATGGGAAAAATGAAAAAGAAAACAAAAGGCAGTAATATAAAATAGGTAATGAAAGAGATTAAAATGAGAAATAAGATGGGGGTATTTTATTTCTGGGTGGCTTAGTGGGTTAAGTGTCTCACTCTTGGTTTCCACTCAGGTCATATTTCATGGTTAATGAAGTTGACCCCTATGTCAGGCTCTGCACTGACAGCACAAATCATGCTTAAGATTCCCTCCCCGACTCATATGCACGTGCCTGTGTTCTCTTTCTCTCACAAAAAAAATAAATAAATATTAAAAAAAAAAAAAAGATCATGAAAGAGAAAAAAGAAGAGGAAATAAATAATGGTGATAGAAAATACTGAAAAAGATAAATAAAATATGGAAAAGTAAATGAATTTGGTCATATGCCCCTTTAAGGTTCTAGCAGAGCTAGTTGATGAAGTCTCCTTGAGGAGTGTGTGGTGTGGCACAGAGGGAAGAGTGTGGTAAGCCATGAAAATCTTTTATTTACTACCCATGTGCACTGGAGCCAAATGCCTAAGCTCCTTGAGTCTCAGGTTTTGCTTCTGTTTAATAGGGATAATGATAATTGTACCAGATGATTGTTATGAAGGATTAAACAAAATAAAATAAGACACATTAAACACCTTGGTGTGGAATCACTGATGATCCCTGTTCAATGCCAGGGGATCTATTCAGGAACCTTAAAGCTTAGAAAGATATAAGAGAAGTCTTATTACAGAGTCCATTGGCAGAAAGTTTGAGTTGAAATGGGTTGGGCAAAAGCAGCAATTTATTCATGTCTTACAAACATGGTCTTACAAACATCATACAGAGCTGGCACGAAAGAACAGACACCATCTCATACACCATGCTTCCTTCCAAATCACTTCTATTGAGTTACAACATCAGAACAAGTCAGTTACTGAGTTACACAGTTCTTCAAACATGGAGACCTCCCCTTTAGGGTGGTTGGATTGGCTAATCAGACAAACAATTAATTTACATGTTTAATACAGCGCAGGATTTGTAACAGAATTCAAGATATTCACACTGATATTGTAATACATTATAAAACAGTATAATTTTCAGAAGATGATGGGATCACATATGTCCCTGCCTGTTTCAATTCCTTTCTAGTTTTCCTTCTTTCTTTCCTTAAAAGCAGTTACAAAGAGTTATACTCAACTTTTCACACTCAAAAACACTTTAAGTTTTAAAAACTAAAAACTATTTACAAATTATTCATTGTAATTTTAAAAGTATTTGTTGTTGGTTTTGTTGTTATACTTAAAAAAATCTCCCTCCAACAACTATACTTTACTTGGTATAACCATTAACTTCTGGTTTCTGTGAAGGATACTTAGAGTTGACTTCTCACAACTGTTTAGAGCTCCAAAATATATTATATTCCATGGCCTATTTAACCAAATATACATACATAAAAAGGCCATTTTACTTCCCCAAACCATGCACTGACTACAATTCATTTCATGTTGCTTTCATAGAAATGCTGTGAGGTGACTTTCTGGTGTAATAAAGACAATGATCGGGGAATATTTTTTTTAATCCCAAAGTCATCTTAAAGCACAAAAAAGAGGTTGACTTCAATCTTTGTACATACGGAATGTAAAACATTTTCTTTACATTAGGCATAGTCATAAAAAGCATGTATAAGTTGTTTTGAAAATGCATTGTCAGAGAATTTACAAACACTGTGATATCAAACACATTCTCAAAAACTGCTAAAGTACGGACACAAAACCTGACTCAAAATGTAAATTTTTCAGTAGACTTTATTTCTAACTTGCATATTTAATAATTCAACTGTACCCAGTTTCACTCATACTCTCTAAAAACTCAGATATAGTGACATTATCTCAAGTTCATTCTTTCAAGTAATCACAGGGCACCACTTTGCTCTAGCAGGTTTTTATTGAATTTCAGAGCCCTGGCACTGGAAAACCATACAAGACACAAGTCTATAAACTGTTCCACAGACAACAGCTCAAGGCAAATTAGCCTAGAAAAGATAGTGAAACATACTCTGTTGTGCTAATTTGACAGCCTAAATACATTTTGTGTGAACATGTGTAAATTATATTAGGCTCGCTGTGTAACTATAGTTTAGTCATTACTTTGTTGGTTTAAGTGATGCTTTCTATCCAGTAATGGAAAAAACTTAAATCTTGTTTGTTTCTTTCCAAATAGTAGCTTAGTCCTTTCTGGGAAAGAAGATGCTAAACAAAGACTTAGTTAGCCATGCCCTTTCTGCGTACAAGGGATAGACTTGAATGTACACTTGCATACTATACATATTTCCTTTCAGGAAGATGCATTTCTAGCTGGATTTCTAACTGAAGTTTATTTCTTTACCACTAACTAATTCCACAACTTAACAAAGGTAAACAGGGCTTGCTTAGACCACACTGATGTTTGTGATAGTCAGTGGATAATTCAAGGCCATGGTTCTTATGTGAGATTATATTTTATAACATTTGACTCACATATAACCTTAGGAGAGAGAAAAATAATATTTCAGCCACAGTGTTCTCAACTCAGCCCTTTGATAAAATGATTTCTCAGCTTGTTCACTGTCCTTTTGAAAGAAAACCAAGTTACTCCTTGTATAATAAAATTGTATCAAATAATTACAAACTAAAGAGAAAGGACCATATACTTTTATATGCAAGACGACCATTTTCACATGACATAATGGATGAAAACAAACCAGAGAACATTTCTTTAATATCTTTGGATTTAAAGAAAAAGTAATTTCCCCACCTGAAGAAAAATGGATGAATTTTCATAAGAGAAAGCATGCTTTTCATTTCTAAATCCTAAAAATCACATTTCTTTCTAGTGACATGAGATCACCACCTTCTAAACTACATCAATAGCTTGGGATTGCACTGTAATATTCATAAAATGGTTGGCTACTTTGGTAACCTGCAGCAGAGATTGAATATCTCATGAAAATCTACCCAACTTCTTTAATATCAGGGGAAATGATCATGATACACATTGACAGTTACTTTCGGGTTTGCTAATTCAATCCATTTCTAACCAAAAAAAAAAAAAAAAAAAAAAGTAGCTTGTTGTCACAAGCTTGCAATCATGTATCAGAGAAGAAAAGAGAAAGGAAATTGTTCCTTGCCTAGTAAAAATCATTAAGTTCCAACTCATCATGTCTAGGATGCTACCCATCACAGAGCATATGCCACTTGGCAATTTGTCTCCTGGGATAGTCACAGATCTCTTTCCAGTGCTCTCCACCGGTTCCTTCTGCTGTTGCTCCCAGGACCAACCGCCCTATCACCTCATTTCTGGATCCCCTTTCAGAATCCAAAACCAGAAACTCAACACTTATCTCTTCAAGACCCTCACAAGGAATATCAAAGACAAACAGTTCATTGAACACTGCATTAGGGGTGCATTTCTTCACATGAGTCTTCTTTTTAGAGATTCTCTTTTTGGCATGGTACAGGTTCACTTTCACGTAGGGATCTGCAATGGTAAACAACAGACGTTACACTGGCAGAACCTGGCTGGAGAGTTGATTTCAATATAATGGTGCCCTTGGAGGTTTACTGCGTGCCAATAAAATGAAATTGCAGTGAAAATGAGTCAGAACAAAGTGAAAACATGGATATAGCTTGGCTTCTCTATTGTCAACAAATTGACAATAAGAATGTGAATGTGAAGAGTAAACTGTTCTAAACCAGAGGATGAGAACAGAAGTGCAATGGCAGGAAGATGAGATAATATAGAGGAGAAGAAAACAAAATATTCCAGAGGCACACTGATTACTTGTAACTCATTCCAGAAAATAGGATAGAAGAAAAAAACATTAGACAAGATCTAACCTTTCTGAGTTGTATGACTTTGGATAAGCCTCTCTACCTCTCTGCTTTTTCTGTTGAACAGGCATTTAGAATTCACAATGGCAATGTCCTTTTTGCTTTAAATTTTGTGCTTCTTTAATCACCTGCTGAGTTTGCTTCCTGTTTTTCAGAGTTGATCTTCCTTTAATATGTGGATTTTAGGATCATGCTACTTTTTCACACATTTAATTATATTCTTTTTGCCTCTTTCTGGTTGAAGCATATGAGTTCATTTGAGCTTCCTAATCTAAACGTTTAAGACAATGTGTTCAACTGCCATTATTAAATAATAGCAATAATAATATTAAAAATAATAATACAACTAGGTGATATTTAATGAAATATATCTTTCTAGTCCTCACAATCTCTCTCAAGGTAAGTATCATTACTTATTAGTTTGTGTAGAGATTATGAAACATAGCCAAGGCTATATGCTAAAATGGAAGGGTTAGGATTTGAACTCAGATCCTTTCAACCCATAGGTCATGTGTTCTTTTCACAATGTGATATGAGGAATTTTTTTTAATAGTCACAAAAACTAAGAGCTAATTCTTCAAGAAGATACATAAGGAATTAAAGGAAAAATAATAAAAAGAACACCAGAAGAATAAGTGTAGGTTGGCTCATTAAAAACACTAAAATGAAGAACTCTTCTCCCAAACAATTGCTATATTTTTGGCAATGGCTTCTTACCTCTGCATTTATCACTGTTTTCTGCTTCAAACCCACTCAGACATCTATCATGTATTAGCAATGGCTTAGTTGGTAGAACTATGTAGTTTTATTTTTCTTGCTAATGGCATTGAATCACATCGTTATTCCATAATGAGAAACAGGGAAAAACAATCACATCACTTGAAACTATGAGTAAAAGGCAAATCAAATTCACGTTAGATGCTATTTTGCCCAATGTACTGTTCACTGACACTGAATTTTTCAGAAGCATTCTTACCTGAAAGTCCAGACACATCAGATTTAGGCAGGTGTCGAGCTTTTAAAACAACCACAGTGAGAGTATTTGTAGTGGACTGATAGCAGAGAGAGATCAGTAACTCACCCCGTCCTGAAGACTTCTAAACAAAGAGAGATGTGGTATAAGTATTCTCATTATTTTCTTGGGTTTGAAATTTGTGCTTATAGCAACATTTTAAAGCAATATAATATTGCTAGTTTTATGTAATTTTCCTACTTATTTTTATTTTACTATGCTAAGAAATCTGAGTAACTGCAAGCTTTTGTGCAGGGCTACCACTTTCTAAAAACAGGTGGCTGCCATCTTGTGGTGTTTTTGGGTACTACAGGTTGTTAAAATTTGTAATGAGTTAGCCACACCCATTACTGGAAATGTTTAAAGATATTTAGAGTATAGCTTTTACAGAGAATTTTTTTTTTTACTTTTGCTTTTTAACTAAATAATTACTTTTTGAAGTTACTAATAGTAATGAAAATTGTCTATTCATTTGAAAGGATCTGTCTAGGGCAAAATGACTCATGTTAAGTTTGATTTGATTTCAATTTTTTAAAAAACACTAACATTACTGGAATTTGAATTCAGACTAACTGAAATTTATTCTGACTGCCACCACTCTCCTGACCCACAGGGCTGATGGAATTAAAATTCTCTATCCTCAGCCCCCACTCAAAGTCCTCATTTAATCCAAGGAATGAATTAAGTTTTGGAGGGAATTGACTCAATTTTTAATACTTTGTTTTTGAAGAGTATCATAAGATCCTTCTTTGTACACTACTTAGATTTTATTTGCACTTTAAAGACATTAGCTAAGATGACCAAGAACTCAAAGTACAAGTTTTAACTGATGAAACAAAATGAAAACTCAGAGCTGGATTATAACTAAGAATGAAGGCTGGCCAGAGCTCCTAACTCTTCAGTCTATATGCACATGGGGTTATTATATGAATAAACAGTCCAAGTAGGAATAGATATTTATTCCTACTATGCTGCTAAACATCTGAGTGTCTCAAACAAGCTACTTAGCGTTTCTGAACTCTGACTTTTCATTAATTTCAACAAAGAAATAAAGGTGAGCTTTACAGTATTCTACAGAATCTTTCTAAAATATTATAGTCTAAATCAATTAAGTTCTATATTTAAAGGGGAAATAGTATTAATTTGATATCTTATAATAGTCTCAGAACTACCAAAGCAGTATACCTACAAAGGCAGAGTAACTCACTTCTTGTCATACAACATAGTCATGGACATTTATAATTCAATATGATGTGATGTCTCCTCCTTGAAAAGCAATTCCATGAAAAGTCAATATAACTTCCAAATCCTCAGGACAAATTGATTTAATTTTATATTTCAATTTCAATTTCAAATTCAATTATGAAACATCTTTGTTAACTTGCTTATAAGAAATATTTGCCTGCATTTTAGTTTAAGTGGCAGTCAAAATACTTAAGATAGAAATTAACAAAAATATTTATATAAGTATTCTTTAAATATCCACAAAGGATGCCTATTTATTTGATATAATTAAAATACTTTAAACATTTCAGCTGTGGGTTAAATTTTCTTTCATCTCCTCTATTCCCTTGATCCCCATTTGATTATGATTAATAATAATTAAACATGGTAAAGATGATATGTATAAAACTTATCATTTTAATGAAAATCCCCTAGATACAAAGAAGCTGAATAAAAGAATGTTTATAAATACTTTAAGCACTAAAAATGAATTACCCTAACATTTCTCTTGATGATCTCTCTGTTCATTAACATTTTTCCATCAGATAATTCAATTCCTGCAAGAGGAATAAGGACTTCTCCAATGATATCATCTCTTGAAAACCTGTCGAAACTCAAGATTGTGAAGTGCAAGGCCAACTCTTGGATCTGAGTATAGAGGATCCCATAGAATGTAAAGGTCTCATCAAAAGCTGGGTCCAAGGTCTTTCTCAGAACTCTGGTTTTCACTTTATGCTTCTTCTCTGGGAGGATCGTCATTTTGATATACGGGTCAGAGGTCATCGACTGCTCATCCATGGCTGGCAAGCCACGGGCTTCCTTGATATTTACCACAAATGCTTTCTTCTCAAAGTTGTACTCTAAGGAGAAGAAGAGGGTTCCCAGCTTCTCCTGTTTCTCTTCTGAAGTAAGGGAAGTGCTGGACTTTAAGCTATCAGGGGAAACGGCTTCTTTCTCCCCTTCTGAAAAGAGCTTTGGGGTCACACTCTCCAGATCAGAAGGGCTACTAGCTTTGAGGTTTGTTTTGGGAAAATTGCCATTGAGATCTCTCTTCTCAAGGTCGAGATGTAATGAATTCTTTGGCACAGCTGGCTTATTCTTTACTTCATTTTTGTCATCTGCTCCAAACTTCTTCTTGCTACTTAGGTTTTCAGGATAAATATCAACTCCTTTTAGTACATGCACAAACTTATATGGAGGAGTCTTGTTAGATTTGGATGATTTTCTCTGACAGCAGATCCATGCAAACAGAGAGACTGTGAAGACCAGGCCAAATGCACTGAAGATCCCCACCACTGTGGGGATTTCATCTGAAAAATCAAATGACCAATAACATACATTAAAGGAGCAGAGTTGGAGACATGAGCCTATTTGAAAAGCATACTGGAGCTGGCAAATGCTGTAGGCTGCACAGATTGGATTACTTTCCAACTCTTCTGGGTATGAGTTATGTACACATTTCATGTCACCTTCAGGAATAAACACATCCACTGTGTGACATGCCGAAAAAAATACCGTATGACAGAAACTTCTTCATTTCAGTTTTTTTTCATAAATAAAAAGAAAAGATGAAACAGGGCCTAGGTCGGGATGCGGGATGCTAAATGACCCTGACCTATCTTTGTTTTCTCAGATAACATGAGTCAACTACAGCATGGTAGGTCAGTACTAATTTCATTATGTTTTCTTGACATTTTGAGGCTTTCCAGAAGCATCAATTTTTACTGATTATGGAGCTCTAAATACACATTTTTGAAATACTGGGAGATTTTTTATTCTTAGTAGTTCTTTATTTATCCCGGATTCAAGAAGCAAACATCTAAGGGCTCAGTGGTTCCAATAATTTTAAGAAATGGAGGAACATTATCTGCTATTGTCACAAACTTATCAATAATTTCCATCCCAATTATGATAAGAGAAATGTTACATATATTAGGAAAAAAAGAACAAAAAAGATGAACAACAGGATATTAATATTATATAACTTTTAACACTACAAACTCCTTGGATACAGATTCATAATTTCTTAAACACTGAATTACCCAAAGAACAAATTAATTACACCTAAGTAGGATAAAAACAAAACAATGGTTATGAATGAATCATCATTCCTTAACATGTAAAGAGTGAGAATAGATAATTTAGAGTTCAATTTTATCCATAACTGATTTTTTCTAGCATATTTCCACATGGCAAATAGTAATCAAATTGAATTTGGCATTCCTTCTTGAATGAGGGCACATTAAATTACTGACATTAGGTAATGCTGATTATGCATGAAGCTTATCATGTGCCATATGTAAGCATATTTCTCCAACAAATGATTAGTAACAGTGTGTAAGTAAAAGCAGTATTGCTATATCTGGACACAGTGCATCAATTGAGTCAATGTTTAATATAGTCATAGTGAATATAACTAATGTATTATTATCTGCATTTAGTTTCATTCTTATCTATTTTTATCCCAAATAGTGAATAATAAAGTTAAAAGTCCCAGTTAGAAAAGGGTTAAGCCTTGTTTGAATAACCCCTGAAAGAGCAATCTTTTGTTACTCCCCTCCCCCACCCCCAAATCTTCTGCCTACCTACTTCATAATTTCAAAACTGAACTCAAAGAATATAAGAACCAGCAATGACAAATAAGAGAAGACATATATAACAATATTAAAAACAATAATAAAAATTTTATAGTTTAATTATATCAAGAAACTGAATCATGTAGAGATGAAAAATAAACCTTTGAATTCCCCAAGTAGAAAACGCAGCAAATGCTACAGAAAAAGAATCAAACAAGAGCTAAAGATAATCAGCTAAACTTAGTATCAGCTTTTCAGTTTTTTTCTTCTATTCAAGTCTTTGTGTGTGGAGGGGGTGGGGGGGGGGTGGCAGGGGAGAATCCACTCCTGGACTCTAATAATCCAAGGCCAGGGAGCAAAACCAAAGTCATGAACTAAGGCAATTCTTTAGCCAATGCTAGGAGAACAATAAAAGCAATAGAAAATGATCCTTCTTTTTTTTTTTTCTTAAACAGACCAATGGCCCAAGCTGAAACATATTTTTTACCAGCACAATCTCTAAAAATGCCTCAGTATTAGAAAATTTCTTATTTTCAAATCAGAAATTGGGAATACGCATCATAATAATATAAATCAATCATCCAAATGGAAGCCTGAGTAAAGGAAACTCATTTCTGAATATAATGTCACAGATTGTCCCTATTTCATACGTAAGTCACAAGGCAAAATATTCACTAAATCATGGAAAGACTCACCTACTCCTTGTATGTTCTCTACCAATGAGATTTTAAGCTTCTGAGAGCAAAGACCTCAGTCATTTCACTCAGTTAAATAACAATTATCATGGACTCATAGATATCATTCCTTATTCACAAACTTCTATAAAATTTCTTGATTTTTTTGAATACTTGTGAAGTAAGTAAAACTCTACCTCTTATCTTTGGAATATAATGTGACCTAAAATACTACTTTTTAATTTGAAGTACATCTGTTTTTATTTACTGAAAGAGAGAAGGAGAGCAATGATGCCAAAAATTTGGTATAGGAAAAGGGAAATTGAACTGGAAAATAGGAGTCCTAATTCTACTTTCCAAAAGCTTTTCATTAACTGTTTGACCTGAAATACGTCCCTCATCTCTCTGGGCTCTGGTTACCTCACCTGTGAAATGCAATGGGCCAAGCTAGTTCATTTCAAATACCACTCTAACACCCTAGCATCATAGGATTCTGTGTTTTTCACTAGCAACATATTTCAAGAGAACAAGAAAAACATAGCAGAGAAAAACAACCTTATGGTACACTCTATAATAAAATATACATTCCAAACCCTCAACATATAAGTTGTTTTATACCGAGATCAAACCCTTATGTAATCACAGAAACATTGGCTTCTCCTGGTAAGTTAAATACAGATTTACTTACAAATAAAAATCACCTACAGAATTAATGAAACCAACTGCAAACAACAGACCCCCTTTCCTTTACTCAGCGCGTGCTGCAATTTACAGAGCTACCCGAACATTTAGGAACTTCTTGGATGTAAAATCTCCCTGGCAGACGGCAATTTTTTTGAGGAGAAAGATAGGGAGGAAGGGAGAAACAACAGATAAGCCACGATTGCCCCTTTACAGTTCTCATTTTCTTTTCAGATTAACTACCTAGGAGATCTATATCCAACATCCCATGGAAAAATAAAAATAACAACAACAACAACACAGCCCACCCCGGAGTATTCAAGAAACAACCGCAGTTACAAGTTGAGTAACTTGCTTACCAAATTCTTCCCGGCTGGTAGTGATCGGAGCCATTTTTTGCTGCGTGTTCTGTCCGAGGTGCTGAACGGAAAACTCCCTGGCTTGATTCACTTGCCTGGATCTGAAGCGCCGGCTTTCCCGAGTGCTGAAAACAACAGCGCAGAGCCCAGGGGACCTGCGCCTGGAAGCGGGAGGAGGCAAAGGGGGGAGGGGGTGGTCCACTCGCCCTCGCACAGTGATTTGCCACCCCTGTTCCTGTTTTGGCTCTTCTGAGAAGCTCGTCTCTGAGACTCTAGACGTGGCTGAAACCCGAATTGACGCAATCCTGACGCTACAGGGTTGAAATCAGCACCTGCCCTCCTCCCCTCCGCCCTCCAATCCTCTCCTCTCCCTTTCCTTCTTTCTTCCTCCCGTCTCTCCTGAGGATTCAGCACATACTCATCAATTATTTTAACTGTTGGACTACTGGAGATTAGCTTTTCTATTCTGTGGGGGCTCACAAGCACATGGAGATGAGCCCCCAAACTCATTCGTGTCAGTTCTTAATAGAAAATCTCCTGATCATCTAGATCAGTAAAAATGTGCCTGCGAGTTATCAGAATAATGCAATTTACAGAGATGATTTCGGGTAAGAGTGAGAAGAGAGAAATCTCTGCATCATATGAACACTGTGACATGCAAGAATATGTTTTCTTGCTTTCTAAAATTTTCTTTGATATATTTTCGTTAGAAAAGATCCACCGCACATTGATCCATTTGAAATAAGACAACAGTTTTCCCACTATAATCACTTATTTCCTAATAAACAGTCTAAACATTTTGCTGATGCTGTTGCTCCATCTGTCTGTCAGCTCTCTCCCCTTTAATATCTGACATTTGACCAGTTAAAGTACTTAGGAACAGATGGGAATAATCCCTTCTGTATTCAGACTCACTCTCGGTTATGACTTTTGCATATAATGAGACTGCTCCTGGAATGACATTTCTGGTTAAAATCCCTGACTTCTAATAGGATTGTGCAAAATAGTTACAAGAATCAGACTGAAACTGAAAGTGAATGATATGATAATTATTGGTTATTTTAAAGGAAAACATTTTTTTTTCTAAACTGATGATATTTCTGGGGTTGAGGAACTGGGCAATATATGGTGTCAGATTCTGATTAATTTTAATCAGAAGAGTGTGCCTTTTAAAAATGTTAAGAAATTTTCCAAAGGAGAGAACTCAGGCTGTAACTCCAACTATCAATTATTGCTCCACAAAGAATTCCTTTGCTCTGGTGCTTAGGAGCAAATGACATTTAGTATATACTGGAATGGGGGAGGAAGGGGCATTGGGTGACTCTCAGAAAGCTACTATACAAGTGACAGGTTCCTGCACATTGGTGAGCAGTCGCTCTGAGTGTCAGGACTGTGTCTTGGGAAAAATTAGCTTCAGTCTTTTGCATCATGGAAAATTTTATGAACCAAAGTCCTTTTCTTTCCCTTTCTACTTGTTCCCACAGAGTTGGCATTTTAAAATTCTTCCAACAGATTTTTTAAAACCTTATATTGTCATGCTATGAAAACACAAACCAATTTACTGTATTTAATTTTTTCTATTGGCAGAACCTGTATTTTGTGTCCTTATCTTTTCACTTCATTCAGATTACTTGCTTCCTCAGTTATGCTTGCACCTAGTGGGATTGTCCCTAGGAATAGACATTCATTAGATGAAAGAGACAGTGGTATTTATTGGCGATGCATACCATAGGTAAACAAAATATATAGTGTGAGGTTCACTAAAACGTGTTTCCTGGCTAAGTTATTGCTAACATATGGTTAAACTCATTTGTTGTAAACATAAGTACCTTATTTGTATGTTCTATATAAATTAGTATCTCATTAATTTTACCTTCAGGTGGCAAGATGCTGTCATCTAAAACCTGTCTAGACTGTTTAAACTCTGTTTCTATAGAACCCTATCTCACCCTGGGCTGTCTCATTTCTAAGGACACATTGTGATAAAATTACATCTTGCCCAGAGCTAATGCTATTGTGGATATAGTAACTGTTTCATTGCTTGCTTTAAAAGCAAACTGAAATAAATGTTATTAATTAAAATGTCAGAGGTTTCCCTCATTTTCTCTTGATGAATAGTATGTCATTTATTATCCAATCTCTTTAGACAGCTTCTACCAGCACCAGATGAGGAGTGAGAAACTGGTCCAACACAGAGGACAAACCTGAGTTTCTTATGATTGAAATTCATACCCTACCACATTATTACATTGTTCTCTTTAGATTCAGCAAACAAGTAATCAATTCGCTGACGTGAACAATACCATTCTAGCAGCATAGACTTGGGAGGAGGGGTTGTTGCTAGGTAACCACCTTTTTGCCACCCAAAACACACAGCCTCCAACAAGTTCCCACCCTGGGAAATGTAGACCATTCTGTACAAGTGGCAGTGTTTACTTCAGAGTGATTCTTTCACTGTTGAAATGGTTCAGTATTTACCCTACTTTATTTCAGATTTCAATTACAAATATCTATAAATACTTGAGAAAAAAACAGAACATTTCAGTTCAGTTTGGTTTTAAGAAAAATTGAAGACTATTGATGATTCATTATCTGATTGTTTCCATTTTATTCATTTAAAATAATTTTACTTAATACATAGATTGACAAAGTTTATTTATATAGTTTATTAATTATATAGTTTAATCTATATTTACTCTGGTTTCTTAAAAATAGTATTGTTGGATGTGTTTAGGATCTTCTGTTAGGCAAAAGAAAATTTCAAAAGGTTTTGAAAATGTTACAGTGATCTTCAGCAATCTTTAGTAATGCACAGATTAGTAATACCAAGACATTTTACTGGTATGTGGGTGGAGTAGAGTGAAGTATCTGATAATGGATAATGGATAATTGTTGTAATGTTCCATATCATTCTATTAAGAATGCTGGCTCTGATGTTAATGGAAAATATTTCTATTACAAGCATACCCAACTCGAAACCTTGCAAGACAAATGCTTTCCCATTTGGTATCACAAAAATCCCTTCACTATGCACCATTTCTACATTTGTTTTTCTTCAACGTATTCAGCATTTACTCTGTGACAAACTAAATTAGGCTGTGATGGCTAATGAGTGAAAAACTCATTACCCCAACTACAAAAAAGCTTATCGTCTTCCTTCCTTTCTTCTTTCGTTCAACACACAATTATTAAACATGTACTAACTCTTAGGTTTTTGGTAAGTAGGGGGTTTATATTGGTCAAGATGATAAAAACAATACCTACCCTAATGGAGCTTATAGACTACAGGACAGATGGGCAGCTTTTCCTCTAGAACTGGGAAAAATAGATGATAATTATGTTTATATTTCATTTGCCTGCTACATGACCTACAAGATTGGTCAGCAGCGCCACTTTCTTTCACCATACACACAAAAAAAGTCCAAAATGGATTAAGGACCTAAATGGGAGACCTGAAACCATAAAAATTCTAGAAGAGAGCACAGGCAGTAATTTCTCTGACATTGGCCATGGGAACTTTTTTTCTTGGGCAAGGGAAACAAAAGCAAAAATAAATTACATCAAAATAAAAAGTTTCTGCACAGTGAAGGAAACAATCAACAAAACTAAAAGGCAATCTATAGAATGGGAGAAGATATTTGCAATTGCATATCCAATAAAGGGTTAATATATAAATTATATAAAGAACTCATAAAACTCAACACCCAAAACCAAATAATCCAATTAAAAATGGGCAGAAGACATGAACAGACATTTCTGCAAAGACATATTGATGACCAACAGACACATGAAAAGGTACTCATGAAAAGGTACTCATCATCATTTACCATCAGGGAAATGGAATCAAAACTAAAATCAACAACACAAGAAACAACAGGTGTTGATGAGGGTATGGAGAAAAAGGAATCCTCTTGCACTGTTGGTGGGAATGCAAACTGGTGCAGCCACTGTGGAAAACAAATATGGAGTTCCTCAAAAAGTTAAAAATAGAACTACCCTATGATCCAGCAATCACACTACTGATATTTACCCAAAGAATACAAAAACACTAATTCAAAGGGATACACACACCCTATGTTTATAGCAGCATTATTTACAATAGCTAAGATAAGGAAGCAACCCAAGGTTTCATCAAATGATGAACAGATAGAGAAGATGTAATATATATATACAATTCAATATTATTTGGGCACGGAAAAGAATGAAATCTTGCCATTAGCAATGATATGGATGGAGCTAGAGAGTATAATTGTGAATGAAATAGTCAGAGAAAGACAAATATCTATGATTTCATTCATATGGAATTTAAGAAATGAAAGAAAAGAGCAAAGGGAAGAGAGAGAAAGAGAAACCAAGAAAACAGATTGTTAACCATAGAGAACAAACTGATGGTTACCAGAGGGGAGGTGGGGGGGGGGATGGGTTAAATATGTGATGGGGATTAAGAAGTGCATTCTCATGATGAGTACCGAGTGATGTATGGAATTGTTGAATCATTATATCATATATCTGGAACTAATATAACACTGTATGTTAACTAACTAGAATTAAAATTAAAACTTAAAAAAAAAGAGTGGCCAACAATATTCCAAAGATATTCAGTCTGTCCTTATTGACCCTTCTCTTCATAATTATAGATTAATTATTATTGTGTCAGATTGCATTCTTCCATTTCCTATGTTTGTCCACATCTTCTCTCTCCTTTAAGAGTCAGTTAAAGTTTCATTTATACTACAAAGTTTCTGACTTTCCAGTTACTCAAGGATTCATTCTAATTTAAATTCTTATAACACTATCTCTACTGAAATCCTTTAAGTCAGCTTGACATATTATTGGCTATATACCAACAATTCCCATAAAAATACATCAAAGGTCTCCACCAATGCTCACTCCAAATAATCCACAAGGTTCCCATTTGTTCATGATCTTCTTTGCATCAATTTTTTCATGCCTCCTGACCTCATTTTATTTTTACATTCCAGGCTTGTTTTTAAGTTGTAATCTTTGAAATGACATCTCTAACCCTTGGATCTTGGTCCTCTAATAAGAATTTGACCTGTAGCCATGTTGTTTTACTTTTTATTATTTTTAATGTTTATTTATTTTGAGAAAGAGAGAGTATGTGTGCGTAAAAGGCAGGAGAGGGGCAGAGAGAGAGGGAGGCAGGGGAGCCAAAGCCAACGCTGTGCTTACAGCAGGAGCCATGAGATCATGACCTGAACCAAAGTTAGACAGTTAATGGACTGAGTCACCCAGGCACCCCAAACTGGAGCCATTTTAGAAGCTTGTCCTGTTTCAGTTTACCTTGAAGCTATTTCTTGTTAGCTCCTTACAACACATCTAACCTCGGTCTTCCAATCTATTCTTAAGTGAGACTTCTCTTAGCCTTCCAATAACAATAAAAATTGGGATACTTTATGTTTTTTGGGAAGTCTGGGATCAGCAAGATTATACTAAAATTTTCAACTGAAATACTGGAGATTTAACAAATATTTTATTACTTAATAATTAATGTTATTTTTTAAAATATAAAAATAAACACTGGTACAATTGACAAAGATTAATGTCTAATAAATCATTGGACTTATTTATAGCTACCATAAAATAGCTGTAACACAGAACAGACAGCAAGGGCAAAATTGAAATGACTATAAGCGATATAAAAAAAGACAAAATAATTAAAATGTAATTATCTAAGTAAGCAAAAAGATTTACAAACTCCAAGATAAATGGTTTCATAATATGTTTAAAAAATAAAGTTTAACAATATACTGCTTACAGTGAAAGTACCAAACAATGACTACAAAATTAAAATAATAGAATGTATCATGATTTATTAAAAATATGGAGATGAAAAATTAAGTTAAAAAGTCAAGAAAACATATCAAAAGGAAGAAAATATGCAATTTATATAGGTAAAAGAATATACTGACAATAAAAGTTTTTAAGGCTTATGCTCCAAATAACTTATCATTAAATACACAATGCAAAACTATGGTAAGTGGTGAAGAAAAATAAACTGAAACATTACTTTTTAATAGACATAATCATTTCTTTCAGCCACTTACAGATCATCATAATTACAGGTTTAGACCACTTATCTAGGGTGGGGCAGTGTTACTGACAGTGTCTTTGTAAACCATAAACAATTAATTTTTAAAGCATACAAATTCTTGGAAAGCAGGGAAATTTTCTCAAATATGTAATGCAGTGTAACTAAGAATTTTTCAAAAAGTGAGATGACATTAAAATCTATATAATATTTTATTAAAAGATATTGACTTAAACATCAACACAAAATAATTTTTGAAGATGCTATATTAGAACATCATTTAAAGAAGTAAATAATTATATGTGTATAAACATTCATTCCACTATTCCCTCGTTAGCACATATACATCACAAAGAAATTATCACTCAGGACCATGAGGTGATATGTATATTATTATACACAATAAAATGGTCCTTGGTAGCAATGAGTTAAAGGCAACATGTGAATGTCCAGCACAATGTAGATGTATACATAATTTGTGTTGAAAGCAAATTATGTGATATTATCCTGGAGTTAAAAACAACAAACTATACTAACTACATATATACATATATACATATACACATACACATACACACATATACAAACTATACATATATATACATATATATCTTGTAAAATATTGAATAAACAAGTTACATAAAAATATCGTTGATGCAAAATAAACACATACACACAAAAAATATCACTGCACATTTTCAAAAAAAAAAATACACAGATTTTATTCAGGTTCTAGTGAATTCATTTGTGGCAGACCTGCCAAGAATAATTAGAAAATCCACGTAAAATCTGTTTTAAAAATTTGTTTTAAAGCATTTACGAATTGATGAAACAACTAAGGCTTCAAGGGCCAAGATATAAGTGAAACAGCAGAGAGATGAGCTGATATTCTGCAAGTCACTTTTCCTCTCAGGAAAATTGGCTGATTCTTAAAAATCGGTAAGAAGCTGAGCTACGAAACAGAAAAACAAACAGATTTTTTGGCAATCTCACGGGACTGGAGAGGCAATAATTGGAGTTAGGGAAATCCTAGACAGTGAGGAAAGAAGTGGCTGGGATCCTGGAAAGGAAGGAGGTACAGAGATAGCTCCTGCACTGAGTGATTTTACACCCAAGACACATGCTCAGTTCTTCAACTTTGCAGGCAAGAGTCTTAGAAGCTAAACAAAAAGGCACTGAAAAACAAAATTATGGTTTCAGTTGACTCATGCGGCTGAGGGAACAAAAATTATGCCTTACTATTCATCAGTGTGAAAGACCCTTAGTAATCACTATAGGCTTCAGTTGGAAGCACTAAAGAACTACATCAAGAAGAGAGGATAAATCAGGGGAAGAATGAGCCCTACAGAATTAGGACCCAGGCTCCATTTAGTTTAATTCCTAAATGGATTAATGTGATGTATTTCCCCACAAAGGTAGCCAACCAAACCCAAGCTGAAGAAGATAATATCATCTAGAGCTACTACAACTTTTCATATACAATGCCCATCATTTAATAAAAAATATCAGGCCTAATGAGAAACTAAACCAAGGAGAAAATGCACAATTAAAAAAAGGTCCATAGATTAGTGATATAATGGTAATTAATATTTTGATAAAAGAGATGATAAAATACTAGAGAACTAGAATTTATAAGACGCAGAATAACATTCTAGAATGGAAAAATATAGTTTTTGAAATTAAGAAATGGATAGATATAAATGAAGAGAAGATTAAATAAAGTATAGATAACTAATGAACCAGAAGAACAGTCTATAGGTAATATCCATACTAGAGAACAGAGCACTAAAGGTGTGGAAAATACAGAAAATGGCTTCAGAGATACATGGGACATGATAAAAGGTAATAACATGATTGTAATCTGGCAACTTAGGTAGAAGTAATGTTTGAAAAGAAAATAATGGAATTTCCCAACCCAAAGAAAAATATCAATTCATATATTTAAAAAGCATTGAGAACTCCAAGCAATGGGAATATAAAGAAAACCACATAGTGCATCACAGTGAAATGACTAAAAACAAAAGACAAAGAGGAAATTTGAAAACAATCAGAAAATACAATATATTATCTTCAAAAAACAACAAAACGACTCATCTGATATCCCATTAGAGATGACAGGTCTGAAGACAATAACTCTAAACTGATAAAAAGGAATAGCTGTCAATCTAGAATTTTATATCAGCAAAAGTCAAGGTGAATGAAAGAAATTTCTAGAAAAGTAGAAGCTGAGAGAATTAATTAACAGCAAATGCTAACTAAATGAGAGAAAATGATCACCGACCAAAACAGAAATGGCAATCAAAATAAAGAACATGGAAAAGGGTCAATATATGTCTAAGTATAAATGAATAATATTAACTGCTCAAAACAATAAAAATATACTGTGTTATCTAAAATATTGTATAACTGGATATAGGGCTAACATTAATTCAGAGGGTAAGAGAAAATAAGTTGAGTTCCAATGTTTTAAAACCTGAGAAATGGTAAAAGGAATAATTTGTTATCCAGGGAAACTCTGAACAAAGAGTAGAAAAAAAAAATGTGTATCCAAGAAGTTAGCAAATATGAAAAAGCTAATAAAAGCTAAAAGATAAAAGAAAAAATAGAAAGAAGAAACAGGTGGTCCAATAGAATACAAATGATAATTTGGAGGATAGTAACCCAAAGATATCAGTAATTACTTTAACTAAAATGAACTAAATACTGCTATTAAAAAGGGGTAAAATATTGTCAGACTGGAGAAAAGATACAAACCCAATGCCCCAACTCTATGGCAGTTACAAGAGATAAAATTTTAAAAGACAGAAAACATCAAAGTATAGTAAATGCACCTCCTGTACACCATCCAGAAGAGGGCTATAATATTTATTTTTCTGATATACATATATTAGATAAGTAGATTTTTAATTCAGACAAAAAGGCATCAGGAAACAATAAAGGGTATCATAAAATGATAAATTTGTAATTATATCAGGAAGACAAATTCCTAAATTTGTATGTGCTCATTAATATAGCTTTGAGTTATATAAAACCTAAATTGAAAGAGTTAGATGAGAAATAGAGAAATTCACATCATTGAAGGAACTTTTTCCCAGGCTTTCTCATATCTGATAGAAGTAGACACAGCTCAATAAAAAACCTACAAAATCTAAATGAATTAATAAGTCTGAGCTAATTATCAAATTCCATACATAGTATTATTTCAAGTGAATATAAAATATTTAGTAAAACTGACTATAAGGTGCCCATAAGCAAGTTTCAAAATACTTCAAAGGACAGAAATAATTCGGTTTGTTCCCTAACCATAGAGGCATTAAGCAAGAAAGTAGTGGAAAATACTTTCTGAAAAACTCTACTGTTAGAAAACTAAGCAAAATCTGCCTAAATAGCCAATGGATCACAGAAGAAATCTCAACAGAAATTAGGAAAAAAGTGTAAACTGAATGAAAATGATAACACTATAAAACAGAGATAAAATCTATGAAATACAGCTTAAAATGTGCTTAGAGAATATAGGGACTTCTATGCACATATTTGAATAGAAAAGAATGGGGAAAAGTGATCTCACTATTTATTGCAGAATGTTAGAAAATAAAAAGGAAATTCAACCCAAAGAATGTGAAGAAAAAAAATGACAGAAAAATAAATTAATAAGATAAAAAAAATCTGGAGTAAAAAAGAAAAGCCCAACAAATCTAAAATAATTTTTTTGATAGGATTATGTTAATGATAATTTCTGACAACATTGACAAGAAAACAAAAGGGAGAGAAAAGTACAAATCACAAATGATACAAGAAAGTAAAAAAAGGCAAGCCATAGAGCAAGAGTTAGAGAATATATTTGCAATGCTTATTTCTGGCATAGGAATTGCATCCAAAAATATGTGAAGAAAAATAAATTTTTAAAGATATTCCAATTTAAAATGGACAAAAGGATTGTAGAGACACATCACTGAGAAAGATATAATATCCCAGTGGCTAATGATCATATGAAAGGAGCTTAGCAGCAGCAGTCTTTACAAAATGCAAATTAAAACCACCCACAGGACAGTTCTACACAACCACTGAAAGGCTTAAAAGGGTCAATGAAGACAAAACCAAAATTTTTTTGACAATACCTAATGTTGATAAGAATGTGGGGCAACAGAAAGTCTTAAGCACTGCTTTTGGTCTTTATATTGGTACAAACATTTTGAAAAACTGCTTGACAGTATCTACTAAAGCAGAACATAGGGGCGCCTGGGTGGCGCAGTCGGTTAGGCGTCCGACTTCAGTCAGGTCACGATCTTGCGGTCCGTGAGTTCGAGCCCTGCGTCAGGCTCTGGGCTGATGGCTCAGAGCCTGGAGCCTGTTTCCGATTCTGTGTCTCCCTCTCTCTGCCCCTCCGCCGTTCATGCTCTGTCTCTCTCTGTCCCAAATAAATAAATAAACGTTGAAAAAAAAAATTAAAAAAAATAAATAAATAAAATAAAGCAGAACATAGACCTAAGCTATGGCCCTGCAATTCCAACCATTGCTAACTTTTAAACTGAAATGACTACATCCAAGTACAAGAATGTTCCTAGCAGCATTATTCGCAGTAGACAAAAATTGAAACAACTAGATTCAATAAATAAATTTATATGCTAGAATACTATTCAGAAATGAAAAAGAACAAAATGTTGCTGTATATAACAAAGGTGAACCTCATAACTGCAATGTTGAATGAGAGAAACCAGATAAGAAAAATTAAACACAGGAAGATCCAACTTCTTTAAATTTCAAAAAAAAACTCAAGAAAACCCAATCAATGTTAATAGAAGTCACATAGTAATTATCTCTGTAGGAGGTAAAAATTGAGATGAAGCACAGTACAGATTTCTGTGGTGTTAATAATATTCCCTGTCTTGGTCTGGACAGTAGTTACTAAGTATTTTGGATTTTCTTTTAATACATTAGGTTGTTCAGTAATACTTTGTGTACTATGTTGTATGTCTGTGTGTGTGTGTATTTCTACGTTTCAGTTTGCTACATATTTTACATGGGTAAATATATTTTCAAGGACAGGTACAAACACATTAGGGTAGATATTAAAGTAAATGCATGTAAGGGAGGAAAATATCACTGGTAATTGGATGTAAAGCAGAAAAATAAATTAGAGATGGACTCTGCATAATTTATCATGTAACTATGATCTTTCCCCCTCCCCAAACTGAGTATTCTGAACTTTAGTTTTCCCAGTACCTACTCAGTTTGAATCCTATTTCACAACGACCTCCACTTCCCCTATTGATTTACAGTAATATATCAGTTCTAAGCTGTTTCCTTACCCAGGTACAGATGTTATAAAAATAGATGGTATGAGGCCTGAAAGTACTAGGAATCAGCTCTGCATATAAAGACTATGCAAAGAAAATGTATATTAAATGTGAACTTCTTGAACTTCTACATAAAATGAATATGCATTTTAAATGTTCTTCCCATGGTCTCAGCCTGACCAAAAGAAATGAAGAAGATTCAAGTCATAATACATTTCACCTGGCAATCCTAAAAACTCCACAACATGTGAGGAGTTGGATTATGTATATAATTCAGCAAGGGGGAAAGTTCAGGGTGCTGAAACCATCATCTAGCATCAGATTGGAGGGATAGGAATGGGATGGTTTAGAATTCCATGACCTTATACTTCCTTCCAATTATTCAATGCTAAGAAACAATCCATTATCCCAGAGGAAAACAGCTCCAATCCTCACATAACTGAACCCATTCTGCACTGAGTACTGCTTGCAATGCCAGAAGTCCAGATACAGCAAAGCACATGTCCAGAATAAAAAATGAAGGTGAAATGTGGCTTTGACATCATCATCCTTGCTTCATGCAAACTTTCTTTACCTTACAGAGTCATTCTTCATCAAGTTAGTATTCATCTGCTTATCGGTTTTTCCCTTTTTTCCTCCACAAACGCATGCCTTCTTTCAGGTGAAAAACTAATAACTATTGCTCACAGCATACTTTGAAATAAAGTCCTTTTGTGACTTCTCTTGAGAAGATACGTATTTTAAATACTTATATCTGTGAATATAACCAAACATGCTTCTGTACCCCAGGAAATTAATAAAGGAGTGAAAAATAACCTGTCTTCCTACCCGAGCCTCTAAAATCACATAATTCAATGTAATCATGTAAAATCAATGTGATTATGCTACTTTATCTCTCTTCACAGTATCTCTTCTTGGAAAGCAGAACACATATTTGAGCAATATCGGGAAAATTAAGATCAATTTTTAAAGATATTTACTTAAGTGGGAAGGGAAAAAAAAGACAAGAAATTGAAAAGTTTAACTTAGAAAATCATTTGATACTCAACAATGTGTCCATAATCTGGAGAAAGAAAAAGTCAATGATAGTTTGGTTAAGTCTTTTAGGGCTCCTGGACTCAATTTCTTCATAGACAGGGTGGGGTCACACACACACAAGACCAAGCAATTGTCAGATACCTTGATGGTATCCTCAACTCAATTCTGACACTACTAACCTGGAGATGATAACAGATTCCACAGATTAAAGGGCTTAGTCCTACAAGTCTGTCCTCCACCCCCCACTCCAAATGCTGGTCACCACTGACACACTGGCTACACACCAAAGTTTCCTCATTAAAGGAATTTAATTTGCTAGAAAGGCTCACAGAACTCAGAGTAACACATTTACCAGCTAGTTAAAAATATAATAAAGGATACAAATCAATAGGCAGATCAAGAGATATGTAGGGTGAGGTATAGGGAAAAGACAAGGAGCTTCCATGCTCTCTCAGAGCACTCCATTGTCCTGATCTCCACGTGTTTACCCGTTTACCCAGCCAGAAGCTTTCCACGCCCAGTTCTTTTGGGTTTTTATGGTGACTTCATTGCATAGTAATAATTGACTAAGCCATTGTCCAGGGGCTGATTCTTCCCTCCCCACAGTTTCAATCCTCTAATCACAAGATTGGTCTTCTTGGCAACCAGCTCCTGCCGGTTATATCAAAGTCAAATCATAACTATTAAAATGTTGTATTTTTAGAAGACTGACCACAGTGACACAGTTAGAAATAGCTAAAATTAATTTAGTCTAGTTTGTACATTTTCCTGTCCCCCTCCCATTCTTTTTTGTAACTGATATATAATCTATTAATTAACTTTTGGCATCAAACGCATTTAGTCCATTTGAAGTGTAGTCGTGGCTCCCAGAATTGTTGATTTCTACTGAAGTTCTAGAAAATTATGAAGTGTCATCAAAACATCTAAGGTTAAACTTTATCAATGTCTAGAATGCAGCATGGGCCAAGAAACAAATAGAGAAAGGAAGAAAAGAAAACACACACACACACACACACAACACAAAGGAGACAACAAAGGGTTGGAAAATCGGAGAAATGATAGCAAGAGTACTGGAGAAGGAAATAAGTTAGGCAGAGAGATAAGTGAGGAACTAATGAAGAAAGAGAAGAGAAGGAGAAGGGAGGAAAAGAAAAAAGAATTTCCTTTTGAGTAGAAAAGTTATATCTAATTTAGTAGTCCACCAGCAAATGGCTGGTTAGTAGCCACAGAAATATGCTTCTTCTTGACTCCTGCTATTATTATGCTCTGTTTCCTCTGTCTTCTCCTTTTGTCAGCTGTCTTTTTTTATCCTGGGCTTATTGTTAAATGTTTTATTTTTTTATTAAAATTTTTTTTTCTAATATCTTTATTTACTTTTGAGAGACAGAGAGACAGAGAGACAGAGCGCAAGATGGGAAGGGGCAGAGAGAGAGGGAGGCACAGAATCTGAAGCAGGCTCCAGGCTCTGAGCTGTCAGCACAGAGCCCAAGGCAGGGCTGGAACCCACAAAAAGTGAGATCATGACCTGAGCTGAAGACGGACGCTGAACCAACTGAGCAACACAGGGGCCCCTTGTTAAACTTTTTATATTATCATACAGCAAAATTAACTTTTTTCTTTTTGTGTATGTTTCTATGAATTTTAACACACATGTAGATTATATAACCACTACCATAATTAAGATACAGTTCCATCACCCCAAAAAACTTCCTTGTTTTACACCTTTATTGTTATATCCCCCCCACAAAGTTGCCAAACTTTGGCAACCATTGATATGTTCTCCATCACCATAGTTTTATCTTTTTGAGAATTTCACATAAATGGATCAAATAATATGTATGATGGCCTTCTTTCACTCAGCATAGCATTTTATGAGAATCATCAAGCTTTTGCATGTATTAACAGTTTGATCTTTTTTATTGCAAAGTGGTATTAAATTTTATGGATGAACCATAGTGTGTCAGTAACCCAATAAAGACATTTGGGTTGTTTACAGTTTTTGTCTATTATAAAGAAAACTGCCAGAAACAGTCATGCTCAGGATTTTGCGAAAATCTTTTTATTTCTTTAGGGCAAATACCCAGGAGTTGCATAGATGGGTCTTGTGGTAAGTTTGTTTCATTTTATAAGAAACAGCTAAACCCTTTTCCAAAGATAAATGTTCATTTTTGCATTTCTATCAGTAATACATGTGTTCCGGTGCACATCCTCACCAACAGTTGGTATTATTAGCATTTTTCATTTTAGTCTTTCTATTAGGTGTGCAAGGCGTATAGAGATATTGCATTTTGGTTTCAATTTGCATTTCTCTAGTGGTTAATTATATTGAGCATCTTTTCATGTGCTTACATCATTTTTGATGGAGTGTCTGTTGTTAAAAGATAAATTGAGGCACATTCAAATATTCAGGGCTTTCTTTGAACATACATCATTTAAAATTGGGCAGAAGCAAACAAAAAGTGGTTAGAATGCTCTACCAACAGGAGCTAGGAGCAAATTTTGTATAGAGAAGAATTAGAAGCAAAGCGATTATTTAATTGGCTACAGTTTAAGTGATTGCTTAATGTGGGGAAGCTAAATTTGTTGTTTGTGATTGGATGTTCTTAAGTTTCATTTTCTTGGATTCTAGTGCATTGACTCTGGCTTAGGTTTCCATTTGCTACATAGGCTACAAAGACATGAGAGATTCCCCAGTCAACTGGCCTCCTTTGGTTAATTAATGTAACACTGTTCAAATATTTAATTATTTTTAAAAAAAATTTTAATGTTTATTTTTGAGAGAGAGATAGAGAAAGAGAGAGAAAGCACAAGACACAGAGAGGCAGAGAGAGAGAGAGGGAGACATAGAATCTGAAGCAGGCTCCAAGTTCTGAGCTGTCAGTGCAGAACCTGATGCAGCGATCGAACCCACGAACTGTGAGATCATGACCTGAGCTGAAGTCGGACACTTAACTAACTGAGCCATCCAGGCGCCCACTTAATTATTTCTTTAAAATTGGATTGTTAGTTTTGTTATTGCTGAGTTTTGAGATTTTTTTGTATATTTTGGTGGAATATATGTTATTTATAATATATAAAATATAAATAATTATAATATAATATCTATACTTATATATATACATTATAAGGGGAATATATATATATATATTACATAGGGGAATTATATATATATACATATATATACAATCTCTTATGTGATTTACATATATGTTCCATGAATCTGAAACTTGTCTATGCATTCTTTTTTTAATGTTTATTATTTATTTTGAGAGAAGGTGTGTGGGGGAGGGGCAGAGAGAGAGGGAGACAGAGAATCCCAAACCGGCTCCATGCTGTCAGCACAGAGCCTGACACGGGTCTTTATGACCTGAGCCGAAATCAAGAGTCCAATGCTTAACCAACTGAGACACCCAAGCCATCCCTACTTCTTTTTTTTTAATGTTTATTTATGAGAGAGAAGAGACAGAGAGAGAGTTGGGGAAGGGCAGAGAGAGAGGGGCATAGAGGATCTGAAGTGGGCTCCTCACTGACAGCAGCGAGCCTGATGTGGGGCTTGAACTCATAAATTGTGTGATGGTGACCTGAGCCACCCAGGTGCCCCTAAGAATTTTCTGACAGTGACTTTGGCAAAGCAAAGTTTTTTAATTTTGAAAAGTATAATTCTTTATCATTTTTTTTCTTAATGAATTATAGTATTTCTGTCATTTCTAAGAATTCTTGATCTAACCCTAGTCCAGAACATTTTTTTTTAGGTTTTTTTTTCTTGAATATAGTTGAGACACAATGTTACATTAGTTTCAGGTATACCACATAGTGATTAGACAAGTTTATAGATTATGCTCTGCTCACCACAAGAGTAGCATCTGTCATCATACAAGCTATTACACCACCATTGACTACATTACCTATGAAGTGCCTTTAATTCCTGTGACCTATTCTTTCCCTAACTGGAAGCCTGTATCTCCCACGCCCTTTCACATTTTGCACATTCCCCTACCTTAAGTTTTTTTTTTTTTCTTAATAGTTTCCTTTCATTTCCATTTATAATCTACTTGTAGTTAATGTTTTAATAAGGTATAAGGTTTAGGTTAAGCTCCACTTTTGTTTTCATATGGATTACCAACTGTTCTAATATTATTTGTTGAAAAGATTTTCCTTTCTTCCTTAAATTACTTTTGTGCATTTTTTTTTGTCAAGATAACTGGCCACATTTACATAGGTTTATCTTGAACTCTTCAGTATATTCCGTTGATCTATGTGTTTATCCATTTGCCAAAACCACACTGTCTTTATTACTGTAGCTTTAAAGTAAGTTTTAAGTTTTGGTAGTGTGGTTCTTTCAACGTTATTCTTTTTTTCCAAATTGCTTTAGCTGTTCTAGTTCCTTTAACCTCTCATATACATTTTATTTATTTTTGTAAGTTTATTTATTTATTTTGAGAAGAGGGGGGCAGAGGGAGAGGGAGAGAGAGAATCCCAAGCAGGCTCCATGCTGTCGGTGCAAAGCCTGATGCAGGTCTCAAACTCACAAACCATGAGATCATGACATGAGCAGAAATCAAGAGTCAGATGCTTAACCAACTGAGCCCCCCTCTCATATGAATTTTAGAATTGGCTTGTCTACATCTATAAAACTCCAGCTGGGATTTGATTTGGTGTTGTATAAGCCTCATAGATAACTTTGAGAAGAACTAACATGATTACTATGTTGAGTCTTTCAAACCATGATCTTGGTAACTCTCTCCATTTATTTAAGTCATTTTGATTTATCAACATTCTATAGTGTTCAGAATATAGCTCCTGTACATATTTTGTTAGATTAATACCTAAGTATCTCATTTTTTAAGTTATTTAAGTGATATTGTGTTTTCAAATTTTGTTTTCCAATTTTTTATCATTTGTACATAGAAACATACAATTACACTTTTTATATTGACCTTGTATCCTAGAACCTTATAAAACTCACTTACTAGCTCTTGGAGTCTTTTATTATTATTATTATTATTATTATTATTATTATTATTATTCCCTGGGATTTTCTGCATACAATTTTATGACATTTATATTATCTTTGCAACCCATATATAAATCTAAAATTATTACAATATAAAATGTTTAGTTTAAAAAATTAATAGGAAGTACATACGCCAATGTCAAAGTTTCTGGGTTTTCTTGTAGTAAGGTAGGACTAAAGTCCATTTTAGAATACTAGCCCCAAATGTAAATTGTTATCAGTCGTCTGGTTTAACCATGATTTAACAAAGGAAATCATGGTTTAACCATGATTTAGCAAAGGAAAAGTGTACAAATGACTGTATGACACATATATATAAAAGATCTGTATCAACAAATGTTTCCCTGAAATGTAAGGGTTTAAACAGGCTTATTACACACAGAAATTAGATTTTGGGACAGGACAGAAGTGCTTAAAATACTGGAAATGGCTTGGGAAGAGTTTGTGGTACAGCTTAAACACCAAATTAAGAGATTTGTGCTTTTTTGAGTTGTCCATTCAATAAACATTTATTGAGTATGTCTCTACCTATGGGCTACTATAAGGACTGAAGCTAAAAGGGTGGATTAAACTGTGTTTATACAGAAGAAATATATATTCCAGTGAGGAAGAGAAAGTTATAAACATCATCAAAGAATCACAATAACATGCAATAAGTGTTATAAATGGAAATGCACATTTACTCATTCTAACCAAGTGATTATTTGAAAATATAAGCCACCCCTGGATGTCTCAGTTGGTTAAGTGTCTGAGTCTTGATTTTGGCTTAGGTCATGATTTCATGGTTCTTGAGATTGAGTCCTGTATCCAGCTCTGCACTGACAGTGTGGAGCCTGCTTGGGATTCTCTCTCTCCCTTTCTCTCTGCCCCTCCCCTGCTCATGATCTCTCTCTCTCTCTCTGTCTCTCAAAAATAAATAAGTAAACATTAAAAAAAGAAAATATTTTATGCTTTCAAGGGGTAAGGAGTGCCTATCTAAGGTAACTTTAAATGACTGTAACTCTTTCATAAGAGTAAATGAAGTTATTTCAATCTATTTCCCAAATCCAGTCATTCATGAATTATACCTTTCCTGCCCAGAGATTATCAACCTATGCCAGCTAGTCTTCAGGTTATTATTAGCAGCACCCGGGGTGGTCTCAAGTTTGCATTAAGTCATCACCAAAATTTCGTGCTGTTATGAATTTAGAATTCAAGCTCATTTCTAGAATTGTACACCTTTGTTAGACTCATTTGATCCCCATTTATGGAGTTAACAAAGAGAACGAACATATATCTATTGAGCATATGTAGGGACCAAGAAATGTTTTAGGAACTGTGGGATAATAGATAGAAGCATAATGATGGTCCTTGCCTTTGAGAAACTGATATTCTATTAGATAAACAGATTTTATTACCACATTCTACCACAAGTGCTACCAAAAGTAATCCAGTTCTGTAAGCTTCTCCTTCTGGTTTTGTATTTTGATCATTTAATATTTACTATCGTTTTTGACTATTTCTAAAGTTTCCCTTTGCTGCTGTCCTTGAAAATGAATGACAGAGTTAAAAGGTATTGAGGGTAATTCTAACTGTGAAACCTGTTTTGCAACATTCCTCTGCCAGGTAATGAGTAAGAGTGGTCCTTGGTGTAAAAATGAAGAAAGAAAAATTTGTGTTCAGCATTTTCCTATTCACTTTCTACATTTCCTCCTTTTTCTTCTTCATCTTCTAAGCATCTGAAAATCTCAGAATTTACCACATGGCACCCACACTGAGTAAAGAATTTACCTTAAACCTAAATTTGGGTTTTCCCCTTCACTTTTCTCATCTTTTTTAAAAAACTTTTCTGGGCTTTTCCCCACCCTTGCTAGGACTTATCTGATTGATTAGATTCAATTCAGTATTGAGTCATAATGGCTTTCTGTAATTATTCCCCTTATGTTCTATTTATAATTTAGCAGATACTGTACTTGAAAAACCATGAGACTTGTAACATGAGACTTGTAAGGAAAAGATGAAAAAAGTTTTGAATGCTGTGGTAGGGACACTATATACAAAATCACATTGGTGACTCTTTGCTATAAGGATTGTCCCTGTCTTGATAATTCTCTGCATCTCTCTTTCAGCTGACTTTTCTCTGTGATCAGAGGAGAGGATATATGTTTTCTCTCTGTCATGAGATTTTGAAGTCTTTGAGCAGCTTGCAAAAACTCAGATGAATCTTGAAAACAAGGGTTTATTCAAGAAGGCAGGGATGAAAGTAATTTTCCTTTGTTACTTTTGCAATATCTTCAATAACTCCGGAGTCAAAACTAAAACCTGGGAACAGATAACTGATAATAAATAATGTTTCCTTATCTGCCTGGGCAGCAGCTTACATGTATAATGTGGTTCTTTGTATTTGTGTATGTACCACAAGCTGCATTTTCTCTTCCCAGGTCTCTGTAGATTTAGTTACAATCATCCAATCTTTGTGTCATTTTTATGGTCCCTTGTGATGTTGTGATGTTTGCTTTAGTCTACCTTGTGTCAGTATCTATTGAGGTTTCACTCTGAAGCACAGTATTAGAAAAATAAAAATACGTTCTCTTATTTTTCTACATCACCAAACTTGGTAAGGATGACACTTCCATGCCATACTTGACCTCTTCTATAACATGTACAACGTATTGTGTTTCTTGCCTATTCTTGGTATTTTATTTTTTTGTTTTATTAGGCAATGTGTATTTTCATAACTCATACAATACAGATCAATATGTTAAAAATTTTACACTGCCATTCTCTTGGCTTCTTCAAAATCCTGGGCAAGCAATCTAAAATGATCCTACATTTATGTTGAAACCTCATATGCTTATTTGTGATGATTGCATCAACCCAAAATAACAACATCATTAATATCATTTCATGAACATTAGTGAAAATTTCCAAAAAACAAACCCAGCATTGTCATTATAAGTGTTTGGTAGGAAAAGTTTGAAAAGGCTACAGAGGACAGTGGGCACAATGTTTACCTCTAAATGAATCAGAAGGGGTATAAAATGGTTACAGTGGGATACAACATGAGGTTTATATAATTCCATTCCTTGACAAACCTTATTATTGAATATATTTAATATTTTTATTAGAGTATTAATAGATCTATTTTATAGATGAGGATATTAAGGCACAGCATAGACACTATAGGGGTTTCCTCTTTTGTAGCTTACCTACCTTTATAAATATACTGCTAAAAAATGCATTCCACAGATGTTGATGGAACTGATAAGTCCCTGAAGCCACACTGGAAAATAAAAAGATAAAAATGACTTTGTTTACACTGCATACATTTTTGTTAACTTTTGTTTTGTTTGTTTTGTTAACTTTTGTTAACTCAACTTTTGACCTTGTTGAGGCAATGTGCTTTGTTGCTATACTGTCTCCTCTCCAACCTGCATAGGCACTCTGGTAGCCAACCAAAGTGATGAAGAAGAAAGGAGAATAAACCAATTATGACATTTAAAATTTACTGCAAAGTGTTTGGAACCCCTTGAAGACAAAAACTTTATGAAAGTATCTGAGGTTCTAAGAAAGTATTGTCTGTTCTTTAGGTACCTCATACACTATAATTTCCCACAGTTTTCTAATCAGCTGAGTAACACTGGCACACAATATTTTTCAGAGCAATGAACAATTTAGCCATAAGAATATTGCTTCATTTATCTATTTTTATAAAGAACAGTGCCCTTTCACTTCTAATATATTTTTTTATTATTTATTGTCTCCTCAAGCAAGTTGAACACATGACTCATAATTGAGAGATAGTTCTTTATACATGTGCATCATCTGATGGCTTTGATTGAGGATGATGATGCAGAATGTGTAAAGTATCTGCATTAGTCAATAGAGCAGCAGAAGATATGACTGGAAATGAGTGAATCATCAAGTGCAACTTCTGGCTTCTATGAGCAACTTCAGTTCCCATTTGCATTAATGCAGCTTCCTCTCAAATAGCTGTGGATTTTAATAAGATAATAAAATCATGTAATTTTAGAGCTGAAAAGACTTCAGAGATCTTTATACTCTCTTATTTAAAATCTTGGTGGAGACATAATCACTCAGGGTCATAGAGTTTTGGTACAAGGTCATACACATGGTAGAATCCAGTTTGAACCACACTTTTTCTTTTTTTAATCAACCAATGCTATCTCCGTTCAAAATATCTCTGTTCATCTGTCTCTCTTATTGATAAACATTCAAGGAAGTTGAAATAATTTTAAGTTATGTTACTCTGTTTAAAGTTATAAGAAAATGCTGGGGAAAAACACAAATTATTTCTTCTCTTCATTTTTGAGATATTGAATCTACTTTTGCTGGATATGTACTTCAGAAAATTAGATATAGTCTATAATTAATGTTTAATATTACAAAAGGAAAAATAAAATTTATTTCCTACATGATGAAAGTCAACTGGAAGAATCCAAACCTCTGCAAGATGTCCCATTAAAAGCTGTACCCATTATCATCTAAAATTAAAATGCTCCTTCTTGTTACAAGCATTATTCTCATTGCTTCTCTGTGCACATTGATATTTATGGATCAATATGTAATTTAGTATCAGTATGTTTAATCATAATCATCCAGAGTGCTGTGTTTAGCTGAACCTATAAAATGTACTATAATGATTCTAAAATGTTTAATTTAAGAATCACTGCCTCTGTGCATATGAATCAGAGACCTGTGTTTAATTATTGATAGCAATTAGTACACAGAAGCAGACAAACACCATCTGGTGGTAGAAATGGTTCTATAGCTGTACCCCTTTCACTCTTGGTTTTAAAGTAATGCATCATTGACTGTGTTCCCTTACATGAGAAAATTGGTTTCCTTTCTATACCCCAGCTATTGGAATTTCTATCCCTTTAGACCCCATGGTATCAATAACCACTATTCTCTGACCTAAGATAAAATTATCAAAACTATGGATGGGGGTGGCCAAGTGGGTTTGGTTGTTATAATCAGACTTCAGTGAAAAATTTCAGTAAGAATTCTTCATTCTGTATGCATCTCATGAATAATAATAAGAGTGATATTAAAGTGGGTGAAACTTAAGGTCAAACATTCAGAACAAAAGGCAATGCTCAACATAAAACCTTCGAAGATACTAAATTAACTAATTAGGTGTGTGTTTTACTCAGATAAGAACAGGTGTACATGTATACACATATATGCGAGCCTGTGTATGTGGCTTGTATGGCTTATATAGACAGACTTCTATCTAATGAAATTTAGAAAAGTGTCTGAAATAAGGGTAGAGGAAACTACCATGACTGTTTTTAAAGGGATCCACCATTGTCATCTTACCTTTGTACCTTTTGATCTTTCAGACCGACTGCTTAAATATCACAGGAGACTGTGCCACCAGGGCCCCAGAGCTGACTCCTCTTTCTTTCTGTCTCTTACTGTTTAACCCAAACTGTGTAGCCTGCAATGCACACTGGGCATAACTGAGCTATACATGTATGAAGATCTTAATCCTGCCAGCCCTCAGGACAGCAATGCTCAACATAAGGTAGCCCAATCTCCTGGGTAGCCCCTCTGGCATTAGATAGCCTCATCTAGGACTCCTCAGACCAGGGTTTAATGGTTCACTACAAGGTCTCCACTATAACAGGCATACTGAGTAAAATCAGACTTTCTATTCCACTTCCCTGAACAGAATGAAGCCAGGAGGAGGTGCCATCACACAAACACATATTCAGCAGCCAGGGACAAAGTGACAAAATATTTAATAGTCTTTCTTGGGATGGGAGGGTTAAGGAAATGCTGGAAGAACTTGTGGGCCAGATGTAAAAAGCACTACACCCAGGTCAAAGTGCAACTAAGATGGAGGATGAAGACTTGGGAGGAGTCCCAGGCTGAGATCTTAAATGTTGGACTATACTTAATTTGGATCTCTCTGTCTTTACATACATTGGCTACTTCTAGCCATCAGAAGCTGGTAAGTCCTTAGGTGGAGGGTGGAGTCCAAGCTGCAGGATGAAATCAATAAAAGCAATTTGTCCATTCACAATGGGGCTCTGGTCTCAGGGAAGGAAGGACTTGCAGGAGTTCCAAAAGCCCCACCCATTATTGAGGGATCAGTATAATACACTAGTCTGAAAGGAGGTCTGTTATAGCAGGAAGAATGCTTGAGAATTTCCAGAAAGTAAGAGGAAATCAAGGCACAATTAGGTTTCTGGCCTAGTCCAGCAGATTTAGACCACAAAGACATGGGGACCTATGGTAATGTCTCAGAGGCCACTTGTAAGAGCAGTAGTTAAGCAAGGAAAATCTGGGTCCCCCAACTCAAAATAGATCTAATTTATCTATTGTGCATAGTAGGTACCTTTCATCTACTTGGTATAGGATAGTAGACTTTCATGAAAGATTTCACTTGAAGAAAATGCTCAATCATTAAAAAAGCCTCTAAAAAATACTTGACTGGTCCACAAAGGTGATGGGAATGCAGCATCTCAGAAGCCAGGCTGGATCCTGTTCAGGTGAGCAGCATGACTCACCTCCAAAGATGGATGGTGACACATAGGCTTCTGCTGCTCTTGTGACAGGTTGAGGAACTGAGGTAGCCTCTGCAGAGATGACTGTGTAAGAAAGAGAAGAGCAAGGGGATGGGCAGGGGCTGCTGAGACAAACAGACACTCCTAGAGGCAGTGCAGAATAATGAGTGGGTTGGGTACATGGGATGCTGTCTACTGTGCTCTCAGGGACTAAGGCTGGAGAACAGACTGCTGTAAATGACCTCTGCCAGTTGCGGGGGATTTGATCAGACTCTGATTCTACAAGGAAAGGTACATGGGTTCTTCATCCGATCTACTGACTTAATTCAATTTCCATGAAGAGGTTAAAAGCATCACAGATCACTGTACTATTTCCTTTATACATCGTCCCTGAACTATAGATAATTGTAGCTGCAGCTGTTCATGAAATATTCATTTATTCAAACAAGGCTTAAGAAAAGTCAAGACCAATGACATATTTGCAATGGGGCAAATATGTTCAAAAGGTCATTCACATAGTATCCCCCAAAAAATATCCTGACAGAGGATATAAAGAGATAGTGATTTTTATTATAGAAAAATAGCAAATTGAGCCAGATCCTTGCTGCTAGGAAGAAATTCTAACTATATTTTTCCAAAAAGATGCCAAAAAATGGATGCATTCTTACATTGTAAAAACAAGTCTTTTTTTTTTTTTTTTGTAACCTTTGCATTTCATGGCAGCAACCCCTCTACCAAAATAATTTGCACAGATTCCTACTGTAATAACCATGTAGGAGTAGGGATTTGGAGGATTTGTTTTAATGTCCAGGACATATCTTTTTGAGATTGCATCAAGTTTCTCATTCAATTCCTGGCCCTTTCTTCCCTGATTCGAGAAGGTCCCTTTGAAAATCTAATTGCTTCAAGAAGGGGAGTTCATAAGCAGGTTGATGGAAATAAAAGGGTGGCTTATCCAATTAGAAGTATGATAATTCAAATGAGCAATTAAAGTTAGAAATTATAGAGAATTCCATCTCAAGACTGTAATATAAAAACTTGTATGAGTTTCTAGACTGTTGGTCTGCCTTATGGAATTGGGACTTGCCAGCACCACAAGCATACACAGCAGCCTCCTGCCTTTCCTGAATGGTACACTTTTGGGAGTACTGTAAGTGGATTTTGGTAAGTGATTTCACCAAGATGGCAACACAGGTTGTTCCTGACTTCACTCTCCCTCACAAGAAAAACAATTTACAACTATCCAACAATAAGACACCACTGAGAGAGTTCTAGAACACAAGGGTAAGGCTGAAACACCCCATTGCACAACACTGCCCCTTCTCCAGTTAGTACAGCACCACACAGAGAGGTTTTTCCTGAGCCTTCAGTTCTTCCAGTGGAAAAAGAGAATGCAAGAGGGTACAACCAGTTCTCTCCTGCATTGTGGGTTACAGCCATGGGCATACCCCATTCCCACTCTCAGAGCTTAAAGAGTTGCCTCCCTCCACTAGTAGATTAAGACAACAAGGTGATGTTATTTATGCCTGTTAGAATAGCTATCATCTAAAAGACAAGACATAACAAATGCTGACATACATGTAGAGAAAAGGGAGCCCTTATACATCGTTGGTGAGATTGTAAACTGGTACAGTCACTATGGAAAACAGTATGGAGGATCCTTAAAAATTAAAAATAGAACTACCATATGGTCCAGCAATTGCCCTTCTGAGAATATATTCAAAGGAGTTAAAATCACTTACTTAAAAAGATATCTGCACCCCCATGTTCATAGAAACATTATTTATAATAGCCAAGGCAGGGAAAAAAACCTGTGTCCATCTAAGGATGAATGGATAAAGAAGTCATGATATATACATCATACACACACACACACACACATGCACAATACATACAATAACTATTATATTATATTATATTATATTATATTATATTATATTATAGTGTAGTATAGTATATTCACACACAATGTAATATTATTCAACCATTAAAAATGAGGAAATCCTACCATTTGTGACAACATGGATAAACTTTGAAGGGATTCTGCTAAGTGAAATAAGTCAGAGAATGATAATACCATATGATCTCGCTTATATGTAGAATCCAAAAACAAATACACAAGCAAAAATCTCAGAAAAAGAGAGCAGACTTGTGGTTACCAGATGTGGAGGTAGGAGAAGAGGTGATTGGAGGAAGATAGTCAAAGGTAGAAACTTCCAGTTAGAAGATAAATAAGAACTAAGGATGTGATATACAACATGATGACTACAGCTAGCACTGCTTTATAATATACAGGACAATTGTTAAAAGAGTAAATATCGGGGCACCTGGTTGGCTCAGTCAGTTAAGTGTCTGGCTTCAGCTCAGGTCATGATTCGGCAGTTCATGGGTTCGAGCCCTGTGTTGGTCTCTGTGCTGACAGCCCAGAGCCTGAGCCTGCTTCAGATTCTGTCTCCCTGTCTCTCTGCCCCTCCCCCTCCCCCACTCATACTCTGTCTCTCAAAAATGAATGTTAAAATTTTTTTTTAATTTTTTTTTAAACGTTTATTTATTTTTGAGACAGAGAGAGACAGAGCATAAACGGGGAGGGTCAGAGAGAGAGGGAGACACAGAATGGGAAGCAGGCTCCAGGCTCTGAGCCAACAGCCCAGAGCCCAATGCGGGGCTCGAACTCACGGACCGTGAGATCGTGACCTGAGCCGAAGTCGGACGCTCAACTGACGGAGCCACCCAGGCGCCCCCAAAATTTTTTTAATTAAAAAAAGAGTAAATCTTAAGAATTCTCATCACAAAGAGAAAATATTTTCTTCCTTTTCTTTTTTTATTGTATCTTTAAGAGAAGATGGATGTCAGCTGAGCCTATTTGTGGCAATCATTCGACAATATATGTAAATCAAACCATCATGTTCTATGCCTTGAACTTATACAGTTATATATATCAACTATTTCTCAATAAAACTGGAAAGGAAAGGAATGATAATAAAAAATGTCATTTCTGGAGAAGAATTTCAGAACCTCTACATTTGAAGGCTGTGGTCAAACTGAGTTCCTGAAAAAGGCCAACTAAATATTTGCAATTCCTGACCATTATTATTGACCTGCCAAAGGGTCACCAGAGGTATGTGATATGAATCAAAAGCAAACTATAGCCTGCACAAAATTAGATCTATGGTTTTCACTGAATGATAACAGCAAAATCCAGAGAAATTTCTGGTATATATTTTTTAAAAAAATCTTAGTAAAAGTTTAAATGTAATGTTTTTACATTATAGTGGAAGGTAAAGAAATTTTACAAAACAAATAGGTCATAATGAAATCTCATTAAAAGTGTTAAGAGCATGGAATACTTGGGTGGCTTGGTCGGTTAAGCGTCTGACTTTGGCCTAGGTCATGATCTCATAGTTTGTGGGTTCAAGCCCTGCATTGGGGGCTCTATGCTGACAGCCCAGAGCCTGGAGCCTGCTTCTGATTCCCTCTCTCTCGGCCCCTCCCCCACTCACACTCTGTTTCTCAAAAATGAATAAATGTTTAAAAAATTAGAAAAAAAACTATTAAGAGCTTATAGAAAAATATACTATAGTTAGATAAATTATTAAAAATGTGGCCCCATAATGCATTAGAATTTGCACAACTATATCTCTTAAAATAATTGAATCTTAAGATTTGGAGATATTTTAAAGGTCTCTAGGCTAAAATATCCACAATTCTTAGAGAGGGCCCCTGGTTCCTGAACACACCCAGGGAATCATGAGATCAATAGCATCATAATTAAAATTTGGCCTCAGGAGCCATGTATATTCCACATATGCCACTTACCAATTATATAAATTTGGCAGTAACTTGATGTCTGCAAGAATCTGTTTCTTTGCTTGTAAAATGGCCATAATAATGGTACAATTAATCCTCATTATTCAGATTCTATATATTGTAGATTTGCCTACTCACTAAAATCTATGGCAACCCCAAAGTCTATATTTGTGATGCTTTCATGGTCATTCACAGACATGCACAGAGCAGTGAAAAATTTGAGTTGCCCAATGCTCATGTCCCCAGCTTATGTCGAACAAGGTGATACTCTTCCTCTTGTTTCAGTTCTCCTCTCATAAACAATTGTCCTTTTCATGATATATTTAGTGCCATGTTTTACACATTTCTATGATTCTTCTTAGTGATTTTGCTGCTTAAAATGGCTCCCAACCATAGTGCTGAAATGCAGTCTAGTGTCCCTAAATACAAGAAATATATGAGGAACCTTATGGAGAAAATGTGTTCTAGATAAGCTTCATTTAGGCATGAATTATAGTGCTCTTGACCTTGAGTTTAATGTTAATAAATAAACATCATACATTAAATCAGATGTCTTCAAACTGAAACATACATAAAATGTGGTTGTGTATTGATTGATTGATGAAAATATTGTAACCAGAGTCTCACAGGAATGTAACTTTGTATTTCCCATAAGAGCATTGGTTCAGTGTCCACTAATTCACAGCTCTTGGAAAGTTTATAGAACATAACTACCACAGGTAATTGGAATCTATTATACTTAGCTCACGTAGTAGAAATGCACTTTATTTTTAAATTATTTGTATATTTTTAAACTTTATTGGGTTTTTTTTGTTTTTGTGTGTGTGTGTGTGTGTGTTTTTTCTTTTTTTTTTGGATAATGCATTTTAGGGACACCTGGGTGGCTCAGTTCGTTGACCATGTGACTTTGGCTCAGGTCATTATCTCATGGTTCATGGGTTCAAGCTCCACATTGGGCTCCCTGCTATCAGCCTGTCAGCAAAGACCTCGCTTAAAATACTGTCTCTTTTTCTCTGCCCCTCCCTCACTTGCACCTTCCCCCAAATAAATAATTGTTTTTTTTTTTTTTTTTAAAGTGCCTTGGTAGAGATGACTCTTGGTTGAGGAACTCCCAGATAGCTTCAGGATGGGAGCTGGTCACCAGAAAATCCAACTAAGTGATTAGAAGTTTGGAACTTCCAGCCCTACCCTTGGACCTTCAAGGAGGGGCAGTGAGTTCAGTCACTAATGACCAATGATTTAATTTATCATGTCTATGTAATGGAATCTCCATCAAAACCCTGAACAAAGGGTTCAGATAGCTTCGGAGTGGTGAACATATCTAGGTTCTGGAAGGTAACACGCCCAAAAAGGGCATGGAGGCTTATATCTCTTCCTTTATACCTTGCTGTATGTATCTCTTATTCTGGGTAGTTAGTGTCAGAATTGAATTAAATTATAGGTCACCCAGCTGGTGTCCAAAGAGTTGCAGAACTTCTTAGTGTGGAAAAAATTCTACACACATTTTGTGTCAGAAGTGTTTTAAGTAGAAATAGATCAATTTGTTATCTATGTCTTAATTCAAGGGTCTATTGCAATGTTAGCCATGAAAACCCTGTGTCCCCTTATTAGAGAACTCCTTTTGGAACTGGGTCAACAAACACATTCAGAGTATCCATTGAACATGTTAATTCACTTAATCTGTTACTGATTCTGACAAGGAATAACTTCTCATTCTTCAGTGTCTTGTGGCTTGTTCCGGGGAGGTGGGGATATAGGTGTATGTTAACCTTTGCAGTGAGTTGGTACAATGAAAAGAGTGCTTGGGGTCACCTGAGTGGCTCAGTCAGTTAAGCATCTAACTCGGGATTTCAGCTCAGGTCATGATCTCAAGGTTCATAAAATTGAGACTTGCATGAGGCTCTGCACTGACAGCACAGAGCCTGCTTGGGATTCTCTTTTTTCCTCTCTCTGCCCCTCTCTAGTTAGCATGCATGTACTCTCTCTTGCTCTCCTTCCCTTTCTCTCCCTCTCTCAAAATAAATAAATAAACATTAAAAAAATAAAGAAAAGAAAAAAGGGCTTGATTAGTATGCCAGAAAGAAATTAAGAGTTCACCATACTTGTGAACACTTTCTTCTTCCAGGAAACAACCAGATAACATTTCCTATCTTTTTTTGATTTTAAATGGAATTTTACCAATGTAATATGAGTAGAAGTAAAGCCTGCCACTTGGGGACCTGGCCTATATAAATCTTCATATTTTTTCTTCTTATACTAGCTTGATGCAGATAGGGACAGTGACTTTGGAAGCTACTGGTGAAGCCTGCGTCCTTTATTCACACTTTGAAGAAATTGCCTACTGATTAGGAACACCTTCTTTCGACTTTACCTGAATGAGAAACTTCCATCAGATATTAGCTATTGCACATTTTAGTATTTGTTGCAACAAACAAAATTAGTTAATATAGCTAGACTTTTGAGGACAGGAATTCTGTTATGAGCTCTATTATCAGATAGAGATGAGGTTTAAACTCAGATGAGTATTTACTCTTGCCATATTTTGGCATTCTCATCTGTAGAACAGCACTAATTATGCTTTTTCAACCCATCCTACAGGATCACAGGAGAGCTCTAATAAGATAATGGAACAGAGAGAATACTGAAAAGCGTGACATATGATATGTGTGCAGAGAATTATAAAATAATTTGGGGTGTCCAGGTCTCTTAAGTGACCAATAAATTGAATTAATACATCCACTGTGTGACCAACTGATCTTGCTTCTACATATGAATGATTTCCTGCTCAGCTTCTGAAATTCTAATTAGTATAGATGAAGCATCATGATGTTCTGAAGAGAGAGTTAGCACATGGTTCCATATATCCCTGCCTCTGACACCACAGCATGTAGATACTCCCCTGTGCATGCTCATTCAAAGGGAAAACACTAAATTAAAAAACAAAGTCAATCATAATCTAATCTATAACTTTAGTCAGGCCTAAATAAGATTAATCTTACTGTAGTAGACATGCAAATGAGAAAAACACCAATGTGTGATATGAGGACTCAGTAAGATGATGCTGATGGCCTGACTCTGGAAACCCAGAGCAGTGCTTTCAAATTCACAAAATCACATTTCCATTTCTTTCATTATAATTGCATATATAGAATTATATATGTAAAATTGAATATACATATTCTTTTCTTTTTTTAACTAAAGAGCAGCAATATTGATTTAAATTTTCTGTAGGTTATAGAAAATGTTTCCTATCACAAATAATAAGATTTAAAATCCACACTGTTAAAAATTACCTGATAGAGTAAGACAAAGTAAGCTATCCCTGAGGCATCACTGTAGATATCCTGATATTTCACTTGTCTCATCTCAGTCCATCTCTTTTAGCAATGCTTTTCAACCATATACATTTTAAAACTCATTATTATTTATTTTATAAAAAGGACATATTGTTATATGTAATCTTTTGAGAGTGATTGTTTCCACTTAATATTGTATTGCTGTGTTCATTGTGATGTTAAATCACTGTAGCTTATTTGTTTTGATGGTTGTATACTATGATAGGTAGAGTAGTGGCATCCAAAGATGTTGCTGTCCTAGTCCCAGAGCCTGGGAATATGTTAAATTACATGGCAGAGGAGAATTATGATCATAGGTGAAAACAGCATTGCTAATGGCCTTGTAGAATTATTCTGGATTATTAGGATGGGTCCAATGTAATCACAAGCATTCTTATGAGTAGAAGAAGGAGGCTGGAGAAAGTATATCAGAATTATATAATGTGAGAGGGACACCACCAGGTATTGATGGCCATAAGAGGGAAGGGGGCAAAGAGTCAAAGAATATAGGTAAACTCTAGAAGCTGGAAAAGAAAAGAGAAGAAAATGGATTTTTCCCTTGAAAGGAACAACCCTGCTAACACTTTGATTTTGGCTAGTAAGACTATTTTAGACTTTTGATCTCCAGAACAGTAAGATAATAAATTTACGTTGTTTTAAGTCAAAGTTGTTGGTAATTTCATATATCAGCATTGGGAAACTAATTGGTAACTATTCATTGGAGTGAATATACCATTGTTTATTCTTCTACTCTCCCACTGAGGGGTGCTTATGTTGTGTCCAGGCTATTGCTACTGTGAACAGTGATTCTGAGAACATTCTGGTACACATCTCCTTTTGTACATCTAGACATTTTTCTTTTAGATATTTACTTAGACATGAAATTGTTGGACCAGTGGATGTAAAAATGGTCAAATGTAAAAGGTATATTCAAACTATTATCCAAATGGTTGCAAAAATTTTCATTCTTACCAACAATATATAATGCATTATGTAGTTCTACAACCTTCATCTTATAAAATGTTTAATATTCTACTTTTAATTAATAAGACATAAAACATACAGATTACTGGAATGATTAATTTTTAGTTTTGTATCCTTTCTCATTAAATAAAGAGGAAAATAAGATTATGATGTCTAACAAAATTAATGGAGTTATGTCTAAATTTTTATCGATTGTTCTTTTTTTGGAAAGTCTTTAATCTTAACATTGTGTTTCTTTTTAAATTTTGTAATAATTTATTGTCAAGTTAGCTAACATACAGTATATACAGTGTAGTCTTGCCTTTTGAGAGTAGATTCCCGTGATTCATCACTGACATACAACACCCAATGCTCATCCCAATAAGTGCCCTCCTCAATGCCCATTTCCCATCCTCCCTAACCCCCCAAATCCCCACCACCATCAACCTTCAGTTTGTTCTTTGTATTTAAGAGTCTCTTACGGTTTGCCAGGGCACCTGGGTGGCTCAGTCGGTTAAGCGACTGACTTTGGCTCAGGTTATGATCTCACGGTTCGTGGGTTTGAGCCCCGCATTGGGCTCTGTGCTGATGGCTTGAAGCTTGCTTCTGATTCTGTGTCTCCCTCTCTCTACCCCTCCCCAACTCGTGCTCTGTCTCTCTCTCTCTCATTCTCAAAAATAAATAAACATTAAAAAAATTTTTAAAAAAAAATTCTCTTATGGTTTGCCTCCCTCTCTGTTTGTAACTTATTTTTCCTTCCCTTCCCCTATGGTCTTCTGTTAAGTTTCTCAAATTCTACATATGAGTAAAAACATATGATATCTGTCTTTTTCTGAATGACTTATTTCACTTAGCATAATACCCTCCAGTTCCATCCACATTGTGGCAAATGGCAAGATTTCATTATTTTTCATCACCTATTGGTGTTCCATTGTATATATGTATATACGTATATACACCAACAGTGCAAGAGGCTTCCCTTTTCTCCACATCCTCGCCAAACATCTGTTGTTTCCTGAGTTGCTAATTTTTAGCTGCTCTTACCAGATTTAGTATCTCAATGTGGTTTTGATTTGCATTTCCCTGATGATGAGCAATGTTGAGCATCTATTCATGTGTCTGTTGGCCATCTGGATGTCTTCTTTGGAAAAGTGTCTATTCATGTCTTCTGCCCATTTCTTCACTGGATTATTTGTTTTTCGGGCATTGATATTGGTATGTTCTTTATAGATTTTTGATACTAACCCTTTATCCGATATGTCATTTGTAAATATCTTCTCCCATTCCATTGGCTGCCTCTTAGTTTTGTTGATTGTTTCCTTTGCTGTGCAGAAGCTTTTTATCTTGATGAGGTCTCAATAGTTCATTTTGGCTTTTATTTCCCTTGCTTTCAGAGACATGTCAAGTAAGAAGTTGCTGAGGCCAAGGTCAAAGAGGTTGTTGCCTGTTTTCTCCTCTAGGATTTTGATGGTTTCCTGTCTCACAAATAGGTGTTTCATACATTTTGAATTTATTTTTGTGTATGGTATAAGAAAATGGTCCAGTTTCATTCTTCTGCATGTTGCTGTCCAATTCTGCCAGCATCATTTGCTAAAGAGACATGTCTTTCTCCCCTTGGATACTCTTTCCAGCTTTGTCGAAGATTAGTTGACCATACATTTGTGGGCCCATTTCTGTGTTCTCTATTCTATACCATTGGCCTATGTGAATGTTTTTGTGGCAATACCATACTGTCTTGATGATTACAGCTTTGTAGTACAGGCTAAAGTCAGGGAATAGATATTATCACGTTTCATTGAATCACTTAGGTCTCTAATTCTCCCCTCATTGTGTAGTAATTTCCTATCCCTCTTTTTCTCAGCTTCATCATTTTCCATAATTTTATCTTCTATTTCACTTATTTTTCCCTCTGCTTCCTCCATCCTTGCTGTCACTGCATGTAGCTTATTTTGCATCTTGTTTATGGCATTTCTTAATTCACTGTGACTATTTCTTAGGTCCTTGATCTCTGTAGCAATAGATTCTCTGCTGTCTGCTATGCTTTTTTCAAGCCCAACTATTAGTCTTATGACCATTATTCTAAATTCATGTTCATATATATTGTTTATACCTGTTTTGAGCAATTCTCTGGCTGTCATTTCCTCCTGGAATTTCTACTACTATATTAAAAAGGGGTCATACAGTGTCCAGGGCCTGGAACTTAAGGAAGTGTTCTTGGAGTGTGTTTCGTGTACTCTGTTGTTGCATCTCTGTTGCATCTCACTGTTCATAGTGGTGGTTTGGATCTTCCACCAGGTGTGCTTTGATTTGTTCATTGAAGTAACCCTGGAAAAATGGGAAAAGAGGTGGTGGTGGAAGGGGCCTTATCCCATACAAAGAGAGAAATGACAGAAGCAGAAAAAACAACCAGGCAGAGTATCAAAGAAACTATAAGGCTTAATCTAGAGAAAGAGGAAAATAAAGAAGAAGGAAATACAGAAAAGGTGTAAAAATAATAGAGTAAAAATTCCTGATTAAACAAACAAACAACCAGAACATAGAAATAAAGAATATATATAATAAGAATTGACCAAAAATCAAATCGGGAACTATGAGCCTGATTCCAAAGGAAAAAGGGGCAAAAAGGGGGGAGGAGGGTAGAAGGAAAAAAGAAGGGAAAAGAGAAGAAGAGAAAAATAATAGTAATAATAAAACAAAAAAAGTAAATAAAAAATAGAAAATAAACAAAGTAACATACAAAACCTCAAGACAGTTGTCTGTTGGTGCCTGGGACCAGGGGCTGTGCTGGTCTGGAGGAGAGGCTGCCTGGTTTGGTCAGTGTCAATCTCACTCCAGTAGATAAGGAGATACCAGGCACAGAGGGGTAGGGTTTGGTGTAAGGTCCACCTCCACTGGGGACCCAACCGTTTTCCCTGAAGCCCTACCATGATGGTGATAGAGAGTAAATGGCGACACCCCAATCTCTCCTCCCCAGACCAGTTGTCTCAAACCACATTGTTTAGGCAGTTGTCACAGAGCAGTGTGGACAGCTGGCTTGCCCTGCTCCACAGGTAATGAACTGGAATTCAAAACCCGATGTCTTAAAGGATCCAGCTCCACATGGACCTGGTTCTGGGGTAGCACCACTCTGCCCAGTGACAAAGGGGCCTCTGGCTGGTGCCTGCAGGGTTTTTTTCCTTGGAGGTGGGGGGGAGCAATATACCCTCTTCCCACAGTACTCGAGGGAGGGAACTGTTCTCTTCCAGCACACCCCTCAAGATCGCTGCAGAGCTGGCTCCCCCCGGCCCCCAGGTGCAAGTATGTGGCTGGCTCTAGTCTGGAGAAAGTTGCACAACCCTGAAAACTCTGATCGTCACTTCTAAGGCCATGTGCAAAGTAGAAACTGGATCTCTCTGTATTTTTCATTCCCCTTTCTGTGGTCGGGTGAGGTTTTTCCCTTGTCCAAATTCTCTCCCTTTTGTTTCTCCACCAAAGGGGTCCATACCCTCCATGTCTACACAGCAGTTTTATCTTTCTCAATTTGCAAACACACACCTGTGTCTCACCAAGCTCTGTCTGTACCTTGTGGAGGTTTTTCTGCCACTCTGTGTAGCCTGGATTCCTGGTATTACAAGTGTTCTCACCTCAATACTGCTATGTTTGAGGGATGAGGGGAATTCCAGTCCCCCTACTTCTCCCCCATGATGGCTCCTCCTATACTTTTTTTTCCTTAATGAATGGATTTAAAATTCTATTTGATTGCAATCTTGATTTGCAATTCCCCTGATTATGAGAGATATCGACCATGTCTTAGGTTGTTTACTGGTCATATGTGTTCCATTTACTAGAAAACTTGTTTTGCCTATTTTAAAATTATGTTGCTGGTACTTTTATTTTTGTTAAAATTTTTTTTACTGATCCCTAGTCAGTGATGTGGACTAAAATTTCCAAGGACTTGTATGACAGACTATTCTAGTATGACAGTATTGTTGGATAAATACTCTAAGTTCTAAGATCTTTTCCTTCAGTATCTTGAAAACTATACTCCATGCTGCATTTAGTGTAATCTTAAAAACGTTTTTCCTTTTGAACATGATCTGTTATTTCTCTAAGCTTTTGGAATGTTTTTGGCATCTATAGTAATCTTGCATTTCTAAGATGTCCAAGTGCCTTCCTTATTGGCACTTTACAGGCGCTTTTCATCAGAGATCTGTCATCTCTTTAAAAATTATTTTAAAAATGTATTTCCATTATTTGCTCGAGTGTTTATTCCTCTTAATTTTAGTTCTCACCCTTTCTTGGACTAGCTGCATGCCATCACATTTATTTCTATATTCTGTATATCATAGCTATATTTTTTCTACCTATTTCTTTATTCTTTCTATTTCTTCTGGTTTGTCAATTCATTCTTCATATGTATTTCATCTGTCCTTTTTAAAAATTTATTTTTGTTATATTTTCTCATGTATGTTTGGTTCTTGTATGATTTATTTAGTTTATTTTACATTGCTAAAGTCACACTGGCAGATTTCCCAAGTCACTAGTTGATATAATTGTTTGATTGAATCAAAACATCAGGTTGTGATCCAATTTTAGTCTTAACTTTTCAAAGATATATTTGCAATTTATTCTTAAACATTTTTTTAAATGTTTATTTATTTTTGAGAGATAGAGAGAAGGATAGAGTGCTAGTAGGGGAAGGGCAGAGAGAGAGACACACACAGAATCTGAAGCAGGCTTCAGGCTCTGAGCTGTCAGCACAGAGCCTGACGCGGGACTCCAACCCATGAACTGTGAGATCATGACCTGAGCCAAAGTCAGATGCTTAAATGACTGAGCCACCCATGCGCCCATATATTTGCAATTTAAAAATAAGACAAAATTAACTTCTAATTTGTAGACTATGTGGGCTGGTAGATGTTGGCAAAGGGTACTTCATAAATTCTTGACTAATCTCTGAGCCATCAAAGCTACTGTCAAGAGGCAGAGCCTGCATGATATATTTGGCACTAACTTCTCAAAGCTGGGAATGAAGGGCCTGATTCACAGACCTAGAACAGTGCCTGACTCTCACATAGCTGGTAGTCAATAAATATTTGCTTAATAAATCAATGACTAGGCACCATGTGAGAATAACCCAGTTTAGTTCTCTTCATTTCTTTAATTAATCAGAGTAGAAAAGTCCCAGATGAAAATAGAAATGCATGTGTCCCATTTGCCTACTATTTCGAAGCTGTGTGAGTAAGTCACAGAAAATAATGCTCACCTCATTCTGAGATTCTGCAGACTCTGATGCTTTTAAGGAGGTAATAAGATCCAGAATGTCTCCATTATATTGCTTCACTAAGAATGTTCCACTATAGACTTTTAACCATCTTGACCAAAAAAAAAAAGTTGATTTTCTTTTTGGAAGTAGTGGGGAGGGGGGAGGAATGAGGAATGAGGAAAAGATGAGGGAAAGTTAAAATACTAGACATGCTCTGTAGAGAAGGGGAACAAAATCTAATTCCCTTGAGCAGAAGATACCTAGAGAGAGCTAAGATGCAAGTATTTAGTAGGAAAATGCCCATGAAAGAAAAATGGAAAGGGAGGCACGGAAGGCTGGCAGAGCAGTTGGGTAGTGATGCAAGTCTGTCTCTGAGTGAAGGAAAGAGGAAGGTTGGGTATAAGCATCCTAGACCCCATGCAAGGGATGTTTGACAAGGCTTTCAAGGAATCCTCAGGCCAAAGTCAGCATCAGAGGAATATGTGTTTTCTAGGAACAGGTTTCCCTTAGAGTCAATACTGAACTCATCAGCTGGCAAGAGTTTTGGGGAGGATGACCTCAGTGTAAAAGCAGCCATGGATATCAGAGCTCAGTGCCTTTCGCCCTCAGTCAACCATGTTGTCTGTGACTGGAGTCTGTGAAGCCCTTTCCCATAGCTTCCACAAGCCTTGAAGTGTTTGGTTTCAGATTTCTGGCCATTAATGAAGGGATTTTTCAAAGTAGACAATAATGTGGTCAGAGTGGGTGGAAAATTGGGAGATGACATGACAATCTCAGTTCTTGTGTATAAAGAGGACACAATAGATATAAGCTCTACCTATAATATACGAGAGACAGAGTTTTGTTGTTGTTGTTGTTGTTGTTTTAAACTTATGCACTTATATGAAGTTGATGCATAGTTTCCTGCAAAAACATTCCTTGACTTCCGAAATCCTATTTTGGATCAAGTTTCCTTAGTATTTATAACATCACTTTAGACCCAAGTTAGGGAAGCTTTTTCTGTGCAGGGCCAGAGAGTAAGCACTATAGGTTTGGGGGGCAGATGATGTCTATCACAATCATTCAGCTCTGCCCCATAGTGTGAGAGAATCCATATATAACATGTAAATTAAGAGGCATGGATGTATTCCAATAAAACTTATAAAAGTGATGTCAGCCTAGATTTGGTCCATAGGCCATAATTGATGACCACTGATTTAGACATTTCAAGCAATAAAATACATATGCATGGTCAGTTACATCAGATCATTCTGAAATTCAAACCAGCAAGGTATATATATTAGGGGCTTCACACTTAAGAATTTGTGAAAGATAAAGATCAATAGGTAGCCAAGACTCGAAGAATCATTATATACAATTCCAAGGAATTTGAATTTTATCCATGGGGAAATCAATACTATGTTTAATGCAAGAAATGACATAAACAATCACAGGGGAAGTGCAGAAGGAGATGAGGTGACAGAACACACAACTAAGAAACTGCACAGCAACCAGATGAATAAATGTGAAAGCCTAACTTAAAAGGGAGTTACTATGGTTAATAAGAGGAAGGAGTGCGTTAGCTCTAAATGGTATAGAATTTTTGAAATGCAGTAAACTTAAATTTAGAAAATGTGGAAGGGAAAGTACCATAGAATGATCCAGAGCTTTGTTTAGACTTGAGCCACTAGGTGAATGATGGTGCACTTCACTAAAAGAGGGGGCATAAAAGGAGTTTTTGGACTTAATATGGTCAAATGAGGGACTCCCTGGAGGAGTTTGAATTGCCAGGTGGGGGCTGCTGAAATGGAAATATCTAGTAGGCAGTTGGCTTTTTGGCTTCTGAGCTGAAGACAAAGGTATATACATTAAAGAACAGGGGTTGAACATGGTACCCTGGGAACATCAAAATATAAGGGAAGGATGAAGAGGTCATTGAAGGAAAATTTGCTCATCTTTCCTCTCACATTACTTTTCATCTTCCTTTTGAATGCCAATGTTTTCCAGCTTTCTGTTATTGTTCCCTTTCTTTGTTTGTTTGTTTTACATGCTTTTCTCTTGGTAATTTTATCCATTTTTGCCTTTGGCTCCAGGTTGATGAAATCTCCATACATTTTGTTTCCAGAAATTCTCTTTAAAAAATGCTTATTTATTGAGAGAGAGAGGGAGAGAGAGAGAGGAACAAGTGGGAGAGGGACAGAGAGAGGGAGAGAGAGAATCTCAGGCAGGCTCTACACTGTCAATACAGAGTCCTATGCAGGGTGGGCCCCAATTCCATGAACCATGAGACCACGACCTAAGCCAAAATCAAGAGTCGGATGCTTAACTTACTGAGCCACCCATGTGCCCCTGCTATTCAGAAACTCTAATTTATTTTCAATTGATCACAAATAGGACCAGCTTCAGACAACACTAACTTAATATGTGTCTCACCTAATTATCTTACCCAAACAACACTCTCAACTTCTGTGCTCCTAAGGAAAATTAACACTCTCAACATCTACCCCATGAACTTCTCTCATTCTTAGATGCTATCAACAAACCCAAAACATTATCCTAAAATACTTCTCCTTCTCTACTGACATGATCCATAACTTCACCATTTCTGACCTTGGACTATTGAACATGCATCTGGACTACTTACTCTCAGTGCTTCCCAATTTCAGACCATGTTTCACACTGTTCCAGAGTGAACTTACTAAAAAGGGATCTAGTTGCTTTAAATATTTAGAACTATTCACCTCTCAACACCCCACCCCCAGCAGTCGTGTGTAGCATAATGGTTAAGAGCAAGTGTTTCAGGACTATTTGAAGAACTGTGTTGCCAGCCATTCCAATAGAGTTAATTAAGATGGAAGCTGACATAAAGAGAGTCTTTCACAAAGATTTCTTCACATTAATTTCCAAAATCTTCACTGTTCAATGTCATTCTCCTCTTAGCATATACTATAATCCCTACATCTATTTGATAGGGGGAAATAAAAAGAACTTCTTAGAAGTTGCTACTGTAAGGTCACATTTTCTTGTCCATTCCAAATTTCAGTTATCTAAATTCCAGATTTTATATTCCAATCACATTTAATTTCAACACCTTTGTCTAACAAGAGTTATGTCTGATCCCATTTTGACCAGAAGAGAAGAGACAAGGAGTAAATATAATAGCATATCTGGTCATTATTCAAAGTCATTCTCTTTAAGGTAAAATTTTGCTTCTCTAAATGCTTTCCCCACTTCCAACTATGGACCTCACTGTTAATTCTATTTTAATACTGTATCATCATCATCATCATCATCATCATCATCTCTCATCATCATCAACTTAGCATATATGCTGCTTCAGTATGCTTGGCATTGTCTTAAGTGCTTTATATTTATTAATTCATCAATCCTCCAAACAACCCAAGGAGGTTGTTACAATTGTTGTCTTCATTTGTAGATGAAGAAAATAAGGAGCTGTGAAATTCCCTAAGGTTATGCAGCTTAAAAGAAGCAGCACTGGGTATGTACCCATACAATCTGATTTCAGAGTCCATGATCTTACCCACTACACAACACTGCTTTTCATAACCCTGTACTACACTGAAAATAATATAAACAATATAAAATGATATTATTCCTGCCACTCCATAATTTCTTGAATAACATCCAGACTTGTCACCTTGGAATATAAGCAAAGTTCAAATACTTCTGCATCCTATTTTCTCTTCAACCTTCCACAGGCTCTGACTGGGCCTTGGTATATGCTGTTCTTGTGACTCTAGAGAATCTCTACATGAGTTGACTCACAACCTGGTGATAATGAGGATCATGACCAAATACATGAAATTTGTCAGCATTTGTGTCCTCTATAAAACATTAATGACTTGGAGTGCCTGAGTGGTGCAGTCCGTTAAGTGTCTGACTCTTGATCTCGGCTCAGGTCATGATCTTGCAGTTTGTGAGTTCAAGCCCCACATCAGGCTCTGTGCTAATGGTGAGGAGCCTGCTTGGGATTCTGTCTGTCTTTCTCTCTGTCCCTCCTCCACTTGTGCTCTCTCTTTGTCTCAAACAAATAACCTTAAAAAAACATTAATGACTCAACCTTAGGGCGGTGTTTCAATTACATTTTCATTTTCAATAACTGATAGGTACTCTGGAAATGCACAGATTAATAAAAAACAAAGAGCACATTATAAACTTTAAGTTGTTTAAAATCTTAACTTTAGGTTGAACCTCTTAAGCATGCTGGTGGGGACATAAAGTGGTGCAGCCACTTTGGAAAACACTTGGGTAATTTCTTTGAAAAGCAAAAAACATACCCTCTCCCCCCAAAATACACTTACTATGGAATCTAGCCATTCCATTCCTAAGTATTTCTAAGAAGAATGAAAATACATGTCCATATAAAAACTTGTGCATTAATATCTAGTAATCTTAAGTGTCAAAAACTGAAAACAATCCTAATGGCCATCAACTAGGTGAATAAAACAAACTGTGGTATATCCATACAATGGACTACTATTCAGCAATTAAAAAAAGAATTATAATATTAGTATATACTATAACATGGATGAATCACAATGTCATTAACCTTACTGAAATAAGCCAGACAAAGAAAGTATATATACCACATGACTCCATTTATATAACATTCTAGGAAATGAAAACTAATGTTTCATGACAGTAAGTAGATCAGTAGCTGCCTGGACATAGTTGGTAGGGATAGGAGGAGAAGGGAGAGATAGCAAAGGGGCAAGAGGAAACTTTTGGAGATGAATGATATGTTCATTATCTTGACTGTAGTCATGGTTGCATGAAGGTGTATATGTCAACTTTTCAAATTGTATACTTTAAATATTTACACTGTTTTTCATTGTCAGTGATACCTCAATAAAGCTGTTTTAAAAATACCAATAAAAAATAAAATCTTAACTTTAAATAGAACATGTTAGGTTGTGTTATTAATTTATAAATGCTTAATTAAAGAAAATACCACACTTTAAATCTTATTGCACAAATCATCGTTTCTAACTCTGGAAGCACGTACTACTTTTGAGTATATTTTATAAATATTTATAAATTCTTCTTTGTTCCACACACACACTCAGACACATGAATAGCACAGCCCTTTTGATTACACAAAGAGCACATGGATGCCTGTTATTCTGCATTTTGCTGAGAGCATTTAGCACAACAATCCCTGAGGCAACCTTTCGAAACAGGCTGTTTTTAGAAAAAATCTCCTTAGGGAATCTCTTCTCCTGTTAACTCCTGAATAATCAGTTCTCTTTCAGAAAATAAAGTAAGGTGTTTCAAATACGTATTGTTTGTGAATTTATGTCCTTTGTCTACAGAGTAGCAAGCTAGAGTAGAAAAAAAATCACTGGGCTGGTTCTAGCACTTTATGGTTTATTTCATATGTTTATTCATGGTTTATTCCAAACCATATGGTTTATCCCATGCATTCCTTTACTTAATGTACATATTTTGAGCACCTTCTGTGCACTGAATTTGTCTTCAGGAAGTTTACAGTGTAATGGAACACACAGTGCATTCAACAGCACATTCAATCCACAAGTATTTATTGTGTGTCTATAGCATACCCTGCATTTTCTACCCACATAAATAACAGACTGTCATAAGTACTAGCAGTCTTCTGGGGAAGTCATGTATTGTGAGAGGGGATGAGTTTGGTATAGTGTGTTATAACTGCAGTGGTGAGTCATACTGCTGTTGCAGGAAAGTGGTTAGAAAAACAAGAGACAACTTCACAAAGGAGGTTAGAACCTACAGGGTGACTCTTTTAGTCACGTGCCTTTGGAAAACTAACTCAACCTTCTTGAGACCAGATAAATTCATCTGAAAAAGGATAAGACTTTTCCAGAGACCATACAAGCTCTCTTATGGATTTAAAATACCAGTTCTACAAATTTAGGAAAAGAAAAGGAATATAGCTAATGGAAATCAAGAGTAATGTTTTCCCCTAAGGCTTAAGATTGGAAAAAAGAGCCTAGAGCTAGACTGTAGAGAGCGTCAAATGTCAAACTAGGGAATTTATATGCTTTATGTGTATCACTGGTCACCAAAGAATTTCAACATCCCTTCATCATTAAAAAAGTTTAGTTCAACCCCACTATATGAATATTTATTCATTTGTGAATTATACACACGGTATAGATACATTCTATCTTATATATACTTCTCCAGAGTCTAGATAAACAGAGAATACTTTCCAATTCATTTTGTAATCTTGATTCCTAAACGTCTCAAGGAAATATAAGAAAGGAAAACTACAGACCAGTCTTGATCAAGACTATAAGTGACAAAATTTTTAAAAGAACGTTGATGAACTGAATCCAGCAATACATTTTAAAGGATAGTATAGTTAAATTAAACCTAGAAATGTAAGTTTGGTTTAACATTAGAAGAATGAAGTAATAAAATCACCACATTAAAAACTTAAAAGAGGAAAAACTATATCTGCATGTCAACAGATGTAGGAAAATCATTTGATAAGATCTGACAACCCACTGATGATTTAAAAAAAGTCTAGTTGTCTCCTCCAGCCATCCAAGATGCAAAAAAGGAGAGAAGGCTAAGGGGAAAAAGGTGGCCCTGATTCCTGCTGTCGTGAAGAAGCAGGAGAACAAGAAGGTGGTCACTCCCCTGTTTGAGAAAAGGTCCAAGAATTCTGCCTTCAGACAGGACATCCAGCCCAAAAGGGACCTTACCCGCTTTGTCAAATGACCCCACTACCTCTGGCTGCAGTAGCAAAGGACTATTCTGTATAAATGTCTAAAAGTGCCTCCTGCAATTAACCAGTTCACCCAGGCTTTGGACCACCAAACAGCTACTCAACTGCTTAAGCTGGCTCACAAATACAGACCAGAGATAGAGCAAGAGAAGAAGCAGAGACTGTTGGCCCCTGGGGCTGAGAAGAAAGCTTCCAGCAAAGGGCATGTCCCCACTAAGAGGCTGCCTGTCATTTGAGCTGGGGTTAATACTGTCACCACCTTGGTGGAAAACAAGAAGGCTCAGCCTGTAGTGATTGCACATGATGTGGATCCCATTGAATTGATTGTCTTCCTGCCTGCTGTGTCATAAGATGGGGTTCCCTACTGCATCATCAAGGGGAAAGCCAGGCTGGGGCACCCTGTCCACAGGAAGACCTACATCTTCACATAGGTTAACTGGGAAAACAAAGGAGCTCTGGATAAGCTGGTGGAAACTATTGGGACCAATGACAATGACAGATATGATGAGATCCATCTTTATTGGGGAGGCAGCATCCTGGGTCCAAAGTTGATGGCTCACATTACCAAGATGGAAAAGGCAAAGTCTAAAGAACTGGCCACCAAACTGGGCTAAGTGTGTGCTGCTGAATTTTCTGTACATAAAAGTAATAGAAAGTTCTCTTTTAAACTCCTTTAGCAAACTAGGAATGGAAGAGAAAATTATTTTCATCTGCTAAAAAGTACTGACAAAATTGCTCAAGATAAACCTCATACTAAATGGTATTTTCTTTATAATTAGGAAGAAAACAAGAATGTGCACTATATCCTCACTCATTCAATAATATAGTGCAGATTTTGGCTAGAGCTCTATGACAAGAAAAACCTATAAAATAGGGTTATTTAAAAGGAAGACATTAAATTGTCATTACTCTTGAGAGATAAATTGTTTATGTAGAATTCAGTATGATTATATTAGTCTGGACAGGCTAGATTATTCTGTGATCACAAAGAACCACAAAATATTTGATGCTTAAAAACCAAAAACTCATATTGTATTCACACTACCTGTCTAACAAGGGTGAGAAGAGAAGTGCTCACTGCATTCTCTCAAGGACCGGGCTGACAGTAACCCAAATGAGACACAAACAGAGGGAGAGGGGAAAATCACCAAACTCATGAATGTTGGTGGCTGGTACATTCAACCCATTCGTGATGGAAATTGGATGAAGGGTAGTCTTAAAGGGAAGTAGGTTTGGTGGTGAAGGTGTTGCTAAGTGAGAGAGCAGTGCTAACTAACTACGAACAGAAATATCCAACAAGCCTTTAGAAAGGTAGGGTTGAAACCCAGAGTTGAAATTGGGATTCAAGATGAAAACCCATGAAGAAGTAATAATTCATTTGTTTCAATATGTTCAACAAACACTGGTTTATTGCAGGAATACAGGGATAAAGAATACTGATTTAAATTGTTGTTCTAACAAATCCTGTATTTTTATGGAATCTTTTCTTATCAACAGTGAGGATTATTTACACAGACTAAATCTGACTGCAGAGGTCCAATTTGTTTCCTCTTTTTTAAAAATCAAAAGGAAATGCAACTCGGTTGCCTTAGAGTTGTATCAGACCAGGCACAGAGATTTTTTTCAGAGTCACTTGTGGTGACTGAAAAAAAAGAATAACTATGATGAGTAGTACTTATGTACACAGAATATTAATAGCAATAACTAAGTGTTTATTAGAATTCCATCAAAATTGACCTTTAAACAACTTATGTTACTGCTTAAAGAAAACCATCTATAAGACTGCAGGAAAAATCCCAGAAGAGCTGGGAGAGGAAAGTCTGCTGGATTGGGAGCAGGGAGGGAATATTGTGAAGGAGGCCCGCAGGGCAGGGAGTTGGCAGAAGCAATAAGAAAGAATTATGAATTTTTTTCTACGGTACTTAGATATGGATGTAGGTTTGAATTATGCCATTATATGCACAGATTTGTACTTACGTTGAGTTTAACTCATAAGTAGAGAAAATTATTTTAATTGAGCTATTTAAGAAAACACCTCCAGCAAAATCAAAAGTAAACTGTGTGGTGCATGCTACTTTCCAAGGCACACTATTTTAGCGAATGCATTTTACCTTTATGATAATTATCAAACACTTATGTTTTATGGATAGAGCCCTATAGCATAATGCTCTGCCTGCTTTGCATAACTATGATGATTTGCTCCCCTTCTTAATACAGCATAAATGTTTTTGTCCTTATGCAATTGATCTTGTTCCCTGGTGGCTGGTTCAAAACATTGGGTCTCATCCAAGGTACTGTTGCAGAATATTAGTCTTCTGATAATAAAGACTTTTTTTCATTTTCTTCATCTTCTGTGATTTTGTTTCTCCTACTCTCCAGCCTCAATAGATGAGCATCCCTTTAGCTGGCTTTCAGTTAATTAAAAAGCCTGTAGCAGAGTACAGAATGTGCCCACAAGAAAACCTCAAGCAGTGCAGATGGCACCACCTCTGCACTCAGAAACAGAAAAGTAGTTCTCTGAAACAGCTGTGGGCTGGGAGGCTCTGGGTGGCCTCTGCCTTCCTGGCATGCAAACAAGAAGAATGAATCTGGCTTGAATCTCCCCTGCTCAAATCAACTAATCCTATGGTAAACAGCTTTTCGGCTGTGGGAGAGTTCAAAATGTACTCTCTGCAGCCATAATTTTTTGCTGAAGTTGTGTGCTATCTGGGATGATGTATGTGCTACATATTGCCCAGAAAGCTGTGCCTACATGTGTGGGTACGGAAGATGGAGAAACTGAAGGAAGAAGAGGCAATGGTACCCCAGGTGTTTTCTACGAGCTCCCTTTTGATCTCTGTAAAGAAACTCTAAGGTGTGGGGTTGCACCTTTATTCATTTTTCCTCCAGTTGCTCATATAACAGAATTTGGGAAGATTCTAACAGCCTGTGGCTTAATTGCAGCCAGGTTTTACCTTACCATATTGTATAAGCAATAAATATTGATTGGATGTAAATGCATTCCAATGTATTCCCCTGCCCTCAATCCCAAACACAAAGAACCAAATTACTAAGGGGCACAGAGTTCAATTCCCTTTTTGTGAGCATGAGAAATCTTGCTGTTAAAGCAAACTGAAAATTAATGACCCCATGATATTCCCAAGGGCCTGGTAGAAGAAAAGATGTCTCAACCCAGAATCAAGGAATGCATAACAGCTTGAGGTCGAGTCTCCACACACCAGTGATTGAATAACCTGCTTGGATATAACTTTTAAATTAGTGACAAATTATACTATAGCCAGAGGAGACTGTTCTTGTCATTATTTCATCTCTGTGTAGGCAAGTTACCACTCTACCCTACAAATCAGGCAATGAACAATCAGTACATTAACAAAGAAAAAGACGAGGTTAGATGATCTCAAGAATAGGACCAACAGCCATTTCCAATCAATTAACTTCTATGCTTGTTTTTAATACTTGAATTGACTAGATTTCTATTATCATAGCTAGTATGCATTGATGGGAAGGGAGAAAATTCTCCGGGACCAAAGGATGCAGGACAATGTGAAGCTATTTCATGGAATATGACTTAAATGTCTTCTGTGTAATAAATAATCAAGAAATTAATAGAAGTAAAAATGGATTTTTTGGTTTTATGGGGCAAAATGTATTCATATCTAAAAGAGAACCATCTTGTGCTGACAGAGCTTATTATACTTCATTTAGGAGACAGCAATGCAGTTATAGTATTTATCTATCACTATAATAAGAAAACTACAGCACTGTTTGTCACTAATTACAATTATGGTGCTATGGTGCTTTTTATTCAAGAACCAAAAACAGATTTTGCTTTTATTTTTAATGCTTAAATTAGGAATGCATTGAGATACAAATTACTGTGTCAAGATTCAGGGTAGAAATGCAATTAGGATTTAGATAACAAATGAACAAAAACACATGATCATTACACTTGTTAGTAGAAAATACTTTGCTAAAGACCTTATTCTCATTTCATTTATGTGCTATATTACAACTTGCATTTAAGAGATTTAAATAAGAGGTGAAAAATCCATGAGCCATTTAAGATATAAGCAAATGAAGTAAGTATTGTCCAGGAAATGGTCTTTACACGTGGGTATAATGAAGCTACCAGAAAATGCCACAATGAAAGTAATCATTTATCTTGAATCAAACAGAAATTTGCTTAGCAAGAACATCACTCTATAATTCTCTTTGTGAGTAACAACTAGTTCTAAAAAGACATTAGACAAAATTCCACTGGATTGTTAAGTAAGAATTTTCTTAGTAATATCCTTTACCACTTGGGAGATTTTCTGAATGGCAACCATGAAGTTCTGTGGCAAATATCCTTATTTTCCTTTTTAGATCAGAAGTAGCCTCCTTGGCTAGATGTACTTCTGACCAATTATTAGATCAGTAAATCAGGTCTTAAGAACATAAGTCCAGCTCATAAATGTTTTCCAACTTTTAAAAGTTTGTTATCATTTTATTAATTTAGATTCCTAGGAACAAAAGTTGAATGTTCAATCCAAAGAGATAATACATTCATGAATAGATTTTATCTTCAAATACTAAAAATCTCTACTGAGATTTTAAAGCTAAATTTACATATTAAAATTAGGTACATATCTTCCATTTTATTATTAATGAATTTCCCTGTGTTACCTATGTTTGGAACTAACTGTCACATTTCTGACATCATGGCTACACTGTTTCAGACAAAAAGAAGAATGCTTCAAAACTAGCAGTGCTACGATGAATAAAATTTGCCCTTGAAAAGTGTACTTCTCAGTGCTCACTGTAGGATGGTAAGAGTAACAGGAGTTGACCAGGGGACAAGGAACCAATGGAAAACCTGAACACTGACCCATAAGGCTTCCAGAGCTACTGAGAAACATTAAGCCTATTTTCAGATTCTACATTAAAAATCAAGTATAGGTGCTTATTAGAAAAAGGAGGGGTTCTAGTACAATTTCCAAACTGGCTCACAACAGGCACGAGTGATAATTATACAAGAGTAATGTCTAAGTCAAGCATTCTTAATCTTTGCTTCAGGTCCTTTTGTGAACTTTAAAAAATTGTGCAGAAATGTGTGTGTGTGTGTGTGTGTGTGTGTGTGTGTGTGTGTCTGGAGAAGGTTTAGAGCTTTGAGCTTTGACTAGTTTTCCAAAGAGAACTGGTACCTCCCCACCACCTTATAACTCTGAAATGGGTACAGAGCACTGACCAAAAAGTGAATACTTCTCTGTTGATATAGCAGAGAAAGCATGGCTGAAGTCATACAGGACTTGTGTGGCCTCCTGCCTCCACAGTTTGTTAAATCAAGAGAACTGAGCTGATCACTCCTGCTCAGAGACTCTCTGGTACAAGGGCTGCCAGCACCTGTGTTGTTTTTGTGAGTATCAAAAAAGAAACACCTTCTTTTTCTGTCCCAGGCTGAGAACGGAATTCAACTCCATGTGGCTCTGTGACTTTGAGTAAGATACAACCAACATGCTCCTTATTAATTGTATGGGAATAATTTATTCAAAAATATTTTCACTTATTAAGTGTTGGGCTCAATTTTAAGCAGAGGAAGCAGGTATTGACAAATCAGACAAAAGAACTCTGCTCTCTTGGAACTTATATTCTGGCTGGTGGTAGTTGTTTGAGGAGTGGGGTGGTAGAGGGGCAATAGTTAATGAGAGAGAGAGAATAAGCTACATAATTTATTAACATTTTCCTTAGAATATAATAGGCACTTGGACGGGATTTTATATTTTGAAATTGTAATATGAAACATTATTGGGAGAAAGTATTTCAATTCTAGGAAGTTCAAAGTATTCTTACATGGCACTACATTGCAAGTGGTTTTCAAATCATTAAAAGGACACACCGCTTTAAATCATAGCCTACAAATAATTCAAAATGACAGTTTTTACCCTTCATGCTTACTTCAAAGTCCACAAGAACAGATCTGAGCATCTGGAGTTAGCTATCCCCCACCATAGGAAATGCGATTCTCTATCTGGGTACAGAAAGGAGGAAAGGACTCAGAGCCTAACAAGTTACCTTCCTCGCCCCCACTGACAGCACATCCAGTCTGGTAGACAAAGGTTTATTAATGTCTTCCAGGATAAGCAATCTCTGTGACAAACCATTTGTCTTCCCGGTTAGCCAAGGAGATATTTAATAGAGCTGTCAATCATTTTGGGAAGAAAAGAGAAAAAAAAGTGGATGAGAGAAAGAACTTGTTCATTTTGCCCTTAAACTATTATTTTCTTTACAAGACTATCAAATTCTAGCCCTGTTGTATGAAACAGATTTGCCTGTTAGCTACTTTACAGGCTGAGGTGACTGCTCATTTCTTATTTTTCACAACAAAAAAGTGGGTGAGACAGTCATTATTTCTATTTCCATTTCTTCTGAAAGCTCTGTGAAAAGAAACCTACCCTGGAGACTCATATAGGAGTAATTAAGCAACCAACTTTGCAATATTGCTGAGCCACAGTTGTAAAAGAAAGAGGAGGAAAAAAAAAAGATCTGCCCCATTACAGTGTTAGCTTCTATCTTGGAGCCCTAAGTGTAACACGACCCCTTTCTGGGAAGGTACGGAATATTACTACACTTATCTCGGCTCATTTAAGGTGGACATACTGTGTTCACAAAAAAGGCTTCATAACTGTCTCTATTTGCTGTCCAAATCCCAGGGCAACAATAAAATTCTGATTATAGATGTGCATGGGTCATTCTGCTGACCCTCTGACTTCCCAGCAAGGCTGACAACATATTTTCCCCGCATAGCAATAAAATCCCCACCTCAACCTACCATTGCAAATGCATCCTGTTTAATCCAGAAATTTTTATTTCTGTCATAACCATTATCAATTTGTAATGTCTTTAAAACCTTCTAAAATCCGGCTGTCCCAAGCACTTCTCTGGGTGCTTACTTAATTAAAAAACAAAACATTCATTGATCACCTGTTATGTACAAGACACTATGTGGGATAGATTAATAAATGTGATATCTGTCCTGGAAAAACTAATAACTTTCTCTTTTTGTCTGAAGTTATAGAATTTTGCCTGTTGCCCATAAGAGGTGAAGTAGAATCCAATACTAGACTTGTGAGAACATGTAAAGCATATGCTGACATTTTTCTAATTCCTCAAAAAGCATTTCACTGCCGCTATACTTTTATAAATCATAAAAGTGATTACTTAGACGAACTCCATTATTTTGCATGTCTATTATCTGGACCTAGCTAACCATCTAAATTTCCCTTGGGACTTTTAATTTTTTAACCAGATGCATGAAACTGTGTACAGAGTTAAAACTGCTATTTGCCTTTAGTTAAATGTTTAACTTTCCAAATAAAGATTTGCTTATTTACATAACAATATATATCAAGTCTTTAAAGTGTGTTAGGAACCATGCCAGGAACTGTAGATACAAAGATGTTAAGCCTTTAAGGAATTTTCATTGTGTGTTAATACCATGTTTTTTTTTCTGAGATTAAACTGGAAATATAGAAAAATAACGTAGAATATACATGTATTAGACTTTCTTTCAAAACCTTGTCTGAATAGCCATACTCTTTAAATTTGTTTCCAACCATTAACATTTACAAGCTTTATGCTTCATTCAGATTCAACCACTTGCTATTCTCTGCTCTTGCCTATGGTCCCACTTTGTACTTTTGTGTTTTCTGTCTTCCATACCACTGGCCTTTCCTTTTTCCATTTGTAGCTCTGTATCCATTCATCTATCAAAGTCCTGCTGCAATCCACCTCTCCATAAGACTTTATTCAAAGCATCTTAGTTGGAAAGAATCTTAATCTTTTTTTTTTTTTTAATTTTTTTTTTTCAACGTTTATTTATTTTTGGGACAGAGAGAGACAGAGCATGAACGGGGGAGGGGCAGAGAGAGAGGGAGACACAGAATCAGAAACAGGCTCCAGGCTCTGAGCCATCAGCCCAGAGCCTGACGCGGGGCTCGAACTCACGGACCGTGAGATCGTGACCTGGCTGAAGTCGGACGCTTAACCGACTGCGCCACCTAGGCGCCCCGGAAAGAATCTTAATCTTATGTAATTGTTCATAGTACTTTGAATCTCTTATGACAATATCCACTTCAAACATTTATTTACACTAGTTGCCATCTCTACTAGATGGTGTGTAGTCTCTCAGGAGAGGGTTTCTATCTGATCCACTTAGACTAGCTCCTTGATTTGAAAAGTGCTCGATAAATATTTCCCAAAGGAGTCAATGATACAAAGTACAATCAAAGCAGGACTTCTCAAACTTCACTGTGCATAAATATCACCTGGAGAGACTGTTAAAACAAGGACTGCAGGGCCCTACACAAGAGATTTAAATTCTGCAGATCTACAGTGGACAACAATAATGCTTATAGTACAGATCCATGAGCTACTGAGTAACACCTTTCTCCACTGCCACAAACACACAGAATATCTGGGGGTGGGATTAGCTTCATAACATTTTTCTGGAAGTGGAAGATACAAACTATAGTCTACAACTAGCCCCATCTTAGCAAGAACTTATTTTAGGAAGAATAACAAAGGTGTTGAGGTAGAAGTAAAAAGAAAACAAAAAAAATTGGCTTTACTGTATGTAACATGGTATTCTCCAGCAAGTGTATAGGAGGAATAATGTTTTTCTGTTCACAGACAAAAGTTAGGGTTTCTTGAGTAGGCCTAATAATTAAACAGACATAGACAGATTTTCAGGAGGAAAGCATACCAATTTATATAAGGTTTATGTGACAGAGGAGCCCTCAGAAGGAAACAAAGATTCAAAGATATGTCAAAATCTGAAGTCTTTTTTATTAGGTTGAACAAAGAGAAGCAATTGTGGAAAAGTAACCAAATTATGTGGGAAAGTTAAAAGAAGATAAGAATTATTTTAACAAGGTCTGTTTGTGCAGAAGTCTCTCAGCTATGAGTCTTCACCAAAAACTGTTACTTTTTTTCCTCCAGTACAAGGAAGGCATATTTCACATTGGAGTTTTTATCTCCTATTTTCAGGAAGAAAAGGGAATAATCATAGATACCCTTGTTGCACCTTCTGTTTTTCAAGTGCCTTTAGCTCAAAATAATCTTTATGCCCAAATGGCATAGTTGGGGGTGGCATATTCTGCCACTCTTTAAAAAAATTTTTTTTAATGTTTATTTAAGTGTGAGTGGGGGAGGGGCAGAGAGAGGGAGACACAGAATCTGAAGCATACTCCAGGCTCTGAGCTGTCAGTACAAAGCCTGACACGGGGCTTGAACTCATCAACTGTGAGATCATGACCCGAGCCAAAGTGAGACACTAAACCAACTGACCTACCCAGGCACCCCATATTCTGCCACTCTTTACATACTTTTGTTACTGTGGCACTTCTTTACCATTGCCATGTATTATCCTTGTCATTCTGAGCTTACCTAAAAGATACTCATGCTGTATTAATTACCAAGAATATGGGAAACAGTAAGTGAGATATTATCATGTTATCATACAGCAGAAAAGAAATTCAAACTGTTAAAAAAATCTTAGGGAAAAAAGGAATGAATCATAGGCAGAAATACATTAAATAACTGAAAAGATGTATATCCATTTCTCACATAAAAGTTGATCTTCAGGGCGCAGGGGTGGCTCAGTTGGATGTCAATTAAGCATCCAACTCTGGATTTTGGCTCAGGTCATGATCTCACATTCATGCGAATGAGGCCTGTATGTGGCTCTGAGCTCACAGCCAGTGGAACCTGCTTGGGATTCTCTCTCTCCCTCTTTTTCTGCCCCTTCCCCACTTGCACATGAGTGCATTCTCATGCATGCTCTTTCTCTCTCAAAATAAATAAACATTTGAAAAAAAAGTTGCTCTTTCTGACAGTTGGGCTGAAATTGTCCATGTATTTTTATAAGAAAGCAAGGATGGCTTTAATTACTTAAATTACTTTAAGGATCAAATGGCTTTCCCTAGCTCACAATAATCACTATCTAATATTGGCTGAATTTAGTAAAAAAAAGCATCAGGAAGTTCCTTCTCTTTGCAGAGATGCCACTGACATTGAAACACGATGAAGAGGTAAGGGCAAAAGAGGAAATGACCTAGGACACCCATAGAGTGTTGATGAGTGTGCATTCACTTCAACAGCCTTTTAACATTTGCATTGCCAGCCTTTATTAATGAATGGAATGCTATTTACTCTATCAGGTGGAGACACTGGGATGCTATTTCCCATAGCCAGAACATAATTCATATGTGTTACAAGGCTCATTGCATTTATATGTTCGATGGCTTGTTATAATTGAAATGTTGGAAATTTTAATCTGGTAAGCAATTTCTTACTTGCTATTTTCTTGCTATCTTTGATAATTAATGCAGTTTATTAACATCCTTTAGACAGGTTTGGGATGGCAATTCCCATTCATAATAAGGTAGTTCTGGATAACGGTTACTTAGTAATTAATGGTACTGACAATCATTCTTGTTTTTATACTTGTCAGAAGAAAATGGAAACTCCTTGCTCCTTAATGGAGTAAAATCCAATACATTTAATCCAACTAAATGTATAAGCAAATGTGATGTGATTTTACTCCTCCCAGCTCTTCCTCGCTTCTATATGCTTATCTTTCACTGTTAGTTCTCATCAAGTAGCAAGCAGACTGGCAGCTGCAACTATTTTCCTACAACCAAAGAATATTCAAATTTTTAAACAATTTTATCATTGAACTCCTGATTTCTACTCCTAAAGGAGAACGGAACCAAAGAGAACAGAACCAACCATCCTAGAGATGGAAGGGAACACTTACAATAGTCATGACTTTAGCTAATATTTGTATCATTAGCACTTCATGTAGAGTTAGTAATTAAAAAACAGCTTTTAGAATGTCACTGTTCTTCAAGAGAAATAGCCTATTAAATCTTTCTCAAGATTTAGCTTGTATAAATCTCTGGGGCTTATAAAAAATCAAATTTCCAATCTCTACTTCCAGAAATTTTGTAGGCCTGATGCTTAGAATTCTGCTTATTCTAACCAATGAAAACATTTCCCTAAGAAAAATAACATTGTTGCTAATTATAACACAATGGGAAATCTTGGAGAAAAAAGTACATGTTTGGGTACATATATTTTTGTATGCATAGAAATAAAACAGAATTAATTTTTTTTTCTGAAGTGAGAATTTTTATTTTTTAGCGGTTTAAAAATACAAATGATTATTAGTGATAGTTTTAAATTACCATTCCTGAAACCACAATTTCAAAAAACTGAATTCTGAATTTTGCCAAGAAATCATCAGGAAAAGGATTACTTTTCAGATCAATAGGGGAACCCACTTAGGATCTTCAGGAGGCTGCAGGTTTTATTCCTTAATTAAATAGATACTTGTTGAGTACCTACAATGTGGAAGTGTGTATTAAGCACACTGGAGTTATCAAAACCATGAACTTCAGGGCACTCAGTTCAATGAAGAGGAATACAGAAATGGCTATGTCACAGGGTACAAAAGGTAATAGTCATGAATGCTACAACCAAGTGTTATGACCATCAAAAAGAGGGACAGATGAGTTCTAGTAAGGGTACTTTAGGGAAGATTCTATGAATGCAATGGCATTTTTTCAGGGTTTTTTATCACAGTAGGTAAAGAGAGAATATGGACAACTAAAAAGGAAGTAAGGCTAGCATTTCTGAGCACCTCTTCTGGGCCAGCTTATGCAAAGTACTTTGCCTTTATGCATACAGATGCTTAAGGGTTGTTTAGGAAAAGATGAATAAATTTGGCCACAGTACACAGCTCATGAAAGAGATTTAGGAGTAAATTGAATTTGAAAGCATTTTAGGGTTAATTCATAGAATCCTTTGAAATCTGTCTAGACTAGAAATTCATTGTTTATTGAGTTTAATATGGCAACCATGTGTAGAACTGATTGAAAAGTAGAACAAACTGTGCGGAGAGAGGAATAACTAATAAGGAAGTTATAATTATTATTCTCAACCAAGAGAGGTAGGGGTGGAAATGAGGAGAAATAGAAGCCCATATGTGAAGTAAGATAGAGGAGTAGGGAAAGTAAAAAGAATAGTGTCATAAATACATTAACATCTTACAAACATGCCATAACTGATCCTAATTTAGAAACAGGAGTAAGTGGGCACCTGGGTAGCTCAGTCAGTTGACCTTCTGACTTTGGCTTGAGTCATGATCTCATGGCTTGCGAGTTTGAGCCCTGCAGGTTCGCAAGTTTGATCCCCACACTGGGCTGTCTGCTGTTGGCCCAGAGCCTGCTTTGGATCCTCTGTCCCTCTCTCTTTGCCCCTCCCCCGGCTTGTGAATGTGTGTGCGTGCCTATGTGTGTGCACACCTGTGTGTGTGTGCTCTCTCTCTCTCTCTCTTAAAAATAAATAAACATTAAATAAAAATGAGTCAGGGAGAATTTTAAAATACAGCCACAGGGGTACCTGGCTGGCTAAATTGTTAGAGTGTGCGGCTCTTAATCTTGAGGTCATAAATTCAAGCCCCACGTTGGGTATAGAGCTTACTTAAAAAAAAATCTATAGAATAATCTAGAATCCTGCCAAAGTTAATTAACAGTTATTAACAGTTCTCTGACATGTTTTAAACACAGTTGATAAAACAATTAATAAATCTAGACTCACTAAACTAATAGGTTAACATGTATCTATTATGTGTCTGTTTAATAATATAGACATTGATGTCATAGTTTGAAAAAATCTGCCATTCTGACTTTCTGGGATAAATTTACAATTTGACCAGCCAAACCAAAAATACTTCCAAGTTTCTACTAGCAGTTTCAAAGAAGGTAACACTTCAATGTATCATTATGCTCAGTGACTGTCATAATTAGGGTGTTTTTAATCACTGACCTTCAAGAATGTTATGAATGCAACATGAATTCACTATATCATAATCATCAAATACAGACAGATAAAGGAAAGCAAAAGAAAAAAAAAACAATTCCGTTACCTAGAAAAATAAACAGAAAAACTACAACAAAAATACTGTTAACATATGTGTATCCTTCTGTTTTTTTCCCTACACATATGAATCCTATTTTGTTGTTTGCCCACTGTGCCCTGCACATAACTGTCTTATCAGGTACCTAAAGATGTGCCACACTTTAAATTATGTCAGTTCTCCATACCAATCTATGTATGCATTCATACTGGTTAAATTTCTTGAATCTTAACAAACATAAAAGGAAGTTTTTAAATATATAAAAAAATCTGGCCCCACAACTTCTAGAGGGAATGCTATTCATCAAAATGCAATTATTTAACATGCAGAATATACAGATGCCAAATTGGATAATCCCACTTTTATCATTCACTTTAGATCTCGAGAATGTAAAGTATTTACAAGAAAAAAATTAAAACCTTGCCCAAATTTCCTATGTTAATAATGTGTCTCTGACAATTCTGTTTTTTAAAAGAACAAATATTTGCCATAAAGTGAGTTTTACAAATTAATATCTCTACATTATGAGCAAATGTGAATCTTTTAAGTTTAGATTTATCATAGCTTAGCTAATAAAACCAAACAAATTAAGTAAAAAGAGTTTCTTTGAAAAAAATAAATTCAAGTGGGACAAGTAAGAAATAATCTATTTCAGGAAAAATATATACGGTTGTTTAGGCAGATATAGGTTGTAATTTTTTACTATTTTCAGAAAGAGTTTAAAAACAAAGGAAATAAACAGCACTATATTTCTCCAGAAGTAGGCTATGAAAGTATATAGTCTTTATAATTTTACACTAAGTTGACAGACCCATAAACAAGTAGTGAGAAGTTTTAAGGCTAACTTGAACTTAGTCTCCGGAGTCATGCAAGTGTCAGAAGATAAGATTTAAATGAAGAGAAATGGTGTCTTCCCCAAAGGAACGTGCTAATTAAAGGTATGGTTGAAAAACACGGTTACATTTATTTAAAATAAGCATAAAACAAACAGATTAGATGTCTGATCGTCTCTTTGCAAGTGATTTTCAATGGGGTGTGTGTGTGTGTGTGTGTGGTTATTCATATGGCTATGCCTACTAAACTTGCAAATCTAAATATAAAAATAAAAGGAAGAAGAAGGAAAACATGAAAATGATTAGTGTTCCTTTTTAAAATATAGCAGGATTGGGGCGCCTGGGTAACTTAGTTGGTAAAGTGTCCGACTTCGGCTCAGGTCATGATCTCATGGCTCCTGGGTTCTAGGCCTGCATCAGGCTCTGTGCTGACAGGTCAGAGCCTGGAGGTCACTTAGGATTCTGTGTCTCCCCATCTCTCTCTGCCCCTTCCCCTCTCACACTCTCTCTCTCTCTCTCAAGAAAAAATAAACATAAAAAAAAATAGCAGGATTAATGTTTTATACCAACTTATATTAAAAATAGGGGAAAACATACTTTCTTTATTAAGTTCATATTTCATTCTTTGAGCTGGTCTGAATCAGTGTCTTTCAAAGTAGTTGGTAGCCTTTTAGATGATTCTCAACCACCACCACTGGAGGAGAAGGAAGCAGGTGAAGGGAGTAGCTACACTGGAACAAACCTATTCCATTCTTGGAAGGTAAACAGACATGGATGAATAGATAACTACCAAAGCTGAGCATGTCCATGGACAGCATCAGGATCTTCCCATATCAAAAGTGACAGATACCTCAGAACTGGCACAAGTTTCCTCATAATTTTACATCTCCTCTCTGATCCATACATCAGTGGTTCTCAAAGTGTCTTCTCTGGACCAGCAGGGTCAGCATCACCAGCTCCTACGCCAGCACCTATTCCCACTGAATCATACACACTGGTAGTGGGGTCAGTAATGTGTTTTAACAAGTCACCTCCAGGTCACACCCAAGTTAAGAACCACTGATCTACACAGCCGATATAGCTTCTCTGTAGTACCAAAGATCTCTATAATATGCCTGCACTTCAGAGCTATTTTTGTTTTGTGGCAAATCTGGGCAGAAGCAACCAAACATACAATACCTTAACAACAACCATGGCAATTGGCATATACTGCATCTCAAAGCAATCACAAAGGGACTAAGAAACAATATTTACTTATCCTGACCCAAATTAAAGAAACTACCTGTCTTAAACATCTGAGATGGTGGAATGATGGCGGTTTTTAACAGGCTTTGGATCAGATGAGCAGGGCTTACTTCGTTTGGGGTGGTCCAGCAGGGCTCTCTGCCCTGTCATCAGCTAATGTGGCAAGCCCTGCTGTGAGCCAGCCTCCTGCTCTTTCTGTAATCAGATGGTTGCCTTCACCAGGATAATGGGCTTTTCCTATGGCTGGATGAAGCTTCCAACTCTGCCTCTGTATGAAATGTGCTAGTGCAACAGACACATTATCTGGTTGTTCTGAAACTATGGCATACATCACAGCAAACTAAGAATCCAGACTGATTTTTCTTCTTAGAACATGCTGTTAGGAAGCTCTTCCTCCTGGTGGGATCCTGGTTTGATTGCTCCTACAGCAGTGATGGCCTATGGCAACTTAAACACTGCAAACACAGCATGTTTGAAGGACAGGAAATATGTCTTTTTAACTTTCTAACACTTTTTAACTTTGGAAAATCTCATGCTGTCATCCCCCCACCATGGTGTCCACTGGTGGTGGGGAACCACAGTTCTCAAAGCTCCAATTCAAAATTCCCAGTTAATTGTACAATTCTGTTGTTGCTTGTTTGTTTGTTCCCATCTAGGAAATGTCAGTAATGGTAAGAAGTTAGCCTGGGCATCAAACATCTTCATAAAATTCACTTTTACCTATCCCAATATTAGGTACCACCCAAAATTGTTGTGAAGTATTTAAGCTAACACCGCCCCTTTTCTTTTGCTTTATCAATCGAGATGTGTTGAAAGAATTAGAAGGTCACAAAAGTGCTGAAGGTTAGATATTAAGCATTGATTCAAAGGCAAAATTTCTCACATTCTTGTCTGATTTTCTCTCCACAGTTACCACCTATGCTGTGCCATAACCCACCAGCGATACAGTCCTGATAAATTGGTGCCAAATAGAGTTTAACTTCAGCTATTAATGCACATGGGATACTACTTATTTTTGGTCTAGTATTTTCACCGCAATAGTTGCATGATCTGTAAAAAATAACTCACTTTTTCTTATGTAGTGGGGGGTAAAGGGAAATAGTTTCCAAACGTTTCTTACCTAAGGCATAGCTGCTCCTTCTAGGTCAGATGATATAAACGCACCATGTTGCCAGTTTCAGCAATTTATCACCAGGAGATATATATGTTTCCATCACATGTGCACTTTTCATTTACTTAGTTAATCATGAAATCCATAAATTGATATCAAGTACCGGTTACCTCAACGAACTGGATTAGGTGTTAGAGAGGTGCAGACAGGAAAATAAAATACTCTCGCATTTCTTCTCATCCAGCAGAGTCTTTATTTCATTAGGAATTCAAACCCTTTTGATGGTGAATTCCACTATTATTTTAAAATGTCAGCTGCTTGTTCCTGGAAATCAGTATTTCTTTAAAATTAGTATTTCTTTGGGGAGCCTGGGGGCTGTCAGTTGGTTAAGCGTCCGACCTCGGCTCAGGTCATGATCTCATGGTTCGTGAGTTGGAACCCTGTGTGGGGCTCTGTGCTGACAGCTCAGGTCCTGGAGCCTGCTTTGGATTCTGTGTCTCCCTCTCTCTCTGCCCCTACCCCATTTGCGCTCTGTCTCTGTCTCTGTCTCTCTCTCTCTCTCTTAAAAATAACATCAAATTTTTTTTTAATTCAAAAATTAAATTAGTATTTCTTTAAAAGTTCCTTATGATATTGCTCAGTTGGCTTGGCCACCTCATTCTTATACATGTATTGTCTAACTTGCTAGAGAAAAGTTACATAGTACTGAGGCCACAGAATGCCAATCAATCAATTTCATGTGATTTTAAAGCAATTTTCAGATTTCCTCAGACAGATATTGTATGTGCAAAATATATTTGGGATATATTCAGGGAATGGTGACTGCTTCTCTATAGATCATAAGGTACAAGGTAGGGAGTATTTATGAAAAGAAATAAGGAAAATTTCATGGTGAAGTCATATTTGACAGGAATTTGAATGCCAGGTATTGCATGTCAGGTGTTAACATGATTCTATGCCATGAAGGAGCCATTGAAGGTATTTCAGCTGCGGACTAAGTGAAGCAAATCTGGATCCGGGAAGTACCTGTGGAAGCTAAGCAGAAGAAAGAGTAGAGAATGGAAGGGGAGCAGGCGATGAAGAAGGAATCTCCTGCAATAGTCAAAGTGAGCAACAATGACTCCCTGAGGTCAATAGCTAGGAAGCGATTATGATGAGGAGGAAGAGGATGCCGGTGGAGATAGTATTAATAACAACTTGACAGAGAGATATGTGTGAGAACATTTCTGTAGCACCAACAACCAATGGATATTGCAATAAAAGATATAAAGCAAATCAGAATAAAATGTCCTCATCTGGCTTTCTTGGAAATATAAATACTCTGATGCATGACAGCTATATAGTTTCAGGCCATTATCATATTGTCTTTAATATGAGAGAGATATTACAAATGAATGGGTAATTGCTTTAAGTGGTAAATTCCAAATTGTGTGCATTAAGTTTAAAGGTTCTCAACTGAACGAATAAGCTAGAAAACATCATAAGGGGAAGTCTTAAAAGATGAACTAATGTTTGAATTATGTTTTGCTTAATGGATGTCTTTGGGCTAAAAGTTCAAGTTGCTTTTCCAAAGAAAAAAGTTTAAAATTATTTCCTGAAGAATGAGTCCATAACCACTCCCTTTCCTCCCCATACTCATTCTGGTGAATCCAATTCATTTCAATTAAGAATATTATTATTGAATTTCTGAAATATGTAAGGCATTGTGTTTGGTGGGAATTGGGCAAGAAGACCAAATGAGTAAAAGGTAATTCTGGTATAAAAATCTAATACAGAAAAATGTTGCTAAAGATAAAAATGTTGATAATGAGAAAAGATTTTAAGGCAGTGGGTCTCAACTTTAACTGCACATGGGAATCACCAGGGATCTTTAAGAAATACTCATGTGTTCTCCACCTCCAGAGATACTGACTTAATTGGCATGGGTTGTAGGAAGGACATCAAGATTTTCTAAATCTTATCAGGTGTTTAATTATGAAATAGGTTATATTTGACGTAGAACCTTTTTGGATAGATAAAATCTTGACAGGCAGAGATAGAAGTGAAAATCGAAAGACATTTGCAAAGGAACAAAGGCAAATAAGAGGTAAAATGAAAAGCATGAGGCAGGGCCATATTCTAAGTTCCTTGTAGTTCAGACAGTGCGGAACTAGGAGGAAGACCCAATTAGACCCAAGATACCCAGTTTCATGTCCTGAATGTGCTCCTTAACTGCTTTGTGATTTTAGACCATTCCCCTAACTTGAATACTGGTTTCCTCACTGGTAAATAGTTATTTCTGAAGGTATTCAGAGTCATTACTGTCATAGGCCGACATGTGCCCCTCCCCATTCCTATGTTGGGAGTCCTAACCCTCAGTACCTCAGAAGGTGGCTATATTTGGAGACAGTGTCTTTAGAGAGGTAATTAAGTTAAAATGAAGTAATTAGGGTAAGTCCATCCCAATGTGACTGGTGTCCTGGGGGGACCGGGAGGGGACCTTGGACACAGAAAGATACAAAGGGAGGACACAAGGAGAAGATGGCCATTTATAGGCCAAGGAAAGAGGCCTAGAACTGATCCTTTCCTTCACAGCCCTGAGAAGGAACCAGCTCTGCCCTTGGTCTCAGACTTCCAGGCTCCCAAACTGTGAAAAAGTGTTGTTTAAGCAGCCCAGTCTGTTGCACTTGGTTACAACAGCCTTAGCAAATTTATTCAAGCACCTAGATGAGGTGTTTATATTAAAGCTGTAGTGTACAATCATCAAAAGGTTTTTTTTTATAGAAGTGTGCAATGACCAGAGCCACTTTCCTTAATTGCCCTATCATCTACTCCTCTGTTCTGAACAGTGAAAGTCCTCAGGATTACAGAGCTTCTAGAATTCACTTGTCTCCTTTCTCTTCACTGTAAAATCAAATGCAGGTACTTGAAGTCCTTCTTAGATAAGTAGGATTTCTTTTTTTTTTAACTTATACTATTAATTTTTTCTTTATTATTTAAAAAAAATATACTGTGAACACCTATTGGAGGGCTTGAAGGAACAGTGTGCCATGTTCCTTCAGGTAGGGGAAGCTGACTTTGAGACTATGAGGTAAGGCAATGCTGCCCAAACCATCCTTTATAAAGCTTATTCTTGTTTTTTTTTTTAATTTTTTAAATGTTTATTTATTTCTGAGACAGAGAGAGACAGAGCATGAGTGGGGCAAGGGTAGAGAGAGAGAGGGAGACACAGCATCAAAAGCAGGCTCCAGGCTCTGAGCTGTCAGCACAGAACCCGACGTGGGGCTTGAACTCACAAACTGTGAGATCATGACCTGAGCTGAAGTCGGTCGCTCAACCAACTGAGCCACCCAGGCACCCCTATAAAGCTTATTCTTGAGGCAGCATGTTGGAAACATATAGAAGAAAATTTCATTAACAATGTTGCACAGTTCCTGATTACTTCCTGTTTCTCTTTAGAACATAATTTATCAGAAACAATTTCCTTCAATATCAACATGTCAACTTAATAAATATTTAGATAGATACAAATCCATGAGTTGTGCAAATGAACTTCATCTGAAAAGCATAAAAACTGAGCCTGAACACTATGTGGTCTTCATGGCAGGAGATCGGTCTATCACATATAAATCTAGTAAAACGGGAGAGTACAGGATTCAAATTAAGCAACATTTATAGAATCCCATAATATCTAGAATCTAGAAAATAAAGCAAAACAAAAACAAAAACAAACAAACCCCCCCGAAACAAAGAAACCCCCACCAGAACTAATTTCAAGGTACTTATTTCTCATTATCAGAAACGCCAGGATTTACAGGCTTATCTTTAAATATATTAACATCTATACAAGTAAGTACTTGCTTACAAATTAGGTAGAAATTAATAGTTTACAAATAAACTGTGACCAAAATGATGCAACCTACTGAGTGAATTATCAAAAATGGTGCATAATTCAATTAACCCTTGAAGAGAGGCTGTTAGACTTTTTCATCTTTACAGCTTTAGCACCAGTGGAGGGCCTTGACTGTGGCCACCTGTGAAATGTAGGAATTTGGCCCTCCTTAGCAGTTAAATACTCATTTCCATTTATTTAAAACAACCCCGTGTCTTGGACTATTTAGAAGTTAACTTGCTCTTTCTGTGTCCATTCCCTTCTAATAAACATGTGTCACTTCAACAATTAGAAAAACCTATGTAATCTCTTCTCCCCGCATGTGACCTCTGTATATGTGGTTAACTCTGGTCTATTCTATTCTATTCTTTGTGTTCTATTCCATTCCATTCTATTCCAATACTTTCCAGTGACAAAACAAAATTGAGCTATAATTCACAAAATTGACTTCCTGATCCTCTTATGAGTCATGAGTCACGAAATGGGACACTCAGCTTCAAATCTAATGGTCACTAAAACCTGTATTTTGAGAAACATTTTTCGAAAAATCTCAGTGTGTCCTTTGGTGGGAAACATCCATACCTCAATAATCCTTGGTTCTTTACCTCAGAAATGTCTTTTAACTATACAGAAACTAGAATAATGATAACCCTTCCCGCATTAAAACAGAATCACAGTTATAAATGTTAATAAAAATTGGAGCATTTCTGGGCTCTGAGCATTGCCAGAGGGCTTTCAGAACTGAATCTGATGTTCATATGAAAGAGATGCTAGTTTTTAATATTTCACCTAGCTGTGCTAAGGGGACTTTGAATAAACCTAAACACGTTGAAAAAATCATCTACGTGTCTTTAAAAACTTGGCTGATCCTCTAAAATGAGTTTTTTCTGTCTCTGAATGGAGTAAAATGCAGTTAATGGAAGAGTGTTAATATTCCATATGTCATACTTGTGAAAAGCCTCATGCACTTTGCTCAGATTTCAAGAGAAGAGATTTCCTTTGAAATACAAATCAATCATTTTATAAAAAGATTCCATATTGCCATCTTAGAAATATCACAGTGTTGGACCTTGCAACAGTTATTTAAATTTTAGACAGAGGCAGATCTTGTCTGTGTCACCTTTTTGCTTGGGATAGATAGCTTCAGTGGAGTATTCCCAAGCAGCCTGCAGCTTCTGAACTAAACAGGTTGAGGCAAAAAAAGTATCTTCATCAGTCAACTCCAACCTCGGGTTTCGTTAACTAAAACTTACCATTAGCTATGGTTAATGGTATCAAAAAAAGAAATGGGACAGCAACTTACTGTCTTTCCCCAGCTTGGTTGCTCTCTTCTGCTATCCTACAGAATATCTTTTGCCCGCTTGGAAAAAGTAAGAACCTTGTTTCAAACAAGGCAATTGTGCTACACGTTCCTACTTGACCATCCTGTCCCCTGGCAAGGTGATGGCACTCACTGGCTTATGTGATCCTGATGTGGCCTAGTTCTTCCCGCTGTTTCCCTGTCAGTTACCATTTCAAGGTGTTTTCTCATGTGTGTGTGTATGTGCAAGTGCACACATGATGTAAAGAAAACCAGAATATTTATTTTCTAAGCAAACAGCATAGTTTAAATGCCCAGACCACAGTCAGAAGACATCTTAAAATTTACTTATTTTTAAGATGTATTCTGTCTACTGTATTAGACTATCAATGCAATGAGTGCATGGACTTTGCCTTTTTTATTCATTGATGGTATTACTCAGATGTAGAATAGTGCCTATATTTACTTCTAAATGATTTGTAATATTTTTATATAAAGATATAAATATGATTATTTGTCTTGTATGTTATACATTTTTTCTCAATTCATAATTTGACTTTTTTTTTTAGTGTAGAGTACTTTTAAATGAAAATAAAATATGTCTATCAATCTTTTCCTTTATGGTCTCCTCAGCTTTCTAGCTGCCTGTGGTATCCCCAAAGAAGCGTAAAATCTTCCCTCAGCATTTCCTATTTCATTTCTTCTTTGTGTGTATGTCCCTAATGTGTGAACCTGGCCATCATTTCAATTCTTTCAGCACTTATTAGGTACCCAATGTTGCAGTAGGCACTGTGGGACATGCAATGTACATATAACATAGACACACAATGTTTCTGATACATATTCCAGGAATAAATGTGCAAATATTAATATGAAAAAGACATAAATTTGGTGAACTTCATAGCAGATGATAGACTGCCAAATACAGAGCTCAGTTTCTATGAGTTCAGCATATGAAAAAGAAAAAAAAGAAGACAGGGGACTAGAATGAGTGAAAAGTTTAAATTGAACCTTAACATTATCTGGAGGGCTAATCTGGCAATGAAAAATAATAATTTCGTTGCACTGAAGCAATAAACTTATATTTCCTAAACTCCTAGAAAATAAAATGTTTGAAATCAGAATCAATGTCTGAACCTTTACAAGAAAGAAAGAAATGAGGGAGAAAGCAAGGAAGGCTTGGGAAAAGAAGAAAGGAAGGAAAGAAGGAAGAAAGGGAAAATGGGAAGGAAGGAGGGAGGGAAGGAGGGACAGAGGGAGATGGCATTTAAAAAGACAACTAGATCTGTTGGCTTCATGTAAAATTTCTTGAATGGCTCCCACTGTGCTACAGATTCTAGCAAAAGCAAAGCAATCTATCTGGTGATAATTATATCTTCCTTCATTATAGTCCTTGGTTAAAGGGTAGGATCTATGATTCTAGGGTATCACACCTGCCCACTTATCCTCAGAGATCTGAATAGATATGCTGTGACATAAGGTGATTCCACCTGGCTCAGAATCAGTCAGATTGGCTGCTGACCCAATTGCTATGGCCCACATCTTAAAAGGGCAAATGAGGAGAGGGAAGATGGCGGCGTAGGAGGACGCTGGGCTCACCGCGCCTCCTGCTGATCACTTAGATTCCACCTACACCTGCCTAAGTAACCCAGAAAACCGCCAGAGGATTAGCAGAACGGAGTCTCCGGAGCCAAGCCCAGACGAGAGGCCCACGGAAGAGGGTAGGAAGGGCGACGAGGCGGTGCGCGCTCCACGGACTGGCGGGAGGGAGCCGGGGCGGAGGGGCGGCTCGCCGGCCAAGCAGAGCCCCCGAGTCTGGCTTGCAAAAAGCGGAGGGGCCTGACGGACTGTGTTCCGACAGCAAGCGCGACTTAGCGTCTGGGAGGTCATAAGTTAACAGCTCTGCTCAGAAAGCGGGAAGGCTGGAGGACAAAGGGAAGGAAAGCTGCTGAGCCCCTGGACAACAGAGCTCAGTTTGGTGGGGAACAAAGGCGCTCGCCAGCGCCATCTCCCCCGCCCATCCCCCAGCCAAAATCCCAAAGAGAACCAGTTCCTGCCAGGGAACTTGCTCCCTCAGCGCAAACACCCAACTCTGCGCTTCTGCAGAGCCAAACCTCCGGCAGCGGATCTGACTCACTCCTGCTGCCACAGGGGCCCTCCTGAAGTGGATCACCTAACGAGAAGCAAGCTAAGCCTGCCCCTCCTGCCCCTGTGCACCTTGCCTAACCACCCCAGCTAAGACGCCAGATCCCCAGCATCACAAGCCTGGCAGTGTGCAAGTAGCCCAGACAGGCCACCCCACCCCACAGTGAATCCCACCCCGAGGAGAGGGGAAGAGAAGGCACGCACCAGTCTGACTGTGGCCCCAGCGGTGGGCTGGGGGCAGACATCAGGTCTGACTGCGGCTCCGCCCACCAACTCCAGTTATACACCACAGCACAGGGGAAGTGCCGTGCAGGTCCTCACCATGCCAGGGACTATCCAAAATGACCAAGCGGAAGAATTCCCCTCAGAAGAATCTCCAGGAAATAACAACAGCTAATGAGCTGATCAAAAAGGATTTAAATAATATAACAGAAAGTGAATTTAGAATAATAGTCATAAAATTAATCGCTGGGCTTGAAAACAGTATAGCTGACAGCAGAGAATCTCTTGCTACAGAGATCAAGGGACTAAGGAACAGTCACGAGGAGCTGAAAAACGCTTTAAACGAAATGCATAACAAAATGGAAACCACCACGGCTCGGATTGAAGAGGCAGAGGAGAGAATAGGTAAACTAGAAGATAAAGTTATGGAAAAAGAGGAAGCTGAGAAAAAGAGAGATAAAAAAATCCAGGAGTATGAGGGGAAAATTAGAGAACTAAGTGATACACTAAAAAGAAATAATCTACGCATAATTGGTATCCCAGAGGAGGAAGAGAGAGGGAAAGGTGCTGAAGGGGTACTTGAAGAAATAATAGCTGAGAACTTCCCTGAACTGGGGAAGGAAAAAGGCATTGAAATCCAAGAGGCACAGAGAACTCCCTTCAGACGGAACTTGAATCGATCTTCTGCACGACATATCATAGTGAAACTGGCAAAATACAAGGATAAAGAGAAAATTCTGAAAGCAGCAAGGGGTAAACGTGCCCTCACATATAAAGGGAGACCTATAAGACTCGTGACTGATCTCTCTTTTGAAACTTGGCAGGCCAGAAAGAATTGGCACGAGATTTTCAGTGTGCTAGACAGAAAAAATATGCAGCCGAGAATCCTTTATCCAGCAAGTCTGTCATTTAGAATAGAAGGAGAGATAAAGGTCTTTCCAAACAAACAAAAACTGAAGGAATTCGTCACCACTAAACCAGCCCTCCAAGAGATCCTAAGGGGGACCCTGTGAGACAAAGTACCAGAGACATCACTACAAGCATAAAACATACAGACATCACAATGACTCTAAACCCATATCTTTCTATAATAACACTGAATGTAAATGGGTTAAATGCGCCAACCAAAAGACATAGGGTATCAGAATGGATAAAAAAACAAGACCCATCTATTTGCTGTCTACAAGAGACTCATTTTAGACCTGAGGACACCTTTAGATTGAGAGTGAGGGGATGGAGAACTATTTATCATGCTACTGGAAGCCAAAAGAAAGCTGGAGTAGCCATACTTATATCAGACAAACTAGACTTTAAATTAAAGGCTGTAACAAGAGATGAAGAAGGACGTTATATAATAGTGACAGGGTCTATCCATCAGGAAGAGCTAACAATTATAAATGTCTATGCGCCGAATACCGGAGCGCCCAAATATATAAAACAATTACTCATAAACATAAGCAACCTTATTGATAAGAATGTGGTTATTGCAGGGGACTTTAACACCCCACTTACAGAAATGGATAGATCATCTAGACACACGGTCAATAAAGAAACAAGGGCCCTGAATGAGACATTGGATCAGATGGACTTGACAGATATATTTAGAACTCTGCATCCCAAAGCAACAGAATATACTTTCTTCTCAAGTGCACATGGAACATTCTCCAAGATAGATCATATACTGGGTCACAAAACAGCCCTTCATAAGTTTACAAGAATTGAAATCATACCATGCATACTTTCAGACCACAATGCTATGAAGCTTGAAATCAACCACAGAAAAAAGTCTGGAAAACCTCCAAAAGCATGGAGGTTAAAGAACACCCTACTAACGAATGAGTGGGTCAACCAGGCAATTAGAGAAGAAATTAAAAAACATATGGAAACAAACGAAAATGAAAATACGACAATCCAAACGCTTTGGGACGCAGCGAAGGCAGTCCTGAGAGGAAAATACATTGCAATCCAGGCCTATCTCAAGAAACAAGAAAAATCCCAAATACAAAATCTAACAGCACACCTAAAGGAAATAGAAGCAGAACAGCAAAGGCATCCTAAACCCAGCAGAAGAAGAGAAATAATAAAGATCAGAGCAGAAATAAACAATATAGAATCTAAAAAAACTGTAGAGCAGAGCAACGAAACCAAGGGTTGGTTTTTTGAAAAAATAAACAAAATTGACAAACCTCTAGCCAGGCTTCTCAAAAAGAAAAGGGAGATGACCCAAATAGATAAAATCATGAATGAAAATGGAATTATTACAACCAATCCCTCAGAGATACAAACAATTATCAGGGAATACTATGAAAAATTATATGCCAACAAATTGGACAACCTGGAAGAAATGGACAAATTCCTGAACACCCACACTCTTCCAAAACTCAATCAGGAGGAAATAGAAAGCTTGAACAGACCCATCACCAGCGAAGAAATTGAATCGGTTATCAAAAATCTCCCAACAAATAAGAGTCCAGGACCAGATGGCTTCCCAGGGGAGTTCTACCAGACGTTTAAAGCAGAGATAATACCTATCCTTCTCAAGCTATTCCAAGAAATAGAAAGGGAAGGAAAACTTCCAGACTCATTCTATGAAGCCAGTATTACTTTGATTCCTAAACCAGACAGAGACCCAGTAAAAAAAGAGAACTACAGGCCAATATCCCTGATGAATATGGATGCAAAAATTCTCAATAAGATACTAGCAAATCGAATTCAACGGCATATAAAAAGAATTATTCACCATGATCAAGTGGGATTCATTCCTGGGATGCAGGGCTGGTTCAACATTCGCAAATCAATCAACGTGATATATCACATTAACAAAAAAAGAGAGAAAAACCATATGATCCTGTCAATCGATGCAGAAAAGGCCTTTGACAAAATCCAGCACCCTTTCTTAATAAAAACCCTTGAGAAAGTCGGGATAGAAGGAACATACTTAAAGATCATAAAAGCCATTTATGAAAAGCCCACAGCTAACATCATCCTCAACGGGGAAAAACTGAGAGCTTTTTCCCTGAGATCAGGAACACGACAGGGATGCCCACTCTCACCGCTGTTGTTTAACATAGTGCTGGAAGTTCTAGCATCAGCAATCAGACAACAAAAGGAAATCAAAGGCGTCAAAATTGGCAAAGATGAAGTCAAGCTTTCGCTCTTTGCAGATGACATGATATTATACATGGAAAATCCGATAGACTCCACCAAAAGTCTGCTAGAACTGATACATGAATTCAGCAAAGTTGCAGGATACAAAATCAATGTACAGAAATCAGTTGCATTCTTATACACTAACAATGAAGCAACAGAAAGACAAATAAAGAAACTGATCCCATTCACAATTGCACCAAGAAGCATAAAATACCTAGGGATAAATCTAACCAAAGATGTAAAGGATCTGTATGCTGAAAACTATAGAAAGCTTATGAAGGTAATTGAAGAAGATTTAAAGAAATGGAAAGACATTCCCTGCTCATGGATTGGAAGAATAAATATTGTCAAAATGTCAATACTACCCAAAGCTATCTACACATTCAATGCAATCCCAATCAAAATTGCACCAGCATTCTTCTCGAAACTAGAACAAGCAATCCTAAAATTCATATGGAACCACAAAAGGCCCCGAATAGCCAAAGTAATTTTGAAGAAGAAGACCAAAGCAGGAGGCATCACAATCCCAGACTTTAGCCTCTACTACAAAGCTGTCATCATCAAGACAGCATGGTATTGGCACAAAAACAGACACATAGACCAATGGAATAGAATAGAAACCCCAGAACTAAACCCACAAACGTACGGCCAACTCATCTTTGACAAAGCAGGAAAGAACATCCAATGGAAAAAAGACAGTCTCTTTAACAAATGGTGCTGGGAGACCTGGACAGCAACATGCAGAAGGTTGAAACTAGACCACTTTCTCACACCATTCACAAAAATAAACTCAAAATGGATAAAGGACCTGAATGTGAGACAGGAAACCATCAAAACCTTAGAGGAGAAAGCAGGAAAAGACCTCTCTGACCTCAGCCGTAGCAATCTCTTACTCGACACATCCCCAAAGGCAAGGGAATTAAAAGCAAAAGTGAATTCCTGGGACCTTATGAAGATAAAAAGCTTCTGCACAGCAAAGGAAACAACCAACAAAACTAAAAGGCAACCAACGGAATGGGAAAAGATATTTGCAAATGACATATCGGACAAAGGGCTAGTATCCAAAATCTATAAAGAGCTCACCAAACTCCACACCCGAAAAGCAAATAACCCAGTGAAGACATGGGCAGAAAACATGAATAGACACTTCTCTAAAGAAGACATCCGGATGGCCAACAGGCACATGAAAAGATGTTCAGTGTCGCTCCTTATCAGGGAAATACAAATCAAAACCACACTCAGGTATCACCTCACGCCAGTCAGAGTGGCCAAAATGAACAAATCAGGAGACTATAGATGCTGGAGAGGATGTGGAGAAACGGGAACCCTCTTGCACTGTTGGTGGGAATGCAAATTGGTGCAGCCACTCTAGAAAACAGTGTGGAGGTTCCTCAGAAAATTAAAAATAGACCTACCCTATGACCCAGCAATAGCACTGCTAGGAATTTATCCAAGGGACACAGGAGTACTGATGCATAGGGGCACTTGTACCCCAATGTTCATAGCAGCACTCTCAACAATAGCCAAATTATGGAAAGAGCCTAAATGTCCATCAACTGATGAACGGATAAAGAAATTGTGGTTTATATACACAATGGAATACTACGTGGCAATGAGAAAAAATGAAATATGGCCTTTTGTAGCAACGTGGATGGAACTGGAGAGTGTGATGCTAAGTGAAATAAGCCATACAGAGAAAGACAGATACCATATGGTTTCACTCTTAGGTGGATCCTGAGAAACTTAACAGGAACCCATGGGGGAGGGGAAGGAAAAAAAAAAAAAAAAGGTTAGAGTGGGAGAGAGCCAAAGCATAAGAGACTGTTGAGAACTGAGAACAAACTAAGGGTTGATGGGGGGTGGGAGGGAGGAGAGGGTGGGTGATGGGTATTGAGGAGGGCACCTTTTGGGATGAGCACTGGGTGTTGTATGGAAACCAATTTGACAATAAATTTCATATATAAATAAAAAAAAAAAAAGGGCAAATGAGTATCATTGTGTCTTACTTCACTCTTCTTGGGACAGTTCTTAAATGCTTGAATGACATAGCTGCTAAGTCCCAGAAATTGGCCATTCCTACCCATGCACACTGAAGATTATAGTCTCACATGCTTACAAACAATAGAAATGATACAATTGACAGAGGACAGGTTTGATTCTTCTGAAATTATACATGTCTTAATGCTCTGCTAAGTGTTTAAGGTCAGTTCTATTATGGTGGCTTAGCCTAGACTGTAGTGATTGACTTTAATTTTTTTTTAATGTTTATTATTTTGAGAGAGAGGGTGCAAGCATGGGAGGGGCAGAGAGAGGGAGACACAGAATTGGCATCAGGCTCCAGGCTCTGAGCCGTCAGCACAGAGCCCAACTCGGGGCTTGAACTTGTGAACCACAAGATCATGACCTGAATCAAAGTTGGATGCCTAGCCAACTGAGCCACCCAGGCACTCTGTAGTTACTGAGTTTTAAAGCAAATACAATGAAAATAAAGTTAGTTTACCTTGTTGCAAGTTATTTAGTGAAGGCAGAGAAAGAGTGTAAGTGTGAGAGAGAGTGAGAGAAGGAGGTATGCTGTATTTCTAAAGTTGTGCTCAATAAAATGTCAGAGACCAGATGGCTCCTTGTGCTTTCTGAAGTGGATTACAACCAGTGTATGAGCTCCCTCACCTGACTTAGCTGGGAACCATTCTCTCTCTAAGGACCTTGTTGGAGGTCTGTTTAGTTGTGCAACAGTGGACTTGCTATCCTACCTCCTGTTACTGGTTTGACCTTCTGCTTGGCTCCCCCAACCAGGGCATGTCTGATCACACATCCCTTCTTGGTAGCTTATTCATGCAGTACATTTCAATATTCGTTGATTATTTAAAGTTGAGTCTTAATTTCTCCTATCCAATCAATAGAGTAAGTATCTGTATGGCATATATAGAAAGAATGGAGTGAAGCAGGGATCATCATTACCAAATCTACCATTGTGTGTACCATATATTGGGCAGGGCAGAAAAAAAGAACATCCTGACTATTATACTCAGCTGATGATCTTATTCTAATTGGTTATGTCTAAAAAATCATAAAGAGATTCTCAATATAAATCCCAAAGCTCTTCTGAAATGTAGGAGGAATTTAATGTGAATTGTACCCTTTTATCAGAAACTTCAGAGCACAAAGCAATGACCCTTGTCACTTAGATTGAACACTCTTTTCATGTCCTCTTACAGCTGTTGAAGCATTGTAAGATAAAATGAACACTCATCTCTTTATCTGCCCAAGTTTTTGGAGGGAATTTGTCTCACTGCATGCCATTTTGACATTTCTGGTTCACCTGTGTACCTTATGGCCCCTCACGGAGACTTCTTTTCCATGCTTCACTAGTCATTGCTCAAATTTTGCTGTTACTTTGTCCCCAAGAGTTAAATACTTAATTTATTATTTATTATTTTATATATTTACCAAACATTTATTTAGTTCCTATAATATTTCAGGTACTGCTCCAGGCACCAGAGAAATAAAGAAAAAAATGTTCTCTGTTGTTAGGCAACTCACATCCTTGTGACAATAATTAAAATAAGTATTTACCTCATTTTTCTATGAGTAAATACAAGTATCACATACATTTCTGTGTTTTTAGTAATGTTGATTATTATATATAGTGAAAACTCACAAGTCAGCTTTTTTGAAAAATTTCTAGATTCATTGGTGTTTTTTCAGTTTTCTCAATCCCTGACTGAGTTTTATTTGATTATAATAATACACACTCCGGGCGCCTGGGTGGCGCAGTCGGTTAAGCGTCCGACTTCAGCCAGGTCACGATCTCGCGGCCCGTGGGTTCGAGCCCCGCATCGGGCTCTGGGCTGATGGCTCAGAGCCTGGAGCCTGTTTCCGATTCTGTGTCTCCCTCTCTCTCTGCCCCTCCCCCGTTCATGCTCTGTCTCTCTCTGTCCCAAAAATAAATAAACGTTGAAAAAAAAATTAAATAAAAAAAAATAATACACACTCCTTCCTTCCCTCCTTTCTTCCCTTCTTTCCTCCCTCCCTCCTCCCCTTCCTGCCTCCTTTTCCTTCTTCTTTCTTTCTTTCTTTCTTTCTTTCTTTCTTTCTTTCTTTCTTTCTTTCTTTCTTTCTTTCTTCCACTATAAGTTTGAAGCTCATTTTTTTTTATTACTCATCTAATTAGTTTTGACACTAAATGATGGGGCTGCTTCTGAGTGGATAAAAAAAAAACTCCCATCTATGAGCCTTGATTTTGATGTAATGGAGGAAGAAGGGAGGATAGAAGAAGAACCTTGCCACCATTTTCTTCCTATTCTTTTGTGAACAAAGAGTGCCTTGCATTAGGCAAGGATATAGAACAATGTTGCACAGTACAGCAAGAAGGCATCCCTTGTTTTGAAAGGACAAGAAACTAGGCTTTTCACTAGAAGACCTGTTAATGTGAAGTTACATTACCTACAGAAATACCATTACTTCAAAGTGAATGCACATTGGCTTATTCCATATTGGGGTTGTAACAAGCATTAAAGCTAATTTTTAAGCAGTTGTATTATTGTTGTTCTTTCTGATTTTGATCAATTTCTGATTCATTACTTTATGATCTAAGATTAGAGCCTGTACTGAATTATCTCTCTTTTTAGGTATATTCTTTGTGTCTAATGGATAGCCAGTTATTTTGAAAGTGTTTTGTGGGCATGTTGAGTAGGATATATATTTTATGTGTATAGAGTATGAAATTTAATATGTAGTGTATAATTATTAAATAACCTTATTCACCATATTATTTAAGTATCTTTATCCTTATTTACATTGGTGTTACTTGATCTGACTGGAACCAAAAGACATATGCTAAAATCTCCACTATTTATGTCCTCTCAGCTTTCCTTGATTTACAGGAATTTTCATTTAATACATTTTAATTTTCTGCTATTCAGCACATAAAAGTTTGTGACCTTCATATCATCATTGTAGATTTTACATTTTGCCCTAAAACATGACTTTCTTTGTCCTACTTTTCTCATTTTTGCCTTGAAAAGAGGCTCTACTTTGCCTGTTATTAATATTGCAAGTCTACTCAGTTTTTTGTTTGCATATGCAAGGACTATGCTCTTTTTGCTTTAAAATTTTCTAAGGTTTTTTTTTTTTCTTTCTTTTTTCTTTTTGGTTTAAACTGGTTTTGATACTATATATTTAGAATGGTTTTCTTTAAATAAATCTGAGTAGCTTTTTTTCTTTTTTCTATTTTTAATGGATAAGACTTAAGGGCTTTTCAACTACAAAATCCTTTTGCTAGATCTCAAGTCAAATTTTATACATATTTTTAAAAGCATTTTCCAGTGTGGTGACAGTACCATTTTGCCAATACCGTTCTCATCTGTGCACAGAAGTACTTTGTCTAATTTATATAATTTACTGTAAGAGTAATTTCATTAAACCATTCGTTTTTGGCAGAAGATACACCGAAAAGCTTGAGCTATGTAGCAAGATCATGCATCTATAATAGTTGGCCAAGGATTTGTAAGGTGGCTTCTCTCACCCTCTCAGCCTTATGCAGAAAAGGTGGCAAACAGAGATTAGATTTCATTTGGTTTAAGTTTCTTGTGAACATGTTGCTTTTAGTGTAAGAGGAAGTAAAAAGGATCAGAGAAGTGATATTTAAGGAGCACTTGATTTATGTAAATAATTACATGAATTGTTTTAGTTAACATATTTCCTCTGAAAGTACCAAGCATGGTCTAAAAAGGTAAACAATCCAAGATATTGGAAATGATTACTCATTAGCTTGCCCTGTGATGACTGCTTTTATTCTTGGCAACAGTAAGCAGCAAATCCTTGACAAGCACAGACCTTGGCCTAGCCTAGCATGTGCTTGAATACACACACATGCACATGCACACACAAATACAAGACATTCTCCTCAACCTTGTAAACCTTAGTTTATTGGTAATTTAGAACATGTTCATATCAAACAGGTAGTTTCTCATAAAGGGTCTCACAAAATGGCATTAATAAATTAATAACTGAAAATGAAAAGTATTTAGGAAACTTTTTGGAGGAAATGGAACAAGTTACATCTTAAGAAGACCAAATCAAGATTTTAAAGGTAGGTTTTCTCTGTCATGTTCATTAGAAGAAGTACACTGAAAGGATGAGAATTGTGTCTGCTATTCCTGGGGCATTAGACTGACACATGTGGTGGGATATTTAGTGTTTGAGTGGTACCATACACACTGCAGCATGTAAGAAGCAAGGAAATTTCCATTCCTTTATGTAGCTGGCCATTAAATTTTTTCAGCATCCCTAGGGGTTATCAAATCTACACTCTTACATAGTGCATTAAGCATATACTTTTACATTTAGTTGCAAATAAGAAGTCGCACATGAACCAGGTTATGAAACACCTCAGCCAATTTCAGACTCTTTTTACTGTCTCCTTCTCTCCCTGTTGGTAAGGGAGGAATTTCTGCCCTAAGGTTTTGGAGAAGGCCAAACTTCGACACCTGCCACTTGGACAGAGGAAATCAATAGGAGTTTATCAACCACGTATACTCAAAGCCCAGTTAAGGAAGGAGGACCCTGAAAGCCATGCAGAGTCACACAAATATTGCACCTGGTGACAAAATGAACAACCAGGGGCTGTGGCAGGCTTTGTAGTATCACGAGGATGATGAGGTGTCCCCGGTTCCCGCTGAGGGATGTGACTGGCTTGTTTGAATAATTCTATATTCTGTCAGAGAACTGAAACACACAACCCTGGAATAAGCAGGAACTGGACTCCAGATAAGAAGGGTTGTTCGAAGCACTCCTTGTTTCAGAGGTCAAGTCAGTACATAATACTGGGTGCTAATTTTAGGACTTCTGTTACAGGTACAGAAGGACAAACCCCCTACAGACCAGGGTTTACCTGGAACTGTTTTTACCACAATGCCTGATCTAAACAGAGTGTATATTCACATGGAAAGCTACCTGTATGTCAAGGTACTACCTTTTATGAGAAATCATTTATCCTTTCTTTTACTCCCTTATTTTTTGGACAGGTTGAGTGTTTCCCTGGCTAGACTCTGCCTTCAGCTGCTGAAACAATGCCGCCTGCTCACGGACAGATTTGGGGCATATCTCCTTGAGTTCTTTTGCCTTCCAGGCCTCTGGCCATTATGACAGTTAGGTTTAATTACTAACCTCCCCTACTTTCAGCGTCCAGCTGCAAAACCTGAGCATAACTGTAAACTCCTTGTGGGAAAAGACTTTTCTTAATGATCATGTTGTCTCCTTTACCCATACTCCATTTCCACTTGGTTAGGAACTTAGTCCTTAGAGGAGAAGGAAAAGCTGGCAAAAGTCAGCCTCAGCTCCTCTGCATCCTCAGAATGAAGGTAAATCTGAAGTGAGAATGAGTTTGGGGAGCCAGATAGAACGCCTATGGGAAAGGTATTTGCATTTGAACAGGGAAGTAGGCAGGTAGTGACAGACTTTTCCATCCTCTGAGTTTTCAGAGCATTTGTAACCTATGGCCATTCATTCATTTTCCCCAAGTATACATTACATTATTCAAATAATTAAATTGAATTTGAAACATGTAATTATAACCAATACTCATAGAGTCAACTTGTCATTATATTTCTCAATAAAAGGAGAAGGCCACACAGATGACAGAAAAAATATTAAAGAATCTAAAAATAACGTGCTCCTCTGGAGCAAGGATTTGAATACAGACACGGCTGAAGACATGGGAAAGCCATCTTTCAATATAAATGAAATTCAAGTCTCCATATCTTATTAATTATTCTGTTTTATGGAATGTAATGGCTTTAATTTTTATGTCTCTTTGAAACTCCTATTTTGAAATCCTAACCCTCAGTGTGACCATATTAGGAGGAGGAGAATTTGGGAAGTAATTAGAATAGAGTCCTCTTGAATGGGATGAATGTCCCTATAAAAAGGACCACTGGAAGGTCTCTCTGCTCTCTTCCATGTGATGATACAAGGTAAAGATGGCCATATACAAACCAGTGATCAGGCCCTCACAGACACATTTGCTGGTGCCTTGATCTTGTACTTACCAGACCCCAGAACCGCAATAAATAAATTTCCATTGTTTAAGCCACCCACTCCATGGAACTTTGTTATAACAGCACAAACTGATTAATATGTAGACGAAGGAAGAGAAAAGGTAATTGGTAGAAAGGGAGAGAATAAAATTATACCAAGAATAAAGAAGAAAAAAAAAAGGATGATAAGATAGCATTAGAGCCCTTGGTTTAAATTGTTCTGAGTGACCTGTTTTCCATGTAATAAGACATATTTATGGCCGAGTGTTTAATTTTACTTAAAGTTTATTAAGTTAGTGTAAGAGAATTTGGAATAAGCAAATAAATATTACTGGATATTACTAGTGCTTTCAATTGAAGAGTGTGGAACATACTCTTTTGGGCTATCTGATTGAGGCCTTTCATTTTCTTTGAGCTAACTTTCAACTCTAAAAGTTGTAGATAACTGATAAAAATGCCAAACAATTATTGAAGGTGAATTCTGTTCAGTGGAGGGGCAATCCTCCAGCCCCCCAAATAGCTATTTTTATATCTTTGTCCAAATTAATTTCAACAGTCCTGACCTATAAATGTGTTTGGGGGATTTTGCTTAGAAGTGGTTATAACATCCCAGAGTTCCCTCATTAATAACAAGTTAAATAAAATCTTTACCTGTTCATTTTATATCTGTTTCAAAGATAAGATTTTACCTTTAGTTAAAAAAATCATTTAATATTTTAATATTAGAGTTGATTTTTTTCTTTTTGTCTTCTAGAAAATATTCAGATTAACAAGAACAACTCTTCACATGGAAATATCTCTAGGAGTGAAGCCTTGGGTGCCGGGTGGCTCAGTGGGTTAAATGTCTGACTTCACCTCAGCCATGATCTTGTGGTTTGCGAGTTCAAGCCCCACATCGGGATCTCTGCTGTCAGCACAGAGTCCACTTTAGATCCTCTGTCCCCCTCTCTCTGCTCCTCCCCCACTTGCTCTCTGTCTCTCTCAATAAAAATAAATAGCCTTGGGGAAAAAAAGAGAAAATCTTTAAATAAAAAAAAGAAGTGGAAATTATTGCTCAGTGGAGGAAGTAACTTCATGAACACCACTCCAAGGAAGAAAATGGAAAAAGGAGCATCATGGACTTTGGAGTTGGACACACTAGAGTTTGATTCTTTGCTTCATAGCAGCTTCTCAATCATGGGAAATCCAGAGTCTTAAGAATCTTGAAGACTGTTAATTTTCCCCACACAAACAGGAATGATTCAAAACACATTTCATTGTTACTATGAAGATTTTGACTGTTTCTTGAATAGTGCCTATAACAGAGGAGAACTCAATTAATGTTAGTGATTGGTTTTTAACCTGTGGGCAGGTAAGAGTCTCAGTTCTCGCATCCATCTTGCCTATGACAACACAGATCTAGCATAACTTAAAATTGCTTTCCGATGTATACCCATTGTCCAGTCAGTTTGGCCTTCTTCCTTCCTGTCCCCAAGACAGACCACAACCATCCCTGCCTGATCTCCCAACTAAAATGATTTTCTGGGGGCACCTGGGTGGCTCGGTCAGTTTAGTCTGCAACTCCTAATTTTGGCTCAGGTCATGATCTCATGAGATCTAGTCCCACATCAGGGCTCTGTGTTGGGCATGAAGCCTATTTAAGATTCTTTCTCTCCCTCTCCCTCTGCCCATCCCCTGCTCATGTGCTCACTCTCTCTCTCTCTCTCTCTCAAAAAAAAAAATGATTTTCTTCTTTCATTATTCAAATTCTACTTGTCCTGTTGGATTATAAGATTTTCAAGAACCATGACTAATATTTATCTCAGCATCTAACAACAATCTCATCTATTCCAACTTTCAGTAAAGACAATTTGTATTGACTTATTTTAGCCACAGTACTAGCCTCATCAACTGCCTTCTCTAATTGAATTACCAGTGGATTTTATCAGGCCCCATCAAGGGCACTTTTCCCATCAGTCTTGCCATACTCTACAAGGCTATGTGTGGACAAACTTTACAAAGGGAGTAAGGCTTGTTAAAGGTTAAATAACAAGACCTTGACTTTGGATCTCATCTTCCAATTCTTCCTAAAATATTCTAGCAAAATGTCTCATACTTATTTGCATTCTACTCTGGTCTTTGGCTCTCCTCATGCTTTTCTCACCCCTGCCTTAGTTTCTTTATTTATTCCCCACATTTTATTAAATAGAAAAATGCATACTATTTACTGCATACTGGGCCACAGAAATTTAAAACTAAATAGGCTTAGTTTCTAAACTCATAGGGTCAAAGTATGGTGAGGGAGATGGCAGACAGACAAATAATTGTTGACTAATGTTCCAGTTTACATAAGAGATCCTTGGCAGGCTGGATTAAGTTAACTTTAAATAAATAATGAAAGAATATAATGAAAACAGAGAATTTCACAGGAAAATTAAAATTTTTAAAATGTTTATTTTTGAGAGAGAGAGCACACACACAAGTGTGGAAGGGGCAGAGAAAGAGGGAGAGCAAGAATCCCAAGCAGTCTCTGTGCTCTGAGCACAGTGCCTGATGCAGGGCTCGAACTCATAAACTGTGAGATCATTACCTGAAACAAAATAAAGAATCAGCCACTTAACGGATTAAACCACCCAGGTGCCCCAGAAAAATTAAAATTTGAAGTGAGTTTGGGCAATTACCAAGTTAGAAAGTAGGTTCCAAATATTTCAGAAGAGGGACTTGGGGTGTGCTGTGAGATGAACCACATTCCTCATTTGAGAAAACCTAAATAGTTCAGATGTGAATAGAATTTAGTCAGTAGTGGGGCGCCTGGGTGGCGCAGTCGGTTAAGCGTCCGACTTCAGCCAGGTCACGATCTCGCGGTCCGTGAATTCGAGCCCCGCATCAGGCTCTGGGCTGATGGCTCAGAGCCTGGAGCCTGTTTCCGATTCTGTGTCTCCCTCTCTCTCTGCTCCTCCCCCATTCATGCTCTGTCTCTCTCTGTCCCAAAAATAAATAAACGTTGAAAAAAAAAATTAAAAAAAAAAAAGAATTCAGTCAGTAGAGTAGACAAATAGGAAGATAGAAGCTTGGGAGTTTGGCTCAATGAATTATTTTGACCAATAATTTTCATTTTTTGATGGAAGTCTGTATGGTTTGACCATTGATGTTCCCCTTCTGCTTGTTGTCATCCATTTTTTGGCATCAGCCACCTTTTCTGGGCCCATATGACTCTATGCTATATGTTGGGAGGCCCAGAGGAGCTCATATAACATGCCTTCCCAAGGACTTCAGACGAACCTACAGTTGAAGACATAAACTACATGTGGTTCATTCCCTTTATTGAGGTCTGGGTAACTCATATTTGGACACACTTGAAAGCTTAATTAACTATTGCAATTTTAGTGTTAAAAAGCAATAGGCATTCATGACGAAGGAATAGAAATCCAAATTCATGGAGTAATTCCAGGTGTAAGGAGCATCCTCAGACAAAAATGTCTTTTTGCACAGGTGAGGATATACCTCTGTACTTTGCTCATGCACTTCTCTTTCTACCTGGTGTGCTCCCTCTGGCATTTTTTCATGTTGAAAATTTTCTGTCCTTAAGTCTCAGGCACCACACCTTCATTAAGTTCCCTACATGGGAAATGTTGCTTTTATTTCTTCAGAGAACTTACTATGTTCTGTCTTTTATATTCAGGTACTTAACTACATCCTGCTGTAGGCAGCGAGTTCCTTTGGGTCACATATTGTTTTCCTCTGAACCTCATTATGCCTCATTGCATTTGGCACTAGGCCTTGCAGAGTCAAATAACTCAAATGAAATTGTATTGGGTTTTGATAAAGAAAAAAGATAGCAAAGAATTTCATCTATAAGGAAAAAAAACCTATGCCTGATTTACAAATTATAAATTTCCAGTCAGAGATTCAATGTTCCTGTCCCACTCCAAGATATAAATTTCCTCCGCTGGTCTGAATCATTTTGTGCTTAATAAGTTGGAAATGATTCAGAAAGCTTCATGTTTTCTAATCACTAAAAATGGTGTCTCAGTGGTTAATATGTCCCCCAATCCCATCAGTAGCAACAAAAGAAAATACAGGTGCTCAATTAAAAAGAAATCCTTGGCCAAACCAAGTCAGGGCCTGGAAATCTTATATCTCAATGTTTGGCATGAAGATTTTTTTTTGGTCCATATTGAGGGGCACAATTGGTTTTCTTAAAGGTCAAAGACTCCTAACCAAGATCCCCATGCCAACTTGAGTACAAGCTTTATAAAGAGCAAAGCTGAGTACAAACTCAGCTCATACAACAGAGTCATCATGAATTCAGTTCCTTTATGCCTTTTGCATTACTAAGACTTGCTGGTCATTAGTGTTTATTTCTGTACTAGGCATAGGACCAATATGATAAGGTTTTCTCCCAATAGATAAAGAAAATGAACTTTAACTAGCAATAAACTTTAAAATGAGAGTACAATATTCCTTTAATTCAATAGTAAGCTGACAGACTCAACTATCTTAAAATCGATCATTATATTTGCATCTCATAGAGTCTTTTTCCAATAATTAAAAAAAAAAGAATTACACAATATCCTAACAGTAAAACCCTTAAAAGGAAAAATAGCCTGTATTCTATACTTTTACATTTCAGGTTTTTATTTTTTCAATTTTGTGTTTAGTTCCTTGTTCATATGCATTATTATGAATCCCAAATATGACATAGGTGCTGATAGTTAAAAACAGCTCAGCTTTTGTGCTTAAAAATATTCAGTTTGTTCATATCCTTGGTATTTATTAGAAAAAGGTGACAAGTAGACAATGATCTACTCAATTATAGTGAATACATAATAAACATGGAAAGTGATGATAACCTGTCTACATCCAAAGCTGTGTCATGAGCTGAAGTCATGGCAAAACAAAATTCTTGGGAAAAATGAGGCCAGGAGGGAATAACTAGAATTAGTGAAAGCTTTTTCTGGCACCAACTCTAGGATTGCTTTGAACATAAAAGATAAGGTTATAAATACCATTTTTGTCTATTAAATTTTTTCAGGATGTATGGACTGAATGTATACTCTAAGATTCATATGTTGAAGTCCTAATCCCAGTGTGACTCTATTGCAGTATGGGGCCTGTAAGGAAGCAATTAAGCTTAAATGAGTTCTAAAGGTGAGGCCCTGATTGTCAGAAATGTGTTCTTATGAGTAGAGACAACAGAGAGCTCACTTTCTCCACGAACACATAAAGAAGAGGTGAGGAGAGTGCGCAGTGTGATGATGGCTGCTGACAAGTCTTTAGAGTGAAATCTACCTTATTGGCACTTTAATTAATATTAGACTTCCCAACCTCTATAACTGTAAGAAATAAATCTCTGTTTAAGTTTCTCAGTCTGTGGCATTTTGCTAAAGCAGCCTGAATAGACTAAGATGGAAGAACAGGGAAAGGGTTAAATAATTACTTCCAAGTGTGCGCAATATCAAAAATTTTCTGACCAAGTAAATGGCATTGCCTTATATCTCTAGCCTGTGTCTTCATCAGAAGACTGGATTAGATGAACTCCAAAATCTGTTCAAGTTTTGATAACGTCAGTGAAATCTCCTTTATCATTCTGACAGATTGCATTTTCCCCAAACAGCTACAACAATACCTTTCATCACACCTGCTTTTCTTAAAATGTAACTTGGGTATTCTTCCATCAAGATGTAGGATCCATGCTCCATGCTGGGTGGGCTTTGATGACAGCAGAAATCATATTATGAGATTTTCAAGGTGAGGTCATAAAAGGTGATAGAGCTTTCATCAGATTTTCTTAGAATTTATTCTCTTAGAATTCAGCTGCCATGCAGGGATGAAGCTCAAATAGCCATGTGGTGGAACCACATGCAGGTGTTCCAACCAAGAGGCTCAGTTCAAATCCCAGCCAACAGTGAATACCAATTACCCAACATTTGAGTGGGTGAACTTTCAGATGACTCCAGCCTGCAGTCATTAATCTACCTCCAGCCATTAAGTCCTTCTGGTTGAGTTCCAAAACATTGTGAAAAGAAAAACAAAATAATAATAATAAAAAAAAAAACATCTCTTTTGGTTTCTTTCTTAATTCCCAAACCAAAGAATTCATGAGCAAAATAAATATTGCTCTAGATCACTGTGTTTGGGGTGGTGTGTTATGCATTGAGAATAACGGGAACAAACATAAACTTCGGCATAACAGATTATTGTTTATTTTTATTTTTGTTTCTTTGCTGATGCTGCTGTTGTCGTGACCACTCAGGTGAACTCGGCTTGAAAATTTAGAGAAAACCTGTTCAATAGTGAATTATGCTGGGTCAGGAACTTGTAATTTTCCCATAACCAGAGGTTTTCAGATATGTCTCGAGCACTACAGAAGGCTCTTTTGCAATGATAAGTTGACCTGTCTTGGATGGGATGTTTCATCATTTTTGTATTTGTGGTATTTCGCCAAATATCCATCCCAGTGGTACACATCTGCTCACTGAATGTGGGCTTGGATCTAAAGATTTTTCCACATTGTATGATTTGATGATAAAAGAAATGGCAAAAGTGGACTTATCATTAATAAAAGTAATATTGATAATTATCATAATCATTATTATAACTAACATTTTCTGAATGGTAGGGACTGGCTAAGTGCTTTACATGTGTTTTCTATTCAATATCCTGATAACTAAATCTCTGAGGTAGTTACTGACTTATGGATGAGAGAAATTTCCCCTAGATTGATGATTTATTCACTGCCACTAATCTACCTAAGTGGTGGCTGGGCTTAGAACCCAGGCTATCTGACTCTAGAAGCTATGCTGGCTCTGCATATAATATGCTCCTGACTAACTAGTGGAATAAAGTTATCAGGTGAGAATGTAAAACTGCACCCTGCTCATTTCCTTTAGTAGTATGCATACCCTGAAAAGTGATTGTACTTATGACCCTTTGGGTACAAAATATGTCTCCAAGATAGCTAGGCCCATACATGAAGGTCAATGCTTTGTGACCATAGAGATTAGTGAGATTAACCAAAGGCCCACAAGAAGGCTAAGTTGAATGTCTCAGTCTTCTGAGAAACTTGTAAAACCTAACTCAATTACCAAGCATCCAAACACAAAACTATTACATTTTATACTTGCATGGTAATTTCCTCCTCAGCCCTCCTGTAATATAGTTTATCACTAATCCTCATAGCACCCCAATAAGAATCTCATGTAAAAAAGAAAAACAAAATACTTGGGAATGATCAAATAAATGCCATGTCATTGCAGTAGAGAATTTAATCACATCTTTTATTTTAGTTTCTCTGAATAAAAATAAATAATTGCTGTCAATTATGAGCTAAACCAATTGAAAGGGAAAATTTGAATTTTGAGACTAAAAAGCATTATTGGATTCAAACAAACAAACAAACAAACAAACAGCAATCAAGACATAATTGTATGCTTCTAAATAATATCCTCATGAATCTCAGGGGTAATTCATCAAAACAACAACAACGACAAAATTATTGAAAACAAAGAGAACAAAAGTCTTCAGAATTTTGCTGCATTAGTAATAGCAGAGTCAGAGATAGGAGAGTGAATGCTAGCCTAAGAATATGTTATACTGGTCCAGTGATGACCCCAACTCCCTAACTATCTATGAACAAAAGCAATCATTGTCTTTGGGTCTCATTTTTTTTTTTTTTTTTAATTTGCAGAATGCAATGTGGGGAGTTTCTGAATGTTTATTCAATTTTTTTGGAGACGTAAAATTCAATGATATTTAAACTATGAAATCCTTATGGATTTAAATGGGTCATATTTAAAACTGATGATATGTTTTAGGACAAATTGTTCTGCAACATAACTCCTTTCCTGCTTGACTGAAGAGTGAAGGATATGTTAACACTTATCCATTGGCCAGTATGAATCTTAAAGCAGGACTTGGGAAGCCAAGGTTTTGACATCTGGAGAAAGCATACTACAAAAGAGTTCATCTCTAAGTCAAAATTGACTAATTAAAATTCCTTTATCTATCTCCCTAGGACAGTTTTCTTTCTGGTCTCTGAAAAGACTTTGAGAAAGAAGAGATAATAAGTTATTGAGCATTTATTCTATGGAATACAGACATGAGCATTTTACGAGTAATATTTCATTAATCATCACAACATCATGAAGCAAATATTATCATCCTCAATTACATTTGAAGATAGCAGAGCTTGGAGATGGTGAGTCATATGGTTAGCAAGTGGATTGGATAGCATACCAGAAAATGTTCATGAGGAAACAGATCCTTTTTCATTCTTTGAGCTGTGTGTTTGGCGTTCAACTATTCCTCTCATACCAGAATTCTGTCTCCTAACATTGCCTTGGAGTGTCCATTTCTTATTTATGAGATAGGGGATGAAGTTCATTATTAGTATCTAAACTAGCATCTAAAACTTTCTCTGTGAAGGTCCTGATAGAAAATATTTGTGACTTTGCAGACCACACCCAGACTATCACAATCCTGCAGTTACAGTGTGACAGCAGTCATACACAATATGCAAAAAAAAAAAAAAAAAAAAAAAAATGAGTGTGGTTGTGTTACATAAAATTTTATTTACAAAAATAGGGGCACCTGGGTGGCTCAGTTAGTTAAGTGTCCGACCTTGGCTCAGGTCATGATCTTGTTGTTGGTGGACTTGAGACCTGCATAGGGGTCTGTGATGACAGCTAGAGCCTGAAGCCTTCTTCGAATTCTGTGTCTCCCTCTCTCTCTGCCCCTCTTCTGCTCGTACTCTCTCTCTCAAAAACAAATAAACATTAAAAAAAAAACTAGAGATTTTAAACAAAAATAGGCACAGGTTCTATCTGGATGGCAGGCTGTAGTGTGACTCCTGAACTACATCTCAAATGCATCTACGCCTCCAGAACTGATAAAATTTTTTTTAAATTTTTGTCTAAAATTAAAATAATTGCCATGTGCAGTTTAAGCAGAAGAAGGCTTATTTATTTTAAGAAAATGAAATATGCATCAGTAAAAAGAGATCTGTTTTTGGTGGCCTGAGTAGATTCAGTACATTGACTCCCACTGTGTTGCTTTCCTTGTGTTTTTGTTGACAGAACAGCTAAGGAGCATCCACCAGAAATGACCCAAGACAATAGTCCTCAGAGGTTTCTGCTCTGATAAATGATAACATAGTAATGCATAATCCCTCTGCCCACATTCTTTGCTTGGGTCTCATAGAAGTCAATGATTGTATCAAAAAATGGCTCCCGGCTACTCCCAAACATACTTCTATCTTACTTCTTTAATTGTTGGCAAGCAAGAAAGGAGTGGCAGTCAATCATTGGTTAAAATAAAGGCTGTGGAAAAAAAGGTTACATCAGTTGCTTCTATCACAACATTGATTGCTGTGAAATTGTAATTCATGATTAAATTATCATCCCAATAATTCATGGGGTATAGAGAAACAATATATTTTTATTTGTGGCACTTTTCCTGAGACATTTCTCAATATGCTGAAATGTAACAGGGTCATGTTCTTGTTGACTAATGTTGCTATATAAAGGAAGAGAGGAGACTTCTGTTGCTGGCTGTATCAGACTAGCTGGTATCAGACTAACAATCCCACTGAGAACAATTATAAAAGCTGGATACCATGCATACAATAGCTGCTCAAATGCAATGGAGAGCAACCAAAGCATTCAGGACTGAAGAAACTGAAATCCCAGGGAAATGTGAGGTAAACCCTGATTTCTCTGTTGCTTCTTTTTCTTGAGACATTTGCCAAATTCCTGCAGGTTACAGGACAAACAGCACAGCCACACACAAAAATGAAGTTCAGGGCTATTAAGCAGGCAGCACTTGAGGGGCAGAATTGGGCAAATAAAGCTAAAGCACCCCATATTCTGTGCACAACTGTTCTCTCAAGGCATTTGCTGACTCCTAGGCTGAGCATGCAGCACAACACTGTGAAATCAAAGAGCAAGCAGCTGCTGAGAAACTAAAGACCTCAGTGAAGAAAGCTGGAGTTTTGTTGTTCTAATGATAAATTTTATCAGATGATTAAAAAAATTAGATTCAAGTTTCCACCGAGTAAAGAGGACCCAGGTCAATACAGTTGTGAAGCGGGAAAGGCTAAACCCAAGTAATAAGAAAAACTGGAAATAGAGTACCATTTATGTATGTATGTATGTATGTATGTATGTATGTATGTATGAACGGGGGAGGGGCAGAGAGAGAGGAAGACACAGAATTCAGAGCAGGCTCCAGGCTCTGAGCTGTCAGCACAGGGCCCAAGTTGGGGATCCAGCTCACTCAGAGCAGTGAGATTGTTACAGGAAGGTGGGAGAGATGCTGGTCCTTGTCTCACAGAGTGGAAGAATAAATCTCCCGGACAACGGAGAGTGAGCAAAGCGATAGAGTTTATTGAGGGAAAGTATAAAGCTCTCAAGGGTGAGAGGGGTCCTGACTGGGTTGCTACTGAGGATTTTTGTCCCTACATTTTTTTGGGATCTTATCATAAAGTCTGTGAGACTCCACTCATGGCACCTCGCTCCAGCAGGTCTAGAATGCCTTTATCCTTTTTTTTTCTCCTAAACCTCACGGCTTCTTCAGCCTCCACTTTGCAGCTGCAGTCTGCCTTCCTGAAGGTCCCTTATCTTTCCCTGCCTAATATTAACCCTTTCCCCACTCAAGATCATGACCTGAGCCAAAGTCTGACGCTTAATCAACTGAGCCACTGAGGGGCCCCTAGCACCCTCTTTTTAATACAACCCTTTCTCCGTCTTTGCAAAATCACAAAAGAAAGGAAATGGGGAATGGGTAGGATCAATATTAAAAGCAATGCTGCAATAAAGAAAATTTTCAACTTCATATTTAAGGGCCCTGATCCTGGGCTCCCAGGGAAGCTATATTTTAACACTTATCAAGGCCAAAATGACTCAGCAACACCTCAAACCATGGGTCTATTTCTGCCCTGAACACACATTGTTACATTTGCTTTGTTAAAGAAAAAAAAAAAAAAAAAGGAACATTCTGAGCACAAAAGATAAGGAAAAGAAAGAAACTTCCTGGTTCCCACCTGATTAAAGTCATACAGCCCTGCATATACTAGAAATTTAAGATAAGATCTGCAACTTTCTGAAATGTCCTGTGTTTAATGATTTGTAACTTTTTATGTAAAAAATGTGTAGAACCTTACACCAACTGTTCCTCTGCTAGAGTATTCTCTTCTTTGTGAAGATTGTGTATCACTGGCAGCTGTCTTAACGTGGGCTCCAATAAAATTGTCTTCCTTACTTCTAGAAATTTTAAAAGGTTTTTTTTTTCTTTTTGCATTGACAACTGGATATGAATTTTCCAAAACCGAGGGAAAAATTCAAGCCATAGGTTTAAGAATTTTAGCAAACTCCAAGAAGTAAACAAAGTAACAACAACAAAAAGCTATACCTACCACAAAAAGAAACTTAAAAGCTGCCATGAAATAGTACATTGCTTTCACAGAAGAAATAAGAAACTGAAAAGAGGTAAACCAGAGATAAGAATGGCATATTTGAAGTGCTGAAATTCAGAACATTGGATTGTTTACCCAACTATTACTCAAAAAGAAAAGCGAAATAATGAATGAGGGACTGCATTGCCAGCAGACAAGTACTAAAATTAATCCTAACGAAATGTTTTGGGAAGATTGACAACAATCACAGATGAAGCATAGTAAATGTAGGACTCACTGAAGAACAATGAAAAGGTAAATATATGGGAACATCTAAATGAAAATTGACTGCTTACAACTTCTTGTGCATTTAAAATGTATGTGGAATCAAAATATATGACAGCAGTTAGTAGGGGGAGTAAATGAATATTAAGTATTATAAGACTTTTTGTTATCCATGAAATACTAAAAATACTAATTTAAGGAAGAACCTAGTAAGTTAAGAATGTAGTTTATTAGGCCTAGGTTAAAGTTTAATAGCCAAAGAGGAAAATGGAATACCTAAGTGTTAAGCTAAATAATATAAACCAAATAAGCCAATAATATAGATATACATTAAGACAACAGAAGGTTGTCTTATAGACAATAATAATAGAAACACAAAGAATATATGAGATTAAAAAGAAAACAAAGGGCAGAATTACAGATTTAGGTCCACATATAACAGTAGTTAAACAGTATAAGTAAGCTACATACTCCAATTAAAGCAAAAAAGATAATCAGACTGGATAAAAATAAATAGACCAACTAATAGAAAAAACAAACAATTTTGATTCGTGAACAAAACACATCCTAAATATAATGACTTAAAAGGTTCAAAAACATATACTATGCAAATAACAAAAACTTGGCATAGCTAAATTTACCAAGTATACTTTGAAGCAAGAACTATTACTTGGGAGATGGAGGAGGATTTAATAAAAATCTAGTTCAATGGGAAACATTTAAGTATTCTGTGTGTTTTCAAATATAAAATAATGGCAGAAATAAAAGGATAAATAGAAGAGTCTAAATCACAATGAGAGGTTTAAGAACAACTGTCTTACAAAGAACAGATAGACAAGCTGATGAGAATGGACTGGATGTGAATAGGAATTGAAAAACACTACTATCAAAATGACCTGACTGAGATCTCAGTAAGGTCACAAACAAATGCAGAAAAGATGTTTTAAGTAACCATGGAACTTTTATAAGAATGAATGATATGCTGGATCATAAATCAAATAAAAGTATAAAGCAAATTGAAACATGCAGAATATTTTCACTGGCTGTAATTTTAATAATTCCAATTTCAATTTTTGAAGTCAATTCATGTTTGAAAACAAGTTGGTCAATGTTAATCACCACATTAACATAATAATGATATTGTCATCTCCATAGGTAATGCAATGTTTAAACAAATTCAATACCTAGTCATGAATAAAAAAAAAAAAATCTCTTAAACTAAGAAGAGAGCATCCTTAATCTGATAAAAAGATTATCTCCAAAAATAAGCAAAATCTACAGTAGTTACATTTATGGAGAAAAATTGAATGCTTATCCCAGAAATCAAGAACAAAATAAAGATGTCTGTTATCATCAGTGCTATTCAAAACTATCTTGAAGACCGTAGCCAGACCAATAAAGAAAGAAAAAAATAAATTCATAAGTAGACTACATGATTATATATGTAGAAAATACAAAGACTTTGAAGACAAATGATTAGAATTAGTAGATACCATTAGTTAATTTTGGGGATACAAGATCAATATGAACACTTCAATTATATTTTGATAAAATAGCAGCAACTAAATGGAACTGAAATTTAAAATACCATTCATAATGGCATCAAATATTTAGGGATAAATCTAATAATTGGTATTGGTAATACCAATTGGTAATAATTGGTAATACTTCAACTCTGAAAATTATAGAATTATTGAGAGAAATTAAAGAAGATCTAAATAACTGGAGAGATAGAACATGTTCATGTATTGAAAGACCCAGTAGTGTAAAGATTCCTTTTTTTTCCAATTGATATAAAGATTTAATCCAATATGAATCAAGACTAGCAATCATTTATTTTTTCATGTAGAAACTGATGCTAATTAGCTGAAGCTAATTCTGAAATTTATATGAAAATGCATAGGCCCAAGAACAGCAAGTAAGAAGTAGAACAAAGATGGAGAATTTATACTAGCAAAGCCTATTATAAACCTATGTAATTAAAACAGCTTGATTATTGTGTAAAGTTAGCTAAATAAGTCAATGGGACAGAAAAGAGATTCCTGAAAAAGATTTATACATATAGGATCACCTGACAAAGAGAAAGACGCCCCATTGAGGTAGGAGAAGCGACAGGAGAGGAATGATAGTCTTTTAAGAAAGTAGTCCTTTGTTGTCCAGACTGAGTCTGGAGTTCTCTCTTGCCACCAAGAGAGAGATGCAGATTTGAATAAGAGAAAGGCTAATGTCCATGAGGAGACAAGAGCCCAGAACGGGTTTCGTCTCCGTATTTATTGAGCTCACAAGCTCACGTGATGAATGTGAAGGAAACAAGATCTTACACACGTGAATGTGAAGAAAACAATCAGACAGTAATCATTAACCTGTGGGTGTAAGAAGCAAAGGGTCTGGGGGGCAAGTGGAGTTTGTGATCAAAGTACAACAGTATATTGGCATCAGATGGAGAGAGTACTTGTGATCCTGTTACAATATCTCGCTAACTAACCTCGGGCGTTTTCGCTAAGCTTATTTCTAACCCATTTATTTCCCCACACTTTATCAACTATCTCTCCCAATGGAAAGAAGTTTCTAAACCTTGACTGTTCTGTCTTAGCAAAACCAAATGCAAATTCTAAATAAATTGCAGAAATAAAGGTGAAAAGTAAAGCAATATAGCATCTAAGCTTCCAGATAGTCTATCATAATATTTAGGTTTGCAGAAATTTCTTTAAAGTATGTAAAAACACCAAAGTCAAGTAAAAAGATTGATGAATTGGGTTTCATTAAAATTAAACCTTTATTTGTTTAAGGATACCATACAAGAGAGTGAAAGGAAAGGTGTGGTACGGATATTTGTGACACATTTACCTGACAACTTTTATCCAGAATACAAGATTGCCTACAAGTCAATAAGAAAGACAACCCCTACGAAATGGTTGATCTGAACAGGCGCCTCTCAAAAGAGAATATTAAAATGTGATAAACTTCTGAACAGGGGCTCCACTTTAGTAGTAATTTTGGAAATGCAAATGAAGACCAAAATGAGATACAATACACAAGCAAAGGAATAACAAAAATTAAAATACATAAACACACTGACAATATCCATTATTAATAAGAATGTGGAGAATCTCTAATTCTCATACACTGCTGCTGAGAGTGTAAACTGATACAACCATCTGGAAAATCAGCAATATCCTCTGATATTGCTGAGCTGAGCATATATATACCCTATGCTCCCCAAACTCCATTACTAGGTATAGACCCCAAAAGAATGGGTACACATGTGCCTTAGAAGACATGTCCAAGAAGACTGGTTAGCAGCAGAATTCATAATAGCCTTAAATTAGAACCAAACCTAAAGACTATCAATACTGGAAACAATAAACAAGTTGCAGTATATTCATAGAATAGAATATGATAGAGCAATGAGAAAGGGCAAATGGCAGCCACATAAAATAGCATGAATGAATCTCAGACTGTTGAGGTAAAGAGACTACTCGTGATTCTATTTTTATAAAAGCTCAAATAAAACCAAAACCAATGTATGGATATAAAAGTTAAAATATAGCTACAGAGTATGGGAGGGTGTAGTGAATTGTGGAGGTAATAAATTAGGGAGTCTTTAGGGCTCTGGAAAGGTTTTGAATTTTTATTAGCATGGTGATTATATAGGCAGTTTAATTATTTTTAATTCATTGAGTTGCACACTTAAAATTTGGGTCTTTTAGTATAGGTATGGTAATATACTTCACTAAAAAATAGTTTAGAGTCAAACACACACACACATATGCATGCACACATCCATGCACAGGCACACAGGTACACACACATACCTCAAAGAGAAAATTAGGTGCCTTTAGTTACAATTACAGTACAGGTTCTTAACTACAACACAGCATATCATTGTGCTCTCTTTTTCTCTTTCTCTTCCTCCTTTCTTCCACTTCTTGTTCCTCTCTCCTCATGTACGCTGCTATTGTCTGGTGCTTTCTTATTTTTCCTGTTATCTTATATTACTTCTGAAGCTATTCCTTTTCCTTCCTCTTCACAAAGACCTTATATTTGGTGACCTAACTGTACTGTCCAGTTTGGACTAACCCCAATATATATGCAATAAAATATTTAATATCACTGTTCACTTAGCCCAGGTTTTTATGGGACTGTTAGCATAGGAAGCATAATAACCCCATGGTATGGTTAACCTCCATTTATTTCTCTAGTTATGTGGATTCCACCTTGTAGTAATTTTAAAGGCTTGGAGGAGCCTCATTAACTTTACAAGGCAAGGCTGGATTTACAGAACCAATATCTATGTGGAGAAAGCAACGCCTTCAGGTTCTGTTTTTATTGGAGGTTCTCTGTTGCCTTTTCCCTACTAATACAGATGTCTTTTATAAGATTACTTTTTATGGAACAAAAGCAACAGGCAATTTCCAATTAAATGCAGATGGCAAGGTTTCTCTTCCTACAGGCACTCAGGTGCGAGGATATGCTCCAGAGCCTATGAATTTTATGAGGGGTTAATTCAGTTAGTGTATTTTACATTATTTTGAATATTAATTACAGTAAAAATACTGCTTGTGTTTTACAGGTAGCATATTTTCCAAACAAATTCACATCTTATTTTAAGTAACCTTTCAAAACAAGCATAAGATTATTTCCAGTTCTAAATTATTTTTCTTTTCTGCTTTAACTAGCTCTTCTTTCCAGGACTACACGGTGACATAATTAAATTCATTGCTTCTTATTGTCATTCAGCTTTGACTAGTGCTTAACTATGAGGCTTAACTATTTGGAGCATATGACAAAGAAACAAGCTGGGACAAGGATGCAGTCATCCTTCACTATTAGCAAGTTTAATAAACACTTGATTGTTCGAAGGAGGAAAATATACTGAATACATAATTAAATGCCAGTTGATTGAATATATATGACATGTTTCAATAGTACCCACCACTATATGCAAAGTTTATAATAGATGCCATAAAAAGACAACTGGGTTACCATGTGAGATTGCATTTTTCCCAGATTGAGGGAAGTGGATGACACATTTATTTCTGTTTCATGCTGTCTGCCTACTCTACCTTTCAAGTTCTCTTTTGGGCATATGGTAAGATTACACTTTCTTACACCCTTAATATAAGGTTTGACCATGGGATTTGCTTTGCCAGTAAAATAGGAGAAGTAATGTATACCACTTTCATGTGGAAAGCATTAGGGTCAGTGTGAAACGTACCATCCTTTATTTTCCTGTGCCAACGATGCAGTTATGTTCCAGACATGCTTCTACTCTGGAAGACTGGATCTGGGAGTGAGCAGGATGTCCAGAGAACCCTTGATAGACATGTTGCTTCAGAGGGAAATAAATTTTTCTTGTTTTAAGCCACTAATATTAGCAGGTTATATATGATCAAATTTATAACCCAGTGCATCCTGATATACCTTGAGCCTAGATGGATGCTTTATCATCGGTGCTCAATGGGCCAATTCAGTTACTGGTGAAAATACAAAGATGTGTAAAAGAAAAGACCTACTACCCTCATGTGGCATGAATTTGAGAAAAGCCATATGAGGAAGGCTAAATTACAACACAGAAACACAAGTCAAGAGTGTTCACATAGCTACCAAATAAATGGGGGATGTGAGAAAGGACTAGGGTCAAACTCTCAAAGGCTTCTGGGAAATAGAAGGACTTTAATCAGGTCCTTAAACATTGGTAGGGTTTGAAGAGGCAAACATGATATTCTAGGTGAAAAAAGGAATATGAAGAAATAAGGCAGTAATTAAGTTGGGCAGATTCAAAGTCTAACAAATAGATACATTTGAAAGAAATCAATAATGAGCACATTTAGGAGACGAGAGGTAGACATGACTGGGAACATGTTTTAAGACAGGATGTGGCAACTCTAATGAAACTCCATGAGTTTGAATTTTATCCTCTCCAAACAGGTCATTGAACTTTACTCTCATGGGAATAAGAGAGAAAACTGGGTGGCTGATTCAAGGGTCATATTGATGAGAGAGAGCCTTTACAAGGAGAATAGAATAAATGTGAGGTGCTCAGGAGACATTTCCCAAAACATTACTGGAGAGAATACTCTTTTGAATACTGGAGTTTAGCTAAAGTTTGGTGATAAGGAAGGGGAAATAGAAGACAATAAGGATCAGGTCTTCAAATTAAGTATTAGCCATCAGCCTGTCAAATAAAACAAATGCCAACAGAGCAAAAATTACACAGCGGAGTCTCCATTATCTGTGACAAGCAAGAAATACACACTAGTGATTAAAGTCACTGAGTATTTTGGTGAGGGAAAAACTCAGGAATCTTGCAGAATTACAAAGGAGAAATTCATGGTGGTTGTACTCAGTAAGTACTGAAACCTAGCACGCTGGAGAGGATGCAATGAGGCCACAGGGATGTATATGGTTGGTTAAAATAATTTCTTTGTTCCCTAGTCAGGAAAATGTTAGTTCCAGTAAGGGTGGTCTTAGGGTCAAAGTTCATGGTCCAATGACAGCTTCAGCAGGCTAAAAGTATTTGGAATTAAATCCAAAAGTTGGGGCTACTGGGTGGCTTGGTTGGTTCAGCATCTGACTGACTTCAGCTCAGGTCGTGATCTCACCGTTCATGACCTCGAGCCCTTCTTTGAGTGAGCCCTGCTTCTCTCTCTCTCCCCCTCCCTCTCTCTGCCCCTCGCTCACTTGGCCCCTTCTCTCTCTCTCTTAAAGAAAAAGAAAAGAAATACAAAAGTCAATTTTGATACTGCAGGTAAGCGCTTCTGTAAGAGAAATATTTTCCTTTCAACGTGTTCATAATGTCCTTGTTCATGCTGAAATCAAGGGTCTGTTTCCCTGACATCCTCTGCTGCCAAGTAACAAGGACCTAGTCTATCTCTTTGCAGGAGATAGACCTTCCTTCCTATTTGAGGTCTGGCTCCTGAAACTCTACCTCCCAGGTTGCCACAGAAAACTTAAATTATATTAACTTATTGTGTATTTCTAGTCTTTTTCTTCCTTATAAACTAGCTCCAGGCTTTACCTTCCATTATCAAGATCATTTTTTTTCCTTAAGAAAGTGACATTTGGTCTGAAATGAATTTTGTTTCTTCCCGTACCCCTCTCCTCTAGGAAAAGCACTTACAAAAATGGTTTTCTTATGGACTTTGAAAATTCCAAATATTCTCTTCTTGGCCTATATGCACAGACTTTACATTGTGGACATGGCTCATAATACAAAAAAAAAAAAAGAAAGGAAAGGAGAGGTGGAAGAAATAGAGTAAGAGATGAGAAGTAGAGGGACAGCAGAAGGGTGACGAGGGAAAAGTGAGGAGAGGAGGCAAGATGAGAACCCCAGTGCCCCTTCCACCTCTAAAGTTAGACACTCACTTGGTCTGTTAAATGCTATGTCACCCAAGGAAATTTGTATTTAACTGTGATCAAAACCTTAAAAAAATGCTTAGGATTTTTACAGTACAGTTTCAGGCACATATGGTTCTGGGGAGAGGATATTTGTATTCCCTGGAACCCTCCTTTTTTGCTGAAATAAAATATTAAACGACCATCTATTTTTCCAAGATAGAGAAGACGTGGCCTGGTTGAGTTGCTACTATTGTGTTGCAGCCATTATCTCTGTATTATATTATTCAGTTGGTTAAAAAAAAATCCCAAGATGCTTTGTGCAGTTAAGAAATTCTAACATGCTGCAGACATAAAAAAAGAGAAAGCTTGTTTTTCAACATTGGTTTTGTCTTGGATTTTCCTTGGACATAGGCAGACATTCTTTACACAACAGGAGTCTTTAGGCTGCTGCTGCCACCTACAGAGCTCATTTGGTATTTCTCAGCAGCCGATGGAGGAAAACAACCAGGCATTGTTTTTGCAGTTGAGCTCTGTGCCTGTGTCTCTTTTCAGCATCAAGTATTAGGTACATGGTGTTTCCAGGTAACATGGTGCCCTGAAGTTAAACCACTTCTCACATTTATTGCCTGAGTACCTTATATTCTTGAGAGAACTGAAATCTTAGCTTGTTGGCTAGACTGTCCCATGAAATTTCTAAACTTGAAAGGTAATCTCAATAATGCTATCAGTAAAAACAAAGCATTCAGAAAAATAAGAGCAAATATCAATAGTTTTTTTCACTATATCTTCAGAGTAATCCAATTCGGAAACATTTATATTTACCTGCATTTACTTCTACATTTTTGAATTTACTTCACTTGCATTCATGTGCTTTATAAAAAGATATTTAATACACTTCATTTATGTAACCAGAAACTAACATACCATATTCAAAATTGAGTGTGAAAGTCAATATCTATTCAAATTCCTCAGTCTTAGAAGTTAATAGTGAATTTCTTTTTGAATTGATAATGAAATTAATTGAAAAATTGGGATATTTTTCCCAAGTTCCTTTTCTAGAGTTTAATAAATTGACCTCTCAGGTTTTATTTGCTATTGTTGGTATATGTGTGTTATATGTTGCTATATGTTATTCCATTATATATATTTTTAAATAAACATCCTGTTATTGAGAGAGCACTAATACTTACAGAATTTTATGCCAGTCAGGGGCCTAAAAGTGTAACTGCAGGCCCAGGCATTATGGGGAAGGCTTATATTATGTGAAGACTGAGAGAGGAAGCAAGAATGTAAATCAGCCCTGTGATCCTGAAACACAAGTCTTTTTCTTACCAAAAAAACTGCCTGGAACTTGTGAAAAGGTAATCCTTCTTAAATAACCTTCCCTGTGGTAAAGGAATAGTTTATTTTCTTCAATGTGTTATGAGTACTACTTTTAGAAAGTACAATAGAAATAAACTCATAGAAGAATGAAATACAAACATAGCAAAGACATACATAATGCAATTGAGTCCCCCATTTTAAATTATTATATTCAACAGACATAAATTTAGCTTGCACATTGGCCCAAAGACTTCCATATACTCACTCTCAATTTCATTACTCATCACAAACTGGTATCAAACAGTTCCTAAATGGATGTAGGTCCACAGTCCCCACTCTGAGTAGCATTGCTCTAGGCCAATTTCAAAGTATGATGCATTTGGAAAAAAAAAATTGTGTCTGTGAGCACAGGGGCTGTTACTGCTCTTGCTCAGGCTTAAAGTTTATGCATTTAGCACAGTCCCTGGCATTCCACTTCAAAATCAATAAAAGACACTGCAATTTCAGACATACAGAATAAAGCCTGAAAAGGTGAGGGGTTCTATTTCGTAATGTCAGTCAAATCACCTTCTTCTTTTAATCCAGATTCATATTTCCACTGTTAGCCTTAGGTATGTTATAGTCAGAACAGGATGCAAGTCCCAAAGCCCTCAGTACAGCATGTTAGGAAGCAACTATGCACCACAGAAATGACACAAAGTGATTCATATGATGGTTCTAAGGTAGGGGAAGAAGGAAAGCAATCTTTTTGGACTTCTAGGAAATAATGGCAAACCCCGCTGAGAACTCCTTTATCTCTAAAATCTTGTGACCTTCCAGTATTCATTCTCAGGTTTTAATTGTTCCCGCCCCCTGCCCATAATCCCCCACCAACTGCTCTGCTATCTTCCCAACATCTGGGGCCTTTGCTACCCCTTCCTCTTGCCTGTAAAGGCCAGTTTAGATTTTGATTTTCATGCTTTCTTTTTCTTTTTTTGTCCTGGTTCAGTCTAGACTAAAATGGAGACATTTTTCTATCAAATACCCTTTCTCTTTAGAAGCTTCAATTTCTTTCTCCTTATTGGTACTCTCTGCACAAAATATGCATAAACAGCTACCATATTTAAAAGCCTCACATCAGTCTTATAGTTAATTTTATTCTCCCACCTAAGTTTGTTCTTTATTTACTATATAAAGCTTCTCCTGACAGAATAGCCTCCACTGTCTCCTTCCCATCTCTCATTTATGCCTTGACCAACGACAATGTGATTTCTGTCCCTAATTTTAAACTGAAACAGTAAAGTTAACCAGTGACCTCATCAGTGTTTTCATGGAACTATGGCACATGTTACCTTTCTTGATGCCTATGTTTTGTCTATTTGTTATGATGTCTAGCTTTTTTGTGCGGTGTCAATATCTAGGGATTGATTCCATACCTTCACCAGGTAGAGCCTGACTCCATCCTAGATGATGTTGTGTGTACAAAACAAATAGAAGCCTTCTAGATCCTGAAATATTCTGTTCAGATAACTGCATTTTTTACCATATTTTTCCTAATGTCATATTTCTAAAGATGACATATCCTACTTGAAAGAATCCAGATACAAGTTTCAAAGTTGTGGTTTGCCTCTCTCACTGGGTCTGGTGCCTGCCTGTCCCCCAAAACCCTTCCTGTGTTGCTCATCATTTTCTGTACTTTCAGATCCCCTGGTCTTGCTGTGCAGACACACATCAGGAACCTTGTTTTCTTTACTCTGTTTGGAATTTTTGTTTCCCTTGGATTTAACTCTCCAACATTATTCATTTTATTGGAGTACTTATCACTATCTCAAATTATATGATTTGTTTTATTTTTTAATTTTTTAACATTTATTCATTTTTGAGAGAGAGAGACAGAGAGACAGACAGGGCGTGAGTGGGGGAGGGGCAGAGAGAGAAGGAGACAAAGAATCCAAAGCAAGCTCCAGGCTCCCAGCTGACAGCACAGAGCCAAACATGGGGCTCAAACTCACAAACCACGAGAGAGATCATGACCTGAGCTGAAATCAGACACCCAAAGGACTGAGCCACCCAGGCGCCCCTGATTTGTTTTATTTTTAAACTATTTATTGTCTTCTATAACCAGCATGTAAGCACTATTAGGGCAGGGTTTGTTTTCCTCATGTCTGGGTGGCCGGAGCCCTGTCTAGGTTCTCAGAGGACAATTAATCCAGCCTCTTTTTTAATATGTGAGGAAGCTGAAGTCAAGGGAAGTCAAATGATTTACACCAGGTTTTACCCTTGGAGGCAAAGCCAGAACCAACACCCAGACTTCTTCCTACCACCTGTGCTTTTCCATATTTCCACTGAAGTATCATTAAAGGCAGAGGGAGTCAGTGTATATACCAGGAGATCTAGCATCAGAATCCAAAGTGACTCCCTCTGGACATAAAATCACCTGAATTTGTCCTAAAAATTTAAGCATATTTTATATTTTAATTTATTATATATCTGAGCTGGATTTAACTGACACATAATTCATGGAATAATGATTTCTTTCTACTATGATGCATCATGTGTATTCTGATGACTTTGGCATTAGACAAATTGGAGTTCAAATCCTGATCCTAATATTCACTACCTGTGAACCGAAAAATCAAATAACCTTTCTCTGACTCCATTCCTGTGTTTAAAATGAAGACACTTATAGTTTCTATTTCAGAAGGTTTTTCTTTAATTAAAAGAAATAATACTATAATACTTTTAGAATATGTGCCTGACACATAAAATGGCCAAAAAATATTAGGGATGATTATGATCTTCACTGTTTGGGACACTGGTGATCCTTAAATTCAAGGCCCGGTATGTGCTGCCTCAATCTCCAAAGCCAGGCGAACCTGGAATGGCTTAACCACAGATTTCCTCCTACTCTGATCCATGGATAAAGTACCCCTGCCAAACAACCTCCTTGTTAGGGGGACCAGACATAGTTCCTGCTCACCCCTAACGATGTGGTTCCAATTCTGTGCCAGTTCCTATAATTATTTAAACAAGCCAATCATAGCTTCCGCCAACAACTAGGGGTCATCACACTCTCTTGATGTTACAGACTCTGCCGCTCACAGCCACTTTTTTTCACTCTGTTCCTCAGTACAAACCCTGTGTGGCCACGAGTGGCACACAGTGTTCTCCTCCCTGGACTTTACACGCCATGTGACTAATATACTTCACAGCATATACGACTAATAGAATGCTGTTTATCTTATGTGTTCAGTGTCAGTCATAACGTTTGACCATCCTTATAACCAGAGGGTATGAACCCTCCCTTACCAAGGACTAGATAGAAGGTGATTAAAATAATAACAGCAAACCTTATAGTTTTGATTTGGAGAACAATGCCAGCTGGTTTTCAAACTCTGTGATGAAATATTTTTTTTTTCCAATCTCATTTCAACCCCAAACCAACAGAGAAAACATGTTTAAATTGAGATATTCTGCTTTGTTCCAGTAGCAGACTTGATCATGAACGTTATGATATAAAAAAGTAAAATCAAACCATATTTTCTGCCCTGTTTTAAGCCCTTCTGCAGGTTCTTATCAGAGCAAACAAAACTCTGCATCTAAAAGCAGACTGTGACCTATTTTCCCAGGCATATTTTATCCTGTACTTTAAATACTATAAAGTTACACCTATATATTTATTCCATGCTTCAGACATTTGGTGTTTCATTCCATTCACTTAGAACAATGCTCTTGCTTTTCTTCAGTTGGAATTTCAATCATTCCTCAAGAGTAAGCATACACATCTTCCCTTCAAAGAAACCTTTCCTGAATTAAAAACTTGGGCCAGTTTCCCTCACCACTAACCCACAGGCAACATCATGGATTGACATGTTCTTTCTCTTTATCTTCTGTCAGGAAGAAGCTATGTCTTGCTCATCTCTGGACTCCCAGGGCCTAGAACAGTCCTGTGAATAACAAGCACTAAATACATGTGGTGGACTTGTCCTGATCCACCACCCCCCCCCCTTTTTTTTTTGGCCATAGGAACACTTCTCATGCATACTCTCTATCATCCCACATACTCCAAATACTTCTTCACTTAGCCCAAAATTAATCTCCCATTGGACTTTTATTCACTTTGTGGCAATATTACCTGTTTACAAAAATAATCAAATCTTTATTTTTTTAAAAAAAAATAATAAAATGGCACAATTATAAATGCGAAGAATAGGATGCAGATTATACTCTGTCATAGAATGAAGAGTTAATTTTAAGACTGTTTCTATCAAGACAACTTGATATGTATCAGGTTTACTTTAAATTTAGAATTTTTCCAATAGCTTTAAAATAGGATTTGGCATATGACTGAACCCCGTGTAGATGTGATATAAGGTATACTGAGAGTCATTTAAATAATATTCTGATTGACTGGCTTCATCCATCCATTCTCACCACCTCTCTATTGGCTTTTCCTGGCCTTGTGGTCAAACTATTTGGAAAGAAAATTAAACCCCTAGGGAAAAAAATGGAAAATTGATTTTTGGTAAATCATTTTATTTATTAAATGACACTTCACATTGGTGAAGTGAATATTGTTGATATTTTTGATATTTTCTGAGAATCTTACCCTTTATAATTATTTCTACATTATATATAAGACAGACAGATAGATATGATGTGTGTGTGTATGTGTGTTTATATATATATATATATATATATATATATATATATATATATATATATATATATCAGATGCACTGCAAAAATCTTTGCAATTCTTTAATCTAAGTGATGGCTTAAAATATCTACAAATGCAAAATAAAATTCTTAGAGAAAACATTTTTACTTTCTGGACCTGCCTGATATCTTAGAAAAACAAAAGTTTCGTGGACAAATTGGCTTTCCAGAGAATAAGCATTGGGTGGTAAGAAATGGCCAGGCATTTTATTTTAGCAACATTTCCCTCTGTTTCATTCTTCCTACATGACCATGGGAAGTCAGGCACGCCTGATGGGAGTCCTTTACAATCTCACAGAAACTCCATTTCATTTTCTCAATCTATCATTTCTAAATGTCTTGCTTTTTCTGTCTTCAGATCATTCATGTGCTTCATTAGAATTAGACATTTAAAAAATGAATTAGACATTCATTCTGTTTGAATAAATGTTTGTAAATTATTGGGTTTGAAATACCATGATTTACTATAGACAGAAGAACCTGTATTTGATCAAAAAAATAGGAGCAAAAACTAAGGGATGGCCTACATATCTATTTTTTCTTAAATCTTCTAAATGTTGATATATTCCTATGAGAATATGAATCATTGTACAAATTTTAGGATATGTAGTTGTTTCCCATTCAATGGGTTGCCTTTCAGTTTTGTTATTTCCTTCACTACTTTTTATTTAATATAGTCCCAATAGCTCATGTTTGCTTTTGTTTTTGGGTGCCTCAGGAGACATCTAGAAAATGTCAGAGAAATTACTGTGTTCTCTTCTAGGATTTTTATGTCTTCAGGTCTCATATTTATGTCTGTATCCATTTTGTGTTTATTTTTGTGTATGGTGAAAGAAAGTAGAACAGTTTCATTGTTTTGCATGTAGCTGTCCAGTTTTCTAAACACCATTCCTTGGAAACACTGTCTTTTTTTCCATTGGATAGTCACTCCTCCTTTGTTGAAGATTAATTGACCATATAATTGTGGGTTTATTTCTGGGTTTTCTCTTCTATTTCATTGATCTATTTTTATGCCAGTACCATACTGTTCTAATTACTACTGCTTTGTAATATAACTTGAAGTCTATAATTGTGATACCTCCAGTTTTGTCTTTCTGTTTCAATATTACTTTGGGTATTCAAAGTCTTTTGTGGTTTCATACACATTTCAGGATTGGTTGTTCTAGTGCTGTGAAAAATGCCATTGGTATTTTGATAGGGATTGCACTGAATGTGCAGATTGCTTTATGTAGCATAAACATTTTATCAATATTTCCTCTTTCAACCCATGAGCATGGAATATCTTTCCATTTCTTTGCATCATCTTGAATTTCTTTCATCAGTGTTTTATAGTTTTCAGAGTACAAGTCTTTCACCTCTTTGGTTAATTTTATTCCTAGATATTTTATTGTTCTTGGTGCATTGTAAATGGGATTGTTTTCTTAATTTCACTTCCTGTTGCATTATTATTAGTGTATAGGAATATAAAAGATTTCTGTATATTGATTTTGTATCATGCAACTTCACTGAATTCATTTATCAGTTCTAGCAGACAACCTTTTTAGTTTTGATGAAGCCCACTTTCTTGATATTTTCTTTTATAGTTTGTGCTTTCATGTTCTATTTTAGAACTCATGTCAAAACACAAAGTCACCAAAATATTCTTTTTTTTCTTTCTTTCTAAAAGCTTTAGAATTTTAGCTCTCAAACTTTAGTCTATATCCCATTTTGAATTAATTTTTGCATATGATCTGAGTTAAGGGTTAAGTTTTGCTTATTTGGATATGACTAACCATAAATGACTAATTTGTGAAAATATGATTATTTCCCCATTGTTTAATCAATTAAAAATATAGATACTCATATATGACTATAATAAGACATGCTAACACTGTATCTTTAAAGACTTTGAATTTCAGCTTAAAGAATTTGAATTTTACCACAAAACTGAGGTAAGGTGTTACAGAAAGAATACATAGGAATTTTGTGCAAAGAAAACATAAGCTTATAAAGAATAAGTTACATCAATAATCAGAAACTAAACCCAAGGCTGGGCCACCTGGGTGGCTCAGTTGTTTAAGTGTCCCACTCAGGTCATGATCTCGTGGTCTATGAGTTCAAACCCCATGTCAGGCTCTCTGCTGACAGCTCAGTGCCCGGAGACTGCTTCAAATTCTATGTCTCCCTCTGTCTCTGTCCCTTCCCCACTCATTCTCTCTCTCTCTCTCTTTATCTCTCTCTCTCTCAAAAATAAATAAACACTAAAAACAATTTTTAAAAACCCAAGGCATATGACAGAGTGATTTGTAATTTTTTGAATGGTCTTTAGAGAATTTATTAGACGTTAACAAATCTCCTCCCAGAAAAATGCTTAAAAATATACTGACCCCCAATTGTGCATACAATATCAGTATGCCTTGAACTGCATCTATGCTGTCTAGAGGTTTGTAGATACTAGTTAAGAAATACAGAAAAATACCTGTTAGTAAAAACAATACAAAGAAAGTTCAAATGTCGGAAGGAGAGGGACCAAGACATGTTCCAAGAAGTCTGTCTGCATTACTCATTTCACTATTGTATAAAGAACAAGGGACCCTATGGAGAAGATGTGGCTGGGAAAATAAAGGATGGGAACAATGGGTGTTGTATTCTAGGTGAGCACAAAGAGCGCTCAAATGTGATCATGATTGTCCTACTATGCCTTAGTAGACTTCCACATCATAAAATTATACATATAACCTCCATCTTTCTTTACTTCACCCACTGTCACAACCTGGTTATTGAAAATCCTCCAAAGTAATCAGGTAGGAAAAACTACCTATGAAGTATTAAAGATGGCATAAACCAATGTAAAAAGGCAACTAAAATAGTTTCTATGATTAGCTTTTCAAAATGATTTGTTGTTGTTGTTTAAGCAGACATCTGTCTGACTAGATAGTTTCATGCCAACAGGAACACAAAAACAGTTTTATTTGCTAACCTAAAGTAAATTAACTTCAAAATTAAAACAAAAAGTAAAATAATTGCAACTTACTGTTGAAATCATCACAAATGCTTATCTCCTTCCTGTGGAGAACTTGAGGGCAATTTCAAATATCCATTTTCAAATATCCATACCGTTTTCTTCATATACCATAGAAATGCCCTGAAAATTCCAATATGAAGACAACTAGATTCACACTGAATCATTTCTCTTAAAAAATGCTTATTGTAGGGCGCCTGGGTGGCGCAGTCGGTTAAGCGTCCGACTTCAGCCAGGTCACGATCTCGCGGTCCGTGAGTTCGAGCCCCGCGTCGGGCTCTGGGCTGATGGCTCAGAGGCTGGAGCCTGTTTCCGATTCTGTGTCTCCCTCTCTCTCTGCCCCTCCCCCGTTCATGCTCTGTCTCTCTCTGTCCCAAAAATAAATAAACGTTGAAAAAAAATTAAAAAAAAATGCTTATTGTGCAAACTGAGCTTTCAACAGCTGCATCAAACCAGTGACTAATTAAAATAATCTTTTTTTGTTTTTATTTTATTTATTTTTATTCATTTTTAATTCCATAATTAACATACAGTGTTATATGAATTTCGGGTGTACAATATAGTGATTCAACAGTTCCATACATTACTCAGTGCTCATCATGATAAGTGTACTTTTAATCCCCTTCACCTATTTCACTGAACCCATACCCATCGCCCTTCTGGAAACTATTTTAATGATTTCCATATAATGGAACTGTATTAATACTTAGTAATGTAACTGTATGAGTAAATGTGGATTTATTTTTTTATAAGAACATAAGAGTTTTCAGATAAATGTATCACTTATTGGAAAAAGTCTCTTTGTTAGTCCCCATGTTTTGGTGTGCAAATTATGGTTACTGTATCTGAACAGGTGAAGGCAATTTGTTATATACCTCTTGAACAGATCCTAATGGAATAACAGCCAAGCATAGTATAAACTACAGGAAGCAACATCAGCTTCTGAAATCACTGAAAGCAGAGTAAATCCATAAGACACTGAGCTACACAAGAAGAGGAACTGAAATAGTGGAGGAGATATAGGGCAATAAATGGCAGGTGACATCAGTAGTGTTTATTATTGCGTGTATGCAAGCTACTTTATGTTTTAAGCTTATTTATTTATTTTGAGAGAAAGAGAGAGCACAAGCAGGGAAGGGGCAGAGAGAGAGGGAGAAAGAATCGCTAGCAGGCTCCACACTTTAAGCGAGGACCCCAATGCAGGGCTTGAACTCACAAAATTTGAGATCATGAGCTAAGCCAAAACCAAGAATCAGATGCTTAACTGACTGAGCCACCTAGGCACCCCTGTGAGCTACTTTCTGCACACACCCCCAAATTCTTCAGGAAAGAGGAACATGGCAAGGAGCTGGGTTTTGCATCAGCATGTGAAGATAGAACAAAGGGTTACGTGCTTACCCCAAAGTAGAAATAGCCACATATGTGCTTCCAGTCCTAGTTTTACACATTTGACATGAACAGTGAAAGTGTCCTAGACAAGGGCCTGATGCCTGCTCCCTACCCTCACTGTACTCCTTACACAAACACTTTCTGTCCATTAGATTTGCCTAAAACTATACTCCTAGAGTTTTATGAAGCCCCTAACCCGCTGGCCACCCTCTCTACAGTTATATCTTAGACTGAATAGATTGGAAATCAGATCTGGATGTTATGAGGGAGGTGATGTTGGCGATGGGGGCAGCAAGAAGAAGGGGATCTGGTGAGGAAAGTGAATGCCAGCAGGGAATGAGGCCAGGAGAAAGGGGGAGGCTGCGAACCCAAAAGCTGAAGGAGAACTTCCTGAAGACCTCCTCTTACCTATGTGTCTACAACTCCTGGAATAAAACCCATGACCGTAGGACTCAATTCTGCTATTTTCTTTGGTGTTGTTTACATATCTGTCTCCTCTTGTAGCCTGCGAGTTCTGCCACAGCAAGAATTGTGGCACTTGGTGAGACCTTGGTTTAACCAATAAGTAAATGAATTTAAAAAAACTCCCCTAATTTCCAAGTCATTTTGAGGATTATTTTAGAATGCTCTTAGAAGATAGTCATAACTCTCAGTGTTTAATATCAGACACTGTAGGGAGAGGGGTTGTCTTGTGAATTTACTTACCCAAATCCACAGATAACACTGTGTGTTTGTGTGTGTGTTGCAGTGGGGGCTGTGGTTCCAGGGAAGAAAGGAGAAGTGATACACAAAGAGATTTTTTACTCTCCAGAGAATCTAAACACCCAAATTCCATTATTTCAGAATGTCATTTAAAACATTTCTCATCTTGCCATTATGAAAACTGGTTCACATTCAGGACACTCCCATCCAGAACCCACGTCTTTCTCTGTGGCTGTCTGCTCAGAAGCAGACACCCTAGCTATCTGTGAGGGAATCCGCTCTTCCTCATGGTGAGTTATAGACCACAAGTACCTCGAAGCTTTCAGGGGACTCGCCAGCACACATTTGTTGTTTATCTGTACAACGCATCCAAGTGGTTTTTTCCCCACTTTAATGGAAGGTATAATTTTGAGCTAAGAGTCTGTAATGCTCATGGCTTTTAAATAGATTATTTCTTTGTTTTGGTTGTTTTGAGAGTACATATGTTTCAGCTCCTGGGTAAATTATAGGCTTTTAAGGCTTCACATAGCTATTTTGTTTTTAAGCAGACAGGATTTTACCTTTATTTCTCCTGAGTTCATGCTCATATTTACAGATGAGAAACAGCAGAGGGTAGCATTTATTTACTTTCTGTTGAACATCAGCCACACATATGCCCGCCCGGAAGCCTAATGGCGGTGACTGACATAGGCCTGCTTCTCAGATCATCTCCTCTAAGGTCCTTTTCTGTAACATCAGAGCAAGTGGAGGAGAAGCAAAGCCTGCAGAAGGAATGGTTCCATGAAGTCAATAGTAGCTCTGCCATGTCAGTGGAGAAAAGCAAATGGAAGGAAACCAAGGACAACCAAACAAAGGCTGAGGAACAGATGAGGAAGTTTCTGCAATGTCTTAGCCCAGTTTTCCCTGCTGCAAGATAATAAGAAAATTAAGAAAGTGATAACAAGAGATCTACCCCCTTATTCTTTACATGGTATAAATTAGGGAAACTATCATTTGAAGCTGAAGAGTCATTTGTTTGAGGGAAAATAATGAATAAAGAACAACTTTACCCATTTCTTTGCTATAATTCTGCCTGATTGGTAATAGCAAATAAATGATGTTAGTCAGAAGAAAGAATTCTCTGACAGTGGAGGCTGGGAAAGACTGGAACTGGATAACGAAGGAAATACTAGACGTTTTAAAGTTTTATGTTTATTAGTAGTGATTTCTCTCAGTGTTACTCTCCCCCATGCTACATGGCCTCACCACACAGAACTGACCATTGCTACCTGACAACTCTTGAAGAATCTTGCCTCCAGGTCTCACACTGGCTATTCCCTTTATCTAAAGTGCCCTCCCATCCCTTGCCGCTTCTTGAATTCCTGCTCAGTCCTTTTACTGAAAACCTTGGTTTCTCAGTAAAGCCTCACTTTAGTTCTAAAGAAACTATAGAACTTTGGAGAAGTCACTTCTCTGAGATTCCATTTCTCCACCTCTAAAATGAGCAAATTGGAAGTGATCTTTAATGTCACTCCTGTTTCTTGTCCTTGAGTTAATTCTGCAATGCCCATGCATCTTGGAAACCTCTGCCTCTCCCCGCTTTTTTGGCACATTCCTTCAATTGCTCATTCATAAACTGCACTGCATAACTTATATTATGATTAAACAGGAGTTTTACAAGTGCTTAGTTATTTAACTTTTCTTTCTACTGGACTATGAATTGATTATAATAGTACCATTTATAAATTTATTTTTTCTTTTCTCTGATGCCATGAAGTTCTCAAATGTATGGGGAATGAGTGAATGACCTAATAAATTTTGAGATCAAAGATTTTTAGTAGATACAATGGTACAATAATGGGTCAGCACATGGCTTAATGTTTTATGTTTACTGGGAAAGAACAAGTAAGAAGAACAATGGATACCTCACTTATCTTCAGATTATGGTTTTAGACGGATGAATAACTAATGCTTCAAACTATCCTACAATCAGGACAGTTAAGCTTCTGTCTTTAGAGGTGCTCCATTAGGGTTTTTATGGCCACTTTGTTAGAAGGAGTCACACATGGAATAAAGGGTTATTCTCAGGGGCTTTCTAGTGGGCACAAGAAAGAGTTCATGTATCCAGAACTCTATGGAAGTGATTATGCATATACTGAGGGCATGGAAGTCTAAGGCCACAATGTCTGTGGTCCGGTCTGTGCATCAGAAGCATGAGCTCAGGCTCAGGCTCTGCTAATAAAGTGCCATCACTTTGGGCAGATCTCCTTACTTTCTAGGGTTTCAGCTTATCCTCCAGAAAGATAAAAGGGGTTAGACAAGATAATTTCAAGTATTCTTACCAGCTTTAAATGACTGCATATCAATAGGAACTGAGATATACTTCATTCCTGAAAATCCCAATAGATGATTATGCAAAGCCTCACAGGTATGAACCAATCCTGCACTCTACAAAATTAATCTTTGTTTTACAAAGGATTATCTTGAGAAAGCATGCTCATGAATGCTTATTTATACCAATTTTACTTACACACATGAAACAAAATTGGTAAGGATTACACGAGTATAGGGTGAAAGGATTATAAACATTATCATCATTTACCATTATTGTGCAATTTCCCACATATAAACTACAGCGACTAAAAATGATGATTTTACAACTCTCCTATTAATCACAGAACTATTAATCCATTACTGAGTTTATGCCTGCTCCATGAAAAATCCTGATGACTGAGAAAAAGATGAAAACATCAGGGATGCTCAGAATGAGCTCTAATTGAAAGGGCTGGCTTCAGTGAAGTTTATGGCTTAAAGAGGGCTTTAATTTTATGGCTGGCTTTATTTCTTTAAGAGCTAAGTTTTACTTCATCTTCTCATGAACTGCATTTCAGCAAACTTGAGGAGGAAAAACAAATTCTCTATCAAGAAATAGTTAGAAATGACAGAGATGACATACGCTAAGTCAGAGCTAGATGGTAGAAAAATCGAAGTCTGAAGTTTACCTTTTCCACCCCAACTCTGATTTTTATACCTCTCCATATTTTAGCATCTCTACCTCTTGTTCAAGTGTTTAATGCTTTAGATCATCCCAGATTCCATGGCATCGTAAATCCACCCACTCTGAGCTGCTAATGGTTAAACTTCTTCAAAATACCAAATCCATTATCTATCTAAGATTGAAGGAATTATAACCAGATTACTATGATGTGTATAAATCTTTATGCTTTACAAAGCACCTTTTCCCATATATTACCTGATTATAACCTTATGATATTCCCTCGAGTTACGTATGTTAGATATTATTCATAGCTCTTATAAGTGGTATGGGAAATGGTTCAGAGGGTTTATGTGGCCTATCCAGAGTCACAGAGCTAATCAGTGGAAGAAGATGAATTCCAACTCAAATTTCTCTATTATAAAATCCAAGGCTTCAAAATATTTTTCTACTGTAGTTACCCAGGCCAACCATAAGTGTCTTACTTCAACTTGGCTTCTCAGTGTTGTTTCCTCTTCCTTCTATTCCTTTATTCATTTATCACACAAGCCTTCAATTCTATTATCAGAACAGCCCTAATTTAGAAAAAACAAAACAAAACAAAAAACAACTAATCCTTGGGGCTGATACCTAGTTTTCAGGGATAAATAGCCCAAATCCCTTCATGTCACCATCTGTGTTCTTACAGATTTCATGAAATAGTACAATGAAAGGGACATCTCACCCCAATCCTTTAACAGATTAAAACATAAGATCCCTTGAACAATGTCACACATAAAATTAGTAGAACTAAGGCAGAAACTATAGTTGCCAACACTTGACCCTTGCACATAGTTTTTATTAAAAAATATTATTTTTCCTGGCGTGCCTGGGTGTCTCACATTAGGCTCTATGCTGACAGCTCAGAGCCTGGAGCCTGCTTCTGATTCTGTGTCTCCCTCTCTCTGCCCCTCCCCCACTTGCACTCTCTCTCTCAAAAATAAATAAGCATTAAAAAATTATTTTCCCCTTTAACATTCTGTAGGAAAAGAAGTTCCACAAAGTTCTTCAGTACCCTATTCTATTATTCCTTCTTAATAGAATCCTTTCTCTCGGTCCAACCAAAGTATAAAAATTCCTAATTTCATCTATGTCTGTCCTGCCCAGAAACCAATCAAGAATTTCACTAGGGCTTCCTGAGCATAACACTTCATGTAGTGGTGGTGAGCTGGGTGTCTAGTGTCTGACTTGCTCAGGCTCCCGTGGGGAAAAGGGAAAAGGACATTTTTGCCTTCTAAAACTTAGTTTAGTGGCGAGACGGCATGTGAATGAAACTCAGTTGCTGTGGAATGTCCACACTTCCACCAAGACAAGAAAATCAAGCGCGGTGGCCATGGCAAGGTGCTACTCAGACCCCCTTCAAGAAAAGACTTGCTGCCAGTTGTGGGAAACGGGGTCAGCAGACATCTCCTGTGGCTCCTGCTTAGCTCCATGGCCCTAGAGCCCCCTTTTCCTGAAGTCATGTCCTTCACACCTCTTCAGGGAGAGCCCAAATCCTGTGCCACAGAAGAGGGTGTCTAAAGGTGCCCCACTTCAGCCTGACAGACGACAGCCCTGATGGGTGATACTTGCTCCAGAGCCCGCTGCCAGCAGAGCAGCACGCACCACAGTTTGACAGTTTCCTTGCCCGATTGTGTTTCTGCCCCCCTTTCCTTCACAGTGATTGCTAATAAATATCTTGTATCCCAACCATTTCAGCCCCTCCCTCCCAGAAACCAAGTCTGCAACAGAGAGCTGCAGTGCAGGGAGAGCTGAGAGAGCAAACATGCAGGGAGAGGCAGAGACAAGAGTCAAAAAGAGAGTTATGATAGCTTTGCATTTTCTGCTTTCATTCTCCTGAACCCGGCTATAATTCTGCCCTTTCATTCTGTGTGCCACCCTTGCAGATTAGAATAAATAACTCTCATTATTTTTAGTATTAGTTTATTGCTTAATTTAATTCAAATCAGTTTTTGTTTCTAGCAACCATAATCATAACTACATAACGAATGTGACTGAGTGCTGTATTTTGTGGTACTGATACAAAGTACAATAAAAGCTAAAAGAATGAACATATTAGTGTGATGTTCTAAAGGAATAAACAAGAATGTCAAGATTTTAACCATTTATTCTCCAGACCTACTGTTTCTTTTTTGCTTCTCTCTCTCCCTCTCTCCCTGTCTTCTTTGCCTTAATTCTTCCTCTCTGTATTTTCCTGGTCTCTGCAACCAACTGTTCCCATCCAAGAGCCTGAGAAGATTCTTATCGTGCCAGAACAACAAATGGGATTTCTAAGAGTGGTAGGTCTACCTAGTCTTGGATTATTATAAAGGATGGCTAGAGCCCAAATTTCAGCAGATCTTGTGTGGCAAGGGCAGGGCTGGTATCAGAGAAAAGAAATAGATCACGAACAAGAAAGTTCAGGTCCTGCTGCAATTTATTCCTTGTAGAAGAAATTATAGTCCACAACTCATCTAAGATACCTAATTCTTCTATGCTTTTAAGCCTAGCATCCTTTGTGTTTTTCCTCTTTCTTCCTAGTTCAAAGACATTTTCCTCGTCTTCAAAATCCTCAATTTACTAGTTTGGAAGCTCTATGAGAGGGAGAAACATACCCATTTTTACCTTGGTGTCCCCGGTGCTAAGCATGGATCATAGGGGATATTTCAGTGTGTGTTTGCCTGAACAGATAAATCTATTTATTAATAAACAAATGTTTAGCCTTTTGCCACTATAGTGTATTTTATATAAGTTGTTTTATTTAACCCTGATGCCAAGGGACAGCTCTCAGATAAACTGAGACCCCAAAAGAATTGCTCTCAGGCAGATCCAGAGCATGAATCCAGTGGGGTCTTCTGCATAAGGAGTCATTTAGCTTTTCACTATGACACAGCTGCCCCCTTGTTAGCAGGAACAGCAGCAGCTAAGGAGATAGTTCCCCCACCCCCCTCAGTCAGCTGCCTCCAATAGTGAGTAATAAAAGGAATATAGCAAAACTTCCTAGGATACAAGCAGATGAAATTTACACATCCCTACTCCAAAGATATAGTTTTGTTTTACTAACATAAAAATGAATGAAAAGTGAAGGAGTTTCTTCCAAGTCCTATATTGCTTGTTGGAGTAGGAAGACTGAAGACTCAATCAGAAGCCCCACTGAAGCCCAATCTGAAGTGCTCCAGGAGATTTGCAGTCTTTTGGAAACCAGATAGGCTGACAGACCAACCAGGATCTGGGGCAGCTGAGTACAGTAAGTGATGAGTGAATGATTAGTGGGGACTGGGTGAGACTTCAAGCATCTTGGGAACTGCAAAATAGCAACTAGTGCTTAAAAGGAAACTTCAGTCTTGGAAACAAGCACAGGATTCATCAGTGCATGAAAAGGCAATGTGGAATCTTTGACCTAATCAGCACCTGCAGTTACATTCTCAGCACAATGGTGTCTCCTGATTGTCTGGCATGTGCATTTTATGCTTCTCTTTTAATCTTTCAACCTCTCCCTAGGTGTCTGTTCCCATCCCCTCACTGCTCCTTCCCATCTCCCTCTTGAGTGGTTCCAACTAACAGCTGCACAAGAGCCTAGGGGCTCACCCCTGCCCCATGCTACATTCCATGCTCTCCTCCCTTTTTCTAAAGATGATCCCTCATTCTCTCTCATCCAGAGTTTCCTTAATTACTATGTCCATACTTCTAAGAATCACAAATATAATCTGAAAGACACATAGCTCAGGCTTTTAATTTGTACTCCTTTTCTCTGACAATTTTTCATGAATGTGTGTCTACAGTATAAGTTTCTGCAAGCCAGGGGCTGTGTTTTGTTATGCTTCCAGGTGAGTCAGCATGTTATAAGGTCACTAGGACATGCTTACTACAAAATGACAGATTCTTGTGTTATCATGTGTTACCAAGCATTATATATATGTATAAACAATTTGTTCCCTCATCTTATAAAAATATCAGTTCTCTACCCTTTTACAAATATCTTTTGGCATTTTCAAGATGCTTCTGGAAATGAAAAGGGATGTGCTCTAAACATGAACAATAACATGTCATCAATAAACATGCTATCAATAAAAAGACACTATAAATTACAAAGCCCCTTCTAGTGAATCCAGCCATATCTAAATCTTTTTGTACGTTTGCTACATTAACAAAACTTTTTTTTTACCATCATGCTCATATTTTAGCAGCAAACTTAACACAAATTTACATTTTTATAAATGCATTTTTTTCTAGATAAATTTACTGAATAATTTTCTTCATTTTCTTACTTAAATCTGAACTCACAGTAGTAACACTTAAGAAACATTGTTTTATATGGAACACTTTAAGTTGCCTTAATGAAAAGGAGCTTCATGAATCACCAGGTGAGTCTGAGCTGGAGTTTAGCAGGCTGTTTATCTTCTGTTGCCATGCCAATGACATCTGACCACACACGATAAGATATGACGTAGTGAGTGCTGTCTGGCCTAATAAAAGACAAGCTCCCCTCCAATGCTTCAGGACAGAGATTTCAATCAGCTCACAGTCTGAGACTCAATCTACCCTCAGGTTGAAATCATGCTGTCGGCAGCATCTCAGCTTGCCATGAAGAGTGCTATTGGAAGCATGTTTGCTTGGACCAGCTCCAGACTGAGAAAGCCCTCGGCAAAAGATAAACTAACAAGCAAGTACAAGGACATTTTCCAAGTAGTGATGACTCCTGATCCCATTCCTAAATTCTCTGTCCCCTCTTTGGATGTGGCACATGTAGACTTTGATCTAAATTCAAACTCCCAGAAGACTGGTGTTTGAAGGGAAAACTATCTGATGTGATAAACAGCACATTTCCATCTTTCCACTGCAACTCAGAAACCTCTGCAAAAGAGTGTGAGGTAAAAAGGAACTTGGTACAAAAAGGATTCTCTCTTCTTGGCTGAGAGTCTTGTTGACTGCAAAGATGTGCACCGAGCTATGCATCACATAGATCCAGCAACCAGGACCGCCCTATCATTGCCACATCTCCTCAAAGTTACAACCCTGTATGGGTTTCTCACACTAGAAGAGAGTCCCAACATTCATATGAAGGAATCACTCTTCTTTGAGTCTGACACAGCTGGACTCAGAACTCTATTGTCACAGAGAAAAGGGATTATTGGCCTCTGCGGTTACCCATTAAACCTTCTGGACAGATCAGGAGACTGAGACAGTCATTCCCAGGATCCCAATTCTTCCTGAAGGAGAGTAGGACAATATCTTTGGAACTGATGGGCCACAACCCTCTTGCCTCTCTGTCTCACTGCCCTGTTGGGTCTGAAAACTGTCATTCCAAGGAAGAGAAGTCTTTTCAAAGACTGATGATGAAGCATTTACCCAGCAGTAAGTACATGTAAGCATAAGTCAGGTATGGGCAGAACAATGTTTGGGTAAAGCAACGTTAATCTGCGGATTCCATTTTGTCTATCGGAAGGGGTCCAGGCATGGAAGCATCTGTAGTATCTTCCTCCTGCACCTGGACCATGTACAATTTCAGCCTGCTCTAACTGGAAGAGCAAATAAATCAGTAGTAAAATATGTAATTTTTACTGTGTTAACTCAGTGTGTCCCCCTTTGGTACTGTCATTAAGATCAGTTTTTGGGGGCACCTGGGTGTCTCAGTTTGTTAAGCATCCAGAGTGGACTCAGGTTATGATCTCATGATTCCTGGGTTCAAGCCCTGCATCAGGCTTTGTGCTGACAGCTTGGAGCCTGGAGCCTGCTTCAGATTCTGTGTCTCCCTCTCTCTCTCAAAAATAAATAAACATTTAAAAAAATAAAAGAAAAAAAAAGACCAGTGATTTTTTTTCTGAATAGTGTGGTCAGCAGAGTATTTCTATTAGAACACTGAAAGCTCTGGCCCTGTATTAAATGCAGAGTTACAACCAAAACCAGAAAGAGAAGTAAGCAAGGATGGGACATGGTGCAAATAATAACAATGAATTAACACATTTGTAAATGTTTGAATGATAATGTAAGAAACTGGTGCAAAAGAGCATTTCTATATTATGTTTTATCCACATGGTTTATATAGATGATTTTTATAGAACTAGATAATATGTAATTCATACTGTGATATAAGGTTGATGAGATTCTCCAAGTTTATACCATACACATACTTATAAGCAATGAACATTCATTAGTTTATCAAATACTCTTTGTTCATTAGATATTTGAATGAAGTTTACCCTTATGTAGGTATCAGGTGCCTAAAACACAGGAAAGAAAGCATTGGTAATTGTTTTCATCATTTCACAAATCTTGGAGGCTTGCATGCCTTTTTAGGTTGGCCATGATATTTTGTCTAGTATGCTCAACTGTATTGTGCCATGCCTATTGTGTGTAATTACTGAAACCAACAAAAAGTTTTTATGTTTTCAAGTCTATAAAAAGTGTTATTTGATTGTCTAGTGTATGGTGATTGAAAAAAAAATAGTGGTATGTTCAAATAAACAAGAATTTTCCAAAGTCTCTCTGAGACCAGCTTTCTGTGGGATGCTATAGCTAGCAAGGGTGAATGAAGGTCAGAGTCTAATTAAGGCCTTTAATGAATTAATGTTCTCCTTTTAGTGACAGAAGTCACACAGAAGAAGCCAGTAGAAGTCAAGGTAGGAGTGCTCATATTCAACCATGAGAAAATCAGTGCTATCTTGATGAGGTAACTTACTTGCCTATAATTGTTGCTGAAATCCAATATAACAAAACACCCAACACAAGAATTAGAAAGTTGAATGGCATATATTTATCACTCATTCCCAAGAGTAACCCAGGAATATGTGACACTTTGTTTTAGGCCATCGCTATAATAGAAATGTAAGGGGGGCACCTGAGTGGCTCAGTCGGTTAGGCAGCCAACTTCAGCTCAGGTCACGATCTGGCGTATGTGGGTTCGAGCCCCGCGTCAGGCTCTGTGTTGGCAGCTCAGAGCCTGGAGCCTGCTTCTGATTCTGTTCTCCCTCTCTCTCTGTCCCTCCCCTGCTTTCTCTCTCTCTCTCTCTCTCTCTCTCAAGTAATAAACATTAAAAAGGAAAGAAAAAGAAATGTACGTGGCATGCTAACTTTTTTCACTCCAAAACTACATACAGATTATTTAATTCAATTTATAGGACATATTGAGTTTAATTTTTTCCATCTTTTTTCCTTGTCATTTTTTTTCTTTGGGGTTCAGTGTCTTCTTGACTTAATATCATGCAGAATTTCCTTTATTTGCCAAGACTTCAAGGGTAATTAATAGTTTTCTTTGCATCTTTGCCTACAATATCATTTTATAGAAATTTATAACCAGATTTACTCAGTAGGAAGATCAAATAAAGAGAGAAATATTTACCTAAAATTAAATATCTAAACCTAAAGCCATTCTAAAATTTAAAAAGTTTAAGAAAACAGTCTAAAAAGGGCATCTTTAAAAACTAAGTAAAAAAGCATGATTGGCTCTAGCTTGTGACTGAGAATAATAAATTTTATCTTTATAGAATGTTCTTTACCCACCTACATGAGAAAATTGAGTCTGCTTCAGTGAGATTAAACAAATCATTCAGAATTACATGATTGTTAACATGGCAGAGTCCATACTTGAGGTCCACATATCTAACTCCCAAATTGATGCTATTCCATTATTGGTATTTAGTCTTAACAAATTAACTAGTTACAATTAATTAGTTAATCAAGATCAAAAAAAGAGCAGATCATATGGTAAATAAGTAGCTGCCATCAAATACGAATGGAAGAAAGTTTAGATCCAAAGCTCTGTGCTTTGCTAAGGGGAAGTGGGTTGGGGTAATACTGTTCTGGGGGCTCTGAGCATCCAAGGATTACAAAGAGCACAGCAACAAGATGGGATGCAGCAGGGAGGTGATGCAGAGATGGTGGAGAGGCAAAGAATAAAAACATGGGCCAAGTTTATAACTTCTCTAAATGCTGGACACAACACCCATGGTTCTCTAGAATTGTAGTGTATAGAAACCAAAAGGAAGTGCCCTGTGCTGCTGGCACTGGTGCACATACTCTCACACTTAGCAGATGTAATGGATAGCCTTATGTGTTAACTTGGCTAGGCTATCACACTCTACCTAGTTATTAATCAAACCTTAGGTGTTGCCATGAAGGTATTTTGTAGATGTGATTTATTCCTGCAATCTGTTGATTTGAAAGTGGTTAATCACTATTATTTTTTCCAAAGGACTTTGCAATTTAACCTTTATCTGTGATCCTTTAATGGACAAAGTAGGGTGCTATTAAAGACAATCAGGAATCACCAAGCAAGTGGGAGGGCAAGGGCTGTCCTGCTGAAAGTCTGCTGTATGTGCCCCTCTCCCACTTACAATACTCTGGCCTTTTGATTAACCTGGGGAAGGTAGACTGTGATCTCAAACTATGTTCAAAGAAACAAGAATACTGTCCTATGGTATCTATGCTTACAGCATATCCATTGACTTAACTGTTTTCTCAATTCCATTATCTTTACCCATGAAAAAGTGTTAATAAATCTTAATCCTATACCTTTGAGCATAATGTAAGATTAAATACTAACAATCAATGGTCAGTATATTTTATTATCACTAAATTATTTTCATATGTTCTATGTCACTGTACCTCATAACTTATGAAGTATATGTTATTACTGTTTATATTTTATGAATGTTGATATTGTTAATTTGGTTTGGATTGAACTTGGGATTTCTCTCAACAAAGTTAAAGTCCTTTCTAAATCTGAGGGACTTACTACTATCTATTAGTAAATTCAGATTCTTATATCTTTCACAGAAGTATTTTTTTATGGTACTGACAGAAAGTTCATAACTTTTACGTTTTGCTACACAATAGCAAAAATAATGAATATAACCATTATTTCCAAAAATGGCCTACCACCTCAACACAATAGAAATAAGTGAATATTAGAGTAAATATTTAGAAAATTAAATTAGCTTTTTATACTTGTATACCAGTGAAGAGAGTAAAAAATTTGTTTTGTGTGGTTATTAGGCAATATTATTTGTAGATAAGCCTTTTTCACATTGTTTTCACATTGTGTTCACATTTTTCACATTGTTTTCACATTGATTTGATGGCAGTTCAACTGATCAATAATTTATGGTTACCTCCCTGTGTACCCGGCACCATTCTAATTGTTAGGGGTATATGAAAAAAATTATACAGGGGTATCTGGGTGGCTCAGTCAGTTGTGTATCTGACTCTTGATTTTGGCTCAGGTCATGATCCTAGGGTGGTGGGCTCGAGCCCCATGTGGGTTGCATGCTGAGCATGAAGCCTTTTTAATTCTCAGTCTCTCTCTCTCTCTCTGTCTCTCTCTCTCTCTCTCTTTCTGACCCTCTCCCCTGCTAGCATACATGCACACTCTCTCTCAGAAATAAAGACATTTTTAAAAAATTAAAAAGAAAGTACAAAGGGAAGTATTTGGCCTCAACATTAATAGTTAATCTTAACAAACAATGGTTAATGGATGTTCATTACATGACTGACACTCTGCTAAGTGCTTTGTAAGCATTATCTGCTTCACTCCCATGTTGTGAATGCCCCTACTTCTATTCCTGGGAAGCTCATTACAATGATAAACTTGTCCACTACCACACAGCTAGAAAATAGCAGAGCAGAACCCAGACCCAGGCAATAAGACCATAAACCTTGATTTTTTTTTTACCTCTAAGCTGTATCACCTTCTTAAAGACAAAACATACAAACAAACCAATTAGAGATGAATACAGCAAAAACAAAACAAAACACAACATGAAATACTAAAAGTTAGATATTCAAATGTCAGTATTCAAGTGTGGCCAAGAAAGGAGAAACCCACTGAGACATAATTTACCCTTCACTGGAATGAAAAGCATGGGGTACAACCATTTTTTCTGTCTTGTTTACTGTTGAATTTCTAGCCCCTAATCCATAGTCTGGCACATAATAGACACTTAATAACAATTTTCTGAATTATTTAAAAAAGATTAGTAAATCAACACAGGAATAGATTTTGAATGTATGGAGTAGAGAAAGAGGGTCATTCCTAGTGGTGGAAAACATGACTTTCTTCTTTCATTCATTTATTCTACCAACAGACATTTGCTGACGTTCACTATATTAGTGACCCACGTGGAGAATGGTGATGAAATTAGTGGGGGTACTAATTATTCTTGGTCTGATGAAAGGAGCCATCCAAGCTTTTGGAAGAAGCAGACTAAAGCAAGGACATTTATTTGGACATAGGCAGATGGTGGTTTGATCTTGCTTATGTCCTGGGGCAACTGCATTAACTTGGGGGAAGGTCATAGCTTTCTAAGATAGTTTATCTTGTGACTCCATATATATGGTTGCATACGCTGAAATAGATTGTAAGAAAATCTTAGCTAGAAATCATTTGAAAGCATACCTACAATTGACGAAATCTAAATATGGGTTAGATGGTCTTATTTATCAATATCGTGTTTCCTACTTTAGATAATTCTAATGGTTCTGTAACAGAATATCCTTGTTTTTAGGAAATATAAGCTTAAATGTTAAGTGGTAAGAGGTACATTATCCTCAGCTTATCTAAAAATGTTTCAGAAAAAAATACAAACATATGATAAATTCTAAAGCAAGTGAAGCAGAATATACACAATTTGACTCTGGGTAAAGTACACACAGGAAGTCCTTGTGCCACTTTGCAACTTTTCTGTAAATTTGAAATTATATAAAACTACACAATTTAAAAACAAAACAAGACCTGCAGATAACTTTTTTTAATTTTTTGAATGTTTTTATTTATTTTTGAGACAGAGAGAGACAGAGCATGAGCAGGGGAGGGGCAGAGAGAAGGGGAGACACAGAATCTGAAGCAGGCTCCAGGCACTGAGCTGTCAGAACAGAGCCTGACACGGGGCTCGAACTCATGGAGTGTGAGATCATGACCTGAGCTGAAGTCGGACGCTTAACTGACTGAACCGCCCAGGCGCCCCTGCAGATAACTTCTTTAAGTAAAGTTACTTGTATCTCCATTTAGGTCTTGGCTTAGAATTACCTGTTTAATGCCTGAACAAGCAACATATTAGCAGATTATCATACACATCATCATTTCTAAACTACTTGCAGCCCGCATAGTGATTTTTTTGGTCCTTTTTGTAATTTATGCTGAGGCAAGTAACCAGTTGATTAGGGGAAAATAAGGCATTGTGATAGACACATTGTATATATTCTATTTAAAATGTCAGTGCTAAGTTTTGAAGGATGATATTTAATTTTTTAATAAGCACCTAAGTAGGAGAAATCATTCCTATTTTCTTTTCTTTTTTTTTTTTTTTTTTTTTTTTGACAGGCAAAATCAAAGTTGAAAGAGGTTAGCTACATTGGCAATTACTAGTAAGCCATAGAGCAAAGATTCTCTGTTCTGTGTGCACAGAAGAATGATACGGGGAAATTTGAAAACTACCATTGCCTGGACCCCAATCTAGAAATTCTGGTGTAGTTTCTCTAGTGTGGGTCTGGGCATTAGTTGTTTTTAAAAGTTCCTAAGTGATTCTGATGTACATCTTGGGGGGCAAAACACAGCCGTAAGGATAAGGTTGCATATAAGCAGGTAATCTGACTCCAAGTCCTCTGGTCTTTCTATAACAATACGTATGAAAAACTAAAGTAATAATTACAACTTATCCAAGTAGAGCTTAATGCTTGCTCCTTCTTAATAGTTTAAACATTATCAAAAGCAGGAAACAACTCAAAAGCAGCTTAAAATTTTCATAAAACCTGTGCATAATAATTATTGCAGATATTACTCTCAGGTTTTAGTTCTTTTATTTTCACGTAGTTCTACAAGCTTTAATATAGTTTCTTATGCCTTAGAATTAATAGAAGGCAAAATTAAGTTTAAAAAAACTTCAGTGGTGCAATCCCACCTCTCTCCAGAAATCTCCATAGTATTCCAAGTAAATATTTTGCAGAAGAGGTCAAAAGTCAACCACTTTGCCACAGAGATGAGAACCACTAATTTCATGATGCTTTCCATTCCTGTCTTCCTTAGATTCCTTTTCTGAAAGAAATCTAAAACCTCTATATGATTCCCAATTTTCCACACTGTCCTTAAACTATGATTCTGAATATCTCCTATGATCCACCATCATGTCCATCACAACCCACATTATCATTTGCTGAATTTTGTGATATTCACTCTCCACCAAATGCCTGCTTTATAATCTCTCTGCTAAATGTCCTATGGTCTTTTTGCTCTAAGGTAAACCTGGCTGTCCTCTGACCTAGACTTCCCCAACAGCCCTCTCACCTCATGCCTGCTTCCTCCCTCACAAATTTGAACTACAGAGACCATTATATACAAAATCTAAATATCAATGCCCTGTAATTTTTATAAAGAAAAAGATTATTCCAACACTTGTTAAAATGATAAGAAAGACTTTATTGGAACTATAGTAACAGGTGCAAGACTCACAATAGGGGAGAAAGATCGACTCAACTCTGAATACAGCGAAGACAGCTGAGGATTTATAGCCAACAGAGTGAGGGAATTAGTGGATGGAATATACAAAGAGGAAGCATCAAGCATAGAAGCATTTTTGTTAATCCCACTTAACAGGATTCTTGCTGAAGGCAGGCCAGGGTGATCAGATAGCAAGGGTGGAGGATTCTCACTAAATTAGTGAGATTCTTGCTAAATCTGAACTCAGCAAGGACAGGGGCCAAGATCAAGATTTTGGGAAGAGAACTCAGGGGAGCCTGACTAAAGGTTGGTCAAGGGCAGAGTCTTTGTTATGATATAAGAATCATTAAAACAAGTCAGAGGAGTAATGGGTTGATGTTTCCTAACACACTTGTTTTCCAGCTATCTATTTCTATCTTGTTGCAAGCAGGCACAGCAGGTTGCTGGGCTAGGTGGAGGTAGATAGAATTTACTGTGAGGAATAAGCTTAGGAATTCCCTGAGCTTGCACCCTGAACTTGCAACAAGGCATAAAGAATTAGAAAGCCACTGGATGAAAACATCCAAGACTAGGTAAATTAGGTCAGGTAAACGGGGCAAAGATCCCAGTATAGGACAAAGAAATAGGAATAGGGACTCTCAGGATGAAAACATCCAAGATGAGTTCAACAAGATTAGGTATTCAGGGCAGAAATGCCCCCCAACTTAGTACAATAGCAGAAAGCTGCTTACATAGGAAGGAAGGACCAAATTAGGTAAACAGGTAAATAGGGCTATAGGCCCCAGTGGGGATGAAGGTGCCCAGAGCAGGGCTAATTAGTAAAAGAAAGATGCCTTGTTGACCCTGAGGTAGCATGCTCTGTCTTTCTTGTCCCCTCGACCAGTTTAGGTAAGCAGAGGTGGGGCCCTATGTCTGCTGTAAACAACTATCTGCCCAGCACCAGGATTTTGTTTTGTATTGACCCAAACCACTAACACAGCATATCTTCGAAACCTCCTTTCCCTCACGCCCATGAGTTAATGATCAAGATTTCATTGTCTCTTTGTGCATGTCCATCATGCTTGTAAGCCTTCTGATCCTAATAAAACCTGAGCAAGGACCTTATTCAGGGCTCTTGTCTCCTCCTGGACATTAGCCTCTCTCGCATTTTTAATCCTGCATCCCACTCTCTTGCTGGACAAGAGACAACTCCAGACCCATAGTCCACAACAATTTACAAACATACTAAAATATCCTTCATGTAGTAGGGAATACTCCTTCAGGGGAAAGGGCTGATGTTTATTCCAGCAACCTCATGGCATCTCTATGTTGTCTTGGCACCTTACCTATGTTGTTGCATTTGAAAATCTTTAAGGACTGGGGCGCCTGGGTGGCGCAGTCGGTTAAGCGTCCGACTTCAGCCAGGTCACGATCTCGCGGTCCGTGAGTTCGAGCCCCGCGTCAGGCTCTGGGCTGGTGGCTCAGAGCCTGGAGCCTGTTTCTGATTCTGTGTCTCCCTCTCTCTCTGCCCCTCCCCCGTTCATGCTCTGTCTCTCTCTGTCCCAAAAATAAATAAAAACGTTGAAAAAAAAAATTAAAAAAAAAAAAAAAAGAAAATCTTTAAGGATTGGCATTAATCATTGTTAGGGAGGATTGTCTTTAGTATAGGAAAAATGGGTAGGCAAAAAATGAGCCAGTCTAACTCCTCTTCTTGCCTTCATAATTTTTCTCCTTGAATTAAACTTCCATACTGCCAAAAGGTTGATCTAGTTAGTAGTTCAGTTAGTGGATCTTATTGTTTTGTTCAACAAAGTAGAACTCTTTGTTGAAATCTCATTTACTAGTTTATAAATCCCTTAAAGAAGTGACTGATGAGCTGGTCCTGCCTCTTTCATGAGTCTCAGTTTTCACAAGTCACCCTAGACTCCAAGGAGCTATTAATAATCTCCTCAAATACCCTGGCTCTCACATTCACACCTTTTCATCTCAGCTGTCTCTGTCTTATTGGCAGAATTATATTATCTGTGGCAAATAATAATGGTAAAAACAACAATAACAACCCTAAAATCTCAAGGGCTAACCAACACAACTTCATTTCTGGTGAACATTCACTGCATTTGGGACAGGCATGTGCTCATCACACACAGGGACCCAACACGCAGAGTAGCCACCACGTGGAGCATTGCCAGTCACAGTGCCAGACAGAAAAGGAAGAAGCTCCATGTCCTGGCTGATCTAGTGGAAGAAAGGAGAAAGTTCCCCAGAGGAGGAAGAACCAAAACTCTGGCTAACAACACTAATGACTACCATACACTGGTCTTCAGGTGAACTCACACAATTCTTTCAAATTTAAGCTCAAATGTTTCTACCTTTTGTGATCACCACCCATAAACCTGCCACTCTTAGAATACTTAGCATATCATACTGAAATTATTAATTTACATGCTAGTTCCCCAACTAAATTATTAGTTTGTTAAATATAGGCAGTGTATCTAATTCTTGCATTTTTCTCTCCGAGGCCATTGTGTGCTTTATTGTGGGGATATTGTTGAATTAGTGAGAAATAAATAAAATCTATCTGGCTAACCAGTTCTTCATTGCTGTGTGACATTTGCCATTAGACATGCAGGCTTTTGGTATAAGGCTATACATTCACTAAAGAGGTCCAACTGTACCCTGAAAAATTATTTCTGCATCATTATAAATGAACCTGCTAGATTTGTCATTTAACAAACATTTATATAACCCTAAATACATACCATGAATATTAACTCATTTAATATGCATATAAACCCATTTTACAGACAAGGAAAGTGAGAACAGAGAATTTAAGGAACTTGGCACAGCACAAATGAAATTTTAGGTCATTTAGCTTCAGACTCCTTGCTCTTGACCACTAGACTGTACTGACATTTTTGAGCAGCATAGCTTCTTAAAAGGATATTTGAGTACTTTGTTTGGGTAATACTAATTGGAAGGCTTTACATTGATCATATCAGTGATACCTAAACACTTGTCTATTTGTAGATTAATATTGGGATTACTGTGTAAGAATCTCCCAAGGAATCAGAAATTCCATTTGGTATATATGAAATTTAGAAATAAACAAAATTCACAGATGATTTTGATGCATAGCCATACTTATAAATCATTGCTTTAAGTTATTTTATCAAAATGTGTTCCTGTAAAGCACAGGAGACTGTTCATTAACTCCCATACTAACAATAGCAGAAAAGGAGTTATCACAATGGGTAATAGTCATAGTAGGATGAAGTCTTAGTTCTTTCCAAAGAAATTTGTTCCAAGTGCACCTGAGTGGCTCAGTCAGCAAGCATCTGACTTCGGCTCAGGTCATGATCTCACAGTTCATGAGTCTGAGTCCCACATTGGGATCTGTGCTGACAGCTTGGAGCCTGGAGACTGCTTCGGATTCTGTGTCTCCCTTTCTCTCTGCTCTTCTCCCACTCATGCTCTGTCTCTGTCTCTCTCAAAAATAAGTAAATATTAAAAAATTAAAAAAAATAATAAATTTGTTCCAGTCATGTGATGAAGGTTGAAAAGTCCCAGGGATATTAGCTCTCCCTGTTGCTAGCTTATGGAAATGTTAGTGCCATACTTAAGAGCATATAATTCTAAGTAGAATTATCTGTCATAATGATAGTGTAATTATATTAAACCAAACAAAGCTAACCAAACAAAGCTCCTCCCCTCATGAAACCTACAGTGTAGGGAGGGCAGGGATCCCAAAAGTATGGGCCATGAGCTCAATCTTCCCACTTTTGCAAATGAAGTTTCACTAGAAGTCAGCCATACCCATTCATTGAAAGATCATCTCTGGCTATTTTCACACTACAACAGCAGAATTAAGTAGTTACATCAGAGACTGGATGACCCCCCAAAGCCTAACATGTTTATTGTCTGGCCTTCCACAGAAAATCTCCTGATTCTGATTTTTTCCATTTCTCGCCCACCTTTTATCACTCAGGCTGGTGTTGGTTCAGGAGTGACTTGAGTAAGCTATTTTTGGATTTTTTTTAACTTCTGAGAACTTCAAAAAGGCAATGGAATCAGTCAACATATTTGGTATTATTCAGATTTCTCATTTTCAGATTTTAAACAGCAGAATTCAATTTATTTAAGACTCAAGAACTGGGGTACCTGGGTGGCTCAGTCAGTTGGGCATCTGGCTTCAGCTCAGGTCATGATCTCACAGCTAGTGGGTTCAAGCCCCGCGTCGGGCTCTGTGCTGACAGCTCAGAGCCTGGAGTCTGCTTCGGATTCTGTGTCTCCTTTTCTCTCTGCCCCTCTCCCACTCGTGCTCTGTTTCTGCCTCTCTCAAAAAGAAGTAAACATTAAAAAATTAAAAAAAAATTAAAAATAAATTTGTTCTAGTCATGTGATGAAGGTTGAAAAGTCCCAGGGATATTAGCTCTCCCTGTTGCTACCTTATGGAAATGTTAGTACCATATTTAAGAGCATATAATTCTAAGTAGAATTATCTGTCATAATGATAATGTAATTATATTAAAATTCTTGACATAAAATGGAAAAATCTTATAAATATATATATTTTTATTTGCCAACAAGTTTTCTTTATACCAGCTAGTATATAAAATATTTTTAAGGAACCCCAATGTATTAAATGAACTGAATAAGCATTACACAGGTGCTTCAAAAATCATAGGGCTGTTTTAGCAACGGGATAATTTAGCTCAACTGACAAAATTAATCTCCACATAAAGGCTTCATGCTAGCCTGAACTACCATACTGTTACATATTATTTATATGGGGTATTCAGCTTAAAATGATCACTTGGTATTATAACAATAAAACATACTGACAGCTTAAAAAAGATATAAGCTAGGAAAGTTTACCTAAAGATAGAATAATAAAATAGATGATATCAAGTCCTTTTTACATTTCAGTGCTGAAATAGTCCATTGGCAAGATATATATTTCTTAAAAATGAAAACACACACACACACACACCTGGTGCCTGCATTTCTGCATATGCGTTTCCAAAATGCCACCAATTAGCTCTAAGATGATAAAATGACCAGTCTACAGGGCTGTATAATGGATGGCATTGCTTTAATTAGTAATAATTGATGTATTTATATGCATTCTAGGTGCAGGATAGTCCTACTAAAGAATCATCGACTCCATATGACACCCCCCAAATCATATCCCAATGAAAGCTAATGACACTCATTAAAATAAAATAGGTTTCATAGAAAGACATTAGGAATTCAAATGATCTTCCATAATATAGGATGTTGTTACTAGACTGCTTTAGCTGTAGTGATGGGAGAGCATATATGAATATTTGGAAGAAGGAAATGTAACATTTGCCTTTGTTGTATTTCACATCTGTCCACATCAAACCTAACCTTATTTTTGTTTCTGCTATGTCCAAATGTTTCAAAGCTCTAGAAGGCCACCATCTCCCTTTGGGCTGGTTCCAAATCCATGTTACCCTCAATAATCATAAACATGATGCCTTAAATTTCTCCACGCTGTAGTTTCATTTTAGATTCCATCCCCCACATTCAGACAGCCACTCCTATGTAGTTCGTGCCCCTGTTGCTGATCCCATTCAGGTCTTCATTGTCCCCTACCTGGTAATTGTGGCAATGGACTCCTGACTCTATTATCACTCCTTTACAATCTTTCTTTCACACTGTGGCCCAATTTACCATCCTAAGTCTCCAGTCAGATAATGTCTGTTCCCTTTAAAAACACTGGAGATTCCTTGTTTTCTACAGAATAAAGTCCAAAACACTCCGCTTCTCATTAGATTTCCTTTGTGCTTTTAGCACGATCCAGTCTTTATAGTTTTATTTCTTCCTATGCCACTCTATCCATGCCACACTCAAGAAAGAACAGACTTTTTTGATATTTCTTCCGATCTAATGTTAGACAACTTTAGCAACAGGAACATTCAAACACTATAATCAGTTATCATTTATAGTTTACCATGTCTATATACTAGTAATTTATTTCTAACAGATATATATATACTAATCATGCTTTCACAAGAGAGATAAACTCTGACTGCCTGTAAGGAGAAATCTTTCATGTTTGGTTGGGAAAGGAAAGGTGAGCTATGATTGCATATTCTGAAATGTGGGTGGTTTCTGTTGACCTGGACCTGAGCAAGTCACAAAGTGATCACGACAGAGAACACACTTACGACCACAGGTAGATGAAATAAGAGGCAAGAGATGGAGGGATGTGGGGAAAGTGGTGAATACATATACTCTGCCATCTTCCATCTTTTGTCAGTATGAGAAAATTATATTCTTGAGGTAAATGTATTTATATAAAATTATACTATTTTTTAGTGACCAAAGAGGTTCCATAATGCAAAGAAGACAAGAATTGTGCCAATGACAAGAAGAATTAGAATATATAATGCTTCTTTGAGCACATAAAACTCTCTGGATTTGAGAATTCAATGGTGGCTTCCAGAATCAGAGACAGTAAGAGGTAACAGAGGACTCAATTCCATGAGGTGAACCCAACTCTAAAGGCCACTGAATGAGGAAGATATAAGGTACATTCATTATATTTTTGAACAACTCAACACCATTAATGCTCTAACACTAATTACCTGATGACAACCGGATGACACTGCAATTTAATTCTGTTCTCACCACTAATTACCTAGAGTCAGTGTAAAATCCCACAGGTATAAGGTCTCAGTCCCACAAGACTGCTCTCCACTTCAGATGCCAACCCAACTTTTAGGAGCCACTTGCACTTATGACAAGCTGGCTATAAATTGGAGGGTTTCCACAAATCTGTCAGGTTCAAGAATTCACTACAATGACTCACAGAACTCATTCAAAGCACTGTTCTTTTTATTGCAGTTTTCTTATAAGCACTACACATAGGACAAGGTCTGGAAGTGTCCCAGACACAGAACTGCCATGCCTGCTCTCTATGAAGTCAGGGAATATCACCCCACGAACCAACCAGGAAGTTCTACCATGTCTTGGTGTCCAGAGTTTTTAGTGAGCATATAAGCATGGTTGATTAAATCATTGGCCAGGTGACTGAATTCCATCTGTATTACCCCCTATACTTAGAGGTCAGGCTGCTCAAAGTTCCAAACTGTTAATCTTTTAGTTGGGATATGTCATTCTGAAATTATCGAGGGGCCCACCTAGTCACCTCATTAGCATTAAGAAAACATTCCTATTACTTAGGAAATTCTAGGACTCCATGGGACAAGCACCAGATATATTCTCCAGCGTAACACCATTGTTTCATCATGGAGCAAATTTTGTCAACAAAATTCTGCATTATTTTAAAATACTTTTCATTTATTAGATTTACACAGTGTGCCAGAAATAAAAATAGTACAAGACACATCCATATACCCTTTATTTAGTTTCATCTTTTATTAACATTTAACCTTATGTGGTTACTTCACCATTCTCTCTTCCTCCTTTCCTCCCTACCTTTCTCCACACACACACATACACACACACATACTTTTTCCCTCAACCATTTCAGGATACATTACATGTACCATCTGCACTACTCTTAATGTTATGATAAAAGTTTTTTCTATTAAAAGACTTCTCTTTACCCATGAAAATGTGATTATGTTTATTAATTTATTTTTCTATTTTGTATTGCTGGTACTTATTTACATGTCCATCTTTACTCAGTGTGATAAAAGGCCTCTTAAGGGCCCAGCAATCTTTATTTTTAAGAACTACCTCCACATTATCCTGACTCAGGTAATCTTTTTTTAAAAAAAGCTTTGTGGGGCGCCTGGGTGGCGCAGTCGGTTAAGCGTCCGACTTCAGCCAGGTCACGATCTCGCGGTCCGTGAGTTCGAGCCCCGCGTCGGGCTCTGGGCTGATGGCTCAGAGCCTGGAGCCTGTTTCCGATTCTGTGTCTCCCTCTCTCTCTGTCCCTCCCCCGTTCATGCTCTGTCTCTCTCTGTCCCAAAAATAAATAAACGTTGAAAAAAAAAAAATTAAAAAAAAAAAAAAAAAGCTTTGAGTAGAGTGACATTTTTAAATCATCTCTACATCTGACATCATGTCTAACTAGTGCTTAGTAAATGTTATTAAAAGGGAAATATTTTATAAAGGAAATTATTTCATAAAGTTCTCTTAGCCCTTCAGTATGCAAACATTGATGGATTAGATCATATTTACCATATGCATAATTCTCTTTTATAATGAAAAATGGCAAAATGAGATACTAGCCGGTTACTATATATTCTCTAAAGTCAGAAATACTATCACAAGTATTTTTAATTTAGTTCAATCTCTATGTGAGGTTAGATTCCCTAAAAAGAAAAGCTGACAAAGATTCAAGTCCATGTGATTCTTTAAGGAAGTGCCTTCAGGAGTAAGAGCATGACGGAAGCAGGACAGGGAAAGGAAAAGAGGAAAGCCAACATGTATCTCAGCTTGAGTCTAGCTTTAGCCTGACCTCCATGGGAGCTCTGGAACATAAATTGTGCTACACAGAGGAAAAACCCAAAGTCAAGAAGCTGGCAATTTGTATTTTCATGTTGGTCAGTCAGTTGATACAACTAGTTGTGGAGGTGAGGAACATAAGGCAAGATAGCTCCCATTTGGCTGAAGATGATTCTCTCTAGAGAACAGTGCAATCATGAGCATTAGCAACCAACACTCACAGCAGCTGGGGAACACGTACACCAGGCTGGTGAAGAGGATCTGGGAGAGGCACCAACAGTGTCCACTACAGCCCCGATATCTAAACAATTATTTATTTAATATTTAGCCAGGATCCAGAGTGTTCTGAACACTGTGAGGTCTCTTTAGGTGCCCCGATACATTTTAAAAGTTAACATAATGTTTTTGAGGTAGTCCTTGAAATATTCTCACTTTTATGACTCTTAACTAGTAATTAAGCTTTATAACTGAATAGGTAGCTATTAAAAAAGGGATTTCAGGCATTATGTACAATAACATGGTTCTGCAGAATAGAGATGATTATCTACACTTTCAATGTATACCAGACACTGCCCCTTCCTTCCTTTCACTATCTTTAATTGAAGGTGTTTATTCAAGTATCCCTTCTCCACTTAAATGCAGCCTTTTTGTAGGCAATATTTGCATTTTATTCAAATATACACTAGTGTTGGCATTTCTATTCAGTACGCACTCAATTCATGACTAATGAGTAACTAAAGTTATGTATGAATGTATACAACTGTAATGATATGGTGCTTAGATTGAAAATTCTTTTAGTACATCTGAGAAGGAAGACAAACATATGGAATAGTAATTAGTTTAAATAAGACATAATTTACTTCTAAAATTGGTTAGAAGAGCTGTGTCTAGGAAACTAATGAAATGATAAGACAGTCAATCTTGGTGAGATATTTTTCAGGCTGAGAATCAACAGGGATGAATAATCTGGTTGTTAAAACATCTAAATAGAACAATAAGCCCCTGCTTGCAGGGAAAAGATAGCAATGAACTGAAATAGCTCATTCCAAAAAACTGTGTAAGTACGTATTTTCAGGTGGTGGATTAAATATGGACGTGGGAGAGGAAACTGTTTTACTTCTAAGCTTGCACATTTGCACATCAATTTTTTTTTCAATTTGTCAGATTCTTGGTACAGATGGTGTACCAGGTGGTTTACAAATGTGTCTAACAACAATGAAAATCCAAAGTCATCACTCCTTCCCTGCAGATGTTGATTTTTGTTCTTAGGGCAGCTACCAAGATCAATAATATCTTTCCCCCTTAAAATAATAACACACATTTGACTTTCAGTTTATTTATGCTGAAACTTTAATCCAAAATCATTTTAAGTTGCTTATAATGATATTTCAAAGTGAAAATACTCTTCATTTAGTTGTTCTGAGTGTTTGGCTTTCGTTTTCTGAATATTTTTGTAGTTGCCTTAATGATGATTATTGAAGCTGGGCTCTAGTCTTTATCTCTGCACCTAATATGAATCCTCATTTTCTATCTCACACCATTAATGGCCAGATCTTAGGATCCAGGACTCATTACAACAAAAGCTGCAATACACAGATGGCATGTAGTAGAAATGATGTTGGGGCTTTGCCAACACTGATACTTTGGGTAGCAAGGAGGAACGTTGGGACAAGCATAGAGGATGGTGACGAGATAGCCCAGGTAAGCATTAGATTCGACCTCTTCTAGATAAGCTGCTTAGATACTAACCAATATAATTGGAGGATTACAGGAAATCATATGCAGTGAATTAGTCGACATAGTAGTTAAACTCAATTACTCCTTTTTCTTTAAATTTTACACCTATTTTTATTATCTTTATAGAAAATTGTCCCTTACATATTATTCCTAAGTTAACAAATGCTTATTGAACAATAATCATGGACTAAATATCTGAAGTATTAGAAGTGACTTTTTATTAAGTTGGATATTGCATAAATTCATTTGAGTTGCACCAGTGTATAAACATTGATATTTAAAAGAGCTTGGAATTCAGAGGCTATGAGAGGAAGGACAGTTTCCTCAACTCTCATTTCAGGGCCTGAGTTGTAGATTCAAGAAGGAATGGATGAATAGTGGTGACCTCTGTGAATATTTGCTAAATATGGAGTATAAATTCCTTAAATTTGCTCTGATTTGTATAGAAAATGCGTAGGGGTGTATCATGTTATAAAGAACAAACTAATACCAGGATAAATCCTGCTTTAATAAGCAGAGAGCTCCTTCTGTATGGCAGATACTACATTGGGTACAAGGAACTCAATGATGAAATAAACATGGTCTCTTGGTTTCATGGGGCTTATAGTCCTGTGGGTCTCAACCAGGAGTGATTAATCTCCTTAGGTGGGGTGTGGAAAAGTGGCAAGAGGTGAATGTGTGTATATGTAGTGGGGGGAGGAGAGAGCTTGGGTGCTACTGACTGACATAATGATTGGGCAGTGCTGTGGATCTTTAGTGGTTAAGTTCTAGGTATGATAAACGTCCTGCACTGCCTTGGAGAGACCCATATAATGAAGAATTGCCTGCCCAAAGTGTTAATAGTGTTTCTCCTGAAGAAACACTATAGGAGAGAAAGACAATGCACACCTAAAATATCACATAATTCATATAAATTAAAATATAGCATCACAGCTCATATCAGGGATATTACAATATATAATTAAGATGTCTAACCCAACTTTAGAGCTTTAGAGAATTAAGGAATTCCTTTTGCCAGATACCAGCAACTAAAGGATGAACAAATTTAATCGCATGAAATAGGATTAAACAGATGTCCTGTATAAGGAACAAACAGAAATTTGCATAGAGGTGATATGATTGCTAGGTGGGAAGTAGGAAGAGATGAAGCTTGACCAAAGGCTAGGGCCAGGTTATTTAAGGCCTTATAAGTTATGTGACAGATACCTGCATTTTACCCTGAGGAAAACAGAAAATCATTGAAGAATTTTCATTTAGAGAGTGATATGACCATAGACCATAGGTGTAGCATAAGTTCTTTTCACTGATAGGTTGTAGAATAAATGGGATGATCTCTCACTATCTGTTTACCTTTCTAATAGTAGAAAGCACTAAACACTAAGTATAAGCACTAAGAAAGATGAAAAAAGGAGTAGACAAGAGAAGACAAACATTGTAACAGAACATAAACTAGATGCTCAATATGGAAAGAACACTTTTCCTGCCTGGACCTTCACACCGCCTGATAGAGATATAATGCAAGCCACATACATAACCCTAGATTTACAAGTAGCCACATTAAAAAAAATTACAAAGAAATAGGTGAAATTCATAACAATAATACATATTTTTAACTTAACTGAATATATTCAAATATCATTTTTAAATGCAACTAATATAAAAATTTATGATACAGTTTACATTGTTTGTTTTTAAATTTTTATACCTAATATTGGAAATGCAGCATGCATTTTCTACTTATAGCACATCTCAGTTTGGACCAGTCAGATTGTATGTGCTAGCCATATGTGGATAGTGCTTACCATATTGGAGAGCATAGGCATGATATTTATTACTGAAGAAAGAACAACAAAAAGTTGATATTTGCTATATAATTGAATAGAACTTAGGTTTTTCAAATCAGGTTTCTTAGGAAACTGAACAAAAGCAAAATCCCTCTTTGTAAACATCAATTAAAAGGAAGAAAGAAGGAACATATCATGATTCATTTTCTGTCTGTGGGTAACTCTATTAGGCAAACTTCATGTAACAAATTAATGATTGTGTTCTTCATAAATCAGGATGTATAGTTTCATTGATTTTTCCAAATGACTATTATAAAACCTAACAATAAGCAAAAATTCCTATTTATTTTAATGCTTTGCTTGTGTGAATGTTCAAATTCTGAGATAGGTGTAAATAGATTTGGAAAAGGAAAAGTATTCATTCAAAACCCAATGTCCTGGAATACAGTTAATTTCATCATCATTTCCATTTAAAATATTACATGCTGTTTAAAGTCATGGTGAAGATTCAAGGAGTTAAATATATGTAATGAACTAGACCTTACCTGTGGCACAGAAGTGCTGAATAAGACATAGGTGTCTCTGTTTTTGAATTAAATTGTTAGAGATAAAAATAGTCAGTGTTTGCCTTTATGCAGGGACCTTTCTGCCTTGCTCTTTTCTTATGCAGAGAGTTCTCCTGACTTGACTCTACCTGTATTAAATTTTTAATCTCTTGTCATTCATTTCCCTCCTTAAGGCTTCGATTAAATCAATAAAGTTATCTTTTATACAGGTGTTAATACCTTTAATACAGGTGTTAATCTCTCCTGTAAGCACTTCATAATACATAATTTGTAGATGTTGCTTGAGTGTTTTCTTTTATTAGTATGGGGTCATATGGAGTTTCTGTATTCCATCACTGCAGAGGACCTTCAGTATGTTTTCTCCTTGAACACCAAAGGAACTTTGATCCCCTTTACTGCTTATGTTTGTTAAGGGTGATAAAGCCTCAGATGTACTCAGGAATATATCAGCCAGAACAAACATAGGAAGAGGTGGGAGTGAGACTCCTTCCTGGGACCACTAGCAACTAATCTTGAAGCAGATACTTTGCTGGCTCACTGGGATGCCACCTATGGGATGATTATCTCTGAGTTTCTTCAGATAAAAGACATTTTAAACCCAAACAAACATTAACATCTGGGTACGTTGAGTAAGCCTATGAAATACTACATACAACTGTTAAATATAATTCCTTGTGCTTACTTTTGCTTTTACATTTCAGAATTCCTCTGTATGCATTCTCTATTTGGACATTTGGGCAACCCCTATCCTCCCTTATCCAAATATACACTTTCATACTTAGAGTACAGACCCAGATCAGGCACCCTTTGCCTTTGAACTAACAAACCTTGCCTTGGCTCTATAATAGCTACATTCAGTCCTTTATGTGTGCATGTATATTAGGTATTGGATCAGTAAGATTTTAACTCTTTGAGGTAGCACTGCATTTCACAGATTTCTACTCTGGCACCATATTTTATATGTAGTTATGTTTTATAAATTTTTCCTATAAAACTTCTAAGAAACCAGAAACTTTTGTAAATTTTTTAAAACTTAAACTAAAGGAAATGACATGAACTTACAAAGAATACTGCATTTGGAGCAATTCTTTATAACTGCCTCCAGATAGAAGTAAAGCTGTGACAGATTTGGAAACTCTGAAGGGAGATTTCTTAAATGGTTTTTTGAGTGGTGAGGTATTTTAAATGAAAACTTCATAGAAACATTGTCTATTGGCACAGTGTTTTATGTTGCAAGTACTGGCTGCTTGACTTTCCTGTGTTTCTGACAATTTGTAGACAACAGACAAAAATCCCCAAATGGACTTATGCTTCACATAAAAATGTTGAATGTGTTGAGGTTTTCACAAAGAATATATTTACCTGATGTGAGTATATTGAAGCTGGGCTGCCATTTAAGGAAGAACTCTATGCCACAGACAGGAATTCTGCTTCTATAACAGCACAATTGTAAACTGGCAATGGTAATAGATATCTTGGGAAGTTAAGAGTCCAAATTTATGCAGTTTTTTTTTGGGGGGAAGAAACCCATTTAATTCCCATTCTTTAATCTCATATTTTGTTTGTTTAAAATTGTATACAAAGAATAAAAATGTACAGGGTTTAAAACTGTCCTTGGCATTCATTCGTTGGTGAACTTGAACAGGTCAGTTGACCTACCGGATCTCAGTGTCCTTATCTGTAAAGTGAGGCTAAGAGTTGTAAAGACAACCGTCAGGTTGTCCTCACTCCTCAGCTAGTTGAAAGGCCATGGTCAACCATTATAATCCCTCCCTTGCATGTGTTCTCAGAAGTGATGCTGTGCCCTTCTCAGTTCATCACCAATGCACATGTCAGCTACTCCCAGTTTTGGTGACATTAATCACTTGGTTAAGGTGGTGTCCACCAGGGATCTGCAACATAAAGTTAACATTTTATCTTTTTAATTAATTATTACTTTGAGAAAATGTTAATATGCTTATCAGTCACCCACTAATTTATGAATTCCTTGATGATTGTTTAACTGTACCATGCCTTCTGTATCTAAAAGAGATTTTCCTTCTTTCCATTAATTTATTCATTTTTTTTATATCCATAAAGATTCATGGATTCTTACTTTATTCATTGCTTTCATTATTTATTTTGATACTCAAATTGTCCCAAGTTTGGCAAGTGGAAGCACCTTCAACCTGGTCTCTGTGTGTTTTTGATATGTGCCATGAACATTGTCATGCTTTCTCTGGAGCAACAATACAATCTAGGTTCATTCACTGCCTTAGTGTGGGAGTCAGTCTTTCTTTCTAAGGACTCCTGTTTCTTTTAAGGGAGAAAGATATTAAAGATCTGGTATAGTCCCAATAGTTTATTTTTACTTTTGCTTCCCTTGCCTGAGGAGACACATCTAGAAGAATGCTTCTATGGCTGATGTCAAAGAAATTACTGCCTATATTTTCTTCTAGGATTTTTATAATTTCAGGTCTCACATTTAGGTCTTTAACTCATTTTGAGTTTATTTTTTGTTTTGGTGTAAGAAAATTATCCAATTTCATTTTTTTTTTTTTTAATTTTGAGAGAAACCATGAGCTAGGGAGGGGCAGAGACTGAGGGGGAGAGTGAGAATCCTATGCAGGCTCCATGCTGTCAGCATAGAGCTTGATGTGGGGCTGTTTCATGAACTGTGAGATCATGACTTGAGCCAAAACCAAGAGTCAGATTCTTAATGGAATGAGCCACCTAGGTGGTCCAGTTTCATTCGTTTGCATATAACTGTCCAGTTTTCCCACCACCATTTGTTAAAGAGACTGTCTTTTTTCCATTGTATATTCTTGCCCTCTTTTGTTATATATTACTTGACTATAAAAGTGTGGGTTTACTTCTGGACTCTCTATTCTGTTCCTTTGATACACATGCCCATTTTTGTGCCAGTATCAAACTGTTCAGATTACTACAGCTTTGTAGTATATCTTGAAGTCTGGAATTGTGATACTCTAGCATTATTGTTCTTTTTCAAGCTTGTTTTGGATATTCAGGATCTTTTGTAGTTCATTACAAATTTTAGGAGTATTTGTTATGGTTCTGTGAAAAATGTTTTTGGTATTTTGATCGGGATTATGTTAAATCTGTAGATTGCCTTGGGTAGTATGGACATTTTAACAATATTGGTTCTTCCAGTTCATGAGCATGGAATATCTTTCCATTTGTTTGTGTCATCTTCAATTTATTTCATCAATATCCTTAAACAATTTTGTTAATGTATTTCTTTTTGAGAGAGAGAGAGAGAGAGAGAGAAAGCGGGAGAGCAACAGAGAGAGAGAGAGAGAGAGAGAGAGAGAGACAGGATCCGAAGCAGGATCCAGGTTCCGAGCTGTCCAACATGGGGCTCGAACCCACGAACCGTGAGATCATGACCTGAGCTGAAGTCGGATGCTCAACTGACTGAGCCACCCAGGGGTCCCTTTTTCATCAATATTTTTTATACACCAAAATAAAAAGCTTTTGCAAGGCCAAGGAAAAACAAAACAAAACAAAACAGCAACCTACTGCATGGGAGGAGATATTTGCAAATGATACATCCAATAAGGAGTTAACATCCAAAATATATAAAGAACTTAGAGGGGTGCCTGGGTGGCTCAGTCGGGTAAGCATCTGACTTCGGCTCAGGTCATGATCTTGCGGTTTGTGAGTTGGAGCCCCGCACTGGGCTCTGTGCTGTCAGCTCAGAACCTGGAGCCTGCTTCAGATACTGTGTCTCCCTCTCTTTCTGCCCCTCCCCAGATCATGCTCTGTCTCTCTCTGTCTCTCAAAAAAAAATAAACATTAAAAAAAAATTTACTTATACAACTCAACTCAACACCAAAAAGACATATAATCTTTGGGCAGAGAAACTGAAAAGACATTTTTCCAAAGAAGACATACAGATAGCTAGCAGATACATGAAAAGATGCTCAACATCATTAATCATCAGGGAAATGTGAGTTAAAATCACAATTAGATATTACTTTGCACTGAACAGAATGACTAAAATCAAAAACACAATAAATAACAAGTGTTGATGAGGGTGTGGGGGAAAAAAGGAACTTTTATGCAAAGCTGGTATGAATATAAATTGGTGCAGCCTTTGTAGGAAATAGTATGGAAGTTCCTCAAAAAAATTAAAAATAGAAATGCCATAGGATCCAATAATTCCAATGCTGGGTATTTACTCAAAGATAAATGAAAAAAACAATTTGAAAAGATATATGCATCCCTATTTATTGTAGAATTATTTACCAACAGTGAAGATATGAAAGCAACCCAAATGTCCATCAATAAATTAATGGGTAAAGAAGATGTGGTATATATACACAATGGAATATTACTCAACCATAATAAAATCTTGCCATTTGCAAAAGATGGATGGACCTACGGGGTATAATGCAAAGTAAAATAAGTCTGTGAGAGGAAGACAAATACCATATGATTTCACTCATATGTGGAATTTAAGAAACAAAACAAACAAAGAAGAAAAGAGCCAAAAAACATAATTTAAACATAGAGAACAAACTGGTGATTGCCAGAGGAGAGGTAAGAGGGAGAGAGCTAAAATAGACAAAGGGTTTAAAATTATACTTATCTCTGGGTAAGGGACATCAAAGAATCTACTCCTGAAATCATTGTTGCACTATATGCTAACTAATTTGGATGTAAATTTTAAAAAATTAAAAATAAAATTAAAAAATAAAATAAAATATCCATGGGGGGGCGGGAACATATCCATCACCTAAAAAAAAAAGTATATTTATCTCAATGAGCACAGAAAAATGTATAGAATTATTGAATCATATTGTATGTATACCTAATATAATACTGTGAGCTAATTATGCTTGAATAAAAAAAATCTTAAAAAAAAAAGAAATGAAGATCTGAGTGTTAAGTGTTATTCTTGCTACTGATGCTTCATTGTTTCTTGGCTTTCTCTGGCTGAGAGTTTCTGTATGATGAATGGATGTTTTTGTTTTGAGGAAAGAAGCAGAATTAATCATAGGACTCACATAGTGTTTTTCCCTTTTCTCAAGTATCACAATCCTGCACTTCATATTTTGACAGCAAACATATAATTTACACATTTTGTGCAGTCTTGCTTTGTATTCTATGTAAAGATAAGCAGGTACCAGTTATGGTATGGCCCTGAGTAAGTTTTTGGTTTGTTTTACAATAAGTGAAAGACTATTAAAGGATAAAAACTTTAAAAAACTTTAAAAAACTTAAAAAAATTCAAGTCTGCTTAGGGGAAACAAAGGCAACATTAATAGAACAATTATCATAACATGTCAAATTTATCATGAGCTTAAGTCCTGACAAATACCACATGGTCAGAGTTTCCACAGGCATAAAATTTGGCCTCTGAAGGACATCAAGTAAACATGATGCCTTTCCTCAATCAACTCTGTCTTCTTAAAAGTTTTTTAAGAAGGACTTTTTGCAAAGTCCTACTGCTCTTCAAATTCAGGCAGAAAAGTCAAGGAGATGGAGAAGAATGCAGGTTTGTACATTTCACAGCTTTCCATTTGTTCCCTCTTCATAAACACATCAGAATTAGAACATTTCATCTTTTTTATGGTACCTTAAGACTGAAGAGAGGTAAGCTAAGGAGGTGTGACATATTTCGACAGGCATATCAAGCTTTTCTTCCCATATAAGTAATTCTACTCAAAGAGTAAATATTTTTAAACTATGTAACTTCTTTCTCAAAGATATTGACAAGTTGCACTATTTTATTCTTTCAGGCACCTAGTTAATGTTCACTAGTCAAGTGGGTAATAAAACATTTGATGGGGGCACCTGGATGGCTCAGCTGGTTAAGCATCTGACTTCAGCTCAGGTCATGATCTCATGGTTCGTGAGTTTGAGTCCCGTGTTGGTCTCTGCTGACAGCTTGTAGCCTGAAGCCTGTTTCAGATTCTGTGTCTCCTTCTCTCTCTGCCCCTCCCTGTCTTGTGGTCTGTTTCTCTCTCTCAAAAGTAAACATTAAAAAAATTTTTTTAAAGAATAGCTGTAAAAAATATGTCATTTGATAAAGGTGGCAGAGACTAATTTCTCTATCTATTATTTCATCAATAAGGTTAACAGCTGAGAGTAAAAAACTACCTATAAATCTTAGCTATGCTATTATTATGACAGTCATTTAGTCTGGTAAAATAATTTACTTATTACCATAATATAATCAGTGATTCATTTCTAATATTTCATTATGTCTTTATTAGCCTAATAAGAGAACTTGTAGCCAAGGCACAATCCAAGGGAAGAAAATTGTAGAAAAACTAAAACCTTGTATCAATACTTCATGTTACTCTGTGTGTCAACTTTAGTTGTAGTTATTAATTCTATTTTCATTCATTATTCACTCTTTAGCTTATAGATGAAATTTGCAACAGGGCTGGGGAATACACCAACATACTGTACCACTTTCAAATAAAATTTGGAGCTGAAGTTATATTTATTCAGTAAATAATTATTAATTATATCATGCACAAATCACGTGTTTAGATATATGGGAAAGTATATAAATATATGAGGGGGTCCTTCTGGACCTTATAATTATATTGAAAAGTCAAGTTATACCTTGGCAAAGTATTGCAAAGTATCTTCAGATATATTATTCTTTCTTCTGATTATTAAGTATTATTTTTATTATCCAATTTTATATTGAAACATTAATGACAGACAATAACAACAACAAATACCCCAACATAAGAACATGAGTAGCCTTTCTGAGGCTACATGGCTTATGTGATGAAAGCTGAAGGCTAACTCAAGTCTTCTGACTTAAAAACCTTATGTCTTAAAACTACACTAGCTGGGAAAGTATTATATTAGTCAAATGATTGTTGTTATCTGAGTCTTGTGGGTGGTTTCTGAAAGTTAGCCTTACAGAGGTCATGAGGGCTGGGCTGGGACCTGAATAATGAATGGAGTTTCATAGAGAATGGAGGATGAGGAGACCCTTGGGTGAAGGTGAAAAATGATGGGCAAAAGACTCAAGAGCATGCCAGCTACTATTTTTATGAATATTCCAATGAGAAGAAAAGAACAAGATTAAAGGCCCAGAAATCCAAGAAGTGTCAGGTCTGCAACATGTGTCAGTCATATAAGAAAAATCAACCATTCTTAGTTCTGTTTCTAGGGGAAAGAATCCTATACGTGGGGTTATTATGAAGGAGGGGTCTAACTGGAAAGCTTCTTGATGGGACTTCATGGCAAGACATTTTATATCCAGCAAAACCAACCCTTTCTGACTCTCTTTGGAAGCTTTTGAAATGACACAGTGACTTTTCTCAAGGCTACTCATTTTCAGGGTGAGAATCTTGCTCACAGGAAAGCGTATTTTCAACTCCTTCTGAGACTCCCACAGAGGCTCAGCCTTAATCACAGGGAGAAAATGATTGCCCATGCATTGTGACTTCAGAGGCAGCAGAATGGAAAGAGAATAGAACACAGAAGATCTGAGCATTTAAAACTGGCACTGTGAATAAACTGCTTAAGTTTTCTGAGTCTCGGTTTATGCATTTACTTTAAAACTGGAATTAATGCCTTCCTGACTGACTTCCCCACTTCCTTATATTACTGAAAGGGCCTTCCTTATTCAGTAGTTCCCATCTCCTAATACTTTTATTTTTACGGGTCTTGGTATTCATTTTTAAACCATCTCTCTACAATAACAACAGGAAATGTATTTAAGCCAGCAGGGTGCATACTGGCCAGAACTGTTGATATCACTACTTATGATGCCAGGCAGCTTCCTCATATTCTTTTGTAAAGGGAGATTTCAAAATGGAGCAAGCAAGCCTAGCTAAGAGAGTCTCTTTTAAAATAGGATTGGAAAGCCGTAAGAGGAGGAATTTATGCACATCCTCGGCAGAGAAATTATAAACTTTTTGCCAGCTGCAAGCCCTCAGCCTGTATTTAACCCCCTCCTCACCAGGACACTTGAATCTTTCCTATTCTTCACTTTGAAAATAGCCAACAAGATTTGACAAGTCTCAATTTCTCATTTGCATATTAACTCTACTCATTCTTGTTAACCTATTTTCTAATTTTTTTTATTTATTTTTTATTTTTTAAAATTTACATCCAAATTAGTTAGTATATAGTGAAGCAATGATTTCAGTAGATTCCTTAATGCCCCTTACCCATTTAGCCTATCACCCTCCCACACCCCCTCCAGTGACCCTGTTTGTTCTTCATATTTAGGAGTCTCTTCTGTTTTGTCCCCCTCCGTTTTTATATTATTTTTGTTTCCCTTCCCTTATGCTCATCTGTTTTGTCTCTTAAAGTCCTCATATGAGTGAAGTCATATGATTTTTGTCTTTCTCTGACTAATTTCACTTAGCATAATACCCTCCAGTTCCATCTTCTAAATTTTTTTTTAATGTTTATTCATTTTGGGGAGATAGAGAGACAGAGTGGGGGAGGGGCAGAGAGAAGGAGACACAGAATCCCAAGCAAGCTCCAGGCTCTCAGCCGGTTAGCACAGAGCCCCACGTGGGGCTTGAACCCACAAAGTGCGGGATCACGAACTGGGCTGAAGTCCGATGCTCAAGGGACTGAGCCACGCAGGCACCCCCCTGTTAACCTATTTTCAGTCCTTGTTTTGCATAGAGGACCTAAATGAGAATTGCACTCATGACCTTTTGTCTTTATAAGTCTGTCCCTCTTTGTCTTCCTAGGAACATGAGTCAGCTTTCTACCTGAATCTGTCTCCCAAATTGCAACTCCAATTGCCCCAATAAATGCCTGTTTGTTTAAATTTTCAGTGAATTATTTCTTGGTTGACATTTCCATTCTCATTCCCATGGTCTTGGTTCAGGCTCACAACATTTCTGGCCTACATTTTTCCAACAACTCCTCGGCCTGCTTTGTAAGACCAGCCTACCCCCTTTTGAATGCTTCTTCTCACTCATTGAGAGTACTTGTTTACCGTCCTACTCAAAGCCCTTTAGTCCCACTGACCCTCCTCCCCACTTCCGCATCCCTAAGAAAAAAACCTAAGTTACTTACGCTTGATACAACACATAGGACATGCCATGATCTGTCCTCTTACTGTCTCCCCAAGAACACACAAACGCTAAGAAAGAAAGGCTAAATCTCACACTTAAATTCAGGTTTTCTTACTCCTACACCAGGGGTAAAAAAAATTTTTTTAAGTTTGTTTACTTATTTTTTTCTGAAAGAGACAGAGCATGTGAGCTTGTACAAGTGGGGGAAGGGCAGAGACAGAAGGAGAGAAAGACCAGGACTTTTTTTGTGTGCATGATGTTGGTAAAAGGTATAATCCATGAAGAAAATGTTATTATACAAGTAACTACATGACATCAATAGTACTGCTGTTACAGAACCTGGTCTGAATCACCCGGTGGAAGAACCAAGTGGCACTAAGAGATCTTAGAAGCAGGAGGTTTATTTCACACCTGGGGCTCAGAGGCGATCACTCTCCAGAGGTCTGAGCCTCCTGAGTGTTAGCAGAGGGAACAATGTATAGTCTGTTACTTCCACATTCCTCATTAGTAGTAATTTGGCATTCCAGCCAAGTGGGGTAGAAAGAACCCGGAAGGGGAGTCTCCCATCAGGAACTGGAATTTCTGTATTAGTTCTGTTGGCCATCATGTAACAGATTTTTCCCTATCACCCCTAACATTTCAACATTTTTACCAAAGAAAAACATGTAAGTAGAAAATAATGTATATTAGCCAAATTCATCAAAATATCATGATAACTATAATTAATCAATACATACTATTGCCAGGCATGATGAAGAGAATGATGAAGGAAGGAGAAAAATGTTTACCTGTAGCCCAGAAGGCTGACCTATAGCCTGCATACTTCCCATAAGGATCATATATCGGCTAGTTGCTGCATTCTTAAAGGGTCTCATCATGCCTATAAATATCACAGATATTTAACATCAAACTGAATGATAGGCACCAGAGAAATCTTGTGGAAGTAGTTTTGTGAGTAAAAATTCAAAGAAAACATTTATGACCTAATACTCCCTGAACATCTCCTCCCCCTTGAGCACTAAGCATACAGCCACCACCAGCTTCATACAGCAAAGGTGTAGCTTTTTCTGCCCATGGGTCCTGTCCCCATGGTACTTAAGTAAGCTTACTAAGCTAGAACATACAATATCTCAAGAATTCTTTAACTGTTCCACTCAATGTTACCCCAACGGAACTTTGCACACAGTATCTAATTTAATTCTCGTTGTAAGCAGATAAACAGGTGCCACTTTATCCCTGTTTTATACATGAAGAAATAGATACTGTTGCTTTTTCAAATTCAAACAACTAATGAGTAACGAGTGCATGTAACTGTACTTTTAACCACTAAGATCTGTGGTTCACTAAGGTAGCCACCCGACTCAGGGGATGAGTGTGTGGTACAATAACATTTAACATCTAGTACAATATAAAAGAAACTGCATGTTTAAAATTAGATGTCATCAGTTAAAACAAATCATGGACATATTACTTTTTTAGTTTCCTCAGTGGACACATTCACACTTCTAGGTTTCTAAGTATCCCACATTTTCCCAAAATAAAACTGACAATAATATTGTTTATAATTAATTTTAAATATATAAAGATAATATTTTCCATTTATTGAAGTTATTGGGTATATTTTGTGGTTGTAGGTCTTCCTGAACTATTTATCAAACATCTCTATGGTTTATTTTTTAAAGATATTTAACTATGAGAATGTACTAAATTATGCCATTCATGAATCTAAGCAGTTCTTGACATAAAACATTTTCCCACCTTAAATTCAATTGGTATGTTCTAAAAAGAGATTTTAAATTAATCTTTGACATGTGGATTAAATTTTCACATTTTAAGAGGAAATGGTGCTGTATAGCCATGCTTCCTCCTGATACCTAATTATCTTCTCTCTCACCTGAGTAAAATTAATTGTCCTGGACACCTACATTCAAATGATGTGTGCACTGTGTAAAAGAAAGGAAGATAATAAATTTCTTTTCACCACTTTCTAATTGATGTCTCTTGTCATTGATCAATCCCCCTGTTATGTGATAGTTTAAACTTCTATTTTCCATAATACTTGGAGGATTTTTCCCAATCAAAAATAGGTGCTGACACATGCCTTAGGAACTCTGGGAGTGAATCTCTTCCCATTTATTTAAGTAAAAAATACACGTGAAAACCCTCCCTCTCAAGACTGTTGAAGCCAGGGGGCTGTTTGAGGAGTCCTTTGGTGAACCTGATGAAAATACCGCTGAGAATCTTCTTTACAAAGCTAATGTTTAAAGACATTACAAATCTCACATTGACCTTTGCTTTGTAGAACAAGTGCTTTGCTTTGCTTAAAGTGCATAGGTGGGTTCCACACAGGAAGTTCCTCATTGTGGATAGTCTTGCTGAAAGAAACTCATTCTAATGCAATAAATACTCAACATCTCTCTCTGTTAAAAAAAAATGATGTTCTCTGATGACATCCTTTGAAATTCTGCTTCTTTGTATAGAGGAAGGAGAATTCTACTGGGTGAAATATAAAAACAATAATCTAGAATTCAGTTTCTTGGTGGCCTTGGAGAAAATGATTAGAAACAATCAAGAGTGATTGTTTCTTTTATTTATTTGATTTCTCTCTTTCACTCCCCCTTGCCATTTTATTATTTCCTTTTTAAAATTTAATTACAGGGTACCTGGGTGGCTCAGTTGGTTAAGCGTCCAACTCTTGATTTCCGCTCAAGTCATGATGTCACGGTTTGTGGGTCTGAGCCCCGCATGGGTCTCTGTGCTGAACAGTGATAGCCCTGAGACTACTTGGGATTCTCTTTCTCTCCTTCTCTCTCTGACCCTTCCCTGCTTACTCTCAATCTTTCTCAAAAATAAGTAAACATTAAAAAAAAAAAACTACAGAAATGTCCCAAGGCTGATACAAAATATATTTGTGTACTCAGAACTATAAGATGTTGCATTTTATATAAAATAACATATTACTTGAGATAGTGCCTGAGATTCTCTTCAAATATGTACATAATGCCAAAAGGGAAGCAAATGGGAGTATAGATGTAACAAATTAATGGGATTGACATCGTTGAATCTAGGGTGTTGGACACATGACTATTCTGTGTACTTTGGTGTATGTTTCTATTTTTCATGACAAAAACTTTAAAATTTTTTTATGTAAATAGCTTCATGTTTTTGTTCTTCCTAATAAATCTACCACAACACCCTTTTAATAATAGCCCTTTTGGGACATCTGGGTGGCTCAGTCAGTTCAGTGACTGACTCTTGATTTCAGCTCAGGTCATGATGCCAGGGTAGTGGGATCAAGCCCCGATAGGCACTCTGCACCAAGCATGGAGCCTGCTTAGAATTTTCTCTTTCTTTCTTCCTCTGCCCCTCTCCCCACTTCCTGCTGTCTCTTTCTAAAATAAATTAAAAAAAAAAAAGAAAATATACAGTAAAAATATCCTCTAAAAAATAGTCCCATTAAATTGAATCCTGTATGATTTGGGGGAAAAATACACAACTAATAATGTTAAAGCCCCCTTATTCTGCCCCTTAGTTCCATCTTCCTTCCCAGTTACACAAATAGAATTTTGGTTGTATTTCAGTGCATATATTTTTTTAGGTCTATTATATACATATATGGGGGAAATGAGCCCACTGCCCCAATCAAAGAAGGGATGGACACAGAGATTTGGAGCACAGTGAAGTGAGGGGTTAATCAACTTTCCTGCAAGAGTGGGTGTCTGATGGACAGGTACACTCAGGGCGGTTACAGCAGGCAATTTATCTCCTAGCACGAAGTCCCTCCTCTGATTCCTCATTGGCTGAGTACTACAGAGGTTACAGCCTTACTTGAAGGTTGCCTATGCCCATGCAGAGGCAAAAAGTAGTCTGATTGGAACAAATGTACATCCCTTGAACTGACACAGAGACTTCAGTTCTTTGGCACATGCTTATTGCAAAGCCCACAAAAAATAAGCCTGTGAAATGGAGAATGGAAGAAGAATCAGGAAGTGAAGTGTCTAAGGGTTTGGGACTCCATGGGGGGTGGCAGTGTTCATATATATTTCCAATAGGTTGTAAAACCTGTTGTTAACTAGACAGCACAGTTTTTATTTGGTATTTCGGAAAATGAATCATCTCACTTACTTCTCACAATATATATCTATAAATAGTATATTACTTTGTATATTTTAAAGTTTTATATAATGTTATATGTTACCTTATGCAACTTACCTTTTCCTATAAATAATTTACTTTTAGATTATCCATGTCTATGCAAATAAATCTAGTTCTTTTATTTTACCTGACATAGAACAGTCTATGGCTGAACATAGTCAAAATGTTCAGTTTTGCTACCACAAATGATGCTACAATATAAGAGTTATAGAACTACTTATAAGTCATTGTAAGAACTCCTTCAGGGTATATACCTAGAAGTAAAAATTTTCAGCTATAGGACATTTTCATCTTTACCATCAGTAGACACAGCTAGATAGCTCTGTGGAGTAACTGGGGGAGCTCAAAGAATGACAGAGCCCCTGTTTTGCAGTATCTTTTGACCAATGTTCAAAATTGATTGGTTCTATTTTTTTTTTCTTTTGCTAATCTGATAGAATGAAGCATATCTCCTTGTCATTTTATTTCTTGTGTTACTTGTGAGACCGAACATCTTTTGAAATGTATATTAGCCTTTCAGATTCTTCTGTGAATTTCATATATATATATGTATGTGTGTGTGTGTATATATATATATATATATATATATGGAACATTTGATTTTTTCTTACTGATTTGTAAGCATTCTTTATATATCCAGGATACTAAGTGGATAATTATAACATAGAGATGATGCCAATCAATTGAGATATGTTTTATCACCAGTCCAAGGTCACTCAGATAATAACTATACCCATGACACTTAGCTACAAATCCTTTTTCTCCTACACTATGCTGCCTTCCAAATATCAAATAATTAGGCTAAGGAAAAAGACTTCTAACATCTTTTCCACTTTTGACACATCATGGTGTTATCAACTGTCAAATTCATGAAGAAGGCAATTTTTCTTCCATGTGAAATTTTAGTTGGTTTGTATTGATGAGCATGTGAGGATGACATTAAGAAGAGCTAGAAAATTCAACACCTCTCTTTTCAAAGATAGACTCCTGGCTTTGGAGGCTTCTTAAGAATTTAAAATATAGCAATATCAACAGGCACATGAAAAGATGCCTAACATCACTAATGATCAGGGAAATGGAAATCCAAACCACAATGAGGTACCACCTCACACCTCTCAGGTTGACTACTATCAAAAAGACCAAAAAAAAAAAAGTGTTGGCAAAAATGTGGAGAAAAAGGTACCCTTATACACTGTTGGTGAGAATGTAAATTGGTGGAGTTACTATGGAAAAAAATGTGGAATTTCCTCAAGAAAATAAAAAAAAATTATCAAACAACCCAGCAATTCTACTTCTGTGTATTTATCCAAAGTAAACAAAACACCAGTTTGAAGAGATACATGCACCCCTATGTTCATCGCATCACTGTTTACAATAGCCAATATGTGAAAGCAACCTACGTGTCCATCAATAGATGAATGGATAAACAATATGTGATACACGTGCGCTCACATGCACACACACACACACACACACACAAATATACATTCACAATGGAATATTACTCCACAATAAAAGACTGAGATTTTCTCATTTGTGACAACACAGATAGATCTAGAGGGTATTATGCTAAGTGAAATAAGTCAGAGAAAGACAAATACCATATGATTTCATTTATATGTGGACTCTAAAAAGAAAATGAACAAACAGACAAAACAAAAACAAGCTCACAGACATAGGAAACCAACCGTGGGCAAAATAGATAAAGGGGATTAAGAGGTACAAAATACTACTTATAATAAATCATGGGGATGTAATGTACAGCATAGAAATTATAGTAAATAATATTGAAATAATTTAGTATGGTGACAGATGGTAACTAGACTTATCATGGAGATTGTTTTGTAATGTATAAAATTATCAAATCACTATGATGTACATTTGAAATTAACAGGATATTGTATGTCAATTATACTTCAATAACAACAAATAAAATAGGAGAACAGAGCAGATCTATAGATTACTTCCCTGCAGTGGATGCAGCTCCAGAAGTGTTACACAAAGGATTTATGTATGGTGAATGTTAATAAAATTTATTAAATTACCTATGGACTTGCTGAATATACAACAGATAAACTCTAACACCGTATTTATTTAAAATAAAATCATGACTGTGTTCCCACTAAAATATCTGTGCTTCTTGACATCACTTGGAAAGCGAACAGGCAGCATTAATGTGAGTTAGCAGAAATTTGGTACAAGATGCTAAGGAGATAGAACTCTTCCTGTTTGTCATCTTCTTGTCATAGAATTTTACTATGTTTGTAAAATAACATGATTCCTGTGTTGCCTTAAAGACTCTGAAGCATCATCATAAGGATAAATAATATTCTTTGTACCCTGAGCACCTCATAGAGACACTGAGAACTCAGAAGCATGGCTAGCCTCATCTGGTTTTGCCCTTAGGCAGAAAATGGATGCACGTGGTTGCACCAGCTTGTTTGTTTTGTTGTTGTTTCATTTCTTCAGCATCTCACATGAACTTAAATTTATTGCCCTTATTGATCCTTTAAAGGTCTGTGATGTACTAAGCAGCATGCACATTCCCAGGCTGAGTACAAAAACTAAGTAACAATTTCATTGATTGTCAAGTGTTGAAAAGGAAAGACTAAACAAAGGAAATTTTGAAAGGCAGTAGTTTGCCCCTACTAGTCCATCTTCTGTGTGTTTTTCCACACCATTAGTAGCTTAATAATTCCAATTAAAATGAGTGTTTCTTGCGTTTTTGGCAAATCCATATTAAAGAATATAAAAAATTAATATATTCTGTAGGTCAGTGAAATAAGCAGGGGTTTCCAGATGGTAAACATTTCCTGGAATTCATCCATTTAGTTTACCATGAGTAGCAAAACAGTCACTGCTAATGATGAGTTTCTTTAAGTAACCAAAACTTAGCCAATGTACCCTTACCTCAAACCTGCCACTCTTCCATTTCCTGTTTGTGTCAATGACTTCTACCATTATTAATCAGTTAGGCTTGAAAGAAAACTTGGAGTTATTAGTAAATCTTTTTAGTCTTAAATTTCCAAAATGGATTAAATGAAACTTTTTCATAGAATAACTAGTAGGATTCTAAATTTAACCACACTGATATTTGGATATATGAAGAAAAAATAGCTGATTGACCCAGTATTGTTTATTGGAAAAACATTTCTTTCCTCACTGCTCTGTAGTAGCACTATTGTTGTTGTAAATAAGGTAGTCATATATATATGCTGATCTGCTTCTGAACTATCTATTCAGTTTTATTGGTCAGTTTGTCTATCTTTGTACCCATACTGCATGATCTTATTCAATATTTCTTTACAATAGGTCTTATATTTAATGTTACATGCCCTTAGATTTGTTCTTCAAAATTGCCTAGCATATGCTTGACCTTTTGCTTTTCCAGAAGAATTTTAGAATTAACTAGTTAAATTTGAAAAAAAAAAGAAAAGAAACATTTAGATTTTAATTATGATAGTTAAACATATAGATTAATTTTGGGCAAATTGACATTAGAATATTAAGTATCATGATATTGAGTATGATACATCCCTCTATTTATTTAGATTTTCTTTTATTTCTCCTCCCAAGATATTTTTCAGATTTCATTGTAGAGGTCTTCACATTTTCATTAAGTATTCTGATATGATACATTTTAGATTATACAGAGTTCACTCAGTGATAAGATAAAGAAGAATTTGGAGACTAACCAAATTCAGACAGGGAGAGAGGTAATAAAAAGCAGGTATTAAGTTGAAGAACTACAGAGAAAATAATTTTGTTTTGGCAACTAAATGTGGAGAACAAAGAAATCAAAGGAGTCCATAAGGGCTTAGATATTTTGATGTGAGTTAAACTTTGTAGAAATGTTATGTTTTATGCAATTGTAGAAGGACATCCAGGTGACAGTTTCCAATTAGGGGTTGTGTACAAAAATCTGGTTGTATGAAGAGATCATTTAACTTGTAAACCTCATAAGATGAGTGACATTGTCTTGTTCACGGCGCTATCTCCAGATTCTAGAGTGTGACACATATATAATCCTCAATAAATACTTGATGAATGGAGAAAGACAAGAAAGAAAAAAAGAAAAGAAAAAGAAGAAAGGAAGGAATGAAGGAAGAAGGGAGGGAGGGTAAGGATACAGAGATAGACACATGGTAGAGGGTGACATGGGAAAGGAAATAAAAATAAAAGAGAAAAGAACTCAGAATATCTCGGAAAAGAGACAGGTCCTTTTCCAGTAATATAAGTTATTTCCTCTTAAATAGTTTTAGCTTCCTTCACTACTCTGATCACACTGCTCATCTCATTTTCATCTGAGATGTTTAATATGATCATAATGTAAAAGGGAAATTTAGATGTCTTTATTGTTATGAAAATCCTAATAAAAGGGAAATGTGATCATTCAATGAATATTTATTTGTTCAGGTTAGTAAGCATAATGATAATAATTTTTACATAGCAATAAAGCGAGGAATAAGAATGGGTTATTGCTTTTATAGCTCAACGTTTATTTCACTTGATTCAGATACTTTCACATTATTGCATTTAAGAAACAATTACTGTACTATCAGGTTGTCATTTTATTAAGGTAAAGCCATCTTACTACTATGACAGTTAGATGCAAATTTCAAGGTAGGAAATCTCAAATTTAAATGAGTCTATATCCTGAAAGTTGTAGGAGTTCAATTGGCTTCTACTAAATGAAAATATTTTTGAGCTTTCTTTGCTGAAGTCAGAGAGGAAAAATAGATTATAAAAGGTTTCACAGGTCAGCCTCTCACCTCCAAGCAGAATTAAGTATATTTTGTTGCAAAAAGGTAAAATCCTATTCTATTCTACTATTCTATTACATTGATTTTCCCTTTCTCTTGATTATAAATCCATCAGCATCAGGCTTTAAGTATCTGGTAGACTTTGTTTTTGTGAGGAGCTGAGTCCAAGAAACTTTGACATGCAACATTCGCCCCAGCCGATGACAGAATAGAGAAGCCGTCAGAGCATACCAGGTAAGAGAATAAAGACCTGAGGAAGCCAAGAATCATCTTAATGACAAAGTCAAACATAGCTGTGACTAAAAGTGATTAGAGAAACTCTTACTCTAATTCCAGCTCATTCTAAGTAACGTGGACTGTTTGATAAAGTGATCAATAAAAATAGTTAAAGAACTTTCTCATCTTAACATGGTAGCCATTTTTTTAGAAAAATCGACTCCAAATATAGAGACTATTTAGCCTGAATTCAATGCCATTATATTTCAAAAGGAAATCTATGAAACATGGAGTAAATTAATGTTCAAAAACATGTTATATGGCGTGCCTGTCTGGCTCAGTTGGTAGAGCATTTAACTCTTTAAAAATTTTTTTTGTTTATTTGTTTCTGAGAGAGAGACAGGCAGAGTGAGACTGGAAGAAGGGCAGAGAGAGAGAGGTAGACACAGAATCCAAAGCAGGCTACAGGCTCTGAGCTATTAGCACAGAGCCTGATGTGGGGCTTGAACTCACTTGAACTCACAAACCATAATATCATGACCTGAGCCTGACGCTTAACCACCTGAACCATTCTGGTACTCTTATTTAACTCTTGATCTTGGGGTTGTAAGTTCAAGCCCCATGTTGGGTGTAGATATTATTTTAAAAAATCTTTTAAAAAATGTTATACACCACATGTGTAGACATACAGACATACATTTAAATGACTGGAAAATATCAGTAATATATGTGTATTCAGAGCTTTCTGCTATTTTCATCCTGAATGCAAAGTAGTATTCTGTCTTTGTCTTTCACTTTAGTCTTGACCTTATCCTCTAGGAAAAATTTTGTTGGCCATCTTAGTTCTAGGTGTATCATTTTTTTAAATTAAAATTTTTGATAAGATAATTGTAGATTTACATGCAGTTGTAAGAAATAATACAGAGATACCTTGTATAATTTGACCAGTTTCCCTGAACAGTAACATTCTTCAAAACTGTAATAACTCAATATTGTTAAGATGCCAGTTATTCCCAATTTACTCTATAGATTCAATATAGTCCTAATTGAAATCCCAGCAAATTATTCTGTGGATACCAACAAATTCATTCTAAAGGCTATATGAGGAGGTAAAAGATCCAGAAGAACCAACACACTACTGATGGAGAAGCACAAATTTGGAGGAATGACACCACCCAACTTGAAGACTTTAAGGTTTTAAAGTTACAATAATCAAGACAGTGTGATAATGGCAAAAGGATAAACAAATAGATCAAAAGAACAAATTAGACAGCCCAGAAATAGACCCACATAAATGTAGTTGGGTGATATGGAAGCCAAATGTCTGGCCCATGAAAGAAATAATTCATAAAGAAGACTTAATTAAATTAAAATATCTGTTCTCAGGGGTGCCTGGGTGGCTCAGTCGGTTGAGCATCTGACTCCTGATTTTGACTCAGGTCATGATCTCACAGTTCATGAAATTGAGCCTATAACATCAGGCTCTGCACTGACAGCTGAGAACCTGCTTGGGATTCTCTCTCTGCCCCTCCCCTGCTCTTTTTCTCTCTCTATCAAAACAAACAAACAAACAAACAAACAAACAAATGTCTGTCCCTGGGCGCCTGGGTGGCTCAGTCAGTTAAGTGTCTTAACTTTGGCTCAGGTCATGATCTCATAGTTCATGAGTTTGAGCCTATGTTGGGCTCTGTGTTGACAGCTCAGAACCTGCCTCCTGCTTCAGATTCTGTGTTTTCCTCTCTGTCTGCACCTCCTCTGCTTGTGCTCTCTCTCACTCTCAAAAATAAATAATAAAACATTTTTTAAAAATGTCTGTTCTATGAAAGACACTGTTAAGAAAATGACAAATCAGGCCATAAACTGAAAGAAAACATTTATAAACCACCTATCTGATAAAAAAAAACATTATCTAACATATACAGATAACTCTTACAGCTTAACAATTAAAAAAAAAAAAACCTAGTGGGAAAAAAAATGGGCTAAAGACCTTAACAGACACCTCACCAAAAAACATGCAAATAGAAAATAAGTACATGAAAAGATGCTCCACATGATGTATCATCAAGGAAATGCAAATTAAAACACCAATGAGATACCACTGCACACCTATTAGAGTGTCAAAATCCAGAATACAGATAACAGCAAATGCTGAAAAGAATGTGGAGCAACAAAAAATTTCATACACTGCTGGCAGAATGCAAAGTGGTATGGCCACTTTGGAAGACAATTTGGCAGTCTCTTACCAAACTAAACATACATTTACCATACAATCTAGCAATCACACTCCTTATCCAAATGAAGTGAAAACATGTCCACACAAAAACTTGCGCACAGATGTTTATAGTAACTTTATTCATAATTGACAAAACTTGGAAGCAACCAAGATGTCCTTAACTAGGTGAACAGATAAATAAACAGTGGTATATCCAGACAATGCAATATTACTCAAGACTGACAAGAAATGAGCTATCAAGTGCATTTAGGAACCCTAAACACATATTACTAAGTGAAAGATGCCAATCTTGAAAAGGCTATACATACTATATGATTCCAACTATATGACATTCTGAAAAAGGCAAAACTATGGAGACAGTAAAAGATCAGTGGTTGTCCAGGATTGATGCCACTATGATATTATAGTGAAACTACGTATAATGACATATCATTATAAGTTTGTCCAAACTCTTAGAATATACTACAATACCAAGAAAGAAATCTAAAGTAAACTATGGACTCTGGCTGATAATCAAGTGTAGCAAATGTACCTTCTGGTGGGGAATGTTGATAATGCAGGAGGCTATGCCTGTGTGGAGGCAGGGGGTATATGACACATTTGTATAGCTTCTACTCAATTTTGCTGTGAATCTAATCTGTTCAAAAACAATAAAGTCTATTTAAAAACCAAAATATTATATGACCAGGATATTGACATTGATTAAATCCACCAGTCTTATTCAGAATTCTCTAGTTTTACTTAAAAGGTGTCTTTTGATGCAAATTATGAGCAAAAGATGATAAAAGAAACAAAGGAGAACCTATCATAGAGGATTTGCATCAGAAATAGCTGACGTTTCACAAGTTAGAAACATTAAAGGAGAAACAAATAGAAGAGATTGGAAAGAAAGAACCTATTAGTTTGAAATAGTCTTTTAGTTGTAGACAGAAAATGAAGGAGAGTTTTAAGACTATGTGTAGTATGTTGTGAAGAACACTGAGAATAATAGCAATGGACAGTGAGGATTTCAAAGATATTTACAGTGCTCTCCTGTGTTACATAAAGTGTCTGGGATTAAAAACTGGATTTTACTTCATTATTATTTTTCTGTTAGATTGATATTTCTTCAAATGATCACTGACAAAGTCAGGGCCAGAGAGAGTCTTGCAGAATTAAAACAAAGACCAAACAAAAGAGAACAAACACAGGTTATTTATTCAGAGCCTGCAATAGCAAAGGAGTCTATCACCATCATTTGCATTTGGCAGAGCTTCAAAGGCAGGAAGGGGAGTGGGAATGCTTTACAGTGGAAAAAAGGGAAGACTTCAGATATATTCTTATTAGAGGTTATTTGCTTGGTGAAGCTGGAAGCAAGCTGACTACACAGAACATCTTATGTGATTAGTTTTGGAAGCACATTTATCTTCCTCTGGCCAGGTATTGGAAGAGGGGTCAAAAATTAGGAAATCTGAGAGTCCTTCACCTACTCCTGACTATTCTGAACCAATTGCTGCAGAGATTTGGTTTGGTTCCCTGAGCTGGTTACTGAAGACACCATGGGTCAGAGCTCTTGTCACATATGATTTGGCTCTTGTCATTTACATATTCAATCTCTTAGCCCTGGACTACCCATCCTTCCTTCATTCCTCGCATCTATCCATCCATCTCTTTGGCAGGCTTATCTAGCTGCCTTTTAATTGCCCAGCTACAGTTCAAAACTTGAATTACCAGGCAAGGTTTACTAACATAGAATTATTGTCAAATTATTTGGTTAAAGTATAATGTGGATTTCTGAGGACGGGGTGATCAGCAGAAGCTGAAAAAATAGAGCAATCTTTAAAGAGGAGGTACGATGATTTTTCCCCCCAAATATACACTGAGCCCTTAAAAAATAAAGATAATACCTGGGTGATAATGTAGTCACAATTTTATTTACCAAAAAGTTCACAGTGCAGATAGAAAGACAGACAAAACAAAAAAATAGCTAGGAACTCATATATATTTCATATATATATATATATATATATATATATATATATATATATATGAACAAATTTCTATAAAATACAAAGGAGAAGACTGTAACTGCTGACCAAAGCAGATGGAATGGGTTTCACTGAAAGGGATGTACAGGGCTTTCTAGTGATGAGCTGGTGCTTGCTGGGTGGAAAAAAGAGAAAGGGCAGTCCTTACAGAAGGATAATATCTGCAAGGTGCTGGAATATTAAAGATCTGGCAGACTCGAGGGATGGTAAGTACTGTGATATGGAAAAAGATTCTTCTGCATTAAAGGCTGGGTCAGGATTTTAGAGGACACAGTTTCATGCCTGAAAGGTGATCTTTGCTCTTTTAGGCACCCAAGATACTTTTTTAAGGCAGAGAATTAATATGATTTGACATTTTAAATTGATAGTTCTAGTAGTAACGTGGGACGTAAACTTAAAGAAAGTGATGTGTTGGCAGTAATGAGAGTTAGAAAAGTGTGCAATACTTCAGAAGAGGAATCAGGTAAGACTGAACTGAGACAGTCTAAAGGAGATGGGGAGGTGAGTCATACAGCAAGAGATACTTTCAAGGAAGAATTTGTAAGATCGGGTAATCAAGTAGATGTGCAGACAGAAAGAGGGATTAAATGGTACTAGTTTATGAGTTCTGATGAATGATGACTAATAATTAAAACAGGAGGTACAAACAGTAAACAGATTGTGTGTTGAAGGTGGGCATTGGGCGAATGAATAATGTGTTTACTAATTTTGTTTGGATAATGTTTGTGGGGACTTGGGGCATCATTTTGGAAATGCAGATATGATATCTGGAAAATACACAGGAACTAGATAATAGATATTTGGATTTTGTGTCATATATTTTGGAGTCAGAAATGTCAAATAAAGTTTTTGGATTTATAAGATCATTGATGACATTATCCAGTGTTCCCAGTAGGAACTGGCTGTGAGATCAGCGTTAGCAAAAGTACAACAGTGGGATTAGAAAGTATTTTATCATGAGACACATAATTACTTAAACAACCCCATGCCCTAATTTTCTAAAATCAAAACCAAAAAATTATTGCCATTCATATTTCCATTATCTCTTCAATTAGAATCAGAAATTTTTTTGAGAGAGAGAGAGACTGGGAGAGGGAGAGAGGGAGAGAGAACAAGCTCATGTGAGCAGGGGAGAAGGAGACAGAGAAAGAGCGAGAGCAAGAGCAAGAGAGAGAGAGAGAGAGAGAGAGAGAGAATCAAGCAGGCTTCATGCCCAGTATGGAGCCCATCACAGGGGTCAATCATGACTTGGGCTTAAATCAAGAGTCAGACAGACTGAGCTGCACAGGCAACCGTGGAATCAGAAACTTTCAATCCTCTCAGACTGTATGTATACCTGCAAATTAAGTGAGGACTGAGCTACATTTTATTTTTGGCAATTCTCCTCATTTTCCCTCAAATATTAAAAAAATGCAGAATACTCTTGTATATATTCTATTAATTCCTCAATTCATAAAATACCCTTTTGTATACATTCTTCCCATTAGTTCCTCAATTCATCAATTATCTTTTGTTTTTAGTGCTTAGCTTATAAAAGTTTTCTAGTAAAAATAACATTCTTATAATTCCAAAAGAATTATCCTACAGGTATTCTTAAAAAGTGAGACTTTGAAAATAATTGGCAAGAAACTTGGCAGTAGGCTCTTTGAGACTGCCTCAGGTAAATGCATAATAATTGAATAATAACTTGTCTGCTTCTTGCAAATGGAAGAAAGATACATGCAATCATTTTTAATACTTTCCATGTGCCTGATAAGAATCTGTGGCTATTTTATTTTCTAAGCACTCTAATTATCAGCAGGGGGAAAAAGCCAAGAGAAGCAAGAGCATCAATATGCTCTTTCTTTTTTCTACTCAGAAATAAAAGTAAATTCAGTGTGTGATAACAACAGCTAGTATTGCCCTTCTCACTTTTATATTAATGACTAGCCATGTAAATGCCTGAGGCATCGCCTTCAGGTTTTGATAGTTGTGAAACCCAGTGCTAAGATTTAACAATAGAAGAAATGGCTTCTCCTGCTCTGTAAAGATTAGTGATATTCTTTATGATAATGCCTCAGGTACACAGCCAATAGCTTTCTCCAATCTGGGTGGATTTTGAAAGAGCCTTTCTCTTAGGACTCATCAATAAAACATTCCATTCAGCTTCATCTTAGAACAATCTTTTAAAAGAGATAGGTTTAATACAGAGTAAAGATTATAATAGGAAAGCCAGCAGAAGTACATTTTGCAAATGAAAATGAACAGAATGGGGCGCACAGGAAAGGAATGTTTCAAGTGATAAATTAAACTTAAGAAATTATAGCTTTAATTTAGCAGATGCGTTTTTTTCCAAGGGAGATATCAAAATATTTAGATGAAAACACATTTTTTGAAGTCAAACTTTTGAAATAAATCGCTTTGTTTAAAGCAAATAGATCTAGCTACACACTTAAAACCACAGATCATAAACACAAACATTAATTGGGTCTAGCTGGATCTAGAAAAAGATAAATACTGATTTACTGAATGACTAAATGAGTAAATTGGGGTTAGGTGGGGAGTGAGTTATGTATCTAGGTTTTGTCCTAAAATGTTGAGCCCTTTGAATCGGTACAAGTATCTATGTACACACACACACACACACACACTTAAATTTAAAACTTTTCTTCTAGGAAGAGTAATTAAACTTTCTCTCTTCTTGCAAGAAATGTTAAATAACGGCTTCGTAATAGGAGCTTGCATTATGTGGGACAAACCTATGTGTCTAGAGATCTAAATGTAGGTTGGTACTCAGAATATTTGGAAGCATGGTTTGTTCAGTAGCCAGAAAACAAGCAAGCAAATAACAACAATAACAACAAAACAATTTTAGGCCAAGAGAATAATCTGTGGAGAAATGATGTTGTTGCTTGGGACAGGTGATAAAATTCCAAATGGGCACTATTAACGAGTAGAGTGAGTCTGGAGTGCCATTAAGATGGTTTTAGGCAAGGGAACAATAAATGCCAAATACTGCCTTGGCGCTCATTAAATGTAAGACTGTTCTATTATTAATCAGGTTTTTGCCATTCAGGAAGCTAATAAGTTGTGCTGGACCAATGGGGCACTGCTTTTGCCAGCACTGCAGATCTAAGTGGCTTTGGTTCTCTCAATCTTCAATCTGAAGTACGAAATTTTTACCTTCAGTGAGATGCAAAACTAATGCTTTCCCATGTCAATATAATAACTTTGAAACCAGCTATCAAACTAAAGAACATAAGAAGCCTTGAAGAGAGATAGGAGACTGGACTACCTCAGACTCTGATCATTCTAACCACATGGAATTCATCATTATTCCATTCAAAAAAATTAAGAGCCTATGTGCCAAGTATTAACTATTCTAGGCACTGGGATTATAGTAGTGAAAATCTAAAATAACAACACAAAAGTACCTTGTCTTATGGACCTCACATGCTAGTTCATAGAAAAAGGAAAAGATGCAAAAAGATCACTTCAGGAGGTTAAAACAGCAATAAAGCACAAATAAGCATGTTACAGTGCCGGAGAGAACTGGATGAGGGCTTCCATTTCTGGCTACATGGCAGATTTGGAATGATGATCAATATCTCAATTGTGTTGGTAAAAATATTTTCAAACCATATTGTAAAATATTCCAATGCACTAGAAAAAGAAAAGAATTTCACAAAGCAAAAATTAAGGAGAGAGGAAACATAAAGATAAAAAGAACACAGAATTTGGCTTCTGTCTTGAGAATATTTGTCAAACCCAGTGAATATGAACCTCTGTTTATCATTGCCTAAGTGGACACATGAAAGAGAAAAACAAGTCAGGTTTGTGAAACAGGGAGGGGATAAGGGGCGATCTCTCCACATAAAGCTGAGACCCTAAAGGGCTAACTTAGTGAGGCGGTACAACAAATAAAACTTCCATCCCTTAGTATAGTCCAAAGAGAATCTTCAGTGATGAACCTGGCTGCTGAATTAAAAGGGGAAAAAAAATCTATTCTGAGAATTTATAAACATAACCACACTCCCCTATGGCTCCAAAGCCCAAATTCATGCTACCTGAATGGTAAAGGAAAAAAAAATCAAGCCAATAATTTGTGGTTCAGTGATCCCTGCTATGTAGTCCCCCAGGAAATAGGCAGAAGCAAATCTTCTCATAAACGGCTCACCTTGAATTAAGTCTTAAAGATCTTTCATACTTATAGTGCTAAGAATTGTGATCCTACAGCAAATAAAAAACCAAAAACCAAAACCTTCAAAACAAAGGAAGTGATGCTTTATAGACAAAGGTAAAAAAAGACAGATAGGCACGCAAACACACACACACACACACACACACACACACACACACACACACGGAACCAGCCCTGCAAATTACTTGGATGTTAACATTGCAGACTCAGAAAACAAAATAATTTTTTAATATACATTTTAAAAAGAAGGAATTGCAAATAAAATATGATTAAAGGTAAGAAACTATACAAAATGGCTGGAGATAACTTTTTAAAATTAAAAGGAACTTATAAAAAACTTATACAATTTATGAAAATAAAAAAGTATATAATAATAAAAATTTAAGACATAGTAAATTGACAATAACAGTTTAAACCCATTTAATAAAGGAATTAATAATCAAAAATATAAAACTAAGAAGTCACCCAGAATGCAACAGAGAGTATAAGATAAGTGAAAAATATGAACAACTAAGATGCATACAAGAAGAAAATGTATTGCATATCTAGAAGGAGAATGATACAGGAGAATAACTGAATATTTAGTGGCTGAGTTTCCGGACACGATGAATAAAAACAATTAGTAGATTCATAAAGTCCAAATAATCTCAAGCACAATTAAAAAAACATATTTGCAAAAACCTCTTTGACTTTGGCCACAGCAACTTCTTACTCAACATGTCTCCAGAGGCAAGGGAAATTAAGCAAAAATGAACTATTAGGACCTCATCAAAATAAAAAGCTCTGCATAGTGAAGGAAACAATCAGCAAAACTAAAAGTCAACCGACAGAATGGGAGAAGATATTTGCAAACAACATATCAGATAAAAGGTTAGTATCCAAAATCCATAAAGAACTTATCAAACTCAACACCCAAGAAACAAATAATCCAGTGAAGAATGGGCAAAAGACATGAATAGGCACTTCTCCAAAGAAGACATCCAGATGGCCAACTGACACATGAAAAAATGTTCAACATCACTCATCATCCGGGAAATACAAATCAAAACCACCATGAGATACCACCTCACACCTGTCAGAATGGCTAACATTAACAACTCAGGCAACAATAGATGTGGTGAGGAGGTGGAGAAAGAGGATCTCTTATGCACCACTGGTGGGAATGCAAACTGGTGCAGCCATCTGGAAAACAGTATGGAGGTTCCTCAAAAAATTAAAATAGAACTATCCTATGACCCAGCAATTGCAGTACTAGGTATGTATCCAAGGGATATGGGTATGCTGTTTCAAAGGGGCACATGCACCCCAATGTTTATAGCAGCACTATCAACAATAGCCAAAGTATGGAAGTATGAAAAGAGCCCAAATGTCCATCGGCAGATGAATGGATAAAGAAGATGTGGTATATATATATATATATATATATATATATATATATATATATATACACACACACACACACACACACACACACACACACACACACAGACATATACATGCACACACACACACATACACACACACAATGGAGTACTACTCAGCAATCAAAAAGAATGAAATCTTGCCATTTGTAATTATGTGGATGGAACTAGAGGGTATTATGCTAAGTGAAATTAGAGAAAGACAAATATCATACGACTTCACTGATATGAGGACTTTAAGAGACAAAACAGATGAACATAAGGGAAGGGAAGCAAAAATTAAAAAAAAAGGAAGGGGGACAAAACATAACAGATTTAAATATGGAGAACAAACAGGGTTACTGGAGGGGTTGTAGGAGGGGGAATAGGTTAAATGGGTAAGGGGCATTAAGGAATCTACTCTTGAAATCCTTGTTGCTCTATATGCTAATTAAAATAAATTAAAAATAAATTTAAATAAATAAATAAACATAAAAAAACAAACATTACTTTTGAATATCAAAAAAAAATATTTTTACAAACTGGCTACACATTTGGCCAAATACTATAAAGAAAATACCAATAAATCTCAAAGGATTGATAGCACATAGATCATATGGTCTTCTCACCATACAATTTAGTTAGCAAAGAGATGACCAATTAAAGACTATGTATTTTCAAATTAAGCAATAATCTTCTTATAGACTTCTGTGTAAAAGGAAATAATCACAACATGGGTTAGACTAGATTGCCTTTAATCAACATACTAGTAATACGAAAGTTTGGATATAATGAGTTAAGCAGTCAATCTAAGAAATTAGGGGGAAAAGAAACTAAACAGGATAAATCGACAAAAAAGGCAGAAAATAATGAACACCTTCATTAAGTTCCTCTAGCTGAATATCTAGTCTTTCAAAATGTGTCAGTGACAATGATATTCTCACAGTCAGCTACTTCTTTTATAACTCCCTTTATATTCTTTTTGAATTCTGCAAAATATTTGCAGCATATGATAAAAACCTTTTGCCATACAGTGTAAATATTACTCATTGATCATTCCTGCAATGAAGGTTAAGTGTTTTCAGTTGCATGCTTTTGTCATATTTCTTCCAAAATTCAGCAAAACAATCGCATGACCTCTGGTTTTTGTTTTTTTTTTTTGTTTTTTTTTTTTTGTAATTACGGTTTTCTATCAGTGTGGCAGGTGACTTTAATTCTTTAGCCTGAATGGCATCCCTGATTGGGATTTTTGTTTATTACAGCCTCTGTCCAAAGTAAAAGGAAGTGCTCTATTTCAATCATGAACAGCTTTCTATTCTTAGTAAAATGTTTAAGTGACTTTATTTTGTTTTTAAAATTCAACAAACTTTTTCAGGGCAGGCCCAGATTTGGTCCTATCTTTGCTTTTGTCACTTTCAAACCTTCTAACTAATTCCAATATCACTTGTAGTGATTTGTTTGGTTTTTTCACTGCACTTTCATCTCTGTTGGTCAATCCTTTGGATTACCTGTATCTGAAAACGTCATGCTTACCATGGAGGCAAGGAGGCAACACAACCACACACTTTGCTGCCTGTTCATTAACTGACTAACAGATGCTGAGTGACCAATCATTAGTGGATTGAAAAAAAAAAAAAGCAGCACAATTATGAAATTACTCCCGGCTAATATACTGTGATAACTGAAACTTTAACTGTGTTGTTGGGTACTTGTTTCTTAACAAAACTATTGAAATTTTTGTATACCAAAATAGTTCAAAGCAAGACTGCTTGAATACCAATAGTGAAAACTGAAAAATCCAAAAGCTGGTCCTCTTAAAAGACTAATAACATAGATGAAACTCCAATAATATTGGCAAAGTAGGAAAGAAGGCACACACACACACACACACACACACACACACACACACACACGGAATGATGATGATATTATATGACATAGGTAATAAAAGATACTAAAAGGACATTATGAAATCATCTTAGGCATATATTAATACGTTGCTACAAAATTATGAAATTCCTGGAAGCTTAACTTCTCAAAATGAAACCAAAAAGAAATACAAAACCTAAGAGGTCACATAATCTTTTAAAAGTTGAAAGAGAAGCTTAAAATTTCCTAAAATTCCTAAAATACTAGACACAGAGAGTTATTCTGCTAAATTACACTGAATAGGCAGGGAACAAATTATAAATCTTCTACCAACAGGCCTGGATTAAAAAAGTAGAGGGAACACTTCCCCATCTCAATTTTCATGAGATTACTCTAACAGGGATATCAAAATCTGACAAAAAAATTTAAGAAAGGAAAACCACAGTCCTAATCTCACTCAATAAATTACTATGAATTTTTTTCACCAAAATGTTGACACATCAAATCCCACCAAATATGAGCATTGGTTGTAACAAAACCACATTAACAGATTAAAGCAGAAAAACATTATAATTTTTTCAATCAACAGAGGTTAAAGTGGATTTAACAAATGTTTTCCGTAAAAATTTTTTAAATAAAAAATGCGAAAAACATATTTTAAAAGTACCTTATAGCAAATAGCCCACTACATCATGAAGTATTGACATATCCTTATTAGATGATAAAGACAGGGTGGCCCCTCCCATCACTATCATTCAACTCAACACTGTACTGAAGGTCCTAGTGAACACAGTAAGGCCAGAAAAGAAAACATATAAGGTTTGAAACAAAGAAAGAGAAGTTTAATATACTTGTCTGTATGAAACATGCACAAACAAAACCTATAGACAAATCATTAGAATGAATGAGCTTAGAATGTTGTTGGATACAAAATATTTATTTACCAACTGTATATGTATATGTACATATAAAATAGTCTCTGTATATCCACTATACACACATACATGACAATAGAATAAATCACATTTCAAAAATACAATGTATACAATTAAATTATAAACTAGTTAAGAATTAATCTAAAATAATACATAATTCTTTTTTTTAAATGTATTTATTTATTTTGAGATAGAGAGTGTGCACATGTGAGTGGCGATGGGTGGAGAGAGGGAGAGAGAGAGAATCCCAAGAAGGCTCCAAGCTCAGTGCAGAGCCTAAAATGGGGCTCAATCCCACAACCCTCGGATCATTACCTAAGACAAAATCACGAGTTGGACACTTAACTGACTGAGCGACCCAAGTGCCCTTAAAGCATAATTCTTAAAAGAGAAAACTAAAATCTTGTTTAAAGTTATTTGCCAATACTTAAATATACTTAGGAAATCACTATGTCTATACATTGGGAATGTCAATTCTCACACATTCATATTTAGATGCAATGCAGTTCCAATAAGAAAATTCATGTCTTACATATTTATTGGAACTTTATAAACTAATTCTGTAATTTATATGGAAGAGAAAAAAAATCTGTGAAGAGCCAAGGCTATCCTTGGAAAAAATAGGGGTGGGGAGAATGCCTGATAAGCAATCATGACAGGGTGATGTTGGTACACAGGTGGGCAATATAATAAATTCAGCATGCATTTTTTGGACACTGAATTTATGATAAATCTGTTGTTATAGATGGGTAAGAAAATGGTAGATCAGTTCTTTAACAAATGGTCATGAGATAATTGACTATTGATTGTTATATGAAGAGCAATGAAACTGTACCCTATCTAAAACCATATATAAAAACTATGTCCAGGTGCTTTAAAGAGAGAAAAATAAAAGGCAACTCTTTTGGGAGATGATATAGGAGAAGATTATTACAATTTTGATTGAGGAATGATTCCTGAAATGAGCCACAACATGCACAAGCCATAAAGGAAAGAGATATTAAACTCATATAAATTGAAATTAAAAACTCCTGTTCATCAAAAGGCAGACACCAAAGACTGGCATAATATTGGGTACTGGAGAAATAACTAAATAATTTTCAAAGCCAAATGGGAATTGCACCAACACAGAGCCTAAGTAAGGTTGGAGGGATAGATGAAAGTTTGGAAGAGAAATCCAGGCTTATTACACTATCTTCAGGGTTAGATAAACTTGAATTTGAATTTCTGCTCTTAGTTCTGTGCATGGGACAGCCAACACAACATTTCTTAACTCTTTAAACCACAGTTGTCCATCTGCCAAAAAGAAAGGATATCCCTTATTTCACAGGCTTTCTGTGACGCTAACAGAGGTAATTACAGAGCTAACACCCATAAAATGTTTTTTTCTCTGTGTCAGGAACTGTACCTGGATTAATGAATTTAGTCTCCATAACAATGCTATGAAATAAGTACTAATATTATTCATGCTTTTCAAAGGTGGAAACTGGCTTGACTGGGGTCACATAGCCAGTAAGTAATAGAGACAAGACTCAAACCCAGGTGATTTGATAGCAGAGTCTGAGCTCCTACCACAACCTAATCTGCCTTCCCATCTCTGTAAATATTTTTTTTGTAATGCACATGGATCCTGAAACAGCAGACACAATAAATGACGGTTATTATTATTTTCCAAACAACTCTTCAAAATGCATACTATTATTCATCTTTACAGCCAAGAAACATAGTTTTAAATTATATAGTTGGGAAGAAAAATTTCTTACCTGATGTAATTAAGGAAACACTATATATTTTGTTCACATCTTTCCTTGAGGACTGATGACATTGCAATAACTTCTTTATGTGTCAATTTTTCCGACTATATACTGTGGGCTTCTCAAGGTCAGGGGCTGTGCCTTGAATTCACTTTTTCATTCTACACGAGAACTGAATGCCAACATATAACAGATACTTGGTATATGTGTGATGAATAAATAAATGGTCATGGATTATAGAATGAGCTACCCAGTACTGGTTTGGGAATAACATCTGATTTTTGTGTCAGTCTTGTCTTCTCAGGTTATTCTTGTCTCTCAGGTTATTAAACCATGCATGCTAATAAACACGGAGAAAGAATGGAATGTGGACTGAATTGGAACTCATATGGTTTTACCTGACTGATATATGTGTGCATATCTTGGACAGACAGAAGTCATCTGCAATTTCTTATTGGATTTGCAGAATACACAATTGTTTACCTAAAACTAATGCCCAAAAGTATGTGGTCAAATAAAATACTGGAGATAGTGAGATTTCCAATTTCTTGGATCCCTTTAAAATGATTTTACCTATCATGGCATGGATGTCTGAGTTGAAAAAATATTTTTAAATCAAAGTGAAGAGGCTGCTTAGGGGTTCTGTAAAGAGGTATTTCTCACATCCTATAAAAATCAAATGTTCAAAATGTTGCCAGAAGCCTTATAGTGCAGGATGCATTATTTTATTTCTCTTAAAAACACTGACGTGTATATAGGAAAATTTCTACAACTTACATGAATAGTGAATGATTTAGAGGAAAGAGGGAGATGCTAGGTCCTAAATTCTCTGATTTCACAAAGTTCTTGCATTTGCTCGTGGGATTTACCCTTTTGTTTTTCCTTCCCTTTATTTTATTTTTTTCCCTTTTACTTCACTTCTTAGCCAGACATACCAGAACAGCAGCTACAACTTGAAATAATTATTTTAATTGTTTGCATGCAATAAAGCTGTTAAAAGCAATTTTAATTTTTAGCAGTAAATAGGTTTTATTGCAAAGTTATACCGTTGCTCATAGCTATCCATTGTAATGGGTACTTAGGAGAGTATTTTAGTCTGGACTGTTATATCTCCTTTATCCACTGTATGCCTAGCCAAGTGTTACAATTTTGCCCACAGGATAACAAAAGAAATGCAAATAGGAGCAATTAAAAGATATGAATAAAACTGACACCTCTTTATTATCTTCCAGGTACCATTGGAACTACCCGAGACATTAAATGGTAATGATGCAGTTACAGCTATTTGCCAATCAAAGTGATTCCTGAGGAGGCACAGAGACACTTATTTCCAGGCTTTGAAGGCTATTGACTTCATTATTAGATTTGGAAAATAAAGCAGCCGTCAATAGAATTGTCTACATGGTAACTGATGATGCCAGGCTCCTCCAAGGAATCCGTGCACATGGGCTAACTTTATATGCCAGATTATAGAAATTAAGAGTTTCCTGTGCTCTTTCATAATGTCAACTTCTTTTGTTTTCTTTTTGTTCCTTTATTCCTCCTCTCTTCTTCCTTTCTGTCTTTTTATTAATTCTGTGATATTCTGTGCCTCACTCTGGTCTTCTTGCTTCCTTTCTCTTTCTGTAGTTGAACAAAACTCCATTACAGAGTTTTCCTAGCCCAAAAAGGTGGTTCTGCCACAGGGCATCTGACCCCACCACGTGCTTGTACATGTTTCAGTTATGAAACATAGCTTTCTTTATAGAATAGGTTTCTTCTTTCTCATTTATCCTCATTTTTCTTTTTTTCTTTTTTTTTAGTTTTTTATTTTCAGAGAGAGAGAGAGAGAGAGTGTGAGAGGGGCAGGGCAGAGAGAGAGGGAGACAGAATCCCAAGCATGCTCTGCACTGTCAGTGAAGAGCCCAACAGGGGGCTTGTTCTCATGAACCAAGAGATTATGACTTGAGCTGAAATCAAGAGTCAGATGCTTAACCGACTGCATCCCTCTCCTCATTATTCTTATGTCTAAATTTAAGTATGATTTCCTGAATCCTTTTGCTCTTCCTAATTTACTATTATCTTCTTTTAATCCCCTCTATATTGATCATGTTTTCCAAAGTCCAATTCACTTGGAACCTTCCTTGGAAATCCCAAAGGTAAGATACTGCATTTGCTTCTTAACCTTCCATCCCATCCATTTATCTTATTCCAAACATTTGTATTTCCATCCCTGGAGTTTTCCAATTAAAACAAATGGATGGGTAAGTGTTTTTTTTGTTTTGTTTTGTTTTGTTTTTTTAAATTTTGTTTCTCAATTCCACCTAACAACAAACAATTCAATATATTAATGTCTAGGATCCTCTGTTGTGTTCTGTCCACTTTTGCTTTTGTTCTTTCTGCCCTTTCTCTCTCTGGGTGGAAATCCTCTCTCCCTCTGAGATCTCAAGAATGGGCCCTTTTCCAACATCTCCCTTCCAGCTTATAGTCATGTATCTACAAATTTCGGTTCTTCATATTTGCAGTCTGTGACTGTTTAGATGCTTAATACATGTATTTTTTAAATTTTCTGAAATAAATGACTAAAGAAAATGTTTATCCTTCTATATAGACACTAGCCTCCTTGTCAGCTGTGTTTATGTCTCAAAGTTCTTTTGTCTCCCACACATATCCTGAACACAAACAAATACATGGTTATATAAGTAGTTTATGGTTAATTATAAATCTCTTCTGCCCACATTCATAATGACCAGTATTAAAAATGAAACAAACAAAAAAATAGATAACACCAGAGTTACATTCAGTTGTCCTGAATTCCAGACACAGCTTTCTCACTTACTAGTTTACTCCTCAGAGTATCAGCTTAATTAGCTGCAAATACCTTTTCTCCTAATTGATCTTAGAGTTTCCTTATTCTAGCTATAATATCCATCATTTTCTATTCATGGCAATATCAGTAGACTTGTAATTATTTTCATGACAAAGTCACAACACAGGGCCTGAATTGGTATTTTTCAAAGAAGACATCCAGATGGCCAACAGACACAGGAAAAGATGCCCAACATCACTAACCACCAGATAAATGCAAATAAAAACCACATTGAGATACTACCTTACACTTTTAAGAATGGCTAAAAAAAAAAAAAAAAAAAAAGATAAGAAATAACGTGTTGGCAAGAATGTGGAGAAAAAGGAACCTTTGTGCTTTATCAGTAGAAATGCAAATTGGTACAGCCACTGTGGAAAACAGTATAGAGGTTCCTCAAAAAACTAAAAATAGAATTACCATATGATCCATTAATTCCAATACTAGGAGTTTACCCAATAAAAACAAAAACATTCATTTGAAAAAAATATAGGCACTCTTATATTTACTGCAGCATTAGTTATAACGGTCAAGATATGGAAGCAACTGAAATGTCCATCAATGGATGAATGGATAAAGAAGATATGATGCGGGGAGGAGCCAAGATGGCAGAACAGCATGGAAGCTTTTTGTGTGTCTCACGCCTGTGAAATACAGCCAGACCAACAGTAAACCATCCTACACACCTAGAAAACCAGTTGTAAGATTAACACAACAATCTGCCCAACCTGAACCACAGAATTCAGCAGGTATGCCACACAAAGAGCTGAACTTGGGGAGCAAGAAGCTCCAAAAGGTAGGGAACCACTTTTGCGGGCGAGAGAGGATGGAGACTGGGGAGGGGGGGAGCATAAGGGGAAAGCACCCCTCCCCAAAAGCAGCTGGAGAGAAAGTGGAAAATTGGAAACAGCCACAGGGACTAAACTAAAAAGGGAGAAATGAGAAAGGAGAGGGTTTAAATTCCATTAATACTGTAAACAAGGGGAGCGCAAAGGCTGCATCTCTGCAGCTCCATACCTGGCGGTGCTCTGCTGGGAAAGGTGAATCCCCAGGAACAGAGTGGGGTCCGGGAGGTTCTCGGGGCACATGGGGAAAAGCAGTTCCACTGCTGGAAGGACATTTGGTAGAGGCTGTTGAAGCCACCTGGTCTCAGCACACCCTGGAAGGCAGTCACATTCGCTGGTGCTGGGGCAAGGTTGTTGAGGTTGAAGCCTAGTGTCAGACGTGTGTTGCGATTTTCCATGGTCCCTGAAACGCTGAGGCTACACTGTCTCATGATTTTTTGGGGGGGTGGGTTGGCACATGGCTGCAGTCTCGGGGCACCAGCAACAGCAGGATCCAGTGGGCATTCCTGGGTGCAGCCAACATTCAGCCATCACTCAGTGAGACCCTCCCACAGAGGGGCGGAGAGAGTCAAAGCCGCAGTCCTTCGGAAGTAAGGGAAGGGGAAAAACAGCTGTATCTGAGACAAAACGTGAGAGAGAGATACTGCCTGGGACCTGGTCACGGAGAGTAGAAAAGCAGGGAGTGGATGAAAGCTGAAGACGGAGGACCGGTTCACGACTGCTGATCCAGGAGAACAGACTGGGTGGCTGGGTTGCGCCATTTTTCACCGCTCAGGCGCATGTGCACGCACCCACGAGCACTGCAACAATCCACCCCAGTAGGCTAGAAGCGCCATCTAGGGGAGAGCAGAGCTGTTACACTGAGCCCTGCCCAACTGGGCCAACATGGCTCTTCAAGAACACAAAACTCACCGCCGGCTTAATCGATGGATTATAAAGAGCTACATGGACTGACCTCTAGGGGAAAACAAAGCAATTTCAGTCCTACTTCAATCTGTTAGCAGGTTCATCTATTCAATTTTTTTCTTTCTCCTTTTTATCATTTACAATTCTTTTGTTTTTCTTGAATACAGAAAGAGAAAAAAACTCATTTTTATTTTCAATTTTTATTAAAAATATCTGTCTTTAATTTTTATTACTATATTTTTTACTTTTGTGTAAATTTTTTCAAATTCTACGTTACTTCCATCATTTTATTTTAGTCTACTTCAGTGTACTCACCTTTTCAAATTTTCAATTTCCTTTTTTTCTTTTTCTTTTTATCTCTTTTTCATTTATTTTCTTTTTCTTGAATGCAGAAAGAGAAAAACTTCATTTCTGCTTTGAATTTCTTTCAAAGATATTTTTACCTAATTTTTTTACTATACTTTTTGCTTTTATGTACATTTTTTCAAATTCTATCTTACTCCCATCATTTTATTTCAGTCTACTACAGTCTATTCACTTTTTCAAATTTTCAAATGATATTTTGTCTTTTCCTTTTTCTTTTTTCTCTTTTTCATTTCTTTTCTTTTTTATTAAATACAGAAAATGAAAAAAATCATATTTCTTTTTAATTTTTATTAAAAATATTTTTCTATAATTTTTTCTACTATATTCTCTACTTTTGTGTAGTCTACTTTAGTGTATTCATTTTTTCAAATTCTCAATTTCCTTTTTTTTCCTCTCCCCCCTTTTTTTTCTTTTTTGTTTGTTTCTCTAATCTGTCAAACCACTTTCTATACCCAGACCAAAACACACCTAGGATCTAGAATCATCTATTCGGTTTTTGTGTGGGTGTGTTTTTAATTTTTAATTTTAATATTTTTTTAATTGTAATTTTTTTAATTTCAATTTTTCTACCTCATTAATTCCTTTTCTCCCTTCAAAATGACAAAACGGAGGAATTCACCCCAAAAGAAAGAGCACAAAGAAATGACAGCCAGGGATTTAACCAACACAGACACAAGCAAGATGTCTGAAGCAGAATTTAGAATCACGATAAGAAGAATACTAGCTGGAGTCGAAAATAGATTAGAATCCCTTTCTGCAGAGATAAAAGAAGTAAAAAATAGCCAGAATGAAATTAAAAATGCTATAACAGAATAACAAAGCAGAGAAAAAGAGGGAGATTAAGGCAAAAGAGCACGATTTAAGAATTAGAGAAATCAGTGACTCACTAAAAAGGATCAACATCAGAATCATAGGGGTCCCAGAGGAGGAAGAGAGAGAAATAGGAGTAGAAGGGTTATGTGAGCAAATCATAGCAGAAAACTTTCTTAACCTGGGGAAAGACACAGACATCAAAATCCAGGAAGCACAGAGGACTCCCATTAGATTCAACAAAAATCAACCATCAACAAGGCATATCATAGTCAAATTCACAAAATACTCAGGCAAGGAGAGAATCATGAAAGCAGCAAGGGAAAAAAAGTCCCTAACCTACAAGGGAAGACAGATCAGGTTTGCAGCATACCTATCCACAGAAACCTGGCAGGCCAGAAAGCAGTGGCAGGATATATTCAGTGTGCTGAATCAGAAAAATTTGCAGCCAAGAATTCTTTATCCAGCAAGGCTACCATTCAAAATAGAAGGAGAGATAAAAAGTTTCCCAGACAAACAAAAATTAAAGAAGTTTGTGACCACTAAACCAGCCCTGCAAGAAATATTAAGGGGGACTCTCTGAGGGGACAAAAGATGAAAAAAAAAAAAAATATATATATATATATATATACACACACACACACACCAAAAACAACAAAAGATTAGAAAGGACCAGAGAACACCACCAGAAACTCCAAATCTACAAGCAACATCATGGCAATAAATTCATATCTTTCAGTACTCACTTGAAATGTCAATGGGCTCAATGCTCCAATCAAAAGACATACGGTAACAGAATGGATAAGAAAACAAGATCTATCTACATGCTATTTACAAGAGACCCACTTTAGACCTAAAGACACCTTCAGATTGAAAGTAAGGGGATGGAGAAACATCTATCATGCTAATGGTCAACAAAAGAAACTGGAGTAGCCATATCAGACAATCCAGACTTTAAAATAAAGACTGTATTAAGAAATGAAGAAGGTCATCATATCATAATTAAGGGGTCTATCCACCAATAAGACCTAACAATTGTAAACATTTATGCACCAAATGTGAAAGCACCCAAATATATAAATCAATTAATCACAAACATAAAGAAACTCATTGATAGTAATACCATAATAGTAGGAGACTTCAACACCCCACTCATAACAATGGACAGATCATCCAATCAAAAAATCAACAAGGAAATAATGGCTTTGAATTACACACTGGGCCAAATGGACTTAACAGATATATTCAGAACATTTCATCCTAAAGCAGCAGAATATACATTCTTCTCCAGTGCACATGGAATGTTCTCCAGAATAGGCCATATACTTGGACACAAATCAGACCTAAGTAAGTACAAAAAGATTGAGATCATACCGTGCATATTTCCAGACCACAATGCTATGAAACTCGAAATCAACCACAAGAAAAATTTTGGAAAGGTAACAAATACTTGGAGACTGAAGAACATCCTACTAAAGGATGAATGGGCTAACCAAGCAGTTAAAGAAGAAATTAAAAAGTACATGGAAGTCAATGAAAATGATAGCACCACAACCCACAACCTCTGGGACACAGCAAAGGCGGTCATAAGAGGAAAGTATATAGCAATCCAGGCCTTCCTAAAGAAGGAAGAAAGATCTCAGATACACAACCTAACCTTACACCTTAAGGAGCTGGAAAAAGAACAGCAAATAAAACCCAAAACCAGCAGAAGACAGGAAATAATAAAGATTAAAGCAGAAATTAATGCCATCGAAACCAAAAAAAAAAAAAAAAAAAAAAAAAAACAAAAAAAAACAGTAGAATAGATCAATGAAACCAGAGCTGGTTTTTTGAAAGAATTAACAAAATTGATAAACCACTAGCCAGTTTGATCAAGAAGAAAAAGGAAAGGACCCAAATAAGTAAAATCAAGAATTAAAGAGGAGAAATCACAACCAACACAACAGAAATAAAAACAATAAGAGAAATATTATGAGCAATTATATGCCAATAAAATGGGTGATCTGGAAGAAATGGACAAATTCCTAGAAACATATACACTACCAAAACTGAAACAGGAAGAAATAGAAAATTTGAACAAACCCATAACCAGTAAGGAAATCAAATTAGTAATCAAAAATCTTCCAAAAAACAATAGTCCAGGGCCAGATGGCTTTCCAGGGGAATTCTACCTAACATTTAAGGAAGAGTTAACACCTATTCTCTTGAAAGTGTTCCAAAAAATAGAAATGGAAGGAAAACTTCCAAACTCTATGAAGCCAGGATTACCCTGATTCCAAAACCAGACAGAGACCCCACTAAAAAGGAGAGCTATAGACCAATTTCCCTGATGACCATGGATGCAAAAACCCTCAACAAGATATTAGCCAGCCGGATCCAACAATACATTAAAAAAATTATTCACTACGACCAAGTGGGATTTATTCCTGGGACACAGGGCTGCTTCAATATCCGCAAAACAACGTGATTCATAACGTCAATAAAAGAAAGGACAAGAACCATATGATCCTCTCAATAGATGCAGAGAACGTATTTGACAAAATAAAGCATCCTTTCTTGATAAAAACCCTCAAGAAAGTAGGGATAGAAGGATCATATCTCGAGATGATAAAAGCCATATATAGCGACCCAACGCTAATATCATCCTCAATGGGGAAAAACTGAGAGCTTTCCCCCTAAGGTCAGGAACAAGACAGGGATATCCACTCTCGCCACTGATATTCAACATAGTATTGGAAATCTTAGCTTCTGCAATCAGACAACACAAAGAAATAAAAGGCATCCAAATCGGCCAGGAGGAGGTCAAACTTTCACTCTTTGCAGACAACATGATACTCTATATGGAAAACCCAAAAGATTCCACCAAAAAACTGCTAGAACTTATTCATGAATTCAGCAAAGTTGTAGGATATAAAATCAATGCACAGAAATCGGTTGCATTCCTATACACCAACAATGAAGCGTCAGAAAGAGAAATCAAGGAATCGATCCCATTTACAGTTGCACCAAAAACCATAATATACCTAGGAATAAATCTAACCAAAGAGGTGAAAAATCTATACACTGAAAACTATAGAAAGCTGATGAAAGAAACTGAAGAAGACACAAAGAAATGGAAAAAGATTCCATGCTCCTGGATAGGAAGAACAAATATTGTTAAAATGTCGATACTACCCAAAGCAATCTACATATTCAACGCGATCCCTATCAAGGTAATACCAGCATTCTTCACAGAGCTAGAACAAATAATCCTAAAATTTTATGTAACCAGAAAAGACCCCAAGTAGCCAAAGCAATCTTGAAAAAGAAAACCAAAGCAGGAGGCATCACAATCCCAGACCTCAAGCTATACTAAAAAGTTGTAAACATCAAGACAGAACGGTACTGGCAGAAGAACAGACACTCAGATCAATGGGATAGAATAGAGAACCCAGAAATGGACCCACAAACGTATGGGCAACTAATCTTTGACAAAGCAGGAAAGAATATCCAATGGAATAAAGACAGTCTCTTCAGCAAGTGGTGCTGGGAAAACTGGACAGCGACATGCAGAAGAATGAACCTGGACCACTTTCTTACACCATACACAAAAATAAACTCAAAGTGGATGAAAGACCTCAATGCAAGACAGGAAGCCATCAAAATCCTTGAGGAGAAAGCAGGCAAAAACCCTTTAGTCTTGGCCGCAGCAACTTCTTACTCAACATGTCTCTGGAGGCAAGGAAAACAAAAACAAAAATGAACTACTGGGACCTCATCAAAATCAAAAGCTTCTGCACAGCGAAGGAAACAATCGGCAAAACTAAAAGGCAACCGACAGAATGGGAGAAGATGTTTACAAATGATGTATCAGATAAAGGGTTAGTATCCAAACTCTATAAAGAAATTATTAAACTCAACACCCCCAAAACAAATAATCCAGTGAAGAAATGGGCAAAAGACATGAATATGCTCAACATCACTCATCATCAGGGAAATACAAATCAAAACCACAATGAGATACCACCACACACCTGTCAGAATGGCTAACATTAACAACTCAGGCAACAACAGATGTTGGCGAGAATGCGGAGAAAGAGGATCTCCTTTGCATTGTTGGTGGGAATGCATGCTGGTGCAGCCACTTTGGAAAACAGTATGGAGGTTCCTCAAAAAACTAAAAATAGAACTACCCTACAACCCTGCAATTGCACTACTAGGCATTTATCCAAGGGATACAGGTGTGCTGTTTCGAAGGGACACATGCACCCCCATGTTTATAGCAGCACTATCAACAATAGCCAAAGTATGGAAAGAGCCCAAATGTCCATCGATGGATGAATGGATAAGTAAAATGTGGTATATACACACACACACACACACACACACACACACACACACACACACACACACATAATGTAGTATTACTCAGCAATCAAAAAGAATGAAATCTTGCCATTTGCAACTACGTGGATGGAACTGGAGGATATTATGCTAAGTAAAATTAGTCAGTCAGAGAACAACAAAAATCATATGACTTCATTCATATGAGGACTTTAAGAGATAAAACAGATGGACATAAGGGAAGGGAAACAAAAATAATATAAAAACAGGGAGGGGAACAAAACAAAAGAGACTCATAAATATGGAGAACAAACAGGGTTGCTGGAGGGGTTGTGGGGGGGGATGGGCTAAATGGGTAAGGGGCATTAAGGAATTACTGAAATCATTCTTTCACTATATACTAACTAATTTGGATGTAAATTTTAAAAAATAAAAAATAAAGTTAAAAAAAGATGTGTGTGTATGCTTGTATATACATATATATGTATATATGTATATATATGTATAAATACATATGTATATATGTATATTTGTATGTGTATGCTTGTATATGTGCATATATATATATATATATATATATATATATATATATACAGCCACATAAAAGTATTATTTACACAGCCACATAAAAGAATGAGATCTTACCATCTTGCAACAACATGGCTGGACATGAGGTTATAATGTTAAGTGAAATAGGTCAGAGGAAGACAAATGCCACATGATTTCACTCATATGTGGAATTTAAGAAACAAAACAAACAGAAAAACAAGAGACAAACAAAAACACACGCTTGATTATGGAGAACAAACGTGATTGCCAGAGGGGAGATAGGACAGGGACGAGTGAAGTAAAACAAAATTCACAGCAGTCAGGAAACACATTGTTGTTGCATATCATTTATGTACCTAACACTGTTGTATAGACTGAAAACATTGCAGTGAACAAGACAGATAAAATGCCTGCCTTTGAGAAAGTGATATTTTAAATAGGGGAGAATGATAATAAACACTTTAGTTCTAAACAATAATATTTATTTAATTCAGATATTGTTAAGTGTTAGAAAGAAAATAAGATGGGGTAATAAGGTGCAGAGTGGCAAGATAGGTCAAGGGAATTGCTGAGCTGAGCTGGGTGATGAGAAGCTGAGTCCCTGAAACTGACCTGAGTGATGAGAAATAGGCAGTTACATAAAAATCTGGGGAAGAGGATTCCACAAGAAGGGATGGCAAATGTCCTGTCCCTGGTGATGGGAATTAAGTATGATGGAAGTTGCTAGAAGTTTCTAAACAGTGACGCAGGAGTTTAAAAAACACTCTCGCTGCTATTTGGAGAATGCACTTTGGGATGGGGCAGAACAAGAGGGATGCCAAGGAGACTAGAGGAGAGGTTTTGATACAGAAATAAAGCAAACAAATTATTTAATTGGTTATAGTTTAAGTGGTGCTTTATTTGGCAAAGTCTAATTGGCTGTTTGTAGTTCGTTGTTCTTAAGTGTCATTTCCTTAGAATGAAGTACATTGACCCTGGCTCAGGTTTTGGTTTGCTTACATAGGTTACAAAGACATTAGAGCCACCCCAGTCTATTGGGTTCCAAGTTAAATTACCTTGACACTTCGTACAGTCTGTCTGTGCAGAATCAGTGAATGCCCTCTTTGCTGAGCTGCATATACAGTGCAACATGTAAGAAATGTTCACAGAACTGATCAGCACAGGAACACCCACAGACTATTATGGTAACACAGATCAAAGCTATTTGTGGAGGTTTTGCATTATTTTGAATCATCCGTCTCTATTTTGGAATCCTCTTTCTCACATACCCCAAGGATTCCCTTCTCATCTTTTCAACACTTAATTGTCCATTTTCTCACAGATTTCCCTTTTCAAATAAAGTTGTATAGATCATTAACCACTCTGTGTGCTTAGGTGACAACCTAGAGAAATAAACAAATCAGCTATTTCAAATCAGAGAGCCAAAAGTGTTTTCTAAAGGACTCTGGTTCGCATCCGGGCAACAAATACAAAGACACTACCTTAAATCATATGTATGATTGTCGAAAGTCCACACAAAGCTACAGGGGGAGGCCCATTAGCACAGGGCAACAATTTTCCTTGTGGCTGCTACACAAATGTCTTCAAATGTTTCTGAATTTTCTATGACAATATTTTAAGATTTGGTCTCTATTTTGATAATAATATATGCTTACAAAACTAACACAAGCATATTATGCATTACCTGGGTGAGCACTACATCTGGGATTTGTGCCTACTTTTGATTTGTGATTATAATGGCAATCATACCAAATATACTACTTGAGTTGACCTGACTTAGGAGAAATGAACAAATGATAGTTGTTGAGCTTTGTCTGGAAGAAAGTCCAAAAGTGCACCAGTATGAAGGTAAGCAATTGGAAGACAGAAATAAAATAGGAGAAATAGGAAAACTGTGTTATCACAGACTACAACAGTAAGGCAGTCAGACTGAAAAGACCCCATAAGACAGCAATCAGCCTATATGCACAGAGTACGTAAAGTTTTAGTGTCAGCTAAATACCATCTATTTCATTAAATTAATGTCCTTGAAATGAAATTCATTGATTTTGTGGGATTTGTGGATTTTTTTTTTTTGCAATTGATTTATAAATTTGATTTTGGCTATTATAAGTTCAGATAAAAGAATACTGGAATTCATTCTAGTGCATATTTAGTTTTATAATAAAAAGTAATGTAGGGGCACCTAAGTAACTCAGTTGGTTAAGTGTCCGACTCTTGTCATGATCCAAGGTCGTGGGATCAAGCCCCACATAGGGCTCTGCACTAAGCATGGAACCTGATTAAGATATTCTCTCTCTCTCTCTCTCTCTCTCTCCCTCTGCCCCTCTCCCCAACTCATGCACTTGCTCTCTCTTTAAAATAAAAAAAAGGTAACTTAAATAAACTATGGGTTATGATAATTATTTTTCTTAAAAATAATTTAATACCCTAATAAATTTTGGAAAACACTGACTTTGGAGAAGACCAGTGTGGATTTTATCTTGGTGCTACTTTTTACCAGATGTGACAACTTGACAGTTCTTTAACAACTCTGAATCTCTGAGTTTTTATCTACAAGTTAGGAATAATGTTTATCTCATTAGACAGTTGTGGGGTTTATAGAAAGAATCATTTATGTATTAATGTACCCAGATTTTCATGTCTCATCCAGAACCTTTCCTGAGTTCAGTAGCCATCATATAATCTTCACTGTAATGGCTATATCCACTTAGGTTTCTCAAAGGCACGTCCAACTTGATTTATTAAAAACTCATCTCATTTTCCCAAAACTCCTCCTAGTGTTTCTTAACTTAGTAAATGACACCATCAACAGAAGTCATCAATTAAAACTTCATAACTGACTTTTATTTTTCCTGTTGTTCACTTAAAACATTCCCAGGTATTTCTATTTTATGTAATAACCTGTGAATCAGGACCACTCTATATTCAGTTGTGACAACTTTAGTTCAGGTCTCAATCACCTGTCTTGGATTATTGGTGGAGCTTTGATATCAAGCAGCTAGTCTTTCTTCTCTCCAATCCAGTATCCATGATAAAGGAAGATTGCTTTTTAAAAAGATAAATTTGATCCCACCTGCTCATCAACCGGAGGCTACTGCCTTCAGAATATAGCTCAATTTGTTGCTATGGCTTATAAATTTTTCATGTTCTAGTGTCTGCTTACATCTCTTAGTTTATCAGCCCTATGTCTTGCCATTTTTTCAGCCATCTGAAAATGGCTGAAATTTATATTATTTATATAATTTATTTATATATAGTGGTAATTTATAATAGTGGTAATTTATAAACTGGTAATTTTTCAAGTATGTTATTCTTTCTTTATCCTTTGCATATAATATTCTTCTGATTCTTGGAATATTCATGCTTACTCCCTATTCTCCTTGATGTTTGTTTGTCTATTGTGTTTCAACCTTCCCTGGCTTGCAAAGACCAAAGGTGTCCTCCAATCTGACACCCCAAACACTCTGTCTTTTGTATGATATACCAATTACCCCATCATGTTTATTTTTATTTTTTTAACGTTTATTTATTTTGAGAGAGAGAGAGAGAGAGAGAGAGAGAGAGACAAGGAAAGGGAAAGAGACAGCATGAGCTGGGGAGGGGCAGAGAGAGAGGGAGAGAGAATACTAAGCAGGCCCCACGCTGACAGCACCTTGGGGCTTGAACCCACAAACTGTGAGATCATGACCTGAGCTGAAATCAAGAGTCAGACACGTAACCAACTGAGCAACCCAGACATCTGTCATCATGTTTAATTCACTGCTTAATATTATTTTTAAAGAAATATTACTATTAATATTAATGTATTATTAATATTATCTTTTAAGAAATTTTACTATGATCTATTTGCAAGAGATTCTTTCTCATTCACAGTCATATTTTCAGTGCCTTTTACAATTTTTGTTGAATGAATACTTAGTACAAATTAAGTGCTAACTGAATATTAGATGATGTTTTTATAGGATGCTTATTCTATCTAACTGCACACATTTAGCATTTTTACTGTGTTCTTCTCTTTTTTTCTTCATGTATATTTTATCTTTGTGGAAAGAAGTTACCTATTATATTTCTTGAATACCCCATGACTTCTGGGATAGTTTGAAACTCACAGTAGGTGCTTAAAATACTTACTATTAAACTGGGCAATCAAGTTAATTAAAATACCAGTGAATTTATAGGTATATCCATCAAATGATTACTTGAAGCTGTTCAGACAAAGGCACTGGTTGAGTGACTAAATACTTAATCATTTGATTAACTATTTTTATACCATTTACTTCTTGTGATATGAGAGAGACGGATTCTTTTAGCAGAAAGACCCTGACTCTGGAAATAATGTTTAATCAGTCACCAGACTGTTGTTCAATTAGCCAAACACCATTTCAGATACTTCTGGCTAACAACGTCCAGGAAAAACAAAACAAAACAAAAAAACAACCCACATGTCTTGAATATTACTTTTCCCTCCAGTTTTTGCTTGTCTACTTTATTAAAAGATTGTAAAAGGGAAGTCATAATCAACTCTCTTTTAGTGATAGTTCTACTCAGAGGAATAAAAATATAATAATAATAACTTTAAAGGTTTCCATATATTAATAACTGGAGTTTTGCTCTTGTCATGACTCGTGACCTTGTTTTAGATATATCTGAGAAGGGAAATGGAGAACAGGGAAACCAGTTGATTCTTTTGACAGATAAACTGAAGTGATGATAGCTAATTATGATTAACATCTGGGAATAACACTGTATTAAAAAGCCAAAGGGAGAATGATCAACATCTCAATTTGGTTTTCACTGTCATTCTCTGTATCTAAGACAATTTTGAAAGGAAACCTAAAAGAATAATTCTCAGAGGATTCTGTATTGTTTAGAATAATAAATGCAAAGACATATGAATCTATAAGGCTTTATCATATGGTTATAAACTACCTAAATTATTCATTTCTTTTGTGCCGTATATATGTTAAGTGTGCATCTATTTGGAAATATTATAATTTATGGCTCAAAAGTATATTAGTAGAAATTTAAAAGTTCTTAGAACCAAACGATAATAAAAATAACAATTTCAAAACTTGTGAGATACAGCAAGTGCAGCACCTAAAGGAAATATATCACATTCAATATTTATAAAAGAAAATAGGTAAAGCTTAAAATTAACACACAAAACACACAACTTAAGACACTGAACAACAAAAACTGATCAAAGTCCCTCCAAAAATAGAAGAAAAAAAAACCAAGTAAGTATGAAAGCTAAAACAAAAAATAGTATAGAGACAATTAATAAATTCAAAAGTTGGCTTTGGAATGGCTAATAAAATAGATTAAAATTCTGAGGAGGTTGATCAAAGAAAAAAAATAAACAGGTTTGAAAAATAGGACGTGGGGCGCCTGGGTGGCGCAGTCGGTTAAGCCTCCGACTTCAGCCAGGTCACGATCTTGCGGCCCATGGGTTCGAGCCCCACGTCGGGCTCTGGGCTGATGGCTCGGAGCCTGGAGCCTGTTTCCGATTCTGTGTCTCCCTCTCTCTCTGCCCCTCCCCCGTTCATGCTCTGTCTCTCTCTGTCCCAAAAATAAATAAAAAACGTTGAAAAAAAAATAAAAAAAAAAAAGAAAAATAGGACGTGACTATAGATATAGCAGAGATTAAGGAAATAGAAACTTTTGAATAATTTTTATGGCAAAGAAATTGAAAAATCATACATAATGGATAAAATCCAAAAAAAAAGTATAGCTTACCAAAAATTACCCAAGACAGGGTAGATAGTATAATTAGATATATAATCATTAAAAAATTGAGGAGGTAGTTAAAAATCTCTCTCCCTTCAATAAATAATAAAGAATAGTTTTCAGATTGTTTAAACTCCTTTTTTTTAAAAAAAATTTTTTTTTTCAACGTTTATTTATTTTTGGGACAGAGAGAGACAGAGCAAGAACGGGGGAGGGGCAGAGACAGAGGGAGACACAGAACCGGAAACAGGCTCCAGGCTCTGAGCCATCAGCCCAGAGCCCGACGCGGGGCTCGAACTTACGGACCGCGAGATCGTGACCTGGCTGAAGTCGGACGCTTAACCGACTGCGCCACCCAGGCGCCCCCAGATTGTTTAAACTCCTAAGGAACACATCATGCAAAGCACTGAAAATATTCCAGGCAAACAAATAAAAAGGAAGAATTTCCAATTTATTCTACAACTCTGGAGTAAACATCTGACAATAAGAATATGAAAATGAAGACCTGGATTCCAATCAATCTACAGTTGTCAAAGAGTCCCCAGCATTTCCCCAATTTAAGGCATATGAGTCGAAATAATATGACATGATTCTTGTATGTCTTGATTTCTGAAAACTCTTCTCAAAGTGGAGTATCAGGGATGTTTCTAACCCTGTCTCTAACAACAGTACTATTCTTAGAAGAAGGCTTTGAGTTTTTCATTTATGAAGGATTTTAGTCATTAAGTGCAGAAGCTGTCTTAATTTGTTTTTAATTTACAGAGTTCAGTTAAAACATTAATAAATAATAATTTATAAACAAAAAAGGAAACTAAAGAAAATATATATAACATTCAGGAAAAGACAAAAAATGAGACAAAAAGCAGATCAGTGGTGTCCAGGGGATGGATATAGTGGGAGTGAAGGATGCAGAGAGAATTTTGCTAAAAAGTGACCCAGGTGAACTTTTTGGGGAATAGAACTTTTCTCTCTTAATTTTGCTATGTTTATATGACCAAATACATTTATCAGAACTTTCAAAACAGTACACTAAAAAGGGTAAACTTTACTTACGCTAATTTATTTTAATAAAAAAATGAAAAATAAAACATTTTGTAGACTTTTCTCATAAGACTAAATGACCATTTGTTTACTTAGCCCCTCCTGTTAGAGAATACTTGTTTCCAAAAAAACATACTAAAGAATCAATCAATCAATCAATCAAGGAGGGAAGAGAAGACAAAACAAAAGACTTAGGAAGAGGAACTAATAGCCACATTCTCCAAAGTATATAAGTCACAGCATACTGTGTTGTCCATTCTTTCTTTTTTCTTTCCCTTTGTCTCCCATGAGGAAAAGGAAAATGAGGACTCTGCCACAATATCCAAGTCTTTCACAAATCTAATCAATTCAATATTTTTCCAAACACAAAATTTAATTGGAAAAGTAAATTATTTTGTATTATAAAGAAGATTATTTTGAAAACCATTTATATACTAATTAGAACTCTAATTAGTTTTCTATAATGAGAAATATGTGATGAAAATTTTATTTCTCCAGAGATTGTCTGGGAATACTAGTAAGAAGTTAGTTTGGAAGGAACAACCAGTTAAGACTCTTACTTTGGACAGAAAAATAAATGTAAAAAGCATTTTACCTAGCTAGCTCTTTAGAAGTAAAACTAAAGACAGATCATTATGAAATAATTAGAAATGAGAATACTGCAATAATCTTCATTTGGTTGTGATCTAGCACAAATAAATGAGGATGATGTATTTTTTCTACCAGATCAGATCCATTTCCCTTATATATTTATCCGGAAACATCACCTCCAATACACACACACTTTTTTTTTTTTTTTTTTTTTTTTTTTTTACATACTAATTGCCTCCCTAGGTTCTCATCTACCTCTGATCTATTTGTAGCCTACAGTTAAATTTGTATTCCTAAAGCACACCTTCTATCATGTACACTCCCCCCTAACTACTTCAAGATGTGCTGCATCTTCCTTTACCTCTCAGAGAGAGACCACACATCATAGCTTGGCTTTGACAACAGTGTTGCTTACCCACCTTTTGAACTTCATCTCCATAATATTAAAAAATATCCATTCTCTCCTTTAACCACACTTCTCTGTTTACTTTCCAACTTAGGTAACAGTGTTTTTTTTTTCCCCCATCTTTGATAAAACAGAAAAGAAGAAGAAAAAAAGGGAAAAATGAACAGAGACTCAGTGAAAGCTGGGTCATCATTAATCACACCAACATATGTTATGATGGAAATACCAGATGAGAGAAGAGAAAGAAAGGAGTAGAAAAAAATATGAAGAAATGATGTCTGAGCATCTCCCAAATTTGATGAAAACATTAATCTACATGGTGAAGAAGCTCAACAAACTCTAAGTAAGATATACCCATACAAATATTACTTACAATGCTGAAAGTCAAAAATAAAGAGAAAATCTTGAACGCATTAAGAGAAAAATGATTCGTTACATACTGGGGAACCCCATTAAGATTAACAGTCGACATCTCATTAGACAATGGAGGCCAGAAGGCAGTGGGGCAATATATTCAGAGTGCTTAAAAAACTCTCAACCAAGAATCTTAAAACCAGCAAAACTATCTTTCAAAAATAAGTAGAAATAAATATATTCCTAAATTACAAAACAAACACACACACAAAAATAAAATTCATTGTTAGCAGACTTGTCTTACAAGAAATGCAAAAGAAAATTCTTCAGTCTGAAAGAAAGTGATACCAGACAGTAATTCAAAGCCACACAAGAAAACAGAGGGCCATTAAAGTAAATATGTAGGTGATTACAAAAGACAATATAATTGCACATTCCTTCTTACTTCTCCCGATTTCAAAAATAAGTTGCATGAAACGATATGTATATAACTGCATTAATGATCCTATATTTGACAATAACAACACAAGTGAAGTGGTTGGGAAAATGGTGTATGGGAATAAGGAAATGACAACAGATGGTGGCATATATCCATAAGATAAATGAAGAGAACCAGAAAGGGTACCTTTATTTACTCTCTCAGCATCATTAAAAGATACATGATTATTATCTTAGTCAGTTGGGGCTGCTATAACAATGACCTTAGACTGAGTGGCTTAAATGACAAATATTTATTACTCACAGTTCTGTAGACTAAGAAGTTCAAGATCAAGGTGCTGGCAGAGCTGGTGTTTGGTGAGATCCTACTTCCTGGTTTGCATATGGCCATTTTCTTACTGTGTACTCATATGGCAGGAAACAGAAAGGAAGCAAGCTCTTGTGTCTCCTTATGACACTAATCCTATCATGAGTACTCTACCCTCATGACTAATTACTGAAGGCCTCATTTCCAAATACCATCACATTGGGGATTAAGATTTCAACATATGAGTTCTGGGGAGACATTAACATTTAGTCCATGGCAAGTATAGAAAGTAGTAATTATAACAATGTGTCACTGGGTTTAATTTATACATTTATATACATACATATACACATTATATATATATATATACATATATAATTTAATAATATATATAAAATATATTTTGATATCTATTTAATATAATATAGTACTAAATAGTACCAAAAGGGAGAAGAGGGATGGGCTATATGAAATTAAAATTCCTATATTTTTGGGGAACTAATTCAGGATAAATCTGAAGTGGACTTTGATTAGGTAAGATATACTGCAAACCTCAACAATCATCAAAGAAAATGAAAACTTAAGAAAATTTTTATCTTTATTTTTTTAAGGTTTATTTATTTTTGAGAAAGAAAGAGAGTGTGAGCAGGGGAGGGGGTGGCAGAAAGAGAGGGAGAAACAGAATCTGAAGCAGGCTCAAGTCTCTGAGCTGTCAGCACAGAGCCTGATGCAGGGCTCGAACTCATGAACTACGAGATCATGACCTGAGCCAAAGTCAGATGCTCAACCAACTGAGCCACCCAGGTGCCCCAAGAAAATAATTTTTAAAAAATTATTGCAAGAATCAAAATGTTACACTAGAAAATATCCACTCAATAAAAAAGAAGGCAATAGTAGAGAAACATTGTCATGAGGCATGTGGAAAACAAATGAACAAAAGTTGTTAGGTATATATCCAACCCTATCAATAATATTAAATATTAATAAATTAACAATCTAATTAGAAGGCAGAGATAGATTGTATAAATGTCCACATTAAAAAAAAGGATTCAACCATATGCTGTCTATAAGAAACACAGTTTATATTAAAAATTCAAATAGGTGGTAGGCAAAAGCATGGCAAAAGGTATACTATGCAAATGGTAACCATTAAAGAGCTGAATTGGCTATGCTAATATTAGAAAAAATCGATTTAAAATTTTTTTTCAACATTTTTTATTTATTTTTGGGACAGAGAGAGACAGAGCATGAACGGGGGAGGGGCAGAGAGAGAGGGAGACACAGAATCGGAAACAGGCTCCAGGCTCCGAGCCATCAGCCCAGAGCCTGACGCGGGGCTCGAACTCACGGACCGCGAGATCGTGACCTGGCTGAAGTCGGACGCCTAACCGACTGCGCCACCCAGGCGCCCCAAAAAAATCGATTTTAAAACAAAAATGTTACTAAAGATGAATAGACATATCTCTCAATGATAAAAGAGTCAATGCATCAGGAAGATACAACAATAATAAGCATATATACACTGAAAAAAAGCTTCAAAATACATGAAGAAAACCTTTATATAACTGAAGGGTGAAATAGACAATTCAACAATGATAGAGACTTTAACACTTCTCTTTCAATAATGGAAAGAAAAATTAGGCAGAAGATCAACAAGAAAAGACTACACTTGAGTAATACTATAAAACAACTAGACCTAGCAGACACCTATAAAACACTTCATCTAGCAGCAGCAGCATATATATTCTTCTCAAGCACACATGGACCTTCTCCAGGATAGACTATATGCTAGGCCATAAAACAATCAACAACAAATTTTGAAGAACTGACATATGGAAAGATGGCAGAGTAGGAGGACCCTAAGCTCACCTCTAACCATGAATACAACTAGATAACACACACATCAGCATGAATCAAACAACTAAAGGTAGAGAAGAGGCAACATCGAAGAAGGTAGAGAAGATGTGGTCTGGGAGCAAAACATACCATAGCCATCAGCAATGGAGAGAGAACTGGTGGGTCAGGGAAAGGTGAAAAACAGACTTTCACACCAGGGAGCCCACGAACAGGGAGGATGAATCTCTAATGTTTACCTCTGAAAGTGAAAGGGGTAGGATTTCATGAGCTCTTAAAATCAGCAGGACTTAAAAGCCTGGAATTTTAAACATCAGCGGGCTCAGCTCTGGGTGAGCCTAGAAAGCATTAAGAAGCAGAAACCCTGACCCTAAAGAGACAGCATGACAAACAGTAGGGGACTTTAACACCCCACTTGACCAATGAACAGAGCATCCAAACAGAAAATCAACAAGGAAACAGTGGCTTTGAATGACACACTGGACCAGATGGATTTAACAAACATATTTAGAACATTCTATCCTAAAACAGCAGAATACACATTCTTTTCAAATGCACGCAGAACATTATCCAGAATAAATTACATATGAGACCACAAAAAAAGCCTCAACAAATTAAAAAACATTGAAGTGATACCATGCATCTTTTCTGAGCATAACACTATGAAACAAGAAATCAACCACAAGATAAAATCTGGAAAGAGCATAAATACATGGAGATTAAATAACATGCTATTAAACAATGAATGGGTCAACCAAGAAATCAAAGAAGAAATACAAAATTACATGGAAGACAGGTGAAAATGAAAACACAGTGGTCCAAAATCTTTGGAATGCATCAAAAGTGCATCAAAAGTTTAGCAAAAGACCTAAAAGGGAAGTTTATAGCAACACAGGTCTACCTTAAGAAGCAAGAAAAATCTCAAATAAACAACCTAACCTTACCCCTAAAGAAGCTAGAAAAAGAAGAACAAATAAAACTCAAACCCAGCACAAGGAAGGAAATTATAATGATTAGAGCAAAAATAAATGATATAGAAACTAAAAATACAATAAAACAGATCAATGAAACCAGGAGCTGCTTCTTTGAAAAGATCAACAAAATTGATAAACCTCTAGCAAGACTCATTAAAAAAGAGAGTAGAACCAAATAAAATTACTAATAAATGAGGACAAATAACCAACACTGCCAAAAATCCAAACAATTGTAACAGAATATTATGAAAACCCATATGACAACAAATTGGGCAATTCAGAAGAAATGGATCAATTCCTAGAAACATATAACCTATCAAAACTGTAGTAGGAAGAAATAGAAAATTTAAACAGACTGATTACTAGCAAGAAAATGGAATCAGTAATCAAAAGTCCAGGACCAGAGAGCTTTACAGGTGAATTCTACCAAACATCTAAAGAAGAGTCAATACCCATTCTTCAACTATTCCAAGAGGAAGGAAAACTTCCAAACATATTATATGATGTCAAAATCACCCTGATACCAAAATCAGAAAAAGGCACCCCCCTCCCAAAAAAAGAAAGAATTATAAGCCAATATTTCTCATGAACATAGATGCAAAAATGCTCAACAATTGTGGGATTTAGTAAACCAAATCCCACAATATGTTTTAAAAATTCATAAACCACTATCAAATGGGATTTATTCTTGTGATGCAAAGGTAATTCAATATCAATCAATGCGCTATGTCACATCAATAATAGAAAGATAAAAAAACATATAAATAGAAGGGGAATACTTCCCAACTTATTCTCTGGGGTCAGAATTACTGATATCAAAACCAGATAAAGAGGGGCAGCCGGGTGGCTCAGTCGGTTAACTGTCTGACTTCGGCTCAGGTCATGATCTCATGGTTCATGAGTTCCAGCCCCACAGGCCTGGAGCCTGCTTCAGATTCTGTGTCTCCCTCTCTCTTTGCCCCTCCTCTGCTTGTGCTCTCTCTCTCTCTCAAAAATAAATATACATTAAAAAAAATTAAAACAAAACAAAGATATCAAAAGAAAACTGGAGTCCAACAGTTCCTATGAGTCATGCAAAATTCCTCAACAAAATACTAGCAAACTAATATAAGAACATATAAAAAGGACTCTACACTATGGTTAACTGGGATTTGGCAGACACACTTCTCAATTTCAAAACTTACCACAAAGCTACAATAATCAAGACAGTGTTGTACTGGCATGAACAGATCTCATACAGATCTCAATAGAATTGAGAGTCCATACTTAAACTCTTACATTTACAGTTTATTAATTTTAATAAAAATCTCAAGACAGTTTATTTGGGGAAAGAACAATTTTTTCAACAACAGTGCTGAGACTGGGTGTATACATGCAAAAGAATAACATTTGACTTCTACATCACACCATGCACAAAAATTAACTCAAAATGGACCATAAACTTGCATTAAGAGATAAGACTGTAAAACTCTCACAAGAAAACATGGGCATAAATCTTTATTACCTTGGGTTAGTTGTGATATCTTAGACACAATACCAAAAATACAAGTGACAAAAGAAAATTAGGTAAGTTATACTGCATCAAGGTTTAAAACTTTTTTGTGTGTGCTATAAATGATATCATAAATAAACTGAGAAGACATCGCATAGAATGGGAGAAGATATCTGAATATCATTTATCTGATAACAGACTTGTGTTCAGAAGATTTAAGGAATGCATACGACTCCTAAACAAAAAGACAAATAACCCAATTTAAAAATGGACAAAATATTTGAATAGATATTCCTCCAAAGAAGATATACAAATGGCTAAGAAGCACATGAAAAACTGTTCAACATCATTAGTCATAGGAAAATTCAATCAAAACCACAATGCGATATCACTTCACAACCGCTAGGGTGTCTACAATAAAAGATTATCAAGTGTTGGCAAAGATTTGGAGAAATTATAACCTTCATATGCTGTTCAGGGGAATGTAAAATGGTGTAGCCACTTGGGAAAACAGTTTAGCGGTTCTTCAAAATGTTGAACATTACATTACCATGTGATCCTGCCATCCCACTCCCAGTTACATATCATAAATATATACATACACTCAAATATTTGTACACAAATGTTCATAGGAGCATTTTTCTTAGTAGCCAAAAAAATAAAAACAAACCAAATGCCCATCAACTTATGAATGGATTAAAAATATGTGACATATCTACACAAATGAATAGTATTCAGCAATCAAAGGAGTAATACTGATACAGGCAATAACCTGGACTATCTATGCTAAGTGAAAGAAACAAATCCACAGAAACAGAATGGCTGGGAAAGAGAGGTAGAGAGGGGGACAATGAGGAGTGGCTGTAAATACACACAGGTTTTCTTTTGGGTAAAACAAAAATGCTCTAAAATTATATTGTGGTAATGGTTCAAAATCAATGAACTGTACATTATTAAGTGGGACAATTGTGGGCTGAATTATTTACCTCAATAACACTTTTAAAAAACATAATTCACAACATGCGAAATTTCTGCTTAAAAATTTGCAATAACTTCTCATTTTACTTGAAGTAAAATCACAAAGGTTATATTCATCAATAGGGCCTTCTGTAATATGATCTCCATGTTAACCTCTCTTATGATCTGCTAGTATTCTCTTTGCTGGTTCAGCTACATGCAGTGCTTTGCAGGTCCTGAAACATGGCAGCCAACTCTTGTTTCAGGGACAGTATGTTTGGTATTTTTCTTACCTGGGATATTTTTTCCTTAGATACTGTATGAATTATCCCTCATCTTGTGCTTTTGCTCATCAAAGTCTTCATGAGACAACTGTACTTTATATGGAAACCCCTTCCACTAAGGCACTAGTATCCCTTTCCATGTTTTTGTTTTCTTTTTTTTCCATGTCATTTGCCATTGTTTGGCCTCCTTTCTTTGTTTTGTATCCTACCATCTACTTGCACTAAAATGTAAATTCCAAAAGGCATGACATCATCTGTTATTTCACTGTGGTTTCCCTAGTACCTAGAACTCTAGACTATTAAATGGTAGGCATGAAACAAATATATTTGCTCAATGTATTATTTATACCATACGGCTAATACCTTTAATTTTCTACCACAGCCAGGAAATGTAATGGCCTTGTAGATCTTAAAGTTCTTGCATACAAATAAAAGCATTTTACTTTTTTGAAATGAAAACTATGTGTTAAAAATCACACAACATTATTTTCTCAGTTGATGTTAAAGCATGAATATCTGATAAGTCATATCAAACACATAGGACAAGATCCAATTAATTGACTTTTGCTGTAAATGCAAATTATAATTTGTTCTCATATCACAGCTCTGACAACATCGGTTAATCTTTGGGTACCATTCCCTGAAATATCTTTGTCTTTACTGCTCCAGGTTGAAGAGATTTAATCAGTTTGGGCCTGACAACAGCAACTTCTGCCAGTGCCTGCAGGGGCTACCAGTCAAAAGAGAGAAGGGGTGAAGAGAACAACTCATTCTTCCATAGTCTCCACGGTAACCAGAGGCATAGTGGCCGGCCTTGTTGACATTTCAGGGAATGATGTTCAGGATTAACTTCTGTTTTCATTATGAAGACGGAGCAGAAAGTGTGACTCAAAAGTCATGAATTGATTATTGCCCAGGTATGACAGTGTTACTGCCTTAAAACAAATTATGAAAGATGTAATCGGAAGGGGTATTGGAAGGTCACTCAGTACATAAAATATGTTCCCCACTGTCCTGACATGACGTGTGTAATTATCAATAATAGTGGTTCAGTCTTCTGATTTAAGAAGTATTGTTCTTAGCAGTCCTCTGCCAAAGAGACGACTTAGAGATGCTATGCATAAAAACACATAATCTGCCATTAACAGTATTTTAACACAGAATAATATGTCATAATTTGTAATTCTTTTGCCTGCAAATATAAGAAACTGACTTTGGCTGGTTTAAGAAGAAAGCAGTAACATGGGCTAAAAAGAAATAGAATCAGACTACAAACTCCCCAAACCTTTTCTTCATTGTTCATATTTTTCTTGCCTTTATAGACAGGATTTCATTCTATTTCCCTCTCTCCCCAATCAATTTTTTGCCTGCTTCTCTGGGTTATAAGGTAGGTTAAAAGTGCATTCTCGGTAGTTTCCAAATGCACATTTCACACCTCCAGCTAAAGAAAATGAAGATTTTTGTCCCTCTCATTCCCAATTCCAAAATACCTACAGAAAGAATGTGTTTGTCTACAGTTGTGAGGGGTCCATAACCTAATTGGAACTTCGACTTACTAAGAATCAAGGTCACATTATGTCAAATAGCTTCCATAGGGCCCAGGCTGATTAGGGTGGACAACATGTGAGCCTGTGAATTAAACTGGCAAAAAACAGATTAGCAGGATAAAAGATAAATTTAATCACATAGGTTTGAGAGTCCTCAAAAATGTGGCTTAAAAAGGCGGTTAGAATTTTGGGCTTCTATATCATCCTAATAGGGGAATGGGAAGGAGGAGAAAGGGCACTTAAGGAAAAGCAAGTGACTTTTTAGAAAGATAAATGAACCCTTAGGAGTATAGATGAGGGAAATGATAGTTTTGTGACCGTGTCTGTTTAGGACAGACTTCTCATCTCTAATGATGAGTCAATCTTCCCTGGTTGCTCCCAGAAAGCAAACTTATAACATCTGAGTTTTAATTTTTTTTTTAACGTTTATTTATTTTTGAGACAGAGAGAGACAAAGCATGAACGGGGGAGGGTCAGAGAGAGGGAGACACAGAATCTGAAACAGGCTCCAGGCTCTGAGCTGTCAGCACAGAGCCCGACGCGGGGCTCGAACTCACGGACTGCGAGATCACAACCCGAGCCGAAGTCGGCCGCCCAACCGACTGAGCCACCCAGGCGCCCCTAACATCTGAGTTTTAAAAGGAGGCTTTGCTTTAAGGCACGTAAAAGATTTCAGGACCTTAAATGCCTTAGGCTCAAAATAATTTTTATGTCATAATAGCATATTCTGGACCCCTTCAGTATATTAACATGATGTCTCATTAACAGAAATTAAATTACCCAGTAGGATGTTCAGAGGGTAAGTGACTCTCTGTTATACAGAAGCCACAAAGCCAGAAAATGTTCTGAACAAAGTCAACTCTTAAGAGTGGAGGGAGGGATCCTAGAGAGAGAGCAGCATGCGGGAGAGCAGGCACCAAGGGAGACAGAACAGGAAAGCTTTATAAAGTACAACAGGTCCTGCCAATGCCAGTCTATGTTATTCCTGAAACAAACTAGTGAGTTGAGCATGATTGCTGTCTTTAGCTCTCCTGGGTGGATAGAGCCTAACAGGCATGTGGTTACTTGGCTCTAATGATTCACAGTGTAACTTCTGGAAGGAGTAACTGAAAACACAACTTCTAATTTTCAAACGAATCTCACAGTGTTTATGAGCAAGGTCAGCACAATATGGCAGAGGCACCTACTTGATATGGGCATTGAAAAGAGTATACAATTACATACATGGAAAGCAGTGAGGCAGTGTCTACTGTAAGCACCTCAGTAGGCAGCAACTGTTTTGAGGTCACCCTTTGAAAGGCTGTATAGGTTAGTGGTCAAGAACATGAACTCTAGAACAAAACTTCAGGATGTAGTAGTTGTTTCTTTGCACATTGAGCGTGTTAACCTCTCTTTACCTCATTTTCCTCATTTGTAGAATGGAAGATTTTTTATTTTTTAATTAATTAATTAATTAATTAATTTGTGTATTTATTTATTTATTTTTAGGTTTTAGAAATTTTGTTTTTAATGGTCTTTTTTTTTTTTTTTGCAATTTATTGTCAAATTGCTTTCCATACAACACCCAGTGCTCATCCCAAAAAGTGCCCTCCTCAATACCCATCACCCACCCTCTCCTCCCTCCCACCCCCCATCAACCCTCAGTTTGTTCTCAGTTTTTAAGAGTCTCTTATGTTTTGGCTCTCTCCCACTCTAACCTTTTTTTTTTCTTGTTTTTTTCAATATATTAAATTTATTGTCAAATTGGTTTCCATACAACACCCAGTGCTCATCCCAAAAGGTGCCCTCCTCAATACCCATCACCCACCCTCCCCTCCCTCCCACTCCCCATCAACCCTCAGTTTGTTCTCAGTTTTTAAGAGTCTCTTACGCTTTGGCTCTCTCCCACTCTAACCTCTTTTTTTTTCCTTCCCCTCCCCCATGGGTTTCTGTTAAGTTTCTCAGGATTCACATAAGAGTGAACACATATGGTATCTGTCTTTCTCTGTATGGCTTATTTCACTTAGCATAACACTCTCCAGTTCCATCCACGTTGCTACAAGGGGCCATATTTCATTCTTTCTCATTGCCACGTAGTACTCCATTGTGTATATAAACCACAATTTCTTTATCCATTCATCAGTTGATGGACATTTAGGCTCTTTCCATAATTTGGCTATTGTTGAGAGTGCTGCTATGAACATTGGGGTACAAGTGCCCCTATGCATCAGTACTCCTGTATCCCTTGGGTAAGTTCCTAGCAGTGCTACTTCTGGGTCATAGGGTAGGTCTATTTTTAATTTTCTGAGGAACCTCCACACTGCTTTCCAGAGCGGCTGCACCAATTTGCATTCCCACCAACAGTGCAAGAGGGTTCCCGTTTCTCCACATCCTCTCCAGCATCTATAGTCTCCTGATTTGTTCATTTTGGCCGCTCTGACTGGCGTGAGGTGATATCTGAGTGTGGTTTTGATTTGTATTTCCCTGATGAGGAGCGACGCTGAACATCTTTTCATGTGCCTGTTGGCCATCCGGATGTCTTCTTTAGAGAAGTGTCTATTCATGTTTTCTGCCCATTTCTTCACTGGCTTATTTGTTTTTCGGGTGTGGAGTTTGGTGAACTCTTTATAGATTTTGGATACTAGCCCTTTGTCCGATATGTCATTTGCAAATATCTTTTCCCATTCCGTTGGTTGCCTTTTAGTTTTGTTGGTTGTTTCCTTTGCTGTGCAGAAGCTTTTTATCTTCATGAGGTCCCAGTAGTTCATTTTTGCTTTTAATTCCCTTGCCTTTGGGGATGTGTCGAGTAAGAGATTGCTACGGCTGAGGTCAGAGAGGTCTTTTCCTGCTTTCTCCTCTAGGGTTTTGATGGTTTCCTGTCTCACATTCAGATCCTTTATCTATTTTGAGTTTATTTTTGTGAATGGTGTGAGAAAATGTTCTAGTTTCAACCTTCTGCATGTTGCTGTCCAGTTCTCCCAGCACCATTTGTTAAAGAGACTGTCTTTTTTCCATTGGATGTTCTTTCCTGCTTTGTCAAAGATGAGTTGGCCATATGTTTGTGGGTCTAGTTCTGGGGTTTCTATTCTATTCCATTGGTCTATGTGTCTGTTTTTTGTGCCAATACCATGCTGTCTTGATGATGACAGCTTTGTAGTAGAGGCTAAATTCTGGGATTGTGATGCCTCCAGCTTTGGTCTTCTTCAAAATTACTTTGGCTATTCGGGGCCTTTTGTGGTTCCATATGAATTTTAGGATTGCTTGTTCTATCCTTGAGAAGAATGCTCATGCAATTTTGATTGGGATTGCACTGAATGTGTAGATAGCTTTGGGTAGTATTGACATTTTGACAGTATTTATTCTGAATGGAAGATTTTTTAAATGTTTGTTTATTTTGAGAGAGAAAGAGACAGAGACAGAGCATAAGCAGGGGAGGGGCAGAGAGAGAGAGGGAGACACAGAATCTGAAGGCAGGCTACAGGCTCTGAGCTGTCAGCACAGAGCCTGATGCTGGGCTTGATATCATGACCTGAGCCAAAGTCTGGTGCTCAACCAACTGAGCCACCAAGGCATCCCTGTAAAATAGAATATTTATAGAAACAACCTCCTAGGTTATTTATTTATTTATTTATTTATTTAGAGAGTGTGTGTGTGTGTGTGTGTGTGTGTGTGTGTGTGTGTGTGTGAATGTGAGCGGGGCTAGAGGGGCAGAGGGAGAGAGGGAATCTCAAGCAGCTTCCACTCAAAGTTCCATCCATGATCCTCCTGAGCCAAAATCAAGAGTCCAATGCTCAACTAACTGAGCCACTCAGGAGCCCCCTCTTCTACTTTTTTTTAATGGGGTTTAAATGAGCTAATATATGCTAAACACTTAAACATTTCTTGTAAGTACTGTATGTGTTACTATTACCAGCAGAACCATCAACCAGGGTGCAACTGGGAAGCTGCAAGTGGGGATGAGTTATAAGGATGATTAATCCATGACCTCAAGGAAGTGACTGAAAACCCAGTTTCTTCTCACTGCTCCACTGTGCCAGCCATAGGATTGGGGCTTGATTGTATGCCACATGACCTTGTGATGGAAAGGATTACTTCAACTGGTTTAAACAAGTCTGCCTATTCCTTTGAATCATGAAGATCTTGCTATCTCATTTTTTGGCTGGATTCTTTTTGTCAAACAATTAGTTTTCCTTTTTAAATATGTAATGACAAATTGATGAGTTTACTCTTTTAATCTGTGGTGAGGAAAACTGGTAATTTTAATGCAACCATTAGAGCAGATTTATCAGGGTGCCCTAGTGCAATGAACTGATTGTTCAATTTCACTGTCAGAAGTGGTTCCTGCTATTCCACACTATCTGCAGTTGGTTTATTGGAGGAGGAGGAGGAGGAGGAGGAGGAGGAGGAGGAGGAGGAGGAGGAGGAGGGGAGGGAGAAAAAACGTCCTATCAAGAGCCAGTGGGTGATTATTTTGGTCTCTGATTAAACCAAAATCATTGATTCTCACCAATAATATCAACTTACATGTCCACAATTCACTAAATCATTTTTTTTTTTGCAATGGTGGGATTGCATTTAGTGCCACCTGAGTTCTTTGATAAAGTACAAAGTTCCTAAAAAATTTAAATTATGTTTTCAAAGCATAAATAATTTAAAATTGTTTTTTAGGAATATGAATCAGATAAAACAAGGAATTTGAAAACTAAGATTGAAAGTAGTAAAAACGTACAAGTTAATGAGAGGTAATTTAAAAAACATAAAGCCACAAACCTGTAAAAAAGAAACAAAAACAGAAAACGTGGTAGCTAAGACTTAGAACAATGAACTTGGCAGTAAAGAAAACAACAGAATTGCACCAATAAGAATAGTGGATTAGTATACAGCAGGGCAGTCAATCAAAATAGTTTAAGAATTTATCCAGGTAATTATTTAAATACAAATTTTATTTCTATAGAAATTTGAAAGAGCCTATAGGTTAATATTTCATGTGAGAGTAAGTCATGAACAACCAACCACCACAGTAGACTATCACTTATAATAACATGCACTGATCTTGCAAACTGTGAAGGAATGGTCAGGTAGTTCTGAAATAACACAAGAAAATTGTAAACAAGGAAGTACAAGGGCCATCTCCAAATCTATTTGAACAGTACGGCTCACTTAGTATGAGATGAACAATGTATTCCACACTCAGTCTATATGAGACTTCTTCTCCACCTTCATGAGATTCAGTCTAGTTGAGGAGAAAGAATATGGTCTTGGGCAGATAATTTTTTATTAGCTGGCAACCTAACTACAGTATTAGAAGTGCTCTCATTTCATTGTACTGCTTAGTCTGATATTTTTTCTTATGTATGTTATATCTGAAAAACTTAGGTCTTCTGGTTCATTCATGCTTTTTCATGAAAAATGGTATTTTGGGGGGTGGCTCAGTCAGTTGAGTGTCTGACTCTTGCTTTCAGCTCAGGTCATGATCTCATAGTTTGTGAGTTCTAGACCTGCATTGGGCTTTGCGCGGACAGCAAGGAGGAAACTGCTTAGGATTCTCTCTCTCTCTTTCTCTCCGTTCCTCGCCTACTCACGCTCTCTCTGTCTCTAAATAAATAAATAAATAAATAAATAAATAAATAAATAAATGTTAAAAAAAACCAGTATTTTTCTCTTTATTTTATTTTTCCTGAGGAAGCAAAGACTTCTCTTTGATCACATCTGTCAAGATTGATGGAAAGCAGAGTCATTTATGCCTAGACCATCAGTATTTCTCTAAATTCTGATAAGTTGAATTACTGATCAAGGGGATTGTTCTAGAACAATCTCACGTTCCTTAGACTTGGTATCAACAGCTCAGGAGAGAAGCTGCAGGAAAGGTAGGTAACTATAGGACAGAAGGGCTATGGGTGGGAGGATGTGAGGACAGGGGAGAAGGGATTGGGAAATATCAGCACTCAGGCTGCAAGGCCTGCACACGTGGACAGAAAATGAGCAGTTTCCAGGGACAAGAAAGTCTTGAAGTTTCATTTCTAGTAGCAGACTTGAGATTTGATTAGGGTGCTGCAAGAGAACCCACCTAGCAGAAAAACCGCTTTCAGTTTCCAGGCATAATTCCCTGTGGTATGGGCTATGACCTTTTAGAGACTGCTGTTTTCTTGGATGTCTTGGATTACTCCCAGTATCTGTAGCTCAGAAGAGAGCTTTATTGTGAATTAATAAAGACTCAGCAGCCTAGAAAATTTGGTAAAGAGACTTCTCATTCATAACAAATCCCCATTGTCCATGGCAGATAGGTCATTTGCAGTTCCTCCTGAGTGATTCTAGTTTCCAGTCTGGAGAAAGTGGATTCCACAGAGTCCAGGATTTTTTTCTACTTATTTCAGACCAGGACAAATCATTTATTTGTTCCCAACAGTGTACACATTGTTATTGCAGGAGATGATGATGATGATAATAAATAACAATAGTTATTGGTTCTAAAATGCAGACATATGATTTAGGTTCAGATAGTCAGAAGAGGAGAGGTATGAATGGAACATCACTTTTGTTTCTGTGAATTGCCAGAGAGTCAGCTGGTTCTATACCTAGCACTGTGTTGTGGCTTCTTAAATATGGTATGGTTTGCAGTTCCCTTGCTGAGTTCTGGACTGTGGAATGGAAACTGTCTTGGCAGCTCAGTCTAGAGTCAATTACTTTAGCCTTTTCCAGTGCTTCTGTGGATTATCTATAGAACTTATGAAATCTTTTTCTCTATAATCTAGGTAGAGTAGATTCTCTGTTTAAGAGCTCTCTCTCTCTCTCTCTCTCTCTTCCACACACACACACACACACACACACACACACACACACACACACACAAACTCATACCCACAAAGGTCCTTTCTAGTTTTTATCTTGTCACACCCTCAGTTAGATACCTCTGTTTTCAAACAGAAGTTTTAAACTGTCTTTTGCCCATTAAGGTATCCCACCTGTCTTAATTGCAAATTTACATTAGTTCAGAAAAATGTATCAAGGCATACTTTATTCCTTAAACTCTGCTGGATCCATCGCTAAAATTACAATATGATTCTTATCTTCAAAAAGGTTTTTTTGTGAATAAAATGCACATAAATTAAGAAATATATTTTTGAAAAAAATGTTTTTTTATTTAGTCATTTACTATATAATTAGCAATGTACAATACTGGAAGAATGGATCTTCTTCCCCTAAACTCATGATGTGTTTGGTTGACTTGTATTTCTACCAAAGTATTTATCATGTATCTTTGTAGTTGTGTGGGAGGGTGTATGTATATATGTGTAGCTTTGTGTTTACAGTTTTATCTTCTCATGTGGAAGCTCCTCTGGTAAAGCTCATATATTATTTCTATTTCCACCACTATCCTTAGTACACAGCTGGTACTCATGAATAGTTACTGAATGAAAGAATGGCCAAAGTAGACAAGCTATATCAGAACGAATCTCAAAGATCCTATAGAGAAGCAGGCAGAAATACCTCTCCTTTATAATGGAGTTCTTCCCTTAACCAGGCCTCCTACATTTCCAAACATATCTACTAATTAAGAGGTGACGTGTTGTTTTGTTGCTGCTGTACCAGCATGGAACTAATGACAAGACAGCCATATACCCAGGGAACACATGCAATGAACACTTTCTGCTTCTGTCTTATTTCTCTAGCCCTGCCTTAGACTATGCCTGCCTTAATTTATGACAACCAGTGCCTTGTAGGAATAATGAGGTTTCTGAAACCAGTGTTCTTATGGACTAGAGTTTTCTGGGGAGCTTTTTAAAAATTTCTGATGTCTAAGCCATATTCCAGACCAATTAAATTAGGAGCTCTTGGGGACAGCCCTAGGTATCAATGACTTGTAAAACTCCTAAGGAATTACAATGTCAAAGCTGGAAAACACTGCTCTAATGAGTTAATGATTTAATATACTTTAATCAAGTGTATCTCTAAGAAAGTCTTAAGATGAAAAGCTACTCAGCTTTGCTGTTATTGAATCCATCTGAAAAAGTTTGCATTGTGAATAAATGTGTAAATAACACATCTTTAAAATATCCTCAAAGTGGGAGAGCTTAACTCCCAATCATAATATTGTGTGCTAATCATAGGCTTTTAGTATTCTAAATTATTCTAGTGTAATCTAATCTTTGTATTAAATCTAAATTGAGTATACACATTGTCCAATTGAACAGAACTCAATTTCAGAGTTTATGACAATTAAACTTACTAACTAAAATAAATATTTAGTTTATTTCAAATAAGAACATAATCAGTTCCTCAAAAGAAAAAAGAAAAAAGAAAAAGAATATCCAGAACTGTGCAGGAGACTTCTTCGTCTTAAGGTTTTTTTCTTCCACTGAGGAAGCACACATTTTGAATTAAACTAATTAGAAGTATAATAAGTATAACTCATGGTTAAGTGTTTTTCATGTCTATCTATATGACCAAATTTTTATACAGTTACAAGGTAAAACAGCTTGGGGAGAACTGTAGATAGGTGTGTGACTTTGGATTCTGGTATGCCCTCTTAAAGCTTAATATTTTCCCTGTTCCATAGATATTTTCCAGACAATGATACCTCCCATCCTTTTCTCCTTTTCTTCTAGGGAGGAAGACGAACCATAAAATCTAGGAATTAACTTTTCTGCCACCCCACCCTACTTTCCACTACAACTACTCCCCACCTAGCCCAATCCCTTTCCTGGACTTCTTGGCTCTTTTCCACACCTCTTTCTATATTGTTTTCTACTTCCTCTGAGTTTGCTGGTTCCATCCATTTCTCGAGCTATGAAACCAAAGCTATGAAACCAAAGGCTGTAACACTGGAAAAGAGGTCTGAGTAGCCTCTCCAAGCTAGATCACAGAAATGACAGTTGACCTCCTCCTCTGCATCTGGAAAGGCTGGCTGGCTCGGTTCTTAAGTTTCCAAATAGCCTATATTTTAATCCAGTCTATTTTCTTCCCAAGCACTGGATGTAAATGTATATGTAAATAAGAACCTGTGCAAATGTTCATCTGGAAATAAAATCTAGGAAGATGGAAAATGCTACTTCGTAGCCACGTGTTCTCGAGCAAGTTAACATTTGGGTACCATAAATTTCCAAATATTTAGCATGGGAATGAAAACAGGTAATTTTCATGTCTATTGGAAATATTAAAGACAAGTTATGTAAACTACTAGGAAAGTGCTTGGCACATGCAGTAAACCTTCAAAAAATTTTATTTGTTATCCTTGTGCTGTTACTATGATTGCTAGGATAACATACATAACTACATGGTCAGGACAAACCTTTAATCTGTAATATGAAATTAAAAATATATGTCTATAATTTTGCTATGTGAGGTAAATTAAGTGATGCATATAAAATGATTTGCAATTTATAAGTCACATGAATGTTAACTATTATTTAGCTTACCCTATTGTATTTCATACTAGTATAAACTATTTTGATTTTTTAAAAGTCCCTTTACTAATCAAATTCCTGGAAAATATATAAAGACCTTGACTAAATTAAAGCTATAAATTGAGCAGGTACAATTCCCATAAGGAAATTGATTTCTTAAACCTGCCACAGAAATGCCAACTATTTAGGGGAATGAAAGGGAGTTTGGAGGAGATGAACCCAGGTACTAATTCCATAAGGTATATTTCCTCTCTGAAAGTCCAATAAAGTCTTGGAAATCCTATAATCAACACAGACTTCGTTTTTTGTTGTTTGTTTTTGTTTTCCAATTAAATTCTCTGTTGTTTCCATTTTCACTGCTCAGGTTATCTTATTTCATTCTCTCTGAAAAAAAAAATCCCCTTTGAATTAAATTTCTAGAGCTGACATTTTGATGCCAATCCATGTTAAATTGGCCACCCACTGAATCCTGTCAAGATTGGAGATTAAATGACTGTTAAACTTCAGATGAACTCAATAAGAGCTACAACTGGAATACTAGGAGATTCATTCCTATTTGTATTCTTTGCTGAATATAAAAGATCCCAAATTTGGCTCTAATCAGTCTATGTGATTATAAGTGATTTATCAGCCCAATTAAGAGTTATTTTTAAGAAAAATCTTTTATTATACATGTAATCAATGTTTATTACAAAAATGAGGCAAATAGAAGAAAATTACCTACAATCAGCTACCCAGAGAGAACCACCTATAAAATGGTGTTACCACTCTTATGTGCAATATTTTAAACAAAAGTATAATCAGAATATGTATCTTCTTTTTGTAAACTGATTTTTCAAACATAAGTCTTCATGTTTCCATGATGGTAAATATCATTCAATACCATATAATATTTTCACAGCATTCCCCTGTAGCTTCTAAATTATTGGCTAGTTATTTTAAGACTTTTCTTTTAAAATACACTATGATGGTCAGATATGTATATTACTCTCTGTGCATATGCAGTTACATCCTGAAGACTGATTCCTAGAAGTGGGATTGCTTTGCCAAATAAACATAAGTTTAAAGATTTTGATATATGTTACCAGAATTTTTTTTTTTTTTACCAACTTCTGCCAATAGCAATCTGAGCTCATGTCAAATGCTTTCTTATATGGCAACACTGAGGATTATTATTCCTTTAATCTTTGCCAATCTCATTGAGAAAACATGGCAATATCGCTTTTAAAAAAAAAAGTTTATTTATTTATTTTGAGAGTGAGAGACAGTGCTTGCACACACACATGCATGGGTCGGGGAGACAGAGGGAGGAGGAGAGTGAGAATCTCAAGCAGGCTCCACACTGTCAGTGCAGAGCCCAACATGTGGCTTGACCCTACGACCATTGGATCATGACCTGAGCCGAAACCAAGAGTCAGATGCTCAATGGACTAAGCCACAGAGGCACCGAGCAATATTGCTTTTAACTGTGTTTCTTTGAATACTAGTGTAGCTCAGCATTGTTTTATAAGTTGTTTTTGTATTTATACTTATGATAATTACTTATTTCTCATATGATCTTTTATAAATCTTTCTCATATAAGATTATGAGAAATAAATAAATAAATAAATAAATAAATAAATAAATAAATCTTTCTCATATGATCATTTTAGGGTTTGCCCTTATAACATTTAAATAATTTATTATTAGGGGAGTCTGGTGGCTCAGTCAGTTCACTGACTGATTCGATTTTGGCTCAGTTCATGATCCCAGGGTTGTGGGGTAAGGCCCTGTGTCGGGTTCTGGGCTGAGAGTGGGTTCTGCTTGGGATTCTTTCTCTCTTTCTCCCTCTGCCCCTCCCCCCTGCTTGTGTGCTCTCTTTCTCTCAAATAGTAAAAAAAGTATTTATGATTATGTATGCTGACCCTTATTCTGGAAAGTATGTTGCAATCATTTCCCCAGTTAACTTACCTTTAACATCACTTACAGTGTTTTTGACACAGTGACACTTATGTTTCTAAGCAAAAAATATACAATTGACTCTTGAACAACGGGAGTTTGAACTGTGTGAGTCCACTTATATGCAGAATTTTTTTGATAAATATATCACAGTTTTGTAATTGTGTTTTCTTTTCATCATGATTCTCTTAATAACATTTTCTTTTCTCTAGCTTACTTTATTTTACTCACTATATTTTTACAAACAATGTTTGAACCCTGTAATATATATTCTGGGTACAATTAGAAAAGCTCTCAGTGAATACCTTAAAAGGAAAGAGAGTTTGTTCTATTCTGAAGGGGCAGAGCACATACTGTATTCTATAGATAGAGATTTCCTTCCTAGATATCTGCTGTTGTGCATAGGTTTTTGCAGTGAATGGGAAGATCATAAGGACAAGCCACTAGTTTGGCAATTGATTCATCTGGATTTCAAAAAACACATGCCAAATTACAAAATCATTGATATTTGTTCTTTACAAATCTTATTTCCTCTTTCTGAACTTCTTTCTCATCACTCTGTTTTACTAACTTAACAGCAAGCTCAGATCATAATGTGTTTGTGGTATTCCTGTTGAGATCATAGCATGTGCCAGGATGAAAAGACAAATGTAACTTGGTGGTTAGCATTAAGGGAAGTGGCCACTGAGGAGACAAGGACATTTATTCATCAGTGATAGATAAAGACTAAAAAGGAGTGATATGAATGAAGAATGTTTCCACAACAATTAGGCATGAAGACAATCAGATTTGGGCCTGATGCAACTCCTCTTCCAAAGAATGAGAACTTCTCTGGAACACAAGCAATCTTCATGGGAACTCTGAATAAGTGCCACTGAAAAACATGAATCTCAGGATGGATGTCACGCATATGTACTGGTTTGCTTGGGTTGCTGTAACAAATCACCACGAACTGGGTGTCTTAAACAATAGAAATTTATTGTCTTCCAGTTCTGGAGACTAGAAATCCAATATCAAAGTGTTGATAGCTTTGGTTCTTTCTGGGGTCTGTGAGGGAGAATGTGTTCCATGCTGCTCCCCTAGCTTCTGGTGGTTTGCTGGCAACCTTTGACATTTCCTTGGTTTGTAGAAGAATCACCTCAATCTCTACCTTCACCTTTCTATACCCTTCACTGTGTGTATGTCTGTGTCCAAACTTTCCCATTTTATAAGGACACTAGTTACACTGGATGAGGACCCACCCTAATGGATTTAACTACATATACAATGCTACTTTCAAACAAGGTGTTCTAAAATAATAGGGATTAGGTCTTGATCATATGAGTTTGGGGAAGAAACAGTTTAACCCATGGCATTATGTAAGAGTGTTTCCGTGTGCTTCACTTATACAATACAATATTTTGGAGTCCCTTCCTTGTCAGGAGCTTCCTATATCCTTGTTTGTCCCCACCCACCCACTGAGGACTTTTAGTTCTTTCTACAGTATGTTTACAATGCATACTACAAATTCTGCTAAACCATTGTTTTCTAAACTGACTTCTAAGCAGTAAGGGAAAGGGAGGGAAAGGGAGGGAGAGTGGTTAGAGCTCTATTCATGCTCACTTACAAAGGAAGGCAATTCTGTTTTAATATATCTTTTATTATGAATTTTTTTGTAAGAAGTATTAAATTTTTCTAATGTTTAGTTTTGAGTGAGAGAGAGAGAGACAGAGCATGAGTAAGGAAGAGACAGAGAGAGAGGGGACACAGAATCTGAAGCAGGCTCCAGGCTCCAAGCTGTCAGCACAGAGCCTGACACAGGGCTCAAACACATGACTTGTGAGATCATGACCTGAGCTGAAGTCAGATGTTTAACCAACTGTGCCACCCAAGTACCCCTATAAAAAGTTTTTTTGGGGGGTGCCCAGGTGGCTCAGTTGGTTGAACATCACTTTGGCTCAGGTCATGATCTCATGGTTTGTGACTTCGAGCCCCGCATTAGCCTCTGTGCTGACAGCTCAGAACCTGGAGCCTGCTTCATATTTTGTGTCTCCCTCTCTCTCTCCCCTCCCCTGCTCACACTCTGTCAATCTCTCTCTCAAAAATAAACAAACATTAAAACAATTTTAAAAATAAAAAAAATATTTTTTAAAAATAGTCTTGTTGCCTTAAAAAATTGAGAAATAATTAAATTCAAAATCAAAATTTATAACATTAGGCATTGACAAAGTGATGGAAATGTTTTGAAATTAATGAATAATTATAGTTTCACAACTTTGTAATATAATAAAAACCACTGAATTACATACTTCAAAAAGTGAATTTTACAGTATGTGAATTATATCTAAATTTTGAAATGCTTATTTTAATATTTTAATTGTTAATGTCTCCTCAGGAGAAAAGCAGGTATGCATAAGCAAATCATAACCCTAATATTGCACTCTGCCACCCCAAAATAAGAAAAGGCAAAAATCGCAAAGAAAAATAAAAACCATTAGGTATTGATCCTTAATACATGAAGTATCATCCTTTATTTTGTTTTTTATTTGTCTATTTCTTTACTTTGACAAAGACAGAGCACAGTTGTGTGCTTGATCGGGGGAGGTGTAGAGAGAGGGAGACAGAGAGAATCCCAAGCAACTCCACAATGTCAGAGCAGAGCACCATGGGGCCCCGGACCTCACAAACCAGGAGATCATGACTGAGTCGAAATCTAGAGTCAGATGCTTAAGTTGAGTCACCTAGGTGCCCCTGAAGTAACATCCTTTAGATAAGGCATACTATTGTCTTCGAAAGAAAATATCCTTCAAAGACAATAGTGTGTCTTATTTTTTAATTTCTTGCAAAGCATTAGGGATTGACTGAAATATAACAGCTGTTCAGTAAATACAATGATTTCTACTCCTGAAACTAATATTACACTATATGTTAACTAATTAGAATTAAATAAAAACTTCAAACAAACCAACTATATATACATACATATATATATATATATATTTATTTATATACATACACACACACACAATGGAAGTCATGTTAGTGAATTAAGACTCTAAATTTTAAAAGCAGTCATGCCTCAATGTAATTTAGGACCTGCCACATAGTAGCCTGGTGACTCTGGGGAGATGTCTAAATCTCTCCAGGCCTGCAGAAATGGGGTGATAATAGTAACAACTATTTCAGAGAATTTTAATACAAATAATGTGTGATAATATATATAAATCACTCATTGTATCTGCTGTGTAATAAGTGCTTAATAAATAGTACCTATGTATCATTACCACTATTATTAGTAGCATTATTATCATTGGTTATTATTGAATTGAATATCCTCCTTCATTAATTATATGTACTTTAAAATTGAAAGCCAACTTTTTTTTTGAGAGAGCGAGAGAGCACATATGTGCACAGAGGATGGGCAGAGAGAGATGGAGAGACTTTTAATCAGGGTCCACACTCAGTTCAGCATGGAGCCCAGTGCAGGGCTCAATCTCACAACTGTGAGAGCATGACCTGAGTTGAAATCAAGAGTTCAATGCTTAATCGAGCGAGCCACCCAGCTACCCTGAAAGCCTGACTTCCAGTGCAGAAGCCCCTTATTTCATTGGCGAGGGGATGACTGCTTATTAACATTCACTCATTCAGTCAGTTAGGTAAATATTTATCGAGTATTATGGAGCTTAACCACTGGGCAAAGTCAGAAGTCTATATCCCATTTCTGGCATCAACTTTTGGCTCTATGCCTATTTGTCCTGATTTCTAGCTCTAAGCCAGCTGTCTCTATGCCCAGTGACATGCACTTTATGGTTTGTTCTGTTTCCAATTTTGGTCTATTTGTTGTGAAGTCCTTCTGGCTTATATGTCAGTTTGCCTTATCACCAAGCCCCAGGGCTATGGCTTTTGATTTACAGTTTACATTAATGAACTGATTTGGAGTTCAAATCAGGTGTGAAACCTCCTGATTCAGTCATCTATGATCCTTTGACATAAATCTTGGCAACTGAGGTCTGTTTATTCTCCTATTGGCTAAGTTTGCTAGAACACTAGCCAAATGAAATTAACTCTATAATTCTACACTCTGTCTAAAAACCAATAATACTACCCTGGATTTTATCTTTTCAAAGAATTTGAAAGATGTCTAATATTTTCACTAACTTCTGTGTAGTAGTGGAATATAATTTACTAGTCTTGATCTTCTTTCCTTCTTTCTTTTCTTCCTTCCTTCCCTCCCTATCTATCTATCTATCTATCTATCTATCTATCTATCTATCTATCATCTACCTTGAGAATCCATTTGACATTCCTAAAAACACCTCAGACATAAGCAACAGAAAAGTTTGAGAGTTTAGGGTTCAGGTGATTTCAGTTCCCATGCATGTTCCTCTGTCCCATACATTTTATAGACTGTTCATGAAGGTCAATGCCTACATTCAGATACCAGATTTAACATTTGAACCATTTTAAACATATCATTGGAGTTCATTAGCTGAATAATTTATTTAAGAATCCAGATTTTTTTCCTTCTTTCTATCCTTTTGTCTTTCCTTCCTTCCTTTCAAATTGCTCAAATTTGCTATTTGTTTGAAGAAATATCTTATTGTGAAAGATTGCCATGTATTATTATACTATCATTTTAAATAATGACATAAACCCATTATGGAAAAGATAAAAAATAAGTTAACTACTATCTTTTAAATGTCAAAGTGCACAGAAGTAGTGCATCTACTTATATGGGTAAATCTCTTCATGGCTCTAGTTTCTGTCATTTGTGACATGCTCACTATGCTGGCAGGCATTTTACACCAATTCTGCCATTTTAGCTTACGTATCATGAGGGGCCTTATTTAATTCCTGAATAGAGCTTCCCAAACATAGTCATCTCCTTGTTTCCAGTTCATTCTTAATGGGGCCAAAATCCATAAGCAAAGAACTAAAAGCCACTCTGAAACATGTGGTCCTGTTTGATCTAGCACATTCTTGAGTGTCAACAGAACCAACTATTAGGTTCTGCACGGTGAAGGGGAAGTGCTGTCAACAGGCCAATATCACTCTATTGCTTCCTGACCTCTGCCCCCTAAAGACTACATTACTTAGGCTCACTTACCTGGTATAAGATAAGTGCACACTCAAGTTGCTTCAGTAAATGGGGTAAATAGGGGCAAATACATGAGGATGTAAGGAAACCAAAAAGAGGTAAGAACTAATGTGAATAGACTTAGAAGGAAATAAATAACAATTCAGGTACTTACATGGCTTCATTATTGTGACACAAGCTGTCAGGTTTCAACAGCAACTCTATTACTAATCACACCCTCAGAAGCAGACTTTGGTTGATTTCTATCTAACTCCAGAGTCTCTTTTTATCTTTGGTTTTGATAATTCCTTGGAGCAGATCAGACTATCCTGGGCTGTCATCACCCTATAGGTAATACAAGTCTGGCAGAGAGCTCTCAGTATGAACCACGACCCAGACCCTGGCCAGCCCATGGGTGGTATTCTGGTCTGTTCTGGTCAGAAGGGTGGAGTCACGTGGTATAAAGCATGGTGACCTATGAATAACAAACCTTTCTCAAGAAGGGTAGGTGCAGGGCATATTTCCTATGGCTGGTGTTCAAAATTCATCCTAAGAAATGCAATGGTGTCCAGAAAAATAATTTAGAACTTGTAGCATTGTTAACAAAAATGGCTTATGCTCTAGTTTTCCTTCAGGACATCCAAACGGCCCATTAAAAAAACCTGTGATACGGGTATAGGATGGTTCAGGCTCTCTTCCAGCTACTATTAGTCCAATTCTTCTCCAGCCTTCTAAAATATGATGCCAAGTTTTACTCCTAGATGATTATCTCTCAGCACACATCAAAAAATTAAGTTTCAATAAATGTTTTAATAACTGTAAAACTAAACAGTTATCAAAGGAACACATTAAAAGCATCTGGTAGGGGCGCCTGGATGGCTCACTTGATTAAGTGTCCAACTTTGGCTCAGGTCATGATCTCAGTTTGTGGTGGGGCTCTGTGCTTGACAGCTCAGAGCCTGGAGCTTGGAGCCTGCTTTGGATTCTGTATCTCCCTCTTTCTCTGCCCCTCCCCTGCTCATGCTCTGTCTCTCTGACTCTGTCTCCCAAAAATAAATAAAACTTAGAAAAAAAAAGAAAAACTAAAAGCATCTGGTAGAATTAAAGACTGTATGGCTATTTTTAGAGGCAGGGAGCCCAAGAAAATATGGGATTATAAATTAAGGTTAAAGTGTACCTATGGTGTTGGTTTATCAGTTCCACACACCTCCTTCCTCTTCTGTCATGTCATCCATTGATTTTATTTCTAGATTCCATGGCTTTGAAGTTCTCTTCTCATGATGATGATAACATGGGTTTATCTCATTGGGTTTCTCAATACTCTTGAAGTAAAATCTAGAAGGAGCCAAGGACATTTTTTTTCCCCAGAATACCAGCAGGCAGTTGATTATGCACCTTTGTTCCTGTAAAAAATAGCAAACAAATAGCAAAACATAATTTCCCATCTCTCCATGTAATATATATAAATGGACATGATTTTTGAAAAAAAATATTTTGCCTAATTAAAACTCTATGGTGGCAGGAATAACTAAGAAATTTTTGTTTAACATAATAAGCTGAAAATATTTAAAAATGTGTATTGTCATGCATTCTGTTGGACTGGACAGAAGATAAGCCTTTGCTAGTGGGTAAGATTACTTCTAGAGATAAATCACCTGACATATGACAGTAAAAGGTAGCTTCCAAGGATAACTATCAAGTAACCCACAGCAATCACATTAGGTGGTTTATAACTAACTTCGTCTTATGATTTTTAAAAGTTCCTTGCTGGGCAAATGGCTTTTATCAGTCAGGGATAGGCAAGAAACTCCTAACATTTTTGAGGGTTGTTTTTCCCTTAATTTCTGCATGATCTGATTCCAAACACAATAGAACTTGAAAACTGCATTGGATGTGAATAGAGGAATCCTCTCATGAATAGAGGAATGTATTCCTCTGGCATATGTACTAGCCAGATCCACAGCCCTCAACTTCAGGGAATGAATGACTGATAGATGAAGCCAATTGGTTTACACGCATTTTTAACAACAGAATTGTGTGCTGGGGTCTATATCTTGAATTTAGCTCTGAGATAACTCCTGGAGCACCTCTCAAAATGTCATCATTTTCCTGTGCTCATTTGTCTCTGTTTTTGTTGAACTGCTATTGTCTTTCCTGGACACACTATAAGGTGGATATATCAAGGGCAGAACTTATACTTCAAGGTGGAAACCCAGGTAGATTATGACTTGTGTTCTTAACTCAAGGATTCCTATAAGTGACCACACACACACACGCACACACGTGCACACACACACACATACACACACATACATATACACAATTTGTTTGTTTGCTGGTTTTCTATCTTTGCCCTTACTGTTTAATTCTTCAGAGAAACAAGGGTATGGGCTTAACTACCATAGATTGTCAGCAACTGATTATTATTATTAGCTTTCAAATGGGATTTCCAGTGGAGATGAACAATTTGTTAATTGTTCTGGAGTACCCAATTTTGTCAATTCTGGAGTACCCAAATTACAATTGCTATTTGGACTTACATAAAGATGTAGTAAGTTCACTTAAAATATGCTGATCCTGTTCTTGTGAACTGGCAGGTGTTTTTCACAATGCTAACCAGAATAAAAGGCTGTTATGACTTGCATGTTACTTGATATTACTACATGAAGACTAGAGTACTGGCCAACACAATTAAGTTAACCAAAATAATAATAATAATAATAATAATAATAATAATAACAACAACAACATCAAATTGATTTGTTCTTGTGTAGATACCAATGCCATCATCAGGGTTATGGCCATATCCTCTTCTTGAATATTTCTGCTTTCTTTGCAGAAGTATCACAGTAATGGGTATACTGCCCCTTCTAATTTTAGAACTACTGAATCCCAGATTGTCTAGCAAATAACCACTCTTAAGTGGTCCTCATTCCAGGAACAATGCCTTCCATCATTTCTAAAACTTTGAAAAAACATCTCAAGTTAGTAGTGACATTAGAATTTAGTTTCCTGTTATCATTTTATCTAATAATTCTCATTTTTCCTGAGACATTTTTTTTCATTTTACTCATTTTCTCCTCACATTTTGTACCCTATCCATGTGCTCTAATCTCCCTTCAACAAAATCAACTCCTACTCATCCTTCAGTAAGCTACTCTCACCCACTTCAGCCTATCATGGTTTCTCCCTAATTTTTATCATCTGCATTATACAGTCACATGAATCTCCCTACTTTTAAGAGACTTTAATACTGGTAAAATAAGTATATTCTATAGCAACAGGGTGTCTGCATATCAGCAATATAATTACTTAGTAGAATAAATGGAAGTATGTCACATTTAAAATTTTTGAAGCTGAACAAAAGTACAGTGTAGGGGAAACTGGCCAAAGTATGATTAAAAAAGATTAATAAAATTATGTGGATAAATTTGATAAATCAGAGGATTTTACCCATTACTTGAGAAGTAGTAAACTGAAGACAACAAGAAATCATTATTTTTGGCATCAGTATTACTGTCCTCAGAAAACTCACTTGCATGGAATCTTGAAGAATGAGAGTTCAACAGGGAGAGAAATACCCTGACTGTAATGGCCATTAGGATGATGTCATATGACTTCTCCTTAGAAAGTATCAACTGAAAGGAAAATTCTAAGAGAAGAAAAGACCTAGTAGAGATATAATGGGCATCATGAAAATTTGAAATTATAGCCTTGGAGAAGAGGATTGGATAAATAATATGAAACTATGACAGCCATGGAAGTCACAACACACTCCAATAAACAGAAATGGAGATTGATCTTTTTAAAATAAATTTTTAATGTTTATTTATTTTTGAGAAACAGAGAGAGAGAGAGAGAGAGAGAGAGAGAGAGAGAGCAAGCAGGGGAGAGACAGAGAAAGAGAGAGGGAGACACAGAATCTGAAGCAGTCTCCAGACTTTGAGCTGTCAGCACAGAGCCTGACATAGGGCTTGAATTCATGAACCACGGGATCATGACATGACTTGAACTCAAGTTGGACGTTTAACCGACTGAGCCACCCAGGCACCCCTGGAGATTGATTTAATAGAGAGTTCAACTTTGTAAGTACTGAAATGGCCCAAATGGAATATACTGCCCTCAGAATTTAAGAATCAGTGAACTCCCTGTTAATGGTTGTGATTAAGAGGAAATTGTGCAACACTATTTTGGAAATATCACAGAAGATATTAATGTTGCAGAAGAGATGAATGCAGTAGTAAGAACAGATTTAACTTAGCATTTTTTCTTAATTCTAAGGCTTTATTTTATTTGTAAATATGTTAACTTTCTCCTTAGCTAAATTGGGAATTCTCTGAAGTCAGTGTCTATGTCTGATAAACTTAAAAATTTTTTTTCTCCAAAACTATGTAAAGCAGTGTACTTTTACAGATGCACTTGATAAATACTTGTTGATTGATTTTTCTGTATATGTGTTAGACAAAAGTTAATAATATTAATGACAATGATCCCCTATGGTTCCTCAGGTTTGTCCATGTGACTCTTAAGATCAAGCTGTGGGAACCTTCTAGACATTCTTCTGCTTCAGTAACACCTCTTCATTTTTTACCAGGTTTTGTGGTTCCACTTACTGGCCAGTTTGTCCATTAGGAATAAGTTGCCATCATCCCACATTTTAGTTTAATAGCTGAGCCCTCACTGCAGCTGAACTTTTGAAGTGAGACTGAGATGAAATCCTTCATTATTCAGCTTTGCTCCTTATCCCTTATCCCTCCATTGTTCCCTCCAGTTATGAGAAACTGTGTCCGGAATTAACTCACTTCAATTAATGGCCTGTCAAGTTAGTGGGGCCTATGTCAAACAAATTAATTCTGGACATAAAATGGATAATTTGAAGCCAAGGGTAAATCCAACATCATAAGAACTGAAATAGAAAACAATTTCAAATAATGAAACCATTATGTGGTGGCAAGATTGATAAGTCAGTTGATAGGCTCTTTTTATCCTCGGATCCTTTATTTTCTCTTTTGAAAATCAGAAAAGGTCATGGGTTTCTTCTTCAGAAGAAGCTGTACAACCAATCCTTTGTTTCTGTTTATTGAGTTTATTTAACTAGGTGTTTACACGGAGATTTCAGAAGAAATAGCCTAGTGAGTTCAATGTTCGGCAGCCCTACTCAAACAGCTATAGTTATGCCATTTGTGTGGTCAGTTCCTTGGTGAGCATTTAGAAGCCTGAACTGATAATAAAATAAATAAAGCTTCTAATAGCTTTTTTTATTTTTTAATTAGGTATATCCTAATTTTTTAATATTGCATCTTTGAGTCACAGGATAGTTACTGTGAACATTAGGGTACACAAAGTATCTGACTAGCCTATTCTTTTCTAGAGTAAGGTGTAAAAGACAAAGCTCAGAATATTCAACAGATTACTGAAGAAATAGCTAAAGGATGAAGACAGTCTAATGATGCCAATGATGGTGATGCTGACCATGATAAGTATAGGCCTGAGATAAAAACAGAACCATTTTCTTTTAATTTAGCGATGTACCCCTGTGTCCTGTACTGGTTGCGGTATTTAGAAAATGTAATGTTGAGTAAAAAGTAGGATCTAGTTAGATAACAAAATTATGAAAAATAAATAAATTCTGTTCAATTATTTTATAGTTCTAAAATTTCTCTAAAAAACAAATTATTTTTAATTTTTTTTTCAACGTTTATCTATTTTTGGGACAGAGAGAGACAGAGCACGAACGGGGGAGGGGCAGAGAGAGAGGGAGACACAGAATCGGAAACAGGCTCCAGGCTCTGAGCCATCAGCCCAGAGCCTGACGCGGGGCTTGAACTCACGGACCGCGAGATCGTGACCTGGCTGAAGTCGGACGCTTAACCGACTGCGCCACCCAGGCGCCCCTAAAAAACAAATTTTTTAATGTAAACAATCACAGTAGTATTACGGATTAAAAATTATAATACAGGGGCACCTGGATGGCGCAGTCGGTTAAGCGTCCGACTTCGGCTCAGGTCATGATCTCACAGTTTGAGTTCGAGCCCCGCGTTGGGCTCTGTGCTGACAACTCAGAGCCTGGAGCCTACTTCGGATTCTGTGTCTTCCCTTCTCTCTACCTTTTCCCTGCTCACGCTCTGTGTCTCTCTCTCAATAATAAATAAACGTTAAAAATTTTTTTAAAAATATAATACAAAGATCTTATTACTAGATGCCAATGTACAAAGCTACATAAAATGAATAACAGAATTAAAGGAAGATCCTAAGAAAATCTTGTTTAAATGTCATGTATAAGCAGACTGATGTATATATAGCATATTTTAATAAGGGATATTAACAAATTAACCTGTCAGTTAGCTGGTGTTAATAAAGCTTTCTGCTTCTAAGAACTTTTTAAGCTCATGAACTATATTTGCTCAAACTAAGCCACACAATCTTTTTTAAAAACTTAAAGTGCCTCTCAATCTAAGATAAGAGACACATTATGATGTCCTGGTGTAGATTTTCGAAACACTCCTGTCTAACCTTTAAACTTCGCTTCTATCTGCTTTTGTCAAATGTTTCTGCATAGCTGGTAAAGCTCTTGCACAAAATTTGATGTGGAATAAGAGGTAACACAAAAGGCTCTTATAATAAATAATAAGTAATCGATTCACTCTACTAAAGTTGAGTCCACTGTTGAAAGATCCTAGAGCAGAAGTGACACACAGTGCAAATGGAGTAGGATGTTCCAGTTTGGATCAGTGTTCACCACTAAGATACAGTTGGGTTCAAATGTGTTTCAGAATTTGGAGGGGCAGAAATCTATCTGCCTCAAGATCTAAGCAGTTTCCAGGGAAAAGAGGTCTAAAAATAATAAACTTGAATCTGTAATAAAGTTGGCTTCCTAGAGAGAAGTCCATTCTGAACACACACAGAAGGTCTGAAACCAGGAATGTTTTCTTGACCTAGTTGGTCCATTGTGATTTACACAGTGATAGAGAGAGAAGCCATTGTCACAATTAAAAGATCTGCTTTTTAACCAAATCTACTGATGCAAACCTTTTCAGACATTAAGATACATGTGAAATCACCTGAGAATCCCATTAAAATGCAGATTCTCACCTGGGTCAGGTGAGGCTGATGAAGCTGTAGGTTCCAGAGAACAACACATGGTCCCTGATATTAGGATCTAAGCAAAGATCTACAAGATTAGTGTCCAGACTGGTAGTATTATGGTGGTCCTTTTATACACTGTGACAAATAAAAGAGTAGTATTTTCCATATTTTGTCACCAGACACTGAATAGGTTTATAATATCACAGGATTCTGCTCCACCAACGTAACCATGTGAACCAGTAGTGGCATTTAAGCTAGCAGATACTGAGAGGGCTGCCAGGAAATGCAGCAGGCCATCCTATTGTAGCCACAGCAGTATGGGAGAGCCAGACAAAAGGGAAGACATTGCAAAGTACAAGACCACAAGGCTGCTCTAGCAGAAACAACCCTCCTCAGCAGAGGGGAACCAAACAGAAGTGAGAAGTGACAAAAGCATGTTGTAGTTATGGACTATTTGATGAGGACTTCAGAAAATTATGCCTTGGAAATGCCCATATATAAATGAGTGGTTGGGGAAAGTGGGATTCCGTTGTAGCCATTAGGATAAGAGATGCAATAAACATGACTAAACCACAACAATTATAATGTTTATAAAAACTCCAGGAGACAGTTGATTGAATTTTAGAATTTCAAAGGTATTTGTACATATAAAATATCACCATAAAAATTATTTGAGATTAAAGGTAAGTTAATGTAGAGTGCAAAGGAAGAAGGTAAAAGAGGCTTCTGAAGGAGGGAAGATACTTTTTCCCTTGACAGGCTCTGAATTGGCATTTCTTTCAAACTGAATTGCCCACAGTAAGCCAAGCAAGCATTTTTAGAAAACTTTAAAATGTGATTCTCAATTTAGGAGGCAAGTCAGACTGTCCTGAAACACTCCTTTCTAAATGTGAACTTCTTCCCTCCATACTGAAATATTCTAGCTTATACTAAGGGCATTGTATATCTTAAAATCCCCCAAAGAATTCAATTAACATTATAGTCAAAACTCACATATTTTGTTTCAAAGTGTCATATATCTGGAAGATCAGTGTCTGATTCAATATAGCCATTTCCAGATTGTTAACTCATAAAGAATGGTTTCTTTATACTAGAATAAAAATGAAGATAATATTGTTTTAATATTATAATAATTTGATATTCTATAAATAGCATTAACATTAAATATGCATGCATTTAATTTCCCATTAATTATCCAAAATAGACAAGTGCTTTTGCCTATATACATTGGAATCTAAGTTAATAATTTACAAGAGATCTGAACATCACTTTATATATCAGTTGACATTGAAATAATTTACCTTTCTGGTTTATGATCTTGTACTTTTTATAAAGGCAACCTAGTATATCGGAAAGAATACTGGCTATAGAATCAACTGACATAGATTTTAACCTTAATTTTGTAATTTACTAGCATTTTGACCATGAACAATTCACATAACCACTTTAAGACTCAATTACTTTTCTATAACATAAGGATAATTAACTTAGTCAACGATTAGTGAGGATTAAAGAGGATAACATGGAATATCAAGTACAGTGGGTAATATGAATATAAATTTCTTATTTCCTCTCTGGGCTCACATCTTCTTATCTGTAAAATGGAGACAGTATTACATTTGATAACTATTTCATAGGGTTGTAGTGAGAATCAAAATTAACTAAAGGATATGAAATGGACATTTGTGATGTGTTTTGTAACTCCCTACTTCCCAAGGAGGAAGACAGAAAACTCTCATTTAGCCTCCTAGATTTTTTGTTTTTGTTTTGTTTTGTTTTTGCCTAACTAGTTAGCAAGTCTAAGCAAAAAAAAAAAAAAAAAAAAAAAAAAAAAAAGATCTGGGTGCTATTGCTTGCAAATAGAGACTCTGACTAATATAGGATGTAGCCTTTGCTTTGTAAATAGTCTACATTTAATTTCATTTTTGGAAGCTGCATATTGTGAAAAAATGAATTTTTTTCTGAACCAAACCCTTAGTAAAACTTTAGCAAACTTCAGGGAATCTTCACCAGAGCTTTGGTCAGTTAAATCTGCTCATCAGTTCCTTTCAATGGGAAAGTAACATTATATATTTGAGAGAGATTGAAGGTATCTTAAATAATTTACGAGGGGAGCCTGAGTGGCTCAGTTGTTAAGCAACCAACTCTTGGTTTCTGCTCAGGTCATGAACTCATGGTTCATGAGTCCAAGCTCTACACTGTTAGCATAGAGCCTCTTTGGGATTCTCTCTCTCTTGTTTTCTCTCTGCCCCTCCTCTGTTTGTGTTGTCTCTCTCTCAAAATAAATAAGTAAACATAAAAAATAATTAATGGCAAGTGGGTAATCATATAAAAAAATGGGTTACTTATCTTCTCTTTACCCCAGTGTAAATTCTAGATAGAACCAAGACTTAAACGTAAAAATCAAATTAATAAAAATGCCTTAGAAGAATATATTAATTTTTTTTTCAACGTTTATTTATTTTTGGGACAGAGAGAGACAGAGCATGAACGGGGGAGGGGCAGAGAGAGAGGGAGACACAGAATCGGAAACAGGCTCCAGGCTCTGAGCCATCAGCCCAGAGCCTGACGCGGGGCTCGAACTCACGGACCGCGAGATCGTGACCTGGCTGAAGTCGGACGCTTAACCGACTGCGCCACCCAGGCGCCCCAGAATATATTAATTTAAAAAATTATAGAATAGAAAAGACAGTACAATTTGGGAAAACTACCTAAATAAAATAAATTAATGTTTTAAATATTAAAAATCAGAGTGGAAAAAATCACCGTAAACAAAGTCTAAACAAATGAGAAACTGGGAAAATATTTCAACACATATAAAACAGGTCTAATTTTTGTAATATACAAAAATTCATATAAAGAAAATGAGGAAGTAAAAAACAAAGAGCCTAATAAAATACTGGATATAAACAATTATTTCAACCAAAAGAATAATCAAATAGCTTTTAAACACATAGGAAATGACCAAAATATTTGTATAAGGTAAACGTACATAGTAGTGATAAGATACCATTTTTTTTTTATATCCAATAAAATGATTTGTTAATACTGTGTTTTGATGGGGCAAAGAGGACTAGCACCCTCAAACATTGCTGATGGGAGTATTACATGATGCAAATTCTATGAAGAGATATTGGCCATAGTCTCTTAAGCTTCAATTTTTAGGAATTCACACTCCAAATATACATAAGACTACTCATTGCAACATTCCTTAATACAGGAAAAAAATTATAAATAACCTAAATAATGTCTACTAATAAGGAATTGGTTGAATAAGTTATAGTAACTCATACAATAAAATAGGGTCGATTTCAGGATTGGGGTATAGTTAATGTGAATGCTAAGATAGAATTGTCAAGACAGCTTAAGCAACAAATAAAGATGGGAACAGTGCTTAGTGAGCCACCATCCTTATATATTTCAATAAATATTATTAGTTTATACATATGCTTTATGCATATAGAAAGCATTTATAGGAATACATAAAAAATTCCTAACCATGATTATCTCTGGGGAAGACAACTGGCTGATAGATTGAGAGTGGTCTGGCATTTTAGCTTGTAAATGTCTGTATTTTGACTTTTGTGTAATGGGTATGAATTATTCATTCAAGAATTGATTAATGACAAATAAATTAGGACAATAAAATAACCGATTTATGATACTGCAGTTGTATGTGACTTCTCTAAATTAAGGATGCTAGTGGCAGAGCTGTGTTTGAAAACAAGATTTTCTGACTTCAAGATAAGAATTATTTTCATGATATTACATTTACTTGAAAAAAAAAGAAAAATATTCAGGGACTACAGAAGTAACTTAAGTAACAGAATTTTTAATTAATGTAAACATTTTTTACATTTTGTATAGATGTGAAAAAACAGAACTTATTATGTTCTTCCTGAGGACAACCAAAAGAATCACAAGACCATGTACATCCAGAACTTACTGATTTGACCAACTGAAACCTAACATCGTGCCCATCGTACATTGATTTTTCAGAAGAACGCCTCAAATGCGTCATCTGCACATTTTCCCCTGCTGAGTCAGCAGACTAGCTATTAAAATCAGCACATAGTGTTTTTTTTTGTTTTTTTTTTGTTTTTTTTTATTTTTTTAATTTTTAAAAAAAATTTTTTTTTTCAACGTTTATTTATTTTTGGGACAGAGAGAGACAGAGCATGAACGGGGGAGGGACAGAGAGAGAGGGAGACACAGAATCGGAAACAGGCTCCAGGCTCTGAGCCATCAGCCCAGAGCCCGACGCGGGGCTCGAACTCCCGGACCGCGAGATCGTGACCTGGCTGAAGTCGGACGCTTAACCGACTACGCCACCCAGGCGCCCCCACATAGTTTTGAATAAAGCTCCACTGAAAGCCAACTAGGTTTAAGTCTGGGTTAGAATTGAATGACCATGACTCTATATTACGTGATGTTAACAAGCATTAACTTGAAGTCATAAACTAGCATTTTACAAGCTGAATGAAAGTCTGCGAATCACAGCTTCAAAGACTGCTCATCTGTAATGCCCTGCGAGAAGTTTACATTCCTCGTGCTTGAACAGTATTGAGGATGTCCTTTCAAGCCATGTTCAAAACCGTGGAGAGATCATAGAGTCTCTAGTCTGATATCAATTCTGTATATATACAGAAGTTTGTAGGATTCACAGGCTCACAGGAAAGGGCACCTGCCAATTTTAGATCAAGAAAAAAGTAAAAACAACTGAGAAACTTTGCTCTATTTTTTTTTCTATGTTGCTTAAGCCAGTTTGTGTCTGCAAGGTATTCTTTCGATCAACTTCTTCCAATGGCCATGATAAATTAAATTATTACTTGTGTAGCTACCTCTATTAGATATCCCCCAATAATTTACATTGAATGATACTGTAAGTATAATACAGATAATATTTTTGAGGTATTTAATGAAAAGTATTTTTGTCTTTCATAACCCCAAGGACGTAACTTGTCCCAAGCAGTGTCAAGGTGGGTTGTCATCCATCTCAGGGGTCCAGCAAGGATCTACAGGGTTGTGTGAGGGAAACTGAACTTTCCTCAGACAGAGTATTTGAAAAAGAGGGTAAGAAGAACCTCTTGAGAAAGACAAATGGTCTGATATGTACTCAATGGTACATTTTAAACCCAGAAGAAATATTTTAATACCCTAGAGAACCTACCACCAGAGGAATTAAAGACAAATTAAGATCAGCTTAATTACAATCTTTATAGAAAACCACATTTTTTGCACTTCATATTTATAATGTGTGAAGTTTAAATCTACCATATGTGTTTCAAAACATACAGGAAGATAATAAAAAAAACACATACATTATGACACTGTGTAGGTTTAGATTAATATTTGCCTGCAAGTGATAGAAAACCCAAATAAATGTCTTTTACGTGATAGAAATTAGGTTCACTCTCAGGTAAATGAAATCCTGTAGAAACAGTATAAGAAGAGTGTGATGGCACCATAATTAGGAACTCATACACATTGTATCTTGACATTTGTCCACATGTGGTTTCACTCATGATCTATTCATGGTGTCTACTCATGGGGTGCTTGGGTGGCTCAGTCAGTTAAGCATCTGACTCTTGACTTCAGGTTAGGACATGATCCTGCAGTTCCTGAGATCGAGCCCTGCCCTGCTTTGCACTAACAACTCAGAGCCTGCTTGGGATTCTCTCTCTCCCTCTCTCTCTGTGCCTCCTCCATTTGTGCTTGCTCTCTCTCTCTAAAATTAAATAAATAAACTAAAAAAAATTACAAAATAAAATAAAATGGCTACTCATGCTCCAGCCATCATGCCTACATTCCAGCAAAAAAGGAAAATGGGAAGAGACATGACCACTCATTAAGGCACTTCCTGGAAGTTGCACATGATATTTCTACATTTATCTAGTTGGAAAGAACTTGGTTACATGACTTTTAGATCTAGCTTGAAGAAAGGCCATGTGACTAGATGATGACAGAAGTCATTTCAACTGAAGATTCCCAATTTAGCACTGAAAAAACTACACCAAGAGTGCTGGTTATGCAGCATTTCTTAAAAGCAAATATCCAATTCCCTCTAAGGTTCTCTCCTGAGCTGCTGACAACTCTGCAGGTTTGGCTGGTGGTAGTCATTATTAACAATAGCTATTTGCTTCATGACTATCAAATGCACATCTTATTGCTCTGTTTGCATGCCATTTTGCATAGAGCTTTCAATATTGAATCAGAGTGAACTATTTTTTAAAAGAAATTGAAAAGGCAATCAAATTCACATGTGTAGTATGAAATTGCACATAAATCAACTGAAACGATGACAGATGAACATCTGTGACTGTTTTCACATGCAGAAACGGTAACAACTGTATTACAATTGATGCGATGTATTTGTAAGATGCTGCTGATTATAAATTCTCCCTAATTTCCAAGACTTTAAAGTGTAAAAATATCTATGCAGTACAGTTTTTATACTGATTGCATAATTTCAACAGAAGATATATTTATGCTTTAATCATTAATACTAAAATAGTGTCAATTTTTTCCAAAGTAGTCTGTAGAATTACTTAATTTTGATATAAAATTTAGGTTAGATTTGGGAATTTGAATTACATAATATTCCAGTAGTTAAATTAACTGATGAGAATATTGTATCTTTAGTTGATTTATAAAAATATTCAAATTCTCTCAACACTAACTTAATTTGTTTTTGACATTTTTAATGTTAATTTTTAATATTCAGTTACCATTTTATTCAAAATCACCTATTTCACTGAGAATTGAAAAGTCTTCTAATATAGGACTATGAGATTATTATGAAAATTTTCTTGCAATTTTACATATCTATATTTTTATTTCACCTTATTTGTTTGTTTGTTTATGGTTTATTTTTTATTTGAGAGAGAAAGAGAGAGCATGCATAAGTGGGGAGGGAGGAGCAGAGAGAAAAGGAGAGAGAGAATCCCAAGTGTGGAGTCTGACCTGGGGTTCAAACTCACAAACCATGAGATCATGACCTGAGTTGAAATCAACAGTCAGATGCTTAACCAACTGAGCCACCCAGGCATTCCACATATATTTTTTCTTGACTTATTTTATAGATGTTAGTATAATTAACTATTTTGAGGGAACAAGCTATTGAACTTATAAATTAGATGTCTCTTAATATTTATTAATTAGTTTCTATCAACTGTTTTTCTTCCCTAGTATATTTGTGGGGTTTTGTATGCTTTCTCTAACATATTTGAATTTTAAGTTTAAGATTTCTTCCCTTTTATGTGATTTTATAAAAATAGTGTGTTATAAAATGATTATTTTTCCTCTGGATGTTTGCTTTACCAAAATCCCATAGATTTTGATATGTGGTACTTTTATTGGTTTTAAGAACAGTTTATTACTCTCTTCTTTCTCACTCCCTTCACAGAATATTTACTTTAGGGAATGTTTTTTTTTTAACATCAAAGGACTGAAGTTCTATTATTGTTTTTATTCAAACATGTTAACAATGTAGTTTATGTGCATTTTGATGTGATAATGTGGGTCCATTTACTTTTTTTTATACAAGATAGAGGTACTGTTGATTGTGAATGTACCTGCATGTATGTGTGCATATATATATGGGCATCTGTGTGTGAGAGTGGGCCTATATATGCAAATGGACATGTGTATGAATTTGTAGGGGAAAGCACATATGTGTCTGTGTATGCATATCAGTGTGTGTAGTTGTGAGAGAGGGTGTGTCTGAGCATAGGAGAGTAAGTCTGGGAGGATGAGTGTGAGATATGTGTCCCTGAGAGTTTCAGTGTGCATGTATTCATTGGGTGTGTGTTTTGTGTGGGATGAGCATATGTGCATGTGGGAGCATCTCTGTATTTCTGTATGCCTGTACATGTGTGTACATATTTATGTGTGTTGATGAGGGGGAGTTGTGAGTTTGTGTGTTGGGGAAGGCTTGTGTCTGTGTGTCTGTATGGTTCTGAGAGTGTAGGTTTGTGTGTTTGTGGGTGAGCGTGGGTAGATGGGTTGGTATATGTGGGTGGTACGGTATGCATGTATGTGTGGGGCATGTGAGTAGGGTGTGTATGGCTTTTCATGTGTGTAAGGTGTGTGTGTGGTTCCATGTGGGGGCGAATTTGCATATTGGGTAGGTATGTGGGTGTGTGTTTGTTGGAGATAGGTATGGTGGTTGTGTACAGGGGGAGAGTTTGTATGTGTGGGTGTGATGGTTATAGGTGGGTGTTGAGAGTGGCAGAGGGACTTGTGGGGGCACAAGAGGACTTCAGAACAAGGGAGGGGAAGGTACACCAGGTACACGGGCATCAAAGTGACTGAGCAGGATGTCCCAGTGGCTCTAAGTCAGCCTGAAGGATGAGCCCAGTTTTCCCATTTGTCAGTTTGTGGGTTTTTTTAAAAGTAGGTTCCATGCCCAGTGTGGAACCCAACATGGGGCCCAATGTGGAACTTGAACTCAGCACCCTGAGAATGAGGCCTGAGCTGAGATCCAGTTGGACACTTAACCAGTTGACTGAGCCACCCAAGCACCGCTCCCCTCTGTCAATTTGTATAACCATATGTTGGTTTAGAGAAAACAAAAGGGCACAACTTCCCAGGCTAATGGGGGAAAATAGGTTCTAGAGAAAAGAGATGTGACTGATGGGATCAAGGTCCCAGAGCTGATATGAGAGTATGGTTTCAAGAACATAAGGAGATAGAGTGGTAGCTGGAAAGATTCCAAAATGATACATATGTAGTTCAGAAACATTTATTAAATGAACACTATTTCCACAGTGAATTAAGGAAAATGTCAAGTGTTGAAATAGAAGACATGTTAACCAACTTGGGTGTTTACAAAAATAGTAACATTTGTAAAGAACTGACTTGGCCAACAGGACATTAGATAATTAGGGATGAACAAATCCCTTAAGTCTAAGGGATACATGAAGAAAATATTTTAACTTCTCTGTGTCCTGTGCCTAATTCTGCTTCAGTAAGTCGTAGGTACGGCTCTGGAATTGGCATTGTTAGGTAGAGCAAGGATACACTTTCCAACAGTCTGCACCAGATACTGAGCGACACTGAAGAGAGGAAGGGAGTTTACTAAATGTGGGAGGCTGAATAATGTCCCCCAAGATGTCCATACACTAATCCCTGGAATATGTGACTTTAAATGGTACAAAGGACCTTGCAGGTGTGACTAAGTTAAGGATCTTAAGGTCAGAGGATTATCCTGGATTATCCAGGTGACCACAATATAATCTTGAGGGTCTTTACAAGAGGCAGGCAGGATGGTCAGAGTCAGCAGTACGAGATGTGACTAGGAAGCAAGAGGGTGGAGGGCTGCAAGGAAGGAGTCAAGAGTGCAGGAATCCAGGCAGCTTCTTAAAGTTGAAGAAGGCAAACAAATGGATTCTCTCCTCAGAACCTCGAGAATGAAACCGCCCTGATGACACCTCGACTTTAGCCCAGTGAGACTGATTTTATTTAAAAAAAATTACATTTATTTATTTTTGAGAGACAGAGTGAGACAGAGGGTGAGTGGGGGAGGGGCAGAGAGGCAAGGAGACAGAGAGTCCAAAGCAGGCTCCAGGTTCTGAGCAAGTGTTTAGTCCAGAGCCCGACACGGCCCTCAAACCCACGAACTATGAGATCATGACCTGAGCTGAAGTCAGATGCTCAACCGACTCAATCAGTGAGACTGATTTTAGACCTCTGACCTCTAGAACTATCAGATGATACATTTGTGTTAAGTTTACAAATGAATGCTTTGGACATACATTTTAGTGAAGTCAGTTATCAATTTAAATTTTCATATAAATAAACTAAATAAATTTAGGAGAGATGAGAGATAAAGAAAATGACAATTAGTCTAGCCCCAAGTTGGGAGACAAAAATAAGCAGATGCAGACAGAGATGTGTAGGGTGTCTAGGAGGGTGGACATTGATAGCGGAATTGAAAGAGTAAAGAGAAGAGAAGCTTGGATGGGTTGATGGTCTAGAACCTCTGATGACATGTAGGCTCTGGGTATGGGGGCAGGCATAAAGAGAGGAAGCTGCAGAAGGGAATATGCAGTTTGACACGACCAATTCACTTTAAAAGGAATTCCCCAATAACCCACCACAGACCTAGCTCAACAATTGCTGAAATAGAAATGGAATTCATGAATGGTTTGCTAGCATCCACATCCTTTGCCCATTTACACAAATTTAATGGGTCAGACACAGATTTAGAACCCAAGTGATGTGAATTACATATGGCTTCTGTAGCAGCAGACGGTGGATTTTATAGGACTGGATATTCTAGAGCTGTAAATTTTAACTGTAGGCAATTTTATTCTAGGAAATAAAAGGGCTTTAAATATGGGTCAAATAAGTCCTAGGAAATCTCCCAAAAGGACAGGCCAGACAAAAAACAATAGATTCACAGAATGAGCTGGAAAACTCTTCATAGATGATTTGATCCAGCTCCATCATTTAATAACGACAAAAAACAGGTCCAGATAAAACAAAATATGTAGCACCTAATTCACTTAGCAAATATGTAGCTGAAATAATAAAACCAGGCTCCCTTATATGGCCAATAACCCTCTCTTTTTTTCCATACTGCAAACCAATTAGTAACCCCCGCCCTCCCACCACCCGCAAGAAACTGCTTGCTTAATTAACTAGAAACAGTGCTGAAAGTTATTCTTACAAAACTGATGTGGGCGAAATACTCCTCTCTGATCCTAAAATTTACTCAAATAAACAAATATGAATTAAATTACTTCCATGTGCCAGTCACATTGCTGTTAATATAGAAATAAATAGTAAATTCTGCTTTTCTTGAGAAGAAGACAGATACATAAGCATTACATACATGGACATTCCAACTTGATTCTAAGTTGTGTCTGTTGCTGGCATTTAGGCATCCTAGAGCAAAAGTCCAGAAGGAGTTATTTGAATAAATAAACAAGGAACAAGAGTTTGGGTGAAAAGCTACAAAATACCTTAAAGGAAGAGGGAATCAGGGAAAACTTTGGCTCAAGAATAACGCAATTCTCTTTTATAGCATCATGTTCATCTTTTCACATGTATTCTAACCAGGTCTAGTGATATAATATTCTTGAGAGTATTATGTCTAAGAAAAATTAATTGATATGTTTCTGGATATTTTGTGTGACATTACAAGACAAGTCAATAATACGTACGGTGTCTGTACAAGAGAAAGAAAACCCCATCTTACCCACTCTTTCATAAACACAGAGTGTCTTTGGCACATGGGGGTTCTCCAGGGAGCACAAAAGGCCCCAGGGCATTAGCACTATCCTGGACTGGGGTGATGCAGGGGTCTGTTGCTCAGTAGTAGTGCCTGAAGCGGCTTGCCGCATGAACTTAGGCTGTGGTGTGCAAAGAGCTTGCAGCTTCTCTGTCAAAGGTGTTCACCCAAAAGGACCAAAACAGGAAAGGAAGAAAATTGCAAAGCTGCACAGTAGCAAAAGTCACCTCTGGAGATCCTTGAAATGCTTGGATACATTTAAAACTGAAGAGAAGCTGCATTAGCTAATGGAATGCAATTCAAAGAAATGCTATTTACTGAAGTTAGCATGCTTCTTATTTGTATCCCACAGCTAGTATGATTTAGGGAAGCATGGATTTTTACACATGCAGGTAACTAAAGAGATATAAACAGACAAATAAGAGCGTGTAATACATGCCATAACAGGAGATTACACAAGGTATAGAAAGTTCATTCACATATATATGCATACAAGTGTCCAAGTATGGGTCATAAAGACCTGTGCATTTAATGTTTTAAGCAAATTATTCTGGAATTTTCCAAAAATGCAGATTCCTCAAAGGTATCCCATCCTTTCTACCTGCAGAAAGAATAATAGAAAATTAAAATTTTATAAAAGCATGTGGCCCGTGTCAAGTCATAATGACTTCACCTCTAATAAAGGATCTATTAATATGGATGAGTTAAAAATGATCTAGTTAATCGGTTTGAGACATGATGAAAATCTATCAAAGCAGAAAAAGAACTAAAAATCTGTGCTTTCAAAAGTCAAGAACAATTAAATTCTCACAAGGAAAATGTCCAAGGGAATTTCACAATTGCGGGCAAGTGAAGAGGAGGAGACTCAAAGATATCGCTCAGTTAACTCCCTGCCCTGGCGAGAGAGTTTCTTGTGAAGGGGTTGGTGCTGCAAGTATGCCTTCTTTCCTTGCATGCTTCTTACTAAAGGGACAAAGACCTTTTGTTTCCTATAATCCCAATGGCTCTCAAGGGTATATATATACTATTAATAAAAGGGCAACTGTTTTCCTGAGTACCTTGAGGGATTTGTGTACATAAGTTAGGGTATTATTTTTATATCTGCTTGTTATGACCTATTAGTGGATCTTGAAATCAATTTGGTATTTCCATATGTGTACGAGGAAGCAGACTAGACTAGACTAGAATAGGTGATATAAAGCATTCCTTACCCAAGAAAGGGGTGTTCATGAAGTTCATGAAGTTCCTTTCCGTGCATGCATGCATTTGGACTGAATCACAGTGTTAAATGTGTTTCTTATGGTACATCACGTTGGGAAAAAGTCTGAATGAACTAAATTAAAAGGTGAGGCTCACATTCTCCCCTTGCCCCAGGACAAGAGTTTCTATGCGTTCAATACAATAGAGAGAGTTTGTTAATGTGGAAGTAATTTAATAACATACTTCTCCACAAAATGTTAGCACTTTTGTCATTTTCAATGTTCTGCAAATATCTTCACAAAAGACCTAACTTGAGGGTGCTTCATTCCAAATATTCTTATCTGAACAAAGAATTCCCTAGACTAGCTTCAGGTTGGTACAGCTCTGCTTCAAGACAGAAATTCTGGTTTGTATTTCATCTCAGTTTTCTCACATTATTTTCTTCACTGTTTCTATGCTTCATGGTTTGGTATCTTCAAGCAACCATGTTCAAATTACTTATGCCATAGGAATATAGTTAATATAGTTTGTTCTATACAAATAGGGTTTGAAAAACATTAAACATTCATTCAATTTAAGTACAGCATTCCAGTGCTAAGATGTGTGTTATCTCATATCTTTCACAAGTAAGGGTATAATACTTACTGTGTCATTGTCAGGAAACATGCAATCTATAAGAGGCAAAACATGCAAAAGATCTTTGGGGAATATAAGCCATTATGTGATTAAGGACTAATTTATATGGATGGTATAGACAGGAATTTTTTTAATGTTTATTTATTTTTGAGAGACAGAGCGTGTGAGCATGGAAGGGGCAGAGAGAAAGGGAGATAAAGCGGGATCTGTGCTGACAACAGACAGCCTGAGGCAGAGCTTGGTCTCAAGACCTGGGAGATCATGACCTGAGCTGAAGTCAGACTCGTAACCAACTGGACCACCCAGGCACTCCCAGATAAGAATCATAGAGTTCAGGGGCAAAACTGAGCCATGAAGACTAGAGTCATCCAGCAAACATTTTAGGGAGGGTATAAAACTATTCTATGAGGAATGCCCCAAGGTAAGTGAGTTGATGGTTTTCCTTTCCTCTGTGAAGCCTGGGGAAAACAGAACAAAGAGAGTTTTGATGATATGAAGTGTTGATTACATGAAGGATGGAGCATGGGGTACTTTTGGAAGTCAGGCCTGGCTGGGATTCAGCCTGGCAGAGCTGTGGGATTCTGGGGAACACCTGAGGGGCCTCAGGAAGGTACAGAGCAATGGGACACTGAGGTGAGAGCGTATTAGAGATAATCCAATGTACTTAAAATTTTTTGCAAACCAGCATATAATTGATGCTAAAGCAAAAAGTGGAAAAAGGTCATAATTAAAAAGAAGTGGGGAAAATAGTTTACTCTCCAAAAAGAGAGCGAACTATACATTACTTCAGAAGATTGACGTTATGTCCTAGAGATACTTCTCTTTTTAAAAGCTAAAAGCTACATATATATATTTGGAAAGATTATTCTCCTTTATTAGAAACTGTTTAGTCAAAGGGTGAAAACTACACACACATAAAAAACTTTCTTCTTTCTCCTTTTTAATTGGCCTTTCACATGCGAAGAGGTCTAATAATTCAATATAATTCAGGTTAGTCTCCTACTATTACCATCTATCAGGAATTGACTTCAGTAATTAAGAGACTGGATATAACAGTAAGTTTAAAAAATCGTGGTGGAAGTCTAGAAGCAGTCAGAACAGGGGGATATATCAGCTTCATGTTGCTAGAGATGTCATGGGTTTTGTCTACATTTTTTCTCTACCATCTTTAACATGTGGCTTTATTCTCATATTGCTCCATGGTCACTGCTGGGGCTCCAACCATCACGTTAGCTTTACAAGTAGGAAAATGGAGAAAGAGGAGGTGGCTTAGCAAAAAGGGCAAGAGTAAGTGTCAACTGTCTGGAACAGGTAATCTACAAATTTCCTTCCAACTCTATCAGTCTAAAGGCCTAATATCACTGAGGTCACAGAAAGAGTGTTCTGGTATTAATACAGAACAATTAAAGCACCCTTCTGCACTCTTAGTACTATGATAAAGACATAAACATTTAGTTAGAAGAAAACCTAGAGAACATATGTACCTAGATGTTAGTGTTTAGAAAAATAGAGATTATATATAATTCATAGTATTATAATCAACATTATTATTATAACTAACATTTAAAAAGTGTTTTATCTGACACAAACATTAGACAAAACAGTTTATACTAGTTTTCTTCTTATAGATAGCAATTATTTGGGGTATGAGAAGAATGTTGTTATCATGCCTTAATATGGATGGGGAAACTGAGGTTAAACAATTCGGCCAATATCACACAGCTGGTAAATAAAAAAGATCAGAATTTGAATGAATCTGCTAACAACAAATGTGTTGTATTTAACATGTACTAAAAAATAGAACATACTAAAAATAATTTTTGTTGTTGTTGTTGAGAGAGAGTATGAGCAGGGGAGGGGCAGAGGAAGAGGGAGATAGGGAATCTTAAGCAGGCTTCATGCTCAGCATGGAGCCCAATGCAGGACTTGATCCCACAACTCTGGGATCATGACCTGAGCTGAAATCAAGAGTTGGATGTTTAACCAACTGAGTCACCTAGGTGCCCCTAAAATAAAAATAAATAAATAAATAAAAATGCTTCCTTGCAATTTTCATAACTGGGGGTGAGATTCGCAGAGAAGGAAGTCTACAGCTAGAATCTGTATGTGTGTCCCTCAGAAACAAGGACCCTTTCTCATTTGGAGTGGATTCAGTGAGACACTAAAATATGGCTGCTGATTACCAACTCAGTTTAACAAAGAACAAGATGTTTGCTTTAACAAATCCTGTAGCAATCAAACTGGAACTCCAGAAATTCCCTTTAACTAACAACCTTCCCTTTCTTTCCAGAATGCCAAGAGAAGCTCTGAAATATCTCTATTAAGAAATGTCAAGAGGCTCTATAGTGGTTGAGGCTTGAGTTTACCAAATAAAAGAAAACAGCTATTTGGTTAATGAGAACTTTTTAAAACATTGATAATGAAAAATGAACATGAAGCTTAAAGCATGAAAAGAGAAATTCACTTATCTTATTAATACAATCTATGATAACTTATTTTTCCATACAATCTTACATGAGGATTAAACTATTCCATTAGAGAATGAGATTAGTGCTTTTATCTTAACCCACAGACATCATTTCCATTAAATTTCATAATTATAGAGCCACATCATCTTTTCATATTTTCCCAAATAAATATTTTCCTCTTCAATCAGATGCTACTGAATAAATGGCAGATCTGAATAAACAGAAAGTGAGCCAGGTAATAGTCATCAAGAGATTATGTAGAAAGCAACCAGGATATGTCAATGGAAAAGAAAACTGAAGTGGAAAAAAAAAAAAAAAAAGAAAAATGAAGTAGTAAAGAAAAAAAAGATACAGATAGAGCAGGAAAGTGAGAGTGGGTAGGAGAGGGGCAGAGAGAAGAGAAAAAAAGCAAAAGAGAAGAAGGATTGGAGATGAAGAAAGAAAGGAGGGAGGGAGGGGGGAGACTTGGTGTTTTAAATCAATCTCCAATACAAAACTTACAAAAGCAGAATTCATGAGAGTTAGGCCTCATGGCCTACCAGTAATTCTCTCCTCTCATTTATATATAATGATTATGCAGGCCAGTCTGTCTTTAGCACCTCTTTGTTCCCCTCTGCTGCTCACAAATTCAGCTACTGCATCCTTCCTCCTCCTCCAGGGAGCCCCTTGCTCCCCTCAGTTCCTGCTGTATGTGCGGAACTTCTTATCCCTGGTGGACCCTTTCCTGCACTTTCTCAGGCCCCCTTTACTCTCAGAGGATCCTGCTATCCACCAGTTGATGAATGACTGATACCACAAAATCCAGTAATCTCATTACTGTGGGTGTTTCAGCAAGCTTGTAAATTAGCCCATCCCTATTTACAGTTAACATGAATATGAATGTACCCAGACTTGTACTATTCTGGGATTGTTGGGCACTCAAAAAGTCAGAGCACACAACTGAAAATGAAGGTGAAAGTTTCTTCTCAAATGAATCCATTATACAACTGTCAGTCACATGAGAAAGAATTTAACATTGGACCAGAAAGCAAGTATGTCAGGAGGCGGGACTGAAGAAAAAGTTTCTTGTTTCAAACCAAAGTTGGATTGAATTAGGTGTTGAAACTTTAAGATTATGATGAAAAGTTTTTAAAAAACACTTAAAATATGTACCTCCTAGGTTTTTATATTTTAATGTGAATAGTGAATGGATTTGCAACTTACATGAAGGACTTATAGAAAGCCTACTTTAATCCTTCACTTAAAATTATCTTCCAGGTTGGCCACACATATAGTCTAAATAACCCTATCCTATCAAATTAAATCCATAGTTTATTATGAGTATTCTTTAAAGTTCTTAGCCAAATTTACTTTGAACCAGAAAAAGCAAAAGGAAGCCTTCCAAACCCAGCTTATTAGGGCAACAGACTGTTCTATTGAACATGTTTTTTTAATGAACCTGAATTATTTTTAATTTAAATTTACATGGCATTCAATGCAATGCATACCTAATTATTATTTTTTGACGTATGGGAAGTAGGCATAATTTGACATTATTCCTCAGTCGTTATTTATTATCTACAGTTTTACTATAATAATGTTTCAGGAGCCTCTGAAATATATAGGTTATATCTCCCTGAGGAAAATAGCTACATACAGATTTTTTAAATCCCTTTTGCCTATTCATTTAACATCCTGTCTCCTTTCTTGTTAACAGTTATGATTTTGTTTTACTCTATGTTCTTTCTTCTTATAGCCCATTTTGACTCTTCCAATGTGTTGCATTTTACCTAGTAAAGATTTGCAAATTTAGTGGCAAGTAGCTGTAATTTTGTTCAAATGGTATCATGAATAAATTTTGAGCCACTGAATGAAGATCATGCTTATTGACACATGTTTTGGGATTTCTATTTTTTGTTCACTCATAAATATTTCAGATTTTTTTTTTTTTATTTTAAAATGGTTTCTTTTCTTTTTTTTTTTTTTCAACGTTTATTTATTTTTGGGACAGAGAGAGACAGAGCATGAACGGGGGAGGGGCAGAGAGAGAGGGAGACACAGAATCGGAAACAGGCTCCAGGCTCTGAGCATCAGCCCAGAGCCTGACGCGGGGCTCGAACTCACGGACCGCGAGATCGTGACCTGGCTGAAGTCGGACGCTTAACCGACTGCGCCACCCAGGCGCCCCTCAGATTTTATTTATTTCCCAAACTTGTTTGTATCCTGTATGTTCAAAGTTGCTAGATAACTGAATTCCAGCTTTTTAAGAAGTCTAGAATTCAAAGATGGAAGCCTGCTGTTAGATCATGATTTCATGACAGACTAGATGGATTTTGTCATTATTGCTAATAAGGCAAACTTTCACTTTTCTGTCATTCTCTGCTTGACAAATTGATAACTGCTTCTTTTGCTAAATTCTTCACTATCTACTACCTCTTTCTATCATAGAAATGTTTGATAGCTTTTTACTCCAGCCAGCACTTGATTAAAAGCCACTGGGATATATTCAATGAACAAAACACTGTCTGTGTTTAATTAACTTTAAAAAAGAAAAAAAAAACTATTTTTAAACTTACATAGGGCAAACTATTGTGTCAGTAGAAGAGAATGTGTGTGTACCTGGCACAGATGGTCTTGGTAGCATAACTTAATTTTGACTTTAATGATAAGTTTTGATTAATTATTTTTGTTTGGATAATAAATTATTCATCTTAAATTGCAGGTTAAGTTTTGAGTTTGAAACAGCTTGCTGATCATTTGTCTTTTCAACAGTAGAGAGTTAAGATCCAAATTAACTACCATATGCTGGATTTCTTTGTTTCAAAACTGTTAAAAACATATTTCAGAAGATGAATGGCCTGGTCAAAGACTCTGGGGGAAGTTAGTCAATGTTATTTGAAGATGCTCATGCTCTGTCATCTATCTCAGAAAGAAGAATGATCGTGTTACAATAAGGTGACAACCAGGGACATACCAATAAAGAAAGTAGTGTAGATTCTATAAGGAATCTTTTCTCTGGTTATCTGTAGTGTGAACGATGCCTCACTAGAACAATGGTAAATCAGGCACCAAGTTCTTGATAGGGTGGTAAATGATCAATTCCATCTGCTCCTTGGGATGAACTGGTTACCACTGCCACAATTTAGCATCATTTTCTGCTATACATCTTCACACCTGGATCAGATTGTTTGCCATTTCAACTAATGGCTTGACACCACTGAAGCAACAGTGGGATATTTGCTCCAAACAGAGACAGACTCAGAGAATGGCAAAAGAATTAGGAGTTAGTATATTCTCCAAAGTAAGTCCGTACAGATAGCCTTGCCATGCCTAGGGAATGGAGAAATAAAAATTACAGTGTGGTAAAGAGAATTCAAGCTGACATACATAAAACACATTTCAAGATTGGTGACACAGAACAAAGAGCCTCAGATAACACTAAAGGCCTTTGTTGGGCTGTCAAAGGAAATAGAAGGGCAAGAAAGGTGTCAGTTTAAAGTATTATGTTTCTACAGTCATTTTTTCCCAGCCATTTTCGCCCATCAAAAATGTTCACACTGTATTTGTATAAAAGAGCATTTATGATTCTAATGATCACTTTCCTGATCTTGTTTTGACCACAGTTGAAGTGTCCCTAATATAGCCTGTTTTCATGAACAAAGTTTTCAAAAATGCTAATCTGCTTCTGTGGTCAGATCTAAGTGCTAATAGATCACCAAGGAAATCTGAACTTCTCCATGCCTACACCTTAGGTACCCAAGACTGAAAGCAGGACTTCTGGGGCTAACACTTGGCCCACACAGGAATGAAATAATTTTTAGTGTCTACTCAGTGCTCACACTTCTTGGAATACTATTCCAAGCACTTTTTCTGTATTAATTCATTTAATCCCCACAACAACTTTCATGGCTATGTATTATCATCATCTCATATAATACAGTTGAGTAAGCTAATGCACAGAGAAGCTAAGCATTTTTATTAGACAGATTTGATACAAATAACAGATACATAGATACATCAGAGTGATACAGAAGAGATAGGCATATTGACAGTAGAAGAAGTGATGGATAGCTTCATATAAAAACCTAATAATAATAATAATAATAATAATAATAAACAAAACCAATAATAATCCTCCATTTCCATTGCCCTGACTCTTTCCATCTTCCTTTCTTTTCATGGTGCAGAGTTGTTGAGAGGTACCAGAGGGCTTGCTGAACAGTGATAACAGTTGAAGAGGGGGTGAAGTTCTGAGGCAAAATGACAATGCACCTACCACTGCCCAAGGGTGAGGGGTACTGGGTAGAGTAGGAGATGCCATACAAAAGTGCTTTGGCTGTAAGGTCACTAGCACCTGAAGACAAAATACTCTACGGTAGGGGAGCTACGTGAAGTATGTTTGTAGCCTAGGCTATCAGCTAGCATGCTGAAGGTGGTGAGTGCAGATGGGGCAAATCGGGGAGATGGAAGAAATGAATGGCACAGTTGTGAGACTGGTTATATTGAGCAAATAGGTAAATACACTGAAGATAATGAACGCAAGGTTCCTCACTAGAAAAAGTATTTCAAAATATTCTAAGAGTAGAGGGCTGAATGACCTCTGATGTTAGAATCCATGATACATATATCAATATATTATCTGTATATATATATATATATATATATATATATATATATATATATACACACCTATATAAATACATATATATGTATTATATATGTACATATATAAATATAAATATATTTATATTTATTTATAATTATAAATTATAATATAATTATAATATAATATAATAATATAATATATAATATATATAATATATATAAATTTATTTATATTATATATTTATATATATTTATAAATAAATATAAATATATTTATATTTAATGAATTTAATAAACTTAATAAAAATAAGTATATATATTTATATAAATATAAATATATATACATATAAATACATATTATATACACACACACACACACACACACACACACACACACACACACCTATATAAATACATATATGACACAGCACTGCCTTCTAAAAGACCTGAAAGTAATGGCATCCCACTAGAAATGAACATATCCAGTACCCAGATCCTGGTTTCTAGAACCATCAGGGCTCTTTATTGAAATTTAGAAAAAATACAAAATTCTAGGACTATGAGAAAGAAAGGACAAAAAGAGTCTAGAACATCTTGTTGTGGCAGATGCTTAAAGAATGTTGTAAACATGTTAAGAAATCACAAGAGGGGCGCCTGGGTGGCTCTGTTGGTTAAGTGTCCAGCTTCAGCTCAGGTCATGATCTCATCGTTCGTGGGTTTGAGCCCCACATCGGGCTCTGTGCTGACAGCTCAGAGCCTGGAGCCTGCTTCAGATTCTGTGTCTCCCTCTCTCGCTGCCCCTCCCCCACTCGGGCTCTGTCTCTGTCTTTCAAAAACAAATAAATGTTAAATAAAATAGAATTAAAAAAAAAGAAATTACAAGATTTTTAGAGCTGATGTGCAAAGGTTTAATGGAAAACAGGATATTGGCATACTCTAGGAAAATACTCATTGTTTACAAAGGGGAAAATTGTGAATTTACAGTGGGGCAGACACTAATAGACAGGCATTTATGGTTAACATCATTAGTGATGGGGTGGAGATATAATCTATATCTCTGGTATGAAGCGTTAGGAAGACTAAGAAGAACAAGCAATCTTTTTTTTTTTTTTTTTGCCAAGAAACATGACATGGGTCTGGTCATGAGGTCATACTGGACAATCCAGTGAAGGGTCATCCTACAGAATGAAGAATCTAAGACATTAAATCTGTGTAAGACATTAAAGACAAAGAAAGGGTGAGAAACTTTTGCAGTTTGAAGAAGACTGTATTAATATAGCAATGAAATTAATGGGTGTTCCTGGATGAGATCTTGGACAAGAACAACAACAAAAAAAGACATATTTGGACATAAACAGGATTGTATTCGTGTTGATTTCCTGATTTGGAAAGTTGTATGGTGATTAGGTAGGAGAGTATTTCCTCATCTGGATGAACTGAACACTAGAATATTTAAAGGTGTTGGAAAAATTCTATCTGCAGCTTGCTTTTAAATAGCTCAAAAAGGACTGATGATCACAGGTATATGTGTGTATGTATGCACATGCATATTTGTAGGGAGAGAGAGTTTATGGAGTAAATACAATAGAATGGAATTTTAATAGTTGGAGAATCTGGATAGATATGGGAGATTTCTCTGTACTCTACTTGTTTTTTAAAATTGTTACTGAAGTATACTTGACATACAATGTTATGTTATCACAACATAGTGATTCGATAATTCTGTATATTACCCTATGCTCATTACGGTAAGTGTAGTTATTGTGTGTCATTGTAAAACATTATTACTTGCTTTTTTAAGATTGAAATTATTTCAAAATAAACTATTAAAAAAAGAACATAGTATACCACCTCAAAATTCTAAATTTATAACCACCACAGATGAAGAGTATAGATAAATTTTACTCTGTGCCTTACTAACATCAAGGGACATTATTGCATCAACTCATGGTAAAACTGAGTATCATAGGAATGATACTGAGTCTGGAAGTTCAAACATTTGTATTATATTAAAAAAATAATATTCACAAAATAGTTTTAAAAATAAATGAAAATTTCATTTTTAAAGGAAGATTCAATTATCTGGAATAATTATAGAGTAGGTCTCCTTCTGCAATATTGATGAATAAATAAAACCTCGTTGTAAAGGTTGACAGTATAGTTGGTTGTTTATACCAGACTACAGATATGATAGAGGTTCTTCTTGAGGTATGATCCTTGAAGTATACACAGGATTACTTGAAATGCTCATTAAAAATACAGCTTTTGGATCCATCCTCAAATTACTGCCGGTAAAGATGAGGCTCAGACATCTGCATTTTAACAAACATTGCTTCCTGCCCCAGCCCTGCTATTTCTTAGAGACCAGATTCAAAGAATCCCTGTTATAGTGGCTGTGGGTTACCTAAAACTATTAGGAAGGCCATCAGTTTGTGTATCTTAGACACTCCAACTGTGAGAACTAGACTCATTTTAATACCCAGTGTGTTTATTGATGGTTTTATTGTGCTATGGAAGCTAGGTTCTCCAAAACTTGAAGAGTCTTTAATGCTTCAAACCAAACATTCTCACACCTTTCTTGGAGGTTTAATCCATATAATAACCCTACTTGATAGATGCAACAAATATATTCTACTAATTTTCTTAGATGAGAAATCTCAGATGGATAGAAGTTCAGTAAGTTGGGCCATACATCTAGTGTAAGGAACAAATCTAAACACCAGGTCACTTGCCTCTTAGTGAAGCCTTTTACCCATATGAACCACTCCTTTCAATTTTAGGAATAAATAGTATCTGTACATACAAAATAGAACGTACATATATCTTGTACTCTCTCAACCAAAAGATTAGTGGACATTCAGGCGGGGCATCTACCTCATAATGAGTTATATTGCCCCAACCTCCACTCCACAGCAGAAGAAATTTTCCCAGTTCCTTCCAGCTAGAGCAATTTCTCAACTGACTCCAGTAGGAAAGGGTGGAATGAAATTTAGCTCATTATGTAATCACTCATTTTTTACTTAATGTTTATTTATCCAATGCTAGTTTGTTAGAAAGCTTAAGTAAGCCAGCAGCCAAATCCCTTGAACCTTCTGTTGACTGTATTAAATGTTGGGCTTCCATCTTGTCTTACCCCCTTTTTTTTTCATATGGCCAAGGCTCTGGTTAATATCCAGCTTAAAGACTCAAGAGCTGAACTCCATGGTGGTATCCTTTTATTAACTGTCACTTGATGTTCAGTAAGTATCAAATGTTCACAGATATTGATACAGTTTATAATCATGAAAATACCATTTGCTTCCATGACTATAATTTTTGTTTTAATTGTGTTTACTCACATCATCTCCTTAAATTTTCAAGAAGTCCCTATGGTGTAAAGGTAAACACTTTTATTTGAAAATTTTGTTTGTTAATGAAATGGAAAGATGGTGTCCATGATTACAGAACATTTTACTATAGACTCAAGATTAGAACCAAGGTCTCTGAATTCCTATCTTCTTATACAGCTATAACACAATGATAGGATTCAACTCTCATTCACGTATTAATTAGATCTATAAAAATGAATTGATTACTTGTCTTCTGCTAATTTGTAATAGGACCTGGTTATACAATGATTCTGTTGAGAAGATAGACAAATAACTGGGCAGTATGATAAAGGGCTGCATTAGACAAAATGTGCAGAGTGTTGTGAAGGAAGAAAGTTAAGAGGCTGACTCAGATTCAAGGAAGACCATTCCAAGATGGAATAAGTTTTATGCAATTTTGAAAACTCTAGTTAAGTCAGGCAAAAGGCATAATTGTTAAGAGAATCCCAACGGATCATGCCAATTATCTAATAGGCAGGTTAAGCACAGGCTCAGGGCTCCAGAAAAGCAAAACTCCAAAGATATTAGAAACAAGTATTAAGTATTTGGTATTTGAAATATTTTTCTATCACAGAAAAATAATCCCAGTTTCATTGTTCTTTCTTTATACTTAATGGTTTTAATATTATGTTTACTTAGAATTTCATAAAATTCAAAGAACATCATATTTTCCGATAAGTTAGAATTTCTTATAATCTCAATCCCATCTGGGCTAGAGAAAGGAGAAAATATAGGGTTTAGGGGAATTAGGAGAATTAGTCTGGCTTAAGTACATTCATGGAATCCAAGTAATGGCAAGAGGGGTGAATAGTACCATTCAGCATTCTCCATATTCAATAGCCTTCTTGGTGTGGGTAGAGTTCAAACTTTGTATTAAGAACCCCAGTGAGCAATGGAGGTGACACAGTGCATGCATTCTGGAGTTTGAATCCTACTTGTCACTTACTAGCTAGGACTCTGGACAAGCTCCTTCACCTGTCAGTGCCAGTTTCCTCATCTGTACGTTATGAGGATTGAATGAGCTAATGAGTCTAAAGACAACACTTAATTAATGCTAAGTGGATTTTGGGTTATCATTATTGAAAGAGGTTATTAATAAGATGCATGACATGATAAGATTTGCATCTTAGAATATTTGTCTAGATTATAGTAAGCAGGATAGGAGATAAGAATAGAGTCAGAAGGATGAATCAGGGCACAGACCCAAGCGTGATGATGTTATCCAGAATGATTTGAGTAAAAGAGTTAAAAAGAAGGAAGTGGATTTCTCTAATAGACAGGCTTGATTGATTAATGGGAAAGTACAGGAGAAAGACATCAATATTAACATGCAGATAGAGGAATGGCTTTATAAGTGGGTGCTTGTTGGAAAGAGAGAGTAGACGGGTTTTAACCTGCCTGGTTGAAGTGTGGGACCGGATCACAGAACTGACTGTAGTGTGGGTTTGGGGCATAGAACAGTCTTGGAATATGAATTATGAAAGCAAGACCTAATGCCAGATTTCTGTTTGTGCTATTTGTGGCCTGCAGCAAATCTGCTAATTTTATGGCTCCTAGATTCCTGTTCTCCCCATCTGAAAAAGAGAGTCTGTTCTAAACTGTTTTTAAGGTTACTTTTACCTTTGGTATTTAGTAATTATGATTATAAAATGTGATAAGTGCTTACTAAGTGAAGAACAATGAACAGGGGTTTTACTGAGTTGCTGAAGACCTAAGAGGAGACTGTGAGTGGAGCCATTTAAACACAGAAGACCATCTGGTGTTTGTTTGTCCATTAGCCTGGCAACTCTTTGGAGTTTACTCAGTAAGTAGTGGAAGCTTCTAAGCAACCTTTAATCTAACCAATCTTTGAAGTCAAATTAGGTTTTTTCCTATATATTTACTATTTTGAGCCAGAGGAACATTGATTTTACCTAGAACTCTCATACTTTGAATATTCACTGTAGAATACAATTATAAAAGCTCTTCAAAATTAATACTTATGATTACATATATGAGAAGTTAAAAAAAGGTCCACAAAATTTTGAGTTCTGAAAAAGCTTGCATTCATAACATTGAGATATATGAGTAGTTCGTACATCATTTTTTAAAAATAATGATATTTTAAAATATCATTTTAAATATTTAAAAATAATGATAATTTAAAAAAATTTACTTTTGAGAGAGAGAGAGTGTGAGTTGGGGAGGGGCAGAGAGAGAGAGGGAGAGAGAAAATCCCAAGCAGACTCTGCACTGTCAGCACAGAGCCTGATGTAGGGCTTGAACTCACAAAACCATGAGATCACGACCTGAGCTGAAACCAAGAGTCAAGACGCTTAACGGACTGAGCCACCCAGGCGCCCCATATGAGTAGTTGGTACACGATTTAAGGACAACAGTGCCAGCCCTGCTTGCCATAAAGCATTACTGTCAAGATCAAATGAGCAAATGTATTTGAAATAAAGTTGTTTTTTTTTTTTTTTTTTCCAACGTTTATTTATTTTTGGGACAGAGAGAGAGACAGAGCATGAACGGGGGAGGGGCAGAGAGAGAGGGAGACACAGAATCAGAAACAGGCTCCAGGCTCTGAGCCATCAGCCCAGAGCCCGACGCGGGGCTCGAACTCACAGATGGTGAGATCGTGACCTGGCTGAAGTCGGACACTTAACCGACTGCGCCACCCAGGCGCCCCTTTTTTTTTAATTAGAAGAGCTTCAAAGTGTCTGTTGAGGGCTTTCATTACTTCTGATGATAGCACAGATTGTTCCTAGGAGCTGCAGCACTGAGCTCACATATTTGAAATCCTAGAAAACTCAGTATTAAATAGGCAGGAGCCCAAGCCATTGTCCTGTGTTAAAATGTATATTTCTACTGCTTTCTAATAACTGGTATTTCCTTCACATTAACAAAATGTGAACGTCCTATGGGAAATTTATGTTCTCTCAAGCCTTTCTCTGAATTACTTTAATTAGGTAACCAAATCAATTCCATGTGCCAGATAGTAGTAATGAATGCTTAAGATTATCACTGAAATTGAGAAAAGGAAAATTTTTTTTTCCTTTTTTTTTTTTTTTTTGTTAAAATTTTTTTTTTCAACGTTTTATTTATTTTTGGGACAGAGAGAGACAGAGCATGAACGGGGGAGGGGCAGAGAGACAGGGAGACACAGAATCGGAAACAGGCTCCAGGCTCTGAGCCATCAGCCCAGAGCCCGACGCGGGGCTCGAACTCCCGGACCGCGAGATCGTGACCTGGCTGAAGTCGGACGCCTAACCGACTGCGCCACCCAGACGCCCCGAGTTTTCTCATACAGTAAAACCTTGGATTGCAAGTAACTTGTTCTGCGAATGTTCTGCAAGACGAGCAAACATTTGTAATACATTTTAACTTGATAAATGAGTGATGTCTTGTAATATGAGTAGTAAATGTTGCCTTATATCACAGGATCACAACTAAGCCAATGGTTCTTAAAATTCACTTTGACATACAAGTGCTTTGGATTACAAGCATGTTCCTGGAATGAATTATGCTCACAAACCAAGGTTTTATTATTTCTGTTACACCAATTATCATTTCCAACTTGTAATATGCATAATTGTATGCCTGGTCCCACACAATATGTATTGCTTGAGGTAGAGGATATCACATATCCCACATCTCAATTTACATTCCCAGTGCCAATAACAAATAGTAGGTGCTCAATGTATGCTTAAAAAAATTTTTTTTTTGGAAAGAATGAGTTGTTGTTACAAGATCTGTAGAAACATAAGAAAAAAAGGTCAGTGTCTCCTGCTGTTGAAATTGCTGAGTTTTGAAAGGGGCACATGTAGCACATGTTTTGAAATGTATACTCTTGTCTTTCCCCAAAAGTATACTCTTGAAATCTATGCTCTTTGAAATGTATACTCTTTGCTTTCCCCAAATAGAAGCAGGTGTCCCTTAAATTTAAGACAGAAACTTGGTCTAAAAAGCAGCACTTGCTCTGCTTCTGCAGATGTCTCCAAGAACAGATTATGTGGGTGCAGTTGCACCTGACAGTGAATATTAAAGGTTTGGCCTGCTTCATTTCTCATTTTCACAAAGATTCACATTGAAATAAATCCCATTTCACCAAACAATGATCTCATCTCAACTTTGCTAAATATTACATTTTTTTAACAGACTACTTTCAGGGAATTGTTGACTGAGAAAGTGACTTTGGAGAAGGGGTCACAGAGTCCTTCTTCCTTTCCCCGGATTACTAGCCACCACCTATGTCTTAACTGAGCATGTAACTAAGCAGCCCAAACCCAATTCTTAAGCTCCCATTTGCTTAGAAGGTGCCATTAAAACAGATCTGGCTAAGTGTTCCTTAGAATCAGTGAACACAGACTAACTCCTTTTGTCCAAATGCTGATGTAGACCTGCTTTATAGGTAATTCCAACTTTAGCTGCAAGGCCCCTATATTTTTAGCTGCAAATGCTATGACTGTTTAATTAGAATAAAGTTTTTGCCAGGTGAATGTCAGAGGCAATGATGATGTTATTATCAGGTTGCTCTCTGCATTTGGAAGTAGCTTCTGTTCAGATCCTATTTCCAGACAACTATCACTTCAAAACAGAAAAAAAAAAAAAAAGTCACATTTCAAATGTACCTCAAGGAGTAGGTTTCATCAGGGCTCACAATGATTCACTTTGCCTGTGTTCATCTTTTGGTTAAAAAGCAAAACAGAATGGGGTGCATGAATACTAAGATTCTGGGCTTATTTTAAAGATTCTACTTTAATTTTTTTTTTTTTTTGTGATATTCATTGTCGCAACTTGTACTATATAGTAAACAATGAGCCACATAAAACGGAATCAAATGGACATTAATCAGTCTAAAGCTTGATTGACCTCTCAATAACAGTTAATACTGTTAAGCACTCCTTCCACCTTGGAATATTCTCTCTTCTGTGATCTCTGTGATACCCCATTTTCTTTCTATTTCTATGCACTGAGATGGAGCCTTAAAGGGATTTCAACATTTAAAAGTCTGATAGAGGAGAATGAGACCACAGGGATTTCAGAAGGATCCTCTTCCCTTCCCAGGCTAATTCTTCATGCCCATGGCTTTTCAACTGCTCTTGATATGCCAATTACTTTTGAATATATATACACATAATGCTATCAGTCCTCTGAGGTCCAGATTCTGTCTTCTCAACTCCCCCAATGTATTTCTCCAGATACCTCAGGTTCCACCTGACAAAAAGTGACCTTAGATTCTACAGCATCTCTCAAGTCTATTCTCTAGTCTTCCTGTCTTGAGAAACAAAGGCACTACTTCTTGTACAAACCAGAAAGGTAAGGGTCACTTTAAGTACCTCTTGGTTCTTATCTACCCATATCTAATCAATGACAAAATTTCAACTTATTTCAGGACCACCCTTTGAATCTAATTACTTTGATTTACACCCTGATAAATGCCAATCCTTTCCCATTTGAATTACTATCACAGCCTCCTAAAAAAACTCCCAACATCATATACATTCTTCGGTTAACCATTTTATACTAGGTAATCAGAATATTTTAAAAAATACATATACAATCATGTGGTACTTCTAATTAAACTCCTCAATGAAATCCTGTTACTTTAAGAATAAAGACCTAAATCTTTGAAACATCCTGCCAGGCTTTTCTCAACCTGGCCCCTGCTTTCTCCCTCCTTGCTTTGTACTTCTTTTCCATAAGCTCTCAGTGGTTCAACCACACTGGCCTTTCTTCAGATTCTGAAACATGCTTAGCTCCCTTCTGCCAAAGGGTTTCGCTAGTGTTATTCCTTCTGGATGCAGAGCTTTTACTGATTTCTCTTCACCTGGTTTAACTCTTACACCAAAGTTAGCTCAAATGCCATGTCCTGAAGGATGTATTTTGCTGAACCTATCTATAATGTCATATCTGTAGTTATAATCTTACGTAGAAAATTTCAAAGCAATTTAAAAAATAATTCTGTTTAATTGATTATGTTGTATTTCCATATTGCGGTAGAATGTAAGGTCTGTGAGGAAAGGGGCCATTTTTTGTATGTTTATTACAGCATCACCCATAGCTAATGTCAAAGACAAACAGAGCTGATATTAGTTAAAGCTATAAAAACAGATTTTATTCAGTAACTGCTGACAGTAGGAAAAAGAGCTGGGCTCTGTTCTGATTTGTGCAGAGATGATAGGGTGTTTTGTTTTTTTTTTAATTATTTATTTAAGTTCAAGCTAGCTAACATACAATGTAGTATTGGTTTCAGGAGTAGAACCCAGTGATCTGTCACTTACATATAACACCCAGTGCTCATCCCAACAAATGCCCTCCTTAATGCCCATCATACATTTAGACCATCTCCCCACCCCCTTCCCTCCTGCAACCCTCAGTCTGTTCTGTGTATTTAAGAGTCTCTTATGGTTTGCCTCCGTCTCTGTTTTTATGTTATTTTTTCTTACCTTCTCCTATGTTCATCTGTTTGATTGGGTGTTTTAAAGGGAGAATGAGGGAGTGGGTGGGGGGGGGATTCAGTTAAGTCAGAGAAATTAAAATTACAAAGGGATGGTTAGTGTGCATGTAAATAGGTCAGCTGCATCTGCAGGCTGGCAGTTCCTGAAGTTAAGATTCTATTTTCCCACAGATACTGGGAGACATAGGCCCCATCTTTCCTGACGGTTTATATTCTAAAGGAATGGCTCTCAGGTGCTTAAGAGAGGCATTCTAAGTTATAAGAGATACATATTCACAATCATAAAAACTTTTTTAGTAAATCTCTAAGAAAGAAATATCAGGGGACTATGGTCATGTGCTGCCTAGCTCATTTCCTGGTAGTGTTTTCCTGGTAGTGTTGAGCTTTCTCAGGAAGGCATTTTAATAGGGGGCTGGGTCATCCTAGGGAGCATAGCCTTATGTTACCAGAAACCACACTACACTTTGGTCAAGTCTCTTAGTGCAGGGGTTTGGAAGGAGTTTTTACACACCGAGAGTTCTGCATTTCTCACTAACATACCACCTGCTAGGAGTATGCACTCAGTAAACATTTGCTGAATGATAGCATGAATTGTGGATACCTCAGTAAGCTTGCTCAGAGTACTTAGTATTAAGGAAAGGAAGCTTGGTGTGATATAGCACACCCAGTTCTCAAACAGCTTATTCCTTTACCATCAGCATTTCCAGCTCATTCAATTATTATTACATTAAGGAAGAATAGTGACATACTTAACATGATATGTTAAAGTGAGTTTCAGGTTCACTTCCAATTACTTTGTCATTTTAATGTACTCTACCCAACAGATGGGTGATCTGAAAGTCAGGACACGTCTAGTTGGGGGTACAAAAATCTGATTCAAATCTGACCCAATCTGATTTAATCTGATCTCTCTCAATAAAAGGAAAATATATTGCCTCAGATAACTGAAATATCTAGCATCGCCATACTGGGTAATTAGATGATGTTTTCAAGGCCCAATTTATTTATTCTCTCTGTCTTTGCCTTCTGCTGTGCTGGCTTTAGTCTCAGGTCCTACCTGGTAGCCACATAATGGGAACTGGTCCATACAAGTTCATATTCAGCAGGAGAGAGTAAATCCACTACTCTGAAGGCTCAAACAAAGGTATTTGCATTGAGGCTCTGGAGTTCTTATTGACCTGGTAGAAGTATGTACCTAGCCCCAAACCATCCAGTTTTGGGGGACAGAATGAGCTGATTGGTTCATAAGCATTGCTCACATGTTCCACTAATAAGTTTGGGATAGGATCAGCTTCCTAGTAACTACACATCCTGAGAATAAGGGAAAGGGGTGAGAACCCTAACAGACATGGGAACTCTTTCCCAAAGTATGTAATAGGATGTCTTGTAGCTCAAAATACAGTGATTATGCATTGTGTTGACTTCTTACTGCATTCACCAGGTATACTGGTTCCCTCTCTATACATATTGAGGGAAGGAACTGAATAAACTCAAAAATCAATAAAAGTTTATTGCTTCTAGAATTGCAAATTTATACACAAATCTGTGTAGCCATTTTTAAGAAGGGAACTCAATCTTTGCATAAGACCCTAAATAAAACACATTTTTAGGCTGTGAATCATTTTAAGGCTGTGAATAAAAGATTCAGAACTCTAAAGACCAATACTTGTTATAAAAAATGATACTTTAACAAAGTAATTTTTATTGACTAGTAATATATTCATAAGCATTAGATATCATATAAGTTTCTTTGCATCCTGTTGTAGATGATTTTTATTTAACTGTAAAATATAAAAATTGTCATGAGGTCCCATCCATCACCTCCATCTTAGGAATGGTGAAAAAGAGAGGCTGTCATTGATTAAGCTCATTAGGAATGGCATGGTCATTGTGTAGCATCCTCTGCTAATGAATGACCTTTCTCCCCTGGTGTCATCTGTATTTCTCTCTGTGAAAGAGCTTGAGAAAACACTTGGGTTTACCTGTCAAGATTTCTACCTGCAGCGATCGTGGGTGTTCAGTGTGAATTTAGGCTTCAGTAGAGGGAGAGAATAAGCATTCATTCTTCTATGCCACGGCACAGAGATCCATTTTGTGCAATAAATGGTATTTCAGATCCTAACCATAGCTGCTAAAATAGCACATTTATAATAAGGCAGTAGTTCACTCATCTACCAGAGCCACTTTCCATATATAATTAGAATTCTGCTGCCTAAACTCTGTTCTCTAATGTCAGAATTATTTCTGGCCTCATATTGCAAACACTGTTCTATTTAGTATACACAGCTTTCTTGAATGCTTTGTTCTGGGAACTATTTACCATTAATTTGTGTCCAGGTGAATTTATCATGTTAGTCCAGCACAGTAATTAAATGGCTGAAGTCATTCTGTATATGAATACACTGTATTCATTATTACCATTCTACTTAATTCAGCATCATCTGTAGACTTCTAAATATTGCTTCTACATCATCATTTGATACATGCTCAATAAGACCCTTGCAATTTAAATGTCTTTCATTTCCAGCTGTGATTTTTGCTCTAAAGTTTTATCAATTGTAGATCACAATATAGACTTGTATAGTAGTGAGCTTACAGCTCTGAGAAAGACTTACATAGTTCGTGTGGTTTGTCTCCTATCTTTGGACTGAATCTCACTCTAAAAGATTGGATTATATTTTATTTTCACATATTACTGAGAAAAATCCTCAGTGTTACCCCAGCTCCTGTTGGGCCTTATACTGCAGATCTGAAAATGTTCTGCTCAGTTCTCATGTTTCAGGGAATATAACTGACTGACAGCTCCAGCCGCCATCCCTCTGGATCCCACCATTTCTGTCACACTTCCTGTTACTGCTCCCATGCAATGACTGAGCATTGCAGGGGCTAAAAGCAAGCCTATTCCAGTGAGACATATTACTCCTCTAATAGGTCACGTGGGTTTGGAGCTTCCTGTTAGCCTTGCCAAACCTTTGTTGGAACCATGCAGCAGTCTGAGACTCTCCCTTCCCCAATACTGTTTTCTTCCCTCTTTCCTACAGTAAGCACTATACCTGCATCACAGTCTGAAGCCTTTCTCCTTCTTCCCTGTTTTGTCACCTGACACACTTCTGTCATTTCTAATCCCATCTTGATGTCTTCTTCTTGAAGGATACAAACTAATGCAATTTACTATTAGAAAAACCTTCCTTAGATTCAATTGTAATTCTCTATACTAGGAAAAAAAAGGTTTACCTCCTCCAGTTTTTGTTTGTTGAAGGTGGAGAAAAACCATAGAAGGATAAAATATTCATATAACTGAAGAGGTGTGTACTAAGGGATTTGAAAGCATTTTTTCTTCTCATTAGTGTAAAATCTCTAACTTAATATATTCTTACTAATCCATTTACTTTATTGTATCTTTTGTTTCTACCATATGTCCTAGATTCTAAGGCAAATGTTTTTCACATTTTAACATTTCTGATGTTGTGATGTATTTTACAAGTACGAGTGTGTCACAATTTAAGTGGCGCTTTTTCTCCTTAGTGGTAAATAAATTAATGGAGTACCTTATAATCATTGGCATATAAATTCTATCAAGTTCTGTATCTTTTCCATTTAGATACTCTGTATTGTGTGTGTGCGTGTATGCAGTGTGTGTATTTAGAGCCCTGGGCCAATTTATATTGGCATTTTATATTTTCTCTATCTCCATTTCATCTGTGATTTGTTTGTTTAATGGAAGGAAATATTTGAATTCATCCATATTTTAGCTCCATTTAGCCATTCTAACACAATATTTCTATCCTAGATATCTGAAACAAAATTTGTTCAGAACTTTGAAATGCTTGGACTCCGTGAGATTTTTTTCTCTACTATGTATTTAGTTAGTTTGGTAACTATATTGAAGACTATGATAAGAATACTTGTTTGGAACCGAGATTATTTCTTTTCCTCAAATGAAATCCTGATTTGCATTCATTTTTGGTGCATTTGATTCCAGAAGGAACAAAGATCATGTCTGAAAAAAAAAAAAAGTGTTGCCACCATAGATAAAAATTGTCATGTAATCTATTGATAAGCAAGTTATAGGTTCAGTATCAAGAGAGGAAAACATTTTTTTACTCATTGATAATGTAATGGACCCCATTGGGCTCTGCCCTTCAGGTAGCTTACAAAGCCAGAAGAAGGAGGAAGGGGCTCTTTCCTTTCTGTCTGTTTGCTTCCCTGTTGGTGTCTCCATAGCAACACTTCTTCACTCCAGCAGCAGCAATTCCTTCCTGTGGAAGCAGCCAAGTCCAATTTGTGGTTGTTCCAGTGTTTGTAGGACCAGCTTTATTGCACCCTCTTAGAGACACCAGCATCAATAAACTGTTACTGGTGTCTACCCTTCTGATATTTGGGGCCTAGTCCCATAGAGTCCCTCCTAGAAGATCAAAGACTCCAGCACTAGTGAAGCAGGACCTCCTCCTCAGAGATAAGACTTTCAACTCCTTAAAGCCCTCTTCTAATCCTCTAGGCATTCATAATTCCAACAATTTTTATGGAATTTCATAATTTCACTAACCCTTTGTTTTCTCAGTTCAAAGTGTTGTAACTTCTTCCTGCGGTTGCTGCCTTGGTGATACCTTAATTTCTGTGGTGTGCTGGAGATCCTTGTAGCAGCTAGCATAAGCTGATTATGTTCTTCTCTCCCCAGCTTTGTGCTCAGTGATGTCAAATTGGTAGCTTGGCATTAGCCAGGGCAGGAGTAGTACACCATTAATATTGGAAAACACTAAAAAGCAGGGCCATTCCCTAACTCACAACAGAGAGCCAGCTTACCAGCCCACCATACCTTAGACTTCTCTTTTTAACTTTTCAGTTACCTAGTTAATAACTTAATATTCAGTTGAAAGATCTTCAACTTAAAATCTCTTTGTTTAAATAACTAGTGCAAATTCTGACTTCTAAGTGGACCCTAAATGATCCAGTATCATTTTTCTCAACTATAAAATATGAAAAATTGTAATAGTTACATTATAAGTTACATGTGAGGGTAAAATGAGACAACAGAGTTAAGACACTTAGCCTAGTCTCTTTCAAGTATCTTATAAATGACTTTGGGGCCAATTTATTAAATTTGAACCTATCTTTTTTAGCCTGTATTTTCTCCTTTTGCCATTAGATTAGAAACTTCTCAAAGGGGATACATTAGCCTTCAAGAGAACATTTGTTAATGTCTGGAGACCTTTTTGGCTGTCATAATTTGCAAGAGAGGGAGCTATGGACATCTAACGGGTAGAGCCCAAAGATACTTGCCAAACATGCAGTACACAGGAAGGAATTATGCAGCCTAAAATGTCAACATTGCTGAGGTGGAGAAGCTCTGAATTAGGTTATGAGTATTTTCTTTCTCCAGCAATTTTGGCTAAGCTGAAAACAGAAATGTTTCAAAGTCATTGGGTTCTTCCTCATCTTGTAAAACCCTGTGCTCACTGAAGAACTGATATTAAGATAGAGACAGACAGAGACAGAGGATAGAGAGAGACTGAGAAACAGAGAAACGGAGAGAGAATGGAATTCGACAAGAAGATTATAATAGGGTAGAGAAAGGGACAGGGATTTTTCCAAAAGGTCAGATAGTAGGTTTTCATCAAAGACCAGAGCTGTTATATTCCTGGCAACAATGTACTGAGCATTTGCAAAACTTCAGAGGCTCATAACTGTGTCAAGGGAGGCTAGATGCTGGATCCAAGTTTCTCAGCATGAAAAACTGTTCCTGTGCCCCAGTGACTCCTAGAGGCTTGAGACCCTAGCAGCAGTGACCAGATCCCCCAGGATTTGCACGTTTGCACATTCCTGGGAGGAGGGAGGCCCCCAAATAATTCACTGAATGCCCTGCCAGCATGGCAGATTGGAACTTAGACCTTAATTTAGAGAAAATGGAAATAAAAGTGATTTTACTTTTTAAACAACTGACTTTGCAGCCTGAGTCACAGTCACTTATTTTAGTATAATATACTGAATATGGTGGATGTAATCTTAATTGTAGCTGTGTTCCTGGAGACAACAATGGCCTCAGCAGCTATAGTAGCAACAGCTGTTTTTATCTACTCTGAGTAATAGAAATGTAGGTTTCTTCAAATAAATTAATGCTTCTATTTTCAATCACTCCTTTGGTACAAATATGCATGCCAAAGTACATAGAAAAAGAAGTAGGGGGGCAAAAAAAAAGTAGTTGTAATAGGTGAGAGGCATTTTTCAATTTATGGACATATAAAAACCAGAAAGATGTTTCCATATAATAACTCTTTTTTTAAAAAATATTATAATTAATTCAAAGTATTGTTTCTATATGTGAATTTTTACTATAATATACAGATGTATTTATGTGTACCATCAGTGTTATATACACATATAAACATATATGATTTTACTAATCAATCATATATAACATGGGTATATAGCTTGATCAAGGGTTTTGAAGCTTTCTTTTCTTTTTAAAAATTTTTGATGTTTATTTATTTTGAAAGAGAGAGACAGAGCACAAGCAGGGGAGGGGCAGAGAGAGAAGGAGACACAAACCAAAGCAGGCTCCAGGCTCCCAGCTGTCAGCACAGAGCCTGATGTGGGGCTCGAACCCACGAGATGAGAGATCATGACCTGAGCCGACGTCTGACGTTCAACTGACTGAGCTGCCCAGGCACCCCTGAATTTTTCTCTTCATCACAATGTTTCCACTGTCACAAAACAAAAATATCTCATTATCTACCAACATCTTTGCCAATGAAATCAAGATAAAATGTTGCACTGACCTGATTTCCTACAACAAAAAATGAAAAGTGTAAGGGAACTGGTGTACTGGTGAAAGCACCCTCAGTGAGGATTGAATACAATTCATAAAATGTCTCACCCACAGGCTTGATGTACATATGTTTGGAGGTGTCTATGGTAAAGAAGGCTCGCAGATTCATAGTGGAATGAATCTGAACAGTAAATGGAGTTCTACCCCCGCCTTCAGGGAGGTTATGCTCTATTGGCTACATTGAAAGATGAAGTCACTGAGGCTCTGGAGATTAAGAAACTTGCCCAAAGATCCACACCCACGACTAGTAGTATATGTATGACCTTAAGAATGCTGCACATATGGAACCTGGTTGTAACACAAGGTGTTACATATACTTTAGGTTACATTTGCTATGAGTAATGGAACCTCTCTTCCCACCAAACAGACAAACAAAGTGGCTTAAACAAGGCAGTTTCTTTCTTTCTCTTATATTCAGTCTGGCTGAAGTCAGTCCAGATCTGGCATGATACTTCATGGTATGAGGAAGACAGATTCCCTCTATTCTGTGGTTTCACTGTGTGTATCTTTTATACTCAAGGTCACTTCATTGTCTAGGATGTTGCAGGATCTCCAGGTAGTATGTCTTCCTTCTAATATGTACAAAAGAGGACCAGCTGAAAGGGTGAAAAGGGCAAGCCTCCTCAGTTTAAAGATAAGTTTTGGAATTTGCGTGTATCACTTCTCCTTATAAACCACTAGCCAGAACTTAGCTTCAAGTAAACCAAGAAAATAGATCCTCTTCTAGGTAGGTGATCATGTCCCCAGCTAACAATCTGGTATCCTACTACTTTAGAGCAAGGGTCAGTAAGCTTTTCCTATAAAGAGCAACATAGTAAATATTTTAGGCTTGGTGGACCACATGGTCTCTGTTGCAGTTATTCAAATACTTGTGTTGTTATAGTGCAAAAGCAGCCGTAGACAACATGTAAATGAGTGATCATGACTATGTTTTAATAAAACTTTATTTATAGGAACAAATGGCAGGCTGGACATGACCCAGGGGCCATAGTTTACTAAACCCTCCTCTAAAAGATGAGGCAAAGAGATACTGAGACACAGCTAGTGGTCTCTGACACTATCCTATTGCCAAGCACAGTATGGAAGTAGAACTAAGATTTGCTTTTTTGCCAGGCCAATTACTATCGACTACTCTTCTGGTAGCCTGCCCTTAGGTTGACTAAGAATTGGATTTTTCCAGAACAGACTAATTTATTCCTGCTTTTCTGTTATCCTATCCTGCCTCCTTCCACTTTGGAGTGCCCCCAAATCTAGCCATGCTCTTAGCACATATTTATTTAAAAATAAGAATGCTACAGTCTATATGTAAAGACTCATAAATAAATGTTCACAGCAGCTTTCATATGTAACAGATAAAAACTGGAAGCCACACAAAGAACATAAACAGGAGAATGGATAAAGCATAGTGCATCCATAAAATGGAATACTGCTCAGTAATAAAAATAGCAGAGTATTGATACATAGGACAATGTGGACAACTCTCAGGATAATTATGCTAAATCAAACAAATCAGACAAAAAAGAATATATACTTTGTTATTCCATTCATTTAAAACTCTAGAAAATGCAAACTAATGTGTAGTGACAGAAACAGATTAGTGGATGCCTGGGGAAATTGGAGGGGTGGGGCAGGGCAGGAGCTAAGGATTATAAAGGTGCATGAAAAAAGCTTTGTGGGTAATATGTTCACTATCTTGATCATGGTGCTGGTCTCATGGGTATACACCTATGTCATAATGTATCAAATTTTACCATTTAAATATGTGCAGTTTATTCATATGTGCATTAAAGTTTAATAAGGCTATTTTGAAAAGTGTCTCAGTTTGAATCATGAGCTCTATCTAGCCCTATCATGTCACACACATATACACACACAACCCTAGCATATGCCAAAGGCATTTTTGTTGAAATTAAATGCTGTCCTTTTTTCAACAGCACCAAAAATAATGGAAGATTAGATGGATAGCAGAAGGGGGAGCAAGAATTTAGAAAAGAGAAAATCTCTGTAATAGAAATATTCAAGTTATCAAGTTAAAATCATGCTTATCTTAACCATTAAATTCACCTTTAGTATAAAATCATAGAAGGATGTCTAAGATTATTCATGGTTGAAATGGCTAGTTCTGCTACCAAATCAACTTCATTTAATTTATTGACTTAAAAATGGATATGACTGACTGCTTAGAAGTAATTTATTTTCCTCTAATTGGTCTCTCAAAGCATCAATAAAAACAAATTGACCTTTACAGTGATGAAACTTGTTGGGTGTGTGTGTATAGATGTAGATAGACCTCTATTCTTACGCTGTTATACCTGCTCAAGCACTTAACATTACAGTGGGCTTTCTTTTCTCTGTCTGGATGGAGTTAGAGGAATTTGCCTCTAAAACTTTTTCCAGTTCTGAGACTCTGTGATTCCTTACACAAATCTAACTGTACCATTTCTTCTCTGGTAAGACTTCTATTTGCTGTGTGTGTGTGTGTATCTCCCTCTGTCTCTCTTCCATTAATATATATATTTCCAAGCTTCCCTTTCTTCTGTCTCCTCCAATCTAATGCCTTTTCTGTTTTTGTATATTAATGACCCACATTTAGCAGGTTTTTCATTATAAGTATTCTGTACCACATAGTGTACCCATTTTCACTGCTAACTGAACTGAAAATTGGCTACATAGTTCTTAAAACAAAGCCCTGTTACTTAAGTCTAAAAGGGGTGGGCTGCAGCATGTTTTTGCCACAGTATAGGCTTGTCTGTATTTTAAGAAATCAAATCCTTATGCCACCTGGTGTCTATAAAGGAAAATACAGTCAGGAATATTAAAAGTGTATCTTCAACAAAATCAGAGGCACATTCCACTTCACTGAGATTATGTATGATTTATTCTATTCATATGACACATATCTCCATGATGGCATGTTGTCCCTCATTTGAACCTCACCACTGAGCAACCCTAGCATCAGCCTAGACAGGGATTTGTTATTTCTCATTCATACTCACTAATTCTCTATTTCCTAGAAAAAAAAAATCTCCCATTTCCTCACTTCTCTGTTCACTGACATAAGATCAGAAAATTCTAGAGTTGGAAGACACCTCAAAAATAACCTGATGTGAACTCACAAAATTCAACTAAGAAGTCAGTAGCAGATTCATCAGAACATAGCTTTCTTACTTCCAATAGAAATAAAACTTCTGATATTATATTCACCGTACCTTATTTCAGAATTTATGATCACTTAAGGAGATAAGACATAGCCAAGAGAAATAACTAAGAAGCATAAGCAGGAGAAAGAAAATACTATGAAAGTTCTGAATAAATTTATTTTTAAATTTAAAATGAAGACTGTTGGCATAAATGTCATTTATAATTATTTAAGATGATTTAAAATTTAAAATGTCATGTAAAATGAAGATTGTTGGTATAATTACATGTTTATTTACTTAGTTGATAAAAATAAAAATAGGGCAGAGGTTGTTTGCCATATCTTTGTGAAACTTGACAAGAGCAACAGCATCAATAGGGAAAGAATCAATAGAGGAAGAACTGAGGCTGAAGAAATACACTGGATTGCAGAGAGTGGCAGAGGTCCACTCATCAGGGTTCAAAGACTTCATGAATTAGTATACTACAAAATATCCAAAGAGCTCCAATTTTCTGGTAAGAGTAATACATCTTAAGTGCAGATGATGAATAATGATTATAATCAGGTAAGGCACCTACATCAGGTTCTGCCTGGGGGCTTAAATGGCACAGCTGCCTCTTTTTCTGGGAGAGGGAGTACTGGGAAGAATGAGGGCAGCATTATGCTAGGCTCTAAATTTTACTACTGCAAAAGAAGACTTGAATCACAGATGTTAATTGTGCTGTAGACAAAAATATGAGAGCAGTGGTTCAATATTCAGGGTAAGACAACACAGCAATGGTAGAAACAGTCTGAGTCACTTTGAGCACACAAAAGCCAGTGAACTTGTGCTATCATTCCAAATACAGAGCCTGTGCTAACAAGATTGACTCTAATAGTCTATCCTCACCCCGAATAGCCAAAGCAATCTTGAAAAAGGAAACCAAAGCAGGAGGCATCACAATCCCAGACTTCAAGCTGTATTACAAAGCTGTAATTATCAAGACAGTATGGAACTGGCACAAAAACAGACACTCAGATCAATGGAACAGAATAGAAAACCCAGAAATGGACCCACAAATGTATGGCCAACTAATCTTTGACAAGGCAGGAAAGAATATCCAATGGAATAAAGACAGTCTCTTCAGCAAGTGGTGCTGGGAAAACTGGACAGCGACATGCAGAAAAATGAACCTGGACCACTTTCTTACACCACATACACATAAAAACTCAAAATGGATGAAAGACCTGAATGTAAGACAGGAAACCATCAAAATCCTCGAGGAAAAAGCAGGCAAAAACCTCTTTGATCTTGGTCGCAGCAACTTCTTACTCAACACGTCTCCAGAGGCAAGGGAAACAAAAGCAAAAATGAACTACTGGGACCTCATCAAAATCAAAAGCTTCTGCACAGCAGAGGAAACAATCAGCAAAACTAAAAGGCACCCGACAGAATGGGAGAAGATATTTGCAAATGACATACCAGATAAAGTGTTAGTGTCCAAAATCTATAAAGAACTTATCAAACTCAACACCCAAAAAAAACAATCCAATAAAGAAATGGGCAAAAGACATGAATAGACACTTCTCCGAAGAAGACATCCAGATGGCCAAACAACACATGAAAAAAATGCTCAACACCACTTATCATCAGGGAAATACAAATCAAGACCACAATGAGATACCACCACACACCTGTCAGAATGGCTAACACTAACAATTCAGGCAACAACAGATGTTGGCAAGGATGCAGAGAAAGAGGATCTCTTTTGCATTGCTGGTGGGAAGGCAAACTGGTGCAGCCACTCTGGAAAACAGTATGGAGGTTCCTCAAAAAATTAAAAATAGAACTACCCTATGACTCAGTAATTGCACTACTAGGTATTTATCCAAGGGATACAGGTATGCTGTTTCAAAGGGGCACATGCACCCCAATGTTTATAGCAGCACTATCAACAATAGCCAAAGTATGGAAAGAGCCCAAATGTCCATCGATGGATGAATGGATAAAGATGTGGTATACACACACACACACACACACACACACACACACACACACACACACACACAATGGGGTATTACTTGGCAATCAAAAAGAATGAAATCTTGCCATTTGCAACTACGTGGATGGAACTAGAGGGTATAACGCTACGTGAAATTAGAGAAAGACAAATATCATATGACTTCACTCATATGAGGACTTTAAGACACAGAACAGATAAACACAAGGGAAAGGAAGCAAAAATAATATAAAAACAGGGAGGGGGGCAAAACATAAGAAACTCTTAAATATGGAGAACAAACAGAGGGTTACTGGAGGGGTTGTGGGAGAGGGGATGGGCTAAATGGGTAAGGGGCATTAAGGAATCTACTCCTGGAATCATTGTTGCACTATATGCTAACTTGGATGTAAATTAAAAAAAAAAAAAGATTAAATTAAAAAAAAGAAATAATATCCTCAAATCTAATACCTTTACCATAATATGTTAAACTAAAGTAGCTTTGGCCAATTGTAAACACTATGTTAATGAGTAAGCCAAAACATCACTTTTAGTGACACAGCAGGTAAAGAGCAAAGAGATTTCACTGAACAAATAAAACTGCCAAGAAAGGCAGAGATGCAGGTAAACTTGGAGCACCACAGGATAGTACATTTACTCACAGCCTGGGAAGAAATGGATGCTCCTGAAGTCCTACTTTTCTCTGAATATATTAACGCCTTACTCAAAGGATATCGACTGGCTCCCAGCCAGCATACCATAAAGATTTATGGAGTGAATGGATAAATGAATGAATGTCAGTAATATTTATCATGACCTACACTTCAATCTCCTTGGTTTGTGGTGACAAGTTGGGTAGGCAGCCAACCTAATTCTTTATCAACTTTCAATAGCAATATGTATCCTAAGTATACCCTCTTAGCTATCCCTTCTGTTTTACTTGTTGGCAATTAAAAAAATTAAAAAAAAAAGTGTATTTTCACTGAAAAAAAAAAAAAAAAGCTTGAGAACTGCAGACTGGAGAGTTAATCAAGACTTTAAGTTCTATGGAGTCTGATGAGGCAGGTTTCAGTACACACCAGCTCGTCTTATTGACAATGCAGCAGACTGAACTATTCAGAATGACTGACAGCTCCATTTGCCAGGCAGCCACCGTGAGTGGCAGTTTCACTAGCACAATGTCCATTATGAGTGGCATCTCAACACCAAGAACACCTAGTTTGATTGACAGCTTCATATACAAAGAAGTGAAGCCAGGATATCTCTGAGAAGCTAAGGAAAGGATGTGGGAGAGTTATGTTCTTTGGGTCTTGGGTCTTTCCTACCCTTGTTTCCATGAACATTTTATCATCATTGCTAAAGGAGTATAAATACACATGTGTAAAGAAGACAGTATATGATTTCTCACAGCTGCGGTTTAAATCAACACTGATTTGTGTCATGCCACACGAAAATGTTTGCCTTCCTCTACATGATATAGAACAAAATCATATTCTTATTACTGAAATTTTAGGCATGTCTACTTCATGGGCTTATTAAATGGCAAAGGAAACTTATAAAACCCAATATTTTCTGTTTTTCATGAGTATAATTCTCATACTGTTTTGGTGAACATTTTTGACTTTATATTTGCGTTCAATGCAAAACACAAAACACAACGGGGGGCAACAACAAAGAACGGCTGCCTGAAATGTTCACCTAAGCCATGTGGACAACTAAAATGATTTATTGAGGACCTACTATGCAAATAACACAGTTCTGGGAACTGATAATTTGAAAATATAATGAGTAGAAGAAGACTTTTCAAACGTGTTCAGCAATAGTCCTGAATTAATAGCTGAATTACTTCGTTAACTTCCAGGCACTACTTAATTGGGGAGAATGGGGAGGTAATGTACATTCAGAGAATACCAACGTGGGCAGTGAAGAGATAGGCAATCATAACGGGTGTGGTTTGATGCAATGAGCTTGTGATATTTTAGCCAAGAGCTATAGCCTTAAAAGGAACACAAAAGCTGAAACCAAATAACTAAAGGACTATCAATTTGGAAGAGAGAAGATATTTAATTTTCTCTTAATAAAATCAAAAGGCAGAAATGAGGGCCTATGGTTGGAAATTGGAAGAAGACAAAATTGAGCTGAATGTTAAAAAATGGATTTTCTAACAAATAGAGCAAGTAACAATGTAATGGTTTAGCTCTTAAACACCATTAGGATTTAACCTGTTAGGAATGTTGTTGTTATTACTAGCAATTACAATTATACCTGTCACCAATATTGTGATGTTCTGGGCACTTTTAAAAATATATATTCTCAAATTTTCTCTAACCACTTGCAATAAAGATTGTCTCAGTCCATTCAGACACAATACCAAAGCCTGGGTGACTAATAAAAAACAGAAATTTATTTCTCACAATTCTGGAGTCTGGGAAGTTTAAGATCAAGAAGCTGGCAGATTTGTTGTCTGATGAAGAACTGCTTCCTGGTCCATAAATGGTCTTCTTTTTTCTGTGTCATTATATGACAGAAAGGAGGCAAGGTTTATCTCTAGGGTTTCTTTTATAAACTCACTAATCCCATTCATGAAGGCTCCACTCTTGTGACTTAATCATACTCCAAAGGCCCCCACTTCCAAATATCATCAAAATAGGGATTAGATTTCAATATATAACTTTGGGAGGACACAGATATTCAGTCCATAGCATAGATTCACACACACACACACACACACACACACACACACACACCACACACACACTCACAATTAAGTAATTTGCCTAAGACCATACGCAAGATATCTAATTAAAAAACTTCTGGAGTGTGATGGATGGTTGAATTAAATGATCTCTTACTTTTTGCTAAATGCATATTAGATTCTGTAAGATTGATCAGATATAAAAAAGAAACTGAAAATAATGCACTCTACTTAGTGTTGGAGACCAGAAAAGAGGTGTTAGCATATTATTATTATTATTATTATTATTATTATTATTATTATTATTTAGAAATAATGCCATACATTTGTTTCACAACTTTTAAGTGAAGAGATTAGACTCTATGAACGTTATGGTCTCTTGCAACACTAAGATATGCAGATTCTTTATCCAGTGCTCTATAATTTTAAAGCATTTTCTCAAGCAGTTTTCTTATTTGACCTCAACAAACATCCTGTGAAAGAAGGTTGACCAGTATTAACACTTTTATGTTACAACGAAGCAGCAGCCCTACAAGGTCAAGGACCTTTTTAAAAGTCACTTAATCAAACTCAACACCCAATAACAAACAACTCAGTTAAGAAATGAGCAGAAGACATGAATAGACACTTTTCCAAAGAAGATATCCAGATGGCTAACAGACACATGAAAAGATGCTTATCACTCTTCATTAGGGAAATACAAATCAAAACCACAATGAGATACCACCTCACATCTGTCAGAATGGCTAAAATTAACAAAACAAGAAATAATAGGTGTTGGCAAGGATGCAGAATACGGGGAGCCCTCTTGCACTACTGGTGGGAATGCAAACTGATTCAGACACTCTGGAGAATGGTATGGAGGTTCCTCAAAAAACTAAAAATAGAACTGCCCTGTGATTTAGTAATTACACTAGTAGTTATTTAGCCAAAGGATAAGAAAAGACAGACTCGAAGGGGTACATGCATCCAAATGTTTATAGCAGCATTATCAACAATAGCCAAATGTCCAAATGTCCATTGACTGATGAATGGATAAAGAAAATGTAAGACAGATATACATATCTTGCCGTTTGCAACAATGTGGATGGAGCTAGAATGTATTGTGCTAAGCAAAATAAGTTCATCAGAGACAATTACCATATGATTTCACTGGGAGCTGAAAGTCCAAATCAAGGTGTGGCCAGATTTGCTTCTCTCCTGGGCTTGCAGATGGCCGTCTTCTCACTTTGTCCCCACATGGTCTTTCCTCTGTATATATACATCCCTGGTGTCTTTTTGTGTGTCCAAATTTTCTCTTCTTTCAGAGACACTGATCAGAATGAGTGGGAGCACACCCTAAAGGCTTCATTTAGCTTAATCACCTCTTTAAAGGCCAGTTCCCCAAATCTAGTTACATTCGGAGGTACTGGGGAGTAGGACTTCAACATGTAAATATAGGGGGACACACAATTCAGCCTGTAACAGCCCCTAGCCAGAACTTACACTTTAGCAAAAAATGCAGAATTCTCATTCCCTAAATAAAACCTATATTTTCTCACCACCTCATCTTTGAACTGAATATCTTTGAGATGCAAGACAGGGATTACATATGTCTAGTCAACTAATCAATACAGAAGAAACCTGTGGCTTTCTGAAAATAAAAATTAATTGACCTACCCAAGGACTCAGTGGTCAATCAGTGGCATTGTTAGAATTAGATTATACCTTGCAACTAAGGCAGGGGTTTGCAGCAATGGTGATGTTTCCTCTCATCTATTCCTTCTGGTTGAAATGAGGCTCCCAGTCATTTTTACCAATTGGAAACTTATCTGTACTAAAAAGATTCCTTAAATGGAATCTTTCAGATAAAGACCTTGATTGCTCTAGCTAAGAATTTACCTTCTCTCTTCAGAACATTTAAGGCTTCATGGATAGTGTTTCCCATGTTATAGTTATGTATTTGTTTCAATTCCCCTGATGTTTTTTTATTTTTTTTAAGCAGTGAATGAGTGAAAGAAAAAAATGAGTTATTTGCTGTCCATGGTAGCACTTAATATCTTGGTTTGAAATTATACACACCAGATATCCAATGAATATTTTCTGCTGTAGATTCCTTTTTAGCATCAACCCTCTTATTATAAAACTGCCCCCAGGGGCGCCTGGGTGGCGCGGTCGGTTGAGCGTCCGACTTCGGCCAGGTCGCGATCTCGCGGTCCGTGAGTTCGAGCCCCGCATCAGGCTCTGGGCTGATGGCTCGGAGCCTGGAGCCTGTTTCCGATTCTGTGTCTCCCTCTCTCTCTGCCCCTCCCCTGTTCGTGCTCTGTCTCTCTCTGTCCCAAAGGTGAATAAACGTTGAAAAAAAAAAAATTTAAAAAAAAAAAAAAACTGCCCCCCCACCCCGTGTTTAAAAAAATGCAGTACTAGGGAGAGGCAGAAGCACTTAATAGGTACTTCAGGTGCTCCTCAAGTCAGGAACTCTCAGGGCTTCTTTCCATCACAGTCATTATCATTTTGAATTTAATTATAGCAGATTACAACCCCCACCCACACCCCAAGAGGTTAGGAGAACCTGCAAGACAACTGTGTCTTGTTAATCTTTGTATCCCTAATATTCAAGCTGCATAGAGTATTGTTCTGGAAATCCTGAATGAATAAATACATGAATGCAGAGACTCTTCTAATCACTGGAATCCAGCATTCTGGTGAGCAACTTCAAATTGGAAATGCTTTGTATTTCAAGATATCAAGTAGGCATAGACCGCCATCTAGTGTAAAATGTACAACAATGTATCAGAAAATGAAACTCTCTTAGGACATTCCATTGAATTTTTACTGACCTGCATTCATCCTTACAAACATTTAAGAAGATGAAGAGAGAATATAACTGTCATTGCCAAACACTACAATAATTCATAAGTTATACATTATTTACCATATATTTAAAAACATTTCTTTGATAAAAAATATTACTGAAAAATTCTCTGGACTTGGTGAAATCAGTATGCACTTTTCACTATGCTCAAAAACACAAATGTGTATCTGTCCTTTCAAATAGTGGCCTTCTTATTCATCTCATTCTTCTGCTCTACGTTGTGTGTCAGTTTTCTTCCAGTAAACACACATTCAGCTACAGGTAACTTTTACCTAGGCAAGCACATTATCTCTCATTATCTTACATATTCTAAATTTTTAAAAAGTTTTAGGATGCCAATGACTCTTTTAGTTGAAATGGCTTGAAACTGCAGTCTGCATTTATCTGTTTGTATACTCTGCTCACTGTCTCTGAAGTTAAAAATAGGACAGGAAGGTCTCAAAAGCACATATACTGATAAGGTATATGATCTGAATGATCTTGCAAGCCACATTCCCATCCCTGGTCATCTGTTCCACATTTATGTAAAAAATTCAAAACATCATATTATTAATAGCTATTTCTTTCATGTTATTCTACCGAAAAATTATACTTAACTTATATAAATATTTAATACATGGCCCCAGATTCCAGTAAGCTTTTAATCTATTAAAGGAACTCATGTTTTTATTAAAAAATTTATGTTAGAAATACTTCCAGTTCTGGCCATAATGGAGATATAGGTATTGAACTTACCACACACACACACACACACACACACACACACACACACACAAATCAGATAAAACAAATACATGAAACAATTTTTTTTCAGGTATTAGGCAATAAGTGTCAAAGTATGGTGATCCTTAAGAAAAATATGGTTCTACAACCATACTGACCTTCTGCCTGGAACAATTTCCAAACTGGTATAGCAAAAGAAACTATTGAAAATAAGACATAGAAAGTAAAAAGTAAAAAAAAGAAAAAAGAAAATAAAATGACCACATCAGTGAGTTTGGGGAAAACTCTAAGCATTTTAATATAAAAGAGAGGAAAGGAAAAATATTTGAAAAACTAATAGCCAAAAGTTTTTCAAATTTGGTGAAAATTCTAAATCCACATAACTGGAAAACCCAATGAATCCCAAACAAAAGAAAACATGAAGAAAACCACACCAAGTCACACTGTAGTAAGATTGCTCAAAGTTAATGATAAAGAGAAAATCTTAGATTCAGCATGAGATAAACATACATATAGGTAAAGATTATAGCAGATTTCTCATGGAAAACAATGCAAACAAGAAAATAATGAAGTACTAAAAGGAAAAAAAAAGCTCAGTACTTAGAATTCTATATCTGGCAAAAGTATCTTTCATAAATGATGCTACAGAGTAAATGTTTGTATCGTCCTCAGGTAAATATTTTGAAATCCTAATTCTTCAATGTGATACAATTAGGAGGTGGGGCTTTTGAGAGGTGATTAGGTCCTGAGAGTAGAACCCTCATGAATAATTTCCATGTCCTTGTAAAAGAGACCCCAGAAAGATCTGTTACTTTTTCCATCACATGAGTACACAGCAAAAAGATGGCTATTAACCAAAAAGTGGGCTCTTACCAGACACTGAATCTCTTGGAGCCTTGATCTTGAACCTCCCAGCCTGCAGAACTGTTTTTTATAAGCCACCCAGTCTATGATACTCTGCAATAGCAGCCTGAATGGTCTAAGAAATGGAAGTGCTACTGTAACAAATAACTAAAAATATGGAAATGGCTTTGGAACTGGGTAATAGGTAGAGTCTAGAGGAGTTCTGAGGTGCACACTAGAAAAAGTTTACATTGCCATGAATGGACAACTAAGGGCAATTCTGGTGAGAAGTCAGGAAGAAAAAATGAGAGCCTTAGAGATGCCTCAATCTTCTTAGAGAGTATCTAAATAACCATGAACAGATTATTGGTAGAAATATGGATGGTACAGGCTATTCTGATGAGGTTTGAGGTAGACAGGAGGAACATATTATTGGAGACTGGAGGAAAGGCAGTCCTTACTATAAAGTAACGAAGAACTTGGCTGAACTGTGTTCATGTCCTAGTGTTTTGTGGAATGTAGAAATTGTGAGCAATGAAATTGGATATTTAGCCAAAGTCACTTCTAAGCAAAGTATTGAAGGTGTGGCTTGGCTCTTCCTGACTGCTTATCATAAAATATAAAAGAAAAGAAATGCCTTAAACACAAAACTGTGAAGGAAAAAGGAACTAGAACTAAAGATTTGGAAAATTCTGTTTATCTATATTACAAAAAACAGGAAAGTTTGTTCAGAACAGAACAAGAGGGTGATGTCACCAAGGAACTCTTTTATAAGGAGATTAGTAGAAGTGTGAATCATGGGCCTAATCAGCACCTCACTAGGGAACAATGACCTTGAAGATGATTCAAAGATCATTAGGGCTGCCTCTTTGACTTCTAAAGGAGGAACCATTGCCTCACTTGCAAAAGGACAAACAGCCTCCTCTCAAACCATGGGAGCCCAACCCCTGCCTAGTAAAGCTGTGGGGTAAGACAACCATCCCAAATGTAAAAGGTTGGACTGCAACCCGTACTTGGAGGGCAGAGCATTGAGTCAAAGGGGAATATTTTTGAGCCTTAATATCTCCTAGAGTTTGCCTTGTAATTTGGATTTCCTAGGGACCCATTTCTCTTTTATTCTTTCCTATTTCTTCATTTTGGAATGAAAATGTCTATCTTATACCTATCCCACCATTGTATTTTGGAAGTACATCACTTGTTTCATCCCATACGTTCATAGCTGGAAAAACATTTGCCTCAGAATGAATTGCACCTTGAGTCTCACTCATATCTGATGTAGATGATGCGTGAAACTTTGGATTTCAGCCTTTAGAATTGACACTGTAACAAGTTAAGACTTTTGAGGCTGCTGTGATGGAATGAATGTATTTTCATTATGAGAACATGAATTTTGGGGGCTCCAGGAGTGGAATGTTATAGACTGAATATTCGTATCCCCCTATTTAGATACTGAAGGATAATCCCATGTGGTGGTATTAGGAGGTGAGGCCTTTGGCAGGTAATTAGATTATGAGGGTTAAACCCTCATGAATGGATTAGTGCTTTTTTGAAAGAGACCCCAGAGTGCTCCCTTATCCCTTCTTCCATGTGAGCACACAGTGAGAAGATGTTCCTTTATGAACCAGGAAGCTAATTTTCACCAGACATCAAATCTACCATTACCTTGTTCTTGGACTTCCAGCATACAAAACTATGAGGAATAAATTTCTGTTGTTTATAAGTCTCCGGGTCTATTTGTTTCTGTGATAGCAGCCTGAACAGAGTTAAGAAATGACATTTAATAAAATAAATACATTTATTTAATACATTTATTTAATAAATAAAATAAAGACATTTCCAAAATACCAAAGCTGAAAGAAATAATCACCAGAGGACCCACACTACAAAATATATTGACAGAAGGAAAATGATACAGTATATGAATCTGAATGTACACAGAGGAAGGATGAGTACCAGAAATAGTAGCTGTGCAGGTAAATATATAAAGCTTTAAAATTATTACTTAAATTTATTTAAAAGATAATTGCTTAAAAAATAACAACAGTGATTGTGGGATTTATAGTACATAAAGAATTAAAATGTTTGACACCAATACCACAAAGGCTGGGAGTGGAAAACTGGAATTGCTATATTGTTGTAAGATGTTTTTATTATAGAGGAAAGGGTAAAAATACCATTTGAAGGTAGATTGTGGCAAGTTAAAGATATATGCTATAAACCGGAAACATCCACTGAAATAACAAAATGAAGAGTTATGGTTCATAAACTGACAGGAAGCCAAAAGGGAGTCATAAAAATTGCACAATTATTCCAAAAGAGTGAGAAAAGAAGGAAAAGGGAAGCAAAGAATAGTTGAAATAAACAGAAAACAAACTGAAATATGGTAAATTAAAACTAATAAATAATCACGTTAAATATAAATAATCTAACCACCCATTTGAAGATAGAGATTGTTAGACTGGATAAAAGACCATGACCCAAATGTATGTTGCCTATAAGAAATTTACTGTTAAGTTTCTCAGGATCCACATAAGAGTGAAACCATATGGTATCTGTCTTTCTCTGTATGGCTTATTTCACTTAGCATCACACTCTCCAGTTCCATCCATGTTGCTACAAAGGGCCATATTTCATTCTTTCTCATTGCCACGTAGTACTCCAGATACCATATGGTTTCACTCTTATGTGGATCCTGAGAAACTTAACAGAAACCCATGGGGGAGGGGAAGGAAAAAAAAAGAGGTTAGAGTGGAAGAGAGCCAAAGCATAAGAGACTGTTAAAAACTGAGAACAAACTGAGGGTTGATGGGGGGGTGGGAGGGAGGGGAGGGTGGGTGATGGGTATTGAGGAGGGCACCTTTTGGGATGAGCACTGGGTGTTGTATGGAAACCAATTTGACAATAAACTTCATATATTGGAAAAAATAAGAAATTTACTGTAAATTTAAAGATAAAATAGATTATAAGTAAAAAGATGAAAAATCATATACTATGCTAACACTAAGAAAAGAAGCCTTAGTAAAAAGATGAAAAATCATATACTATGCTAACACTAAGAAAAGAAGCCTTGAATGACTGTATGAATATCAGTCAAAGTATATTTCAGAGCTAAGAACATTACCAGTGATAAAGATGTTCATTTCATAATGATCAAGAGGTCATTCAACAAGAAAACATAACCAAGCACTGAAATATTTATGTACCTAAAAACAGAACTTGAAAATATATGAAGCAAAACTTCTATAACTGCAGAGAGAAACTGCCAAACAAACATGTTGGGGATTTACATACTCCCTCTCAATAACTGGTAGAAAAGTAGACAGGAAATCTGTATGGACATAAAAGACATTAACAACACTATCAGCCAACTTGTCCTAACTGATATTTATAGACTTTTCTAACCAACAACAATAGAATACACATGTGCCAAACCAGACCATATTCTGGGCTATAAAACAAGTCTTAATAAATTTAAAATGATTTGTTATTACAAGTATATTCTCAGGCCCCAAAGTCTAGGGTACCAAACAAAAGAAAGATGATACAATTTCTAATTCACTAGAGAGGAAGACAGAATAACAAACAATAATTAATCCAAAAGAAGGCAAGAAGGAAAAAAAAAGGTTATAAATGGTAAGGCGATATATACCCAAAATATCAATAATTACATTAAGCATGAATGAACTATAAGCTCCAATGAAAGCAAAAACCAAAAGGGGTAGGAAACATTGCTACAGAGCTTACAGACATTAAAATAGAGGGGTTTATGGGGCATCTGGGTGGCTCAGTCAGTTAAGCGTCCAACTCTTGATTTCAGCTCAGGTCATGATCTCACAGTTCGTGGGTTTGAGCCCTGCATTGGGCTCTATGCTGACAGCTTGGAGCCTGGAGCCTGCTTCCAGTTCTGTCTCTCTCTCTTTCTCTCTGCACCTCTCCTGATCATGCTCTGCCTCTTTCTCTCAAAAATAAATAAATGGAAAAAAAAATTTTTAAAGTGACATGATAGGGAAAAAATGATATACAGAATTAAGTTAAAGAAAACCTATTTATCCTAGGACACTTGAAAGAATAAGAATGCAAGCCACAGAATGTGAGAAAATATTTGAAATCCATGTATATGATAAAGGACCTGTTCCTGGAGTACATATAAGGAACTACAAACCAGTAAGAAAAAAGGTAGAAAATCTAATACAAATCTGGTCAAAAGACTTACTTGAGATACTTCACCAGAGAAAATATGTATTTAACCAAACAACATATGAAAGGTTCCCAAGTTAATTGGCTATTAGGGAAATGCTAATTAAAACTACAGTTCAATTCCACTATACAAACAATATAAAGGCAAAAATTAAAAGAACAAAAAATATCCAATGTCACTGAAGGTATACAGCAACTGAAACTTTCAAAAACTGCTGGTACAACTGTTTCAAGAAACTTTCTCACAATATCTAATAAAGTTGATTATAGACATAGATTGAAACCCAACAATATGACTCCTAAGTATATACCTACTAGATTTTTATACATACTTTTATCAAAATGTATGGAGAAAAATGTCTACAAAAACAACCTTAAAAGACCTAAGTTGAAAAGAATAAATAAAGCAACAGAATATACTTTCTTCTCGAGTGCACATGGAACATTCTCCAAGATAGATCATATACTGGGTCACAAAACAGCCCTTCATAAGTTTACAAGAATTGAAATTATACCATGCATACTTTCAGACCACAATGCTATGAAGCTTGAAATCAACCACAGGAAAAAGTCTGGAAAACCTCCAAAAGCATGGAGGTTAAAGAACACCCTACTAACGAATGAGTGGGTCAACCAGGGAATTAGAGAAGAAATTAAAAAATATATGGAAACAAACGAAAATGAAAATACAACAATCCAAACGCTTTGGGACGCAGCGAAGGCAGTCCTGAGAGGAAAATACATTGCAATCCAGGCCTATCTCAAGAAACAAGAAAAATCCCAAATACAAAATCTAACAGCACACCTAAAGGAACTAGAAGCAGAACAGCAAAGGCAGCCTAAACCCAGCAGAAGAAGAGAAATAATAAAGATCAGAGCAGAAATAAACAATATAGAATCTAAAAAAACTGTAGAGCAGATCAACGAAACCAAGAGTTGGTTTTTTGAAAAAATAAACAAAATTGACAAACCTCTAGCCAGGCTTCTGAAAAAGAAAAGGGAGATGACCCAAATAGATAAAATCATGAGTGAAAATGGAATTATTACAACCAATCCCTCAGAGATACAAACAATTATCAGGGAATACTATGAAAAATTATATGCCAACAAATTGGACAACCTGGAAGAAATGGACAAATTCCTGAACACCCACACTCTTCCAAAACTCAATCAGGAGGAAATAGAAAGCTTGAACAGACCCATCACCAGCGAAGAAATTGAATCGGTTATCAAAAATCTCCCAACAAATAAGAGTCCAGGACCAGATGGCTTCCCAGGGGAGTTCTACCAGACGTTTAAAGCAGAGATAATACCTATCCTTCTCAAGCTATTCCAAGAAATAGAAAGGGAAGGAAAACTTCCAGACTCATTCTATGAAGCCAGTATTACTTTGATTCCTAAACCAGACAGAGACCCAGTAAAAAAAGAGAACTACAGGCCAATATCCCTGATGAATATGGATGCAAAAATTCTCAATAAGATACTAGCAAATCGAATTCAACGGCATATAAAAGGAATTATTCACCATGATCAAGTGGGATTCATTCCTGGGATGCAGGGCTGGTTCAACATTCGCAAATCAATCAACGTGATACATCACATTAACAAAAAAAAAGAGAAGAACCGTATGATCCTGTCAATCGATGCAGAAAAGGCCTTTGACAAAATCCAGCACCCTTTCTTAATAAAAACTCTTGAGAAAGTCGGGATAGAAGGAACATACTTAAAGATCATAAAAGCCATTTATGAAAAGCCCACAGCTAACATCATCCTCAACGGGGAAAAACTGAGAGCTTTTTCCCTGAGATCAGGAACACGACAGGGATGCCCACTCTCACCGCTGTTGTTTAACATAGTGCTGGAAGTTCTAGCATCAGCAATCAGACAACAAAAGGAAATCAAAGGCATCAAAATTGGCAAAGATGAAGTCAAGCTTTCGCTTTTTGCAGATGACATGATATTATACATGGAAAATCCGATAGACTCCACCAAAAGTCTGCTAGAACTGATACATGAATTCAGCAAAGTTACAGGATACAAAATCAATGTACAGAAATCAGTTGCATTCTTATACACTAACAATGAAGCAACAGAAAGACAAATAAAGAAACTGATCCCATTCACAATTGCACCAAGAAGCAGAAAATACCTAGGAATAAATCTAACCAAAGATGTAAAGGATCTGTATGCTGAAAACTATAGAAAGCTTATGAAGGTAATTGAAGAAGATTTAAAGAAATGGAAAGACATTCCCTGCTCATGGATTGGAAAAATAAATATTGTCAAAATGTCAATACTACCCAAAGCTATCTACACATTCAATGCAATCCCAATCAAAATTGCACCAGCATTCTTCTCAAAACTAGAATAAGCAATCCTAAAATTCATATAGAACCACAAAATGCCCCGAATAGCCAAAGGAATTTTGAAGAAGAAGACCAAAGCAAGAGGCATCACAATCCCAGACTTTAGCCTCTAGTACAAAGCTGTCATCATCAAGACAGCATGGTATTGGCACAAAAACAGACACATAGACCAATGGAATAGAATACAAACCCCAGAACTAGACCCACAAACATATGGCCAACTCATCTTTGACAAAGCAGGAAAGAACATCCAATGGAAAAAAAACAGCCTCTTTAACAAATGGTGCTGGGAGAACTGGACAGCAACATGCAGAAGGTTGAAACTAGACCACTTTCTCACACCATTCACAAAAATAAACTCAAAATGGATAAAGGACCTGAATGTGAGACAGGAAACCATCAAAACCTTAGAGGAGAAAGCAGGAAAGACCTCTCTGACCTCAGCCGTAGCAATCTCTTACTCGACACATCCCCAAAGGCAAGGGAATTAAAAGCAAAAGTGAATTACTGGGACCTTATGAAGATTAAAAGCTTCTGCACAGCAAAGGAAACAACCAACAAAACTAAAAGGCAACCAACGGAATGGGAAAAGATATTTGCAAATGACATATCGGACAAAGGGCTAGTATCCAAAATCTATAAAGAGCTCACCAAACTCCACACCCGAAAAACAAATAACCCAGTGAAGAAATGGGCAGAAAACATGAATAGACACTTCTCTAAAGAAGACATCCGGATGGCCAACAGGCACATGAAAAGATGTTCAGCGTCGCTCCTTATCAGGGAAATACAAATCAAAACCACACTCAGGTATCACCTCACGCCAGTCAGAGTGGCCAAAATGAACAAATCAGGAGACTATAGCTGCTGGAGAGGATGTGGAGAAATGGGAACCCTCTTGCACTGTTGGTGGGAATGCAAATTGGTGCAGCCGCTCTGGAAAGCAGTGTGGAGGTTCCTCAGAAAATTAAAAATAGACCTATCCTATGACCCAGCAATAGCACTGCTAGGAATTTATCCAAGGGATACAGGAGTACTGATGCATAGGGGCACTTGTACCCCAATGTTCATAGCAGCACTCTCAACAATAGCCAAATTATGGAAAGAGTCTAAATGTCCATCAACTGATGAATGGATAAAGAAATTGTGGTTTCGCCAGTCAGAGTGGCCAAAATGAACAAATCAGGAGACTATAGATGCTGGAGAGGATGTGGAGAAACGGGAACCCTCTTACACTGTTGGTGGGAATGCAAATTGGTGCAGCCGCTCTGGAAAGCAGTGTGGAGGTTCTTCAGAAAATTAAAAATAGACCTACCCTATGACCCAGCAATAGCACTGCTAGGAATTTATCCAAGGAACACAGGAGTACTGATGCATAGGGGCACTTGTACCCCAATGTTCATAGCAGCACTCTCAACAATAGCCAAATTATGGAAAGAGCCTAAATGTCCATCAACTGATGAATGGATAAAGAAATTGTGGTTTATATACACAATGGAATACTACATGGCAATGAGAAAAAATGAAATATGGCCTTTTGTAGCAACGTGGATGGAACTGGAGAGTGTGATGCTAAGTGAAATAAGCCATACAGAGAAAGACAGATACCATATGGTTTCACTCTTATGTGGATCCTGAGAAACTTAACAGGAACCCATGGGGGAGGGGAAGGAAAAAAAAAAAAAAGAGGTTAGAGTGGGAGAGAGCCAAAGCATAAGAGACTGTTGAGAACTGAGAACAAACTAAGGGTTGATGGGGGGTGGGAGGGAGGAGACGGTGGGTGATGGGTATTGAGGAGGGCACCTTTTGGGATGAGCACTGGGTGTTGTATGGAAACCAATTTGACAATAAATTTCATATATAAATAAAAAAAAAAAAGAAAGAAATTGTGGTTTATATACACAATGGAGTACTACGTGGCAATGAGAAAAAATGAAATATGGCCCTTTGTAGCAACGTGGATGGAACTGGAGAGTGTGATGCTAAGTGAAATAAGCCATACAGAGAAAGACAGATACCATATGGTTTCACTCTTATGTGGATCCTGAGAAACTTAACAGGAACCCATGGGGGAGGGGGAGGAAAAAAAGAAAAAAAAAAAAAAAAAAAAGAGGTTAGAGTGGGAGAGAGCCAAAGCATAAGAGACTGTTAAAAGCTGAGAACAAACTGAGGGTTGATGGGGGGTGGGAGGGAGGAGAGGGTGGGTGATGGGTTTTGAGGAGGGCACCTTTTGGGATGAGCACTGGGTGTTGTATGGAAACCAATTTGACAATAAATTTCATATATTAAAAAAAAAAAAGAAAACAATAAATAACCAATACAATGGATAAACATAGCATATGGATCCACCATAGGATTGATAAATAATTGTGGTATATTCATGCAAAAAATGTTATACAACAAAGAGAATGAACTATCTACAATTATAACAATATGAATGAATCTCATAAAAATAAATTAAGCAAAAGACACAAAATGGAAATGAGTGCATACCATATAATTCCAATAATATAAAGTTCTTAAGCAGGAAAAACTAATTTATGGTGCTAGAAATTTAGGATTGTGGTTAGCCTAGGCAGGCAGTGGGCAGGCTAAGAAAGAAAACAGAAGTTTTTGGTAATGTTTTCTTCCTTGAACAAGGTGATGGATACACAGGTGTGTTTATCTGTGAATATTCATCAAGCTGGATACTTATGTGCATTTTTCTTTAGATATGCAATACTCCAGTAAAATTTCCACTAAAAATGTAGATCAGATTAAATGCCCTCTTCTTAGAACATCCCAGTGACTTATACTATAATTAAAATGACATTTAAAATTATGAAATCATAATGGTCATAATTTTATGACAAAATACTAAAAAATAAATATGTTTTCTGAAAAAATATATTATTAATATTAATTCCAGAAAAACTGGAGAATCTAAAGAGTCCAATAATTACAGAGGAGACTAAAAATATTATAAAAGATTTACACCAGAAAAGTTCAGTGTCTGAGAGTATGATGGAAAAATTATACCAATTGTCTAAGGAACAGCTAATGTACATGTTAAATATTGCTGCAAATCATGAAGAAAAAGAGAATTTTGCAACTCACTCTGTAAGTTTGTAACAGCTTAGACAGCAAAACCAAAAAAGATATTATAATGGCACAAGGATCTGAAAATGCAGAATAATATACACTCATACATACACACAGAGAAAAGAAAAATTAGGCCAATCTCATCTATAATCATAGAAACACAAGTTTGAAATAAAATATTGTAAAGGTATTCTAGGCAAATAATAACAGAATAACACCACAACCCAGGGTATATTATGCCAGATATGCAAGAATGGTTTAATATTGTAACATATTTTGAAAAATAACCGTTATCTGTTCATTACATGCTGGAAAAAAAATCACTTGATAAAATTCCTCAACATTTCTTTATAATTTTCTCTTAGCTTGACAGAGCTCATGTATCAGAAACCTATAGCATACTAATATGATAAATAAGCATAAAATATTTAAAGCTTCCTTGAAAGAAGGATGCCCACATTCAAAGAGAATAAAATGACAAGCTCTTATAAATAAATATTAAGCGCAACCAGGAATGAAGAAAATTTATCAACATACAAAAATCTCTAACTTCCAATATATCAATTATAATTAACTAGATAATGATATTAATAAACTTAATGAGAGGTAAATTACTATTGCTATTTATTTTTTATGGCCAGTGAGAGATTTTTTTAATGTAAGAACACTGGTATTAGGATGAGCAAACAGGAAGTCCTAAAAGGAAGGCATAGAACAAAATACATTCCTACGATACACAGAGCCAGCTTTGGACAACGTTATGAAATGCAAATGTTGACTTAGGCCTGTTGTCTAATCCCTCCTAAATTCCATTCCAGCTGTGGATGGATGGTGTCTGATGCTGCTCCACAGATGTTGTTCTCCCAGGCACTGCAGAGACTCATGAAGTACTGCCCTTCCTGGGCTGTGTTTCTGATCCCTTCACAGCTCCCTCCTGCAAACACAGACTTCCCCATAATCCTCAGGTCTCAGAGCCCTGGTCTCGCTTTTCCAAGGCATAGAACTGCTTGTTTAGAAACTGCTGCACAATAAGCATTAATGACTTATAACTATTATCTTTCCACTTCCATGAATAACAGCTTGTTTTGGCAAAGCAGAAACTTTATTTCAAAGGATTGAGTCTTTAATGGGGTGACATTTTAGAAATACTGAAAGAAGTAGGCTGACAAAATAAACTCTGGTTTCCTCTCACCTCATTCTATTTACACACATTTGGACAAGTAACAGTAACATTTCTATATTTACTAAAAGGATAAATCAGTGAATGAACCTAGCAAAAAAACAAAAACAAAATGTACAAAAACCAATGTGATGCTTAAAAATTGTACTTTTCCACCCAAGGTGGGGGCTTAGAAGTGAGGAGTGGTCTGGTGGTGGTGACAGCTCAGGGAAGAATAAAAGGTCTGCACAGCTGAGTCAAGAATGGTTCTATGACAATACTTCCATTTAAAAAGCAGGAGACTCGGGGCACCTGGTGGCTCAGTCCATTAAGCGTCAGGCTCTTGACTTTGGCTCAGGTCATGATCTCCTGGTTCCTGGGTTTGAGCTCCATATTGGGCTCTGTGCTGGCGATGTGGGGTCTGCTCAGAATTCTCTCTCTCTTCTCCTCTCTGTCCCTCCCCCACTGGTTCTCTCTCTCTTTCTCCCTCTCTCTCTCTCTATTTCTATCTTTAAATAAGAAAACTTTAAAAAATAATAAAATTAAAAAAAAAAAAAACAAGCAAGAGACTTAGCCTCTGCTTAGCATAGAGCCTTCTATATACCAAGCATGGATATATGCATCAAGTTTTATGCCAAGTATTCTCTCCTCTTGGTCAGGTGTTGAAAATACAGGACCACAGGCTCCACACAGACACATTTGGTGGTTTTCTGGGGTGGGACCCAGGAGTTAGCACTTTCCATAAACAGGTGACCTAGGGTCACATTTTAGAAAATAATAGAAATGTGATTACTTCTTTGAACAACAGATGGCAGTAAAGTCAAAAGAAAGATGGAATTTTTCCTTGCCTGAGAATTGTCAGGAAGCATCTTTGACCCCTGACCTCCGCATGGACACACTTGACTGTACAGAGCTTCTTTGAAAAACTGTTGGCTCAAAACATAATTCCTATTACAAAATAATATCTTATTCTTTTACCTGATAATTTATGTTTGTTTAGTAATTTAAAATTAAAAAAAAAAATAAAAAATAAAATTTTAAAAACTCCTTTTCAAAATACATATTATTGAATCGTTCTCCTCTTCCATGAAGACTTTATTTACTCTACCTACTGACCTCTTCAAAACTGATATTTGGTCTGAGCAAGTGTGTTAAAGAAATAATGATAATTGTGTGTGTGTGTGTGTGTGTGTTTCATTATTTTATCTATTCAACCAATAGCTCTTAAGCTCATGTAATGTGTTCCCAGACAGTGAGAAAACAACACTCACATAATTCTGAGGGATATAAATGAGTACATAGATAGATAAGGAGAGTCATCTGATAAATTAGGTAATGGAAATAACAACATTATATCACTCTTTCTTTGGAGAATTAAAGATGTTTTGTTGTATGAGGTGACCTGAGGATTGAAGCCTAATTTCCAAAAAGAGACAAAGGAGTTGGAGAGAGATAGGATGGAGGAGTGTTCTCTGCAGAGAGGGAACCCCATTATGCAAAAACCTCCAAACCAACAGATAGTGCACTGACTTTGGACAACCTCAGTTAATTCACTATGGTTGGAACAAAGACTTAATGTGGATATAAAAGAAATTTAGTTCAAATGATAACAGACCAAACCACGAAGGGTCATAAAATGCCCAGCTCAGGAATTTGAAAGTATTGCAAAGAAACTTATTATAGGGAACTAAGGAGGCACAAAACAAAACAAAACAAAAAAACATCTCAGTCACATCAATTATATTCTTTGGTCCTCATAAGAAATATAAGGTGGTCACAAAAGAATTCTCATAACAAGTTTTGAAACAAGGGAGAAAAAAACGATCAGAAACATTAAGCGATTGCCTGCAAGATCATGAGGCTCTGTTACACACAGACCTAGAAAGAGCCAAGGGTTCTGAGTTATGCCCAGTGCCCTCTCTAAGGCAAGGAATAGCCTTGCAACCTAACTGTGTTTGAACCCAAAGCCATAAACACTTCCATGATCCACTGAGCACCCACTTTGTGCCAGTCAAAGACTAAGCATTTTACATGAAGTATCCCTAATCCATACCCAAAATCCAACACAGCTATTAAATATGTCAAACAGATAAGGATATTGAGGCTCTGAAAGTCTGAAAAATGGAATTAGAGAATGGAAGGCTTGAGAGAATGCAAATGTTATTGGCCTTAAGTTTAGATATATTTCCTATTTAGCTGAGTCAAGAGAAATAAAACAATCTTTGTTTTGTCTTGGTGTTTGGGTGCTTTGTGGTTGAGAAAGCATTGTGTTTAGACAGACTATGTAAAAATGACAGAGAATTAAATGTTCCTGTGGATTTAAAGCTTTAAGTCCCATACCCTGAGTTGACCTTATATTCAGACTGAAACATTCTCATTTCATACTCCCAAACAGCTCATTATTAATATTCATACTTTACAGTTGAGAAAATTGAGATCCAGAGAGGTTAAGTGACTTGTACATACATAGCTAATAAATGTCAGTCAGACAAAGCAAATTGCAAGACAGAAAGAATAAAATGTTATTAAGTCTATTTGTATAGATAGCATATAAAAATAACAAAAGTAGATTCTTTATCTTTGTTATGATATTTTATTTTCTGATTATAAAAGTAATATATATCCATTATTGAAATTTGAAAAGAAGATGGATTTTTATAGTCAAAACAACTAAATACTGAAACTATCATATAAAAGGAAAATATTTAGAGAGAATATGATGGGCACTTAACCATTATCTATTCTCTAAAACTTTCTAAAAAAAACCTATCCCCATTAACACAGGGAAATAGTAGCAGGTCAACAATATAAATCATCACCCTAAAACTACAGAATACATTGTTTTTAAAAATCCAAGAAAATATCATAAGCATTAAAAAATTTCTAAGAGCTATGTTGTTGAAGTTGCAATGAAATATCAAACTAATATTTAAATAAAACAAGAGTAATCATCATTTGAGGTAGAGAATAATGAAAAAGAGGATAATAAACCAAACCTGCACTGGTAGGGAAATTCATTGCTTCAAATGTTCTTTTAAAATTATTATTATAAAAATAGAAAATGTAGGGAACATTCATTTCGAATTAGTGATTTTCTACATATCACACATCTGGAAAATATCAGAGGACAACATTTTGAAAGTGACAGAATTATCATAAATATCTCAATCAGGGGCACCTGGGTGGCTCAGTCAGTTAAGCATCTGACTTTGGCTCAGGTCATGAACTCAGGGTTCTTGAGTTCAACCTCCCTCTCTGTTGTCAGCGCAGAGTCTGCTTCCGATCCTCTGTCTCCCTCTCTCTCTGCCCCTCCCCTGCTCACACACTCTCTCTTTCAAACACAGATAAACATTAAAAAAATATTTTTTTAAATCTCAATCACATTTGAGTGATATATTAGAATTTATTTGGTAGCAAGTAACAATAACTCAGCTCAAAGCAGATTAAACATGAGGAATATTTTTCAATGAATCTTGAGAAGATAACAGACCTGAGGAGAAATACAGGAATCAGGGATATTGGGGACCACGAGGACAGAAGGCATGTACTTGATGCTTCCAGCTGACTCCCTCTTTTTCCTGTCACTTTTATATCTTCTTAGAGTCATTTCTTCATGTGGCTGCAGCAGAACGGCACAGAAAGCTATGGATTTTTACATTTATAGATTTGTGACCTAAAAAGTAGTGAGTTTTTCTCACAAAGTAGAGTTAGAACAAGCCCATGAAAGAATTTTGAAATCTTACTTGAGTTATTTACCTTGTCCTTCAGACAAGAGTTAAGTTTAAAAAAAAAAAAAATAGTGGGGAGATCATTCTAGAAAGCCCAAACCAAAAGATGACACAAAGTTCCCAGAAAATGAAGCTACATGATAGAAAATGTAAGATTCCAGAAGTAGAAGCCGAGTTCCAATCCTTAGGTTGAACTGGAAGGGATATTGTGTTGAGACAAAGAAAAAGTACCAAAACCTCTCATGAAAATAGGAGGACATAAATAAAAATATGATATAAAAATATATGTAAATATAAAATAAAAAATAGAATCCATTCCAAATGTGCTTTTATATACATACTTATATACACACATGTACATATACACAAAGACAGGAAACTATGAGTTTAATAAATAATGAAATAAGTGGTCCCTTGTAGTAGCTATTTAGTAAATTAATTATGATGAGAAAACACACTCAGTATCTGAAAGAAGTAAATACATCTAGAGGCAGAGATCAAAAAACAATTATTTCTCGAAAATTTAGGAAACTTAGAGATGGATAACTCTCAATGTGATACCATATACATGCAGAGTTGCTTTAGGCTTCATTTAAAGATCTGAGGCTTCAAATAAAAGCCCAGATTTCACTGTCTCCTTTCATCTGCCTCTCCCCTCCTCTTGAACTTATTATAAATGATTCCGCTTCAATTCATCTGAGAAGCCCCCAGGGATGTCTCATGTGCCTTTCTATTCAACCACAAGTCTAGTAAACTGTCCAGTTAGTTACTCCATGGCATTAGCTATTTCTTTTCTTTTCTAATCTGTTGTTGAGAACCGAGAGCTCCATTGAATTTTACTGTGTCTATCAGGGACTGGAGTCTCTCTCTGGACATCTTCCAGATGCTCCCGTGTCATCTAGGAATTACCTTCTTCTGCCAGAGCCCCCAGTAGCTAGGAATCCAGGAGATAAAAAGCTGTATGCTTTCTTTTTCAAAAGGAACAGTCTTATAAAAGATACCAAAGTAGTGAGGTTCATATCCTAATGTCTTACCGACTTTACGAAATAAAACAGCTCTTTCAATTCTTACTTGTAGTCTCCTTATTCATCATGATACTCACACATAAATCCAGATGGGATCTGGACAGTGAAATACATCTGAAGGACAGATAATGTACTTTCCTCAGAGGTGACTCTCCTCTTTGTCAACCAACAGAAGATATCTGTTTATTTCAATGGAAGTGAGTTCACTGTTATTTGCTCCTATTTCCTTTGGAATGACTGTTCTCTCAGATGCATGCTAAGTGCAAGTTTTCTGCATAGCAGTAACCTGGATTTCAATTTAGGTGTTCCGATATTTCACTTATTTCTCTATGTACTGCTGGCAGTCATGGATAGTCTATTTTAAAAGGATAAACAAATAAAAGACCAACAAAACTATATTCAACTAGAGAAAATTGGATCATCATGAATTGGACTAGCTCTGTTTCTGACCCTTCTCCATTTTAGTACTATCTTACTCTCATGGAAACTTTCCTTGTTTTAATATTCTCCCAAGTCTCCAAATGAAGCTATCACATACAGTCTAGAACAACACAACACAGCACTAATTTAATTCTATTTTGTCTCATTTTGCTCTCCAGTTGGTTCCTGTATATCGATCATCTCTCTAACTAGACAATGAACACTGAACAGGCAGGAAATGTGTCTTACACTATTGCGACCTCAAAGTGTCTCATATGGAGCTGCATATGGAGCAGGGGCTTAGTAAATGCTTATTTCCATTCATATCTAACTTACATGTTGAGTCAGTCTTCCTCCTTTGCCAGGATTGGATGCTGAAATCATTAATGTAAAAATCAATTTATATTAGAAATTTCTCAAATCATATTCCTATTTTATTACCATGTAATTTTCTGAATACGGTAGAAAAATCTCTGCCTGTTAATGAATTCTGTTTCAAATGCTCTCATTATAAAACTTTCAAATCTCATTAACTAAACCAGGCATTAAAAAATACAAGGATAATAGAATGAAATGGGAACTGTTGATATGATTAGATTTGGGTAACTTTTATTTTTTTTACTGTGGGGAAAAAATACATACTGCCTGAGGAAATGATAATTCAAGCATAGGAAACATACTTTATAAAGTGTAAGGAACACACTTCTCAACATGTTCTAGAACTATCAACAATTTTCTCAGCCAGCCACTTCCTAACTAGAATTATGGATACAAGTATCAAAGTGTGGTGTATCTTAACAAGGGCATGCTGCTATTAGCATTTTTATGATATGCATTTTCAATAGTGATATAGAATGAAAATATGCACCTCATAAAGACACCCTTTACCAATTCCAGTCTTCATGTACAGTCACCCAAGACTTAATTCAATTTACTTACTGGAAATTTAAACTCAAGTTTATTGACTGTTATTTACTCTAGACACCTTACACACTTTTCTGGACATGCAGGCAAGAAATAACACTTAAGCAAGTAATGTAGATTTCTAAAAGTGTTGGCCTTTCCCTAAGCATTTTTCTTCTCTTCCAGTCAGACACTATATTTTCTGGAGGCAGAAAGGAAACAAAACAAAGCAAAATAGATGAATAATAACCCATCCAGTTCTGGCATATTTAAATCCATTAGAGAATCTAAAATATCAGAGCTAGAAGCAATCATCAGATCATTCTAAACCTATCTACTATTATAACTGAGAGTAAAGACAGCATAGAGGTAGGATTCTTTACTCAAATCTGCTGCTAAAATTGAAGGCAGAACAATCAGTCATTGGCACACATGGTAATACACTTTCTAACATTCTTCAGAAGCTGAATGATCAATAAAACAATTAATCCAACCCTTAATCTGCACTCTTTTTTTTCCCTATTTTCTGAAATCACATCCCAATAGGGACTGTATCTGTTCAGCCCCTAAATTAACTTCTATTTGTGCTTTTTTCCCCCTGACACTTCCTAGTGCTCCTATGGTTAAGAACTTAGGTTAGAGAAGTAGCCTGAGGAGATCCAACACCTATACATTCATCCTGCCCCAAAGATATATATGAAGTCTTGACCAAATCACTGTACCATTTTGGGTCTCACTTTCTTCACCACAAAAAAACAAAAACAAAAAAACATCCAGGAAAGGTATGTAGGTTTAATTTGCACTATTCTAATGGTGGCCTTTCGACTAGCAGCATTGGCGATACCTTGGAGCTCGTCAGAAATGCAAAATCTCAGGCTCCGCCTGAAACTACTGAATTGGGATCTGCATTTGAACAAAATGTTCAGGTGATTCATGTGCACACTAAAGTTTGAAAAGTGCTGTGGGAATTCTAAAAAAATTTTTCTTCCTATTACATACCATTTATGCTTTTTAGTAGAGGGGTAATTCTACCACATCATTTTTTGCCCTTGTGAAAAGACATACTATTGGGATACACAGAGGCGGGAGGTTTTTCCAGAGCCCTTCAAGCCTTACCATCAGGTTCTCATCTCTTCCTCCATGTTGTCATGGCTTTGAAGCAGACCTTTCTCCCATTTCAGTTTCTGTTTCTGTCCACATAATACAGTACCACTTTCTATAAGCTTTGTCTGCATGATCTCATCCAGCTGGGGGATCCTCCTGCCAGGCCAGCAAAGGACCAATCACATCGTCCCTTTTGAGGACAGCACCCTGGGATGGTAAGTGACTGGGCAAAGGTTACCTGGCAAATGGTAGGTGGAAATTAAAACCGAGGGAGATGGCTTACCACCTGGCGAGGTTCTGAAACCATTAGAGCACTTTGGGCATAATGCTGCTCTCATCTGTATTATATTTCATGCACATTTCCTGCCCTGCAGCCATTGTTGCCATTGTAATTACAGACTCATATTCAGCTGCCTTGAGAATGCTGATGGTTGTAAAAGAGAACACTCTCCACAGTGGGTGGGAAGGGCTGGGCAAATTGCAAATCTCCTATTGTGTAAGTCTGGAAATCTATGATTTTGGCTGACTCCTCACCACAAAGAAAGACTTCATATGAACACTGTGCCCCCATCAATGCTTTTTTGGTTAATTTTGTCATAAAAAGGTTAAGCAGAAACAAGCAGGCAGAAGATCTGCAGATCCAAATGAAAAGCAAGTAGAAAACTATTCGTTTCTGGATTAAGAATAACAGACTACATTGGTCAAGACTAATACCTAAAATTAGAAAAATGTTGCCTTACATGATTTCATGTGAAGCATATTTTTAAGGAGGCTGTCTACCCTCAACACCACTATCACTCTACCTGAAACTGGATCGCAAGGCACTCATTCCTGTGAATCAAAGAATCATTTATTATATAAAGATTCTTTTAAACAGTGGCTTTTGTTTGGTGTGTCTTTTTCTTCTATGAGGAAACATATTAATCCCCAGTAAAGGGAAAAAAAATGTCCTAAAGGATAAGGCACCCTGTATCACTGGACCAGAAGAACTCTCACCAATCTATCAGTGTCCTTATTCCCACTGAGTCTGAACAAAGATGCAGAATCTTTCTTAACACAGGAAAGCGGGCAGCAAGAGCTACTGGCAGATTAGAGGTAATGTAATAAGACTTAGAACTCATTCTTGATTTGAAGAAATACTAATTTTTCAAAAATTAAAGTTTCTGCATGGGGTAATGGCATTTTTATTTATGTAGTGTTTCTCCAATTTCCCTTGCTGCACTGCCACACCTATACTCCCAAATCTTTATTAACTTAATAACATATTTTGAAAAAAGGAAAATAAATACAGATTTTCTTTGTCCCTACATTAATGCCTTGGAGGAAAGAGTTTTGTTGCTGTTGTTGTTTTCTTGTTTGTTTTTAAGATAAAATTCAAGTAATATAAAATGGTTCAGGCACTTTGGAAAAGACTTTAGCAGTTTCTTAATAAGTTAAACAAAAATTTACCACACAACCCAGCAATTCCACTTCTAGGTATCTACCTAAATGAAATCACATGTTCAAATAAACAATTTCATGTTAATGTTTATAGTACCATTATTCATAATAGCCAATAAGTGGAAACAACCCAAATATCCATCATCTAGAGAGCGATTTGGAGAAGTGTGGTACATCATCCACACAATAGATGCTACTCAGCAATAAAAAGAAATGAACCATTGATGAGTGCTACCACAAGGATGAACCTCAAAAGCATTATGCTAAGTGAAAGAAACCAGGCACAGAGACCACAGTTTCATTCATCTGAAATGTACAGAAAAGGCAAATCTATAGAGACAAAAAGTAGATTAGATTAGTGGTTGTCTGGGGCTGGGGATGGGAATGGGGATTAACTGTAAAAAAGCATGGGGATCCTATTGGGATGAGGAAAATATTCTAAAACTGATTATGGTGGTGGTTGCACAACTTGGTAAGTTTACTAAAATTCAAATGGGTGGCTTTATGAAATGCAAATTATATCTCAATAGAGTGTTAAAAACATTTCAGATGATAAGGATAGGGAAGTAATATAGCATTAAGTGAGAAGGGAGAAGTTAAAGACTGGGAGGAGTTGTAAATGTGTATTGACAGCCATCACTAGCAGCAGAACAAATCTATCTTCTTCCTGAGAGATCGACTATAGTCAAGAGTACTTGCCTTATTTTAGAAGGAAGGATATACATGTGACAGTGCTAACAAAGACCTCAGGTGGGAGAGTGCCACAACAAGGAATGTCCTTTGTTGGTCTCTCAGACCTGCCAGTCATGCAGCTCCTTTTCTTAAGGATCACTCCCAGGCCCTATGTCATATTAGTCTTTCTCACTGATTCTCAAACATAAAATAAGATTTCTTAAAAATAAAAAAAGTTTTTCCTCTGTAATGCTCTCCCTCATCTTTTCTATCAATCAATCCCACTAAGACCATAGAATTCCTACCCAGCTGAAGGAAACTTCTCTTAGAAACAGTCAAAAGTACATACACAGATTGGGGAGACACTTGTTCAGAGTCTGAGCTCAGGAGAATAAGTCCAGATCTTACCCTGTTAACCACTGATCTATATTCCCTTGTTAAATTAGAATACACATTTGGGATTTGGGTTTTAATTGAGAAGCAATGGGTTTTGAGAATTCAGTATGAAAATAGCATGAGTGCTTTGTAGCTATGTGAAGAATGAATGGGAGAGGGTAAACGCCGTCTTGACTTGAATGAGGAATTCTGTCATTTGTTCTGTTGCAGTGGAATGGAGAAAAAAGTGTAGGCATTGAAGTTGTATTGGGGATTTTAAAATAAATATGGTTTAAATTCAGGGAATATCAGAGAAACTTGTGCAATTGGTTAGAATGAGGGTACTATTGGGGCGCCTGGGTGGCTCAGTTGGTTAAGCGTGGGATTTCAGCTCAGGTCATGATCTCACAGTTTGTGGGTTTGAGCCCTGCATCAGGCTCTGTGCTGATAGCTCAGAGCCTGGAGCCTGCTTTGGATTCTGTGTCTCCCTCTCTCTCTGTCCCTACCCCATTTACACTCTGTCTCGCTCTGTCTCTCAAAAATAAATAAATGTTAAAAAAAATTTTTTTTAAAAGAATGAGGGTACTATTAATTGAGATAGAAAAACATGCAGGGTGACCAGCTGTTATGGAACAGATTATGAGGTCACATTTTCACAGGCTGATGTCGAGACAACAATCCAGTAGAAATTCTTGAAAGGAAGTTTGCTAAATATGTCTAGAATTACAAGGACAGTTACTGGTCTGGAGATTTAAATTTGAGAGTTAACAATATGTAAAAGGACAGTTGAAGGTATGTGATGGCCAGAATATATAAACCAGGAGAGAAAATATTAAGAGAAGATATTAGTTATGTCTGGACTTTGTGTCAGTCTAAGGAAAAAAGAAAATAAGAGAAAGTGACCAAAGAAGTAGGAGGATTATAGGAGGGCATGGTGATATGGAGAGCAAAGGATGAGAGTATGTTAAAGGAGTGGCTTGCATTGTTGATAACAAGAGAAAGGTTGGAAACTGGGCAATGAATTGAAGACAAGAAGGTTAATGGAGACAGTGGAGCCATCTTTGTCAGAGTACTGAGAGAATACAAATTGGAGAGGTGGAAGAACTGCCTGATGAGTGTGCAAGTAGAGAAACATGGTTAAAGAACACTGGACAAAATTGACCACAAAGGGAAATTCAGAAATAATGGCAAGGCTGGAGGAAAAACATTGTGTCCAGTTAAGACTTTATTCTATACAGAAGTGACTGGCATACTCTTAACAGTTAGTGGGCAGATCTAGGGGAGAGGAGTAGATGTAATTTACAGTGTTAGGTAAGATGTGATAGGTTCTGTAATGTAAATGAAAATACTCTATTTAGATAAGAGAATGGTCACCTCTGTTTTTTATATGAATGACAGTAGGGAAAGTTAGGTTTGGAAATCTGATCTGCAGACAACCATTGGAGTTCCTGTCTGATGGGGTCTGCTTTCTCTGTAAAGGAGGATGGTAAGGTTTGAAATAGGCACTGGGTAGGAAGAGAGAATGAACTGGAAAAAGAACTACCATGTGTTTTGTGGCACTTTGACAGCCCAAGTTGAGGTTGGCAGTCATGATTTATTGGCAGTAGATCTATCTCATTGTGTGATTTTCCCTAGCATCACTGAATTGCACTGGTACGAATCAGAGAAAGTTGCCTGTGGAGATGCCAGATGCCTGTGGAGTTGGGATTCTGATGTAAGATCATCTGGTTCTGAAAGTTTGGAGAAGTTCCCTGAAACGTTGATAATCTTTCAGAACAAGTTTTGGGTTAAGAGTAACTCCTCTCTTGTTTAATAGCAAGAGTTTATGGGTGCAAGCACTTTGAAATTCATGCGTGCCTCTGTACTTCCTGGTTTTCCATTTATGTGTCTCATTCACATTTCTTCCTGATCCAGGTGTTCTAACATGGCCTCTTCTGTTGGCCCTGCTTTCTGCAAAGAATAGGTTATGTACATTAATTTAAACTAAGGTTTCAAAGCCTAAGAATTACTTTTTATGTAACTTGTGTTTGAATGGGACAGGATTCCTTAATGCTTTTATGGAAAAGGGTCAGTGATGGTGAACACAGATACCAGACTGGGAACTTCCCTATGTATTAGGGACTACCACACAGACTATCTTGGGGATCTTCAAGAACATATCAGCACTGCATATGGCACCTGTCAGGCTGTCTGTGAGTCATTTTATAGTTGCCTCATAATATGACACAAAAGAGAGTTTCTAAAATATTTAGAATGATTAGCTTTTGTTGCAAAATCACACACTCACTGTTTGAAGAGAAGAAACAGTGATTTAGTAATAGCTAGCTATATTACACTTTATTCTCACTTTCAGCCTAAAATCTCTTCAAACTGATATTTTGCATACAACTAAGAAGGGGAAATAGTGTGGCAAAACAATGTATCAAAGTGGCAACTGATGTTAGATTTCACTGCACCCAATCTTTCTCCTAATACAAGTATCAAGCATCTTTAACAGAAAGTCTTGTAAAAGCTACTTCAACACTTCTCTTAATTCTTAAGACAGTAAGGAAAAATTTAAGACTGAAATAAGTGAAAGAGACTACTGAATGTCCTTTCACCGGATTGATGGAGCCCCTCTGGATTGCCTGACTTTATACAATGAGTGTCTTTGTCTTTGAGAAGGTTATATTTTACAACCACATTGAAATAAAAGGTAATGTACAGAAAACTGGGACAAGTAAATACATTTTGTCCGATTCATATGGACAAATTGGTTCTCCTATCCAGTGTGAAAAAAGCCAGTTTTGTTTGCATTAATTTACAAATACATTTCAAAATTCCTGGTCTATAAATGTGTCTATTCTTTGGATTTTCCTTCAATTGGTTGTAACGTGTGTGTGTGTGTGTGTGTGTGTGTGTGTGTGTGTGTGTGTATTTCTCTCCCTTAACTAAGGAGTTAAATAAAAACTTTGATATGTGTCATTTTACATGTGTCTGAAAGTCATAACTTTACCTTTTTTGAAAACTGTTTTAACAAAAGCAGAACATTCCATTTTGGAACATCTCAACAACTATTAAAATCAAAAGGAAATGGAAATTTTCCCTCTAAAATGCTGGGTTTACTAGTTTGATTCCCCCCCGCCCCCCAAGTGTATCATTCATCTCCCAGTCACCCAGGCTTTAGCCTTTTCCCTTTCTTTTTTTTTTCTTTCTTCCTTTCTTTCTTCCTTCCTTTCTCTTTCTTTCTTTCTTTCTTTCTTTCTTTCTTTCTTTCTTTCTTTCTTTCTCTTCCTTCCTTCATTTCCTTTTCTTCCTTCCTTTTCTTTCTTTCTCTTTCTTTCTTTCTTTCTTTCTTTCTTTCTTTCTTTCTTTCTCTTCCTTCCTTCCTTCATTTCCTTTTCTTCCTTCCTTTCCTTTTCTTTCTTTCTTTCTTTCTTTCTTTCTTTCTTTCTTTCTTTCTTTCTTTCTAATTCTTTCTTTCCTTCCTTTCCTTTTTTTCTCTTTCTTTCTTTTTTTTGAAACTCTATCATCTTATTCTCATTTCAATTCTAATTACTAAATTTAAGTGACTGTATCTCTAACATAATCATAATCCCTTTGAACTGATACTTTGTATACATCTAAGAAGAGCAAATAGTATCAAATATGCTAATAGTATGAAAGTAGAAAGATATCCATCTCCCATAGTACAGCTTTTAGGATATCCATGGATTATAATAGTCCATAAATTGGTTATAAGCAATTAATGGATAATTTAATTTAAAAGAGAATTTAGTAAATCAAGATAAAGGATAACTACAAAATGAACAGTTTTCAGGAGATTGAGCTTTGCAAATCAGATAAAACTAATTAGGACCCAGGGTCCAACTATCAGGTTTCGGTACCATTTGAGTTGTTTGCACTGTGCTTAAGATTTAAAGGTCTTAGAAATGGAACCAACTTAGAAATTTAGCCAACTTAGATTAGCCATGTCTTGGCTAGGAAAGAATAATGACCCCTGATATGTATTACATCACAATTACTTTATGTACACTGGGTAGATAATTCTCTGAAGGAAATCAGAATGTGGCGGGAACAGGTTAAGATATACTGAGTGACCAAAAAGAGACAGCAAAGACCATTAGAATTACCATACCCTATCTAGACTTCCTTCTTATCCCTCACTATACTTTCAATAACTCTAAACTGCATCCAATTTGTCTCTGATACATGATCACTGTTATTTGATCTATATATTTTTGTCCACAATATACACTTTATTTGTAATGCCTTTTCCCTGGTGATTTTATACCTAAATTCTATCTATTCTTTAACATTTACACTAAGTTCCCTCTCTTTAATGAGCGTTTCCTCATCTGAGATGCCCTTCTAAGAATCATGTTGTAAATATTTGTATACATGTACTATCCCCTTTTTTTGTGTGTACTCTCCAGCTATACAGGTCTTATTCATTTCTCTTTCCCCTGCAAAGTTTAAGAAGGAGATGGCCACATATTAAATATGCAACAAATGTCAAACATACGAATACAGCAATAAGCAAGCACATGTTATTCTACTAATTAGGAAAATAACTAAAGGGAGTATCATATTTTTTCTGTATATTTAAAAGGATGTTATGTTCTTGTTTAATCCATTCTGTCCTCCCTTTTAGTGCAAGACATTATGTCCAGCAATTAGGCAGTGAGAGACAATGAGTGAGATGTTTTTCTGTGCCACGCAGAAGCAATTGCCAACAATAAGAATTAGCATTTTCCTTCCACCAGAGCCCTCAGCAGCTGCAAAGAGTGACTCACTGATTGGCATGTGACAGTGATTACATTATCTGGTGATAAGGGGGTCACAATTAAATAAAGCCCTTTGCCAATGTGTGTGTTGCAACTCCAATCCAGATGAGCAATTCTCCCCTTTCCCGCTGAGCTAATGCAGATCGTGGAATAATGGAAGACAGAGACTTCTGCCACCCTCTATCATTCCAGCAAGGTTCTGCTCTGTAATAGGTAGTAGTAATTCAGTTGTAATTAAGCAAAGCCTGATATATTATTTCCTAATGAACCCAAGTGAAGTCATCTCCCACTTCTTTCCATGCCTCTAATTAGGCAATAAGGACTATATCACAAGCAATAAAGATCACTTTGCTGGGCTAGTGATGAGGGATCAGAGAGCACACAGGGAGGCTCCAATGGCCCAGAGTGAAAGGCAGGTAGGCAGCAGTTCTAATGCAACATCCTCCATTCCTCTTGCCATCTGCTCCCAAATTACCTAGGTGGTAAGCACTGATGAGGAACAAATTAAACTGAAGCTAGAACAAGAAGCTTGAAGCCATCAGTCACAGACCCAGCAATTTAAATCTCTATGTGTGTTGGTTTGTTGTATAATTATTCTGATACTTTATTTATTTCCAAGATTTTTATATCCGCTACTCTGTTCAATCCTCAGGAAACTCAAGGTGATTAGAAACAGGGGTTTTTATTTTTCCTGTCTTATGCACGAAGAGATTGAGATTCCAAACCTTGAAGTGGCATACTCAGTATGGGGAGGTTACAGCACTCACAGCTGTGCACAAATGAACCTTTCCATCAAGTCCATCCCAAAGCTCTCTAGATTGCATTTGATTTCCTATGATATCAACCAAGAGGGATTCTCTCCTTGTTTTCTTGTAGATTCCTAAGTGGGAAAATAGCAGTTATCTTTCTTTACTTCCCTTCAGTTCATCAAATGCAGTGGTAGACAAAAAAAAGGCCTCAAGTCATTCCTCTGTTTTTATCATACATGTGAAAACCAGGCACTGTCTATAGTACACTGTTCTGATTCTGGATTCTAGGGGACCTGTTTTGCAACTTTAGGTTATTCATAACTGAGAGCAAAGCAAAAGTAATTTGTATTTATAGACACATAAAAAAGTATTGTCCAGTGGCAGGGACAACCCTATTTCCCTCCTGTGGAAAGGCCAGTTTTCCTTCAATTTATACATTCATGGCAATATTTTGATCTACAAATGTGTCTACTCTTTGACTTCTTTGAATTGGTTGTAATATCTAGTATACTCATGTGAGTTTAAAAAATATTTAATCCATATTTATTTTGTATCTATATAAGGGTTGTTATTATATTCATTTTTTTATTATTATCTCTTAATAAAGGTTTACTTATTACTTTTATACTACAAATACAAAATACAAATACAAAAATACTATACAGAGTTGATCATTCGCAATAAAGAATGTATGGCCCATAAGCAAAATATTTTTACTGCCTGACCCTTATATAAAAAGTTGTAGATTCTCTTAAAAATTTTTCTTTAACATTTTATTTTGAGAGACAGAGAGAGACAGAGTGCAAGCAGGGGAGGGACAGAGAGAGAGCGAGACACAGAATCCAAAGCAGGTTCTAGGCTCTGAGCTGTCAGCACAGAGCCCGACACAGGGCTCGACACTATGAATGTGAGATAATGACCTGAGCCTTAGTTGGACACTCAGCAGATTCTCTTTTAAAACAGATATTCAGCTAAGCCCCATGCATCTGAAGGAGCCACTTTTAGTTTTGTTTTTTGTTTTTTTTTCCTGTATGGTCAGGCACCGGGAGGGTGGCATAAAAGATAACCAGTATAATACTTCCTCGCTTTTTTTTTTTAGTAATTTAACTAAAAGATCTATTTTGGAATATGAGATCTGGTTTTGGATTGGATGTTAAAAGACTTGCTATGATTAGCTGTGAGACATTTAGCAAATTTTCGTATATCTGGGCTTGAGCTTTTTCATATGTAAAATGGATGTATAATTTTTAGTCTCATTTTAATATTCTTTTTATGTTTATCCTTTAAAGATTAACCAAGACTGTTTTTTTTTTTCCTTGTTGAAACTACTTTTTGGAGGCAAATCAGAATAAATCAGATCGGATCATTCTGTCCTGAAACAGATGGAACTTGTGTTTAGAGCCTTTTATAAAATGATCACATTGGGTTACAAAATCATGTACTTCCAACTTGTTCCCACTTCAGAATGACTGAGCTGATAGACATCAAGCAGAAAGGCATCAACGTTACTGTTGAAAACGGTGTAGCAATGAGGCCTGAGTTGGACTTCAGACATCTTGGCAAGAAAATTAAAATCTAAGTTTTATTTGTAAAACATGGCTAAGAAAATATTGCAATTCATCATTTCAGCTTATGCATGTATGGTAAGCAGTGTATATACTGTTACTTTATCAGCTCAAACTCAGGTTTTGGGGCCCTTCTACTGTACCTCGACTTCCCCTTCCTCAGCTGGGACCTCCTTCTCAAGTCTCAGTACCAAGTCCTCTTATACTATATTCTGAGCAGCAACCATATCTATCTTCCCCTGAAGTTCTTTTATTTAGTCCTGCTATGAATTGTCAGTGTCTCAATTACAAAATCAAGTAACTCTTCCCTGACATATACAAACTTCATTCATTCATTCATTCATTCATTCATTCATTCAACAATTACTTGCTGTGGTAGTACATTCAGGTTGCTATAAAAAAATACCATAAATTGAGTGACTTATAAACAACAAACACTTTTCACAGTTTGGGAGGCTTGGAACCCTAAGACCATGCTGCCAATAGACTGATTATCAGGTGAAGACCTGCTTCCCCATTAATGACCATCCTTCTCACTGTAACCTCACAAAGTGGAAGAAGAGAGGGATCTCTCCAGGGCTTGTTTGACAAAGGCACTAATTCCATTCATGAAGGTTCTGCCCAAATAACTGATTTACTTCCCAGAGGCCCCACCTCCAAACACTGGAGATTAGGTTTCAACATACGAATTCTGGGGGTAACACAAACATTCAGTCCATATTGCATACACATCAGTAAGCATCTGGGATACACTGATGTGCAGTAACAAATGTACTTGTCTTCATAGAACTTATGTTCTAATGAGGGATATAGCTATTATGCAAATAAGTAAAAATAAAGGTAAAGTTGCAACTGTGAAAAATTATGTATGGAAGAAGTATAAGGATCTATGAAAACCAGAAGGTAGAAATTTCACTAGAAAGGTCAGCAAAGGCCTCCCTGAGGAAGAGACTCTTGAGCTGCTGGGCTCTGAAAGGTCAGTAGGACATTGCTATGTAATAAAGGAGAGAATTTTTTGGGAAAAACAAAGTGCTTGTATAAGCAGCACTGAAGAACTGAAGAAAGGCAGAGAGGCTGAGATGGTATGAATGAAGGACTATGTTTAAGATGAGTCAAAGATGTAGACTGATTTTGACTATGATAATACGGAGGTTTAGAAGCCATTTGAAGGGATTTCAGCCTTGTTCTGAAGGATGATGTTACCTAGAGAGAAGGTTTTCTTGGCCGTGGTATGGAAAAGAAACTGAGGAAAGTCAGAGTGGAGCTGAACTGATGAGCTACTCATTCATCGCAGCTGGGCAGGCAAGAGAAATAGCAAACACTATACAGTGCTTGTTATGTGTCAGACATTATTCTAAGAGATTTACCTGTCCTCATTCATATTCCACCATTTTACAGATGAACAAACTAATGCTGAGAGAGGTAAAGCTATTTTTCCAGAACACACTGTTAATGAGTGGCAGAGGGGAGAGTCACACACTGCTGGCAGTCATATTCCAAAGTCCATGCTCTTAACAGCTATGCTTTGCTTCCTGAGAAATTTGGCAGAACAGCTATGAAAGTTGATTTCAGCAATCTCAGCAATACATACACATAAGAAATGTAAGAATGTGTATACCTAAATACATACACACATATGTTCATACACACTGATGTATCACACTCAAATGTCCCATCAGACAGTCTGAAGTTACAGATAGAACCTTATGGGGCAGGCAAATATGAAAATCAGAGAATGGTTTAAAAATATATACTGAAGAGAATAGGTCAATACTGAAACATCTTTACTGCACAGAGGAGGTCCTTGGGGGTATATTTCTGATTGTCTCAATGTGAAACCTCAGCAAGCACTAAAGGGCATTGGGCATGTAGCACTTAGGAAAATCAATGCTTGTTGCCTTCCACCTGGATTGGTGTTTACAGTTAATCCACCCCAAGTCTCCCTTATGGAACAATGAGACCCAGGACTTATTAGCTATGAACTTGAAAAAGTTGCTTAACCTCACTAAACTTGACCTTTCTTATCTCTAAAATTAGTCAATATGGTTTAGCCCAAAAAGCTGTTGTGAAGCTTCAAAGAAAGGGCACATCTGCAAATGTTTTAGTTCCTTCCTCATTGCCTATTTCTAAAATTGTCTTCCATACTGATTTCCTCCCTCTCTTTCTCTCCTTAACCCTCCCTCTCCCTGCTTCCTTCTATCGTGCATTCATTTCCTCTTTCAGCTTTTTCTAAGAACTTTTTAAATAAGTTAATAAAGAGGATACAGGTGTGGATTCCTTAAGTGATTTGTTATTCTTTTCATCCAACTATCTATGTCCAAAATTCTTTCCTTTTATCTATCTATTGAGAGACTGAAAAATAAAATACAATATATAAATTCTTATGTTGGTACTTTGAACCAAATTGACTTATTTTAAAATTAATTATAAGGACCTTAAAGGCAGATTCAGAGACATACAATACCATGTCCCTTTTTTTCATTCTCCTTAAAAAGGAGAAAAAAAGGTACCTAAAAGGCTTCTGTCTCTTCATTTTTATGAACACACTTCTTTCAATCATACTTTGGTGTTTCACTCAAATTATAATACTTTTCAAAAGACACTCTTTTTTCAAACAGGGCATACTTACTACTGAATTTCTGCTTTACAACTATGATATTCCAAATATGACCTTCTAAAAGAGAATGATCATTTTACAAGCACACTGGTACTAAGTAGATAGTGTTGCTTTGCTAAGGATTTGTATTTTATTTACATGAGCTCTGGCATTTCATCCTCTCCTTACTGATATCAGCGTTGGCTAGGAATTGCTGCTGGGAAACCCCTTATCTTCCTGGAGCTGCACCCTTTTACCATGCATTATGAATAATTGAATTAATTATTCAAGACTGGATTTATGTCTTCACCAAGGCAAACATGATGACCCCTTCACTAATCATCAGGCCATCTTTAAAAAAGCTTCAGCTGCTGACCCAGCCAAATGACGACCCTTGAGGTCGGAGTTTATTTTAGGGACAAGCCAAGATCCACAGGGTCTATTCTGTCAGCTGAGCTGACCTTGAGCCCTGACCCTACTGCCTTGCTTTTGAAATATGCAGAGACTCTCCATAGTGTGACATGAGCTCAAGCATTTGCCCAACTAAAATAAAATATTATAAAATAAAGTAAGCCAAGAGAATTTTTTTCCTGCAAAATGTTAGTTAGTTTGTACAATTCTTTTAACATGCTTGCAACAGGATACTAAATTCTGTCCAAACCCTAAAATGATATATTTAGTAAAAATTCCTTGACACATTACACTTGAATTTGGAACATGGGAGGAGATATGCTACTTCCTACGTACAGCCTCACAAGTCACATCACAAGTCAATTCTTAGAAAATATATTTTCAAATCACATATTTTACGAAGTATTTTTACCTAGAATATACAAAGAACTCTTGCCATTCAGAATATAAAGTCAAATAACCCAACTAAAAATGGGTAAAAGATGTGAACTCACATTTCTGCAAAGGAGGCAGACAAATACCAATAAGCATATAAAAAGATGCTTAACATCATTAGTCATAAGGGAAATGCAAATCAAAACCATAATGAAATACCACTTCTCACTCACTAGAAGGGCTCTAGTAAAAAAGACAGATTATAACAAGTGTCAGTGAAGAAGTAGAAAAATTGGAACTCTTATGCCTGATGGTGGGAACATAAAATGGTGAGATCACTTTGGAAAACAGTGTGGCAGTTCTTCGAATGGTTAAACACAGAATTACCATATTAACCAGCAATTCTACTCCTAGGTATATGCCCAAGAAAATTAAAAATGTATGCCCACATTAAAACTTACACATAAAGGCTCGTAGAAGAATTATTTACAACAGGAAAAAATGTAGAAACAACCCAAATATCCAAAAATGATTAAAGGATAAGCAGAATTTGATGTGTCCACACAATGCAATATTATTTAGCAATAAAAAGGAATGAAGTACTGATACATGATGTTACATAAATAAACTTTTAAAACATTATACTAAGTTAAAGAAATCAAAGACTACATATTGTATGATCCTATTTATATAAAATGTCCAAAATAAGCAAGTTTATTGAGACACAAAATAGATTAACAGTTGTCTAAGGCTGGGTGGTTTGGGAGAAAATAGGCAATGACTACCATTGTGTATGGGTTTATTTCTGGGGTGCTGATATTTTTAAATTGATCACAGGGAGGTTTGCACAGCTCTGAATACACGAAAAATCACTGAATGTATATTTCAAATGGGTGAATTGTTATGAAATGTGAATTTTATCTCAATTTTATCTCTATTTCTTTGGCACAAGAGATTTTACGCAACACTTTCAAAGTGTTCTTAGATTCTTCTGATTCTTACTTTGCTGGTGAGGCTTCCCTGGGCTCCCTACCTAAATATACTACCTGCCTCATTCTTTTCCTTATCTTGCTCTATTTTATTTTTCTTCAAATACTTGTCATGGTTCATTGAATCCAAGAGACATTATTCATTATAATGTTTTTTTTTAATTTTTTAATTAATGTTTATTTATTTTTGAGAGACAGAGAGAGACACAGCGTGGGCAGGGGAGGGGCAGAGAGACAGAGAGGGAGACACAGAATCTGAAGCAGGCTCCAGGCGCTGAGCTGTCAGCACAGAGTCCGACACGGGCTTGAACTCACAAGCCCTGAGATCATGACCTGAGCTGAAGTCGGCCACTTAACTGACTGAGCCACCCAGGCACCCCAAGACATTATTCATAATAAAACACATTCTGGTATTAGAAAGCTTAGATATGTGTGATTAGATTTGCCAAAATATGGTGTGTACTTCTATGTGCACATGTGTGTATAAATTGGATTATATATATTAATTGGATATTCACTGGAGGTATAGTTATTAAAGTAACTTATTTTTGTCTGTCTCCTCCAACTTCACCAGGAACATTGCTAAGTTCATCAGTCTAACCTCTTGGCTAAGAACAGTGCCAATATGTATGTATGGCATGTAATAGGTTCTCAGTGAGGATCTGTTGATTAATTAGGTGAATGGATGGCCCTAGGTGAGGACAGTTTACCATTCTTTAATTTTTTTTTTTTTAATGTTTATTTATTTTTGAGAGAGAGACAGAGCATGAGCAGGGGAGGGGCAGAGACAGAGGGAGACATAGAATCTGAAGCAGGCTCCAGGCTCTGAGCTGTCAGCACAGAGCCAGACATGGGGCTCAAACTCATGAACTAAGAGATCATGACCTGAGCTGAAGTCAGATACTCAACCTACTGAGCCACCCAGGTGCCCCGGCAGTTTACCATTCTTAATGTACTATACTTACTACCCTATAGGAGCAACTGAGAATAGATTGGAAGTGGAAGGCAATGATTTGGCAATATTTATGCTTGAATTCTCTGATAAATTATCTCCCAGTTTGCATAGCTACTGGTTAAAGAAGTCTGAACACAAACAGAGAACCTGTTATAAAAAGGTATATGAACTTTCCTTTACACACAGCCAGTACAGTGAGTAAATCCTAAGCAAAACTGAATTATTAACTTTGAAGTTCAAGATCTCCCAAGTTAGTGCACTTTGGCCTCCAGGGATCTTATTCTTATTCACTCAGGATACTTTAGACACGTAAAGGGGAACAGTGCATGCACACTTGGGTGTGTGTGCGCGCGCGCGTGTGTGTGTGTGATGGAGAGTAAGTCCAGCTTTATGATAGATAACTTGCCTTTGTAGGCACCTCTCCAATGAAACTCATTACTACTATGATGTTAGAAATACTGTAGCTGATGCTTTTAGTCTCATCTCATTCCTTTCTTCTCTAAATAGGTCCCATGTTAAAAGTGAAATTAAAAAGGGCAAGATTTTAAATTAAAACATTTAGTGTCAGTGTAGGAAGGATATTTATGAGATTTCAGTGATATTTCTGGCTTTCCTGAAATAACACCATATAGGCAAAAACTAGTGCAGAATATCAAAGTTAAGATTGTTTTGATAGGCAAACTTGACTGTTGGCTTTCTCCTGTTTCTTTGCTTCATTCCAAGAATGGAATCCAAGTAATCTCTTCCAGTTCTTTTGAGGGTTAGGAGACCTAGTCCTCTCTGTCCTTGAGCTATTTGTTTGCTAATTATTCAGACTCTGGATTCAGTGGGTTCAATGAAACCCAGTGAAGAAGTACACAAGGAAATTAGTTTTTCAGGAAAGAATAAAAGGAAACAAAGAGTTTCAGGAGAAGTAGAATGAAAAGGCAATCCTGAAGGAGATGCATTGATAAAGAAATTGAGCCTTTCCTTTGTTAAGAACCTTGAGATTTATCTGCTGACTGCTGAACAGGTATGTGTGTTTCATGCTATAAGTCTTTCCTTAAACCTTTCTAGTTTTCGCATAGAGACAATGGTATATACTCTATTATAGACACTCACCTAGGACACTTGCAAATTCAAGAAAAGGGGCTGTGGCCCTGGATACCTAGAAGAACATGGAAGGAGAAGAGGGGAAGAACCTTCTGCACCTATGTTTGGCAGTGCTGAACTAAAAAAAAAAACAAAACTTGAAATTCAGTGAAATTTGGAGTTAAATAGTGACATATTCCTCATAAAACCCGTATTTCTTTGGCTCAAGGTTGTCCTTGAAGCAGAGAACAAAATGGAACAAATTTTTTATCAGCATTTGACATTTCAACAAAGTTATCTCAATTTCAAAAAACCAGGTGTCATAGTTTATTAGGGATGCCATAACAAAATACCATACGCTGGGTGGCATAAATAATGGAAATTTAGTTTTTCAATACTTTGGGAGGGAGAATCAAGGTGTTTGCAGGTTTGTGTTCTTCTGAGGCCTCTCTTCTTGGCTTGCAGATGGCTGCCTTCTTCCTATGTCCTCACATAGTCTTTCTCTGTACATGCATCAGTGGTGTCTCTTTGTGCCTCTGAATTTCCTCTTTTTACAATGACACCAGTCAGGTTATATTAGGGCCCATTCTAACAGCTGCATTTTAACTTAATTACCTCTTTAAAGGCTCTATCTCCTACTCACCTTCTGAGGTGTTGGGACTTCAACATATGAATTTTGGAGGGACACAATTTAGCCCATAACAGCAGTACTCACTGTTACTGATTCATGACATATTCCAACTATGCAGTTGGATTCATTTTAATTTTTTCTCAAAAATTTTCCAAAATCTCAAATATTCTATAATTCTATCTTCTTGAATCAAATCTACTATAAGTCTGAATGTAATTAATCAATTTTAATCAATTCATATTATATATCATCTAGTTTAACTTTCTCACCTTTTATATATAGGTGAAACCCAGTTACATACATATATAATGAATTCCATTATCTAAGGTTAAAAAATTAAAAGCTATGAAATAATGCCAGAAATTTCAGACTCATTAATCTAGACTCTTTTAAGTCTGTTAGTTTTTTCAATTGTTCTTTTTCTATTTATTTTTTTTCATTTTTCAAATTTTAATTTAAATTCTAGTTAGTTAACATACAGTGCAATACTGGTTTCAGGAGTAGAACTCAGTGATTTATCACTTACATACACTGGGCAGTGTTCATCATAACAAGTGCCCTCCTTAATACCCATCATCCACCTTGCCCTTCCCCCAACCACTTGCCTTCATCAATTGTTTTCATCATTTCATCATGTTCAAAGTTGTGCTAAGTTTCAACGAACCTGTAGCAGAAAACAACTCATGATTCAAAAAGACAAATCTCTGATACTCCTTTTACTCCTCAAGAATGGGGCTACTAACATCTACCCAGTAAACTTTATCTTCTTGAATTAAGCTCCTATGTTTCAAATACTCAGAATCCTATACATTTTGAGAATATGGGCACACATTTTGGAAAAATTCTAAATATATTTGAACATTTTTTACACTATCCTTTAAAAGGAAGAAGGTAAAACCACTTTTATTTTTTGTATCTTACGAAGACTTCAAAACAGTATATGGTATAGCAGCATGTTGGCAGTTGTTAAAAGTAAGAACCAGGCACCACTGTGTTTGTTACACTGTTTTTCTCTATTTTTGTTTGAATGTACTCATAATACAAAATTTCTTTAAAAGATCTGAATATTGGGCTCCTGGGTGGTTCAGTCAGTTAAGTGTCCAACCTTGGCTCAGTTCACGATCTCACAATTCATGAGTTCGAGCCCCACATTGGATTCTGTACTGACAGCTCAGAGCCTCAAGCCTGCTTCAGATTCTGTGTCTCCCTCTCTCTCTGTCCCTCCCCCACTCATGCTCTGTCTCTCTCTCTCAAAAATAAATAAATATTAAAAAAATTAAGAAAAAATTCTGAATATCACTATTTAATTACATAATAATATGAAAGCCTATTTGTCTAGTTTTACCATAAAATTGTATTCTAATTAATGAAGCCAAGGTATTCTCTATGTGTTCTTTAACATTTTCTATAACCTTATCTTTGTAACAGAGACTTATAACTCAATAAATTAAAACGTATGATTTTCTGTCTTCTCTATTTAAGTGACCTGTCTCTTTCTTCAAGAGATGGCCTTTACTCTGTGTTGATGACTAATCTAGCTCAACATTGTTCCTTACCTTTGAAGTATCTGTATTCCATTTAAAGTAGACTGAAAAACAGATCACTGAATTTCTCAAGACAATTGCTATGAGAAGTGTCTACTTTTGAAAAGTGTTTCTTCCCTTTGGGTGAGAAAGAATTTTTATCTATAACTATGTCCCTCATTTCCTAAAGCAGCAAGTTAGGGGAATAAAAATGTAGTGTTTTATACATATGAATATGTGTATATATGTGTGAATATATATGCAGATGAGAGAAACCTTGGAGTAAGTTCTGCTCTCCATCTATTCATTTATTTGTTCATTTATTTAACACCTCTATGCTTATAAGCACTGTCCTAGGCAGTGGGAATTGAATAGTAAACAAAACACTAAATTCTCTGTCCAAGTATAACATACTGGGAGGTAAGGAAGAAGAGACAATGTTTAGAAAATAAACAAGTAAAATAAATGGCATGCCGGATGGTAATAGCACTATGGAGAAAAATAAAGCAGAGAAGGGAAAATGTGAGGAGACAGAAACTCTACTTTAAGTATAATAGTGAGGAAAGTGTCACCAGTGAGGTGACATCTAAGCAGATACCTGAAAGATGTGAGGTTATGAATCATGTGCACATAGCCACAGGTAGGTGTCTGTTCCAGGCAGGACAAGCATGTATGAGTTTCTTGTAGGGAAGTGACCTGATCAAGAAACAGAGAGGAGGTGATCATGACCAGACCAGGGAGAGATGTGGAAAAAGAGGTAGTAGGATTTGGGTTTCTTCTCCAAATCATAGGAAAGCCTCTGGCCGCTTTTGAGCTGAGGGATGTCTTATTTAACTTTAGTGACTGAGTACGTTCCAAGTAGAAGGAAGAAGTAGACACATTATGAACACATGCCTAGAAAGATTTCACTGAGGCATTCGAGGTGACTGCGTTGATCGAACAATTGGGGTGATTTGTATGTAGGAGTGGCCAAAAGTATGCTGGGGTCTGCCGTGTGGCAGGCATTACTTTGAGTTAAAGGTCCAACAATGTAGACTCTTTTCAGTTAATTTACAAAAGGAGGGTAGCATCCAAAATTTCGGGTAGTGGATGACTCATTCTTACCCTTTAGATGTCATCATAGAAACTCCTACTCAGGTCTTCTCTACCTCAAGGACATATATTCCCCAGGTATACTCTCCCGATACATCTTATAGTTTTTCCTTTATGGAACCTACTACAATTTTTAATTATTTATAAGGGGACTAATATTTTTATGATTTCCTCTTTTGTATGAGTACCAGGACTCATTTGTGGTGCCCATTTGCAGGAGATTTAATATTTTTTTTTAAATTTTTTTTTTCAACGTTTTTTATTTATTTTTGGGACAGAGAGAGACAGAGCATGAACGGGGGAGGGGCGGAGAGAGAGGGAGACACAGAATCGGAAACAGGCTCCAGGCTCCGAGCCATCAGCCCAGAGCCTGACGCGGGGCTCGAACTCACGGACCGCGAGATCGTGACCTGGCTGAAGTCGGACGCTTAACCGACTGCGCCACCCAGGCGCCCCGGAGATTTAATATTTTTAACAAACAAAATGTAAAAGTAAGTATCTAGGTAATATTCAGCTTCTCACATTAAAAAAAAAAAAAAAAAAAACTAGTAAACCTGTTGAGTGTCAAATGAGAGAACTGTCCAGGAGTCCTTAATATTCCATATTTATCATATAAAGGGCTATGTCTGGGGCTCAGTGCACAATGGAAAGAAGAGCCCACTCCAGAGGAGGATTTTGTAGCTCTATGCATCTGGAGAGTATCTCAGGTGAAATGAAAGAAACGTTTGCTCTTTCCCGACTCTGGAGAGTGAGGAAAGGCCAGCCAAGGTCAAGAATGTGCTGAGGGCTTGCCCTGTTACCTGAGGCTGTCACATATAGACCTGGAGAGATGCCATATCCAAGTGAATCTGACAACATATAATAACCAAGCAGAGAGAGGGCTTGGTGTTTATTTCCACAGCTTTTTTTATTTCCTCTGTGGCATGGATGTAGAATTGAAAGACAGCTAGCCTCTCATGGGGCCTGGTATGCTGGGGCAAAGTGCCGACTCAGTGGAGGCAAGAGAACCAAATGAAGGAAAGATGGAAAGGCATGAATATAGTCAGTGAGAATCAAGGAAAGGTATAATTAGCAAGGAGGAAGATGGTAAATAATTTTCTGGGGCACTGAGATGGGCATAGGAATGGACCACAGGTTCACTAGTCATAGACTTCAGCATCAGAACCCAGCAGGATACAGAGCAACTAGCTAGACCAGAGGCCAGAGCACACCAAGAGCCAGCACATGACCTGGGCCTCTTTTCATCCCAACCCAGGGACACAAGTCTGCCTGAATCACACATTCTTTTCCTTATTCTTATAGATTCCATCTTGGAGAGGGCATCGAGAGGATATTATCTGAGAGATGGAAAATGTTATCCAACAGAGGATACTATTGAGTTGGGTATCATAATAAGCTTCAAATTATATTGGACATTTAATTTTTCTACCAAGACAGTGGGTGAGAAATGCAGGTGAAAAATCAGAAATATTATAGACAAAATTTAAAAAATTACATTGTCTTCACATATTCACATTTTAGATGAGAAAATTTCACTGTCCCATTCCATATATTTATCTGTGTGATTATCTATTTAATATGTGTCTTCCCAGATAAGTTCCATGTGAGGAATATTATATTTACTGTGATACTCCAATGCATAAAACACTCTTAGGAGGCACTGAATTATTTGATGAATGATAAATAAATAAATGAATGAATAATTGAAGAATTCATAAATTAATGAAGGCACGTGAAAGGAACTTTACATTATATTTATGACACACACGTCTAAAATGTTATTGGACAAAAATGGTGGCTAGGAACATGGGGAAGATTGTGACAACACTGTCTGCTTTACCAGAGTGTAAAGGAAGTGACTTAGGTCTCAGTCATGGGAGAGAAGCCACTCTGTACTAAAACCCACATACCCTCATGGGGCACCTTCTCAGACTGAGTGACACAGCTAGACCCTGCAGGGAAAAATGCCATTGGAGCTTCTATGTTTAGCAGCTTTTGTTTCTCCACATCATTATTTTTTTTTATCCTTTACTAAGAGAGAATTAATAACAAAATAATGTATGACATTTCTTTTGTCAGAACAATGAGCAAAGGGGTTGGATGGGAATCCTCACAATTTATCTGAAAGTATTATTTCAGGGGGATTTTTTTTAGTACCAATTCTCCAAAGAAATAGTCTCAGCAATTAATTCATGCTTTAAAAATTTAAAGCATACTAATTAGATATCCATTGGGGGGAGAGAGGAAAACCTTCTAAGAAACTAGTGACTTCAAATACAGTGTACATAAATTAACTCCCCACAAAAATCTCTTTTAGAAATACATCATCCCATCATGTATATACTGAGTGACACATATATTTTTGAATTCCATCACCTATTTGCCTGAATGTGTATATAACATGTGTTAGTTCTAAATATGGATTTTCTTTTTTTTAATGTTTACTTGTTTTTGAGAGGAAGAGAGACAGAGACAGAGACAGAGACAGAGACAGAGGGTGTGAGCAAGGTAGGGGCAGAAAGAGGGGGGAGACACAGAACTCGAAGCAGGGTCCAGGCTCTGAGCTGTCAGCACAGAGCCCAAGGAGGGGCTTGACTGTGAGATCATGTCCTGAGCCAAAGTCAGACACTTAACCAACTGAGTCACCCAGGAACCCCTGAAATATGGATTTTCTTGTTACACATGTGCTTATATCAATTAGCAAGTATTTATATAGACATTATTCCAGATCTGCCCCATGCCACACATTATGAAAGATACAGTAGGACAAAAAGATGTTGTCTCTATTATCAAAGGATTATATTCTTCTATAAGAAATGGGCCCACGTGCGTTCTATAAACTAGAACATAATCAAATGTTAAAATCAAGATATTTCTACAAAAGTGGGAGAATCACTGGGAGCTTAGTTACTAGAGTAACTTCATGGAGGCACTCAAAGTGAGCCTTGAAGGGTAGACTGCTTTAGACAAGGAGAGCGAAGAAGGACAGACAACTCTGAGTATAAACAACTGAAATTTGTTTCAAAATTTGTTGTTTGTTTATTTTAAGGACAGAGATTATAGCATGTTATACTGTAAGAGCAGAACACTGGTATCAAGAGAACCATGCATAATAATGATTTGGTGGCCACCATTCCCTAGGTAGCATCACAAGACCTCTTCAGAAATTCAACAAGAAAAAATTGACCATGGAAACATGTTCCAGTTTACACAATCTGAGTTGATTCTAAAATCACCATGTCATGTTCTCAGGTGCTTAACAAGAACTACATCTGCAATTCTACATTTCAGAACGGATACTCTTCCCCTTTACTGATAGCAAAACAAATACCAACTCCAATGTAGAGGTGCTTAATGCATGTGAAGAAACCAAGGACTAATCATATGACAATTCCAATGCACAGAAAGCCATTAAACTCCCTATAGACCACTGGACTTTAAAGAATTCAAGTGAAGTAAGATGGTGCCTAAGGCAAGATTTAGTGATACCTCTCTGAAGTCTGAATGTACTTTGTTAATTTCAGAACCTTGAGTTACTAATAATATCTCACATGTGTATAGCAAGTCAAACTTCTCATAATAATCATTTGACTCAACATTATTCTTCTGTGCAAATCATTATTTCCATTTGATAGGCAAAAACACTTAGAAGTTTAGGCAGGGAATATATAATAGCAGCACCTACCTATACCCTACATCTACTCATACTATACTCTTGCTATACGTAAGAGTATTTTTTTTATTATGATGGCTATGGTCCTTCTAGAGTTGCTTCCAGTGTTTTTCCTGCTCTTTACGTGGCTGCCTTTGCAGATGTTTTTAAGTAGTGTCTATCCCTATAGTAAATCCAATGGTGTTCTGCTAAATGTTTAATAACTGACAATGTGGGAAAAAATTTGAGTACTGATTTATAGCATTTACCAATTTCTATGGTGCCATATTTTCCATTATGGCTAATATAAAGCTACCAAATATAATGCCACTGAAATCATAGTTGTAAAGAGAGATAATGTCAGCTGGCTCCAGTATGACACTGGTTGGAATATTCCTTACTTCTTGTGCCTTGTTATTTCAGTTCTAGATAAGCTGTTATGATTCACCAGGACTGAAAAAACCTGATTATCTTCTCAAGGTTTCATTTTGCCCAAGCCTCCGTCCATAGAATTTAGTAATGTTTAATTTATTATAATACTGCATACTTGGTTTCTTTTTTTTTTTTTTCGAAAGAATTTTTTTTTTTCAACGTTTATTTATTTTTGGGACAGAGAGAGACAGAGCATGAACGGGGGAGGGGCAGAGAGAGAGGGAGACACAGAATCGGAAACAGGCTCCAGGCTCTGAGCCATCAGCCCAGAGCCTGACGTGGGGCTGGAACTCCTGGACCGCGAGATCGTGACCTGGCTAAAGTCGGACGCTTAACCGACTGCGCCACCCAGGCGCCCCAACTTGGTTTCAAGCATACTAACTCTTCTTTCTATTTTCCCTGATTAAAAAAGAAAACCAAGATTCCACTTACAGCTCTCCTCCAGCCAAACTTCGATAGCCAACCCATTAGCAAATCCTAATTTCATGATCCAATTTTTTTCCTTGAATATGTTCAATTACCATTTTGCTATTTCAAATTTTTTATCATGATTTCTTAACCAGTTCAGGCTGTTATAACAAAATACCATGGACCAAGTGGTTTAAAAAGCAGACCTATATTGCTCACAGTTCTGGAGTTTGGGGAGTCCAAGACCAAGATGCTGACAGATTTGGTTCCTGGTAGGAGCTCCCTTTCTGACTTGCAGCTTTATCATTATATCCTCCCAAGAGACAGAGAGAAAGCTCTGGTCTTTCTTCTTCTTATAAAGAAGTCACTAATCCCATTATGGAGGCTCCACCCTCATGATCTCATCTAAACCTAATTATCTCCCAAGGGCCCTACCTCTAAATACTATCACACTGGGGATTAGAGTTTCAACATATGAATTTGGGACATAAACATTCAGTCAATAAACACAGTATACAGGGTCATTCTTTGCTCTTTTTCTGCTCTCCAGAAGCACTGTTTACTACTCATGTCTCATACTTTACATTGTGATGCCAGACTGGCTGTAAAGACCCAACATATATTCACCCTGTGGCACTCTTTGAGGCTAATACTGCCTAGAACACACTGTACAGTCTTATCTCCTCTGCCTGTAGAATGACTCCTTCATCCTTTAATATCTACCTCTGGTGTCCACTCCTCTAGAAATATTCCCTGAATGCCATCCTCTCATTGCTGGCTTAAATATTGTTCTGTATACTCATGCACAATTTGCAGATTCCTGACCTTAGAATATTTCAAAGAAGGATGTTTATAGGTCTCCTTTCCTTAATATTTCTTAAACTCTTAAAGACAGACCATGTATACATATACAGTATGTGCTTTTATACTTCCAAGACTAAGCACAGAATTTGGCATATGATAGTTAAATAATGTCATTAAAGGATAAAGAAGTATCTCAACATATGCATTAAAGTCAGAACAGTTGTATTACAGAGCTATGAGATGGAAGCAACAACCCAAGAATTGGCAATTCCAACTTGATTGGATCACAACTGCAGTTTATTTTGCCTGTGGATCCTAAAATATACCAGCCCATTTTCAGTATTTGTAAATTAATTTTGAATGTGGATAAAGGAGAGGCAGCATTAAGAACTAGGAATGAATTGCTCTGATCCAGTATTTGAATTCCTCACTCATGTTCTTGCAAAAAGTCTGATGATGGTATGGCACTACAACTTGAAGTTATTATAGTTATATTCCAGACATTTAGGAAGGATGGTCACTTGATGTCCTCTCAGGTTCTTAAGTGTCCCAGACAAAGAACCAGACAAACCTTCCTACTCTTAAGAAGTGGTCTCACAGGGGACGGAGAGGGAAGATGGCAGCGAGGAGGACGCTGGGCTCACCGCGCGTCCTGCTGATCACTTAGATTCCACCTACACCTGCCTAAATAACCCAGAAAACCGCCAGAGGATTAGCAGAACGGAGTCGCGGGAGCCAAGCGCAGACGAGAGGCCCACGGAAGAGGGTAGGAAGGGCGGCGAGGCGGTGCGCGCTCCACGGACTGGCGGGAGGGAGCCGGGGCGGAGGGGCGGCTCGCCGGCCAAGCAGAGCCCCCGAGTCTGGCTTGCAAAAAGCGGAGGGGCCTGATGGACTGTGTTCCGACAGCAAGCACGACTTAGCGTCTGGGAGGTCATAAGTTAACAGCTCTGCTCAGAAAGCGGGAAGGCTGGAGGACAAAGGGAGGGAGAGCTGCTGAGCCCCCGGACGACAGAGCTCAGTTTGGTGGGGAACAAAGGCACTCGCCAGCGCCATCTCCCCCACCCATCCCCAGGCCAAAATCCCAAAGAGAACCAGTTCCTGCCAGGGAACTTGCTCCCTCAGCGCAAACACCCAACTCTGCGCTTCTGCGGAGCCAAACCTCCGGCAGCGGATCTGACTCCCTCCTGCTGCCACAGGGCCCCTCCTGAAGTGGATCACCTAGGGAGAAGCAAGCTAAGCCTGCCCCTCCTGCCCTGTGCACCTTGCCTACCCACCCCAGCTAAGACGGCAGATCCTCAGCATCACAAGACTGGCAGTGTGCAAGTAGCCCAGACAGGCCACCCCACCCCACAGTGAATCCCGCCCCTAGGAGAGGGGAAGAGAAGGCACGCACCAGTCTGACTGTGGACACAGCGGTGGGCTGGGGGCAGACATCAGGTCTGACTGCGGCTCCGCCCACCAACTCCAGTTACACACCACAGCACAGGGGAAGTGCCCTGCAGGTCCTCACCACGCCAGGGACTATCCAAAATGACCAAGCGGAAGAATTCCCCTCAGAAGAATCTCCAGGAAATAACAACAGCTAATGAGCTGATCAAAAAGGATTTAAATAATATAACAGAAAGTGAATTTAGAATAATAGTCATAAAATTAATCGCTGGGCTTGAAAACAGTATAGCTGACAGCAGAGAATCTCTTGCTACAGAGATCAAGGGACTAAGGAACAGTCACGAGGAGCTGAAAAACGCTTTAAACGAAATGCATAACAAAATGGAAACCACCACGGCTCGGATTGAAGAGGCAGAGGAGAGAATAGGTGAACTAGAAGATAAAGTTATGGAAAAAGAGGAAGCTGAGAAAAAGAGAGATAAAAACATCCAGGAGTATGAGGGGAAAATTAGAGAACTAAGTGATACACTAAAAAGAAATAATATACGCATAATTGGTATCCCAGAGGAGGAAGAGAGAGGGAAAGGTGCTGAAGGGGTACTTGAAGAAATAATAGCTGAGAACTTCCCTGAGGTGGGGAAGGAAAAAGGCATTGAAATCCAAGAGGCACAGAGAACTCCCTTCAGACGTAACTTGAATCGATCTTCTGCACGACATATCATAGTGAAACTGGCAAAATACAAGGATAAAGAGAAAATTCTGAAAGCAGCAAGGGGTAAACGTGCCCTCACATATAAAGGGAGACCTATAAGACTCGTGACTGATCTCTCTTTTGAAACTTGGCAGGCCAGAAAGAATTGGCACGAGATTTTCAGTGTGCTAGACAGAAAAAATATGCAGCCGAGAATCCTTTATCCAGCAAGTCTGTCATTTAGAATAGAAGGAGAGATAAAGGTCTTCCCAAACAAACAAAAACTGAAGGAATTCGTCACCACTAAACCAGCCCTCCAAGAGATCCTAAGGGGGACCCTGTGAGACAAAGTACCAGAGACATCACTACAAGCATAAAACATACAGACATCACAATGACTCTAAACCCGTATCTTTCTATAATAACACTGAATGTAAATGGACTAAATGCACCAACCAAAAGACATAGGGTATCAGAATGGAAAAAAAAACAAGACCCATCTATTTGCTGTCTACAAGAGACTCATTTTAGACCTGAGGACACCTTTAGATTGAGAGTGAGGGGATGGAGAACTATTTATCATGCTACTGGAAGCCAAAAGAAAGCTGGAGTAGCCATCCTTATATCAGACAAACTAGACTTTAAATTAAAGGCTGTAACAAGAGATGAAGAAGGACGTTATATAATAGTGACAGGGTCTATCCATCAGGAAGAGCTAACAATTATAAATGTCTATGTGCCGAATACCGGAGCGCCCAAATATATAAAACAATTACTCATAAACATAAGCAACCTTATTGATAAGAATGTGGTCATTGCAGGGGACTTTAACACCCCACTTACAGAAATGGATAGATCATCTAGACACACGGTCAATAAACAAACAAGGGCCCTGAACGAGACATTGGATCAGATGGACTTGACAGATATATTTAGAACTCTGCATCCCAAAGCAACAGAATATACTTTCTTCTCGAGTGCACATGGAACATTCTCCAAGATAGATCATATACTGGGTCACAAAACAGCCCTTCATAAGTTTACAAGAATTGAAATCATACCATGCATACTTTCAGACCACAATGCTATGAAGCTTGAAATCAACCACAGAAAAAAGTCTGGAAAACCTCCAAAAGCATGGAGGTTAAAGAACACCCTACTAACGAATGAGTGGGTCAACCAGGCAATTAGAGAAGAAATTAAAAAATATATGGAAACAAACGAAAATGAAAATACAACAATCCAAACGCTTTGGGACGCAGCGAAGGCAGTCCTGAGAGGAAAATACATTGCAATCCAGGCCTATCTCAAGAAACAAGAAAAATCCCAAATACAAAATCTAACAGCACACCTAAAGGAACTAGAAGCAGAACACCAAAGGCAGCCTAAACCCAGCAGAAGAAGAGAAATAATAAAGATCAGAGCAGAAATAAACAATATAGAATCTAAAAAAACTGTAGAGCAGATCAACGAAGCCAAGAGTTGGTTTTTTGAAAAAATAAACAAAATTGACAAACCTCTAGCCAGGCTTCTCAAAAAGAAAAGGGAGATGACCCAAATAGATAAAATCATGAGTGAAAATGGAATTATTACAACCAATCCCTCAGAGATACAAACAATTATCAGGGAATACTATGAAAAATTATATGCCAACAAATTGGACAACCTGGAAGAAATGGACAAATTCCTGAACACCCACACTCTACCAAAACTCAATCAGGAGGAAATAGAAAGCTTGAACAGACCCATCACCAGCGAAGAAATTGAATCGGTTATCAAAAATCTCCCAACAAATAAGAGTCTAGGACCAGATGGCTTCCCAGGGGAGTTCTACCAGACGTTTAAAGTAGAGATAATACCTATCCTTCTCAAGCTATTCCAAGACATAGAAAGGGAAGGAAAACTTCCAGACTCATGCTATGAAGCCAGTATTACTTTGATTCCTAAACCAGACAGAGACCCAGTAGAAAAAGAGAACTACCGGCCAATATCCCTGATGAATATGGATGCAAAAATTCTCAATAAGATACTAGCAAATCGAATTCAACGGCATATAAAAAGAATTATTCACCATGATCAAGTGGGATTCATTCCTGGGATGCAGGGCTGGTTCAACATTCGCAAATCAATCAACGTGATACATCACATTAACAAAAAAAAAGAGAAAAACCATATGATCCTGTCAATCGATGCAGAAAAGGCCTTTGACAAAATCCAGCACCCTTTCTTAATAAAAACCCTTGAGAAAGTCGGGATAGAAGGAACATACTTAAAGATCATAAAAGCCATCTATGAAAAGCCCACAGCTAACATCATCCTCAACGGGGAAAAACTGAGAGCTTTTTCCCTGAGATCAGGAACACGACAGGGATGCCCACTCTCACCGCTGTTGTTTAACATAGTGCTGGAAGTTCTAGCATCAGCAATCAGACAACAAAAGGAAATCAAAGGCATCAAAATTGGCAAAGATGAAGTCAAGCTTTCGCTTTTTGCAGATGACATGATATTATACATGGAAAATCCGATAGACTCCACCAAAAGTCTGCTAGAACTGATCCATGAATTCAGCAAAGTTGCAGGATACAAAATCAATGTACAGAAATCAGTTGCATTCTTATACACTAACAATGAAGCAACAGAAAGACAAATAAAGAAACTGATCCCATTCACAATTGCACCAAGAAGCATAAAATACCTAGGAATCAATCTAACCAAAGATGTAAAGGATCTGTATGCTGAAAACTATAGAAAGCTTATGAAGGTAATTGAAGAAGATTTAAAGAAATGGAAAGACATTCCCTGCTCATGGATTGGAAAAATAAATATTGTCAAAATGTCAATACTACCCAAAGCTATCTACACATTCAATGCAATCCCAATCAAAATTGCACCAGCATTCTTCTCGAAACTAGAACAAGCAATCCTAAAATTCATATGGAACCACAAAAGGCCCCGAATAGCCAAAGGAATTTTGAAGAAGAAGACCAAAGCAGGAGGCATCACAATCCCAGACTTTAGCCTCTACTACAAAGCTGTCATCATCAAGACAGCATGGTATTGGCACAAAAACAGACACATAGACCAATGGAATAGAATAGAAACCCCAGAACTAGACCCACAAACGTATGGCCAACTCATCTTTGACAAAGCAGGAAAGAACATCCAATGGAAAAAAGACAGTCTCTTTAACAAATAGTGCTGGGAGAACTGGACAGCAACATGCAGAAGGTTGAAACTAGACCACTTTCTCACACCATTCACAAAAATAAACTCAAAATGGATAAAGGCCCTGAATGTGAGACAGGAAACCATCAAAACCTTAGAGGAGAAAGCAGGAAAAGACCTCTCTGACCTCAGCCGTAGCAATCTCTTACTCGACACATCCCCAAAGGCAAGGGAATTAAAAGCAAAAGTGAATTACTGGGACCTTATGAAGATCAAAAGCTTCTGCACAGCAAAGGAAACAACCAACAAAACTAAAAGGCAACCAACGGAATGGGAAAAGATATTTGCAAATGACATATCGGACAAAGGGCTAGTATCCAAAATCTATAAAGAGCTCACCAAACTCCACACCCGAAAAACAAATAAGCCAGTGAAGAAATGGGCAGAAAACATGAATAGACACTTCTCTAAAGAAGACATCCGGATGGCCAACAGGCACATGAAAAGATGTTCAGCGTCGCTCCTTATCAGGGAAATACAAATCAAAACCACACTCAGGTATCACCTCACGCCAGTCAGAGTGGCCAAAATGAACAAATCAGGAGACTATAGATGCTGGAGAGGATGTGGAGAAACGGGAACCCTCTTGCACTGTTGGTGGGAATGCAAATTGGTGCAGCCGCTCTGGAAAGCAGTGTGGAGGTTCCTCAGAAAATTCAAAATAGACCTACCCTATGACCCAGCAGTAGCACTGCTAGGAATTTATCCAAGGGACACAGGAGTACTGATGCATAGGGGCACTTGTACCCCAATGTTCATAGCAGCACTCTCAACAATAGCCAAATTATGGAAAGAGCCTAAATGTCCATCAACTGATGAATGGATAAAGAAATTGTGGTTTATATACACAATGGAATACTACGTGGCAATGAGAAAAAATGAAATATGGCCTTTTGTAGCAACGTGGATGGAACTGGAGAGTGTGATGCTAAGTGAAATAAGCCATACAGAGAAAGACAGATACCATATGTTTTCACTCTTATGTGGATCCTGAGAAACTTAACAGAAAGCCATAGGGGAGGGGAAGGAAAAAAAAAAAAAAAAAGAGGTTAGAGTGGGAGAGAGCCAAAGCATAAGAGACTGTTGAGAACTGAGAACAAACTAAGGGTTGATGGGGGTGGGAGGGAGGAGAGGGTGGGTGATGGGTATTGAGGAGGGCACCTTTTGGGATGAGCACTGGGTGTTGTATGGAAACCAATTTGACAATAAATATCTTATATATAAAAAAAAAGAAGTGGTCTCACATAATGGTTAAAATGGGAATTGGAGTTAGAAAGATCAAGGCTAATATTCCTTGACTGCCATCTATATGAAAATATAATTTTAAATTAAGTCTCTTGAACTCTCCAAGACTCAGTTTTCTCATCTGTAAATTGTAGATATGTTCCTCCCAAGCTTATTTTAACAATCAGTTTAGATAAAGCATGAATATTGGTCTAGGTTTTTGACTGCAAGCCTCAGAAAATGACTCTAGTTAAGTAGTAAAAGAAACAAGTTGAAAAAAAATAAAAGAAACAATTAATACTACTAGAAGCAGAGTTGGAAGGCCCAGTCCAAGGCAAACCTTGGAAGAGTAAGAAGCAGCAAGTACAAAGCCACCAGGAACTATCTGACCAGAATGCCATCACTATGGATAATACAACCTAGCACTCTTCTACTTCTGCATTTACTCATTATGAATTCTAACCTTCTCTTAGGATTTGTGTTATCAACCCCAGATTCAAAGTCTTGGGTAGAAACATACAGCTTCCCATGACCCAATCATGTTTTCACATCATTTTGCCAAGAGTGGAAGAGAGATGGTTACTTTTTTACAGCTTCTCTAGTAGTTTGTTGAACTCTATTTCTCACCAATACCAAACATAATTGAGGATTCTTCCCAAATAGGAAGGAAGGATTAAATTCTACTCAATAAAAATTTTGGCAAATGGCTACTATGATCGATCTATGTGCCCGTCCATCATCTACATGTACTTTTCTTTCCCTTCATATACAAGATTACTCCTTCCTTCTGTCCCTCTTAAAATCAAAATACATACTCAACGCTTCCTCAAGGCGAATATCTCAGATGCACAAGTTACCCTATCCAACTCTTAAATCCATGATTTGGGAGTAAAGCATCCTTACCCATTTTGATCTTCTCCTGATAGTTTGCAAAATATTGATTAAAAGATCAATGCAATTAACACTTTATAAAAATATAGTGACTAAAAGTAATAGAAAAACAAAATCAAGTTACTATGAATGAATAAATAAATGTGAGAATAACAACAACAACAAAAGGGCAGGGGGCTATAAGAGACACTACAGTTTCTGTGTCTGCAACTAGTCACAATGGCACTACTACTATTTATGACTCTTGCCTTCCACTCCCATTTAATGACTTTCTTTTTTTATGTAGCACCTCAGCTGATCAGCAGGATTTAATCAATGGTTGACAAAAACTTTTTTTTCTGAGGAATACAGTCTTGCCTGAAATAGGTTGAAGAGTCTTTGAATGACTGAAATAAAACCTTTTACAAGAGTATAATGCAGAGAAAAATGCACATAAATGAGTACTTCAGTAGCTTTTCACAAACTAATCCCACTTATGAACCCAAACTGAGATTGAAAGATAGACTCATAAGCTCACCAGAAGTATAAAGTTTCTTTCCAGTCATTACTACCTCCAAATATTCCCATACACCTAACTAGTAACTGTAGATTAGCTTTTCCAGTTGGTCTTCCATTAACCTTTATTACTGGACCCTGTAGTAGAATCCCTAAGTTCCATCCATAACTTCTCCTTGCAACACTGTGTTGCAGAAACCTGTTTTTTGCTTGACAGTAAAAATCAGTCACTCCAATTGACACAATGCCCTCCTTTTTCTACCTCTTTGCCTATTTGCATGAGGAATACTGGAGCATATTGGTAACAGTGAAATATTATACTTGCCAGGTACAAGTTAACTGCTTCTTCTGTTGTCTATTTATCAGACTAATGATCAAACATTCGTCACTAGATGCTAGGGGCAATGCAATTTTGTTCTAGTAAGAAATCCACTTTTCCTATTGGTGTTAATCATGTAATCCACTGTTATTCTTCAATGTCACAGGTGTCTTTTATATTTGGTCATATGAAGATGCAACAAGAATGTGGGAATTATCTTCCCTACACATCTTATAAGTCTTAACAGTTGTATTCACCCCTGGGACTCCCCCAGGCACCTGAGAATTTATGATTTTGGTAGGAATGGAGATCCAGTGGTTTATGTTTAGCCATTTCTATAAAACCTTACTCCATGAAGTAGAAGACTCAGTTTAGTAAGCCTACTACTTGTTGTGCATAGAAACTAGTGTTCTCAGAGCTAAGGTGCAAACTCCTGACATTTTTTAAAATGTTAATTGATTTTAGAGACAGACACAGAAAGAAAACGCATGCACAAGCAGGGCATGGGAAGAGAAACAGGAAGACAGAGAACAGCAAGCAGGTCCGTGCCATCAGTGCAGAGCCTGACATATGGCTTGAACTTACCAACTATGAGATCATGATCGGAGCTGAAATCAAGAGTCAGATGATTAACCAACTGAGCCACCCAGGGGCCCTTAATGTAAGATAAGAAACCATCAAAATCCTAGAGGAGAAAACAGGCAACAATCTCTGACCTCAGCTGCAACAGCTTCTAACTAGACATAAGTCTGGAGGCAAGGGGGGGTGGAAAAAAAAATGAACTATTGGTATCTCATCAAAATAAAAGGCTTCTGTGCAGCAAACGAAACAACAAAATGAAAAAGCAACCAATGGAATGTGAGAAGATATTTGCAAATGACATATCAGGTAAAGGGTTAGTATCCAAAATCTATAAAGAACTTATCAAACTCAACACCTGAATGCTCAAGAACCAGGAGTGCTGCTTTTTGAGGGCAGTGGAAGATGGATGTCTCAGTTAAGATAAAGAGAATAAATGTGCCCTTCCTCTGCCTTTTGTTCTATTCAGACTCTCAACAGATGCGTTGATACTAAACTGCATTGGTGACGGCTATCTTTTTCACTCAGTCTACTGATTCAATACCTAATCTCTTCCAGAAACACCCTCACAGATACACAGAAAATAATATTTACCAGTGATCTGTACATCTTTAGCCCAGTCAAGTTAACGCATAAAATAAACCATTACAAGTAAAAATTTTATAAAAATTATTTTATGCTACTTCATAGTATTTTATACTGCTTAATTAGATAGCTGAGGAATTTGATCTTTTTTCCCCCTTCTAGCTAGTTTCATTCAGAAACAGCAATTACATTCTGCAATAATTGAATTTCTCATGTCCCTTATGCTGTTCAAGGGACCAGCATCCAGAGCCTTGTCCTCAGTGGACTTTTGATTCCATATGAATACAACTAATATTTCTGACACTCCTTTTCACACTACATATCTCATTTTGAAAAAAAAAAAATTAATGGAATATTCACTCCATTTTATCCCAGTTAGGCAAGAAGGCAAATCTGAAGCTCTCCACATTTTCTTCACAGGTCTGATGTCTATATGCCTTTTTCAGTACTGATTTCTGTTCTTTTAGGTTTCTAGTTTATAAGTGATAGAAACAAATATGGCTCTCTTGAGGGTTTGGAGAAGGACGAATAAAAGAGAAATACATTAAATCATGTGGAAGGATAATAAGGGATCATAGAATTGACCAAAGGTTGAAATCTACACTTGAATAAGGCTCAGAATCTAAGGTGATAGCTCTAGCAGGCCAAGAATAAAAAAGAAAGCAACTTTATTTCAATATAGAGTCTATTCAAGATGCTTCCATGCTTTCAGCAAACCATTTTTAGACACAACTATCAATACCACTATAACTTTAAATGAACACTAAACATCATTTAACTTTGTATTATTTATTCTATATTCAAAGCCTTTTGTAAGAGCATTGAAGGGATAAGACTGAGTCATGTTTTTATATTCTGCCTGATAAGGGCAATGACAGAAAGGTCCTTTTCTTTTGGCCTTTGTAGAAGGAAATGAGACAATGTGGCCCAAATGAAAACACACAATGGTATATTCCACAACAATAAAAAATAGAGATGTATGATATACAACCAAATATGACAAAGGCTCCCATAAAAAATAAAGAGATAAAGACTGGTGCATAATAGGGCTCATAGCTGCTATTTTTGGACGTTGAGGTATAGAAAATAGGCCACAAAGATTAAAAATGCTCAGAAGAGGAATAACTCATTTTTAAAAATAAGTTGCAGGTAACTCTATTTTTCAAGATTTTATAGAATCATGATATGGTCTATTTTTCACTATATCACCTGAAAAAAGCTGATACACTGAGACTTGGTTACTAGGGTTTAACTGCATATTCCAGTTTCATCACTATGCATTTAGAATTTACTAATGAGATTAAAAAAGGAAAAGGAGGAGCACTTTATGTGTCATTTCCTTTCCTTTCCTTCTCTCTTAGTCATAACAAAATACCATAGACTGACTGAATGAAACAACAGAAATGAATTTTATCACAGTTCTGAGGGCTGGAAAGTCCAAGATCATGGTGCTGACCAATTCAATTCCTGGCAAAAGCTCTGTTCCTGGCTTGCAGATGGCTGCCCTCTTGCTATATCCTCACACTGAGGAAGACAAAGAGTGTGCTCTCTGGTGTGTCACAAGGACATTAATCATGTTGGTAATTCCATTTAACCCTAATCACACCTTACCCCAAATACAGTCGCACTGGGAGTTAAGGCTTCAAAATATGAATTCTGTGGGAACAAAATTCAGATCATAGTACCTTCCCTTTACATTCAAGACACAAATGTACTTCTACCTATTCATCCTGCTAAGCATAAAAAGTCTAGAAATTATACGTAAAATAAATTAAGAAGACTCTGAAAGGTAGGAAGAAGGCAGACTGGCTAGGACATTAGGATGCAAGGAATGACATAATGGTGAGCTCCCCGAGTCTTCTTATTGCTTCAAACATCCCAGACGTCTGAAACAAAACAAAACAAAACAAAAGAAGTCCTAGCAAAGAAATAGAATATATAAAGAACTAAAAGGAAATTTAGAACTAAAAAATACAATAACTAAAAATTGTTTAAAAATGCACGAAGATAGCTCAATAAGATAATGAAAAGCATAGAAAAATAATCAGTAAACGTGGAGACAGAGCAATAGAAATCTCAAGATAAAATACACTAAATGAAAAAAAAATGAACAACTCAGGGAAGTCTTGAGACTATAATAAATGAACTAACATTCATACTAATAGATTCCCTAAAGAAGAGAAAAAAAAAGGAGGGACTTAAATAGTATTTGAAGAAATAATAGCTGAAAATTTCCTAAATTTGTTAAAAGACATGCCTACAGATTCAAAAAGCTGGATGAACTCTTAATAGGATAAACTCAAAGAAATTCATGTCAATATACATAATGGTCAAAGTTCTGGAAACTAAGGACAAAAAAAGAGAAAAATATTGAAAGCCATAACAGGTAAGTAATACTTTGCATACAGAAAAAATACAATTCAAATCCCAGATGTTTTCTTATCAGAAATCATTCAGGTTGTCAGTAAGTGATGACATTTTTCAAATGTTGAAAGAAAAGAATTGCCAATCCCAACTTCTGTATCTGGAAAATTATCATTTAGTGATGAAGGGGGAAATAAATTCATTCTTACCTGAAGATAAATGAAAATAATTTGTATCCTGTAGACCTACCCAGAAAGAATCTATAAAAGAAGCTCTTGAACAACAGCAACAACAACAACAATAACAACAATAAAGTATACAAAAAGCAATCTTGGAGTATTAAGAAGAAAAAAAGCAAATGGAAAAAGCAAAATTACAGGTAAATACAATAGACTCATGTTCTCCTTGAGATTTCTAAACTATATTCAACGTCTGAAGTAAAAAGGAAAATGTGGTCTCAAATGTGCTGAGAAAAATTTTACTTTTATGACAGTTACATTATAAATGGAAGACCAGTTGACTTGATAAATTATGTAGTGCAATGTAATATCTACAGCAACCACTATAAGCAATCTATACAAAAAAAATCTATATTTGAAACACTATAGACAAATCAAAATAGAATTTTAAGAAATGTTTAGGTAGACTACAGGAAGGCAAGGAAAATAAAAGAGAGTTCAAATAAAAATATGAAATAATCATAAAGCACAAAGTAAAATGCCATACTTAAGTCTTAACATTATTAATTATATTAAATATAAATGATGTAAATATACCAACAGAAATGACAGACTGGATTTTTTTAAAAATTTTTTTTTAATGTTTGTTTATTTTTGAGACAGAGAGAGACAGAGCATGAATGGGGGAGGGGCAGAGAGAGAGGGAGACACAGAATCGGAAGCAGGCTCCAGGCTCTGAGCCATCAGCCCAGAGCCTGACGCGGGGCTCGAACTCACGAACCGTGAGATCATGACCTGAGCTGCAGTCGGACGCTCAACCGACTGAGCCACCCAGGTGCCCCCAGACTGGATTTTTTTAATGGTCTAATTCTAACTTGTCTACAAGAACCCACCCACAACACAATACGCATTTTTTTTCAAGTGCCACAAAATGTTTACCAATATAGACCATATCTGGGACCATAAATTAGTCCCAACTAAAATAGCTGAAAATATACATAGTATTTTCATTTACCACAATGGAGTCATAATTAGAAACAGAACTAGAAATCAATAACAGAAAGATCAAAGGAAAATCTCATAAACTAAAAAAATAGCAAAGTCTTAAGAACCAAAGTATAAAAAAGGAAAAAAAATTCAAAGTAATTAGAAAGAAAACAATGAAAGGCAGAAATCAGTGAATTTATAAACAAAAGAAAATCAGTAAAATAAAAGGTGGTTTAAGAAAAGATTAATACAATTGACAAACCACTAGGAAGACCGCCAAAGGACAAAATACGAATAACCAACATTAGGAATGAAATAGGGATATTACTGTAGACACTGTAGACATCAAAAGGATAATAAAGGGAAGTTCAAACAACTGTACACACATACATTTCACCACTTAGATGAAAATGACTAGTTCCTTAAACTGCAACTCACACAATTTGAAATAGATCATTTGAAAAGCCTTATAGCTATTGAAGAAATTAAATATAAATATAAATATATATGTGTGTGTGTATACACATACACACACATATACATATACATATATGCATACAAATAGATGTGCTTGCAAGAATGAGCATTAAAAAAAAGATCTATCACACAATGCTAATGATAATATTAAATGGTACAGCCTTTCTGGAAAATAACTTGTCAGTTTCTTAAAATAAAATACAAAATAAAACAAAACAAAATAAAACAAAACAAAACACCAGCAATTAACTTACCTTTCAAACCAGAAATAACACTGCTCTGTAATTATCTCAGGGAAATGAAAACTATGTCCACAGGAAATCTCATATTAACATGTTCACAGCAGCTTTATTTGTAATATCCCAAAACTAGAAATACCCAAAATGTCCTTAAATAGATGAATGTCTGAACAAACCATGGCACATCCATACCGTGGAATACTACTAGGCATTAAAAATGAGTACATTTAACAGTTTCGTTGGACCTAAAGGCACTATGCTGAGTAAAAATAGTGCCCATCTCAAAAATTCATATTTTATGATTTTATGATTTCATTTATATACTGTTCTCAACATAACAAAATTGCGGAAATGAAAGACAAATTAGTAGTTGCCACAGATTAGGAATGACTTGGGAGAAGAGAGTAATGTGAGTGTGAAGTGCTAGTATGAGAAAAAAAAATTGTGTGTGTGAGGATGGAGTGGTTCTTTGATTGCAGTGGTGGCATAATCTACACATGTAACAACATGACTTAGAACTTTACATGCATGTTACACCAATGCCAATTTCCTAGTTTTGATATTGTACTCTAGTAATGTAAGATGTAAGATATTGTACTCTAGTAATGTAAGATTAATGGGAGAAAGACACTATAAGTTACATGGGAGCTCTCTGTATTGTTTTTGCATGTTCCTGTGAATCCAGAATTTTTCAAAGTAAAAATGTTAGAAAAAGTAAGGAGAGAGTAGACAAGGTTGTGTTGGGTGCATTCTAATGTAGATATCCATATGCACAATATAGCTTGGGATAAACTGTGACTTAAAAGATGAGTACAAGTACAATGAATGATGCAATTGCAGATGAATTGAAAGTACAGGGTGTTAATAGATACCTGTGTTCCATGCATATGTTTGCATAAAAACTGGCAATTTTTTGGCAGTTTTTTATAAAACTAAGATACTTTTTATATAAAACACACACACATTTCCTTCACGTAAAGTAATCATACTCTTAACATAACTCACCAACTGTATCCCAGATGAATTGAAAATGTATATCCATGTATAAACTTACACATAAATTTTTATAGCACCTTTACTCCTAATTGCCAAATCTTGAAAGCAAATAAGATACCTGTTTTAGGTCACACTGTGTTCCCCCAAAATTCATATGTTGAATTTTAGTAGCACAGAGTGTGACTATATTTGGAGATAGAACATGTACAGAGGTGATAAATTTAAAAGAGATCATTAGGGTGGGTCCTAATCCAATCTGAGTGGTGTCCTTATGAAAAGAAAATTTAAGGGCACCTGGGTGGCTCAGTTGGTGAAGCATCTGACTTTGGCTCAGATCATGATCTCACGGTTGGTGAGTTCAAGCCCTGCATCTGGCTCTAGGCTGACAGCTCAGAGCCTGGATCCTGCTTCAGATTCTGTGTCTCCCTTGCTCTCTCTGCCCCTCACCCACTAGTGCTCTGTCTCTCTGTCTCTCAAAAATAATAAGTAAATGTTAAAAAAATTTAAAAAAGTAAAATTGGGACATACAAAGAGACAACAAGGGATGTGTATGCACAGAGAAAGACCATGTGACAACACAGTGAGAAGACAGTGATCTGCAAGCCCACGAGAGAGGCCACAGAAGAAACCAAACCTTCCAACACCTTAATCTTGGATTTCTAGCCTCCAAAACTGTAAGAAAATAAATTTCTGTTGCTTGAGCCATCTAGTCTGTAATATTTTGTTATGAAAACTCTAACAAACTCTTTCAGTAGGTGGATGGATAAAGCATAGTACATTCATACAGTGAAGTATGAATCAATGTTAAAAAGAAGTGAGCTATCAAGTCATGAAAAGACATGAAGGAACATTAAATAAATATTGCTAAGTGAAAGAAGTCAATCTGAAAATACTACATACTGTATGATTCCACTTATATGACATTCTCAATGAGGCAATACTAGAGAGACAGTAAAAAGATCAGAGGCTATTAGAGGTTCAGAGGGAGGCAGGGTGATATTAATAAATGGAGCACAGGTTTTTTTTAGGCCAATGAAACTATTCCGTATGTTGCTACGATGGTTGATACATGTCATTACATAGGTCAAACTACAGAATGTACAACACAAAGAATGAGCCCTAATGTAAACTATGGACATTAGCTAATAATATCAATATATGCTCATTAATTGTAAGAAATGTAGCACTCTAATGCAAGATGTTAATAATAGGGCTAATGGTGGAAGACAGGGGAGGGAGGGTGTATGTGGGAACTATGTACTTTCCACTCAAACTTACCATAAACTTAAAACCACTCAAAAAAACAAAGTATATTAATTTAAAAGGCGAATTTATATAAGCTATCCTCTGCAAAATGCATTTACTAACACCACACTTATTGTATGTTGAATGAATGAACTTAAAATGTAAAGTTGAATGGTCTTTTCTATGAAGAATAAAAATAAGATTGCATAATGTTCTACTTAAAAGTTCATAGTTTCTTAAACTAATTAATTGAATAAGTTCCTACAATCATTTAGAAGACATCTGTCTTTCAAAGATATTTATTTTGTTCCTTTCTTTGCTTTCTTTTCTTTTTTGTTTTTTTTCTTCTCTGTTCTTACCCTTCCCTTCCCTCCTATGCCCTCCTATGCCCTCCCTTCCCTTTACCCTCCCTTCCCTCCCTTCCCTTTTTCCCTTCCTTTCCTCCCTCCCTTCCTTCCTTCCTTCCTTCCTTCCTTCCTTCCTTCCTTCCTTCCTTCCTTCATTTTTTTTAAGAACAGAAAAGAACATTTATCTCTCTCCAGGAACTTGCAACCGCTTTTAACACAAATTTCCCTACTTGGTCAAGCTGCCAGGTACTGCTTTGATCTTACAGTTTCTTTCAAGCTATTCTCCCCTGAACTTCATGAGACATTCTCCTTTTTTTTAGGAAACTTTTTCCCCCTCTTCTTTCCTTCTTCTCTACTTTCTTTCCCCCTTTCATTTTTTATCCCTCTTCTCATCTCTTTTCATCTTGTTCCCAACAAGAACAATAATATTCCTTTACCGGGATATAATTTCCATTTAATAAACAGGGATAAGAGTGAAAGTAAAAACTTCTTGCAGTAACTAATTCTGTGAATGACTGTATCTCTGATGGTTATCAGAATGTCTCCAGACAACAAAGAGAAAAATAAGCCTGTGAAAAAGTCTTAGGAGGGAAACCCTAGAGGTAAAATATGCTGTGTTCTCAATTTTACCCCTCCCATTAAAAATAGAAAACACACACAGAGATCCAAAAACCCACATAATATGAATGAGCAATGTGTAAACACAAAATCACCTTTCAATCTATGAGACTATATTACAGTTTTAACTTCACTATACAAAATTTTTTAACATGTCATATCCCATATGATATTTTAGAAATCTATTTACTATTTAAGTATGTAGAAAGTCTGATATGTGAAGGCATTTTTTCTTGGGTCCTAACAACTGAAATTTAGTAAATCAGTTAATACTGGGGCAAGAATCATTCTGATCAATCTGGAATTTTCAGCTTCATTTAACTAGCAAGTCAAGACTGTAGAGGTTAATAATTTATGGCCAAAAAATTTGGCAGAAATATATGTATTAGAAGCAGTCTATGACTAATGTTAATACTGATATGATCAGTGACTCTTCTGCCTTTATTGAATTTTATGATAAATGGGAATCATTTAATTATGTAGGAAGTGTGACCAAATATGGTCATGTGAAATAATTGCTAGAAATTCAGAAGACTATTAAGTATAAACTATTAATCAAGGATATTCTTGAATAGTGTTTCCAGTAGTGGTCATAGGTTGTCCAAATCCAATTTATTTTTCAACACTGCTCACACTTGCCAAATAGGAGGACAAAGCCATAGAAGAGATGATGCTAATTCCCTAGATATGGGAATTAATAAATATATGATCATTATTAGTACTGAGATGCCTCCTGAAGCACTGAATGGTTTAACAAGTTAACTGCAGTGCCTAATTCACATGTGAGGATACATTAGGATCATCTGGAATTTAAAGTCACCTAAAATCAAAGTGGCACTGGTATATGTATTGGTTGGGGGTGGGAAAAAGAGGGAATAAGAGATATCTGTGCCATACTGAACTCTAAAATAAAAGTCCAGGGAGAATCATTCTAAACAAAAAAAAAAAAAAAAAAAAAAGAAAGGATGTTCAGAAAAGTGAAAACATCCAAGTCTAGCATCAGAATCTGGGTAGGAAGTTATGGAAGAATGGCAGAATATCTGACCAACTAAAGGAGAATAAGATCTCTAGGTCAAAACACAAAAAGCCTGATGGATCTTTGCATAATTCCTAAAGGAAGGCAGGTCTGGCTCATTTTATCAGCACTGTTAATGTCTTTTCCCTCAAAATAATTTGCTTGTGCATTAACTACTCTGCTTTATCCTGCTTACTGTGATCCTTTTTCTGTGAACTAAATCTTAAGCTCTCCAATAGTTCAAGAATGGCTTTCCCATGAGTTTTTCCTTCCTTATAGATTTGGTTTGGATACATGATCTTTTGGAATTGACTAAAAAAATACATCACCTTTCATTCCAAAACTGTTTTCCTTCTAATAATTTTAAGCATTAGGTAAACTATAAAATCTGCATATCAACTAGTTCTATAGCTCCCTTAATTTATGACCTATGTGATCAAACTGAATTCACTTAACCTATCCTATATCTCTGTTTTAAACTTAGGGGTTTTCTTCCAATCTTTTCTGTAAAAAATGAGTAAATGAATAAATAAATGAATATAAAAACAAATTTAAATTTCAGTTAGATTGAAGTAACATATTTATAACTTAAATTTTCTGGCATCTTTTCTTTCCATAATATTTTGTTGTGAGGGGTGGGAGAGGAACAATTATTCTTCTATATTTCACTAAAGAAAAAAAATGTAACATTCATTATTTGCTCCATATAACATAATATTTGGAAATTATTACTAAGAAACTGAATTTCTTTTGAAAACTATTTTGATTATGCCTAAAGAAACTTTACTTTAGTTCATTTCTGCTACTGACAAAAACAGTTTATTTAAATCGTAAAGTTACCTTTTCTTCTCTCTTCTAATATTAAGGCATTTTTATAGTATACAGAACTCTAATTTGGCAATTATTTTCTTCAGGCACCTTAAATACAACATTCCATTGTCTTCTGACTTCAATCTCTTCTTTTAAGTCTAATTGTTTTATTTTTCCTAAGGGTGATAAATGATTTTAAATTTTCCTCTCGCTGCTTTTAATAGCTGTTTTTCCTTTAAACAAAAAATTTTAGGAAGCTTTGTTATAAATGTGTTTTTTCTTTTATTTATTATGCTTAGAAACTTTCAACCATTATCTCCTTAAAGTAGCCTCATTTTTTCTTCATTATTTCTGGAATTCTACACATTTTTTAGCACAAAAACAGACACATATATCAACGGAACAAATTAGAAAACCCAAAAATGGACCCACGAATGTATGGCCAACTAATATTTGACAAACCAGGAAAGAATATCCAATGGAAAAAATGCAGTCCTTCAGCAAATATCTTGGGAAAACAGGGCAGTGACATGCAGAAGAATGAACCTGGGGGCGCCTGGGTGGCGCAGTCGGTTAAGCATCCGACATCAGCCAGGTCACGATCTCGCCGTCCGGGAGTTCGAGCCCCGCGTCAGGCTCTGGGCTGATGGCTCGGAGCCTGGAGCCTGTTTCCGATTCTGTGTCTCCCTCTCTCTCTGCCCCTCCCCCATTCATGCTCTGTCTCTTTCTGTCCCAAAAATAAAATAAAAAACGTTGAAAAAAAAAATTTTTTTTTAAAATTAAAAAAAAAAAAAAAAAAGAATGAACCTGCACCACTTTCTTCTACTATACACAAAAATAAACTCAAAATGAATTAAAGACCTAAATGTGAGACCTGAAACCATAAAAACCCTTAAAGAGAGCACAAAAACAGACACAGAAATCAATGGAACAGAATAAAACAGATTAGAAAACCCAGAAATTGACCCACAAATATATGGCCAACTAATCTTTGACAAAGTAGGAAAGAGCACCCATTGGAAAAAAAAACAAAACAGTCTCTTTAGCAAATGGTGCTGGGAGAAATGGACAGCAAAGTACAGAAGAATGAAACTGGACCAGTCTCTTACACCATACACAAAAATAAATTCACAATGGATGAAAGACCTAAATGTGAGCCAGGAAGCCATGAAAATCCTAGAGGAGGAAAGCAGCAACCTCTTTGGCCTTGGCAGCAGCAACTTCTTACTAGACATGACTGGAGGCAAGGGAAACAAAACCAAAAAATGAACTACTGGGACATCATCAAGATAGAAAGTTTCTGCACAGTGAAGGAAACAATAAACAAAACTAAAAGGCAACTGACAGAATGAGAGAAGATATTTGCAAATGACATAATGGATAAAGGTTTAGTATCCAAAATTTATAAAGAATTTACCAAACTCAACACACAAACAACAAATAATCTAGTGGAGAAATGGGCAAAAGACATGAAAAGACACTTCAACAAAGAAGGCATCCAGATAGCTAACAGACACATGAAAAGATGCTCAACATCATGCATCACCAGGGAAATATAAATCAAAACCACAATAAGATACCACCTTACACTTGTCAGAATGGCTAAAATGAACAATTCAGAAAGCAACAGGTGTTGGCGAGGATGCAGAGACAGAGGAACTTTTTTGCACTGCTGGTGGGAATGCACACTGGTACAGCCAGTCTGGAAAACAGTATGGAGGTTCCTCAAAAAATTAAAAATAGAGCTACTCTATGACCCAGCAATTGCACTACTAGGTATTTATCCAAAGGATACAAAAATGCTGATTTGAAAGGACACATTCACCCCAATGTTTATAGTAGAACTATTAACATGGCCAAAGTGTGGAAAGAGCCCAAATTTCCATTGATTGATGAATGGATAAAGATGTGGTGTGCACACATGCCTGCGTGTGCACACACACACACACACACACACACACACACACAATGGAATATTACTCAGTGATCAAAAAGAATGAAATCTTGCCATCTGCAACAACGTGGATGGAAATAGAATGTATTATGCTAAGCAAAATAAGTCATTCAGAGAAAGGAACAACATATGAATTCACTCAGATGTGGAACTCAAGAAACAAAACAGATGAATTTGGGGAAGGGAAGGAAAAATAAAAGTAGAAAGGGAGGCAAACTATAAGAGACTCTTTTTTTTTTTAATGTTTATTTATTTTTGACAGAGAGAGAGACAGAGCATGAGCGTGGGAGGGGAAGAGAGAGAGAGGGAGACCAGAATCTGAAGCAGGCTCCAGGCTCCGAGCTGTCAGCACAGAGCTCGACGCAGGGCTTGAACCCACAGACCGTGAGATAATGACCTGAGCCGAAGTCGGACATTCAACCGACTGAGCCACCCAGGAGCCCCTGTAAGAGACTCTTAAATATAGAGAACAAACTGAGGGCTGCTGGAGGGGTATTGGGTGGGGGGATGGGCTAAATGGGTGATGGGCATTGACGAGGGCACTTGTTACAATGAACACTGGACATTATATGTAGATGATGAATCACTAAATTCTACTGCTGAAACCATTATTACACTATATGTTAACTAACTTGGATTTAAATTAAGTTAAAAAAATAAACATCCTTTAACTATGTCATCTATGTCTTTCCCTTATCATCTGTATTTCTTTCCTTTAGTCTCTTCCTACTTCTTACTATTTTCTTTTTTTTCTAATCTATCTTCCGATTTACTAAGTTTTTCAGTATAATTAGTATGTAACTTCAGTTTTTTAAGTTAGGTAATTGTTATTTAGTTCTTTTTACATTTTCTAATTGTCTACCAATTTTCTTCCTGTATCTCAACTAATTAAACACATTAAGACATGCATCTGATAACTATATTTTCTAGATCCCTCAAAGATCTATAAGTCTGTTGCTCTTTAAATCATGTTTCTTGTTTCTTCATGAATATGGTTATTTTCTTGTATGGTGGATAGTGTATCTAGAAGCAATGCAGAATAAAAATATAGAAATAAAGTATTATGATGTCACTTTACATCAGAAAAGATGTTTGTTTGTTTTAGGAAAAAAGACAGGGGCACCTTAATACAATATCAGGGATGGGAAGATGATTCAGAGCTGGTCTTCAGTCTTTGCAATGGCTGTGCACTCTGGTTTACAGTTTTTGCTAGGTTGAGTCTTTTAAGGATACAAAATGTGGTATTTTTATCGAGCCCTGTCCTTCTTGGAAGGTCATGTTTTGTCACCCTAACTCTTAAGATGTTACTAAAAGCTCTGATGAACCTCTTAGCCTCTTACCCAAAATTTCAAGACTTGGTAGGATGCATCTAGTAAAAAAGTAATCCCCAGTGCCAGGCTATCTTCTCTGTATCTCCTTCTTCTGCATGTTGAACCCTAGTCATCATTGTATTATCTTCATTTGATATGTTCAATTATATACACTTGGTATTTTAAATAGATTCTCTACTTAATGAGAGTTTTGCATTTTTTTTTTTATTTTATTTTTTTTCTTTTCCAAACGTTTATTTATTTTTGGGACAGAGAGAGACAGAGCATGAACGGGCGAGGGGCAGAGAGAGAGGGAGACACAGAATCGGAAACAGGCTCCAGGCTCTGAGCCATCAGCCCAGAGCCTGACGCGGGGCTCGAACTCACGGACCGCGAGATCGTGACCTGGCTGAAGTCGGACGCTTAACCGACTGCGCCACCCAGGCGCCCCGAGAGTTTTGCATTTAATAACCTTTTTTTTATTACCAGAGGTATGCAATCTGGACATTCTATATTACTTTTCATGATTTATTTTTATGTTTCTAACCAATGCCAAATTGATTTTATTATGATGGGTCTACTAATGCCCAGCATAGTAAAACTTCATTGGAACTCCTACTTTTAATGTACATATCTTAGCTACTATTTTGCATTTACTTTTTCATGTAAATCTTAGAGGACAATGTAATCCAATCTTTAAAATCTGTTATTATTCAAATTGTAAGTTAATATTATTTTTTAAAAATGAAGTAAATGGTACAAATATTGGTATAAATATGTTCTGTATATTTTGAGTTTAGAGTTATACATCTTTACAGACTGACAATTTTAAAAATATTAAAATTTCTTAGGCTAATATGATTGGCTATAATATAAATGTACACAAATCAATACTTCATGGTATTCTAGTACAAAACATCCACCTAAAATAAAAATCCCACCCTCCTAAAATCCAATTAGAATTAGCTAGAAAAGCTATAAAAACCATAAAAACATATTAAGAGTGAAATACATAGGACCCACGTGAAGAAAACATAAGGCTTTACTGAAAGACTAAAACGATCTATAAATATAAAATTAAGAAAAAGTAACATTTTTGAATGAGTTCTGTAAATAGTGAAAATATTAACCCTTCACCCATCATAATGGTTGCAAGTATGTTTAGGTTGTTTGATTCTTTTACTTAATTTACCAGTTTGTATCTTTGTATCATATAGCATTTTTTAAATTCAAAATTTTGATATCATCTACTCAGTGTCATTTGAATTATGGTGCCATTTGTTTATTCGAGCCACATTGATCCAACTTTCAGGAACTCGTAACGATATTGTTCAGTCAAAGGCCTTTGGCACATGCTATTTCTCTTTCTTAATTTCTGTGCTGTCAGCACAGAGCCTGACGTGGGGCTTGAACTCACAAAACGCAAGATCATGACCTGAGCCGAAGTCAGATGCTCAACCGACTGAGCCACCCAGGCGCCCCTCAACCTATATTTCATAGCACTAAAAAGTCTCAGATGTTCTAGGAAGTTTATATAAGAGTGATATAAAATATTAATTTCATTAAGATATATAATAAAGTATCTAAGTAGTTGCAAAAACATTTCATATTAAATGTAGTTATGAAAAAGGAATAAAAGTAGCAGACACTTATAAATACTTGTATCTTCTTATATATATTAACAAATTTAATCCTTCAACACTATTCGGTGGTCACCAATATTATCTTTTTATAGCTCAGAAAACTAAGACACAGAGAGATAAAGTAAACTTCCCCTGAGTGAGTCATACAGCTAGTATGCAGTAGAGCTAGATTTTATTCTTAGGCAGTCTAGCCTCACAATCTGCTCGTAACACCACAATCTTCCTGTCAGCAAGGGGAGACCAAAGCATGTGGAGGTAGAGTTAGCAAACTGCAATCCCTCTCTTACCCCACCATGACCTCTTACTGCCCAACCCAAATCCCAGCTGTGTCTTTGTTCACTTAAAGAGTGTTTATTGAGGGCAGAATAAAGAAATGGTTAATAACACTGGCTCCAGAGTCAGACCTATCAAGATAAAATCCTTCCTCGATTCCTTGCAACTTTTTGAGACCACATGTGATACTTAGCTTTTGCATGCCTCGTTTTCACATCTATATTTCACAAAAATATAAAAACAGTACCTCTATCTCTGGATTTATTTAAAGCATATGTAAAAGAAGAGTCTCTAAGCATACATTATGTTTTAAAGTTCTCTTACCAGTTAATTTTATGACCTTCTAGATATGAAGTTTACACAAAATAAATGTGAAGAATGAAGGCAAATTTTCATGGAGAAGGAATTTACATAGGTCCTTGAATGAGGGAAAGGTCTTAGGTTTGTACATAAATTAGCTTTTTTTTTTTAAGTTTATTTATTTATTTTTGAGAGAGAGACAGAGAGAATGAGTAGGGGAGGGTCAGAGAGAGAGAGAGAGAGAATCCCAAGCGGGCCATTAGCATGGAGCCTGATGGGGGGCTTGAACTCACTAACTGTGAGATCATGACCTGAGCTGAAACCAAGAGTCCCATGCTTAACCAACTGAGCCACCCAGATGCCCCAGAATTAGCTATTTCTGATTTCACCTATTTTCTGCTGTAAAATGGAAATCATCACTTGGTTTGCAAAAGAAGAAAAAAATAAAAGGATCCTTCCTCAAAACAAAACAAAAACAAAAACCCTTCTGAGTTTACAAAGATCCCCTTCTTCAACCCGCATTGCACTTAAATGGCCCAGAAAAATAACTATTATCCCACCAGCACTCACCATGTTATTTGCCTTTTCCCACTTTATTGATTTACCTTTAATGCATAATTATCCAGTGTGTTTAACATTACTAATTCAGGCCCAGTTTAACTTCGCGTTGAATGAAGACTCTTACATTATTCTCTTCTCCTGCAAGCTATTTCTCTCTTCCCTTTTCTGATTTCCTTAGCACTGGTTACGCTAAATTAGAACTTGGGAGACTGTCATTTGTTAATGTAAATGAACTGTTCCTGTTCAAATTTCTCAGGCATCAAGCACCCATTTGTTATTGCGGCCACTCTTCCAAGCACCAGGGTGTTTTATGTGTTAATGACAAAACCATCATTCTCTATTTGCCAACTTAAATGGGACACTGAATGATGCTAGGACTTGATAGATTATAACTGAGAAAGACACCCAGGCATCTGGATAACAATGGTGTGACAGGCTAAAATGAGATAAAATGACAATAACAACATCATGTCAAAACAAAACACAACACATAAGGACCAGGGATCCAGAAGTACAGGGAAAATGCCCACTGGGTGATGTTCCTTGGGTGGCCTCTGACCACAAAGAATTTACTAACACAAAGATAACATTAAAAACTTCACTAACCTGAAAGCAGAAAAAAGGTCAAAGAACTCAAATATCTCATCCCAGCCCTCTTTTTTGCCAATTTGGTCACTTCTTCCTATTTAGGGACAACATCAAGTTAGTATATAAGGTATTTGAATCTATCAAGACAATAAGCTTTTTGTCCTGGGCTTCAACCCTGATTATGTTTGATTTTTTTCAAAAGGAATTTTCATTTTAATTGGGGTCTAACCAAAACCTCTGACAAACTGAAAGGAATGTAATAGTAATAGTGGGAATTTTAGTCTATTGCTCATGTGGCTTCAGGTTATATAACACAAGAAAAAAGGGAGAAAGTGCTGCTTTAGATATGGCAAGGCTGCTGATAATTTCTCACTTCAAAATAAATAAACAGCTGCCCAAAAAATCTTCAAGTTTTTGTTTTTGTTCTTTGTAGAGATGACATATAAGAATTAAAATAAATGTCCTACATGTCCATAATAGAAAGCAGAAATTCTTTGGGAGAGGTTTCCATTCTATTTTGAAGATTTTTATAATCTGTGAAACAATGTTATATACATTTACCTAATAATTACTCTTCATGTATAAATTTGAAATTGTTATTTTTAAGCATGAACAATCTGAAAGAAAAGTGAATAACAAGCATATAACTGCTTCTAATATATATATATATAGTCTCTGAGGCCAGCTTGAACCACAGGCTTATAAAGTCATTATGTTCTGTCTGTGATTCCCCTTCTGTGGCAATCAAAACTTTTAGACAGCCCAACACAAAACAGAGCAAAAGGGATGAAAAGGAATGTCCTGTTTCCACCAAAGATGACAAGCAATGGGAACCAGTAACAAAACTGGGGTAACAAACTGAGAATAAATGGCAGAGATACTCAAAGCGGTGCTGAGCTCAGGCTTATCGCATTGGCATAGAACCATGAAGCCATGAACAGCAAGGCACAAGGGACCTTTGTGGATATCTCACTTGGTCAAAGGCTAGAGGCTCTGGTGACAGGCAATGCAGACCATGTCTCAGTGGAGCCTCCAAGAAAACTATGGAAATAAAGATGATCCAAATAAGAACAAATGGGCTGTTTATTTAGAGCTTGTTGTAACAAAAATGTCAGCTACCATCACTTGCATTTGGTGGAGCTATTCAAAGGTATGTAGGGGAATGGGAAAACTTGATGGTAAAAACAAGGGAAGGATTCAGGAATGCTCTAATTAGGCATTGATGGTATTGGGAAGGTGGAGATACAGTGTCCTATGTGTTTGGGGAAATTAAGTGACTTTCTCCGGTTGCCCCTGAGTTGGGAACAGGGACAAATAATAGGAAGACTGGAAGTTGTTGACTGGTAATGTCCTGACCATTCAGGGCCAATTTTTGCAGAGGTGGTGGTGTAGTTTTTCAGCAGGTTGCCAGAGAGGTTGCAGTCAGGGTTTTATTTTCATATGTGTGCTGGCCATTTGAATATTCAGTCTCTCATAATTGTCAAGTAATTCCCATATTAAAGTGATGAACAATATTGAACTTTACCCAAGCCCTGTGAATCTGGAATACAACATCAGTTTAAAAAAAAAAAAAATCGGGGCGCCTGGGTGGCGCAGTCGGTTAAGCGTCTGACTTCAGCCAGGTCACGATCTCGCGGTCCGTGAGTTCGAGCCCCGCATCGGGCTCTGGGCTGATGGCTCAGAGCCTGGAGCCTGTTTCCGATTCTGTGTCTCCCTCTCTCTCTGCCCCTCCCCCGTTCATGCTCTGTCTCTCTCTGTCCCAAAAGTAAATAAAAACGTTGAAAAAAAAAATTAAAAAAAAAAAATCCCCTAATTCTTTGTGTTCCAGAAACAGCTTAAAGCAAAGAACCATCCTTCCCCATATGACTTAGTTAAGATTTATGCATGCTCCCCTTTACCAATGAGAAGGCCAATGACTCTCCAAATTCCCATTCGGTGCCTAATATTGATTAGCTGAATTGTTTGTATCCACTGGACCAATCTGGACAAAATACCTGCTACCTTGACTTGATCACAGCTTAGTTAAGGTTCTCTCCATCTTCAGTCCCATGAGATTCACTCACCCTGACTCTCACCGGCTATACAGCCAAGCAGAAACTGACTTCAGGAGGAAACACCCCTTCATCAACCATGGTTCACCATTTCATCCTACTTTCCCACAGCCAGTTCTTCATAGACTTACTCACTTCTCCCTGCTCTCTTTCTCTCTGCTCTTTTTCTGACTGACCTTTGAAATCCTTGCTTGTGATCTTATGGTGGAAATATTCTTCTTATTGCAATAGTTCCTTCCCACCGTCACCCCTACTTTGCAAGTACCTTTCTCTCCACTTGCTATAATCAAATTGATTCTGCATTTCATTTTTATGTGACATTTTGCAGTTTACTTTTTGTTTTGTTTTGTTTTACATTTTGCAGTTTAAAAATCTTCAGAATAACTTGATTTAACTCCATCACAGGGAAATCTGCATTGTTTCCTTACTTTTACAAAACTAAAAGATTTTGATATGACAAGGAGGTGATCTATCCAGCTTATTATCTGACAGCCACTTCCCATCAGCTCAGGTACCCAGCATCATGGAAATACAAGTGCTTCTCTGTCACAAGAACTTTCATCCTTCTGATTTTTTCTGAGTGTATGTTCTTATTGCTGACTAGATCATCTTCCAAGTAGGTATGGGGATGCACTTCTTCCCAAAATCTTCACTGGTAGAGGTCTTTTAGAATTTACTATGTAGTCAGAATGTTTTATCCATCAATAGGAGATGGAAAAGGCAGAAACTGTAGGAGGGATGGGAGAGGCACAAGAGGAATTTTTTGAACTACAAATGGCGGCTATCATAGCTCTGATTTTGAAGTATAACTGAAAATCATTTAGCCTAAGTTGTATTTGCTAGAGGCAAATATCTTTGACAGAGTAAATCCTGTAAAGTGGCAAAATAAATACAATGAGATCACAGTGTGGTGATAAGAGAAGGGCTCAAAGGAAAATCAAATGACAACATAATCAGCTTAAGTAATGGGGCCAAAGGTCTATTCCTTATCTGAAAATATCATAAATTCTCTGGCCTCCCATCAAAATTATTGCTTTATCGCTCACCTTTGGTACATTTCTCCATCTTTTGTTCCATTTCTGTTAAACTACTGTCATTAACATGTCACAAATGTAAACTAAATGTAAATGTAAAATGTAAAATGTAAAATGTAAACTAAAAGTAAACTCTATCAACCATTTTATAATCTATGTAGGGAAAACAATAAGGATAAGGCTGTGGAAGAGCTACTTACTAATCTAGTTACAGATGCCATACACATAATAAGAGTGGACATAATTATTAATTTTTAAATATACTCCAATATTAATCCATGCTATATGTTGTTTTTGTTTTGTTTTGTTGTTTTTACTGTAACCGGATTAACATCAAAAAATAATTCACAGAAGCAGGCTTTGAAGGATGATGTGATGCTAAGAAATGGAAATACAATGTAATTTATTTAGGTAATTCCGTGAGGTGTAGGTGGAAAATTGAGAGGTGCCAGCAGGTCTAGAATAAGATACAGAAGGAAAAGTAGATTCCAAAATGGATAGCAGTATCTCATTGCTGGGAGCCCTTTATGTCTCCTGTCCTCAATTGTGATATATCACTCTTTATCTAACATATTATGCTGGATGCTTAAGACATTTATTTTCTCACATTGGCTATAAAAATGATCAAGGCTAACTTTTCTTCCTAGTACTATTTGAATTTAGATCCATTTGTTATGATATATAGTGCTTTCCCTTAATTGCAGTCTTTTTTTTTTGATCCAAGATGTGTTTAGAAGTATGTTATAAAATTCTCAAGTGTTTCAGAAATTTTTGTCATTATTATTGCTATTTATGCTTACTTTTAGTTAATAAATTAAGTCCAGAGGTTAAACATTATGTTATCATTACTGTTTGAAATTTAATTTTCCTTTGTGGTCTATCTAAATGTGTTTTTGTATTTTTTTTTCAAAGAATGCGACTGACACTTGAGAAGAACATAAATGTTTTCTTTGTTGGTTAAATAATGCTATTCTTTATGTTATTTATATCTTTTCTGTTTCTACCACTGTTTGTCTGCTTGAATTTTGTTGAATCTGAGAAAAAGATGTTTATCTGCTCCTACTTTTTTTATCAATGTTTTCTTTATTTTCATGAAGTTAGTTCTTTAAATGTTATATGCAATAATTTGATATATGAAAGTTCAAGAACATATAATCATTAATTTTGGATTATTTATTTTTATATAAGCAGTTAACCTTTTAAGTTCCAATCTGTCATTTATTTTGAGGATATGTATATATGTACACAGTCCAAATAATTGAAAAAATCGTATTTTAGCAATTATTTGAAATATTTGCTTGTTTTCTACTATATAATCACGTCTTATTTATACTACTAATATTCTGGGCTCTCTTCTACCCTACTGATTTAACTGGCTAATTTATAACAGTGCCCTGCCATTTGGATTAATGTAACTTTAAAATATATTTTAATATTAGGCAAGGCATATCTCCCTTTTTAGTTACCTTTTTTCCATATTTTTTTGCCTTTTCTCTCATTTTTATATTTAGTTAAACTTAGAATAACTTTATCAAGTTGCAAAGAAAATTCAGTGGGTTTATGAACTATATTATACTGAGCTGGTATTTTTATCAAGCCACAAACTCTTTCTCAGACTTTGGGTTCATACTGAGTTTGAATTCTGTGTGGAAATAAATGAAAGGCACCCAAAAGAGAACAAAGACTATTATTTAGAGCTTGCTATATAACAAGGCAGTCAGCTATCATCACTTGCATTTGGCAGAGACTCTAAAGCAGGCAGAGGAGTGGGAAAGCTGAATATTATAGAGAAGGCTTTGGTTATGCCTTAATTGGAGGATGTTGGCAGGCACTGTTGGTGGGACCATAAAGTGGTACAGCCATTAGGAAAAACGGTATAGAGGTTTCTTAAAAAATTAAGGTCCAGCAACCCACTTCTGGGTATATATCCGGAAGAATCTAAAGGAGGATCTTGAAGACATATTTGCTCATCCATTTTTACTGCAACATATTCACAATATCCAAGTCGTGGAAGCCACCAAACTATCCATCAACAGGTGAAGTGATAAAAAAAAAAAAATGTGGCATACACATACGATGGAAAATTATGCAGCCTTAAAATGGAAGGAAATCCATTTTACATACTACAATGTGGATGAAACTTGAGGACAGTATGCTAAATGAAATAAGCCAGTAACAAAACAGCAAATACTCTATGATTCTACTCACATGAAGCATCTAAAGTAGTCAAGATTACAGAAACGGAAAGCAGAAGGTGATTGACAAGGGCTGGGGGAAAGAGAGAGGGAATTGGTGTTTAGTGGACATAGAGTTTCAGTGTTGCAAAATGAAAAAGTTCTAAAACTCTGTTGTACAGCAATATAAATATACTCAACACTGGTGAATGATAAACTTAAAAATAGTTAAGGTATAGGGGCGCCTAGGTGGCTCAGTCGGTTAAGTGTCTGATTCTTGACCTCTGGTTCTGGTCATGATCTCACAGTTTGTGAGATCAAGCCCTGCATCTGTGTTGTCAGTGCAGAGCCTGCTTGAGATAAGCTCTCCTTCTGTCTCCTCCTCTCTCTGTCCGTGCTCTCTCTCTCTCCAAATAAAATAAACTTAAAAAAAAAAATTGAGCACCTCCCATCCTTGCCACTATCACCATCCTTGTCTCAGTCACTATTACTCCTGGTTTGGATCATGGTGGTAGCCTTGAAACACATTTTTCTGCTTTTATTCAGATGACTTTTATGCAGAACCAACTTTATCACATTCTAAGTGCCAAAATCTTTCTTTACGGGGAAATTCTGGAAGGACAGCCATCAGTAAGAAAAAATTCTAGGATATGCAATATCATCCCCATTATTGGATATTCTGTGGAGAGTTAAAAAATACAGCTAGATAGAAAATCAATGAGAGGGATAATAATTGGATTAGGAAGTATTGTAGACTATAAATTTGAAAATAAAATGCAATAGATTTTACAAACAATAAGAATGTCATTTCCTAATAAACTTATTAATATACTATAAATCTTTAATTAGAATAATAATGAAAAAGTTATAAATAATTGACATTTAAAGATCTCCAAGATATATATTTTAAGTGGAAAGGTATACAACAGTATAAATATCATATTATCAAGTAAAATTTATCTATACTCTTTGTTTCTTATGTTGGCATTGTCTGGTATTGCCACCATGGGTCTAGCCTCATAGAAATAAATACTCAGGATAAAACATACCTTGAAATTGTCAATGGATTTTTTTTCAATGCCAATTCAGTTTATTGAAAGACCATGGTCTTTTACTTAAAAAAAATAATTTTCTTAAGTTTAAAATTTTTCCTGGAAAAAATTCCTTTCATCTCAATTTTCAAATGTGTTTACATAAAATTATACAAGGTACTTTTTAGTAATTTTCTAGAAATATCTCTTGTCATTATTTCCCTAATCCCCTTCTTCATTTCTAATATTGTTAGTATGTGCTTTTCTTTTTTTCTGTCAATTTTACTAAATTTCATCTATTTCACAAGGGTTTTGAAAAAACCATGATTATATTCTCTCAATCTTTCAATGTCTACACTTTTTTTCACAAAAATATAACAGCATTTTTAAAGATTATATAGGTTAATATGGAAAACACTTAGAACAATGATTAGAACACAGTAGTTACTATACAATATTTTAAGGATAAATATGTAAGCATAAAAATAAAGTTTTTTTATAGAAGTTGGAAAACGGATACTAAAATTCATATGAAAATTTTATGGGCACTGACTAGTAAAAACAGTATCAAAAGAAGAGAGTAAGGAGAATATAAAAGGATTTGCCCTACATGATTCAAGACTTTACAAAATACCAGCAATTAACTGATGGGGTACTTAAATCAGGACATAAAACATAGACCACTGGATCAGAATAGGGACTCCTGACAGTCCCATGCACATAAGAGAATATGGTCAATGACACAAATGGTATTACAAATCAGAGAGTAAGAAGGAATTGAACAAAAAATGGCATTGGAATTTTTGGCCATCATATATAAAAATACTAGATTCTTTCTTCAAAAAATACAAAAAAAATACAAAATTTCTAGAAAAAATAATTGATAAACCTGAAATAGATATTTACATAAAAATTATTTAGATGATATTTTAATGTCATTATGGTAGAGAAAGATTTCAAATATAAAAAGAGAAGTCATACAAAAAAACATAAGGGAAAATGTGCAAGTTTTAAATATGTCACTAATATATTGAAAGATTTGAAGTTAATTTTTGTTGTTGTTCAGCTAATAACACACGGAAAAGACAAGCCACAAACTGGGAGGATTATTCAGTGCTTTTAACTAGGATATTGATACAATGAAAAAGACAAATGTCACACTAGGAAAAAATAAATAGGAATAGGAAATTCAGTTATTAGAAAATCAAAATGACCCATTGTAAAATGTGATTTATTTCCATGGCAAGAATGGAAATGCAAATGAGAACTACAATGGTATAGCTATTTCAGATCCCCTCAATTCTTAAGAGTGAAAAACATCTGACACTATCAGTGTTAGAAAACATCAGGACACATGGGTTCTCTCATTCACTACCAGTAGGCACGTGAATCAGTAAACTGTGCAGAGAGGAATTTGGCAATGTCTGGTAAAATATGAAGATTTCTATCCTTCAATGAAGCTTTGTTTTTACTGGCATAAAGATTGGAAAAATTATCATTGGGATTTAATCAATAAGTTATGATGTATTGATTTCTTGGAGTGCTTTAAAATGGCTAAAATAAATCACTGTATCTACATATATCTATATAAAAATACTTTTAATGCTGGGTAAAATATCGCAGGTACTGTGGTTATGTTTGCATCATTATCTTTTAGAGACCATAGCAAAATATTTAGACATGAAATGAATGATGTTAGAAATTCATTTCAAAATAATCCATTTGCAAATGGGAATTGGATGGAAGTAGGGATGAAACAAAGTGATGAGTACTCTATGTAGGTATTAGCTGCATTGGCATTTCTTTTCTCAATTTTTATATATGTTAGAAATCTTCCATAAACATAAAGCTACAAAAGTGAACAATGTGTAAAGAATATATCAAATTTACATAAAATTTAAAATAAAGAAAAATGATTTCATTCTACAAAGATTCAGAGCATTGAAACTAAATTAAATTAGTTATGTGTAATTAAATATGAATTTCTGAAAATTGTTATCCAGACTATATTACAAGTGAAAATTGCATATATTTGAAAAATTGCCTATAACTATGAAACAGACACAGATATACCAAGGACAGGAAGACCAGATTTCTTACAATAGTGGTGCCACTCAAGACAGACAAGATAGAATTTTTTTCTGTACAGAAATTTTGTTATTTTTGTGTTTTTTTTCAGCAAATATTATAAATAACATGAGATTTGCATACTTACATAATCATCCAAAGAGGACAGTCCAAAACATTCTTCAGAAAGAATATGCTGAAATTACTTTTTATGACCAATATTAGTTTATCTTCCTTCACCTAATATCTTTGTAACTGCCATCACAGAGCATGCAGAATCTTTTTAATATTGCTTAAATATTATGACTTAAAGTTGACATATACCTTATCTAATGCATTTTTACTCACTTAAAACCTGGAACCTAATGAGAAAAACAGACACTATTGTTCATCATAGGATGATGATACACCTCCTTATTGGCTTAAGGACTAATAAGGAAGTGAAATTGTTCTCTTCTTGTAATAACGCCATTGATGGTGGTTTGTGTATATGAATATGAAGATAGTGGGGGAAAAGGAAGGAGAGAGAGAATAAGAGAGACATCTTGGTCAATATTATAGACATCTTACTGTTATTCAGGCTAAACATTTTATTGGCTGTGATCATCTAATCTAGCTGTAAATTGTCCAGTGAGAGCATGGTAGGGACTGGCTTGACCCAGAAAAGGTAGTATAAAGACAATATTGCTGGCATGAGCCTCTGAATTATCACTATCTTTAGGGGCATCATTTCTCTTGGCTTGGTTATATGAAAGGAAATTAAGCCCTTGGAGATTTTTTTGTGCCTTTTTTTTTTTTCTTTTTTAGGCTGAGAGCAACAATGGCAGATGATTGAAGAGCAAAGACCCAAAGACTCTTCAATTTTCCAAATTGCTTTAATTTGATGTAGAAGAATGCTACATTTTGTTAAATTATATTATGATAAAGAGAAGCTAGTTGCTTCTCAGCATGAATCTGAAAGCAAATTATTTCCACAAAAAAGGACGATGTATTTAACTAGACAAGTAATTACCTTGTGGTGCTACTATCTCCCCTGCCTCAGATTAGAAAAGAAGAATTCAATTATCACATCATTAGATCAAAAAATAATTTTAGTGATATATTCCAAGTGAATTAATTTATTTCTAGGCAGGTTCCAATGATTTTGGATTAACCTTCATGAATTTTGCTGATTGAAATTTTCAGTCAATGCCTTTACTTAAAAATCAAAATGTTATTTATTTTATGTTCGATTAACATTTTCTTCAATATAATTTTTTTCTTAAATTATAGTTACATATATTTAATTTACAGCATAATTGGATTTCTTAAGAAGTTTAACCAAATTACTATATTACTCTATTTCTAGATAATTCCATTTTCTGATTTCCATTATTTTGCAATAAGCAATAGATACAAATATATGATAAATGATAAATAAATGATAAATGTGTATTATATATATTTGAAGTATAACTATATGGTGAAGGGAAGAGAGAATAAGAAACATATATCATTAAGAGGGTAAATGGCCATAATTACACTTTTTGTTGTTTTATATTTTGTCATATTTATTTCCAGATTTTCATTATAGAAGTTACAAGTGCAGTTCACATCTTCTTTTTTTTATATACTTTATTCAGGTATAAATGATATATAATAAACTTTATGTGAAAGTTTTTACCTATATATAGGTATATTTTTTATAGGTAAACTTTTTACCTATATATAAACTATACATATGAGCTTTATATATACTGCATATATGTATATCACGTTATATATATTTTGTATATGATATATAATTGTATACAACATATAATATACATTATATAAACAATCTTGCCAATAAAAATCCCTCTATACCCATTACAGAAAAGAGAGAAAACACAATTTATCAGTAAGAATTATACATTTGTATGCATGTAAAGATAGCAAAAAAAGTGTCTATAAAGACTGAACAAAATTTCATGTACATTTATACAAAAAAGTAAAAAGTAAAAGAACAATAAAAACTTCTCTAATCTGCTGAGAGACAAGGGGACTCACTTCGTGGCTGTCTCCAATACCCTCTTGAGGGAATTCTAAGTTCATCATAGATACGTATGGTCCAAAGATCCAAGGTCTACTGACCTTGAATTGTGATTAAAAGCTCAAATCTTTTATTGGACCTATTATGTTTTTTTTTTTCTTTAGGAAACGTACTGAGGAAGAGAGAGTAGGGGGCATGTTCCTCCTTTTCTTCATTCAACTAAGCAAGCGTGGTCATCTTACCCGTATATTATATTCACAAATAAGATAGTCAACATATCTTTCTCCAAAAGTTTTGACATCTCCATTCAGAATCCCTATTACTCTCCCTCCCCTCTCTATCTCCTCTGTTGTCAAGCAACCAAATTTGCTTTCTGTTATTTTAGATTAGCCTACATTTTCTAAAGTTTTACATAAATGGAATCTTCTAGTATATACTTCTTTGTATCTAGTTTGTTTCATTCAGTATATTTATTTTGTGATTTATTCAAGTTATAGTGTGTATCAACAGTTCATTACATCTTGTTGTGGGGTAGTATCCCATTGTATGGATAAACCATAGTTCATGTATCCATTCCTTGATGGACATTTGGGTTGTTTCTGGTTTTCAGCTATTACAAATAAAGCTGCAGTGAATATTCATACACATATATGCTGTGTATGAATATATGTATCTGTGTGCACATATATGCTTTCTTGTATCTTAGGTAAATATGGCTAGATCATAAGGTAAGTGAATTCTTAATATTTAAGAAATTGAAAAACTATTTTCGAAAGTGGTTGTACCATTTTATGCACCCAAACGCAGGGAATGGAATCCCAGTAACTCCACATCCTTGCCAATACTTTTTATGTTTAGCTTTTAAAATTTTAGTCTTTCTAATAGGTGTATACTAGCTTATCATGGTAATTTAATTTGCATTTTCACAGTGACTAATAATATTGAGCATTTTTTATGCTCTTATATGTCTCCATCTATCTTTTTTGGTGAAGTATCTTTTCCAATATGAACTCATTAAACAATAGTTTATTTTATTATTGACTTCTGAGGGTTTATATTTTCTATATGGAAATCTTTTATCATTTTTAATTGGAAAATATTTACTCCAATTTGTAGCTTAACAGTGTTTTTTGGAAGTGCAAAAGTTTGGTTTGTTTCTATTTTTGTTTTATTTTTAATGAGGTGCAATATATTGTTTTCTTTCATGAATTGTGCCTTTGGTATCATATTTTAAAATCCTTGCCTAATCCAAGGTTGCAAAGATTTTCTTCCAGTAGTTTTGTTTTTAGATAGGTTGAGAAATGGTATCACAGTGTAGTTTAATCAACATGTATGTTATTAAAAACCAGACTAAGCAGTTTTTCATAAGATTAAGGGCCATCTGCAATTATTTTTCTATATACTGACTGTTCCTATGTTTTCTAGCATTTGTATAGTAAATAAATTTCACATACTATTCTAACGTTCAATCTGGGTTGGTTCCCAAGTAAATTCATACAATAATACAAAGAATAATACAGAGCAATTAGAATATACAACATATGGAATAATGAGAATCCATAATGTTTATGAAAACAATTTTTACCATCACAATCCCAAACATTTTCAGTCATGGTTAGAACTGTAAATGTAAGAAAAATCCACAAGTCATGCTGGTATGTACTGGCAAACATTGAGAGAAAAAGAGACAGCAGAAGTGCCTTCCATACTTCCAGTAACAAGAAACAATATTTCTCCTTACAAAAAGTACAAGAGAAAGTTGAAAAACATTTATAGACCAGTTAATATAAAGGCACAATGCAAAATAAGTAAAGATAGAGAGGATTAGGGCAACTTGTGGATGGAGAATAGCAGTAGGAGATGAGGCTAGAAATACGAATCACTGCAAAAAAATGGATTCTGTCCGATACCCAATAAGGATATGTCATAGGCTTTAGATGTGTGTTTGGACATGGTTACATTTTGAATTTTGGTATATTAGTTACTGCTGCTGACTGACTAATGCTTAGCTGAGGTAATTGCTGATGTTCACCCATCTTCACTGTATTCCATGATGCTTCCTGCATTAGTCTACATCCATTTCTGAGGGTACTATCTATGTCATAGGAAGCAATATCAGTACCACTGAAAGAGGGCTATATTAATAGCTGGGAAGAAGTACACATTCAAAATTTTTCCCAATGAAAAAACTGTAGGTTTCCTATAATTCATCAGTATGTATGTATGTATGTATGTGTGTGTGTGTGCGTGTGTGTGTTTATATATATACACATATATATGTGTGTATATATATATATACACATATACATGTGTGTATATACATATGTGTGTGTGTGTATATATATATATATATATACACATGTGTGTGTGTGTGTGTATACACACACACACACACACACACACACCCGTAAAACCTTTACTACGTATAAGCTCTGGGTCAAACATTGAGAAGAAAATACTTTCAACAATTTTGTTTTATACATGTGGAAAATTAGGCATGCTTATTTATATATAATACATATATACATATGAATGATAAATAAAATACATACATACATACATATATAATGTTAATTAAGATTTCTTTTTCCCATAATGTTGAAGACCAGATAACAAGAAAAAGTCTTGCCTCAATACATATAAGTACATTGAATAAATACAACAAATATGCTTTAAATTCATGCTGCTTTCAGAGGAAAGTAAAGGATTTTTCCAAGCAATTAAAAATGGAGAAGAAATTGAACATGAGCAAGGTGAGCTTGTGCTGATGCTTTTATTGCCCTGACTGAGTAGGGGAAGGAGAGAAAAGAAAGACAGGAGAGGAGAGGTTGTTGGATTTAATTACCAAGAAGCTTGCATTTAAAGGATCTTACACTCAACTGAGGACTGTGCAACTGGTGTCATCTATGAATAAGACACTGAAAATGTTAAAGGTATAAAACACTAACTATGAATAAATATGAAAAACCAATGCAGAAAGAGATTACAAGAAAGATTACCTATTTCAATTTGGGATCTAAAAAAGGAAAAAAAATCCTTATGCTAAAAATTCATAATAACAGGTTTGCTGTCCCATGGGTTTGAGGCCCAACTTATACTGCTTACATATCTACTTATAAACCAGTAAATGTATGTAAAAATTGCTACTGGAATGGTTATATCCCAGTAAATTCTTTTTTTTTTTACTTTTTAAAAAATGTTTATTTTTGAGAGAGAGAGAGAGAGAGAGAGAGAGAGAGAGAGAGAGAACTGAATGGGGGAGGGGCAGAAAGAGAGGGAAACACAGAATCCAAAGCAGGCTCCAGGGTCTGAGCTGTCAGCACAGAGCCCAACACAGGGCTCAAACTCACAGAGTGTGAGATCATGACCTGATCTGAAGTCAGACACTTAACTGACTAAGCCACCCAGGCACCCCAATCCCAGTAGATTCTAAGCCTAAAATCCTAAATTACAAAAATAGTAGAAAAAAATCTAACATGTGTGAGGATCTATAGTCTAAGTAAATAGCAATATCAGGCCCTTGATCATTGTATACAATATAATTATCAGGAAGGGACAATAACTTACCTGTGCCTAAAATTGTGAAAGAAGGAACTAAAGGCACACAAAAAACCAATATACTAACAATTCCAACTACCAACAAAAACAGCTGAATTTGAATGTATAACAGACAGAACTTCTAGAAAAGATCAATGCAGTTTATAAAATGAAAAACTCAGTTGGTGTCTAAGCAGTTAATCAAACATAGTTAAATGAACAGTTAAGGATTACAGGACTTATTAGAAGAAATCATCCAGAATACAGCACTGAGAATTGGAGGAGAAATTTGAACCCATCATAATAAAATTATGGAACACCAAAGATACTGAGATCTTAAAAGCAATTAGTGAGCAATGAATGACAATACTGACAATGTACTTTCACAAAGAAACTGATAGAAGCCAAAAAGCTGTGGATATGTTTATCCTAGAATGTATATCCTAAGAGCAACTACAGGAGGCAATCTAAGAAAGAATGAAGCCATAGGTGGGCAAACCCTCAATTTGACCCAATTTGCCTAGTCTTTCCACCATGAACTACCAAAGGCAAGGCAATTCCTTCCCACTCATCCTGGTGCAGTATCAATTAATCCCCTAGGTTTTCTCAATTTGATTGCCAGCTCTCTGAGGTCATGAAACAATATCATATACATACTTGCAATATTCACAGTACAATATAATACTAATAGGTTATTATACATAATAATTTAATTAAATACACTTGAATCATTACTACATATATATATATACACACACATATGTACATACATATATATACATATATATACATATATATGTGTGTGTGTATATATATGTGCGTATATATATGTATATATATACATATGTATATATATGTATATATATGTGTGCGTGTATATATGTGCGTATATATATGTATATATATACATATATATACATATGTGTATAAATACATATATACATATATGCATATATACATATGTATATATATGTATTTATATACACATGTATACGTATGTACATATATACATATGTACATATATACATATGTATATATGTATTTATATACATATGTATACATATGTATATATATATGTATATATATATATATATATATATATAGCCATACTCAATATTGTTTTGTAGATGTTTTAAAGGCCAGACTGAGGTTTTCACTTTATTCATTTGGTAGTAGGCAGCCACTTTTTAACATCTGAGCAAAGGAGTGTTGTAACTTTATGTTTAGAAATTATAATACTGTGTAGGATATGCACAATACCTTCTGTTTCTCTTTTTATTCCAGAGTTCCCAGTAAAATATTGGGTCTAAAACATTTTAATAAGCATTTAATGAATACTGTTCAAATTACTATTCATCTTTTTGGTAAAAAAAAATCACTGCGTTTTCAGTTTTACACCAAATGACATTAAAATGTGAATTTCTTTAAGCTATTTTTTTTTTTTTTTTAATTTTTTTTTTTTTTCAACGTTTATTTATTTTTGGGACAGAGAGAGACAGAGCATGAACGGGGGAGGGGCAGAGAGAGAGGGAGACACAGAATCGGAAACAGGCTCCAGGCTCCGAGCCATCAGCCCAGAGCCCGACGCGGGGCTCGAACTCACGGACTGCGAGATCGTGACCTGGCTGAAGTCGGACGCTTAACCGACTGCGCCACCCAGGCGCCCCATCTTTAAGCTATTTTTAATAACACAAGAAATAAATGCTGATTCTGACGAACTCAAAAGATGAAAACAAGCAAAATAAAGCATCTATAATCTTGCTACTAAAGGTAACCACTGTTCACATTTTGGTATAAATTTTCAAAAATTTTCTACATAAGATCACACAAATATATATTATAAACCAAACATGATATATGTATATATGTATATGTATATATAGACATTACTTAATAGTGCTTATCCATATACAAATGTATAACTTTATACTTTTTTACTCCATAATATTTATTAAAATATTTACCTATGGGGGGGGGGAGAGGGAAGCTGGCGGCTTAGGAGGACACTAGGCTCACCGCGCGTCCTGCTGATCACTTAGATTCCACCTACACCTGCCTAAATAACCCAGAAAACCGCCAGAGGATTAGCAGAACGGAGTCCCCGGAGCCAAGCGCAGACGAGAGGCCCACGGAAGAGGGTAGGAAGGGCGGCGAGGCGGTGCGCGCTCCACGGACTGGCGGGAGGGAGCCGGGGCAGAGGGGCGGCTCGCCGGCCAAGCAGAGCCCCCGAGTCTGGCTTGCAAAAAGCGGAGGGGCCTGACGGACTGTGTTCCGACAGCAAGCGCGACTTAGCGGCTGGGAGGTCATAAGTTAACAGCTCTGCTCAGAAAGCGGGAAGGCTGGAGGACAAAGGGAGGGAGAGCTGCTGAGCCCCCGGACGACAGAGCTCAGTTTGGTGGGAAACAAAGGCGCTCGCCAGCGCCATCTCCCCCGCCCATCCCCCAGCCAAAATCCCAAAGAGAACCAGTTCCTGCCAGGGAACTTGTTCGCTCAGCGCAAACACCCAACTCTGCGCTTCTGCGGAGCCAAACCTCCGGCAGCGGATCTGACTCCCTCCTGCTGCCACAGGGCCCCTCCTGAAGTGGATCACCTAAGGAGCAGCAAGCTAAGCCTGCCCCTCCTGCCCCTGTGCACCTTGCCTACCCACCCCAGCTAAGACGCCAGATCCCCAGCATCACAAGCCTGGCAGTGTGCAAGTAGCCCAGACAGGCCACCCCACCCCACAGCGAATCCCGCCCCTAGGAGAGGGGAAGAGAAGGCACACACCAGTCTGACTGCGGCCCCAGCGGTGGGCTGGGGGCAGACATCAGGTCTGACTGCGGCTCCGCCCACCAACTCCAGTTACACACCACAGCACAGGGGAAGTGCCCTGCAGGTCCTCACCACGCCAGGGACTATCCAAAATGACCAAGTGGAAGAATTCCCCTCAGAAGAATCTCCAGGAAATAACAACAGCTAATGAGCTGAACAAAAAGGATTTAACTAATATAACAGAAAGTGAATTTAGAATAATAGTCATATGGGGCGCCTGGGTGGCGCAGTCGGTTAAGCGTCCGACTTCAGCCAGGTCACGATCTCGCGGTCCGTGAGTTCGAGCCCCGCGTCAGGCTCTGGGCTGATGGCTCAGAGCCTGGAGCCTGTTTCCGATTCTGTGTCTCCCTCTCTCTCTGCCCCTCCCCCATTCATGCTCTGTCTCTCTCTGTCCCAAAAATAAATAAACGTTGAAAAAAAAAATTTTTTAAGAATAATAGTCATAAAATTAATCGCTGGGCTTGAAAACAGTATAGCTGACAGCAGAGAATCTCTTGCTACAGAGATCAAGGGACTAAGGAACAGTCACGAGGAGCTGAAAAACACTTTAAACGAAATGCATAACAAAATGGAAACCACCACGGCTCGGATTGAAGAGGCAGAGGAGAGAATAGGTGAACTAGAAGATAAAGTTATGGAAAGAGAGGAAGCTGAGAAAAAGAGAGATAAAAAAATCCAGGAGTATGAGGGGAAAATTAGAGAACTAAGTGATACACTAAAAAGAAATAATATACGCATAATAGGTATCCCAGAGGAGGAAGAGAGAGGGAAAGGTGCTGAAGGGGTACTTGAAGAAATAATAGCTGAGAACTTCCCTGAACTGGGGAAGGAAAAAGGCATTGAAATCCAAGAGGCACAGAGAACTCCCTTCAGACGTAACTTGAATCGATCTTCTGCACGACATATCATAGTGAAACTGGCAAAATACAAGGATAAAGAGAAAATTCTGAAAGCAGCAAGGGGTAAACGCGCCCTCACATATAAAGGGAGACCTATAAGACTCGTGACTGATCTCTCTTTTGAAACTTGGCAGGCCAGAAAGAATTGGCACGAGATTTTCAGTGTGCTAGACAGAAAAAATATGCAGCCGAGAATCCTTTATCCAGCAAGTCTGTCATTTAGAATAGAAGGAGAGATAAAGGTCTTCCCAAACAAACAAAAACTGAAGGAATTCGTCAGCACTAAACCAGCCCTACAAGAGATCCTAAGGGGGACCCTATGAGACAAAGTACCAGAGACATCACTACAAGCATAAAACATACAGACATCACAATGACTCTAAACCCGTATCTTTCTATAATAACACTGAATGTAAATGGATTAAATGCGCCAACCAAAAGACATAGGGTATCAGAATGGATAAAAAAACAAGACCCATCTATTTGCTGTCTACAAGAGACTCATTTTAGACCTGAGGACACCTTTAGATTGAGAGTGAGGGGATGGAGAACTATTTATCATGCTACTGGAAGCCAAAAGAAAGCTGGAGTAGCCATCCTTATATCAGACAAACTAGACTTTAAATTAAAGGCTGTAACAAGAGATGAAGAAGGACGTTATATAATAGTGACAGGGTCTATCCATCAGGAAGAGCTAACAATTATAAATGTCTATGCGCCGAATACCGGAGCGCCCAAATATATAAAACAATTACTCATAAACATAAGCAACCTTATTGATAAGAATGTGGTCATTGCAGGGGACTTTAACACCCCACTTACAGAAATGGATAGATCATCTAGACACACGGTCAATAAAGAAACAAGGGCCCTGAACGAGACATTGGAACAGATGGACTTGACAGATATATTTAGAACTCTGCATCCCAAAGCAACAGAATATACTTTCTTCTCGAGTGCACATGGAACATTCTCCAAGATAGATCATATACTGGGTCACAAAACAGCCCTTCATAAGTTTACAAGAATTGAAATCATATCATGCATACTTTCAGACCACAATGCTATGAAGCTTGAAATCAACCACAGGAAAAAGTCTGGAAAACCTCTAAAAGCATGGAGGTTAAAGAACACCCTACTAACGAATGAGTGGGTCAACCAGGCAATTAGAGAAGAAATTAAAAAATATATGGAAACAAACAAAAATGAAAATACAACAATCCAAACGCTTTGGGACGCAGCGAAGGCAGTCCTGAGAGGAAAATACATTGCAATCCAGGCCTATCTCAAGAAACAAGAAAAATCCCAAATACAAAATCTAACAGCACACCTAAAGGAACTAGAAGCAGAACAGCAAAGGCAGCCTAAACCCAGCAGAAGAAGAGAAATAATAAAGATCAGAGCAGAAATAAACAATATAGAATCTAAAAAAACTGTAGAGCAGATCAACGAAGCCAAGAGTTGGTTTTTTGAAAAAATAAACAAAATTGACAAACCTCTAGCCAGGCTTCTCAAAAAGAAAAGGGAGATGACCCAAATAGATAAAATCATGAATGAAAATGGAATTATTACAACCAATCCCCCAGAGATACAAACAATTATCAGGGAATACTATGAAAAATTATATGCCAACAAATTGGACAACCTGGAAGAAATGGACAAATTCCTGAACGCCCACACTCTTCCAAAACTCAATCAGGAGGAAATAGAAAGCTTGAACAGACCCATAACCAGCGAAGAAATTGAATCGGTTATCAAAAATCTCCCAACAAATAAGAGTCCAGGACCAGATGGCTTCCCAGGGGAGTTCTACCAGACGTTTAAAGCAGAAATAATACCTATCCTTCTCAAGCTATTCCAAGAAATAGAAAGGGAAGGAAAACTTCCAGACTCATTATATGAAGCCAGTATTACTTTGATTCCTAAACCAGACAGAGACCCAGTAGAAAAAGAGAACTACCGGCCAATATCCCTGATGAATATGGATGCAAAAATTCTCAATAAGATACTAGCAAATCGAATTCAACGGCATATAAAAAGAATTATTCACCATGATCAAGTGGGATTCATTCCTGGGATGCAGGGCTGGTTCAACATTCGCAAATCAATCAACGTGATACATCACATTAACAAAAAAAAAGAGAAAAACCATATGATCCTGTCAATCGATGCAGAAAAGGCCTTTGACAAAATCCAGCACCCTTTCTTAATAAAAACCCTTGAGAAAGTCGGGATAGAAGGAACATACTTAAAGATCATAAAAGCCATTTATGAAAAGCCCACAGCTAACATCATCCTCAACGGGGAAAAACTGAGAGCTTTTTCCCTGAGATCAGGAACACGACAGGGATGCCCACTCTCACCGCTGTTGTTTAACATAGTGCTGGAAGTTTTAGCATCAGCAATCAGACAACAAAAGGAAATCAAAGGCATCAAAATTGGCAAAGATGAAGTCAAGCTTTCGCTTTTTGCAGATGACATGATATTATACATGGAAATTCCGACAGACTCCACCAAAAGTCTGCTAGAACTGATACATGAATTCAGCAAAGTTGCAGGATACAAAATCAATGTACAGAAATCAGTTGCATTCTTATACACTAACAATGAAGCAACAGAAAGACAAATAAAGAAACTGATCCCATTCACAATTGCACCAAGAAGCATAAAATACCTAGGAATCAATCTAACCAAAGATGTAAAGGATCTGTATGCTGAAAACTATAGAAAGCTTATGAAGGTAATTGAAGAAGATTTAAAGAAATGGAAAGACATTCCCTGCTCATGGATTGGAAGAATAAATATTGTCAAAATGTCTATACTACCCAAAGCTATCTACACATTCAATGCAATCCCAATCAAAATTGCACCAGCATTCTTCTCGAAACTAGAACAAGCAATCCTAAAATTCATATGGAACCACAAAAGGCCCCGAATAGCCAAAGGAATTTTGAAGAAGAAGACCAAAGCAGGAGGCATCACAATCCCAGACTTTAGCCTCTACTACAAAGCTGTCATCATCAAGACAGCATGGTATTGGCACAAAAACAGACACATAGACCAATGGAATAGAATAGAAACCCCAGAACTAGACCCACAAACATATGGCCAACTCATCTTTGACAAAGCAGGAAAGAACATCCAATGGAAAAAAGACAGTCTCTTTAACAAATGGTGCTGGGAGAACTGGACAGCAACATGCAGAAGGTTGAAACTAGACCACTTTCTCACACCATTCACAAAAATAAACTCAAAATGGATAAAGGCCCTGAATGTGAGACAGGAAACCATCAAAACCTTAGAGGAGAAAGCAGGAAAAGACCTCTCTGACCTCAGCCGTAGCAATCTCTTACTCGACACATCCCCAAAGGCAAGGGAATTAAAAGCAAAAGTGAATTACTGGGACCTAATGAAGATTAAAAGCTTCTGCACAGCAAAGGAAACAACCAACAAAACTAAAAGGCAACCAACGGAATGGGAAAAGATATTTGCAAATGACATATCGGACAAAGGGCTAGTATCCAAGATCTATAAAGAGCTCACCAAACTCCACACCCGAAAAGCAAATAACCCAGTGAAGAAATGGGCAGAAAACATGAATAGACACTTCTCTAAAGAAGACATCCAGATGGCCAACAGGCACATGAAAAGATGTTCAGCGTCGCTCCTTATCAGGGAAATACAAATCAAAACCACACTCAGGTATCGCCTCACGCCAGTCAGAGTGGCCAAAATGAACAAATCAGGAGACTATAGTTGCTGGAGAGGATGGGGAGAAACGGGAACCCTCTTGCGCTGTTGGTGGGAATGCAAATTGGTGCAGCCGCTCTGGAAAGCAGTGTGGAGGTTCCTCAGAAAGTTAAAAATAGACCTACCCTATGACCCAGCAATAGCACTGCTAGGAATTTATCCAAGGGATACAGGAGTACTGATGCATAGGGGCACTTGTACCCCAATGTTCATAGCAGCACTCTCAACAATAGCCAAATTATGGAAAGAGCCTAAATGTCCATCAACTGATGAATGGATAAGGAAATTGTGGTTTATATACACAATGGAATACTACGTGGCAATGAGAAAAAATGAAATATGGCCTTTTGTAGCAACGTGGATGGAACTGGAGAGTGTGATGCTAAGTGAAATAAGCCATACAGAGAAAGACAGATACCATATGGTTTCACTCTTATGTGGATCCTGAAAAACTTAACAGGAACCCATGGGGGAGGGGAAGGAAAAAAAAAAAAAAAAGAGGTTAGAGTGGGAGAGAGCCAAAGCATAAGAGACTGTTGAGAACTGAGAACAAACTGAGGGTTGATGGGGGGTGGGAGGGAGGAGAGGGTGGGTGATGGGTATTGAGGAGGGCACCTTTTGGGATGAGCACTGGGTGTTGTATGGAAACCAATTTGACAATAAATTTCATATATAAATAAAAAAAAATAAAAAAAAATAAAGTTGTTAAAAAAAATATTTACCTATCAATCAGTAACAGTATACTTTCATTTTAAGTGCTTAGTTATTTTATAGGCATGTTATAACTATCAAACTGATGATTTCATGGACGTTAAGTTCCAATTTTCCCCACTCTTATGAAAGTTTTGAGACATTTTTATTTCATAAACATTATATTTCCAAGTCATCATAAAATTTTCTTAGAATATATTCTAAAATTGAAATTTCCAGGTTAAATTGTATGAGCATTAGTAAAGCATGAACAAAATTTTGAAGCCATTTTTATTCTTAAGAGCAGGTAGAAATTCTAGAGATGAAGGATTCTACCACTGGCAAATAAAAACTCAAGATTTTTGGGGCACCTGGGTGGCTCAGTCGGTTAAGCAGCCGACTTCAACTCAGGTCATGAGCTCGCGGTCCGTGAGTTCTAGCCCCGCGTCGGGCTCTGTGCTGACAGCTCAGAGCCTGGAGCCTGTTTCAGATTCTGTGTCTCCCCCTCTCTGACCCTCCCCCGTTCATGCTCTCTCTCTCTGTCTCAAAAATGAATAAATGTTAAAAAAAAATTTTTAAAAAAATGTTTAAAAAAAACATTTAAAAAACATTTTTTAAAAAAAAACTCAAGATTTTTTTTCTATATCAAGTTATTCCTAAAATGTATTTCAATTTTGAACTCTACTCCTTTCAAAGAACATCTGCAAATTTTCCACATTTATAATTTCTCATTGATTGAACAAAATTGGTAATAATTTGTTTTCAAAGCTATATTAGATTATTTTCTAACTATCACGTTCTATGATTATACATCTGAGAGTCTGGTATGTTTCTCTTTTTTTTTTTCTCTAACTGAATTCGGATATGGTATAATTTTTAGACCTGCCTCAAGAAAATCAAACAAAAATGTCCTTGGCATTTGTTAACTTAGCATAGACCTTATCATCTCTGAGAATGAATTAAAAATGCTTTATATTGGCTTTTCTTGGTTTAAATAATAACTACTATCCTAATCAAACAGAGCCATTTCACTTAGAAAGAAGCTAAAAGAAATTGCATCCAAAAAGCTGGATTTATTTAAAAGAAAAAAAAAAGGACGAATTTTGTATTTATTCAGTTAACCACTTACTGAAGTATGCTGTTTTATTTTAATCTAATGGTATTTCACCTTCTTTCTCTTTTTGTCCTGAACGAGGCAATTATTACCCCAGATTGCTACATGGCCTGGGAGCACCAGGAAGACTCTGAACACCTCACTTCTCTACCACAAGATCACACTCAACAGCTTATTAAGATTCTAGTATAGCACCAATGACTAACGTGCAGCAAAGGCCTGGAATTTACTTCCAACTCATTTAATTACAGAAATCAATGAACTCCTGGAGCTGTACCAGGTGAGAGAAAATGAACCTGGCCCAAATGACATTTCGTTTGTGCTATCAAGATAGTTCAAGCAACCTTGCTTTAAGAAACTACTACAATCCACAAGACCTCAAATTGGTAAAAATGATGAGAACAAAAATGTCTGAAATATTTGCTATTGAATAAAATATATGACCCAGGTTTGCAATTATATTAAGTTAAAATGAAGTAAAACTTTTTTGACCATAATTCATAGTAAGAAATATAGTTTACATTACAATTTATTACACACACACACACACACACACAAACAGTAATAATCAAGAAGGGTTTCTGAAGAAGATATAAAAAAAAGTATCAGGTAGCCTGGTGTCTGGCATGTGGCGGATTACCTCAGTAAGTGCTATATACTAAATTATTCTAGAATCAAATCTAGAAATATGCTCGTATGTGTGATTTCACTACAAGGTATAAAGGGGAAATTTTTTTAAGGCAGCTAAAATATCTGAATCCCAGACAATTACAAACTGACTGAGAAGGAGCAAAAAAGGGCATGATAGCTGGCAAATAAGTATACAGAAAGCTCACATGTATTTAGAAAAAAAACAAAGACAGTGAGCTAGGGTGGTATCATAAGAAGTAGCCTTTGGACTGAGTGGCTAAAGAGAAGGAAAAGAGGAGAGCTTTGAGGATTAGAGAGAGATCAAGAAGTAAAAGGCAGAGTTTTGTAATAGCAGCAGTGAAAACAGGAGAAAGAGAAGCAAAGATTTTATATCCTGTTAATTAGCCTTCATAGTTTTCTTCCTGATAAAACAGAATGATGACTCTCACCTTTTAGAGTCAGTGACTCTTAAAATTTTTTAATGCTTTAATATTAAGAAATGAAGCACTTTGCACAGGGTAATTTGTCAATAGCATTAACATTACAGTTATTGTCCTTCTTATCTGTATATACATAGTACAGTCATATTGCTCTAGTTATTTTGCTTATCTCTCCATTATTAGGCCCTGAACATGTACTCCACTTCATTGCTGCAATTACAGTGTTTGCCAAAGCAATAGTATTTCTGTAGAAGATCACTCTTATCATTCAACATGAACTAATTTCCTCGGAGATAAATGGAAATTACCTTCCAATAGATGGTGGATGTCCAATAATTACCCTTCAGAGCCATATTGATTCATATATTAAACCCTTCCTTGTAATTTTTCTCCATATTCCCTCCCTCCCTCTCTCTTTCCTTCTTCCCTTCCTTCTTCCCTTCCTTCTTCCCTTCCTTCCTTCCTTCCTTCCTTCCTTCCCTCCTTCCTTCCTTCCTTCCTTCCTTCCTTCCTTCCTTCCTTCCTTCCTTCCTTCTAGTAGTAGCATTCTTTCCATCACTCACACTACCTATCTTGGATAAATTGTCACTGCAGGGGAACATGGGCATGGCAGGAGTCCTGTGACCTCGAATAAAATAGAAATGACAATCTGAACTATGGACAGTGGCACATATGTGCTATCCCAATAGTATAATCACATAAAGTGCTTTACTTTTTGGTTTCCTTCATTAAATGCATCTAAAAATTATTTTGATTTTGGAGTTTTGTCGAAAGATGGCAGCATAGGAGGACGCTGGGCTCACAGCATCCTGCTGATCACTTAGATTCCACCTACACCTGCCTAAATAACCCAGAAAACCACCAAAAGACTAGCAGAACAGAGTCTCTGGAGCCAAGCGCAGATGAGAGGCCCATGGAAGAGGGTAGGAAGGGCTGCAACGCAGTGCGTGCTACACGGACTGGCGGAGGGAGCTGGGGTGGAGGGGTGGCCCGCCGGCCAAGCAGAGCCCCCGAGTCTGGCTGGCAAAAGCGGAGGGGCCGGACGGAGTGTGTTCGGACAGCAATCGGGACTTAACATCTGGAAGGTTATAAGTTAACAGCTCTGCTCAGAGAGCGAGAAGGCTGGAGGACAATGGGAGGGAGAGTTGCTGAGCCCTGGGACGACACAGCTCAGTTTGGCGGGGAACAAAGGGGCTCGCCAGCACCATATCCCTTGCCCATCCCCCAGCCAAAATCCCAAAGGGAACCGGTTCCTGCCAGGGAACTTGCTTGCACCACGCAAACACCCAATGCTGTGCTTCTGTGGACCCATCCCTCCAGCGGGTCTGACTCCCTCCCGGTGCCACAGGGCCCCTCCAGAAGTGGATCTCTGAAGCAGAAGTGAGCTGAGCCTGCCCCTCCTGCCCCTGAGCACCTTGCCTATCCACCCCAGCTAATACGCCAGATCCCAAGCACCACAAGCCTGGCAGTGTGCAAGTAGCCCAGAGGGGCCAGGCCACCCCACAGTGAATCCCACCCCTAGGAGAGAGGAAGAGAAGGTACACACCAGTTTGATGCGGCCCCACCCACCAACGCGAGTTATTCAAGACAGCACAGGGGAAGTGCCCTGCAGTTCCGCACCACTCCAGGGACTATCCAAAATGACCAAATGGAAGAATTCCCCTCAAAAGAATCTCCAGGAAATAACAACAGCTAACGAACTGATCAAAAAGGACTTAAACTATATAACAGAAAGTGAATTTAGAATAATTGTCATAAAATTAATCGCTGGGCTTGAAAACAGTATAGAAGATAGCAGAGAATCTATTGCTACAGAGATCAAGGGACTAAGGAATAGTCAGGAGGAGCTAAAAAATGCTATAAACGAGCTGCAAAATAAAATGGAAATGACAATGGCTCGAATTGAAGAAGCAGGGGAGAGAATAGGTGAACTAGAAGATAAAGTTATGGAAAAAGAGGAAGCTGAGAAAAAGAGAGATAAAAACATCCAGGAGTATGAGGGGAAAATTAGAGAGCTAAGTGATGCAATAAAGAGAAATAATCTACGCATAATTGGTATTCCAGAGGAGGAAGAGAGAGGGAAAGGTGCTGAACGTGTACTTGAAGAAATAATAGCTGAGAACTTCCCTGAACTGGGGAAGGAAAAAGGCATTGAAATCCAAGAGGCACAGAGAACTCCCTTCAGACGTAACTTGAATCGATCTTCTGCACGACATATCATAGTGAAACTGGCAACATACAAGGATAAAGAGAAACTTCTTAAAGCAGCAAGAGATAAACGTGCTCTAACATATAAAGGGAGACCTATAAGACTCGTGACCGATCTCTCTTCTGAAACTTGGCAGGCCAGAAAGGAATGGCAGGAGATCTTCAATGTGATGAACAGAAAAAATATGCAGCCAAGAATCCTTTATCCAGCAGGTCTGTCATTTAGAATAGAAGGAGAGATAAAGGTCTTCCCAAACAAACAAAAACTGAAGGAATTCGTCACCACTAAACCAGCCCTACAAGAGATCCTAAGGGGGATCCTGTGAGACAAAGTACCAGAGACATCGCTACAAGCATAAAACATACAGATCACAATGACTCTAAACCCATATCTTTCTATAATAACACTGAATGTAAATGGACTAAATGCACCAACCAAAAGACATAGGCTATCAGAATGGATAAAAAAACAAGACCCATCTATTTGCTGTCTACAAGAGACTCATTTTAGACCTGAGGACACCTTCAGATTGAGAATGAGGGGATGGAGAACTATTTATCATGCTTCTGGAAGTCAAAAGAAGGCTGGAGTAGCCATACTTATATCAGACAAACTAGACTTTAAATTAAAGGCTGTAACAAGAGATGAAGAAGGGCATTATATAATAATCACAGGGTCTATCCATCAGGAAGATCTAACAATTATAAATGTCTATGCATCAAATACGGGAGCTCCCTAATATAAAACAATTACTCACAAACATAAGCAACGTTATTGATAAGAATGTGGTAATTGCAGGGGACTTTAACACCCCACTTACAGAAATGGATAGATCATCTAGACACACGGTCAATAAAGAAACAAGGGCCCTGAATGATACACTGGATCAGATGGACTTGACAGATATATTTAGAACTCTGCATCCCAAAGCAACAGAATATACTTTCTTCTCGAGTGCCCATGGGACATTCTCCAAGATAGATCATATACTGGGTCACAAAACAGCTCTTCATAAGTATACAAGAATTGAAATCATACCATGCATACTTTCAGACCACAATGCTATGAAGCTTGAAATCAACCACAGGAAAAAGTCTGGAAAACCTCCAAAAGCATGGAGGTTAAAGAACACCCTACTAAAGAATGAATGGGTCAACCAGGCAATTAGAGAAGAAATTAAAAAATATATGGAAACAAACAAAATGAAAATACAACAATCCAAACGCTTTGGGACGCAGCGAAGGCAGTCCTGAGAGGAAAATACATTGCAATCCAGGCCTATCTCAAGAAACAAGAAAAATCCCAAATACAAAATCTAACAGCACACCTAAAGGAACTAGAAGCAGAACAGCAAAGGCAGCCTAAACCCAGCAGAAGAAGAGAAATAATAAAGATCAGAGCAGAAATAAACAATATAGAATCTAAAAAACTGTAGAGAAGATCAATGAAACCAGAGTTGGTTTTCTGAAAAAATAAACAAAATTGATAAACCTCTAGCCAGGCTTGTCAAAAAGAAAAGGGAGATGACCCAAATAGATATAATCATGAATGAAAATGGAATTATTACAACCAATCCCTCAGAGATACAAGGAATTATCAGGGAATACTATGAAAAATTATATGCCAACAAACTGGACAACCTGGAAGAAATGGACAAATTCCTAAACACCCACACGCTTTCAAAACTCAATCAGGAGGAAATAGAAAGCTTGAACAGACCCATAACCAGCGAAGAAATTGAATCAGTCATCAAAAAACTCCCAACAAATAAGAGTCCAGGACCAGATGGCTTCTCAGGGGAGTTCTACCAGACGTTTAAAGCAGAGATAATACCTATCCTTCTCAAGCTATTCCAAGAAATAGAAAGGGAAGGAAAACTTCCAGACTCATTCTATGAAGCCAGTATTACTTTGATTCCTAAACCAGACAGAGACCCAGTAAAAAAAGAGAACTACAGGCCAATATCCCTGATGAATATGGATGCAAAAATTTTCAATAAGATACTAGCAAATCGAATTCAACAGCACATAAAAAGAATTATTCACCATGATCAAGTGGGATTCATTCCTGGGATCAGGGCTGGTTCAACATTCGCAAATCAATCAACGTGATACATTACATTAATAAAAGAAAAGATAAGAACCATATGATCCTGTCAATCGATACAGAAAAGTCCTTTGACAAAAGTCAGCAACGTTTCTTAATAAAAACCCTCGAGAAAGTCGGGATAGAAGCAACATACTTAAAGATCATAAAAGCCATTTATGAAAAGCCCACAGCTAACATCATCCTCAACGGGGAAAAACTGAGAGCTTTTTCCCTGAGATCAGGAACACGACAGGGATGTCCACTCTTACCGCTGTTGTTTAACATAGTGTTGGAAGTTCTAGCATCAGCAATCAGACAACAGAAGGAAATCAAAGGCGTCAAAATTGGCAAAGATGAAGTTAAGCTTTCACTTTTTGCAGATGACATGATATTATACATGGAAAATCCGGTAGACTCCACCAAAAGTCTGCTAGAAGTGATACATGAATTTAGCAAAGTTGCAGGATACAAAATCAATGTACAGAAATAATTTGCATTCTTATACACTAGTAATGAAGCAACAGAAAGACAAATAGAGAAGCTGATCCCATTCCCAATTGCACCAAGAATCATGAAATACCTAGGGATAAATCTAACCAAAGATGTAAAAGATCTGTATGCTGAAAACTATAGAAAGCTTATGAAGGAAATTGAAGAAGATATAAAGAAATGGAAAAACATTCCGTGCTCATGGATTGGAAGAATAAATATTGTCAAAATGTCAATAGTACCCAAAGCAATCTACACATTCAATGCAATCCCAATCAAAATTGCACCAGCATTCTTCTCGAAACGAGAACAAGCCATCCTAAAATTCATATGGAACCACAAAAGGCCCCGAATAGCCAAAGTAATTTTGAAGAAGAAGACCAAAGCAGGAGGCATCACAATCCCAGACTTTAGCCTCTATTACAAAGCTGTAATCATCAAGACAGCATGGTATTGGCACAAAAACAGACACATAGACCAATGGAATAGAATAGAAACCCCAGAACTAGACCTACAAACACATGGCCAACTAATCTTTGACAAAGCAGGAAAGAACATCCAATGGAAGAAAGACAGTGTCTTTAACAAATGGTGCTGGGAGAACTGGACAGCAACATGCAGAAGATTGAAACTAGACCACTTTCTCACACCATTCACAAAAATAAACTCAAAATGGATAAAGGATCTGAATGCGAGACAGGAAACGATCAAAACCCTAGAGGAGAAAGCAGGAAAAGACCTCTCTGACCTCAGCCGTAGCAATTTCTTACTTGACACACCCACAAAGGCAAGGGAATTAAAAGCAAAAATGAACTACTGGGACCTTATGAAGATAAAAAGCTTCTGTACAGCAAAGGAAACAACCAACAAAACCAAAAGGCAACTAATGGAATGGGAAAAGATATTTACAAATGACATATGGGACAAAGGGCTAGTATCCAAAATCTATAAAGAGCTCACCAAACTCCATACCCGAAAAACAAATAAGCCAGTGAAGAAATGGGCAGAAGACATGAATAGACACTTCTCTAAAGAAGACATCCGGATGGCCAACAGGCACATGAAAAGATGCTCAACGTTGCTCCTCATCAGGGAAATACAAATCAAAACCACACTCAGAATCACCTCACGCCAGTCAGAGTGGCCAAAATGAACAAATTAGGAGACTATAGATGCTGGAGAGGATGTGGAGAAATGGGAACCCTCTTGCACTGTTGGTGGGAATGCAAATTGGTGCAGCCACTCTGGAAAACAGTGTGGAGGTTCCTCAAAAAATTAAAAATAGACCTACCCTATGACCAAGCAATAGCACTGATAGGAATTTACCCAAGGGATACAGGAGTACTGATGCATAGGGGCACTTGTACCCCAATGTTTATAGCAGCACTCTCAACAATAGCCAAATTATGGAAAGAGCCTAAATGTCCATCAACTGATGAATGGATAAAGAAATTGTGGTTTATATACACAATGGAGTACTACGTGGCAATGAGAAAGAATGAAATATGGCCCTATGTATTAACGTGGATGGAACTGGAGAGTGTTATGCTAAGTGAAATAAGCCATACAGAGAAAGACAGATACCATATGTTTTCACTCTTAGGTGGATCCTGAGAAACTTAACAGAAACCCATGGGGGAGAGGAAGAAAAAAAAAAAAAAGAGGTTAGAGTGGGAGAGAGCCAAAGCATAAGAGACTCTTAAAAAGTGAGAACAAACTGAGGGTTGATGGGGGGTGGAAGGGAGGAGAGGGTGGGTGATGGGTATTGAGGAGGACACCTTTTGGGATGAGCACTGGGTGTTGTATGGAATCCAATTTGACAATAAATTTCATATATTAAAAAAAAATTATTTTGATTTTATGACCACAATATTTTAACATGCAATTATTTAGCAGCAATATATCTAGATCTACAATGTTACAAATTATATACTTAAGGTTTTTGGTACAAAGTTAAAAAAGAAAAAAGGGACAATAGGGTCACCTGGGTGGCTCAGTTGATTAAGCACCTGGATTCTTGATTTCAGCTCAGGTCATGATCTCACAGTTTGTGAGATCTCACAGTTTGTCTGTGTTGTCAGCACAGAGCCAGCTTGGGAGTCTCACTCTTCCATCACTCTGCCCCTTCCCTGATCGTTCTCTCTCTCTCTCAAAATAAATAAAGGAACTTAAAAAACAAACAAACAAAACCAGAAACCAAGAATACTCTATCTAGCAAAGCCATCATTCAGAATAGAAGCAGAGATAAAGTGTTTCCCAGACAAACTAAAGTCAAAGGAGTTCATGACCACTAAACCTTCCCTAAAAGAAATTTAACCCGGACTATTTGAGTGAAAAGAAAAGGCAATAAGTAGGAGTAAGAAAAGTAGAAAGCATAAAAGCAGTAAAATTAAATATATCTGTAAAAATCAGTCAAAAGACTCACAAAATAAAAGGATGTAAATATGACACTATATACTTAAAACATGGGGAGGAGTGAAGAATGGGTTCAAATATAAGTGACTATCAACTTAATACAGACTGTTACATGCATAAGATGTCATTTATAAACCTAATGGTAATCACAGATCAAAACCTGGTAATAGATAAGCAAAAAATGAAGAGAAAGAAATCCAAGTATATCAGTAAAGTCAGTAGATCATGAGAGATGAGAGCAAGAGAAAAAAGGAACAAGAAAGAACTACAAAAACAATAAAACAAAGAAAAAAATGGCATTAAGTACATACCTCACAATAATTGCTTTGAATGTAAATGGACTAAATGTAACAAACAAAAGACAAGGGTGACAGAATGAATAATAATCAAGGCTCATCTATATCTAGCCAAGAAGACTCATTTTAGACCTAAAGACATATGCAGATTCAAAGTGAAGGTATGGAAAAGCACTCATCATGCATATGGATGTGAAAAGAAAGTTTAGGTAGCAATACTTAGACAAAATAGACTTTAAAACAAAAACTATAACAAGAAGAACATCATAGAATTATAAAGGCAACAATCCAACAAGAAGACATAACAATTATAAATACTTATGCACCCAAAATGGGAGTATTCAAACACATAATGCAGCTAATAACAAACATAAAGGAAGTAATTGATAGTAACACAATAATAGTAGGGCATTTTAACACCCCACTTATATCAATTAAGTCTTAGCCACAGCAATCAGACAATAGAAAGAAATAAAAGGAATCCAAATTGGGAAAGAGGAATTACAATTTCACTATTTGCAGGTGACATGAAACTATAGGTAGAAAATTCTAAAGACTCCACCAAAAAAACTACTAGACCTGATAAATGAATTCAGTTAGGTTACAGAATACAAAATCATTACACAGAAATCTGATGCATTTCTATATAATAATAATGAAGTAGCATAAAGATTAAGAAAACAATCCATTTACAACTGCATTAAAAATAATAAAATAGCTAGGAATAAAGTTAACCAAGGGGGTGAAAGACCTATACTCTGAAAACTATAAAACACTGATGAAAGGAAGTGAAAACGACACAAACAAATACAAATATATTCTATGCTCATAGATTGGAAGGAGAAATATTGTTAAAATGTCCATAATACCCAAAGCAATCTGCAGATTTAATGCAATCCCTATCAAAATAGCAACAACATTTTTCACAGCACTAGAACTAACAAATCCAAAACTTGTATGGAAACAAAAGAGACCCTGAGGAGCCAAAGCAGTCTTGATAAAGAAGAACAAAACTGGAGACATCACAGTATCAGATTTCAATATATAGAGCAAAGCTGTAGTAATCAAAGTAGTATAATACTGGCACAAAAACAGTCACACAGATCAAAAGAAAACAGAATGGAGAGACCAGAAATATACCCATGATGACACGGTCAACTAATCTTCAACAAAAGAGGCAAGGTGGGGCACCTGGTGGCACCAGTTAAACATCTGGCTCTTGATTTCTGCTCAGGTCATGGTTTCATGGTTTGTTGAGTTTGAGCCCGGTGTCCAGCTCTGCACTGATAGCATGGAGCCTGCTTGAGATTCTCCCTTTCACTCTGTACCAAACCCCACTCTCACTCTCTTGGTCTCTCTCAAAATAAATAAATAAATAAACTTAAAAAAAAAATGAGGCAAGGATATGTCATGTATGAAAAATATAGTCTCTTCAACAAATGGTCTTGGAAACACCAGACTGCTACATGCAAGAGTATGAAACTGTACCACTTTCTTACATCACACACAAAAAATGCAAAATTGATTAAATACCTACTGGTGAGATCTGAAATCATAAAAATCCTAGAAGAGAGCACAGGTAGTAATTTCTCTGACACTGGCATAGCAACATTTTTCTAGGTGTCTCTTAAGGCAAGGGAAACAAAAGAAAAAATAAATTATTGGGATTACATCAAAACAAAAATCTTCTGTATAGTGAAAGAAACAACAAAACTAAGACAACCTAATAAAAGGGAGAAGACATTTGCACATGACATACCTGATAAAGGGTTAGTATACAATTCAACATCAAAAAAAAAAAAAAAAACAAAAAAAACAAACAGACACAACAACAACAACAACAAAACTAAACAATCCAATTAAAAATGGGCACATGACATGAACAGACATTTCTCCATAGAAGACATCCAGATGGCCAATAGACACACAAAGACATGCTCAACATCACTCACTATCAGGAAAATGCAAATTAAAACCACAATGAGATATCACCTCATACCTGTCAGAAGGGCTAAAATAAAAGATGCAAGAAACAACAAGTGTTAGTGAGGATTTGGGGAAAAAGAAACACTTGTGCACTGTTGGTGAGAATGCAAACTGGTGCAGCCACTGTGGGAAAGAGTATGGAAGTTCCTCAAAAAATTAAAAACAGAAATACCCTACAATCCAGTATTCTACTATTTACACAAAGACTATGAAAACGCTAATTCAAAAAGGTGTATGCACCCCTATGTTTAGTTCAGCATTGTTTATACTAGCCATATTACTGAATCAACCCAAGAGTCCATCAATAGATACACAAAGAAGAGGTGTTATACATATACAATGGAATATTATTCATCCATAAAAAAGAATAAGATCTTGCCATTTGCAATGACATAGATGCATCTAGAGGATATAATACTAAGTGAAATAGGTCAGTCAGGGAAAGACCAATACCATATGATTTCACTAATATGTGTAATTTAAGAAACAAAACAAATGAAGAAATATAATAGGAGATAAACATACAAAAATAGACTCTTAAATATAGAAAACAAACTGATGGTTGGCAGAGAGAAGGTGGATGCAGGGATGGGTGAAAAAGGTGAAAGGGATTAAGAGTATACTTATGATGAGTACTAAATAATATACAGAACTGTTGAATCACTACATTGTATACCTAAAACTAATGTAACACTTGTACTGTTCTGAAATTAAAATTTTAAGATATTAAAAATAGTAAAAAAAAATAAAAATAAACTTTAAAAGTAGGTGTAATAAAAACCATAGCAATTTATGGGAGAAATAGGGTTGGAACACAACACTCAAAAATGTTACCAGTAACACATTAAAAAAAGAGAAGGGAACCTAATAAAAATGGCAAAACAGTTTAGCACATTTTAAATATTTAGCAAATATATAAATACTACAATAAGTATTTCATCTTGAGAAAAAACTGAGGTGTTTGTACACGTGGATATTGAAAGGGTTGTAGCTTGTGAGTTACTGTAAAATGTGGAAGGATAATTATCTGAAATAAGATAGAAAGTTGTAACACCAGATTTATATAGATATGGGACATAACACACAGAGAATTCAGATAGCTGGTAGATGTGTGAAATGTGTATTCATATGTCACAATGCCACTTGCTTCTTTTAGGTGTAGTTTCTGTGTTTGCTTGGTGTTTCTCAAGGACAGCATTGCACATAAGCAAGCATGAAATCTGAGCTTAAATTGTTCTCTAGTATATCAGTTGTGTTGGAATAAATGTTTCAAAACAAGTATTATAGCAGAACTGACTGCATATCAACACAACTATTTCAAGCATCTGTAATATGTTGGGCATCTGTCTGAGCAAAGAGGATAGAAAGGAATGTAAAAACATAATCTCTGCCCTCAAAGGGCTCAAAGTCTAGTAAAAACAATAGGCCAGTAAGAAACAGACTATTACACCATATAATATAATGCTTTAAAACTGTTAGTATTCTGGTACTGTTGGAGTTAAGTGTGAATGTGATTGGGGGCAATGTGATTTGAGGAAAAGCTTTGGAGGACATAACTGGGAGAAATCCACTACCTGGATTTGTATTTCAGTGCTGCCACTTTCGTGCTTTGTGATCTTGGGCATGCTGTCACTGCTGTGTGCCTCACTTTCCTCATCCATAACAACAGATGATAATGATATCACCTACTAAAGGACTATTGGGAAGAATAAAGGAATTATTCTATGTAGAATGCTTAAAACAATGCTTGTTAGACACTAATTAAGCATTTAATTGATGCCACTGTAATCACTATCAATATCATCATCATCATTACTAGAATTGGACATCATTATTATTACTAATATGGATGAACTGGAAGGTCACACTAAGGAGCTTGACATTCTTCGTGGAAGCAATGGGAAATCTGCACAGCAATTTAAGCTAGATATCACAACATTATTTTTTATAATAAAGCTTTGATAGTAGTCAATAATATGGATCAAAGATAGGTAAAATGGGAGGTAAGCATATCTCCTAACAATCCAAGACAGAGTTTAGAAATGACAGCTACAGAGATGAAGAGGAGAGAACATATTAAAAAGGCATGAGATGAAACCTCTAGGCCTTTATATTTGACTGATTATATGCTGGCCTAAAGGGAAAAGGAATCTACAATGAGGCCCAGATTTTTGTTTAACTCAATAGTTCATGACATCATTCACAAGACTAGGGATACAGCTGGAAAAAATAGATTTGAAAAGGCAAATTGCAAATTTAGTTTTGGACTTAACAAAAATTGAAGTGCCTGTTTGACAACACAATGAATAATTAAAAATAAAGATCTTTATTACATGAGAAAGCTCTTGTCTAGAGATCTGGAGACTATGAATTGTATAAGTAGTGTACACATATGTAGTTCTAGCACTATAGTTGTGAGGATGAGTACATTTCACTTTCATATGCACAGTACATTTTGCTTTGTTTCTTTATTGGAGTCTTTAATTTGTAGATTCTACCCCAAAATAGTGTCAACCTGCTTCCTTCTAACCTATAGACAGAAAAGAAAAGAAGAAAGAAAGGAAAAAGAAAAGAAAGGGAAAGGAAATACAACCTTTTCTGGTGATAATAAGACTATAAATATTAGATGTAATATATCTATAAAGTATTTTCTCCCACTCTCCCCATGCTTCTTACTGTTACCAGCAAAATTACAATACATGCTATTTTTCCATGTGCCAATTAATGTGTCACTTTCATGAGGATCTTCTGCTATTACCTCTACTTTAACGGTTTATTCTCAACTGGCTAAACCCAGATCAGGTGGTCTCTTTCTCATTCTGAGTGGCCATTTCCCTGATGGTGAGTGATGTTGAGCATCTTTTCATGCGTCTGTTGACCATCTGGACGTCTTCTTTGAAGGAGTGTATTTGTGTCTTCTGCCCATTTCTTCACTGGATTATTTGTTTTTTGGGTATTGAATTTGGTTAAGTTCTTTATAGACTTTGGATACTAACCCTTTAATCCGACATGTCATTTGTAAATGTCTTTTCCCATTCTGTCAGTTGCCTTTTAGTTTTGTTGATTGTTTCCTTTGCAGAGCAGAAGCTTTTTATCTTGATGAGGTCCCAATAGTTCATTTTTGCTTTTATTTCCCTTGCCTTCGGAGACGTGTTGATTAAACAGTTGCTGTAGCTGAGGTCAGAGGTTGTTTCCTGTTTTCTCCTCTAGGGTTTTGATTGTTTCCTGTCTCACAGTTAGGTCTTTCATCCATTTTGAGTTTATTTTTGTGTGTGGTGGAAGAAAGTGGTCCAGTTTCATTCTTCTGCATATTGCTGTCCACTTCTCCCAGCACCATTTGCTAAAAACACTGTCTTTTTTCCACTGGATATTCTTTCCTGTTTTGTCGAAGATTAGTTGGCCATACATTTTTGGGTCTAATTCTGGTTCTCTATTCTATTGCTCTATTCTATTGCTCTGTGCCAATACCATATTCTCTTGATGATTACAGCTTTGTAGTAGAGGTTAACGTCCAGGATTGTAATGTGTCCCGCTTTGGTTTTCTTTTTCAACATTACTTTGGCTATTTGGGGGTCTTTTGCAGTTCCACATACAAATTTTATAATTGTTTGTTCTAGCTCTGAGAAGAATGCTGGTGCAATTTTGATTGGTATTGCATTGAATGTGTAGATTTCTTTGGGTAGTATTGACATTTTAACAATATTTGTTCTTCCAATCCATAAGCATGAAATGTTTTTCCATTTCTTTGTGTCTTCTTCAATTTCTTTCAGCATACAGATCTTTTACTTCGGTTAGTTTTATTTTCAGGTATTTTACAGTTCTTGGTGCAGTTGTAAATGGGATATATTCCTTGATATCTCTTTCTATTGCTTCATGATTGGTGTATGGAAATGCAACTGATTTCTGGACATTAATTCTGTATCCTGTGACTTTGCTGAATTCATGTTATCAGTTCTAGTGGCTTTTTGGTGGAGTCTTTTAGGTTTTCCATATAAAGTATCATGTCATCTGTGAAAAGTGAAAATTTGACTTCTTCTTTGCCAATGTGAATGCCTTTTATTTCATTTTGTTTTTTGTGGTGACAATGGACATTCTTTTCACATTTTTGTTCTTGGGGAAAGCCATCAGTTTTTCCCCATTGAGGATGATATTAGTGGGTTTTTCATATACAGCTTTCATGATGATAAGGTATGTTCCTTTCATCCCAACTTTCTTGAGGGTTTTTATTAAGAAAGGGGTGCCTAGGTGGCTCAGTTGGTTGAGTATCGGACTTTGGCTCAGGTCATGATCTCATGGTCCATGAGTTTGAGCCCCGCATCAGGCTCTGTGCTGACAACTCAGAGCCTGGAGCCTGCTTCAGATTCTGTGTCTCCCTCTCTTTCTGTCCCTCCACCACTCGTGCTGTCTTTCTCTCTCTCTCTCTCTCAAAAATAAATAAATCTCTAAAAAACTTAAAAAAAAGAAAGTATACTGTACTTTGTCAAATGCTTTTTCTGCATCTATTGACAGGATCACATGGTTCTTACCTTTTCTTCTGTTAATGTGATGTATCACATTGATTGATTTGTGAATATTGAACCAGCCCTGCAGCCCAGGAATGAATCCCACTTGATCATGGTGAATAATTCTTTCAATATACTGTTGAATCGATTTGCTAGTATCTTGCTGAGAATTTTTGCATCCATGTTCATCAGGAATATTTGCCTATAATTCTTTTTAGTGGGATCTCTGTCTGGTTTGGGAATCAAGGTAATGCTGGCTTCCCAGGAGTCTGGAAGCTTTCCTTCCATTTCTATTTTTTGGAACAGCTTGAGAAGGATAGGTTAGGTATTAATGATGTTTTAAATGTCTGGTAGAATTCCCCTGGGAAGCCATCGAGCCCAGGAATCTTATTTTGGGGGAATTTTTGATAACTGATTCAATTTCTTTGCTTGTTACGGGTCTTTCCAAATTTTCTATTTCTTCCCATTTCAGTTTTGGTACTGTGTGGGTGCCTAGGAATTTGTCCATTTCTTCCAGGTTATCCAATTGTTGGCATATAATGTTTCACAGTATTCTCTAATAATTGTTTGTATTTCTGTGGTGTTGGTTGTGATCTCTCCTCTTTCAGTCATGATTTTATCTATTTGAGTTTTCTCTCTTTTCTTTTTGAGAAGTCTGGCTAATGGTTAATCAATATTGTTTATTCTTTGGAAACACCAGCTCTTAGATTCATTGATATGTTCTACTGTTTTGTTTTGTTTTTTGGATTCTATATTGTTTATTTCTGCTCTATTCTTTATTATTTCTCTTCTGCTGCTGCTTTAAAGCTGTTCTTTCTAGTTCCTTTAGGTGTGCAGTTAGGTTTTTTATATTTGGGATTTTCCTTGTTTCTTTAGGTAGGCCTGGATTACAATGTAATTTCCTCTTAGAACTGCCTTTGCTGAGTCCCAAAGGGTTTTGATGGTTGTGTTTTCACTTTCATTTGCTTCCATATATTTAAAAAAATTTTTTCTTTAATTGCCTGGTTGACCCATTCATTCTTTAGTGGGATGTTCTTTAACCTCCATGCTTTTGGAGGCTTTCCAAATTTTTTCTTGTGGTTGATTTCAAGTTTTATAGTGTTGTGATCTGAAAGTATTCATGGTATGATTTCCATTCTTTTATATTTATTGATGGCTGTTTTGTGACCCAGTATGTGATCTACCTTGGAGAATGTTCCATGTACACTCAAGAAGAATGTGTATTCTGCTGCTTTTGGATGAAAAGTTCTGAATATATCTGTCAAGTCCATCTGGTCCAGTGTATCATTCAAGATAATTGTTTCTTTTTTGATTTTTCGCCTACATCATCTGTCCATTGTTGTAAGTGGAGTATTAAAGTCCCTGGCAATTACCGTATTTTTAGCAATAAGACTGCTTATGTTTGTGATTAATTGATTTATATGTTTGGTTTCTCCAAGTGGGGGCATAAACATTTACAATTGTTAGCTCTTCTTGATGGATAGACCCATAAGGCCCTTCTTCATCTCTTGTTATAGCCTTTAGTTTAAAATCTAGTTTTTCTGATATAAGTATGGCTACACAGCTTTCTTTTGACTTCCAGTAGCCTGATAGATGGTTCTCCATCCCCTCACTTTCAATCTGCAGGTGTCCTCGGGTCTAAAATGAGTCTCTTGTAGGCAACATATAGATGGATCTTGTTTTTTTTTAATCCATTTTGATACACTGTGTGTTTTGACTGGGGTATTTAGTCCATTTACAGAGTTATTATTGAAATTTATTATTGAAAGATAATACAATGGCACATATTGTGTTATCTATAGGTTTTATGCTTGTGGTAATGCCTCTGCTCCTTTGTAGTCTTTGCAGCATTCCACTCACAGAGTCCCCCTTAGGATCTCCTACAAGGCTGGCTTAGTGGTCATGAATTCCTTCAGTATTTATCTATATGGGAAAGTCTTTATCTCTCCTTCTATTCTGAATGACAGCCTTGCTGGATAAGGAATTCTTGGCTCCATACTTTTCCTATTCAGCACATTGAATATTTCCTGCCACTTCCTTCTGGCCTGCCATGTTTCAGTGGACATGTCTGCTACTACCTGTGTCTATCTTTGTAGGTTGAGGCCCGTTTGTACCTAGATGCTTTCAGAATTCTCTCTTTATCTTTGTATTTTGCCAGTCTCACTATGATATGCTGTGAAGACCTATTCTTGTTGAATATGAAGAGAGTTCTCTGTACCTCCTCAATTTGGATGTCTGCTTCCTTCCCCAGATTAGGGAAGTTCTCACCTATTTTGTTCAAGCAAACCTTCTGTGCCATTCTCTCTTCTTCTGGAACTCCTTTGATATGGCTATTATTATGTTTCATTGAATCATGTATTTTTCTAATTCTCCCCTCATGCTCTAGTATTTTCTTATTTTTTTTTCTCAGCTTCATCATTTTCCATAATTTTATCTTCTATTTCACTTATTTTCCCCTCTGCTTCCTCCATCGTTGCTGTCACTGCATCTAGTTTGTTTTGCACCTCATTTACAACATTTCTTAATTTGTTGTGACTATTAGTTCCTTGGTCTCTGCAGCAATAGACTCTCTGCTGTCTTGTATGTTTTTTTCAAGCCCAGCTATTAATCTTATGACTATTATTCTAAATTCTTGATCAGATATATTGTTTATATCTGTTTTGAGCAATTCTCTAGCTGTCATTTCTTCCTGGAATTTCTTCTGAGGAGAATTCTTCCATTTCACCATTCTGGCTATTGTTATGTGTCCTGCACCTGAGAGCAGTACTGTATTACAAAGGGGTCATACACTGTCTAGGGTCTGGGCCTTCAGGAGGTGTTTTTGGAGTGTGTTGTGTGCTCTCTGTTGTTGTAACTCTAGTTGCTTTATCTCCTTACTCTAGTGGTGGTTTGGATGCTCCACTAGGTGTGTTTTGATTTGTTTGTTGAAGTAAAACTGGAAAAAAATTAAAAAGGTGGTGGTAGTGTAAGAAGCCTTATCCCATACAAAGAGAGAAATGACAGGGGTGGGAAAAAAGAAAAGAAAAAAAAAACTGACCAGGCAGAGAATCAGAGAAACTATATGGCTTAATCCAGAGAGAGAGAGAGAGAGAGAGAGAGAGAGAGAGAGAGAGAGAGAGAAAGGAGATACAAAAGAAATGTAAAAGAATAGATTAAAAATGTCTATGGCCCACCAAGTTGTCCCTGAGGGCCCCTAGACCCTAGAGATGTTTCTGTCACTCTGTAGCCTGTATTCCTGGAATTCCAAGACTTCTGGCTTCAATAATGCTTTGTTAGAGGAACAAAGGAACTTAAGGTCTCCCTACTTCTCGGCCATGTTGACTCCTCCCTAAAGCATTTTTTTAATGTTTATTTTTGAGAGAGAGAGAGAGACAGAATATGAATGGGCAAGGGGCAGACAGCGGGAGGCATAGAATCTGAAGGGGGCTCCAGGCTCCCAGCTGTCAGCACAGAGCCTGATGAATGGTTCGAGCCCACGAACCAGGAGATGATAACCTGAGCCAAAGTCAGAGGTAAAGCATTTTCTTTAAAATAACAAATACTAAAAGATGCCTACCAGTATTATATTGATCATATTCAATGAGCAATGTTTTTGCCAATGTAACATAACAAGAAGACAGTTAGAAGTTATACAGATATAAAGAAAGAAACCAAATTGCCATCATTTGCAAATGGCCTAGATCATCTAGGAAAGTCATTAAAAATGTAGATTCTTGAATGTCAATTCCCAAGATTCTCAGTCAGCAAGTCTGATTTTCTCAGGTGCCATTTCTACTGATTTAACTGGTTTCCTGTGTATGGCCATATTTTTGTTAAAGAAACATAAATTCACCCTGCATGACTTGTTAAATTTTTGCTAAATAGCTGGACGTTTTGACTAATGAGGAAATTTTGAAAATTAGATTCTTTCAGGGCACCTGGGTGGCTCAGTTGGTTAAGCATCTGACTTTGGCTCTGGTCATGATCTCACAGTTTGTGAGTTCAAGTCCCGCGTTGGGCTCTGTGCTGACAGCTCAGAGCCTGGAGCCTGCTTCGGATTCTGTGTCTCCCTCTCTCTCTGCCTCTCCTCCACTTATGCTCTGTCTCTCTCTCTCTCAAAAATAAATAAAATGTAAAAGAAGAAAAAAAGAAAATTAGATTCTTTCTCCTAAGATATGTTGTTTGTGCTTACTGTGGTTTGTTTATGGACTCTTCTGAACATATCCAATAAAGTTTATATTTTTTGTTGTCCGCTGGAGTCTCTCTTCTATTTGCTTGGTGGTTAGCTAATGACTGGACAAACATTTCTTTAAATGACTGCAAGCAAACAAATCTTCCAGTCTTTGCCAATGGGCTCTGTTTCTGTGTTTGGGGCATGTGTTCAATAATCGGTAACTCAGTTCACAACTCTGTGTTACCTTTTGCTTCCTGCTTCCTTTAAGCCTCAAGGTCGGCAGAAAATGAGATCTTGTATATTTTCTGAGCATACATACAGCCCTAAACATGGGTGAGGCCTTCTATATTCCCAGGAATATGCTGAGACTTTTCAAAACCCTTAAGAATTTATCTCATTCCCAGCCTTTCTTCTCAAACTTTCTGGTTAGTCTATTGTTTGTTCCAAATGTTATGTTACATCAGGCAGCAGTAACCTAAGATATTAGCCTATAAATGTCTTCAATATATCAGCACCCCTATGTTTATGGTAGCATTATTTACAACAGCCAAGATATATTAACAACCAATATGTCCATCATTAGATGAATGGATAAAGAGGATGTAGGATATTATTTAGTCATAAAAAAGAAGAAAATCCTGCTGTTTGTGACAGTGTAGACGGATCTTAAGGGCATTATGCTAAGTGAAATAAGTCAGACAGAGAAAGAGAAATACTGTATGATCTTGCTTAAATTTAAAATCTAAAACAGGGGCGCCTGGGTGGCACAGTCGGTTAAGCGGCTGACTTCAGCCAGGTCACGATCTCACGGTCCGTGAGTTCGAGCCCCGCGTCAGGCTCTGGGCTGATGGCTCGGAGCCTGGAGCCTGTTTCCGATTCTGTGTCTCCCTCTTTCTCTGCCCCTCCCCCGTTCATGCTCTGTCTCTCTCTGTCCCAAAAATAAATAAAAAAAGTTGAAAAAAAATTAAAAAAAAAAAAATAAAATCTAAAACAAAAACAAAAACTCACAGGAACAGAATATATTGGTGGTTGCTAGACACTGGAGTGGGGGAAAAGGGTCGAAGAAATGGGTGACAATGGTCAAAAGGTACAAATTTCTAGTTATCATATAAGTAATTTCTGGACATGTAATGTATAGCATGGTGACTATTAAAAAATAAAAGCAATTAAAAAAAAGAGTAAGGAAGGAAATGTAACCATATGTTAATGTTATGGGCTTAACTGTGCCTCCCTTAAATACATATGTTGAAGCCCCAATTCCTGGTACCTCAGAATATGACTATATCTGGAGAAAGCATCTTTAAAGAGGTAATTAAGGTAAATTTAGATCACATGGGAGGGCCCTAAATCCAGAAAAAAGATAATTAGAGAGATGACTATGAAATCACAGGGAAAAGGCAGCCATCTATCTACAAGGCCAGGAGAGAGGTCTCATGAGACACTAACTTACTGACACCTTAACTGCAGACTTCTAGCCTCTAAAGTTGTGAGCCAATCAATTTCTGTTAAGACACTCAGACTGTGATATGTTGTTATGGTAGCTTTGGAAAACTAATAGTTAATGATTGTAAAACATGGTAAAAAACAAAATGAAAACATGAATTTGTCAAACCACAAAGAAGCTTAAATGCCAGCTCTGCCACTTAGTAAGTCCATAAACATTCTTGGCTTCAGATTCCTAATTTTAAATGAGGATAAAAACCCTATTTTACATGCCAATTGTTTCTTGATGTCCTAGATGCTCTGTGCATCATAAGTGCTCTGATGGCATTAATAGTTCTGGCAGTAGTGGTAGTTTTGGCATAAGAAAGGTATTTATAAAAATTATGTATTTATGTGTTTTCCAACTTTCCTACAATGGTCATGCTTAACCTTTCTAATCAAGAAAAAGAAGTCAATGAATGCTATTTTAAAATATATTAGTTTTAAGAATATTTAGACAAATTCTCTTCAGTTAATCATTTGTGAAAAGTGTTATGTATTGAAACATATCAGTCAATGACCACTGGAAACAGACCTGCACTCAACAGAGTTAGCAGCAAAGCAAAGTGCACACAAGAGGAGTTTTGAGCAACTTCATAATAGGCGGTTAGGAGGTGCTTATTATAGGACCGGAACATGTACAAGGAGATTTTAGGAGGGCTGATGGGAAACAGTGGTCAGTTCTGGATTGGGCACTGTCAGGAAGCACAGGCAATTTTGTGATTGGTTTTCTTGGCACCCTGAAGTCACAGGTGGGAGGAAGATAAAATTGTTACTGATGAAGAAATACGAATCACTCACATTAGCTGGAAGAGGGGGGTGTTCAGTCATTTTTTTGTTCTATGGTGTCCTTTCATCTAGTTTCATCACAGAGTCTCCATGCCACTGTCATGTTCCTTCAGGGTTATACATGACTTTGTCTCAGTATTGTTTGTATTCTGTGAAAGTTTGGTTTTGTCTGTGCTCAATTCAGAACACCCCAGCCTGGCTCTCAGCTTCTCACTGCTAGGTGCCAGTGACTTTGTTTTTGTTTTGTTGTTTTGTTTTGTTTTGAATCTATCTTTCTTGTTGTCTGGAGACTGCTGATATGGATGCCCCAGAAGGAGTTATAGCACCATATTCTCAATCCCTTAGTTCCTCTTTGTAGCCAATAATCTGTATTAAATAGGCCTCCTTGCTGAGCAAATAGATTTCTGCATAATTGGTTCTCATAGTTTTTGAGTAAATAGATTATGATTTTTTTTTAATTTTTTTTTCAACGTTTATTTATTTTTGGGATAGAGAGAGACAGAGCATGAACGGGGGAGGGGCAGAGAAAGAGAGAGACACAGAATCGGAAACAGGCTCCAGGCTCTGAGCCATCAGCCCAGAGCCTGACGCGGGGCTCGAACTCACGGACCACGAGATCGTGACCTGGCTGAAGTCGGACGCTTAACCGACTGCGCCACCCAGGCGCCCCAATAGATTATGATATTAAAATTTTCTTTATCAAAAATAAGATTTCCCCTTTGTAATTCTTTGGATTCTCAATTAGGTATTATTTCTTGGACCACATGAGGAGAATGAGTTAGCATGTTAGGCAAACCTAAATTATAACCAGTAAATTATTTTAAAATAAAACACAGTAAATGTTTTGTTTGCAGAGTAGAGGTTCTCGCCTTGAAGATCTCTCCAGTGTTCCCCACTTGCTCTATATGCTGCATAAGCCAGGTAGAAGTATGGAGAAGAAAGTCAAAGGGAATCTCATGACCTTGTCTAATTGCTTCGGAGTAGAACACTTGGATGCCCTATGGAGATCTCCCAGTGCTTATGTGTTGGGTTGGAGGTCAGAAATTAAAGACAAAAGGACATTTGAAGAGCGGGTGCTTTAAGCTACTTTCTCATAGTAAGAGACAAATACTCTCCCATTTTCTGCTTTCTAATGGTGGCCTGGGATCCAGCAAAGCTTCAAAAATTAGAGGACTCTCACAGGCCTTGTGGAAAAAAAAGCAGGTAATGAACAGAGGCAATTTTTAAAAGTCACAATCAGAGGGGAGAGATATAGAGCTTGCAATTATGTGCTAGAGAATGTTGAACTATGAAGGGCCTGAATTCACAGGAGGGAAGTACCCAGCTAAGGACCTCACTAATGAATTCAAAAAGGCTGTTTTTTTCGAAAATGTCAAAGAATAAGAACCAGTTAAATCTTATAAGGGGAAATACAAAAAACCTCAGTAAGTAATGGTGGCAAGGATTTTTTGAGTCATTTAGATATTGATTTAGAGGGATTTTTATTGGATTAAAAAAACATAAATGCTTGCTTCTAGGGTTAACAGATTTGGGTTAAAAATCCTTATGAAGGTTCTTCAAATCAAATAATTGCTTAATCTCTAAGGTAAAGAATTAAAACCCTTGGATAGACTGAGAAAGATTGACCTCAGTGAAAGGCAGCCAATGCACCAACAATGCTACACTGAGGAAAAGAGAATGTGAAGTAAGTTATTTGTATACAGCAGTACAGAAATAAGACAGCGACATTTTTTGCCTTTTGAAAGCATTGGCTTCTTGAAATCCCAAATGTCTAGATTATGCTACCTCAGGTAAGATACAAGCAGAAAGCTCTACAGTTCTTAAGACTTCCAGGGTAATTTTCAGAGAACCAGTTCCATTCTTGAAAATGATTCACTAAGTGAAAATTAATTTCGTTAGTCTTAGGCATTGCCATTGTTCCCAAGAAGGACCAAGATAGAGAAGTTAAACAACATGAAGATACATGGCCATTCTTTCTAAAAACATTTGAGTTTTATTTTCCAGAGTTCCCAGCTATCCCTTTCTGCTCTATTTATCTCATCTCTGGGGAACCTTCCCCAAATACCTCAGGTACACAGCTACCTGTAAGAAATAGTCCCTCTCCACTATTAAATTCTGCTTTGGGGAAATGCTATGTTTAAAGACATTCACACTGAGGTATAACTGATCAAAACCAGTGCAAACAGTATTCCAACAGGTGGAAAAGCTTTGTAAAGCTGATGTATAAAGCTCTAATGGGGGGTGTTTCAGATAGGAACCATTAGGTAGGACTGATTTGTGGTACCTGTATCTGAAATCTCACTAGCTTTTACAAGTTCTCTTGTCCTCCATGATAGGCTAGCTTCCTTCCCAGTTCCTGAGAGGCCCATTTTAAATTTGAATGGGGTAAGTGAGTTCAACCATAACAGCCCCTCAAGGCATGTTCATGGATTTTAAAAACTTTCCCTGGTTAAGAATAGGGTCCCAGGAACTGAAGACTATTGGATGCAAAGCATGCCTAGACTCAATTAGGGAGGAGAAAATTGGAAAATTAAGCAAAAAGGTAATAGAACTCAGCAAGACATTACCGATTACTGATACAGTTAAAAGAAACAGGAGGGAAGGACTTGAAAAGGGAAACTGCTGGGAAGTGACACAGCTGCTGGTTTTGACACAAATGATTCAATCCAACAAGCCAACTCTACTGTCATTGATTTGAAATCTCCAACCACAGCCCAGAGAGTGATTTATCAAGGAGAAAGATATCCAACTGGATTTGTAGGGTGTGTGGGGACCAAAAACAATGGGTGATAAGATCAGTTTGTATCCAGTTGTTCCAAAAGTCACATACAAGTCAGGGGCCAAGTTGAGGGCAGGTTCTAAACTCAAAAGGGGACTGAGGCACTGAACTATTTGCTATCATGGTGATTTGCAGAGATAATGCTCTTTTTGTTCTCTCCCCTTCAGATCAGGGAAGATTACTTCCATTTGAGACCAATGGCCTTTAAGTTTTTTTCTGAGGTACTATCACTATTGGTCCTGTGATCTCAGTGGGGCAGTAGCTGAAGATGCAAATGAACAAATGAACATAATCACTCTTGGTTATTGGAAGATAAGGAAGATAGGAGAGTCCCTGAACCTCACTGGCAGTAACTAACAATGCAAACAGCACACTAAATTCAATTAGTATTTTTGAGTATCTACCTAGAGCCAACCACTATCCTAGGAATATAAAGATGGGCACACAAAAAGTCAGAAAAAATGATATGTGGGTAACTCCTTCTATTTCATTCTAATATAAGCTTTCAGAGGAGATTTAAATACAGCATTACAGGAGGACACAGGATGGGTTACTTCTGAGGAATGAGGATGAATAAGAGTTTCAGGAGGGTGCTAAAAAGATAACAGCGAGTATAAGCCTCATCACGTTCTCATTTATTCAGAAGAGCTCCATTACACTTCTCACCTTTCTTCCTCCTCTCTTCTTTTATTAAAAAAAGCTATTGACCAAAATCTTACATGAAACGAGGGCGCACATTATGAAAAAAGGACAGAATGTTCTAATTGGTGTCATTTCTCTTCATTTTTTATCAAATAGAAGGAAAAAACATGGAGCGCCTGGGTGGCTCAATCATTTAGGCGTCTGACTCTTGATTTTGGCTGAGCTCATGATATCAAGATTTGTGAGTTTGAACCCAGCTCAGACTCTGCACTAACAGAGGGGGAAGCCTGTTCTCTCTTTCCCTCTCTCTCTCTGCCCCTCCCCCATTCACATGCTCATGCTCCTACTCTCTCTCTCTCTAAATAAATAAATTTAAAAAAAAGAAGGAAGGGACACCTGGGTGACTCAGTTAAATGTCTAACTTTTGATCTCAGCTCAGGTCATGATTTCACAGTTTGTGTGATCAAGCGCCAGGTCGGGCTCTGTGCTGACAGTGTGGAGCCTGTTTGGGATTTTCTCTCTCCCTCTCTTTCCCCTCCTTCTCTCTCTTTGTCTCTCTCTCAAATTAAATAAACATTAAAAAAAAAAGAAAAGAAGGAAAAAACATTAGAAATTTAATATTTGTTTATTTTTTTATCTAAAGAAGGCATTTTATATCAAGACTGCATCAATCTAAAGATTCTTCAATTCCATAAAGACAGTGCCTTTGGGTGAAGCAACTGTGATTTTTAAAGGACCTGAATGATTAGCACAACCCTGGACTTCAGAGGCTGTGTTTTCTGAAAACAAAAGCAAACACATAAAGCAAAAAAACAAAAAACAAAACAAAACAAAACAAACAAACAAAAACCGAGCAGAGTGCCTCTAAACTGCTGCTCAGCATGTTCAGCCTGCTTACCTAGCCAAGCATTCCTTGCATCAGGCCCCCTATTGGTTTTATTTAACAAGAGAAGTACTTCTATTCAGTTTGGCATGCATTTAGTGATTGTTGGTTTAAGGGGAATTCAGTAGAACCAGCAGGACAGACTGCTCACAGTTCTGATTCAATGTTCTAAGATTAAAGAGTTAATACTGAAGAAACAATGTCTTCAGAAAAAAAATTCACTGTGGCTATACAAACTGACAGCTGTCTACTTCCATTTCTTAAACTGCTTCATTTAAAGGAAAATGCTTATGGACATCATTAAGGACTTTGTTTATAATAAAAGCATGCAATTTGTAGAAAAGAGTGTGTGTGTGTATGTATGTGTGCACACATACATATATATATATAAAGCTGGGTCAGTTTTTTAATTTGAAAAATGGTAAAGTTAATTATACCATAACTGAAATTACTTGGGATTAAAAAATAGTCTTTCTACAGTTCTCCTTTCCTTTTCCCTTTCCCCTTTCTTTTAGATACTCCATGTAATTCTAATCACCCCATTTACCTCATTGGTGAATGAGGGACCCTCAACCCAGAACAACGTGAGATGGCTTAACATATGACACCCAACACTGGACAGATTAGAGTGTCATCAGTTTATCAGTCACATATATTTACAGCCTGAGGCAGGAAAAGACTGAGCTCCCACAGAGGGTGGAAGCTCTGTAGTAACCAGGGATGGAGCACTTGGCTAGATGACAGCTGGGTAGAAAGTCTTTCCCAATGGGTGGGGGTGATATCTGGTGAGTACAGGGAAATTCAAGACTTAAGAGTTTTGTGACCTCATGATACCCAAAGATGTCAAGACAATACATGGGATTTTTAAGTCATGCAACACACATATCTACATGTGTCCTTTGGCTGCCCATGGTTCCCAGGCATTGTACATTCTAAGCTTGACCTTCTAAGGGAACGTGTTATGCTCTGATACCAAAGTTTTATTACTTGTAAAACTAAATTCTCCATTTTCAAGGAGAAATGTATAAAAAATTAATTCTCATGGAGTAGTTTGCTACCCCACCTATGCAACCCATTAGGAAACAAATTATAGTATTTTAAAAAATACATATATCCTGGCATTCCCACTCCAGAAATTCTGATAGGTTTGAGGTTGGACCCTCAGTTATGCCTCAACAGAATATCCCTATACCCCTCTTATAGTAATTTATAGATACAGTAGGCAGAAAATCAGTGAAGATATAGTTGAACTGAACACTACCATCAGTCAACTGTATCTAATGATATTTATAGAATACTTCTAGCCAGGCTAAACAAGAAAACAACAGAGATGATAAAATTATTAACATCAGAAACAAATGAGAGGTCACGACTATTGATTCCACAAACACTGAAAGATTAATAACAACTATCTCCCCCACAAATTGGGTAACATAGATGCATTCCTTGAAAGACACCAATTACCAAGACTTAGCAGCAGCAGCAGCAACAACAACAAAATAGATAATATGAATACCTCTATAGTAATTAAAGGAATTGAATCAATAATTAATAACCTTGCAAAAGGGGAAACACTAGTGTCAGATGATTTCATTTGTGAATTCTACCAAATATTTTAGGAAGAAATGTTATAAAGTCTCTATATTTTCTTCTATTCCATAAGATAGAAACAGAGAGAACATTTTTTAACTCATTCTACGAGGTCAGTTTTACTGTAATACCAAAACCAGTTAAAGATACTACAACAAAGGAAAGCTACAAACCAGTATCTCCCCAGAATATAGATGCAAAAATCATCAACAAAACATATGTACCCAAAAATGTATAAAAGGAATTGTATGTCGTGACTAGTGAAATTAGCTCCAGATAAGGATTGCTTCTACAATCCTTATTCAAAAGTCAATTAATTTAATCAATCATATCAGCATGCTAATAATGAAAAATCATTATATCAATAGATGCAGAAAAAGCATTCAGCAAAATTTAATACCATTAATGATAAAAACTCTCAGCAAACTAGGAATAGAGGGGCCTTTTGTGACTTGATAACATCTGTAATAACCCAAAAATAACATATTTGATGACAAAAAACTAGATGCTTTCTCCTAAAATTGAGAACTAGGTAAGGATGATCACTTCCACCACTTCTATTTAAACTTGTACTAGAAGTCCTAGTTAGTACAATAAGACAAGAGAAATAAATGAAACATATATAGATTAGAAAGAAAGAAATGTCTTTGTGCATGACATGATTATCTATATAGAAAATCCCATTAAAAAAAATCTCTGCAAGTAGCAATTTTTAACAAGGATGCACAATAAAATGTTAATATACAAAAGGCATTGGCTTTCCAATGTAATAGCAATTAACAATTTGGGAGAAAATATTTGCAAAACACATATGTGACAAAGTAGTTGTATCCAAACTATGCACATATTTCTAAAACTTGACAACAAAAGCACAAGCAACCTGATTTAAAAATGAGCAAAAAAAGAGTGAATCCTAAAGTAAATTATGAATTTTGGGGTGATTATGATCAGTCAACATAGGTTCATCCTTGGTAAATAACATACCATTCTGGCAAACATATTATTAATGGAGGTGGCTATACATACGTGATGTCACTGTTCTCTCACTTCTTGTAAACCTAAACCTGCTCTTTAAAAAAAACAAAAACAAAATCTTTTAAAAATGGGCAAAAGATGTGAACAGACACTTTACCAAGGAAGATACACAGTAAATACACATTTGGAAAGATGTTCAACACTATATATCACTGGTGACTTTCAAATAATGCAACAAGGAGATACACACCTATTAGAATGGCTAACCTTACCCCTCTCAAAAAGACAATGCTAAATTCTGGCCAGAATTCTGAGCAAGAGAAATTGTCATTTTTACTGATGGAAATGTAAAATGATGAAGCCATTTTGGAAGATAGTTTGGCAGTTTCCTACAAATATAAATATAGTCTTACCATGTGCTCCCACAATTGTGCTCTTAGATATTTATCCAATGACTTGAAAACTATGTCCACATAAAAACCTGTACATGAGTGTTTATAGCACTTATATTCATAACTGCACAAAACTGGCAACAACCTAAATACCCTTCAATAGGTGAGTGCATAAACAATCTGTTATGTCTATACAATGAAATTTAATCCAGCAATATAAAGAAATGGGCTATCAAGCCACAAACGAACAAACAAAAAAACTGGAAGAACCTTTAATGCATATTTTTATGTGAATGAAGCAAGTCTGAAAAAGCTACATATTCTATGATTCAAATTATGTGGTATTCTGGAAAAGGCAAAACTATAAAGACAGTGAAAAATATCAATGGTTGCCAGGTATTCAGGAGGAGAGGGAAAGAGATGAATGCAAAAAGCAGATAGGACTTGGGGGATGGTGAAAGTGTTGTGTGATACTTTGATGGTGAATAGATAACATGTACTTGTTAAAACCCCAATACTGTATAATACAAAGATTCAGCCTTAATGTATAGAAATTAAAAAAAAAATTAGAAGATCAGGGATCCCAGGAAAGAATGCAAAGTGTGACAATAGAATCTGACTATAATACATATATATGAAACAACCTTACTGAAGATGTGGAAAAGGTACTAACCTAAATAATTTTAGAGATGAATGTAATCTGTAAGGCTAAAGGCAAAAGGAACCAACTGTACATAAGCACTGTACTCTAGCTGATAAACTTCTCATGGGGATACAGGTTAGCAAATGTACTACTATACATTTACGCTGGAATTGAATAATTAAACAGATTGCAGACGGTTGGAGCCAGCTTTCTCATGGCTTGAATGGAAATGTACAGATAAGCAAGTGAAAGTGCTAGAATGATTCCTGTGGTAATAAATTAGAGTTCAAGATATCAGGGATTAGTAAACTCTCATAGTTCTTTGCATCTTCAGCTGGGAGGGCCTAAAAAGGACACCGAATGAGCACTTCTTGCTCAGCAATGAGCACAATTGAAACTCAGATCTCCAGTAAAAGGAAACACAGTTCCCTGGAGAAATGGCTGATTTTAGAACTGGGGGTAAAAATATAAGATGGCCCTAGACTATCTTATAGGACCAAAAAGGAAAGAGGTGCCGTCCCCACCACCACCACCACAACATAAAATGATGTCATTACGGGAAAGTAACAGAGAAGCCAACAAAAAGAGCTCCCAATGTCCAAAGCTGGATCAGTTTGACCAGCAAAATAAAGTAGAATTAAATAATAATCCAAATTATAAAGTCATGATTTCATATCAATGTAAATAATTGAATAAATCAATAAATAAGGGAGAAGAGAAAAAACACCCATGCGGGAAAAATTCCAAAAAAATTATATGTATACTGGATTATAAAGGAGGGGGAGCATAATTCTCCACTCCTTAAGTGTGAGCTGAGCATAGCGATTTCCTTCCAATGAGTACAGAATAGAAAGGGGGGGTTGTAACTTTACTACAGAGAACCCTGACGACCCATACTTCAACCGGGTGATCTAGGTCAACATATATAGATAGTAAATAAAATGTGCTATCCCGAAACAGAAAAAAAAAAAAAAAAACATAAACTATGGACTCTATTCAAGAATAATGTATGAATATTAGTTTCATAATTGTAACAAATGTACCATACTAAGGTAAGGCATTAATAACATGGAATGGTGCACACAATAGGCTGGAGATTATACATGGGAACTCTGTACGGTCTGCTCAATTTTTCTACAAATCTAAAACTCTTCTAAAATGTAGTCTATTTAAAAAAACCATCTTACTTTTCTAGAATTTAAAAGGTTAGAATTTAAATGGTGTCTTAATTCAATAATTCTAGAGATATTTTAAGTGTATATAAAGGCTTAACGAAAAAGAGGATTATACATGATAGAATTTCAGACTGTTGGAAGTTTGGGAAAAATACATATAGAGGCTTTTCTGGGGCTTGTCCTGAGCTCTTTTTATTTTCACTGTTAATTTAAACTAAGTCTATACCCTCACATGATTTTGTCAGTAGTGAAAGTCATAATTTAGAGTGGCACTTAAATCCTGGGTGACCAAGACATTACATAAAAAAGACGTAAAAAAAAGTGACTCCTGGGGTTCCTGGGTGGCTCAATCAGTTAAGCATCCAACTCTTGATTTCAGCTCAGGTCATGATCTCATGGTTGTGAGACAGAGCCCAGAACAGGCTCTGCACTGGGCACGAAGCCTGCTTAAGATTCTCTCTCCCTGTTTGTCTCCCTTTCTCTCTGCCCCTCCCTTATCGCTCTCTCAAAAATAAAATAACTTAAAAAAAAAAAAGTGACTCCTCCTACATTTCAAACTCCTACAGGAAATGCTAATAGTTTCAGAAAGAGCAACCAAAATTTCCAAACACCTCCCATATATAAAAACTTACCTGAGGAGGCAGAAAACCAGTGGTTTGGGGCTATAAAAAATGTGGTATTAGCATCTACTTTTCATAATTAAAAAAATAGTTTCAAGGAGAGTTTTTTTCATTATTATTTTATTTTATTTATTATTATTTTTTTCAACGTTTATTTATTTTTGGGACAGAGAGAGACAGAGCATGAACGGGGGAGGGGCAGAGAGAGAGGGAGACACAGAATCGGAAACAGGCTCCAGGCTCTGAGCCATCAGCCCAGAGCCCGACGCGGGGCTCGAACTCACGGTCCACGAGACCGTGACCTGGCTGAAGTCGGACACTTAACCGACTGCGCCACCCAGGCGCCCCTCAAGGAGAGTTTTGAATGAATTTCAGGTATTTTCATTTACTTAAAGATTCAGTGTTAATGAAAGGATATCCCAGACAAATCTTGGAAAAAAAATAATTATACTATATAATTCTACTGATTCTGTAGCTTAGCTACTGAAGTAATACAAGAATATAAATTCTGTTTATCTTTGAAAAGAACCATCTTTGATTACATTGACTTTCTCTATTGTACGTCTATTTTCTATTCCAGTAAATTACCTTCCGGTCTTTATTATTTCCTTACTCTAATGATCTAGAGTTTGATTTTCTCCTTTTTATGTTTTCTTACAATGAAATCATAGATAATTTATTTTAGACTTTTCTTCATTTGTAATATAAATCTTTAAAGCTACGAGTTTCTCTCTTTTTCACTGCTATAGTTGCACCCCACAAATCTAGGGTTTGAAGGCATTTGTGTCCAGATATTCAGCTGCCTCAGTAATGAGGATCTAGACTATCCTATGCAGTAAGCAACCTAGACCAGAGGAGACACTAGCGAGTATGAGGGAAATCTAGAATGGGTAATAAAGGACAGAGATGAGTATCAATTAGAGGCTTAAGAGCCAGGTACAGTGACAGAATTATACTTCCCTGCTAACCTTCCTTTTGTGAATTTTTTCAGGAAACAAAGTCAACCAGAATCCACAGCAGTTCTTTCCAGGAGAGATGAATTTAGACTATCAACTCAGTATATCAGAGTGTAAGTGATGAACTGTAGTTAGAGGGCATCTATGAACTCACCAGATCCCCTTCTCAAAGGAGAGTTGCTCAGTCCTCAGCTGTTGGGAAGGTTGCTGCTAAAGGCTCACAGCTGCATTGCTCACTGGAAATTGCCTTCAGTCAAATGGGACTGCTTTGCATTCCCTGAATTTGGGCCTTCTCCCCTGGGGCAGCCTGTATTCTGTGATTGGTTGATGCATGGGTACATAGGCCTGGCTCTTCAATCAGACCAACTCTGTAGTGTCAACCCCATTCCATTGGCTGATGCTGCCCTATGACTGCATCACAATTCAACTTCTCCCACTGAGCAATGTATTTATCTCACACACAGAAGTGTTGTTCCCTAACAATATATCTCAATAAGCCACCTTCACATAAGTCTTAGAATCTTACCTGACCTATGCCAGTAAGTCATTCTTCAATAGGAACACAAATTTTAAAAAGGAAAACATAATGAGAAATATGATTACAAAAGAAAAGCTCATATCACACTAATTAAGAATAATTACATTACCAACAATTGCATTATTTCAGAAAAATATAAGATCGATGATTCTATCTACAAGTATCAAGGCACATGATGTAATAGGATGATCTAAGGACTCTTAATTGGCATACGCATTAAATATTTATTAGAACATGTTATGTGTGTAAAGGACACCATTAGAATCACTACTGTGTATTAATAAGTGAAGGTGGGTAATTTTCTCCAGAGATACTCTGATAAAATTCCATTTCTTCCTCTGAATAAGCTTCTAGTCTCTGAGTTCATCTGCAGATGCCACATTTTATAAAGCCCCCTGAGCCTGGAATACTGTCCAAAAGCAATTCCTCATTTGCAGGCAAATTTTGTTTTGCAGATGGCTCTTGTGAGACATGGGTCAGTAAGAGTCTGGAGTGTCTGGTCACTTCATGGAACATTCCATAGCAGTGGACAAAGTCACCCTGGCTCCTATTGGAACTGACAGTTGTGGAGCTTCTGAGCCAAATGTCACTTTGTTTGTGGGCTAATAAATGAAGGCTGGGTGCTATAGGAAAAAACTGCTCTGTATCAGGTTGAGGTTCAGAACACTCTGTAACTCTTGTCATCACAGGAAAACTGTGCCCCAAAGTGCAATGCCCTGGTTACTCTGGATATGCATTCAGCCAGAGACAAATATGGATAATTAGCAAGTTTTTCTTTGATTACCTCACACCTTTATTTTTGCTCATTTGCCTCTTTTGTGGAACTACTTCTTTCCAAGAGTCACTGTCTTGATGATGTTTGCTTCAAAGCCTCTCACCAATACCCTGGACTTTTCACTTTCTGCTTGTCTCCCAGATGTCAATTCCACTTAATCTATTACAATGATTTGCACTTGTTAGAATAGAAGTGAAGCATTTAGAATCAGAAAGTAGAAACATGACCAAGGAATGACTGTTAACCATGTGGTATGAGTAGGACAAATCAGTAAATCCTGTCTTTGCCACCTTTGTTCACAGAGAGGACAGAATGCAGAAGGACCTGGCACTCATTAACTCTGGGTAGCAAAGAGCAAACTTTTTCAGCTAGAGTGGTTTATCTTGAAACTGCAGGCAGGATTTCTCTGGGCAGGGAACAGCCAAGAGCATCTAAGCAACATAATGGGGAAAGGAGTGGAGGATGGTTCAGGAGTCACAGACTTATTGTTCCTAAAGGACAAAGAAGTAACCTTTTTAAGTAATACAAAAGTTAGTTCCTTCATAGAAAATTGTCCTATGTTGTCTCCAGGGGAAATTAATGTTTTCTACTATGTAAGGGGCCTAGGTTATGCATGATGGGGTTCCAACTGAGGAACTTGGTAATGCGTTGTCTGAACTAGAATGAAAAGACCCACATTCAAATTTAATCATAGGTCTAGAGCAGTATGCCTCAAAATCCCGTGGTCAATTGGCCTAGGGCTAATTTAAGGCACATTTTGTGTTTACAAAACCCAGAAATATATCAAGAGACCAAACCTCTCCTTTGTGAGGTTAGGCTTTGGGAAGTATAAATGAATGTGTAAATTGGGGAGAAATCTATCCATATACTTTCCATACTTTTACCTGTATGTACCGCCACTCTGTAGCACCACCAGAGACTTGCCTTTCCCTCTAAAAAAGTTCACCATATGTCATCATCTTGGCCTAGAGGGTTTGATCTGTCCCAATATACCATGTTTTCTTGTTTGCTTCAGTAAATAAAAAGTATGGGTCCTTTGGGTGTATTACAGTAGTAACAACCTTGGGTTATTTATTAGAGGCCAAGTGTCCTACCTCCTTGAGCAACCCTGGAGAAGATACTTGATATAAAAAACAGCAGAAATCCAATTATGTAGTTTCACAAAGATTTTCCCTGTTCATCTGGGTCCAAAGGAAAAATAAGGTTATAAAATGTTGTGTAAAATATGATTACAAATGTATTTGTAACATTACATATTCATAGGAAAACACTAGGAGATTCACAAACATACAAGTTATCTCAAAATACCTAAATTTGAGCTCCTTGAAACTCCCCCTTCCACTATATACATACAAAACATACATATTCATACACACACATATATATGTAAATCATAAAAGTATATATAATCTATAATCTACATTATTAAATAATGTCTTATACATATATGTACATATGTTAATTATATTAAAATATAACCCACTTTACCCCAGGGTAATGGCAACTGTATTCTTACACTTTTTTTTTTTTTTTTTTTTTAATTTTTTTTTTTTTTCAACGTTTATTTATTTTTGGGACAGAGAGAGACAGAGCATGAACGGGGGAGGGGCAGAGAGAGAGGGAGACACAGAATTGGAAACAGGCTCCAGGCTCTGAGCCATCAGCCCAGAGCCCAACGCGGGGCTCGAACTCACGGACCGCGAGATCGTGACCTGGCCGAAGTCGGACGCTTAACCGACTGCGCCACCCAGGCGCCCCTGTATTCTTACACTTTTTAGGCCAAAATACTTGAAGTTAAACTTTCTTCTGTTCTCTTTCTTATTCTTGATTTTCAAACAGTTTAAAGAATATTGTTCTCACCAAATTTAAAACATTGCCAGGATATGATCTCATTTCACAATCTCTACCACTATCATCCTCCTCTTGCTCTTACATGAGTCCCAAAACTTGTCTCTAAGCTTAAACCCTTGCTTATTTGCCTATTCCCAATTAAAGCAATCAGAAAAATCCTTTTTGAAGCCTGAAAACTAATGGGACCAAAAACAGCCTACGTTAGTCTAACTTAGACAATGACCTTAGGAATTCATTTGCGTCTTTGCAGAATAGGCCTCTATTCAATTCTACCCTAGTGTTCCTAGTGACCTTGGTGCTGATAATTCATGAGGAAACAACAGGCAGCTACATTTTTACCCATTTTATAAAGTGGGAGTTCAAAAGCTTAGAAACTTACTTGAAACCCACTGCTCTAACTCTTTAACTTGCTACAGTAGGAGACCCAGAGCAGAGAATCATCTCACTCAGCAGACTGAAGGCCCTGTGTGGCCCAGGAATGCTGTCTTCTGCCCAGGCCTGGTGGTCTTCAAACAGACATCCCAGCAACCGGAGAACCTTTGGAGTAAAAGCCTTCAAGATGCTTTACCTTTACTGATCACACTCTAAAGATCCCCATTCTCATGATCACGCTAATGCCTGACCGAGAGCTATCTTAGGAATCAGCATCTCTCACTAGCATGAACTAAGAGTTTCTACCAAACCCACTTTTTAATAATATATATTCCTTTGTGTGAAGTCAGTGTGGTGACTAAAATAAGTTGCAGCTGGCCCTGGAATTCCTGTGGAATGAAGAACAGTCTACACTCTTGTGAATAATAATAGTAGTAGTACTGCAAGCTATTGTACAAACACTTAGAATGTCTGAACAGGGCTGTCTGTTACTCAGGAAGAAGGATGGGGAGCTATGCCCAAGATGTCAGTGAAATAGTTAAAGGGGAGTCTACTGGGATCTGACTCCCTAGGTCCATTTAAGTATATGTAATGCTAAGAAGATAAGGGTTCTATAATTTATATTTGAAAGGAAATTTTCAGATAATTTAGTCCAATATTCTTATTTAGATGATGAGGAATATGAGGCCCAGAAGGGCAAACTAATTTTTCCAGGTTTATCCCACTAATTAGAGATTGAACAGCACCTGGAACCAAACTCTCGGGTTTTAGTGTTTTCTTTACTGACCAATATAGTGAGACTTGGTAGGAATTTAGTTATGAGTGGTATTTTATAACAAATTCCTATGGGTTCCAATTATAATTTTACCCTTTAGTCCCAATTTATAAACCCATGACCCCTTATATAATAGTATTCAAATAAAATATGTACATAATTTTAATCAACTCTTTTAGAAATCTTTTTTCAAATTAATAGCCTCTTTATAGCTATATTATGTGTTTATGTCTATGTATACTTATATATGTCTATATATGTGTGTATATGTATGTATATGTGTGTGTGTGTGTGTGTGTGTGGGTGTGTATTATCTCTCACATAAGTAGTCAGACTATAAAGCAAATATTTCTTCTTGGTATTTTAGTTCTTTTCTAACATTTTTAAATTTTTTTAATGTTTTTATTTAATTTTTGAAAGAGAGACAGTGTGAGTGGGGTAGGGGCAGAGAGAGAGGGAAACACAGAATCTGAAGCAGGCTCTAGGCTCTGAGCCATCAGCATTGAGCCTGGCATGGAGCTTGAACGCACAAACCATGAGATCATGACCTGAGCTGAAGTTGGATGCTTAACTGACTGAGCCACCCAGGCGCCCCCTGTCTAACAATCTTAAATCTAGTTTCTAAATCAGTTCAGTCCATCCAGTATTTTCCTTTATATGACTGCTGTTTCATGTCTTTTTCAGGCCAATCTCATTTCTCTCCCTTTCTGTCTATCCCAGAAGCACCCTGTTGTACAATCATAAGCCTGAGATGCTATTCGTAAACTTGGATTCTGGGTGATCTGGGGTGAGTTCAAGAGTGATGTGGTGTTGGCCTGCTGGCTGCATATAGCTGTGCTTCCACAGGGAGTATCTAGAAATTCAAATAAACCAATCCAGAAAGAATCAATCTAGAAAGAATGCTAGAGACATACCAAATGTATAGGTACTTGTGGACCCATTCCACTTCCAGGATGGAGGACAGAAGCTAGAAAAGAGAAGCAAGCTCAGAACAATGGGTCACAGGAGGTGGAGCAAGAACTTAAGGTGGTTCACATATCCTCTCCTATAAGTGATGGTTGGGAGATCATAAGGGAGTTGTGCTAGTTGTTACCTCTGTTTACAAAATATTTCTGCTTCTCCTGTCCTACCCTCTTGAAAGTGGGCAGAGTATCACTTCTTGGGGAAAAAAAAAACTCGTGCGCTTCATCATGTTCCCATTTGTAGCCTCTTTGATCAAAGAAGCATATGCTTACTGGGCGCCTCTGTTAGCCTGAGTGACTACAATGAACATAGCGCCCCTTCCCCCATCCCTGCCTGGCAACTTCTACTGGACATGTAGCCCAGATGAGACATACACTTTTGTTGTTTCAGACCACTATGTTCCAGAGTTGTTTGTTATCTTAACATAAGCCACACTATCTTGATTGACATATCTAGATGGTGTGGATACCTTCTGCATGCTCAGATTCTTTTCCACAGGTAAAGAAGAATGAAACTTTCTCTAAGTTCATCTCAAAGCATGTTTCTCTATGTACTAAAATTGCTGATCCAGACCTTTTCACCAGATCTAGAAGAACAGAAAGTGAAATGGAAGTAGAAACCCAATTAATGAGGTCAGACAGACTGACGATTAATAGGAGGACTCATGTAGGGGAAGTCAATGAGACTTGGGATGTCATTGGAGTGACCATTTCTATCTCCATGAATAGATCTGGATTATCCCTTAGAAGATTATCTCCAGAGGATGTCTCTCAGAATCTGTTTCTTCTCTAAGGCCAGTGCAAGCCACTGGCAAAGTATCTGAAATACATTTCCATGTAAAAAAAACATTGAGGATCCTTGTACCCTTCTTTCTCATTTCCACCTTCTGATATTTTATTATGTCAGTATTTTCTGTTTCAAGGCACAAACAAGGAAGTCTATGAGAATTATTATCTAAAAAAAATTCACTGTTATTTTTGAGAGAGAGAGACAGACAAAATGTGAGCAGGAGAGGGGCAGAGAGAGAGAAAGACACAGAATCTGAAGCAGGCTCCAGGCTCCGAGCTGTCAACCAAGATACTGATGCAGGGCTCAAACTCACAAACCACGAGATCGTGACCTGAGCCGAAGTTGAACGTTTAATCAACTGAGCCACCCAGAAGCCCCTGAGAATTATTTTTTTAAAAAATAAGAAAAATAGGCACTTGGGTGGCTCAGTTGGTTAAGTGTCTCACTTTGACTCAGGTCATGATCTCATGGTCTGTGAGTTAGAACCCCATGTTGGGCTCTGTGCTGACAGCTCAGAGTCTAGAGCCTGCTTCAGGTTTTGTGTCTCCCTCTCTCTCTGCCCCTCCCCTGCTCGTGTTCTGTCCCTCTCTCTCTCAAAAAAGTAAACATTAAAAAAAATGAAAAAAAAGAAAAAGAATATCATTTTTCCCAAATCTTCCCAATCTCCCAAGGGAAAAGACTGATTTTTTTTTTAGTCAAGACACAAAGGACCGGGTCAAAGAACTAACAAATTATTTTATCTCACTTTGCCTTTACTTAACTGCCAACAGAAGATATATTTAGGTTATCGTTAAGACTTCAGTCCTAGCATTCTTCGACTCTAACCTATTTTACTACTCACTATTCTTGGTAAACAAGTCAGTTATGTTACATATTTGCAGAGTCCTTGGAATATTTTATGCTCTAATTTTGAAAAAGAATTTAAAAAGAGCTAATGTCAAACACTGTTTATGTCTTGAAAAAACCTAAAATGAAAAACTCAATCAACATAAAAGCTACTGTAGTACTTTAAATTGTGCTGTTCTTCTGAGCCTTCTTTACACAGCAGTTTGGATTGCCCCCTAAGGAACTATAATTGACAAAAAGCAAACTACATTTAGAATAATGATTAGAGTTACTAATATGTAATATTATGATTCCATCAAGCTCTGTCTTTGGCTTTGGCTGTTAACTGGAAAGGCAGCAAAGGATTCAAGTAAAGTTAACTTTGCTTTAATAAATTTAAAATTTTCAAAGATAAATAATATGGCATAAATCATCTTTTCAAGTGTACCATCTAGTCTCCAGTTTTGTGGAACCATTACACATATATCTGAATTTGTGATGCATTATGTATAATATAAAAACTCAACACAGGACTTCTCTAGTACTTTTACCCTGCCAGGGCTTTTTTTTTTTTTTTTTTGGTCACAGTCAGCAATTCCCTTCAAGGAGGTATCTTTGAGATTTTGGAGAATCCAAGAGATTGGAACTTCCTCATCTCCACCAGATTTGATGATTGCTAGACTAAGCAATCAAACACTCATTCATAGAAATCCTGGGATGAAATGTGAGTATTCTTTCTGATTTGCATAGCCTAAATTCCTCTCACAGTAGACCCTGAGATTATATACAGAAAGCAGAAATTATGTATGGTGGGGTCAAGCAGGGGAAAAGGAAAAGTCAATGAGTGGGTACATTGTTTAGTTAGTTATGAGTAGTGGGTGCTCTATCTCACAGAATCCAAAAAATCTAAGAAACATGAATGAGATTTTTTTCATGCAGGGAAACAAAGAAGGAAACATTTATTCATCACCTCTCATCTTCTGTAATTGAAAAGTTACTATACAGGATACTTACAACTTTGCAGTTCTGGGTTGTCCATGCATGAGTTCACACACATGAGTAGATTCCTATGAGTGTCTTACAGTGCACATAAGAGAAGCTCTGGGTCAAGAAACAAGAGAACTTGAAGACTTTTAAGTTGCCCTTATCTGAAGATATTTGAAGACCATGTGGAATTTATTATTGAAACAACAGCTTAAATCAGATTTGAAGTGGTGCAGAAAAGGGGCCCAACACAGTCAAAGCCATGCACTACTCGGATATGTCAATACCCTCCATTAATTTCAATTCAGCAAAGTATCACATTCAAGATGGTAGCCAGTCACAAACTCTTCATATAATCAATATAATAGAATAAGTAGAGAAAGCTACAGTCTTCACTGTAGCAACTTAATCCTGAAGCTATATTGGTATTTATCATCCCTACCCTCCCTCAATTATTCTACAATTCTCCTCACCCTTTACCAACACTTCAACTGGTCTAAGTGGCTTGCTTAGAAGGTGATCTGAATTTCAAGCATGATTTCTTAATTGTCTTGCTTTATTGGACTTGGTTGCTGCACCTTCCCATTAATCATTAGTACTAAAAATGGTGACACCAAGAAATGTCATAATGAATCATCTGTTCCCATTATATAGCTATAATACTAGCTGCTCATAGTACTTAAAATTGATTGCTGATATACTTACATAAGAACTTGATTTTTTTTTTTTTTTGTCCTGGTTTCTCCTAGCATGAGAAGCCTAAAGATAGTTCTAGCTTGAAGTTCTTTAGAACTCTTCTTGTATCTTCTGGAAGATTATTTCCCCAAGATCCAGCATCTATAAACCAGCACAGCCTAAGTTTACATAAATAAATAGAAAAAGGTCTATTAAGTGAGTCACTAAAAATGATCCTGCTTCTGTCCTTTGGTTTCCAGATCTGTGTATTCCAGTTATCAGGGATGCAGCACCATATGAGAGATCTCAAGTCCATAGCAGCCTCTTCCACTGCCTATTCTGGTCTCTGGATGACAGCCAACATTGAGCTTTTCAGAGATTCCAGTTATGTCTGCACTAGCACATTCATTACTGCCTAAAAGGAAGGAGTATCCTGAGAACCACCAAGAGAACTAAGTCAGCTGACGGGTTCTCCAGTCTCACACAATTAATTCATAACAACATATTGCCCTGAGCCTTCTGACCACTTCATTATACTAAGCCTTACAATTTCTGTGTCATCTCCACTTCATTAACTATGTAAGCAGTCATCATGTTCCAGTTTCAAAGTTACATCTAGTAATGTACTAGGACCAAAAAATCCTGCCAGAATATTGAATCTCAAGACAATGGAGGACATTCACATGCCAAGCCTTATATCTGTCCATCCACTTAACCAGTGGAAGGCTCTATAGAGATCCACTTTCATCCATGTTTTACCAATTACTCTAGTATATATTAGTCAGGACTACAATGATTCAGTGTGGAGCTACGTCCCCAAAGAGCAGGGACTCTACTTCCTACTTGGGTTATACTGAGTCCTGGTATTTGGCATGAAGGCAATATAGTGGAAACAGGGGTTGATCTTATAGGTGGCAAGCATCATTTTGAGAGGTACCTGCTTTAGGTGACTATTTAAGGATAACTTAACAACAGTAATCTGTCCTCCTCTATAAAGGGAAGGGAGATGCTTCTGTTGGCATAAGAAAATCAGGGGGCTTTGGTAATTTAAGAGTCTCAGGCTTATCTAACAACTATATTCATCCTAGGTTTTAGGGCTCAACTGTTTTCCTTTTAGATCCCCAACTTTGACACAAGGAACCTCAGGGTTGCACACTGAGTTTCCTTGGCAGCTCTACCATACTTAAAATTAAATACTAGGACTCATTTTTAGCAAAGTTCTACCAGGTACTATAGGGAGAAGGGCTTTCTGTAACTCTTCAATAGAAACACTTTGCTTTCATAGCTTTGGGTTGATAGTTGTCTAAGTCTATCATTTTCTTTTGTTATGGTTTCCAAAGCAGTTAACAAATTCCAATTTATTTCATAATCCATATGACTGAAGTTTTCCCCATAATGGTTTAAGGGCCCAGGCTATCATATAACCCAATGCCTCACATTCCACATGCATATTATCACAATTACACAAAGATAAAGGTCAATAAATATGATACTACATGCCATGAGTTGATTTCTAACCACACTCCTGGTACTAATGTTATTAGTCTGGGTTCTTGCCAAAACAGGCATGAACAAAGATCTATGAATGGGTATAATATTTGGAAAGTAATTCAAAAGAGCAGGATTTAGAGACAGAGGGAATAAAACAGAAAAGAGACAAAGTCAATGCAAAAATATGTAATCACTAAAAATGCTAAGAACTGGCTGTCCAATCCAGTGGGATGTAACATTTGAGAATCATTGGGCTACAGCAGGATTCTGTAAACTAACCCTGGTGACCACCGCTTTTGTAAATAAGTTTTATTGGAAGAGTCATACTCATTCATTTGCTGTTTGTGTATGGCTGCTTTCAACTAGATATTTGAATAGTTGTAACAGAGACTATATGGCCCACAAAGCACAGCATACTTACTATCTGGCCCTTTAAAAAAGAGTTGTTGACTTCTGAGCTAGAGAATCCAAACAGAAGGGGTAAGGAAGCACAGGCTAAATGTCATCTGATTATCACATACAGACAACAGAAGCCATATGAGTTAAGAAAGAAGGAGATGAATGAAAGACAAACTACTCAAGGAAAGGCCCACCTGAGGCTGAAATGTAAGAAGCTGGATAAGTGGACACTTCAAATAATCTAAGAAGAGGTGGAGATCTATATGAAAATCGGTCCCTGCTTTGTAAGAATAGCCGGTTTACATTAGGCATAGGCATATGAGGGAATTGAGTTCAGATTCTAGAGCTCATCAGTACTTTTTCATTTTGTATTCCAGTGTAAACCACCAACACCTTTTTCTTTTTAAATTAAAACTCGGCCTCATGCTTTATAAGGTTAGGAAGAGAGTATTTAAAGTGTCTCTGTTCATTTATGTAATATCTGAATGATCTTGGGCAACATACTTAACGCCCCTGAGCTTCACTGTATAATATTCCTCTATAGTAGGATTCTTGTAAGGAATAAAATCATGTTAAATACATAAAATAATTGGCAGAATGTCTGTACATAGTAAGGAGCTGAGTCAAGCAGGGTTCTTAACTGAAAATCAGAAAACTCATTTTAACTGGTTAAATCACAAAAGAAATTTACTAAGGGATGTTAACTAGCACATAAAGATCAGAATGTCACAGTTCAAATTTCTTTTTAACGTTTATTTATTTTGAGAGAGAGCTCACACACGTGAGTGGGGGGAGGGGCAGAAAGAGAGAGAGAGAGAGAGAGAGAGAGAGAGAGAGAGAACCCCAAGCAGGGGCTCAATCTTACAAACCTGAGATCATGACCTGAGCCAAAATCAAGAGTTAGACACTTAACCGACTGAGTCACTCAGGCACCCCGAATGTCACACTTTGAATCCATGTATCTGGGAACAACCCTCAGCTTCGTTGTGGATTGACTCCAGCAAAGATGTTTCAGATCCTGCTGGTGGGCACAGACCACAAGCTGACACTGACAAAGGTGGCAGCAGAACTACGCTGTTGGCCCTGGAAACTACAGGTCTCTACAGCTGCCCTCACCAAAATGTCATTCTGCTGGGTACATGCTTCCTCTGATGACTCAGTCCCAAAACAAGTTCTTGTGAGACCTCAACCAATTAGCAGAATTCAAATGCTGCATTACAGATTTAAAGGAAGCCGGCAAGTGAGATTTAAGGTTTCTTCACTGGGCAAGCATCACTGTCAAAGGAGGAAATTCCCCCAAATCCTGAGATTGTTCTTGAGGTGATAAACAAGTAGAAAACAAGACAAATGTCCAGCACAAGGCTCATTATTTGTTTTGTTTTCACTTCTCACATCTCTATAAAACTTGATAGCCTTCCCTCCTGCTAATACAATAGAATCTCCCACAGTGGAAGTTTCATTGATTCATAGTTACGAACTTGCAGCCCATCATACTTTTCAGCTTCCTCTGTTGAAACTGTAGATCATCATGAGAAACAAATACCAATGATGTATGAAAAAATAAAACTGTGCTACAGATGTTGCATTTTAAATGTAGTACAGGGTTTTCCCATTCTTTAATTCTGCAAAAATGTCGCCCAGGAAAGAAAGGTCAAGGCTAGTGTTAACTTCAGCTACCACTTCATAAAGCTGTTCCCTCCCCATTCAAGTCCCTCTAAACTGTAGCTGATTTGTCACAGAAGCAATGATTAATGAGAATTTAACAACCACTCTTCCAATAAAGACTAACAGGCAGGCCCACTGCCCAGTAAATTGTGTAAATAACACAATGTTAAATAAGAGCATTTAAGATCTCAAATTTCCATTTACTCGATTTTTACGAAATTCTTTCATAATAATCAAAAAGCAGATCAGGAGACTTGTGTTCCATTTTGGTTCAGATCATCTCCAGATGATGATGAGCTTGGGTCTCCAGGGCAAATTATTTAATAATCCTAGTACCCACTGTTCCCATTTTTAAAACTGAAAAATAGAGATTTTTTAGCTTCCAATATTTGATCCTATATCCATTAAGAAACTGCATGCATAATTGCTATTTTTTTAATTAAATGTTACAAGGAAACAGCTTGAGAATTATAACATAATAAATATGTGGCCAACTGATGATAAAACAAAAAACATAGAAATATTTAAGTAGATTATAAACTGCTTAGCTTGAGTGGAAACAAACATAACCACATAACCTAATTCTTATGACACAGGATATGACTAACAATGGGCCATTCTGAGTACAGAGTATGGGCACTGTCCCTCTGTCGTCTGGCTTACTTTCTCCTTTCCAAATTGCTAACAAATGACCATATTTTGGACCAGAAGAAGCAGAAGCTTGAGATGAAAACTGGCTTCTGCTCTGTGGGCAAGGCTATAGAAGATGAGGTAGTTAGTTGACTTTTCTTCCTTTTTCATAGCCTTTTTTATATCATGAGTCCTTGGGAATTTGGGTAAAGCAAAGATACTGAGTAATTTCAGACTGGGATGATCTTTATCCCTGTGTTTCTTTAATGTGCATTTTCCTCTATCAAAAACCTGGAATTCTCTAGAGGTAAAGACAGGTTTTCTTCTTCTTCTTCTTCTTCTTCTTCTTCTTCTTCTTCTTCTTCTTCTTTTTACTTTTTAAAAATGGTTATTGTTGTACTCCAAGAAACTGAATATAAAGCCTAAGCTTTTGAAAAACTACTGTGTACTCTTCACAATTTAATGCATTACCATGTTATCAGTTTGATTTTTTAAAAAATATATCCATTTGAGTTAGGTCCAAGACTTTTATGCATGAAAGGGAAAAATTGGTCCCACTTTTAAATGAAAGCACATGCTAACTAAAACATTGTATGAAACATCTGTATAACGTACAATACAGAATCATTGACTCTGTGATGGGAAATTCAGACTAGACAATATGAACTTTTTAAAAGACTTGTCATCACCACATAGCAAATCTAAGGAATTACGGTGCAATAAGTCTATATTTATAATATACATGAGTTAACGGAAAGACATTATTATCTTATTATGATTATAGTAACTTCATAGAAAAGCAATATGATAAATATGTAGTGTGCTTCTTCCATTATCTCAGCAGTAAAAGATGCTTGGTGGGCACCTTCTTCCAAACTGACCACCCTGGTGAACATGAGATAATTAATCTTTTCTTCTCCCCTTGAGAAGTCATGATTCTCTTCTCCTTTACCAGGAAAAGGGAGGCCACCCGGCACATCCTTCTATGCTGTCACCTGGCAAGGTGGGCTTTTAATTCATTTTCATGTTTATATGTGGTTTAGACCATATTTAGTTTTATTTTCTGTCCTGAAACTATAACTCTAGTCTGCTAGATATTGAAACCCAATAAAATGGCCTCCACAGCTTTCTGCCCTGAATCTCACCTCTAAAACAAAATATAAGTGGGGGTGATTTCTCTCTTCAATAGAAAATGTAACTAGAGATGAAACCAAGTCTGCTCTGCATGGTTTTTATGTTCATGTGGTTTCCAGGGAAACCTCACCCTGATATTTCTAAATGTTAGGATAATAACTGGTACCCCCTCAGATTCTGTCTTTGAACAACTTAAAAATGTTCATGGCATCAAGGAAAGAGGGGCAAGAGCTATTGAAAAAAGAAAAATTTCATTTTTTAAAGATACATTTTAAATTACACCATAAAGGGACCACAGAAAGTGGGAGTATCTAAAAGTCTAAGTGAGTGGAAGAGAAAGTGGTCTTTGTTTAGGTGAACAAACAAGTAAATCTTTATTTAGGGTAGCTTTTCAGATTTCAGAGGAAGACAATAACTTGCAAGTCTGATGTTTCAATTACCTGAATACCTCTATTGCAAATGAAGAAGGGTCACAGAAGAGGGGGGTGGCAGGTATATGACTCTGTTAAAGAAATGTATTTATTGAAAGAGCCAAACATATAAACTAATGAAATTAATTTATTTTAACCCTTTAATTTGCATAAATATAAACATATGTTAATGATATGAAATAGTAAAGGTTAAAAAAGTTACCCCAAAGCAGTGTAGCTCTTTACTTTATGTATTTTTTAAAATTTCACTTTTTTTAAAGTTTATTTATTTATTTTGAGAGAGAGTGAACATGTGCATGTGCATTGGGGAGAAGCAGACAGAGGAGGAGAGAGAGAATCCCAAAGAGTCTCCACATTGTCAGCACAGATTCCAACAAGGGGCTTAAGATCATATATGACCTGAGCTGAAATCAAGGGTCAGATGCTTAACCAACTTAGCCACCCAGGTGCCCCTGATCTTCACTTTAATAAAGAATACAGTGGGGACGCCTGGATGGCTCAGTCAGTTGGGCGTCAGACTTCGGCTCAGGTCAGGATCTCCCAGTCCGTTGAGTTCGAGCCCCGTGTCGGGCTCTGTGCTGACAGCTCGAGCCTGGAGCCTGCTTCAGATTCTGTGTCTCCCTCTCTCTCTGCCCCTCCCCTGCTCATGCTCTGTCTCTCTCAAAAATAAACATTAAAAAAATTTTTTAAAAAAGAATACAATGTACTTTTTCTCTTTAATTTCTCTTTCTCTTATTATTTTTGTCTTGACTTTCTTTCCTTTCTACCTATTCAAAATCAACCTTTCATTTCAGGCCTTCCTCACATATCATGTCTGTTAAATGATGCTTGCTTCAACCCTTCTCAAATGCACTTAAAATTGGTAAGATATTTTGCATTAAGTTTATCTTTGTAAAACACAACTTTCTAAATATTGCTCCAGCTTCTTTGGAAGTAAAATGTTATCAATGGATAACATTTATATCCTTCTCTATAGCTAAACCGTTCTCTGATCTTAACCTTGTATGGTTAGAATGTTAATTTAGAAATCAACTCAAAAACTCTAAAAACATGGCAGTGATGGACAGGGAAAGTAGACTCAGAGGGAGTGAGAAAAAAGAGCACAAAGATTGCATCTGAGCTGTGTTATTTGATACTTCAATTAGCTCTGATCAAGAATTAAAGCATGGCAGGCTCCCATAAGGATTAGTGACTTCTTCCCTTGGGTAGGAAGTGAAGGATGGACAGGAGAAATATATTCCCACCTCTAACATTGCTTGAGAGGAAAGGAACATTGGTAAAAGTTCCCATTATAAAGATTCAGGTTGGAATTTAGGGCAAAAGATTCATTCAACAACCATTTTAATATGGATTTACTATTATTATTACTATTACTATTATCCTTTTGGAAAGCATAGAAATGCTTGTTTGATTATTAACATTTAGCACAGTCCTTGGCACAAAGTAATATGTCCATTATGTTTTTTGTTGAGTAAGAGAATGAAACAGAAAGAGAATTATAAGCTGTCCCAATCCTAGCTCAGGTTGCTCTGGAGGAGGTAGACTTTAACCTAGACTAAAAGCACAGATATCAGTTAGATGCTTGGGCATAAGGGGAGAAGTAATTCTAATCTGGACATTCTAAGCACACGTGGAGATGAAAACACCTGAAACCTCATGAATATCTCACTTGAATGTTTATAAAATTGATCTCTTCTAATTCTGGCAAACAATCTACATAATTTAGGATTTAAAATGAAATATTATACCTGGAGTTTTTATTTAGACATAGCCTTCATAAACTAACTGAATAATTGTGATCCTTTACATCATGCTGTGAAAATGCCAACCTTTTAATTCCTCCAAGCATCTTGGTGCAGATGGTCCCTTACTGCACAGCCAACAACTGTCACTTTATTTTACCAATATCTAAGAGACAGAATGATTACATCTACATTAATCATCTTGAATAATAGGGGAAAAATCATTGAATTATTACAAAATAAATGTCTCTCAGTTTTTAGAGAAAAGTCTGTGATTTGCAATATTTATTTGTGATAATGTAGGAGACAGTCACACATGTGACAATATTCTATTCTCTTGAGTCAGAGGTGGGACATGAACAAGTTTTCAGAGGATGAGCAAAAAGGTGACTTATTACTCCAGAAAGCTTTGGCTTTCTTTTTAGGATGAGAGAGTGTTCCAACAAGCATCAGGCAGAATTACTCAATTGTCTATCACTATGGCAGTGTCTCCATGTACCAAATGGCTTAAATGTGTTGATGGATGGGAAAGGAAAGCAAACCACTTATTCAAACATCTTGTTCTCTTGGGTATTTTGACAGCCTTTAGTACCTACATAGAAACCTCAGTTTCAACTAAGATCATAGCTACAGGCTTATGTGATATAATTTTTCTGTCTTAACAATTATGTCAATCTAATCAGCAAGACTGAAATTGGCTATTCTCTCACAAAATTAAAAAAGGAACTGATAGGAAAGAGGAAAATTATTTATTAACTTGTTGTCCCTCTCCACAGTTAGATGGGTTATACAGGTTCACAAATACTGGCTCCAATTATTAGAGCCACTTAATAAACAACAATAAATTGGATTAGTGCATATTTCATCTGCTTCATCCTAACACAGATAATGTCTATACTTGAAATAATGCCTTCAACAAATGATTCAGCTGTTTGAATGTTTTGTTTTGCTGATTTAAAATATCTTACTCAAGGATTTAATTATACTAATTAGCAGATTTAGTGCCCCCCCACCCCAAAAAACATGGGCAATATCTTCCTATGTTATTTCCAAAAGAGGACCAAATATGGGCTAGATATATTCCTGGAACTCAGTAAATCATTTGAGTTGGTTGAGGACCGTGGTCTTTGTCTTTTGTCTGACATTAGTATGCCACTTTTCCAAATGCCCAATATATTTATCAAAATATCCTGACAATAATTGTGCTGTATGTTTTGTATTTGCTTTTTTATTTACTTCTTCATGTAGCACACTCATTTTGTTGTTTTGGAGTTATAGGGCAATGGAAAAACTACAATTTTCCATCTTATTAAAATCAGGAACTTTCTCAGCAGTAAGTTAAAAACAGCTGAACAAAAGCACTTCAAACTTGGCAGGTGGCTAGGACTCCTGAGGAATCATGTCACAGCTAAGTTTCAAAGAAATATCTGAAATTAAAGTTTAGATGGTTTTAAACATCCCTCGGAGTCCAAACTTTTGGCAGATATGAAGATTTAAGAAATCATTTTGGAAATGAGGAAACTAGCCCAACCCTCTTTTTCACCCTGCTTAGAAAGATTAAGGCAAGGACTAAATCAGCAATGGGGTTAGAAAAATTGAAATCCTACCATAATAAGTTAGAAATATCTTTATTCCTGTAGCTTAGTGACAAAGTGGCAGTGGTTGTGTGGTCAACCTGGAACCATCTTGGCCAAGAATTCTAGTACTAACCATTCTAATCATTAGCTACATAAATTAAGAAAACTCCATTATCTTCTCTGGTCAGTTTCTCCTTATGTCCCACATAGATCACAGTATTATCAATTGGGTTTTAACTGTGATATCTTTGAAGATACTTTGAAAAGACAAAGGAACTTACAATCATCATTTGTAGTTTCTCTGTCTCTCTCCCATTAGCCTACCACATAGAATTATTGGATTGTCTCAAATTTCTTATTTGGTGTTGTTAGCAGACTTCACTTAAATGACAAAAGAAAGTCTGAGCTCACATCATTCCCAAATCCAGCAGTTATAATTATGTTTATTCAGTGCCATGGAAGTCAGCAATCCAAGATGAGTCATTTTAAAGGCTGATGTTGTCAAGATGATGAAATTAGTCATGTAGCCAATGTGATTTGGGTAATCAGATGATCAGAATATCTGACCAAATCAAACTAAATTCCAATTATTTCCATTTTCAACTTTGTTAGTCATTTGAATTTTCACTAAGATTAAGCAATCCAAACCACACTAGCTTGCAAGGAAGAAATGAAGCAAACAGACAAATTAAGAACTTGGGTAATGGTAGCATGGATTGAAAGTAGAAGGATAAATTAAGAAGTTTTATGAGAAAAGTGAAACAATCATCATTACCACCATCAACAAACTTATTATACATAAAATGAGCAAGACATTGCAAAGCATAACATGATACTTAAAGAACTGTGAAGCATACAACTTGCACTTTAGAAGCATATAATATAGAGCTCTTAGATTTCACCACAGAAGATTAATAATTCTAAATAGAGTATTTGTTATTTCTCAAGTGAGTGATATAGATGGTGGATGTTAAAGGAGCTTAGAGGAGTAACACAATCATTAGGAGCTGAGCAGTCAGAGAAGGTCTTAGAGCAGATCCTGGCTATAAGCAATTAAGTATAAAGTTATCCAGTAAGAATAATAACGTATAGATTATTTCCTATGTATGCCTCATACCAAAGATGCTAGGACCAAAAGAGTTGTCTGGGAAATGGGAGTAAATTTAAAAAACAAGTTAAGATAAAAGTAATCTACATGGTAATTGCATTGGAATTACTAAAAATGAGGAATAGTTAGATCTACTTGCAATGTACAAGGGCATACAATGGCTTTGGATAGGATCCAAATTGGAATCAGTACCCAAATTAACTACGCCTAATTGCAAGGTATGGCAGTAGGTATCCTCTTAGATTAGAGTTGTGGTTCTAGGGTGGACTATTCAATTTTAAGAAAAATTCTGGCCAATAGTTTGGATGAAAAGAAATCAGGATTAGGCACTGGGGCAGAAAGTGGCTGGGCGTCAGGTAGTGGATTATAATCCACTAAGACTACAGTGAAGAACGTAAGCAGTCCCCACTCATACAGACTGGAATGGGTACCACTAGAATATACACAAGATCTCATTCTAATCTCATTGGATACTGGACAATCCACTAACTCTAGTCAGTAGTGACTGGGACCTCCAATATGTTGTCAGATTTGGTTTCTCTTTGCACAAGAGTTCTGTCTTTTCTTGAACTCAGGGTTTTGAATTGTCTTGTACACATCAAAGACAGTAGGTTTGGGGCAGGAAAGGACTGACTTTAGAAGTGTTGTCCAGTTGGGGCTACTGTTGATTCATTCTGAATTGTCACTGAAATACTCAGACAGCATTAAGTAGCAACAAGGAGGTGGGAAGGGCTATTTGAGTTTGTTCCTTCACTGCTAGAAATGACTTTTTATAGTTCATGGCTTACATAGCTCTGTAGCTAGTCTAAAGCCACAGTTACAAAGTTTTATATCTCATCTCCCAAATCACATTGATTCTATGGGACATATGTCAATTCTAAAAAAATTTTTAATATTTATTTATTGCTGAGAGACAAAGAGAGACAGAGCACAAGCAGGGGAGGGGCAGACAGAGAGGGAGACAGAATCTGAAGCAGGCTCCAGCTCTGAACTGTCAGCACAGAGCCTGATGAGGGGCTTGAACCCACAAACTGTGATATCATGACCTGAGCTAAAGTCAGATGCCTAACCAACTGAGCCACCCAGGCACCCCGGACATATGTCAATTCTAGAGATTAATCACACCACAGGACTCAATTTTATAACACATTATAAAAGATTATGCTGATTAAACACACACTCCTCCACATGCATATTTACATTGAAAATGGATTATAGCATTTTGTAATGGCCAAAATGACATTTCTAAGGCATTCCTAAAATGATTAACCTGTCATTTTCCAACCCTTTTTGCTCAGCCTATCTATGGAGATCTGTGCTGTTAACATTTTGTTTTTTTTTTTTTAATTCCTGCTCAATGACTGATAGAATACAATGGAACAGCAATTCTTAGCCCACAGAGCTCAAGAGCCACTTAATCAGTAAGGAGTGCACTGGCAGTGCTATGGACTGAGATTCCTTTAAAATAGCTAAGCCACAACCCAGACCAACTGCTGAGTGACAAGACTGATGCATAAACCCAGAAGGAGAACAAAGCCTGCTATTCTTGCTCTCAAATGTGTGCTTTTCAAAGTTATTAATCCTATATGTGTTGGCAATAAACTTTTAATGATCTTCTTCTTGTATCACATTTAATCTTCATCACTCATGAAATGAGTTGGACATATATACTATCTTTATTCTTCAGGTAAGGAAAATTTGGTCAAGAGATTAATATACTCCACATTTCACCTCAATAGTGAGAAAATGGAAAATACAACACAAGTCCCTTACTCCCAGAACCACTCTTTCCATTGCAAGACAGTGCTTTCAAAATTTTCCCAAATATACTGGAGTCAACAATCACTGCTTAGATACCAATGCCAGTTTTTGACAGTTTCTCAACAGCACATAGGTACTAATCAACTGTCCCAAATCAACAGCACATAGGTAGTAACTTTTCTTACAATCTTGGTGGCAAAATGCATTTTTTTTGATCCAAGAAAATTCTAATAATTATCTAAATGTAGTTTATTAGGAACAATTTGACTTAAAGCTTTGAGATAATTTTTTTTTCACTCATAAACCGTTCTCATACATCTAGACTTAAATATTAGCTAATACAGGAACTTCCTTAGTAGCAACTCTCTGAGTCAGTGTGTTATGTTCTATGTAGGAATGAGTAGTGGATAGAAATTTCCAAAGACTTGATTCTTTTACTCAAGGAATTGGAACAGATTTAGGTTGACATCTATGAACAAAGGAACATTTATAATGCACATGAAAAATGCAAATATAAATTGATAAGCTAAGCATTGATGAAATATGAAACATCAGAATAGTCATAATGATATTAAATTAGTAAAGATAATTAGTAGGAAGAAATATCTGAGCCATGTGTCAAAGGAAATACAAAATTTCGATTTCTAGTTTCTCTTTTTCTTCTTCCTTTTTTTGTGCAAGCTCTATACCCAATGTGGGGCTTAAACTCACAACCCTGAGTCAGGAGTCACATGCTCTACTGACTGAGCCAGCCATGTGCTCCAAAATTTGGATTTCTGGAGCACTGTGTGTGTATATGAATTTCACACCAATGGAAGAACATGAGTAGAGACACAATTATCAGCAAATTCTATGCCCAAATCAAGAGTCAGTCTTTAACAATGGTCACCTTGACCCACAGCAAACCAAACAACTCAACTTATACTCAATCACCTTAAAAGTGATTATTGCCTTATATTATTACATAGAATGTTCAAAGTATAAGGAGTCAAATAAGATAGGCCTTGGTTAAAATCATGACTATCCTGACATTTAACTGTATACTTTACCAAGTAGCTAAAAAATTTTCAGTTTTCCCATATATAACTTATGAATAATTTTACCTACCTATCACACTGTGAGGAAATAGAGACATAATGTATGTGAAGTACTTAGCACAGAGCCTGTCATCTTGGCTCCATACTGCTATCATTCAAGCAGATGTCTTACACCTTTTGGAGATGGTGGTAATTTTTTTTTATTCCTTTCATTAAAAGTACTTGATGTACAAGACTGACACTCAGTTGAACTTTACAAATTCCAACTTTTGGACTGCATGCAATCAGTGGATTGGGCACATGGTATGTTAACTATTAATTAATGACTCTATATGCCTTATGCCAATTATCTAGAATTCTCTTTTTTTGAGCTAAAAATCTATATTTTTCTTTAAAAATGTGTTATATAATGTGACTCCTACCCTAGTTGCTCTCGTTTTCCACTAATTCGTTTCCTACTAAGTGTTCTTCTTAATAAAATTAAAATGGTCATGTCATTTAACTAAGTGCTTTGCATGTACAAGCAACTTATTTACTTATGTCCTGCCTATAGGCATCGCAAAGGCTTTTGGAAAATAATATATTATGAGAATGGATACATGGCTACAGCATAACAAAAGAAATGTGTGGTCTTGTTTCAGAAGAAGATCTGGTGTGGACTCCAGTTGTTCTCTCCTTTCCACATCACCACCAGACTCCTAGGTTTCAGGATATCCTCTTAAAAATTGGTAGAATTGGAAAGTTTGGGACCATTGAAAGGCAGGTGAAACGTACTGGGAAAACTGAGTCTACCTATGTCTAGGGTCACAGACAGGCATCACTTCTGGATAGCCAGTGGGAGATGTTTCAGTGTTGATTAACTAAAATATGAAATATTATCCTTATCCTCAAATAGCTTTCAAATATGTTAGGACATACAGTCATTGATATTTTTAAGGGCAGAAATTCCCTTCAGATGTTAGATTCAGACTCAGTGCTGGAGGTGATCAGAGATGAGAAGGATTAATTTAGATTCAGTACCAAGACATCTGAGTTAGGCATGGAAGAATGAGTAGAATTCTAAGGTGTATTTCTGAGATATATTTGCTGATAAAGTTAGGGCTACAGAATATAGTAAGTGAAGGAAACGACATTTTTAAAAAGTCAGAGAAATAAGGAAACATGATGTTTTTGTTCATCTTTCCGTATTGGTTGGAGTACAAGCTTTATTGTGTGAGGACAGTATTATATATATATGGTCAGGAAATATATATGGTCAGGAAGATGCTGTGCTGATGGAAAACTTTGCTTCATTTTGAAAGACAGGCTGAGTTTTATTACTTAATTTATTATTCATTCAATATATAGTGTTTACTCTGTGCCAGGCAATATACTCAGCACATTTTGGAAGATAATGTGGATTCATTTATATCTATATCTGTATCTATATCATCTGTATCTGTATCTATATCTGTATCTATATAGATTGCTTGTTAAAAAAACGAATGGAAGATTTGTTTACTTTTTAATTATTCCAAGTTTAGCTGAGAAACTAGGAAGTAGAAGTTTTCTTCGTAATTTGGGGCACTCATGAAAGGCACCAGGTGGCCATTCGTATCTTCATTTTTAGCTTCAAAGCCTGAAAAAATACCAGAGTCATAGCCTACAAGTCTTTACTGCCATTAATGTGACATATTTCTTCTTTGCTATAAAGGTTAAGAGCTGTAGATGTGAGATCCTCTGAAAAGTTTTAAAAGGTATCTGACATCTGCTGAGGACTTGTCACAAAATTAAAAAAAAAAAATCTTGGGGTCAGTTTTCAGGGAGTCTTCTGTGCTACCACATCTACACTGAAAATACCTCTGGAAACTACCTCTCCAGCTTCACACTTGATGGCAGTGTTCTGCAGCAAATCTGGAGAAAATACTCAGATGCACCCTAACAGCCTGTATTCAGATTTATTGGGAAGCCAGGCTCCATTCGAATGTGCACATTATTCTTATTGAGAGTCATCAATGCTTTGTCAAACTCTACAAATGTCTTTTAAATGATCATTAAAGTAAAAAGACAATGAAATGTGGGAGCCAAGCCTTAATGCAGTCATAATAATGTTCACCCCTAAATCTCAGTTCCCAAATCATCCAACCACAGAAAGAGCATAATTAGCATGTGAAATGTAAAGGAATGATAACAACCTTGGGGTCTTCCTTTGGATCCTGAGTCACTGCTGTTGATATGTTCCCTAACTAAGCTGGTATGCTGAGGACAGGGAATGAGAGGTTAGATTTTAGATGCTCTTTCAGCCTTTGTAATTGCGCCACTGTAGAAACCCAAATCTTGTTGGAGAGTAGGGTTTTCTAGGAGAAAAAAATCCAATGATAGGAAGACGTAATTGCCTAAGGTATATGTAAATATTTAAGTATAAATATATGTGAGCTTGCTGTCTATTTATAGACACAGCCATGTGTGTATTTGCATCTCTGTGTGTGCGTGTATGTATGCACACAAAGACATTAATTTAACTCACCCGGATACTTATTTCTGGATATGACTGTTGGAAACACATCACACAACCATCCAAATTTCTATCCCAAATGCTGTTCAAGACTGTAGATAATTAAATATTTGTAGTTGCATCAGGAAAGCAGAATCAATAGCAGGCTTTCTAGTTAAAAGTTTGTACCTCTTCATAGTTTTGGCATTTGTTAGTTTCATATGGCATTGTTGCTGATCAAATTTATTAAATGTTTTACTCAAAATCATGAAGTGCTTAAATCTGGCTGTCATTATTATGCAAACCCTAGTTTCAGCAAGGCACCATTCCTTAGGTAGGACAAAGCTATGAAAGAAGCTACACAGCTTAAAGTAAAATGCTGATTTCTAAAAGATTAGCGTAACTTGATCCATGTCTATTCAGTAACCCCCAGTCTATTCAGTAAATACAGTCAGATTGTAATAGAATCAGTCCCTGTACAATAGCCATCTTTGCTTTCTTCCAAAACCACTTTCAACCTCAACCAATCATTTGTCCTTCTGGACACTCGTCATAAGAGAAATCAGAGGAAAGAATATTCATTAAAATGATCACTTTTCCTCAGGCTACAAGTTAGAAAATGGGTAACAATACTGATGGCTATCATTTGTACATGGACTTGCATGTTCCAAAGCATACTTATATAGTCTCTGTTTCTGTTTCTCTGTCTTTCTACAATTCTCTTTTTCTTTCTCCTTCTTTCCTCACAACAGCCTTATAAGTTTCAGGAGGTAAGGAGAAAGTAGCATCTGAGGAATTAGAAACAGACAATGATAGTTAATCTTTCAGAAAGCACAGCTGCAAAGTAAAGCAGAGAGACAGGAAGGTGGTGTAAGGGTACTCGTCCTGGGAAACTATTTTCAGGATTGGAGTTTAAACTATAAGAGCACCAATTAAATGGGAGTAGGGATAGAATAAGGTACTAAAAGATTCAGGGGCACCTAGGTGCCTCAGTTGGTTAAGCATCAGACTCTTGATTTCAGCTGAGGTCACGATCTCATGGTTTGTGAGATCAAGCCCTGCATTGGGCTCTGCGCTGACAGCAGGGAGCATGCTTGGGATTCTCTCTCCTCTCTCTGCTCTTGCACTTGCATGCTTTCTCTCACTCTCTCAAAATAAAAATAAATAAACTTTAAGAAAAAAGAAAATGCAAGAGGAACTGCTTTAAGAATGAAGATGGAAAAGTTGTCTATGAATAAAAGTTGCACCTAAATTTCTGATAGTGAAAGAAAGAATTCATGTGTGTGAAAGTGAGAGAAAGAGAAGGAGAATGTAGATGGTTTTGAGGTTGTAGGTTGGAAGTTACTGAGAAGGTGAGGCAGATTACACCTGATAAGTTCAGTTTTCTGGAATAAGAGACACATTTTTTGATTAAAGTGAGGAGAGGGCATTGATGTGGGGTTTACTGAGTTATTGAAGATGCTAAACTATACTTCTGCCTAAAGTTCTCTTGATTCTGTAAGCTGGAATTCTGCTCCTAACCTGCTGCTCCTAGGGGTCTTTAATTTTTATATCTGGACTACCTTTAATTCCTACTGGTTCTCCTAAAACGACCTTTGAAGTGGCATGTCATAAAAGAAACTTTGTTGACACGTGTCCTTTTTAACTTCATTGAGCTCCTAAGCATCTTCCTCCTAAAAACTTCACTAACCTGCTTCAGATTAACTATTACTTATCTTTGCTGCAAATCATATCTGGATAGATTTTATATTACTTTCAGCATTTTTACATCAAATCAACTTAGTCTAATCAACTTAGTTTTCTGGGGTTTTTTGTTTCTTTGTTTTTTGCTGGAAGTAGAATCAGTGGTCTTATGGTAACAATTTCAAACCAAAAATGTTTGAAGGGAATTTAGGGATAATTGCTTTTAAAAGTAAAACAACAAAAACCATTTCATTTAAGTCAAAGTATGGCAATCAAACTGGTACATGTGCCCTTGTATACGAACAAGATAACTATCACTATGAACTCCCCATTGAGCTGCTAATGCACAGAGAAGAGGATGAAATTGTGAGAAATTTAGAAGTTAGGCTGACTTAGTACAATCCAAAAGATCAATTTTGGATTTAAGTTTAAAAATGGGTTAGAGGGGGTTCACAAAAGGTTTTTCTAGTCAAGTTTAATGAATATAATTTTCACAGTTCTAAGTTGAAGACAGTCAAAGCTAGTTACTAAGATAATCAATAAGTTACCACCACATTACAATTGACAAAGAAAACTCCTTGCTCATCCTAGTCAATTATTAAAATAAATCCTGGCCCAGGATTTAAAATCCTATTATAAGCCCCGATTCCTTGGGATAATTCTTATTGTAAACAAAATACTCACATTATTGCTAGTCAACCTCTTTAAGAATTTACAAAAGCTAATTGTTGCTCATTAAGTCAATCCAATTTTTTTCTTGGTATTTGAGTATCCACAAAAATCTGGCCTCAATTTTCCTATTGATTAACATACAAGCAGCTTTTTCCCATATGCTTATCCATTTCTCTTTCTATGCCTTTGGTCATGTTTTTCCTGGAATGCCTACCTCAACATTGTCCTTCTCAAAGTCTTTCCATTCTGAAAGGATAAGCTGAAAATATATAAGCTCATGGAGGGTTTCTTAAATGATCTCAAAATCCATTTTATAAATTCTCTGAATTTAGCTACATTGGGAGATTATAAATCACAAATTTGTATTTATCAAAAACTTTATTTAAAAATAATGTATTTAGCTTTGGACATGTATTTAGTGTTGGACGGTCCTTGAGAGATTCCAACGTTCTTCAATGTTTTCCTTTTTTTCCATCTACATATATTGTTTTGCAAAATAAATTGTAATTTTTTAAAAAAAATCAAAATTATTATGGTTCCTGGAATTTTAGAGTACATAGGTTAATGCTGTGCATTAAGCACATGTTCAGCAGACACCTACTGGTCAAGTGATTGATTGAGTTGTTAAGTTCAGTGTCAGAGTTTGATTTGGGGAGTCACTTTTTATTGGCTGGGGGCCACTTTTGTTCAAATATTTAGTGATGCCAATAGGCAGAAAGTTAACATAAATATCTGTTCTGGCCTTTCATGGCTAGAGAGGCTTATTCACCTGAAACACATACTTCCAGTATTCACATCTATGCTTTTCACTGTATTGAGTGTTCTAAGATGAAATTAAATCAATTAGAAGTGCTATTATATAAGTTCAACTCTTCTGAATTGTAGAATATTTCTAGAAACATTTTATCTATCTTAATTTTCATAGTCTTATGAGAATATTCTCAACAGAAAGTTATTCATTTTAATTTCATGAGTATCATTAAAAAAAACAGTTTTAAAGTATTAGACTTTAAAAGCATCATGTTGAAGTAAGATTGACTCATTTACCAGTCAGAATAGATGAGGGAAAAAGCACAAAGTGAACAAAGCAGGAAGTATAGGCCAACAAAATCCAATTTCCTCCAGTAAATTACTGTGTGCAGATAACAGCAAACAGGTCATTTAAACAGACTAGATGAATCATTTATCCATTGTTCAGAGCCAGCAAAATTCATTGCTCTGTAGGAACATCCTGGTTATTGACAAAATTTTTGTGTGTGTCATTTATCAAGAACTTACTAGTTTAAGGGAACTAGTTTATGGACTTCTTCCCAAATCAGAAATGAGAAGACATCTTAGCTCAGAGGAAGTGGAACTGAGGGAGCCACCTAAAATACTTGTAGATGGCCTCAATCAGTTGGCCAATATACATCAAGGAGGTATTTTCTAGGAATTGTGAGAAAGATTCAGTGCCATATGTAAATTACATGAGTTTTAAAAAATGTATTACCTATGCTAAGTACTCAATTATATATTCCTGTGTCATTCTATTTGTGTGGATATTTTATCTCCCTGACTTTATTATAAACATCTTATAAAATCAGGTCATATGTATTATCCTTCAATTGTATGTATCTCCAAGAATGCCAAAATCAGAGGAGGTAATAATAAATGCATTTTTATTGGTTGATTCAGATCAACAAATTTTCAGCAGGCTTTGTGGGAATCATCAACTTATCACCCTAGACTAGAGGATCACTTCTTTTGCAAGGTCTAGATAGTATTTTAGACTTTGTGGGCCAGAGACTCTCTGTGGAACCTACTCAACACTGCCATTGTAGTGTGAGAATTGTCACAGACAATGTAAACTAATACCTCTGGCTGTGAACCAATCAAAGTTTATTTACAAAAGCAAGCCACCTGTGGGCTGTAGTTTACCAAACTCTGCCCTATGTCATCTTTGAATTCTATGTAACTACTCCATTACAGGAGACACTTACAAAAACATGGTATTATATAATCAACTATTGTTAAAAGATGGACCCATTCAGTGACTATCTCATACAAAATTAGACAAGCTAGCTGTGAAGTGAATTCTATGGTGTGAATGAAGAAAGGAGAAGCATCTAGAAAATCTAGTGAGTAAAAAAAAAAAAAAAAAAAGAAAATCTAGTGAGTCAACCCACCATATTATTCAATATTTCCATCTTTGGAATCAGTCATAAAAGTCACAGAACTAGGAAAGTTATATAAACAGGTAGTTTTTGCTAACCAATTAGCAGGTTAATTATCTAACCTACTGGCATCCATTTTTACAAAGAAATAAAACTCTATAAAAGAAACAAAACTGTGAAGAGTGGGCCTAAAACTGATGTTCTTTTAACACATATATATATGTTTTGTTGCTTTCTTAAAACCAATATTTAAATAATATTGTATACTCATTGAAGGAGGCAGTTGAAATGAAATACCCAAATAAATTATGGCAATTCAGCTATTGAGAGACTAAGCAGGCAATGATATCAATAACATGCTACTGTATAGTTATATTAATTAAAGAGAATATTTCAAAAGACAATAAAAAAGTCATCATGTTACAAAATACCATAAAAGATATCCTATATTTTTTATTAATTTTTTTAAAATTACATCCAAGTTAATGAGCATATAGTGCAAATATGATTTCAGGAGTAGATTCCTTAATCCCCCTTACCCATTTATCCCACCCCCCTCCAACACCCCCTCCAGTAACCCTCTGTTTGTTCTCCATATTTAAGGATCTCTTATGTTTTCTCCCCCTCCCTGTTTTTATATTATTTTTGTTTCCCTTCCCTTATGTTCATCTGTTTTCTCTCTTAAGGTCGTTATATGAGTAAAGTCATTAGATATTTGTCTTTCTCTAATTTCACTTAGCATAATACCCTCCAGTTCCATCAACATAGTTGCAAATGGCAAGACTTCATTATTTTCGATTGCTGAGTAATACACCATTGTATATATGTACCACCTCTTTTTTACCCATTCATCCATCGATGGACATTTGGGCTCTTTCCATACTTTGGCTATTGTTGGTAGTGCTGCTATAAACATTGGGGTGCACGTGTCCCTTCAAAACAGCACACCTGTATCCCTTGGATAAATGCCTAGTAGTGCAATTGCAGGGTTGTAGGGTAGTTCTATTTTTAGTTTTTTGAGGAACCTCCATACTGTTTTCCAGAGTGGCTGCACCAGCTTGCATTCCCACCAACAATGCAAAAGAGATCCTCTTTCTCTGCATCCTTGCCAACATTTGTTGTCACCTGAGTTGCTAAGGTTAGCTATTCTGACAGGTTTAAGGTGGTATCTCATTGTGGTTTTGATTTGTATTTCCCTGATGATGAGTGATGTTGAGCATTTTTTCACGTGTCGGTTGGCCATCTGGATGTCTTCTTTGGAGAAGTGTCTATTCATGTATTTTGCTCATTTCTTCACTGGATTATTTGTTTTTTGGGTGCTGAGTTTGATAAGTTCTTTGTAAATTTTGGATACTAACCCTTTGTCTGATATGTCATTTGCAAATATCTTCTCCCATTCTGTCAGTTGACTTTTAGTTTTGCTGATTGTTTCCTTCACTGTGCAGAAGCTTTTTATTTTGATGAGGTCCCAGGAGTTCATTTTTGCTTTTGTTTCCCTTGCCTCGGGAGACGTGTTGAGTAAGAAGTTGCTGCGGCCAAGATCAAAGAGGTTTTTGCCTGCTTTCTCCTCGAGGATTTTGATGGCTTCCTGTCTTACACTTAGTTCTTTCATCCATTTTGAGTTTATTTTTGTATATGGTGTAAGAAAGTGGTCCACGTTCATTCTTCTGCATGTCACTATCCAGTTTTCCCAGCACCACTTGCTGAAGAGACTGTCTTTATTCCATTGGATATTCTTTCCTGCTTTATCAAAGATTAGTTGGCCATACATTTGTGGGTCCATTTCTGGGTTTTCTATTCTGTTCCATTGATCTGAGTGTCTGTTCTTGTGCCAGCACCATACTGTCTTAATGATTACAGCTTTGTAGTATAGCTTGAAGTCTGGGATTGTGATGCCTCCTGCTTTGGTTTTCTTTTTCAAGATTGCTTTGGTTATTCGGAGTCTTTTCTGGTTACATACAAATTTTAGGATTATTTGTCCTAGCTCTGTGAGGAATGCTGGTGTTATTTAGATAGGGATTGTATTGAATATGTAGATTGCTTTGGGTAGTATAGGCATTTTAACAATATTTGTTCTTCCTATCCAGGAGCATGGAATCTTCCATTTTTTTTGTGTCTTCTTCAATTTCTTTCATAAACTTTCTATAGTTTTCAGTGTACAGATTTTTCACTTCTTTGGTTAGATTTATTCCTAGGTATTTTATGGTTTTTAGTGCAATTGTAAATGGGATCGATACCTTGATTTCTCTTCCTGTCGCTTCATTGCTGGTGTATAGGAATGCAACCAATTTATGTGTGTTGACTTTATATCCTGCAACTTTGGTGAATTCATGAATCAATGCTAGCAGTTTTTTGGTAGAATCTTTTGGGTTTTCCATATAGAGTATCATGTCTCCTGTGAAGAGTGAAAGTTTGACTTCCTCCTGCCAAATTGGATGCCTTTTCTTTCTTTGTGTTGTTGATTGCAGAGGCTAAGACTTCCAATACTGTGTTGAATAACTGGTGAGAGTGAATATCTCTGCCTTGTTCCTGACCTTAGGGGGAAAGCTCTCAGTTTGTCCCCATTGAGGATGATATTAGCATTGGGTCGTTCATATATGGCTTTTATGATCTCGAGGTATGACCCTTCTATCCTTACTCTCTTGAGCGTTTTTATCAAGAAAGGATGCTGCATTTTGCAAATTCTTTCTCTACATCTATTGAAAGGATCATATGGTTCTTATCCTTTCTTCTATTGATGTGATGAATTACGTTAATGGTTTTGCGGATATTGAACCAGCCCTGCATCCCAAGTATGAATCCTACTTGGTCGTGGTGAATAATGGTTTTAATGTATTGTTGGATCCAGTTAGCTAATATCTTGTTGAGGATTTTTGCATCCATGTTCATCAGGGATATTGGTCTATAGTTCTCCTTTTTAGTGGGGTCTCTGTCTGGTTTTGGAATCAGGGTAATCCTGGCTTCATATAAAGAGTTTGGGAGTTTCCCTTCCATTTCTATTTTTTGGAACAGTTTCAAGGGAATAGGTGTTAATTCTTCCTTAAATGTTTGGTAGAATTCCCCTGGAAAGCCATCTGGCCCCGGACTCTTGTTTTTTTGGCAGATTTTTGATTACTAATTTGATTTCCTTACTTGTTATGGGTCTGTTCAAATTTTCTATTTCGTCCTGTTTCAGTTTTGGTAGTGTATATGTTTCTAGGAATTTGTCCATTTCTTCCAGATCACCCATTTTATTGGCATATAATTGCTCATAATATTCTCTTATTATTGTTTTTATTTCTGCTGTGTTGGTTGTGATCTCTCCTGTTTTATTCTTGATTTTATTTATTTGGGTCCTTTCCTTTTTCTTTTTGATCCATCTGGCTAGTGGTTTATGAATCTTCTTAATTTTTTCAAAGAACCAGCCTCTGGTTTCATTGATCTTTTCTGTTTTTTTGGTTTCAGTAGCATTAATTTTTGCTCTAATCTTTATTATTTCCTGTCTTCTGCTGGTTCGGGGTTTTATTTGCTGTTCTTTTTCCAGCTCCTTAAGGCGTAAGGTTAGGTTGTGTATCTGGGATCTTTCTTCCCTTTTTAGGGAGGCCTGGATTACTATACACTTTCCTCTTATGACCACCTTTGCTGTGTCCCAGAGGTTGTGGGTTGTGGTGCTATCATTTTCATTGGCTTCCATATACTTTTTAATTTCCTCTTTAACTTCTTGGTTAGCCCATTCATTCTTTAGTAGGATGTTCTTCAGTCTCCAAGTATTTGTTCCTTTTCCAAATTTTTTCTTGTGGTTGATTTCAAGTTTCATAGCATTGTGGTCTGAAAATATGCACGGTATGATCTCAATCTTTTTGTACTTGCTGAGGGCTGATTTATGTCCAAGTATGTAGTCTATTCTGGAGAACATTCCATGTGCACTGAAGAAGGATGTATATTTTGCTGCTTTAGGATGAAATGTTCTGAATATATCTGTTAAGTCCATCTGGCCCAGTGTGTAATTCAAAGCCATTATTTCCTTGTTGATTTTTTGATTAGATGATCTGCTCATTGCGGTGAGTGGGATGTTGAAGTCTCCTACTATTATGGTATTACTATCAATGAGTTTCTTTATGTTTGTGATTAACTGATTTATAGATTTGGGTGCTTTCACATTTGGTGCATAAATGTTTACAATTGTTAGGTCTTATTGGTGGATAGACCCCTTAATTATGATATAATGACCTTCTTCATTTCTTGATACAATCTTTATTTTAAAGTCTAGATCGTCTGATATAATTATGGCTACTCCAGTTTCTTTTGTTGACCATTAGCATGATAGATGGTTCTCTATCCCCTTACTTTCAATCTGAAGGTCTTTAGGTCTAAAGTGGGTCTCTTGTAAACAGCATCTAATTGTATCTTGTTTTCTTGTCCATTCTGTTACCATATGTCTTTTGATTGGAGGATTGAGCCCATTGACATTTCGAGTGAGTACTGAAAGATATGAATTTATTGCCATTATGTTGCTTGTAGAGTTGGACTTTCTGGTGGTGTTCTCTGGTCCTTTCTAATCTTTGTTGCTTTTGGTATTTATTTCTTTATTCATTCATTCATTTATATTTTCATCTTTTCTCCCCTCAGAGAGTCCCCCTTAAAATTTCTTGCAGAGCAGAGCACCTGGATGGCTCAGTTGGTTAAGCGTCTGACTTCAGCTCAGGTCATGATCTCATGGTCTGTGAGTTCAGGCCCCCCGTCAGGCTCTGTGCTGACAGCTCAGAGCCTGGAACCTGCCTTGGAGTCTGTGTCTCCATCTCTCTGCATCTCCCCCATTCTCACTCTGTCTCTCTCAAAAATAATGAAACATTAAAAAATTTAAAAAAAAATTCTTGTAGGGCTGGTTTAGTGGTTGCAAACTCCTTTAATTTTTGTTTGGGAAACTTTTTATCTCTCCTTCTGTTTTGAATGACAGCCTTGCTGGATAAAGAATTCTTGCTGCATATTTTTCTGATTCAGCACATTGAATATATCCTGCCACTCCTTTCTGGCCTGCCAAGTTTCTGTGGACAGGTCTGCTGCAAACCTCCTCTACTTTCCCTTGTAGGTTACGGACTTTTTTTCCCTTTCTCCTTTCATTATTCTCTCCTTGCCTGAGTATTTTGTGAATTTGACTATGATATGCTTTGTTGATGGCTAGTTTTTGTTGAATCTAATGGGAGTCCTCTGTGCTTCCTGGATTTTGATGTCTGTGTCTTTCCCCAGGTTGGGAAAGTTTTCCACTATGATTTGCTCACATAACCCTTCTACCCCTATTTCTCTCTCTTCCTCTTCTGGGACCCCTATGATTCTGATGTTGTTACTTTTTAATGAGTCACTGATTTCTCTAATTCTTAAATTGTCCTCTTTCGCCTTAATCTCCCTCTTTTTTTCTGCTTCATTATTCTCCATAAGTTTTTCCTTTATATCGCTGATTCTCTGTTCTGCCTCATCCATCCTTGCCACTGCAGCATCCATTCATGATTGCAGCTCAGTTACAGCATTTTTTATTTCATCCTGACTAGTTTTTACTTATCTCCATAGAAAGGGAGTCTAATCTATTTTCGACTCCATCTAGTATTCTTATTATCATGATTCTAAATTCTGGTTCAGACATCTTGCTTGTAACTATGTTGGTTAAGTCCCTGGCTGTCATTTCTTCCTGCTCTTTCTTTGGGGGTGAATTCCTTTGTTTTGTCATTTTGAATGGAGAAAGGGAATTAATGAGGTAGAAAAAATTAAACTTAAAAAAATAAAATTAAAAAAATATTAAAATTAAAAAATTAAAAACATACACACACACAAAATCAAATAAACGATGCTAGATCCTAGGTGTTTTTTGGTCTGGGTGTTGAAAGTGGCTTGATAGATTAGAGAAAAAAAGAGGGAAAAAAAGAAAAAAAGAGCAAATTGTTTAAAAATTTGAAAAAGTGAATACACTGAAGTAGACTAAAATGAAATGATGTAAGTAAAACAGAATTTGAAAAAATTTACACAAAAGTAAAAAACATAGTAGAAAAAAATTAAAGAAAAATATTTTTAATAAAAATTAAAATAAAAATGATTTTTTTCTCTTTCTGTATTCAAGAAAAAGAAACGAAAAAAGAAAAGAAAGAACAAAGGGCAATCATTTGAAAATTTGAAAGTGAATACACTGAAGCAGACTAAAATAAAATGATGGAAGTAAAATAGAATTTGAAAATATTTACACAAAAGTAACAATATAGTAAAAAAAATTAAAGAAAAAGTTTTTTGAAAAAAAATTGAAAACAAAAATGATTTTTTTCTTTCTGTATTCAAGAAAAAGAAAATAAATGAAAAAGAGGATAAAAAGAAAAAGAAAAGGAAAATTGAATAGATGGACTTGCTAACAGACTGAAATATGACTGAAATTACTTCATTTTTCTCTAGAAGTTAGACTTTGAAGCGCTTTATAGTCCATAAACTAAGCAGGCATTGAAACTTCTGTTCCTGAAGGTGGAGGTTGGCTCAGTTGGGCGGGGCTTAGTGTAAATGTTCTGTTCTCCACTAGATGGCACTTTTAGCCTACTGGGTTGGATTGTTGTGGCACTTCTAGGTGTGTATGCGCATGCATGGAAGCGGTGAAAATGGAGTCACCCATCTACCCAGTCTCTAGTATCAGAACTCTGTTCACCCCGATCAGCAATCACACACCTGTCCTCTGTCATCAGCTTTCGTCCACTCCCCGCTTTTACACCATCCGTGACCAGGTCCCAGGTAGTACCTTTCTCCTGAGTTTTGTCTCAGATGCGGCTGTTTTCCCCGGCAGCTTTGACCCGTTCTGCCCCTCTGCAGAGCATCTTACTGAGCAATGGCCAAATGCTGGCCACACCCAGGAATGTTCATGGGACCTGCTGCTGCCGATGCCAAGACTGCAGCCAGGTGACAGCCCACCCCAGGAAAAGTTCACAAGATAGTGTAGTAGCAGTGTTTCAGGGATTATGGAAAATCACAACACACATCTGGCATCAGGCTTCATCCTTAATGACCTTATTCCAGCACCAGCGAATGTGGCCATTCTCTGGGGTCTGCTTGGACCAGGTGGCCTCACAGCCTCTACCAAATGTCCTTCCAGCAGTGGAACAACTTCTCCCCGTTTGGCCTGAGAAGCTCCCAGACCCTAGTCTGCTCCTGGGGATTTGCCCTTCCCACCAGAGCACCACCAGGTATTGTGGTGTGGAGTTTCAAATTCTGCACTCCCCCTGTTTACAGTTTTAATGGGATTTAAACCTCTTCTTTCACCCTTTTTAGTTCAGTCCCTGCAGCTGTTTCCAATTTTCCACTTTCTCTCCAGCTGCTTTTGGGGAGGGGTGCTTTTCCCATCTTCCCCCTACCCCCCCCCACCCCGGTCTCCATCCTCTCTTGGAATGCAAAGCGGTTCCCTGTCCTCCATGGCTTCTCTCTCCCCAGGTTCACCTCTCTGTGCTGCGCACCTGCTGAGTTCTGTGGTTCAGGTTGTGCAGATTGTTGTGTTAATCCTCAAATCAGATTTCTAGGTGTGCAGGATGGTTTAGTGTTGGTCTGGCTGTACTTCATGGATGTGAGACACACAGAAAACTTCCATGCTGTTCTGCCATCTTGGCTCCTCCTCCTATATTTTAATATCATATTATTTATGTTTCAAGATTTTTGTAAGGCTGTGTAACCCAAATAATTAAAGTTATCTCTTAGATTATGGTATTGCAGTAATTTGTTTTTCTTTTTTTATCATTTGCTTCTGCGATTTTTTTCTTTTTCAAACACATTATGCTATTTCAGATGTATACTTTTTACAAATCAACTTAAGGTTTGCTTAAGCTATCTTGGTTTTAGTACACTATACAGGAACAAAGTACATTGGAACCAAGGGAAGAAGCTGTTACTTCTTGCCCTGTCCCTGCCACACCCTCTATTGACAAAGTTTGATTTCATGCCTGTTGGCAAAGGAGATCCAGCAAAATAGAAGGGATAATTCTTTCTGAAGTAGGTTGAAGAAAGAGAAGATGAGTAAAAAGAGATTACTACTATACATAGTCTTTCTTTGATAATTTTTTTTTTTTTGTAATTAAGGTGGTAGATGAAGGAAGAAATGGAGTGAAGAATATTCTTTTGAGAGTGGAAATAATCCACTATCCACTATTTATCTACTAGAGTAGAAAAACAATCAGGATAAAGGATAAATTTGAGAGCAAATCCTTAAGAAAGAGAAGGTAAGATATCAAGTGCCCTGCAGGGAAGAAGATGGGTTATATAAGGAGAAGGGTCATCATAGGAGCCAGAAGAAAAGCAAAGTATGTAAGTTCAGATGGAGTTTGGTCACACACTTGGGAGGTAGTATTTTTCTTGTAATTGTTTCCAAGATCCCTGTTAACCCCTCTGAAATCTCTCTCTACAGATAATCTCTCAAAGAAAGCCACGCCATTCTCCAAACAGATTTTTCAAAAGATCAGTTAGGGTTGCCAATAAAAGACAGGAAGCCCAGTTAAATTTGCATATCAAATAAACAAAGAATAAATTTTTAGTATGAGTATGTTTCAAATATTGAATGAGACATAACATTTTAGTGTAAGTAAATTTGGTATGATACAATATTTTTAGTAGAATGCATATTGGGATGTACTTATACAAAAATATTATTAAATATTTACCCAAAACTCAAATTTGACTGTGTGTTCTATATTTTTATTAATGAAATCTGGAAATCTATCCAAGTAGAGAGCATAAGCAAACTCTGGTAAGTAGAAATAAGTATCTTTTAGAACATTATCAGTTATTATCAGATTGTATACAATCTTATGGGGGCAGTGGAAAAATGTGTAGGAAAGGTGTTAGTCACAGAAAGAAGAAGAGGTTACCCATGAAATGCAAGTTTTTATGATTTAATACTTCTGCAGGGTACTACTCTGATGCCAGCAAGTGTCTAATCCTAATTAAGAAAGCTAATATCAATGGGCAGAAGACATAGACATTTTTCCAAAAAAGACATACAGATGGCCAACTGACCTATGAAAATATGCTTAGCATCACTAATCATCAGAGAAATGCAAATCAAAACCACAATGAGCTATCACCTCAAACCTGTCAGAATGGCTAAAATAAAAAACACAGGAAACAACAAGTGTTGGTGAGGATGTAGAGAAAAAGGATGTGCACTACTGATGGGAATGTAAATTAGTGCAGCCACTGAGGAAAAAATTATGGAGGTCCCTCAAAAAGTAGAATTGCCATATGATCCAGTAATTCCACTATTGGGTATTTACCCAAAGGATACAAAAGCAATAACATGAAAAGATACATGCAACATTATGTTTATTTCAGCATTATTTACAATAGCCAAAATATGGAAGCAGCCCAAATGTTTATCCATAGATGAATGGATAAAAAAAGTGTGATATATATTTTTCAGCCATAAAAAAGAATGAAATCTTGCCATTTCCAACAACATGTTTGGATCTAGAGAATATAATGCTAAGTGAAATACGTCAGAAAAAGAAAAATACCATATGATTTCACTCATATGTAGATTTAAGAAACAAAACAAATGAAAAAAAAATAAGAGTCAAACCAAAAAACAGACTCTTAATTACAGAGAACAAACTGATGGTTACCAGAGAGGAGGTAGGTGGGGGTAATGGATGAAATAGGTGAAAAAGATTGAGTACATTTATCACGGTGAACACTGAGTAATGTATACAATTGTTGAGTCAGTATATTGTACAACTGAAACTAATATAACACTGTATGTTAGTTATACGTAATTAAAATTTAAAAAGGAGGCTAGTATCAGCCAAAAGTACCTTAGTTTGAAAATCTTTTGTCATATTTTTATGAGTATCGTGAAGGCACTTAAATTAATTCAGTGCATTTTGTAAGTGCTTTACATTTTCCAGAGTAGGAAACTGAGCCTTCAAGTGATAAGTAACTTGCCCAAAACATTGGAAGGAGGTCTGCCCACCACTAAAGTTGATTCTATATTACAGCTTGCTGCCCCTCAGCAAGACATGTTGGAAATAAGACAATGGGACTTATTTGAATCACAGGGCCCTGTCAGAGGGATTAGGCTCCTCAAGAGCATTGTTCATCTGGGAGGCCTAGTTCCTGGCAGAACTGGAACTACAGAATAGTGACAACAAGGAGAAGAGGATAGACATTCACAGAAAAAACACCATTTGAATATCACAGATCACTAAGTCTCTCTTATTTTCAGCTTCTCTTTTACTTTTGTCTTCTTTTTTTTTTAATGCTTATTTATTTATTCTTGAAAGTGAGAGAGAACAAACAGGGATGGGGCAGACTGAAAGAGGTAAACAGAATCTGAAGCAGGCTCCAAACTCTGGGCTGTCAATATAGAGCCGGACACAGGTCTCCAACCCATGAACTATGAGATCATGACCTGAGCTGAAGTCAGACGTTTAACCAACTGAGCCACCCAGGTACCCCATCTTTTACCTTCTTTAAACCTATATTGAAATTATTCTAAATAGGGAATTAGGCTACATGGGATTTATGATGAATAATACTTACACTAAAGAAAACCATACTTGATTTGGTACAAAGCTAAATATTTGGAAATGGAGAATATGCCAAAGGTAGGACAACTTATAATAGCTACAATAAATATTTAGGAGGAATTTAAAGGAGGATGGCAGGGCAGATTGGGCTTGGGTAAGAGTGCAAGGTTTCCTGGTAGTTAGAAGCCTGGTAGTAGGCTTCATTAATCTATTCATTCATTTCACAAATATTGAATTAGCACATATTATGTGCCAGGACTTGTACTAGCTGCAGAAATTTTAAAATTGAGTAGGTCACCATTCCTGGCAAATTCAGATGTACCCAAAAAAAAAAAAAAAAAAAAAAAAGGCAAAAAGAATTATTTACACTACCTTCAAAGAACATCAAATAACTCTGAAATAGTTGCAAGATTTCTCCAAAAAAATCTATAAATAAATCACTATTGAAAAATATTAAGGGGCGCCTGGGTGGCATAGTTGGTTAAGCGTCCTACTTCAGCTCAGGTCCGTGAGCTCAAGCCCTGTGTTGGGCTCTGTGCTGACAGCTCAGAGCCTAGAGCTTGTTTAGGATTCTCCCTCTCTCTCTGCCCCTCCCCCACTCACACCCTCTATCCCTCTCTCTCTCAAAAATAAGTAAACATTTTAAAAAAATTTAAAAATTATTGAAAAATATTAAGAAGGTCTAAACAAATGAAAAGATATACATTGCAAAGACTGTAATGGAAGACTCAAAAATATAAAGACATTTTTTCACAAAGTAATCTATATATTGCAATTCTAATCAAACTTGTAGCCTTTTTTTTTTTTTTTTTTTAGTTTTTATTTAAATTCCAGTTAGTTAACATACAGTGTAATATCAGTTTTGGGTGTACAATATAGGGATTCAACATTTACCATACAATACCCAGTGCTCATCACAAGTGCACTCCTTAATCCACATCACCTATTTAACAAAATTGACAAGCTGACCCAAAATACTCATATGGAGGTGTAAAGGACAAAGAAGTCTATGCAATCTTAAGAAGGAAAAAAGTGAAAGATTTGTGCTATGAGAGACTTATTGCCCTACAGTGATTAAGACACTGTGGACTTGGTACAAGCAGAGTCAGATACACAAATAGAACAGAATACAGAATCCAGACTCATACATATCCAATGACCTGATGCATGATAACAAACAAATAAACAAACACCTTTATTTACTGAGGGAAATGGCCTTTTCAATAAATAGTACCCTGTCAATTCGGTATCCACAAGAAAAAAATGAATATTGAATTTATGTTTTATGTTACCACCTAATTCTATTATAGATGAGTGGTAAATATAAAAATAAATGGTAAAATGAAAAAGTAAAAACTTCTAAATGTCCACCAAATGATTGAATGGATAAACAAAAAATATATATCTATATAATCAAACATTATTCTGTCATAAAAAGTATGATAATGAACCTTAAAGACTTTATGCTAAACAAGCCAATAACAAATTACGTATATTATTTCATCCCATTTTTATTAAATGTCCATAAAGGGCATATCTATAAAGTCAGAAAGTAAATTAGTAGTTACTTAGGGCTTGGGGATATTAGGAGTTAGAAGAGCAATAGCTCAAGTGAAGGGGATTCCTTTTTGAAGTGGTAAAAATGTTCTAAAATGGACCGTGGTGATGGTTGCCTATATCTCTTAATATACTAAAAAACAGTAAATGTAAATGAACCTTTAAATTAAAAACAAAAACGAAAACGAGAACAAAAACTTAATCATACCATTACACCATTAAATGGGTGGATTGCATGGTGTGTGAATTTTGAGTAAAGCTGCTATTAAAAAAAAAAAAGTAAAAACTTCTAAAGAGCAGTAAACAAAGAAAAAATTCATGGCCTAGGGCTGTAGCAGATTATTAAACCATACAAAAAACACAGTAGACATAAAGGAAAAAAATTCATAAATTTAACTACTTAAAAATTAAACTTAAAAAAAAATTTTTTTTAACTTTTTAATTTATTTTTGAGAGAGAGAGAGACAGAGCATGAATGGGGGAGGAGTAGCGAAAGAAGGAGACACAGAATCTGAAGCAGGCTCCAGGCTCTGAGCAAGCTGTCAGCACAGAGCCTGATGCCGGGCTCGAACTCACAAACTGTGAGATCATGACCTGAGACAAAGTCGGAAGCTCAACCAACTGAGCCACCCAGGCGCCCCTAAAATTAAACTTTTTTTTAAATTAACATATGCCATTTATAGTGTAAAAATTCAATGTGCAAAGTAAGAGAAGGCATTTGGAATGCATATATACATAAAGGAATCATATTCATAATATATTAAAGCACTCTCAAAACCAGTAACAGACAGCCTATTGGTAAAATGAGCAAAAGTGTTGAATTTTACAAGAGGATATCCAAATAGTAAATAAACCCATGAAAGGACCCTTATCATCCTTACTGATAAAAGAAATTCAAATCAAGGTACACTGCCAATACCACTCTATACTTACCAGAATGGATAAAATTTTAAAAATTAAGAAAATGCCAAGTGTTTGGGGGGCGTGGGTGGCTCGGTTCACTAAATGTCTGACGTTCAATTTCAGGTCAGATCATGCATGATCTCATGGTGCCTGAGATCAAGCCCTGCCTCAAGCTCCATGCTGGCAGTGTGGGGCCTGTGTGGGATTTTCTCTCTCCCTCTCTCTCTGCCCCTCCAGTGCACGCACAGCGTGCTCTCTCTCTCAAAATAAATAAACATTAAAAAATAGAAAAGAAAATATCAAGTATTTGTAAGTATATGGAACATTCAGAACTCATGTACTGCATCTACCTGTCAATATTTACTGAACTTGTTTAGACTCATAATTCAACAATTCCTCACTCCTGAGTATATACCTAACAAATACATACATATTTATCAAATGACAAATGCAATAATTTTCATAACAGCACCATGTATACTATTTCAAACAGGAAACTACCTAATACCTATTAAGCGTTAGACCTGAGAAATAGTCGTGGTACCCTTACAAAACAGACGGTATGAAGCCATGAGAATGGGTGGTCTACAACTACACCCATTAACATGGATTATCATAAACATAATAAAATATAATACTGAGAGAAAAACCGAAGCACAAAAGCACACGGATTGTATGCTTATATTTATATACATTTCAAAACCAGCTGAAATGAAACAATGACGATGAAAGTCAGGCTACTGATTATCCTTGGGAGGAGGCAGGGAAAGGGGTTGCTAGTAATTGCAAGAGCATGAAGGGGGTCAGAATGTGCCATTTTGACAGAAGCCTTATTTTGAGCTAAAGGCAACTGAGAAACAGCAGACACAGGAAGAACGCTCTGCCCTCCTTTATGCTTAAAAACCTTTGTACAGGTTACAGAAATTAGCATTTATAAAGGTATTTCTTCTCCCCTATCAGGGAAAGGAAAACAACTCTTATCTGCATTACCTTAGCAATCAACCCTTATTTACCACACAGTTCCCACCCGCCTTCTCACAAGTAACCACCCCTAGTGGACCGACCCTCTTACTACTGGTTCTGGCCCCATACCTTGAGGGCAAGGAGGGCTTAGAGAGAGGACGAGCCCGCAGACCAGGAGCGGGTGGCGGGTTTCTGGAGCCCGGTACTCACCCAGAAGACTCGCTCCTCCAGGCACCGCAGGACACGCACCTCCTCACCGCAGGGTCTGGGCGCTCACACGAGGCAGGACTGGGTAACTGCGCGCATGCGTCCAGAGGATCTGAGCACCACGCGCTCGCTCCCTGCGCGCTGGAAATGGCTTGGAAATGGCTCCGCGGAGGGCCGGCGGGGAGAACGCACATTCCGACCTCCGGGAGAGGGTGAGGAGGTGAGGAGCCTCTGCTTGCAAGGGTCCAGATCCCGGGTCACCCAGTCGCGTCCCCTCCGGGACCTCCTCCAGCTCTCCAGCCCCCGTGACCCTCTCGTAGTCCAATCACGCCCCGCTCCTCATGCCCGGGGCTGAGCAAGGTTCCCCTCGGATGGAGGTGGTTCCTTCTGCTGCTACACAGCTGCACCTGAGGCGTCCGCCAGGGCAGCAATCGAGGCTCACGCAGGAGAAAACGGGATCCAGGGAATGATTCCCAAAGTAAGTAACAGTTTTCTTCACCAAGAGCCTCATGATTAAAACCACTGATTCAATTAAGCCCCCTGGGCTGGGGTAGGATTACTCAGGGTGGTCACCTGAATCCTCATGGGATTTTATGAGGTACGTTAGCCGACTTCTGGAGTGTGAACACAGTATCCTGCCGCCAGTGGCACAGGTGCCTCCTTGTGAGGCAGTGATAGAGTCCAAGGCCATCCCATTTCGGACGACAGCTTTCTCTGTTAGAGACATCCCGGGATTTGATGAGGACAGGCTTTGTCAGCTGTCATTGAAGGCTTGTGGGGGTTAACTTAGTAAGGGCTTTGAAGTGTACTGTGACAGCCTCCGGGCTGATAGAACAAAGATGGCGGCCAAATGATCACAGTGGAAAACAGAGCTACCCGTTAGCTTTGAGGAGAGGGAGGTTGGCAACTTTCTTTACTGTGGGCCAATTCTCTCCTGTGCCCAGAAAAAATCAGGGTGCAGTAGTCAAGCCACCCAGGTGGAAGCCACAGTCAAATGTTTGTGACACACAACCGCCTGGTCCTATTTGGGGCCTACCCAGTAAATGCCTAGGTGGTGCGACCAGTCAGTGTCAAACCAGTCTGCCCCCCTTAACGTGGACAGAAAGACCGTACAGTTACAGTGATACCCATCCCATATCCCAGGTACAATGGGTTTGTTTAGAGTGGTTTTTCTGTTGCAAACATAGGAGTGCGTGATTGCTAACCAGGGGTAAGCTGCATGAATGTATTACCTGAAACTGGATTTGCCTCTTGCTGGGTGTGGAGCCAAAAGACATAACCAAGCCAAAAATAGGAAAAGGAAGGGTTTTGTTTGCAACAAGAGAACGCTGTGTGTATTTCCCAAAGCAGTGTCTCCTTGAACAACAAAACGGGAAGTTTTAAGCTAAGGGTGCATACATATTCATGATCATTCGAATGTGTTAAATCCTGAGAGCGTACCTTAGTCCACCTGGCCAAAATGGTTTTGCCTGTAGTAATTTAATACACTGCTGTAATATTCCTTCCTTCCTTTCAACCAACCCTGTTGCCTATAGGTTAAAGGGGGGTGGGGGAATGGAACCTTCATTCAAGGCTGTGTTCTTTTGCCCCGCCTTACACATCATGACCCTTAAAATGTGACCCTGATGACTATTCAACTAAGGTATGTCTACATGGTACTAAGTTTCTCTAATCCTCTAAATGGTGGTGGCCTGGTTTATGTGGCAACAAGGAAAAGCTTGTGTTAAGCCAGATGCAGTGTCCTCACAAACCACGGCATGTTTAGAACCCTCACGTGGAGGGAGGGGGATATATAATCAATTAGCCACTTTCTCACCATTTGGGAACTACGGTGGATGGCCCCAGATTCATTTGGCAATAGCCTTGGGTGTTGTTTAGAACACACAGGAGGGCAAATGGTCAATCTTTCTTTTGTAAATTTAATTTGCAGTCTCCAATAATATAAACTAAGAGGGTAAGGAAAAGTTCTTTTTGTATTCCATATAAGAACACCAGAGAAGTTTCTAGAGTACTTTAATGATCTACTTTTTTAATCTTGGAAGTGGTTACATAGGTGTGATCCTTTAGTGAAAATTTATGGAGCCATATACTTACGAAATTATGTGTAGTTTACTTTAATAAAAGCATAGTTGAAACATGAAAGAAAGAAATATTGAGGGCCATCCAGGTAGGAAATAGCATTAGTAAAGACAAAGAGGCAAAAAAGTACCAGCCTTGTTCAGAACCAGTGAGGACAATCTGACTGAAGCCAAATATTTACAACTTCCATTATTACCAGAGATGAAAAAATGAAAAGGACTATTTAACCAAACATTTCATGTACCTGCTAAGAAATTGCCTCCTCTATTGAAGAGGCTCTTAAACTATTTGGGGGTTGTTCTCTGAATACCAGTTACAGTATGAAAACAAGGAAGTAGATATATACTTACAATTAGAATTTCTGTATTCTTTATCCATCAGTTTCAAGTACTTTAGCTCTTCCTTTGATACTTGAGATGTAAATACAGGGCAAGATTTCTGTGTTCTCTTAAGAGAAACCTTTGTATAACAAAGGTAAAAATGTCCTATTGAGTTTAAGCTAAAACAATATCTTTCTAATGGTGAAATTTCAGGCTTCACCAAACCAAAAAGGATAGATATGAAGGACAGGATTGAGAGATGGGCGAGAATTCTGTAGTAAACAGATGTTCCTAGATTTCAGCAAAAATTCTTTTTTTTTCAACGTTTATTTATTTTTGGGACAGAAAGAGACAGAGCATGAACGGGGGAGGGGCAGAGAGAGAGGGAGACACAGAATCGGAAACAGGCTCCAGGCTCTGAGCCATCAGCCCAGAGCTCGACGCGGGGCTCGAACTCACGGACCCTGAGATCGTGACCTGGCTGAAGTCGGACGCCTAACCGACTGCACCACCCAGGCGCCCCAGCAAAAATTCTAATCATAGAATCAGACCAAGGATGAGAGCAGGTCATCTTTGGGGAAAAGGCACCAGAGGGATGCTGCACTGTGTTTGACTTATAAGGGCAAGGTGGGTGTATGCATTCCAAGGATTCAATAATTATTATTGAATCCCTGATTGTATTTGAATTTGTAAATCTTTCTGGATGAATGGTATGTATACCTGATAAACACTATGACCTAGATAGTCTCTCTGTTGCCCTCTTCCATATTAGATATGTGATGCAATTGCTAAGACATCTTCATCATTCCCAAACTTTTTTTCTTTTCCAAAATTATGTAGAGACACTTGAAAAGTAGTTTCAACATAGAACCAAGAACATTCAGGACACAGAAGTCAATATATTTGAGGATTCTGTTTAGGTATTCTGTTGAGACACTATTCAAGGTAAGTGCCTTCCATGAAAACCTGTCCCCCAAGGGAGCTCCTTTAGAAACACTTGTTCCACCTCTTCAAATCTAAATATTCACCTGCAGTGATTCTTTTTGCACTTAATCTCATTTCTTTCTATGCCCAAGATTTAGGTACATCTTACATGCCCCATAAATGTTTCTGAAAATTGCCTGTGAATTCAGCACCTTTAAACTGGGTTCTTTTTATGTGCACTAGGGAAGTTCACTATTTACAGAAACCCTGAGGTAAACCTTTTTATGGGGCACCTGGGTGGCTCAGTTGGTTGAGCATCCTGACTGCAGCTCAGGTCATGATCTGGCAGTTCGTTGAGTTCCAGCCCCACATCAAGCTCCCTGCTGTAAGCCTGTCAGCACAGAGCCCACTTCAGATCCTCTGTCCCCCTCTCTCTGCCCCTCCCCCACTTGTATTCTCTCAAAAAATAAATATTAAAAAAAACTTTTTATGATTTGAATAAACATTTGATAAGGAAATGATCACTTTTTCATTATGCCTGGCTTATGAGTAGTCTGTCCTTAAAATGAGAGTTAAACTGAATTGATGTTTTAACTTATACCTAGTTCTAATTCCTCTCCAGATTTCTCCATACTTCTCTTCAGAAGAATTGTTTGCATGATGTGCACCAAATTCTTACCAGGAATATTAATATTCCAGTGTGTTCTACTACCATTATGCCTCGATACCCATCCAATCAATGGATTCATGATGATAATGATGGTAGATCTCAGACCTATCCTAGTCAGCATGCTTCACTCGTTTTCTCCAGCTTCCATTTAATGCTGAGCTACCCCAGAAATACAACTGATACCTTCAGTTAGGTTTTCTAAACTTTGCATTTTGTTGTAGTTGATCTCTGTAGTAGAGACTGTCAGTTTTATTTCAGTATCTATCCTCTAATACTTACTCACCATTGGAAACTCCAATTTTTATGTGGGCAATAGCTTCTCAAGAAAAAAAATGTATATATATATATATATATATATATATATATATATATATATATATGATGCATTTCTCTGCTTTCCATGCACCTAGGCATGTCATGTGACTGAAGTACTGCCAATGGGTTGGAAGCAGAAGTGTTGTGTCCAACTTGTGGAGAGTGTCTTTAAAGCAGGGTGGCATACATTAGTTCCTTCTTTCATCTTTTCTGCTGGTTAGAATACAGACATGATGGATTTGATAAGGGAGCCAAATGCTAAGTATTACAGGGAAATAAATTAGAAGGAAACTCAGTCCCTCTATATTTATTTGAAAGGAAAAGGAAATACAGTCTCTTTATTTAACCCAGTAGTATGTTGAGGAATCTGTCACAAGAATCTAATAGTAATTGATGCATTTCTATTCCCCACTTGTTAGGTGTGTGACTTTGGCAAGTTACTTGTACTTTTAAAGACACGTCCCTTATGTGTTGTTGAATGGAAAACATATAGCACTTGTCTTGGCTTGTGTGTGAAATGTAGGATTATCCATGCAAAGAGATTACTTTATGTCCTAGCTTATAATAGGTACTCAGTAAATTCTAGTTTTATTATTTCATATTTTCTACAGCTTAACTATACTTGAGCTCAGGATTACTAATTCTGTTGAATAAATATTCAACCCCTGACATCTGTTTATAGCTGTCCGCCTTGATAGCCCATAAGTACCTCAGGCCCATCATGTCTGAAAACCAACTAATCATATTGTTTTCAAGTTGGTCTTTTCCTGAATTTTCTTTTTTGATGAATGTCATTACCATCCACATAGTTCTGCAAACAAAAGAATACCACTTATTTTAGGCTATTTATTATGCAAACTATAGTCCCTAGATGATCTAGGTCATCTTTATAATCTTTTATATCTATTCACACTCCTCTTTCACTTTCCTTGTCTCTAGTTTAAGTATTCATCTGACTTGCATTACTGCGGGGCTCTCATAATTGGTCTTTCTACCTATTTATCCCCATCAAGAAACCTTTCTATAGATGGATATTTAATCAGGCCATCATCCTACTTAAAAGCATTTCCAAGGCATGCTTTTGGATACAAATAAAATCCAAACTTCATACCACAGTCTGAAAAGTTTATGTTCTATTTCTTCCTAACTTTCAGTTTCATTCCCTGTCTCTTTACCAATCAGACCCTTAATTTCAGCCATAAAAATAGCTAGCATTTATGGAGTCATGCACTTTTCTGAGCACTTGACATGAACTATCTTTTTTAATCTGCTAAACAACCTTATGAGGGAGATATCATTATTATTGCCAGATGTTATTGCCAGATGAGGAAAGTGATACATATAGACATCAGAGGCTTATTTAAGTTTGCACAGCAAGCAAGTGGTAGACCAGGGATCAGCCTAAATGGAGCTTGAACTCCACCTTGGGGCTTTGCCCCTTGCCATACTAAACCCCATATGCACTGTGCAATTTATTTTTCCATTTCTTTTTCTAGAATGCACCCCGTTTGGGGAACATGTCTCTCAACCTGGGTAATTCCTTAATTTTTTTTTTTTTCAGTGGATCCTCCTAGAAAGGAGGACTCTTGTGGGAAGAGTTAGGTACACCTCCTTTGTGTTCCTGTAACATTGGGCATTGTGCTTCCGTCCCAGCCCTTACCCTCTATTGTTACTATTTCTTTGTCTCCGATCAGTGTATAAGTATAGATGAAATTTGTGTTATTCAATTGAGTGTCCTAAAGTATAAAAGGGTGCATAGGACATATTAGATATTTTATAATCATTTTCTGAGCAAATTACAAGAATAAGTAAATTGGTAAATGGAAGAAACATGCAGATGCAACAAAATAAAACTATATTATGCCATAGGAAAAGCAATTTACTAAGAATATAATTTTTTTAAATGTTTATTTAGAGAGAGAGAGAGGGAGAGAGAGAGTGGAGGGGGGGCAGAGAGAGAGGAGGACAGAGGATATAAAGTGGTCTTTGTACTGACAGCAGTGAGCCCGATGTAGGGCTCAAACTCACAAACTGTGAGATTATAACCTGAGCCAAAATTGGAAGCTCAACTGACTGAGCCTCCCAGGCACCCAGGCAATCTAATTTTTAGATTTAGCTTTGGAGTTAAAGATCTGTATGGATTTTATGAGATGTCTTTTAATGTCCTAATTTGGTTTTTGAGCAACTTATTATGAAGAAAAGCAGGTCACATGAAGAGGTTAAAAAATCAAATATGACAAGTTATGTCAAGACGGAAATACACCCTCCAAGCCCTCTCAGCTGCGTGGAGCAGATGCTCTTCTTGGTGGAAACAGACACTGAATGATGTTGTGTATGAGAAGACTTGGATCCTTTCCTCAAAAATCAGCTTTTAATAAAAAGGACAGTCTCTTTCAGGGCCATTGAGCATAGGTTCACATCTTCACCACAGCAGAGAGGCAGTAGGGATTTATTGATTACACAGCTGTTAAGTTCCACCTACCCAACCCCAGTCCACTCAGTCTCCCCACACCTGCCTTGTCTGCTAGGAAATTACCAGCCAGTTTCCTGCCTGACTTCCTGAACTGTATTCATTCTAGGCTTGGTCTATCACAGTAGCCACACCTCCATGTCTTTTGACTGTCACAGCCCATCTCTGCTTTGAATCACCATGCCTAAATAAAGCTCTTCTCAGGGCTCTCTGTCCCCTGGACCACTCAACCATGTACTTTTTAAAACAGAGTATACTCAAGTAGATAGTTTTTTTTAAGTTTATTTATTTTGAGAGAGAGGGAGGGAGAGAGAGAGAAAGAGAGATTGAGAGTGTGAGCAGGCAAGGGGCAGAGAGAGAGGAGGAGAGACAGAATCCCAAGCAGGCTCCATATGGTCAGCACAGAGCCCAAAGCAGGGCCCAATTTCATGAACTGACCTGAAATCAAGAGTCTGACACTTAACAAACTGTGCCACTCAGGTGCCCCTCAAGGAGATCATTTTTAAAGTGTCTTACATATCTAAGTGATGTGATTTACTTAGCCACCTTAGGATATGATATCTAGGGACACTTTGAATTCCATTAATAGATGACTTCCAGAAAGGATTTATTATCTCTCCTTATAGGTCACATTTTTATATTTTAATAAGAAAAGCAATCTTAGAATTACAGTGAGATCTTGCCCAAAATAATATCTAGAAATGGCAGTTTAAGAAGCTGGGGAAAATATCCTGTGCTTTTGGCCTTAGCTTATTGTAGCACTAATGTGTTTGTGCTACTAACCGAATTACCACTGGCATTTAATCAAAGAAGGAAAAGATCAAATACATACAAATTGAACTAAACAAGTGAAATTATCAGACATGCTTAGAAGGCGGCTGAGAAATGAGAACACAGATAGCAAGCTGTGAGCAGCCACATCAAAACCACAGAAGAATAGGTAGGGAGTGGAAGAAGCATAACTTCATGGATAATAACCAATGGCCTAAATACAATAGTACTTAGCCCTGCATTTCAGAAACTCCTAGTTTGAATTTTCATGGCACACCTGCAGAAGACTTGAAAGGAATTTGGAAGATAAAGGTGCAAATAGAGAAACTCACTAGATAATTTACTGGCTCAGGAGTTATTATTTTGGTCAATGCTATATTTATTTTTATCTTCTTCATGAAAAATGAAATGAAGCATAAAATATGGAAAATGGAATTCTTGGCCTCTTGGTTGAGTTTCAAATGCTCTTCAGGCCGTTACTCCCCATCTCCTGATAGGCCTTCATTGCTACTCTGGTGGGTTCAAGGAGGAAGTGCTTCTCCCAGGAGTTACGGTGGAACCTAGAGACTGAAGATATGCAGCATGAATCTGTGACACATGAATTCAGAAGAACAAGACCAAAAATTTCATAAAGAAGATAATTTCTTCCTATGCTAAGTGAGAAAGTGGTCTTCATTGGAGTGAAGGCATAGAGTCTCAATCAAGGGAGAAGTATGACTAGTGCAGGCTCCATAAATGCCTTATGCTGATGTATCAATACCCGAGAATAGTCTCTGCTTAGTTCTTAGATAGTAAGAACTCTTTGAGTAGCATTGGTATGTCCCCTTCAGTTGCATTATTGTTTTGGTTTATTTCTATGCAACAAGTCACCTCAAAATTTAGCAGCTTAGAATAACTGTTTATTATCTCTTTGGTTCTGTGGGTTGTCTGAGCTCAGCTGGACAGTTCTTGCTCAGGGCCTTATATGTGGTTGCAGTCACACAATAGCTGGGGCTGGAGTTATTAGAAGGATGGACTGGTCTAGAACACCAAGATCTATCACTTACATGGCTGAACTTGCTGCTGACTTTTAGCTGGGAGCCAGGGATGTCTACAGGAGTACCTATACATTCACATTGGGCTCCTCAACATGATCACTAGGTTCTCACTGTTACTACCACAGTATTCTATTGGACAACGGTCACTGGCCCCACCTCACCCAGATTCAAGGGGATGAAGAAGTAAACTCTGTCTCTTGATGGAGGAGCAACAGTATCATACTGCAGAATAAAGTGAGTAATGGGAGATATTGTGGTCATCTTTGGAAAATATAGCCATCAACAATTATTGACATACAATCGTGGGGTTGTAAGCTTTCAGATAGCATGTACCCAGACTCCCCAGTTCCTCCAGATGTTAGAGCCTCTCCATTTGTCTTCGGAGCCCTTTCTGCGTTAAGTGCCCTATTCCATAAATATTCTGGGCTGTCATGTTCTTTTGGACATCAGTCTTTCAGCCTCTTCCCCTGTCAAAGCTCTCCTATCTTGCATTCTATTTCCTCAGGGTAAACATGAGTGATGTGGGACACTTGATTTTCTTCTATATTGGAGCCTCTGTCCAGATATCTACTGAAAAAAAAACTATGCTTCCAGAAGATTTAGTACAATGTGACTGTTAAAAGGTAAACTGAGGTACATTAAAATTTTGGAGAGTTTTTTAAGCAAACATCTATTCCAGTCAGGCAGTGCCAAACCAAATATGATTAGGAGTGCTCCACCTGCAGGAGCTAAAGAAAAGGCTTTTATCGAACAGGTGTAGAAGCCAAACAAAGAAGTTATTTGATTGGTTATAGCTTAAGCTGTTGCTTTATTTGGGAAAGTCTAGTTGTCTGTTTATCATTAATTTAGATTTCTTAATTTTAAGGCATTTATAGGAATTGAGTCTGGCTTATATTTTGGTTTATTTATGTAAGCTACCAGGGTATTGGAGACACCTCAGTCTAATGGTCTCCTTGTTTAATTACTTTCACAGGGAGCATGTTTTTCATTGCTGGCAAAGATTTAGGCTATAGAGGGCTGCAGAGAGCTCGGATGTATAGTGTAAAAACTTCAAGAAAATACCCTTTGCCATTTAGTTTTTAAAGTTTGGAACAATGCCATGCATAAGAAGCCAACTTCTTTAATTTCCCCTGATGAGACTATAGCCTTGACAGCCTTACAAAGCCCTTCAGAGGCGAAGCTGCCAGGGCATAGCAGCTCCCATCCCGAAAGTGGGAGGAGGTGGAGGTGCCATACATGTACACAACCAAAACCTTTTACTATAGATGCAAAAAAATTCTGTCATCAGACCTACTTGTATTTCCCTCATGTCTCCCTAAAAAGTCCCATTATTAACCATGGAATAGGAAATAACAACCATTATACAATGCAAGACAGTGTAGTACAGTGGTTAAGCATCACCCTTGGAGCTGAAAGGCCTGAGTTCAAATCCCAGCCCTGTGACTTACTCTTTGGAAGTTAAGCATCTCTCTCTCCTCCTTGGTTTCTTCAACTGTAAAGTGAGGGTAATGATAGTAACCGTTTCCAAAAACTAGCTTGAGAATTTCATTTACCTGACATATAGAAAGTACTACAGATATTTGCTATTATGCTTATTTTGATCCTTGCCACTTTTGAAGTATCTCCATGATATTAAAGGAGAATAGTAGATAGTGTGACCAATATGAGATTAGATGATATGCATGCACCCTTTTGGTGTGCTGGCTGGTTAATGCGTTACCCCTCCCAGGGAATATAATGCAGTGGAAGCCATCATTGTATCAATATGTTCCTGCTGGGTCCATGGCTCTTTAAGGAAAAGAGCATATGGTAGAATTTCAGGCACCATAGGAGGTCAATGAGAGGAATATTTCTGTTGAAGGGGAAGAAACTCTTTTAAAGTTGCTGATTTTATCTACTCATCAAATTCTCTGTTCTCTTTAAGTATAAAAATAAAATTATTTGCGTGTTTCTTTCCTTTATTCATTATAAAGTTTTATTCTATGGCTTTTAGTTTCTAAAAACACCACAAGGGCAGTGACAGAGGTACCTCCCAAAATGTGAAGAAGATCTGACTAGAGATAAATGGAAATTCAAAGCCTGTGATCCCATAATCGGGAAGAATATGTTGGCTCCAAAAACTAATAGAGCAATGAGAATAGGTAGAAAAAGATATATTGTTTTAAGGAGTATTCTGACTTGGATAATTACTAAGAGCTAAGAAGAAAAGTAATTATGCATCAGCATGACTGCTATTTGAAAACAAACAAAAATAAAACCAATACTAAAAACCCAACAGCCGGAAAGAGAGGGAAGATGGCGGCGTAGGAGGACGCTGGGCTCACCGCGCGTCCTGCTGATCACTTAGATTCCACCTACACCTGCCTAAATAACCCAGAAAACCACCAGAGGATTAGCAGAACGGAGTCGCCGGAGCCAAGCGCAGACGAGAGGCCCACGGAAGAGGGGCCCCTCCTGAAGTGGATCACCTAAGGAGAAGCAAGCTAAGCCTGCCCCTACTGCCCCTGTGCACCCTGCCTACCCACCCCAGCTAAGACGCCAGATCCCCAGCATCACAAGCCTGGCAGTGTGCTAGTAGCCCAGACGGGCTACGCCACCCCACAGTGAATCCCGCCCCTAGGAGAGGGGAAGAGAAGGCACACACCAGTCTGACTGTGGCCCCAGCGGTGGGCTGGGGGCAGACATCAGGTCTGACTGCGGCTCCGCCCACCAACTCCAGTTATACACCACAGCACAGGGGAAGTGCCCTGCAGGTCCTCACCATGCCAGGGACTATCCAAAATGACCAAGCGGAAGAATTCCCCTCAGAAGAATATCCAGGAAATAACAACAGCTAATGAGCTGATCAAAAAGGATTTAAATAATATAACAGAAAGTGAATTTAGAATAATAGTCATAAAATTAATCGCTGGGCTTGAAAACAGTATAGCTGACAGCAGAGAATCTCTTGCTACAGAGATCAAGGGACTAAGGAACAGTCACGAGGAGCTGAAAAACGCTTTAAATGAAATGCATAACAAAATGGAAACCACCACGGCTCGGATTGAAGAGGCAGAGGAGAGAATAGGTGAACTAGAAGATAAAGTTATGGAAAAAGAGGAAGCTGAGAAAAAGAGAGATAAAAACATCCAGGAGTATGAGGGGAAAATTAGAGAACTAAGTGATACACTAAAAAGAAATAATATACGCATAATAGGTATCCCAGAGGAGGAAGAGAGAGGGAAAGGTGCTGAAGGGGTACTTGAAGAAATAATAGCTGAGAACTTCCCTGAACTGGGGAAGGAAAAAGGCATTGAAATCCAAGAGGCACAGAGAACTCCCTTCAGACGTAACTTGAATCGATCTTCTGCACGACATATCATGGTGAAACTGGCAAAATACAAGGATAAAGAGAAAATTCTGAAAGCAGCAAGGGGTAAACGTGCCCTCACATATAAAGGGAGACCTATAAGACTCGTGACTGATCTCTCTTTTGAAAGTTGGCAGGCCAGAAAGAATTGGCACGAGATTTTCAGTGTGCTAGACAGAAAAAATATGCAGCCGAGAATCCTTTATCCAGCCAGTCTGTCATTTAGAATAGAAGGAGAGATAAAGCTCTTCCCAAACAAACAAAAACTGAAGGAATTCGTCACCACTAAACCAGCCCTACAAGAGATCCTAAGGGGGACCCTGTGAGACAAAGTACCAGAGACATCACTACAAGCATAAAACATACAGACATCACAATGACTCTAAACCCATATCTTTCTATAATAACACTGAATGTAAATGGATTAAATGCGCCAACCAAAAGACATAGGGTATCAGAATGGATAAAAAAACAAGACCCATCTATTTGCTGTCTACAAGAGACTCATTTTAGACCTGAGGACACCTTTAGATTGAGAGTGAGGGGATGGAGATCTATTTATCATGCTACTGGAAGCCAAAAGAAAGCTGGAGTAGCCATCCTTATATCAGACAAACTAGACTTTAAATTAAAGGCTGTAACAAGAGATGAAGAAGGACGTTATATAATAGTGACAGGGTCTATCCATCAGGAAGAGCTAACAATTATAAATGTCTATGCGCCGAATACCGGAGCGCCCAAATATATAAAACAATTACTCATAAACATAAGCAACCTTATTGAGAAGAATGTGGTAATTGCAGGGGACTTTAACACCCCACTCACAGAAATGGATAGATCATCTAGACACACGGTCAATAAAGAAACAAGGGCCCTGAATGAGACATTGGATCAGATGGACTTGACAGATATATTTAGAACTCTGCATCCCAAAGCAACAGAATATACTTTCTTCTCGAGTGCACATGGAACATTCTCCAAGATAGATCATATACTGGGTCACAAAACAGCCCTTCATAAGTTTACAAGAATTGAAATCATACCATGCATGCTTTCAGACCACAATGCTATGAAGCTTGAAATCAACCACAGAAAAAAGTCTGGAAAACCTCCAAAAGCATGGAGGTTAAAGAACACCCTACTAACTAACGAATGAGTGGGTCAACCAGCAAATTAGAGAAGAAATTAAAAAATATATGGAAACAAACGAAAATGAAAATACAACAATCCAAACACTTTGGGACGCAGCAAAGGCAATCCTGAGAGGAAAATACATTGCAATCCAGGCCTATCTCAAGAAACAAGAAAAATCCCAAATACAAAATCTAACAGCACACCTAAAGGAACTAGAAGCAGAACAGCAAAGGCAGCCTAAACCCAGCAGAAGAAGAGAAATAATAAAGATCAGAGCAGAAATAAACAATATAGAATCTAAAAAAACTGTAGAGCAGATCAATGAAACCAAGAGTTGGTTTTTTGAAAAAATAAACAAAATTGACAAACCTCTAGCCAGGCTTCTCAAAAAGAAAAGGGAGATGACCCAAATAGATAAAATCATGAATGAAAATGGAATTATTACAACCAATCCCTCAGAGATACAAACAATTATCAGGGAATACTATGAAAAATTATATGCCAACAAATTGGACAACCTGGAAGAAATGGACAAATTCCTGAACACCCACACTCTTCCAAAACTCAATCAGGAGGAAATAGAAAGCTTGAACAGACCCATCACCAGCGAAGAAATTGAATCGGTTATCAAAAATCTCCCAACAAATAAGAGTCCAGGACCAGATGGCTTCCCAGGGGAGTTCTACCAGACGTTTAAAGCAGAGATAATACCTATCCTTCTCAAGCTATTCCAAGACATAGAAAGGGAAGGAAAACTTCCAGACTCATTCTATGAAGCCAGTATTACTTTGATTCCTAAACCAGACAGAGACCCAGTAAAAAAAGAGAACTACAGGCCAATATCCCTGATGAATATGGATGCAAAAATTCTCAATAAGATACTAGCAAATCGAATTCAACGGCATATAAAAAGAATTATTCACCATGATCAAGTGGGATTCATTCCTGGGATGCAGGGCTGGTTCAACATTCGCAAATCAATCAACGTGATACATCACATTAACAAAAAAAAAAGAGAAGAACCATATGATCCTGTCAATCGATGCAGAAAAGGCCTTTGACAAAATCCAGCACCCTTTCTTAATAAAAACTCTTGAGAAAGTCGGGATAGAAGGAACATACTTAAAGATCATGAAAGCCATTTATGAAAAGCGCACAGCTAACATCATCCTCAACGGGGAAAAACTGAGAGCTTTTTCCCTGAGATCAGGAACACGACAGGGATGCCCACTCTCACCACTGTTGTTTAACATAGTGCTGGAAGTTCTAGCATCAGCAATCAGACAACAAAAGGAAATCGAAGGCGTCAAAATTGGCAAAGATGAAGTCAAGCTTTCGCTCTTTGCAGATGACATGATATTATACATGGAAAATCCGATAGACTCCACCAAAAGTCTGCTAGAACTGATACATGAATTCAGCAGAGTTGGAGGATACAAAATCAATGTACAGAAATCAGTTGCATTCTTATACACTAACAATGAAGCAACAGAAAGACAAATAAAGAAACTGATCCCATTCACAATTGCACCAAGAAGCATAAAATACCTAGGAATAAATCTAACCAAAGATGTAAAAGATCTGTATGCTGAAAAGTATAGAAAGCTTATGAAGGAAATTGAAGAAGATATAAAGAAATGAAAAAACATTCCGTGCTCATGGATTGGAAGAATAAATATTGTCAAAATGTCAATACTACCCAAAGCTATCTACACATTCAATACAATCCCAATCAAAACTGCACCAGCATTCTTCTCGAAACTAGAACAAGCAATCCTAGAATTCATTTGGAACCACAAAAGGCCTCGGATAGCCAAAGTAATTTTGAAGAAGGTCAAAGCAGGAGGCATCACAATCCCAGACTTTAGCCTCTACTACAAAGCTGTCATCATCAAGACAGCATGGTATTGGCACAAAAACAGACACATAGACCAATGGAATAGAATAGAAACCCCAGAACTAGACCTACAAACACATGGCCAACTAATCTTTGACAAAGCAGGAAAGAACATCCAATGGAAAAAAGACAGTCTCTTTAACAAATGGTGCTGGGAGAACTGGACAGCAACATGCAGAAGGTTGAAACTAGACCACTTTCTCACACCATTCACAAAAATAAACTCAAAATGGATAAAGGACCTGAATGTGAGACAGGAAACCATCAAAACCTTAGAGGAGAAAGCAGGAAAAGACCTCTCTGACCTCAGCCGTAGCAATCTCTTACTCGACACATCCCCAAAGGCAAGGGAATTAAAAGCAAAAGTGAATTCCTGGGACCTTATGAAGATAAAAAGCTTCTGCACAGCAAAGGAAACAACCAACAAAACTAAAAGGCAACCAACGGAATGGGAAAAGATATTTGCAAATGACATATCGGACAAAGGGCTAGTCTCCAAAATCTATAAAGAGCTCACCAAACTCCACACCCGAAAAGCAAATAACCCAGTGAAGAAATGGGCAGAAAACATGAATAGACACTTCTCTAAAGAAGACATCCGGATGGCCAACAGGCACATGAAAAGATGTTCAGCGTCGCTCCTTATCAGGGAAATACAAATCAAAACCACACTCAGGTATCACCTCACGCCAGTCAGAGTGGCCAAAATGAACAAATCAGGAGACTATAGATGCTGGAGAGGATGTGGAGAAACGGGAACCCTCTTGCACTGTTGGTGGGAATGCAAATTGGTGCAGCCGCTCTGGAAAGCAGTGTGGAGGTTCCTCAGAAAATTAAAAATAGACCTACCCTATGACCCAGCAATAGCACTGCTAGGAATTTATCCAAGGGACACAGGAGTACTGATGCATAGGGGCACTTGTACCCCAATGTTCATAGCAGCACTCTCAACAATAGCCAAATTATGGAAAGAGCCTAAATGTCCATCAACTGATGAATGGATAAAAAAATTGTGGTTTATATACACAATGGAGTACTACGTGGCAATGAGAAAAAATGAAATATGGCCTTTTGTAGCAACGTGGATGGAACTGGAGAGTGTGATGCTAAGTGAAATAAGCCATACAGAGAAAGACAGATACCATATGGTTTCACTCTTATGTGGATCCTGAGAAACTTAAGAGAAACCCATGGGGGAGGGGAACAAAAAAAAAAAAAGAGGTTAGAGTGGGAGAGAGGCAAAGCATAAGAGACTGTTGAGAACTGAGAACAAACTAAGGGTTGATGGGGGGTGGGAGGGAGGAGAGGGTGGGTGAAGGGTACTGAGGAGGGCACCTTTTGGGATGAGCACTGGGTGTTGTATGGAAACCAATTTGACAATAAATTTCATATATAAATTAAAGAAAAAATAAAAAAAATAAAAAAAAATAAAAACCCAACAGCCAAAATAAATAAATAAATAAAAATTGTTTTCAGCCGCCTATTCTGTTATAGGAACTATTTAACTTACATAATAGACTTAGGAGATTTTATTAATTCAGTTTTACTTTGGAGGAAATCAAGACTCAGAGAAATCAAGTAACTTGCCCAGGTCCTGCAGGTGGTGGCTTTATATGCCAAAAGTCAGACTCAGATGTTTCTGACTCTATGTTCCGTCTCTGAAACCCTATCCCTTGTTCACACATCAGTGCTAACCACATAAGTCCTGGTATCTCATCTTGGCAGGAATGGTGGTCCATAGTCTATCCTAAAATATTCTTCTGCCTTATCTTTCATTACCTCCCAAGACCAACTCTCTATTCCAGCCAGAACAGTCTTCTTACAGATCTTGTTAATCTGATTTGCCTAGCTCTGTCCTCTGTCCCCTTGTGTTTCCCACCAATGATACTGTCCTCTCCTCCACTCTGCTGATTTAAACCTTGACATTCCTCAGAACATCTTCAACATTATCAGCTCTGTGCACCTTCTGAACTCCCAAATTCAATCCATTAGCCCTCCACTGAACTCAGTGTGTCATTACTGGGGTTCAGCTTGCCCCAGGTCCTGGCATTTTCTGAAGTATAGACCTTGCCTCCATGAATAGGGCAGAGTCTTAAGTTTCCTCTTGGATCTTTATGTAACACATAGTAAGTCCTTAATAAATGCTGAGTAATTGACTATTGGTCAGTTCTTGAGCAGTTCTGTGACCAAAAAAAAACCACACACACACACACACACAAAACAAAAAAAAAAAAAAAAAAAAAAAACACCACAACAACAAAACCCAAGGCTTGGGATTAGTCCATCACTGGTAAAGAATTTCATGAGAGTAAGTTTTTGGGAACAAAGGTGATTGGAAGAGTTTGTAGGAAAAGGTCTATCTTTAGAAGAGAGCACATTTTCTTACAGAAAATGCCACAGTAGTACCTAGGTGGGAGAAAGCAAAAAAACTTTATAAAAAACTTTATAAATGCAAAGTGCAACACAAATGGATGTGACCTAGATGTGCTGTTGGTGTTATTTAGTGTTCAGATTAGGCAAAAGTGTTGAATCAGCATTGGAAACCCAAGAGGTAAATTGACAGGTCTTTTCCAGATGGCCTTCATATTTTCTATGACAAGAATAAAAGCTATGGCTAAAGTAACCAATACAGAAAAAAAAAAAAGATAAGGCCCAATGACTTGAAAATCTTCACATGCTTCAGCCACAGATATATGAGTGTGACTGTCTTTTATGCACTGAAACAGGCTTGTACTTAATCTTTCTGCTACTTAATCTTATTATCTAGAAAACAAACAGCCTCAACTGTACAATTACAAAGTTTGGTTCAGTCATTTTGAATAATCTGTATCTTCCAACAGGCTTAATCTCAGACAAAGATCTGAAGTAGAGAATCTTTGTAACTGAAAACCCCTGCCTACTTTTCTAGAATCTACATCCCCCAACCTACCTCCCATCTTCCCAAGGTAGCAAATGCTGTATGCTGCCCATGGTGTATTGCTAACAAATCCGTATGTGTATTTTGAAGTTTGCAACAACTTTCTTGGGTATTGTCTTTTGTGGCCTTCACAGATATGTGTGAGACAGAAACAAACCCCATTTCCAGATGTGAAAATTGAGGGCTTTTTAAAAAAAATTTTGTTTAGATGTTTATTTAATTTTGAGAGAGAGAGGCAGAGCATGAATAGGGGAGAGGCAGAGAGGGAAAGAGAGACAGAATCCGAAGCAGGCTCCAGATCTGCACTGTCAGCATAGAGCCCAATGTGGGTCTCAAACTCTCAAGCCATGAGATCATGACCTGAGCTAAATTCAGGTGCTTAACAGACTGAGCCACCCAGGTGCCCCTGAAAATCAAGTTTTAAGGAGGTTAAGAAACTTAGTCATTGGGATTTGAAGTCTTGGAGCAGGTAGTTGAACCCCCAAATCCTTCTTTCTTTCTCGAGACCATGTTCTCTCATAGGATCCAGCACTGTGGTGCTGTGGGTGATGTTGCAAACTGATCTAATTGTGCAGGTCTATGCCCTCTGTCCCACAGCTGTGCTGTCTTGCTCGTCCTCTCCAGTTCTTCACTCTACTTTCCTAAAATCTCAAGCATAGCATAATAGGGTCTGTGTTCATTCAGTAATGAAACAAAATTATCCCAGTAAATATTAAAAAGGGTAATTTCAGAGTCAACACATGAGGCCTAAGAAGTGTAATGGTAAATTTGGAGGTTTTAGGGCCTGATTCAGAAAGGAAGTAAGGCAGGCAGAGGGCTTCTAAGTTTTATTTTGAATCTCCCACATAATTGTTTTGCCTTCAACCAATGTACAGTGGCAAGAGTTGAAGATGGATAAGAGTGGAGATTCAATGGATGTAAAAGGAAAAGTGCTGTCTTTATGATTAGATAGGTATAAACATATAAATATGTAGATTTTTTTTAATTGGGCAAGATTGTAAATTCCAAGTACAACATACAGTACAGCAGCATGTGGTGAAGTTCTAAACTCTGAGATGTCCAGCTAAAGTGTTCAGTGAGAAGTTGAGAGAAGGGATCAGGGTGACTATCAGAATGAGTTTCAGGAGGTAGATTTGCACTGAGTTCAAAAAGATATGTACACTCTGGAGGTGGTGGTGATGCTGGCACTGGGACTGACAGAGTGCTGGAAGACGAATTCACAGTTTCTGTTGAAGAAGGTACATATGATCTTCACCTCATCTGCCTCCTCCTACACTAGGATGGAAGAGAGAGTCGAGGTGCAGAGAAAGGAAGGGGAAGGTATGCCCCTGACATCTTGACACAGGGACTCTGAAAGCAATATGGAAGAAATCTGAGGAGACAGGGAGGGAGTGCCTGTCACATGTGTTAAACTACAATTTCCCAATAACACTGCTTTTCCATTTGTACTTTATCTCCTCCCTTGTGTCCCAGGCCCTGTGCCAGGCCCTGGGATGCTCCAGTCTTGAAACACTTCAGAACAACCCTTTACTGCTCCCCAGGGAGACAGCTGAATTCTTGCACATCTGTGCATTTTATAGAAACTGAAGCATAGGCAAATTGGTTTGTTTTGAGTGGGGAGGGAGATGTAGGAGTGTCCAATCTTCTTTACCTTTACAAGATTCCTTGAATACAGTTCACTTCATAGCCCAGATGGCTGGTTTATATGGGTGGACATAACAATCCAAACACTCTTAGAAATAGGCAGAAGAATAACTAAGGGGACTTGGAGGGGCCCAACCCCCTTACCTTCAACTGCTGACACTCTTCCATTTTCCACTTCATTTGGGGTAACACCTTCTCTCTCTCTCTCTCTTTCTCTCTCCCACCTCTCCTTTTTAGTTTTAATTAATAGACTTTATTTTTATAGAAGTTTTAGATATACAGAAAGTTGATCAGAAAATACAGTTCTGTATGTCCCCCTTATCCCCAGTCTTCCCAATTACTAGCATCTTACCTTAGTGTGGTGCATTTGTTATAACTGTTGAACAAAGATTGATATATTAATATCATATATCCAATATTATAGTATGACACAGAATAGTTTCACTGCTTGGAAACAAAGTATTTTTGCTAAAGAACCTCTTCCTGTTGTAATTAAAATATAAACTCTGTAGCCAAACAGACATGAGTTCAAATTGGGGCTCCTGGATCTGTGTGCCCTTCTACACCCAGCTTCTCCTTCAGACACCTGAGGAGTAGAACCATTCTTTTAGTTGGTAATCATGAAGAAAAAAAAGAGATGACATTTGCCAAAATTCTCATTTAGCTACTCACCAGTATGATAATGAGAAACCATAATTGTGAGTGGCTGAATGAGATGTTATAGTAAAAGAAAGAAGAACCTCTGTCAAGAGTTAGGGCATGGCAGAACTGGAGAAAAGGCCAGTGTGTGTGTTTATGTGTGTGTGTGTGTGTCAAAACAGTATTTGAGCAATTACAGAGAAATAGGAGGACCCTGGGGACTGGTGGTTAATAAGGTAAATGTGATGGGTGAAGTTCTCAGAAATAGAACTAGGACGTCAATAGACACAAACATATGCTGTAAGACTAAAAAGATATAAAATCTGAGAGTAGGCAATAGTATAAAAAAATCTCAGTTATATTTCTTATTCAGTGTTTACCTTTGACATATTTAGATCTTATTAAAGAGAAAATTCTGTTTTATGTTGTAAAGGTATGCTATTTTTTTAAGTTTATTTATTTACTTTTGAGAGAGAGAGAGAAAGAGAGTATGCATGTGGGGGAGAGGCAGCGAAAGAGACAGAGGGAGACAGAGAATCCCAAGCAGGTTCTGCGCTGTCAGCATGGACCCCGATGCAGGGCTCAAACTCATGAACTGTAAGTCCATGACGTGAGATGAAATGAAAAATTGGATGCTTAACCAACTGAGCCACCCAGGTGCCCCTAAAAGTAGGCTGTGTTTTATTTATTATTATTACTACTGTTTAATTTTAGGATTCTTATAGTAGCATACTTTTTTTTTTTTTGGTTTTAGTAACTTACATAGACAAATCATAACAAATACCCCACACCAACCAGTGGTGTGTTGATTAATGTTCTTAAAAGAGAAATCACTTTAATGTTGGTCTATTCTGTTCACCCTACCATCCCCAGACCCTTCTTTGGAGGACATGAATTGATAAGCTACATCAAACCCTATGGCACTATATTCTTAGTGTTGGCCTATCAGACAAATATCTAAATAAAAGGTTAAAACAGAAGAAAATATTAACAGGAAGTTTAAGTGTGTTTGAGGGATTGAAAACTGGCTTCCTATATTGCTGTGTTAAAGTCCCCCTTTCAGTAGAGCTAGGCACTTGAGGATCAGGGAATCTGAGAGGGAGGTCAGCAAAGTTCTTTCACTAGTGTTGAAAATAATGAGCAAGAACATCAGGATTCTACTAGTTCTCAGGAACCATTACTAAGTTCAAAAAAGTAGGGGCGCCTGGGTGGCGCAGTCGGTTAAGCCTCCGACTTCAGCCAGGTCACGATCTCGCGGTCTGTGAGTTCGAGCCCCGCGTTGGGCTCTGGGCTGATGGCTCAGAGCCTGGAGCCTGTTTCCGGTTCTGTGTCTCCCTCTCTCTCTGCCCTTCCCCCGTTCATGCTCTGTCTCTCTCTGTCCCAAAAATAAATAAAAACGTTGAAAAAAAAATTAAAAAAAAAAAAAAAAAAAGTAGTTCTTGGTATTTCAGGCTTTGGTGACCCTTCTGCTCTCTCCTGAAAGATTTACCATGTGCAGCTCGGTAATCTACTTTATTTGTCTATTATTTTGTACCAAGAAAGAATCTCTAATTTGTGCACACCAGTGGCCATAAATAACTGATAATATCTTCAAGCTTTTAGAATTTTGTTTATTGTGTGACCCATCGGAATATTTTTTTAAAGTAGTAGAGTGAGAGGAAAGGTGTTGGTGTTGTAATTGTAGACTTCAGTTGTTGGATCACAGAGAGGACATTTGAAGAGATAGGTGGAAGAGACAGGAAATGAGAAATGAGGAATATCTGGGGTCCCTGAAATCAGACCACCCATCAGCATGTCCTCCACAGTTCAGAGAAGTGAATCCTACCTAGATTCTACCTATCTACATTACACCTGTTCTCCTTCCAATGATGGTTTACTTTCATAGAACCCCACATTTAAGAAACGGGGTTTAAGGTGTCTGACTTCAACGTTTACAAAAGAATGTTTTGAAGGAATTTGCTTTCCAACATATAAAATGGCAGGCTGCCTTAGAGAGGATTTGGGAAGAAAAAGAAACAATTTTCCTTATTCTGTTAATGCATTGCTACAGTGTGCTATTGCTGCCAAGTGTCCCCAGGGGTGTGAGGCTTTCTCTCACTCTCAGGGCCATTTTTTTGATGCTGTTGCACAGAGACCTTCTAGCATAGAAGGCCCTGTCTTATGAATGTGTACCTACCTACCAAGACATTCCCACATACATAAGAAAGGATTATTTAGGACTAGTTCCCATTTTTCCATTTCAAATCTGGGCTGTGGGGATTTTTAGTTGCTGTTCTTTGATTTTATGCAAGGACAGCAGCATAAGGGAAGCTGGGAAGCTGCTCCACCAGGCTTCAAGCATATGCCTGAATTTGTTTACCACAAACAAAATCCTCTCAGCTACTTGTTACTGTCACCATGGCAACAAGATCAGGGTTACTTCTATCAACAAAGCACCACATAAGGCAAAGGCGGGCAGTTAATAAAGAAGAGCAATGATAATTATATAGCAGCCAGTTGCCGGCTCAAACACAGAGTCCTTTTTCCAAATTGTAGTTCCATTTTCTATGTAGAAATGGAAATTATAACTTAATACGCTTTGGAAAGCCATTCCTGTATTTGTCTAGGAGATGGAAAAATAAACAGCTGGGAATTCTCCACAGATCTTAACTCAGCTCCACAGCATAACCCTATTAGTAGGTTTATTTGCCTCAGTAGCATAAAACTGCCTCATTAATGAGTAAGAATATAATCCAGGAATAGCTATGGAAAAATTGATTTCTGATTTTAAATACAAAATATTGAAATGAGGACCCAGAGAACAGGAATGTACTTACTGAGGAAAGTGAGATTAAGTAGACAATTTCCTGTCCTTTTCATTGAGATAAGTAAGTTTAGGCAGACTGAATTCATAGCTGATAAATTTTATCTACTATTAATCAACCATCACACACTCTATCCATTTCATAGTTCCATACTTTAATTGCAATTGGGTAGAACTCTACTGGAGAAATATAATGAAGGATACACAGATGTAAATATACAGATTGATTAATTCACTAAACTTTAATTGGCTGCTGACAATGTATACAGCAAGCTAGGCCTTATATTAGTCCCAGAAGACATTAAAATGAATAAAATAGAGGTCCCATTCTCAAAGACCTTGATAATATCACTGGATATGCAAACAGCAATAATTTAGGCAGGATGATATGGGTAAACCAAAGTCCTAGGAGTGATATTGAGAAAATGCAGAAAAGTGAATGCTAGATATTATTAGGAAATTTTGATGTAATTTTTGATGTATATTCATCTTGGCCTTAAAAGATCAGAATAATACCTACAAGTGGAGAATGTGATCTCAAAGGTAAAATTGACAAAATATACTCATAAGTCTTAGCTCTAACTTTTATATCTTCACTTCCCCCTCACCATAAATATCGTTGTTAACTACCTGACCTTTCCTCTTGGACTGAGGCATTTATCCAGGCATAGCAAGATGTATTAGCAATTGTGCAGACTCTACCTTGGTCCATGTATTAGTTTCCCAGGGCTGCTGTAAAAAATTGCCATAAAGTGGGTGGCTTAAAACAACAGAAATTTATTCTCACAGTTCTAGAAGTTAAAATCTAAAATCAAGGTATCCACGAATATATGCTTTCTCTGAAAATTCTGGGGAGGAACCTTTCCCTACCTCTTGTGTCTTCTGGTGGTTATTGCTAGTTCTTGGTATTATTCCACTGTAATCTCCATCTCCATCATCATTCAGCCTTCTTCACCTGTCTCTCTTTTTGCCTCTGTATCTCCTTATAAGTACACCAGTCATTGGGTTTGAGACCCATTCTAATCCATCTGCAAAGACTTTGTTTCCAAATAAGGTTACATTTATAGGTACTGGGGGATTGGATTTCAGTGTATCTTTTCTGGAAACACAATTCAACCATAGCATCCATGAGAAAGCATAGGGAAATTCTATCTATAACAGCCTTGGCCAGTGAGACCTGATTGCCTTCTGGGGGCAAGATGATGTTTAAACATTTGAAGTTCTCTTTGACCACTCCTAAGGAGCAAATCACCATATTTGGGAAAAGGAGGTGGTCCCACACAAGAAGTAGCATACCAGGAGCACACATGGTGCCTCTAGAAGGAAAGTGTTTTTTTGCAATTGTTGGAGACCCCAAATGAGAACTTATCAGTTGAGGGGAGGGAGGTGCAGATTGACAGTGTCTCCAAAGTGGGTTTTCAGACAGCTGGTAGGCTTATGTTATCCCAGTTCAGTTGTAATAATTGAGTCTAATTCTGGTTTCTGGAGGGCTGCCTAAGGACAGTCAGTCCATTCGTTTCTGTTCATCTATGTTGTCAGCTGAGTGGCATTTGTATGCTCCCATGGAATGACTGAGAATGGGGTTAGAGGATCCTGAGGTGTTGGTAGGTGATCTACATGGGAGGTTCAGGATCCAGGGCCATCCTCAGCTATTTTTGACAGATGACTGATTAAAGTTAAAGGGAATGACAATCAGATTGCGTTCAGAGCTCTACTGAACATATGGGATATAGTGGACTCAGTAGTTGCTTGCAATGGTTTAAGAGAATGGCACTGGGATGTTTTTCCTTGTAAGGAATGCTCTAAGGGCAACACTGAAATACAAAAGATTGTTAATGGCTCTCCTTCACCTCTTCCTCCTGAGATCTAATCTGTTTCATCACTAGGTTTCTGTGTTGCTGCTTGCCACTGCCACAAACTGTTATATCATGTTCCAGTGGCTATAATTTCATGACACCCCCTCCCCCACCCTGCTCTGAATCATTCTCTTCTCACATCTCGACTTCTCAACAAGAAGGGCCAGGTGCAAGAGGAAGTGGGCATTTTTTATGATTATTACTATACTCATTACTATAGTGGTTCTTATTCATATAATCGAGAGCCATGCTGATCCAAGAAAAGAATCCAGGTGGCTGAATTGAAATTAGTTTTTGATACCTTAGGGCCCCTTTTGGCCAGTTTGCCAGTCAGAGGATTAACCAACAGTCCAGCCTAGGGTTGCTGTTAGGGAAAGGAAAGAGGCATCATGACAAGAATGGTGTAGATTATCACATTTTCAAAATAAGTCTTTTATTCTTAGATGAAAAGAGAAAATTCCTTTTTAGGGACAGCCATACTCAGTGACCAGAAAACTTACTAAAGTGTGTGGACCAGGAGAAGCTAAAGGAGGTACAGTCAAAAATATTTTTTGTGTCAATATTTTAGAAAGCTGTTCCGATACTCAATAATACCAAATGCCTCTGGGTGGCAGAGAGTATGGAATTTACATCAAATACCATGATTATCAGCCCACTGTCAGACTGCAAATGGTTTGGAAAGCTTAAAATGCTAGTTTCAAAAGTCTCAAAGGTGTCAGATGTTTCGGTTACTCAAGCTGAAACAACAAAACAGTAACCAGAAAAAAGTGTCCTCAGAAGTGAGCTATCATTGAAAACCTCAGCAGCAGTCAGAAGTCTGATATAGTTAAGTTGCCAGGAGTAAATGCAGAAGGCTCCCTCTACCACAAGACAACTGTGTCAGATGTTTGCAAGAGTCACAAGGCTAGCATACAGTGGACGGTCTCTTCTGGGCTGGTAGAAACATAAGACTTTTACTGTGTTCCAGTTTATGATGGCAGATGTGTTGCCATATGTTGTACCATGATGAATCTAGGCAACAATGATGCCAATCTGGGTGGTAGAGAGTCTCAATCAGCATCTTATTTTTGGCTAGCCTCATCAGAAAACAGGACTTTACTGCAAGTATTTACTTGAGTGACCCAAATAGTTCAATTGGCAACCACTATTTGTTTTCGTATTTTGTGGCCCCAAAGAGAGACGTCCTTAATCTGCCAGTCTGTGGTTATCCAAGTGAAAGACCAGACCATGAGGCCATTGGTAGTCACCTAAGAATCAGTAAAACTAAACAAGGTTCACCAAGGAGAGTGTTGCCCAGAGTCATGAGAAATGTCTTGAGTTCTGCCCATTAAGTAGGCCAACCATGTCTGCTTTTGTATCCACCTACTTGGAGTTGGGCTGAACAGCCACAGAAGCCCAGTGGACACCATTGGATTTCAATAAGCAAAATTATCAGGGAGAGAAGCCCAGGCATTTAGGGAAGTCTCTGTAAATGCAGGGCCTCATAAGCCAGTAAATCTGCCTGAGGTGGCCGAATGGTGATTTAAAGTTTTCTCCTAAGAAATAGCCTCCACTTTTCTACATACAGCTGAAATGTCACTAAGATCAGGCCATTTGCTTTCTTGAATGTTCCATTTCCATTTGACAAGCTAATTTTTTTGGGTCCTTCCCATCCTGTTAGTTGCGTTTGAATTGGTCCTCCCCCGATGGAAAGATCTCACAAGATACTCACAAGCCTCCCATGGGTCAGGCATTTAATTTCGACAAGAACCTGAGCACAGTAATAGTCACTTTTCAAAAAGGTTGTACCCTAGAGGCCATATTAGGAAGGCTACAAAGCCAAATGCTCAGGGGGTGCCTCTGAGTAGAGATTGCCTCCCTTTGTTGGAGAATCTAGTCAGCAAGATCAGCCTTCACAAAGACTTTTGGCTCAAGGGTTCATTAGGCTTGCTGGGTGCCAAAGGTACTAACACTTCTCTTTATACAGTTCTTCCTGACCATAATCCCCTGTGGCATTTATGGAAGGGAGATTACAAGCATGTAACATGTCAAATGAGCCAACTTTAATGGTGACAGAGAAGCTGCCAGTCCTCATGGCCTGCCCTGCCCTGCATCAACAAAGCTGCAGAGATGGAGTTGCCCAGGCCAGAATGCCAGATTCCCAGTTCTATATACCCAAAGTTCAGCAGTTTTTCAAGTATAAATGCTTGTCATCTTATTACCTGTTTTTGATCACTTTCTAGAGCACCAGCATAGTCTTTTTGTCCATTTTTACCCTGTTTCATAGTTGCTTTCTAGAGAGATTTGCCAATATACTTACTCAGCCATTACTAGAAGTTAAAATGCTTTAATTTTGTAGTCAAATCATCCTTTCAGCTTAACAGAGTCTTTTGAGGCTAATAAGGTAATTATCTATGTCCCCAAATGTCTAGAAACCAGGGCATCCTCAGAGACTCTCCTGTAAGCTACTATACACTTGTCTGTACTCAAATATCTGAGAAATCTTGGTCAACTTCATTCCCCACCCTGCTGCTCATATTGTACAGAATAAAGATAAACCAAGCCATGGACCTAATAGAATGAAAGATGTTTTCTAGAGCTTCCTTGGGATACTCTTCCCCTCACTTTTTTCCCCCCAGTTCAGTCTTCTGTGAAGACTTTACCATTAATTAAATATTGAGTGTAACTCTTAGATATGCAATGGATGTGCTTCCCAGCATCCCAGGGCACTTCTTTAGGTGATGTATAGAATTCATGTTTCAAGGCCAGTAAACATGACAATAATGGAAGAGGCCCAGGGATCAAAAGTAAATCAGGGCCTGAAATAATGAACATGTGGGCAGTTTTTTAACATTCTGATTTGTAATCTTTCATATATATTTTTAATATAATGAAGAGACAAAAACAGCTATCTCAATTATTCCCAGCGGTGCCCTTGGTGTGGAGAACTCATCCCACCCACAAACTTAGTTCTATCACTTTCTCCTGACCCTCTAGCTGGCATGATCACGCCATGTCCCCAAAGTGCTGTGCTTACCCCAACTCCTCTAATAACAGGCAGTCAGAATTTTTTTTCTTCTTGTCCACAAATTTCCCAGATCAACCATTAGCCAATCGAAGAAAATTTTCTTCTTTTCTTCCTTCCTCCCTCCTTTCCTTTCCTTTCCTTTCCTTTCCTTTCCTTTCCTTTCCTTTCCTTTCCTTTCCTTTCCTTTCCTTTCCTTTCCTTTCTTTCCCTTTCCTTTCCTTTCCCTTCCTTCTTTTTTTCTTTCTACACTTCTTTACTTCCTACCTTCCTCCCTTTCTCCTTCACTTTTCCTTCATTCCTTTCTTTCTCCCTCCCTCTTCCTTTCTTCCTCTTTCTCTTTTTTTTTTTCTTTCTCTGTCTCCCTCCACCCGCCCCCCTTTTTAAAGCAAAAGCATTGAAAACAAAACTTTGCTGAGATGTTATGGGAAAACAAAGAAATAGGCAACAGGAATAACAAAGCCAAATACAATTGTCTGATTCTGTGATGACTGATAACATAAATTATATGGCATTCAGACTCCTAGTTCATTTCTTACTCTGGAAGAATTAGGTCCTGGTACATTCTGTCTAGGGAAAGTCCCATAGAAATACCATCTACCTAAAGGAATCTTCCTTTCTTTACTCCCAGTCCTGAACAACAGCTAAGGATTGACCACATGTTACTTAAGTTTTGGCTTCCATGGGCATCTGTGGGCTTCTGTAATTTCCAGCCTCTGGTTTGTCGAAAGACTTTGTCCCAAACACCCCATCACTTCCAGCTTCAAGCAAGTGCCCACTACTGACATCACCAGATACTCCTTTCTCTGGAACTCTCTAGTCCTGTGTCCTTAAACTCTAATGTAGCTCTTTGCCCACTTTTTTCTTTTTCATCATCTGCTTTTCCTGAAATTTATTTATCTATTGATCATATACTAAATTTGTTGGTTTCCTAATTCTTTTTTTTCTCTTTAGCAAAATTTTTCTCCCCCTCCTCCTCCTCCTCCTCCTCCTCCTCCTTCTTCTATTAGGCTAGAGTCCTGTTATATGTCATATTTCCACTCACAAGGCTCAGGCTACTAATTTTCTTAAGGCACACTGAAGTTACTTTTTATCTAAGAAACTCTGATGCACTTAAAGAAATATTCTCATAATTGTAGGTTTAAGTATTACTAATATTTTCTCCCATTTTTGTGGCTTTTACATCATTTAATGATCTTTTGATCAATAAATCAATAAAGCCTATTCTAATAAAGTCAATTTTATCAGTTTCTTCATTCTAATAAAGTCCATTTTATCACTTTTTCCTTTGTGATTATATTTGTGCCCTGTATAAGAAATGTTTTGCTGTGATAAAAGTAATGACTATATACACACACATATATATTTAATATTATCTTCTAGAAGTTTGTTTTGTCTTTTCCTTTAGACTGAAAATAACCCTAGTTTTGGTGTTTGTTGATACTGTGACATAGAGGTCAGTTTTAATTATTTTTAATATGGATAGCTGATTGTCCAAGCATATTTATTGAAAAGAGAGTCCATTTTGCACTGCTCTGTAGTGTCAAGACTGTCATGTCCAGATACACATTGGTCTGTTTCTAGATACTCTTTCATTGGCCTTCTGTCTATTCTTAGCCTAGTAACACCTTGATCTAATTACTATAGCTTTGTAGTAAATATCAATATATGATATAACCTGAACTCACTCAGTTTCTCTTCAAAATTTTTCAACCCTCTAGGTTCTTTGCATTGTTATGTACATTTTAGAATTAGTTCAAGTTACACACACACACACACAAACACACATACACACACATACCAAAAGCATGGAGAAAGCTTCTAGGATTTAGACTGAATCGAGACTGGTTTAGAGACAATTGGCATCTTCCATTTCATGAATATAATGTATCCCCACTTATTAAGGTGTTTCTTTTGTATCAATATTATTTTATAGTATTCTGTTTAGATATCTGCATATCTTCTATTAATATTTTTTCTAAGCCATTTGATTTTCTTCCAGTTAGAAATATTTAAAAAAATATATTTTCTTACTATTTGTTGTTTGAATGTAAAAATACGACTGTTTTTTTAGTATGTTGACATGTAGCTAACAGCTTTGCTCTTCTCCATTCAACAACTTCATGTGTTAATTCTGATAATTTATCTGTAGATCCTTACATGTGATTATATCACCTGCAAATAATGACATTTTTATTTTGTTTTCCCATACTTACAAATTTATTTATTGTTTTTATATATTTATTCTAGCTAGGATTTCCAGTTCAATATTGAGTACAAGGAAAGTAGTATAATTCTTGTCACTCAGCATTGATCATTACATATGATGGTTGTAGATTTTTTTTGCAGCGGTGTTTCGTCAGATTAATGTAGTTTTCTTCTAAACCTAAGATACTAAGAGTATTTCTTATAACTAATGAATAAAAATTATAAATTTTTTTTAATCATTGAGATGATTATATGATTTTTATCAGTTTATATGTTAACATAGGCCACATAAATGATTAACATTTTGAATCAAATGTGTGGACTAACTTTAAATTAGTCATGACAATGTTATCACATACCTATATGTATACACACATAAAGATGTAGTTTAGTAACATTTTATTTAGATTGGCTGTAATTTTCCTCTTTGCTAATATGCTTATCAAATTTATATATAAAAATGCTTCATAAAGTGAATTTGAAATGCTTTCCTTGTTTTTAAAATTTTATGGAAGAATTTGGGCAATATTACCATTATTTCTTTCCTAAATCTTTGACAGAACTCACTGGTGGTGAATTTCTAATTTTCCATTCTTTATGCAGGTGTTTTGGAAATAGTATTTTTCTATAAATTTGATCATTTTAAAGTTGATCACCAAACATTTTGAATTATTTTGCATCAAGTTTTTCATAAAATCCTTTTATTGGCTGTTAATTGTACAATTGGTATTACACTCTTTTATTCTTGATGGTGATATTTTGTCATGATTAATCTTGTCTGAGATTATATCTTAAATGTTTCATTTTAAGCTTGTATTTATGAATTTCACTTAAATATTTGCCTTCATATTTGTCATTTTCTTCCTCACATTTTACTAGGATTAATTTTATTTCTAACTTCATTGATTTTCAATTTGTTCCATTTTTAAAAATGTGTTGTTTGATTCTACATGTTTCCCTTTAATTGTGGATTTAGTTGCATTACCATGCTGTGATATTATTCAACTTTTTCTGTTGCCCCAGATTTATTTTTTGATCTGTGGTTTATTATAGAAGTTTACTTGTTAATTTCCAAACATAGTATTATTTTCCAGTTAACTTTTCATTGTTGATCTCTAGCTTAATTGCACTGTGGTCAGAGTACACACTTTATATGATTTTAATCCTCTGACATTTGTTGAGACTCATTTATGGCACAATCTAAGGTTCAATTTTTGGAAATGTTTTAATGTATGTTTGACAGTTATGCATTCTGGAGTTGTTAGTTACAATGTCCAATATATCCCAGTTAGGTCACATTTTCTAATCATTGTGCTCAAATGTTCTACATGTTTGCTCTTTATTTTATAAATGTATTGACTGGTTTTGCTCAGATCTCATACCATTCATCATGTCTCTTCTTATCTTCTGTGTATTCAATATATTTATTTATTCATGTTCTTCATAATGCTTATTGTATTTTGACCTTTCTTCCAGTTTACTATTAACTCCCTTCAGTTGTGTCATATCTGCAATAAACCCAACCACTGCATTCTAAACTTTTGTTGCTGTATTTTTCAATTTTTGAGTTTTTATTTAATTTTTTGAATTTTCAGTTTTCTGCCAATAATATTCCTTTTGTCTCCTATTTATATGAACACATTAAGCATAGTATTTTAACATTTGAATCTGATAATTCCAATATTTGGAGTCCTTCACTGTCTCTTTCTACTTTCTGTCGCTTCTGCTCTTTTTCCTGCCCACTGCTCCCTCTCATCCCAATACAAAACTCATGTTTCCTGTCATTTAGTGTTCCTGGTTATTTTGGAGTGTGCACTTGATACTCCATTTGCAGATTTGTTTTAAGAAAGAATTTGAGACCTAGAATGTTGTGTAATTTTTTTTAATGTTTGTTTATTTTTGAGAGGTAGAGAGAGTGCAAGCAGGGGAGGGGCAGAGAGAGAGAGAGGGAGACACAGAATCCAAAGTTTCCAGCTGGCAACACAAAACTGTGAGATCATAACCTGAGCCAAAGTTAGACTCTTCTACCCAGGTGCCCCTGTAATTGTGTGTGTGTGTGTGTGTGTGTGTGTGTGTGTGTGTGCGCGCCAGATGTGCACTTATGCACTAGGATGTACTAGAATTCCTGCATTACCCCCATCTAATTTGAACGAATGAGATAATTCAGCATTGAACTGAAATGCCTATGAGGGTCTTTTTAAATTCTAGAGCACCTTTTCTTCCGTGGTGCAATCTGTCACAATCAAACTCACAACCTAGAGGCTTACCACTACTGCCTCCCCTTTGGAGGGGCCTGCACTCTACCACCTGCATTTTTAGTTCATTGGGGCTGCTAAGAGTACATCCTACACTCTTAGTTTCCTGGCTTTTCCCTTTTTTGGCTAAAGGAAAAGTGTCCACAAATGTTAGGATTAATTCCCTGTTTATCTTTCTTCCCCCAAATCCTCATGTGGTAATCCTTTACTATCATATTAGCTGAATAATGCTCACAAGCATTCTTTTTTAACATTTTGTACAGTTTTTTATAGCTGTGCTTTGTGAAACTATTAGTCTTAATTATTTAGTCCAGGATGCATGGAACAGAAGTGGTAAATTTATTTGCCTATTTACTTATTATCTATTTCACACATGAAACATCTCAAATTTTCTGTTGCTACAATACTGAAGTCTAAATATCACAGTTCCAATCATATCAAGTAGTGTTCAATAAATATTTTTGAATGAACAAATCATAATCATATAACATTAGTTAAACATTAAACAAGTAAGGTTGGCATCCTTTCAAATTACTATTCTTCATACATTTGCAGTCTTAATAAATATACTAACGACTAGCATATGCAAACTTCAGCTTAATATGAAATTAGAAATTCCTGATTATCCACTGTGAATAAGTCACTTAATTTTCCAAATTTTCAGTTTCTTTATCAGTAATAACACCCATTTCACAGGCTTACTCTGAGTGACAAAAGAGAGTTTGTGGAAACATCTCACGTGATGGCCGGAATTATTAATTAATTTATTTCACAGTTGAGTTAATACACACAAGACTGAAGAAATAGGAGCCAAGTGTTTAGGGCTGTGGAGGATTCACTCTTTTATTGAGGACTGTTACGTGGTTGTGAATTTCATATATGCTAGTCTTCCTGCCAGGTGGGGAATGGGGTGTGAGGCCAACCTGAAAGGGAAATTTAAGATGGTTTCAGTAGTGATGGAATATTCCAGTGAGTTAATTTGAAAGCATGTAGGGAATAAATTTAATGGGACATGATGATTGCACAGGTGTAGAGGGTGATGTGGAGAAAAAGAAAAAACAAAACAACTCCCAATTATTTTTCTTGAGATACCTTTTTATAAATACACTTAGGATTTTTGAATCAACTTTGATTTTACTATTGTTTTCTTCTGGTCCTCTATTCATGCTTTCTCAGTTTGATTGTTTTACTGCTTATTTTTCACCATCCTCTTTCTGTTTCTTTTGAGTCTTGGTTTTTAAAAATCATTACCCATTTCATTTATTCACGTAATGAAACCCATCCTGCAGCCCAGACGCCATTCCAAAGACCTGCCACGTTTCTAATTCATTATTATTTTCTTAATCCTAAAATCCAAATTTCCTCATGTCAGCCCTTTGCTCCCTCCTGCCACTATAGGCATTACAAATCAACTGTAATTGTTCCCACTGCCTTAAAGTCCTACCCAGCTAATCTGTCAAAGAAAGGCTGCCAGAGTCCCCCACCCCAGCTTCAGACATTGCAGTTCTCTTTTACTCACTCTGAGTGGCTGCCATTTTTTTCTCTCCTCTAACCTGGGGATTTATTCAAACACAGTTTTACTGAACACTACAACCTTCAGTTTCAGAGTAATTACTCCAGTGAATCAGAGGAGAGTGACTGAGCATCCTTATTTATACTGCAGTGATGAGGATATTTACCTTCATGGGAGGATTTGCATTTTGAAAGAGAAAGTCTAGAAAGAAAATCAATGAAACACTAAAGGCAGCTTTTCCAGTGATGTGAGACTTTCTTAGAGGTGATAGTTTGGAAATTCTTTCTAGGGAGTCATTTAACCTGGGTGATGATCCACTCCATATAGAAATAGGTAGAGATGCCACAAGATCATTGGTCATCTTTTTCTACCTTACTGGGTAGAAAATAGGTTATCACCCTGACAATGATTTTCTTAAACTCAGCGAACCTGAGATTCCATAAACTAGCCTAAAGGAGTCATTCTCAAACTTTTCTGCACATTAGAAACCCCTGGGGAGTTTAAAAAAAAAAAAAGATGCTAATGCTCAGGCCAAGTTAAATCAGAATCTCTGATGGTGGACTCAGGAATTGGCCTTTTAAAAATGTGCTTCTCAAATGTGTTGTTGACATGAATCACCCGGGGATCTCTTTAAACGGAAGATTCTGAATCAATATTTGGGATGAGTGTTGAGATTTTACATTGAGGGAGCTGGAAACCCATTTTTAAACTTGGCTGTACATGATAATCACTCTGGGGAATCAATGAATGAGTGAGGAATGAATGAATACATATATACATACATACACACAAAAAATTAGAAAAAGATGCCCAGATTCCAGCCCCAGAGAATAACAGCAGATTACACTAATATTGTTCATATTAACCTCACCACTTATAGCTGATTGCCTAACCCAAAAAAGAGAAAAGAAATTCTCTGATGGGTACAATAGAGTAAAGTATGATCAGAAGCAGGGTTTTTCCTTTCTGTATTTGCAGCTCTTCCTGAGGATGAAGAGAATTTCACCAAAAGCCTATCAAATATTTGTGGGTATGGAAACATCAGCCTCAGTCAAAACAAATGCTCTCCCTCCATGTGCTTTGATAATCAGCTATGTGATATCAGGGAAAACAAACCCAACCTAGCATTCACCGGGTAATTTTCCACAAGTAAAACTGAAGCAATGAAGGATTGGGGAACATGTTTTGCCAACTTAAATTCTGTGCTTCTTTTTTATCTTCAGCATTTCAAATGGAATTTAAATTTTGGAGGGTTAGAGTTCATTTACTTTTTGGCAGAACAGCACTTCCTGTTTCTAAGAAAAAGTCCCCAGAATGCGTCTTTCACGTCAAACGCTATTACAAAACAGTGCTTGATTAATTGATGCAAGTGAATGAAAAACACATGGATTAAGTTCCATTAGCAGCCACATGGGTTTAATAATTAAGGGAAAATGGTTGACAAAAAAGAATGTTTTGAGTTTTGCCAAATTGAAATTTTGTTTAAAAAAAAAAATGTGCTTAAAGTCACTCATCCCAAACCTGATGGATGCCTGTGAATACTCATCCCTAACCAAAACAACCCAAATCAAGTTCATAATTTGATACCCAAGCAATAAATTCCATCCTCTCAAAAACCAGTTCAACACTCAATGGATTTTGGGAATTGTGAAATCAATGAGCCATCCTCCTGTGAAAGTAAATAAAGGAAATGTCATTTAAAATAGAGTTGGGAAGTCCTGAAGGGGGTGCTCTAACCCAGGTATCATTCCTTGCAGAAAGAGGGAGGTAAGAGCTATTTTTGATGAGAAAGGATACTTTTGACATAAGAATTTATCTCATGCCTTGAAGAAAAGTAAGATCTATCCATGTCCCAGCAACAAGGCACTTGAGAAACCGCAACAACCCCAAACTCTTGTACTCTCCAATAAACTTTTATTCAGGAACAGTCCTCCCTAATTTCCTCCTAAAACCTGATAAAAGCCGACCTTCCCTTCATCTCTTTGGACTTGCCTGTGGTTTGCCCTACCTTGCTCTTTCTGAATCACATTCCTCTATTTTTGAATAAACTCATTTTTTATTTAAATAAAACTGCTCTTTGCTCTGTTTAAAGTTAACACTCTTGTCATTGAACTGTCTTAAGTAATTTGTTATTTTGTTCACATCAGGTAACTCATAGTTTCTGACAATTGTGGATTTGGCTCCTCTTCATTAAGTACATTTAAAAAATTTTTTCTTAATGTTTTTATTTATTTTTGAAGGAGAGAGAGAGACAGAGCATGAACAGGGGAAGAACAGAGGGACAGGGAGACACAGAATTTGAAGCAGGCTCCAGGCTGTCAGCACAGAGCCCGATGTGGGGCTTGAACCCACAAACTGAGATCATGACCTGAGCTGAAGCCGGATGCTCAACCGACTGAGCCACCCAGGCACCCCTCATTAAGTACATTTTAAAATCAATCTCATATACCTGAAATCAAAGTAAAAAATGCCTCACAAGTAATGGCTGTAGAACCACTCTTACCCTATAAGTACAGATGCTATCCCTTAATAGATAAGTAAAAGGCAAGTTATTTAAAACTGATTTATTTCCCTCATAATTATAAACAAGAAGGTGAGACTTGATTAGTGGTTTCCAATTATAAATACTTTGGACTATCCAACTAGTAAAATTCTCTGTATTGTATCCCAACAGTAAAAGAAGATAGAAAAAGTAGCAGATAGTGAAATGAAATCCACAATTATGTCAATAATTACAAGATTGGGAAAGATGTACCTTTGGAGAAGTGTACTATTTTATCTCATTTCTATAGGTAATTATATAAACACTGAATTTAATTCAACAAGAGGTAGTCTTCAATTTTCTATTATCCTTTCCACCTATTGTTTAGAAATTTCTGCCTCAGCAAATTATAAGCATATCAAATAGAAGAGATCCAAAATTGTCTCAATATCTGTTCAACAAGGCTGTTCTTATGCTTTTAAAACAAACCAAAAAAACTATTGATTGCCCCACCAGTTGCCCAACTTAAACTAGAAACTCTAGGCGCACCTGGGTGGCTCAGTCAGTTAAGCATCCAACTCTTGATTTTGGCTTAGGTCATGAACTCACTGTTGGTGAGTTTGAGCCCCACGTTGGGCTCTGTGCTGACAGTGCGTAGCCTGTTTGGGATTCTTTCTCTCTCCCTCCCTTGCTTTCTGCCCTTTTCCTGCTCTCTGTCTCTCAAAATAAATAAATAAACTTAAAAAAAAAAAAGAAGGTACTAAATAAATATATATTGAATGGGAAGATGAATGATTTCCCTATGAACATCTAGGATGTTACAAATTTAGTTATACAGAAACTTCTGCAGTAAATATTCTTATGCATAAATTCTTAATGTGTTTATTTCAGTGCCTTTATGAGTTCAATTCCTAAAAATAGAATTGCTTGGACCAAGAACACACATTTCACATTTTGATAGACATTCCAAATTATCATATAATAATGTTGCATCAATTTGTACTTCACACCAAATGTGAAGGAGAGAGCATACTTTCCATACTCTTACCAATTCTTTTTATATACTTAAAAGTTATTCATATTTCCTTCATAAATACCTGCTCAAAATTTTCTTTATTTCAGAATTTTATTTGTAAGAAGTTTAAGATACGTGTAAATAAGTATGTAATTATAGATCTTTTAAAATACTGATTTTTTTAATGTTTACTTATTTTCTGAGAGAGAGAGACCTACTGCAGGTGAGCAGGGGAAGGGCAGAGACAGAGGGTTACACAGAATCCAAAGCAAGCTCCAGGCTCTGAGCTGTCATGTCAGCACAGAGCCCGATGTGGGGCTTGGACTCACAGGCTCTAAGATCATGACCTGAGCCAAAGTCAGACACTTAACTGACTGAGCCACCCAGTGCCCCTTAAATATTGATTTTTAAGTGATATTTAATATAAGTCATTTACAGAAATTGCAAAGATATTTTCTCAGGTGATATTTGTACTAGTCAATGATTATCTTTGCTCAGAAATTATTTTATCTGTTAAAAAACTTTTATGGTTTGTTTATGTTTTTTAAATCTTGTATCAAAAATCTTTTCCCCTGAAACACTTAAAAGTTTGTTCATTTGTAATATATTTTTTGTATACTTTTGTTATGTTTTTCTTTGATTTATCAATAGTTTTCATGAAAAAAGTTAAGGGTAAAGCTATTTATAATAATGACTTCATATAGTGAAATCTTATGTATACTCATGACTATTTATAGACCCCCTCCTGCTGTTCTCTTCTATTGATCTGTTAGTTTTCTTATGCCAGGGACAAACTGTTTTGATTACAGCAGTTTTATGATATATTTTAATGTTTTATACATTTCCTTCTTTTAATACAAAAGTACAGATATTTTTAAAAAAGAGTATTTTCCACTTCATTTGAAACATAGAGGTAGCTTCTATAGTTAAAAAACAACAAACAGAAATTTTATCAATTGAGGTTACATTGAATTTATCAAATTATAAGGGAAGAGCTAGCATCTTTGCAAAGTATACCTTTCATATATTTTGGTCTCCCTTTACGTACTTTGAGACAATCTGGTATTGGTATTAATTTTACTTCTTGCTTTGCAGATGTATGCCAAATTTATATTTGCGTTTCTAGAGTTGCATTATACAATATTGCCCCTATTTTGGTAACATTATCAATAATATCTTTTTGCCTGTATGAACAAATGCAAATTTTTAAGCATGCTAAACCAGGACCATTCTAAAATAGCCCTAGCTTTCTTTTCTTACTGAATGTCATAGTCTCTCAAGAACACTTTTCTCTAATCTCTCCAAACTGTTCCCTAATATTTTACTACTTTCTACATATCCCTCGTACTAGCCTGGAAAACATGTTAATTTCTGTCCTGTAAGACTAATTCATGATTGTGTGAATCTTAGCACAAAACAATGTGATACTGCCTTTAAGTACAATAAGAATCCATAGACTGTGTAGATAGTATTATTTTTCCAATAGCTGGGCACATAATAGTTTCTTGTCCAATAAATATTTGTTAATTTAATAATAGATTTAATTATATATCTAAGATATATAGCTATATATCTTAGATTACTATAGTCATGGTTTTTATTTACTTTTTTGCCAATGCATAAATAGTTAAATCAAAATAAGTGAATTTATAGATGACCTGCATCTATAGTTAAACAAAAAAGATTTTAAATAATGAACTAGAACCAAAGTAATAGTATTTTAGCAGTTACAAATCTTACTGCTTAGAAACATCTTGCTATCTTTTCTCAAAATATAGAACAGAAAAACTTGTTAAATCTTAGCCAAGAACCAGAAATGTTCATGGTATCTGAACTTTTGGTATTAAAAGATAAGGTTAAAAAGTACCACATAAGTCAAAATACATCTGATTATGCTTTAAGTAACTGTCTCTGTATAGTGGTATATTACCCTCCCCCCAAAAAAGTGTTATCTTTATTTAAATTTAAGTATAAAATGGTTTATACTACTAACAAGAAAGAAAATAGAATGAAAGACTGGGTAACCAATATTTTAGTGGTGCACAACTGCAATGCATATAGAGATAGCTCTCCTAAAGATATGTCCGTGCCATATTCCCCAGAAACTGTGAATGTGATCTTATTTGGAAAATGGGCCTTGGCAGATGCAATTAAGCTAGGGACCTTGAGATGAGGAGATAATCCTGGATCATTCGGGTGTGCCCTAAACCCAATGACAAGTGTCTTTATGAAAGACAGGAAGATTTAACACAGATAGAAGAGAAGAAGAAACAGAAAGAGGATATGGCCATATGAAGATGGAGGCAGAGACTATAGTTGCTATAGGCTAAATTGTGACCCCCCCCCCCAAATTGGTATGTTGAAGCCATAATGTCCAGCATTCAGAATATGACAGCATTTGGAGTTAAGACCTTTAAAGGGATAATTAAGGTTAAATGAGATCATTATGGTGAGCCCTAATCCAATGACTGGCGTCCTTACAAAAAGAGGAGATTAGGATATAGGCACACATAGAGGGAAGACCATGTGAAGACAGAGGGAAAAGACCACCATCCGCTAGCCAAAAGGGCTCCAAATGAAACCAACTGCTGACACCTTCATCTTAGATTTCTAGCCTCCAGAACTATAAGGAAATAAATTTCTGTTATTTAAGCCACCCTGTCTGCAGTACTTTGTTATGGCAGCCTTAGCAAACAAATAGAATAGTGATGCCAAGAAACATCTGGAGCCACCAAATACCAAATGCTGAAAGAGGCAAGGCTGGATTTTCTCCTAGAGACTTCAGAGGGAGTGTAGTTCTTCATTTTGGACTTCTGGCCTCCAGAACTGTGAGAGGATAAATGTTGCTGTTGTTTTAAATGACCAAGTTTGTTGTAATTTATTACTGTGGCCCTAGGAACCTAATACAACATTTCTTTTAGCAAGAAAATTCGGATGGTTTTAAGTGCCTATGTTTATTATTTTGAGGCATAGTCCATAGAAGATGATGAGCAAAAAGCCTCTGAGCAAAGCTGAAGCTAGAGAGGAAGATTAGAAGTCTTATTCAGGGCTTCTGCCCTCAACCTCTTTCTGTCCCCAGCTTCACAGTGCTTACAAACAAATGAAACAGTAACAACAAAAACAGAACACTAAGTGTCCATGTATTTTCCTCTGGAGATTTATAATACTGAAATGAAAATGTCCTCAAAATAGACTCCACTGGGTCTGTAATAGTGGTGATCATTTTTCATTAGCATTGCATGTTTGGTTATACAAAGCACTTTCCAAAATATTGCATTTGATTCAGTCTGTTTGCTTCTCCATTTCAAACCATTATTTATTTTAAACCATTATTTCAAACCATTATTTCTAGAGCAGTTCTGAAAGACTTCTGCTCCAGTTATTCCAGTTATGATACAGTCCACCCCACTGTGTTCTAGGCTCATCTCCAATGTCACTTTCTCCATGGAGGCTACCATGGAGATCCCATTGTGCCTTTAAAAACATTTTATTCAATTATTTCATTCTACATTTTGTGTTCTCTAGAACATGAGATTTGAGAGCAGGAAATACATCTTACACATCAAAGTTACAAAAACACTGTTTCTGTTTGTTCTTTGTAGCAGGAACTCAACAAATATTTTTGAATGAATGTATTTATTTTTTTCTATATTCTTGTGATTTCAGTGAGACAGATATTCAAATTTTAGAAATTGAGCCAGAAAAATTACATGATTAGCCCAGAGAAATTAAGTTAGTGCAATAGTTAGAATTATGCCATCATCATCTTTATTCTTTTTTTTTTCTACAGACTGCTTATCTGTGGGTCATAGAAAGACAAGATGGATTTTACTGCAAAAAGGTAATGGCTCAATAAGCATTAAAGCTATTGGCATAATATTTTCATGGCAGTCTCTGCTTCCTGGCAGCAGGGACCTTTAAAAAAGTACAGTTAAAAGAAAAGGCAATTTGTAAGTAGATATAACAGATGACAAAATAAACAAAGACAGCACTATAAAAGATGAAAGGGGGATATTTCTGGGAGATAATAAACTGTTTCTGCTCTTCATTTTAAGAGCAATTCTTAATTAGAAACTTTTGCCAAATTTAGTAATGGTATGAAGGGTATAAGGGGAGGAAAAATAATTTTCCCCCTACCCTTCTGAGTTCTTGCTGAGACCCCTGTAATAAAAAGAGAAATTAACAAGAAAAAAACCAAACAAATGTTTATTAACATGTATGTATAGCTCACATATACCTGAGGGACACCCAGAAAAAATGAATTAAACTTCCTAAGATGGCCCCACCTACCACCTTCTATGCCATATTAAACTAAAGACAAAAGAAAAATGTTGTGTGTGGAGGGGGGCAGAATTCTGGGAGGTTACTAGGAAAAGCAAATTAAATAAAGGCAAAGATTGTTATGCAGATTTAAGTCTGTGCTTTTCCACTGATAAGATTTTATTATGATTTAGAGTCATCCTCCTCATCCTGGTGCTTAAAGGGAGGCACTTACAAACGGAGCTTTCCTTTATAAATGTAAATTTCTCTTACAAACCTGTAACTTCTAGTCTGTTTTCAGAACCTCTCCTGTCTTCAGTTTCTTGAAATAATCAGGTCAAAATAGGGGCGCCTGGATGGCTCAGTTGGTTGAGCATTATCTGACTCTTGATTTCAGCTCAGGTCGTGATCTCACGGTTTGTGAGTTCTAACCCTGCATCAGGCTCCATGCTGACAGCACAGAGCCTGCTTGGGATTCTCTCTCCCACTCTCTCTGCCCCTCCTCTGCTCACTCTCTCTCTTTCTTTTAAAACAAATAAGTAAACTTAAAAAAATAATGATCTGCTCAAAATAATTCTTATGCTAAAGAGGCATATTTTGGGGTGGCATTTTCTGCTCTTCTTCAGGGCAAATATATTTCATTCAAACAAGAGAACTCTTTCTCTTATTTTGTCAGTGAAGTAATTGGTAAACTAGCAACTTCTTTCTCAAGTCAGTACTTATAATTTCAGTGCACAGAAGTCAACCACACTCATGAATGTGCACATATACAAAATGCACACTATAAACTTACACTGACACAGTTGGAGAGTATCTCAGAGAAGTGCGGTTCCCATACTGCAGGTAAGAAGGAAGGAGAGTAAGGCATTGCTTTTAGAATTAAACTTTAAACTTCATGGTTTTCTGGAATTGATTGAATAAGGTTATTCATAAAGCATAAAGACATGGGAAAGATTTTTTTTTAAAGTTCTGGGATGGGAAAAGATTAGGAAAAAAATCAATGAATTACTATTCCAATAGCAGTAGCCTCAGGCAAGATTAAGTCACAGGTAACAGTTTATTTACTATATAACCACACCTACTCTTCAGCCAGGTTGGATCCTAAGTTTCTTCTAGAGGTCAAAGATGTCTAGCCTATCTGCCTCATTGGGCTTTCAGAGTGTTTGAAATGTCCAATATACAGCATGTATGCTTGCATTCATGACAAATATGTGTCTCCCGCACAGGCACCTTACTCTGTTTTCTCTACGCAGACTTTCAGAGCAGCCCAGGGAGACTGCAGGCAAGATGAGATGGTGCAACTCATTAACAAACATCTAGTAACAAAGTCACACACACACATAAACACACACACACACAAAATCTAATTAACAAGGTTACCTCTGGAGCAGCAGCCCCATGGAAGTAAACACAAGGTTGCATTTGTTTTCTGCCTAGAACCATGTTTTTTCCATTTCCCTTAGTATTAAAAAAAAATGCACTCTTCCTTCCAAATTATGTCCTCACTTACATCACTGTTCCTTATGTTTCCCAGACCCTGGGATTCTTCTCAGTGCATGGAGGGAGTAACCAGAGACATATATACTTTGACTTCAGGGCTGCCCCCATTAAAAGCACCCTCCTGGGAATCCACAGGCTGGGACTGCACACAGAAGCCACTTTGGGTGTGGGGTGGCCTGATGGTTGTTTCATAGCACAGAGCAATAGATCCCAACTGTTGAAGAAGGCAGTGAGGGCTGGGTTTGGGAACTGCTCACCCCATCCCAACTGAACCAGCAGGGGAGGCAGGAGCTGTGGAATGCAATTACATGGATTGGAATTTGGCCAGCCCACCGGGGTGAAATGGCACAGCAGCGCCTGCATCCCTCTGTTTGCTGGGCTGAAGGAGTTTACACGTCATTTACAATATACAAGAGAAGCTTCCACAGGCAGCTGTGTTTGGCCCTTAAGAGTCCGCAATAGAGGAAACTGGATTTTGCTTACTTATGAAATTCAAACTGCAGGAAACATGAAGGCTTTCCATTCTAACTCCTCAGTTAAGAATTAAGTTACCCACACAAGGTCACACAGCTGAGATGTAGAGTGTTTGAGGTTAGATTTCAAGAATTTCAATTTTAGGTCCTATCATTTTTCCACTGTCCCTTACTATAAACTGTAATTTGAGCACTTAAAAAATATATAACTCATTAGGAAGTTGGGCAGTCCTGGCATTAATATGAGTGGGTTTTTACTACCCTGCCTGTCTTTTCCATAATTTTGAAATGAGGGTAATGTCTACCTCGCTAGAAGCCTGGTTTAACTATTACACTTCTACCAGAAGACCAGGGAAAATCATTACAATCTGGGGGTAAACAAAGATTTCTGAGGTCACAGCACAAACTATAAAGGAAAACAATTAATAAATTGCACTTCTTCAGAATTAAAACTCTTTGCTCTTTTCATTACAAAAATGAAAAGGCTAATCACAGCCCAGGAGAAAATATTTGCAATGCATATAACTGACAGAGAACTTGCATTCAGAATTTATAAATAACTCTTAACAATTCGATTATACAAAAACAAAGAGCCTGACAAAAATAAATGGACAAAGGACTTTAACTGACACTTCAGAAAAGATGTACTTCTGGCCAATAAGTACATGAAAAGATGCTCAACATGACTGGTCATGGGCAAATGAAAACCCAGAATGAGATACCTATTTTATACCAATTAGAATGTCTGAAATTAAGGTTTATAATACCCAATGTTGGTGAGGGTATGGAGTTCCCAGAACCCATAATATTTCAGGTAGGAGTGAGATGTTAAAAAACAAGCAAACTAACAACTTTAGAAAATAGTTTGGCATTTTCTTACAAAGTTAAATATTTGTCTATCCTAGAGCTTTCACTCATAGGTATTTAGCTGTTATGTTTCCATAACATACACACAAAAAAATCTTATACATGAATGTTCAAAGCAGGTTCATTTATAATAACCAAAACATAAGGCAACCCAAATGTCATGAGTTGTGGCATATTCTATGTGGTGCAGCTTTCTTAGCAATAAAAATGAACAAACTGTAGCTACACATAATATGGCTGAATCTAAATATTGGTTTGAGTGAAAGAAGCCAGGTACAACAAGTGATTCCATTTACATAAAGTTTTAAAGTAGACAAAATAAATGTATGAAAAATAAATCAGTGGTTGCCTGGGACAAACTGGAGTAGTTGGGATTAACTGTAAAGGGGTAAAAGGAAATGTTTTAGCATGATATAATTATTTCATATCTTTGTTAGGGGAGTAGTCATACTTGTCACATTTGGTATTGAGACTATATATATATATATATATATATATATATATATATATATATCATGGAACTACATAGGAAAACTGGACAGTTATGTGCAAAAGAATGAACCTGGATCCCTTCCTTACATCATACACAGAAACAGACTCAAAATGGATCAAAGACCTAAAAGTGAGGCCCTAAACCATAAAAATCTTAGAAGAGAGCACTAGCAGGGGCACCTGGGTGGTTCAGTCTGTTAAGCATCCGGCTTTGTCTCAGGTCATGATCTCACAGTTCATGGGTTCAAGCCCCCCATCGGACTCTGCACTGGTGGTGCAGAGTCTGCTTGGGATTCTCTTTCTCTACCCCCTCCCCATTTGTGTGCATGCTCTCTCTCTCAAAATGAATAAAATAAAAAGAGGAAGAGAGCCCTGGCAATGGCCATAGCAACATTTTGCTAGATGTGTCTCCTGAGGCAAGAGAAATAAAAGCAAAAATAAACTATTGGGACTACATCAAAATTAAAAGCTTCTGTACAGCAAAGGAAGCAATCAACAAAACTCAAAGACAACCTACTTAATGGGAGAAGATATTTGAATGTATCATATCTGATTAAGGCTTAGTATCCAAAATGTATAAAGAACTGATACAACTCGATCCAATAAAATATAGACAGAACACATGAACAGACATTTCTCCAAAGAAGATATCCAGGTGGCCAACAGACAGATTAAAAGATGTACAGCATCACTCATTATCAGGGAAATGCAAATTAAAAAACCACCTCACACCTGTCAGAATGTCTAAAATTAAAAAAAAATGCAAGAAACAACAAGTGTTGGTGAGGATGTGGAGAAAAGGAACCATTGTGCACTGTTGGTGGGAATGTAAACTGGTGCAGCCACTGTGGAAAACAGTATGGAGTTTCCTCAAAAAAATTAAGGAGAGAGTTACCACCGTATCATCCAGTAATTCTACTACTGGGCATTTACCCAAAGAATATAAAAACATGAATGTGAAAATATATATGCACCCCCATGTTTATTTCAGCATTATTTACAATAGCCAAATTATGGAAGCAATCCAAGTGACTACCAATAAATGAATGGATAAAGAAGAGGTAGTATACATATACACAATGGAATATTTTATTCAGCCATACAAAAGAGTGAACTCTTGCCATTTGCAGCAAGGATGGATCTAGAAGGTATAATGTTAAGTGAATTAAGTCAATCAGAGAAAGACAAATACCATATGATTCCACTCATGTGAAATTTAAGAAACAAACAAAAAGAGTCAAACAAACAAAAAGACTCTTAAAGAATAGACTGAGGGCTACCAGAGGGGAGGTGGGTGGAGGGATGACTGAAATAGGTGAAGGGCATTAAAAGTACACTTACTGTGGTGTGAGCACTGAGTAATGTATAGAATTGTCAAATCACTCTGTTGTACACTTGAAACTACTGTAACACTATTAATAATACTGGAATAAAAAAAATTGGGGAGATTTTGGCAACCAAAAAAAAGAAAGAAAGAAAGAAAAATGTTAAATCAATTCTAGGAGTCTATAAATTGGCTTTGATTTAAAAGGAACTTCATGTTGATGCAAACATGAATGAAGCTGGAAGATATACTAAGTGAAATAAGCAAGGCACAGAAAGGAAAATACCTGCATGATCTCATAGGTAGAATCTAAAAAACCACAGAAGCAGTAGAATGGTGGTTACCAGGGGCTGAGAGATGGAGGACAAATGGAAAGATACTGGTCAAGGGTACAAAGTTGAAGTTATATGGGATAAATAAGTCTAGAGATCTAACGAACAGCACAAGTACGACAGTTAATAATACTGTATTGAATATTAGACATAAGCTAAGAGAGATTTCAGATTTCATTACACACAAAACAATAACTGTATGACATACACAAAAATAGCTATAGGAAAAGACATGCTAATTAGCTCAACTGTAGTAGTAATAATTTTACTATATATATATCAAATTATGTTGTATAACTTAAATACATTTAATTTCATTTCATAAATAATTAAAAATATTTTTAAAATTCATGGAACTATACCCTTAAGGTGCCTGCACTTTATTGTATGTGAATTAGGACTCAAATAATCATTTAAAAAGTCAATGTGGGGTACCTGGGTGACTCAGTCAGTAAGTGTCCAAATTTGGGCTCAGGTCATGATCTCATGTTTGTGGGTTTGAGCCCTACATCAGGCTCTGTGCTGACAGTGTGGAGTCTGCTTTGGATCCTCTGTCTCCTTCTCTCCGTGGCCCTCCCCTACTCACTCTCTCTCTCTCTCTCTCTCTGTCTCTCTCTCTCTCTGTCTCTCTCTCTCAAAAACAAATAAACATTAAAAATAAAAATAAAAAATAATTATAACTAACTAAATGAATGAATGAAGTCAATGTAATGATTTCATCTGTGACCATGACTGTGACACATGGGGTTTTAATGACATTGGTTCTGTTATAGTCTTTAAAATGGATGGTCAGCTCATGACTGCAAGTTTATTATCATGCTTCATAAAATATACAGAGCATTTATAATTTGTTATGTACTAAATGTTACATAATAAAATTTTTAAAGAAACTAAAAAATAAATTAGCCAAGTTACCATATATAAAGTGCTGATCAAAGTTGCCAGACTTTATAGAGTGATTACTATGTGTTAATCTTTAATAAGCTTTATTTTATTCAATCTTTGTACAAATGTGTAGGATAGTTTTAGTATTATAATTATAAATATAAACACTGATCATCAAAATGTTGAGCCAGTTCCCCAATATAGCACAGTTAGTCAAAAGTGGATCCAGGTCTAACATGTTCTTCCTTTTACCCCAGCATGCTCTTGCTGCTTCTATTGCTTGACTCAACACATGTCAGTTCAGCCCTCTCTATATACATTCTCTGGGGATTTTTTATTTAGTTTGTTTATTTAAAAAATCTCTACACCAAACGTGGGCTCGAACTCATGACCCCAAGATCAAGATGAAGCTCCACCAACTGAGCCAGTCAAGCACCCCCTGCATTCCCTGCTTTTTCAGGGCCAAAAGTCTATAACACCTCTCCCCACTTTTGTGCAGTACCCACTGTGTAGCCACACTCATTTACTTGTGTTCTCTTGGTCATGGCTACCTTCTGCTTCAGACACTTTTATTTCATGCTCAGACTGTTCCGATCGTACTCTTCCTGTTTTCACATTTCCCTTTCTCAAATTTATTCCACATTTTATTCATATATAATTCTTATGCGCAGCAAGCTGATCACAAATATAAACTGGCTTTCAAATTCCTGAAAGATAAAATGCTCTTCTAATTCAAGCTTTCATAGGCCCTGCAATGGAATCCAAGCCAGTATTGCCTTATGATATATACACATTATGCCCCAAGTCCATGTCTGCAAGGATACTCCAGACAGATCTCATGCTGTCCCTTTTGTATGCCTTTTCTCTTGTTGCCCTTCTGGAGAACTCTGCCTTTCTTTTTTCTGGATCCTTCTGTCATTCAGTTCTGAAGTTACCTCCTCATTGAAGCTTCTCTGACCACCCAAAACAAACCCATCCTCTTTAGTTTTTGTGTTTTACTACATTTAAACCATCCTCTCATTCTTTTATCCGTTTATAACATCTCTTAAGTTTCTACTCTGGGCCATCTCAGATGTGCAGTGTGGGACTTGAGTAGTGAATGACGTCTTGCTATCATGAAGTAATATTGTATTCTTGCATCTGTGCTGGTCTTATTCCTCAAAGTCAATTATAAGCATTTTGATGACTGGGATCTTATTTCAAGCCTGCATCACTTAATAGATATAATTCATGTTCACAATACATAGTTAAAGAGGGCAATCCAAAATGAATTATCATTTATCCTATTTTTAATACTCAAGTTTTACATGTATTTATCCGATACACTATAAATGAAGAGAACTACTTGAAGGCTATTGTGAAAATTTAAATAGTGGTTTTCCCTGGATTTGGGGGTCTTAAGAGATTTAACATATAGTAAATATTTAAAAGAATGAAGTAAAAAAAAAAAAAGAAAAGAAAAAGAGGAATCTCATAGTGTTTGAGATCCTTATATTGTGCTTTTTGAGTTCCCCTGAACTTAAGAAAATGGCCACTTATCTAAAGGAAAATTTAATCTACTTAATAGCATAGGACTTGCCATTTGCCCTATTATCTAGTTTTCCTTGCTGTAAAGTCACGGGGCTAAGATAATACTTTACTCTCCCTACCTCATGAAGCCATGGTTAGTGATTGGTAAAATGCCATGATTTAATATACAGTAAAATGACATTGGGCAGGGGACATTATTAGGATATATAATAAATCTTATTGTCATTAATGAACAAGTAAGCTGAAATATAATAACATCTGGTATAAAAGGGTAGATACTGATCATTTTATAAAAATTATTGTGATGCCTGAGTGGCTCAGTTGGTTAAGTGTTTGACTCTTGATTTCAGCTCAGGTCTTGATCTTATAGTTAGTGAGATTGAACTTTGCATCAGGCTCTGCACTGAGAATGCGGGGCCTGCTTGGGATTCACTCTCTCCCTCTCTCTACATCCCCTCTGTGTGCACTCTGAATGAATGAATGAATGAATGAATGAATGAATGAACAAATTAAAAATATTCTTTCTATATGATTCAGTTGTCCTATTTTTGACAAGATAGAACAATTCTTAGGCTTTATTCTATATATAATGTAACAAATAGGTATGACTTTTGACAGAGAATCATTATTATCAGTAACGTAGGCTAAAGTGAAACAATGTTGTTGCAGAAATGACAATGCTCTTATAATGAGATGATACCATATTTATCTGAAGTATAAAATAAGTTATAATTATCATTACTATTGTAGGCAATATTAATCAATGACATTATTATTAAACAGAATGACATACAGAAAACTCATGGAGATTCATTATTACACCAGTGTACTTTGAAAACTTGGTCTTAAAAGAGATTTTCATCTTTCAATTTGCTACTTATGTGAGGGGAATTAATTGAATGGAGCAGCAGAACAGAGAATATAACTGACTGCAGGAGAGGTGGGAAGAGGTAGAGAGGGAGAGAGAAGATAAGTTCTGCAATCTAGGAAGTCTCCTAAATGAGGATTTAGGAGCCAGATCAAGATTCTGAACCACTTCTTTAAATGTTTTTGTTTGTTTTGTTTTGTTTTGTTTTGTTTTGTTTTGTTTTGTTTTTCTGTAATACCCACTTTCTACTTTTCCCTTTGGTTAAACTAGCCCAATACCTTATAGCAAAATATTTCCATATTTTAGGTTCATCCCTTAGGACTGGAATATCTGCTGTATATCAAGTCATATCAAAGAAGCTGTATTTATACAAAGACACAGCATCTTCCATAATGTCTTATCTGAATAAGCAGATTAAGTAATGCTGTTCACACTTGAGACCAAGAATTGGCTGCTTAAAAGGTCAGGTCAAATCAGATAAGTACAGCCAATGGGATAGTTAATAGTAAGATATTGGGAATATGGTTCAAAATCAAGTGAGTTCTAGATAATGACAGAAGCTGAACTTTCTATGTTGATTTTAAGTGTCTAAAATATATTTGCTAAGCAAAAGATTTAGATTGGAATAGAACAGTGCAAAATATTAAGAAAACAGGAGGGTGGAGATAGGAAGAGGCAGAGGAGAAGGAAAAAGAGAAGAAAAAGACAAAAAGGAACAAATGGAATAGATAGGAAAGTCATTTCCTAAGTCATAAATACCCAACATTTCTCAAAATATATTTTTATCTTTCCATGTATGTGGCCAACCCAAATTTCATATATTTTTTTCTGTAAACATCTAGGTAATGAAGTATTGGAAATATGAAACTATAGGTTGCAGACCAAAAGACCACAAATTATCTGAATTGAGAAATAAATTTTCAATCACAAATGATACAGGTGCCCAAAACTAAAATTTTAATTACATAAAATTAATTTTGCATCAATTAATTAAATTAATTATGTATTACATAATTATTATATATGTATTACTATATATGGCATAAATTAATTTTATGTAATTAATTAAGTTATTACTTAAATTTAAAATTAAAACTGTTCAATTATTTATTTTTTTGCGTATATGTACTATTGGTGCTGGAAAGAGCCTAGTTAATTAATTGCCAGATAGATTATGCTCTTTTTCTTTTCAGTTTTTTTTAATCTTTATTTATTTTTGAGAGAGAGACAGAGTGTGAGTAGGGAAGGAGCAGAGAGAGAGGGAGACAGAGAATCCGAAGCAGGCTCCAGGACCTGAGCTGTCAGCACAGAGCCCGTGGGGCTTGAACTCACGAACAGTGAGATCATGACCTGAGCCGAAGTTGGCTCAACTGACTGAGCCACCCAGGTGACCCACATTATGCTCTTTTTGAAAGTACAGCCATGCTCTGATAACAGTCTCTATTTAAGAAACTATCAGATAAAAATAATTTTCCCAGTAGTTGTGATGAAAAAAAGATGAATGAGAAATAATTTCTCAAAGAGCTTACACTTCAGTTTAACAATTTTTCATTCATTCATTCATTCACAGATTCATTCAAACATTCATTCATTTGCTCAATAACTTTTTTGAGCCCCCACTATGAGGCATGCCAGGGTTTACATACTGAACCAAACACGATCCATTCTGTCATAGAACTATATTCTCACAATATTATATTTCCTTTTCTTGGCACTCTATTAGATGGGCTACTATTTGACTATAGGATTCAATGGGAACTCATAGGAGGGAACCAAATCAAATGTGGGGAGTCCGGAAGTCTCCTTGAATAAGAGGTTTCTGAAATGAAACCTATAGACAAAACATGGAAAAAATATTAATTCAACACAATTAGTGACTACTTCTGGGATAAGATAGTATAGATTCACTTTTCTCTGCTGTTCCACTTTAATTATAACTAATGCCCTAGAAATTATCAATAGACAAAAGGATGGAAAGCTAGAAAGAAGAAGACTTAAACAACATGATGAAGTCCCTGAGTTTTCTCTTTACTTTCTATATACCCCCTGACCCAGTACCAATGAAGCCTGCAGCCCAGTGACTGACAACAGGTTTAAACAACAACAAACATGTCCAAGGAAAACCTGCTCTCTCTAGCCAAAGAACTGGGAAAGGCAGTGTCCAAAAGAGACCTAGAGTGGAGTCCTGGTTCCTGCTTCACCAATGAGGCTCTGCAGGCATTCTTACACATTAGCAGCAGCAGAGACCCTGCCATGCAGCCCCAGCTCCACACCTGGCCTGCTGGGCAAACTGATCTACTACTGGTGGCAGTGGCAATGGCAGCAGTAGCAACAAAACCCCAGACTTTCCAAGCCTCCACGCCACTGATCCACAAAGGGTATGGCTAGGTGGTCCCATCTGCCTGTAGCAATGACAGCAACAAAGAAAAGAAGGATAATGTCTTGTATTTACTTAAATTTTTATTTCTGTTTTTATTTTTCCTTCTTGGCATTTTAAGATTTGTTCTCTTATCATTTCCTTTCTGGTTAAAGAACTGTCTTTAGCCATTTATTTATGATAGGTCTGCTTATGACAGATTCTCTTTTCCTTCTTTATTTCTGCTTTATTATCGAAGGATTGTTTTCATTGGATTAGGAAATCAGGAATTTCAGCTAAAATGCTGGGTGTATTTTAGCATTGAAAAATGTTGTGCCACTTCTTTCTGGCCTCTTTGGTTTCTGATGAGAAACCCTCTATCATTCCACTTGCTTTTCCTTTATATAGAAGCTATTATTTCTCTCTTTTGTCTCTCTCTGCCACTGTCTCTCTATCTCTCATTGGGTGTCTCTCTGTCTCTGTCTCCCTCTCTGTCTCTCTCTCTGCTTTTTAAATTTGTCTTTAGTTTTCAGAAGCTTATGTATGTGTCTTGACATGGGTTTCTTTGAGTTTATCTTGTTTGAGATCACAGCTTCTTGAACCTGTAGGTTTACAGTTTTTGCTAAATTTACGAAGTTTTCTGTTTTTATTTCTTCAAGTAATTTTTTAGCCCTACACTCCTTCCCTCTTCTTCTGAGACTCTTGAGTACATGAATAGTGGAATTTTATTAAGGGCCTACCAATCTGTGTTCATTTTTTATTCTTTTACTCTATTTTCTCTTTGTTGTTCAGAATGGTTAATTTGTATTGTTTTATCTTCAAGTTCCTGCATTCTTTCCTTTGTCACATCCACTCTATTATTGAAAGTATATAATGAGTTTTCTATTTCAGTTATGGTGCTTTTGCATTCTAAGCTTTTTATTATGTTATATTTTCTGTTTCATGAGACTTTCTATTTTTAAATGTTTTTATGTTTTTAATTTTAGTGTGTGGGTTTTTTAGTCTTTGTCAGATAATTCTAACATCTGTGTCATCTCAGTGTTGCCTGTTGATTTTTTTCATTCATGTTGAGATTTTTCTGGTTCTCAGTATGACAAGTGATTTTCAATGGAAACCTGTACATGAGAGTACTGTGTTATGAGACTCTGGATCCTATTTAAACTTCTGTTTGAACAAGATTTCTCTGAAACTTATGTAGTGGAGAAAGAAGTGGGGAAGTGTTTCTTCACTATTGCCAGGTAAGGGTAAGATGAGAGAGAGCCTTCTAGTTACTGTGGGGTGAGAATACCCAGTAGCTCTTCCAAATTCTTCTCTGGCTTGGAAGAGGCATAGTGCTTTGTTACTTTCCTCTCCGTGGTCTTGGCACCACAGGGGCAGAGGAAGGAGGTCATAACCACCTGATGGGGAAAGAATGCCTTGGCCTCCCTAACCCTTTATTGGCCTTCTCTGACACCACCCAATAAGGTGGAGGTTGGGGTGACTCCTTATAGCCTGGTGAGTGTGCAGATCCAGGTTCCCCATGTGTCTTTTGTAGGAGTGAGTAGGGGTGGGTACCACTGATTTTGTTTTTTTGTTTTTTGTTTTTTATTTTTCCTGTGGTGTTTGACTGGAATAGAGTGATTTTTGTCTAAATATTTTATCTGCCTCTTTGCTGATCCCTAGCCTAGAGTGAGCAGACATTTACTAGAGTTGTTTGTCTGTTTGATTGTTTGCTTGTTGGTTTTAATCTGCTTACTTTGCCTTTTCCAGGTTGTTGCCTGGTTCAGTTCCAAGTCTGGAATGCATGAAGGAAAAAGAAACCAGGAGAATTCACCACCATGTTGATCCTTGTATCCCAAGGTCACTATCTAGTCTTTCTCTTTCTACCTTTCAGAGTCCTCTTATGTTTATTTTAATGGGAAAAACACATCTACTCCATCTTCCCTGAAAATTTTGTTCACCCACATGTATAATTTTAAATGTACCATCTATTGAGTGATCTGAAAGCATTCAAACAAAACAAAATTATTCCAAAAATATTTTAAATGGCCATCTATTTAAAAAATGTATGAGCATGGGGCGCCTGGGTGGCTCAGTTGGTTAAGCATCTGACTTTGGCTCAAGTCATGATCTTGCAGTTCATGAGCATGAGCCCTGAGTCAGGCTCTGTGCTGACAGCTCAGAGCCTGGAGCCTGCTTCAGATTCTTTGTGTCCCCCTCTCTATCTGCCCCACCGTTGCTTGTGCTCTGTCTCTGTCTTTCAAAAATGAATAAACATTTAAAATATTTTTAATATATGAACATTGTATTAGATTGAAGCATATGAAATTGTTGATATTCAATAGTTTTATAAAATGTAATTTTCATAGGAAAATTATTTGCTGCATTGCATTAAAATTTTTGATGTTACTAGTAATGTCATAGCAACCCACATCAGAGAAAGAAGGAAGAGGGGGGGAGATAATCATAGATAACTTCAGTGATATAATAATCTTGCCAGGAACTCACAAATTAAGACATCCTTGGCTATTTTTATGTTTTAATGAGTTAAAACTACTTAAGAGGTTTGAGTTGGAAATGTCAGGCATTTCTGTCAAGAAAAGCTATGTAGACTTTGCTTGGCAAACATCTAGGCAGCATTCATGCAACATAGACATCATCACATTGTTTATTATTAAGAAAATTTAATAATAAATGATAGTAAAATGCTCTGCCCTAATGAAATTAGGTTATTACAATAGCTTTCCAAACCATGGAAATAAAATGTCTTAAAAGGATAATACCTTTTTCCAATGTGAACAAATGTATCTATAGGCTAGTAGTAACATATATATATTTTCTTAAATCAACTGGACTCTTGAGGTGCTAAGTTAACTAAACATTGAATATATTTTTATTTGGTGTAAGTGAGGTTCCTGGTAATGTTTAAAAGGCAGCACTCTACTTATAGAGATAGAGAAAGGGGGCTTATTCAGTTTTCTGGTTTGCACAGACCATATCTCTAAGCCATATCTGAGAGCCAGATATGAAACAAAGAACAGCATTCTTCCTCCTGAAAGGGATGACAATCTTTTCACAGGGAAAAACATTATTTGTTTCTGATAATTCATATCCATCAGGTTCATAATAGTTAATATTTCCTAGATTTGAAAAATATCTGTGTTTAGTGTTTAAGGAGCACCTTTACTCATTTTTGAGTTTCAACTTTTCTATATTTTCCTAGATAATTTAAATAAGTTATATAGGGCTGTACCAGATTTCATTTAAAATAAATGGTTGCATACTCATACAATTTTATTTTTTAAATAAATAAATTATCTAACCAGTATCTCAAAAGTCAATAAGTATTTTCTGTATTTTTGGTTTAAACAAAGCTCACTTAAGAAAATTGCCAGGGTCAAGAGCTACATGGTATAAACATCAGGGAGGAGGTCAGAGGATAGATTCTGGACACATACACACTTTCGACTGGCATTCTTCCTAGAGTGGGACAAATTGTTCCCAACTCTTGCCTGGTGGTTACTGTCCGCAGTACAAAGCCATTAAATGCAGTAGTGACCTCAGCATCAAACCTCACCCAAATAGCCTCCAGTTTCACAGCTTGAATCTCCAATTGCATTGATTCATCTCCATCTCCTGTCTAGATGGTCTTCATAATGAGAGCTTTCTCCCCATGGACTAAACTTGATTTTGACAATCCCACTCTTGGTAATCACAGTGCTTTGAACTCATTCCCAGGCATGAATTTCCACTGACTATTGTCAGTCAATCTGTTCACTTCCAGCTGTTAAAGTTCAGAGTCATTGGACACAATTAAGAAGTAAAGAAAGAATCTTCTTCCATCATGTAAATGGTGATGATGTAATTGGAAAAAATCACTCATCTGATTACAGAGTCCTCCAGTTTCATTTATAAAAATCTATCTCTCCAACTACTTTATAAAAGCTATAAGGGGAGCAATCAAGTGTTTTTCTTCCTTAAAACTCACAAAGCCTATGCATGTGGCTGGGGATAGTGTTAACAGTTAATTGATACTTATTGGCTTCACTTAATAAGCCTTAGCTATTCAATTATATTTTTTGAGATTAATTATTTAAGGAGAATTTATTACTAGCCATATGTGTATTATTATCCTCACTGTGTTCCTACTGTGAGAAAAACTTCCAGGTACAAGGGATACCAAAGAGGTAAGAAAGGGAACCCTGTCTTCAAGCATCTTACAGACAAACAGAAGTAATCAGATGCAAGATATAAAGAGATACATTATGGAAGAGATACAGATCCAGCTAAAGTAGTTCAGAGAAAAAAATATAAAGATTCTTGTAACTGCATGTTTTTGGAAATATTTATGGAAGGGATGATCTTTGAATTGGATTTTTTTATAGCTGGATATGCAGAAACAGAAGAGAAGTGATTTAAGAAGAAATATTTATTGACAATAATTTATGTCATGCACTTATTTAATATCTACCTTGTTAATTAGGTAATGTTTGTGCTTACCTCCATCAATTATTTCTGACATGGCAGAAATTATGTGGGGTGGAGTTCAGAGATCATAGCAATATATCCTAAAGGCCTTGATTAGCTATAGATACCAACAAGAAATGAATAAGGATCACACGTCAATTCTAAAAGTGTTATTTTTAGAATGTAGTTTTGGAGACATATTCATTTATTTTGCACATTCAAGGAATGATTACCAAGGCCATTCTATGTCCAAGGCGTATTGATTTTTATCCTACAGAGTAGGCATTCATAAATTAATATATTTACCATCTATTTATTTGGAAAAAAATATATATCAAATGAACTACAATGCTAAGTGTTAAGTAATACAATGGGGATATTTTCAGTAAATTTTTTATAGCATGCAGATGTGGGAGAAATGAATTTTGTATGTGAAAGTCAGGGGAAGCTAGAAATAAGAGAACATATTTGAGTTAGATCTTAAAGAATGAGGACTCATTTAAGAGTGTACCTTGTGGGCAACATATACAGATTAGGACTTTGTATGGCAGAGATTAAGGCAGAAGCGAGGCATGGAGTCATGATCATCAGATTACCATCATGATTTGGGAAGAGCCCTGTGTGGCCAAATATAAAGTTGGGTGGGACTCAAGATTTAAAATGCATGTAGAAACACATGTCGAGGGTATAGACAGGTCAGGATTGGAAATAATGTATTTTGGAATCAGAAACATAAAGACAATACTTAGAATCATTGGTATGGATAAAAATGCTCTTGAAAAAACTTTTGACCATCCTGTAGAATCAGCATGCTTAGACACTAATACTGCCTCTGCTACTTATTAGCTGTGTGAGCAAGTTACATACCTTCTAAATTTCAGGCTTCGCTTTCATAAATGAGCATGAGAGAATTATCCACTTCTCTGATGGAATAATCCTGACTACCTGTGAGATAACCCATAAACCATAGCACAGGCACTAGTATAGAATAGAACTAAAAAATTCCTATTATTGTTAATATTGAAAAAGGCTAAATGTGGAATCCTAGAGAGAATTAACACTTATACAATAATTAATAAAAGAGCAAAAGAGAGGAAGGATTCAAAAAGGTAGAAAGAGCCAATGGGTGGGTAATCTCATAAAGCCTCATGGAAAGAAGAGTTCCAAAATGTGGAAGGAGAAGAGGATCACATTCTAACCCACAAGTCCAGAAAGAGGAGCCCTGAAAAGAAAGACACAGGATTTGACAGGTAGCTCATCTTTGGTGACCCTTGGCTAGAATAGTTCCATCTGCATTCTTAGGATAGAAGTTTAATGTATAGTCTTTGAGGTAAGCAAGAGATGAAGTGAAATTATAGTAGTTTGTTATTTAAGGTAAATGGACTGTAGGTTAAGTAGAGAGTAGGATGGAGGAGATAGTTTTGTTAGAATGTCAACGTCTTCTGAGCACCTGGGTGGCTCAAGTCAGTTAAGCGTCTGACTGTGGCTCAGGTCATGATCTAATGGCTCCTGAGTTCAGGCCCCATGTTGGGCTCTGTGCCGACAGCTCAGAGCCTGGAGCCTGCTTCAGATTCTCTGTCTCCCTCTCTCTGCTCCCTCCCCACCCAAATAAATAAATATTAAAGACAAATTTTTTCTAATATTAAAAAAAAAGAATGTAGATGTCTAAAATGCACTCTCAAGCAAAAGAAATGACATCCATGGAGGAAGAGAAATTAATGTGTAAGATAAGGTATTTGATAGGAAATGTCCCAAAGAAAATTTAAAAAATATGATCAAAGGCACAAGTAGAGATATTCTTTTTTTTTTTTAATTTTTTTTTTTACATTTATTTATTTTTGAGAAACAGAGTGAGACAAAGCATGAGCAGGAGAAGGGCAGAGAGAGAAGGAGTCACAGAATCTGAAGCAGGCTCCAGGCTCTAGGCAAGAGGTCAGCACAGAGCCTGATGCGGGGCTCGAAACCACGAACTGCGAGATCATGACCTGAGCCGAAGTCGGATGCTCAACCGACTGAGCCACCCAGGCGCCCCAAGTAGAGATATTCTTTATGAAAAACAAAACAGTAGAGAAACCTTCTTGATTCAGACAGGAAAAATTGATTAAAATATGGATTTGAGATAGTGGAGGAGATGTAAATGACTTACTCCTAATAGCTCCTATTTCCTGGGATATTGAAGTCCAGGTGACTGAAAGTGAGAGATTTATTAACAGAAGAATCTAGAAGGGAGTGGAAAGGCTTGGAACTACTTACAAAGAAAAGGGTGCGAGTTCAATTGTGAGCCAGTGTTTTGCATAGCACTTATGAAGGACTACATGATATTGGAACATATAAATAAAAAAGCAAGTCTATCAGAATGGATAAGTGGTTTTCTCTGGAAGTTCTAGGAAATTCACTCATATGAAGATAGAAAAATAACAATTGACTTGACCCAAGTGACGAAAGATTTGAGGAACCCCCTGAGTGTTATCAAGGTGTATGAGTTTCAGCATAGGGAAAGGAAATGTAAGCAGCTTGAGAGGATGGAAGAGTGTAAGATACAGCCTGTGCCCTCAAAGAGAAGGTTTTGCCCTAGACAAAAAAAAAAAAAAAAAAAAAAAAAAAAACTATGACAGAAGTAAAGGCAATATAATATAAAGAATATATAAAAAGTACCGTAAGGGTGATAAAACAAGTGTTGTAAGGGCTTAGAAAAAAAAGTGAAATAAACTAGGGTAAGTAGAAAATTTTATTTGATGAAAGTTACATTGATAGACTTTTAGGAAAGCTTAAGAGAACAGCCATGCTCTCCTATTAGCTGAAAATGTTTCTTGTTATTTTAAATTTATATTATTTTTTATTCTTTACCTGTATTGTTAGGGTTTTGGGAAAATCAGTATCATAAAATCTGGCACTCAATGGGTTGCTAGAGAGAACTTGACTATTAGGCATCATGATGAATCTTCCCAAGAATGATTGGTTATAGCGTAGTTACCTCTGTTCCATGACAACTGAAAGCCAAAATCAGTCTTAAGACTGGAAACAAGCATTTGAGTGTTAATGAGTCTATAGGATCAGAGCTTTGAAAGTGGAAAGAGAACATCATCTACTCTTGAATACCAGAGAGGAATGATAGGATATGGGCAAGGTGCCAGGAAAATATCACCTTCTCTGAAAGCCACATGGCCTTCAACAAAACTAAGTAGAGATTTTTGAAGCTAACTTTTCACCAGTCAGCCTTCAAAACAGGACATGTGCTTCAGGTGAAAGCCAAGTGGAAAGAAATGAGTAAGAGCAAAGAAGACAGTTTTCATTACTCAGAGAGCGAGAGTTCCAGCATGGGAAAGAACTAGAGGTCATTGCAGCATAGTAAGAAGCTAACAGGAGGAAGAAATGTGCCTTTTTAATTCCTAAATTAAAGGATCAAAGTAAGACAAATATTAGGGTAACCATAGAAAAGAATTACCAAGCAATCAAAGCACACAGGAATTCATCTGGGATGTCAATATCAGAAATAGTCTTAAAAGACACTCTGGAAGGAAGTGAGAATGAATCTTACCAGTCTTACATTGATGCCTAGTAAAACATATCTTCATCATCATCTGGGTACCTTAGCCTAGCATTCTATATAGATAAGTTGAATAAGCACTAAACTTGGGAAACTTGCAAGGGGATATTTAAGAAAGGGAACAGAGAAGGGGACTAGAGGGAAAAATACAGCACTGCTATGTTTTAGTAAATATTTAATATTTATAGCAACTTCCAGCAGATGTTCTATCTTTATGTATGAAAGAAACATGTATATATGCTTTCAGGAACATCTCTCACAAAAACTTCTTTCAAAATTATGGAGATTTATCCCTCTTCAAGGTAAGCACACAAATGGACACACTGAGGTTGCAGTAGTGGATTGATAAACTGTAAACACATAGTGGGATAATTCAGGGAAAAACTAAAACCAGTTAGATTAAAGCTAAGAGTGGAGGAGAGAAGGTGCAGAAAGATCATGCAAGAGTCATCAGACCCATTTGAAAAAAGTATTAACTCATGCCATTTCTTAAGGGAATTAGAGATTACTCATGAAATACCAACACACCTATGTAGAATTGGTGGAATCCATTGCCTTCTTGAGAAGAGATGTATGGCTCAGTCCTTTCATGTAGCATTAGAAAATTCAATTAAAAATGTTAAACTAATTCTAAGCCACTAAGAGTAATAGCCATAAAAATAAATCCTTCCCAATTCCCTTTGATCTCCTGTAAAGGCACTAAATGCTAAAAAAGTTCAACTCAATGTATGCAGGATTTTCTCAATCACAGCTCATTCTTTCCAGTTTCCCAAATCTAAGCTGATGTTGTGACCCTGAAGGTCACTCAGGACACCTTTTTGTCACAATGTCACTACAGAGGAAAACAACATTGAGGGCAGCTTCTTTATGTTTTTCAGGTCTCTGCTGTGTTTGCCCCATACAAGAAAGGCAATGAAAATATTTTGAGAGGTAAGATATAAAGGGAAATGGTTTATTAATAATTAAAACCACTTGGTAAACTACCCACTCAGACTGCCTCCTATGGATGTGAATGACATTCAGATTTTATTAAGTCCAAATGCTGTTGATGCAGTAGTGTTCCAAAAGATCCTCCCATGGGTACTTACTGTTTTCATCTTTATACTGAATCCATCACTATTCCCTGCACATACTATAGTCACTCTCAACAGTGACTCTTTGGTCTTGTGGAGTAAGACTTAGTAGTTAAAATTTTACTCTTTGGAAGCTAGCCAGTCTGCATACAAAGCCAGAATGCATCATTCACTAAGCCTCACTTTCTTCACTGTGAATTGGGGCTGTTGTTAGCAGGAAGGAAGGTTGAGAAGATTAAATGAAATGAGGCCAGTACAGTGTTTGGGAAATAGTAAGTTGTGGTGGTTGTGGTTACATTAATTATTATTATAATTATACTTTCCACCAAGTGGGATTTTCCTTCTATTCTAACCTATCTGCATCTTACTAGTCCTTCAACATATTGCTTAGTCCCACTTTCCCCAATTATTTCACTACTTTTTATATTCATTCTCTAACTTACACATTTTGTGAATCTACATAATTTTAACATCTGATAATATAATGTTATCCATAAATTATTTTATTAAAATATTTCTTTCTTATAGCTGGATAATTAATGAATTTCAGGCAAGGCTTACAACTTTGTATTATATATATTTGGATTCCTCTTAACAACTTGCCATGAGTAAGGTACATCATACCTATTTAATAAATATGGGCTGATTTAATATATTATTCTTTCATCTATGCAATGATTACTCTTTATTAGCATTGCTAAGAATAATGAATTAAAAGGATTTTGTCAACTCTCATAAATTCAGGATATGCCAGGGCATCTTCCTGTTGGAATTATTGAAAAGTTTGATGTTTGTTTCCTTTTTAAGAAATGCAGTTTTCTAACTCTTAATTGATTGTAGACTTCTGTATATCTAAGTAACATTAACAAAGGCAACTAAATCATTGTTTTTTATAAATTTTATGGAAGGAACCAGAAATATGAAGAAAGTGGCATGGGGTACTATATGAGCCCTGGAAGGTAATGTCATTCAGGTGGAAAAATTGTTAAGGACTTTCTTCCTAATAAAGTGCCAAAGAAACTCCTATTTCTCCTCTATTAGAGAGCATTGTACTTAGGAAGTAATTAGGGGAAAGTATGTCAAACTTCACTGACACCCCTAATTTGGAGTTAAACGAAATGATGCCAGTAAAGTGCTTGGGGAAGCAGACAAGAGGATTATCCCAATCAGAAAACTAGCTAGGAAATTATACTTCCTTTGAAATGATGCTTGCAATGAACAGAAAGTTTTACCTTTGGGGAAGTGCTTTTTTTTGGAGGGAATACTCATCAAAGGGATGACAGAAAATCAGATCAGCAAGGCAAGGCCTCTTCTGCCATGAGCTGATGTCTTCATTGGCTAAGAAACTAGGGCTGGAATGCATGTCTCTTAGGAATCCACTCTATTGAGCATATGGGTGCACCGAAGAGTTGGCCGGCGTAGTGGTGGGACTTTGTTGGAACAATAACTCCTCCCAGAAAAACAGAAAAATAAAAATGCCTATGAAAAAATATAATCTAAAATTTTTTTTTTCAACGTTTATTTATTTTTGGGACAGAGAGAGACAGAGCATGAACGGGGGAGGGGCAGAGAGAGAGGGAGACACAGAATCGGAAACAGGCTCCAGTCTCTGAGCCATCAGCCCAGAGCCTGACGCGGGGCTCGAACTCACGGACCGCGAGATCGTGACCTGACTGAAGTCGGACGCTTAACCGACTGCGCCACCCAGGCGCCCCCGAAAAAATATAATCTAAGGAAAAACTCCTATAAAGATTTGGAAAATCATCACTCTGACAAGTATTTTCTAAAGAAACCAGAATTAAATTATAGAATATTTTATATGTTTATAAAATTAATTCAAGAGGGTAAAGAAAGTAAGAAAGAATAAGCAATCATAAAGGAGGGACAATCTGAAATCATGAAAGACTGCAAAAAAATAAAATCTTATTTTCCAAATTAAGAATCAATGAAGGGCAGGTAATGAAGAACAACTTACAGTTCTGTCATAAGAAGCCCATGAATATGATTAGAGAGAAAATGAGATACATGAAGGGTAGATGCAGGATCTCCTGTAACTTAGAAGAACCTCAGAATGGCACACTTAAACAGACAAAGTTGAAGCAATGATGAAAGACTTGAACAAGCAAGACTTTTTAGGTGGAAGAAATGCCTGTCTGAGTCTGCAAATGACTATGCACCAAGAAATATTAAATAAGAGAGAAATACCAGAATGCAAGCTTAATTTTTTTAATTTTAAAATGAAAAGAAAATTATATAAAACCAGGAGTGAAATACTTAAAGCAAATGATAATCATTGTCGTCGTCGTCATCATCATCATCATCATCATCATCATCAATAATGACCATTAACAAAAGCTGGATTCAGATATTTTCTTGTACACTGACTATCAAAAGATAAGTAATATATGGTCACAGGTTTTGAAAGGAAGTGATTATGATCAAAACACTCCATAGTCGGCAGTGTTGTTCAAGTATGAGAAAAACAAGATGTTCTTAAGCATTCAAAATTATAAAAGATGTCATATACATGCTCCCTAATGAAAAGAGTCATGACAGTCATGAGAAAGTATACTTTAGCACTCTGTGCAATGAAGAAAAACAAAGAACTCATGAAAGGAGTATCATTATCTATCAAATGCAGATGGTAAATAGTAGCCCTGAATTCAGTGAATATGCCAAAACTTATTCTAGAATTCAAATACCTGCTATATAATAGTTTAATATTTTTAATTTAGCTCTTAAACCCCAGATAATATGAACAAGAATTGGTAGTGGAATGACAGGAAGAAAAAGGGGAATATAATAATCCTGAGCTGGCTAAGGAGTTGGCCACCAGAATGTCTAACTGTGGTGGAACATATTGGAAATATGTCTGTTGTTCCCCAGTTGTATAGCATATTTAAGCAACTCAAATCAAAATAACCTACAAAGAGTGTAAGAAACCAGTTTTTGAAACATAAATTCATTGAGGAGGATCTTGTCTTATGAAGTGTTATAAGAAAATACAAAGCTATGATAATTAAAACTGATGGGCACTGGCACATATAAATGAGAAAGAATATTTTAAAAGTGCAGAAACACAGTAATAATTTAGTATAGCATATTTCCCTTATTCAGAAAAATAATGGATCATTAAAAATTAAATACTGGGTCAACTGTCAGCATTTGTGGTTAAAAAATAAATTCTAAAACAAAAGCCCCTTTTAGAAAGCATTATAGTATTATCTTAAAATATAAAATGCAATCTACATGAAGACTTGAATATGAAAACCATAAACATGATTGGAGAAAATGTTGGTAAGGATTTCTGCTATTTAGTTGTAAAGATCTTTCTGAGTCTGACCAACAACAAAATTATGAATAAATTAATTGCTAAATCTGGCAAGAGAAAAACTAAAAGCAAAATTAAAATACAAATAATGGCAAATTAAGAGTACTTTCTATGTATGTCCCTAAGGAAATAATAATATTCTTAATAGATAAATAGTACTTAATCAAAAGTAACAATGAAACAAAAGTGTAAATCAACCACTCTTCATCAGTGGGCCCTTCTCTGTCACCCTAGATAAATTCTGTGTAGCATTCTAGGCATTCACATCTTCTAATACACTGTGTAAATGTGTACATCCTAAATGCTTAGCACAGAGTCTGATGCATATATTAATTAATACATGTTGGTATTACTGTTGAAGACCATGGATAAGAACACACCAATCAGTACATAAGGCTGATGATTAAATAAATGAAAACTTATATTTCAGTAGAAATCAAAATGCATGTTAAAACTACAGTTGAGATTATAAGTGACAGTGCTCACCATTGGCAAAGATACAGTAAATAAATGAGCATTTTCTTACCATTAATAGGAATAAAAATTCATGCAGCTTTTCTAAATGTTAGCCGTAAATGTGTATTGAAAAATTTATATGCGTACTTTGACCCAGTAATTGTACTTGTAGGAACATTTCTGAAGAAACTAATCATAATAATATTTTGAGATTTTTCTTACTAGGATGTTTATATCATCACAGCATTGTTTTTAATGAAGAAAAAGTGATAATAATTTAAATGTTCAACCTTAGGTTATTGGTTAAATCAAATGAGATATATTACTGTAACAGAATAATTCAGTTTACAGTGTGAGTTTGTAGAAGACTATTTAATGACATGTAATGTTTTTCATGAAATTTTTTTAAAAATGTGGATGATACCATATAATGGGTTAAATCTCATTATCCAACAAAAATGTGTAAGGAGCAACTTTAATGTAATGATGAAAATGTCTGCAAATGGCCTGGTGTGATAATAAAAGTAAGGTACCAAAAAGACCCTTAGGCCCCCAATTGAAACACATGGTACTGAACTGGCATGTCCTCTGTATTTTTTTAAAGCATATTTTATATCCTTTAGGATGGTTGTTTCTGTTAGGTAAGTTAAGCATTGCCCTTGCATTTTTAATTTGAACGATTGATTTAGTTAGAAGGAAAAAACAACTCATGTTTAAATAATGAATTCTGGGTAAATCTTTTCCAAGAGGAGGCTCATCACCAGGCCAGGGCTGGAAAGTTGTTTCTTTTTCAGCTGATGAGCAAGGGAGTGTTTCAGAATATTTGGTTTGGAGATCCAGCATTAATAGGACCTGAGTCCCCCACAAGAGAAACGCTTAGGGAAAGCCCAGGGAGAGGGAGCAGGATTTATTTATTTGCTTTCTTTCCTACTTACTTACAGCCATCAATATTTCTGTTTGTGTTTTCTAGCCTCTGATCTAGGTTTTGTTTTTGTTTTTTTCAAGTGACAGTATCTGTTTTCTTTAGTAAGGATATGAGGAAGTAACTTAAATCATTGTTTGTTAAAATGCACAGATTTCCCCAGCATACCCTTCCTCTCTCCCCTAGCAATTCCTATCCACCACCACCCAATAAAATAATCTCTCAAAACTTGTGGTTGCTATAGTCTTCTTCTAAACACACATATCAGAGAAAAATCACTGGAGATTCACATTATTCTAAACAATTTATGAGAAAGTCTATCTGGCTGTATTTCCCAGTAGAAAGGATTAGGCCATTTTTATAAATGATTTATCATTGTTTTCTTCTGTAGGCACCAACAGATGAGACAGAAAAATCAAAGTTGACTATGAAAAAGTAATTATTATTTTTTCTTTAAAGCATATATGTGTATTTTATATACTATTGAACTTCATGAATTTAATTTTAAGCTGTATTCTATGTACATATGTATGAATATGGATGGGTGACATTCACTTTAAAAAACTTTATTTTCAGTCATCTCATATTTGGAGATGTGACTATAGAAGGTACTAAATGGAAAATAGGAAAGCATGCCAACAACCAAGTTGATGGGAAACATCTGAAAGAAATTAGACACATTTTCAGGAGTACTTTTCCATTCCATCCCTGTGCCCCTGGCTAGTATGTTCTTTGTACACTGGATTCCAGCTTGGGAGAAGCTGCCAAACACGCAGGATCAGTGCAGGGGCCTCATGTCTCCTTCATTGATCAGACACAGCCGAGGAGGGACTTGGGCCAAGCCCCCTGCCATGATTGCATGGGCCACTGATTCTAATGAGTGTGTACACACACACACACACATGTGCACACACCTTATTTGACTGCTTTTTGTAAGGGGGGCAGGTGGGATAGAGAGAGAGGTTATTAAAATTTTCAAGAGATAAACACTCTTGAACCAATTACACGATGTAAGTACAGGACTTGCCAAATTAAATAATAGCAGCAGCGGGGCGCCTGGGTGGCTCAGTCGGTTGAGTGTCCGACTTCAGCTCAGGCCACGATCTCACGGTCCGTGAGTTCGAGCCCCGCGTCAGGCTCTGGGCTGATGGCTCAGAGCCTGGAGCTTGCTTCCCATTCTGTGTCTCCCTCTCTCTCTGCCCCTCCCCCGTTCATGCTCTGTCTCTCTCTGTCTCAAAAATAAATAAATGTTGAAAAAAAAATTTAAAAAAAAATAATAGCAGCAGCAAATGCCTAGGACTCAAAGTCTGTCTTGGAAAAGGCTGTACATTTTGTTTCAGTGTCTTCTCACTCCACTGCCCACCTTCAGCAGTCACTCCTGCCACTTTGTCAGGCCACCTAACGTGACTCCCATTAAAATGAGGCATTGATTACTTAAGAAATACCAGGAAAACTTGTTTCTCTGAGGTGTATGTAGTCTAGAAGGGGTCTATACCTTTGTCGACATGCTCTCAGATCTCGGATTCCTAAATTTCTCCCACTCTGTACAGACCCTGCTTGTGAATTCTGTTTCCTAACCACCCATGCCAACTTGCTTCAGGTTGCTTTGGCCCTAGGTAACACCAGTGGGAGATTGTAGAGTAGGGAAAGGGGGAAACAAAGGTGTTTCTTCTCTCTTCTTGCCTTCTGTTGGCCTCTCAGGGAGTTGCTGTATCTTCTTTGTGACTCTAACTCTAATGGCAGTGCCTTATAGCATCAACCTCTTGGAGGTGGCTCCAGTTTCCTCCTTCCATTGCCCCTTCAGGTCTATTGGTAGCAGTGGTATCTTCCTCTTGTTAATCTCTGGGTCTGTCATCTCCTACTTACTCTTGCAGCTATTATCCTTGTAGCTAATCTGCCACATTAATTTCTTATATTTAACTACCTGGGTAGATTCTTTTTCTTACTTGACCCTGACTGACACAGAGAAAAGAACGCCAAATGTCAGGAATGCAAAGGAGTCAGCTTGCACTGGACAGTTTGAGACTGCCTTCTTTACATAATCACAGTACTCCCTAACACCGCCAAGATTTGTCACCACTTGTTCCATCCCATATTCATCCCACATGGCCTCCTTGCTTAATATCTCAACTTTGATTAAGTATTTGAGAACATGAATTTTGAATCAGGCAATTTCCTAGCTGCATGACCTGAGTAAATTAGTCCAGGACTCAGTTTTCTGCCTTCAAAATGGTACCTTACCCATCCTGATGAACTCCACTGAGATATTAGACGTGGAATCACTTTGTGAAATCTATAACTCTATTTAATAATGAGGTACATAAGGTACTTAACAAATCTGTCAAAATGTGTACATTAGAGTATTTTGTACATTTAGCAGGGATATTTTTATAAGTACTATCTCTTTTAAATTTTTTTTAATGTTTTATTTATTTTTGAGAGAGAGAGAGACAGAGCATGAATGGGTTGGGGCAGAGAGAGAGGGAGACACACAGAATCCGAAACAGGCTCCAGGCTCCGAGCTGTCAGCACAGAGCCCGATATGGGGCCCAATGCGGGGCTCAAATGAGATCATGATCTACGCTGAAGTCGGACTGTCAACCAACTGAGACACCCAGGCACCCCAGTACTATCTCCTTCTAAGGGGACTATACTCCTCAAGTATACTAAGGGTTAGGGTTATAATTGGGTTACCAAAATAGAAAAAAAAAAACGGTATTTGAAGAACATTTGGTGGGGGGAGGGGGGTTGGTGCCTGACTTGGACCTCAAGTAATTCAAACTATATAAGTGATCTACTCAGCCCATAAATAGACTGTTCTTGACTAAATGAATACCAAAAGTATTCATTTTTAGCTCAACAGAGGACTCAGGGTTATTCTCAGTATACTTTACACTTGGAAGGTTTTGTTTGTCTAGATAGTATATCACGAACCCTGAGGTAAAGTAAACAGGATCACGTGTTTCTGAGGAACTTTATATGTCTTTTAGAAAACTTACATGATTAAGCCAAATTCACAAACATGACCATATGTGCAGTGAAAATAACCTTGGACTTTAAGGCAGAAAAGTGTGGGTCCAGTGTATAAGTCAGCTAATGTTGCAGTAATGGCTTAGAAGAAAGTACCCCCAAACTCAGTGGCTTGCAGCAAATATATATGTTTTTCTCATTCTCAAGTCTGCAGTTGCCTGGAGCCCTGCTTGGCTGGTCTCCAGGCTAAAGCTTGGGTTCAGCTCTCTTCTCAGATCTTCTCATCATTTTTCTTAGGCCAGTGGCTACTCTTGGTGGTATTCTTGGAAAATGGTGAAGTGCAAGAGGGAGAAGAGGAACATGTGATACCTACAGACATTTTGGCTCAGAATAGTCAGTCTGATGCTTCAGCTTGACATGGTCAAGCTTAACATGGATGAAGCAGGGAATTCACTTTGTTCTGTCCAGTAGGTTGCATCATGCAGTCTCATGACAGAGAACAAAGACGTGTAATTCTAACAAAGGGAGAGCATGAAGACATATGGACAAAGATTCAAACTACCACACCTTATAGATTTAAATATATCACCAACTGTACAGTGGGATTTCAGTAAAGTTGGGCTTCCCTTTTTATGAAAAAGTAAGAGGAAATTATATTTGCTTAAATCTAAAGTCCTATACAATTCTTCCTCAATTTAGAATGTGTGACAAATTCATTCCTATGATTTCAAAACCTTCATGTTGTATAACAATGCAGGTTTTTACTCACGAAATGAATGAAATTAATACGATTGCACTGGAAGAATTAAAGAGAACAAGAGAACAGAAAACAAGCATTTTAAAGGATTTTTTATCATAAGTTTATATGCTTTTGTGATATTAATTACACATGAATCATTTTCACGTGAATACTAATAGAGTCTTGAAAAAACATTTACTTGGAAACATTTGTTATCCGATTAATTTGTTTTATTACATATAGATGATATTTTGATTAATTAGACATGCCAGTATTTCAGGTGGCCCACACTCCAATTTGCTTCCATTTTCAAGGGCTGATAGTACAAAAATTCCTGTTTGTTCTTCTCCTCAGGAGACAGCCAGGCCTGGCACAATACCCAGAGCCTTGTATGAGATCAGGGCATCTGGTTTCCAGTTCTAGCTCTGCCATCTAATAGCCATGTGACTCTGGACAAATTGATGGTTTTGTGCATTTCTTCCTTTGCAAAATTAGGAAGAGTCACAGCTGAACCACTTCACTTAGAGGATTAGAAACATGATCAAAGGAGATTCCACAGTACTTTGACAAACAGCCCTAAACACATTGAACAGTTTTATCATGAGGGCATGTCTTAATTGCTTTTATTATTATCATCTAGGTATAGTAAGGCCAATAGATCAGGATACAACTGCTGTTGAAAAAATAGTTGATTATACTCACAGATCCCAAGAGAGAGTACATGTCACGCTAGAAGTTGTTGTTGGTGTTGGGGGAGGGGGCACAGGAGGAGTCACTGGAGTTGGTCATGAAGCAGAGGGAAAGAGGTGAACTGTGGGCAAACTATTTTATTGTGGTTTCCATGAGAAGGACTGGCTAAGTAGAGCCAATCTGGATTGGCTACTTTGAATACTTTCAGCGGGTTCCGGGGCATAGGGCTTTCCCTAGTTGTTTGCCATTTGGACTTGGGGTAATTAGGACAAGTATATAGTACTCCAAAATATGGGAATCCCGTAAAGGAGTAGGTGGGGGTATAGACTCTGTATTGGATGGTTTATATTTAAAAGTCCACCTCAAGAGGACTCCCCCTGAGAAGTGGAGATGGTAAGGAAAGCAATAGGCCAAAGCAAAGTGGACTCAGACATACTATTATGTTGTATAGAACAAGTTGTGTCCAGTACAAGCATGCAGGGAAGATGTTACAGTATCAAGTTTACAGAAGTTAGAAACATGGTTAATATAGAGCATCATTGCTGTATCCTTCCTACAGTAATCTCCCAGATTGTTCAACTTGTTTGTGTGTTTGGGGACATGGTAATTATGTTACTTTAACCTATATCTTCATAGGGCTTTTCCATCTATCTAATACCCATTCTTTGTAAAAAAAAATTAAGTTTTATTTATTTATTTTGAGAGAGACAGAGAGAGAGAGAGACAGAGAGAGAATATGAATGAGCAGAGGAGGGGCAAAGATAATATTAATAACAATAATAATAATAATATCCTTCATAATAATATCTTTTCCACAAAGAAGCCCTTCTGTGGAAGTGGCACAAAGAATCCACAACTGAAAAGCAAAGCCGTGGCAGTGAGCCCAAAGTATGAACTGGGGAGCAACAAGGGTCTAGATTCTAGCTCATGTATAGCCATAACAGGGCAAAGTAATTTTGTAAATACTGATTGTATTACTCATCGCTTAAAAAACCTTTTGTAGTTTTTGTCTTTGCCCTCACAATGCAGTCCAAACAACATGAAATAATAGAGAAGTCATTTTGGAATATGCCCAGCCTTCATTCCAGTTTACCAATGCAGACCATTATTTGCCATACGTTTCAGATTTCAGCCATGAAGAATTCTAACGTGACTTTGTAGTTCCCTGAAAATGCCATGTTCTCTCCTGACATTTGCTTCCTGAGAATTGGAATGAACTTTTATCTTTCCTGTTCTTCTCTCCCAACTCAACCTAGAATCCTACTGATTCCTGGGGCCTGAGCTTAGATGTCTTTTCTTCGATAAGCCAGTTTTGAACTTCAATTTTACACCTGGGCTTGATGTATGGTCTAATGGGCTAGACATAGAACATCTATGAACTGAGGTTAATTGCCTGCTTACAAATCATTTTCCCCAAATAGTCTGCAAGTTCCATGAGAATCAGTTCTGTTTTTTTAATCGCTGGTTAGTATCAAATATCAAAACCTTGAATCTGGTACTATGGGAGTACTGAATAGTGTCACTCACTCCAGAAAAACTTACTGGATCCTAGGGCTGCGCTAAATACCTCTGTTCAGTGTTCTTAAATTTCTTACTTATCTCTCTTTCATAAATACATTTGAGTGCTATGCAGGTGTCCCCTACATTATACCTCAAGTTTTATAAGGATAGAAACTATGAATCATTCATCTTTGTGTCTTTAATTTCAAACACAGTGGTACAATTTAGGTACTCAGAAATTGTACCTGTTATAACTGTTATTATCATTATTATAGTAAATGTTTTTGAATAGACGGATGAATGAATAAACAAATGTAAAATAGGACATGACAGAATCTGAAGCAGGAATAATAACAGGGACAGACTCTGAAATACATGTCATGCCTCATTCTCATAGGGCTTTTTTCCCCTAAGTATCAAGATAAAATGAAATTGTTCAGAAAAACCACCAAAAGTGAATAAGATAAACAAGGCATATTATAAAAACCAGGAGAGTAAAGTGAAAGTGAGAGAATATAATTTCTTGCAATATTCCCTGTACCTTACAATTTAGATTGTGCCTATTCATAAAGTTATAGAAATTTAATCACTATCATTTTTTTGAAAGACATTTGTGTTTACTGATTATCTTTCCTACAATGACCAGAAAACCAAGGTGTTGATGTCAAAGTAGTGATGTCTACAGCCATCATGAGGACAAGATGTCTGATATATAGAAGGGATCATGTATGTTACTTGATGGCCAGAGGCTGGCTTCCATGATGGAATAAAAAAACATATTTCAAAAGGATAATGAGATTCCAGGAGGAATGTTTTCTACTGCTTCTCCAAAGGGCCAACTGAGCTGAAGTCAGATTTCTCTCCCAAAGAGGAAAAACTCATTTGTTGTAGGTCAGATATTCAGCTAAAAGTACAAATATGTGGGGAAATAACTCACATTAAAAATCACAGTGAGGAGTAAATGGCTTATTTTAAAACATTTTTCAGAGCAAATTTTGATAAAGAAGGGAGAGAGCCCTGCACACTTGTCAGGTGCTCTCCTAGGATCAAAAGCTTCACTCTTCGATGCTTGAACTTCACTGTTGAATGAGAGCATACCCAATGGGAAGATCTTGCCATCAGCTCTTTCTCTTCTTACTGCTAAATCCTGCCGCCTCCCTATTGTCAATGGTGTCCACCTGGCAGCCCTTTACTGTCCTACAGTCACCACTCAAGACAGAGCTATGGCTTATGCAAATCAGGTGTTTGGGCTTTCAGGACAGGATGAGGTGGTGGGTTGAGGGCATGGCAGAATAAGAAAGAATGAAGAAAAAGCAAGTTACGAGACCCAAATGACACAGAATTTAAAATATTTTTTAACACTGTTCTTTTGGCCACCTTAAATTTCAAGGCAGAGAAAAGAAGGCACATTTCAGTTTTTTCTCTCATTACTTCAGGGTATTAACCTACTTTGAACTCAGTCTATCAGTTGATCTGGTTCCACACCCAAGAGGCATTATTATCACCCAGTTCAAAAGTGTTCAACATATGGACATCATCAAAACCCAAACTGACTTTATGTTCCTCATTTCTAGTAAACGATTAAAGAAATCTAATCAAGACACATGCCTGTGTCAGGGGCTAGGCAATGCACCATTAAATGTACCATTGAGTTGTGTGCAGAGCTTGCAAGACTCCACAAACTTGTTTTAATTTTACACAGACAAATTGAAAGACCCAGTATCTTCATTAGGGTTCAGCTCCCATTTAAAAGCAGCAACAACAACCCTCGATGTCATGATGGAAAACAGAAGCTGCATCTTCAAATCACATCCATATTGGCATTTCACAACTGTAGCCTGATTGTATTGTTAATTAATTCTCGAAATGCACAGTAAGCCAAAGGGACAATTTGAGAAGAGTACTTGTCATTTAATTAGTAAATTAAGTTTTTTTTTAATCTCAAATGTTTCTCTATTTAATTAGTATGTACTGTAGGCCAAAATCTCACACCAGCTGGATATTTTCAGGATAAATGGCTTTGCTTTTTATTTTCATTTATCAAGCCAGTAACTTTTCAGAAAGAGGTTGAGCTTGGGTGATAAGAAGGCAAGGGAATAAGATCAGAACAGAATGCTTGTTGTAGAGAATCTTTTATTTCAGGGAAGGAAGAGGAGGAAATTTCTATTTCAAGATGCTACTCTGACATCAATAGCATTGAATAATACAGCTTGAGGAGTTTTAGCACTCATCCAGTCCAACTCATCTTCCCTTAGAATAAAGTTTTACAGCTGAAAGAAGTTAAATGACACATAGGGAGTCATTCACTAGTTAAGTACAATGGCCTGAACTATTATCCAGGACTCCTCACTCCAAATGTCAGGTTTTTCAGATATCCTTGTATTCATGAAAAAGTGTGCAAGTGCAATTGTAGGGGTACATATTAAGGCATGTGGAGCACATGTAAAGAGGACTTTATGATTTGAACTGCTATGTTAAAATCTTACAATACTGAGATTTAACTGGATTCGGTTTGGCTTTAATGTGTTACCAATTAATAATTCATATCTCTAAATGAAGAATTAGTCAGCTTGTTTCATTTCACATTCTAGGAGCAGTTTTGTCATTTTGGACCAAGGTTCCATGAATGTTTCTTAATATAATACTAGGATATGTCAGCTCAGTCTTAACTCATTTTGTGCAGTGTCTCTATTTTCTTCTTAATTAAACACAGAAACTGCTGATTTGGGGATGAAAATAGAATCTGATGAAGTCTGGGTTTCTTCCCAGAAAATATTTTGTTTTTGCCTCCAGATGTCAAAAGTAACACATTAGTACAACCCAGATGGGGGAAGGGACAAATATTTGCCTCTTGCCCTTCCTAGAAGCCACCTTGGACTGGAGAAGATCACAGATTACCCATCTGTTGGTCCCAAATACAGAGGTTAACACAGGATAAAATGGCTACAGCCAAGTCATTGCCTGAGCTATCCTTACCTCTCCCTGAGAATGGGTCAGGAGTAATAAAGGAGTTGAATATAATAATGTAAGCAAGTATTAGTGACTATAAACTACTGAAGAAGCTTGGTGGCCTAAATGTAAGATAGTTTCCCTAGGATATACAATTAATTTGGAGTCAAGAATTCATATATGCATAAAATATTCAATAAAATAACAAATATATGCTAAATGTCCAATGTGAGGGAGGTGACATTAGGGCTTAAGAATGGAGAACATAGGCAGGTTATGTAAATAGAGGGCCATGTGGAGGCTGGCAAGGGTCAGGCTCTGCAAGCTGCTTCACTCTCACCACCAACAGAAAAGGGAGTCTCGTTCCTTCTGTCCTTGCTGCCTGCTCATCTGAATTTTGGCTGATTGCCTCCTTAGGATCTGTGCAAGCTTATCATCTATGTCTTCACTTGTACAGGCCTCCAGTTTCTTATTTTAGATTAGCTTGGAGATGACTATTCTCCCCTAACTTGATGTCCTGATTCCAGCCCTGCAGCTCTATCTAGTGTCCAGTTCATCTCCCGTATGACTTATCCCACTGACAAGCCAATGGTACCCATATAGACACTAGTACTATTAGCGAGGTGCAAAAACAACTGCTTTTGTGCTCTCAGATTCCTGCAGAAACCATAGCTAGGCTTGCAATGAACTGTTCAGTGTTGTTTCTTTCTTAACCTGCATATCAATTGCTTCTATTTTGAGGAAAGATATTTTAGTTAAGTAATATCTAAGGATCCTTTCCACATCCAAAATATTATGATCCTCATGGAATCATTGGTCACTTATATATAAATGGGTCCTTTAACATGATTAGATAGTATTTTTAGTTTTTTCTTGATAGTGGTCATGATGTACTGGGCAAAAGGAACTGCTGTAAATAGCTGGTAATTTAGTAATGTGGTGACAAGAGCACAGAAGGTATAGGGGCAGAGAAGCATTCTCTAGTCCTATAATTAAGTCTCTTTTAATGAACCTTTACCTCCCAGCTGTGAAGTTCATAAGTTCTCAATTTATTCCCTGTCTCCCCTTAGGTGGGATAGGAAGACTAAATTGATCCGAAGTTCAGTGTTTCCCTTCCCTCAGGACAGTTAGGCTCTGGTTAGCTATAGTTGAGCCCTGAACAACTAGAGGTTAGGGTTGATGACCTCCCGCCTAGTTGAAAATCTGCATATAACTTTTTCTTCCCCAAACTTAACTACTAATAGCCTACTATTGACTGGAACCCTTACCAATAACACAAACAGTAGATTAACACACATTTTGTATGTTACATATATTATATACTTTATTCTGACAATAAAGTAAGCTAGAGAAAAAAATGTTAAGTTTTAAGAAGAGGCAATATATTCACAGTAGTGCTCTGTATTTATTGGGAAAAAAAAATCCACGTATAAGTGGATCCATGCAGTTCAAAATGTGTTGTTCAAGGATCAATTGTAGCTTCTCCAGAGAGCAGGCCTTGTTAAGAAGACACTGCTCTGGCATATTTCAAAATGATTTATTTCTCCTACCCCTACCAGAAAGTATGAAGGAATAGCCTGGTCGAGCTCCTAATAATACGGGGTTCCCTTATGACTGGGTCCCCCTGGAATCTGTAACTCAGTTGTCCACACTGAATCTTAGCAACTCAGGTTTTCCTACCCCAACTTCTGCTGGCAAGACTCTGTTCTGGGAAGCCTGACTCCCGTGTTCCTTGTCCGTGTTCCTTGGTAGCTGTAATTAGCATGGTTTCTTTACCTCTCTTATAAACCCAAGAAAAGTTGTTGATTTTTTTAGTTTATTCATCTTTTAACTTGTTGTTAGGACAGAGTGTTGACTTCCAAGATCCTTACATGTGAGCCGGAAACTGAAAGGTTAGATAAAATTTGAAAACAGATTATTCTCATAATTATTTTAAACATGGCTCCTGTGAGCTTCTTTACTCAATTAATTTGTGTTATTTCTTAAAAAAATAGTAACCAAGGTAAATTTATGATTAAAATGTCAGAGATTCTAAAGTGGTTCAATCTGAATCAAAGAGGTTATTAAATGGAAAAGCTTAGTGTAAAACTGAGTTGTGCTTTCCAAGCTTCTTTTATCATTCACTGAGGGGTCCTGGGGTTACTTTATCTGTTGTTATGTCAGGCAACGTACAGATTAAATTTTGATTTCAAACACAAATCAGGGCTCAGTTCCCTATTCCAGTAATTGCTGCTAAGTCATCACATATAAGCTTTTATAACCTCTGAGCTTCATTGTTTCCATCTGTAAAATGGAGGTAATGGCACTTTCATTTTTTACACTGTATGATTATTCGGAAAGTGAAATGAGACAATGCAAAGTGGATAGGGAGGGCCAGATTAAGCATTATGCTCCCATCTCTTTTTGGACTATTTTTCTTAGGTCCATGATATACTGATCATATGTCTGATATTAACACCCACAACATTGCATTATGCTTACTCATGCATGCTATTTCTGTAGTATTTGAATTTCTGAAAGGCAGGAAAAAGAAAATGAACTATTTACCCCTGTAGCCATATAACAGCTGGCATAGTAGTTGGCACTACTATTAGATAATAAATGCTTATTGCGGTTTTTCCATGACAGGTGATATTTGAGTTGGGTATTGAAACTCCAGTAGTGTAAAATCAAGGATTATAAGTGTGCATAATAGTCAGGAGAGGATATGCTACAAGAACAAACATCCCCAATATATTGGTAGTTTATCATCAGTTAAATAAAATAGGTCTTTCTCTTCCTCAACACAAAGTTTGATGCAGGTCCAAGTGACTTCCCAGGGCAGCTTTCCCATATATGTTGAATCAGCTTGCATGTCTGTTTGGGGCTCATGCCATCTCCTCACAGCTTGCCTTGTAAACTTCACTAATTTTCTTTCAATTCCTTCAATGTCCCAAGCTCATTCTTACCTTAAGGTCTGACACTTGCTTTTCTGTGTGGAATACTCCTTCGATCTGTATATGGCTAATGCTTCCCAGTTCATGAAGCACCTCTTCTGTAAGACCATTCATGACAATACAAAAGATCACCCATACACACCAGCCTCACTTTGCTCCATTATTTGATCGTACTGACTTCATGGCATTTATTAATTTTAATAATATCTTATACACTTATATGTTTGCTTATTTTGTTCATTGTCTCTTCTCCCCTCTCCTCTATATTCTAAGTCATAAGCTTTACAAAGCAGGAACTGTATCTGTTTGATTCACTAATTTTGCCCTAGGAGCTAGAATAGTACCTGGCAGCTGATATATAATTAAACAATATTTTTTAAGTGAATTAATTGTTTGCAATAGCAAAAAGACATACTAGAGAATTCTAAAATTACGGAATATCAGGAGGCTTCAAGGGGATGCAAACTTTTTTTCCTTAAGGTCCAGATAGTAGATATTTTAGGCTTTTCAGGCCAGATGGTCTCTGTCACACTAACTCTGCACTAATTCTGCCATTGCAACTCACAAGAACCTATAGACAGTCTGTGCATGCCTGGGTATGAATGTGTTGCAACACATTTTATTTACAAAAGCAGGCAGCAGCTGGATTTGGCTAGGAGGCATAGTAAACTGACCCCTACTTCAGAGCAGGTTGAAAGTCTGAGGAGCTTAGGCCCTTGGGAATACGTTTTTAAGAGTCGGGCTACTTGGATTCAAGTCCCAATTCTTCCACCAAGCCTCCAAATCCTCTTTTATAAAATGAAGCTAATTATAAAAAACAACGTACCTCAGGATTAGGTGAGATCACACAAAAGGTGCTTAATAACATGCCTAGCATGGAGTGAAACACAATAAATATTTATATTATATTTAAGAATAGGTTCCTATGAAAACGTTAGAATAGATTAACTGACAAACAATGATGGCAATGGAAATAAGAATAGAGAAGAGCAGATATAATTAAGAAATTTGAGAAGTGAAATTGGTGGGTCCTGGTGACTATAGCCTGAAATAATGATAATGGTATCCCGTGTCATCCATTCCTTCCACTTAAAACAACCTACTGAACTTCTCTGCCTATAGAAAGCTGATTCGCTCTTTAAGAGCCAGCTCCAATTCTGTACGTCTGAATTGTCTTTCAGATTCCTCAACAGAGTTAATCATGTAACTAAACACAATATAAAGCTTTGGCTCTTTTTATTTCTGCTCTCTAGTATATTTAGCCATTTATACATTTGTCTTCTTCAGTGTATTATAAAATCTTTAAGATCAGGGATCATTTGTGTTGTTATCTTTTTCTCAGTTTTTGTTATTGTATTCTCGATTATGTTTGGTATACTTAATTGTACATATTTAATAAATTCTTATGGAATGATTGAATGAGGCAATGATTGATTGTTTGAAGTACACAAGTTCAAATTGCATTTGCTAGAGTCGCCATTAATAAAACATCCACAGACCAAACATTGTAGATCATAAACAATTGTCTGGTAACTTGACTTCTGCTGTATCCCTAACATCTGCTTGCAGTAATGCAGCCATCATCTTGGTTACTCACAGGCTGTTCCATTGGGATATGTCTCTCTCTAGCCCCACCCCACAAAAACCCCATCGCCTGCCTTATATGAGACTTGGAACCATAAAAATAACACAAATATCCCCTCTTATGTATGATAATTAATGAGAACAAAATGTCTTGGATGAAATGTTACTGGCAAAATGAGGTATAACCAGATGTTGTGTGATGCAAGACCCGACATAAAGTGATGAAGAACTCTACTCTGAGTCAGTCTTGTCTCCTTGAGAAATTTCTACTTTGAAAAAAATCAAATTAAAAATTCAAAAAAATAAGTATATTTTTAAAGATTCTTAATTTCACAAAAGTAGAGGGATTTTCCCCCAGTGGTTTAAAAATGCAGGCTATAGCAGCCCAAACATTGTAAAATAAGTTGTTTTGTTTTATTTTGTTTTCAGAGAGAGAAGAATGTTAAAGAAAAGATTACATCAATACAGATTATTTTAGCATTTTTTAATCATTATAAAATTATACATACTTGTTTTAGATTACAGGCATACCTCAGAGATATCGCTGATTTGGTTCCAGACCACCACAATAAAATGAATATTGCAATAAAGTGAGTCAAATAAATTTTTAGGTTTCCTAATGCAAATAAAAGTTATGTTTACACTATACTATAGTCTATTAAGGGTAAAATAGCATTATGTTTAAAAATACAATACTTGGGGCACCCGGGTGGCTTGGGTGGTTAAGTGGCCAACTTCAGCTCAGGTCAAGATCTCTGTTTGTGAGTTCAAGTCCCGCGTCGGGCCTTGTACTCATAGCCCAGAGCCTGGATCCTGCTTCAGATTCTGTGTCTCCCTCTCTCTCTACCCCTCCCCAGCTCACACTCTGTCTCTGTGTCTCTCAAAAATAAACGTTAAAAAATTAAAAAATAAATAAATAAAAATGCAATCCTTTATTGCTAAAAGAGGCTAACCATGACCTGAGATTTCACTGAGTCATAATCACTGATCACAGATCACCATAACAAACCTAATATTAATGATAAAGTTTGAAATATTGCAAGTATTACCAAAATGTGACACAGAGACATGAAGTGAGCAAATGCTGTTGGAAAAATGGTGCTGACAGACTTGTTCAATGCAGGGTTGCCACAAAACTTCAATTTGTAAAGAAGGTAATGTCTGTGAAGTACAGTAAAGCAAAGTGTAATAAAATGAGGCATGCCTGTATTTGAAAACTGCAAAGCTATAAAGATAAAAATAAAATTTGCTCTTAATTTTAATAGCCAGAATTAATGATTGTTGCCAATTTTTTATATACTTCCTTTTACTCAGTTTGTATGCTTAAATAGAATACTTTTTTTGGTTGTGTTTTTTGTTTGTTTTTTGTATCAAAATCAAGGGAGTTGTATTTCTTTGTAGACATCTACCTCTGGGCTGAGTCATGAGTCTTATTGTCCTAGGGAAAGTGAGATTGGATTTTGCTATGGAAAAAAAAAAAAAAAAACAAAAAAACTAAAACAAGAAACTGTGTATCTATTTTCAATGTAAGATTTTTTGAGTCCATTAAAAAAACAATCATTATAAAAACATGGCTTTTGGTTTGAACTTGCCATGGCCTCTAGAAAGTAAGAATCCAAGGTGCCTGGTTGATTCAATCATTTGAGTATCTGACTCTTGATTTCAGCTCAGCTCATGGTCTTACAGTTCATGAGATTGAGCCCTGCATCAGAACTTGGGATTCTCTCTCTCCTCTCTGCCTCTCTCTTTCTCAAAATAAATAAATCTTAATCAAAAAAAAAAAAAAAAAGTAAGTAAGTAAGAATCCATAAGGAAAGGAACAGATTTTCCAAATTTCTGCAGCTACTAATTAGCTTCATGACCTAGGTCTGGTGGTCTAGATCACACAGTTCTAATTTATTCCAGAACTCACAATATAAATTACAGTCATGGACATATTACCCCTTCTGGGTCCACTGGCCATGGGGAGGAGATAGAGCTAGAAGTTTAAAAATGAGTGTTCTTAGTCCTTTCTCATCCCCACCTCAGATAGGTGAATTATAACATATCTAAATAGGTATGAAAGAACCACAGAGTATTGGTGTAAGTACAGAAGTTCTCCCCCACCGCTTATGGTTTCTTTTACTATAGTTTCAGTTACCCATGGGTCAACCACAGTCTGAAAGTAGATGATGCTTTTTCTGACTTATAGTCAAAAGGTCAAGAGTAGCCTAATGCTACATCACAATGCCTGTGTCGTTCCCCTTACTTCATCTCACCATGTCGACATCTTACCATTTTCATCATCACATGAAGAAAAGTGAGTACACTATAATAAGATATTTGAACAGAGAGAGAGAACACATTTATATAACTTTTATTATTATTACAGCATATTATAATTATTCTATTTTATTATTAATTATTATTGTTAATCTCTTACTGTGCCTAATTTTTAAATTAAACTTTATTACAGGTATCCATATATAGGAAAAAAAACATTATATATATAGAGTTTCAGGTATCCACTGGGAGGGAGCACTTGGAACATATCCCATGTGTATAAGGAAGACTACAGTAGTATACTTACCAAGGATTCTACAGTAAAGCTAAACACAAACTAGGATTTTGGCTTTGAGTTGCATCTAACATAGCATGGAATATGAGGTAGCGGTAGGAGGCATTTAGGTATTGAGGCTGAAACAGATTCCATCATCCTTGGCTTTACCTGGTTTTAAGGGATCAATACATTTAATATTTCTCTTTGAGGATATATAGAAAACGTTTAAATATAGGGGATAGATGAGCACCCACCTAGCATAAGAACAAAGAGGTTGCAATGCTGTTGCGCTTATAACTAAAGCAATGAATGGGACCGTAAACATCAATATGACCAGCAGGTTGCCCCTAACAACAAAAAAGAACAAACTATACCTCATATGGCACCCTTCTAGGAAACCAGTCATTGCAGAGCATGGACCCCTGAAGGTCAGAAGATTCTTTAAGGATGAGGCGCCTGTGTGGCTCAGTTGGTTAAACATCCGACTCTTGATTTGGTTCAGGTGATGATCTCGTGGTTTGCAACATCAAGCCCTATGTCGGGCTCTGCACTGATAGCAAGGAGGCTGCTTGAGATTCTCTTCTCCCCCTTCCCCCCTGATCTCTCAAAACTAAATTAATAAACATTAAAAAAAAAAGATTCTTTAAGGAAATGAAGCCCTTTATCCTCCTATTTCTCTATATATCCAGCACCATCTTGGACAAGAACATGTGTGAGTGGAAGAGCATTCATGCTCCACAGACAAATGAGATACTAATATCTGTCAAGTTTAAAGTAAATTATTTTCTTTCTAGTGTGGTGGGCCTGGTGAAGGATATTACATTGAGTATGGGAAATAATGAAACTTCCTTCATTTGCATACTGTAGTGTGAATAAATTAACTCTGCTATATGCATGCAATTTTCAAAATTGAAGACATACTGTATATTCTTCATTATATACCAGTTTTTCACTTATCACTATATTATGATCATTTCTACCTTGTAATTACATGTGTCATCAAAATAGCATTTTAATAACTGTATTATATGCAATCATATAGCTATATTGTGAGGTATTAATTGACTGCCCTATTCCCCAGATTATATGTATGCTTTTCCAGAACAAATGTCTCTATAAATGCCCTTGTCTATAAATATTTTCCCAGTTATTGATTCTTTTGTTAAGGATAGAGTCCAAAGGATGATCTCTAAAAGCAGCTCTTCCAACAGTTTTGTCAACAACAACAAATCCCACATCAACAGAGGCAGCTAGGTGTCTGTTCATCATTTCAAAAAAAGAAAAAGAAAAAGAAAAATTATAGAGCCCTAAGATGGGCCAAGGAAGGATTCCTTGGTGAAATAGTATGAACATCTTAAATGACTATTAAAACACATTGCTAAATTGCTTCCTTGAAAGTATTTACATTTTATATTATACCCCTAGTAATGGAATATGAAGCTGATCATTACACTATACCCTTATCAAAATTAAGGGTATCTGTGTATGTCTTTTTTTTCCTATAGTTGGCACATAGTAGGCTTTCATGAATATTGGTTGAATAAAAAAGCAAGCTCATTGTTACTTTAATCTATTTGCCTTCATTACGAGCAAAATTCTATATTTTATTTTTTTAATTATGATTTTCTGTTCTTCTCTATTATTTATTGTTCTGAAACTTTATTGTTCCCCTTCATGCCTTCAGCTGAGTCCTCTCCTCATTTTTGAGTCTTTGTGCAGGTAAAACTTCTTGGCATCTCTTCTATAAGTTTGAATCCCCCTAGAGTGAATTTTAATTATATTATATTCATATTATTATTAATTATTATTATTAATTTTGTGCTTCTACTAGAAAATGAGACAATGTGTTATACTGGCTTTGAATCCAGAAAATCTGGGCTGAATCTTGGTTCTGGCACACTCCAACACTGTGACTTTGGGCAAGACTCTCCTCCTTTTTGTGTGTAAGTTAACTCATGTTTAAGTAGCTCATCTACCACATAGATATCGATACCTTAATGTATGCATTCATGCATTCAAATATCTCTTGAGTGTGTATTATGGGCCAGATGTACAGATGATGCTTAGTGATTGTCAAATGGGTGAAACAAAATGGAAGCCCTAGAATAATCTCTGAGAAGCCATGTATTTTATATACCATGTACACTAAGGCTCCATGGCTGCACTTCTGACCACCATTAATAAGATGTCATTGTCTTGCTTTCTCATTGGCAATGATATGCTTTGCTGAAGCAGCCATATATTTCCCACTGTGAGATTTCCCAGTTTGTGAGATAGTTGGCTTATGAGTCCACTTTCAAGGAAGAAGCAGAATTAACTGACCCAGAAAGAGACCCAACATCTGACCTTGGCTTCATTAAGATTGTATGGTGACCACTCAGGCTGACCAATAACAGAAATTCTGCCCATTCAGCTGATGTGCCCCTAGGATGTCTATTTCCAAGCATATCTGAACCACGATAACAATTTCCCAGAATCTCCCCACCCCTGGAGAAAACTATTTGGAAGTCACAGTCAAACTTAATGCATTTCTACTTAGGGATTTAATGTCTGGCAAAAAATAGTGCCTTTATCATTTATTTAATACATAAATGGTTCTTATTCTTGTCTGATCCCCCAAAGCTTGGCAAAGTAAAGGCCATCCATTAATCACTTTGTCCTTCAGTGAAGTGCAGCCATCTAGTCTGTGAGGACTATAGCTTCATCAGTAAGGCATGTGAACTGACTCAATAAAAACTTGGAACTGGTCCGCTTAAGGGCACTATAATTGGTGTTTGTTGCAGGTACAGATGATGGGATGGAAGCAAAAAAGAGACAATTTTCCCTTTAGATGTAGCAACCTTATTAGGTATGGAAGAGGACATACAGGTTTATAGTGGATGTGGCCGGTCCCAGCATGAGAACGAACTCCTTGGGGCTCTTCACTTTGTGCTGACATACCTAAGGTTCTAATAAGAGGAATCTGTGTTACTTCAATCTTAGTAAATCTAAAATAGAAATTATTATCTTCCTCCAACCCAAATATTATTGCTTCTAGTTGCCATCAACTATATCATTCTCCAGACTTCAAGCTATGAAGGCTAGTGGTCTCTGCTGTGCATTTCCCTGTTATCTCTGATATTCATTGGTCAGCATATGACTTAAACCTGTCAATTTCTCTGCACTCCCCTGTTGTCTCCATTGCTAGCATCTGTTCAACTTGTGATGAGATTACTTCCAGCAGCCTTTTTAAGCCCTTCAGGTCATAATCATCCCACATATCATTCCTTTTATAAATAAATACCCTTAAATGCTCTTGCCCTTCCTCTGTACTTACACTTGAAAGAGAAGATGACTTTTCTAACACCCATGCCTTTATTTCTCTTTGGCTCAAATGCAAACACAGTATAGCACCAACTGTTCTATCTTATCTTCAACTATTTCTCAAAATCTTTCTTTTCCTATAATTAGCTGTGTTCCTTCTCTACCAGCCCTTCACCAATGAGTCATCGTACATGCTCTTCCCACTAAAAGTTCAAATCTTGCTTCCTTCAAATTCCTGTTCCCACATTTATTCAAAAGACCAACATTAACTGAGTGATTCCTTTAACTAGAGCATGTTAATCATTTATACCTGGCCATTGGGCTTTCATTTTGATAACTACAGATACTGTTGATATGTGCACATGGCCCAGATCCCAGTTCTCCATGCTGCTGTGATCTTTTCCCTGATGCTGGAGGCAATGACAGCTGATAGTTCTTACCTTAGTCTCTCTCCATGACTGCCCTTGGTTGAGGAGAGTGACTTTATCCAAAGGCATAGGGGAGGCTCACATGCAATGGCTGGTTGATATAGGAGAAAGGCCCTTGCTATTAAAGAGTAAACTAATAGTTTGGATTTCAGGAGGGTCAACTCATTTTCATTTTCAAGTCACAGTGACCATCACTCCTACTTCAGTCCTTGTGAGACTTTGAGGGCCTGGGCATTCACTGCTTTAATACCATGTCTATCCGTGCTCTATTTGGGCATAGGGATATTCATATGGAACACTGGCATCCACAAGACTGCCTTCATAGTGCTCCAGGTTTCTATTCCACTCTGAGATCTGCTACATCAAGGTGATACCATTTCCACTAGTTGCAGAACCTCAAAGTAGCATTGCCTTTTGAATCATGGAGAACTTGTCCCTCTCATACACAATCACAAGAGAGAAACTTGTGGAAAGATAAATCATGATGATATCTATTCTTGACCTTTTTTTAAAATCATTATTATCCTTGAAAATGGAAAGTAAAATAAAGGCAAATATATTGTGATATAATGCAGTAAAAGGTAATTTCATGTAGTATTTTAGTTATTATTAAACATGATGTATATAACTTCCCCAATTTGAATAAAAATATAGGAAGCACTAATACTGACCTAAAATGAATTTCTCCAAACAGGAAAGAAGAACAATGAACAAAATTTAGTTTTTGGAAACAAATTACCAAGAAACTTCGTGCCCACAGAATCAGATTTTGTAGTTTGAGATGACCACCTTATAAACAGGGAAACCATATGTCCTGGGTTTCCAGTAATAGTTTTGGTTTATACCTGCTATTCTGGAGTAATTATTAATTGCATCTTCATTTTAAAACATTGAGTTAAAATCCACATAAAATAAAATTAACCATTTTAAAATATACAATTCAGTGGTTTGTGGGACCTTCACAATGTTGTGAAAGCATCATCTCTATCTATTGCAAACATTTTCATTGTCCCTAAAGGAAATCCCATACCCATTAAACAGTCAGTCTCTATTCCTCCCTCCCCCAACCCCTGGAAACCTCTAAACTGTTTTCTGTCTCTGTGAATTTACCTATTCTGGATATTTCATATAAGTGAAATCATACAATATGTGATTTTTTGTGTCTGGTTTGTTTCACTTAGTACGGTGTTTTTGAGGTTCATCTACATTTCAGCATGTATCAGTAGTTTCTTTTCATGATGGGAGCATATCTGTTACGTGGATATATCCCACTTTGTTTATGCATTCATCCGTTGGTGGGAATTTGGATTGCGTTCAACTTTTGGCTGTTGTGATTAGTGCTATTATCAACATTATTGCACATATATTTATTTGGTTTATTAATTTTCCTACAAAGCCTATGATGTCATTTGTCACAGAAGTATTGAGGTATCATGTCATTATTAATGTGAATGATTTATCATTTGTCAAGGGAGGAAGAATATAATGCTAAGATTCATCCATGAGCTTATTCACCTTCTCAAAAGAAAGGGACAATAGTTTGCACTTAAGAATCTTAGACTGCTATGAGAAAAAATGAAATTTTAAACATGCTGCCCCACGTGAACTGTCCTCTTTCAGATTTCATATATACTCTGTTCTCCCTTCAGCCTATTGTAAGCTTGTTAAGCTTGTTTGAAACTTTCCAAATGTCACTTGCATGTAGAAGGTACACAGACAGTGTTCAAATTGAAGAGTGCGATCCTCTCTTTTCCATGGAAAACAGTCTGCACTTCAAGGAAATAGAATCTACTTGTTTCTGACTTATGTGTACTTGGTCCACCAAGACATTTTCTGTGATTTCTTTGATGTTCAAGAAGTTTCAGAAGATTCCTTGGTTGAGAAGGAAGCTTTTGCCAACTACAGAGAAGGATTGCAGGTTTAATTTGTTTGAGAACAGCGTCAACATTAGCTTTCTTCTATTGAGTTTCCCTCTGATTAAATGTATAAGAATTAACTTGTATAAGAATTTCAGCCCTAAAGACCTTTGACTCTCTATGGATTTTGTCATTATGGTGCATCCTTGAGCTTAAACTACAACAACTGTGTAAAGAATTAAGGCATTCAGTCAGACTCAGAACAAAATTGATTGGTGTTTAAACAAGCAGGGAAAATGTAAAGATTTGAGGTCTCAGTGATTCTGGCTGATAATTAGAAGGAATTTGATAATTGTTTTATCTTCAGTCTCCTTTGCTCATGTTGATATAATATTAGGATTATCAAAAGTATGTTATGATTAGTAGCATTGTATGAAAACAGATTAAACACTTAAAGCTGTCTGTGGCAGGCTAGGGGTGAAGTAGATGGAATATTTTCCTATTTTTTTTCTGTTGCCCCAAGAGGAATTTTAAGAAGATACCTTACACATAGCTAATGCTCAATAAATGCATTTTGAATTGGATTAATATTCTTTAACATCTTTCATCTCTCTCCATTTATGAGTGTTTTAAGTTTCCTAAAATGCAACCAAAGTACAAATATAGGTTTGTGATGAAAAAATTTTGAAAATTTTTGAAGATTTTCAAAATCTTTGCAATCTTAGCAATTTGAAGTTTTTTACTCTCACCATATCTATGGGAAGAGAGAGGCAGGAGGTGATAAATTTGGAAGGTATTCATTTTGGCGTTCTAATTTCTGTTCTGTTATATCATTTATAAGTTATTTAGCAGACATCTCCCTTTCTGTGTCTCTATTCCATCTTCTACAAAATGGAGATAGTAATAGCTAATCCATAGGGCTATTGTGAGGTGTATCATAATATCTATAAAATTATGAGGCACATTGTGTAGCATAAGGTTAGTCTTACTAAATATTGTATTATTCCTTATTTCTGACCACTTGGAGTGGGAATTGTGGAGTATTAAAATATTTTCTATTTTCTCTTCTATGTTTTTTAACAAAACAAAACAGGGAGAAATGTAAATATAAATGTTTACAGACTATAGGAGGACATCTTGAGAGTGTTAAATTCAACTCACAGAGACTAATCTCATGTATAGATGCCCTGAATTCTAGCTTTTGAGTCTATTTCAATTCCTTCTATCACTCCCTCTAAAGTAAAGTGAATTTGGAGTAATTTAAATCTTTTTAAAAAAATAATGTCTTCCATGTGACCCATAACCAAGGTTTGCAATTAAACTCACACAGTTAATTTATATAAAGCTAAAGCAATTTCTTGCCTTTCTAGATCCTGCTCAATGTAGAAGGAAGCAAAAGGAACCATTCTGAATTTGTGTTACACTTATTTATTCTGTTATTTAAAGAAAAAAAAATATATAATATATTAAAATATATATTATGTTATATATAACATAATTATAATAAATAATATATATAAATATATATTATATATAATAATTATACAAATATAATATATAATATAAAATTATTATATAAAATTATATCTAATATAAAATATAAATATATGAATATATAATATATTATATAATATAAAATTATATTAAATATATAATATATAATATAATATATTATTATATATTATTATATAATTATATACTATATAATATAAAATTATATTAAAATATATATATAATATAAAGCAATCTCCAAAAGATTCTCACTTTTTGTAAATAAGGTCACCATAATCAAAACTGTGGCAATACAAACTACTTTAATGTTTTGTACTCAGATTATTGATTTTGAATGTGCATCAAAAATAGACCCCTCTCAAAAGTGTCTGGTCATCATTTAAACTCACAGGCCATGATAAAAAAAAAATCAGAAAGTGAATTTTCTGGGGCACCTGGGTGGCTTAGTCAGTTGACCATCCAACTCTGAATTTTGGCTCAGGTCATGATCCCAGAGTCATGGGATGGAGCCCCACATCCGGGCCTGCTTAAGATTCTCTCTTAAGATTCTTTCTTTTTCCCTCTACCCCTCTCTTCTGCTCTCTGTCTCTCTCTCTAAAATACATTTTTTAAAATTTTTTTAATGTTTATTTATTTTTGAGACAGAGAGAGACAGAGCATGAATGGGGGAGGGCAGAGAGAGAGGGAGACACAGAATCGGAAGCAGGCTCCAGGCTCTGAGCCATCAGCCCAGAGCCTGACGTGGGGCTCGAACTCACGGACCGCGAGATCGTGACCTGGCTGAAGTCGGACGCTTAACCGACTGAGCCACCCAGGCGCCCCTAAAATACATTTTTTAAATTTTTATTTATTTTTGAGAGAGAGACAGAGAGACAGAATGAGAGCAGGGAGGGGCAGAGACAGAGGGAGACACAGAATCTGAAGCAAGCTCCAGAGCTCAGAGCCTGACACCGGGCTGGAACTCATGGACCACGAGATCATGGACCTGAGCGAAAGTCAGATGCTTAACCAACTGAGACACCCAGGTGCTCTTAAAAAAATTTTTTTTTAATAAATAAAAGTGAGTTTTCTGAAGTCTGATGAGAATATGTCTGTGATATGAGCCAGAATGCTGAGGTGGGCTGTCACTGCCTTCTCTCCATATAAAGTATGTTACAGGGCAAGCCAAATTGTTATAACGGAGGTTGTTTGGAGGACTGGAATCAGAACATTTTGGATATTCCAGGATTAATCTCTGCCCACAAGGATAAGAGTCCCCAGGTTCGGGAGGTCAGGCATCTCTTCCTGGGCAATGTTTACATAGTCTTTGACCAGTTGGATTCTTTTGGCTTTAACTTCTGTTCCCTATTTTCTTCTGTAATGGATATAATGTAGTAGATTAGGTTACTAGATATCTACTTAATAAATCACATTTTGCTCCTACTTTCTCTAAATTAGAGTTGCATGTTTACCCAAACTATTTAGTCACAAATTTATAGTCTCTGTATTTACCCTCAGATATAGGTAATAAAATATAATGTGCATAGATAGTATCTCATCAGTTTTCTGAGAGCAAATTTATTTTCAATGCTGAAGAGAGGAGTATTGCCCTTACTTCAGTTACTGCCCCTGAATGGAACTAAAACTGCTTGATCAAGGTGTATACACATGAAAGATTCAAGGTCTTGTAACCTGATATTCTCTCCTATATATTTTAAAGTCATTTGTTTTGTAAATTTTAAATGGTAGCATTTCAGCGGGTAAATTGGGTATCTAAGAATAAATATATAACAGAGAAGTATTAACATCTCTGTTATAAAATCTGCTCCTATTAAAAGAAAGAAAGAAAGATTTACCTTCCATGTATGTAAGGCTGTTTTTTGGAACTAAACCTTTACACAGCTCCAGGTTCCTTTGTTTCTAGGTTAAGTTCTAAATACACAAATACAGACTAACATCCTCCCTCTTTAAAACTCTCTGCCACTTTGAACACTTAATTAATTATGCAGATATTTTTGAGGGACAGCTGTGCAAATCTCACTGTTAGCCTTAAAAAATTTAATTCCTGTCACTATCAGGCTTCTAATTTATCAATTCTAATTAAATCTTTGTTTCTCCTCACCTTGGTTGCTAAAATATGGAGCTCTAATCATTGAATCTCTTCTTCTTCTTCTTCTTCTTCTTCTTCTTCTTCTTCTTCTTCTTCTTCTTCTTCTTCTTCTTCTTCTTTTCTCTCTCTTTCTCTCTCTCTCGTGTGTGTTTCACTCTTGCTTTCTTCTTCCCCTCTTCTTTTTATTCTCCCTATGTTCTTTTACCCATATTCTCTTTGTCTTTCCTCTTTACCTCTCTCCTTTTCCCTAATAAAATATTTTTTTTAAGATTAAGTGGCAGAATAAAGGAATGTGACTGGAGTTACAGATATGGATAATGGCAGAAAGAGATGAGTAGCCAACAGTGTGAATGTATGGGATTTGCTGCCATCACTGTAGCTTCCCTGCTGCCCACATCTGCACCCACTGATTCTGCCTTCCTACCTACTGCTACCCGTAAGCCTCTCCTGCTCCTGAGGCTTATCCCTTCACTTGCCCAGGAGATCCCATCTTTTCTTCTAGTTTGTCCATTGCTCCAAATCTCTAGTCTCTTTTCTTCACTATCATTGTTCCTTCTGGATATATTCCATTTTTTAAAAATGGTCTCTTGCCCTTGGAGTTCCTCTAGCTACTGCTCCAGGATTTGTCTTGAGTCCTCTCTTTTTCACATCGTATGTCTAATCTGTCAGCAAATTGTTAGCCTTGTCTTAAAGATGTATAAAAATCCTGCTACTTATCACTTATTTCACCCCTAATCACCTTAAAATCAGCTATTCTATCAAGCTCAAATCAGATTTCATCCAATTATTGGAATAGTCTCCCACCAGATCTCCCGCTTCTTTATGACCTATTACCAACAGAGTAACAAACGTGATCATTTCAGAACTCAAGTCAAATCATAGTAATGTTCTGAAGTAATGTTTTCTATGGGTAACACATACCAAATATATTACAGTAGCCAAAAAGGCTCTGCTTAATCCGATGACCCTGCTATTGTTTCATCTTCTGCTTCTTTCCATCTTGTTCACCAAACCTCATCACACTCTATCTGCTCTTGTTTGAATATTTCAGACACATCCCTCTAGTGTTTTGGTACTTGTTTTCTCTCACATGTTTCCTGGCTCTCTCCCTCACTCTGTAAGTCCTTTGTGCCAAGAACACGTTTTCAGTGTCATCTGTTGGAAACCCCCCAACTAAAATTGCAAACTCTCAAACTTGTCATACGGACTTGGTTTTTCTCAGTTGCACCTGTTATTATCAGCATAACCATTTGACATGCTGTGTATGTGTGTGTATACACACACACACACACACACACACACACATTTATATATACACATATGTGTGTGTGTGTATAATATAAAACCTAAATTTTCTCTCTCTTTCCTCCTACTAGAGTTTGATATCTGTGAAAATGGGTGCCATTATTTGTTGGCATATTTTTGTCTTGTTCTGTTTCATAGTTCTGTTTACTTCCATATCCATTGCCTTAGGAGAGTTCCTAGTACTTAGTAAGCACTAAATATTTGTTGAATAAAAACAATTAAATCTTCAAAAATTATTTGGAAAGGAGATCTTCAAAGGAAAGACTCGTGGATCTATATTAAAAGAAAGTTGATATTGTCTAAACTGAGCTGATAATGTTTAATACAGCAGGCCAGGTGAGTGAGGCACGTACATCATCTAATGAATCCTTTTAGTCAGAAACACCATCTACTTCATATTGTTCATTTCAAGTCATTTTATGCAGGTTAATATTATCTCATTTTATTTTCTCAGTCTGTGGGACCATTAGTAGAAGGAACTCTTCTTCTGTTTGCTTAGTGCTAATAGAATGCTGTAGTTATGGTAGATTCTCATTGATTATGTGGTGTTTAATAGAAGATTTGGTTAATATTAAAATGCATAATATTTTCCACCAATCCTTGATACGCCCTATCGCCTGTCTCAACAGTCTGCTTTATGAAATCTGTGATAATTTAAGGAATAAAATTCATTGAAAGAGACCCATAGGTTATAGCAAATGGGAGTTGGTTTCTAAAAGAATGACAGACATGATGATTTAGAATACACTATCTTTTTTTTTAATCACTGTTTACTATTCTCTTTACTCCGTTAAGATTTAAGTTTGGCTGGAATGTCTGGTGTGGCATTTGTAAGAGTATGTCCGGTTTTCATTATATTTAATTCTTCTTGGTAGTTTCGTTGTCTTGGTGGTTTCTGTTGCCTTCAGAATCTTCCACTGCATGTAAAAGAGAAACTTGAACCCTAAGGATCTTGTGAAATACATCAATTTGTAGCTAAAACTAAAAGGCAAAAAATCTAATTTCAAATGTAAGCTACTGCCAAACACAAATGGACAAATGTAAGCTTGGAACTATGTAACAGAATGTAGAGGGAAAATAATTTACTTCCTATTCTGAGAAAAATGCACAAAGGAAATTGTTTATCTTTATGGAACATAATTCACAGGGCCACATTAATTTTCCAATACTTGCCAATCCCATCACTGAATCTTCATTTGCCATAAAGTGTATGAAAACAGCATAATCTGATTGTGTTTGTGCTTAGTCTTATGAATAGAAACTGTGCATTTACATATAATAAGAGGTTGATACAACTAATTTGTCAACCAAAAAGAAAAAAAATCTTTATGCTGGGTTTTATATCTTTGCCTGCTTCTTAAAGATTATTAAAATGATGACTAAGATCAAGTCTAAAGCAAAATTCTTGTTTGGAAATAAAATAAAATTGTCTCATAAATGTTATATAATATTAAGCAGATAGATGATTGTTACTGTTTTGTTTTACTGGGTATATGTTTGCATTTAATATCATGCTACAGATAAAGAATTCACATGAAAAGGGTCTAAAGGCAAATGATCTAATTGTGAAAGCAGAGTTAATTTTATAATACCGTTAAAACAAAATTTGATGGTGATCAAAAATATGAAAATGGAAACACAGTGAAGCTAATAAAAGGTAGCATGCATAGTTGTGTAGGTAATTTTCTTTGGTGGCATTAAAATGAAATGCAAAGCAAATGAAATAAAAAAATCTATTCATGTGCCTTATGGAATCATAAATTGCAATGACATTACAATGAAAACAACATGATTTGCCCAGTCAAAGTCAATTATGTTAAAGGAAAGAGAGCAAGAGAGAAAGCTATGGACATCATAAACACTGTCAGTCCAAATCTTCATCTCTTTGGCATTTAAGCCAAGTTAATCTACTCTTTTACATAATTCTTCATAAATGTTCTGGGCTCAGGACATAGGACTGTGAGTTCAAAACTATAAAAATATCTGTGCTCAGGGACCCTTTTAAGGGTTATCTGTCTTTTGTATTTTTATCTGTCTGTTAGTTTTTATTACCAGGCACAGCTTTAATATAGACACACAATTGTATCTGACAATTATTAAGTTATTTTCTCCCATTTGGTCTCAAATGCCCTGCTAGTAAATGTGATTTACTCCTCCCCCTAAATTTATTACCTAATAAATGTGCTAAAACTCACACCAAATAGGAATAATAATCATGATGTCAAGTGCATTGAGACAGAAATTATGAGACCTGGGTTCTAGTAGTAGTTTGACAATAATGAGCTGTGTGACCTTGTTCAAGTAACTTCAGGTACCAGTCAAGAAAATTGAACTTACTTGATGCAGATAATCCTCAGTGACCAGTTGCAGCATCCATTATTCTATATTTGAATAGTGTTTACAGTTGTTAAAGATGTTTCATTTCCATGATACAATTTGATCCTCAAAACAACTGTTTACTAGACAGAAAGGATATTAAATTACTTGTTTAAAGTAGAAGCCTCATGATTAATAGGGTTGGTTAAAAACAAGATGGCATTGTGTTCACAGAATACTTATTGAATGTCTGCTGTCCTTGCCAATGGGGATAGGTAAAGAACAAAAGAGGCATGGTGTTTCCATCACAGAGCTTCCAGTTTTGTGTCAAGGATGATCTTTGTTCCAGATCCACCCTTTCCTGACTGCAGAAGGCTAAGAGGTGCCTACCAATGCTCCATCAAACACAATCTCAATAAGCTAAATTAATATAAAAAAATAAATAGTTACATTGGGATAACAAAGTCTCTTAAATGTTCTGCAAAAAAAAAAGAGAAAAACAAGAAAATAACTTTAATTAGTACAGGGTTTCACAAGCATATTTAATTGTAAACAACCCACCTACTTGCCTCTCCCTTCCAACCTAGTAAGTGCTAACACCTGGTGGAGAAGGTTTCCCATGGTACAGTTTGGGAGACACTTGTTTGAACTAAGGTCCTCATTAGCTGAGGATGGTTGACAAAAGGAATATCACAAGGTATCAGTCTGGTTTGGAGCACTGCTGTGCAAGAGCTGATGGATTATTTAATGCATATGTTCTTCTTTCAAAAAAATTGCAAAGAATAATTCTTAAATCCTTTTAAAACTATGGTTTTCTGTCTCCTTCTCCCCTACTCACTATGCTATTCTAAGAGGAAAATAAACTCGATGGACTATTTCTGCCCAGGGAGTAAAATGCATTGTTTATTTTTCTGCAGAGTTCTCAGTCTTTGACAAAGAAACAGTAGATCTAATTAGACACATCTTCTGTCCATGTGCTATTCTTAAACAAAAATCCCCTTCTCCCTTAATTTTCCCTTCTTTTTTAAAATAGAAAACATGGTATTTTAAAAACAAATTCCTGTTTCTTTGACACCACCACCATTGTTTTAAATGGAAACATCTTCTTCAGAAAGGAAACATAATATATAAACAGTTGCAAGAAAAACAAACGGTCAGCAGGTTACAAATATGGTAACCATGTACACATAGGTATCACAATAAAACAAAATAAAAAATAAATAAAAAGCATCCTTTCACTAAACTTAAATGGCCATTGTTTACACTAGGTTATAGCAATTAAATAACTAGAAGCAAAACAAAATCAACATGTGCCTTCCATGTTTGTTTAGTAGTTTCTCGTTTTATTATTGGTGAAAATAAAAATAATAAAGAAATGTAATGAAATAGAATATTTTCGCCATGTTCCATGAACTTCATATTACTTTTTTCTTGTTCATTGTGTGTTATGTGTATGTGTGTGTGTGTGTGTGTGTGTGTGTGTGTGTATTAATGTGTGTAAGACAAATGGATATGTAGGTAATTAGATACAAAACAGAATTGTGAGGAGGGAAAAGTCTGGAATATAAGCTGAAATTTTAGGATATATCACTAATTATGCATTAGTGGAGAAGAAGCACTAGACTTTAGTCTGTGATTTGCTAGTAGTCAAGTAATCAAATTGGACAACTATTTTAACATTCAGAATCACAGTGCATCACTTACAAAATGGAATTAGTAATAGTGCCACTAAAGTATAATTTTTCAAAAAGTTAAAAATGTTAATAATTTTATTTAACTCAATTTAACGAGGAAATCAGTAAATGTTAAAGATGAATTTGAAGAATAGACACATATAAATACAATCAGTAGTGATTAAATGAATTTAGTAATAGAAATTAACTAATTAATATCCCATATTGCAATAAAATATAATGTCTGGTATAATCTTTTCTTTAGGATACAAAGGAGTTTTATCTCTACTGAACAAAATTAATTTACCTAATTGAGGACAAGAATTATTTGTCTATGAATTATCTGTAGCTTAATTTCTATCCTTAAAGAGTTGACTCTATTTTATTCTTTCAACATTTAAAAAAAATTATTATTAGTTCTAAATGAGAAAATTGCAACCCATGATCACTAAGTTTTCTTAAAACTGTAACACGCTATATGAACTTTGAAAAGGATAAGATACGACATAATGGAAGTTCAGAGCTGAAAATATAAAATATGCCACAAATCTTAAATATAAAATATTAAATACATTTTCAATAAAACCATAAATAACCTATTAACCCAATAAAACATGACTTAGAGATTATTAAAGATGGAAAAATTAGGCTGATTGTCAATTTGTATGTCCCTGAAATTAGTGAAGTAAGGATAAGAGTTGATCTAGTAAGATAGCACTGGGATATGACATCCATACATGAAGGTAATATAGGGATGTAGAGATAGAACAACACACATTTTGAATATGCCTTTATGAAAACCATCATAAGAGTGAAGCAAATAAGCTATGCCAATAAAGAAATATTTATTGAATTAAGGAATAAAGATGTATGCATTGCAAACAGACCCATTTAAGAAATAAAGGGGTCACAAGGTCAGGTTCATATGAATACATCTCTGGAGAAGTTGGCCAGGAAGGCAAAGCCACTTTGGTTCCATTTTATCACTTTTGGTTGATGCTAAATATTTTGTGTCAGATCTAAAGTTCTCTAAAGAGCTCAGAAATCCAGCAGAATGGAATTCTTCCAAACCTTTATGGAAAGGACACTACAGAGAATCTGTACTTGGAATCTTTCACTGTTTTCATTTTCTTTATCTCAAGTGTAAGTCTATGCAAAAATAGGATTTTTTGGGCCAATTTTTAAGGATTTTGTTGTTGTTATTGTGCTTAGTGTCACTAATAGTCTGATTTTAGAAAATGCATACAAATCCAGTTGACATTTTAAATTTGTTTCTTGGGCAAAGGACATGTTGCTATATGCAGAGTATGGAGATTTATCACTTCAGGATATTTTTGGTTGAAATAATGGAAAATCCGACTAATCAACAAAAGGAGTTTGTCTCACACAAGAGGTTAATGTGTAGAGTATTCACCATGGTGCATCTCAATGATTTCAAGGGATTCAGTCTTTTTCTATCATTCTGCTTTACCATATGCCCATGCTTAGGATGTAACTACATCCCTTAACATCACAATATCATTATTATACATGATATACATGGTAAGAAAAATACCATGTGTTTATTCTTAAGAGAAGGGAGAAAGAGGGAAGAAAGAAAAAAGTTGCCTGAATCGAGAAGGGAATAACTTGTAAAGAGAAGTCCCCAGCCCACTTTCATTCTCATCTTTATAGTCATTGCTCTTATCACTTATTCATTGCTGCAAGGAAATGTGTGCTCCTTAGATGGACCCCATTTCCTGCCCCAAATAAATGAGTTTTTAAAAAAAGCAAAAAATAATGGAATATAAACATTATGTAATTTACTGAGGACAGTGTTAGGTCCTACAGCTACATAAACCAAATTAAGATTAAGGAGCATTATCTTTAAATATAAAAGACAATAGTATGAAAAAATTTCTGGGGAAGATTTAGAGACTGTCATTCATTGATCAAAAAATTGGTAGATTGTGATTATCTTTTTTTTTTCCTTAATCAAGTGTTTTGTTTATTGTGTTTGTTGTCAAATTTAAGTGATGGGAATAAGAAAAAAGATGAGTATAACAAATATTTATTATAATTCAGGAATGCTGTAGCATTGTAAATACTGTATTGTGTCTGTTCAACAAACTTATGAGATAAGGAAGAGGGTGCAACATGGCACTCAGGAGATGATATTATTCAAAGTCTGTTTGACTTCGTGACTGTGGTCTTCACACCATCTTCACATCAAATATCATGTCCATTGAACTCATAAAAAATAGATGAAACTTATGCTGATTCACTTAACTTGATTTGTTAAGATGTTCAGTGAGGACAGTTGTACAAAATATGGAGAACAGAAGTGCCAAGTTAGGCGTAATTCACCAAAGTACTTATCAGTGACAGTTTATGGACTTCAGCTGTCCACATAACCTTAGCTATCTCAATAGTTCAAAACATTGGAATCTGTGGTGGTTCTGCCATTAATACTCAGAGATACTATGGTAATTAGAGTGTTATCAGTGTTATCAGTGATTTTGTGTTTGAGCAGGTACATTCATACATTTCTAATAGTTTGTGCCTATATCTTTGTAGTGTAATGAATGGAAAATATATCCTGTTCAGCATAATTTTCTTGTCTCCTCCCTCTTGGAAACCAGAGACCTGTTATGTAGAAATACAATCCACGGAAACTGCCAAGAAATCTGGGTGCATGTGTTTGTGTGTGTGGGCATGTGAGTGATTTGACTTTGTGTATATCATCTGCATATGCCTGTGTAGCTGTGATGTTTGTGTAGCATACCACTTGGCATGTGGCATGTGTACAGAAGAGGTTGAGCACCTTTCTTTAGAATAGTAATTATTGATAAAACATGATTACCATTTTCTGGAAGCCATATTGAGGTTTAAGAGTGCCAGATTTAAAAAACAAAAAAAGCAAACAAGCAAGCAAAAACAGATATCTATTTCTTCCCACTGCATCATTTTCAGGAAGACCTTAAAATTCCAGGAAAAGGTTGCAGGATAATTTAAGTGCAATTCTATGAAAATGCTAACAGATAACACTCAAAGGGTTATCATGAGAATCAAATTAGTAAACACTTGCAAAGAATTTAGCACCTAGTATTTGATAAAAATAAATAAATAAAGCCATTCATATTATTATATTTAACTATAACATTAAAAAAATATACCTTTGAAACTCTCAGACCTGCCTTGAAATTGGGCTATGGGCTTGGCTAGCACACTTGAAAGAAAATTTTTGCATTCATGGAAGCATTAGACGTTATGTTCATAATGAACCATGTGTTCCCTTTGGTAATGCTGATCACAGAACTGTTTCTTTTTCTGAGACCTCTCTCCTAAACCCAAGGAAGATAGAGCTTGATACTATCAAGAAGCATGAAGAGTCTTAGATTTTACCTAGCTTGAAAGCCAGCAAATTAGTCTGCCATAGTATCATGAGTGTTTGTAGAAAAGACATTTGGACCAGAGGGAAGGACAATTTATTTATTACTCATAACAATAATTGAGTCAAAATCACTGCATTTTTTAGTCAATTTGCCAAGGCCTGATTCTCATAGGATCACACAAAGAAGACTAAATGATACCTTGCATGCACAGTGGGTCCTACCAAAATGAGCACTGACTTTAGGGAACCATAATGTCTTAAAATAGGTGTTAAGTATGACTGTCCTATATTCCAGAGGGTAACATTATTATAAAAACTCTCAGCAAATTAGGAATAAAAAGGATCTTCTTTACTTGATGTATGAAAACCTATATCCAATACGATATTTAATAGAAACCAAATGCCTTTCCCCTAAAATTCAGGATTCTGGAAGATGTACTGAAGGTTCTAGGTAGGCAATAAGCCAAAATAAAGAAATAAAAACCAAGTAAAACTGTCTCTGTTGATAGAAGACTTGATTGCTTATGTAGAGAAACTGATGAAATCTGTAAGGAAGCTACTAGAAATAATGTGTTTTTAGAAAGATTGTAGAGTACTAGATAGATATAAAAAAATGATACTACTATAGGGGTGCCTGGGTGGCTCAGTTGTTTGAGCAACTCACTCTTGATTTCAGCTCGGTCATGATCTCACCAATTTGGTTAGTGAGTTTGAGCAACACATCAAGCTCTGAATTGGCTATGTGGAGCCTGCTTGGGATTCTCTCTCTTTGCTCCTCCTTTGTGTGTTCTCGGTGCTCTCTCTCTTTCAAAATAAATAATCTTAAAAAAATTATAATACTTTATACTAGCAACAAACAATTGCAAATGGAAATTTTGAAAAAAAATTCTGTAAAATAGCAAAAAATAAAAGAAATATAGGAAATAAAAGAAAGATGTACAAGACCTATACACTCTTAACTATAATACATTGCTGAGAGAAATTAGAGATTTAAATAGATTTGCAAGATGGTAGAATAGGAGATCCACTGTTCACATCCCTCCTTCAACAACAATTATTTGGTAGCCATCCATGTAAGAAAGTGCCTTTGTGGGAATCTGGTATCCAGGCAGGAGATTTTGGAACCCTGGAGAAGCCCAAGACCTGGGAGGGGGGGGGGGGGGGGCATTTTGAAAAGGCAGGCCCGTGCCTAGGTGGCAAAACCCCAACCCTGGCTCCAGCTACAAACTTGAAAACAGCCCCGTCTCCCTATGGAGTCAGCTATAGCCTCATGTGTCCTTGGTCCTGCTGCTAGTACCATTTATCCGGGATCTGGCAGAAGTCACACCCACCCATGCCTCAGGGAACAGACCTAAGGCTATGGACCACATGTGATTCCAGCCCCTCTTAACCATCAGTCATGTCCATTTGGAAACCTGTCAGGAGACATGCCCAACTGTCCCTCACACAGACCCTATGACCCTAGTCTGACTGTAGACCCTGAAATGGCCTGTATCTCAACCCCAAGACCTTCCTGGCCATGGGACAGAATACTGCTGTCCACCAAGGGACTCACTAGGATACACATCTGTCCATGCCCTGAGACAGGCCCTCTGACCTAGATCCAAATGCTAATCCTGAAACAGTCCTATAGCTCAGCTCCAGTTTCTTTTTGCCACAGGCCAGGAATAGTCCTATTTACCCAGGGACCTAGGGAGAGATGTTTCAGTCCAGCTGTGCCACCAGAATCAAGTCTACTAACCCTGAAGCAGGCCTGTGACCTTTCCAGCCCCTCAGCTCTGGTCCAAGGCAAATCTTGCCTGCCTAGGAACCAAGAGGAAGTCACAGCCATCTGTACACTTGGTAACAGGTTGCTATAAACCTCAAAGTAGACCCTTAAACTAGTGCTGGCCCTACTGACCAAGGTCCTGGAGGCAGTCCCAACCACTTAGGGACCAGAATTCACACTTGCCCTAGACCCTGACAACAGGCTTGTCAACTGCAGAACCCACTGCAGATGTAAGAGCTCCTAGAACGTGTGGTTTCTGGTCCAGTGTTCTCTCCATAGCACAAACAAGTCTTAATCTCTCTCTCTCTGACTCCTTTTACTATACTTTCCACAAGGATTAGAATGATGAGGATGACAGTCAAATCAGAGAGACAAAATTAACACATCCACTCAATAAATATTGAGTATTAGGCCTCAGGCACTGTGTAAGTTACTGGAGAAACAAAGCAAAAGAAGACAGATACAACCCCTACTATTAAAAACATATAGTCCAATGGGTTAAACAAAATTATTAATGGCACAAATATATTAATAATTACTGTAAGAGTCACAGGAAAATGCACAGGTACTCTACACTATAAATGTATATCTATGGGGCGCCTGGGTGGCGCAGTCGGTTAAGCGTCCGACTTCAGCCAGGTCACGATCTCACGGTCCGTGAGTTTGAGCCCCGCGTCGGGCTCTGGGCTGATGGCTCGGAGCCTGTTTCCGATTCTGTGTCTCCCTCTCTCTCTGCGCCTCCCCCGTTCATGCTCTGTCTCTCTCTGTCCCAAAAATAAATAAACGTTGAGAAAAAAAAAATTATAAATGTATATCTAATAGAAGGGTCTAACCACAGTAAGTGTTGGGCAAAGGCTACCCTGAGGAACAGATGCTTCAGTTGAATCTTAGAGAATGATATGAGGTATCCAGGTAAAGCACAGAGGAAGAAAGCATTTAAAATCCAAGAGAAACATAGGATCCAGAAATGAGAAAGTTAAACAGGAGGGTAGGGATATAAGTGATGAGAGGAGGAGAGGCATGAGCTATAGAACACACAACTTGCAACAATATGGAACAATACGCAAATGCAGCAATGGAATAGAATAGGGATTCCAAGCTGAAGCATCCAAATATAAAAACCTGATAAATGACAAAAGTGACCTTAAAAATTATTGAAAATAGAATGGACTCTTCAATAAACAGTGTTGGAGGTAATGGTTGCACATATGGAAAACAATAAAATTGATTCTCTAATTAACACCATGAATTCTTGGGTGCATTACAGACAAAAAAATATGAAGATAAAACTCATAATTCTTTTTTTTTTTTAATTTTTTTTTTCAACGTTTATTTATTTTTGGGACAGAGAGAGACAGAGCATGAACGGGGGAGGGGCAGAGAGAGAGGGAGACACAGAATTGGAAACAGGCTCCAGGCTCCGAGCCATCAGCCCAGAGCCTGACGCGGGGCTCGAACTCACGTACCGCGAGACCGCGAGATCGTGACCTGGCTGAAGTCGGACGCTTAACCGACTGCGCCACCCAGGCGCCCCAAAACTCATAATTCTTAAGAGAAAATTTATAATAATATAACTAATGTAGAATAATAGTTCTAACTATAATAAGAGGATTTTTTAAAGTTATTGCAAAATAATTTAGAGAAAATGTTTGAATGAATAAGAAAACATCTACATACTTATCAATAAAACACTAAAATATAATTGAAGCCTCCTGTCGAGTAATTCTCAGTCTCATGCCTTTCTCTCTTTCCATCAGAACTTCTATCCCTAATATGGCATTTATCATTATCATGCATTTGCTTTCATTCATCATGTAGGTTTATAGCCCTACAAAATATTCTCTTGCTTTCTGTAATTTTAAACTTTATGTAAGTTATTTCATGGTCTATACTAAACTACATTTTATCCTGTAGATTTTGGGAGCAAAAATTAAACAAATCATTATTCAAACTGGTTCTATAGCATTATAAAGACAAGAAACTAACCCAAATTTTCTTGAACTGAATTTCAGAAACTTCAGAAGCTATCTTAATTTCATATTAGCAAATATTTGTAAAGTAAATTATAATTAATATAATTTAGAAAAAAAAGAATATTGAAATACATGTCAATATATTTGTTTATCTGTCTGTCTTTTAATTGACCTGTTTAACCCTTCATCTAGAAATGGACTTGTCAAATATGATAAACATCGGAAACTTCACTTCATTGTTCAATGGCTTCTTTCATACAAGCCATCTGATAAAATATATGACCTAGTTCTCACAGCCTGAGCTACTCATAGTTGTGTGGGGTCCTCAGCAAATACTTTTTTGTGTGAATCGCTTGTGTATATAAACGATCTGGTTTAAAGGGAATTATAAAATTCATGGGCCCATTAGAGGTACAGTGATTTATTGATGAAAATTTAGAAAAATGGAAAAAGAAGACACGTTTATTTATTGTTTAGTAAGTGAAGATTCTTCATAGTTTCCAGGAGCCATCTTTTTCTGTTCATATTCAAGGATTATCTTTTTGAGTTTTTAATTGTCAAATGAACTGTTGTTAGCTAATTTTATATCTTTCACTGCAATAAAGAGCAACACTGTTGTCACAATGCCACCTGTTTGAATGACTTTTTGCCTCTGCATTTCCCTTTTATCATTCATTTAATGCTGGTTGCACTATTACTCATTATGCTGTATCATTCATTGAGCCACCATGAACACTGGCTTCTAATGACTCTTTCCAAGGTCGTTACTTTCTTTGTTGATGATGCCCTCAACTGCAAGTCTTACAGATCATGCAGGAATTATAAACTATGCACCTCTGCTCTCCACACCTGTTACCAATGGAAAGCAGAGATGAGAAGCCTATGATCAAAATTAATCCAGTCTCATGCATGCAAGGAATGTCTATTCCACTTATGGTACCTGGAAGAGTACATCAACACAACATTCAGTAGAGGCAAGAAAGGATAAGAATCAGAAGGAACTGTTCCGATTAGGGTAAATATTTCAAACACCCTTGGAGAGATAGGCTCAGTCCTCTTATACGAATCCCTTAAACTAAAGAAACATTAACTGTGGAACAAAAATAAAATCTGAAAGAATGATCTAGGTTCACGCGTACTGAAAATACTAATACTTAAACATCAATAGTAATGCTAAGTATAGGTCAGCAAGCATAATGGTTATTCCAGTTCAAATATTTCTAACGTATTATAGGGTTTTAGAGCTGATGAGGAATTAAGTATCATTAGTGTAATCCCCTCTAGCATAGCAAAAGCCACTGAATCCTGTGTGGTAATGTTAAGATTATGTTTATAAGCCTGTTTCCCAGTCTGGCTCACATTGTGTTTTATATAGCCTTATCAGAGGTGAATTGGTTTTTATACCTAAACCCTGTACTGTGTATTTTATATCTATTTTGGTGTTCAAATTCCTGCCTTTTAGGTCTAGAGTCCTGACACTATGCTTTACCTTTTCCTACTCAAAATTTACTCTCAGTAAGATTTGAAATCTATATTTCACTTATGAGTTTGAATTATGCCAACATTTTACAGATATTGAAATGTCTTTTTTCAATTTTGTCTCTGTGGAGTTAAAGTATTTGTTTGATGCCACAAGGATTTCATGTGTGAACAAGCAAGTGAAAAGAACATTGGGAGAAAAGGGGATCTTGTCATGATTGCTCAGATCACACCTTATGGGCAGCCTAACAATCTGCTCAGGGATTATTTCTAGAGACCATTTTATAAAGAAGTTAATAAAAATGTTTATAACTGGGCTTTAACATGGGTTTCTATCTTCTCTCCATCCCAGGATCCTATTAAAATGGTAATAAAATATTAAAAATGTATAAATCCACAATAGTAAAACACAAGAAGGGCCAAGCTGACAAAAGATTTCAACAGTATTTTGGAAAAGCAGATAGAGGGTGATAAGTGATGGAACAGGGCTGAAGGACCTGTAGGCCTTGTGTTCTGGCAGAGCAGGATATAGATGGTCAGGCAGCCAATGTTCCCTATAAACCACTGGAGGAGGCTGAAGTCTTAATGCCAAAGTAGAAGTCTGGAGTAAGAATTAAAGTATCAGGTGGGGCGCCTGGGTGGCGCAGTCGGTTAAGCGTCCGGCTTCAGCCAGGTCACGATCTCGCGGTCCGTGAGTTCGAGCCCCGCGTCGGGCTCTGGGCTGATGGCTCAGAGCCTGGAGCCTGTTTCAGATTCTGTGTCTCCCTCTCTCTCTGCCCCTTCCCCGTTCATGCTCTGTCTCTCTCTGTCCCAAAAATAAATAAACGTTGAAAAAAAAAATAGAATTAAAGTATCAGGTGGATGGGTGTGTATATAGAATACTCCCATCACAACTCTATATATAACCACTACAAACATGGAAAATAACAATAAGAAAACTTCTATTGTCTGGGAAAGATACCTGAGGATTTTTCTCAGTAGAAATGGAACACTGCCAGAAAAAAATTTAATCTGAATTTTGATATTCAGATATCTCCAATATAAATGTCAGTTTATCTGGTGATAACTCTTTTTTTTTTTAATCTTTTTTTATTTTATTTTATTTTATTTTATTTTATTTTATTTTATTTTTTATTTTTTTATTTTTTATTTATATATGAAATGTATTGTCAAATTGGTTTCCATACAACACCCAGTGCTCATCCCAAAAGGTGCCCTCCTCAATACCCATCACCCACCCTCTCCTCCCTCCCACCCCCCATCAACCCTTAGTTTGTTCTCAGTTCTCAACAGTCTCTTATGCTTTGGCGATAACTCTTAAGCAATGACCCCTACTGTATATACAGAACTATCAATTTATATGCATCACCTTTAAATATCAATTGAAAACTAGCTCTCTCTGGCCACTTGAGGAGATTTTCCAGTATGAGTAATAGAGGATACAATAAACAGAAAACATGGAAATAATGGAAATAATACAAGAAAGCTCTAATCAGTGATGTCATATTTATGCCATATATGTGTGTGTGTATATATATATATACGCCAAAATTGAATATATACATGTATATATTCACATATATATCTAGATAGATAGATAGATACATACATACATACATACATACATAGGTGTGTGTACATATGTGTGTGTTTTACAGTTCCCCAAGACCATTTCCATTTTCAGTGATTCCCTCGGATAGCTCACAGAACTCAGCATATAGTTGCATTTGTGGCTGTGATTTATTACAGCTAAAAGATACTGAACAAAATCAGCAAAGAGGCAAAGTTCGTGGGGTGAAGAGCAGAGGAAGCTAGGTACAAGCTTCAAAGAGTATTTTCCCATTGGAATCATGCAGGATGTACTTAATTCCCCCACCAATGAGTTGTAACAGCATGTGGGAAACCCCACTCGTATCATTTCTGAGAATAGTGGGAGCCCTCCTGAAATCCAAGCTCCCAGATGCCAGCTAACAACTTATCTTGTAAACAGGACACTCTAAAGATAGCATCCTGCTGTGTTAACTCTCTTCTCAAAGACATAGATATTTATAAAAGGGAGAGAAGAAATTTTCCAATAAATAATTGAGAGAAATTTCCTGCAGCTCATTAATTTATTAAACAAATTACCCGGGCTTTTTAAGCTCAACACTATTTTAGGCACTTAGAATACAAAAGTGAAAAAAACAGGGGTGCCTGGGTGGCTCAGTTGGTTAAGCATCTGACTCTTAGTTTTGGCTCAGGTCATGTTCTCATAGTTCTGTGAGTTCAAGCCCTGTGTCAGGCTCTGCGCTGACAATGTGAAGCCTGCTTGGGATTCTCTCTCTCTCTCTATCTCTCTCTCTCTCTCCCTCTGTCTCTCTCTCTCTTTCTCTCTCTCTGCCCCTTCCCCACTTGTGCTGTCTCTGCCTCTCTCAAAATAAGTAAATAAACTTTAAGAAAGTGAATAAAACAATGATAACTGACTGTAAATTCTAGAGTGATGAAATAAAAATGAGTAAAATAATTTACTAAATTGTCTAAAATTGATAAGGTAATAGTACTATAAGAAGTGTAGAGTAGAGCAAAGAAAAGTTGAGGTTTGTGGGGGAAGTTTGTGGCATTAAATTGTTAGAATTGATCTCCTTGAGAAGGTGAGCTTTGATCAAAGTCTCAATGTCAACAACTATGAACACAGAGATTAAACACTGGATTTAGCACCATAATGAATATTGACGACTTCAACAGGAACAGTTTCAATTGAGTGTGGGAAGCAAAAACTTTATTGAATTTAAAAGAGAATATGTTTACAGTTTCAATTAAGATGGAGTAATCATGGTTTACCCCATTTATTCCACTGAATGTAGCTATAAAACTTGGAAATCATACATGGAACAGTCATTCTCCCATCTGCCTCCACCTGTTAGCTCTTGGCAACCACTACTCTACTGTCTCTGTCATTTTCCCTATTTTGGACATTTCATATAAATGGAATCATACAGTACGTGGCCTTTTGTGTCTCGCTTCTTTCACTTAGCATAATGTTTTCAAGGTTCACATTGAAAGGAATTCATACTTTATTTCTTTATATGGTTGAATAATATTCCTTTGTATGGATATACCGCTTTTTGACCATCTGTTTATCAGTTAATGACCATTTGGGTTGTTTCCAGTTTGGGGCTATTATGAATAATGTTGCTGTGAATATTTATGTATCCACTGTTGCATGGGCATATGTTTTATATTCCCCTGTATTCATACCAGGAGTGGAATTCCTAGTTTACTTGGTAACTCTATTTAACTTTTGAGGAACTGACAAACTGTTTTCTAAAGTGACTGCATCATTTTACATCCCTATCAGTAATGAATGAAGGTTTTAATTTCTACATCTTTGCCAACACTTATGATTGTTTATCTTTTTTATATTACAGCAGTCCTAGGTATGCTTCATTTATTTTTGTATTTACTTTATGCTTGCCTGAAGAGCACCTGGCATGGAATACACAGCAAATATACTTTGACTAAGTGAATGGATGAATGATTGAAATAAATACTATTCATGTCTGTCTAACCCATGTACAATTAAGGTTTTTATTTGAAGTCGCTCATTTAAAGATAATTTTTCTTCTATTTTACTATTTTTGGCATTGAAATCAGTCAGCCTATTGGAAATACATTTTTTTATAAATACCAGAATGAAGTTCAGAATATTCACATTCATCTTGCAGGCATTTCCCATCATATATCATGGGTGCCACAAAAATTCCCAGCCACTGAATGTGGTATTTTAATAAGAATTATTTTAATCCACTCTGATTTCATCAGCTTTATTTCTCTCCCTTTTTTTTTTTTTTTTCAACTCTGTCTCTGATTTCAGCCATCATTTTCTGTTTTCTCTCAAATCACAGGCTTTTCAACAGGACATAAAAGAAAAGCAAAAGCAGACAAAAAGTCATTTTGAAAGATAGAGCAATCTGTTCCCACCTCCATTCCTTGGGTCCCTGTGAAGCATTAACTGTGAACATTCTTTCAAAGTTAAAGAAGAGCTTGCTCCTTCTACCCCACTACAGCAATCACAACACTGGAATGCCCCACAGAGAGATATAAAGACAGATTCTCCATTTTGTGTAGCACCTACTTGATGGAATGTATTTTGTATTCCAGTTTATTGCTAAAGATACTTACCTTATAAAAGTTAGTAAGAACATCTTTATTTATGTCACAATATTCCCAATACTAGTCAAGACCAAATCTGGGCTAACACCTACAAGAGAAAAAAATAACATATAGACTCATCTGCTTGCTTTTTTTTTTTTTATGGTTCAACTCTAGGGCTAAAGGGTTCCTTATTGATTACAGAAACAATTATCTTTCAATAATAACTCATAAAATGTCACTGATGACTTTTCTAATTGTTCTTCCCTGTTGATATATTAACTGATGATTTAGCAGACCATCTATTTATGATTTTTATCCAGTTGCCAGTATTTGATTAATGCACTTGGCTATTTGATCATACTAGATATTTTTAGCTTTTAGACAGCTCTGCCACATCTATCTAAACGTAATGACTGATCTATGTGTAACATAGGTTAAAGGACTTATAAAAACTTCATTGTTTACATAGGCCAAAGAATTTCTGCATTTGTTATGCAAACCATTAGGTAATTGCATCATTTCTAGTATATTCCAAATCAAACCATACTGAAAACCATTAACATATGCCTGTTTTCACAGGGCAAGGTTTTTAGTTAGCTTTTTTCCTTCTTTTTAAACATCTGTGTTTGTTTATTGGCAGTATAAATATTTAATGAGGGGGAAGAAACCTCAAACTATAAGTGAAATCAGCTTTCTCAGCCCCCTGTTGCTTGAAATAAACTTCATGGAACTTTTCAGTGTGAACATGTAAGAACACTGGGCTGAAGTTAACAAAAGAATGAGTAATCTTTTAATGTGTTGTTTATTTCAAAAGTAAATGAAGAAGTGGTTCTCTTCAGAAAGAAATTATATTAAGGTTTTATTGGGTGACTAATGTTCTATAGTCCAGGCTGTTAGCTTCAAACTCTGCCCCAGTGCTGTTAACCAGAGCCTCCAGGAACAAGCTTAATAGATGTAAAAAAAAATAAATAAATAAATTATAAAAAGCTATCACAAACAACATCTGAAAGAACCCTTCAGTTAATTTTTTTTATAAACACTGATTTGTACAAAATTGTTTAGTACCAAATCATTGCTATTTTTTTTTCTTCAAGTTGGTACTGCTTTTCTAGAGTAATTATTATTTAACCATGCTAATTGGTTAAATCATAGCACAATGTAGGTGGGATTTCAATAAGTCTTGCTTTGTGTGTATGCTAGCTAATCTTTTGTGACTTTGTTTTAGCAGAATTCTGTTCTAACTAGATGGAGGATGATGCTGTTAGAATTGGTGGCTCATCTGTTATAGGTCCCATGTAGGTGACATGTATATGCATGTCATACACACATGTCAGCCAGAAAGTCCAAATGTGGGGCTCAGTTTTTTTGGTATATGTCATATTAATCTTGGTTGGTTCAATTAAAAAAAAACATATAAGCTGAAATACACGAAGAAGATTTGGACTTTTCATACCATATATAACTATATTAATAAAAAGACTAATACTTGAAGGAAAATCAAGGAAAATTTGTGAAGGAAAATCAACTACAGTTAACACAGGGAAGAAAAAAAAATTTCCTCCAGGAAAGAGAAACCAAAATAAAACATTTTCTGCTTTTGATTTTCAGAGGGGACATTGCTTCACTCTGTAGTGTCTTCAGTATACTTAATCACTATAATGCTGCATCTGGTATTTATGTTCATAGATCTTAAAGAGGTAACTCCATTATTTCATAGTTGAAAATAAGGCTTAAAGTTTTCAGTATTTGTCGATGCAAAGTCATGAAGGGGGTTATAAGCTAAGTTGTTTATTTTGTATGTATGTTTTTATTTATTTTTTCATTTGACCAGCAGGGTACTTGTGATGCTGGTAGATATATGGAAGAAACATAAGGTCTTTGAGATGTTAATAGATACATGGAAGAAAGCATCTCTAATGGTTGAATTGGAGATCCTTTGAGACTTATGCATGTCATTTTCCATACATAAAATAATAATAAAAAGGGGTTGTTAAGTCTGTCAAGGTAGTTGACATGGGGGAACTTGAATTTGAACTTCAAAATCTATCCATTAACTACTAGGTTACAGTGCCTCAGTTTCCTCATCTGTAAGATGAAGTATTTGCAAGAGATGATCTCCAGTTTTCTCTTCAGAACTTAACAGTTTGTGATGTATGTTCCAAGTATGTATTTGATAGAATTGTGTCTTCTGGGATCTTCTGTCAAAATGAATCAGTTCTTGTGAAACAAGTATCTGCCAAAGCCTAATGTTATCTACAGTTGAATATGTCCCCTTACACATATAATTAATGTTGCATCTGTAATTTTCCTAAGCTCCATGACCAGAATGCACTCAAATTCACTAACTGACCAGCCTTAAATCAACTGGGAATTTGCAGTCACTTATGAAGAAATTCAAAGCCCTAGATTTACAGGGTGAAGACAATATGTCCATAAAGTGCACTATGCCCATGATATACTATTCGCATTTAACTAAACATTTATTCATGGAAGCTTAGTGAGTTTTTTTTTTTTTTTTTTTTTTTTTTTTTTTTTTTTTTTTTTTACAGATGTTTAACTTAAAGGGTATAAAAAGGCATACACTCTTTATGGAAGGTACTTGGATGGATTATCACACAAACTCAGGGGATAGGATGCATCACCTTCTAAGGGGGTTCTTTTTAGTAGCAAGATTCTGTCTTTTAATAGGATGCCACAGTGAAAAAGAAAATCTTTGTCAAACCAATTCACATATATTCAAATGAGGGTTAGACTAGAAATCTTAACATTTGTGTTATAACACAAACCCTGACAGTAAGTAGTAATTAAAGCACTGGTAAGGCATTCAATGTCTTTGTGCCTTGGAGATCTCATCTGTTAAATGGACAGGTGACATTTGACTTACTTACCTAAAAGATTTTGGTGAGCATTAAACTACATCATCAATATGCTCAGGGAAAGTTTAAAGTGATACATGATGACATGTTAATATCCTCAATAGCCAACTTGTGAAACTTCCTTCTTTCATTTAGAAAATTAAAGCATTCCCTCTTCCAACAACTTCTTTTACACTTCAGGGTGAAAAGTGAATAGAAAAAGTACAAACTAGGGTCCCCTGTATTACTACAACAAAAGTGGCAAAGAGATCTGTTGGTGTATCTTAGAATGTATCAGTAATAATTCTCTCTCTTTCTCACATGCACACACACACACAATCCTGTGTACCAAAACGTTTTGACAATTGTTAATTATAGAGCTGAATCCAGGCTGCTTTCTACACTGTTAAGATAAATATAGCCATCTTGACAACTTTCTATTAAATCCAGGCATTTTTATTTACATAAATGGAGTAAGAGGTTTTCTCCCCCTTTGCAATGATTTTATCTACTGTGTGAGATTTATTTCTCTCTATCCATAATCCTAACTACCACCAAAACTCTTTGCTAATGATTTCAGTTACAGGCTCAGATTTGTTTAATGCTCCATTTTCCAAATCATTAAAAATATGTCCCTTTCCTGAAGGTTTTCCAACAAAGAGAAACTCAGTTCTCTTTAATTAAATCCAGTGGCCTGAAACACCAGAGAGAAGTAAACTCAGGGGATTCCAACAGGAAGGACTGCTTAGATCAAAGGAAGTGTTCATGTGGTACCAAGTTCAGAATGGGAATTAGAAAAATCCCTGGAGAAAACAAAAAGTGTAGTGTCCTGCAGCCTTCCATGCTAAATTTGACTGCACCACTTATTAACTACATGGCTTAGTGCAAGTCATGTTTCACCTCTCTGAGCCCAAAAGTCCTCACTGGTAATAATGATAATATCCAACTCTTGGGCTGTTCTCAAAATGAAATATGATATGTATAATGAGAAGGAAGCTACCCTTTGGTCAGTGTCCAACACATGCCTCACCTTCTAGACTCTTAAATATGTATCCCAATAAATTTTCACATAAGTCCTTGAAATATATGCTACTATATGTACTTTTTTAAAAGAAGAGAGTAAAACATGAGGAAGTTGAAAAATAATTATTACATGCATAAAGTCACACAGTTAGTTATTGGAACTGAAAACCAAGATTTAAATCTGCTATAAATAACCTAAAATGCATATTCTTTCCACTAATTAATGGTTCCTTATACAGAACTTCTGATAAACATCACTGTTGTTCGTTTAGAAATCACTAGAAAGAGCTGTGAAATAGATTTCAAAAACTCCCATATCTTCCAAGTATAAATACCTCTAGTACATTTAGGAGCAACAGCACCTAGATTATGTATCAATCTCATAGACATGGCATTGGAGCAAAAGAAGAGCCAACTATGAGAGAACACAGATGATTACATACCCAAGCACCATATTGACTAGATGTGTCTAATAATTATGTGTAATTATTTGTGCACAAATTATTTAAATTCTCTGAATCTCATTTTTCTCATCTGTACAATAGGAATTCTAAAAGCCTTATCACAAACTTGTTGTGAAAATCAAGTGAGAATAATTGAATTAAGGAGGCCAGCCAAACTGATATTTCTATTTCATCTCCCATTTAAAGTCCTATTAAAAGTTCCAACAAACAATTTTTTTAAATTTTTTTTTGACAGAGAGAGAGAGCATGTGAGAGAGAGAGTAGGAGAATCTTAAGCAGGCTCCATGCCCAGCATGGAGCCAGACATGGGGCTCTATCCCATGACTGTAAGATCATGACCTGAGCTGAAATCAAGAGTAGAATATGATAGTTCCACAAAGAAATAAGACTAAAGAATATCACTTCGCCAACACCATGCAGAAGACTAATGGGAAGCAAAGTGCTGTAGGGCAAATCATGAATACAGAGGCAACAGATAAAAGACAAGAGAGGCATTCTGAAGAATTAAGAGGTTTGTACTTAATGCCATGGCAAAATAAATACATCTCTGAAAGAGTTATTTCAATATACACTCAGTAAGATGAAAAACTGAATTTAAGGAGGAATAAAATATTAAAGAAAAATATATGTGGATAAATCAAGCTATAAATCTTATGTTTAGAAGGAAGTATGAGGCATAATGAAAATCATATATATATTATTTTATGTGTGTATATATACACATATATGTGTGTGTATATATATATGTGTGTGTGTGTGTGTGTGTGTGTGTGTGTGTGTGTGTGTGTGTGTATGTGTGTGTTGTAGTTCAAGACCTCGAGACAGATCATATCCTGAATGACCCAGTGATGAGAGAATACAGTTGCCTGCTCTTGAGATTTCGAGAGTATTCCAGTATTTGAGTCCTGTGAGTCCTTTTAGCAATTAAATACTTAATTAAATACTTAATTAACAAATAGTTATCACATTATGTATCCTCTTTGTCTTCAGTACCATGTTATACATGTTAGTTATGTTTAACCTCATGCTTTACTGAAAGCAGGTGTAAATCATGAATCCATCAACAATACTACCTCCAAAAAGCCATGGTTGCCAAACACCATTTATCTCTAGTTAGTACATTCTGTAGCTTTGGCCAATGGGTATTACCAGGCTTCAGACATTCCTGAGAGAAATATGTAGTGAATTCTGCTTAGCTAAGATTTACTCATTCCATATACTTGTTATCTTCATGTGAATCAACTAGAATTTTATTGATGTATGTATCCAAATAAAACTCAAGAAATACTGAAGAGCAGAAATCATACAAACTTATTTGATCATAGTAAGAATCAGAAGAGAATAGCCCTTTACAGATTTAGAAAAAAAGTTTTATCCCTATTTTATCCACATACTCATCAAAATTATGTGTTGAGATTTATCACATGTTTTAAGGAATATATTAATTTTACTACAAAATCAGAATAATTATTTCAATAAGGCAATACAAAAACACTTCATGAAATCTGATTCCCATTCATGATAAAAACTTGGAAAAATAAGATTAGAAGAAATTCTCAAAATCTCTTAAAGTACATCTACTAGTATTCTACAAAAAAATCATTATTATTGGTAAAAACTTAAGCATTAAAATGAGGAGAGTAAAAATGTCACTGCTAAGATTCATTCTTAAGAGGAAACCATAGTCAAGACAGACGAATAGAAATAATAAGCAACATACCAACTGGAAAGAAACAAAAATAACTTTATTAATGGACTCTACAATTGTATATCAATAAAAAATATGAGGATAAGTGATCAACATAATAAAAAATAGCAATACTAGCAGAAGTTTGTACAGTAATTAACATGTACAGGGTATATTGTAAGTTTCTAGACATATTAAAACACATATTCTTTATAACAAATTAATGAGATAGTTTCTATTGTTGTCCCATTTTACAGATGAAGAAACTTTGGTGCACACTGGCTACATAACACAAATTGTAAGTGGCTGAGGAACGAGATGAATTCAGGCAGGCTGGCCACCGAGTCTATATACTTAAACACCATGCTGCATTTTTCAATGCACTGGAGACAACCAAATAGATTATGCAATTATAATAATGTTGCAGCAAGAGAAATTATTAAAAACTCAATAATAAGTCTAACAAGAGAAAAGCATGAGTCATTAAAAAATATGCAGTTATATCCAAGAAAATTTTGAGATAGAAAAAACACATGCCATTCCAGCTAATAAAACTGTACAAATAAGCTGTATTAATTAAGTCATAGAAACAATATATAATTGATATCGGAATAAACAAATGGATCAATGAAACAATGAAAAATTAAAAACAATTATATATGTGATATAGTTGTGGTAAAAATGTGATTGTATATCAAAGGAAAAATATATTGAATGGCATTGGCATAATTAAGTCTTTATATGTGAAGATAAACATTTACACTCTTTCCTTATACTTTACACAAATAAATTATAAATGGACCACATAACTAAAAATAATAAACATAAGCAAATGAGAAAATATGGAAGATTGTTTTAGTAAATGTGTGGTGAGAAGGTTTTCCTATATAAGACATGAAATCCAGAATCCATAAATCTAAAGGCCAGTATATTTATTATATATTATATTTATATAATATTTATACTTATATTTAAATACATTGTTATAGTTATATATAATTATTTAATTATAAAAAATCAGCATAGTGAAACATACCAAAAAGAAAAACATACTGTGAGAAAAAATGGCAGAGTATATAATAATCAAATTAATATCTAGAATATATAGAGGACTCAAAATCAATTGAGCAAAAAAGAAAATTACAAACAAGAAACTTACATAAGGAAATATATAGCCAATTGTGTTTAAACAAAGATGTTTACCTTCTCTAGTAGGGGAATAATTTGTTATTATTTTTTGCCTCTCAATATTAGTTTTCTATTGCTTCCATAATAAATTACCAAAACCTCAATGGCTTAACACAACACAAATTCTTATCTTCTAGTTCTGGTAGTCAGAAGAAGTCTGACACAAGTCCCACTGGGCCAAAATCAGCCTGTGTTCCTTTCTGGAAGCTATAGAGTATAATCTGTTTTCTTGCACTTTCTAGCTTGTGTCTTCCTGATATGCCTCTGTGATTCAGCTTATGTTACTGTAGGTTTCATCTCATCTGAGGTCCAACCAGGAGGGGGGTTAGGGATAGGTACATCATATCAATATGTCAGCATCTTATAACTGTATGTGTGATTGTCTCAAAATACAAAGACTTTCTATTACTTAAAATACTGATAGTTTTAGAATTCTAACTTACATTATAATGAAATGCTGTCTTAATGGATTTTCTCTGTTTTTGTGTGTGACTCATTTTTTTTAACTTGTGTACAGTCTTTTCATTGAGAAGATAATCTTGCAGTTCTCTAATACCCATTGCTCTACATTTAGTGCTAGAACTATATTAGGATTCAATATAATTTAATAACAACAACTACAGAATCTTGAAGTTGGAATTAGTCTTAGATATTGTTAGCCCAATTTACTCATTAGGGAGCTATTTGCATTTTGTGTGGGACAATCTTTTTTTGTTCAGGAATTTTCCACATATATTAATACATTTAACACACTCTTTAATTTCCTTCATTAGAATAGCCAAAAAAACCCAGAGATATTTATAAATTTATCTTTCCAAATGGATAGTTGGGAAGATAGGCTGAAGAACATAAAGTAGCCAAAATCAAATTTATGATGAGTGTAGAGAAATAATAAAAACCAGTATTAGACTTCCTCCCTCTCCTGTTTCCTTTCTATAATTTTGTTTCATAAACTCATTTTCAAAATGCAACCTTTATATAGTCAACTAAACTTTGTGTCTATTTTCAATATAATTGAGTGAACAAGTCAATATTCCATGAGCTCTTGATTTCTTTATTTTACATATGTATTTTTTTTTAACATTTATTTATTTTTGAGACAGAGAGAGACAGAGCATGAATGGGGGAGGGGCAGAGAGAGAGGGAGACGCAGAATCGGAAGCAGGCTCCAGGGTCTGGGCCTTCAGCCCAGAGCCTGACGTGGGGCTCGAACTCACGGACCACAAGATTGTGACCCGAGCTGAAGCCGGACGCTCAACCAACTGAGCCACCCAGGCGCCCCTGTATTTTAAAATTATAGTACATATATGGAACAGTTTTAAAAATTAGTCTTAAAACTATTAGTATAATAGTTTTAAAAATTAGTCTAAAAATCATGTTTCACTCTACCTTAACAATTACTGTTTTATTGATAGATCAGTACTGTTTTATTGATAGATGTATTGACAAATCTGTTTAATTGTGATATAATAGCAAGAATTTGATATGAGTTAAAATGGATTGCTTGTCATTTGATGAGATAATTACTGTGAAAATTACTGTTTACCAAAAAATTATCATCCAAAGGAAAAAATACAATAGTTGTTTTGCAGTGACACAAAGTATATATACACTTAAATTTGAACCAACAAAACATGTTTCTCGCCAACATAATACCAACTTTCTAGATTTTTTTCCATATTTGTGTGAAAGAGAGGATAGCACATAACATATACAAAATAGAAATTAAAAATCCAAAAATATTTGCGTTATATAAATAAGGAATTTGTGGTCCAAGAAAAAAAAGAGAGAACTTGATGGGAAGCTGAAAGAACACAAATTAGTGATGTAAAGCAAAACAGAAGATTATGAGAGTCCTGGGGATATGAAAAGAGAAGTTTGTATCAACCTCTGTGTGTGTGGGCGGGGGGGGGGGGGGGGGGGAGGGACTCCTTCTATAGGTGATGTCAGAAAGTCTTTCAGCATTGTATACTTCAGTTTAAGTATAATTTAGAAAGAAAGAGCTCTGTATCGTGTATGAATTGGAGGAACCAAGATCTGAGCCACTTATGGTGAAGAGGAAATACAGTGCTTAGCTGCAGCTGATCCAAAAAGATTTCCTCATAGCTATAAAATATTGATGTCCATCAGATACTAATGATAGCATTCAAGAAGAAATCAGCTTTGCATCTCAAGGAATATCAAGACACATGTGTCTGTTACAAAACAGAAGCCAACAAATGCACAATAATCTCTAGAAACTTAGTGAGACAACACAGAAGCAAAGCCAGTCTACAGAGATCCTTTCAACAAACCAGGAGCAGAATGAAGGGGCTACAATTGCTGGTTAGGTAAAAGAGTTACATAGACCAAGTAATTGTCAGTGTCTATATGCAGTCTAACCACTTAATGATTAATATCAGTATATTTTATTTACTACGAATTAAACTTCTCAATACAATTTCTTATAAGAGTGCCTTTCTAGTATTTTAGCTCTTGCTAGAAAGTGCTGGGAAAGAGGAAATATGCCTTCTGGCAAAAGTCCATAAGAATAATTACCCAAAGAAATGCATGCCATAAATACAACTAATTGGGGTGTTATTTGCATAGGTGAAAACAAAACTCCTATTTGGTTTTTGTTCAATTTTTATTCAAAAGTTACTGCACCACAGATTTGTGTTTGAGGTGGGTTTTCTCTAAGCAGCTGCTTTTATTTAAAGTTAAGACAAGAATATACACTAAATAAGTCAGCAAAAATGAACACTCGTTCCAAAATGGTGGCCCATAAAAATACTTAAGGCTCAACTAAATTCCTTTCTTCTCAGAACCTCCCATCACCCAGCCCCATCAGGTACACTCTCCTGTTCTTGAGAATTCAGTACAAATAGTAGTAGTAGTAGTAGTAGTAGTAGTAGTAGTAACAATAGTAATGTCCTTGTCCCGTACTGTGTCTCCACTAGCTATAGTCACCCAATGGACTTCCTATGGCTCATGAACCCCTCATTATAGCAAAGCAGGAAGCTCAATGGATACTGTCTATCCATTTCCCTGTAGAACAGATACATATTAAGAAAAGGAATTTATTTCCCCATTTTTTAAAGTATACAATGTCATCAAAAAAACATGAGATGATTGAAAATGTAGTAGGTAAGTCCTGGTGCTGACAGGACTTATTACCGTCCTGCTGCACTGTAAGGCCCCTTTTTTAGGCTGCATGCTGAAGTCCCTCCCATGGTAGTGTTTTCTGTAGCTATTATCAAAGAAATAATAAGTATGGGTTGGTTATTTACCATACAACAGGCATTCTGAAATATAAACTTATTTAATCATTAAAATGAACTTTGTATATCTTATCCCTTTCTTAAAAGTGAAAAAACTAAAGTTAAGCAATATAAATCACTTGCTAAAAGTTGCAAAGCTACACAGAATTATGAAGGGAAAGACAGTAGCCTTGAACTCAGGTCTTATGACTCAAAGTCAGAACCAAGGCTTTGTCCTCAAAGTGGGGTTAATATTTACTCTGTGCTCTCTCAGTGCCTTGTTTCCTAGTGAATAATAAAGGCATACTAATAGTAGGTAATAAGAGTACCTACATCACAGTATTGGTGAGATGATTAGATGCTATGTTCAAATGCACAAATTATTTTATATACTTAATATTTTAATACTTAAATAGTAAGTATTTATAATTACAATTTGAAACTATCTTTTCCTCTGTTCTTCCTTTTAATCTAATAATCCTACTTTATGCCAAGAACTGTTCAAGATGATTTGTACCTAAATTTTACCTGTAAGACATACACAGACCTTGGAGAAGTATCTATGAAATAAAAATTATTGAAAATTTATATGCTGCCATGGAGACAGGAATATGCAGAGCTTGATGAAAAGTAAGTGAATGTGAAGTCTCAAATTCTGTCTGGGAAAGAGGATGGATTAAACAGGGCTTTATAAGGAACTTTGGCTTTCACTGGAAATAGACTTTTTCCCCTAGTACTTTATTGATACTACTCTCCTTTCTTTTCGTATATATTATTTCTAATGGGAAATCTGCTATAATTCCTAACTTTGTGCCTTTCTGCATAGTTGTATTTTTTCTTTGGGTGTTTTTAAGGTACCTTTTTTTCTTTCTTTTTCTTTATCACTTCTTCTAAGCAATTTGATTATTATGTGTCTTGCTGTGATTGTCTTCCATTTCCTTCTGCTTGGGGATCACTGAATTTCTTGAATCTATAAATTTATAGTTTTCATCAAATTTGGAAAAAAATTACCTCTTTATCCTAAATTTTTGTTATTGTTGTTCTTTACCATTCTCCTTTGGAAACTCCACATACACATATACAGGCCACCTGATGCTGTTGCATTATTTATTGACACATTGGGGGTTTTACTCATGGTGGTGGTTTTGCATAGTTTTTACTTCCATGCCTTCAAGGTCAATATTGTTTTCTTTCGCAAACTTTAATCTTTTATTAATGAAATTCAGTGTATTTTTATAAACTTAGACATGTAGTTTTTGCTCTCTAGAAGTTAATTTGGATCTGCACTCTTCTCTGACTCTACTTAATATGCTCAACCTTTTCTTTCTTGAGTATGTGGAGTATAGTTATGATAATTTTTAATACGCTTGTCTATTGACTTTACTATCTATGATATTTCTGGACTTATTTCTAGTGACTGATATTTTACCTCATTATGTGTCATATTTTCCTGCTTCTTGCATATCTGGTGATTTCTGACAAGATGCCAGACATTATGATTTTATCTTGTTGGGCTCTGGATATTTTTGTGTTTTGGATGTAATTATGTTACTTAGAAATGGTTTGATCATTTATGGCTTGTTTTGTGCTTTGTGAGGCTGATCCAGAACAGTGTTTCATCTAGGGCTAATATTTTTTTTTCCCAGCAACCAATACTTTTTTGAGTACTGTACATGAATTGAGTAATATTCCATGAATTATGAAGTTTTTCTACTCTGGCTTGTGGAAACAAAATTACTGTTTTTTAAAAAAAATATTCATGTATTTGTTTTGAGAGAGAGAGAATGAGCTGGGGGAGGGGCAGAGAAAGAGAAGGAAAGAGAGAGAATCTCAAGCAGGTTCCATGCTCAGGACAGAGCCCGTCACAGGGCTTGATCTCAGGAACTGTGAGATCATGACCTGAGCCAAAATCAAGATTCAGATACTTAACTGACTGAGCCTCCTAGCACCCCACAATTACTGATTTTATGGAAACTCAAGAGATCTTTTCTGTTTCTTTTGAGTGTCCCTCCCTTCCTGGGTGTGAAGTAGTTTTCATATGCAAATACACTAATCAGTACTCAGTTGAAAACTAAAGGGAAGCCTCTGTAGATACCCAAAATTCTCTCTCTGCAGCTTTTTTTCTGACACTTCCCTCTAAACCTAGGCTACCTTACCCTATCTTAATTTTTCCATCTGTCACCTTGGTACAGGGCAATTGCTATGCTCCACCTGTGTACCCTCTCTATGTGCTGCAGCCAGGAAACTCTCAATAGACTGTAGGATAGGGCAAATAATCTTTATTTTTCTTTTCTCAGAAATCTCTGTCAGTTGCTACAGGATATCTAATGTCTAAAACAAAATTGTTTCATAGATTTTTTTCTTGCTTGTTAGTTTCATCATTTAAGAGAATATATCTGCTCCCTATTGCTCCATATGACAAAGTAGAAGCTCCTGAGTATATTCATATTAAGATGCCTATTAGACATCCAAGCAAAGATAACCATGGAGATATTTGAATCTGGAGTTCAGGGTGGTTATTGATGAGATCATATCAAGAATGAGTATGAATAGGGGAAAGAGATACAAGAACTGGGTACTGGGTCACTATAGAACTTACAGGCAGGGTGCTAAAGAGCAGCTTATAAGAGAAAGAAAAGTAGGAGCTATAAAGTAATAGAAAAATAGGCACATATAAGGTCTTTTGAGTCAAGACAAGAAAATACTTTAAGGAGGAGAGCAATATCAAATGATCCAGAAAGTACAAGTATGATGTAAACCAAATAAGTTACTATGGACTGAACAACATGGAGGCAGTTTCTGTAGGGTATGAAGTGGAAGAAATTTGGTTGGAGCAATCCCAAGAGATAAATGAGAGAGAACCAGTATACAGAACTCTTTCAGGAGGTTTTGATGTAAAGAAAAGGTAAGACAAGGAAAAGTAGCCAGCAAGGGAGGTAGGGTCAAAAGAGTTTTTATTTTTTAAGATGGGAGAAATAACAGCATGACTATTTTGTGATGGTAATGATTCATTAGAGAAAGAAAAAATGTTACTATTTGAAAGATGTGGAGAGGGTATGGAAGCAGTCTCTTCTAGTAGGTCAGAAATGGTGAACACTAATGCACAAATCAAAAGTTGGTCTTAGCTAGATGAGTGGATATTTTATCATTCAGTGAAATATAGTTATCAATTTTTATTGACAATAGCAGAAGAACTCTCGTAGGTTTGAGAGATGTGTTAGTATGAAGTATCTGGCTCAAGGAGTGGAGAAAAAAAAGGCCAGGGAATTATGGTCTGATTACTGGGCAACATTAATATCCCCTAAGTTTAGTGATTATGAACATTAAATGAGAACAGCCACATGGTTGTCCATCTTTCTCCACACCCATTTAGCTATGGAGCTACATGCTTATAGAATGGATTTAACCATGGTTATAGTGTTGCCAGAGTGATACAATGAAATAAAAACATGAAAAATACTTGAGAGAATAGCAAAAGAAGATTCATAAGGATTGACTGTAGAGGATAAGCTGGATAAGGAAGTAAGGAAGGACATGAGAAAAGTGAGATATATTGAAAATCATAATATGTTAACAAATATACATAATACAGGGATTCTATGTGCCTCATGTATGTTAACTTTCACTTAGTATAAGAATCAATGGAAGGCAGAAATAGCCTGGTAAAGAATTGTTAGAATTGGGCTCACTAAAGAGAATGAGTTGAAAGACAGCAGGGGACAGCAGAAAAGCCTGACTGTTTAGTCTGCTGGTCATTAGGTCTTCAAGCTTTAGCATTAGAATTACTTGTACGAGTTGATAAAGCTCAGATTTCTAGACCTCCATCCCAGAGTTTCTGATTCAATAAGTCTAGCAAATTCTTAAGTGAAGCTTAATGGGTGCTGGTCCAGGCATCACAGTTTGGGAACCACTGTTCTATACCTATCATAGCTCAACATTCCACTTTACTGCCACTTGAGAAAGCAGGGGAAAAATTAACTCATATTGGAATGTGAGTAGTTGAACACAACTGAAAATATTGGTTTTCAAATAATAAATATACACATGTTTGTGTATGTATTATATATTGCACCAAGGATTCCTGTCGTCATAATTCTGTAATAAAAAAGACAATGGAATTTAAGTTGAGTTTTAGGTACCCTTAAAAAATTAAATGTCAAGCCTGGTACTCAACTACAGATCATGAAGTCATCTGTCTGTGCAAATAATTTTAAGAAAAATTTCCTTTGATGATAAAAATCTATTTTAGCTGTTAATTGGTATCTGTTTTCCTACTATATGGATTAATTTATTTACTTGATTTTTTAAAATTTCTCTTAACATATATATCTGGAAGTTTTTGTCAGTCACTGGCACCTTATTTCCAATTGGGAGTCTGAAAAAAAATACTTGCTAAGTATTCAACTAAGTTAATCACCAGAAAATAGAAGAGTGCACAGTGACCTAAGCAGCTAAAGAAGGGACATGAGTAAGAATGGGAATTACATTTTTAGGAATGGGCAATGGTACAAACTGGGGATCTTCAGGCACTTGCTCATAATTTTATTGCTGGAGCTACATGATATATCATCTAGGTCTGCATCTATTCAATTCAGTCAAGCAGGGTGTGTAATATGGAGCTAGACACAAAATAGGACTTCCATAATTATGAGACTGCTGTCTCTCCAGTGGACTAATAAATGGGTAGGAAACTATGGCCCCTGAGCCAAATCTGGCCACTACTATTATAAAGTTTCATTTGAACCCAGCCATACCCATTAATTCCCCTTTTTATTATGGCTACCTTCCTGCTACAGTAGCAAAATTGAATACTTGAGTTAGTATGTCCCACAAAGCCTAAAATATTTACTGACACTTTACAGAAAAAGTTTGCTGCCTCTGGACAAGATTATGGACAGCATGAGCCAGGTGTTTTGGATTCCTGTGTTCTTTGCATGTCAGAAACTAATCATTCTTAATCTAATATTTAAATCAATCCAAAAGCCAATAAAGCCAAGAAAATGCAATATAAGGGCATCTGATGTACCTTTTCATACTATTGCATCTCATAATCAAATTAATGCAGCCTCTTAGGGTATGTATCCTAGATGGTATGTGTATGTTACTTTCCCACCACTCTGTACAACAAGTTTTTATTTTAGGTAGCATATTATAATTTCTCACAAATCCAGCAATAAAATAGGGATATTTTCTCTCTCTCATATCTTTCTCTCTTGAAAAGTTGGATATAAACAGTGATAATCTCATTGTTATCTTTAGATGTGGCAGTGACACTTTTAATTTTCCATCTATACATCCCAATTTCCTACTTATTGATGATGGGATATTATAGCATGGATGAAAAAGGAGTAAATCTTTATTGGCTTCCTATTGCAGGCCAGATACTGAATTAGTTAATTTATAAACACTATGTAACTTGATTCACTGAATAATCTTATGAGGCCATTTCTTTCTTTTTTAATGTTTATTTATTTTGAGAAAGAGAGAAAGAGAGAGAGAGAGACGGAGAGCAAGGGAGGGTCAGAGAAAGAGGGAGATAGAGAATCCCAAGCAGGCTCTGTGCTTTCAGTAAAGAGCCTGACATGGGTCTCAATCCCATGAACTATGAGATCATGACCTAAGCCAAAATCAAGAGTCAGATGCTTAACCAACTGAGCCACCCTAGGCGCCCACCTTTCTTAATGTTTATTTATTTATTTTGAGAGAGAGAGGGAGCAGGGGAAGAACTATGAGGCCATTTCTTTCTCTCTCTTTCAGTATCAATTTCTTGAGGCTTTAAGACAGGTTAAGATCTAAGTAAACCAGATCCATGAGACACAAAGCCCATGTTTTCTTCATGGTGTATATTAACATACTTTGTACTAACCTTGAGTTAAAAGTATATCTGCTATGGGAAGAAAACTGAAGATTCTTATTTTTGTTTTTCACAATCTCAAAGGTTAGGAGTCATCTATAATACATGATCATACATAATACATGATAATAATAGTGGGGTGCCTGGGTGACTCAGTCAGTTAAGTGTTTGATTTCAGCCAAAATCATGATCTTGCGGTTTGTGGAATTGAGCCACTGCAGGGGGATCTGCTGTCAGCACAGATCCTGCTTGAGATTCTCTCTCTTCCTCTCTCTCTGCCCCTCCCCTACTTGTGCATGCTTTCTCTGTCTCAAAATAAATAAATCAACATTAAAACAAAATAAAACCCTAATAGCAATTTGAGACATCATCAGAAGGCCCCATGATCAAAAGTAAGTCAAGTATTCATTTGTTGTTTATTCAATCATAAAAATATTAGAGAGCTCTTAGTTTGAGCCAAGCCAGTTCTAAATGTTCAGAATTCAGTTTTGAACTTGCCTTTGTTATGGAATGAATATTTGTGCCCACTCCCAAATTCATGTTGATGCCCTAATCCCCAATCTGTAGTTAGGGCCTTTGGGAGGTAGTTAGAATTAGAAATTGAATTAGGCCATGTAGGTGGAGCCTCCGTGATGGGACTAGTGTCTTTATAAAGGGATGACAAGCTGGGCTAGATCTCTTTACAGCGTGAGAACAAAGCAAGAAGATGGTTGTCTACAATGCAAGAGTAGCACTTTCACTAGAAACCAAATATGCCAGTACCCTGATCTCAGACATTCCAGACTGCAGGACTATGAGAAATAAATTTCTGTAGTCTAACCACCCCCACAACCCATGGTGTCTTGTTATAGTAGCCCAAACTAAGACAAACCTTATCCCTATCCTTATGAAATTTTTGTAGTAAAGATCTGAGATTCTGTAAAGGCCTGTATGTCCTTTAATATTTACGTCAATTTGTGGGTTATAAAGTCCTCTTTCATGCTTATCTCATATGTGTGAAGTAGGTCTTGTTATTTCAAACATCTAAAATCGTATGTTGAGGGGCGCCTGGGTGGCGCAGTCGGTTAAGCGTCCGACTTCAGCCAGGTCACGATCTCGCGGTCCGTGAGTTCGAGCCCCGCGTCGGCTCTGGGCTGATGGCTCAGAGCCTGGAGCCTGCTTCCGATTCTGTGTCTCCCTCTCTCTCTGCCCCTCCCCCGTTCATGCTCTGTCTCTCTCTGTCCCAAAAATAAATAAACGTTGAAAAAAAAAATTAAAAAAATAAATAAATAAAATAAAATAGTATGTTGAGCCTTATATGTAACAGATCTGAGAAGCATATCCATAGCTAATATACAGAAGTGTTGGGATTAAAAACCTGAGTCTCAGACTCCAGAGCCAATATTCCATTCACTATACTGCAACAAACTCTTTTTAAAATGAAAATAATCTTACAGCTCACACTAAGCTATATATTAGATATTACTAGAAGTTATTCTAATAATAGATACATTTTGGTCTTAAAGGAATTCTCTATTTTAATCCAAATCCAAAGGGCAGAATTCTAGTACTAGAAAAGCTCCTAGAGATTAATTCACCCTAAATTACTCATTTTACAGATGAGGAACAGAAACCTAGAAAATTACAAGGATTACAGCCCATGAGAAAAAGAGGCAGTGAGCTTCCTAATTGCAGTTCAGCCTTCTTCCCAGTACCCTATGAAAACTTTTTCCTAGCATTAGTATTCCTACTATTATATTCTGCCTTACTGTGTTTAATGGGGTTGTGTAATCAACTTTTATATACTAATAATCCAGATCCGTTTGCCTGGATGACAAATTTTGTCCTCATTTTTTCTTTTATTCATCAAAATGCCAAAGAAAGCCCATACTGAACTGTTACATATCCTAAAATGTTATTGCTCACATTTATGTTCTCTTGTTCCAGGAGGGAAAAAACGCTATTAAATTATAACGAATCTGTTTGTAATATATTCCAAAGCTTTGCAATAGCCTGAAATGTGAGCTTGATGATAGGCATCTCCAAATAAACTCACATCATTTCCTCTGTTCTCTGCCTATTTGGACAGTTGGTCGATGTCTTCACTCATCTGTAAATACTATGTGGTCTGTGTTATACAGCATAGTTTGTTTCAAAATCTACAAGGGCACAAATCAATAACACTGCCTACCATTTTTAATGCAGGATTTGAAAGGTACTGAAGAGTTTGGGCAAATTTGCTTTATTATAGTCATAATTTGGTATATGTGTATTGTGTATTTATTTACATACATGTTGTCATTCTCCCTTTTCATATTCTTATGGCCAGTAATAAACATTTCAGAAATATTACCATTCTTATTCATTTTTATTACACTAGTTAAGGAAAATATTTATATTTTTGTCACTGTAGAAAAGTCTCAACCCCAATTTCACTGTAGAGGCCAAAATGAATAGCTAGAGACTTTCTTAAATAAGACCTTCAAAGTCAGATGTTATGTATTCAAATTTCAGCTTAATCACTTATATTATTTGACTTTGGACATGTAACAGCCTTTCTGTACCTCAGTTTCATCATTTGACAAAAATGGAGCTAATAATATTACTTCTTAGGATAGTTTGCAAAGGTTAAATGAGATAACCTATAAACACTTCTTGGCTCCACTCCTGGTACACAGCAAGCATTCAGTATACATTAACTATAATCATGATAATGATAACATTACGCATGACGATGGTGAGGATTATGATTTAATTTCTCAGATTACAAATGTCCAAGGCAACAACAAATTACTCAGAATAGTATCCATAGCACATATTTAAGTGTCCTATGTCAGGGAACTCAGGTAGATTTCCAGTGACCATATAAGATCATTAACTATGAACACATCATGCTATGAACACACATGCCAAGAGCAGCATTACTAGTAGAGGAATCAAAGAATCCGTAATTAATACGACGTATTTGGAAAACTCACCATAGGTGTGTATTTGTGAATGTATGCCATATATAAAATTATATAGATCCATCCCTTTCCTGATAGGCAGGCCAAGTGGGGAATATGCCAAGGAAGAGGTCCTGAATTATAGGAGAAAGAATACCAGATAATGTCCAAGGAGGAAGATGGGGGTGGGGGCAGGCAGCTAAAATAACACTGTGCACAGCAAGCTATCTAAGGTATGGGCATGACAATGACTACGGAACCCTGGTGGTGAGTAAATCACGGCAGGTTAGAGTGAGAAACAGAAGATGAGTGAGTTGTGATCTGGCTCAGTTCTAGAGAACTCCACTTGAAAGGGTTCCCTGCTTGCCTTTTACAAGGGCCACAGTAGGAATAACATGCAATGGGCAGAGTATGGATTGTCAGCTGAGGTCTGTATACATCCAAATGGATGTATCTAAGACACAGAGCTTGTTAGTTGCTAATCTGGTTTTAAAATCCATTGATGCTCACTCATAATTCTGAACTTGTTCCACTAGATCACATGAGAAATGCTGAATCAGACAAAGTCACTTATGCTAGAAGTACTTTCATAAAGATATGTTCATTTACTAACATGATTCCCATAGATCTGATGATCCTCGACTCTTTTAGCAAATTGTGCAAGTTAGATTAAAATTGTATTATATAGAAATTTAAAAAATTATCAGTTTCCACTAAATATAAAAGAGACATTAATATATATCTATGCTAGTCTTTTAGAGGTACAGATATACTTGAATACTTCTTTGGACTCATGCGTTTTTCTAATCTATTGGTTTCAATTTTAAAAACTTCTTTGCCTATAAATGTATCTAATGGCCATATTAATACCCACTGCATAACCCATTATGAGTCAGAACACATCAAGCTTCTCAAAGACCCTTCCGTGGCTTCTTAAGTAAAAATCAATGTCTTTAGAAGGGCTATAATCCGGTCCATGAGCTGATTCATAGTCTATGGTCTCTCTTGTTCATGGTGTTCCAATGATTCTAGTCCCCTTGATTGTTGCTACTGAGGTGCCTTGTACTTGTTCTTTCCCTGCCTATCATTCTCTTCCTGACCCCAGATATCCACATGGATGACTCCCTCACTTCCTGTAGGTCTTTACTCAGAAGTCACCTTCTCAATGAAAGTTCCAATGGGCCCTCAAACATACATTTCAGTGTACCAGACAATTCATATTTTCTCTCCCTGCCTTAAGTTTTTTCCTTTGTTCTTAACCATTTATAATGTGATATATTTCACTTATTTGTTTTATTTATTGTTTTTTTCCTCCTACAAGAATATAAATTCCATGAGAGCAGTCTGTTTTCTTTTGTTTTGTTTTGTTCAATGCTAAATCTTCAAATACCAGAACATTACCTACATTTAATGAGGCAATAAAATAACATATAAAATACAAACAAACTAATATGTGAGTGAATTCTTGTTCCTTTAAAATTAAATTTAAAATTGTGTGAATTCCCCACTAGAGAAATAATACAAAATTACTTTCAAACTATATAATATAGAGTTCTATAATATAATATAGAATTCTCTGACATTGAATTCCTTCAAACTGGCCTTTTATACTTAGTCAACTTAATTTCTGTCAGTCAGTATCAGTGCAAACATTTCTCTCTACAAAATTCTCTCTTTGGTAGCGGTTAGAAGAATCTTCACATTTTTTACATCCATACATAATTTTCACTTTTGAAAGTCCACTCTTCCTCCTCTTCTCCATTCCAAATCCTGCCTCCTTGAAAGTACAGTACAAGTTCCTTCTTTTCTAAGAATAACTCTCCTATACCAACTAGCTAAATTACTCTTTGATAATCTCACTTTATTCACCTGAGATATTTCTTGTAGCACTGTCTTTTTCTGGATTTATGACATTTTGTTCATATATTTAAAACACTATTATTTATCTCTCATCTTAGTTCTCTTTTGAAATCTCAGTATTGTACAGTTGTGTGAAACCCTCTTCAGTGCCTAACATGGTGTCTTATTTATGACATGCTCAGAAAATATCTGTTGGTAGGTTTTTTCTCATGGTTATAATAATGCAGTGGTCTGGTTTAAAAGAACATTTAAAATCAATAGGATAAGTAAATTGGTGGAATAGTCAGACTAATCAGAAGTTACAGTCTCTGCCAACAAACCTGTCTCTGAAAAATAATTATCCAGTTTTTCTTCAATTCCATTAGAGCATTTCTAAAGGATAAGTGAGTAGGCATGCTCTGAATGTCCTGGAATACGAAGTGGGAAGTTTTACCATTGAGTCATAAAGGCAAACTTTTATTTTCTCCCAATTTCCATAGCTAAACTAAATCTAATTCCAGTGTTTCATGAATAAGAGAAGCAGGCAAAATTATTGGGAAGAATCTACTCTATTGCTTGTATATCAGCCTTTTAAAGGATACTTTAGTCCAGAGTCAGGAAGGTATATAATCCTTTAGAAAAGCAATGTAACAAACTCACCAATAAGACCACATACAATTGGGTACTCACTCTCCTGAGCTGTTTATCTCAATTTTACATCTTGCTTGTCATTTTGAAAGGCATTTTTCTCTTAAAATCCTATCTGTTTCTGAAGACAGGAAAGCTATATCCTAATATGGCGACAATTGCTGTAAATTTTTGTTATTTACTGAAATCATACTATTGTGTCTATTGTTCCTACTTCATTTTCAAGAATAAATTGCTTGAAGTGTGGGTTAGTACATAAATATCCCACTCAAATTAAATGGTTGTCAAAAATGTTTTGGGGAAATTGCACTGAAGAATAAACCAAAACTGCGCGATTTATCATCAAGCCTGCTCAAGTGTAGCAGTACATCAAAAGTCAGAGAGGAGGAGCCCTTCCCCAACCGCTTTCTCAGTGAGTATGCCTTTGCGCTCCCATGTATACCTTGTGGAAAAGGAGTGGTAGGGCAGCAGTTAATGACTATTTAAAAGTGAAGTAATTTAATCTGAAGGAGGAAAAATTTCCATGGCAGTGAGTGTGCTCTGGAGCTTAAGAAAAAGGAATTGCCATTGACCTTGTTGGTTTAATTAAGTGATTCCCAATTAAGAGACTAACAGAATGTTGGCAGCTAATGACATTCAAACTAATATTGGCTTCAAAGGGCATCCTAAAATTCTTGATGATGATGATGATGATGATGCCAACAATGCTGTATTACTATCTACTATGAAGCAGTGCGTTAAAAGGACAGAGCATTCTAAAATATATACCTTTGATATAGTATTGGAGGAAAAGCAGCAGACATATATTTTGTGGAAGGCTATATGTCTATTAGGGGAGGGACATGATAAATAGAGAAACAGAAAGAGAAAACTTGAAAGTAACCTGTCTTCTATTAAAAAAAGAAGAACAAACAGCAACAACAGTAATAAAACTGAAACCCTTATAGATTAAATATCTTATATAGTTGTTTATTACTTGGCCCAAAAAATATTTATTTTGTGCCTATTTGGTCAGCCAGTGGAGAGAAAGAAGTAAATTGTGTTTATCCATGTTTCTTTTTGCTTCCTTCCCAGCTAAGACTTGCCCAAATTATTTCCTAGAGTAGAGATATCTAAAGATCAAGCCAGGCAAATCCAAAAATGATCAGTGTCAAAATAAATTCTAGAGGATTTATAACAGTCTGTTCTCCAAAGATATTGGCTTCACATAAGCTACTGGGCAAACCCCCATTGTTTCCTCATGGTAATTCATTTTCATGCACATGTGGCCTCAGGTCACTGTCTATGTGGTATGGTCCACAGACCCCAAGAGAGCTTGCGCCTAGATATCTTTCTGAAAGTTAAAGTTTTCCAAAGCTCTGTTGCAGCATTTATATTTTCTGAAAAGCATTACACTTTCTTCTAGGCATTTTTAACTAGGATTTTAAAATATATAAATATATTTTATATATATAGCAATATATATACATGTATATATAGATATACATATACATATACCTATATATCTATATGTATATGTATATCTATATCATCTATATCTATCTATCTATCTATCTATCTATCTATCTATCTATCTACACATGTATATATACAACCTATATATGTATATCTATATAGATATATATCAATAGGGTTTTGAGATTTAGACCAAACTATTTATCATTTCTGCATTCCCCGAAGATTTTTCAAGTGGTCTTCTCCAAATCTAGCTAGGATTTCTGGTCGAGCAGGAGGCATTTCATTTTAACTACCATAGCTTTAGCTTCCTATTGAGGATTCTAGACCCTTTGATGGAGAAGGACAATTGCTTCATTAAATATTTCAGGAAATCAGATATGCACCTGTCAATAAGAGATACCTGATAAGAAGAAGTAAGGGAAAGAGAGCTAAGAGAACTACCCAAAGCAGGGAGAATATTCCTTAGATCATCAGAAGCAATACATGAACCCTGTGTCCTGCAGGCAGATAGAACCACATTGACAGAGAATAAGGGACATTGGTGCAGGAGATAGAGAGACACAGATGAATAACCAAGATGCTAATCCTTAGCATCCCAGTGTTTACATCCACACCATATGCTGTAATAATTTCCTGCACGTTAGTTTCAACATTTCAGCCATATGCTTTTTAAAGACAAGGACTGTGTCTTTTCCTTTATCTGTCTATCTTCCATGATAAAAGAAATACATATATAGTGTTATTCAATAACTATGGATGAATAAAATAAATTTATTAACAAAATTATAAAAAAATTGTGTATCTATTGCACAAAGTATTTCTCTCTTCCACAGACATGGCAGACATTGTCAAACACTCACAGTAAACTTCTGCTTGCAGCAGAGTCATGGTATAACCATCCTTCTCAACCTAGATGTTCCTGCTGATTAATCTACTTTCAATTAACCTATTTTCACCCTGATATGAAAGAGTTCTTCATAAAACATACACCGTAACTGGGGAGATCATCATATAGCCAGAAAATGACATTTTATGCACATAAAAGATTGAAAGGTCTGAACAGGATGAATTTGAAATTATCTACCCGCCCATCCTGCAACTCTCCCCTTACTGCCTATACCCTACATGAACAAGATAGTGGTAATACTGACTAACTCTTTTCACCTACCACCATATCCAGTGGTCCAAGTTTTGTCAAGTCTTCTACCTACACGACATTTTGGGAAACTTTTCTCCACTTATGATGTTATTTTTTAAATTCTGGCTCAAATAACTTTTCTCCTGAATTGCTTAAATTATCTCCTTTTGTCCCTAGTTAATTTCTTCCTCTAATTTATCTTATATATAGTTACCAGAGTGGTCTTTATGAAATTCGAATCTTATTAAATTACTACTATACTTAAAATACACAGTGAGTCCTCATACTTTCAGAATAGTATTAAAATAATTTCATGTAGAATATAAGGCCCTAGAGGAAGAGGCTGCTGTTGTAAAAATCACCTGTTCTTTACCCACCTACATTACAATTCTTTAAGGCAATTTTTAACTTTGTTACTCTTCTTGATACCTCTGTGAGTACTGTCGCTTCTACTTAAAATACTCTTACACTTTATTCATCTGATCCACTGACTCATTAATGTGTTTCAGATTTCTGGGGATTCTAAAGAGCTCTATTAGGAGCTCGAATGAACAAGTGGGAAAAAAGATACACAGGTAGGACTCATATATGACCCTATTAAATTATACTTCAACCAGTCAGTTAAACTGTTATCCATTTTCATATTGGGGTTCCATTGTAGGATTGTGTTTAAATAAAGAATTTTTTACTCTAAAAGCAAAGCAATGCCACTGAGTTTCCCTGACCCCTGTTAGATTTAGATTGCAGATTATCTTGGTTGGTCTACTTCCAGAATATAAAAAGGAGGACATCTAAATGGTTTTGAAAATTTTTAAATTCGTGTATTGGTGAACTTGGGAAACAGAGCAAAGAATCTCTCAGTAACATAATGTCCTATTTAAGTATGTTTTCTAAGCATTTATTGGAAAATATTTCTGTTATCATTCTCATTACAGTGGCACATTTTGACAATGAACTTTGAAACCCTAGGGAACCCATAGATGAGCTTTAGACATTCAGTGAAACACTAGATATGGTATGGAAAAAAATTTTATCCATTTTTGTAGGAAGAGGGTTTATAAGTTTATTGTAGTCTCAGAAAATCCAAGATGACAAAATGTTTAAGTATTTCTCCTTTATAAAGACAATTAAGACAAATATAATTGTAAGATGAAATATGTTTCTTTTTAAAAATATAAATTCAATATAATAAAAGGCAAGATAATATTACCCAAATAAAACATGTGAATACAAATTAATTGCCCCCAACATTTATAATTTCTTTTATCTAATAGTATCCAGTTTTAGCTCACCTAAAGAAGGATTTTGTTCTATAACCTAAAGGACATGAGCATATAGTCTATACTTATGTAAAGTAAGAGATCTTGTATATCTTTGTGATACCTTGTGTATCTTCAACAGATAGACAAGACTTAAGTGGTTAAATAGTATCAATAGAGGTCAGAGCCAAGGACTCGCTTTATCACTAGAGCAGATAAGAGAGTATCTGGACATATACAGAGTAAAAGATGCATTTTCTGATGATATTCCAAAGAATGGAGAGAATTTCTGTAAATTTATTTTAGATACTTTTCATTAAATGTATAACTGAACATGGAGTCACTTTTAACTAAAACACAACATTGTTGGTTTCATTTGAATGATATCAAAAACAATTTTTTTTTATTATGGTGAAGGTATTCTATCCTTGAGTCATTACCAACAATCTCTCTTGGAAGACTCTACATCTCCTTGAGGGGATAGCTTTCTGGGCAACACATTTTTGCCTCCATCTCCCAACTGAGTACTACTTGTGATGGGTTATATTTGATGACAACTTAAGTGGATCCTGCAAAGGGTCTATTATGTTCCCTTTCCAAAGAATTGGAGTACAGAAACCATAATAATAATCAATCTATCATAATTATGGGCTCTTGAAATGAAAAGTCAGGTTGGTGTGAGGTTAGGCATCAGGACTAGTAAACTAAGTCCATAAACAACTCTTGGGAAACAGAGAGACTATGAGAAAATATTTGAAAAATAAGCAGAAGTGCAAATGCAACTAAATAAGAGATAGAAGCAATGGTTTTTGTTACCGTTTACCATATCTAGATGCCTTGTGACACTTGATTATCCACAGGATTATCTGCTGTAGTCTTTAAATAAGCAGCTTCCTACTTGAGTCTTCTTGCATGTATTAAGTTCCTTGCAGTTAAAAACATCAGGACTTTTCATGCTCTCCTGGCCTTGAGTACTAAATTTCTATGTAATAAAAAAAATTACAGGGGCGCCTGGGTGGCTCAATCAGTTAAGTGTCCGACTTCAGTTCAGGTCATGATCTCATGGTTTGTGGGTTCGAGCTTGCTTTGGACTCTGTGCTGACAGCTCAGAGCCTAGAGCCTACTTTGGACTCTGTTTCTCCCTCTGTCTCTGCCCCTCCCTTGCTCGCACTCTGTCTCTCTGTCTCTCTCTCTCTCAAAAATAAATAAACATTAAAAAAATAATAAAAGCCTGAGAAGTCAGAGTCATGAAGAACTGGAGCAATAGCTAGAAGAAGAGGACAGAAAGGCACCCTTAATATAAAATACAAAACTATATACAAATATATATGTATCTGCATACACACACACACACACACACACACACACACACACACATATATCTACACACACACACACACACACACACACACACACAAATATGCTTAATTCTGGAATTTTAGGTCATATGAAGTAGTCCTGAGAATGCCTTTCACCCCTCTGTAAGCCAAACAGATCCTTAATTAATGGTATTACAATTCCTACTACCATTATTACTACTGTTACTACTACCCATACTACTGCTGTAATAAAATGAATCTCTTTTATCTCACAGCACTCTGCAATGTTTGAGTGATGTCTCATCCAGCTCCTCATGTGATTCCCTTGGAAATCCAGTGATGCCTGTATAGAAGACATTTTTATCCCTTTATACTGTCCAAGAGACTGAGCCTCACAATGTCAAACATTCTGACTCCAGATTAATTCTACCCTTACAGTTACATTACAGAAATAGTTGCATATCACTTTTCGGTTGAAATTAACATCCTGAAAACACACTGTTTTTAGTTCAAAGAGGTTCGGAGAAAAGGAAATCGTTGGAATCAGCAAAATCTATTCATTCCTAGAAGCCTCAAAACGCAGACCCTAGTGCTGTGGGAAAGAATGGTTAGATATAACAAACCATGTGCCTATTATCTATTTCAGCAGTGATCGTATACTGTATACCAGCCATATGCTCATCACTGTGCTAAGGTAATAAAAGGGAAGATAAACCAGCTTTCAAGGGATTTTCTATGGGAGAGCAACAAGTGAAAATGTGATCTGTATGGATTTGCAGAACTATGAATAAGAGAGAAAGTTATATGGGCTACAAAAGTCAGCAAAGAGTATTAACAAAGACACAGGATGATATACAACATGAAATACATCATAGGGCATGCATAGAAATAATTTTACTGTAAATATCAGAAATTTTTATTGATGTTGAAGAATATTATTTTAGAAATATGAATCCCAATTATTGAGTATAATATGGCTGGAAAGAAAGATTAGCAAAAACAAGAACAGAGAATAATTATCAAGAATAATTGAAGCAAAAAATTTATTTTAAAACAAAAATTTTTTAAATGTTTTAAATGTTTCTTTGAGACAGAGAGAGAGCATGAGCAGGGGAGGGGCAGAGAGAGAGGGAAGCACAGAATCTGAAACAGGCTCCAGGCTCTGAGCTGTCAGCACAGAGCCCGATGTGGGGTTCAAACTCATGGAGTGAGTGTGAGATCATGACCTGAGCTGAAGTCGGACGCTTAATCGACTGAGCCACCCAGGTGCCCCTGAAGCAAACAATTTAAATCTGTGTTGGAAAAGAATGGAAGTAAATAGAATAAATAAAGAGGGAAAAGCACTAAAATCATAGAACTTTCAAGTTAGACTTAATTTTTTTATTTTATATTTTAAATGTTTATTTTTTAGAGAGAGAGAGAGCATACGTGGGAGAGGGGCAGGCAGAGAGGGGGACAGAGGATCCAAAGTAGGCTCTGGACGGACAGCAGCGAGCCTGATGTGGGGCTCAAACTCATGAACTGCAAGATCATGACCTGAGCTGAAGTCAGACACTCAACTGACTGAACCACCCAGGTACCCCTCAAGTTAGACTTCAGAGCTCATGATATTAAAGCTCAATAATTTTACAGATAGAAATAGTACCCAATATCAGGTAATACGACAGAATTTAGAGTTGAGTTATTAGTATGTTACTCATTTCCCTCGTTAGAAATGTAGAAACTGAGGCCTTAAACTCTAAAGTTATTTTACACAATTTAGCAGTTTACCAACCATTTGGGGACCAGAACCCAGGTACAGTGAATCTTCTTCTGTTTAATCCCCTTTTAAAATGTATATTGATCTGCATACATCAGTGCTTTATTACAAAATATACATTTGAAAGTCATTGTGTTTTGCAAAAGTCAAATAGCATTTTTATGCCTTTCTCTAATCAACCCACTGGATGATTCAATGTATCCAATCTTTATTATAATAGAAATTTTGTTACCAGACAAGTAATATGTAGTAAATATATTTTTCTTTCCTTTTCTTTTTTTTAACATTTTGCTTACTGAGAAGTCATTCTTTCTCAGAAGATGCCCAGTGAAATTTGAATGCATGGATTTCCTTGACTTTGTAATATATGATATATATTATAATATATCTAATGGCAAATAACAGTGCTATTAAAAAGTGAATGGAACATGTGGAGTACCCACTTTCAAATATAGGATTTTAGAGCCCTGAAATATGAGCAGGAAACACCACAAATATATCTTTCACTCCAAATAAATAGAGAGGATTTCAGGGATAGAGCTTATGATGTATCGTTATGGGGACTGTTTAGAGGTTAACACAACAAGGGGTGTTTCAGTACTTAATGTGGCAAGATTAAGATTGTTAATGCAATATTTTTCATTTCTCAGTATATCATGAAGAGTTATACAGCCCTACTACAGTTGTTGCCTAAGGCAGCCTGAAAGAGAGACATCTCATCAGGCTGAAACCTTTCTATTGAGGTCACCATGTAAACAGTTAATGAAGCAGAAACTCTCTGGGGATTCATTGACTGAGCACATTTAGATGAGTTCTATAGAAATGTTCAATCGGTGGTAGGGGAATTACTTCAATGATGCTTTAACAGAAAAACTGTGGACATCCAACCCTCCCTGCATTCAATGGGGTGTTCATAATTAATTTTCTATTTTCTGAGCACATGTAACAGTTTGACTATAATTTTTTTTTTTTTATTATCAGCATTAACAGTTAAGCCAGAGGTCACACAACACATTAACTGCCCAGTCCAACTGAATAGAAGAGATCTGAGTTGTCAACTTCTTTTAGATTGGCTAGTCTCTTTCAGGGGAAGTAACCCCTGTATAATCCTGCCACGAACATGTGATGAACAATCATTGGTGTTTTATTTCCACTGTAACTACCATGATCATTCTTTCAAAGAATGTGCATTGGGTCCCTGCACCATTAGAAGTTCATTATACGTATGTAAATATCTCTTACTTAGCATTCAAAATGTGCCATGCACTATTGTAAATTATTCACAAATATTAACTCAGTTTAGTAAAATTTGTTTGTTACATACTCTTGAATCTCTTGTCACCAGAATATCTTGGTCCTCCTGAGATGCTCATATTTTCCTTGAGGATTTCAAGAACTAGCCAAGTTGTTTTCTTTCTCACCTCATCTACTGCCACATTTCTCTTTAATTTCAGTACACATGTTGATGATCCATCTGATAAACTGATAAAACCATTTTTCAGCTCCTTCAGATAAGATGGTCTTCAACTCTATCCATGAGTATAGCCATAATTGGATCTTACTTCAACTGGAAACATTTCTCCTTCGGAATTTTGAATACTCCCTTAAAGTGACAGCCTTCTCAAATTCACCTCTTCTCTTTTTCTGTCTCATGCACCGTGCTTATAATTTATCCAATCATGACCTCTTTCTGCTAATTTTTTCCCCTTTTATCTTAGTTGAGCTGCCTCCTTCTGGCTTCATTTGCTCCCCAGGACTACCAACTTTCTAAGAGCCACTGATCACATCTCAGGCTGAAAATACCTAGAATTTCATCATCTTTGTTGTCACTGGGTTGGGTTTCTAAAATAATAATTTTACACAGAAATTTGAACATGTACATAGCATGGTCATTGATTTAATACACGACTATCACTATCATAACAACTATACTACTTTTTCTACCCTACCGTCGCCCTCACCATTACTATTCACTTTGCTTTTATTACGTGTTACCCTCTATACTAACAGTTTTGATTCTCTTATCTCATTTAATTCTCACAACAACCCTGTAAATTTGATAATATAATAATATCCATTTTACAGATGAAAAAATGGAGGTTTAGAATATATAAATAACAAATATGCCCTCTTTCTTGTTGGGATACAATGAGAAGTCAGGATTCTGTAACCCACAAGAGGGACCTCACCAGAACCAGACTATGCTGGCATCTTGGACTTCCATTCTCCAGAATGTAAGAAATTAATTTCTTTTTTTTTATTTTTTTAATGTTTATTTTTGAGAGAGAGAGAGAGAGAGCACAAGCAGGGGAGGGGCAGAGAGAGGGAGACACAGAACCTGAAGCAGGTTCCAGGCTCTGCGGGGCTGGAACTCACAAACCATGAGACCATGACCTGAGCTGAAGTCAGATGCTCAACTGACTGAGCCACCCAGGCACTCCAAGAAATAAATTTCTTTTGTTTATAAGCCAGTATGTAAAAAATTACATAGTGTACCTTTTATTCATATTTCAAAGAGATTCTTTACTTGAGATTAGAGTGTGTGATGGGATGAATTTTAATTAGTATTTCTTTTGTTTTACAGATTATTAGAAAATCTATAAACAAGTTATTGATAAAAAAGTCAAATAAGAATATAGGATTAAAGGGGAGCCTGGGTGGCTCAGTTGTTTAAGCATCTGCCTTGGGCTTACTCAGGTCATGATCTCATAGTTTGTGGGTTTGAGCCTTGTGTCAGGCTCTGTGCTGATAGCTCAGAGTCTGGAGTCTTCTTTGGATTCTGTGCTTCTCTCTCTCTCTCTGCCCCTACCCTGCCCATGCTCTGTCTCTGTCTCTCTCTCTCTCTCAAAAATAAATAAACATTAAAAAAATTAAAAAAGAAGAATATAGGATTAAATAAAACCTTAAACTTTATGATTAATTTTTAACCAATAAGACTTGCTTGCTTGCTTGCTTGCTTTTTTTTTTGAGAGAGATAGAGAGATAGACAAGTCAGTGGGGGAGGGGTAGACATAGAGGGTGAGAGATAATATGAAGCAGACTCCATGCCTGTCATGGAGCTCAATGTCAGGATCCTGAGATCATGAGCTGAATTGAAATCAAGAGTCGATCGCCTAACCGACTGAGCCACCCAGGCTTGCCCCCTATCTAGCTGTTCTAAGATACATATAAACTATAAATTTTTACAAGGTCATAAAATATAGCAGGCTCAGCCTCTACTCTTGAGTAGTATGTACCTTACCTGGGTAGAACATGTAAGCATATAAGCACTCACATACACACACTGCAGATACTTTGAAGATACATACAACACAGTTTATAAATATAGTTGTCAGCAGGTCAAGGTGACTGGCAAAAAGACAATAAGCATCCATCTTTTTATTTTAGTATTTTTGAACCTCTTTTATTATTATTGTTATTGTTGTTGTTGTTGTTTTTATTCCCCCTTCCTAAGAAGTCTTTATACAATTTTTTTCTTCTTTTCTCCAACCATAAAATTTTAATACCAGAGATATGCAGTATATCTGTTTTTATATTTTGGGCAATAAGGAGGCCACAACCCACTGCGGTAGCTAAGGTTTTTTTCACTCCCCAAGAATAAATTTCACCCCCTTGGAAGGTGATATGCCCCTGTTGAAAATGCATGCTTGCTTTAGCATTATAAAATATGTATGTTGGAATTTAATGCTGTATTCTCAAGCTCCATTTTATAATCACGTAATCCTATTTTATGGCCAACTAGAAATGTTTCATGTTTTTAATTTTTTTATGTGAATTTGATTGAGTCTATTAATTTATACACTTCATGTCCTTTATTAAAATTCTTATACCTGGTAACAATTGATATCAGCAAGTGCATATTAAATCGAATACTGAAAGTTCAAGTAGGTTAAAGGTATAAAAAATTCCCTTCAATGTCTTGGGAGTCAAGCCAGGTAGTTGCATCAAATTTCTAAAATACCAGAAATTACCATTGTCTCCTACTGAGGGCAAGTCACAATTTGAACAACTAGTAAAAAAATGTTGATTGCGTTTATCTGACTATAATTTGTATCAATCCAGCAGTATAATAAACATCAAAGTAACCTCCACATAATGGCAAAAACAAGGCATAAAATTCAAACTCAATATCCTGTAAATGTGTCCCGGCTGGAGCCCTGGAGATTGTCTCCAGACTTGTAACACAATCAGGTCTGGGGAAATACCAAGAAAATGTTTTCTTTCAATCACTTGTAATTGGCATTCTTAAAGTGAAGGGAAGAAAATAAAGGGGATGGGATCTTTCGATTTGCTGCTTTTGTTGGGAATTGCTCCAAATCACAAGTAACTACAGGGCAAATTGACATCTTCTCAGTTGAGTTGTAACCTTTTCCTCCCCCATTTCTTTCCAGGGTGTGTAAACAAACAGATCTGAGTCAGGACATTGAAAAGTTGGCCTCAAACAAATGTCTCATCCTGACATTTTAGGCTGTACATAATCTCAACTCACTTTTACACTTTCCAACAGTATTTCTCTTTCTTTCTCAAGTAAACCTTTAACTGTATTCTCTAAGTTTCTTTCTAATTACTTCCTGAATAAGCCATGCAAATTCTACCCTGGCAAACTAAGCTCCTTCTCATTTCCTGGTGTTTTTGGCATCCCCTCTCCTCTCTGCCTAGCAGAAGCATACTCATCCATCAAGATCTTTTACTGAGGCATTCTCAAAAATCCATACATTGATACATCTCTTCCCTGTCTGATAGTACTTGCTTTATCTCAACTGCTCCATATATCATGTTATTGATGTGACAGATATTCAATCAGCGGATGTTTAGTAAGTACTTACTACGTGCCACACAGTTTCTAGGCATCAGGAATAGACTAGGGAACAAAACAGATGAATTCCTACTCTTGAAGGATTTATATTCTGGGAGGGGGAAATGAACAATAAAAATATAATAGAAGGGCACCTGAGTGGCTCAGTCGGTTAAGCATTGGACTTAAGCTCAAGTCATGATCTTGCAGTTTGTGAGTTGGAGCACCGCGTGAAACTCTATGCTGACATCTTGGAGCCTGGAACCTGTTTCAGATTCTGTGTCTCCCTCTCTCTCTCTGCCCCTCCCCTGCTTGCGCTCTGTGTCTCCCTCTCTCTCAAAGAAAAATTTTAAAAACATTAAAAAATTTAAAAAATATAATAGATAAAATAGAATGTATGAAAATAAAACTAAAACGTAGTTTTTTTTTAACTACTCTCTTCCCCCAGTGTGGGGCTCGAAGTCACAATCCTGAGATCAAGAGTTGCATACTCTATCAACTGAGCCAGCCAGTTGCCCCTAAGACATAATATTTTATGTGAGAGGTCAGCAGCCTTTTTCTGTAAAAGGCCAGATGATACAACTATTTAATTTTGTCCTTGTGGTATGGAAACAGCTGAAACAATATATAAACAAAAATGAATGTGGTGCTGTTCCAATAAAACCTATGAACACTGAAATTTGAATCTGATAAAATTTCCCCATATTATTAAACATATTTCTTTTGATTTTTTAAAAACATTTAAAAATTGGAGCACCTGGGTGGCTCAGTTAGTTAAGCATCCAACTCTTGATTTTGGCTCAGGTCATGATGTCATGGTTAGTGAGATAGAGCCTTGTGTCAGGATTCCATCTCTCTCTGCCTGCTTGTGCACTGTCTCTCAAAATAAATATATAAACCTTAAAATAAGTAACTGAAAGAAGAGACATAAATTTCACTTGACAATAAGAAATTTAAGAAATATAATAGTTCTTTAAATTTTCTATCCATTTCAGTCTCCATCTCACTTATTATCCCATTTCTTCACCTGGGATCCACAGATACAACCCTTAACCCTCCAAGGAAGCCTGTGTATAGAAGAGTATTTCACAATTTTTTAATTATTATTTTTAAGCCTATTTATTTTACTTATGCATTTATAAATATTATGCGAAGAAGGATTCTATAGCTTCACAAGACTGGTAAAGGTATACTTGGAATGAAACTCTATGAAGATCATTATAGGTCAAGTACCAAGAGACTAGATGGAAGGATGGAATTGAATTTGGACCTTGATATTATTAACTGCTTCTTATTACCTGGTTGACCATTGGTATCTCCTGCATAAAAATCCCTTTATCTTCTAAACAGATATACTCTAGGGACACCCAGCTCTTCACTTCCAGAATTAGCCCAGAATCTTTCTCCTTTGCCAACTCCAAACCATTCCCCTCCCCAACTCCACCTCTTACCTTTTGTCTTTGGCTCTTAGCAATGCCTCCATCTGGCTCAGTAACTCCTTTTCATAATTATTCCCAAACTGTCTCTCCTCATTTTCTCCCACCACTGACTACATGCCACACATTACTGGTCTGGATTTATCACAACCACTCAAAATATATTAATACTATCTGAGCACGTCTAGCACATGTTTCATTGAATTGTTACATTAGGCATTGACTTACCCTCCCAATTCCATTATCTTATTTCATCCTATTAAAAGCCTATGATACAGTTAAGTTATTACTGTTATTGATATTTTATAGGTGAATAAACTGAGGCATAGAAAGATTAAGTAACTTAACTAAGACTGGATTTTTAATCCAGGTAATGCAGCTAAGTAGTCCATGCACTTAATAAATGTTCATGGTGATATCCAAGGTACGTAGTTATTCAGTACTTTAAAAAAAATTTTTTTAAATGTTTATTTTTGAGAGAGAGACAGACATAGCATTAGCAGGGAGGGGCAGAGAGAGGGAGACACAGAACCTGAAGCAGGCTCCAGGCTCTGAGCTATAAGCACAGAGCCCGATGCAGGGCTTGAACTCACGAACCGTGAGATCATGACTTGAGCTGAAGTCGGATGCTCAACCAACTGAGCCACCCACACACCCCTAGTTATTCAGTACTTTTAAGAAGTAAATATATTTTGCTAGATTGAAGCAAAAAAATATTTAAAAGCTGATATATCATGATCAAGTAGGGTTTATTCCAGAAATGAAGAGTTGGCTTACTATTTGAAAATCAACAAGATAGTTCACAGTACTAGCTGAAAAAGAAAACACATAATCATCTTGATTGATGCAGAAAAAGCATTTAACAGAAGTTTGTTATCCAATCCTAATAAAAATTCTAAGCAAAGTAGTAATTCCAGGGAACTTCCTTAATCTGATAAAGGACATCTATGAACACCTACAGCTAGTATCATACCTAATGGTGAAATTCTGAACATTTTACCTCAAGACCAGAAACAAGATGGGAATGTCTGCTCTCACCAATTATATTCAACATTGAACTGGAGGCTCTAGCCAGTGTAATCAGGCAATGAAAATAAATACATACTTCCAAATTTTAAAGGAAGAAGTAAAATTGTCTTTATTTCAGTATGATATAATCTATATATAAAATCTGGAACTAAAAAAAAAAAAAACCCTGGAACTAATAACTGACTTTATCATTCATAGTTATTATTCAAGAGAAAAGGAAATACATATCTTTAAAAGTGTGGTATACAAATATTCAGAGAAGCTCTATTTGTGAATGCCCAAAACTGGAAATGACCCAAATACTCATCAGCAGAGGAATGGATGAATAAATTGCTCTATTTTCATATAGTAGAATATTACTCAGCGATGAATAAGTAAGTTATTGCTACACACAACATGTGTAAATTTCAATTAATTATGCTGAGTGAAAAAAAGAAGCCAAACGAAATAAAAGTATGTACTATATGATTTCATTTATATAGGAGTCTAGAAAATACTGACAAACCTATAGTGGCAGACAGCATCTTAGAGGTTGTTTGGAGAAGAGGTTTGGGACGGGCAAGACAGAGCAATTACAAAAAGGCATAAGGAAACTTTGGGAAGTGATGATACGTTTATTATCTTAACTGTGGTGATGCTTTCACTGATGTATGCATATGCCAAAACTTTTTGAATTGTACAGAGTTAATTATATGTCTATTATACCTCAATGCTGCTTAGATATATGTCTATATCTATTTTTATTATCAGTAGCAATTGAAATTAAACAAACATTATTTATAAGAGCTTGTGATTTTCCATACACTATGCAATGTCTAGCCCTATAGCTTATTTACATATGTTGGAGTCATTATCATTACTTTAAAAATTGCCTTATTGTAGGGGCGCCTGGGTGGCTCAGTCAGTTGGGCGGTCGACTTTGGCTCAGGTCATGATCTTGCAGTCTGTGAGTTCGAGCCCTGCATTGGGCTCTGTGCTGACAGCTTGGAGCCTGGAGCCTGTTTCGAATTCTGTGTCTCCCTCTCTCTCTGCCCCTTCCCCATTCACACACACACACACACACACACACACACACACTATCTCTCTGTCTTTCAAAAATTAATAAATGTTAAAAAAATTAAAAATTGCCTTATTGCAATGCATACACTGTAAAGAAAATTTCACTGTAAAGAAAGTTCACTGTTGTACCCACATACACTTATACCATGTAAATTAATTTTCCATTCTGATGCCAACAGTGTAATTGCTCAGATAACTGAAAGTAAAATCAAGGGTTCATTTTGTAAAAAAAATAAATGTTAACTTTAGCTTAAATGAGCAATGACAATTAGCCAAACCTTTTGACTAATATTCAGAATTAGCTTAAAAATGAACTGTAACAAGTGTGTAAGAAGCCAGATTCACCACAAGCATAGAAGAGGTACTTACTTTGGTACTTAGGGACCTATAATAATTAGGATATCCAATAAATTCCTTCTTTAGGACATCAAAATGTAACCTGAAGACCGGAAAAACTACTATAACTTTCAGAGCTATATAACTTACTTCCAGGGATTCATTCCAAAATGATTTTATGTATCCCATGTCACTGGCATAGCTAAAAAAAAAAATAATAAAACTTGTTTTCAAACTTTTCAAGGAACCAAAATTATACAGTTTAAAAAGTTGTACAATTTCATTCTCTCCATGCATATGTATATCATAATAAACAAAAATTTAATTTCCTCCCAGTAATCTATTTTAAGGAGGAATGAGTCTGAATTTGATAAAAATTTCCATAAGCATCCTCAAAGCCTAGACTTTTAAACCTGAGGAGGCTTAGAAATCAGCTAGTTCAATTCTCCATTTTAAACATGAAAAATTGAAACCTACAATGATGTGCAAAATTGATATACTGAGATAACAGAGAATAAGAAGTAAAACCCAAAATACTTACTTCATTCTTTCTCTCCTGATGATTACAAGCAAAGAGAAAAGACAGATCTTGAGATTTAAGAACAAAATTTCCTATGTCTTGAGTTTTTCAAATTATTATTCAATGAAGTAGGCTATCCGTTCCACAAATGCACAGCTTCTATATCTTCCAATACTACAGGCTTCATGCACACTTCATTTGTTAAAAAATGTCATGAATATTAAATAATTGACAGCTGCATACTTTGACCCATGCCTGAAGCAAGCACCAGGTATATTAGGAACACTATAGTTCTACAAAGAATAGAAGGATAGAGCTAATTAAATCCTGGAGAACTCATCTGCAGAGATTGAGATACCCTCTGGCATTTGTTAACACCAGGCAAAAGTCACTAATTATAGCTATACTATTCATGACACTGAAGTGCTTAGGACCAGCCTGGTGTGCTTTTCTATGCCTGTAATTTTTTCAGAAAAACTGAAACCATCAAGGAACTTGACAGGTGTCATTTTACTCAAAAAGAGTTGCTTTCAACAAATCTAAAAAGGAAATGCATTTTCCCCATTAGATCAAATTAAACCATGAGAATGCTTTCTTCACCCTCTTGTTAGTTGTTAAGAAAAGGACTGTAGGGAACAACTCCTGCCTTGAAGGGTTGGCACTTAGGCTGTTGGGCAGTGATCCCACACCTAAAGTATAATACATGACTATTAATTGATGGACATTGATGGAAACCAATAACATTTAATTTAATTCAGAAAATATTTATTGAGTCCTTGTAAGGGGCCAGTTGCTATGCTTGGTCCTGTGGATGAAAACTCTTCCATTTTGAAAACCTATAATCTTGTGACTTCAAATTATACATTTTCATAACTCTATATCTGCATTTTTTGAAAAGGCTAATATGTATGTGTAGTTTGAAATGTCTTTGGAAGGATATGTCTTCCCCAGAATATCACTGTCATCTTACCTAGGATGATGCAACACTCTGAGCTTCTCAAGGATTATCAAAACTGTAAGGAACCTAAGAGATTATTTAATCACCACCTCTTATTGTGAAAAAAAGGAATAATGAGCTCAAACAACTTATCCATGTCCACTAATCATTCATAATATTGACGGCAAAGTTGTACAACTACTTTTTGATTTCTTTCCAGTTTTTTTTAGTATTCTGTTTCAATTTTTGAAAAATTATTTTTCTTTACCTCTTTATCACACACACACACACACACACACACACACACACACACACACACATCTTCTTAAATATGGACAGTTGGAGCTCCTGGGTGGCTCAGTCAGTTAAGTGTCCGACTCTTGATTTCAGCTCAGGCCATGATCTTGGGGTTTGTGAGTTTGAGCCCCGCATCAAGCCTTGCTTTGGACTCTGCACACACAGTGCAGAACCTGCTTGGGATTCTCTCTGCCCATCCCCCAGTCACACTCTTTCTCTCTCTCAAAATTAAATGAACGTTAAAAAAAAGAAGAAGACTTCTTTAAAAAAATATGAACAGCACATGAATACTTGCATTATTACTTCCTGGGATAAAATTTATTTTATTGTTCAATTTATTTCAAAAACTAGAAAGTTAGATAACTGTATATGAACAGTAACATATTTATACATAGTGAGTTTATGAGATGGAATAAAGTAACATCTTGGTTAAGAGCAAAGGCTTTGGAGTAATTTCATTTGAATTTCAACCCCAGGTGCAACCCTACTGCTTATGTAGTGGTTCTGAACATTTCCATGCCTCAGTTTAATGTATGTTAAAAACAAACAAACAAACCAAACAAAACAGGATGAAATGAGATTGTGTAGCTTTTTCTGAGAGCTTCCATACTTGGGGAAACAGAACATTTCCACTTGCCACCAAGCTGGGCTCCAAGCTCCAAAAAAAACAGAAACTCCTTTGTTCAGGACCTATTGATTTGTTTCGTTTTTCATATCCTTTAACGAACTGGTAAACATGAAAAAAAAAAGTAATGAGATTTTTTAAATGAAACACTTCTTGTAATCTTTGACATACAGTATGCACTCCTTAAATATTAAAAAACAAATAGCAGGGGTGCCTGGGTGGCTCAGTCAGTTATGTGTCCAACTTCTGCTCAGGTCATGATCTCAGAGTTTGTGGGTTCAAGCCCTGCTTAGGGTGCTGCACTGACAGCTCAGAGCCTGGAGCCTGCTTTAGATTCTATGTCTCCCTCTCTCTCTCTCTCTCTGCCCCTCACTCTGCTTGTGTTCTCTCTCTCTCTCTCTCTCTCAAAAATAAATAAAAAAAAAAACCAGCAAAAACTTTTTTTGATACACTGAAAAAGACAGTTTTCAGATTCCATTCTTCATGTGTAACTCCATTTCATTCTAAATAAAAACCAAATAAGCTCCATATTGTGAGCAACATCAGGATAAGATACTAAAACAAATATTTTTTGATAGAAAAGTCACTGATTACAAACTGATGCTTACATCTTACAGACTTAAAAGCTTAAGGAAAAACAAAAAAGATTACTACATCATGATAGAAACTAGAAAACATTTGAAAATCAGTATGGTGTACTCATACCACATCAAAACTTGTGGAGTGAAGATGAAGCATTATTTAGAAATAAGTTTTACAGGAGCGCCTGGGTGGCTCAGTCAGTTCAGTGTCCGACTTCAGCTCAAGTCATGATCTCGTGGTTCATGGGTTCGAGCCCCACGTCAGGTTCTGTGCTGACAGCTCAGATCCTGGAGCCTGCTTCCGATTCTGTCTCTCTCTGTCTGCCCCTCCCCTGCTTGCGCTCTGTCTCTCTCTTTCAAAAATAAATGAACATTAAAAAAAATTAAAAACAAAAAAAAGTAAGTTTTACACCAAAAGGATTATATCTGAAAAAATTAATTAAGCTAAATATACAAGATATTTAAAAGAAAAACTGTAAATAAAAGTAATTAAAACAAAGAAAGTAGTAAGTAAAATAAATGCTAATGAAATTTAAATTAAAAGGAAAGAAAGGAATCAACAAAGCTAAAAGCAAGTGTTCTTTGAAAAATCTATTAAAACACACAAATTTATAGCAAAAGTGACCAAGGAACAAAAATGCAGAAATAAACTATATATATATGTGTGTGTGTGTGTGTGTGTGTGTGTGTGTGTGTGTGTATGTGTGTGTAGACACACACACACATATATAATATTTTATATATTTTAAAGTATAGAGAAAGTATTATGAATTTGGAAGCATAAATGAAGTAGAAGATTCCTACTAAATATAACCTACCAAATACTGTATAAGTAGAAATTTTAAATAAGTCAATCTTAAAGCAATTTAAGATTTGAATGATTTGTGAAAATTGTATCTATTGGCCTAATATATAAAAGACTCAGAGTAATTTAGAGATAGTTCTAACTCATATGAATAGATAATCCCAATATTATGTGAACTTTTACAGAAAATAGAAAGGGAGATTGCTCTATATCCCATTCTCTCAAGAATTAGATACTTGACTAAATAAACTTACCCGTACAACCTGTGAAACTAAATTTGTAATATTACACTTCCCTCAGGTAGTCTGTAGTGGAACAGTTCTAGACTAGAACATGCATTTCAGAAAAGAAGGATCCTTCCATATGCTCCTCAAATCCTGGGCACACAGCTAACTCTTCAACGTTAGACTAATATGTAATATTTTGTCATTGTTGTCCTAAAACTACTAGGTAGCCATAAATCCAATTTAAAACCAATTCCCTCTGCATGCTGTGATTTCAGAAATCAGGTTTTACTTAAAAATGGTCTCAAAACTTATTGGCTTAACACAAGCATTTATTATTTTTCATGATACTGAAGGTGGACTAGGTGACTCCAGGACTGAGTTAGCTTGGTTGGAATTAATGGTCTAGGACTGCCTCCCTCCCATGTCAGTTGGTAGGCTAGTTGGGCTACAGAATCTCAACTGGGTTGGCTTGACTCTGGTCCACATGATCTCTCATCCTTCAAGAAGCTTGCCTGTGCTTCTGCACGTGGCAGTCTCCAGGTTCCATAAAGCAGATAAAGGACTGATGTGCAGGTACTTTACAAATCTTCCTGGCCAAAACAAGTTGGCTGAAGCAAATGCAGTCCAGACTCAGTGTGGGAGTGTACTACCAATGGGCAGAGATGGGGAGAGGAGAATAACTTATATCAAATATTTATACCAGTAGCAAACAGAGAATATTTGTTGATTTAAGGTTATATTAGGACTGGTGTATTGAAGAACAATCCAATCAGCAAACGAAAGTGTTCTGTACATAGTCGCTGTTGGGCATGTTGATCTTATATCATTGATTTCAATTCATTTCAACCCATTCACTGGTATTCTCTCTCTGTGCTCTGGCACATACAAGAAAAGATCAAATATGTTCATGGTTCTCAGTGCACTGAAATTTAATTGAGATAATACACCACCATTTGAAAATTTAAAACACCTCACAAAGCATTAATTATACCCAGCTAAAAGGAAGATACAATAGATTTCACAACAGGATTTCACCCACAGGAAGGGAGATCATAAACAGTCAAACAAAGGGACAGAAAATGCTTAAGTAAACAGATGACACTCTGGGTAGAACTTGAGGAATAAGTTGAAATTTTTTAGAGAAGAGAGAAATTGAGGGTTTTCCTCATGAGAGGAATAAAAAGTAAATGTTGTAAAAGTAGAAATAATCTTGTCATGAGCTGGAGATTTGTAATAATTTGCTCTGACGTACACTGAAGAAGTGAATGGGAGTGAAACAGGTTCTGTTGGGTTATAGAAGATCAGGTTTTCTGTTCTTGCTGATGTCACCTAGACTAGAGTTGATGCTATAGGCCAGAAAACTTAACGTGTACTCCTCTTCCCCTAGGTTTGTGTTCAGCTGTTTTAAGCCCATCATTAAAAAACTAAGCAGCTTGAAGTCATGGGTAGTAACAGAGCTGCTTAAGTGAATTTACTTCTAATTAAGTGATATTTAGCAGAATCTAGGATACATGAATCCTTTGCTACTTATCTCACCCAGTGCAGATTGTGTGATAATGTATGCAGAGGAGATGATCTTACATAAATCATACTTTATATTGATTCAAGACTTTTGCTCCCACATTCTATACAGGGTATCCCTCCATACAACCACTCCTGCTATTGGCTGCTGTTTGGAAGATACACATCTTAGGTCCTAAAATGATACCAAGAGTGTCAATATCAAGGAGTATAAAACACAGATGCTAATAAGGCCTCTTAAAGTAGGAGTATAAGCAGTGAAGTTGGCACTTAAAATGGACTTTTAGTTATAATAACAAACAGAAACTGTATGACATGCCTACAACAGACGTCATTATGGAAGATGATTTCAAAGTTGAGGTGGTAACACCTTAAAATGCTATTGATAATGCAAGGATGGTGAGGAATGAAAGTGTCTTTAGAATTGACAATTAGGAAAGCAGCATGAATTTGTTGTGACTTAGCTTATGATAGACAAGGAAGATTTTAAGGAATGGTGAGGATTGGAATAAAGTATAGAAAGTGGTTAGTATATCCTTAGGAATAGGTGAGAACATTATTGATTAGGGAATAGCATCAGCAAACATCCTGAGAAAGGCATTAGAAAGACTGACTAGAGGGAGAAGATGAAGGAAGTGGTGGAGAAAGAAGTCAATTCCCATTTTACAATCAATTAATATTAGTAAATTATTTAGTGAATAACTAGGATATTTGCATAAGGAGAAATAGCAACAATTAAGAGATTTTACTGCATTAAAAAGTATAAGAAAGGGAGTCAAGTTGACTAAGTAGTTTAAACATTTTATAAAATGTTACTTTCTGATATAGGCATTTTCTTTCACACCACTGCCTTCATAACTCATGATTCTAATTCAATGAGTATTTAAAGATAAATGTCACTGAAAATGATTTTGGCCTGTTGTTCCTTATTCTTACCCAGCTTTTGTAAGAAACACCTTAAGTAAGTAAGTAAGTAAGTAAGTAAGTAAGTAAGTAAATAAATAAATAAGTAAATAAGTAAGTTAGTAATTTGGAACTGCCAAACTTCCTTCCTGGCATTGAAACAATTTAAAATCCTAGAATTTGATGACATCATCACATCAATCCCTCTATCTTTTTGGAGGAACACAATTGACACTGCCCATAGGAACAAGGTTCTAAACAGCATTCTAAGGTATTCTCATTTTTCCATCTCTGAAACTAACAAATGATACTTTATCATTCACACTATCTGGAATTGCAATCTTTTTTTTTTTTAATTAAAACTTTCATACGTTCTCAGTTTATCCTTAACCTCCTTTGTAGAAAAACAAAATAGTTATATTGATGATAATTTACTGGGCTTTATTCTCCTTTTGTAGCCCAGAAACATTCAAAATTACTCAATTAAAAATATATATGTAATCTTCAAGATGAAGAGGAAAATTCAGTTTTCCTTAACTTCTTTCATATTTTCCCATTTATTCATAGAATGAATGATTGGACATCCCATTGGCTTAAACTATCGTCTCCTTTCCAACCTAACTTTCAGATATAGTCTTGTATGACAACAAGTTTTAAAGCTATAGCGAATGGCCAACACATGGACATCACAGAAAGACCCTAAAGATTAGAGATCAAGGTCAGGGTGAGATCTATTCAGGTTACATGGTGACTGGATAAATTGGGTGTTTAAACTAGAAACTTGATTCTGCCTATGCTGAATAGAATCTGGCAGAACATAATGGTCAATTTGTTTTTAAGTATCGAAAGAATATTGAAAGCATGGATAAATTATCTAAGAAGCAAGCTGTAGTGAAAAGTACTAGAGTAAATATTTGACAAACACGTATTTGAAAAAAAGACTTTTATCAGAGTTTATAAAAATATCTAAAACTTTAAGAATCCAAATTTAATCAAATAAAAATTTGAAAAAATAGCAAACCTTAAAAAAAAAACCCCACTTCATTCAAGGAGAGGTTTGGCAAATAAACATAAAAACAATGGCAAAATTATAAATCATTAGAGTAATGCAAATTAAAATCACATTGAGATACTATTACATACCTATTGAAGATTTTGACAATGTGGGATATTGGCAAGGAACAAAAGAAGCTAGAGCTCTTACATATCACTTTTGGAAGTGGAAAATAAAACATTCACTTTAGACAAAATTTTGGCAGTTTCTTCAAAATTTAAACATCCAATTTCCATGAGACCTAGCCATCTCATTCCTAGGTTTTTTTCCCAAAAGAAATGAAAACATACATCCCCACAAAGACTTGTCTTTGAATTTCCACGCAGTTTTATTTATAGTAGTTCCCAAATGTAAATAGCCCAAATATTTAGCAGCTGATGAATGGAAACAAACTGTAAGATTGCCATACAGCTACTATTACTCAGCAATAAAAAGGAATGAACTACTGATGCATATAGCACTATGGAGAAATCGAAAATGTATTGTGCTAAGAGAAAGAAGTCACTCACAAAAGTGCACATATTTCATTCTGGAAAAGGCAAGATGATAGTCATATAAAGAAGACCAAAGGTTTGGAATTAACTTACCAAGAGGTAGAAGAGAACCTTGGAGATTTATGGGAAAAAATTTCAAAATTAATTACATTGTATCTTTAAAATAGACAATTTTTTAATTATTTAATGAATAAACATTCATTTTGAGAGAGAGAGTTTGTGGTAGCGGGGGAGGAGCAGAGACGGAGGGAGACCCAGAGAGAATCCCAAGGAGGCTCTGCACTCCAGCACAGAGTTGGACATGGGGCTTGATCTCACGAACCAGGAGATCATGACCTGAGCTGAAACCAAGAATTAGAGAAATAAAACTGATAACATAATGGAAGGGAAGGAAAAATAAGATAAAAACAGAGAGGGAGACAAACCATAAGAGACTCTTAAATACAGAGGACAAACTGAGGGTTGCTGGAGGGGTATTGGGTAGGGGGATGGGCTAAATGGGTGATGGGCATTAAGGAGACCCTTGTTGGGATGAGCACTGGTGTTATATGTAACTGATGAATTGCTGAATTCTACTCCTGAAACCATTATATACTATATGTTAACTAACTTGGATTTAAATAAAATTTAAAAAATGAAAATGAATACAGTATGATTCCTCTAATTTTAAATTGATCCCTAATTTTACTCAGACCATTTTCTTCCCACTGAATTATTTTACCTAGTTTGATACTAATATCTGTTTCTATCTAATGTCTCCATTACATTGTAAGTCTGAAGGCAGTGAAATATCTTGCTTTTCCCTTCAGAATGTCTAGTACAATGCTGGTAGATAGATTTCATTCATTGAATAACCAATTTTTCTTTTGTGAAAGGATGTTGTGGAACACTGAATCAAATTGATTTATCAGAGGAAATATCTCTACTTAAAATATAAGAGGCCTAGCCCTGTGTGATTGTATAGGTTGTGTACTTGAATTGTATAGGTTACAACCTCCTATGAAAAATATTTGAAAACCTAATATTTCAACTGTTTGCTCCAAGGAAAAATAGTTTCCATCATAAACATTCATTTAAATATATTTGCCTGATGGGGCACAGATATTTAAAAACCTTAAATTCAAAAAATTAAACTGAATGGCAAAGCAGTAGACTCTGGTGAGCTGTATTCCTGCAGCAAAACTTTCTGGGAGAAACGGTTGGCCTGCATCTTCAGTCATTTTTCCATTTAATGAATATTTCAGTTGTTTTATGCATACAGTATTACATTGGCAAATGCTTGTTTAATGGACTGGAGCTAATGAAAATCGAAGTCATGAACGTGTCAACTCCAATCCTGTAGTTCTTACATCACCTGAGTTTTCTCCAACTCCTAGCAATACATTTTCCCAGGGACCCTTAAAATCAGGTTAACTTACTTTCTTTGCAGAGTGGACAAAAGATAGAAGGATGTCCAAAAGCAGATGGCTGGACACTTGGTTCCAGTAGTCATCTAATTAGGGTTCTTAAACACTCGCATCCACCTCTGACTTGGAACTGAAATGCCCAACCCACTTTGATCATGACATCACCGTATTATTTGTTTTTATTTTGTACATTTTCTAATTACTGAGAGAACTGAAAAATTAGTCTGCCAAACCAACACAAGTGCTCTCCATGAAAGTATGGAGAATGTGAGAGAGTCTAGAAATCTGGAGAATGGCAATTCCATGAATTATAGATTTATATGAGCTCAAAGGGATTCTTCAAAAGCATTTAAGAAAAGAAGCAGTGATTGTTGGGAGCCACCATAAATTTACTGAAAGCACATCTTATCGGTCACTTAATTTTCTACTTTGACCAGGTTATGAGGCATATATGTATCATGAGAAGTCCCATATTTATTTTTTCACTGAGCAATTTAACAGCTTTTATTTAAAAAAACAGGTTATGGATCCTCTTTACACTTGGATATTAATAACTGAATAAACCAAGCTTAAAAAGTATTTATTACTAGATTGCTGTCAACCTTAAGGATAGTTCTTGACACTGTGACACAAACATTTTTATCATAATCTGTATGACAATAAAGAAAAAATATGCTCAGAAACCAGTGTCCTGATTTTGAAAAGGAGGATGACTATGTTAGATGACAAAATAAAAATCTCAAAAGATCATGGCAAGCCTGAGCAATGAGCTGAATCTGATGGCATGAACTTTAACAGGGATAAATGTGGGGATAGCAAATGAGTTTAAAAGACCCGCTGTTCAAGTTAAAGTAAGACTGAGATAGGTAAAAACATCATGTTAAGAAGCAGCAGGCTCAATTTTAATCTACCTTGCACTGTGACTACAAAAAAAATGTTAATAGAAATTTAGTTTACATAAGAGTATGTGTGTAAAAAACTAGAATAGGAGGGGTGTGGAAGTATTGCTCTTCTCTGCATAGGAGAGTTACATGCAGTTACTGGAGTGTTGCATCCACACGACTCCTGAAACATAATGCTACGGGCACCAGTGACAGTCGCAACAAAGTTTATTACAATGAGAGGCAAGGCCGACCGATCGGGACCAACACTCTTGATAAGAGTGTGGCCCCGAACAGCCGGGGTACAGAATTTTTAAAGCCGATCACATCGTTTTATCATCTGGGAACAGAACAGAGAAATGGTTCCCAGATGAGTTAGAAACAGTTGCCAGATGAGTCAGAAAGTTATCGAATGAGGTGATTATTTTAGACTTTCTGCCGCTAAGTTGCAACCAGTGGATCTCCTTGACCTTGTCTCTGATGCTCTTTTTTTGAGCTTTTGTTTCCTTCATTGGTAAAGCCTGATTCACAAGAGTATGAAGTATGATTTACAAGAGTAAAAGCAAGGCTGTTATCTTTTGACCTTCAGTGTCAGAACAAAGTTGTTATCTTTCAAGCTAAGCGTTAGCCCTACACTATAATTTAACCCTTACATGGAGCTGCTCTGTAATAGACACAAAGATCATGAAGAATGACCAAGATGTTAGAAACATTGAAAAACATGCCATGTGAAAAACAATTAAAGGAATTAGGGCATCCTTAAGAAGATGAGAGTCCAGGGGAGATATGACAGCAGTTTTAAAATGTTTAAAGAAATGTGTGAAAACAGACAATGGAGAAACTTCGGTGGTAAGAAACAAGGCAGCACAGTATAGACCTGCAATCACAGAGTGAGAGGTTGATTTTGTACTTAAATTCAAGAACAGAACCTAAATGAGTTTCAGAAGATTCTGTCAAATACTTGTTTTAACAAAGAGAGAAGAGAAATATCCAGAAGGAAAGAGTTTCTAACTTTGTCAACCTCTGGGAAGAGAATATGGACTGAAAAAAGAATATGCTATAGAGAGCTGTTGCTGACCTCCCAAAATACAAAAACTTCTATAGAGGTGGGATATAAATCAAATTAAAAGATGAGATGACAAAAAGCTGTTATTTTAAAAAGAGATAAAATGGGATGATTTCTCAGAATGATTTGACTCCTCAGTTGAGATGCTTTCAGAGTGAGCATCAAAGTGGCATGCAGCATAAACACCAAGAAACCAGAACTCGAGATGAACATAAGGGAAGGGAAGCAAAAATAATATAAAAACAGGGAGGGGGACAAAACGTAAGAGACTCTTAAATGTGGAGAACACACAGAGGGTTGCTGGAGGGGTTGTGGGAGGGGGGGATGCGCTAAATGGGGAAGGGGCACTAAGGAATGTACTTCTGAAATCATTGTTTCTCTATAAGCTAACTAATTTGGATGTAAATTTAAAAAATAAAATTAAAATAAAAAAAAAAGAAACCAGAACTCATTTTATGAGCAGCCATAGTCAAAATGACGTTTCTCTAGGCTTATCTGGGTTACATTTTAGAATGCTTTTCTGCTCCGACTCACTTGCACCCAATCAACCATTTGGTCATCTCATAGGAAACCTGGCTGTGCAAGGCCTGCTGGCAGAGGAAGTTGGTCTATGTCTACTCAGTGAGACAGCTCATCTGTGACCTTCCACTTTAGGGGCTGCTGTAGCCGTGCTGGGGCAGAAATCTGGAAAGGGAAGCTGGGACTTAACTCAGAGATTTATTTAAAAGCAAATTATTGGTGTGCCTGGGTGGCTCAGTCTGTTGAGCACTCGGGCTCTTGATCTTGGCTCAGGTCATGATCTTGTGGTTCCTGGGATGAGCCCCGCATCAGGCTCCATACTGACAGTGCAGAACCTGCTTGGTATTCTCTTTCCTTCTCTCTCTGCCTTTCCTCCCACTCCCACGCGCAATTGTGTGCATACACACGCGCTATTTCTCTCTTTCTATCAAAAATAAATAAACATTTAAAAAATTTTAAAAGTAAAAGCAAACTACTCCCGTTTGGAAACAAAAAAAAGATTTTTCAGTGGTATAGTACTGAGTCAGTGAAGATTATGGGGGAGCTGAAACCCTCTCAATTCATACACTTCTCGACACCAAAACTGACCCTATTCCCTCTTCAAAACTGGTTTAGCCTGGAGTCATTTTGGAGAGGATTTGATATTTTCCAACAAGATTCAGGGGATAAGCAATAGCTTGATAGTTTATCACTACCATGTACATCATTATTTTATTGCCATTTATATTAAATACAATGCCTTTAAACAAATAACTCTAATGATGGAATTTGAGGCAATGGTTTTGGGCCATTTTCTCACTCTTCAACAAATTATGTCATTTTGTGCCATTATCAGCCTAGTGGGATAGATATGTTCTTTCCAAGAGAAGCAAAATAAAATATCATCTGGTGAAAGTATAGAATTTTAGGTTTGGGAAATACCCTTAATGTTGAAAGAAGAAATGTCTAAATTTCTATGAAGATACGAAGTTTTCCCAAACAAGTAATATAGTTACATTTCCAGCTGTGTATTTTATTTCCTTATCTGAAAAATAAGTTTTTACTCTGAAATAAAATTTACAAGCTTTAACTGATTTAGAAATAAAATCCTTTTAGCATGAATTTCTCTTTCAAGGTCCTTACATGTGGGTATCCTGGTGCCCCAGTATGTTCAGCTCAAAATCAACTCACTAATACTGCCAAACATATTCAGCTAATACTTTGAAAAGTGTGTGAGTGAATGAATTAAAGGGGTTTCCTGGTATCTTTAAATAATTATTCATTCATTCATTCATTCATTCATTCATTCATTATGGGAAGCAAATTAACTAGATGACTCTGCTTTCTAAGTATGTCTTTAGTTCAAAAGAAATTCAGATCATACAAGGTCAGACTACACAAGGTCATCTCTTGGTAGAACTGTGAAGTTGTAAAATTATTCAAAAACCTCTACATATATTTCAGTAGTCTTCTCCTTTCTATGGCTCCATACACCCCAGAAAACTAGGATATTACCTCTGACCCATTTCTGTCACTCCCTCAAAACATGCTCATTTGTTCCAATCCTACCAGGGACCAAAGATGTGGATTTTTTTCAGCTTAAACTTTTAGCTTTATAGTCTTTTACTGTCACTTAAAGGAATGATGAGTAATAGTAGTTAAATGGAGATTAATGTTTACTTTTTATAATTAACCATGAAGATTTATAATTTGAAGAGTGAGATGGTATAATTTTCAGAAGCCAAAGCAGAAAGAAAGGTTTGCAGTTGCAGAGACCATGTCCTTAAAATCTAATGTGAGCAGCTTCCTATGCATCAGGCTCAATGCAGGCAATGGGGCTTGGAGAAGAGATTAGATTTTCACTAGAAGAAGCCAAAATATTAATAGTTTCCTTTTCTGAGTGCTCTTATTGTTTGACTGCTGATTTTTCATATTTACTTACTTATTTTGTGACAGAGAGAGAGAGAGAACACAAGCAGGGAGAGGGGCAGAGAGAGAGGAAAGAGAGAATCCCAAGCAGGCTCCCCCCTGTCAGCACAGAGCCCAATATGGGACTCAATCCCATGAACCATGAGCTCATGACCTGAGCCAAAACCAAGAGTCAGACGTTTGACTGAGCCACCCAGGCGCCTCAGACCACTGCTTTTTAGATCACCTTCAGCATGTCATTTCTCTGTTCCTTTCTATGCTTTGAGTGTGTTTCCATGGAGAGCAAAAACCACCTGCTTGTTCTTTACCCCCAGCATCACTGAGCATCTCACTGAAATTCAACCTCATGCATGAATAGAATAGATAATAGTTAAGGGCATCAAGAAAATTGACGCTCCCCCAAAACTCCCTTCTACTCTCCTTCAATCCTATCGAAAGAAAGAAAGAAAGAAAGAAAGAAAGAAAGAAAGAAAGAAAGAAAGAAAGAAAAGAAGGAAGAGAAAGAAAGAAAGAAAGAAAGAAAGAAAGAGAAAGAAAGAAAGAAAGAAAGAAAGAAAGAAAGAAAGAAAGAAAGAAAGAAAGAAAATTTAATTCTGCAATCAGGGATTAGATGCAAAATACTTAAAAACATGGAACTTACATGAGGTAGTAACATACCACCCTAATTTGACAATGATTAAACACTGACCAAATGACTTTGGGTCTAAAGGTAGAAGAGCAGTGAAACACAGCAGATTTAAGTGAGCAACTAAAGCTATCAAATTTCACCTTCATCAAAATCATACATTTTCAAGAGGAAAACTTGTAGCCAATATTGGCTTTATACTCCTATACGCATCTAACACTAGCTGGCTTCATTCACATCTTTACTGACATGACTGATCAAGTGATATATACATTTTTTCTTGTTAAGTGAAATAAGAAAAATGGCTGATTTATTTAAAAATTTATATTATTCTTGAGAAAAACAATAATATAGAAAAAGTCCAACATGCTTGGAATTTGGTCCTTGTGTATTCAGGCATATATTTCAATAAATAACTTTAGTCAATTATTAGGTTTTTTTTAATTTTATTATTTCCAAAGAACAGACAGCACCCCAGTGCAGTGAATGCATTTTCTTCTCTGACAGGATAGCTAAAGGCCCAGAAATAGAAATCCTTTGTTCCCTTGTCAGTAAGGGATAAAGTACATTTTGTAAGTTCTGGGGAAAAAAAAAATTATGCCTTCAAATTTGTGTGCTGTGCTTTAGAAGAAAGTCAACTTAGTTGTTTACTAATCACACCTGAAAGCATTATTACTAGGAAAGAGTATAAGATCTTTGGAACAAGCATAAACCATGGGAGAAAAGAGCAATGTGTTACCCTAGATTTAGATTTTACTACATGTAGCTACAACTCAACATACCTGTTTTTGCCAGTGAATAAATGTATAGACAGCTAGATGTAAAGACAAATATTAATCAATAAAAAAATGGGAAGTAATGCCTGAAGGTGAAAGTACAATGTCAAATATTCAGTTGTGTCTCTCCAAGTAGGCTACAATGTGGCCAGACAAATCTCACTTTGTCATCTGGCTTCAAATTGTTACTGCAAAGGGCTCCTTGTCATACAGATTTCTTTGTAAAAACTAACTTTTCTCTTTATGGGGATAGACATGGTCTCACAGGAATCCGGGCGAGGGGACAGACACAGTGCTGGTTCCCCATCCCAGTCTCCTCTCTCCCTAGCCCCCATGGACAAACCCACTCTTGTAGTAGCTTCCTCCCCTGAATTTCTAAGATATATTCCCCATTCTCTGATTCTCTAGGCTTTGGAGTTCAAGTACCTTTGTTGTCATTTGGTTCCATGAAATAGAAGTCATCTCCAGCTCTTTAGGAAGAAGTGAGGAAATTTATTACTTTAAAAAATTCTTCTCATGAAAAGAGTCTCAGACAGGACTTGGATTCAAAAATTGAAAAAGCACCAGGAACTGAAGCCTCTTCTCTCAGCTCATCTGCTGCCTGAATACTGGTTTTTATTAACTGTACACTAGAGAAAAGGATGCCTCCTCCCTAATCTGTCATGAATGTACATGTACTCATTTGAAAGGTGTGAGAACTGGAATTTGAAGTCCAAATACAACAATTTCAGGGAGAGGAATTACAATGGAACATCTTTCATCTTTATTCTGGTTTCTAACAGCAACACAAAAGATGTAGTTGACTTATAGAGAGAATAATTTTTAAGATCTTGCTTCTCTTATATACCAAACTATTTTTAGTAGTAATCAAGAAATGAAACAAATACTAATAATGGCCAGAAAAATTTGCAGCCAGTGGGAAAAAATGACTGTTCTTTGTGTATATAATCATGTCAGTGAAATTAATATTAGGAAAAAAAAAAAAAAAAAAAAAAAAAAAAAAAAAATATATATATATATATATATATATATATATATATATATATATATATATATAATGAAACAGATATCACAGTCCACAAAGGAAAAAAATAATGAATCAGTAATTTTAACTACATTATAGTTTGAAAAAGAGATAAAACATTTATACCCACATATTCCTATGTCTTGGTAAACAATAAGAACATTACAATTTCTGTCTTTGAGTCTTATACAAATTTCTTTTTAAAAAAAAATTTTTTTTTCAACGTTTATTTATTTTTGGGACAGAGAGAGGCAGAGCATGAACGGGGGAGGGGCAGAGAGAGAGGGAGACACAGAATCGGAAACAGGCTCCAGGCTCTGAGCCATCAGCCCAGAGCCGGACGCGGGGCTCGAACTCCTGGACCGCGAGATAGTGACCTGGCTGAAGTCGGACGCTTAACCGACTGCGCCACCCAGGCGCCCCAAAATTTCTATGACATTATAGAAATTTACCTTTCCCCTAATTGTGTTCAATAGACAACATAGCCAGATTTGTTAATCTATCTTTGTTTAAAGTCCATAAAAACATTTTTATTAATTTTAATTTCTAAAATTTATGTGAAACAATGGATAACACAAATAGCTGAGACAATTCTGAAGTGTGTACAAAAGCTAGGCAGAGCTTCACAAAAATTCCATTTCACACTAAATTCCTGAAATTGCAAGTCTATTGAATCAGTCTTTAAGATTGATCTGAGTAGCTTTTAGATGTCTCTGGAACCAAACAGTTGAAACAAATAACATCTTGTGGTTACTTAGCTAAAATTGAAGTCACTCAAGTTCTATATTTTCTGGGTTTTACAATCACTGTACACGGTAATATCATTGTTTAATTTTAATCTGCTATTGAAATATAGGAATATATGGTCTTCAGGGTCATAGTCATGGATTCTAAGTGCAGTGATTTTGAACAATTTTCAACTCTTATTTAGAAACAATTGCATGTAGCCGAATCCACTTGTTTTGAGCACTGCTGCTTAAGGGAGAATTTAAAAAAAAATAAATTCCACTTAAAGTACAATGTCAATTAAAGATAAGAAGTAGCAATATGCTAAATCAAAAGCTTATATTTATTATTATAACTCAACTGTAACCACAGCACTAGGTTAGACCTTAGAACAACAAATGATGTGAACACAGTCACTTAGTACAAAAGCATCTCTTGAGAACCCCACTCTGAGTAAGAGGATAGTTAAGACAAAAATTCTGATCTCAGTAGGGCTTCAAGAGGATGCGTCACAGTAGCTTATAGTTTATTTCAGGAAAGAATGTGTTAGACTTTCTATCCATAAGGGATTTCTCTATGTTATAAGTCATCTGTTATGTCCACTATACTCTGTGATGTTTTTTTATTTTTACAAACATACACATCTTTTAATTTATACTTAGTTACCTTATCCCTATATTTCTACTTAAGGAGTTTTTGTTTTTAACTTTTTAAAAAATTGGTTATTTGTACACTCTAAGAATGTCTGTGTTGGCTTTCTCTCAAACATGCTATTTTCTTTTACTGGTTTTAATAGTTCTTAGTTCTCTTGGATTATGAATATTGAAAATGAATTCATTTCATATTTCTTATTGAATTGACTACAGCAGCCAATACAGTGTTACTTAGAGATAGGGAAAATAGGCTTTTCTTTATTATCCTCAATTTAATGGGAATATTTAAAGAGTGTCACCATTGAGTCTATAATGCATGCTATTGGTAGAGATTTTTTTTTATTCACATTGTAACCTTTTCCTTCTGTTCCCTGGTAGTTGAGAAAAATACATTTTTAATTATAAATGAGTGTCGAATTTTTCAAGTGCTTTGACTATCTCTTTAAAAGACCATGTTTCTTTTCTGTTTTTATCTATGGCAAGTAATGTAAATAGATTTTATGGTGATAAATCACCCTTGGATTCCTAAGATATACTACTCAATCATGATGCATTTCTCATTATACTAAAGTATTTCTTAGAATTTTATTTAGGAATTTTGCATCTATGTTAGTAAGTAATATTTGCCTTATAGTTTTATTTTATCGCATAGTCCTTTTTTTAAATTTTACAATCAAATTATACACTCCTGATAAATGATTTGGATATATGTCCGTCTATTTTTAACTCTGAGAGAGTTTCAATAAGAAAGTCATTTTCTCTGAAGTTGTGTTCAAACTCATTAGTCACACCATCTACTCCTGTTGTCTTTTTCCTTTTTTTTTTAAGTAAGTGTCTTTTATTACTGGTCTAGTTTCATAAATATTTATACTTTATTAAGAGTTTCTATCCCTACTCAAACTAATTTTGATAATTATTATTTTGTTAGATAATAAATTATTTAATATAAATTTTCAAATTCATCATAAAAATTTATGATATTCTCTTGTATTTTAAAAATACTCAATTCTTTTTGTTTATGTTTATTTGTTCATTCTTAATGTTGTCTTTTTGTACCTTTTACCATGAATTTTGTGGGTAGAAGGATACATGTATTTATTTACATTTACAGAGAAGCTGGTTGTAGTTTTCTCCTTTCCATTGTTTCTGTGCTTTAAGTTTCATTAATCCACACCTATCCTTTGTATTATATTTTCTTACCCAGTTTAACTATCCTGTTATTTTCCCAGCTTCTTGAAGTCAATGCATACACCTTTTAAAGCTGTGCTTTTACCTTTAAATGACTTTAGCTGCATCGAAGTATTCTTATTTAGTACTTTCATTTTCATTCATTTCTAAATATTTGGTAATTTCCATTTTGATATTCTTTTTAACCCATAAGTTAGTTAGTAATGTTTTTATAAGTTTGCAAACATTTGTGTTTGGGGGAAAAACTTAATTGTGTTGATTTCAAATTTAATTGATTTACAGACAGTGTGGTATATGTGCTATCAATTATTTGAAATAGCTTGAGATTTCTTTTGAAATCTATTATGTAATCTATTTATGTAAATTAGCCATATGTACACATATATTGATTAAGGTTGTTAACTGTGGTAATCAAGTCTTCTGTTTACTTGCTGAATTGTTTATAAGCAAGAACTCTCAGTTTACAATAAAAATGAATTTAAAAAGTCTCTGAATTTGAAAATGGATTTACTAAATTAATTGTAAAATAATACTGACAGTTTTGCCTTATGCATTTGAATGTTATTTTGTCAGTTTACATTATATTTTCTTTGTGCATTTTTTCTTTTGTTATTATGTAATGTGATTCATTCATTTTAAGGAATTCTGCTTTAAGTTCTCATTTGCATGTTATTAAAATTTTTGTATCAACATTTTTAGGTCAGTGTTTCATAGATTAGTTCTCTCTATGCCTTGATTTTAAACATTTTTGTGTGGTTTTATTTCAGATGTGACATTATGCAGTATATGGCAGAAATTTTAAATCATTTGGGAGGGACAAATTAATCTCTATATGTCCCTCATTATTATTAATATATTTTAATTTATTTCTACTATTGTTTGGTGTGTTTTCTATTTTGAATTGTTTTCCTTTGCTTTAACTTCTTTTTTTTTCTACCTTCCTACGTTCAGATGAATTTTTTTTACTGTATTTTACTCTGTGTACTGTATTTAATTCTGTTTTGATTTAGTAACAATAGATTATAGTAAGGCCAAATTACCTTAATTATTTAGCACTAAAATTTTTAACATATACAGTGGACCCTTAAACAACAAGTGTTTGAACTGTGTGGGTCAACTTACTTGTGGATTTTTTAAATCTTTATTTTATTTAAAAAAAGGTTTTTTAATGTTTATTTATTTTTGAAAGAGAGAGAAACACAGTGCAGGTTAAGGAGGGGCAGAGACAGAGGGAGACACAGAATCCGAAGCAGGCTCCAAGCTCCGAGCTGTCAGCACAGAGCCCAACATGGGACTTGAACTCGTGAACTACAGGATCATGACCGGAGCTGAAGTTGGAGCTCAGCTTAACCAACTGAGCCACCCATGCAGCCCAGATTTCTTTTTTTTATATAAATAAATACAGTACAGTACTGTCAGGGCATTTTCTCTTCCTAATGATTTTCTTTCTTCAACGTTTTTTTTTTTTTTTTATTTTATTTTTGGGACAGAGAGAGACAGAGCATGAACGGGGGAGGGGCAGAGAGAGAGGGAGACACAGAATCGGAAACAGGCTCCAGGCTCCGAGCCACCAGCCCAGAGCCCGACGCGGGGCTCGAACTCACGGACCGCGAGATCGTGACCTGGCTGAAGTCGGACGCTTAACCGACTGCGCCACCCAGGCGCCCCCTTAATGATTTTCTTAATAACATTTTCTTTTGAATGAAAACAGTATATAATACGTATACAAAATATGTGTTAGTCATTTATGTTATCAATAAGACTTTGGTCAACAATAGGCTATCAGTAGTTAAGTTCTGGGAAATCAAAAGGTATATGTAGATTTTCAGCTATGTAGGGGTCAGCACCCCAAAGCCCCCTGTTGTTCAGGGATCAACTGCATTTTTAATTACATACTTCTAAAAATTTAAATTCCTTCACTTGAATAGGACCAGAAGCCTAAGCATGTTTCACCTACCCTTTGAAAACCTGTCTATCTTTTTATTGCCATCCATAGTTTTAGTTTTAAATTTCTAATACATAACTAATTAACTTTTTTACACTCCTAGTTGAGTAGGTCTACATAATTGATTTACTAATTCTTTGCTTTTGTTTTCTTGTGCCCCATAACATTCCAAAGTTAATCTTTTCTTTTTTCCTTATTGAAGTGAATGTTTCAGTAATTTCGCTGAAAACAGGAGAAGGCTAAGTTCTGTTTTTCCAATATATCTGGTCATTTTCCCCCCTCATTCTTAACTATTCACTGTGTAGAAAACATCCCTCCAGGGGCGCCTGGGTGGCGCAGTCGGTTAAGTGTCCGACTTCAGCCAGGTCACGATCTCGCGGTCCGTGAGTTCGAGCCCCGCGTTGGGCTCTGGGCTGATGGCTCAGAGCCTGGAGCCTGTTTCCGATTCTGTGTCTCCCTCTCTCTCTGCCCCTCCCCCGTTCATGCTCTGTCTCTCTCTGTCCCAAAAATAAATAAACGTTGAAAAAAAAAAATTTAAAAAAAAAAAAAAGAAAACATCCCTCCAGGTCATCTGATTCTGATTCTGTGGATGGATTTGAGGCCTTTAATGGTTTTAAGCGAGTTTAGAACTTTGCAAATTGTATATGACTGATAGCAATATAAAATCACTCTTATCTGTAGACACCCAAACTCTATCCAGTAGAAATTCAGTTGACTTCCTTTCCACACAGGTAGAAAACAGTGAAGCCTCCATTTGCACATTCTTTTCAACATTCCTGATCTATTAATGTGTCTGCTGTTAGTATTATCCTAGGAATTGCCTGTAACATCCTATTGATTACCTGATTAATAATGAGCTAAATACAGTCTTTAACACATGGTTATTTTATATCCCTACTAAAGTCATGCATTCACTTTTGTTTAGAAAATTATCCTTTAATGCAGGTATACAAACTTGGCAGGAATAATTGTGAGACCAGTTAAGTTTTTAAGTGTCTGTTAGACAACTGAGAAGAGATGTTGAGTGGGTATTTGGATTTTTAAATCTCATTTGGGAGAAAGGTCTGTTCTGTAGCCATGTATGTGGGAACAGTAAACTTCCAGATGGTATTTAAATTTGAAGAGATGAGCTCACCAAATAAGTGTATGTAAATGGATAAGAGTACTAAGGACTAAATTCTGGCATACCATTACTGTGGCAATAGAACAGCATTTTAAGTATGTTTCTACTTAAATTATTTTAGAGCATCAATGCATATATTTACCCTGTTACCTCATCACATTTAAAATTTTGTGGTATATGCAGCCACATTAGGCAGTAAATATTTGTTGAGTGAATCTATTTATTCATTTTATTATTTTTCTTTTATTCTATTAATATTGAATTAAATACTATTTATCTCTGGTCCATGTCTAATCAAGTCAACTTAAGAATTAGACTGGTTGATACATAATTTCATTAATTTTCTTCTAGGCTTTACTCTAGTATTTTGCAGATAATTTTAGGTTTATATGATAAAAGTTTGACTCCTTCTCTTAAAAGATTGTTTCATGTTACATAATCTTCTTCAGGCATGTAATTTTCTTAAACAGTCTATATCAGGCTAATCAATTCTATGTCAGTGTTACTATCCCAAGTGTCATTTAACCTAATAACTTGATAGATAGGTAATTTACATCCTATTAATATGGTGTTTTATATACTTGCTTTAGCCTTCTTGATACAAATTTCCTAGATTCGTCCGTTTTATCAGGAGAAAAATGATAGACAATTTATAAACACTCTTCTTTTTGCTAGGTTAACAACGGGGAGAAAATAAAACAGCCAAACTCATTTGTGACTATACGTTCCTATAATGATGAAGGAAGTACTTTGCCTAGAAAATTAGTCACCAGGCAAGCACCATTGCCAAAAATTTCAGTATCAGTGTCGGTTCCCTAAAACTATATTGACTTCAAACTGTACAGTTTTTAAGAGTCTCCACTGGAAAGGGCTATACCACAGATATTTATCACATAAATTTGCAAAAATCAGATCATCAGTTTACACATTAGCATCTCTCATGCCCCACTTGATAAAATTCTAACAGAACTGAAATTCAGGAACATTCTTGGTCACATAATAAAAAAGCAGTAACTCTCCCAGTCAGGACCCCATAGAAGAATCCACAAAAGTCTCCTAATTGAAGAAATATCCAAAATACTGAGTGAGAATTGATTTGACATTCAGAGTCAGGGAATGTTTTAGAAATAGAAACATATGTAAAAACAAGATCTGAGGGGTGCCTGTGGGTGACTCAGTTGGTTATGTGTCCGAGTCTTGATTTCAGCTCAGGTCATGATTTCATGGTCATGGGATAAAGCCCCACATTGGGCTCTGCACTGACAATGTGGAACCTTTGGGATTCTCTCTCTCTCTCTCTCTCTCTCTCCCTGCCTCTCTCTTTTCCCCTCCCCTACTCATTCATGTTCTCTCTCTCTCTCAAAATAAACATTTAAAAAGACAAGATCTAATAATTTATTATAGCAAGAAGAAAAGGATGAGATAATAGATATGAAATTCAAGAAACAGAATTCTCATGTAAAATTAGGTAGGGTCCCTGCTGTCTTGTGTTGGTGAAATAAACTTCTTGAAGGCAAAATCTGTTCTTTTGATCAATTTCAGTTTGCTGTAGCTCTTGGTAGGTCCTACTACATGTGAATTTCCAGCCCATTTCCATTTTTATTGCAATACCAATTGTCCTTTAGGGTGCATCTTAATATCCAACTGCTTCTTCTTTAATAGATGTAACATGTTCAGAGAATGATGCAAATTTGGGGACTTCTTCACTTGTTGTTCATGTTCTTTCTTGTTTTTTATCTAGCAAATACTCTTCTTCTTCCTTGTTCGCTTTACCTGTTCCCTACCACAGGTGTTATTCTTTTACTACCTCGGTCTGAGTAAGTCCTTCTATTTTTCTTCTAATAGCAGTTTCTATACAGTTGCAACATTGCCTGGGCATTTGTCTTTGCTGCTTAGCAGAGTGTAAGCTGTAAATATGCTGTGAACATTTTCCCTTTGAAGCATCTAACAGCCTTCTCTATTTGGGGAATCCCCTACCTTATGAGGCTTAGGGAAAATATGCCCCCCCTATAGAAGATAAAAATACTGATCATCTGCTTTCCCAATTCCCTTGCCTTTGTGGCCTGGACAAGTGCACTAGATCCCACCCATCAGATACGCAGGCAAGATTTTGACTCAGGAGCTCAAGATGGACCTAGGACTCAGGAGAGACCTGAAAGGAGTTCTCTTTTTAACATCAGGAAGTAACAGAATCAGAGACTTCAAAGTGGAATTCCTAGTCCATTAAACAGGGGAATTCACTTCAGGATCTGGTTGTGGTCCTGCCTGTTATAACTGAGCCTGGTTCTATACTGGTTCTACAGTGTTCCCCCAAATTCCATCAACTGTCTAAAAATACTTCTAACAAACTCTTTGTCATTGTAATCAACCAAATCTGCTAGCTTCCCAGGGCCAAAGATCATCTATGTTTGTTTTTGTTTTTGTTTTTTTTCTCGGTGTCTCTCTCAACTCCAGTGTTCTCAAAATAAGAGTAATTACTCAATAAATATTTGGCATTCTCAACCACCTCCATGGGGAACCTGTCTTTCAGGTAGTTGTAGACTTATACTGTGTAACTTCAAGTCAGTGATAAAACAGGGAAGGAGGAAAGGGAAATAGAAAAGAGGATGATAAGGTCATCCATGAGGTCCTTAGTATCCCAGTTGTTTGATGATTGCTACATTCACATTGACCTATAGATATGCAAATTTTACTTCATGGACCTCATTTTTCTTTGGCTGGAAAAATCAAAATGCCACACACAACACTTGTTCTCTGGAAATTGAGCATAAGAGATTCTTCTGTCTTCATTAAGGTGTTAATGAGCTAGGTCAGATGTTTATAGATTTTCATCAAATTAATCAAAGAACCTTATAGTCAACTTGACTTCCTTTTTCCAAAGTTCATTAAAATATAATCTTTGGCAATAAATGGAGCATTGCTTATCTGTTGCCGGGATACCATTACCTCCTCTAGTCAAGAAGGTACTTATGATGGAGAGAGAGAAAAATAATGTTTGGCCATTTGCCCATCTGGAAAGTATTCATCGTTATCAGAATATTAGGTTTCATAAGCTACTGGAGCATGCTACAGCTAGGGAAAAAAAATAGTCTAAAGAATTTCTTTTATAGTTGTGGAAAATTTATCCTAATGGCAAGAACTCAAATATTTAAGTTCACATAGAAATTTAGGAGAAAATCTGGACTACTATATTGTATCATATTTTTATCAATTTGTTTTTGTTCCTAAATAAAGGTTCCATTGTGGTTAGATGATCCTCATTGTCCACAGCAAAATATGTTTAATTTCTAACTCTGCACCCTTGTGCATAATTGTTCTTTTGTGCTAGAATATTATCTTCAATTTTCTCTCTGTATATCAAAATCAATCTTGTAAGTAGCAGGAGTCCTACACTGAGCCTAAAGAGGAATTTAGGGCTATCATGTTATGTCTGGCCAACCTGGTATGTCAGGACACTAGGAACCTATTAAGAAGAAAACCATTTACCCTCATAAAGAGTTGGACATGTTCTCAACTCTAACAAATAATGTCAAACACCTTTCCAAAGGGGTTGTAACAATTTACATGCCTGTAATTTACATCAATCAGACTTTTCCCATTGTTCCACATCCACAGATACAATGGATTATGTGACCCTTTTTACCTTTGCCATTCTAAAGAATATGTAGTGACATCTCATTGTGGTTTTAACTGCATTTCTCTGATTCTTAATAAAGTTGAGTCTATTTCATAGGTTAACCGGACATTTGGATATCCTCTTTTGTAAAGTCCCTGTTTATTGTCTTGCCTGCACTGCTCTTTGGGTGTCATTTTTCTTCCTGACTTGTATAGATATTTTATATATCCCAAATATAAGCACTTTGCCTGCACTAGGTGTTCCAAGTACATTCTTTTTCATATTTTGCTTTGTACTCTCTTAATGGCACCTTTTGGTGAGAAAAATTCTTGATTTTACTGTAATCAAATTTGCTGATTCTTGATACTGGCATTGTTTCCTTTGTCCTGGTTAAGAAACATCCCATGCTACAAAGTAGTAAAGAAATTATGTTCTAGGAAATCTAATGTTTTGCCTATCATGTATTTTTAAATTTATTTTTGCCTATCATGTATTTTTAAATTTATTTTTGAGAGAGAGACAGAGTGAAAGCAGCGGAAGGACAGAGAGAGAGGGAGACACAGAAACTGAAGCAGGCTCCAGGCTCTGAGCTGTCAGCACATAGCCCAATGCAAGGCTCAAACTCGTGGAACCCTGAGATCATGACCTGAGCCAATGTCGGACGCTTAACCGACTGAGCCACTCAGGCACCCCTTTCCTATCATGTATTAATTTTTAATATTCTTAAGCTGGCTTTTTACTAATTGTATGAGAAAGGGAATCATGTGTTTGTTTTTAACTCATATATCTCATTGTCCTAGCTTCCTGTGGCTCTGGTGGAATTATCAAATAGTATTCTTTCACTGAAAATTGCCCTAATTTGGATAATAAAATATATGATCACCCTCCACCTGAGCAAGTAATGTTTATTTTATAAGACAAGCATTAACTCATTGCTCAGCAATAAATTTCATCTTCAATTCAGTTTCCATATATATGTTGTTCTATTCTTGGACTCTATTCCATTCAGAGGCATAATTGCCCATTTTTATACCAATATCAAACTGTTTCAAATCAGCTGTATAGTAAATCCTGTTATCACTATAATAAATCATTGTTTCCTCCCATTTTGTTTATCTTCAAGATAGAGCACTTCTTTTTCCTTTTCCTTTTCACAAAATTTTACATATAATTTGTTAATTTTTAAAAAGTTTTGATTTTATTTGGGATTTACTTGGGATTGAATCTATAAATGAATTTGCATATTTCAATTCATGTGTAGATGATATTATCCACTTAAGTCTCTTTCAATTTTTCTAAAGATACATTATAGTGTTCTGTGTAGATGTCTTATCCATAATTCATTAGTTTGATTCCTAGATATTTGATATATTTGCTTCTATTTAAGCTGGCATCTTTAGCTTAATTTCATTAAGTGTGTGTAACTAGTATAAAGAAATCAAATTAATTCTTATATGTTAACTTTAATAGTCAGCAGCATCAATAAACATATTATTTCTAATAAATAAAGAGATTCCTTTGGATTTTGTTAGAAAAAATATGATAATACTATGATTTTTATTTTTGAATTCTTTTATCATTTCTGCATTTTAATTTTTTATTTTTTTAATGTTTTTATTTATTTATTTTTTTTTTTTTTTCAACGTTTATTTATTTTTGGGACAGAGAGAGACAGAGCATGAACGGGAGAGGGGCAGGGAGAGAGGGAGACACAGAATCGGAAACAGGCTCCAGGCTCTGAGCCATCAGCCCAGAGCCCGACGCGGGGCTCGAACTCACAGACCGTGAGATCGTGACCTGGCTGAAGTCGGACGCTTAACCGACTGCGCCACCCAGGCGCCCCTGTTTTTATTTATTTTTGAGAGACAGAGACAGAACATGAGCAGGGGAGGGGCAGAGAGAGAGAGAGAAGCCGGCGGAAAGACACAGAATCCAAAGCAGGCTCCAGGCTCTGAGCTGTCAACACAGACCCCAACGCAGGGCTCAAACTCATGGAGCCCTGAGATCATGACCTGAGCCGAAGTCGGACGCTTAACCGATTGGGTCACACAGGTGCCCCCATTTCTGTATTTTTATTCCTTTATTATAGGGCCTAGATTTTATAGGTCAATGTTTAAAGAAAGAGTAATAGTGGGCATCTTTATCTCCTTCCTAGACTTATAGGAAAATATTTCAGTATTTCACTATAAAGTATCTGCTATAGTTTTCTTTATATACCCATTATGAAATTTAAAAAGGTCTCCTCTTCTCATGGCTTACTAAATGTTTATAAATAAAGGTTAATTTTATCAAATTGCTTTTTCTCATCAATTGAGCAACTCTATGATTTTTCTCCTTTACTGGGTTAATATAATGAATTACATTGACTAAGATAAAGGGAGATTTTCAACCTCCCAGAAGATATGAGAAATAATAAGAAACCAAAGGAAATAACTAAACAGCTAAATAATAAGCAGTGGCTGCCACAATTCCAGAGATGCCAAAAGAAATCATGAGACTCAGTGGTTTGGAGAAAGGCAGTTTATCACTCACAAACAGAACCAACATCAGGAGATTCTGCATGTAGCACGTGTTTCATCCAGACGAGCCCCAATATGTGAGGTGGCCAGCCCAGATGATTCCTATACACTCTGGGTTGGGCTGTAGCCAAGAAAACCAGGGTCAGGTGCTCAGCATTTTTTGTAGCAAACAGCAAACAAGTCTCACTTCCCCAAGGAGTAACCAGTTGCATGGTAGTAATGTTAAAAGGACTCAGGATCAGAGAATGATTTGGCTTTGCAGCAAAGATAAGAGGGTTGGGGCCATGGAGGACTGTTTTTCTCAACTGTCGATTTTTTTCTTTTTTAAAGTCCAATTTGACAATGGCACTCTTCTACTTATTATTATTATTAATTATTTTATTATTATTATTTTTATTATCATTATCATTACTGAGAGAAAGAGGGCACAAGTAAGCAAAGGTGGAGAGAGAGAAACAGGGCTCACCCAAAAATAGGCTCGTTCTTATCCAGTGTGGGACTCAAACTCACAAACTGTCTCACTCTTTTATTAAGAATATTTATTTACATCTAATGTAACTAGAGATATAATTGAATTTACCTGCCATCTATTTTTTTTCTATTTGACACAACTTGTTTTATTTACTACTTATATCCTCCTCTCTTGTCTTTTTACCAATTAATCAAATTTTAATCTCCTTTTTCTTCTGTTGGTCTTTCAGTTATACATTTTTTACTATTTTCTAGTAGTTATCCTAGAGATAAATCTTTGATTCATTTCCATCAATTAAAATTGTTATTTTTACTGCTCTCCTGATGCTGCTAGACGTTTAGAAATTTTTTCTTTATTTTTCCTCCTCCAATCTTGTTACTGTTGCCATGCATCTTAGACATTCATTAATTTGTATTTTGGGCACCATGCACTAGTTTGTATAATACATAATGCTCTATATTAGTTTGCATTTTAACACCCCCAACAAATTATAGTTTATAGTTTTATGTTATTTTGTTAAATAGTTTTTATTGAGGTGAAAGTCACATAACATAAAATAGCAATTTTAAGGTAAACAATTGTGACATTTAGTGTATTCATAATGTTGGGCAATCACCACCTCTTTCTAGTTACCATATATTTTCATTAATCCAAAAGAAGCCCTATACCCATTGAACAGTTTCTTCATCCCTCACCCTTCTCCTTTCCCTGGCAGACACTAGTAGTAGGTATTCTGCCTCTATTGATTTAATATTCTGAATATCTTACATAAATTGAAACATGCAATATTTGTGTTGTTGTGTCCAAATGCTTCCACTTAACATAATATTTTCAAGGTTCATCCACATTTTATCATGTATTAGTATTTTATTTATTTTTATGGCTGGATAATATTCTATTGTAATGGATATACCATTAATGTATATATGTATCTATTCATCTGTTGATGGACATGAAGGTTGTTTCTACCTTTTGGCTTTTATGGATAGTGCTGCTATGAACATGTTTGTAATACATTTGTTTGAATATCTTTTTCCGTTCTTTTGGGATATACCTAGAAGTGGAATTGCTGAGTCATATGGTAATTCTATCTTTAAATTTTTGAGGATCTGCCAAATTTTTTCCATAGTGGCTTAAATATTTTACAATCCCACCAGCAATGTACAAAGTTTTCAATTTCTGCATATCCTTGCTACTTATTTTCCATTTTTAAAATTATAGCCACTTACGAGAGTGTGGAATGAATCCTCATTGTAGTTTTGATTTGCATTTCCCTAATGGCACTGATTTGAGCATCCTTCCATGTGCTTGTGGCCATTTGCATATCTTATTTGGAGAAATACTATTCAAGTAATTTGCCTATTTTTAAATTATATTGTTTGTATTTTTATTATTGATTTGATATTTTTATTTTCAGATATTATTAACCTTTCTCTTATTCTTTCCTAAATTTACATGTTTTTGTCTGACATTGCCTTCCTTTCTGGCTGAAGAAGTTCTTTTGTGTCTCTTTTTCTTAAGTGATGGCCTTCTGATGAAAAATGCCCTTAGTGTTTGTGTCAACATGTCTTTATTTCACCTTTGATTCTGCAGGATATTTTTACTGGGCATAGAAATCTAGGCTAGACATTTTTTTTTTATTCAAGCCTTTAAAGACTTTTATCATTCTTCTTTCTCCCATTTTTCTTTCTTTATTTCTTTTTGTTCTTTTTTTCCCCTTTTGTCTCTTAAAAAGTTGGTTATCCGTGTTATTGCTGCTTTTTGTATGGTAATTATTACTTCTTTCTGGGTACTTTTAAAATATTTTCTTTGTTTTCAGCTCTTTAAGATCGACTTGGGTGGTTTTTCTTACTATGCTGCTTGGTTTTCATCGACATTCTTAAATCCATGGGTTGGCATTTTTAATCATTGTTGAAAACAATTTTGGCCAGTATCTTTTTTTTTTTAATTTTTTTTTAACGTTTTATTTTTTTTTATTTTTGAGACAGAGAGAGACAGAGCATGAACGGGGGAGGGGCAGAGAGAGAGGGAGACACAGAATCAGAAGCAGGCTCCAGTCTCTGAGCCATCAGCCCAGAACCCGAGGCGGGGCTCGAACTCATGGACCACGAGATCGTGACCTGAGCTGAAGTCGGAGGCTTAACCGACTGAGCCACCCAGGCGCCCCTGGCCAGTATCTTTTCAAATATTCTTCTGTGTATTCTTTTTCTCCTTTCCTTCTGAGAAGCCAATTCTCATGTTAGAACTTTTAAGTGCATTCTACAATAGTTCCCAATTTCTGTGTTATACACTTCATTTCTTTGTCTTTTTTACCTCTATGATTCACTTTATAATTTTCTATTTATCTAATTTTGTATTCCAATATTTGTAAATACGTCTACCAGATTCTTCATTTCAGATGGTTTATGTTTATCCCTATAGTATCCATTTAATTTATTCAAATAGATGTCTATTTGCTGTTGAAATCTTCCATGTTTTCACCTGTTCTTCCCATTTTATCCTCTACATATTAAAAAGTTAATCATAGTGATTTTAAGAGTCCTTTAATGCTAACCCCTATATCTGGATTATCTGTTTTCTGTAGGTCTGTATTAATTATACGTTTTTCTTCTTGATTATTGATCACTTGGTTTTTATATGTCTGATTTTTCATTATATTCTGAATATCATATATATATGATAGAATATCATATTTATGTATGTATATATATAATGTACAGATGATGGTATCATCCATCAGTGAGAGTTCACCCTTTCATCTATTAAGCGTGAAACTAGGACACTTATCACCTAAATCCATCAGAATCTAAGTTTCTCAAGGACAAATTGCAGTTTTATTGAACTTTAATCTGTCTCTGATTTGTCTCTGTTCTTACTGAATTATTCTCAAGAACTTTCACTTGAATATCTGGCAGATCTTTTCTTCCTCAGTACTGAAAAAATATGAGAGATTAAATTCTATAAAGTTTTCTTTTAGTAATGTTTAGTCTCTTGATATAAACAATTGAAAGTTTGGCAAAAATTTTGAGATTGACAATTTTTTTGTATGTGTTTTTGACATTCCAGTTTTTCCTGTCAGCCTTGCTTAAATCTTACATATCAAAATTTCTACTTGTAAAAAAAAAGTCTACTGGTATCTTCAGCCTCTGGAAGGGCCTAGAGTCAGTTTATATTTTCAGGTGAAATGTGACTGTGAATCCTCAGTTTCAATTTATATCTCCCTCTATAACTTTATCTCTTGCATGTTTTTATTTCAGTACTCCTCTACCTGGATTACATTTTCATTCAAACCCCTGTAAAACTACAGATTTCACTCTTCCTTTGAGATATTTCAGATTAGTTTTTTTAACTGAGTTTTAAAAATTGATGTATATATAGACAGATAGATATGTGTGATATTTATGATACATATATATGTGCATCCCATAAACTACACTAATCTTAAGGATATACCTCAATAAAGTTTTATACATGTATACATTTTCTAAATCACAAAATTGATCAAGATGTAGAACATGTCCAGAACTCCAGATCCTTTTTTTTCTCATTTAATATTCTTAGGACCCTAATGAGCTTTAACACTTATGATTCTTCCCATCCAGTTCCCTCAGGACCACAAACCCTAATTTCCCTTCCTATTATATAATCCCAGAGCAACCATTATTTTGACTTTGTTCACCATATCTTAGATTGCTTATTCTTAAAGTTCATGTCAATGAAATCATGATACATACATTTTTTTCATTTTATCAGCCTAATATACATATTACATAATAACATGTAAAGTATGTTATATAACATATTATGTTATATGAATAGGTATTAACTTCTCTATCTTCTTGATAATGATTTTTTTTCTAATTTTAGACTGGTATGTATAAGGTTTCTCTGATCATTTTTATATATGACTTTAATGGGCATATGTCCTCATTTCTCTGGGGTATTTAGTGAAAAGTGGATTTTCTAGTTCATAAGATAAGTATATGTTTGGCTTTCGTAGATACTGCCAGTTTTCTAAAGTTGTTGTCCCAATTTACATTCCCACCAGAAATTCCAGTTATTTACATCCTCACCAACACTTGGTATTTTTAATCTTAAAAAAATTTAGTCATTCTAATACATGTGTTGTCTTATCTCATGATAACTAATGATGTGGAGTATCTTCAAATGCTTATTAGTCATTTTAGCTTTCTGTTTCTTTAGTGTCTATAAATTTTGTCTATTTTTTTAAATTGGGTTGTCTTTTTATTGGCCTGTAGAAAAATTTTAAATTTATTCTGGATATAAATCCTTGGATATCTTATTGCAGTCTATTATTTGCTTTTTATAGTCATAATGATATCATTTAATGAACACAGATTTTTAATTTTATTCAAGTTTAATTTATCAATGTTGTTTCCTATGGTTAATGCATTTTTTTGTCCAATTTAAGAAACACTTGCTTAAACAGTCTTATAAATTCTGTGTTGTGTGTTTTATTTTGTTATGTTTTGTTTGCCAGTAATGTTTTTTGCTATAATCCATCTCACATTAATGTTCTTTTGCCTACTGCCGAGCACAATTTATTAATATTTTTGTTTGCTTGTTTTGTTTTTGAGAAATTGGCTTTTTATTTGAGGACTCACAAGTCTTCAGTTTTGTCACTCTGATCCTTCACAATCTCTCTCCCTCACTTTGCTAATTTCCTCAAGTAGCAGTCATCCTCCACCTGGACCAAATCCTGATCCAAAGGTCATGCCCAGAATAGGTATTTTTCTGAACAAAGATGGGGGGGCCAAGAAGGCCTTGGACAAGTTGAGTCATGGACAAACTTCTGGATTGTTTTTCCTTCTCTGGAATGTTAATTCATCTTGTCCTTTTTTCCTGCCACACTCTTATACTTTTGTAATTTGTCTGTGTTTGTATAGTGGGGAACAGAAATGTTGCCTGCCATGACCTACTAGATCCTACTTAGAAGCAGAGGTCTTTACTTGCTTAGTTATTGAATTTGAAATAAACTCTGTATTGCTTGAATGAAACAACTCATCATGTCTTATTATATTTTTTTATATATCTATGGATTTGGCATGCAGGTTATATTTTAGGTATAAGTATGAGTGGCTTTTTATATTCATTTCTTATAATGACATTGTCAGATTTTGGAATTAAGTTTATTGTGGCCTAATCAAACAAATTGGAATGTATCTCATCATTTTCTAATCTCTGAAAGACTGCATAATTGGCATTACTTCCTTCTAAAATAATTGGTAGAATTCTCTAGGCAGTCATCTGTGCAGGCTATATAAATTGTATTTTTGCAGGAATTATCTGTTTCTGAATTTTAAAATGTACTGGAAATAAATTCAGTGGATACCTTTTTACAGTCTGTCATAGGTTTCTCTATATGTCATTTTCTTCAGGTACAGTGGTAATATGCCTTCTGTTTTTAATTGATCATTCTTTCCAGAAGAATATTAAATTGATTTTTTTTCAGAAAATTACTTAATCCATTGGTTACTTGATCATAAGTTTTAATATATTATGGATAAAAATCCTTTGTATGATATTCTCCCAGTATATGGTTTGTTTGTTTTATTTAGTCTTAATGGCATCTGGTACTATTAAGAAAGTAAACATAATTGTAAATGTGTTTTTAATTTGATTGATTTCAGCTATTATGTAAGTTAACTTTTTTCTACTTTTTTGTGTTTGTGTTTAGTTCTCTAATATCTTCAAGCAAATTTGATTCCTTAGGGATTTTACCTGCCTTCCTGAAGTTTGGCTACAACTTTAAATTAATTCATTTATCCATATATTTATATGGATATATAATATATATAACATTATCACAATTTTCCTGGCAACTAAGTAGGAAAAAGTTTTTTTTTCATAATATCTAGATATCTAGTCTTAAGAGTTGCTCAAAACAGAAGACATTATTTTTACTTACTCTATCTTAGAATGATCTCCATCCTTTGAAGGCCGATATTAAATTCTTCCTGGATGACTTTTTTCTCAATTCATTTTTCCCTTTTTATTGTTTTGGAAGTTGTTACTTTTTCCCAAGTGGCTGTGCTAATATATTTCCATTTCAAACTTTGGAACTCTAAACTTAATCACTATTGACCTGCCTCCCAAACACTACAAGGTCCTTTAAAGGCCTTAACCCTGATGACTCCACTTCCTCTCTTATGAACTACTGATATCTAGTTTTTTTTTTTTTTATTCTCACAGTTTTAAGCTTTTTTATTTGAAATGTTTTTAATCTTACGGGAAGTTTTCCATGAGTAGTTCAAAGAACTCCCATATCAAAATTACCAGCATTTTAACCTACCTATTTAGCGAATCATTCTCCCATTCTGAACCTTTTGTAAATTGTAGATACAATGCCTATAGAAATTTTCTGTGCACTTACTAAAAATGAAGACACTCTCCCACATAGTCAGAGTGCAATCATCAAAACCCTAAAGTTGAAATTAATACTATAATGCCATGTAATCCACATCATTAATAAATTTTCCCAGTATCACTTGACAGGTCTAGTATTTAATTCTGGATTGCTTTCTCCATTTAGTAATCTTGTCTCTCCAATCCCTTCAATATAGAGCAATTCCTTTGTCTTTTTTTTTTTAATCTTCATGACTTGGACATTTTCTAAAAAATAACAGGCTAGCTACCTTGTCAAATACCTCTCAATTTGGGTCTGAATTTTCCCTAAGGTTGTGCAACTATGGCAAGTTATGCATCTATGACAGGAACACTGCAGTGCATCCTATCGATAGGTGCCTGATATCAATCCTTCCTGTTGCTGGAGATGCTAAATTTTGAAACTTGGTTAAAATAGTGTCTGCCAGTCTTCTCCACTGTAAACTTAATAAGTATTTTATATTTATTATTAATAAATGTTTATTTTTTGCTGTCATTTCTTTAAGATGAAGCCTTTTCTATGTCATTTATGTGTTCTGTCACTTATATATGAATGTGGACTCAGTATTTCTCTTTTATTTAATTAGGTATAATCTATGGCTATCATTATTTATTTTGAAGGTCAAATTGTCATGTGTTTGAACAGTGGGAGTCCTTTCCATCTAGTTTATTCCTTGAGTACTTTCTTACTTACAGGCACAGTAAGCTGTTCCAGGATTCATCTTATACTTTTCCCCACTCCAGCCTTGGAATCAATTATTTCTCCAAACTCTGCTGATATCCTATAGCAGAAAATTGTATTTGAAAACCAGGATATGGGTGTCAACTGTGCTAATTTCTCTTGAGGTACTAATGCTTTTAGATTTGTTGTAGTGGACAAAGTTAAGAAATACATCTGCATATGGACACATATACATACATATACTGCATCTGTATACATATCTATACATATTAAAATATTATAGGGGTGCCCAGGTGGCTCAGTGGGTTGAGTGTCTGACACTTGGTATCAGCTCAGGTCATGGTCCCTGGTTTGTGGGATCAAGCTCTGCATCAGGCTCATGCTGGGAGTGGAGCCTGCTTAAGATTCTCTCTCTGCCTCTGCCCTTCTCCCTGACTCACACACTCTCTCTCAAATAAAAACAAAAAGTAAAAATATATATATTTAAAAAATAAAAATATAAAATATCATAAAGTTTATGCCAGTAACTCTAATTGCAGGAAGTTAAGTTTAGCTTACTCCTTTCCATATTCATAACTTTCTTCTCTGACAATAAACTATCTAATTTCCATTACTTTTATATATTTTTTATTTGCTCAATTGCTTTGTAATCAACTTTTCTGCAAGTTGAATCCCCTAGGTGCTGCTGATTTTGTGGGCTACCATGTGCCAGATGGGAACCTTCCAGTCATGTAAACTCCAATGAACTGCATCATAAGAGCACTAGGGAGAAAAAGAGGAAGATAGAGAACCTAGTTTGCGCTTTTTTTTAGGTTATTCTTAATCTACAAGTTAGGGATAATTGCTATCATTATAAACAATCCTATTTGTCAATATTTATTTGCTGAATATTTCTTCTGGCATTCCAAATCTAACCTCTGGTATCATTTAACTTCTGCACAAAGGATATCCTTTAGAATCTGGTTTATTGAATGTTGGTGTTTTTCTGAAAACATTTTTTATTTCATTCTCTTGCCTAAAAGATAGTTTTTCTGATTATAGAATTTTAAGTTGACATCAATTTTGTTTAGGTACATCACTGATTTATATTATTATACAACCTGACTTCCATTGCTGATGTTGAGAAGTTGGTATTTGGTTGAATAATCATTCTTTCTCTTTTCTTTCTGGCTGCTTTTACACTCACATCCTATCCATCGACTTACTATAGTTTTCGTGTGCATCCTTATGTATTTTCATTTTGCTTTCATGATTGAGATTTTATTAGGCTACTTGGATTCAATAACCGTCTTTCCAAATGTTGCCCATATTTTGAAAGCTAGAAATGTTTGAACACTATCTTCCCCTGTTCCCTGTTGTTTCTTTCTTTCTTTCTTTCTTTCTTTCTTTCTTTCTTTCTTTCTTTTTTTGAGTTTGGCTTTGATATATATTAGAACTTCCCATATTGTCCTCCATCACGTCTATCACATTCTTCATTTCTTTGCCTCACTGTGCTGTGTTTACAAAAGTAAACACTGAAGATACAGAAGTATCTTCCTCTTCATTTATTCGCTCTCCAACTGTATCTAATCTAAATAAAATATAAGACTTTATTTCAATTGTATTAATCATTTCTAGAAGTCACATTTAGTTCCTTTCAAGAGATGCTTATTTTTCCTTTATACCCTCCTTTCCTTTTTATGAGATGAAGACTTCATTTGGTTTCAAATATTCAATGTCGGCACTTTATATACTAACGTTTTTGATATTAAAGTATTGTGTCATTCTATTTTTTGGGTGGTGTTGATTAATGATGACTTGTTTCTTTGTGCAGTTGTAATTTTTGACAGTGAGTGTTTTCTCTGGAAATTAATCTTAGAGATTATTTGTGCTCTGGGTTAAAGTAGCATTTTTCCTTGAGAATAAAGAGAGGATTTTTGTTTGCTTATGTCAGTCCTCTCTTGGGCACTATCTTAAACCATTCTAAACGAAACTCTCCTCTTTATGTTTTAAAGATCCTCACAAGAATTAATATTATAGATTTAAACTTACACACATTTGGTCCTGTCATTAGAAATTCTCAGAGAAGATTATTTTTCTATCAACTCAGGATAAATAATGAGACAAATAAATTTAGTCTTTATCATTTTTTTGCAGCAGATTTATTTTTCATTTAGCCCTTAGGGATTTCTGCTTTATGTATGGGCTCTTATTGGATGTGCTGATCTGGCAATACTCAATGCCATATCTATATCTATATCTATATCTATATCTATATCTATATCTATATCTATATCTCTCTATCTATCTATCTATCTATCTATCTATCTATCTATCTATATCTCCTTTTGAGGGCACTAAAGCAAAGTTTGAGGTCTCTAAGGTTTGGCATAAACCTTCAAGTAAAGCCAGTAGAGTGATTATTTCTCAGGCTTGGAGCTTTACTTTACTTTGATCACTGAAGATTTCTTTCTCTCCGGCTACTTTGGCAATTCTTTTAAACAGAAATACATATATCAGCATTTTGGTTGTTTTGAATGGGAGAGTTGATTGGTGTATTTAGTCCACCAATAGCTAGAAAACAAAGCCAGTATTCAACTCAATGTTCTTTACACTACTTCCATTTATATATTTGGCTAACACATTTTCTCTCATCTTCTGTTTGTTCATATTCCTTTGTCTTGGAATTCAAACCCATTCTTATTTTTTTTCAGAAACTATCTTCACAATATTTTCCCTTTTCCTGTATTTTATGTAACTGCACCCCAGTCATATACCACAAAATATTTGTGGTGAGCATTTGACTTTATAAAGAACTCTGAGGTACATTAACTATCTCAGTGGACCCTGTCTACACTGCTTTAAGTACCAGCATCATTGCCCCATTATGGAGAAGATGAAGCCATGTATCAGACAGGACAGATGGGGCAACCAAGTTCATATAGCAAAAATGTATAACATTTAGCAAGCTCCTGTATGCCAAATGTAACTCAGATGCTGTAAGTTTTCTTCCAAAACTTATTTGATTTTTAGTTGTTCTGTTGGACTTTAAGAGATGTATTTAACTTGAGCTTTTGAAAGAAATTTTTATAGAAAAAGAAGAAAGGACCTATCAATGTTTCCAGATAAGGAGACTATATGTCTCACAACTAGATCAATGAATAAAAATGTTGGGTTCTCACATTATTTTATGAAAAAACAAAAGGCAAAACTTGTCAAGACCTTCTGTCTGTTCTTTATGTATGATCTTATTATTTGACTCCTCAAGGAGGAAGTAGAAAAGAACCCTCATTTACCTTCATAAACAAATTTCTATTTATCATAAAAATAACTTAAAACCTAGTAAAGATATTATTGAGAAAAAGAAAAGAATCATTTCACTATCTTCTTTTTATGCTTCCTGTTCTTGGTTGAGTTTGTATTAAATTAAATCTTTGATGTTAAGAATGATGGTTCTTTTCTTCTTCTTTATTTTTTACATATAAGTAAGGAAAACTTGTAGCTGTTTTAGTGCACAGTATCTAGACAAAGTTGTATGATGCCTCAGATACTGGCTTAGCTCCTGTGAAGTAGGTGCGTTTATCTTTGGCCAAAGGATCCACCCATTGCCATTCTCCCTGTGACCCTCTTCTTATTATGCCACTCCATCCTGTCTGTACCAGCGGCTTGCTTTCAGCATCTTTTAAAATTAATATTTGTTAAGGCTTGATGATAAAGGCTCACAGAACAACTATTGAAATATACTCCTCAATTGTCTGTCTGTAGCAGAAAACCTGAGGTGCCTGTTAAACGTGCCTATTTCTGGTCTACCCTACCCTTGGGCCTACTGAATCAGATAATGTGAATATGGGGTTCCAAAACCTGTACTGTAGCATTTTCCCAGGTGACCATTATGTACCACAGAGTTCGAAAAGCACTGATTCAAACGCTTGCATTCCTTGACCTATTTCACCTTCCACTTAACATGTCCCCATCCATCCAAATCACATACACAGACAAACTAAGAAATTTGCATTCCAATCAAGGGCATAAATGTCCAAAATGAATCATTAAAATAAGGGATTACTTGTGATTTGTTCTCAGGTACTTTGGGGAAAATTAAGGAATATTTTTTCAGTACAAGAAATACTCAGAATTCATGAAATTGTATAATTGTCTATTCTTCCTACACATAAAATAAGCTCTGTGCCAAGAAGGCTTCTTAGCTCTTTACACTGTAGCTGCAGGTGAGTGCAGTTAATCACATGTTGAAACTGAGGTTGTGTGTGGAGTTTAGAGGTACCATGTGGAAGATTTCGGAAGCTCTCTTTACTGGTTTGTAATCTTTGTAATATTGTCAGATCTCAGGAAATCATAAGGAAGAGGAATAATAAGGAAAATGAGGTTCAAATATAGTTGGATATATAACTCAAATATTATTTAAAGGCCTTAGTAGCAGGGAGTCAGGAAGATGTAATAGGCAGAAATTTAAAAACAAAACAGATACTAGAGGGCAAAACAATATAGGGTGTTTAGAGTTTCTGGAAGCACCTTGAGGACTTCAATGGAGTTTTATCAGACAATCAGTGTGATAGAGGATGCATTTCAGTAACATTCAAAATGGCCATTTTGAAGACCATTTCTTGTACTCTTTAGGAAAATAAATTGTAACACTTCCTGAGTCCTTCAAGCATAGTTATTATCCAAGCATAATATATGAAGTACCTAATAAAGTAACACATACATGTAACTACACACAGATCAAGATACAGCACATCATCAACACAGTGGCTTCCTTTGTGCCCCTTCTGGTCATTATCCACAGCACAGTTAATCACTACTCAGTTGACATAAACTTGTTTTATTTGTTTTTAAATTTAACTTGCATAATGGACGGACTTATATACGAACATTTGCAGTTGACTTGTTGGCTCTACATTATGCTTGAAGATTCATTCATGTTTTTGCATACAACAGTAGTTCACTCTCTGAAATTGCACACTATGACATTTTATGAACATACAAATGCATTTTTATCCATTCTAGTGCAGATGAACATTTAAGCTTTTTTCAGTTTTCTGTTACACAGAATGTTCCTAGGAACATTGTTTTTGTATGTCTTCTGTTTCTCATATTAACGTATTCTGAGGGACTGGAATTGCTGGGTCAACGGTAAGAATGTTTTCACCTTTAGAAGACACTGAAAAAGTTGTTAAAATATCCTCACTTACATTCCTATAAACAGTTCTGAGAGTTGCAGCTGCTCCAAATCCTCCTAATACTTTGAATCATGTTATTATTACTGTCATTATTTTGTCTCTTTTTGTCTCACTTTTAGTTATTCTTTTTTCTGGTATTTTTGTTTGTTTTCATTTGTATTGTATCATTTCTCTTTTTTTATTTTCTTTTCAAATTTTTATTTAAATTATGATTAGTTAACATAGAGTGCAATATTAGTTTCAGGAGTAGAATTCAGTGATTCACCACTTATGTACAACATCCAGTGCTCAACATAACATGTGCCCTCCCCTCCTTAATACCCATTACTCATCTAGCCCATCCCCACCCACTTCCCTCCATCAACTCTCAGTTTGTTCTCTATAGTTAAAAGTCTCATGATTTTTTTTCCTCTCTCTCTTTTCTCCCTCCCATATATTCATCTTTTTTTGTTTCTTAAATTCCACATATGAGTGAAGTCATATGGTATTTGTCTTTCTCAGACTGATTTATGTAGCTTAGCATAATATACTCTAGCTCCAATCATGTTGCAAATGGCAAGATTTCATTCCTTTTGATGGCTGAGTAATACTGCATTGTGTGTGTGTGTGTGTGTGTGTGTGTGTGTGTGTGTGTGTGTACACAGCAAACTTCCTTATTCTTCTTTATCCATTCATCAGTTGATGGACGTTTGGGCTGTCCCCATAGTTTGGCAATTAAAAATAGAACTACCCTATGATCCAGCAATTGCACTACTAGGTATTTATTTACCCAAAGGATTCAAACATACAGATTCAAAGGTGGTACATACTCCCTGATGTTTACAGCATCATTATCAACAATAGCCAAAGTACACCATTACGTTTTAATATGCATTTTTCTAATGACTAGTGTTGTAGAACACCTTTCCACATTTGAATTTTTTTGTGTGTGAATTGTCTGTTTAATCGTTTTGCCTCTTTTTCCATTAGTTTTCACTTTTAAAAATTATTATTGAGATGTAAGAGTTCTGTATATTATCTAGGTGTAAGCCCTTGGATATACATGTCATGCATGTAGAGCCCCTTGTAATTCCTTATGCATTTTAGAATCAGTTTGCCAATTTCACAAAAGGAAAATCTTTGGGATATAATTGAGATTCCATTGTATTTATATTTTTAATTACAGTGAATTGATACCTTTATATTTAGTCTTCCAATCCATGAAAATAGTGTTTCTCCAAGTGTTTAGGTGTTCTTACAACTTTCTTAATTTTATATTATAGTTTTTAGTGTAGAGGTTTTGCATATTTTCCCTTAAGTTGTTTAATAGGTATTTTATTATTTTATTACTCTAAATTGTAACATCTCTTTAGTTTTTTCCTATCTGATTTGTTGGTATATAATAATACATTGGTTTTGTATATTGTCTTTTATAAATTAATCTTGTTAAATGCATGTGTTAATTCTTAAAGTTTTAAAAGATTTTCTGCAAACTCTCTTGTTTGGTGGGTAAACCAACAAGTTTTTTTTTTTCCTTCCTTTCCACTTCTTATGCATCTGGTTTCATATTCTTGCTTATAGCACGAACAATGACTCACAGTAGGTTGAATGAAAGTGGTGATACTGGGTGTCTTTGTTTATTACCATTCACAGAGTAAAGCCTTTGAGTACTTCACCATTGGATTTAATGTTTGTTCTATATAATTTTTTTCTTTTCTTAATTTTTTTTAAATTTATTTTTGAGAGAGAGAGAGAGTGCAAGTGGAAGAAGGTCAGAGAGAGAGGGAGACAGAATCTGAAGTAGGCTCCAGGCTCATAGCTGTTAGCACAGAGCCTAATGCGAGGCTTGAACCCATGAACCATGAGATCATGACCTGAGCTCAAGTCAACACTTAACCGACTGAGCCATGCAGAAGCCCCTGTTCTAGACATTTTCTTGGTATTCTTTTTTCAGATTAAGAAAAAATTCCTTCTTTTCTAGTTTTGTATATACTTATATGTGTTAATTTTTATACTTTTTATCTATTTATACAAACATCTTTTTTATGTTTTATATTAATGTGGTGAATTGCTTTGCATTTCTAGCTTACATATTTGCATTTGTTTTGCTCATATTTTATAAGTAAAATACAATATAATGAGAATTGCTAACTTTCTAATTGACTCAATTTTATTATATGTACTTATTTATCTTGGTATTCCTAAGGTCTATTTTTATAAATATTAGGATTTACTGGTAATATTATTAGCTTTCCTTAGCTTTATGTTTGCATTACTTCTGTCATTCTTTTATTTTCAAATGTCTTTTTCCTCATAGTTTAGAATTTTAAGCCATATGTAGTGGATTTATTTTTATAGCCAGTTTGCAATGTTTGTCATATATTTGTACATTAAGTGTAATTATGAATATATCTGAATTATAGTCACTATATCAATATTTTGTTTCCATATGCCTAATTTATTTTGTTCCTTTTTCTTATGTTGCCTTAATATTTCATCCTATCCATTGCCTGATACCCCTGTTAAATTATAACTTAAACATTATGCCACTTTCTTTTTCTCTTAGTGGTTACCCTGGAGACAGGAACACACATCATTGACTTAATAGAGATTTACCACATCCTAAGTAATAGTTCACCATATAGACCTTTAGGTCCATTTATCTCTGCATTTTTCTATTGTTATTAGCTCTGTAAATTCAACAAATTTCAAGTTTGTATTTCAAATCCCAGAAAACATCATTATTATTGTTTAAATGGTAAATCTTTATTTATAATTACCCACAAATTACTTTTACTTGTTTTTCATTTCTTTCTATATTGCTTTACTTCCCTCAGGAATCTTGTTTCATCCATGTAAAGAAATTCCTTAGACAAGGTTTTTATTTTTGTGTAGATCTGTTCTCAGCAATTATTTTTCCCAATGATTTGCATTTTAATTTCATTTTTGAAACTTATTCTTTTTTTTTTTTTTTTTTCAACGTTTATTTATTTTTGGGACAGAGAGAGACAGAGCATGAACGGGGGAGGAGCAGAGAGAGAGGGAAACACAGAATCGGAAACAGGCTCCAGGCCCTGAGCCATCAGCCCAGAGCCTGACGCGGGGCTCGAACTCCCGGACCGCGAGATCGTGACCTGGCTGAAGTCGACGCTTAACCGACTGCGCCACCCAGGCGCCCCGAAACTTATTCTTACTAGGCATTGTATTCTGACTTGGTTATTTTCTTTCTATGTTTTAAAACTGGCATTCCAGTGTTTTCTGGATTCAAGTGTTTCTATTAAAGTATCAGCTGTCTTGTTATGCTTTGAAGATAAATATTTATTTTATCTGTCTGATTTCTTAAACTTTTTAATTTATCTTTAAGTTTCCAGAAATTTCCTCTAATGTGCATAGGTGTATCATTCTTCCAACTCACTACTTGGTGACTATATAGATTCTTCATTCTTTGGCTTTATGTTTTTCACTAGTAGTGGGAAATTCTTGGCAAGTGTACCTTCAGATATTTCATCTGTCTCAAATATCTCTTCTGTTTCTTGCGTTTAAATTACTTACATTTTGACCTTTCTATGATGCTCTATATGTTTTTATCCATTTGTTTGTAATTACTTTTTATAATACACTTTTTCTGGTTATTTTTGCTTCAAAAAGTACTGGTATTTTGTACTTACATGTCTTATTTTGGGATATTTTATTTTCTGCACTACACATTGTACTGTTAAGCTCATGTATTGAATTATTAATGGAAATTATTGATGTTTTAAATTATTGTATTTTCATTTGATCGTTTTATAGGTACCAGTTTTCTGATAAAATTTAATATTTTATGAAATCTATTTTTAAATACAGATAACATCATGTTTATTTTAAATTTCATGTCTGAACACTAATATCTTCATCTTCCATTGGCCTAAATTTATTGACTATTTTTTTTTCACTTGAATTTTGATCATCTTATTTTCCTAGTGTGGCTGGCAAAATTTGTTTTTATACTGTACAATATAAGTGAAAAAGTACAGAGGGCCCAAATATCATTATCTTATGTCCAGAAATAATATATGTGAGATAGAAAATGTATGGTATACTGCTATTTCATCTGTGATTAACACCAATTAATATTTCTTCCATGGTTACAACTAAAATGTGGGTTTTTAAGAAGGATGGCTTCTATTTATTCATGACTTTAAACTAAAAAAAAAAAAGTCTACATAGACTTTTAGTCCCTTAGAAATAGCTTTTTTTTTTTTTTTTGATGTAACCATACCTATGTGCAACTGAAGAGTCAGCAAATTGCTCAAAGGAAGTTATGTGCAAAATGTTAAATTCACCTTTGAATGTTTGCTCTTCAGAATCTTAGCTCCCGAGTTTTGGATTATTTTGTTTCTTTTTCATACTTTCAAACAGTTATTCGTTGATTTTTGTTTCTAGTTCTTGCTATGAGCATTCATCTAATAATAATTTATTCTTCATAGCAAAAGGAGGACATTGGTTTATGTGTATTTAAATTAATAACATCCACTGTATTTTTCTCCAGATAGCAACAACTATTTTCTATTATCAGAAGTTTATGAGCTTTGTTATATCCCTACTTACTTACCAACGTTTTGCAATGTAACTGGTGTTGTTATATCTAATCTTGGAAATGTTTTCTTGTTGTTGTTTTACTTTTTTCTTTGTTTTTATTTGTTTGTTTTTTGTTTGTTTTTTACTGATACATTTAAACATATGTTCATGTCCTCAATAATTTATGATTTTTTCTCCTCTATAAATTTCTCATTTCAAAATGATTTATATATACTCTGTCTTCAGGCTCTATTGTCTATTAGTCAAACACTTCATTTAAGTTATAATATCCTTAGCTTTCATTTGACTGATGGCTTCTTTCCTTTTTTGCTCTTAAGTGGCTGATTCTTGTTTGTTTTGGAAGATTCAGCAACATCATCTTTGGCAAGGAACCTTCTTTGATATCTAGACAAAACATTTTTGGTAGAAAGAAGGTTGGTAGAATATACAGCTCTGTACAGGTTGTAACAGAATAGGCCATATGGTACTAATTGCCACTACAGTGGACAAAAAGAGCAAAACCAGTTACCGCTCACAAATTTTCTAAGAAAAATTCCCACAGTTTCTGTTAAGAGCTTTAATTTATGTAGTCTCAGACTCAAATGCCCAGTTTTGCAGAAAGGCAAATGCTGTGTTGTGATTATTATCCCCGACACTGGGGTAAAAATCTACTTCTCTCAGGAGGGCTACATCCCCTTACTGTAGTTAAGACATTCCTTGGCTGATGCCCCAGTTATTTTGAGGTTATCCCTGGTAATAGCTGCATAACAAAGGTAATTCACTGAAGTCCACTTAAGAGAATTACTGGTAAAAGAATAAAGCATTTATCGAAATCAATTCTCTCTGCCCCAAACCTCTCAATTATAACTGTAGCTGTTAAAGAAATTGCTGCTGCTGAATGAATAAAACAGATTTTAAACAGGGATCTCTGAAAGGCATTTAATTCCAATCACATGCTGATTACTGGAAAGACTCCCCACCACCCTCATTTTTTGGCACTTGAACTTTCATGTTAAGTTTGAATGTGGATGGAAAGCCACAAAGGTTGGAAATACAGAAAGAGGCAAGGTTTCCTGCAGTTAAATGGGTAAATTGTTCTCTCCCTAAGAGAAACTAGAGCTGTATGGTGACAAGAACAGTATCTTATACACATGTTTTGTCTATAGGAGGAGAATCAGTAGGTGCCCAGTAAATCACTCATGATGAATATGTAATTGAATTGAACTATTATTTTAATATATTTTCTGGGAAAATTTCCTGGATAGAGATCTACAGAGAGAACTCAGAATAGGCCCTGCCCCCAAAGAACTGAAATTTAAATGGAATAATAAAATATAACTTTAAAAGTTAGTGTTCAATATAAAAATATACTTCCTAAGTATTAAGATACTACAAAAATTGAGATGTTCATCATTTATTGCCATAGGGAAATCTTCATGAAGGAAGTGAGGACTACAATGAAAGATACTTTGCCCCTCATCAAATTCTGACCAATCTACTATTCTTCAGTACCCTATAACACATCAGTGAATTGTACAAATCTTCCTAGTTTCCCCTGTTCCTCAACCAAGGGTTGTGAAACACCCATTAGACTTTCAAGGACAAAGATGATGTCTGTCTGAAGAATGTTGGTCTTTAATGTAGGTATTCTTGAATTTGAAGTACATCCCTAACACTTATTTTACATCCTCAAACTGATTATTTAACACAGTGTTTGCTCAGGTACCTCATTTGTCAACTTGGAATGCCAATATAGGTCGGAACTTGCTTCATAAGTGTGCTGTGCGTATTAAATTAAATAATTCATATAATTCACAGCCTGCCTGACTCATGGAGATAACTCTAAATACTATCCATCTTGATTATCATTTTCATATAATATTTTTAGTTATTTTTTTTAAAGTTTTTATTTAAATTTCGGTTAGTTAACATACAGTGCAATATTTGTTTCAGGTGTACAGTATTGTGATTCAACACTTCCATACAACACTGAGTGCTCATCACAAGTGTACTTCCTAATCCCCATCACCTATTTCACCCATTTTCCCACCACCTCCCCACTGGTAACCGTCAGTTTCTTCTCTGTAGTTAAGAGTCTATTTCTTGAGGGCGCCTGGGTGGCTCAGTCGGTTAAGCATTTGACTTCGGCTTAGGTCATGATCTTACAGTTCGTGAGTTCAAGCCCCCCCCATTGGGCTCTGTGCTGACAGCTCAGAGTCTAGAGCCTGCTTCAGATTCTGTGTTTTCCTTTCTTTCTGCCCCTCCCCCGGTTCATGTTCTGTCTGTCTCTCTCTCTCAAAAATAAATAAACATTAAAATTTTTTTGAAAAAAGAGCCTGTTTCTCGGTTTGCCTCTCTCTTTTTTTTCTCTTTTGTTCATTTGTTTGGTTTGTTAAATTCTACATATGAGTGAAATCATATGGTATTTGTTTTTCTCTCACTGATTTATTTTGCTGAGTGTAATACTCTCCAGCTCCATCCATGTCTTTGGAAATGGCAAGACTTCAGTCTTTCTTATGGTTAAGTAATATTCCATTGTGTATATATGCCACCTCTTTTTTATGCATTCATCAATCATTGGACACTTGGACTGTTTACATAATTTGGCTATAATGTTGCTATAAACATTGGGGTGCATGCATCCCTTTGAATTAGTATTTTTTGTATTTTGGGGTAAATACCTGGTAGTGCAATTGCTAGTTCATAGGGTAGTTGTTATTTTTAACTTTTCAGGAAACTCCATACTGTTTTCCAGAGTGGCTACACCAGTTTGCATTCCCACCAACAGTGCAAGAGGGTTCCCCTTTCTCCACAGCTTCGACAACACCTGCTGTTTCTGGTGTTGTTGATTTTAGCCATTCTGGCAGGTGTGAGATGATATCTGATTGCAGTTTTCTTTTGTATTTCCCTGATGATCAGTGATGTTGAGCATCACTTCATGTGTCTGTTTGCCATCTAGATATCTACTTTGGAAAAATGTTTATTCATGTCTTCTGCCCATCTTTTAACTGGATTATTTGGGGGGGGGTTGAATTGTATAAATTCTTTATAGATTTTGGATACTAACCCTTTATCAGATACATCATTTGCAAATATCTTCTCCCATTCTGTAAGCTGCCTTTTAGTTTTGTTTAGTGTAGTTTTGTTTCCTTCATTTTGCAGAGGCTTTTTTTTAATAGTTCCAATAGTTTACTTTTGATTTTGTTTCCCTTGCCTCGAGAGACATATATAGAAAGAAGTTACTATAGCTGATGTCAAAGTAGTTACTACCTGTACTCTATTCAGGAACTTTTATGGTTTCAGCTCTCAACATTTAAGTTTTCAATCTATTTTGAATTTATTTTTGTGTTTGGTATAAGAAAATGGTCCAGTTTCATTCTTTTGCATGTTGCTGTCTAGTTTTCCCAACACCATTTGTCAAAGAAACTGTCTTTTCCCCATTGAATTTTCTTTCCTACTTTCTCAAAGATTAATTGACCATATAGTTGTGGATTCATTTTTGGTTTCTCTACCCTATTCTATTGATCTATGTGTCTGTTTTTGTGCTAGTATCATACTGTTTTGACCACTACAGCTTTTTAATACAACTTGAAGTCCAGAACTGTGATGTCTCCAGCTTTCCTTTTTTTTCAAGGCATTTTCATATAATATTGTATTCCAATACCTACCATAGTATTTAGCCAGTAGAAGGACCTCAGTAAATGTATCATATATAAATTAATGTATGAAGTGACAAAGATTTGGCATCAGATAACAAAGTCACCCTGAGGAAAGCAAGAACCAAGGCATTAGCATCACTTTATCAGTTCCTGGGAGGCAAAATCAACATCTTATCTTAATTTTCTATACTTATTTTAGCATGTTTAGATAACACATGTAGGTGAACATATAAACTTAGGCAAAGCATTCGCTATTTTTAAAATGTTAACTCTTAGTTAATAAATGTGCAATAAATGATAAAATTAGCTTCCACTGCTTAAATTCCTATTATGTGCCTCATACTTCTGCTAAGTCTTTTAAATATATCTTCACTGCAACTTTTTAAGTAAAGTGCAGTAAATGAATTGAAAATTGTGCTAAAATATATAACCTAGGAAAAGATTATAAAAAGAGAGTCTACATAGATCTGCAGTCTATGAGACATCAAAGCTGGTACGTGTTAGATAGTTTACAGGCTGGTGATATAAGAATTAGATCTTCAGGTAGAATAATTCAAATAAAAATCTCAATCAGGTGAGAATCTAAAAGGTTAAATTCAGGAAAGAAGAAAATGTCCTCCAGATATTCAAAGAGAAGTGTGTAAGTAATAAAAGTTGCATGAATCAGACAATTGGTAGAAGTTCAGGCATCTGTGCCTAGTTTGGCAGGAAAAGCAGATGATCGAGGTGTGAAAAGCTTGTGTTCAGAGGTGAGAAATCTACTAGGCAGTGAGGCTACCAGTTAAAACTAAAGTCAGCATGAGGAACTTGATTTCTTTAGATTTCCAATAGGTTCTCAGTTACCTAGAATTCATTCTCAAAGACACTTTCTGAAGAAATTAAATACAGGACCTCAATCAAGTCACTGGGGAACTGGGTGAAAAGTTCAGAGCAAAATGAACAACTGGGCCAACTGAAGAGGAGGGAGAGATTTACATTTGTATTCTTCTTGGTCTAGACAGGAAGATGAAGGAGGTCCTGTGAAAGGTATTGAGGCCTCCAGAAATCAGAACCAAAATGATTTTAATTGCACATATGAAAAATTTCTAGTTATAATTTTAGCACCTATATACTAATCACATGTTAATTCTGTCCATAGCACATCTACCTTACCAAAATTGATAAGTGAAAAAGATACGTATTCTAATATTTAATTATCAACTATCAAGCTTCAACATGAAATGACATGTCAATCTCAACTTTGCCATTAATATTTTGTAAAATTCTTTTTTGTTTGTTTTGAGAGAGAGAGAACATGTGTGTGTGTGTGTGTGTGTGTGTGTGTGTGTGCACAAGAGGGGGAAGGGGCAGACGAAGAGGGAGAGAAAGAATCTTAAGCAGACTCCATGCCCAGCGTGGAGCTGGATGCAGGGCTTCATCTCAGGACCATGAGATCATGACCTAAGCCAAAATCAAAAGTTGGATACTTAACCAACTGAGCTACCCAGGCACCCCAATATTTCTTGAAATTCTTAATATTATTGAGTACACATGATAAGAACAGCATATACAATAAACAAGCTAAAACAAACAAACAAAAAACAAATAAAACAAACCGACATATTGAGCATCTAATAGGAAACCCAAGAATTTACCTTGATACTTCCACTTAGCTCTGTGATTTTAAACAAAGTTGTTTCTTGTTTGTTTTAGCTCTTTGGCCTTCTATTTCCTCATCTGTAGTAGCTAACCATTACATACTATTTAGAATATAATAGGCATTCTTCTCAAGGCTTTACACAATTTAATTTATTTTGTACTCCTCAAAGCCCTAGATATAAGTAACACTATTGTCCCCATTTTACATTAGACAAAACTGAGACAGAGGATAAATTATTAGCCTAGATCGCATATCATTGGCAGAGCTGGTGACTGAGCCCAGCGGTAATCTTTACCATTCTCAGTGTTTACTTTATGCTTTATTTGTACATTTATTTATATCCACAGAGCTTACACAATTTTTAGCCTATGTTAGTTAGAGTAATCCAAGAAACAAATGTCAAGACAAGATTTATTGTGCAAGAATTTTATTAGGGATGCTTGCGTGAGAGAAAATGGGAGGGAGCCAAGAAAGGCTCTGAGGACTATAAAACTATGATACAAATCAGATCCCAAGTGAAGTTCAGAGGGAGTAAATATGGGGTGGAAGGATCCTAGACTGCTGTGTCAACCACAGAACGTGTGGCATAGACATTAGGGAAGCCCTAAGTTTCCCAGAAACAGGTCAGGCCTTAGTGTAGCCCCGCTGAAGTGTGGTCTCTTAGCAAATACAGACATAGACTCCAGAGTGAGGCTCTTGATCAGCTATACTCCTTAGAGTTGGAAGTCAGTGAGGGGAAGAGAATGAATTTTCGTGGCTGCCACATAGTTTAATGATACATCATTTTTTTATTACCTTTAAATTATTTCCTATTTATTAATCTTTTTAACTAGGACAGAAACACAGAAAATGGTAAACACATAGCAGGTGCTGAATATTTCTTGTTTTTTTTACATGAAAATACTTGAATATTTTTTAATGGAATGGACTATTTTAAGATAATTTCCATGTAAATGACCATATTAGAACTATTTTATATTATTTCACATTACAACCTTTCATAGAATAGCAGAAAAGAAGAGAGGCTTCTATGCAAAAATTCTGTTTTCAAACTTTAAAGGATTCTTTTGATATCATAGAGAAATTAGCAATTATTTATCACTAAGTGTCATCTTCAACAAAGGAAAGGGCTAAGGTTAAATAAAAAAGGTTGCATGATTCTCACAGCACCACACTGTGAACTAACTGTGAACTAGTTTTAAAGCTGAAACATGAACTTCATGTCTGGTTTTCCAGCCCAGAAGTACACTATCATGCTGCCTCCTTCCATGCCAGCTGTGTTACTTTATCTCTCATATATGAGATACTGATTTCTGGATTGAAATGTATGCATCCCTCACACTTATGCTTTAGCAGAGCAGTCAAGCTTGACATCGTTAACCATTAACCTTTCTGTTTGCCTGGTACAGGAGGTGAGAGAGGGTAGCAGGCAATGAGCCCTTAGGGTGCTGGAGCAATGCCAATGCAATTATGCTCCTCTGGCTCTCTGAGCTGGCAGCTGGGGCTGAGGTGGACAAGGAGGGTAGGTGAGGCATCCCTGGTCACCAAGATGCATGAAGACTTCAGTCATCTGCCAGTCAGCTAGGCCTGGCAACCTGAGAGCCTGTATAGCCAGTTCAGCCTGGGACCCTTTGGAGGGGAGGAAAGAAGGACTGAGTACTGGGAAGCCAATAGATGAGGGCTGCCTATCTGAGCCCCACGCAGAGAACTGCCCTCCGCCTGTCACTCCTGATTACTGTGAGGAGTACTGTGTGCATGATTAAATAGTGATGGCAAGGCTGCCCCTTCCATAATCACATCTTCTGACCTCTTGACGGGGTGGCGGTGGTTGCAGATGGAGTCCCACAAACACATAACAAGCTTTTGCTTTTTTTTCATGTAATGTTATCTCCCATGGATATATAGTTTAATCATCTTTTTCTCCCATTATATAAAATTCAACTGAAATTTTGAAAGACTTCTGCTATAATTCCGTTTTCATATACTGAAACCAGTATCTCTGTTGTCAATACAGAGTCTGATGATAGATTCAAATCCAGGAAAATAGCAATATTTTCTGATTTCTGACCTATTTAGGATAATATTTTATTTATATATAATAAAGATGTGTATATATATATATATATATATATATATATATATATCTGCACTTAACATGCCTAAAACCGAAATGAGATATAAAAGCACAAATGACAGAAAAATGAAATAGAATATCATAAAGTATTAAGCTAAAGAAAGACTCAAAAATTATAGTAATAAGCACTAAGAACTAATGATAATGTTATAACAATAGTATTTGTCATTTGTATAAAGCTTAGGAATGTTATGGCCATTTCACTTAAGACTTTTCCTCACTAGAGCTTTTGGAGATGGGAACAAATTATTATTTCTACACTAAAGATCAACATGTTCTTAGAGTGAGATGGTTTTTTTCAATTTCATATAACTACAACATGGCAGAATTTGGAAAGAACTGTAATTGATTGACTCCTAATAATATATGTCATGGGCAATAACAGAATTATCGAATGGAGTTATCAGAATCTTTCATGTTGATGTTGGGAGTTGAGAAAGTAAGATCAATCACAAATGCTTATAGACCACTTTTACTCTGGGTCCATTTCTGCATGGAGAGCACTGCAAGACCTAACATCAGAGAGAGAACATGCAGAGGGTCTCCAATTATTCTACGCTGAGGTAACTCCCCAGGCAGTCACACCGAAGGGCCATTTTCCTAGAGGTAGCTGGTTGATTACTCTAACTTCCTTGAAGGACAGGTCACAAAGCTATTCCTTGACAATTGAAACTTCTAATAGAATATTTTAAAGGTAAAAAGTTTGAATTTCCCAGAATTCTTGTGAGATTCTAAATAAATCCCATGATATAATTAGAAAAGAAAAAAGAGAAAAAACAGTGTATTCTTAAATGCTAGGTTTGTAGTTAGAACTCTTTGGTGCTATAGAAATCCAGATAATCCATCGTTTTATATTCAATAAATGCCTCCTATAAGAGATGTTACATTGATGTGGATCTGAAACAATAGGTAAAATTTAGATGAATAGGAAATAAAAGCACTTTAAAAAAGAAAGTTGTGTTCAGTGAGAATGGTTGGGTACCTTCTGTGTGCCCAATAAAATTTTCTGCTGGGTTTGGGAAACTATTTAGATGAAAGAATTTTAGAGAAAGAGATCTGCTAAGGTCGTGAATCATCAATTCTCACTACCCAGATCAGAAATCCAAGTGTTTCATCCTTTAAAGTATTGTGTAGTAAGTTTGAGGACTTGTCAAGGAATATCATTGTGATCTGACCTATCAATAGTTAGGACTAATAATCAACTCACCACCTCAGGGAGAATGACCTAAGAGGAGTGCACCCTGCCTGTGTGGGCAGTTACCTCAGTAATACCCAATGGAGAGAGTAAACCTCAATATTAGGAGCACGCCTCTCCCATACTTTCATATTTCTGTACCTGATTATTTCTTCCAAAATAAAGCACAGACAGAAAACAAAAAAGGCAGGCTAGAATATTAGCCCCACTATTTAATACTAAAAATAAAAATTGTGTAATTGGCAAATATTTGTTTGAAGAATATCTCACTTTGCAGTGTTCACTCACCTGCCACTCCAGACTAGATGCTGAAAGTATTCTACACAGCCCTGTTCCTGGACTGTAGAAACTATAGTCTCCTTTTATACCCTGCAAAGAGTCTGATGAAAAAATTCTTCCTGAATGGCTTTTTTGGCTTATGGAAAAAGCTACTAGAGTAGCCAGTAGTGGCATAAGATCCAGTAATACTAGCTATTTACAGGATTTTAAATAAATTGAGATCTCTTTTGGTCTTAGTAAATGCTGGTGTTGGAGAAGTGATCTCTAAGGAATTTTCCATCTCTAATGCTTTATGATGTTACAGGAGAGATGTGAGTTACAAATGAATGAATGAATATAAAAGTTCTTCTAATAGCAAAATATATTTAATAAATAAATGTTGTGAAAATCATTCCAGGAAGTATACTCATAATATCCTGAAAGGAACAGCATCCTGGGAAAAGAATGACCACAAACATTGTTTTCTGATCATTTGCTCTTTGATCTCTCACACTGAACCTGCTTAGCCAGGCCCGTTGCCTATTTTGCCGCTTCTGCATTCCAAACATGGAGGATTAATCTCAATGCAAAGACCTTATGCAGCTACAGGGCTCCATCTCCAAAGATACTAGGGCAGGAGCTTTTTGACAAATCACCTCCAGCCATGGAAATTACAGAGCCATTCTTAGACTGATTTGCTTTTTCAAGACAAAACTGGAAATTTGCGCATCCTGTTACAGGCACTGTGTCCCCATGCCACAACACATTCTACCTCCTTCTTTACTGTTTGTCTCTGTTTTGCCTGTTATTTCCATCAATACGGAGCAAGGCTAACAATGCAGGCATAGTGCCAGCTTCCATTGCTCCCTGATGGTCTGATGGGCTTTGGTTATATGCACATGTTGAGGTGACATTTAAATGATGTTTGTGTGCTACACAGTCAGAAAAACATTTCCACACTGATTCCTTTGATCTCCTAAAAGCCAGCTCTCATAATACAAGAGGATTTTTTAATAGATATAAATAAATCCAGGTGGCTCCAGCTTACCCCATGGGGCCTCACGTAGCTCCACTGGCTTATCCAGGTTTGCCTTTCTCTCGATTTTAATGGTCACAATGATTACTTTTCAAATAGGCTTGAATTACAACTACACAATTTGAAACAAATAAACCCCCTTTATACTAAGATGGCAAAAGGTCAGTGTTTGAGTTAAAAAAAAAAAAAAGGAAAGAAAGAAAGGGGGAATCACAGTTTCTCCCATCAGAAAAACTCATGGATTATTAGCAGCCCTGAGGCAAAACAAAAGATTGGTTTGACTTCAGTTTAAACCTGGTGCCAGCATCAAAATACAGCTAGCACTCTTAAATATGGGGAACAAGCAGAGGGTTACTGGAGGGGTGTGGGAGGGGGGATGGGCTAAATGAGTAAGGGGCATTAAGGACTCTACTCCTGAAATCATTGTTGCACTATATGCTAACTAACTTGGATGTAAATTAAAAAAATAAATTAAATAAAAATTTAAAAAAATACAGATAGCAACACGTAGTAAATAGTGGATGGCAAATTCATTTGAAGCAAATTGGAAGGGGAGGGGATAACTCAGGAGGGGATAACTCTCCAAAACTCAAAAGACTTCACAAGGGAGGCATTTGACATGGAGAAAAAGAGCATTTTTAGCAGAGGAGAATCTATATGAGAAAAAAGAAGCTAACAAAAGCATGGCATATTCTGAAAGTTGTGGCAAGAACATATGGTGGGGCATGTATTGGGTGAGGGGGTAAAATAAGGAAGAGGTAAAATAAACTAGTAGGGGATGTTTGGACATCTGACTGAGAAATGGCAAAGACCTTAATTAAAGATGGCAGTGAGGAAAAAACAAAACAAAACATGGCAGTGAGGCTGCAGATGACAGAAGAGTGAAATGCCTATTTCTACACGAAAGGTAGGATTAGGAAAGCTTGAGTTGCAAATAACTATAAAAACTCTAGTTGGAGTTATTGAGTGAAAAATTGGGCTAAAAATATAGGAGACAAATGTGATTTGATAAAGTTAAGTTTTGTGTGCATTGCATCAGATACACTCATCTGGCCTGGATATGGAATACCTAAGCAGTTGCTGGAAATATAGGGCAGGATGTGAAAAGAAGGGCTGAAAACTTAATGACAAAAATACAGGGCCAAGAGCTTAAAATTTGTGTAGCTTGGAAAGAGTTGGGAAGTTCCAAGGATAGACAGATGAGGGAAGTGATGGGTGTGGTAGGAAACGAGTGGTCAAGAATCAGGGAGAAACAGGCATGTGCAGGACATGAAAATGGGGACAGGAGGATGTTTCACAGAGTGTATACCTAACATTGTAAATATCACAAGGAATTCCAGAAATGTGAGAAAGAGAGAAAGTTGATAGGTGTGGTAATTAGAGTATTAACAGTACAAATAGAAGAGCCATTTCACGAGAGAGATAGGAAAAAGCAAAATCCCAGAACAGTGGGTGAGAGATTGTGAACTAGAGACTGGAGTGTAACTCATCTTTAGAACCATTTCAAAGTGAAGAGAAGAGCAATAGGAGGATACCTTTGCAGTTTGAGGAGAAGAATATGACAGGTGAGGAAAAGTAGAGGGTGAAAGGAAAATTTGAATATATCGCAAATGTCAATCCCAACCACCGAGCCTCCGATCATCTCTTTGTAGAAGTTTTGGAAGAGAAGGTGTCTCAAGTATTCTAGGTTATCACCTTGGCTCCCATTTCTCAAGTTGTCCCTGTTAGCTGTTAGTAACCACCTAGAAGCTTTGTGTACAGTTTTCCTTGGTATGATGCTGCAGCTTCCACCCAGGCTTTAAAGAAGAGGACATGGTGCACTTTTCCACATGCCCACAAGCCAAATGGATGAGTAAGTCTCTATTAAGATGTTGCAGTAACTCAAGGGAAACGAGAGGAAATCAGAATCTAAGCTAATGGGAACAAGCAATATGACTGTTAAGAAAACCTGATGTTACATCTGAGTTGCTACATTCTCAATACAAATGGGACAGAAAAAAGAAAAGTTATGTAGAACATATGCCTTGTGATTGAATTTATATTCTAGAGCCAGAAAGAGAGTCAGGAATCAAGATGTTTGGCAAAAGAAAGAGACAGACAGGTAAGTCTGGAACAAGCAGGTAGAAGGATTGATGTTGAATCAAGCAAATGGGTTAGTAGGAAAGGGTACAAAACCTCAGATAAGGGTACTGAACCAAATGAGGAAATAAGTAGCAATTATCAGTACCCAATACTTTTTCCTCTGCAGAACTGTAGTTAGGCAAAACCCCAGGGAATAATTTAAAGTTTAAATGGTGGACTCTCTGATCATACCTCAAGAAGCAAGTCACATACACCCAAAGTACGTTAGAGAGAGCTGGTGTGGAGGCAAATACAGGCAAAGTGTCAATTCAAATTGCAGTGGATGAACTTTGAGAACACCTCTCTGCATGTGAAGAGCAGTGACACAGATGTGACCAACTGGTGGGGCCTTTGTAATAATATCAGTTTTGATTGTTCCTGTTATATTTCATTATGATTTCCTCTCTACTGATCCACACAATAACAATGTTAGCAAAAGCAAGGGTAGAAATAATAATCACCATTTGTAAATGAGAAGAGGGTGAGCTAGCATATTAAAGTAATTATCTCAAGGTCTTTAAATTACTGGCTGAGTCAAAACTAGAACACTTGTGACTCCTTGTCTAGGGATTTTTTTTTTTGGTGGTGCCCTATTTCTTTATAAATTTCAGTGATTAAAGCAAAATGATTGAGTAGCCTGATATGACAAATACAATTTTTTCTTCTTTCTTGTCTCTCTTTTTTCCTCAGGTTAAAGGTATGACAGATTCAGAATTCTACATTCCAAGGTAAAAAGCAATTCCTTTTCTTCTGCCCTCCAAACTTCTTAATGAGAGGCTAATAGGATCAAGAAGGATTTGATAAAACTGAAACAAATCCCATGAGACTGAGATTTGTCTGCTTCTCCCTCCTCTGCTTCTCCTTGATCTGCAAACATTCCACACAGAAGGGCAGCAGCTAAGTCACATCTTCCTCTTGCTCAGATTCAGCCCTCCCCCTCTTTTTCTGAGGTCTTGCGTCATTTAGGAAATTAACTGAAATAATGAAACATTCCCTGTAAATAGTCCTGTAAATGCTACTAGTCTAGTCATTTAGAGCAATAGCTCTTCATCTCTGTAGGGGAAACAAGAAGTGAGTGGAGAGGGGTTTGAGGAGACAATAAAAATGACCAGCTAAATCTCAGATTTTTTTTTTAAATTACCAAAAAGAAAAGAAAAGAAAGATTAACTGTTTTCTCAATGGTGGAGCCTTCCAGGAGACCAAATAAGTCTTCTATAAACTGATTTGCCTTCCTGACTGTGATTTACCAGACTGACACCTAATTTGTTCTGAGCACAGTTGATGCCTCAGACACAATGGCGGATGACAGCCCACATAACCTCTCTTTCAGCTTTCATCTCATATATTCCATTTGAAGTTGAGTTCCGACAAGAGAGAGGCACAGAATTAATATTACCTTGGATCAGCTCAGTCTCCAGAGGGAGCAGCAAAAGCTTTTCTGGAAACAATAAACCCTTTAAACATGACAGGGGGAATGGGACCTTAGGAGGTCTCTGAAAGTATCCATTATTAAAGAAAAGGGGGGGGGGATCCTCGTGGACGACTTTGATTTTTTTTTTTTTTCACAGCAAAAGCAGTGATGAACTGGTGCCAGTTTTACATACAAATTTAAAGATCTGGGATGGTTTATGCTAAAAATCTCTCTTTCCCCTGTCCCTTAACACAAGCAGTAGGGAGAAAGAATTCATTATGAATCAGGTTTGTTATGACATTGATACTCCCTTCTTGTTTAATCTTCACTAAAATAAAATAAAAATAAAAATCGATAACAACTTCAGCAATAAAATTCAGAGGTAAAATACATTATACATGATCACATATATAGAGTCAAATTTAATTATCCAAATGTACACATAAGGAGTATGTATGAGTCTCAAGAAACAGAGAAGATTTTAATTGAAAGTTAACCATGTGAATTTCCATGAGAGTCAAACAGGAAAAAAAATCACATACATATGCATATATACATATGTGTGTATTAATGGATTTATAGTTTATAGTAGTGTGATACTTCATTACAATTAAAAATAAGTGTATTTACTCGGCACTTAGTACAGATGGTCTGATATTTTTCAAATCATTTTTTGTTTAGTAATTTGTAATAGCTTCTCTATGATATTTAAGGAAATAAAAAAGGTAGCTTCAGTATAATATTGTTGAACCTGGAGTCAAAAATCCTACTTGTGCAAGTTTTCTGGGCAACAATAGCATTGTCTATAAAATGGATATGATAATATTTATCTCAAAACATCTTAGGAGAATCAAGGGAGTCATTTATAGGAGTTGTTATAGATAACTAGTGCTGAGGCACACTGGAACTCAGATTTAGGACGATGGGTACATGGGGCTGAGCATGGGCTTGGTTGGGCTAAGAGGCAGAATGAAAAGGTCTTGAAGTCCAGCTTCTACATGGTGCTTATCAGTGCTATAAGAAGAAGGGCCAGTGTTGGTGTCTCACTAGAACTGGGGAAACTGAGTATTTTAATTATCTATTGCAGTATAACACTTTACCTCAAAATGTTATGACTTAGATCCACAGGCATTTATTATCTTACAATTTCTGTGGGTCAAGAATCCAAGCAAAATATAACTGCAAGCCTCTGACTCAGGATCTTTCACAGGCTGTAGTCAAGGTAATGGCCAGGACTACTCTCATCTCAAGGCTGGACTGGAAAGGATATGCCTCCAAGCTCTGTCACTTGGACGGTGGCAGGACTCAGAACATCTTCATCCAAGCTAATTTGGCTAACTGTGGATAAGCCTCAATAGACATAAGTTCCTGCCTACACACAACATGGAAGCTTGCTTCTCCAAGCGTGGTGGCTCAGAGAAGTCAGTCTGTTGTAACTTAATCTTCAAATTGATATCCATTACTTCTTATGTAGTCAGTTTGTTATTCATTAGGTCCAGCCTACACTCAAGGGAAGAAGGTTACAGAGGACCAAAAACAAACAAACAAACAAACAAACAAACAAACCAAAAAACAAAAACAGGGGCAAGGGTCCATGGGGCCATTTAAAGGCTGCTTACTACACTGGGTAACAATCAGAGGCTTGGAAGAACCTGATGGAGAGCACTCTGGAAACTCCAGAAAAGGTCAACTCTCAAAGAACAGGAAAGTAAATCATATAAGTTCAGGGGTTAGGACTTAAGTTCCCTGCCATCATGGCCCACAAAGGAAGGGAGATGTTTTAAGCAGTTGGAAGTCAGAAGGAGCTTTTAATGATTTTAACATTTTCCAGCCTCCCTTTGTTACTAGAAGACTTGTTATTTTTGAGAATCTTATTTAACTCAGTTTTAAAAATTAGATCATGGAGATATGTATTCCCTAGTTGAAAGCTGAGGAGAAAGTCTGTGATATGTCCAGATAGTTTGATACAACGCTAGACAGTGGGTTAAGCTAGGTCTGGAACCCAAGTGTCAGTGGGTTAAGCTAGGTCTGGAACCCACATGATTGCTAGCCTGCTTCCTTTTAAGGTTGCCACACCCTCCTTAATGTGAAAGACACATGACCATGCAGAGCAGACCATTCCATGGCATAAACATCTGTACTGATGCTTGGGGTTTATTCATCAGGCACAGGAGATCCTGGCAGAGATATTTTTAACATCTCACTATGGAACCCATGAGACAGGTCATTCAATACAGAGTTGCTCAAGAAGTGCTTTGCAATTTACCCTCACTTACTAGGTGCAAGGAACTGGAATACAACTGAATTCAGTCAAGTGCTCAAATACCGCATCCCGAGAATTTTTCTTTGAGGAGAAAGAAGCTGATTACAGTAAAATGAGCTGATGTTGGCAATTTTTCTCAAAAAACCACTTCCTGGCTATGACCTGAGGTTGGGACATACTAACTGAATTTCTTACACACTTAATTGATGTCCCTGAGGGACCACAAACTTACTCATTTATTCAAGGAAGATTCAGTGATATTAACCAGATAGGAATTAATGAGGCAAGAACATAGAACCACACATTTGAGAAAGTTTTCCACAGCCAAATGGGATTCAAGGTAATTGGGGTCTGGGGGTAGACCTGTTTCCCATACTAAAGTAAAATAAGATGAAATCACCAGAGACTACCATAAAGGATGACCTATATGTGAAGACCCAATCTCTTAAATATATTTAGTAGTTTTAATTTCTTCAGGTTAAAAGTAATACCATTAAGGATCTAAAATTCAGTTAAATTAAACTAACTGTAGTTTATTTTGTTAAGCCATGCCTTATTTTTTACAAAATATTTTTATATACATTATATCCAGCTAACTTCAGACATAGGCATTTGCCCATTACAAAAGCTTATTTGAACTTTTCCCAGGTGAACAACTTTGTCTAGATTTCTCTTGCTCATTACCATACTACCTAACCATACTTCTCCTGACACACACATACACACATGCTCTTCCCCTGGGCAACTCCTGCTTCCATTTCAGATCTCAGCTTAGCCCTTACTTCCTCTATAGTCATTCACATCCTGAACTGAACCTTAGAATCAACTTCAACTGGAAAGGCCATCCCCAGACCAATTATGTCAGGATCACTTGGCAAAGAGCCAAGCACCCATATATTTTTAAAGTTCCCCAGGAGATTTCAATGTACATTCAAGGTTGAAAACCACTGTTTCAGATCTATAAATCTGAGTAATAAACTAGAATTGAAAGGTTTTGCATTGGAGCAGGCCTGGTTTTAGTCAGACCCAGGCAAACCAGAACTTAAATGTATTTTATCTTGTGAAGTTCCCAGATCCATTTCCCTGGACTGTGAGTAGCTATTGAACAAGGACTACTATATGCCTTTTGTTTTTAATATCTCTATGGCATGTAGCTCCTCTGTTGGTGAGGATGTGGAGGAAAAGGGAACACTTGTATACTGTTGGTGAAAATGTAAATTGTTCTAGCCACTGTGAAAAACTAGCTGTACATCAGAATCTCTAGGGAAGCTTATGAAATACAGAAATTAGCTGGCCTGACTCCATACCTATGGAATCAGAGTTTGGGGATTCAGATAACTCTGATACTGTAGATTGAGGAGATTCATCTAAAATTTAGATGACATCAGTGTGAAGGGGCCTCGGAGTTCAATTACTTTGAAAACTTAACTAAAGCATGAACCACATACAAAACCCCCTGATAGATGCTTCAACATTTTCAGTGACATAATGTTCACCATTTTTCCTCAAGTTCACTTCCCTGTTAGACTACTGTGACATTAGCCCATTCTTGCCTATATTGTTTGAAAGCATATTTTTCTTTATAACAAATATTTATTAGACCTTGCTGTCATCTCTCAAAAATATAATAAGTATGTGGTTACAGCAGTAAACATGATAAATTGCTTGGCCACAAGAAACTGAGGGGTGAAAATTAAGATAATATGTTAAGTATTACCAAAGGAGTTCCAAACAGGGTAATGACGCAGGCTTATAGAATAGGTATATGTCAGTCTCAGGGAAGTCCAGGAAGTTTTCCTAGAGTAACTGAGGACTAAAATGAGGGCTAGAGGGTTAATAAGAATCATCTAGGTGAAGCATGTGTGGCTAGAAGGGGAGAGGGCATAGCAGTAAATAAGGGTATTGCAGAACAGTGTTTTAGGCAAATAGTTTCTCCAGAGATTAAGGTGACCAACAATACTCATTTGCCCTGGACTTTCCTAGTTTTAGCAGTGAATGGTCCATAGTCCTGGATTAGTAGCCCTAGAGGTTTAAGAGACATTACTGTGATGGGATGACCAAAATTATTTTACCAAAAAGAAGACTGTTAATAAAGTTCATCACTGATGCTTAGCCTTCTGTGAACATGCAGAGGTTAGGGAAGGGCTCTAAAAAGCATGGAAAAGGTGATTAAAGAGACACTAGGATGATAATAAGGACATATTTGGCCAATTTCACAATTTTTCTTGCATTATCTTGCTCATGCTTTCAAAATGACTGTGTGTATCATCTTTAACACAAATGCCATAGAGAGAGACCTGAATCTTGTGCTAGACAGGTGCACCAGATCTAGTCTTCAGACAGACCTTAGAGAAATACTCAGGATAGAGGAACTCATTAAACCCAGAAACAGGTTTCACCAATCTCAGGTGATAAGAAAAGAGTTTGTTAAATTGCTTGGTCAATTTCAAGATTTAAGATGGAAGATTACCAGGAACAGGCTACTCTGATCTCAGACTTAGAGAGAAGGCAGATGTGATGGGAGAAAGAAGACAGATGCGAAGCGATGCCCTAGAATTTCTTGGAACAGAGTTTAATGAAAAGTTCTTTTAAGTGGCCATGCTAGTGGGATTTTTAAAGTTGATTAGTTGACAAGACTACTTAGCATATTAGAACACTGAATACTCCAAAGTTAAAGATTAAAAAGAATTTTTTTTCTCCTACTCTCACTTAATTGCTTTTTGCAGCTTCCTTGAAACAGCTGTCTTCTTATCCTATCCTAATGAAGCACGACCGCTGGCATGGAATATTCAATGCCATTTTTCAAATGTGATTCATGGAAAAATAAAAATCCCTTTTTCTATAATTTTCCTGGTTGACACAAGGAATTAGGAGACATTGGCCCAAGGACAAACATTAGGAACTCACCTGGGAGCTCTGTGACCTAAGAGAAAATGAGAATTTCACTGCACAGATTAGCATTAAGGTGAGAGGGAATTATTCTGCTATTTTTTAAATGGATATTTTCATTTTGAATAAGATTTACAGAGGGGTGCCTAGGTGGCTCAGTCAGTTAAGCGTCCAACTTCCACCCAGGTCATGATCTCACCATTCAAAAGGTTTGAGTCCTGCATTTGGCTCTGAGCCTGCTTCAGATTCTGTGTCTCTCACTGCCCCTCCCACCGCTCAGTCTCTCTCTCTCTCAAAAATAAACATAAATAAATAAATAAATAAATAAATAATAAAATTTACAGAGAAAGGACAGTGTTTAATCTGAAGGAAGTATTTCTATACTCTAGCAAATTGTGAAGTACTGAGGGAACTATTTCAGGTATGAGAGTAGGGGGCATTATGTCATAACAATGTAGGCTGATTCCAGGATATGTAACCTTATGACCTTTGTTATTACCAATTTACAATTATTATTATTATCATTATTACAATTATTAACAAATATTCACTCTGCATTGCATATGAACCAGACACTATTGACGACAATGAGGATGCAACAGGCACACAACAGATTAAGTCCATGCCCTCATGAGGTACTACTATTTTATTTTTCATAATAATTGGGATGCCATAATCATAATTAATTTTTTCTTAATATTTATGAAAGCAGAATGAACTGAGAATAAAGGAATTCATCATATCACCATTCAACAATATTGAGTTTTTCCTGCATGGCAGGTACTGCTCTAAGTGCTAGAATCAACACATTTTGTAGAGCTGTGCTTCAAAGGTTTAGTTCCTCAACTTCTTTTGAGAACCAATCATCCTGGCAACCTGTGACAGTGATATGAGTCTTCCCCTTGCTCTTATCATGATGGTTTCCCATATTCTTATTTTCTCTTTTTTTGTTACTTTTCTCACAATCTCTACACTATAATCCTGGTACTTACTGTTCTTTAGCTAAAGGTTTTCATATTTTAACTTCTTACCTATGTCTCTACTTCCTCTAAATTTTTAACTCTTCACAGGAACAGTTTTCTTCCCATAATCAGAGAGAGGATCTTGATTGAAAATATCCTTCTAATCTCCTCTTATTTTCTGATGAAATTTGTGATGTATGAAAACTTTTTTCTTAGTTTTAAAAGTGTTAAATATCCTTCTATCTGCATAATATGGCCCCAAACTGGCCAATTGCTTTGCCGGAGTTGTCAAAACATGGTTCTGATTCAGTGACATGCAGTTCTTTCTGTGCTCTGGTTTGGGAAGTATGTTTTTTCCAGTGGAGAAAACTGATGCAGTGGCCTCCAACAATATAGAGTTCTCTTGAACATAAATTTTGTGGAAAAATATCATGAAGAATTCATTCGTGAGGGATTCATTCCCTCACCAAATATTTACTGAGTGTTGAACCATATGCTAAAAACTGATCAAGACACTTGGGATACAGCAATAAAACAAACTAACCAAACAACTGACCATCTAAGTCCCTTCCCTCATGGAGTTTGCTGGTTTGCTGATGAAATTTGTGATGTGTGAAAACATTTTCTTGGTTTTAAAAGTGTTAAATTTGGTGTAGAGTGTAAGATTTATTTGCTTGTGTGTTTATTTCATTCATATTTATTTCTTTTAAGATTTCCAGAGAAATCTGAGAATGCTGTGTAGCAAATAGGAAAGACATTTCCCATAGTTTTGATCAAAGCCTCCTTCCTATTATGAAACTAAAAGAACAAAACTGCAATATTTATGACGATATAAAAAACAGCCCATTCAGTCCTTTTTCCAGGCAAATGGTGGAGTTAAAACAACTGGCAACTTCTGGTTTATGCATTAGACTGCTTATGTGGATATAATCTTGTATCAATATGTGTTTGTATACACAGATATGCATATGTCTTTGTGTTTTTTTCCTAGTAGGTGTGTAGCCACTTACTATTCTCTCCTGAAAGGTGAAAGAAAACTCAAAACTTATAGAATTGTCTCCCAAGCTCACTTAACATAATCTCAGGACAAGGGTCTTATGAGTGTTGTTAGTATTCTTGCTGTATAAGATGTGACCTTATATATATTTCTAATGATTGGCTTTCAATTCGTACTTATTCTGTATTTCAATATTCTTATTCAGCTACATAACTGAGGTATCTATCTATGCACTATTTTACCATAAAATACTAAGTTGATGAAGCTGCTAAACAAGGAAATTTGTTTTCATGTGTGAGATGTCTATGATTAGAAATTTGACAGTTGGGATATCTTCTTGTTTTTATCATTTGGGCACCATTGTTTCAGTGTCATCTGGCTACAACCATTTAGAGAAGTGGGTATAAGAGAGAAACATAAAGCGGATCTATGATTGCTAGTTGCGAAAAGTATACATTCAACTGCTAAAACATTGGTGGCCAATGATCTGCTACTTACATTATTTTATAGGTTCCTTAGTTTTAAAGCATTTACCTTAGTTTCCTTTGACTAATTATAGTAACAGAGTCAGTCTGACACATACAAAGATTGAGAGGTTCCCTAAGGGAGAAATTTCTAAAGCACTAGGATGACTGAGGATTTAACAAAACACCTCTTTCAGGGGATAAATACTGACTACAATTCTTTTTATGAGAGATAAAGCCTTTATTTTCACTATTAGAAATAAGTCCAAAATGAGTCCTCCTTCTATGAGGGACATGGAGTAATTCACATTCATTTCTGAGGCATCAGGGCATATACCATATCTTTTCTCAGCAATGTATACTGATGTTTTATAAGGCATCATTAGTGGGAGGATTACATATTTTGGAAACACCAAAATTTGAAAAAAAAATTGTTCTTTAAAAAAGAAGAATTAGAGCATATATGATTTCCCCACTTGTATTTTGTTGGTATCTTGTTCAATTGCCTGGATAATGAGGTGAGCCCTTTGTGTACAGGACAGAAGCACAGAGAAGCTTATCTGGAATTGGAGGTGGTCACGGGGCTGTGAGGGAACTTCAGCAGTTCCCTGTCATCTTTCAGGTGACATTAGACTGTGGGATTTCCTAAATGCATTACATCACACTTTCATGGATTTATTTATAATAAATGGCTCCCTCCACCTTCTGTTCATGATATGGCTATAGTGACTCAGATATCATACAGCAAGCATTTTTTAAATGTACAATCAAGTGGGTTTTCTTCCTGTAGCTTAATGTAAAAATAACATGTTCATTTTAGAAAACTATTTTTTAAAAATGATAAAAAAATGAAACCAAATAAACAGCTTCCTCAGGAGGACAAGAATATAAATACATACCATGCCTACCTACCTTGCTAGAAAAGAGACAATTGTAGGTGAGAGGAATGGAGAAAGTGGAACGGGCCCGACTGTCTCCCTCCCAACCCTCCACAACTCCTAGAGGAAGCAATAGAGTAGTGGGGAGAGTGAAGTTTAGAGGAAGCAATAGAGTAGCCGGGAGAGTGAAGATAATAGAGACCCAAAGCCCTCTTTCTTGAGGTAATTCTGAGAAGTAGCAGATCTTTCAGAAACTATGCACAGTGAGGAACAGTCAACTAGGGGTGACTGTGAGGCTTTTATTTTATTTTTTTTTATTTTTTAAAATTTTTTTTTTTCAACGTTTATTTATTTTTGGGACAGAGAGAGACAGAGCATGAACGGGGGAGGGGCAGAGAGAGAGGGAGACACAGAATCGGAAACAGGCTCCAGGCTCTGAGCCATCAGCCCAGAGCCTGACGCGGGGCTCGAACTCACGGACCGCGAGATCGTGACCTGGCTGAAGTCGGACGCTTAACCGACTGTGCCACCCAGGCGCCCCGAGGCTTTTATTTTAGATTGGATTATTGCCCAGTTCCTTTCTCTCCTATAGCACTGTTTTATATCTGCATGCCTCCCCTGAGCTCATGGACATTGGAGTATATTAAATTTGGAATTGGGCTATAAAAATTGCTTTTTCCAGTGTGATGTTAGCAACCACAACCTGAACAGTTGCTTGAAAATGTAACTTCTGGTTGAACATGTCCTCTTACACTGCTGTCATTTGCTATGAGAATGAAAATTCCTTGGGTAAATGCATGGAGCTTCTCAGTAGTCTGAAGCTAAATCCAGCCTCATCTGAACTCATTGAACCTCAGTTGACCCCACACATATACCAGAAGTAAATGCTCTTCACTGTAAGTCATTGAGTATTGAGGTGGTTTGTTGTCCAGCACTATTAACCAGCAGATTGCTACAGATGTCCAGTCAATTGGCCTGAAACTATCTCCAAGTTCTCCAGCCACAAGTGAGATGAGGAGAGACCCAAATACTTCCCTGTAGCCAAAGAAGATAAATATGAGGAATGGGGGAGAGTACCTCTAGGTCAATTAGGCTTCTAACAGAAACAACAATGTAAGTCACATTTTGTGTGTGTGTGTGTGTGTGTGAACTGAGAAGTTTAAAAGCTTCTTAACAACAAGATAATTACAGCCTCGAATTAGTGCACTAAAATAAACACAAAACTTGGTATACTAGAAAACGGGGGCAAATCAATTATATAAAATTAGGGTGTACTGACCTTCAAAGTTAGCTGGTCCTCACATTTTCTCTCTTAGGAATGTGAAAGTGAAGAAACCACTTGGTTTGGGTTAGAAAGGCAACAAATCAGTGCACAGAACTGGAGTTGGAAGTATGGCAAGCTTAGAACCCTATGAAAGTCAAAGCTATGATGGGCTGAAAACAGTGAGTTAGCAGAGATAGCTATTAGAAGAAAGAAGTGATTTCAACTCAGAAAAAAATCAGACACACAATGAGGAAGAGATGGAATTAGTAGACAACCTGTACAGCTACTTGGGTTGCTGGCAGTTTCCTGATTATATTTTTAAATCTTTTGATATTTATTCTGGCAATCAAATATCCATTACTTAAGTAATTTGGCTGGTTCTCTGTTAACCTGCAACACACAAAACAAAACAAAATACCTCTGTTATTTAAGCTCCTGACAATTTGAAATAAGGCTAAAAACAATAACTTGTTTATATTTTTATATCCAATAGTCTTTTTTTTTAATTTTTTTTAACGTTTATTTATTTTTGAGACAGAGAGAGACAGAGCATGAATGGGGGAGGAGCAGAGAGAGAGGGAGACACAGAATCGGAAGCAGGCCCCAGGCTCCGGGCCATCAGCCCAGAGCCCGACGCGGGGCTCAAACTCACAGACCGTGAGACCGTGACCTGAGTGAAGTCGGACGCTTAACCGACTGAGCCACCCAGGAGCCCCTATCCAATAGTCTTTGAATTCTAAAATAACACATGACAACATGGCAAAGTTTACTCTGGGTGGCTGACAGACCTTTTATCTCATTACAAATGGCACCAATTTGTTTCAAGGGCCTCTCTTCATGAGTAGGTCTGGTAAAGTTTTGGGGTGATGGGGGGCTCATGGGGTCCAGAGCCGATGACTAAGAAAGAATTCTTGAAGATGTCTTTGGTGCAAAAAGGTGATTTCATTAAAGTATGGGGACAGGACCCACGGGCAGGAAGAGCTGCACTGGGGTAGTGACATGTAATTCATTATATACCCTCAGATTGGGAGGGGTAAGAGTAAGTCTCCAAGGAATTTTAGAAGCAAGGTTTCCAGGACCTCAAAGGGCTAGCTATTGCTAGGGAAATGCCATTTATTACCATTTAATAAAACTTCAGTCATGAGACCCTTCAGATGTATATTGAGGGGCCATAAGCTTGGAATATGATTGCCAGCATGTATCTTGGGGCAGTTGAGATAAAGGAAGTTGACTTACAGGATCCTAGAGGTTGGGATAATGTTAAGTTAAGGTTCTCTTTTGCCCCTAGCAAAGTGTCATTATTGAGGTAGCTGAGCTTCTAGAGGGAGGTCACTCTGCTGGTTTCAAGAACTTGTTAATGGGCTGTAGGCAGTAAGGGAGTTTAATTTTTCATTTGTCTTAGTTTTCCACATTATCATGGCAAGCATTTAAACTCCCTTCCTTTGTTCTTGGGTAGTTGGAGTATCCAAAGAATATCACACAGATCCCACTGGGGTGGGAGGGGGCATGCTAGCTTATACTTTGCCCCTCAGCCTGCCTCATGCTCCCTCATCAGGTCTGTGTGTTTCTCCAATTTCCAATATGACTCAAAATTGTAATTTTTTTTTTGGCATCATCCCAGGACTGCATGCCATTTTAGCAGAAATGGTGAATCCATTTCTAGGGGATACTAAGAAAATTCTTCTTAACTCAATCCATATTATCTCCTCAGGAGAATAGAAATGCCCATCTCCATTCACTAGTGCCATTCACTTCTTAACTATAAGAGAACTAAATGCCACCTCTCTGTGGTGTACAGACTTCTACCCTCACAAAGCAGCCAAAAAGCTAGGTCAACACAGGGAATTTGACCCCATAACTGAAACACTCTTTTTTTTTTTTTTCAACATTTATTTATTTTTGGGACAGAGAGAGACAGAGCATGAACGGGGGAGGAGCAGAGACAGGGAGACACAGAATCGGAAACAGGCTCCAGGCTCTGAGCCATCAGCCCAGAGCCTGACGCGGGGCTCGAACTCACGGACCGCGAGATCATGACCTGGCTGAAGTCGGACGCTTAACCGACTGCGCCACCCAGGCGCCCCTGAAACACTCTTTTAATTGGGGGTGGAGTAAGAAGGAAGGAAAAAGAAAAATTGCACAGACTGCCTATGGAGTATAAGCAAGCCCTGCAGATTCATTTACATATCTAAATTTAGCCAAATTTAGGCTCCTCACAAGCTCTCTTCCTTCCTTTAACTCACCACTTTAAAAGGATTTGCAAAGAGGTTCCCTGAAGTGAAATTGAAGCTGAGAGAAAACAGTGAAATATACTTATGTTTTCTCACTTGAATATTCTGAAGACATATATTTAGCCTATATTTTTAATTTATGATGTACTCTTAACAATGACATTTCATTACTTATATGAATGATCAAAGAACTTAGAATTTAATACTAATATTGGCCTTGCTGAATTATAGAAACAGTAAGATCATTGACATATAGTATATGACTATGGCAATGATAATTTAGATAAATTATGCTCTAAACCCTTCATTTGCTTAATTATCTGAATATTTCAGTAAAAATGGCCTGGATTACAACACCAAGGTCACAATCTATAACAAAAAGAAATGGTATGCTGGACTTAATTAAAATTAAAAATTTCTGCTCTGTGAGACACTGGCAAGAAAGTAAAAAGACAAGCCACAGACTAGGAGAAAATATTTACAAAATATATATCTGATAAAGAGTGCCTTTATTGGGCATCTTTTGTATATTTGGATAACAAACATCCAAAGTAGTCTTTGGATACCAAACTCAGCAATAAGAAAACAGATAACCTTATTTAAAAAATGGGCCAAAGACTTTAACAGACATCTCACCTTAGAGATACAGATGGAAAATAAGCATATGAAAGGATGCTCCACATAATAAGTCATCAGAAAAATACAAATTAAAAAACAATGAGATATCACTACATACCTATTAGAATGGCCAAAATCCAAAAGCCTGACAACACCAAAGGCTGGTAAGGATGCTGAGCAATAGAAACAGTCATCCATTGCTAGTGGGAATGCAAATTGGTACAGCAAATTTGGAAGACAGTTTGTTTCTTACAAAACTAAAGATACACTTTCCCATGTGATCCAGTGATTGTGCTCCTTGGTATTTACACAAAGGAGTTGAAAATTATGTTTACACAAAAATCACATCTATGTTTATAGCACACATCTATAAACACACAGATTTTTGTTATTATTATTATTATTATTATTATTATTTTAGAGATAGCATACAAGGGGGTAGAGGGGTAGAGGGGCAGATGGAGAAAAAGAGAGAATCTCAAGCAGGCTTCATGCTCAGTGTGGAATCTGACATGGGGCTTGATTTTATGACCCTGGGATCTGATCTAAGCCAAAATCAAGAGTCAGATGCTCAGCTGACTGAGACACCCAGGCATGCCAAACACACAGATTTTAAGAGTAGCTTTATTTATAATTGTCCCAAATTCAGTAGGTGAATGAATGAATAAGTTGTGTGTATTCAGACAATGGGATATTATTCAGTACTAAAAAAACATGAGTTATCAAAAAAGACATTGAAGAAGCTTAGATGCTTATTACTAAGTGAAAGAAGCCAGTCTGAAAATGCTGCACCCTGTATTATTCCAACTATATGACATTCTAGAAAAAGCAAAATGATGGAGACAGCCAAAAGATCAGCAGTTGCCAGGAAATAGGGAGTGTTTGGTGGAGGTAATAGATAAATAGAGCACAAAGACATTTTAGGACAGTGAAACTACTCTGTATGATATTGTAACAGTAGATACATAACATTATACTTTTGTCCAAATCCACAGAATGTACAACCCAATAAACTATCAACTTTGAGTAATCATGATGTGACAGTATGGAGGTTTATCAATTGAACAAATGTATCACTCTGGTCCAGGATGTTGGTCATGGGGGAGACTGTGCATGGGTAGAGACAAGGGGATCATGAGCTATTTCTGACCCTTATTTTCAGTTTTACTGTGAACCTGAAACTTCTCTAAAAATTAGAGTTTATTTTAAAAACTGGTCTAGATTGAGAAGGAGTGCATTTATTTTTTATTTTTTAATGTTTATTTCAGAGAAAGAGACAACACGAGTTGGGGAGGGACAGAGAGAGAGAGAGAGAGAGAGAGAGAGAGAGAGAAAGAGAGAGACAGAATCTGAAGCAGGCTCCAGGCTCTGAGCTGTCAGCACAGAGCCCTATGTGGGGCTCCAACCCACGAACCACAAGATCATGACCAGAGCTGAAGTCGGACACTTAACCAGCTGAGCCACCCAGGCACCCCATGCATTTATTTTTTTAATCAGCCTCCATTTGACCAATATCAAGAGTATGCTTAAATATATTTTGATTGTGGGGCACCTGAGTGGCTCAGTTGGTTGGGCGTCTGACTTTGCCTCAGGTCATGCATGATCTTGTGGTTTATGAGTTCGAGCCCCACATCGGTCTCTGTGCTGACAGCTCGGAGCCTGGAGCCTGTTTCAGATTCTGTGTCTCCCCTGTCTCCGCCCCTCCCATGTTCATGCTCTGTCTCTGTTTCTCAATAATAAATTAACGTTAAAAAAATAAAACAATATATATTTTGATAGTTGCTTAATTCTTCAGTTCATCATTTGAGTGGATAGACAGGTCAATCAAGCATCATGAGTAGTTTGATCTTTAAAAAGAAAAGGCCTCGGGGCGCCTGGGTGGCGCAGTCGGTTGAGCGTCCAACTTCAGCCAGGTCACGATCTTGCGGTCCCTGAGTTCGAGCCCCGCGTCAGGCTCTGGGCTGATGGCTCGGAGCCTGGAGCCTGTTTCCGATTCTGTGTCTCCCTCTCTCTCTGCCCCTCCCCCGTTCATGCTCTGTCTCTCTCTGTCCCAAAAATAAATAAAACGTTGAAAAAAAAAAATTAAAAAAAAAATAAATAAAAAGAAAAGGCCAATACAGAGAGGTCCTGTAAGCAGGAAGTTATTCTTTTATCATTATTATTCTTTCAATCAAAGGGACCAAGGGTAGATTTATTGCATGTTTCCAGCTCATTCACCTCAACCTTTCCAGCTCATTCATTCCAACCTTTGAGAGCATTTATAGGAATTCTCTTCACAGAGTCATGAGAGGTGAACTGCTAAGAGTTCTATGATTCTTGAAAAATATTGTATTTATTCTCTGCAGACTATAGATGCAAGTAAAAGATGCTAGCATTGTGATAGGACTACTGGTTGTAGGGCAGATGATGGAACTCCTGGGAGGTAGAAGGCAGTGGTATGTAGTTGTCAGAGAAGAGTAGAGGTGGCAATCAGAATATTTTCATACATAGATATCTTTCATGATGTCTCATTGGGATCATGAGGCCCCTAGAAATAAAATCCTGCTTAATCTGATTTGGATCATAGCTCCTCAGCCAATTCTACTCCAGCAATATCTATATCTTAAACAGTAAAGAACAGTTTCTCTTGGGAAAAGAAAAAGGGGGGTGGTTTGGAGAAGCTTAAGAAAGACCTTTGCAATAATTTCCCAAGTATGTGCTTAAATTTTCCTCTGTGGTCCTCTCCAAACTAATTGGTATTTACATGATACTTGTTATAGGCACAAAAGGGTGGCTGTGGACTGGAGAAGGAAAATACCCAGACATTTTTGGAATAATTGAGTCCTGAATCTGAATTACTGTTAATCTTTAGGGACTCAGAAAGCCCTAGTAGCCTACTGGTCAGAGTGACAATTTATGCGATTTAGGAGGTAAATGGAGTTTTGGCTAAGGTTTATTCAAAGCAAAATTACCACATGGCTGTTCCCCGGTCCTTAAGTATATAGTTAGACTAGATGTACTCAGCAACTGACAGAATCCCTATACTGATTCTACGACCCATTAGATTGGAGCTCTGGAAAAAGCCAAGTTAAAAAAAAAAAAAAAAAAAGAAGAAAAAGCTCTCTATTCTTATGAAAAATAATAAAACAAACACAATAGTACGTTCATGGGAGCTTCTTGGAGATTGGTGCCATAATCAATAATTTAAAAGATATGGAGTGGTTATCCATATCATATCTCTGTTTAAATTACCAATGTGGACTGTACAGAAAATAGATGGATCTTGATGAATGAGAACAATTACCATAAACTTAATCAGTTGGTGACATCAGTTGCAGTTGAACCACATGTATTCTCCTCAATAGAACAAACCAGCACAATCAGTGACATCTGATATGTACTTATTAATAATTTGAGTACATTTTACAGTATACAAATGTGCATAGTTTAGATTTTACCTGACTTGGGCAGTGGTATACCTTTATTCTGTTATATCAAGATTATATCAACTGTAATTAGTCGGCAAGAAATTTTATATTCTCATTTCGCACAGGACACATTGGTCTACTCCATTGATTTTGTCATCCATGGGACCTGGTAAGCAGAATGTAGAAATGAAGAAATTTCCTGTCTTGGTAACTTGAATTTGTTACATCCAGGGGTCAGAAGATAAGCCCCATAAAAATTCAGTGGTCTGTCACTTCGTGAAACATTTAGAAATTATTCATCTGTGGCTTGTCAGGATATTTCCTTTAAAAGAAAGAAAAATTATAACATCATGTAATGACAACTACTAAGAAAGTTTCAATTTTTTTTTTTTGGTTGGCATCTTAGGATTTTGGAGGCCATATATGATATATCTGATTGTTTTGTTTCTAGTGATTTATTAAGAAGTCCCCAAACTGGCAATTTTGACTAAGATCCAGGGAAAAATAAGGCTTTTCACCTGGTCCCAGATGATGTTCAAGCAAATCTGCCATTTGGCTCTTAAAGTGTCACGGCAGATTATAATGTTGCCAGCAGGCTCTGAAAAGCTCTGTTAAGAGTATCATAGTGTAGTCTCCTAGAGGTTAATAACAAACCTCTGTTTCCCTCAGCAGATAACAGCTATTCTTTAAAGAAGTTGTTCTCGAACTTTTTGGTCTCAAGAACCCTTTATGGTCTTAACATTTATTGAAAATACCAAAAAGTTTTTGTTTATGTGAACTGTATCTTTTTAAAAGTTTTTATTTAAATTCCAGTTAGCTTAAATACAGTATGAGCTTCATGTGTACAATATAGTGATTCAACACTTCCATACAACACCTGTTGCTCATCACAACAAATGACTCCTTAATCCCCATCACCTATCTAACCTATCCCCCACTCACCTCCCTTCTGCTAACCATCAGTTTGTTCTCTACAGTTAAGAGTTAGTTTCTTGGTTTGCCTCTCTCTCTTTTTTCCTTTTGCTCATTTGCTTTGTTTCTTAAATTCCACATATGAGTGAAATCATATGGCATTTGTCTTTCTCTGACTTAATTCGCTTAGCATACTTTCTAGCTCCATCCATTTCATTGCAAATGGCAAAGTTTAATTCTCTTTTATGACTGAGTAACATTCCATCATATATATGTAATATACATTTGCATATATATACATATATATATGGTGTTGATTTTAGCTATCGTGAGAGGTTTGAGGTGACAATCTCATTGTAATTTTGATATGCATTTCCCTGATGATCAGTGATGTTGAGCATCTTTTCATGTGCCTGTTGGCCATCTGTAGGTCTTCTCTGGAAAAATGTCTATTCATGTCTTCTGCCCATTTTTAAATTGGATTATTTGTTTTTTGGGGTGTTGAGTTATATAAGTTCTTTATATATTTTGGATACTAACCCTTTATCAGATATATCATTTGCAAATATATTCTCTCCCATTTCATAGGCTGCTTTTTATTTATTTTATTTTACTTTTTTAAGTTTTGCAGACAGAAGCAACCTGGCTGTTCTTAATGCTTAATTATTTATTTTGAGAGAGAGAGAGAGATAGAGCATCAGTGGGGGAGGGGCCGAGAAAAAGGGAGAGAGAGAATCCCAAGCAGGTTCTGTGTTATCAGTGCAGAGCCCGACATGGGGCTTGAACCCATGAACCGTGAGATCAGACCTGAGCAGAAATCAAGAGTAGGATGCTCAACCAACTGAGCCACCCACATGCCCCGAGCATGGCTGTTGTTTATTACTTTTCCTTTGGACTGAGAGAGGAACCAGTACAAAGTCCTTCTGGAGACCCAAGCCCCACAGCAAGACCAGGGGGCAAGAGGGGCTGGGCCAACAGGAAGCCCTGCTCCAGTGTTTCCATTGAAGAGAAATGCTCCTGTACCTTTGTTGTCTTGAAGTTTAAAGGACTTGTTTCATTGTGACCAGGGAGCCAAAGGGAACCCTGTGCTGACTATGGAGAAATCTCAGGTTCACATTGCCTAATAGGTACAGATGAGGGTCAGGAGGATGAAGATGGCCAAAGAGCAACATGTTCTACCAGTTCTCCTGCTGAAGCAACTTTAGTTTCTTCTCATAGTTGGAGGCTTTGTTCATCAGGCTGTTTTTCTCCTTCTCTAGAGACTTCTTGGCCGTTTGGGTTTATCTCTGCCTCAGAGCCTAGAGTTTACAGCCTCCAGGTGCCTACTACACTGTGACACCTTCTCCTCCATCTCCTCCATCTCTAGAGCAATGCCCAGATTCTCCCACTTCTTTTTCATCATGCCACTTGCCAGGATCCCCCAGACATTATTGGACACCCGTGGGTTGCCTTTTAGTTTTGTTATTTTCCTCACTGTACAGAAGCTTTTTATTTTGATGTAATCCCAATAGTTTATTTTTGCTTTTGTTTCTCTTGCCTCAGGAGACATATCTAGAAAGAAGTTGCTAGGGGCGCCTGGGTGGCGCAGTCGGTTAAGCGTCCGACTTCAGCCAGGTCACGATCTCGCGGTCCGTGAGTTCGAGCCCCGCGTCGGGCTCTGGGCCGATGGCTCGGAGCCTGGAGCCTGTTTCCGATTCTGTGTCTCCCTCTCTCTCTGCTCCTCACCCGTTCATGCTCTGTCTCTCTCTGTCCCCAAAATAAATAAACGTTGAAAAAAAAAAAAATTTAGAAAGAAGTTGCTATACAGACAATGTCAAAGAAGTTACTGGCTATGTTATCCTCTAGGATTTATATGGTTTCAGGTCTCACATGTAGGTCTTTAATCTATTTTGAATTTATTTTTATGTATGGTGTTAGAAAGTGGTCCAATTTCATTCTTTTGCATGTTACTGTCCGTTTTTCCCAACACCATTTGTTGAAGAGACTGTCTTTTTCTGATTGGATATTTTTTCCTGCTTTCTTTGTCAAAGATTTATTGACCATATATTTGTGGGTTCATTTCTGAGTTTTCTGTTCTGTTCTACTATTCTAGTCTGTTCTACTAATCTATGTGTCTATGGATTGCATGTTTTGATACTTGCTATGTTAGAAACTAAAATTGAGGAAAAGTTAAAATACTTACTAAATAATTTATTGAGAGTAACAATAATAAACCCATTATATGACAACATAAATGATGTATTTTTATGAAATGTACACTGGTTTCTCACATTACTACCACACTCACAATACTTCTGACACAAGATGTGTGGAATATTTCTTGCTCCACATCAAGAAATTCTCTGTGACCTCAGCTGGGTGTCCTATAATTCAGTTTAATTCCAACATAAAAGGAATTAGTGCAAACCCCACAGATTAAGGAATTAGTCCCATGAGACTGCCCCACACCTTAGAAGCCAATTGCAAGTAGTAAGCCCCTGGGTTATCCACAGTTTCTGTCTACAAATTGGCTACAAATTGGATGTTCCCATGACCTCCCTCTTGGACTCAATTATTTGCTAGAACAGCTCACAGAACTCAGGAAAACACTTACTTCTATTTGCCAGTTTATCATATGATAAAGGATATGATAACATTAATAACCAGATGAAGAAATATGTACGGCCAGATCTGGAAGTACAGGAGCCTCTTTCCCTCTGAAATTAGAGTACATCATTCTCCCAGTATATGAATGTTTTCACCAACCTGCAATTTTGGGATTTTTATGGAAACTTTCTCAGGTGGCATGATCAATTATTAATTCCACTTCCAGCCCCTCTCTCCTCTCTGGAGAATGGAAGATAGGGCTGAAAATTACAAACTTGATCATGGCTTGATCTTTCTGATGACAAGCCTATATCCAGAAGCCATCCAGAAACTCACTCAGGGTCATCTCATTAGAACAAAGGATATCCAGGCAATTCCAAGAGATTTAGGATCTCTGTTTCAGGAACCAGGGTCAAAGACAAAATATTAGAACAAAAGATACTCCTAGTGTTCTAATCACTTAGGAAATTATAAGAGTTTTAGGAGCTCTGTGCTGGGAACTGGTCAAAGACTAAATGTTACCACCAAAGGTTCTCCTAGCATCGCTATTTACAAGTGTTTTAGGAGGCTTGTTTCAGGAAATGGGGATCATCTATCTATCTATCTATCTATTCATCCATCCATCTTTCTATCTTTTTATCTTATTGTTTCACACTCAGCCACCTCTGTGCTGGTTCATTTGGCTCCTGAAAAAGAGATCAAAGTGAAAATAAAATAATTCATGGGTTAAAAAATATGGATGATCCCAACAAAGCCAATCTGGATACTACTACTGAATGCCCAATCTATCAGTATATCCAAGAAGACTAGCTAGTCATCTGCTGCAAGAACAGTTACATTGGAAACCATCCATTATGGATTGGGAAATGATTTGTTCTCATTTGGGCTGCACTTACATAGCATATGGATTTGCACTGACTTCCTAACACGCATCTACCAGCACTACTATCATTCTATCTGAATGTCTTATTCACCACTGTAATATCCTAGACTACATTGCTTCTAATTCAAGAAATTTATTTTGCAACAAAAAAGAAAAAAAAGTCTAGTAATGAGCCTATTCTGAAGCAATTCACTGGCTTTACCATCACTAAGAAAAAGTGGGACTGATATATATGGTCTGCCTTTTTGAGAAATTAGTTATAAAGCCAATTAAGAGATGTTTTCTGACATACAATGCTTTTTTCCCATAAACAAAGTAGAGTGACTGAGAAACATATGATGGAAACGTGATATGTGCTTTTCAGTACAACATATAATGAACCATTCAGAGGATGCTTGCTTACTAATAATTTGACTTTAGAAACTTCAGGTGTAGTAGTCTTCATACCCAAGAAGGAATTTTTCTTTAGAAGATGATACAATACTTCATTTTAATTGTAGATTTGAATTGCCACATAGCATTTTTGGCTCCTCATGATTGTAGTGAGCCATCAGACATAGAAGGGGCAATTCTTCCCTTCCCCCTATGTCTGTTAGGATACTTACTCTTTTTTTAAAGTTTTATTATTGAATTATAGTTGACATATCAGGTACTTAATCTTGACTCTAATGGAGAAATTAATATACTAGTATATAAGGGAGATAAGAAGTGTTTATGGAACACATGGCATATTCTGAAGTTCCTCCTCCTACTGCTGTGTTGTGAAGCAATATAAAAACTCACATATACACTGGGTGTTGTATGGAAACCAATTTGACAATAAGTTTTATATTAAAAAATTAAATAAATAAAAAATATTTCTGAAACCTTTAAAAAAAAAAAAGAAATTCACATATACATAGGGCAGCCAAATGTCCTGGTTTGCCTGAGACTGTCTTCATTTATACATCTTATTACTAACATAATTACTAATATCACTCTTATAGTCAAAAGTTTCTCAGGTTAAAATATAAAGTATATTATGATCTTAATCACATTGTGAATCTTCAGAATTTGTGATATGGATTGCCCCACTAGTAAAAGACTCCCAAAAACTAGGTCTTGGTTGAGGACAAGAGGAATGTTGAGTGAGCAGTGGAGAAAATGTTAAATATACCAACCCAGCTTTGTGGCCAGCTGCAGAAATGAGAACTCTAGAACCTACTTGTTTTCTTTCTTGCTCTCTTTTATCTATCTATCTATCTATCTATCTATCATCTATCTATCCAACTATCCATCTAGATATGTATCTATAGACATATATCTCCATCTATATATGTGGAAAGAGCTTTAGATATATACATATAGTATAATATATATAATATATAAATGATATAGACAGATATAGATATAGATGTATCTTGATATGCAGATAAACCTAGCTAATAATTTATCTAATATATATGTACGAGGGTATAATTTATTTTTTCCTACCATCTTCCTATGGCATGATGATTGTGATTAACTATAACTTAGTGCAAACTTTTCTAGCTGTAAAGATAGGATTGAAGTTAATTCTAATTCCTAGAAGAAATAATAGATGGAGCTTGGGCCATCCAATTGTAAGAAAAGGTAAGTGCATTTTCAATTATTTGAAGATTTGTGTTCTGTCAGGAAGCAGGTTCTTTCTGATGTTGTTAATTATTGAAAAATTAAGTATGGGAAGAAGTATAGGGGAACTTCTTAAATATGTAAAGATATGTATATGTGGAAATAGAAACATATGGTCTTTTTGTCTCCAATAGTTGCTTACGAACTAAATGAACTTAACAGAATTTAATGAAAACAAAAACAGTTATTATTAATGGCATACCTTTTTTTACTCATCTTAACAAAGATTTTGCTAACCATTGTTCATTCTGTGGCCTGGCACATAAAAATTTGCATAATAAAATACATCATGAAAAACTATGGAGAAGGAAAGGAAGAAGAGAAGAGATATACAGTGACATGATTTTCCTCTAATAGCTGAAGTTTCCACAAAGGAATTCACTTATCTGATGGATTTGAAGTAATAGAGGAACTGTGCATGGTCTTGAATTCAACTTGGACATCCTATGTCATTCCAATCACACAGAAGCTAAGTAAACTCCCAAATGTTCCATTTTAATGTCTATTGTTTGTTGCTCTATGGAGTGAAGGCTGAGACATAAAAAGTACTTGTGTCATTCCACACTTAGGCAGGAATAGCTAAAGGGAAAGAATAACTCAATTTGAAAATTGATCTCAGAACTCAGCTAGGACTAAAAGCTGATTCTGGGTAGGGTAGCCTTCTGGTGAGGGCTTAAAAAGTAGGAGACAGCATAGAGTTTAGAATCCTGACATGACAAACAGTGACAGAAGATTATACCTTAGTTCATATAATAGGATCATTTTCATAAAATCCAAAGAATTAAAATATACAGAATAGTTCTGACAAAGTAGAATTAAATATTAAATTAGTAAGAAAGGGATACCTGAAAAAAAAATTTTGGGAAAAACCCCCAAAACACTCCTAAATATCACTAGGTCAAAAATAACATTACAGAGAAAATTCTCCACAATATTTTCAACTGAATGATAGCAAAACAAAACAAAAGAAAAAAAAAATCCTTCCTCCTATTAGTTTTTTTTTTTTTTAATAGCTTTACTATAGTATAATTGAACAATAATTTGTTAGGTGAGACCAGAGCAGCATTTAGTCTTGGGCTAATTATTTCCCACTACTGAAGCAAGACCCTTCTGGGTTTTCTACCCAATGCCCTGTGAAGCATAAAGGTTTCCAGGATGACTTACAGAAACAAATATTATTCGTCTACCTGTGTCAACACCAGCCACTCTTACCTCCTTGGTCTTGGTTAGTTTCCTCACGCAATTCACTAGGCAGCTGTCCGCTGAATAGGTGAGGAGAATCCTCTATAGACTTCCAGAATTTTCTCCCTCTGAATTTCTCTTTTCTCTGGTATGCTATGAGCATCAGCCACCTCTGTCTCCCTGGACTCTCTCAGATCTGTCTTCTCAAGTAAGAGATTCACAACTTTGGCTTCAGTTCCACCTTTTAGAGCTGTGGCTTAGAAACTCTTTAGGGCAGTCAGCTGGAACTATCATTTTATTTTCCAGTTCACAGGGATCCCTGCCCTTCATCACTGATGTGCAGTGTCCTAAAAGTTATTGTTTCATATATTTTGCCCTTAGGGTAGAGGAAGTGCACTTGTTTCAGGTGATAAGGTAAACACTATTCCTATTGCAATACTTTAAATTGGTTAGAAGCAAAAGACCACCTTCCATTAGTTTTAATGAAATAAAAAATGAATTACTAACTAGATACAAAATTTTGTATTGTGTGCTCTGATTCAAAACAATTTTAAGATACATTCAAGAAGTTTAATCTCTTGTAGGGAATATAAAGCATGAAGGTTAATCATTGAAATGCAAAGGCAAAAAAGGATAAGCACCAAATCAATGGGATAAAGGGATATGAAAGTTTAGATATGAAAGATTGTTCTCAGCTCATAGCAGTAGGGAAAGTTTAATAGAAGAAAACACTTTTGAGGTGGATGGAAACCATAGGACAACCAGGAGAGGTAGAATAGTGGTCATTACAAAGTAAAGATAGACTGGTAGAAAGTCAGGAAGAATGTCAGGTGACAGACACAAGAGTAGCAAATTCTATCAAACATTTATGAAAGAAGTAATAAAAGTCTTTAACAAACTCTTTCAGAAAATACAGGAGGAGAAAGCCCTCCCCGACTCATTTTATGAGGTGATTATAACTCTGATACCAAAACCTGGCAAAGATACTGCAACAAAAGAATATTACAAACCAATATGTGTCATTAATATTGACATAAAAATCCTCAAAACAGCATTAGCAAATTAAATTCAGTGATATATAAAAAGAATATTTTATGACCAGTGTTGTGTACCCCAGAAATACAAGGTTTATTCAGCAAGATTTATTTCAATTTATTAATTGAAAAATTGAAAGGGCGGGCCTACGCCAGCCGACTCCATCTTGTTCTGTGTCCTTCACCTTGACCACACCTCCTCCCCTTGAGTAACCCCCCCTCACCTGCCTAACAGGACTCGACCCTTCCCCAGGACCCTTCCCCAGCCAATCGGCTGAGGCCATAGCCATTACCTCACCAACTGCCCCCAGGCCCCAATAAAACCTTTGTCCTTTTGAAACTCGCCCTCTTTCCCTGGTATCTCACCGCTGCCTCGGTGCAGGTAGGGGATTGAGCTCGAGCTAGCTCGAATAAAGTCTCTTTGCTTTTGCATCGGACTCGGCTCCCTAGTGGTCTTTGGGGATCATGAATTCTGGGCATAACAAAATAAATTAATGTAATTCACTGCATTAATAAAAAAAAGGAAAAATTATACTAGTTTCTCAACAGATCTAGAAAACGCAATTGACAAAACTCAACACACATTCATGAGGAAAATCCTTACAAACCAGGGAAATGCCTCAGTCTGATAAAGGGCATCAAAAATTCCTTTAGCATATAACATTCTAAGGAATAAAAAAGGGAACACTTTACCCATATGAAAGGAAAGGAGGAAAATATGAATGTCATTAAGTGCATATGAGTGTGTTCAATATTATTAGTTATCTGGAAAATGTAAATTAAAATCACAATGAGCTACCATTACACATCCATCAGAATAGCCAAAATTACAAAGCAGCACAAACCTAAATTAGTGAAGATATGGAGAAATTGACACACTACCAGTGGTAAAGTTGGTATTCTATCAGTGGCAAAACCACACTGGTAAAGAGTTTGCTGTTTCTTAAGAAGTTACACCTGCCGTATGATCCAGCAATTCCATTCTCATGTATTCACCTACAAGATTTGAAAATGTATGTTTGTACAAACATTTACTGATGGATATTCACAGCAGCTTTATTTATAATGGCCCAAACTGAAATCAATAGGGGGATAGATAAATAAATTGTAGTATATTCATACAAGGGAATAATACTGAGTAATAAAAATAGCCTGTTGATAAATGAAGCGCCATGGAAAAATATGCTGAGTGAAAGCAAGCTGAACACAAAAGGGTACATTTTCTAATAACCCATTTGTATGAAGCTTAAAACAGGCAAAGCTAATTTATGGTGATAGAATGTTGAGCAGTGATTGGTGAACATACTGGGAGGGGAATAAATGAGCTTTTGGAGGGGGTATAAGTGTTTGGTATCGTGATAGCAGGGTGAATTATATAGGTGTAAGCATTTATCAAAATGCATTGAATTATACGGTTGAAACAAATACACTTCACTTTTATGTACTATACCTCAATTTAAAATAAACTAATAGAAAAAAATGACACAAATATTTTCATGAAAATGTTATATATATATGTATATATATGTACATATATATGTATATATATACACATATACATATACATTTCTGATATATTCCGAAGAAAGTAAGAAGTCCCTATATTGGATTGAAGCCTGTGACAGTACTTTCAAACATAAAGAAGTGCTGGATGCCAAATTTTATTTACAGAAATCATTGAGAACAAAGCAGAAGATTTATATTATGATGTTCCATCAAAATAAGACCCACAGATTCTTTCTGAACAGGAAGTATCTTGTTAAAGTAATGTTTTTAGATAAGTATGTACAGTTGCAAGGGCATGTGTAGAGACTAGAATTAGGTAGAAAGGGATCTCTGCTCTACAAAACTACAACACATAGCTTCCTGTAAAGGAAAATCAGGCTGCTGGACAACTCAAGCTGCAAAGTCGAAGGCCAAGGAAACAGTGCAGTGTATGAGCATCATGGAGCATAAACAAGTCCAAGGACATTCTTTCAGTGAATGAAGGACTCTATTTATTATTGAAATCTAGGAAAAGGATGGGTAATGGGCTAAAGCCAGAAAGTATTCACACAGGAGCAGCCAGTCTATATCTTAACCACATAAGCATTGAATTAGCCTGAAGGCACAGAGTCAACACCCAATTACTGAGGCAAGTGCAAAGAGAAGAGACATTGCAGTGCATTGAATTTAAATGCCTAATAAATAGAGATGCCCTTGCCTTTTCAAAAGATGCAATTAAGGACCTCCAGTTCCAGTAACCACATGCTCTGGAATTAAAATGGTTCTTTTTTATTTATTTATTTTTCTACAGATGGTAGATGTTCCAGCACAAGCTTCCTTCTAATACATTTTAAAAAGAGATTCAGTTCACCATTCAATCCATAGACAAGTATGGAGCATAGTTGCAATAAAGTCAATTCTGTGGGTATATAGGGGGCAGAGGGTTGATTAAAAATGGTAATGATCAATATTATTCCTCCATGAAAATACAAAACTTATATTTGAGTTGAGGTGACAAAACTCATAGTTAATCTGTTTGGTGTTTGTTTGTTTGTTTGTTTGTTTAATTTTTTTTTTCAACGTTTATTTATTTTTGGGACAGAGAGAGACAGAGCATGAACAGGGGAGGGGCAGAGAGAGAGGGAGACACAGAATCGGAAACAGGCTCCAGGCTCTGAGCCATCAGCCCAGAGCCCGACGCGGGGCTCGAACTCACGGACCGCGAGATCGTGACCTGGCTGAAGTCGGACGCTTAACCGACTGCGCCACCCAGGCGCCCCTGTTTGTTTGTTTTTTAACAAACCTACATAGCCAAATGAATTGTCCTTCTAACAGTGTCTTTGAAGCTGAATGTCTATTTCATCATTAGACCATTTTGAAACACCTTTAATAATTGTGCCAAGAACCTATGACATGTGATTTTACTAAGTATTCTGAAGAATTACAAATCGTGACTCTTTGAAGTGTCTTTGGTTTTTTTTAAGCAGTAAATAGTTCCTTCAATATAGATATTTCAGATAAAGAACAAGGTAATCCCATTATGGTTTAAAAAAGGGGGAAGAAAGGGAAAGAAGGTGTTGAGACAAACCAGATTCCTTGTATGGAATATGTTCAGGCTCTGAAGAGAAATCCATTTTTAAAAAATGAGAAACTGCCCTATCAAATGTCTGGATGTTTCCAAATACCCAGCTGTTTGGCATTATGCAGTTCCTTCATCCGGTTGATTGAACAGTGAATGTTTCATTGTACATCTGCCTGTTCACTGCTGTGTAAACACTATCATTAGCTTTGTTATCATCGCTGCTACAATCTGACCACCTAAATAAATCCTCACATATACAGTTCATTAATGTTTTATACTTTTCCAAAGATTACTTATCTTCTGCAATCTTATCTTATCCTACAATCTTAAGTAAGTGTGTCAGGTATGACTTGACCCACTTTCCAAATAAGACACGGTCAGGGCCTTGATTTCACTCACTGGAAATTTGTGCAGGTTAGGAAAGAGGAGGAGGAGATTGATGCCTGAGCTGTGAAGGAGTCCTGCCTCCCTGCTGATTTCCATATTGTCCCCTATGACTGACTTCCAGGGAGGATCATCTCAGGAATGGTCCTGTTCCACACTTGTGCTCCAAGTATTGTTCTCTGTCTGTTAAAATTTCATCCCATTGTCCTCAAGAACTAATTTTTCCCTTTGCATGAGAGAGAACTGAACATAAAAAATATTTTCACCTATATCTGCTGTAGGCAGATAAATCATTGGAACTTTTCATTCTCTTATTTCATACTCTGATCTCTTTTGAAATTGCTTCTAAATCATTTTTATCACATAATTACAAAATATTGTTCTTTTTGACTTAGGTATCTGAATAAACCAACACTCATGTTTATTATTCTACTTAGGGGGAGAATTCTTTCTTGGGGATGGAGGACAAAGAAAATTTAAGATTATGTATTGGAGTTAGTTCTCTTGAGTAAAAGAGCACCATGCTTTTTTATAGCATAGAAATATTTTTGCAAGTGAAATCATATAATAGTTACAGACCACATCAGTAGCTTCTTGTTAATTCAGTAATAAACAAAAGTCACAGAGGATCAAAGTTGTTTGCTCTAAGATCTCCTAGAATGGAACATACATAATTGGGGATATAAATTGAGTGCCTCTGCCATGCTTCACCTTTACTCCACCCTTCTGTTTTCTGTTTAAGCCTGTCTATTCTCTGTCATAGATTTGTTATAGGCACAGTTTTAAAATTTAATTTTGCTAAATCTGGAACATCCATCTAGTAAATATTCAATTTAATTCTCAAAGGTATTTTTAGCTAACCACTGTTCTTTGCCTTTAATGTCTAACTCTTTAGCCTAAATTTGCACTTAAACTTTCTCAAATCATATCCTGTACATCATATAAGCTCTTTAAAAAACAGCTTGATAAATCTTATTGAGAGGGTGAGGGGGATTTAGTTCTAATCCATGTAACTAGCTGAATATACACATAAGTTTAATTCCAAAATATAGAAAGATTTCCAACTAGCAACCCAGTGATAAAACATAATACTACCTTTATATAACAAAGGTATACCTCAAGCTGTACTATGAACATAGGAAGCCCTCAATGATTGCACCCTGCATTTGATGGACAGAGCTTAGGGAATAAAATTATATTAAATAAGTAAAATTACTAAGATTTTATGAGTACTGATTCTGAGAGACTAACTGTCCTCATGACAAGCCTACTTTCCCTTATAAAGAGGAAAGGCAACTTGTCCAGCATCACTCCATTGTTAGGTGGTGACAGGCTTATACTCTGAAATACAATGCTATACTGCCTCCCTCTTAGAAAAGAGACTGCCATTAGTACATCTGCTCAGGTTCTTATATATTTCTCCTAATTTTCCCACAAAGTTTTTACTGGAATTCATAGAGCTTGTCCCCAGTGCCAGAGTATGCATCAGAGACAGAATTTGAACATAACTTATGAACTAATCCAATGTTTTGTGTATCCATTTGAGAAACATTTATAAAGTGCATACTATGTTCCTGGCACATGTAGGTGAACATTCTGAAAGGAAAGTGGGTGTACAGTTAGTCACAATACAATGCAACGTGGGTGATCACAAACCAGAGAGGAGCTTCAGCAGAGGATGGAATGAAGTGTCTTGTGTCATAGAGCCTTCATGTCCACACTCAATGTCTACTTTCATTCCCTTTAGCACACTTGTCAAACTATTTCTAATTCTCCAAGCTGGTAATCCTGCCTCTGCTCTTTTTTTTTTTTTTTTTCTAAATTCTAGGTCCTCTACCACAATCTTTTCAATTCTCTTCTTTCCCTCTGACCATCACTATATCACCACCAGTCTTTCTTTCCTATTTTTAATTCCTGTTTACCCTTCCACCCCAGCTATGGATAATAACCTTGCCCATCTCCTCCAGGTCCTCCAGGATCTGGCCTCATAATTGCTTCTTCTGATTATTTCCCCTCAGACTAAAAATATACCCCAAGTATCTCATATGCTTAAAAATGAAAAACACAACAGCGATGATAAACTTTCATCTAGCCAGCTGAACTATTACTTTTCTATATATTTTTTCCTTCTCCAAGAAGCATACCCACAGAAGTGACTGCTGCCACTTCTCTCTCCATTGCACTTTTAATTCAAATCACACTACACCAAGACTCTCTTTTCTCATCAGTTCAAATCCAATGTATTGTCCTCAGCCTCCATTCTGTTTTACACTTCATCAAAATGTCACTTTGACCCAATTCCTTCCTCCTACTGCCTTCATATTCCTAAATTCCATAAAATTTCTCTCAAGCAGTATTTTCCTGACTGATTCTAATGTATCCTCAGCACTCTTTAAATATCATTCTAAATATTTTTCTCTACCCCAAATCAAATATTGCTTCTGCTTAGAATGGACTTCCTGTTATCTGTCTGCTCAAATTCTGTGCATCATTCAAGGTCCAAAGTGAGTATCATCCACTCTGTAAATACCCTGTTTTCTCTTCACCAAAATTTAGTGCTTTCCTCTGTGCTTCCATAACACTTAGTAATATTTTTCACATTTGACTTTTGTTGTTGTTTCTTAAATTATGACACTTTTCAAAAGTAGAGAGAAAAAAATGTAACAACACTTATGCCCCAACAAACATTAACATTTTCTATATTTGTTTCAGATACATTTTTTAGGAAAAAATATACATATGACAAAACCCTCTGCTTTCTCAGAGAAAAACCACTGTCTTACAATGATTCTACTTAGAAGTAATAGACTATCTGTTCTATGTTTTGAATGCCTACATGTATGTATGTATGTTTATATATATTTATAGTACACATATAAATGCATGTATATATATATGTGTGTGTGTATATATATGTATAATATACCCTTAAATATGTAATACTGATGTCTCTGTTTAATTTTTTTCTATAAAGTGGTGCTGCACATATACTTTATAACTGTTTTTTTGTGAAACATGTTTACTAATTTTTATAGGTTGATATGGTAAAAAGGGATCATTAATTTTAAATCTACATAGGAATTCAATCACACCTACCCGTTCATATATCAATGGACATTAAGGATTTTATTGTTTTTGTTTGTTCCATTTTACTCTTACAAACATTGCTAGGATAAACATTTTGTATTTGTTTTTTAGGGTATATGAGCAGATATTTTTGTATAGTGTATCTAGAGTGACCACAAAGTCTTCATATACTGATAGGAAGTGATTTGAATGCTCTCTTCTATTCTAAATGTAAAGTTGATTTTTCTCATCTGATCTTGCAGACACTCCCCTGGAAGTCATTAAGACAGTTCCTAATAGCTCTTTTCAGATCATCGTATGAGCAAGGATCTCATGTATGGAGGCTTTGTAGTTGCTGTGTACAATGGAAGGGCATTGTTGAATCATTATTAAATGTTGCTAAATAGATTGGTCCTATTCAAACTCCCAAAAGGAATACATAAAAGTTCCCTTACTCTAAGTCATTGCCAAGAATTTGTATAGTCAGATTTTTAATTGTTTTTCCTGATGAATTACACAATTTATGAATCTCATTTGTTAGTGAGTTATTTTAGTTAGTAAGAATTTTACTTGGTGTAAGTGAAAATTAGCATTTTTTGTATATATATTGGCAATAACTATCTATATCTTAAGGCTTGTCTATCCATAATCTTTGCCTACTTATACATGCTATTGTTTACTACTGAATTCCAGAACTTCTGTGTAGAGTCTGTACTAACACTTTGTACTATGTATAAATATGTACTTTCCTCTGTAGTATATCACATTGGTAATGTCATTCTGTCTTCATTTAAATGCAGTCAAATACATCAAAATATTTCTATATGATTAGACATATTTAAGTAATCATCTTGAATGTGATTGTTCTGAAGATATTTGGTAATAAATTGTTATTTTATGTATTTTATAAAATTTTGAAGCTTTTTTTTTTACACTTACATTTTTGGGGTCCCTGGGTGGCTCAGTTGGTTGAGTGTCCAGCTCAGTTGAGTGTTTCGGCTCGGGTCATGGTCTCATGGTTTGTGGGATCAAACCCTACATCCGGGTCTGTGTTGACATTGCAGATCTTGCTTGGGATTCTTTCTCTCCCTCTCTCCCTGCCCCTTCTTCTGTTTGTGCACTCCCCTCCCCCCACCCTCAAAATAAATAAATAAAACATTTTTTAAAAGTTTACATTTAGGTTTTTAATGCGTCTAGATTTTACGTTGTTAAGGTACAAATAAGTTGATTTGGGTTGGAGATAAAAGAATAGAAAAAGAATGGCAAATTATACTTTCATTTTGCTGTAATCCATATCTCTATGAAAATTTTCCTTAAATAACAATAAGCATGTATTACTTTATCTTTTTAATAAAAATGAGATTAATATCCAAACATTCATTTCCAAAGTCAGTAATATCAAACACATTAACAATGTTGATTCTTGATGCCCTGAAGAGAAGAAAAAAAATTAAATACTGTTCAATTGTAAGAGTTACACAACTGCTACAGAAAAGATGGGGGAAATTTTATGTGTAATTTCATCAGTGGCGGTGAAAAAAGATCACTGCAAGTCACTATATAGTCTTTTTCAAATAGCAGTGACAGTGATCATAATCAAAATATCCAAGGGGCTCCTGGGTGATCCAGTTGGTTAAGTGTCCAACTTTGGCTCAGGTCATAATCTTGTGGTTGGTGAGTTTGAGTCCCACCTCAGGCTCTGCGCTGACAGCTCAGAGCCTGGTGCCTGCTTCAGATTCTGGATCTCTGTCCCTCTCTGCCCCTCCCCAGCTTGGGCTCTGTCTCTCTGTCTCTCTCTCTCAAAAATAAATAAACATTTAAAAAAATTAAAAATCCAAGTAATTTTGTATGCTTCATTCCTGAAATACAAATTTTTAAAAAAATTTCTATTCATTTATTGTGTGATGACTGTGAATGTTTTCCAGAAGATGGGTCCACATCAGCTAAGTACTATATCATAGATTTTTTTTTTTTTACATCTACCTTCTCCATCATATGTAATGTCCTTGAGAACAGATACAAGAGTTTGGGAATTTTTGGAAAAGCCAAATTTCTGAGTGGAGTGAACATACAATGTAGGTGCTCAATAGTTTATTAGCTGATTAGAACTGAAATCCTTTGTACCCATAAACAATGGGGCTTATAGAAGTAGGACAATGAGCTATCTCAGGCCAAGGATAAGAAGATTCAACTCTATAAGAGTTGTTTTTATTGTTTTATAAATTCTTCTTTGTTTTTGTTCACATTCTTGGAATTTAAATTACTTTCCCCACTTGAACCCCCACAGTCTAGCCACATTCTACCTTTCTGGAATACTTCTAACTCACTAAGTATCCAAACAACATCTACTGCTCCTAATTCTCTGAAACTATAGAACTCCACATATAGATCCTTAGTTTTTCTACTATATTCATTTGTTCCTCCTGAAATAGACCTATGATAGAGTAGTTCCCAATTCCATTCTACCATGTGCAAAACTCACTCAACCTCCATGGTTAGTTTTGTCAAGCGTGTGTTTACCAATTACCATACTTTTCAGCGAAAAAGAAAGACCGTTGAGGATGATAACTTTCCACAATTAAAAAACTGAAAAAAAAAAAAAAAAAGGTAACTGGAAAGCCTAGTTGTTATCTTTATTCAGATATTCATCTTCTTAGGGTCTCATTTTATTTATATAAAATGAGAAAGATTGGAATACTCACTCTTATAGACCATTTCTAGAAGTAATATTCTATCCAACTACTCATTTAAGAGCTTGCTTTGATAATTTCCCATGTACTGTATGTTTACTTCACATTTTTATTGATCTTTCAGTTGTTTTCATTGTAACATGCTCATGTGTCATGCTATTCCTGATTTATTGCAAATGTTAGCTATATAAAGTCAAATAGAGCTTTTGCTCTTAAAGGTCATGTCCCCATGCAAAATTCCTTCTTTTCACAAATACCTTTCTAGAGAAGTCCATTTATTCATGTAGATGTGGCCAATTATTACAACAGAGAGACAAATAAATCCAAACGAGCTGTTTGCACTTATACAATCACCAAGAATGAGTTGCCTGCTGCGCTCCTGGAAAATATTGATATACTATTTTGTGATTGTTTCCCCAAATTCAATAAGATTTTTCTGTGAAATACTAGTACCTGGGCTGAATTGCATATTAATTTATAAACACAAATTATGCAGAAATAAAATTACTGTATTTTTATTCTTTGACTAGGTCATTTTTCTCTCTTAGCCACAATACCTTGGAAGAAAAAAAAAGGGGATTTTTACAGAATGAAATCCTTTCATAAAACTCATGATTCCTCATATTTTTTTATACTATGGATTAAATATTTTCATACATCTTTCTTATACAATAGGACATACATAAAAATGCACGTTGATTTTGACAGAAATGAACCTCTTTATTTTAAAGTAAGATTATTGCAAAAAGTTCCATAACATTTGACATATAAAGAAAGTATTTATTTTCCTTGGATAAAAGAATACCTGCGAGAATGAAGAGCTTTACTATGTTCAAAAATAGACCTAATGTCCTAAAAATATCCATTTTTACTAAATGAATCTATAAATTTGATACATATCAAAAATAATTGTGAAAGAAAATTTTATGGAGGAAAGCAGCTAATTCTAAATATAATATGGAAGATTACAGAATCTTTCCAATTCAGGGTAACAAAAAAAGAAGACTTTCTAAGCTATCAAGACTTACAGTAAAGCTGCATAAATTATTTGTTATTAACAATAGGAAGCAAAATCAAGCAGTGGAACAAAGGGCATAAGAATAGACCCAGAAATTATGGATTTTGTAAATAAGACTAAAATACTTTTCCAAATCAGGAAGGAAAATAATAGACTATTCCTGATAAAATAGATTAACCAAAAACACAACTATGATCCGTACCTCATACCATGTACAAGAATAAATTCCAGATGGATTTAATATTTAAATACAACAATAAAATTTCTTAAAGGAGAAAATATATAGAATAACTTTATAACCTCAGATAGAAAGGGATTTATGAAAACAAGATGGAAAATGTTATAGAATATAAGCAAAATTTCATATTTTATTACATTAAAATATAATTCTTAAGTACAGCAAAATAGCATACCTGATTTTAAAATTAAAACTACACACAAGGAAAATTTATTTACAAATACTCATATAGCAAAATATGAGAATCCACAACATATAAAGAGCATCAACAAACCAATTTAAAACATGCAAACACTGAGTAGAAAAGAAGTAATGGAGATTAGGAGACATTTCAAAGAAAAAAATTATTAATAGCCAATAAATGCAAATAAAGATATTCAACTTCACTTGTAATCTCTAAATGATTTTAAAACAATAGATACCAATTTATATTAATTTGTTTGGCTAAAATGGAAAGAGGGGAACAGAAGATCATTATTAGGCAGACACTGCAATAATAACTGTTTTGGACAAGATGCATTAATAGATGCTAAAAAATAGGTAAAATTTTGAAGAGAAACAGATCTTGTACAATCTTAGAGTATCTCCCTCAAGGTATTTATTTATTTTTTTTTAAATTTTTTTTTCAACGTTTATTTATTTTTGCGACAGAGAGAGACAGAGCATGAATGGGGGAGGGGCAGAGAGAGAGGGAGACACAGAATCGGAAACAGGCTCCAGGCTCTGAGCCATCAGCCCAGAGCCTGACGCGGGGTTCGAACTCACGGACCGCGAGATCGTGACCTGGCTGAAGTTGGACGCTTAACCGACTGCGCCACCCAGGTGCCCCCCTCAAGGTATTTATTAACTACAAAGTGAAAGAGAGTAATTTCACAGTGGAGAAACTTAAACACCACCTTACCCAAGTGATCAAGGTTAACAACACCAGTAATGATATGCTGATTATCATTAATCCCTTGATACCATGCACCATGGACATGTCAAGTCTGTGGCATTGTTGCCCACCCCCCCCCAAAAAAAAAACCCACATAGTCTCAGTCCAATCTTGATAAAACATGAGATAAACCCAAATTGAGGGATATACTAAAAAACAACAGATCAGTATTCTTCAGAACTGTCAGCACTAAGAAAGACTGTGGAAATGTTACAGACTGGAAAAGCCTAAGGAAAAATAGCAACTAAATGTAAGGTGGGATTCTTAATAGGATCTTAGAACAAAAAAAAGAGAAAAGATCAGAGGAAAAACTGGTGAAATTTGAATTAAGGTCTGTCGTTTAGAGAATTGTATTGTGCCAATGTTAGCTTCCTGGTTTTAATAATTGCAATATGGTTACATAAGATATTAATCTAAAAGGAAGCTAGATGAAGAACATATGGAAACTTTCATTTAATATTTTTGCAACTTTTCTGTAAATATAAAATTATTTCAAAATTAAAAGTTAAAAAGAGATAATGAACTGCATGTAAAGAAACAAACTTTCATTAATTGTTGGGGAGAGTTTCAAGAGCAATTTTATAACACATGGGAAAGTTTAATATAAGCATACTCTTTAACCCAACACAGTCTCTTCCAGACATATAGTTTAGGGAATTATTTTCAAATTTGAGTTGTAATCCATTAATGGGTAACTAAATTGATTTAGCGGTTACATTAGAATCTTTGAGAATTCAGAACATAACAATAGGAGAGAATAGAAGAGAAAAGATAATGTCAAAGCATATCACAGTAACAGAATTGTTTGTGAATATAAAATTTGCATATGTGTGTACTGTGCCAGCATGTACAGGAGACAAGAAGCACCCTAAACTTTTATATGAGTTGCATCTCTATGTCTGAGCAGTGAAAACCCTGCATACAGGTACACCACACTGTTGTGTGTAAAGGATTTTGTTGTCAAATATATTTCTTATTGAGGATGGATATCAGCACCATTTGTCTAGAGAAGTTCTAGAACTTTTAAGAAATAGGTTAGAATAATTTGAAGGTGTGTCTGACAGAGTGAAATATTGGAAACAAATGTGGAGCTAAAAAAGAATGATTAGTCAAACTGCTATGTATGTATACAGTGGAATACTATATACCAAGAATTGACAAATCTGTCCCATTGTCTGCTTTTGAAAATTTTTATTATAGCATGACCCCCAATTTTTTTATGTATTGTCTATATCTCCTTTTACCTATAAAAGCATATTTGAGTAGCTCCAACACACAGTGGATGATGTAAACTAAAATAGTTATTATCTTGCTCTTTACAGAAAAAATTTGTTGACCCCTGCTACATAAAAATAATAATAATAATAAAAGTGGAGCTACATATGCCCACATGGTTAAATCTAAAAAATATAATGTCCCATGGAAAATAGTTGCAAAATAATATGTCATTTTAGGACTTTTAAAGTGTATTTAAAATATATAGTTTTATTATATTTATATAATAAATGTTTGTAATATAAATGTATAATATACACAAATATAATATTCATATGTGTACAATCATATACATTAAATATATTATTATTTATGTACATAGTTTTTTTAAGTATATTTTGAGAGAGAGAAAGAGAGAACATGAGGTGGGGAGGGGCAGAGAGAGAGGGGGAGAGAAAGACTCTCAAGCAGGCTCCACACTGTCAGCCTGGAGCCTGGTACAGGGCTTGAACCTGTGAACCTGTGAGATCATGACCTGAGCTGAAATCAAGAGTCAGACAATAAACTGAATGAGCCACCCAGGTGCCCCTATAAATAGTTTAATTGTGAAAAACATTCATGTGTTAATTTTTCTACAAAACAAATTACCACAAACATAATGGCTTAAAACAAAATCCACTTATTAGCTCACAGTTCTATACGTCAGAAGTATGAACCTTCTGACTATAGGTCAGAAGGTGCTGGGTGACTGAATTCTTTTTTCAGGGTCTCACAAGATTGATATCAGGGTATTGGGTGGGGCTGCTGTCTTATTTGAGGCTGGAGTTTCTTTCCAAGCTTATGCAGATTGTTGGACAATTATAGTTCCCTGAAGTATACAAAGAGGCTGTCGTTTTCTTGTTCTATTAGCTGGAGTTGTTCTTACTGTCTGCATTCCTTGCCACATGGCCCCTTCTATTCTCAAAGCCAGCAAGGGAGCATCCCCAGCACCACCACCATAACTACAGTTGAATCTTTATTACATTTTGAATGTTTTTAACCAGGGACAGTTCTTTTAAGAGCTCCTTGATTAGATCAGGCTGTTTGAGAATAAACTTTTTGTTAAAGGTCAGTTGATTTGGTACCTTAATTATATCTGCAAATTCCAATCACAGCAGCACATAGATTAGTGTTTGAATAATAGGAGAAGGTGAGTGTGTACCAGATGCTGGGAATCTTGGGAACCACCTTAGAATTCTGCCTATACAATGTTATAGAATGATAAAAAAACATTTAATATTATTATTTACTCCAGGAATGGTTAGATACAGACATATTTATTCTAAGAGGTATTTCGATGTCTTGAAATATATCTGTAATATTTCTTTCCTCAAATAAATGAAAGAAATATGGCAAATTATTAAAGTGAAATTGTGTTACATATTTAAGACATAGATGTGTATCAAAGTGTTCTTTATCTTCTGTATGTTTGAATTTTCCTAGTGAGATAAGAATAAATTTGTCCTCAAGCTTCATTTCAAAATCCTCCTCTCAGCTGAGCACTTTCAACATTTTCTTCATTCTTGTTTAACCAAAGCCCCTTTGTGTTCTCATAAGTCTCTTATCATCAGAGATAATACAATCATTTCTGAACATCAAATGCATGTCATGGACCATTTTTGTGCCATTTACATATATTTCCACTAATCAATATATGAAATCTGTAAGAAAGATATGAATATCTATAGGCCAAAGTTAAAAAACAAAGTGAGACCCACTAAGTTGAGTTTCTGATATTTTCACAAGTGCAGGAGTTTGGTTGAATTGAAACACTTTGTATTTTCCACTTTATCTAACTTTGTTGTTAATAATCAGTGCCTGTGTCTTCCTTGGTACTAAACTCCAAATTCTTGAAGATAAAGTGTCTTGCTTTATTTTTCTTCATAAATCATAGCACCTAAAACAGTAATGTTCATATAACAGGTACACCTTTAACTGATTACATGGATTACATGTTGTAGGAGGGTTTGAGCATCAGGTAAAAGGATGCAGTAAAAGACTGAAATTCCTTTATAAATGGGACAAGAGTGGGGGTGGGGGCCGTGGAAGTGGGCAGGGAGTAGATAGAGGGTCACATTTTGAAATTGAGAGTCAATGAAAAATTCTGTTCTAATTCTGATGCTTGGAATCATACCCCCCAAAGATTGGAACATTGTATTACTTTTTTAAATGTTTATTTATTTTTAAGAGAGAGAGACAGAGAGACAGAGAGGATGTGAACACAGGAACAGGAGATAGGCAGAGAGGGAGGGGGACAAAGGATCCCATGTGGGCTCCGTGTTGACAAATCCAGTCTGGGGTTTGAACTCATGAACCGTGAGATCGTGACCTGAGCCGAAGTTGATGTTTAACTGACTGAATCACCCAGGAGTCCCCACTGCATTACCTTTTAACAATGAGAACTTATTTTCCCTGCCCTGTTCTAGAGGTTCATCAGCTGTTAACCTTTTGCTTCTTACGTTTCACCACTTTGTTAGAATCTCAAATACTCATTTCTCCTTAGAAATAATTGTCATGGTATTAACCATGAGTATTAATAACAACACTTACAAATTTCACAAAGAATTGGAACTTCAAAACAGCACACCAAAACTCTCACTGTAGAAAATATGATGTGAGAAAATGTTTATATCTACAGATATTTAATCATATTCACTTTTGATGAACCAGATACATAGTCATGTAATAGTTGACGAGCTATTGGAACTCCTATTCTCAAATATAAATTTCTCTCCTAGCTACCAGCAAATTCCCCAAGAGATACTCCTAAAAGGTATTCTGACTTGCCAGTTGCCCAGGCTGCAAATACTACAAGCTATACTAACATATATCTCCCATACAGACCTCATTAAATGCTGCAGGCATGATATAAATACCAAGAATAATGGACCAAAGCCCAAAAACATGGATTTTAGAAATATCCTTAGGTACAACAAACTCTGAATTTAAACAGATGAAATAAGTTATCTAGAACTCATATGATTCAATCCTTAAGTCAGGATAATGTGTATTACCCACTATATTAATTAAGTTTTCGATGCATGCTTCAAAAAATAAGTATGACTGTATAAACAAGGCAGATTATTATTTTTTCCTGCTCTCCTTCTCTTTTTTCATAAATGAAGTCTGGAGCTAGGCTTTCTAGAGCCAGTATATGGCTTTATGAGTATTTCCGGGGCCTAGGCTTCTTCTGGGTCTAATATGGGCAGCTCATAGTCCTCAGTGCATTGATTAAGTTCCATCCTTGGCATCTACATTCTTGGTAGCAGAGCTAAGAAAGGAACAACAAAATGTACAAATTAATGAAGTTATGTCTTAATGTGGTTTCTTAGAACCTCTTACACAACCTTTCTGCTTATGTTGGCCTGATATTTTGCCATCCTATTTGTAAGAAAAGTAAGCAATACAGTGTTAGGGGGTCACATCCAACTCAAAGTCAGGCATTCTACCTCTATGGAAGAAAGGGTGAGGACATATTAGTATATGATGAGCAATTCCAACTACATGAGTAAATCCAAGGCCTGGGCAGATAGTGAAGTATAACTTCCACATCTCAGAGTTATAATTCTATAATCTTTGTCTATACAAGCATGTAAAAATCCTCACCATATGCACATGCACACATATATTTAACCTGCCTGTCAAATTTATGAATATGAAAATCTAGCATAAAACACAATCTTTTTGATATGCACAGCTTTTTAAAAATAACATTTCCATGAGGCACTAAAGCTTTAATATCTACAACATTCCTAAAAAGGGAAAAAAACATACACATACCACAGAGCTTAGAACCTGCTATCAATTCCATTCACAGTGGCAGAATGGCTCTAATAGCAAAGACATTTATGAGTCATAAATTACCATTTATAAATGCAATGTTTAGCGTTCATTTCAATGGACGACATATGGTCGCAACATTTCCAAATAGCTTGAACTGATAAATAGGCCACTGAAGTGGTTCAATTTGTTAAAATGCTAACACATTAACTCCTGCAGGAGTCAGGCTGCAGGTTTCCATCTGAAATGCTGAGCACTGACTTTGAGATTGCAAGATGCTACCTTTGGAAACTGGGCTAGGATTTATGAAGTGGGCCTTGCAGTCCATTTTTCATCATGATTTATATGATTCCATGCGGAGAGACTTAGTGATCCATCAGGGAAGAACTCCACTTATTTCCCTTCAAGTTTCAGAATAAGACTGCCTCCAATACCAACAATGCCCTACTGTTTTAGTTGAGCTATATCTAGTGAACGTAAGTGGGGGCCAAGGTATTTCCAGATATTTTAATATAAATTAGGAAAATCCTATAGCCTTTCCAAAGGAAAAGTAAAGAACTAGTAGAGAGGAGAGATGTCTGACCTACAGTTAGCACATTTATATTAGAAATTAATTTAGAAGGTGCAGCATATAAGGAACTAAAAAGTAAATCACTGAACAAACTGAATAAAAAAGGGAAAAAACCCTCTTAGATATGTGAGAGAACTTAGGTCACTGGGAAAACTGCTGAACCCAAAATTTGGAGAGATAGACAGGTGGATAAAGAAATTTACAACTTGCCAGAGTTGAGACTTCTAAGCAGAAGCAGTACTTGAGTAAGAAAACTTGAATTGTAATTGACAACTTTCTAGGGGCTCAGTGTGGATGAGCCCAACCATTATAACCTCCAGGGGGACCCAGGCTAAGGGGAGCACACACACACTTTCTTGAGTTTTACTTTCAGTTCTACCAGATTCTTTCAGTGCGTTGTCAGAGAAAAATCCCCCTGTGCTTCCAGCAGGAGGAGAGAAGATGTAACCATTTTGAAATATGCCAGAGCATTCTGTTCTTAATAAGGCCTGCCCTTAGGAGAATCTTTTAACAGAGCCTAACCTCTTGGGGGTTTATAAGGGCGTAACTGACCTGGAGAAGATAATTACCAAACTCCAGCCTGCCGTCGCCTTCCATACAGGGAAGGGAAATAACTCAGGCACGTCTACGGTTCCATGTGGAAGAAGGGTGATATTCAACTCTAGCCATCCTGTCCAGCTGAGATTTGCCACCCAGGGCACAGGCTCACTAAACAGCTGAGATCTAATCATAGGAACATCACCTCCCCTCACACCTTACCACTTTATTACTAATGACCTATTTACTTCAGTTCCATGTCTGGCTTCTGACAACAAGTCACAAGGCATACTAAAAGGAAAACAACAACAGTGATAACGCAGATCGAAGAGACAGAGGAATCATCAGAACCAGACTGAGATATGGCATGGACACTGATTTATCAGATGAGGATTTTAAAATAACTATGATTAATTAAAGGGCTCTAACAATAACAACAGCAACAACAACAGCAAAAACCCCCAAAGCAGACACCATTTAAGAACAAATGGATAGTGTAAACAGAGAAAGAGAATTTCTAAGAAAGAGTCAAAAAGAAAGCTAGACATAAAACATTGTAACAAAAATGAAGACTGCCTTTGAGGGTTTATCAGTAGACTGGACATGGCTGAGCAAAGAATCTCTGAGCCTGAGGATTTTTTAACAGAAATTTCCAAAGTTGAAAAGCAAGCAAAAATGAGTAAAAAAATATGGGCCAAGAACATCTAAGAAATGTGGGACAGCTATAAAGGACATATAATACTCATAACAGCAATATCAGAGGCAGAAGAAAGAGAGAAATGAACAGAAGAAATATTTGAAACAATAATGACTATGAATTTCTCCAAATTAATGTTAAGTATTGAACCACAAATACAGGAAGAAAACATTAAACAGGAAAAATGGCAAAACAAAGCAAAAAAAAAAATAAACAAAAAACTATAGCTAGTTATATCATATTTAAACTCGAAAAAAATCAAAGGCAAAGAAAAAGAATCTTGAAAGAAGACAAAGTGGAGGGGAAACAGTTGACCTATAGAAAAAGCTAATATAAGAATTGCATCTGAGAAAACATGCAAGCAACAGAAAGTGGCATGAAATAATGTGCTGAGAGAAAAAAACCACAAACCTAGATTTTTGTATCCCATGAGTTTATTCTTTAAAAGTGAAAAGATAACAAGACTTTCTCAGACAAAAAGAGAGAATTTATTGCCAGTAGTTATGCATTGCAAAAAGTGTTAAAAGGAGTTCTTTGGAGGGAAGAAACATGATATAAGTCAGAAACCAAGATCTACATAAAAAAGAGAAGAAAATAGAGAAGGAATAAGTGAAAGTAAATGAAAAACTTTTATTTTTCTTATTCCTAACTGATTGAAGAGACAACAGCTGAGTCAAAATAATTATAGCGCAGATGTATTAAAGTATGTATATATAGGGACGCCTGGGTGGCTCAGTCAATTAAGCGACTGTCTTCAGTTCAGGTCATGATTTCATGCCTTATGAGTTCAAGCCCCGTGTCGCATTGGACTCCGTGCTGATAGCTCAGAGCCTGGACCTTACTTAGGATTCTGTGTCTCTGTCTCTCTCTGTCCCTCCCTCACTTGTGCTCCATCTCTCTCTCTCTCTCTCTCTCTCTCTCTCTCTGTCTCTCTCAAAAATAAATAAATATCAAAAAAATTTTAAGTATGTATATATAGATATATGTATGCTTATGTGTAAGTGAAATGAATGACATCAACAATACAAGGAATAAGGAATACTTTGTTATAAGGTATTTGCACTACCTGTGAAATAGTATAGTATTATTTGAAAGTGGACTTAGAATAGTTGTAAATGTGTATTTCAGACTCTAAAGTAACCATTAAGAAAAGTTAAAAAAAAAAAAAAAGAAACAACTGGTATGCAAAGAAATGAGAGAAAATGGAATCATTATGTTCACTTAAAGCCCAAATTGGAGATAAAGAGAGGAAGATAAAAATAAGAACAAGGACAACAAATGGAAACAGTAACAAATATGGTAGATATTAATCCAACTATATCAGTAGTCACTTTAAACAGCAAAGATTTCAGAGTGGATCAAAGAAACAGAATAGGTATATACTGTCAAAAAAAAAAACCACTTTAAATATAAAATATTTACAAATTAAAAGTAAAGGAAGGGATAAAGTTACACCATGCTAATACTAATCAGAAAGAAGGCTAGATGGCTATATTAATTTTAGAAAGAGCAGAGTTCAGAAGAATGAAAGTCATCATGAATACAGAGGGGCATCACATAATAATAGAAGGACCAATTTTTTAAAAAAGATATAACAATTATTAATAGTGTATGCTCCTAGCAACAGGCTATCAAAATACATGAGGCAAAAACTGATAGATCTACAGGGGAAATAGATGAATTCACTATTGTTGTGGGGACCTCAAAACCCCTCTAGCAGAATTGACAGATTAAATGGGCAGAAAATCGGTAAAGAAATAGAAATCATTATCACTGTCAATCAAAGATATATATTTTATATCCTTAGCTTACTTTTCCAACAATAGCAGGATATACATTCCTCTCAAGATCGTATGAAACATGTACAAAAATATGTCCAGTTCTGAGCCATAAAACACTTTAAAATTTTTTAACGGATAAAAATTATACAATGTCTGCTCTCAGACCACAATAGAATTAAACTAAAGATCAAGAACAATAAGAAAGTGCCTGGGAAATCCTTGGAGATTAAACAACACATTTATTAATAATCAATGTTTCAGAAAAAGAAATCTCAAAAGAAATTTTAAAATAATTTGAAATAAATTAAAATGAAAATACAACACCAAAATTTGTGAGAGATAGCAAAATCAGTACTTAAAGGGAAATTTAAAGTATTGAATGCATATATTACAAATGAAGAAATATCTAAGATCAGTAATCTAAGCTTTCAAAAATGAACTATTGGGACCTCATGAAGATAAAAAACTTCTGCACAGCAAAGGAAACCATCAACAAAACTAAAAAGCAACCAACGGAATGGGAAAAGATATTTGCAAATGACATATCGGACAAAGGGCTAGTATCCAAAATCTATAAAGAGCTCACCAAACTCCACACCCAAAAATACAATTTTTTTAAACAAAAGTTTTAATGTTTATCTTTGACAGAGAGAGAGAGACAGAGCATGAGTGGGGGAGGGGCAGAGAGAGAGGGAGACACAGAATCCTAAGCAGGCTCCAGACTCGGAGCTGTCAGCACAGAGCCCGACGCGGGGCTCAAACTCACAAACCGTGAGATCATGACCTGGGCCGAAGTCGGATGCTCAACTGACTGAGCCATACAGGCGCCCCTACTCCACACCCAAAAAAACAAATAATCCAGTGAAGAAATAGGCAGAAAATATGAATAGACACTTCTCTAAAGAAGACATCCAGATGGCCAACAGGTACATGAAAAGATGCTCAACATCGCTCCTCATCAAGGAACTACAAATCAAAACCACACTCAGATATCACCTCACGCCAGTCAGGGTGGCCAAAATGAACAAATCAGGAGACTATAGATGCTGGAGAGGATGTGAAGAAACGGGAACCCTCTTGCACTGTTGGTGGGAATGCAAATTGGTGCAGCCACTCTGGAAAACAGTGTGGAGGTTCCTCAAAAAATTAAAAATAGACCTACCCTATGACCCAGCAATAGCACTGCTAAGAATTTACCCAAGGGATACAGGAGTACTAATGCATAGGGGCACTTGTACCAATGTTTATAGCAGCACTCTCAACAATAGCCAAATTGTGGAAAAAGCCTAAATGTCCGTCAACTGATGAATGGATAAAGAAATTGTGGTTTATATACACAATGGAGTATTACGTGGCAATGAGAAAGAATGAAATATGGACCTTTGTAGCAACATGGATGGAACTGGAGACTGTCATGCTAAGTGAAATAAGCCATACAGAGAAAGACAGATACCATATGTTTTCACTCTTATGTGAATCCTGAGAAACTTAACAGAAACCCATGGGGGAGGGGAAGAAAAAAAAAAAAAAGAGGTTAGACTGGGAGAAAGCCAAAGCATAAGAGACTCTTAAAAACTGAGAACAAACTGAGGGTTAATGGGGGGTGGGAGGGAGGGTAGGGTAGGTGATAGGCATTGAACAGGGCATCTTTTGGGATGAGCACTGGGTGTTGTATGGAAACCAATTTGACAATAAATTTCATATATTAAAAAAATAAAACCTGAGGGAGAGAGGGAAGATGGCGACGTAGGAGGACTCTGGGCTCACCCTGCGTCCTGCTGATCACTTACATTCCACCTACACCTGCCTAAATAACCCAGAAAACCGCCAGAGGATTAGCAGAACGGAGTCGCCGGAGCCAAGTGCAGACGAGACGCCCACGGAAGAGGGTAGGAAGGGCGGCGAGGCGGTGCGCGCTCCACGGACTGGCGGGAGGGAGCCGGGGCGGAGGGGCGGCTCGCCGGCCAAGCAGAGCCCCCAAGTCTGGCTTGCAAAAAGCGGAGGGGCCTGACGGACTGTGTTCCCACAGCAAGCGCGACTTAGCGTCTGGGAGGTCATAAGTTAACAGCTCTGCTCAGAAAGCGGGAAGGCTGGAGGACAAAGGGAAGGAGAGCTGCTGAGCCCCCTGACGACAGAGCTGTTTGGTGGGGAACAAAGGCGCTCACCAGCGCCATCTCCCCCGCCCATCCCCCAGCCAAAATCCCAAAGAGAACCAGTTCCTGCCAGGGAACTTGCTAAGATCAGTAAACCTCCGGCAGCGGATCTGACTCCCTCCTGCTGCCACAGGGCCCCTCCTGAAGTGGATCACCTAAGGAGAAGCAAGCTAAGCCTGCCCCTCCTGCCCCTGTGCACCTTGCCTACCCACCCCAGCTAAGACGCCAGATCCCCAGCATCACAAGCCTGGCAGTGTGCAAGTAGCCCAGACAGGCCACCCCACCCCACAGTGAATCCCGCCCCTAGGAGAGGGGAAGAGAAGGCACGCACCAGTCTGACTGTGGCCCCAGCGGTGGGCTGGGGGCAGACATCAGGTCTTACTGCGGCTCCGCCCACCAACTCCAGTTATACACCACAGCACAGGAGAAGTACCCTGCAGGTCCTCACCACGCCAGGGACTATCCAAAATGACCAAGCGGAAGAATTCCCCTCAGAAGAATCTCCAGGAAATAACAACAGCTAATGAGCTGATCAAAAAGGATTTAAATAATATAACAGAAAGTGAATTTAGAATAATAGTCATAAAATTAATCGCTGGGCTTGAAAACAGTATAGCTGACAGCAGAGAATCTCTTGCTACAGAGATCAAGGGACTAAGGAACAGTCACGAGGAGCTGAAAAACGCTTTAAATGAAATGCATAACAAAATGGAAACCACCACGGCTCGGATTGAAGAGGCAGAGGAGAGAATAGGTGAACTAGAAGCTAAAGTTATGGAAAAAGAGGAAGCTGAGAAAAAGAGAGATAAAAAAATCCAGGAGTATGAGGGGAAAATTAGAGAACTAAGTGATACACCAAAAAGAAATAATATACGCATAATTGGTATCCCAGAGGAGGAAGAGAGAGGGAAAGGTGCTGAAGGGGTACTTGAAGAAATAATAGCTGAGAACTTCCCTGAACTGGGGAAGGAAAAAGGCATTGAAATCCAAGAGGCACAGAGAACTCCCTTCAGACGTAACTTGAATCGATCTTCTGCACGACATATCATAGTGAAACTGGCAAAATACAAGGATAAAGAGAAAATTCTGAAAGCAGCAAGGGGTAAACGTGCCCTCACATATAAAGGGAGACCTATAAGACTCGTGACTGATCTCTCTTTTGAAACTTGGCAGGCCAGAAAGAATTGGCACGAGATTTTCAGGGTGCTAGACAGAAAAAATATGCAGCCGAGAATCCTTTATCCAGCAAGTCTGTCATTTAGAATAGAAGGAGAGATAAAGGTCTTCCCAAACAAACAAAAACTGAAGGAATTTGTCACCACTAAACCAGCCCTCCAAGAGATCCTAAGGGGGACCCTGTGAGACAAAGTACCAGAGACATCACTACAAGCATAAAACATACAGACATCACAATGACTCTAAACCCATATCTTTCTATAATAACACTGAACGTAAATGGATTAAATGCGCCAACCAAAAGACATAGGGTATCAGAATGGATAAAAAAACAAGACCCATCTATTTGCTGTCTACAAGAGACTCATTTTAAATTTTTTTTTAACGTTTTATTTATTTTTGAGACAGAGACAGAGCATGAACGGGGGAGGGGCAGAGAGAGAGGGAGACACAGAATCAGAAGCAGGCTCCAGGCTCTGAGCCACCAGCCCAGAGCCCGACGCGGGGCTCGAACTCACGGACCGCGAGATCGTGACCTGAGCTGAAGTCGGACGCCTAACCGACTGCGCCACCCAGGTGCCCCAAGAGACTCATTTTAGACCTGAGGACACCTTTAGATTGAGAGTGAGGGGATGGAGAACTATTTATCATGCTACTGGAAGCCAAAAGAAAGCTGGAGTAGCCATACTTATATCAGACAAACTAGACTTTAAATTAAAGGCTGTAACAAGAGATGAAGAAGGACATTATATAATAGTGACAGGGTCTATCCATCAGGAAGAGCTAACAATTATAAATGTCTATGCGCCGAATACCGGAGCGCCCAAATATATAAAACAATTACTCATAAACATAAGCAACCTTATTGATAAGAATGTGGTCATTGCAGGGGACTTTAACACCCCACTTACAGAAATGGATAGATCATCTAGACACATGGTCAATAAACAAACAAGGGCCCTGAATGAGACATTGGATCAGATGGACTTGACAGATCTATTTAGAACTCTGCATCCCAAAGCAACAGAATATACTTTCTTCTCGAGTGCACATGGAACATTCTCCAAGATAGATCATATACTGGGTCACAAAACAGCCCTTCATAAGTTTACAAGAATTGAAATCATACCATGCATACTTTCAGACCACAATGCTATGAAGCTGGAAATCAACCACAGAAAAAAGTCTGGAAAACCTCCAAAAGCATGGAGGTTAAAGAACACCCTACTAACGAATGAGTGGGTCAACCAGGCAATTAGAGAAGAAATTAAAAAATATATGGAAACAAACGAAAATGAAAATACAACAATCCAAACGCTTTGGGACGCAGCGAAGGCAGTCCTGAGAGGAAAATACATTGCAATCCAGGCCTATCTCAAGAAACAAGAAAAATCCCAAATACAAAATCTAACAGCCCACCTAAAGGAACTAGAAGCAGAACAGCAAAGGCAGCCTAAACCCAGCAGAAGAAGAGAAATAATAAAGATCAGAGCAGAAATAAACAATATAGAATCTAAAAAAACTGTAGAGCACATCAACGAAGCCAAGAGTTGGTTTTTTGAAAAAATAAACAAAATTGACAAACCTCTAGCCAGGCTTCTCAAAAAGAAAAGGGAGATGACCCAAATAGATAAAATCATGAATGAAAATGGAATTATTACAACCAATCCCTCAGAGATACAAACAATTATCAGGGAATACTATGAAAAATTATATGCCAACAAATTGGACAACCTGGAAGAAATGGACAAATTCCTGAACACCCACACTCTTCCAAAACTCAATCAGGAGGAAATAGAAAGCTTGAACAGACCCATCACCAGCGAAGAAATTGAATCGGTTATCAAAAATCTCCCAACAAATAAGAGTCCAGGACCAGATGGCTTCCCAGGGGAGTTCTACCAGACGTTTAAAGCAGAGATAATACCTATCCTTCTCAAGCTATTCCAAGAAATAGAAAGGGAAGGAAAACTTCCAGACTCATTCTATGAAGCCAGTATTACTTTGATTCCTAAACCAGACAGAGACCCAGTAAAAAAAGAGAACTACAGGCCAATATCCCTGATGAATATGGATGCAAATATTCTCAATAAGATACTACCAAATCGAATTCAACGGCATATAAAAAGAATTATTCACCATGATCAAGTGGGATTCATTCCTGGGATGCAGGGCTGGTTCAACATTCGCAAATCAATCAACGTGATACATCACATTAACAAAAAAAAAAGAGAAGAACCATATGATCCTGTCAATCGATGCAGAAAAGGCCTTTGACAAAATCCAGCACCCTTTCTTAATAAAAACCCTTGAGAAAGTCGGGATAGAAGGAACATACTTAAAGATCATAAAAGCCATTTATGAAAAGCCCACAGCTAACATCATGCTCAACGGGGAAAAACTGAGAGCTTTTTCCCTGAGATCAGGAACACGACAGGGATGCCCACTCTCACCGCTGTTGTTTAACATAGTGCTGGAAGTTCTAGCATCAGCAATCAGACAACAAAAGGAAATCAAAGGCATCAAAATTGGCAAAGATGAAGTCAAGCTTTCGCTTTTTGCAGATGACATGATATTATACATGGAAAATCCGATAGACTCCACCAAAAGTCTGCTAGAACTGATCCATGAATTCAGCAAAGTTGCAGGATACAAAATCAATGTACAGAAATCAGTTGCATTCTTATACACTAACAATGAAGCAACAGAAAGACAAATAAAGAAACTGATCCCATTCACAATTGCACCAAGAAGCATAAAATACCTAGGAATAAATCTAACCAAAGATGTAAAGGATCTGTATGCTGAAAACTATAGAAAGCTTATGAAGGTAATTGAAGAAGATTTAAAGAAATGGAAAGACATTCCCTGCTCGTGAATTGGAAGAATAAATATTGTCAAAATGTCAATACTACCCAAAGCTATCTACACATTCAATGCAATCCCAATCAAAATTGCACCAGCATTCTTCTCGAAACTAGAACAAGCAATCCTAAAATTCATATGGAACCACAAAAGGCCCCGAATAGCCTAAGTAATTTTGAAGAAGAAGACCAAAGCAGGAGGCATCACAATCCCAGACGTTAGCCTCTACTACAAAGCTGTCATCATCAAGACAGCATGGTATTGGCACAAAAACAGACACATAGACCAATGGAATAGAATAGAAACCCCAGAACTAGACCCACAAACGTATGGCCAACTCATCTTTGACAAAGCAGGAAAGAACATCCAATGGAAAAAAGACAGTCTCTTTAACAAATGGTGCTGGGAGAACTGGACAGCAACATGCAGAAGGTTGAAACTAGACCACTTTCTCACACCATTCACAAAAATAAACTCAAAATGGATCAAGGACCTGAATGTGAGACAGGAAACCATCAAAACCTTAGAGGAGAAAGCAGGAAAAGACCTCTCTGACCTCAGCCGTAGCAATCTCTTACTCGACACATCCCCAAAGGCAAGGGAATTAAAAGCAAAAGTGAATTACTGGGACCTTATGAAGATAAAAAGCTTCTGCACAGCAAAGGAAACAACCAACAAAACTAAAAGGCAACCAACGGAATGGGAAAAGATATTTGCAAATGACATATCGGACAAAGGGCTAGTATCCAAAATCTATCAAGAGCTCACCAAACTCCACACCCGAAAAGCAAATAACCCAGTGAAGAAATGGGCAGAAAACATGAATAGACACTTCTCTAAAGAAGACATCTGGATGGCCAACAGGCACATAAAAAGATGTTCAGCGTCGCTCCTTATCAGGGAAATACAAATCAAAACCACACTGAGATATCACCTCACGCCAGTCAGAGTGGCCAAAATGAACAAATCAGGAGACTATAGATGCTGGAGAGCGTGTGGAGAAACGGGAACCCTCTTGCACTGTTGGTGGGAATGCAAATTGGTGCAGCCGCTCTGGAAAGCAGTGTGGAGGTTCCTCAGAAAATTAAAAATAGACCTACCCTATGACCCAGCAATAGCACTGCTAGGAATTTATCCAAGGGACACAGGAGTACTGATGCATAGGGGCACTTGTACCCCAATGTTCATAGCAGCACTCTCAACAATAGCCAAATTATGGAAAGAGCCTAAATGTCCATCAACTGATGAATGGATAAAGAAATTGTGGTTTATATACACAATGGAGTACTACGTGGCAATGAGAAAAAATGAAATATGGCCTTTTGTAGCAACGTGGATGGAACTGGAGAGTGTGATGCTAAGTGAAATAAGCCATACAGAGAAAGACAGGTACCATATGGTTTCACTCTTATGTGGATCCTGAGAAACTTAACAGGAACCCATGGGGGAGGGGAAGGAAAAAAAAAAAAAAAAAAGAGGTTAGAGTGGGAGAGAGCCAAAGCATAAGAGACTGTTGAGAACTGAGAACAAACTAAGGGTTGATGGGGGGTGGGAGGGAGGAGAGGGTGGGTGATGGGTATTGAGGAGGGCACCTTTTGGGATGAGCACTGGGTGTTGTATGGAAACCAATTTGACAATAAATTTCATATATAAATAAAAAATAAATAAATAAATAAATAAATAAATAAATAAATAAAACCTAATAAAATAAAACATAAAATAAAAAAAAATCTAAGCTTTCACTTTGGGAAACTAGAAAAAGAAGAGCAAATTAACTGCAAAGTAAGTGAAGAAAATAAAATAATAAAAATCAGAGCATAAATCAATGAAATTGAAAACAAAATCAATAGATAAAGCAATAAAAACCAAAAGCTGGATCTTTGAAAAGATCCATGAAATTAACAAAGTTCTAGCCAAACTAACAGAAAAAAAGAGAGAAGATACAAATTACTAATATTAGTGAAACAGGAGACACCACTGCATATTCTATGGACATAAAAATAATAAAGGAATACCGTGAACAACTGTGTGCCCACACATTTGATAACCTAGATGAAACCGACCAATTGCTTTGGTGCCACAATCTGCCAAGCTGACAGGAGAAGAAACAGACAATATGAATGGGCCTGTATCTATTAAAGAAATTAAATAAATAATTACCAACATTAAAAAGTACAAAGCACCAGACTTAGGGTTCACTGGTGAATTCTACCAAACACTTAGGGAAGAAATTACACCAATTCTCTACAATCTCTTCCAGAAAATTGAATCGGAGGAAATACTTCCCAACTCATTCTTTGAGGCCAAGAGATAAAATACTCAGAATACTCAATACAATATTTATGGAGAAGAACAGTTAGAGGACTGATAGTATACAATGTCAAGATTTACCATAAAACTGTAATAATCAAAGCAATGTCATATTGGTGAAACAATAGACAAATAGACCAACAGAACAGAATAGAGAGCTGAGAAATAGACCCATAAATATAGTTTACTAATCTTTGACAAAGTAACAAAGACAATACAGTGAAGAAAAGACAATCTCTTTAATAAATGGTGATGGAACAAATGGATGTACACATGCAAAACAACCTAGACACAAATCTTACACTTTTCATAAAAATTAACTTATTTTGGGCCATAGACCTAAACATAAAATGAAAACTATAAAATCCCTAGAGGGAAACATAGGAGAAAATCTAGAAGATCTTGGGTTTGGCAATTGCTCTAGATATAACACCAAAAGCACAAACTATGAAATAGTTGATAGATTGGACTTTGTTAAAATTAAAAACTTCTGTTCTGCAAAAGACACTGTGAAGAGAATGAGATGAGAAGCCACATACTTACAAAAGACATGTCTGACAAAAGACTGTATCCTATACATATAAAGAGCTCTTAGGGGTTCCTGGGTGGCTCAGTCGGTTAAGCCTCTGACTCTTGACCAGGTCTTGATCTCAGGGTCATGAGTTCAGACCCTGAATTGGGCACCAAGCTGTGCATGAAGTCTACTGAAAGAAAGAGAGAGAGAGAGAGAGAGAGAGAGAGAGAGAGAGAAGAAGAAGAAGAAGGAGAAGGAGAAGGAGAAAGAGAAAGAGAAGGAGGAGAAGGAGGAGAAGAAGAAGGAGGAGGAGGGGGAGGGGGAGGAGGAGGAGGAGGAAGGCAGGAAGGAAGGCAGAAAGAGGGAGGGAGGGAAAGAGGAGGGAGGACCAACTCTTAGAACCTGAGAGAGAGAGAGAGAGAGAGAGAACTCTTAGAACCCAAAATAAAGAAACAAGCCAATGAAAAAAATGGGCAAAAGAAATGAACAGACACCTCACCGAAGATGACATACAGATAGGGAATATGCATATAGAAAGAAACCCAATGTCATACATCATTAGAAAGTTGCAAATTTAGACAATAAGATAGTACTACACACCTATTAGAATGGTCCAAATCCAAAATACTGGCAACATTAAATAATGGCAAGTATGTGGAGCAACAGGGATTCTCATTCATTGCTGGTGGGAATGCAAAATGGTCTCTTTGGCAGATAGCGTGGCAGTTTCTTACAAAACCAAACATATTCTTAACATAGACCCAAGCAATTGCACCTCTTGGTATTAAGCCAGGGTAAAAATTTATTTTCACACACAAAAAACCTGCATGTAAATTTTTATAGTAGCTTTATTCATAATTGCTAAATCTTGGAGCAACCAAGATGTCCCTTGGTAAGTAAATGAATAAAACTGTGGTACATCAAGACAATAGAAAATTACTTAGTGCAAAAAATATTTGAGATATCAACACACAAGGAAATACAGAGGAAACTTATATGCACATTACTAAGGGAAAAAAGCCCATTTGAAAAGCCTAAATATTATATGATCCCAACTATATGATATTCTAGAATAGACAAAAAAGATGCACAGTTTGGGGAAGGTTGAATAGCCAGAGAACAGAGGAGTTTTTACAGCAGTGTAACTATTCTATCTGGTAGTATGATGTGGATACATTTCTCCAAACCCACAGATTGTACAGCACTGAGTGAACCCTAATGTAAATTATGGACTTTGGGTGATAATTATGTATAGATGTAAGATGTAGGTTCACCACCTATAACAAATATACCACTCTGGTGTAGGATGATTAGTAGGGATGGTTGTGAGTGGATGGGAACAAGGGGTATATGGAATCTCCATGTACTTTCTGTTAGTTTTTTCTGTGAATGTAAAACTGCTCTAGAAAAATAGAGCCTATTTTTGAAAAATGAATTTAGAAAGAGGAACAGACATTTGGCAACTTTTGGAGAAAATGTCATTCTAGCCTTGCACTATCACCATAACCATTCACTCTACCTCTGCTACTACTCTTTCTCATTTAATCTACTATCTTCTCTTGGGGTATCTGACCCCCAGCTAGGTCTCCTCATCTTTGTAAACTTTCTTGCCAGAAAGCCTGTGATTCATCCCACTATAATGATTGCATGCTGTTATGAAAGCCTGTTTTCTTTTTCTAGGGCCCATTTTTTCCTGAAGACAAGAACCATGCTTCCCTTTCTTCCATTCTTCTGTAGAGAGGCAGTATGGTGTGTGTTTAAGCAAAAGGATTTGGGAGCCCAACTGCTTAGATCTGAATCCCAGCTTGAGCACTGCACATGGTGCTTGGCAAATCATTTCATTTCTCACTGCTGTCTCCTCATCTGTAAGATGAGGATAAGAAAATCTACTGCAGGGAATTGTTGTGGAAAGTAGGAGTAAGAATACATGTAAAGTGCCTCGAACAGTGGATGGCACATAACAAGCCATATAGAGGTCTTAGCTTTCATTATTGTAACCCTGCTCTTGGCCACAATGTTACCCTCCTTGGGAACACTCAGAAAGGCACTTTTCTTTCTATCTTGTAAAAGGAAGGGACTTGTCCCCTGATAAAAAGATTGTATGCATGTGATGAAGAACATTTGCAGGGTGAAGGGATTTCTTTGCAGCCTCAAAATCATATTACAGGGAAAATTTTTTCTGCCTTCTAACTCTGAGACACTGTCTTCACCTGAAGTTTGAAAAGATATTAAATTCTTCACAGCCCAGTATTCTCTTTTGCCCAACCCAAAGTTGAAATTGTTCATAATGGTCTGTTCTGGCAGAAAAGAAATCACTTTATACGTTCAGATTTCATCAAGTGGATAGATGTGGTTGCTCCCAGCTGTGACTGATAGAAGCAAGAAAATAGGAGGTGAAGAGAGGAGTCTGTGAAGTCATAGACAAACAGAGTCCTTTTATAAAAGATCACGTGCTGGCTGTGTTCAAACCCCAGAGCAGTAATTCAGATGTCAGGTGGCTATGGGCAGATGTGCTCAGGAGAAATATGACTCTAAAAACAGGACTTAGCATAAAGAGCCAGGACTAGGAACTAGGAGGCTCAGGTTCCAGTCTGGATGATGCTAGGCATTAGCCAAGTGGTCTTGAGCAAGTCACATTAATTCTTTGAATCAGAGATATTACAGGTTGGGTTCCTGAGAGGATTAAATCAGAGGTAATAGGTATAGACATGATTTGAAAACTACTCAGGAAAAAAAAAGAAGCAAATTTAAAGCAATACTATTTTTTCCATAAGAACCTATTTTCTTCTTATCTAGAAAGTGGACAGAGGTAATGTTTTAATTGGATAGGCGTTTTCTGTGGGAGAATATAATATTATTATTATTATTATTATTTATTGTTATTCTTACTTGCTAACTCTTAGAGTGTTTTTCTGTATGTTCATTCACTCCATGTGCAATCTAAATGCTTTTTGCTCCATTGCCACCACCCATGTGGTAGGAATTTAGCTCTCTGTTCATTTGTGCTGTCCTATGATGTATAGGACATCTCTAAGAGGAAGCCTTGTGCAGAATCACTAACTTTTAGTCTACTCCAGCTAGGTTTTGCCTCCCTTCCCTCTTTTATAGTCTCCCAATCCTAGTCTGCTTCCTAGAGGCCACTTGGAGACATCTAACTACTGTCCTGGCCTATCAAAAAGACATGTGGCTGGATTGTTTGCTGGCTCTGGATGCCTCAAATGTTCCAATATTCTGGGTCTCAGAAAGCATGCAAGTTCTGAGAAGAAGCACCAGAAAAAGCCTCCTCCTTACTTCCCTCAATTCTGTGCTGAATCTCATCCCTCAGATCCAGAGCAAGAATCCTTATGCCTTTAGTCTCACAAATTTTCTCTTAAACAGATCCCACTGTATCTGTCTCTATACCATCTTGCAATGGCAACTAAAACTTAAAAACCTGATAGAGAACAGACACTTCATTTCCTCTTGGTTCTACTTTCTCTTTACTTTCCCACTGTACTCTACCAATTTCTTTCAACTACAAAAACACCCCATGCATATGAGTGGAAACAAATGGACATGTAAGAACAGAACTGACGTGGGAAGAGTGTATATTGTCTAAACAAATAGTAAAAGCCAAACACATTTTGTTATAAACACATATGTCATGGATGCAAGTATACACACACAATTATACTATATACAAAGAAAAGGTGTTTTTTTTTTTCCTTAACTGACCTAATCTTCCTCACAACTTCCCCATCCCCATTCTACTCAAGAAGCAAGAATGCTTGACTTTGTCGATTAATGATATCCAGATCACTCCTGGATTAAATGATTTGTTTGTATTTAAATATTCAATGAATCCAGTTAAGATTTCCTTCGTGTTTCAGAGCCAGTTTAATATTATTTCTATTTAATTTGACCAATGCTCAATCTTTCAGATTCTTCTGCTTTCCCTGATCTTTTTCAAGATGGCATCTTGGTGTAGGAGGGGAAGGGCCAAGGACCTTCTGTCTGGATGAGATGAGAACACAGAATCAGTGTTTTCCCCTGAATCTTTTCTAATGTTTGTGGAGTGGTCTTGTTCCTGATGTGGTGACAGAGTGCAATTATTCCATTTGTTTTTTAGAGGTGTTATGATTGACCCACTAGGCACAAATATTCAGTAGTAATCATTTATCATTTCTTTATTTGTTAAGAATATTTTCTCTGAATATAGAAATATGAATTGACAGGTTCTGGGTGTTTGAAATTCTCTCAGATATGATTTCATTGTCTTCTGATATACAGAATTTTTATGAAAATCGGGGTGTCTGGATGGTACAGTCGGTTAAGTGTCCAACTTTGGCTCAGTTGATGATCTCACAGTTTGTGAGTTCAAGCCCCAGCCCCACAGCAGGCTCTGTGCTGACAGCTCAGAGCCTAGAGCCTGCTTTGGATTCTGTATCTCCCTCTCTCTCTGCCCCTCTACCATTCAAACTCTGTATCACTCTCTCTGTCTCTCTCAAAAATATATAAACATTAAAAAATTTAGAAATTTTTATGGAGGGAGAGATGGAAGATGGCGGCGTAGGAGGACGCTGGGCTCACCGCGCGTCCTGCTGATCACTTAGATTCCACCTACACCTCCCGAAATAACCCAGAAAACCACCAGAGGATGAGCAGAACGGAGTCGCCGGAGCCAAGCGCAGAGGAGAGGCCCACAGAAGAGGGTAGGAAGGGCGGCGAGGCGGTGCGCGCTCCACGGACTGGCAGGAGGGAGCCGGGGCGGAGGGGCGGCTCGCCAGCCAAGCAGAGCCCCCAAGTCTGGCTTGCAAAAAGCAGAGGGGCCTGACGGACTGTGTTCCGACAGCAAACGCGACTTAGCGTCTGGGAGGTCATAAGTTAACAGCTCTGCTCAGAAAGCGGGAAGGCTGGAGGACAAAGGGAAGGAGAGCTGCTGAGCCCCCTGACGACAGAGCTCAGTTTGGTGGGGAACAAAGGCGCTCACCAGCGCCATCTCCCCCGCCCATCCCCCAGCCAAAATCCCAAAGAGAACCAGTTCCTGCCAGGGAACTTGCTCGCTCCGCGCAAACACCCAACTCTGTGCTTCTGCGGAGCCAAACCTCCGGCAGCGGATCTGACTCCCTCCTGCTGCCACAGGGCCCCTCCTGAAGTGGATCACCTAAGGAGAAGCAAGCTAAGCCTGCCCCTACTGCCCCTGTGCACCTTGCCTACCCACCCCAGCTAAGACGCCAGATCCCCAGCATCACAAGCCTGGCAGTGTGCAAGTAGCCCAGACAGGCCACCCCACCCCACAGTGAATCCCGCCCCGAGGAGAGGGGAAGAGAAGGCACGCACCAGTCTGACTGTGGCCCCAGCGGTGGGCTGGGGGCAGACATCAGGTCTGACTGCGGCTCCGCCCACCAACTCCAGGTATACACCACAGCACAGGGGAAGTGCCCTGCAGGTCCTCACCACGCCAGGGACTATCCAAAATGACCAAGCGGAAGAATTCCCCTCAGAAGAATCTCCAGGAAATAACAACAGCTAATGAGCTGATCAAAAAGGATTTAAATAATATAACAGAAAGTGAATTTAGAATAATAGTCATAAAATTAATCGCTGGGCTTGAAAACAGTATAGCTGACAGCAGAGAATCTCTTGCTACAGAGATCAAGGGACTAAGGAACAGTCACGAGGAGCTGAAAAATGCTTTAAATGAAATGCATAACAAAATGGAAACCACCACGGCTCGGATTGAAGAGGCAGAGGAGAGAATAGGTGAACTAGAAGCTAAAGTTATGGAAAAAGAGGAAGCTGAGAAAAAGAGAGATAAAAAAATCCAGGAGTATGAGGGGAAAATTAGAGAACTAAGTGATACACTAAAAAGAAATAATATACGCATAATTGGTATCCCAGAGGAGGAAGAGAGAGGGAAAGGTGCTGAAGGGGTACTTGAAGAAATAATAGCTGAGAACTTCCCTGAACTGGGGAAGGAAAAAGGCATTGAAATCCAAGAGGCACAGAGAACTCCTTTCAGACGTAACTTGAATCGATCTTCTGCACGACATATCATAGTGAAACTGGCAAAATACAAGGATAAAGAGAAAATTCTGAAAGCAGCAAGGGGTAAACGTGCCCTCACATATAAAGGGAGACCTATAAGACTCGTGACTGATCTCTCTTTTGAAACTTGGCAGGCCAGAAAGAATTGGCACGAGATTTTCAGTGTGCTAGACAGAAAAAATATGCAGCCGAGAATCCTTTATCCAGCAAGTCTGTCATTTAGAATAGAAGGAGAGATAAAGGTCTTCCCAAACAAACAAAAACTGAAGGAATTCGTCACCACTAAACCAGCCCTCCAAGAGATCCTAAGGGGGACCCTGTGAGACAAAGTACCAGAGACATCACTACAAGCATAAAACATACAGACATCACAATGACTCTAAACCCATATCTTTCTATAATAACACTGAACGTAAATGGATTAAATGCGCCAACCAAAGACATAGGGTATCAGAATGGATAAAAAAACAAGACCCATCTATTTGCTGTCTACAAGAGACTCATTTTAGACCTGAGGACACCTTTAGATTGAGAGTGAGGGGATGGAGAACTATTTATCACGCTACTGGAAGCCAAAAGAAAGCTGGAGTAGCCATCCTTATATCAGACAAAGTAGACTTTAAATTAAAGGCTGTAACAAGAGATGAAGAAGGACATTATATAATAGTGACAGGGTCTATCCATCAGGAAGAGCTAACAATTATAAATGTCTATGCGCCGAATACCGGAGCGCCCAAATATATAAAACAATTACTCATAAACATAAGCAATCTTATTGATAAGAATGTGGTCATTGCAGGGGACTTTAACACCCCACTTACAGAAATGGATAGATCATCTAGACACGGTCAATAAAGAAACAAGGGCCCTGAATGAGACATTGGATCAGATGGACTTGACAGATATATTTAGAGCTCTGCATCCCAAAGCAACAGAATATACTTTCTTCTCGAGTGCACACGGAACATTCTCCAAGATAGATCATATACTGGGTCACAAAACAGCCCTTCATAAGTTTACAAGAATTGAAATCATACCACGCATACTTTCAGACCACAATGCTATGAAGCTGGAAATCAACCACAGAAAAAAGTCTGGAAAACCTCCAAAAGCATGGAGGTTAAAGAACACCCTACTAACGAATGAGTGGGTCAACCAGGCAATTAGAGAAGAAATTAAAAAATATATGGAAACAAACGAAAATGAAAATACAACAATCCAAACGCTTTGGGACGCAGCGAAGGCAGTCCTGAGAGGAAAATACATTGCAATCCAGGCCTATCTCAAGAAACAAGAAAAATCCCAAATACAAAATCTAACAGCACACCTAAAGGAAATAGAAGCAGAACAGCAAAGGCAGCCTAAACCCAGCAGAAGAAGAGAAATAATAAAGATCAGAGCAGAAATAAACAATATAGAATCTAAAAAAACTGTAGAGCACATCAACGAAACCAAGAGTTGGTTTTTTGAAAAAAATAAACAAAATTGACAAACCTCTAGCCAGGCTTCTCAAAAAGAAAAGGGAGATGACCCAAATAGATAAAATCATGAATGAAAATGGAATTATTACAACCAATCCCTCAGAGATACAAACAATTATCAGGGAATACTATGAAAAATTATATGCCAACAAATTGGACAACCTGGAAGAAATGGACAAATTCCTGAACACCCACACTCTACCAAAACTCAATCAGGAGGAAATAGAAAGCTTGAACAGACCCATCACCAGCGAAGAAATTGAATCGGTTATCAAAAATCCCCCAACAAATAAGAGTCCAGGACCAGATGGCTTCCCAGGGGAGTTCTACCAGACGTTTAAAGCAGAGATAATACCTATCCTTCTCAAGCTATTCCAAGAAATAGAAAGGGAAGGAAAACTTCCAGACTCATTCTATGAAGCCAGTATTACTTTGATTCCTAAACCAGACAGAGACCCAGTAAAAAAAGAGAACTACAGGCCAATATCCCTGATGAATATGGATGCCAAAATTCTCAATAAGATACTAGCAAATCGAATTCAACGGCATATAAAAGGAATTATTCACCATGATCAAGCGGGATTCATTCCTGGGATGCAGGGCTGGTTCAACATTCGCAAATCAATCAACGTGATACATCACATTAACAAAAAAAAAAAGAGAAAAACCATATGATCCTGTCAATCGATGCAGAAAAGGCCTTTGACAAAATCCAGCACCCTTTCTTAATAAAAACCCTTGAGAAAGTCGGGATAGAAGGAACATACTTAAAGATCATAAAAGCCATTTATGAAAAGCCCACAGCTAACATCATCCTCAACGGGGAAAAACTGAGAGCTTTCTCCCTGAGATCAGGAACACGACAGGGATGCCCACTCTCACCGCTGTTGTTTAACATAGTGCTGGAAGTTCTAGCATCAGCAATCAGACAACAAAAGGAAATCAAAGGCGTCAAAATTGGCAAAGATGAAGTCAAGCTTTCGCTTTTTGCAGATGACATGATATTATACATGGAAAATCCGATAGACTCCACCAAAAGTCTGCTAGAACTGATCCATGAATTCAGCAAAGTTGCAGGATACAAAATCAATGTACAGAAATCAGTTGCATTCTTATACACTAACAATGAAGCAACAGAAAGACAAATAAAGAAACTGATCCCATTCACAATTGCACCAAGAAGCATAAAATACCTAGGAATAAATCTAACCAAAGATGTAAAGGATCTGTATGCTGAAAACTATAGAAAGCTTATGAAGGTAATTGAAGAAGATTTAAAGAAATGGAAAGACATTCCCTGCTCGTGAATTGGAAGAATAAATATTGTCAAAATGTCAATACTACCCAAAGCTATCTACACATTCAATGCAATCCCAATCAAAATTGCACCAGCATTCTTCTCGAAACTAGAACAAGCAATCCTAAAATTCATATGGAACCACAAAAGGCCCCGAATAGCCTAAGTAATTTTGAAGAAGAAGACCAAAGCAGGAGGCATCACAATCCCAGACGTTAGCCTCTACTACAAAGCTGTCATCATCAAGACAGCATGGTATTGGCACAAAAACAGACACATAGACCAATGGAATAGAATAGAAACCCCAGAACTAGACCCACAAACGTATGGCCAACTCATCTTTGACAAAGCAGGAAAGAACATCCAATGGAAAAAAGACAGTCTCTTTAACAAATGGTACTGGGAGAACTGGACAGCAACATGCAGAAGGTTGAAACTAGACCACTTTCTCACACCATTCACAAAAATAAACTCAAAATGGATCAAGGACCTGAATGTGAGACAGGAAACCATCAAAACCTTAGAGGAGAAAGCAGGAAAAGACCTCTCTGACCTCAGCCGTAGCAATCTCTTACTCGACACATCCCCAAAGGCAAGGGAATTAAAAGCAAAAGTGAATTACTGGGACCTTATGAAGATAAAAAGCTTCTGCACAGCAAAGGAAACAACCAACAAAACTAAAAGGCAACCAACGGAATGGGAAAAGATATTTGCAAATGACATATCGGACAAAGGGCTAGTATCCAAAATCTATCAAGAGCTCACCAAACTCCACACCCGAAAAGCAAATAACCCAGTGAAGAAATGGGCAGAAAACATGAATAGACACTTCTCTAAAGAAGACATCTGGATGGCCAACAGGCACATAAAAAGATGTTCAGCGTCGCTCCTTATCAGGGAAATACAAATCAAAACCACACTGAGATATCACCTCACGCCAGTCAGAGTGGCCAAAATGAACAAATCAGGAGACTATAGATGCTGGAGAGCGTGTGGAGAAACGGGAACCCTCTTGCACTGTTGGTGGGAATGCAAATTGGTGCAGCCGCTCTGGAAAGCAGTGTGGAGGTTCCTCAGAAAATTAAAAATAGACCTACCCTATGACCCAGCAATAGCACTGCTAGGAATTTATCCAAGGGACACAGGAGTACTGATGCATAGGGGCACTTGTACCCCAATGTTCATAGCAGCACTCTCAACAATAGCCAAATTATGGAAAGAGCCTAAATGTCCATCAACTGATGAATGGATAAAGAAATTGTGGTTTATATACACAATGGAGTACTACGTGGCAATGAGAAAAAATGAAATATGGCCTTTTGTAGCAACGTGGATGGAACTGGAGAGTGTGATGCTAAGTGAAATAAGCCATACAGAGAAAGACAGGTACCATATGGTTTCACTCTTATGTGGATCCTGAGAAACTTAACAGGAACCCATGGGGGAGGGGAAGGAAAAAAAAAAAAAAAGAGGTTAGAGTGGGAGAGAGCCAAAGCATAAGAGACTGTTGAAAACTGAGAGCAAACTGAGGGTTGATGAGGGGTGGGAGGGAGGAGAGGGTGGGTGATGGGTATTGAGGAGGGCACCTTTTGGGATGAGCACTGGGTGTTGTATGGAAACCAATTTGACAATAAATTTCATATATAAAAAATAAAAAAAAATAAAAGATAAAGGCAGAAAAAAAAAAAAGAAATTTTTATGGAAATTCTTAGAATTCAAGTTGATGCACCCCTGTATGTAATGTGTCATTTTTTTCTGGCTGTTTTCAACATTGGTTTCTTGTTTTTGGATTCCAGTAGCCTAATTATGATATATTAAAGCATGGTATTCTGTATGTCTATCCTGCTTATGTTGCTGAGCTTCTTGTTTTGTAAATTTATGTCCATGAACAAACTTCAGAAATTTGGGGCCATTATTTCTTCAGATATTTTTCTATTCCCTTACCTCTCTTTTTTATGTTTCCATGCCTCTAAGTACATGTATTTCAGGTGTTTTATCTTATCTCATGTGCGCCTGGAAATTTTATTTTGAAATTTTTTTCTCTGTTTTTCATACTGAATCATTTGTATTGACCCATCTTCAAATTCACAGGCTCCTCTGTAACTTCCACTTCTCTGTTTAGCCCACCAAGTACATTTTTCAATTTTCCCACATTGTATTGTTCAGTTTTATAATTCCATTTGTATCTTTTCAGAGTTATTTTAATTCTGACGTTTCTTAGTTTTTTTCACATGGGAAAGGCATATTTTCCATTATATCACTGAACTCAGTTAAAATCACTGCTTTAAAATTCTTTTCTGTTAATGCCATTATCTATATCATCTCAGAGATAGTCTACATTGATTGCATTTTCTCTTTAGAATAAGTTGTGTTTTCCAGTTTCTTTGAAGAAACAGTACTTTTGGATCTTGTGCTTGTGAATAATATGCCCTACAGATTAGGTTATAATCCCCCCAAGAGGAATGAGTGTTGAGTGTTGAATAATTTTATACCTTTTAGCAAACACTTAAGTTGGTTGGACTCAAAGTGCAAACTCTCTCTCTGTCTTCCTGCAGTGGGCAGCATAACACATCTTGGTTCAGATATTTTATCTTTCATTGTGTTGTTTGTGTCCAGGTCATTCATGCAAGTTTCCATTACCAGCAAGAGGGTTGGGAAAAATTATACACAGAATTTGGAGATGCCCCTCTCTGGCTCTCATCTTTTCTGGATTTCCACCCTCAATCTCCATTGACTATTGTTGCCTTTAACTCTATTTTCTGTTGTTACAAGCCAGAAAAACTGTGAGTTTTTTCATTTTTTTCTACTTACTCCATATGGTGCACCGAACCAGCTCTCAGTCTAAAAATTATGAAGCTAGAAAGCTTACCCAGCGTGTTGACTCCAGTCCAGTATTTGTCTGATTTTGGTAATTCTCCCATGTTTTCAGGTAGGTTTTACTGTGTGTGTGTGTGTGTGTGTGTGTGTGTGTGTGTGTTGCAAAAATTTATAGTTGCTGTCTGCGGGACAGTTGGACTGATAAGAGCTACTCATCCATGTTGGAAAAATATATTTCCTTCTGTCAGTATTTCAATTCTTCTTTGCTATATTTTATGATGTTCTTCAGTGCTGTTGTATTTCTTCTATTTTTTCCTATAGCTCTATTTCTTTTAGCTTGATTTGAATATATATTTTATTAAGTTTATTTATCCATACTAGTAGTCATTTTGGATTTAGATTCCTTGAATTAAGCTCTATGCTATGCTGACTTTTTTTTTTCACACAATGTTCTTTTATTCCATTCTCATTTTTAAAGTTTTCTTTTTTCCTAAAATGTTTGGATAATGTCCATGCCATTGTTTTGTTATTCTCACATTTCATTTGAGTAGCCTAATCTGATGTTATTATTAAATCATTCTAATAGAGAATGATTTACTTCGTTTCAGGAAATCTCTATACTATATTCCAAACTTTACTTATACAGGAGACTGGGATCATTTTGTTCATTCCACACTTTTTAACCTGAGAACAAAAGAAAAAGGAGAGATAGTTGCCAGTGGGGCAACATGCAGCCTTTCCTGTAGAACTGGCTGTGTGCCTTCTAGAGTTTCTTAATGTTTTCTACTGAGCTTCATCCAGTGGGGAGTTAAGGTAAGCAGAGTGTCATCATCTAAGGGACGCAACAACCCAAACTTCAGATTATTCTTTAACTTCGCTGTGAAACCCTGGAAAATGGAGAATCCTAGTGGATTTTGTGGAGGACCTCTGAGGAGGTCACAACAATTCTAAGTTTCTGTTCAAGAGTATTTTTTGTCATTGTGCTGTTGACTGCATTATCATACTCACCTTGCTTAAATTCAGTGTGGGAATTTTTAGTAAGAATTCTCAGGATTTGCTTGAGCTTCATTTCCTTTCTTCTGTGTTTCTTTGTGAGGATAAGGGAGTGGGTATAATGTGTGTTGCTTTCTAAGCTGCACCTGGATTTTCACTTAATTAGACTGACATGCTTAAAAGTGTATGGTATGTGAAATGACATAGTGTTGATTCTAATCATTTTATTCCTGATTTTACTTTTTGCTATTTTTGTTGTTCATTTTACAAGATATGGAATGTAGGAGGAGAAAGTATTATGACTCTTCTGCTTTCTTATCCATAAGCCTTTTGTCATGGCTTATTAATTTGTCTATCTTCAGTTTTTTTTTTCTCTTCTTAAATCACCCTCCACATCTCATCTAAGAGATTCTAATATCTAAATGTAATTATATTACTAATCCACTTAAAATTCCCAATTACCTTAATATAGCAACAAAATCACAGGCCAACAAAAAAAGTTAAATTTGACTCCATTAAAATTAAAAACATTTATCAATCAGAGGGCACTATGAAGAGAGTGAAAAAATCCAGAAAGGGAGAAAGTATTTGAAAATCATACATCTCATAAAGAATTACTGTCCAGAATATATGAGGAACACCTATAACTCATCAACAACAAAAAGGAAAATAAACCAAATTAAAAATGGACAAAGGATTTGAATAGACATTTCTCAAAAAATAACAGTTATATAAATAGCCAATAAGTACATGAAAAGATGCTTAACATCACTACTCATTAAGATAATGCAAATCAAAACTACAATAAGATACTACTTCACATGGCTACTATAAAAAAAAAGGAAAATAACAATTATTGTAAGATGTGGAGAAATCGGAAACTGGAAACCTAGTGCATTGCTGGTAAGAATATAAAATAGTGAAACCACTGTGGAAAATAGTGTGATGGTTCCTTCAAAGGTTAAAGACAGAATTATCATATGATCTAGCAAATCCACTACTTTGGTGTACTCAAAATAATTGAAAGCAGACTCAAACAGACTAGTATAATATTCACAGCAGCATTATTAACAATAGCCAATAGGTAGAAACAACCCAAATGTCCATCAATAGATGGCGGATAAACAAGATGTAGTAGATATAAATGGAATATTATTCAGCTTTTTAAAATTAAATTCTAATGCATGATGTAACATAACACAAATCTTGAAAACATTTTGCTGCATGAAATAGGCCAGACACAAAAATGCAAATATTGTGTGATTCCACTTATAAGAAGTAACTAGAATTGGCAAACTCATAAGCACAGAAAGTGTAATAGAAATTGCTGGGGCTGAGAAGAGGGTAGGATGGGGAGTTTTTGTTTAAGGGGTACAGACTTTCTGTTTAACATGATGAAAAAGTTCTCTAAAAAGATAGTAGTGTTGAATGTAATTAATGGTACTGAATTACACCCTTAAAATAGTTAAAATGGAAATTTTTATGTTATGTGTATTTTACTACAAAATATATGAAAAAGTAATTCCCAATTACCTATAAAAAAACAACCTTAAGGTTCATGTTCCAATCTCTTCATGACCTACCTGCTTACCTTCTTTACCCTCTCTTACTGCTTCCTTCTCAGCTTTGTCCCAGCAGTATCTCAAGAATCCATAGGGTCTGAAAGAATGTTATATTGCTTCAATCTTTTGTTCAATCTGTATAGCAGCACTTTTAACAATAACCAAACTATGTAAAGAGCCTAAATTTCCTCAACTGACAAATGGATAAAGAAGATGTGGTTTATATATACAATGGAATACTACTTGGCAATGAGAAAGAATGAAATCTGGCCATTTGTAGCAATGTGAATGGAACAGGAGGGTATTATGCTAAGTGAAATAAGTCAGGCAGAGAAAGACAGATACCATATGTTTTCACTCATATGTGGATCTTGAGAAACAACAGAAGACCCTGGAGGAGAGGAAGTGGTGGGGGGGGGGGATTTACAGAGAGGGAAGGAGGCAAACCATCAGAGACTTTTAAGGACTGAGAACAAACTGAGGGTTGATGAGGGGTGGGGGAGCAGGGAAAGTGGGTTATGGGCATGGAGGAGGACACTTTTTGGGATGAGCACTGGGTGTTGTATGGAAACCAATTTGACAACAAATTATATTTTAAAACAATAGAAGCATACAAGAAAGAAACAAAAAAAATTAATCGTCCTTATTCCTTATTACATGAAGAGTCCAATTCACCTTTCAAACACAAGTTCATATTAATTTTTGCTTAACAGGCTTCCTTCAAACATCCTACTAATTTGACCAGAACTTGACCACTATCATTGGTAAAGACTGCTTTCCTACTATGAACATCATGTTGGGGGTGCCACATGACATCAGTCAGTAGAGCATGGAACTCTTGATCTTGGAGTCATGGGTTCAAGCCCCATGTTGAGAGTAAAGCTTAGTTAAAAAAAAAAAACAAAAAAACAAAAGACAAAAAACAGAAACCAGGGGCACCTGGTTGGCTTAGTCGGTTAAGCGTCCAACTTTGGCTCAGGTCATGATCTCATGATCTCATGGTTTGTGAGTTCGAGCCCCACGTTGGACTCTCTGCTGACAGCTCAGAGCCTGAAGCCTGCTTCAGATTCTGTGTCTCCCTTTCTCTGCCCCTCCCCCACTCATGCTCTGTCTCTCTCTCTCAAAAATAAAATAAACATTAAAAATTAAAAAAAAATCATGTTGTTTGCTTGAGTGCTGTTGATTCACAGCTATTGCTGAATAACACCTGATGGAAGGGAACCAATTAAGTACCATCAGTACAATTTCTAACTTAAATAAAATTTCAGTCTCTTACCATTTATCATTCTAGACTATGTGTACTTAAGAAACTGATAAGTCATTTTTCTGGACAGTAGAGAAAGCCAGTTTTGACATTCGTGGAAAAACAGAAAAAATACTAAAGATATAGATAGAAATAAAGAAAAAAACGTGGAAGATTCAGGTCTCTGAGAGCACTCTATAGGACTAGCTGGTCCCTCTTCTTACTGGTTGGTTCCATCAGCTAATAAATTAGCTCTACACATAAGCTAATCAGATTTAAGTTTCTTTCATTTGCACCCACAATGACTACCTTCAATTGCTTCTATAATTATATAACTATGACCTCCCAATATTATCTCACCAAATTATTATTTGGTTTCGTCACTGCTAGATGGTGAGTCCATTAAGAATATGTCCTTGCTTCTTTCATCTTAATTTTTCGAGTACCTACCACATTGAATTTCAAAAATAATTAGTTTCATACCTTTAAAATTGTTGTTTTTCTTCCTAAGTCATAAACTGTGTTCATGCAGCTTAGTTCAATTTCAGAAATGTACCTTTACTATGCACCCCCATGCTAAACATTGAGAATGTAAAGATAAAAATATAACTTGATCTTTAATCAAATCTAGAGCTCAGTGAGAACAGACTGATACCTACACACAAATAATTTTGATACAATGGAAAAGCAATAAGATGAGGTACAGGTACTGTATATTTGGCATGTAGCTTTGGATAATTTCATTCAACATTTGTAAGCATCAATTTTGCTAACACAATTAAACATTATTTTGTTATGATGACATAATGGAATTTATCATAATTTACTTAATCATCCTGCTATTGTTAACATTTCCACAGTTTCAATATTTATTCATTTATAAATAATATTAAGCTGAATATTTCATTTCACTTATAATTTCTTCATTTCTAATTATTTATTTAAGACAGATTTCTGAAAGTACAGGCATGCCTTGGAGATACTGTGGGTTTGGTTTCAGACTACCATAATAAAGAAAATATCGCAGTAAAGAAGTCAAATGAATGTTTTGGTTTCCCAGTGCATGTAAAAGTTATGCTTACACTATACTATAGTCTATTAAGTGTGCAACAGCATTATATCTAAAAAAAAGGTACTTAATTTAAAAATACTTTGTTGCTTAAAAACTATTAACCATCATCTGAGCTTTCAGTAAATTGTAATCTTTTTGCTGGTGGAGGATCTTGTCTCAATATTAATGGCTGCTGACTGATCAGGGTGGTGGTTCAGGCTCCACTTCTCATTCTCTTGCTGTTTCTGCCACATCTATCGTTACTTCCTCTACTGCGGTCTTGAACCCTTCAATTTGTAAAAAAATGCAATATTTGCAAAGCACAATAAAGCAAAGCAGAGTAAAACAGGGTATATGACCTGTAGTCTTATTCAGTCAATAGCTAGATCAGCTGTCAAAGATGTCAAAGATACAGGTAAATTTTAAGCCTAAGTTTGGGAATAATTGAGGCCTATAGAATTTAAATGACTTGTCTAATGTTGCAATGTTTGTTGTTTTTAATAAACTCCCCTTGTAGTGCTGCCTCTTCTTTTCCCTTGTGCTTGTAACTTCTGCCCAGCACTCATCAACCTTTCTTGCTTTGTTGCCTGTAAGAACTTGGCGCCATCTGGTTTAGTTATTATCAGCAGTGGTGGCTTAACCATCCGTTCACATGGCACTGTTAATGGGAGCTGTCCCTAGGCCTGAGTGAGGGGGGGCTGCCTCCTTAGTTAATAATGCTTTATCTCAATTAAAACACCCTAATAATTACCATTGCACCATGCCATATTAATATAGGAAAGCTTTAAGCTTCTCCAATAACCACACAATGCAAGGTACTATTTCTCTTGCTTTTATATATAATTAGACTTGGTTTTGATGAAACTGTCTTTATTTCAGTGGTTACAAATGAACTCACAGAGGGATTGTGAATAAATTTTTTCCATGCAATTGTTCAGATTCTTCACTTGGAAAATATAACCAGATATGCATAAGTTGAAAAGGGCAGGGTAATCTCTCACCTGCAAACAAAAGCTAAGTGTCCTCTGAAAAGAAGGAACAAATAAATCATCGAGTAAATGAACATTGCAATTTTTGGCAACAAAATGGACTTAATTTTTGTTTGGTTTTCAAGGCAATATATCCTGTTAAAGAACATTACAAAGAGAAATATCCCCAGCATCCAACTCAGTAAAGGGGATGCACATGTTTATCATTCCTCTCTTGTGCCCACTGCCTGAGGCAGTGGAAGGATTTTCCTGCTGTCCCTTTGCCTTATCTCTTCCAGTTTTATATATCTATCCTCAATAGACTCCAAGACCCACGGTAATGAATACAAATATGCTTGCTATACCAGGACTGTGAAACCACAGTTACTGGTTCCCCCTACTCTCTCTGACTCAGTGGAATATATCTCAATGATATTATTCAATAAAGCATCATCTTATAGTAGTAGAAAAACAGCCTGGCCTTTAGCCATCTTCCAACTACTAGCAAAATGTTTCTTTAATACTGATGTAAGCTAATGAGGAACATATTTGCAGTAGATTTAGCCCCATTTTTGATGTAAAATTTTTTTAGGTGTTTATTTATTTCTGAGAGAGACAGAATGTGAGTGGGGGAGGTGCAGAGAGGGAGAGGGAAACACATAATCCAAAGCAGGCTCCAGGCTCTGAGCTGTCAGCACAGAGTCCGACATGGGGCTCGAACCCTTTGGACTGTGAGATGATGACCTGAGCCTAAATCAGACACTCAACTGACTGAGCCACCTAGGTGCCCCTTGATGTAAAATTTTTTAAGTTTATGTATTTTGAGAGAGAGAAGGGCAGAGAGAGAGAGGGAGGTAGAGAGAATCCCAAGCAGGCTCCACGCTAACAGCATGGAGCCTGACATGGGGCTATCAATGTGGATGAGGCACAAACCCATAAACTGTAGGATCATGACCTGAGCCAAAATCAAGAGTCAGATGCTTAATTGACTGAACCAGCCAGGTGCTCCGAGGTTAGCTCCATTTTTAATGTATGAGATCAGGGAGACACCCATTTCTGGACAATTAAAGTAAAGCAAAGAACATGTTTATTGTTTTTATATCATAGCGGATTTTTTTTCTTCAGCTTTGTGAACTGTTGATTATTTAATCACTGATTGTTGCAGATGTACTGTAGCACTCAAGTGTGAAAGAGGAGTAAGAGGTCCTAGACAAAGGAGGATACAAGAGATACAAATGGACCTCTGTTCCTGTGAATTAGTCTTTTACAACACTTCCTTGAACACCATTATACTACTGTTCATTTGTTTGTCTTAAAAATATATATAATGTATTGGAGAGCCTGGGTGGCTCTCACATGTTCCTGAGATCTCACAGTTCCTGAGATTGAACTTGGGCTCTGTGCTTACAGCATGGAGCCTGCTTGGGATTCTCTCCCTGTCTCTCTATCCCTTCCCTGCTCATGCATGTGCATGGCTGCATTCTCTCTCCGTCTCTCTCTCTCTCTCTCTCTCTCTCTCTCTCTGAAAATAAATAAAACTTCTAAAAGGTTTTTGGAAGAAAAATATATATATATAACATCTCAAAAATACAGCACAATGTAGGAGGACTTGGGAATGTATCACTTAAGAGATAAAAACAATCTTCCTAAAGGAATTGTCATTCTGAGAAGTGACAAAAGTTATCAACCAGAACTCATCACCTATTAATTATTTTATACTTTCCCTGAGTTAAAAGTAAAATAAGTGTAATGCAATTGTACATTAGAAAGCTTACTACCAGTCAGGGGAAGTTTTCTTGAAGAAGTAGGTGTGGAAGTGAGTTTTAAAAGATACAACTTAATAAGGAGTATTGTAGGCAAAGGTAACAGCATTGCATCAACACCAAGGTGGGGAGAATATTGGCATATTCAAAGAATTAGAAGAGTGACAATGTCGTAGAAGCAAGGAAGCAAGGGAGATAGCTGCTAGAGAGGAGTCTACAAAGTGGGCAGAGGACAAGATCCCACAGATATTCTAGATATTTATTCTTGAAGCAAAGGATAACCATTGAAGATTTTAAGAAAGGCAGTGACATAAGCCTATTTTCCTAAATTTCTTTTAAAACATCATCCTGAGCACTGTGTGAATAACAGATTTCAGACTGACAAGTTAAGATCGAGTAAGAAAAGCTAAGACTTGAGAGAAGATGGCAATTTATACTATGATAATAGCAGGGGAATTGATAAAAGTGGATGAATTTGAGATACATTTGGAAATATTTATGTTTCATGGTGAAAGGGGATGAGGGAGAAATAAGAGTCAAAAGTGACCCCTGAGTTTCTGTCTAGAACAATTGCAAAGATGGAGATGGTAACGGTTTGTTGAATCTTTAGTCAAAGGCTCTAGATTGCTTGTTATAGAACCCAAGCCAGCATAAGAAAAAAATGTCAAATTAAGAAATTTATTGACTATAATAACCAAAAGTTTAGAAGAACAGAGGTAGAATTTATTTCATGGTTGATTGGAAGGCAATATTGCAACACAATCAATTTCCCTTTCAGCTCTTATTACTGATTCTCTCAAACTGGTGATTTTATTTTTCCTATTGGGTAAAGGACATTCTTCACATCATGAGAGACTCATGTATAGATATATTTTTAATACAGACAACCATTAGACACTGGGAGCTTCTGTTTTGCCACTTTTAATATGGTAACTCTCAGGAAAAGAAAATCCTATTACCTTTTTTTTTAATTGAAGTATAGTTGACATGCAATGTTATATGTAGTTAGTTTCAGTATGTAACATAGTAGTTTGACAACTGTATACATTATGCTATGCTCACCACAAGTGTAGCTACTATATGTCACCATACAATCCTATTACAGTACCACTGACTATGTTCTCTTTGCCGTACCTTTCATCCCTGTGACATTCATTCCATAGCTGGAAGCCTGTGCCTTCCTCTCCTCTTTACCCCTTTGGAATACCTATTATCTTTTTTTCTTCCTATGTTACCTTCCTCTGGCCAGGAGTGCAAAATGGTTACCTTAAAAGAGAAGGAGTGGACAAGACTACTGGGTGACTCACAGTGAAACTTAAAGTCATCACAGTTTGTATTTGCCAACATGGAATTGGTGAATATCCAAAGATCACCTTGAGGGCTGAGAGGAGTTCTGTAAATATTAATTTTTAGATACCTGTAAATATCTAATTGGAAGTGTTGACTAGGCAGCTTGATTATTGGATCTGTAGCTCAAAGTTGAGATCTGGGCTACAGGTAACAACTTTGGAATGAATCATATATGGATGGCAATTGAAGCTATGGCATTTAAGAGATAACAAAAAGAAAGAGTACAAAAAGAAAAGAATACAGTTGAGATGGATGTCGGGGTAACATTTGACCTATCAAGCCAAAGAGACTGAGAAGTAGGAGTTAGAAAAATATAACAAAGGTCAGAAACCAAAATAACCCTTTGCAAAAAGGAAGGTGTTATAAACAAGTACGTGTTGTGAAATATCACATAATGTCTGAAATGTTCCACTGAAATGTATCCAGTGAGATGAATGACATTGTGTTGGTGGAGTGGTGGCAGTGGAGAAGTCTAATTAGAAAATGGAGACAGTGAGAGCCAATAACGCCTACAAGAGGTGACTTTGCACCAGAACATGAACAATTGGGCTTAACTAAAGCTGAATTGAGATCAGGATTTTTTCTTGGGATTTTTTTTGTAGTATGTGTGGGTACTTATGTGTATGTTTAAGGCAGAACAGATGGTCATACTTAATTGCTAATGGGTCTGTGAATATTTTGTTCTTCATTTAAAAGTTTACATTAAGAATACTAATGAGAAGTAGTAGAGTACAAGAAGCTGGAAGAAAGATATAAGAAAAGCATAAAGAGGAGAAAAAGATAATAGATAATTTTTCTTTTATTAATCTTAAATAAAATTTTATCCCAGCCATAAAGTTTGACATTTAAATATTTTGTTTTATTCATTTTTCTTTTGTCACCCTCCTATTCTCGATGATTTTTTTTTTCCAGTTCAGGATCTATATCAGAATGCCCATTAGAGCACATAACAGGGTGGGAGACAGAGCAAACATTCTATAATTTATATTGGGCTTTAAATTCTAGTTTGTATAAAAAACCAAAACACACAGCAATTTGTGCATATTTCTACCAGTGCATTCTTAATAGTTTCTAAAATGAAAGGGTGTTTGATCAAAAGAAATGGTCACCCATTCTATGCACTTATTAATATTGATAAGAAGATTTATGTGTATTTTAAAAATCGCAATTGCAAAAATAGAGCTCAGAACCTACAATTTCACATATGCCCAGGCAAGGACAATCTGCTAATAAATTTTTGTGTGAGAATCCTTTTGGCAGGGACAAATGATTGGGCATTTTAGATATGAAAGTTAGTCTCCAGGACCATGCTCCCTAAAGATTTATGGAAAAGAAATAGTCTTAATGCCCTTAGACATTGCACCAGTCGGAGAAGACAGGCCTAGGAAGAAAATAGTTGAGATTCAGGTAAGGGTAAAAGGGTAGAAAGTACAGTGAAGAATTTGTAAGGAAATGGTATAGCTCTGAGCATTTGGTTACTTTGTGTCAAAACCTCCCGTAGACCAATGCCAGAGACTGAATCAGAAGGGTTGGAACAATATGTGAGTCAGAGAACACTTACATACAATCAAGCATGCATTCATACACATACAACATTGTTTGTATTTCCCTTCCAGAATCTACAACACAATGCAGTAGTATTTTTGGCTTGACAAGTTTGTATAACATTAATTAAAGAGAAGATATTGATCACTGATAACAAACTGTGGAATGCAACAAGAAATGTACATATAGGTGGTCATAGGATGATGGCAGAAGAGACAGGGGAGAGTTTCTAAGTAAACTGTATAGTGTAGATTTGTCTTTTGGCATCTTTGGAGAAAAAAATATGTTCACAAATACAGACAGGATATAATGTGGTCTTTATTTAAAGACATTAGAAGTATTGAGCTATTGATAGTTAACGTTCCCTTTCTGTGCCGTAAGGACTATTCCAATCTCACAATCCAACTTTAAAATCCTGATTTCTTCCCAGAACTCACCCAAACTTGAGCATTAAGCTGCAGAAAACTCTGCAGCTGCATGCTGGAATTCACATTTTTCCTCCAGTGCTCCACGCAAGGCTTTGGCTCTTGGTAGTTCTTGCCTTTACAGCTTGACTTTCTTCCTTCTTTCTCTCTTCATTTGGATTTGGGGACCTAAGTGTGTAATCAAAGAAATTCCAGAACTTCTGTAATACACTAAATAATGAGTAATAAGGTCCTCCAAAGAAGTTTGTCTGTGATTTTCAGATGTTGCTTTAGGTCCTCACAGTGTTCAGAAACTACAAAGTAGGACATTCTATACATACAAATCATAGGGCCATGTTAGCCTTATGTTCAACTCTATTTGTACTCACGTGGATCCCTATCCCTTCCTTCAGAGAGTACAATTGGCTAGGAAGCTTTCTCTTCTGAAATCTCTGCAGGGGAGAAGGGATTCATATTATTATTTATAAGTTACATCAGGTGAACTGAGAGATATGATGGAAGATAGAAGGAGCGTTCTAGGGTAAAAAGAAAAAGGTTGCTTAATCACAAAAGATCAACACTGAGTAAAAAACACACTGACACTAAAATTTTAGAAGGGCAGTTGAGTGCAGAATAAAGGAATACTCTAAATAAGAGTGAGAGTGACCAGGGAAAGTTTTCAATAACTTGTAAGCAGAAATTCTCATCACTTACTGTATTAGGAAGGAAGCATGTCAAAAGGTACAGTGCCGGTTCAACGTGAGAAGCAAATCAGAAGGACTGATGAAAAAATAAGGGGCTAACAGAGATTTGACCCTACCCAACTATGAGGGTTGGTGAAGCAGTGTTGGCTCAGCTGTTTCTTCTACTTTTGCATCTGACCCTGAACCTGAAGTCACAGATCAAGCAGTCAGGGAAAGAAAATGAACATGAAGCAGAGACAACTGGAACCTATGCCTGTCTCTTACCAGAACCCATGTTGGTCTCTCCCTGTTGGCAAGTCTTCAACTTTATTGCCACGGGGACCTAGAGCTACACCCCCACCTGGGCCAAAAAGTGGAGAAGCTGCAGTAAGAAGTTCTATGGAAGGTAGAGAAGGCACATGCCCTACGGCTGCTCTCACCAGCAAGGTGAGCCAATCAAGCTTCACAAACCTGTGAGAGCTCTGACAGGGCCTGGCCTGTATTCACCTCCAAAGAATAGACGTGCCTTCTCTTCACTTCTGCTCATCCTACACATCTTTCTCCCCTGGCCAACCCTCATCAGAGACCTATAAGGAATTAAATTCTGAGATCGGCTTAACCAAGTTGAAACATTAGAAAGATGTTGGCATCTTCAAGCAAAAATTTTTACATCCAGGGGTAGATTTCCACTGAAAAACAAAAATCAAATCTTTCTTGCAGAAAACGTCATTGTTCCTGACATACCCGCAGGCTCCAGATATCATTGCCTTGACCTCCAAATGAGTGAAGCCCAGATGAATTGTGGTTAAGTCAGGGAAATGAGGAGTTTTGAAGGGTCTGAACTTTAAGGAAATTTACAACAGCTGTTTTCACTTTATTAGTCAGAAATCCAAATTATTGAAAACCATCAGCAATTTTTGTTAAGTTTACAAAATATCAAGCTAATAAGTATTTACCAAACCTGCCTGTTTTATTTAGTTACTTAGTTTTCTTTACTCCCACTTTGTTCTTTCATGATAGGTGTTTTTTAAACACATCAAGAGCTGATCAGAAAGACCCTTCCATATATAATTAGTACATAATTACCTAAATAATGGGAATTGGGAGACACTAGGAAAGCTACTCTCATGTAGTATTTTTCTGTTGCCTATAATTCCACTACTCATAATTTCTTTTTTCTAAGACTATTCACTTCCTGCAACGTTCTATTGAAATATGAATGGGGTTATATAGTTAGTAATTAGTTCATCATAGTTTTTCATCTAAGGGAAAATGAAGCAGGAAATAAAAAAAGAAAAATGCACTAGCTCTCTGAGAGGGGAAGAGGAATAAGAATCAGATTTAATTATATTAAAGGTAAAAGTCCTTAAGTTCCGCATTTGCCCATGAAAAGTATTACGCCAACAGTGATATTTTCTGTCAAAAGTCTTAAGGACAAATGTTGCTCAGTCGGTTAAACCTCCAACTCCTGGTTTCAGCTCAGGTCATGTGAGCCCCACATCTGACTTTGTGCTGGGCATGGAGCTTGCTTAAGATTCTCTCTCTCTCTCTCTCTCTCTCTCTCTCTCTCTCCCACTCTGTCCCTTTCCCATTCACTTGTGCTCTCTCTCTCTCTCAAAAAAAAAAAAAAAAAAAAGTCTTAAGGAAAGAGCATTCCAGCACATCAGAAGCCCCAGACAAACCTTGGTGAGTACACAGCCTGTGCCTGATACTGGTCCAAGGGCTGGAGCTGTAATTAATCAGGTAGAACTCATACCAACCATATGAGGAAGGCACTTGATTACCCCCATCTGACAGATGATGAAACTGGTTCACAAAGGTGTTAGGTAACTTATTCAGGCCTATATGCCCAGTAGAATCCAGAGATGGAATCAGAATGTAGAAGAGTCAGAGGCTGAGAAGGAGTTCTATAATTTGGTTAACCTTAGTATTCAAGCAAATAAATTCAATAATCACCATTAAAATGAAAAAAGAAATAGCTAAGTAAAGTAATTAGGAATGAAGAGAAAGAGATTTTCATGCAGTAAAATATTTACAGCTAAAAATATTGAGGAATTTTATTCGAATACGAATGGAATGCAGAAAAGATGGATGCTTTTCAAATGAGACCTGAAACAAAAGTAAATCATGGGATATAAAGGCATCAAGTACACAAAGTCCTGTTTCATGCATTTGACCCACTGTTCTTCCACTTGAAATGTTCGCTCCCCATCTCTCTACTCCTCTGTATTAGATTTATTTATCAAGGTCCAGTTTGAGAATGTGGACACAAGCCCCACCATCAAAGTGCTGGTAATGTTAACCAAGCCAAAGAACAGCAGTGTCCCAGTTATAGAATGAAGGTATGAGGCTAGATGTAGAGTGGCAGCATGAACAATCCCCCTTCTCCTTGGCAAATAGAACCCCATTTTTGTCCAGGGCTAGTATGCTCAGTGCCAGGTGAGGTTTTCCCAGATTTCTTGGTAGATAGGGATGGCCATGTGACACAGTTATAGCCAATGATATATAAACAGGTGTCTGTCTTCTGGATGTATTGGACATGCTTTTGCTTTTTTGTTGCTGTTGAGAGGAAAAGATACTTCTGTATGGCATTGCTGCTCTCCACTTTTCTTGTTTTCAAGGCAAATGTTCTATTTGGAGCTGCAGTGGCCATGTTTGACAATGAGGCAAAAAATTAGTAATCCCCAGTATGTTAACAATTGCAAAAATAAAACAAAGACCTTGCATTGCTGATGGAACTGTTGAACACATAAATCAATTCCAGAAGTATTTCAGGCTTATTTGTAAATGAGAAATATTACTTCCCTTTTAAAGTTATTTGGGCCATATTTAATGTTAATAGTAATGGAGGTATTTCTAGCTTTTATTTTCAGGGATTTTCTGGACTGGACTGAAGAAGGCTCAGAGACCCCAGAAAAAAATCCTAAAAATGTGGGGGGAGGGAGGGGATGATTTGTGGCACTTGGAATCTTACTCTTTCCCCTAACTTCACCCATAATTATTCTACTTTGTAACAGTTATGTGTTACTTTTATGCATAAAAGTTTATTTAAAGATTAATTTCACTTATTAGAAAATGTTTGGACTCATTTGTCTGGCTAGTTTCTAACTTCCCTTTCAGTTTAATATCTCAATTTTTGAATTCTTTCCTGAAACTTTCCTTAATATCACTCAAAGTGATATTTATTTTTGGTAAGTCAGAATACTTGTTTCCTGTATTATTGTTTCACAGTTTATTTTGACAATTTAGCATGTTCAATATACTTTATGCATAATCCATGGCAGATGTGTATTTGTATTAATCTAAAGAGATTGTTAATTAAAAGCCATGGAGTTTGAAGTAGTTGGAGGAATGTAGTCAGAGTCCTGTGTAAAAACACATAAAGCAGGGGCCCAGTGCGTATGCATTCAGTTGGATTATATGTCATCCAGCAGCTTCTGATTCTTGTTACCTGTACATCAGAGATTTCAGGTTATATTATTCATCACATTCAGAGTACAGTGGATGCAAATTACAAACATTTCCTACCCTCAAGATCTTCATCCTCCTCTTTGAAGAAGAAGACTTCCCTGCAGTCATTTTTATCTGGATTTCCCACATACCTCTAGTTGACCTTTCATTTATTCCTGATGTAAGGAAGGCTTTAGGCATGGGGTTACTAATATTATTCCAGCATAATAAGAGTTATTTTTTCAGGTTGCAGAATTAATGTATCATTTTTATTTATGGCTTCTGACTTGATATCTATTAATGTTGCTGATCATTGGTTTCACAAACTCCATCCGAATGAGTTAGTAGGTTTCTACCTTTATGCTGATAGCACAAAAGGCTAGATAGGTAATGTCAGAGTATCTGCAAGAAACAAATAAAGAGATCAACACACTATGTAAATAGCTTTCACACAGCATTTTATTTTATTTTTTTTCTTTTATTGCTGAGTTGGTATAAGCAGAACTGTGGGTCATACGGAAGCACAACAAAGCCACTCATGGTTGAAATGATCAATGATAGCATTTTGGAAAAGGTGCTCAATCAGTAGCAGGAGAGGCCTCCTATTCTGGGGTTCAAACTTTTGTTTATTTGTATATTTGAGGAATATTTATGGAATGCCTTTTATGTAACAACTTTCGTTGGCACTGAGGAAACAAAGATTTACAAGACAGTTCCTGCCCTCCAGAAATATTCAAGGAAAAAGAAAATAATAAAACCTTTCTTGAGGTAATACATGTCTAGCACTGTTACAGAACAAAGGAGAAGTTTAAAAAGAGCAGCTAAAATTGTTAGTGGCCAAAATCAATACCCCACTCACTGAAGTCCATAGATGTACTCTAGCCTCCTCTCCAAGTAGCGGTGCTAATTATTTCAAACATAGTCCTAACAAGCCTGTAACTCATATCTTAGAATTTCGGAAGTCATAAGAGGCTAATTAAACAGAAAGGGGAGGCTGAACAGGCACACAGACAAATAAGGAAAGTGGGCAAATGAAGAACTGATAGCAAAACAAAGTTATTGGAATCCCACATGCAATAACAAGAAACAAACACACACAAAAACTATATAATTCAGAAACTTTTCAATGTGGGGCAAACACTACTGCATAGCTGGGAGCCTGCAAAGTAGACCAAAAGGGGCATCCATAATAGACAAGAGTCAACTAGTATTCAAGGTTTTTTGTTCACATGTTTATTTCATTTATTCTTCACAAAGACCCTGCTGAAGTAACTCATTCTAGTTAACAAATGAGGAGATGAAGTCTCTAATCAAGAAACATATTCAACATGAATCATGAATATGAAGTTCAAGATGTTAAATTAATTTAAATATCTAATTTTGATTGCATCTTTGAGTTTCAGAGAACCACTCTGTTGAGGGGTTTCATGATTATAAATCCCTAAATGGCATTTAAGAGTTTCCTAATGCTTTAATCTTATTAGAAGGTAGATAGAGGTAGATAGTCTTAATTCAGAGAACAGTTAACATGGCCAAATTAAAATATATAAAGAAACCAAGAACTTTCTTCAAGAACAGCTTGTCAAATGTGACGCTGATCTTCTCAAGGACAGAAAATCCTACTGATTTCACCCTAGATCCTTAAGACTCAGCAAAATCCCAAGTAAAAATTTAATATTCAATCAGCATGATTTTGAAATGGCTGATTACTGTACATTATGGGTTTTTTTTGTTTGTTTGTTTAATTGTCCCCACACCCAGTGATCACAGTAGATTCTTTCCCTCTTTTTTCTTTATGCTCCTCAACTCCTCCTTCTTCTTGCTCCTCACATGGATCATAATGACAATATCCCCATGCCATATCCATCATAGTGGTCATAGACAAACGCTCTCTGTCCCAAGTGGCCTTTCTGTACCATAACACCCCTGCATGGTGAAATCAGAGAGTGAGGAAATCCTCCACATACCTCATGTGGACGTTAAATTATCCTTAGATATTCTTTGTAACCATTCCTTTAAAAAGTTATCCCAAATCGTTCATCTCAGTGCTTAACATGACATGATGAAATGGCTCCTTTTAGAAAATCTGGTTTTTAATGCTCCAATTTTATTGCACATTGAAATTCAAGTTAGCCTTATTGTGTTTTGATCTTCTTTATTTTCACACAGCATATACTTTATTTCTGAGTATCTTGCAGTGGTATGTGGACGAGATTGTACTTTACGGGAATGCCCTAAAAGCCCTTCGAAGGAGTCAGAGGACTCTACATATCTTATTCATGTATTTGTGTTTACAGTTAAAAGCAAGGGGTATGGGGGTGAGAGTGACCTGTGCTATTTATAAGCTTAAGGACTTGGACATTCTGCTTGACATTTCCAAGTGTCAAGCTTTTCATTTATGGAAAGGGGATACTTACCTCACAGGTTGATTGCAGAATCACATAGCATAGCTTATATAAAGCAGATACTGAATTCCCAATAAAAGAGTATTATTAATTATATCATAATTTTTATTATCTAACACAGTGATTAAATAATAAGGAACTCAAAGACTTAATGATGATGATGATTAAATCTCAACAGATATGAAAATCCCATTCCATGATCTTTACTGTATTAACTAGTAGTACTCATCGTTCCAATTCCCCAGAAAATTCCACACTGGCTTTTGAGTTCTGGGTGATCCAGTTGGCTCTCTATTAAAACAATGATGACATAATTCAGGTTATTTCATGTTTCTTTTACTTCACATTCCACTCTTCTGCCTCATCTACCCTCCCAACTGCTCTATGCCCTCCTAAAATTAATAAGGTGGCTGCTAAAGGACCCTGCAAAGTGTCCTCCCCATATGTCAAGTATAAAAAATATGTTGGGCTTATAATAAAACAAAACATGCACTTGATTTTCAGGACTTCCTTAAGCTGGCTCTCTAACTAGGTAAGATCAGTAGCTTTTCAGTGCCTTAGTTTATATAAATACAAAAGAGTGTAAAAATCCCTGCTTTCTTTGCAAGAAATTTGTAAGGATTAAATGCAGTAAATATTTTGGTGTGCATGAAATGCACATGATGTCTATGATGATCTCCAAAGATTAGGCATTTTGTTATACTGCATGCTCCAGATCATAGCTTTGTCAATACCCTTCTTTTATTTGATTCTATGTGCATTTCCTCAGTCTCTGCTTAATTATTTTTATCTATAACGTTAACTAGTTACAGATGCTAGTAGTGTTAATTGGTACTTACTTGGTAAAAGACATTAACAAAACCTAGGTAAAATATTTGGATTTTGATGGAAGGCTTCAAGGTTCAAAATGTAACTATTGGGAGTGGATCTAGTTTAAAAAAACCCAAACAGTTGTGTCTGAACTCAAATTGGGAAATATATTTGACACATGTGGGGCTTCCTGTGTTGAATCAGTTTTATTGTAAGCTTCCTATACATAGCGGTGGCCCTCTGATTGGGTATAAAACCTAAACCATGCTGCCTTGCATTAAACCTTACGTCTCATTCTCTATCAATAGGAAAAAAGCAGCAGCTTTTGATTTCATGGGTTGTCTGCTGTATGATGGATGAAGTAAGACACACGATGCATCATGAAACCATGGGGGTAGGTTGACTTCAAGTCTGATTTAGATACAAAAATTAAAAAAAAAAAGTTAGCTGTTTGGTACAAGACACCTTATGGAACATGTTAATTGAAGTATGTCTGGATGTAGCCTCCTCAGCCACTAGGGGTCAGAATTACACAGCACACTCACAGAGCAAGAACGACTGGTGGGCCAAAAAGGAGGGACTAGAAATCCCCATTTGGAAATGGTTTTGAGCATTGTGTGCAGAGAGTACACTGAAAAAGCATTTGCCATATGCCTGCCAGGTCTAATTATATGTTAAAGGCTAAGAACATGCAATTGGCATATAGACTTGCTCAGCCTGTTTTTCCAGATTTATTTTTTCTATTCCCTCCTAAGATACCACTTGGAACTCTATTTGAAAGAGACTCTCCCTGACTTTAGGGGTCAGATTTCTGACAGCCACCATGGCAAGACAATTTGACATTGAAGAATTCAAAATCTTATGGAGAAAATAGGATTAAGAAAGGCAATATATATGGTTAACCTATGGAAAACTGTTATAAATACATCTATCTTCCCAAGACCAAAATGATAAAACAACAGTTAAAAGTTTTTAAATAGGAAAATGTGAATGGTATTTTATATATTTTAAAAGAATTATGGATAGAATATTGTACATTTCTAACTACTATCTCTTGACTCATTAGAAGCTTTTCCTGATTGCCCTACAATTTCAAAGAGGTCCAAATAAATTGTTTTCATTAATTGCAAATAACAAGACATTAAGATATAAGAAATGTTTGTCTGCCTGATACACAATGTCTTCTGGTTGATTACTGGAGAGGATCTACTTCTGTCCCTCAAGTTTCACTGTGGACCCTAATTCTGGCCCTTCTAGCTTTTCTCTGTTACCTACTCCACATTTGAGCAGCTCTGCCTCCTCACAAAACCTAGTCACAGAGAGCTCTTGTAAGACCTAAATTTTTGCCTCTCATTTTTCTTTTTCTTTTTCAGAGGCTTTTTGTAAAAACTTAAAGTTTTGACATTTGCTTTACTTTCCTTTTCTATTAACAACCAGCAGTTTCCTTTTTCTCCTCTTTCTCTGACTGTACTCAAATAAATCACATTTGTATTCATAGTTGACAAAAAGTTGTTCAGACATACATTTACACAAGCAATTTATATCTATCATAGATGATAGATAGATAGATAGATAGATAGATTAAAAAATATATGTAGGGGCACCTGGGTGACTCAGTAGGTTGGGTGTCCGACTTCAGCTCAGGTCATGATCTCACCGTCCATGGGTTCGAGCCCCACATGGGGCTCTGTGCTGACAGCTCGGAGCCTGGAGCCTGCTTCAGATTCTGTGTCTCCCTCTCTCTCTGCCCCTCCCCTGCTCAAGCTCTGTCTCTGTCTCTCTCAAAAATAAATAAACATTTATATATATGTATATATATATGTGTGTGTGTGTGTGTGTGTGTGTGTGTGTGTGTAAAAACAATGCAAAAGTGCAGAGGCATGACTAATCTGTCATTCTGGAAAGAACAACATGGCCAGGGCATAGTAGGTTTATAGAGAAGTAGAGGGAGAGGAGGCTTGCAGTGTAGACCACATCTCTGCTCTTTTAACTGCCAGTGCTCTCTGTAACTTTTAAGGAAATGGTGATGGTGTTGCACAACCCACTCCCAAGAAGGCAACTTCACTAGGTATATCTGTGGATGACCTGTGGATGGCAGTATATATGTGTGTGTGTATACATATATTTCTCACTTCTGATTGTTTTTTATAACTCTAAACATAGTAATCATAACTCTAAACTAGTACATTTGAACCAGAAAAAATTGATTGAAAGCACTTACATTCTCTTTGGACAAAAATAAAGCATTGCAGAAATCAACACAAACAGGAACTACATTTTTACAGATATATAGGTGGTGAGGTGGCCTGGTATAAGCACAGACAGGTAGAAGGTGGGGTAACAGGTAAATCGCTTGTGTTTAAAAATCCATAAAAGAAAAAGAGTCTTTGAAATTTACTAAGACAAAGAAAAAACCCTAAAAAAGAAAAAGCCTAATGGGAAAAATTACAATGAATATGAAGGCAATTTACAGAAGAAGAAATACTGAGCCCAGTATTGGAAAGAAAGAAATGCATTGATAATTGATGAATGAAAATTAGAACAGCAGTTAAATATGATATTAATGATTTTGTATGATCTCAATTATAGAACAAATAAATGCCCATGCAAAATAGTATACTCTAGGGGCACCTGGGTGGCTCAGTTGGTTAAGTGTCCGACTTTGGCTCAAGTCACAATCTCATTAGGTTCCCTGTCTCTCTCTCTCTGTCTCTTCCCTGCTCTCATGTGCTCTCTCTCTCTCTCTCTCTCAAAAATAAATACACTTTTAAAAATTAACATACTCTATAGCTCTTCCCTATACTGTTAATTCCCACACTTTCAAGTGTGGAATTTAGTCCTCTGGACTTTAATCTATGAACAAAATATATATGTAAGCACATCTGCGTATCACTGAGATCAGTGGATTTGTGGTGTTGGTGGCTATTATTTTTTCTAAAGGGAAAGGCTTTGTTTTTTTCTTTTACATATCATAGAGATTTTTTAAGGACCTTTTTATGCAAACTCATGTAAATCTTTTATGTTTTCTAAAATTACAAAGCACAGATGCACCTATAATTTAATTAGCTATTCTTTGACTGATAGGTATTTAAGTTCTCCATAATGTTTCATTATAACACAATGATGAAATGATTTTCACACATTATTATTTGAGATAAAATCCTTACCCTTAAGATTGTCCATAAAAGTAACTAATTGATGATATTTGGCATTACTTGAATATAGTAAAAAAAAAATACCTTCTCATATTCACTACTAGTGGGAGAATAATTGGCAATAATCTCTTTTGAAGGGGATTTGGCAGCATCTAGAAAAAGAAAAAAAAAACTTGGAAGGAAACCCACCAACCTCTTAACAGGTTATTTCTGGTAAAAGGAGTTAGGTTACAGGAGATGGAGTAATTTAGAAAGAATTTAACATTTTATTCTATATAATGCCATATTGTTTAATTTTTTACAAAATTTTGTATCCCTTTGCAAATAAAATAAAATAAGATAAAAAGTAAGAAAATTCTATTATCAAATGCTCCTTTTCTATACATATCATATACTTTCTTCTCGAAAATTTACAAAGCTCATTAGCACATTTCAATTCTAAGAAGCCCCAAGTTATTCAAATTTTGTGTAATTTATTCAAATTACTCTTATTAATCTACCCATAAGTATTTCTGTATAACCCTTTAGAAAGCTATGCGGTGTTGAAGAATATCTATAGAGAAGAAAATTCTTCCCAAATACCGAATTGCTCAAACTCAGTCACTCTAATCATTCCATGAATATCGGGCCCATGCCTTTAGATTCAAGGGCAAACAACCTCTAAGGGCAAATGACACGTCCCAGGTTGGCTTCAGTAATTAACTCTGTGCTTGATGAAGTTTGTGTTTTAGGGCAGTGTCTAGTCCTAACCACAAGTATTATAGTCTCTACAGGAATCTGAGAAACCCTGGAGTTCAGCACAGTGAAAATCACTTCTGCTTCAATGTGGCATAAGTGTAAGGTTTTAAGCATGAACAAGACACAGTACAGTTTCTTCTTTTTCTCAAACTACATCTCCTTTTGGCTTGCCTCCCCCCATCGGCTGCTGACATTCAAATTGACTTTTCGCATTTATAATAGCAGTTTCTGTCTTGTTTTTACCATTGTCCACTGAGACCACTGCTGTGATTTTCTGCTGATGCACAAGATAGAAGAAAGTGTCTGGGAAAATGCACCACTTATTCCAGTCATTTTGCTAAAGGACACTCAAGTGTGGGCAAAGTCGTCAGAGAAAATGACAGAAAGCTGCATGCTGCTGTCAGGAATTGCTTCCTCATCAGTGGCTCAATTTTCAGAAGTGAGACCAAAAACCCACATACTCTCTAGCTTTCAGACAAGAAAGAAGTGAACTACATGACATCTAAGCTAAAGGAATGAGCAAGACTACAAAAAAAAAAGGGTAACAAAAAGGAAAAAGAGAGAAAGAAAAAAGAAGAAAGAAAGAAAGAAAGAAAGAAAGAAAGAAAGCCCCTGTGATGCAGATCCCTAGGCTGAAACACTAAACTTTTGAAGGACAATATTAAACTTGATTGAAATGTCACTCAATGATACTGAAATGTCTTCTGTGTACTTCGTGCTCTGTGTGTTCCAGGCAATGAGAGAAGGTAGAAAACCAAGGTGGAGAGTTCAGGAAGAGGAAAAGAATAAAAGCCACGATTTCAACAGAGTATTTTGTAACCTAGAAGATAAAACATATAGGGAAAAAAAGAGAGATGGAAAGGGGGGGTTTAGTTCCACATTTTTCAAACTATGTTACACTAAACAACAGTTTCTTAGATGCTAATAGGTATTATGACAAAAAAAAAAAAAAAAAAAACGAACAGAACTCAGAATCAATAATAATAATAAAAAAAAGACTCTAAGGTCAATTAAATGTCAAGCTTCTCAGGGCCTATACTGTGTAAATGTGTTTCCTGACTTGCCACGAGGGAGATTTGAAATTTGCTACATTTGAGAATGGGAATCGTTTTTATTGACAACAAGTCTATTAACATTGGGAAACTATACTTTTGAGAAGCTGATTAGGCGACATCAGAGGCCCTTAGTTCTATGTCCACTCTGTCTAGTTACGGCACTTTGGACAAATCTCCATCCTTCCCTGACTGAACTGTAGTCTTCCCATCTGTAAAATAATAAACTTGTCCAAGATGGTCCCAGAGGCCTTGTTATTCTATGATTCAAACATGATAGTATATTCCCAGGTTCTCATAGGTGTAGCACAAACAAAGATATTACGTATTGGTTAGGTAATACTGTCTCAAGGCCACACCTTCTGGGAGGGTTATAATGTCAATAGAAACAAACAAGCAAACACACAAAAATTACTTTGGATCTGAACTTTGATTCTGAAGACCCAGTGGATTTAATAGAAAACCTCAGATTTGATATTTAGTGGCTTCTTCTTGTAGTGGTTGGATGTCTCTGGTTAACTCCTCAGTAAACTATAGGTCACTACTGAGGCTACATAGACCCCTAAATGTGTGGGACTTCTTTTTATGAAGGCATGACATTTCTCCTCATCCCAATGGGAGATATCAATGTTAAAATATTTGGAGTTTCATGTTTTGGCTTCAATATTTACAAATGACAAACATTTGGGCCAATAAACATACCTTAAATTTAAAAGACTAGAAATTGTACAAAGCATGTTCTTAGACTATCAAAGAATGAAATGGAAAATTACTAACAGAAAGATATCTAGAAAATTGCTTGATACTTGGAAATTAAAAACATATTCCTAAATAACACATGGATCTAAGCAGTCTCAAGGTAAGTTCAAAAATATATATTGAACTAAGTAAAAGTGAAGATATTACTCATCAAAAGTTGTGGTTTACAGCCAAAACAGTGTTTTAAGGGAAATTTATAGCATTGAATGCATATATCAGGAAAGAAGAAAACTCTAAAATCAATAATATAAGCTTCCATTTTAGAAAACTAGAGAAAAATTAGTAATTTAAACCTGAATCAAGTAGAAAAGAAGAACTAATAAATTTAGAGCATAAACCAATAAACCTGAAAACCAGAAAACAATAGAGAAAATCAACAAAACCAAAAACTGGTCTTATGAAAAGTTCAGTGGATTTGATAATACTGTATGGATAGATAGATTGGGGGGTAGGTCAAATGAAACAAAATGTACACTATTCATAAACTGCACAAAAACCTTGTAGAGTAAGGCCTGTAATTATTTTCTATAACTTCAGATAATGTAATGGGGATTATATAGTTAACCAGATTGTTCTAGTCTATAGTACATATAAAGGCAGGGACAACTTTAAAATATGAAAAAGCCAAGTATAATTTCATAAAAAGGACAGATATTTGCTACGGTATAAAAGCCAGTCACACATGCAAAGATGAAAATATTTTACCCCTACTCTTTTGCCTGAGATTTTTCTCCTTGTGCTATTTTCTTGGTACTGAGTATTATTTACATCCCATTTGTGATCATGTAATTTTTTTAAATGTTTATTTATTCTTAGAGAGAGCAAGGAAGAGGCAGAAAGGGAGAGAGGGAGAGAGAGAATCCCAGGCAGGCTTCATGTTCAGCACGGAGCCTGACACAAGCATTCACCTCAGGACCTGAGTTGAAATCAAGAGGAAGATGCTTAACGGGCTGAGTCACCCAGGTGCCCCTGTGTTCACATAATTTACGCATGAATTTTTACTAGTGGTGTAGCCCATTGTGTCATACAATGCCTAACAGAAGATAGGCACACATAACTGTAAAGACTGAAAATAGACTGATGAAATCCAAGTAACATTTCATGCTTTTTGGCTGCAAACAACTGAAATCAATAAAAGCTAATTTAGGAATTTAAGGTACTAAGTTACATGGTAGAAGACAGCTCACACTATCTTTAGGAGGTTGAACAATTAGGCTTGGCATCTACTATGTCAGAATAAATATGGAGTCATGCCACAGAGTTAGTTAGGAGCCACTGAATGCACAAACGTATCTGTACCTTCTTAAAATGCATCTTATCTGTACTTCATAAAAATGGAGCCAGTCTATTTTCTCCTTTTCAAATTTAGCATCCAGGTCTTGGGAATGTATGCCACACAAGTGGACTTACAGCATGGCATATTTCCGTGCTCTAGCTGCAAGAGGATGGAACAGTGAGTGTCGGGCATGTTCAGTCTCTGCAATGGGATGCAAGCTCAGGTACTTGAAGAGGGAAACTTCCCTTCTCAATAAGAGGAATGGAGGTCAAGTTTTTTGAGCCCAGTAGTATTACAAATGCCATTGCAATTCTAATTTTATTAAGAGAATAATGATTTTTAAAAGGAGTTAAATCACATAATTACATCATGTTGAAACTGAAAAGGACAGAGCAGAACGGAGTCGCTGGAGCCAAGCGCAGACGAGAGGCCCACGGAAGAGGGTAGGAAGGGCGGCGAGGCGGTGCGCGCTCCACGGACTGGCGGGAGGGAGCCAGGGCGGAGGGGCGGCTCGCCGGCCAAGCAGAGCCCCCGAGTCTGGCTTGCAAAAAGCGGAGGGGCCTGACGGACTGTGTTCCGACAGCAAGCGCGACTTAGCGTCTGGGAGGTCATAAGTTAACAGCTCTGCTCAGAAAGCGGGAAGGCTGGAGGACAAAGGGAAGGAAAGCTGCTGAGCCCCCGGACAACAGAGCTCAGTTTGGTGGGGAACAAAGGCGCTCGCCAGCGCCATCTCCCCCGCCCATCCCCCAGCCAAAATCCCAAAGAGAACCAGTTCCTGCCAGGGAACTTGCTCGCTCCGCGCAAACACCCAACTCTGCGCTTCTGCAGAGCCAAACCTCCGGCAGCGGATCTGACTCCCTCCTGCTGCCACAGGGCCCCTCCTGAAGTGGATCACCTAAGGAGAAGCAAGCTAAGCCTGCCCCTCCTGCCCCTGTGAACCTTGCCTACCCACCCCAGCTAAGACGCCAGATCGCCAGCATCACAAGCCTGGCAGTGTGCAAGTAGCCCAGACAGACCACCCCACCCCACAGTGAATCCCCCCCCCTAGGAGAGGGGAAGAGAAGGCACCCACCAGTCTGACTGTGGCCCCAGCAGTGGGCTCGGGGCAGACATCAGGTCTGACTGCGGCTCCGCCCACCAACTCCAGTTATACACCACAGCACAGGGGAAGTGCCCTGCAGGTCCTCACCACGCCTGGGACTATGCAAAATGACCAAGCGGAAGAATTCCCCTCAGAAGAATCTCCAGGAAATAACAACAGCTAATGAGCTGATCAAAAAGGATTTAAATAATATAACAGAAAGTGAATTTAGAATAATAGTCATAAAATTAATCGCTGGGCTTGAAAACAGTATAGCTGACAGCAGAGAATCTCTTGCTACAGAGATCAAGGGACTAAGGAACAGTCACGAGGAGCTGAAAAACGCTTTAAACGAAATGCATAACAAAATGGAAACCACCACGGCTCGGATTGAAGAGGCAGAGGAGAGAATAGGTGAACTAGAAGCTAAAGTTATGGAAAAAGAGGAAGCTGAGAAAAAGAGGGATAAAAAAATCCAGGAATATGAGGGGAAAATTAGAGAACTAAGTGATACACTAAAAAGAAATAATCTACGCATAATTGGTATCCCAGAGGAGGAAGAGAGAGGGAAAGGTGCTGAAGGGGTACTTGAAGAAATAATAGCTGAGAACTTCCCTGAACTGGGGAAGGAAAAAGGCATTGAAATCCAAGAGGCACAGAGAACTCCCTTCAGATGTAACTTGAATCGATCTTCTGCACGACATATCATAGTGAAACTGGCAAAATACAAGGATAAAGAGAAAATTCTGAAAGCAGCAAGGGGTAAAGGTGCCCTCACATATAAAGGGAGACCTATAAGACTCGTGACTGATCTCTCTTTTGAAACTTGGCAGGCCAGAAAGAATTGGCACGAGATTTTCAGTGTGCTAGACAGAAAAAATATGCAGCCGAGAATCCTTTATCCAGCAAGTCTGTCATTTAGAATAGAAGGAGAGATAAAGGTCTTCCCAAACAACAAAGACTGAAGGAATTCGTCACCACTAAACCAGCCCTACAAGAGATCCTAAGGGGGACCCTGTGAGACAAAGTACCAGAGACATCACTACAAGCATAAAACATACAGACATCACAATGAATCTAAACCCATATCTTTCTATAATAACACTGAATGTAAATGGATTAAATGAGCCAACCAAAAGACATAGGGTATCAGAATGGATAAAAAAACAAGACCCATCTATTTGCTGTCTACAAGAGACTCATTTTAGACCTGAGGACACCTTTAGATTGAGAGTGAGGGGATGGAGATCTATTTATCATGCTACTGGAAGCCAAAAGAAAGCTGGAGTAGCCATCCTTATATCAGACAAACTAGACTTTAAATTAAAGGCTGTAACAAGAGATGAAGAAGGACATTATATAATAGTGACAGGGTCTATCCATCAGGAAGAGCTAACAATTATAAATGTCTATGCGCCGAATACCGGAGCGCCCAAATATATAAAACAATTACTCATAAACACAAGCAACCTTATTGATAAGAATGTGGTCATTGCAGGGGACTTTAACACCCCACTTACAGAAATGGATAGATCATCTAGACACATGGTCAATAAAGAAACAAGGGCCCTGAATGAGACATTGGATCAGATGGACTTGACAGATATATTTAGAACTCTGCATCCCAAAGCAACAGAATATACTTTCTTCTCGAGTGCACATGGAACATTCTCCAAGATAGATCATATACTGGGTCACAAAACAGCCCTTCATAAGTTTACAAGAATTGAAATCATACCATGCATACTTTCAGACCACAATGCTATGAAGCTGGAAATCAACCACAGAAAAAAGTCTGGAAAACCTCCAAAAGCATGGAGGTTAAAGAACACCCTACTAACGAATGAGTGGGTCAACCAGGCAATTAGAGAAGAAATTAAAAAATATATGGAAACAAACGAAAATGAAAATACAACAATCCAAACGCTTTGGGACGCAGCGAAGGCAGTCCTGAGAGGAAAATACATTGCAATCCAGGCCTATCTCAAGAAACAAGAAAAATCCCAAATACAAAATCTAACAGCACACCTAAAGGAACTAGAAGCAGAACAGCAAAGGCAGCCTAAACCCAGCAGAAGAAGAGAAATAATAAAGATCAGAGCAGAAATAAACAATATAGAATCTAAAAAAACTGTAGAGCAGATCAACGAAACCAAGAGTTGGTTTTTTGAAAAAATAAACAAAATTGACAAACCTCTAGCCAGGCCTCTCAAAAAGAGAAGGGAGATGACCCAAATAGATAAAATCATGATAGAAAATGGAATTATTACAACCCACCCCTCAGAGATACAAACAATTATCAGGGAATACTATGAAAAATTATATGCCAACAAATTGGACAACCTGGAAGAAATGGACAAATTCCTGAACACCCACACTCTTCCAAAACTCAATCAGGAGGAAATAGAAAGCTTGAACAGACCCATCACCAGCGAAGAAATTGAATCGGTTATCAAAAATCTCCCAACAAATAAGAGTCCAGGACCAGATGGCTTCCCAGGGGAGTTCTACCAGACGTTTAAAGCAGAGATAATACCTATCCTTCTCAAGCTATTCCAAGAAATAGAAAGGGAAGGAAAACTTCCAGACTCATTCTATGAAGCCAGTATTACTTTGATTCCTAAACCAGACAGAGACCCAGTAAAAAAAGAGAACTACAGGCCAATATCCCTGATGAATATGGATGCCAAAATTCTCAATAAGATACTAGCAAATCGAATTCAACGGCATATAAAAAGAATTATTCACCATGATCAAGCGGGATTCATTCCTGGGATGCAGGGCTGGTTCAACATTCGCAAATCAATCAACGTGATACATCACATTAACAAAAAAAAAAGAGAAGAACCATATGATCCTGTCAATCGATGCAGAAAAGGCCTTTGACAAAATCCAGCACCCTTTCTTAATAAAAACCCTTGAGAAAGTCGGGATAGAAGGAACATACTTAAAGATCATAAAAGCCATTTATGAAAAGCCCACAGCTAACATCATCCTCAACGGGGAAAAACTGAGAGCTTTTTCCCTGAGATCAGGAACACGACAGGGATGCCCACTCTCACCGCTGTTGTTTAACATAGTGCTGGAAGGTCTAGCATCAGCAATCAGACAACAAAAGGAAATCAAAGGCGTCAAAATTGGCAAAGATGAAGTCAAGCTTTCGCTCTTTGCAGATGACATGATATTATACATGGAAAATCCGATAGACTCCACCAAAAGTCTGCTAGAACTGATCCATGAATTCAGCAAAGTTGCAGGATACAAAATCAATGTACAGAAATCAGTTGCATTCTTATACACTAACAATGAAGCAACAGAAAGACAAATAAAGAAACTGATCCCATTCACAATTGCACCAAGAAGCATAAAATACCTAGGAATCAATCTAACCAAAGATGTAAAGGATCTGTATGCTGAAAACTATAGAAAGCTTATGAAGGTAATTGAAGAAGATTTAAAGAAATGGAAAGACCTTCCCTGCTCATGGATTGGAAGAATAAATATTATCAAAATGTCAATACTACCCAAAGCTATCTACACATTCAATGCAATCCCAATCAAAATTGCACCAGCATTCTTCTCGAAACTAGAACAAGCAATCCTAAAATTCATATGGAACCACAAAAGGCCCCGAATAGCCAAAGTAATATTGAAGAAGAAGACCAAAGCAGGAGGCATCACAATCCCAGACTTTAGCCTCTACTACAAAGCTGTCATCATCAAGACAGCATGGTATTGGCACAAAAACAGACACATAGACCAATGGAATAGAATAGAAACCCCAGAACTAGACCCACAAACGTATGGCCAACTCATCTTTGACAAAGCGGGAAAGAACATCCAATGGAAAAAAGACAGTCTCTTTAACAAATGGTGCTGGGAGAACTGGACAGCAACATGCAGAAGGTTGAAACTAGACCACTTTCTCACACCATTCACAAAAATAAACTCAAAATGGATAAAGGACCTGAATGTGAGACAGGAAACCATCAAAACCTTAGAGGAGAAAGCAGGAAAAGACCTCTCTGACCTCAGCCGTAGCAATCTCTTACTCGACACATCCCTAAAGGCAAGGGAATTAAAAGCAAAAGTGAATTACTGGGACCTTATGAAGATAAAAAGCTTCTGCACAGCAAAGGAAACAACCAACAAAACTAAAAGGCAACCAACGGAATGGGAAAAGATATTTGCAAATGACATATCGGACAAAGGGCTAGTATCCAAAATCTATCAAGAGCTCACCAAACTCCACACCCGAAAAGCAAATAACCCAGTGAAGAAATGGGCAGAAAACATGAATAGACACTTCTCTAAAGAAGACATCCGGATGGCCAACAGGCACATGAAAAGATGTTCAGCGTCGCTCCTTATCAGGGAAATAGAAATCAAAACCACACTGAGATATCACCTCACGCCAGTCAGAGTGGCCGAAATGAACAAATCAGGAGACTCTAGATGCTGGAGAGGATGTGGAGAAACGGGAACCCTCTTGCACTGTTTGTGGGAATGCAAATTGGTGCAGCCGCTCTGGAAAGCAGTGTGGAGGTTCCTCAGAAAATTAAAAATAGACCTACCCTATGACCCAGCAGTAGCACTGCTGGGAATTTATCCAAGGGACACAGGAGTACTGATGCATAGGGGCACTTGTACCCCAATGTTCATAGCAGCACTCTCAACAATAGCCAAATTATGGAAAGAGCCTAAATGTCCATCAACTGATGAATGGATAAAGAAATTGTGGTTTATATACACAATGGAGTACTACGTGGCAATGAGAAAAAATGAAATATGGCCTTTTGTAGCAACGTGGATGGAACTGGAGAGTGTGATGCTAAGTGAAATAAGCCATACAGAGAAAGACAGATACCATATGGTTTCACTCTTATGTGGATCCTGAGAAACTTAAGAGAAACCCATGGGGGAGGGAAACAAAAAAAAAAAAAAAAAGAGGTTAGAGTGGGAGAGAGCCAAAGCATAAGAGACTGTTGAGAACTGAGAACAAACTAAGGGTTGATGGGGGGTGGGAGGGAGGAGAGGGTGGGTGATGGGTACTGAGGAGGGCACCTTTTGGGACGAGCACTGGGTGTTGTATGGAAACCAATTTGACAATAAATTTCATATATAAATAAATAAAAAAAAAAAAGAAACTGAAAAGGACAACTGTGATGCTAAGGATGGCAAATTTTATATATACATATGTGTGTGTGTATATATATATATATATATATATACATATATATACTAAGTGTATATATATATACACACACATATATATATACACTTAGTATATATATATACATATATATATTTAGTAAATGTATATATTTTATATATGTCTATCATTTGTAGGTATATAACATATACACAAACTATTGTTAAATGTGTGTGTGCATATATGTACATATGTGTGTATATGCATGCCACCATTCTGACTGAGCCCCTTGCAGATAGAGCTAAATGATACTGATTTTTTTCTGCCCAGCCCAGATATAATCCTTATGAATACTATGATACAAGTACCTAATCCTAATCAATCAGAGTTAGCATTTAAGATAAAATCTACTTGCAAACATAAAATCACATTATTGTACAAATGAGAAATCAGAGATTCAAAGGCCTTAAAGAACATTCTCAAGTTACTTATCAAGACAGATAGTTAATGGAAAACTCAGGGCTAATGGCTAATAGCTAACATTTATCTGGCTTCTCGATCTACCAGTCACCATTCTGAGTGCTTTATGTATAATAATGCATTTAATCCTCATAACAACCATGTAAGATAACCATTATTATAATTCTCATTTTATGAATGTGATGACTGAAGCACAGAGAAGTAATTTACAGATTCAGGATTTGCATCCAGATAATCTAGATCCAAAATCCATGCTCTTAACCATGATGCTAAACTTCTCACAAAACTTTTAAAGAAGTAGGAATTCTGGACTTAAAAATTACTCTCATCAAACTACTCTTTTAATCTAAAAATTAATTCTCTTATACACTCAGCATTTTCCTATAGTATCTCTTGAGTACTAAATAAGTTTCTTAATCTTCTAACTGATTTATTGCAAAAGTTCTGCTAATAAACACTCAGTTGCTAGAAGTTCCTTTTCCCAATAACCCCAAGTGATTTTTTTCACCATTCACAGGCTTTTGAGTATAATAAAAATATTGGCCACAGTTTTTCTTCTTCACCTTTGAATCAATAAGACATTTTTACTCCTTTAAAACTTTACTCACATGTTAAAGAAGAAAAAAAATCTCAAGACATGAATTGTGACTTATATTATCTCTGGTTATTAGTTTTTTATTTGTAAAAATTAATTAGAAGATATGCTTCAAAAGTGTCTTCAACTTGCGCAAACAACCTCTTAGTAAAGAGATTTTTAAAATTATTTATTTTTGAATATTTAAGATATTTAATCAAAATAAATATCCAGAATGAGTGTAGGAAACTCATAGGCAGGGCTAGACCTAGGTAGAACTTCAAAAATGGCACAAGGTCCTTTTAAGTATTGAGGAGAGTAGTGATCAGCACAGGCTTGTGAGAAAACTATCTGATACTTGGGTGGGTGAGTGGGTGTGAGGAACACTAGAAATATGAGAAAGAATAGTACCTACAGATTACCCAAGGCCAGAAATAGTTTTTGTTCCAAAGCCAGCCAAAAACACCTAATAATTCAAGGGGCATGGGCAGGAAACTCATAAGATCTTGCCTCAGTAGCACAGAATAAATTGGCTCTGTACTAAATGTTGTTCTATTTTTGTCTAATAAGGCTTAAAAATAAAATTTGAAAGTTCAAAGTTTCCAAGTAATTTAATTGCATCTCAAAACAAAGTTCAATAAAGTTTATAGGATTACAAACAATATCAAACACCCAGAAAAAAAAAATATAGTGCCTGACATCTACTCAAAAAATTATTAAGCATGGAGAGAAACAGAAAAACACTACACAAATAAAAACTCAAGACATGAAAACTACATTGTCTGAATACAATGTAACATTTATTTTTCATGTCATTCCATTTCATGTCATGAAAAATATCCTGAATGGGATTAATACAGATTAGACATTGCCAGAGAAGAGATTAGTGAATTAAAGAATAGCAAAGAGACTATAATAATGAAATACAGAGAGAAAAGTGGTCCTTCCCAAAAAAGAACATAGCATTAATGAATGGTGGAACAACTCTAAGTGCCTAATATACATGTGATTAGAGTTCTTGGAGAGGATGTTATGGGACAACAAACAAACAAACAAACAAACAAATAATGGCCTTTTTCCTCCCAAATTTGATTAACACTATAAAACTCTGATCCAAGGTCAAGTATAAGAAACATTAAGAAAACTACACCACGACACATCATAATTATATCTACCATGACATATCATTATTTAACAATGATAAAAAAGAGTATCTTAAAAGCTTCCAGAAAAATAAAACAAAAGAATGCAAACACAAAAATAAAGATAAGAATGATATCAATGTCATCATCAGGAAGAATTCGAGAGAGATGACAGTAGGTTAGCATCTTTAGTAGTAAAAAAGAAAAAACCCTCAACCTAAAATTCTATACCTGTAGAAGACACCTTTCCAAACTTAAAGCAAAATAAAGGCTTTTTCAGAAATAGAAAATCTTAAAGAGTTTGACATTAGACCTACACTGCAATAAAGAAAAATGATACCAGATAGAAATGTGGATCTATACAAGGAAAGCTCCATATGTATTTATGTAAGTATATAATATTTTCCTTATTTTTTAAATCATTTCAAATAAATTTAAGTTTAAACAAAGGTAATAGCAATACAGTATGGGGCTTTAGCATATGCATAATTAAAATGTGTAATAAATACACAAAACCTGTGAGGAGAGAAATAAAAATAAACTATTGCAAATTTCCTATACTATACATAAAGTAGTATAATATTAAAATAGCAAATAATAAAAATAGCAACTAATAAAATAGCAAAACAATTAGTTGTAGTATATAAAGCAATAAAGGAGATGAAATATAATTATTTTTTAAGTGTATTTATTTATTTTGGGAGAGAAAGAGCATGAGCAGGAAAGGAGCAGAGAGAGAGAGGGAGAAAGAGAATCCCAAGCAAGCTCCATGCTGTCAGCACAGAGCCCCTCGTGGCGCTTGATCCCATAAGATCATGATCTGAGCCAAATTCAAGAGTCAGATACTCAACCAACTGAGCCACCCAGGTGCCCCTAGAATCAATTTTGGACTGAATGGAATAAACATAACATGAAATTTGGGGCGATGCTGCTAGAAAGGTACTTAGAAATTTATAGCACTAACCAACTATAATAGAAAAGAAATAAGGTTTCAAATTAAGGACCTCAGCTTCCACTCTAGGAAATAGAAAAGCAAAAACAAAAACAAAAAAACAAAAAGGAAGCCAATTAAATGGAAAGAGAAAAAAAAAATAGAAAACTCACTGAGAAGATACTCACTGTATCTTTGAGAAGATAAGTAAAATTGGTAAACCTTTAGGTAGACTGATGAGGAAGAAAAAGAGTCACAAATTACTAAAATTAGGAATGTGAGAGATGACATCATTATAGATACTACAGATGTTAAATGATAGTCAGGGAACATAATGAACAGCTGTATGCCAATAAAGTTGATAACTTAAATGAAATGAATACATTTCTTTAAAGACACAAACTACCAAACCCTATTTACTTAATAAGAAATAGTAAACTTGAATAGTCATATATTTAGCAAACAGATTATATTTGCATTTTAAATCTCCACGTGGAAGGAACTCAAGGCACTGGTGGCTTCTTGGGTCAATTTTACAAAGTAGTTATGGGAAAAATGGCAATTTTACCCCAACTTTTTAAGAAAATGTAAAAAACAATCCTTAATAACTTATTTTATTAAGCCAAGTTTTCCCTGATAAAATGAGTAAAGACATAAGGTGAAGAAAACTAATGTCTGATATCCCTCATGAATACAGATACAAAAATCATTAAGAAAGCTTTGAAATTGAATTCAATAACATATAAAATTGTTGTATCATATTGTTATATAGAGAGCTAAATAATAATATATATAAATTTATATTATATAAAACATAATATATCATGACACAAATGGAATTGCTCCCAGGAATGCATATTTAGTTTAAGATTTTAATTAACCAATGTAATATACCATATTAACAAAATAATAAAGGGAAAAAACCACGATGATCTTTATAGATAAAGAAAAGCATTTGACAAAATTCAACATTCATTTCTGACAAAAATTCTCAGAAAATTCAAAATAGAAGAGAATTTTATTGGCTTGTTAAAAATATCTGTGAAAAACTCATAGACAATATCATATTTAATAGTAAAATATTGGATGTTTCCTTTAAAGATTCGAAGCAAGTCAAAAATGCCCCCTATAACTGCTGCTATTCAACATTGTGCAGGAAGTTCTGGCCACTATAATAAGGCAACAAAAAAGAAAGAAATGACATCCAGATTAGAAAAGAAAAAGTAAACCTGTCTATTTGCAGACAACATTATTATCTGTGTTACACATCTGATGAAACCTATTTAAAATGTTACTAGAACTAATATATGAGTTTAGCAATGTTAAAAGATATAAGGTCAATATACAAAATCAATTGTTTAAATAGTCAGAAATTGAGAGTTTGTAAGTACCTCTTTAAAGTAGCATCAAAATATGAATTATTTAAAGATAATTCATATATGAAAAAAAGATATACAAGGCTTGTGAACTAAAAACTACAAAATATGGTTGAAAGAAATGTTAAAAGAGCTAAATGAGGAGATATACATTGTTTATGGCTTAGAGGATACACTATTGTAAGATGACATTCTTCTCAGATTAATTTATAGATTTAATACAATCTCAATATCCTTCCAGGTTTTGATGTGGAAATTGACAAGCTGATTCTAAAATTTATGTAGAAATGGAAAGGACTTAGAATAGCCAAAACAAACTTGACTATAAATACAGTAAAACCTTAGTTTGTGAGCATAGTTCATTCTGGAAACATGCTTGTAATCTAAAGTAGTTGTATATCAAAGCATATTCCTCCATAAGAAATAAAGGAAACTCAGATAATTCATTCCACAACCCCAGAATATTCATATAAAAATGATTATGATACTGTAATATGATACAAAAAAATAGAGAAAATACAAACATAAAGAAAAAATAAACAAATTAACCTGTACTTCATGGCTGGTGTGAGGGAGACAAGAGAGAGGAGGGTTATTGTGTAGGACTCACTATCTATTGGCTCAGTGGAATCCTTTTCTGCATGGGGGCCACTGTATACACTCACATGGATGTTGACTATAGTACAGTATTAATAAACTCTTGTCATACACTGTATTTAATGTGATTGGCAATAAGGCAAGAGAGGAAAGGGTCTATATCCACATGCAGCCTGACCTAGAATGAAGCGAAGCATTCCTAAGCTTACTCTTGTATGGAAAAGCAAAGCACTGCCCATAGGTGCTTTAGATTGACAAAAAGTACACTAGTGCCAGTGTGGGCACCTTCTAACGTTCTGAAAAATCACTGATTTCTGCCAAACACTGCAGCCTGAGACCGAGCATCTGAGCACAGGAGACAATCACCTACAATCCTGCTGAGAGAGAGAGAGAGAGAGAGAGAGAGAGAGGAGAGAAAGAGAGGAGAGAGAGGGAACCATTGGCTCAGTTGTGATCATGTGATGTTCAGCATCATGTACTACTTGTATTGCAAGACATTGCTCATTTATCAAGTTAAAATTTAATAGAAATGTTTGCTCATCTTGTGGATCACTTGTAGAACAAGTAACTCGCAATCCAAGGTTTTACTGTATTACTGTAAAGCTGGAAATATCAGAGCAGTGTGATATTGTCATAAAGACAGACAAATGGATCAACAGAGCAGAATAGAGCTCTGAAAATATTAACTACCTACTCAAGGAGGTTTGAAGATAATTCAATGAAGAAAGTATAATCTTTTAAAGAAGTGCTGCTGAGACAATTTGATATCCATATGCAAAAGCAAAAAATTGAAGTAAACCCTCATACTATACACAAAAATTAATTCAAATTGGATCATTAGATTAAAGGCCATATAACTAAAATACCTGTAGAAGGAAATATAGAAGAAAATTCCTCCGAGTTTGTGTTAAAGACTGCTTATGTACACTACTAAAATACGCAAAGTGCAATCTGTTAAAGACAAATTTTATTAAGTTAACCTTGTCAAAATTAAAAAAATTTCCACTTTGAAAGGCACTTAGAATTAAAAGGAAAACCACAAGCTGGGAGAAATTGAGTGTAGAGTATATTAAAAAAAAACACTTTAGATCTCAAAGAAAATAAATAATAAATGGAGCATAATACATAAATAGAGCTAAGATTTAGCTACTTCACGAAAATGAATATACAAATGACAAATAATCAAATGAAATAATTACCAGCATCATTAATCATTATGCAAATCCATATTTAAACCACAATGAGTTAAGACTAAACACTTACTGGAATGCCATTAATTTAGTGCCATACCACTCTTAGCGAGGATGTGGATCAACTAGAAGTTTCATGAAGATATTTCCTTGAATATCCACACATCAGAAAGGGCCTCCTTGACTTCCCTATATCAAAAATTTTTTCATATATGAAACCCTTGGCCTAAAGTTTAGTGAATGACATTCAGATATCCTCACAAAATCCACTGCAATCTTCCAGATGACCTTTACCTAATGATTCTCTCTGTGCTGTCTCAGTCTTGAACAAGGGGGAAAGAAGTGTTTGATGCTATATTCTGCAGACTTTTGCAGATAAATTAAAATGTAGTTCTCATTTCCAGGGCAGTACTGAGAAAAGGTTCTAGTCTATTATTTCTGTTAAATTATGCATATAAATTTAAATACATGCTATTTTATCATGATAAGTGCCTTTTATGTAAGCAGGATTCATGACTGATGTGCACAACTGTTTATCACTGACAACCTTAAAGGATAAAGCACCAAGATGGCCCGTACTTTTTCAGGTAACATTTTTCAACTTTACCAATTTCAGATGAGTCAGTGTAGTTATCCTTCACATAAGTCTATGAGCCATAGCTGAACATATCACTGTTTCTATGTCTAATGACTTTTTATCCTCCTGAGTAACTGCTTACAAGCTCCTCTTGCCCAACTTATTGATTTAAGTCAATGAAACACAAGTTATAGGAATTCAATGGAAACCCAGGGATGAATCAATTTCAAGGATGGGGCTCAGATATTGGTCCTGGATCCAATCAGTACCTTGTATCCCTATTTTGAAGAGAAAAACAGTGATATGCTTCTGGTTTTATTTTGTTTTGTTTTGTTTTTGGTTGCTTTGTGGGGGATAGGGTGGTAGGTGACTTCTAGACTCTCTGCTTGAAATTCCCCTGAGAGGCCCCAGAACAGTTTTAGTAACTCTTGGAGCATACTTTCAAAACACAGTTCTAATACAATATTCATTTTATAAACTAAGAAAAGTTAAGTGACTTATAAATATTCACATAGCTGGCAGTAATTTTTCTAATAAGTTGTCTTCTACAACCAATCTCCTCTTAACATTCAGTGGGATGGACGTACTTTCCATGTAGGCCTTTCAGATTCAGCTCACTTCTCATTGATTCTAAGTGACTTATGCCACCAAAATAGGATACACCTACCTCTGTAAAGAAGAGGCATCAGACTGCCCAACCTTTCAAGCAACTCAGGCCTTAGGGCAATCTGATGTTTTCTAGGTGATGGTAATCCTGCACCCTGAATCTTTGTTCAGATGGCATCCCTTAGTTTCATCTTATACTACACAAAGTTTACCCCCAACTGTTGCCTCTCTAAGATTCATTCAAGGACTTCTGTCTTTGTATACCGGAAATATTCAAATATTAAATAAGAATGGCAAATATGTCTAGACTGACAGGCCAACTACAACCTATTGGAAATTAGCTCACAGGGCTGTTTGTTGTTGTTGTTGTTGTTTTTCTTTTTTCTTTTTTTTCTTTGTTTTAGTGTTTATTTATTTTAAGAGAGAGAAAGTAAGCAGGGCAGGGGTAGAGAGGGATAGACAGAATCCCAACAGGCTCCATGCTGTCAGTGCAGAGCCCCGTGTAGGGCTCAAACTCACAAAATGAGATCATGACATGAGCTGATATCAAGAGTCAGAGGCTTAACTGACTGACCACCCAGGCACCCCTGTTTTTCTTTTTATTTTTTTTTATAGAAGTATGAATCAGTATCCAAACTCACCAGAAAAAAGTTTCATGTCTGATTAGCAAAGTGTGCTATGACCTCTCGACAGTTATATTTTGGCACTCATGCCATCTATATGCCTCAGTTTTCCAGGTTTATATAAGAACCCCTAGAAGGCAGAGCATTAGTACCATATAACTACCTTTCCTGATTCAGTAACTGGCTCCCTGAACTTTCACAATGACTACTGGCTCCATACTAGTTATTCTTCTAGGTTTTGTCTTTCTCACTCCTTACCCCACTCCACTCTCCCTCTGTCTTCAGTTTTAGGCCAACTGCTGCTGATTTTTTCTCTGAGTTTCGGTACATTTAGCCTCTTAACCTATTGAAGATAAAAATGTCATGCCTCAGGAACATGGTATTCAACTATTTTGTGTTTGAATGACATGTAAACATTATCCAAGATACATATTCCCAAAGAATCTGACACATTAGATTTATAATATAACCTGAGGTTTTATATGTTTTGAAGTTGCCTCAGTAAATTAGTGACATGAAAAAAATAAGAAGCACTACTACAAGCCATATTTCTATTTAGATTTCCTCAAATTCACGTATTTGAAAGCTTCTGGCTCTCACTGGGACTGGAAAGTTTGAGGCTAGGACAAAGAATATGGATGTTGATGTGTATCAGCCTTCCTAAAAACAATATTACAAATGTAGTCAAATTGCATTTATGCAAACTAACTATAAAAAAGTAGAGGAACTCTGTGTTATCATAAACTTGTTCGGATGACAAATAAAATTTGTTCTAGGTAAATTTCAAATGAAGGGTGCTCTAGATCTAATTGTCTACAATAATTTTGAAGTTTTTGTATAAATATTTATGTAAATATAAATAACTGTCATGATATATGCAGAATAATTTGAAAAGACTGTTAAGATACATTAGGGCAGTAGACCTTCAACAAATATATTTTTAATGAACTAAATAATAGATTTTGACTTTGCAATCATCAGACTAAACTTTGATGAATAAACAAGAATATTTGCAATTGAAAACAGTTCTGGGAAAACAGTCATAGTAGGATAGTACTACTAAGAGTACTAACACTAGTACCAGTAATATATGAAACTACATAGAGAAACAATATAGAGTGTGCTTGAAAATATTAACCCAGAATGACCATAATCTTGCTATTTGCAACTACATGGATGGAACCAAAGGGTATTATGCTAAACAAACTTAGTCAATCAGAGAAAGACAAATATCATATGACTTCACTCATATAAGATCTTTAAGATACAAAACAGAGGAACATAAGGGATGGGAAGCAAAAATAATATAAAAACATGGAGGTTGACAAAACATAAGAGACTCTAAAATATGGAGAACTAACAGAGGGTTACTGGAGGGGTTGTGGGAGGGGCAATGGGATAAATGGGTAAGGGTCATTAAGGAATCTACTCCTGAAATCATTGTTGTACTATATGGGAACTAATTTGGATGTGACCTAAAAAAATGAAATTAAAAAAATGTTTTAAATGATAAGAGAATGGAAAAATTATAAGCAAAAAAAAAAAGTAAACAAAAAAAACAAAGATCAAATTTTAACAACATTATTAATGCAAGGCACCTAGATGGCTCATTTGGTTAAGCTTCTGACTGTTGATTTGAGCTCAGTTCATAATCTCACAGTTCATGAGATTGAGCCTCATATCAGGCTCTGCACTGACAGTGCAGAACCTGCCTGGGATTATCTCCCTCTCTCTCTCTCTCTGCCCCTCCCCTGCTCTTTCTCTCTATCTTTCTCAAAATGAATACATAAAGTTTTTAAAAAAGAATCATTATTAATGGTGGTAGTATTAGAATTGTTATTCGGATCCTATTGTGTGTGAAAATGATATAAAGTAACATATAATTATTGGACATTCTAATTGTGTCATCCTCATTTCTCTTGAGAATCCAGATTCTTTCTTTTTTCTCAATTTATTTTTATTATTACTGAAGTATAGTTGACATACAATGTTATATCAGTTTTAGGTGTACAACATAGTGATTCAACAATTTTATACATTCATTATACAGGGCTCACCACCATAAGTGTAGTCCCATCTGTCACCATACACCATTATTACTATGCTATTGTATTATATGCTATATTGTATTATATGCTATATGAATATTAGCATATTCCCTATGCTGTACTTTTCATCTTCATGGCTTATTTAATTTATAACTAGAAGTTTTACCTCTTATTTCTCTTCACCTACTTTGCCCAGCCTTCCAACCCTCTCCCCTCTGGTAACCACTAGTTAGTTCTCTGTATTTATAAGTCTGTATCAGTTCCTTTTTTTTTATTTGTTTGTTCATTTGTTATGTTTCTTAGATTCCACAATAAGTGAAATCATATGGTAACTGCTTTTCTCAGTCTGACTTATTTCAGTTGACATAATACCCTCTAGGTCCCTCTATTTGTTTCAAATGGCAAAATCTCATTATTTTTTTAAGGCTGAGTGATATTTCATCATATATATATATATATATATATATATACACATATATATACATATATATATACACATATATATACATATACATATATATATACACATATATATACATATATATACATATACATATATATATACATATATATATATATATATATATATATATATATACACACCACTTTTTAAAAATCCCTTCCTTATTGATGGACACAGGTTGCTTCCATATCTTGAGAATCCAGGTTCTTTATGTGAAACAAAGAACATGTAAATTAGAAGTTAAGCTAAAAATCTTACGGTCTTGAACCTGAAATAAAAATATCAATCTCAACTCAAAATATGCATATATATCCTGACCTGGTTCACTCAAAAGACCTAAAAACAACAACCAACCCAGTAGCCATGAACATGCCTAAGTTCTTGAAAATAGATAGAAGATAGGAAGGCAGAAAGGAAGGAAAGAAGGAAAAAAAGAGAGGGAGGGACGGAAAGAGGGATGGAGGAAGAAAGGAAAGTTTTTTTTGGAGAAATTTGATTTCCAAAATACTTTTGATCCAATAACAACAATCATTGCAATGTACTGGAACTCTTTAAATGTGTTTAAAATGAATTCCTAATGATACATATATTTTTAATTTTACCTTATGAAAAACACAGGGAAGTGAGTATAAAAAAAAAATCAAACATTTATTCTTACTTTTCTACATGCTTTCCTACATATTTTTCCACACTGTTCCACCAGGTAACCAAATAGCAAAGGAAGGAGGTGAGAGAAACATTTAAAATGATTAAAATGTTGCCATTTTGCAACAGCAGTTAATTACTGGATGCAGCCTTTGTCAACATTTTCTAACATTACCAAAAAAGACAGACATCCTGTTCTTTCTAGTCTTGCAATGCACTACCTACAATTTTGTCAAAGAAATACCTCCTAAATGCAATTCTGTCTCTGGCCTCTTGTGTTTGCTCACAATTATGCCTAACAAATATTTTTACCACATAATACACCAAAGTGAAAGAAGTAAGTTGAAAGCTACAAAACAGATTTCCAGTCTTACTCTGTTTGCTTTGGCACCTGTGAAATGAAACGTTTGAACTACATGTTCTCTACGTTTGTATGTGTGTGCACGTGCATGTACGTGTGTGTGTGTTCCATTTCTAAAACATTCCAGAATTTTACTATCTTGTCAGTTTTATTTGAATAGTAGATGAATAATATAAAATGTCTATGTAGATCCATTTTTATCACACTTTGCACTATCAAAATCATTTCTTACATATCACTCCATTTATTCTTCAAATCAGTGTTTACAGGCAGGTCAGAGCCATCATGGGCTACAAGGCACACTGGACTTGAGCAGACTGGAGAGTAAACTGGTAAGGCTTGAAAATACATCTCTTATTACCCATTTAGCAAAATGAAAACAAAACACTTTTTTTTTTCCTATTTTCCACTTAAACTGGAGGAAATAAAACCACTTGCCCCCTCTTTAAAAAAGAGATTCTGATATCCACGTTTCCAATAAACAAATTATACTTGAGTAAGAGCAAAGTATTTTTATTTTATTTAGTTTTCTTTTCTTTCTTTCTTTCTTTCTTTCTTTCTTTCTTTCTTTCTTTCTTTTAAGGAAGGCAGCTTTAGGTGCCTTCTAGTGGATTTAAAAATCAGAATGGGTGAGAAATAAGAGACAGGAGACTTGGCAGCAAAAGAATTCTGAGAAGAAACAGGGATACAAAATACCAATTGGGTCCTGGGTTTTGGATATCTGGGCCCCATCCCTGAAAGTGGCCTCATAGCTCATCTTTGGCCTGAGGAGGTCAGAGCCAAGACACTAGTGCAAGGATCCCTGTGAAGAGTGCTATCATAATGCCCAGAGGCTGTGCTGGATCAGAGAAAAATCCCCCATTCCTGGCCCAAACTCTTCTGGCTCAAGCAATCTGCAGTTCAGTGGGTGGGAATTTCATTGTACTTATGCTTTCAGGTCCCACTTTCTAGAGACACAGTCTTTGAGTGGAAATACTGCAGTCCTGGAGCCTAACTATTTGGCTGTTCAGTGAGGAAGCTGTCCTGCTGCTTGCTGCACACCCAGATACTTGTAAACCTTCAGAAACGACTCAAGGGGGTGAGTGTTGGAAAGCGTATTTATTTCTAGGGCAGCAATGGACCACTAGGAAACCCCTAAGCTGACTGTAGAGGATAGTATTTCTCCCTGTAGAACTGAGAATAGGCAGTGCTGGGTTAGGGAGAGGTGAGATAATGCTATGAGGTTGTGTCCTTAAGGGGAATGCCAAATTTGCAACTATTGCATCTCAAGAGCTTGAATAAGTTCCAGGAGGCTATAGCAAACAGAAGATCCAGTACTGTAGTTAGCCTTAAGGCAACTTGGAGCTTCAAGTATAAGAATATATACAATTAGGTGGGTAGTAGTAGGGGCACCTGGGTGGCTCAGTCGGTTGAGTGTCTGACTCCAGCTCAGGTCATGACCTCATGGTTCATGGGTTTGAGCCCCGTGTCAGGCTATGTGTTGACTGCTTGCTCAGAGCCTGGAGGCTGCTTCAGATTCTGTGTCTCCTTCTCTCTCTGCCCCTCCCCTGGTCGTGCTCTGTCTTACTCTGTCTCTCAAAAATAAATAAATGTAACAAAAACAAAAAACAATTAGGTGGGTAGCATTATCTCTTTGTAGAGTTATAAAGAAACTTTTGTCATTTTTTAGAAAGGACCCAAGATGGTGGCTGAGTTGTAGGATTCAGGCAGCACTGGGTTCATGATAGTTGCATGGGGTCCTGCACTGAGAAGGGCTCAGCACTCAGTGTAATGCTCTTCTGTGGTAATCTTTAATTTCTTAATAATTTTTGAATGAGTCCCATGTTTTCATTTTTCACTGAACCTTACAAATTATATAGTGCCTAATTCTTGGAGATATCTTAGTAGTAGATGCTAGTCTGATTATCAGGGTCCTGTATCATGGGGCTGGAGATTTGAGAAGTAATCTTATCCCAGTACAGAACTAGAATGCAACATAGGACAGAAGAGAAAGTTGACTTTACAAACCTGGCTCATGATATTGAAGTTAAGGAGTAAAATATATTTAGTGGATTGAGGACACAAGTTGACTTTACAAACCTGGCTCATGTGATTGAAGTTAAGGAGTAAAATATATTTAGTGGATTGAGGACATGAAGAGATCCACTCAGGACTCCCTTGGTAAAGGACTGAGGTCTGCAAAGATGAATTCTGGGCTGTATCTGCTGGTGAGAATGGGGCTGCTCATAAATGTCCTCTCCTGGTTAGATTGGGACAAAGATTAGATGTGGGTCACACTGCAGATTATGATTATAAACTTTTCCAAAACGTGGGCTGTCCCATTCTTCTACGACAATCCCAAGTGTAAACTTGTCCAAAATTTCATCTGTATCTTATTCTTCTACAAATCCCATTTGAAATAATGCCTAGCACAGAGAAGACAAGCAGGGAATGGAATAAAACAGAGCTGTAGACTAAAGCCTTCAGTGGTTGCAGTTCTATAGTTTTATGTTAGCAGGAACTTGCTAGATAGGCAGGACAAGTCTTATTTGTCCCCATTATGGAAATGGAAAATTCGTCTTTGATTAAGGAGCTCAGCCAAAGTTACTTCAATGATATTAGCTGTTACCAGAATTCAGTTCTCCAGATTCTAGACCAATTCTGTCATGCTGTTTCCTAAATTAATGACATTTAACTGAACTGAAAATGTATCGCACAAGATTAATTTATTTGGTGATGAAGACCTGAACATCATTGCTGGGATCTTTGTGAGGAAGCTCAGTGAAAGTGAGATTCATGTATCAAAACCAGGAAAGGCTGTGGAGTCTTCATTTCTGATGATTCTAGTCTTCTAAGACATGATAAAGAGGGAAATGAGCTATACAATGTTGTCTTCACTTCATTGTCTTTCATTATTGAGCAATTCAAACCCATGAACTTTTCTAGGTTAGAATATTTCTAGGACATGAGAACTAGTTGTGATGAATATTAAAAAAAAAAGTCTAGGCTTCATCATTTTGTCATACTGATCAATTAAAAAATAGGCTCTCAGTAATTTCTTTTTCATTATTGCACATTACCAATCTTTGCAAAATATAGCCTCTCTTCTTATGGATTTAGATTCTGTCTGGTGAATAGAACAACTGAATAATTATCCAGTTAGTTGAATAAGTATAGACTATTGATCTACTTAATATTGCCTGAAATATATCTGTTAGATTAAAACTGATTGAGAGCCCAGAGACTATTTGGCTATGTGAAAAAAACATGATAAAATTTATATCTTTAAAACTTATATCCCTACCAAAGACAGTGTGATTCTTCCCTGCAGAGTTTTGTTCTCATACAGGGATAGGACTAGACTTATTCTGAGTGAGGCTTCTTTCCAGATTGGAGCTTGCAGTGTTGGCTGCATGTTCAAGTCGCCTGAGAAGATTTGACACACAGCGGTGCTCCACAGTTGACCAATTAAAGCACAATATTTTGAAGATAGGCCCAGAAATCAATATATTTTTTTTAAAACTCCATGGATGATTCTAATACACAAGCAAGATAACCATTGCCCTAAAGTCTCTTTGACATCAGAAAATTTAGAATATGGCATACTCTCCTCTAAATGAGCGTCTCCTATCTGAGCATGTATACTTCCATGCCATTGCTATTTGTGAAAATCCATTCAGCTTGAAGTTGGCTCATCTGTGGACAGTTCTTAGATGTGTCTAGTGTGTCCCTAGTGTAATGGTCCAGGTCAGGCAAGGTAGTGACAAGAAAACTCTGTCCCCCTGCCACCTCACTCTCTCCCTCTCCAGCTATTTTCAACCCACTTTTTCTGTAATTCTTTCTCTACCAGAACTGAAGAAGCTTTATATCCTCCAGAATATAGACCAGGATTCCATCCTCTCCCCTTGTAAGACTTGTTATTTCCGCTTTTACTAGCAAATTTGACTTCATTTCTCCCTTTGGACTTTGCTGTGGTTCCATTCAGCGTACCCCAACATCTCTGGAGATGCTTTGTTTCCTTCATGTTTGCCAGCAGAGAAACTTAATTCCAGTCTCTAGCCACATAACTGGCATTCACCTGACTCCCTTGGGGGAAATTATATAAATTTAATCCAGTCCAAAATCAAGGAACTCTTCAAAGGATCTGCAAAAAGTAACAGAAGAGGCAAACTGCTTTAATATATGACTCTTAGTAAAGCAAAATTTAAAATCTCCTCTGACTTCTTACTTGAATAACAAAAACAGCTAAGTCATCAGCACAAATTATGATAAATTTAAGCTTTGAAGATTCTTACTCTATAGCTTAGAAAGGCCAAGAAAGGCAGGCAAACTAAGAAACCCCTGCAGCAATCTTCTCATTCTACCTTAAGTCAAAAATCCAAGGTTCTTAGCTAGAAGACATACCAGTTTAAATACCACAGAACTGTGTAAAACAGAAGGAGGTAGTATGTATGATGGACAGAAGAGACTTATGTTGATTCTCTAAAATTGCAGTGGCCTATAATTCAGCATAGAAATTCCAAGGTAAAGTAGTCCCCTGAGGTATTTGTGAAACTGTTGTCAAGCTTAATGATGTCTAATCAAGGTAGGATGTAGAAGGTAGTATTTAGGACTTAGTGGGCAGAAATACTGAGTCCTCCATGGTGAATCTATAGTGAGTAGTGCCCCAAGATATGCCTGGGAATATAGGTCACTGGTGTCAAAACCTTTCCCCGGGTGAAATAGAGAATGCAAGGTGGCAGGTCCTCAGCTAAGTGGAATATAATTCATAATATGGTTACCCTGTTTCTCCCAGAACAGGAATCCAAGGAAGAATGAGGGCAACAGGCCCAGTATAATTAATTCCAGATCAAATCAGGTAACTAAGTTTCCTAATGTTTTTAGTAGCTCAACATGATCTTGGTCTGCTAGTGGTACAACTTGTAACATAGATGCCTCAATGATACCTATTTCAAGATTGAAGTTTCAGCTATTCATCATGAAGTTTTGGCTTCTCTTTTTCTCTCTACATTTATACACACTGTGGTTGCCGTTGTGTGAATATGAGCAGATTTCTTTGGAGAAGCATAGAAAGGGGAGGATGTTAACATTTATCTAGTGATACAATGCATCAGATACTTCTAGGTATTTTATTGATATCATACCGTTTAATCCAAGGAGATAACCCCTGTGCAGAGTTGCCATTTCCATATTTACACATGAAAATACTGAGGCTGAGGGATTAAACATTTTTTTTTCCCAAAAATCAAATGAGTTTTAGATACTATGGTCAAAATTTAATGACAGAAATTAACTATGGGAAAATGTCTTGAATTATGAAAAAAACAAGCATGTACTTTAAAGACCTTGGTCAAGGGATGGTATTCTTATATATTCTTCCAAAATGTGACATTAATTTGATATCTTAACATTTGGGTCTTTTTCCCAAGAGTGACAATGAAAGCTATGATAAATACAGTTAGGAAGATCTGATATATTACCTAAGGAAACAATGCATACATCACACATACATACATTAACACTAACCAACACTGCTTAAAATGGGGTGGAAATGCAGACTAGTGAGGCACAAAATACCTTGTGTGGAACAACTATGCCCTCAAAATTCCAGTGAATGGAGGAGCCAAGGGTACTGCCCCAGTACTGAGTCTAACCCCTACTGCACTGATGATGAATTCAACTTAATTATATAGTGAGCACCATGTTTCTTGGCAGTGCATCAAGCACACATAATAAAAAAGTGAAAGAAACTTGGTAAAAAGTATATGTGTCATTAGATATTTGCTAACACCTGTGGAGATTCAAAGAAGAGATTGTATTTCTTCTTGGAAGAGGTAGAAAGATCGAGAAAATTAAGGTTTTATTGATGAGCTACTTAGCAAATAGTAAATTTTTTTTAAGTGGGCTTCACATCCAGCATGGAGCCCAACATGGAACACTCATGACCCTGAGGCCAAGACTCTGGGATCAAGACCTGAGCTAAGATCAAGAGTTGAATGCTTAACCTACTGAGGCACCCCACAAATAGTAGACTTTTGAATGAAGGAATGAATAAATGAATTTCATTTTGTAAGTGATGTAGGGATGGAAAGAAGAACATATTAAAGAGGAATTTATATTTATAACATCACAGAAATAGAAAATCACAATCTGTGTTAAAGAAAAACTAAGTTGTCTGCTAAGGTTGAAACTCTGAGTCTATGTGCAAGAACGGTATGTTTCTCAGTCCACTTGAGTTGCTATAACAAAACTAAAAAATTGAGGGGTGCCTGGGTGGCTCAGTCGGTTGAGCATCCGACTTTGGATCAGGTCATGATCTCGTGGTCTGTGAGTTTGAGCCCTGAGTTGGGCTCTGTGCTGACAGCTCAGAGCCTGGAACCTGCTTCGGATTCTGTGTCTCCGTCTCTCTCTGCCCCTTCCCCGCTCATGCTCTGTCTCTCTCTGTCAAAAATAAATAAACATTAAAAAAATTTAAAAAAAAACTAAAAAACTGGGTTGTGTTAAAAGAGAAAGAGACAGACAGACAGACAGACAAAAGGCCAAAAATGGAGTTACTTGTTCTAAGCCCCAGGCCAGCAAACCAAGACTTAATAAATAACCTAACTGCAGTTTCAACCTCTCCCAGGGATATAATCTTAAAACGTAAATCTAGAATTTCCTGATCAGCATTAGTGAAGCCATCTGTATGATAGTCCCCTTCCATGGCCCAAAGAAAATGAAGTGACCCTCTTTTCTTTTCCCTGTTCCTTCTACCTCTAAAAGTATCCCATTTTGTTCATCTCTCCAGAGCTTCTTTCTGTGTGCTCTGTAAGATGCTGCCCAATTCATGAAACATTCAATAAAGCCAATAAGATCTTTAAATTTCACTAGGTTGAATTTTGTTTTTCAGCACTTGTAAACAACAGAAATCTATATCTCACAGTTCTTGAGGCTAGAAGTCTGAGATAGGGTGCCAGCATGGTTGGATGAGGGACTTCTTCCAGGTTGCAGACTTTTCATTGTATCTGCGCATGATGGAAGGGACCAACAAGTTCCCTGGCGGGTTTCTACAGGGCTTTACCTTCCAAAAGCCTCAGCTCCTAATACTATCACGTGAGGGTTAAGGTTTTAACATTTGAATTTAGTGAGGGGCGGGCGCAAACATTCAGAACATTGCAGTATGGGTCACAGCTAAAAATATAAGTTGCTATCTGTTGATGATGCCAGGCATGCTCCTGTCTCAAGATATTTCCCCTCACTATTCTCTCTGCCTGCAATACTTTATACTCCCTTGTTTCACTTGTTTTTCCCACTCAGATGGACTGCTATGCATCATTATTGTATCATTATTCCTTTTTTTGACAATCCTTCCTAAAATAAGGCTTCATATCATTTATAATCAGTCCTGCTTTGTTTTTGATTAAAACCTGAATTATCAAGCTATCATCATTTATTTGTTTTTGTCCCTCCCATCACTGGAATGTAAGCTTCTTGAAGATAAGTGCTATGTCTGTTTGCTTTATTACTATATATCTTCAAGATCAATGCCAGACATAGTGTAACTTAACAAATATTTACTGAATGCATTACAATATCTTTATGATTTTGAAGTAGGAAAGAATTTCTTAAGATAGAAGAAGCTCACTATGAAGTAGAAGATTGATACATTTGATTATATTAAAATTTAAAATTTTGTGCTATAAAAACAGCTTAAATAAAATAAAAAGAAGCAATGATCTTGAGAAGATTTTTTTAACCATATAAGTAAGGAGTTATATAAAGAGGTCCCACAAAATAAAAATGAGAAGACAAATAGATAATAAGGGAAAAATTGAAGGAAATTATTAATAGACCATTCACAAGAGGAAACAAGAACATTCATAAACACATTAGATGTTTAACCTCACTGGTCATCAAGGAATACAAATTAAAATGGTTTTACACTTAATAGATTGGAAAAACATAAATATATATGCTTTGGAGACAGAAAAATATGGAGAGAGAATTGGTGCAACTAGCTGGGTATTCTTGGGAGACTCTTGAATAATGACACAAGATGATGAGTATAAGAATATATACGGCAGCATCTGTCATTATTATAACATGTTAGAACACTTTAAATGTCCAAAAATAGGAGAATAGATGTAAAAATGAAAATATATTCATGTTCATGTGATATAATAAAAAAAACAAACAAACCAAAAAACTAGTAGCTGAATGATATCTTTAATAGGTCAAGATTTCTGTATTTAAAAATCTAAGGAATACTAGTAAATATTTTTATTTATATATTAATATGTAGTAATATTATAAAAACACTCAAGCAAAGAATAAATACAAAATCTTACCATTGTTATCTTGGGAGGAAGGTTTAAATAAAATCATAAAGAAATATATATTGAGTGTAGTTCTTTAGAAAAAAATTTGAAGAAATAGGAACTATGGGTACATTGATGTACTTACTATATCTTTCAGTAGGTTTGTACTATTTCATTAAAATTGTATGTGTGTGTAGTATAAATGTTGGTTACGTATACAAACTTTAGATATAATCAAAATACGATTAACAAAATAGGTCACTTCCAATCTTCTAAACCCACTTAATTTCCTGCAACTGTCTGATAATCTGAAATCATGTATGTGACTGATAACCTTTAAATTCTCTCTCTGTCCACACATATCTCTATGGCTCTAACCATATCTCTGTATTTGTGCATTGACAGTACTAAAGCCTTATACTCTAGGTGATAATGCCTTCCTTTTTTTGGTGGACTTTACAGAGAGGTAATAGTGTGGTTTGTAAAGTGATGATAAAACATACTTGCCTCAAAGTAATCTCCCTGATACTTGAAATACCACAAGTACTGCTTTATTCCTTTAAGGTAAGTATCATCCCCTTCATTCTTTTTCATTGAAATGCAAATCTCTCTGGTTCAGATTTGCATTTTAATTAAGCCCCTAATGCTTCAGCATTAATGAGTTTATCTAAGACTTTCTTCTTGACAGAAAGGTACAAGCCTAACTGAAAGGCCTTTTGATCATTTTGGGAAAATGTGAGACATACATGTGTTACTAAAAATAGTGACAAAACACACAGATTAGGGACAAAGCTACATAAAGGTTTTACTCTAGAGGTTTCACAATCCTACAGAATGCTGATGGGATCCATTACTTACCCTCTCTTTCCTATATTTTAGTCTCACACTTATTCTTGTCCAGAAGGACCTACCCAACTCACTGGCTTGATCAATTTAGCAACAGAATGTTGCTTTTTACTTTTGATAACCTTTATGTTGTGCCCACTAGATTTATTCCTGGGTTATAAGGATGGTTCTATATTCACAAACCAGTCAGTGTTACACATCACATCAATAAGAGAAACATTAAGAAACATATGATAATTTCAATAGACACAGAAAAAGCATTTGACAAAATACAACATCCATTCATGATAAAAACTCTCAACAAAATGGGTTTAGAGGGAACATATCTCATCATAATAAAGGCCTTACATGAAAAACTCACAGCTAACATTATCCTAAATAATGAAAACCTGAGAGCCTTTCCTCTAAGGTCAGGAACAAGACAAAGATGTCTTCTCACCATTTTTATTCAATATACTACTGGAAGTCCTAGCCTCAGCAAACAGGCAACAAAAAGAAATAAAAGGGACCTAAATCAGCAAGGAAGAAGAAAAACTTTCACTATTTGCAGATGACATGATACTATATATATTACACCTGACGGACTCCACCAAAAAAACTGCTAGAACTGATAAGCAAATTCAGTAAAGGCACAGGACACAAAATCAATGTACAGAAATCTGTTGCATTTCTATACACCAATAATGAAGCAACAGAAAGAGAAATTAAGAAAGTCATCTCATTTACAATTACACCAAACATAATAAGATACCTAGGAATAAACCTAACCAAAGAGGTGAAAAACCTGTACTCTGAAAACTATAAAACACTGATAAAAAAATTGAAGATGACATAAAAGACATTCTATGCTCATGAATTAGAAGAACAAATATTGTTAAAATGTTTATACTACTCAAAGCAATCTACAAATTTAATACAATCCCAATCAAAATACCAACAACATTTTTCACAGAACTAGAACAAACAATCCTAAAATTTGTAGGTAACCACAAAAGACCCTGAATAGCCAAAGAAATTTTAGAAAAGAAAGGCCCAGCTGTATGCATCACAATTCCAGACTTCAAATTATATTACAAAGCTGTAGTGATCAAAACAGCATAGTACTGGCCCAAAAATAGACACATAGATCAATGGAATAGAATAAAAAAAACCCATAACTATATGGTCAATTAATTTTCAACAAAACAGTAAGGAACATCCTTCCTTTCTTACACCATACAAAAAATAAATTCAAAATGGATTAAACACATAAAAGTGAGACTTGAAACCATAAAAATCCTGGAAGAGAACACAGGCAGTAACCTCTTTGACATGGGCTGTAGCAACATTTTTCTAGATATGTCTCCTGAGGCAAGGAAAACAAAAGCAAAAATAAACTCTTGGAACTACATCAAAATAAAATGCTTCTACACAGTGATGGAAACAATAAAACTAGAAAGCAACCTATGGAATGGGAGAAGATATTTGCAAATGACATATCTGGTAAAAGGTTAGTATCCAAAATATATAAAGAACTTATATAACTCAACACTCAAAAAACAAATAATTCATTTAAAAAATGGGCAGAAGATATGAACAGACATTTCTCCATGAAGACATCCAGATGACCAACAGACACATGAAAAGATGCTCAACATCACTTACCATCTGTGAAATGGGAATCAAAACTACAATGAGATATCACCTCATAACCTGTGGGAATAGCTAAAGTCAACAACACAAGAAACAACAGGTATTAGAGAGGATATGAAGAAAAAGGAACACTCATGTACTGTTGGGAATGCAAGCTGGTGCTGTGACTATGTAAAATAGTTTGGAGTCTCCTCAAAAAGTTAAAAATAAAACTATTCTACAATCCAGGAATTATACTACTGGCTATTTACCCAAAGAATGTGAAAACACTAATTCAAAGGGATAATTGCATCCCTATGTTTATTGCAGTATTATCTACAAGAGCCAAATTGTGGAAGCAGCCCAAGTGTCCAGCAAAATATCAATGGATAAGAAGAGGTGTTATATATACACATTGGAATATTATTCAGCCACAAAAAGAATGAAATCTTGCCATACTCAATGACATGGATAGAGTAGGGTACTAAATGAAATAAATGAGTCAGAGAAAGACAAATGCCATATGATTTCACTCATATGTGGAATTTAAGAAACAAAACAAGTGAGCAAAGGGAAAAAAAAGAGAGAAACCAAGAAACAGACTCTTAATTATAGAGAATAAACTGATGGTTACCAGGAGGGAGGTGGGCGGGGGTGGGGGGGACAGGAAAAACAGATGATTGGGATTAAGAAGTGCACTTGTGATGAGCCTTGGGTGATGTATGGAAGTGTTGAATCACTATATTGTACACCTGAAACTAATATTACACTGTATATTAACTAACTGGAATTAAAATAAAAACTTTAAAAAAATGATGTCCCCACTAGTCAATTTAGTAGTTTCCCACAAAATAATATTGTGATGGAATTCCAAAAAATGGGCCTCAGTAGAACCCTAGATGTTCCTCATATTTTAGCAAAATCTTCCAATCTCTTTGAGCCTCTAAATTCTTATCAATAAAATAAATACAATAATAATAATAATAACAACCATAATAATATATGAACATAATAGTATCTTAACATTTAGCTCACAGATTTCTATACAGGATCAAGATTGGAAAAGCCTATATAAGTATCTTGTAAAACATAGTGATTACTTTTATGTTAATATAGATGTTTGTCATTGCAGGTAATAATAAATTCATATCAAACTAGCTTAAACAAAAGGGGTAGATATTTGCTCATATTGATAGAAAGTTTAAGATTTAAAAGATTTTTCTGGTTTGGTTTGGTTTTAGAGGAGGAGGGGGAAGGCAGAAGGAGAGAGACAGAAACTCTTTAGCAGGCTCCACGTTCAGCAAGGAGCCCAGTGTGGGACTTGGTCTCTCGACCATGAGATCATTACCTGAGCCAAAATCAAGAGTCAGAGGCTCAACTGACTGAGCTACCTAGGTGCCCCTAAGATTTAAAAGTTTTAGGCTCAATTCTATCAAAGTTTTGCCTTTATTACCCTATTATTCTTTCACTATCTCCACCATCCTCTGAATGCCAGCTTCATCCTCAACCTGGTATCCTCAGGTCACAAAGTGACTGCCAGTAGCAAATTGACACATGTCCTTTCTCAAAAATTTCCAGGGAGTGTGGGGAGCAAATGTCAAATTCCATAATCATCATATGTGTTTCTGGATGTCATAGTGATTATCTCCTCTTGAAGCTTGCTGACCATCTCTGTGGCCAGAAGAGTGTCATACACTGATTGGCATAGACCTTCATTGTCCATACCATATGTGAGATGAAATTACCTAGACTGGCTTAGGTCTGCCAGAACCAGTCTCTGGGAATGAAGTCAATCCTCCCAAATTTCAATGAAGGTGGGTGAAATGGCTACATCATTTATAATTTTATATCAATTGACATATACAGATTGTTTTTTTTTTAACAATACTAACTATACAATTATTATCATCACTATTACTACCACTTACACTATACTACTATTATTATTTCTACCACAACTACATTATCTTTCTAGGAAATGAAAACCGATTATACATGTATAGCATTGTTACTACTTTTTCAACGGCGGTGAACACACAGTTGATCAAATTGCATTGCAAAATGAGGTTTCACTATCATTATATGTTAGAATATTAGTTTTTTAACTCAAAGTTTTTCCCCCTTTTTCTTAATTAATCCTTGGGACACTTTGTGATGCTATCTTTTCATGAAAGTCAAAGTGATTATTTTCAAACTAACTTTGCCTCTTCTCTTCATTGACTGATGGGCAATTTGTCTTACAAATTCACTGAAATTGCTTTGATAAACAGAATCAAATTGAACATAGTAGAGGAACAATAATTTATGGAACCTTAGGAATTATATCCATTTTTACTGAGCACCTTTCTTAATAAAATGAAAGAATCAATAAAGTATAATTTCTGGGGGGGGGTGGTTCAGACTTCTGGTTTTAGGGAGTTCAAAACTCTGTCATGAGCCTTTTCTACTATGACAATTCTTATTCTATAAATTTATGGACAGGGAACATGGCTGGTGAGCAATTTGGTACATTAGGTTGAAACTTTGAATATTGATATTAACAGATACCACTTAAAGATCCAAAATAAGATGCTAAAACCCATAAGCAATATATTTTGAAGCATCTAATCTTGACAACAACCCTATGAAGTAGGAAAGAATGAATTCAGAGACTCATTCCACATCGAGGCACTAAGTCTTCTAAACAGTATTTATTCTGTTCTGGTTTTCGGGTGTTCAGATGTCTACATGTCTACATGATGTCTACAGATAGTGACAACCTATTCTTGAATTGGAGAAGATGATATATACATCCTGATTTTTAAAAAACAACAACAATAACAAAAGAATCTAAAACTACTTAGTGTGTTGAGTATTTTCAAACAACAACAGGCTGGAAGACTTGTTACAAAATGTAAGTGGTTAATAAACCAGTGATGAAGATACTAGTAGCATTACAGAGTTAGATAAATGTATAAAATAAAAAGACTTAAATTTAAAAGATATTATGATGGAAGTGTTAATACAGTATGGAGACTGATTATATGTGAAAAAACAGAGGTAAAGGAAAAGAATCAGTAATGACTTCAAGGCAATGGGGCAGTGCGACAGCATCACCTACACACAAAGATAAATTGTACGGAAATACTTCTTTTTTTTAATAAAGTTTTATTTATTTATTTTGAGTGAGAGAGAGGGAGTGAGCATGGTTGGGGGGAAAGGCAGAGAAAGAGAGAATTCCAAACAGGCTTGCGCTGTCAGCACGTAGCCCAACATGGGGCTCAATCTCAGGAACTGTGAGATCATGACCTGAGCCAAGATCAAGAGTTGGACACTAACTGACTGAGCCACCCAGGCATCCCATGAAATGTTACTTTTAATAGAAAACCGAAGATACAGATTTTAACAGGGGCAATTTTAAGATGACAACAGATTTTAAGGTAAATCATTCTAACAAGTAGAAATACTAAAACAGGTTTTAAAATGATATATATTGGGGGTTCACTAATTTAAGAAAGTTGTAGTAGGCACCAATGTTTTTGTGACCATTCTTTTGTCATCACTTTTATGAGAATGGACCATTCACATGCATGATTTCACAGGATTTGTAAAATGTGACATTAATCTCACATTCTACTTAATTGGTTGAACTGTGGGCAACTAACAAAAGCTTGGCCAATCAATGTTTTCTCCAGAAATTTGGAGATGGGACTAAGCAGTTCCAGTACAGCATGGCTGATGTCCCTGAAAAAAAAAAAAAAATCAAAATAGCCAGTGATTTCTATTTTCCATGGGGAACATTGGTAAACAAAGAAAGCATGCCTGGAGTGAAAGCAAGATAAAACAGATGTCTTAAAAGAAACAGAAATGGGGGAACAGAGAAAGAGGATTCTGTGCCCTGAATCACTATTTCAGTCTATTTTTGAGGTCAAGATATAACTATGGTCTTTGAATTTTTGGAGACTTCATATATCTTTTTTAAAAAACATTTATTTATTATGGAGAGACAGAGAGAGACAGAGCATGAGCATGAGAGGTGCAGAGAGAGGGGAGACACAGAATTGGAAACAGGCTCCAGGCTCAGAGCTGTCACCACAGAGCCTGACGCGGGGCTCAAACTCACAGACTGCGAGATCATGACCTGAGCCGAAGTCCAGGGTTCAACTGACTGAGCCACCCAGACGCCCCAGAGACTTCTTATATCTTAATAATAAATGGTTAGACATCCTACACCCTAGTCATAAATGGTTCTCTTTATGTAAATAGATTTGTCAGACTTGGCAAATAAAAATTCAGAACTCCTTAGTTACTTGTGAAATTCAGATAAACAATGAATATATTTGTTTTAGTATAATTATGTCCCATGTAATATTTGGGGTATAATTATACTTTTAAAGAAAACACCTCTAATAGTTGTTTATCTTGTCAAAAAATGAACTGAGGCATATTAAACATTTTAAGAGTTTATTTGAGCAAAAGTCAATTCAAGTCAGGCAGCATCCAGTCTAGTACAGAGAAAGGAGCTCTGAGGAGCTGTACAAAATGAAAGCCTTTTATAGTCAGTAGGAAACAGGAACAAGGAAGTTATGCCAGGTCAAAAAAAAAAAAAAAAAAAGAGGGGTCAAGGGGATTGGTTATTACAAAATTTAGGAGATAGCATTGGTCTAATCAGGCAGATAGGTTACCTAACTAGTGCTGATCACGAGATTCCTGATTGACTGGTTTAAGATTCCATTTCTGGGAGAGCTGCAACTGTAATTAAGTCATGAATTGATGACTTGAGGCTTAGCCTAAGCAACTTCATTTTGGGTGTGTTGTATTGTTTCTTAACAATCTGAATTTCACTTTTAACTGGGTAGCCTGTATTTCATCTAGCAATTCTATATAGGAGCCACTTAGAGTTGGTTACTGTTTTTTCCTAACCAAAATACTCTTCAAATGGAATTGTCGCAGTCATGAGAAATGATGGTGTTTCTGAGGGAGGAAATAAGACAAGTCTGAGAACTGACTGTTAGGGAGAGAACCATAATCAATTGTGTGATCTCCTAATTTACTGACCTCCCCGAGTATTGGAATGTCTATCATTGGTCAAGTAATCATATTGTCAATTAAAAAAAAAAAGAAAGGAAAGAAAAACTGCTTATTTTTCATATAACTTATACATGAGCCATTCATCAACTTCAAAAACCTTGATAATAGAGACCATGTCCTTTGTGTGTGTTTCCCACAGCACCTAACTCAGGCCTGGCCACACAATGAACACTAAATAAATACTAGTAAGATTGAAGTTTTCATCATATAGATTACAGTCATAATTAGCTCTCTCTTTTTCTGTGCTGGCTTTTGCTTCCTATGCCCTAAACTACATTTGAGATTCTTTGAAAGTCGAGAAGCCTTAGAGGACCTCACAGTGTTATAATAGCATTAAAATGAAGAGGAAGAAAGAGGTCTGGGGAGGGGTGGGAAACAAAAGCCCAAAGAAAAAACCTGAAAGAAAGCCCAGCCTTTCCACTAAACGCTTCAAGCTCTTGCTTCAGCCTCTGCAGGCAGCAATTACATTCCGAAGGAAAATGTTTTACAATTGTAATTACACATAATAGGAGGAATGTATTTTTCCTTCATCCTACTCCCATGGCGAGTCAATTTAATTTTTAAATACAAGAGACATAATTGATTTTAGCCCTAGATTAGCACTGAAAATGATCTATATGTGTTCTCGCTAATGGAACAAGAGAATTGTCCTCCTTGGAGACTTTTACCCAAACCTGTTCATGCAACAATTACTAGAGTTTGACAGGTTAGTGTTCAATGGGAGGGGTGCGGGAGGGAAACACCCCACTGATTAACAACTGAGCAAAATAATTAATAGTATGCTCTTCCCAGTTAATTATGGATTAGGCACAAATATATTATCATCATAGAGGCCACAAAGTGATGAGACTGCCTGGAGGAGCCTTGCCTGTTCCCCAGAAAATGGGCTTCCTCTGAGTGTTCCAGGGCAAACTCATTTCTCAATGGGGCTCTCATAGAAGGGGGTAGGTGGATCAGAGGGGGGACTCACTTTCTCCAGTAATGACAGACCTATCTCTTTTCTGGCAATGGTTTTCCCATCTGCCCCTCTACCAGACTGTCACACAGCTGATGGGTAAATAGAATAGGAATAGCTCAAGGCAAAGCTATGAAATAGATCATTTATACTCTGCCATTTCACTATCAAAATCTGCCTTTAAGCACAACTTCAGAGTCCAATTCCTGCTCTCACCAAGTTGTCAACTAATCTCCCCTAAAGCAGGATTAGTAACTGGGATATTAGCTTCTAAGACTGTAATTCCCAGGTGTGTTTGCATTTTGATCAATGACTGCAGCGAGGCAGATTTGGCATGGATACATCCCAGGAAACAGTGTGGAGACCTAGGTTCCAGTGCAGATTCCTCCATTGACCAACCACGCAGTTTCCAAGCTATAAAATAGGATTATATCCACCTCATGAGATTGTTGTGAAAATTAAGCAAATTACATAATATGTTGTAAAAGTCACTAATATGGTGCTTAATACCTTTGAGTGTGTCTCATGTTCAGGAGGAAATCCTCGAGTCCCAAAGGAACAAAGCTACAGTGATAATGCTATGTGACCCTGGAAAAGTCACTTCATCTATTAGGGCTTCAGTTGTATAAACTTTAAAAGAAAAGTTGCTTATCTATATGATAGCTAAGACTCTTTCCCCTTATAAAGTTCCAAAATTTTATTTCTGCAAATGAATAGTGTTCTCCTTAATAGCAGAGGCTGTACAAATGCAAGGACCCAGCCCTTCAGTGATGAATGGAGACAGTCTTTCAAAGCATTTATTCAACTATGACTAACTCTTGAATATAGACTGTGTTGGGGTTCAGAGCATTGCAGTTGGAAGAAATAGTGTGAGTAATGTGCTGGCATTTTTTGTTTGTTTGTTTTATTTTGTTTTGTTTTTGGGGGTAAATTGAATGAGGAAAAGTGTAAAGTAACAGTAAACTCTCAACTTCAACTGACTAGATAACTAATTTATAAGTCTTGCCTTTGTTGCACTGTTTGACAGTGCAACCCCCCTGATGGATTGGGATATACAGTAAAATCTCACCACCAACTGACCTTTCCTCTCTGATATCTCATATCACCCTGCCATATGATTTTACATCACTCAAAGCATGTCATTTTATGGACATTCTGAGACATGGAAAGATACATGTGTTTCTGTGTGTGTGTGTGTCTATGTATGTGTGTGCTCATGTGTGCACTTTTCATATGTCCGTGTGTCTATGTTGGTATATTTCTGTGTGTGTGTGTGTGTGTGTGTGTGTGTGTGTGTCTATTGTGTCTGATTGTATTCCCAGATGGACTGCCTTGGGTAGATATAGGAATCACAAAGCTTGTCTTTAATACTAGTGGATGTGTAATATATGGGAAATTGTCTGTATTCCTAGGAAAGCACTAGAGCCTACAGTTCACTGACTAGCTAAATTGCTTATGAGTGGTTTGATGTACCAATAATGTTCAAACTCACACACCCAAGTACACTCACAAGAGTTTCAGATGGCAGTAAACTGGGCCCATGAAACTCGCTCTAAGACAAATGGGAAGCCATGTAAAAAAGATTATTCCTATCCCAATTCAAATGACCAGATTCCTTCAAAAGTCAACTGATTAGTCCAATATCCAACTGATTAGTCCAATATTCCTAATAAATACAGAAGATTATGAGGGATGGCAAATTCTAAGACTAGCTAATTATGTGTATTCTGATCAGACTGCTCATATGTAGGCAGAAACAGTGGTCATTTATTTGGCAGAGTATTAGAAGCAATTTTCTCCTTGAAGAACCTGAATTTCCTACCATTCTCACCTGAATGGATAGCTTGAAGGATATTAATGTGTCTTTAATGGCTTAGAATTGAAATTGGATGGAAATAGGAATTGTTTGTGAGCAAACCCACATTTTACCATTTTACTGTAAGGAAAATTGAGCTCCCAAATAAATCAACCAAATGCTCTCTTGCCAGGAGTGCAGCATGGCTCCTTATAACCCTGAACCCTTCAGTTTAGAACATCATTGACCTGTGAAAAACAAAAACAATGATACTGGAGTGTTTTAAATCTGTATTTGAAAGTGGGGGTCAGAGAATCCTTAGTATCTGGGGTAGAATTAAACATGGAGTACACTCTTTGTATCATTTAAGCACAAAATTAATTAAAATAGATTAGTTTTTTGAAATCATGATTGGCTGGCCAGGTCAAAGTTGTGTAAAAAGATAACTGTACTCTGGAGCAGAGAAAAGAGGATCAGTGAATGAATGTACAGCCTGTCATGGGCAAAATATCATACCTATTTTCTTTGAGTGTGTATTCCAAAAGTAAGTTTCAGGATCACTTATGGCTTGCATTTACAAGATAATCACTACCAGACTCAAAGAAATACATTTCTTTCTCTAAATATTTTGCATTCTAGTTTGTTGGCAATCTGCCTCCCTGATATATCCTATATTTCTACCTTTCTGTAGCACTCAGCTTCCTAGGTAAGAATATTTGAAAACCTGATAGTAGCTAAGACATCTTAGGAATCCAGTTGATGATAATTTCCTTTGTCTCCCTGCTCCTGATAGAGTATAAGCTTCTTAAGAAATAAGACTTACATCTTATTTTAATTCTCCACAGCTCTTAACATGATGTCGTCTAGATAATAGGCAATCAATAAATATTAGTTGAATCAATGAATACATGTCTACCCAGGGTTAAGAGTGCAAGAAGGCATTGAGTGGCCAAGCGATTAAGAGAAGCTTGCCTCTACAAGGGTGGAAACTGGATTATTGGCTTCATTAACACCTGAATGACTGGACTGATTGCTAGCCACCAAGATAAGAAATTTTCTCTGCCCCAGGTACTATGCTTAGCACTTTTCATAAATTATATATTCACAGGAAACTTGAAAAGTAACTTATTCATTTTATAGAGAAGAAAACTGGGGCACAGAATGATTAAGTAACTACACCAAGGTCACATGGTGAGCAAGTTTTGGAGTCAGGATTTCCATCCTGACCTTTTTCAATGACAATGCAGTTGCCTCTACCACATAACCTCTAGAAAATTTCTGGCAAATAAATCAGTTTCCCATTGTGTCTATATCACAATAAGAACAGAGATATATTCCAGTTGGATTTAATTTGAGGAGGCTTTAATAAATGAACAGTTTACAAAGGCACTTAGGTAATAGGAATAGGGAAATAAGAGATAATGCAATATCTTGAGGTTAGTTACTCCTCTCATAAAGTTGAGGGTTCAAAGGAAAGAAATAGTCACTGGGATTTGGGGACAGTGCACCCTCTTCCCTACACCTTCTCACTTCTCTTTCCTCCTCCACTGCTGGAGCAGTGACCAGCAATTGAGCATTGAACAATAGTGAGGAAACTAGGAGAATAAACTCTAATCTCCTGTTGGTGATTCCCATTGATCAAATCCAAGAGAAAGCCACAGGACAAAGGGTTCTATCTGTAGAGTGCCATGTAAGTCAGCTCCAGCTCCCCAGGTACAAAAGGGTAGAGAGTAGATCTAGAGAAGCAAACAGAAATTTTCCAGCAAACCCATCATGTAAAGTAAGAGAAAATTAAATTATGCTTTCTGTGATTTGAGGTCTTTGAAGTCAGGGAAATCTATAAAACAAGAGTAAGACTTGGATAACTTAAAAAAAAAGAATCTATAAAATTAACAAAAAATAATTATAACTGCTGAGCTCAGTTTAAGTCTGTTTTTTTATGGAATGACTGGCATCCAGAGCAAATTTATAATGCACCCAAGATATTAATTGGAAAGCAGTTGTAACCAAGAATGAGGGCAGAGCAATAGTGGCAGCACATTTAGCACAGTGGGTAGCTCTGCTTTGTCAGATCAGAATGGCCCCCAGACTGGGAAGGATGCATTTCAATTCCACTTTAACAGCCATGGCACCCTGGAGAAGGAGTGGAAAAATGCCAGCTAACATTTTTAATTTGGCCCTCTAGAGTCGGTATAGATACCTTTTCTTTCAACTCCTTGAATCTCTGCTCTAGTCAATATACAGGCTCAAAATGTTCTCACTGACCCAAATTTTAATTAATATTACTTCTCAGCTGTGATACTAGATCCGTTTCTGCTGACCTTCGAATGCCCCTTACTTTGCATCCTGGGAGCCCCTGTAATCTTCTCTATCTACAGACTGCACTCTGGGCACCCAGCATGGGTCAGAGTGATGGGCATGGATTGGATACTGAATTGGTAGAGACACTCAATATATGAATAAATAGCCAAATAAATAAACAAGATGGAAATAATATGTCTCCCTCCAAATGAAGGGAGAATAGGAGTGAAAAGAAAATAAGAGCCAGCTTTTTGGTTTGAAAAACCTATATTTTTCAACCATTTGTGTATTTTTGTTGTTAAGAAAATGTATTACTTACATTTTCCTGGTGTCACTGAAATATCTGAAGGCAGTTTAGATAGAAAGAAGTGGCAAGAGAATGTGAAGGAATTGAGCAAGTATAGAAACTGGGAGGAGAGAGATGAATGACTATTATATTTAGTTTTCAGTATTTAATTATTTTTAAGTGGTAGAATTCTCTTTTCTTATGTTCCCATCTGTGATGAAGCCAGACTCCAGGGTTCACAGGGCTAGGGTGTCTTTCATATTCTTTGTTTATCCCCCTGCGAAGCCTATCACATATGTGATACTCCATGTAACTGACAAAAGGCAGTGGTCAAATCCTTTGCCCTTGCAGCTAATTGTGGTACATATGACTATACAGGAATTTCTCTGAGGCTATTCGAAAGCACTTGGAAAAGCAAGCAGTTGGGAAGGGTTAGTGACAGTCAAGCCTTTCCTGAATTTGATTTCTTTAAGGATGCAAAGGAATAAAATGGAGCTGGGATAAATGATTGAGTAAAGGAATCAGTGGAGGGCAATTTACTATTAGAAGAATTTTTAGACAATTTGTATGCTATGCTCCAACAATTGCTGGGACTTTTGTTTTATTATAGGAACTTCCAATCTATATAGAAACCAAAGGTTTAGATATGAAAGGGAAAATTAATTCTACCACAAGGTTTACTCTGCCAGCTAAGCAATCTGAGGCAACCACAGATTTATATTCCAACCACTGCCTCTGCATAGGTAATTATATTAACAAGTGTTTTCAAATTGCCTCATTGTTTCTCAGAATCATTTATAGCTTCTTAAATTTTTAATAAAACACTATTTTTTAAGTGCCTGTCATTTCTCATGGGCTACTATAGCTTTTTTGCTTCATAGTATGCATTCTTTGGCTAAGAAAGTTCTGTTTTGTTTGTGTTGTTTTTGTTTTGTTTTGTCTTCCTTCTTGTGTATTCTATTTGGGATTATGTGGCTTTGTACACAGAATACAGAGAACTTCTAGCTACTTGTTTCATCAAATACCTAGGGGATATAAAATCTGGAGTTGACATCAAGCCTGTCAAGTTAGAATTAGCATGACACTGGGTTAGAAGAGAGTTGGGGTAGGGAAAAGCAGGGCTGAGAAAGCTATCATGTTTATGGTTGACCTTTCAGAACATTTCCTCTAGGAGTTATGGTCTTGCTTCTTATGCTCTAAGAAGAATTGACCCACACTGCAATGCACCTGTCCATTTTTTTTTTCCTCAGCTTCTACCTAGACTACTGGATCACCAGTCAATAGCAGAGGCAAGCTATAACTTTTTCCTATGTGTCAGGACATAGCACAGTTTAGGTTAGCACATTTTCTTAGTAAAAGTGAAAAATTTTCTGATATAGAAAATTGGGTATGTGTGGTTTTTAGTTATTTGTGGTCAACCACAATCCAGAAGCACATGATCCTGCTTATGACATATAGTCAGAAGGTCAATAGTTGCCTAACCCTACATCACAATGCCTATGTGATTCACCTCATTTTGTCTCATCAAATTTTAGGCATTTTATCATCTTACATCACCACAAGAAGAAGGGTGAGTACAGTACAATATGATATTTTGAGACAGAGAGAGACCACATTCATATAACTTTTATTACAGTATATTGTTATAATTGTTTTATTATTAGCTATTATTAATTTCTTACTGTGCCTAATTTATGAATAAGACTTTTTCATAAGTATACATGTATAGGAAAAACATAGTATATTTAGGATTGGGAGCTATCCACAGTTTCAAGCATCCGCTGGGGGTCTTGGAATGTATCCCTTGCATATAAGGGGGACTACTGTATAAAATTATACATAAAATAAAAAATTCATAAACCATGCTTATATAAATCCAGTGATAGATGGTCTATGTTTCGGTAGAAATAATTCAGTTGGAAATGCCTCAAGCTATACAAATCTAAAAGCTCTTTCAGGCATCTACCCTCTTCCCATAGTAAAAACCAAACATGAACTATATATGATAAGAATCAATTTCTTTTGACAAAGACTTAACTGTCTCTCTGTAACCTAATTCCTGCACTTAACTTCCTTCCTTGCCACCATCCATTAGTCTTCTAGACTAATACTCTGTTACATGTGGTTTAATTCAGTTTCCTCTATTTGTTTTCTAACACTAAGGATAAAACCTTTAATTTCGGGAAGGTAAGATTTTCACTAGAAATACTTCTCCTGATTTGTGTTACATCTATCTCACACATGGAGACCTCCTACCTAAACTGCCCAAACCAATGCCATCCCTACCACCTACAGGCACACGCACTCGCACACACACAAACACACATGCACAACATTCAGACCAACCACTATGCAGGGCTTGAAAAAACATGTGCAGGGCTTGAAAAAAAAAGTAGAAATTTAGGTCCACACTCTTTACATGTAGGCATTTAAAAGTAAGTCAAGCTAATAAAATACTAAATAACCATGTTCTATTCTCTAGCCTGGGCAACTGTGCTTTCATAATGATCAGGAAGAGCAAGTTTCAACTGAAAGTTCTTTAAATTCTTTGGAGTTTCACAGGAGAATGATAAGTGGAGACACAGCTTCTTGGTTCCTGACACACAGTTGTTCGTTTTCCTTCTTCCCATTGCTCTCCACCCCCACTCCTGACCTGATCTAGTCATAAACTGTCAAAAAGCTTATATCCACATTTGTGGATACTCCATCCTGCATGTCCAAGCTCTGTGCACCCTTTGCAAAAGGTGCTTTCTAGGTCACTCTTTGCACCTAAGAGTGTACACACTAGTTCCAAGGTGCAGCATTATGAGTGGGGAGCCAGGGTAGAATGGGACCCTGGAGCAGACCCTGGAGCAACCCCAGAATTCTTTGGGCAGGATACTCCAGGGTCCCAGAATCTGGAGAGTTATCTAAAAGTGAGGGATATAGGCTACTGATGCACATTCTTTCTGAACCCATAGACTCACTTTAAAGAACGGAATCCTGGAAAAGGCTGAGATTTCTCAGATCTAAGGATGGAGTTTCATGTACAGACTGACACCTGAAAATTGTAGCTAAACGAAGTGACTTTTGTTCCCATGTAGAAAAGTCTGGCTCCTTATATATTTTAAACCTGGCTGGTTTGTCCTGCAGTTCTAGGTATGTCATAGGCTGCCTTAACTTGAACATGGAAGAAATCCACATTGCGCACTTCTATTGAACACCGTCAGAACAATCCACCATATAGACAAGGTGTTAGAAAAGCATGTTTTCTAATAATTTTTAACTACTTGGGTTGCACTAATATATAGCTGAAGAGTCTGCATCTCACAGGTTGAACTGGAATTAAGAGACTCTGATCTGTGTTTGGAACTGGCTCACATTCCGGTGGATTTCCGAATTTGGCCTTATGGCATTTTTTTACATGCAAAGCATACTGAACAAGAGTTCTGTTTTATAAATGCACAGATTCTTTCCCCCTCTTATCATCACTCTTTTTCCCATAAAGACTTATGAAATAGGGAACCTAACGTAGAAGATGCATTTTTTCCCCTAACTCCTTTCATGTTCATTGTTTAAAACATACATGCAGAGTATTATATCTTCTGGACGCTAAAGTCGTCCTCTTGACAGTGCATGGAGAAGATAGAAAGGCTTCCCATCCTCACTTCTTAAGACAAAAATCTTCAACTCAGAGAAACGCCAGCACTATTTCCTAAGACACATCCAAAGATTTACTGCCACAATTGATTTCTAGTGTCCTCTAGGGAGAAATGGTGGTCTTAGGCAAAGGAATTTTGGACAATTGATAAAATAAAGAAATGTAAACATTGTGTTTTCTTCTCCCCTCATTTAGTGTTATTCCTCTTATTCTTTGTGGCTCTTCCTCTGGCTTCTCATGATCCATAAATCTTTCTACTGCTTCTCATGGCACAACTTCTTTTTAAAAATGTTCTTTTATCAGTCATCTACATCCAGTATTAATTTAATTGATTTATTATATTTATTCATTAGTTATTGGATGTTTTCATACACTAGGACCTTTACAAGATTCATAAAATATGAAAATTAATGTACTAGTATATGAGGCTTTTGTGAATTACTAAAAATTGGGAAGTTTCCTGAAGAGAAACCATGTGCCATACAATTTACTGTCTACATAAACATGACTTGACTATCATCTTGTTTTCATTAGCATAACTTTACTATTCCAGGAGACTCTTTTCCAGAAAGATAAAAGTTCCAAATAACTTTATTGCTTATTCCTGAATCTTTGGAAAGATCTGTCAACTTGTCAACAGAAAGCATTAACTGATAGTTTACAGCCCAAGATTCTTTTAACCCCTTGCCTCAAATGTACTCCAACCCTAAACTATTATATCATGATCCTTACTCAACCCTCATAAGTCCTCTGCACTTAACCAGATATAAAAATTTCAATAAGTTTAGTGGCTTTGCATGTTTCTCTTTTGAGGCAGTAGTTATCCTTACCTCGATGGACAGGAAATTTAGCTTTGTCTTAACAACAGGCTGTTCTGGCAATATTTGGGAGGTGGGTATTTGATAGGTTATGTGAGTTCCTATTTTGGGGACCTATGCTATTGAAGAATTCAGGAACTCATTACTCTCCATTGCTTAAAGTGACCTAGATTCTTGGAAACTTCCCGGTTCATTTGCATTGAATGCTCTGGGATTTTCTGCTCAATCCATTTTGGGAAATGAGTGTCTGACTCTCTTGCTTATGTGTCAAGTCTAATGATTGTGTAACCATGTGTTAGATTTTCATCCCCTCAAGCTATTGAGATTGATCACAGATGGACAAAAATACCAGCTTCTCACAAGCCATAATGATTTTGTTTGTGAAAGGAGAAACAAATGAATCCTGAGCCAGCCTTTCATTCAAATGTATATGAAGAGATCATAGCCTGCAAGAACTTCTTTATCTCTGTATTTAAATATCACCCATCCCTCCTCCTGGCTACAGAAATAAGCAAAGTACTATGCCTGTCACAATTAGATTTGAATTCCCCAATATTAATGATTGTTGTCCTAAAAATGGTACATAGCATTGTCAACTGCTGTCATCTACAACTTGACGTGAATTAGTTTGTTAGGGATTTGCCATGTGGCAGGAACAGAAGACTAGACATTGAAAGGAAAGCCAGAATAAACAGAGATAGAAGGAGGAATAATCTGAAGTCTGGAAGCAGAAGAGCCTGAAAGCCATGAATGAATCTGATTTGGAGATGGAAAAAACTGACACGGCTTTTGTGCATACTTGCACCTCCACAATTTTCTCAAGGTTACTGTGGAAACCTTTTTGATATCCTCACTGATGAAGTGTTCTGTCCATTGGAGGTGAATTTGATTTGGGGAAATAATAATAAAAAATATTAATCAAGACTTAGAAGAAAGGTGACTTTATGGGATGTAATTTTGAACCCAAAAGTAACGTTGGAGAGAATTAATCAGATTATTTTTATTATTGTTGCTGTTATAGTTTCTTGCCTTTGAACTTGCTTCAAAGACAAATAACACAGGCATACGTGTGAACCTACAAAGCTGACTTCTATGAAGGGTACGCTTTATTTAGGATATGAAATTCTCTTCACTTGTTTAAAATCAGCTTGAATTTTGTAGTTCAATTTCATACAAAAACGAAATTCAACTAACTGGGAATTTTTTTTAAGAATTAAAAAAAATTTTAATGTTTATTTAGTTTTGAGAGAGAAAGAGAGTGTGAATGGGGGAAGGGGCAGAGACAAGGAGACAGAATCTGAAGCAGGCTCCAGACTCTGAGCTGTCAGTGCAGAGCCCAACGGGGAGGGATGGGGGGGCTTGAACTCACTAACCTCGAGATCATGACCTGAGCCAAAATTAGACACTTAACCAACATAGCCACCCAGGCACCCCACCCCCCCTTTTTAAATCAAATTTATTCATATCAGGAGAATTTCACAAAAGATAGGATTAATAATATTATTTGGAAAATCATATTCTCTCAGTGGGTTTATTTACTAATGTTTAAACCAGGGCCTAGTTGTTATGATTCTTTACTTACTTTTTATATATGGTTTGGGGAATTCTCTGTGGTTTAGTTGTCTTCTTGTTGGAATACTTTTCCACAAGTGTTTTTATGGAGAATCTCAATTTATCTGAAGCCTGTTAAACATGAAGTTTTGCACACCTGAGATCTTGTATAAGGCTGTGAAAAAGCTTAAAATACCTTCATTTCACCTTTATATTTAAATAAGAGTTTAGCCAGATATAAACTTCTACATTGAAATCACTGTTTAGAGGCACCTGGGTGGCTCAGTCTGAGAAGCATCTGACTTTTGACTTTGGCTTAGGTCATGATCTCACAGTTCCTGAGATCAAGCCCCAGACTGGGCTCCATGCTGAACATGGAGCCTGCTTAAGATTCTCTCTCTCTCTCTCTCTCTCTCTCTCTCTCTCTCTCTCTCTCTCTTTCCCTCTGCCCCTACTCCACTCACACACATGCTCTCTCTCTCTCTCTCTCAAATAAATAAATAGAAATTACTGTTTTTCTCTTAACATTTTGAACATATTACTCTGTTACATTCTTATTTTATGTGCTGCTGGTTAGAAGTTTGTCATCAATCTTGGGGAGCCTGGGTGGTCCAGTCAGTTAGCATCTGACTTCAGCTTAGGTCATGATCTCGCAGTTTGTGAGTTCATGCCCCACATCAGACTCTGTGCTGACAGCTCAGAGCCTGGAAACTGCTTCAGATTCTGTGTCTCCCTCTCAAAAATAAATAAACATTAAAAAAAAAAAAGCCTTTAAGAAGTTTGTCATCGATCTGACACTCACTCCTTGTACATTACCTACTCATTCATTCTGGAAACTTTCCAAATTCTCTCTTTATGTTTGGTGTTCTTAAATTTCAATCAAATATTTCTAAGTTAATAATCCTTCCCTCCCCCTTCTCCTCCCTGCCTTATATCTCCTGTTTGGTAATGTTGAGTACTTTTAGTCTACATTAAAGAAATATTTGTTTAATTCTGAGAAATTGTCAACATGTTTTTCTTCCAATATTTTCCTCTTTATCAAATGAGCTTTCCCTTTTCTTTCTGTGAAACATATTTTTTTAAATTAACATTTCCATTTCTATCTTCTTTCCCTACTTTTTTCTTCTATAGTTGTTGTTTTTGTGCTTCTTCATATCTCACAGTGTTTCTTGATCTGATATTTAAATTTATTAATTGATTATTAAGCTTTATACACACTGCTATTCAATTAAACTATTGAATTCTTTATTTTCACTCAAATTTTTCATGCCAGATAGTGCCTTGATTTCATTAGGATGTTTATTATGCTAGTTTAAAAAACGGTTGTTAATTTTTCATTTGGTATGAGTTGTTCCAGTTTGTGACTTTTTTTATAATAGTGATGCTGCTTATATATTTGTTTTGTTTGTTGGTTGGTTTTCTATTAGCTCATATTCCTCTGGAATAATGGGGACTTGGCTTATATGAATGAGGAAAAATATGAAGCTCCAGAGCGTATTTTGAATCCATTAATTGGTTTTGGAAAAACAGGAATGGAGGGAAATGTGCTTTAGCTTGAATGTCCTCTATTGTTAAAATCTGAACTCAACTAAACCTATTTGCATATGTTCCCCCACAGGTGACTTCCCTTCAGAGAATTCCTGTTACCCTCTGCTCCAGGGACTAAGATTTTTCCAAGAGTTGCTTCATATTTATAGTTATGTATTTCTTGGGAATATGTGGCTAGGGTTAGGTATGCTCAGGGATTTGTAGGTCTTCTTGCACATGTTGTCTGCTTGTAGTCCCCATGGAGGCTCTTCCCTACCAACATTATAGCTGCCATCCCTGGCTGGCATTGAAAGGTGCTGCCTCTCTTTGCTGATACCTCATAGTGACTCCAGCTGGTGTTGGAACTCCCAGGCATTGTAGGAGAAAGAAAAACACAAAACTGAGTTTTTCCCCACCTGTTCTCAATGTGACATGTTGTTCTCATTCATTTTAAGCTACTGTTCTCCTGAAAAAAGGATGCAGCAATTTACTTTTTTCAGAGGTTTCTATAATTTTGTTTTCATAAGGTAAGCTTTATCTACAAGAAGAAAGTAGTCTATTGGCCTGCTAATTTAATAAGTCCCAAGGGCTGGTAAGGAAGGGGAAAATATTATATAATTTCCAATATTGTGTTTTTCTATTATCTATGTATCATTTCACTTTACATTGAGCTTTCTGTCAGACCACAGATCTATCATGAGAGATTATCAGATTTAGAGCCATATGTCATGTCTCTAATAGTTTTAAATATGCTTGGATATTGAAGAAGTAGCATTGCTAATGGTTAAATGGAATGCAAATAACCACAAGAGTGAGCTCAGTGGAATCCCTATAGAAGGTCAGAGAGAGGGTTAATTGTTATGAAGTGGGCTGATAAAGGCATAATGATGTAAGAATAATATTTGCACACATAACACACATAAACAATATTTGCATGATCCTTATGAGAACCTTTGACATAATAAGTACTACCATTCCCTGTTTATAGATAGTGAAACTGAGTTCCAGAGGACATAATACAATTACGTATTGTGTTGAGATCACATAGCATAGCTAGCAAGCACTCTCAGACTCCAAAGGCATTGCTCTTTTGAGCTTGCCATAGCCCCTATTATGAAGGAAATTCACCTTAACAGTTTATATACATGAGTAGGTAAAATTGACATTTACAAACACAAACACAGTCACTTTGTGTTATGTCCAATCAAATCAGCCCATACACTGAAAGGAGAGGACCCCCACCACTGCAGTGATGACCACTGTCTCTTTTTTGTGGTAACAAACGTTCCCTTCACATTAGGGTTTAGATGATCAGGACTGTCCTATGAGGTAAGATAGAGTGGAGCAGTAGTGGCTTTTCCCAAAGAATGAAAGCTACTCTAACTCCAAATAAATGGAGCATTTCAAAAGTGAATTTAAGAAGATGAAAGTGTTTTAGATAAAATAATAGACTCCGGTAAGGAAACACAGCTCTGAAATTTATTTTCGGTATTGTCAGAGAGTTCTGGTATTACAAAGTTTCATGAGCAATGTTAACAGGAATGTCAGAAGGCTGGTCTGCTTGTCTGATTGTAGCAAGCTTCCTGCTGTGGATGTGGAATGAAAACGCCTGAATTTCCAGCAGAAGCACTCATAATGGAGCATACAGTTATGGCTTCACATGAAAAGTAATGTATGGTGCAAAAGATAACGGAGAGGAGTACAATACGATCTGCACGCGTTCCTGGGTTTATAGCCAATCAAGTGGAGTATTAAAATCTGAGCACACTTAATTAAATGTCTCATTTTGAGTAGTGTGATGAATAAGGGTCATGAAATGGTTAGTGCTGAGAACTGAAAGTCAGATGCCCTAGATTCCATTCCAAACACCATCTTCAATTCAGAGTTGGGATTGAGAGGCATGAATTCAAGCTTCTGCTTACTCACACCTTGCCTCAAATCCTGCAACATAAACTCTAAGTTACTACTGCATCTTGTTGAACTTCACATGCAACTAGAAAGCATAACTTAGCCTGTTGGTTTTGAAGAGAAAAAGAGAAACTGAATCACTCAATTTATCAGAAGGTGTAGAATGCCTTGTTTCTATCATTGAAATTTTTTCCTACTTATAAGACTTTTTTCAAAAGGCAAATTACACATTTTTAAAGGTTGTTAAGGAAATGGGAAGTGTCTTGGTAACTGAAGTTGTTTGCAAAAAATTGTGGGGGGAAATATTAGAAATTCACCGTTTATTTTTTATTTATTTTTTTTTTAATTTATTTTTTTTGGGACAGAGAGAGACAGAGCATGAACGGGGGAGGGGCAGAGAGAGAGAGGGAGACACAGAATCGGAAACAGGCTCCAGGCTCCGAGCCATCAGCCCAGAGCCTGACGCGGGGCTCGAACTCACAGACCGCGAGATCGTGACCTGGCTGAAGTCGGACGCTTAACCGACTGCGCCACCCAGGCGCCCCCACCGTTTATTTTTTTAAGTTTTTATTTATTTATTTTGAGAGACAGAACACACATGAGTGGGGGAAGGGCAGAGAGAGAGGGAGAGAGAGAACCCAAGCAGGCTCTGCATTGTCAGCATGGAGCCCAAGGAGGGGCCCAATCTCACCAACCATGAGTTCATGACCTGAGATGAAATCAAGAGTTGGACACTTAACCAAATGAGCTACGCTGGTACCCCAGGATTTCATCCTTTAAAGGGTCATTAACATTGAAAATGCAACTAGTCTAGTTTGAATATTTGTTTGAATTCAAATGTTAGGCTTCTAGAAAGCTAAGCAAATATATGATCTTCCATTAATCTCATCTAGGTGTTAAAAACTCATTTAATAAACCCTCAAAAGTTTCATTGGTTAAATGTCTGCCATATTTTAGATTTTGTGTAGGATTCTAGGTGTTTTAAATTTATATGTACCCTGGTTCCTATATTCTTCAAAAGTTTTCTGCAAAATTTAGAGTTAACATAGTCACATGAAGAGATTCTTAACACTATAAGATAATTTAGGAAAAGTGTCTCATAAGTATGGCATTTAGTAATCAAACACGGAATCAAAACTATGTAATCAAAAATTACTTAGTACTCACTTTGTACAGGACAATGAGGGGCTGCTATGGATGATAAAGCAATTTAGTAGTGGAAATCTTGGTTCTCCCCATTTCTCCCTGACGCAAGTGCACTTCCTTAGCTATTATGTAAATATTCAAATTGTTCTAAGTGCTTTTAGAAATAAAACCTTCGCTTCTATCAAGGCAAAGAATAATCCCTTCCTCTTGTAAAGCACTTGACAATTTTCAAAGCACTTTTATATTCATGATCTCACTTCATATTCACAGCAGACCTATAAAATAAGTAGGGCAGGTGTTACTACGTACATATATTTTCCACCTTAGAACCTGAGGTGTAAAGAGATTGCTACTTTCCCAAAGACACAGCAAATAAGTGATGGAAAAGAGATTAGAACAAAACTATTCTAACTTATAATATGGTGTTCTTTTTATAACAGTACATGAAGGAGTCAGTGTTACTTGAGAGAAAACAGAAGAGAAGAGAGAAAAGAGAAGATTAAGAGGCAGTAATCAGACAAAACTAATGACCAGCTTTTCTTGTCTCCAAATATTCTTCATTCCATCCTGCCCACCTTTGATTGCTGTTACCATTCTTGTTCGAGATCCACTTATGTCCTGTCATATTTATAAAATTTTTGCAGATCATTTCAGACTCTACTGAGGGCCCTTTGAATTTGATTAGCACTTTTCTATGAAATGGAAACAGGAATCCCTCCTCTGTTGGTCATTTGACTATATATTCTCTCCAGTTGCTATTTTATAGTTTCATACCTCCATGATTAGATGATAAGCTTCCTGCAGACAAGTAGCAGAAAATAAACCATTCTACTCCTTTAAAATCTTTAGAGCTATACAAATAGAAATACACAGGAGGGAAAGTAGGTCTTTAAGAGATCTCACCGAAGCAAAATATAGTTTGCCTGATTTTATCCTGACCTGCTGCCTGTGTTTCCTACTTAACACATACTTTGCTAATACATCAGTGTAAAGCTGTACTCAAACATGGTTGCCACTAGCATCTGTAGTTATTCAAATCTAAAATTTTAAAACAGATTTATTGAAGTGTAATTGACATAGCTTGCACACAGTTAAAATGTACAACTGGTAACTTTTGATGTATGTATACACATATGAAACCATCACTACAATCAGAATAATGAACATAACCATTCCTCACAAAATGTTTTTTCATGCCCTTTGTAATTTATCCCTCCCAATCCTCCAAGGCTGGTGCAGTGTGTCCACTTTATCTACACCTTTAGCAAGGCCAAGGGGGATCCCTTAAGCTTCTTGTCCCTCCAGCCACACTTTCTGAGTGCTGTGCAATGGGCATAGCCTGTGGGTGTTGGATTTAAGCCTACTCAATGCCCCTTACCAAACCCTGTAAATTTTGAGACTTATTCCCATTTTTGCATGCATGAATAGTTCATTTTTTATTGTTGCTTATTTTACTGTATTCCATTATATGAATCTACTACATAATTCTTTATGTAATCACTTCCTGGTGGATTATTGGGTTGTATCCATATTGGCCTATTACAAATATAGCTTCTGTGAATATTCTTGTACAAGTCTTTGTATGACTAAATGCATCCATTTTTCAGGGGTGGGGGAACTATCTAGGAGTGGAATGGCCAGGTTACATGGCAGTTATATGTTTAACATTTTAATAAAATGTAATATTTTCCATAAAATGTAATATTTTCCATTAGCATTAAGTTGGCTTTGAGGATGAGATAGATTTATCAAGATAGTATTAATTTCTTGCTTTGTTATTGAAGACAGTTATAAGAATTGTTGGTGTCAATTGCTTTTTCAGCATCTGCAGAGATACAATTTTTCTCCTTAGATTATTAGTAAGATAAATTGTATTAATAGATTGGCAATATTGAACCAATATTGAATGTTCTCAGAATAAATCATTCTTAGTCATCATTTTTAAATGTTTTGCTGAATTCTGCTTTTCAACATTGTACTTAAGTTTTGCAAACATACATAAGTAAGGTTGATGTGTGGAAGTTTTGCAGTTGTAGGGGTTTACTAGTAAAACTACACTTATTTCATAAAAATGCATTGATAGATGTACTTTTTTTCCTATGTTCTGGAATATTTTATGTGACATTAGTTTATCCTTTATATGTGAAACCAACAGAAGATTAAACTTTTTCACCCCATATTTTCTTGTTCAGATTTAGAAGGGAATCTAGTAAGAATTTCTCTATCTGCTGGGACATTTTTGATTGAGAACTGAAACCACTTGCCTCCATGTAGCTTAATTATCAGGGCTGAAGATGGAGACCACCTATGTCAATCTGACTTTACTGTTGGCTCAAAAAAATTCTTGCACAGGAAGACAAAGCTATACATCAACAAATAACTTATCCAGTTTTTTCACCTTCGCAAATAGCTATTCTGATAAACAATGGATTGTTTACCTGGGCAAGCAGCTTACTTAACAAACAGCAGATCAAGACTTGTTTCTTGGCTTTCATCTCATTGTGTCCAACAATCCTAACATATTAGGTTACAAACTTTGCCTAATCCCAACCTGTTACCCACCTGGATAGACCCATCTTAAACTACTTGATCCCAGACTGCAAAGCGTTATGCACCTCTGCCCTTGACCTCCCCATTTTGAGATATTACTAAGATTCGGTCAAGGCTGTATTTTCTCTTTCTACAGTCATTTAATGTACTTAGACTTTGCTTAATCAGCAGGTTATTCTGGTGATCTTTGGGGGAGCGGACGGTTGATACCCGTTTTCATTGTATTATTCCCTTTTTATTGCTGTACTTAAAATATTCCCACCTTGTTTCTTGAATAGTTTGCATGGTAGTCTTATTTTTTTATCTCTTTATAATTTATACTATTTTCTGTTTTTTAGCTACAAAGCTTTTTTTTTTTTTTTTTGAGTACATCCAAAACGGTATTCCATAGGCTATTGTATTTAACTCCTTTAACACAATTATTTTCTAGAAATTTCACAAAGCCAATTTCTACTTTCACTTGTCCCAATAGTTGAATATTTACATTATTTTTATATACATAATTTACTGATTTTTAGTTAAAGGCCCTGTTGGCTTTTTGGTTCTAATTTCAATTTTATTTTATTTTGTATAAAAACACAATTTTTAATATTTCCAATTTAAAAATATCTACTAAAGTTTTTTTCTGTGGCATTATATATATAATATACATATTCATTCAATTTTTATGATGTTCATGAAATTTGGGTAAAAAAAGCCATAGCCTCTATTTTCAAGATACAGAGATTGTTATATGTAATAATATACACATAAATTTATGACATTCAGTTTATTTATATACAACAAATTTCTATATCACATGTTGTTTATGCTATAATATGCAATAATTATTTATATAATTAAAATGTTTACCTTATTAATTTTACTATTAATGATTACCTTTACTTCTTTTACATAGACTCTGTCTGGAGTGACAGCTGTGAAATAAAATTTCAAACCAGTACAATCCTCCCTGTATTTCTATTTTTCTCCTCATATTTGGTGCAATTTTTGCTTTGTGTATGTTGCTGCTGTTATTTGATGCAGTGATAGTCATAGCCTAAGTTTTTATAAAATGCCTCTTGTCTTGACTGATGCTTTTTATGTGAATTCTAGTATTTAAATTTTTTTAATGTCTATTTATTTTGAATGAGTGTGCACAAGTATGTGTGCATGTGCAACCATGGAAGAGGCAGAGAGAAAGAGAGAGAATCCCAAGCACGCTCCATGCTGTCAGCACAGAGCCCAATGTGGGGCTTGATCCCACAAACTGTGAGATCATGACCTGAACCAAAATCAAGAGTGAGACACTTAACCAACTAGGCCACCCATGTGCCCCTATTTTTTTTAAATTTCTATTTATTTATGACAGTATTGCCTTATATAAGTTTTCTATCATTTTATTTTTATATTTTAATTATAGCTTTGTTTTAGATATGTCTTGTGAACATATCAGGAAGCTGGGTTTTATGATTACTAGAAGAATTTTGTTAGCAAGTATTAATATGATCATAGATATTTTATCCAGTACTTATGTTGATAGCCTTCTAAAACACAGGCTTACTGCTATATTCCTGGAATAAATCTAATTTTTTTGAAGTGTATTATTCTTTGATATCTGTCTAGATTCAATTTGTCCATTTTTTGTTAGACTCTTACATGTATATTCCTAAGTAAGATTGATCTATCTATACATTTGTATTCTATATATTACTTTTCTTACTTTGGTTAAGGTCTGGTACCCCACTCACAATGTGGGATAATTTATACAACATCAGGATTATCTGTTTTCCAATAGTTAGATAAAACTCAACTGTGAAACTTTGGTTCTAGAATAACTTTTAGTGTTGACCTTTCATTTTGTTATTGTTTTATGTTTCATTAACTTTCACTGCTTATTAGTTTGCCATCTTTATACTTTCTTTTGACTTATGCACTGTATTCTTTCAAAACTTTTCAATGAATTTATTGACGTACTTTAAGATTATAAATTTTGATAATAGTTTTACATGTTCCCCTCTGGCTGTGGTAAGATATTTTAGCAGACAGTTTGTTCTGAGGGTTGATAGAGGGAGGTAGTTGGGGGATGGACTAGGTGGGTGATGGGTGTTAAGGAGGGCACTTGTTGCGATGAGCAATGGGTATTGTGTGTAAGGGACAAACTACTGAATTCTACTTCTGAAACCAATATTGCATTGTATGTTAACCAACTAAAATTTAACTAAAAAATACAGGAGCAAGTCTTCCCAAGGTGGACTATTCCAAATTCAGAAATACTTATTTTACAAACCCAGTAAAACAATTACCTGCCTGGTAAATCTTAGAACAAAAGAGCATTGAGAGGATGAGTACTCCTTTCTTCACCTCTTCACCAATGGTAATGTCAAAGACATTAGGTTCTTTGTCTTCCTCCTCATTCTTTTATTATTTTTCAGATAGCGAGAATAAAGGTAGAAAAAATAAAATTTCTTTTATAGAAGTAAAAAAAATCATGTTTTAGCACACATTTTAGGGAGTCTATGAAACACACATTCCTCCCTTATGCCCATTTAACCCAGTCAAGTAATCCTAATTAATGTAATTAAACTATGGATCAAATTCACTTTACCTGTGTATAGTTTGTACTGGGGCATATGACCAAATTCTAGGCAATGAGATGTGAATAGATGTCTACTGGGGGACTTTGAGGAAAGATTTAATTGTTCTTATAAAGAGAACTGCTGTAAGAAATAGTCTCTTTATGCAATGAATGCTGGCACATTGGAATACAATACCTGGAAATGAAGCAGACCCCTTGCAAATTTGGGAGAGAACTGAAAACAAATCCTACAATCTGAGAATATCATGGCAAATCAATCTAAGGAAACCCAGGGCCCTGATGATGTACTTGAACACCTGAAGTAATCCTTGAAATGCCCATCTCAGGATTCCTTGTTGTGGGAGATTATTAAAACAGTTTGATCCTGAAGCCTGTGATACTTTTAACCAAATTATCATAAATAACATAGGAGAATTTATTTGCTTTTCCATAATTTTCTAGACTGTTTGTAATTTCAGTTTTGTCTTTTCTTTGACCCCACGAAATATTCAGACAGAGAATCCTTAATTTGCAAGAGATTAATATTTGAAGGCTATTTTATATTAAGAATTAGATTAGATTATGATCAGAGATTATAGACTATAAGATTTTTCTTTTTGAAAATGTTTTATTTATGGACGGGATGCGAACGATTACTGTAAATATGTCCTAAATATAAGAAGAAATGTCTTTTCTCTTCTTGTAGGATCCAATGACGTACACATTGAATATTTGTGTATGCCAACCCATAAAATCTCATTTATTGACTGTATTATTCTATGCCTCTGTGCCCTCACTTATTTCTTGTCTATTATATCTGTGCAATTCTTGATTGTGGTGTAATAAAATCTTCTCCCATAATTGCATTTTTATCAAGGTCAATGTGCATTTCTAATATTTTGCTTTATATATTTAGCTGCTATCTTCCTGGTGCATGCAACTTTATGACTTTTATATCTTCTTCATAAATTGTTCCTTTTATCTTTGTGTAATGTCCTTCAATACCCTCCTCAGTACTTTTAACCTTAAATCTTACTTTCTTTGGTATTAAGTTTAATAATCCTGCTTTGTTGTGTTTGCATTTGCCTGGTACATTCTTCCATCTCTTTGTTTTCAAACTCTTTTATTACATTGTTTATTTTTATAAGTAATATATAGCTAAAAGTTTACATTTTATTCAGTCTGAGATTTCTGCCTACTTGAGGGTAATATGGAAACACACTACTGAATGTTTACCACTTACTTTACTTTGCTATGTCCTCATTTTATTTTTCTTCATTTTAGCTTAATTCCTTTAGTTACTAGTCATTCTACTTTTCCCCTTGATAAATCAGAAATTTGACTGGTTTATTGACTTTTCATTCCTGCAGTTGCTTTCCTCACTTTCCCTGCATTTTAATCATGCTCATTTATCTATTATTACCTTTAACAAATGCTTTTAATTTTTTCCCTATCAAGATCCTCATCCCTTACAGGAAAGTTTAGAATGCTTTTATTTCCCCCACTCCTTGATATTTTATGACTCCTGGGATCTGCTGAAATATTTTAGTACTTTATGTAACTGTAGGAGCACTGTATTTTTCCTTGTACTCTGTCTTTTCTACTTCACAAATCCATATTTACTAATTACATTGTATGTAATAATCTCTCATAATCAGTTTAGCTTTCACTGTATTTATTGCAAAGCTCTTTGTCTATAATTTCCTGCTCATTTAATACTTCCTCTACATTGAGATTTCAGATTCGATTCATTTGGTGTTTAATGTTCCTCCTCAGATCATTTCTTCTTATGGGAACTTGATGAATATATTCTCTGAATTTTTGCATATTCACACTAAATTCTTTTTTGATCGAATAGGCTAATGATATCTTGCTAGGAATAAAATTCCAAGTTCAAAGTCCTTTTAACTGCATAGAGCAAAAATGATCATTCCACTATGCCTATCAGCACACTTTTTATGTAAAGACCCAGATAATAGTTTGGACTTTGCAGACCAGTCTCTGTCTCTACCACTCAACTTTGTAGTTGTAGCACAAAAGCAATGATTGGCAATATGTGAACAAATAGGTGTGCTATGATTCAGTAAATCTTTACAAAAACAGACACCAGGAGAATTTAGCCCATGGGCCATTGTTTGCCAACCCTGTTTTAACTTCTTCTTCCATGTCAGTCTGACTCCTTTTACCTTTGTAAATATTTGTTCTTAAAAAAACAAAAAGTTCTTGCAAAAATGTCCCTTTATTATTTGATTCAGAATATTGTTAAGATATGGTAAGGCATGTGTCTTTTCGTTTACTGCTGCTTTGAAATTAAGTGATATTTCAAATTGCACAATTTTTTTCAGCATAAGAAAACTATTTTTTATTATTTTGATATGCATGATCTGTGTTTTAAAGTTTTCTTCTTCAATAATGGGAACTCCTGTTATTGGCATTTTAGGGATCCTGAATATCTGTCCTCCACATTTCTTTTCCTCATGCTTTCCATCATTTTGTATTTTTTCCCTACATTTTCTTGCACTTGACCTTTTAGATCATCCATTCATGTCTCATATCAGTCATCTACAGTTCAATTTAATGCTGCATAGTAAATAAAATCAATCACAAAACTTCAGTTGTATATAACACACACACGCGCATGCACACACACACACACACACACACACACACACACACACTTATACACTTATTCAGCTCATATGTCTGCAGTTCAGTAATTTAGGCTGGGCTCAGTTGGGTAGTTCCTCTGGTCTCACGTCTGTATGTCTGGTGATCATCTCTGAATTGGCTGACATAGGATGATCTTAGCTGGAATTACTGTGGTCACTTGCTCTGGTCTACATGCTGCATTTTCCAGTAGGGCATGTGCTCATAGTGTAGGCAGAGGAGAAAAGCACAAGTGCAAAGACCACAGCTTGTTGAGATTTCGATGAAAAACTGCACACCATTACCTTCACCTCATTCTATTAGCCACTCAGAAGCTCAGCCTGGATTTTAGTGGTGAGAAAATAGATGCCCTTTATTTTCTGAGAGGGACAAATTCATGTGGTAAATGGCATAAATACAGAAAGAGAAGACTTGGAGACATCAGTATAATCAATCAACCACATGTCTCAACACTTAAATGTATCTACTAAATAACTTTTACTGTAAACCATTACCCAGTCTTCTGGCAGACTTTTCATGTGTTTGTTTGTTTAATTTTCTAATTGATTCTCCATTAATGCTTCATTTTTATTGTTTGATGTTCAAAAAAATGCCCGTCTTTTACAATAGTTTTATGTTTTTTAAGCTGTCTGCCCTGGATGCCACAACTGTTTTTCTCTCCAGGTCCTGGTTGTTTGTTTTTCCCCAGTGAGAGTTGTATTCACTTTTTGGAGCCAATGACTAGAGAGGAAATGCTATGAGTGGTGGGAGGAAATATAATAATCTTGGCCTTTTTTGAGAAGTGATTTGCCAGATTACAATTTGCTATTTCCCTCTGAAGACACCAAGCACCATGCAGCTTCTCAGGGACCACAGTTTTACATGGTCTAAACTCTCTCCAGGAATCAGAGTCAGATATCTGACCAAGAGTATTCCAGATTCCCAAGTGGCATGTTGTAACCATTCAGATCCTGGCACAGCTGGAGACCATCTTCCACTTCTGGATATAGCTTGTCTCCAGAAGTTACCAGGGTACATGAGGTGATTGGTAGTTTTATGCTACTAGGGAAGCAGAGAAGCCGAGATGCATGTTCTGGTCCATCTTAGAGGATCTCTTGAGTGACAGCATTTCACCACTAAATAATATGCTTCTTCTTTATAACAAGGTTTAGTGAATTTGGTCTTAGAGGAGAGAATACAACCAAATATCCCAAGAAATGCCCAGTCACCAGAAACTCATGTTTTTGAAAGGATTCACTCATGGGTTATCACTGCACTTAACTGGTAATTAAAACAGTTATTAGGAGGTCTACCAATTAAGGACAAATGGGTGAGCTCATTTAGTAGATGTTGAGACCTAATACAGCAATCATATATTGTTTTGTGTGTGGGGTTTTTTTAGTTTATTTATTTATTTATTTATTTATTTATTTTGAGAGAGAGAGAGAGAGAGAGAAACTGTGAGCAGGGGAGGAGCAGGGATGTGGGTTGGGGAAGAGAGAATCCCAAGCAGGCCTTGTGCTGTCAGTGCAGAGCCCAAAACAGGACTTGAACTCGAGAACTGTGAGATCATGACCAGAGCCCAAATCAGGAGTCAGATACTTAACCGACTGAATCACCCAGGCACCCCTTGATTGTTTTATAAAATAATAATTACCTGGAAGAATTTTATTTTAGCTGCCCTAAGCATGCTCACCACAAATATTTTGTCATGTAAAATGTATCCCCACACATCAGTACTTTTCAGCCACCATTTCTTATTGTTTCTCCAACAAATGAATGTCTTTTTCCTGTGATTTCCTGGTTACAAAGAGACCATTAACAGGTAAGTAACTCTTTATGTAAGAGAAAACACAGGAAATTTTACTGTAGGTTCTTTTGATCCTTCACCTTTCCAGCTACTATCATAACCATTAACATCTACCTTTGGTTGTATCATTTCTCTATATCTGCCTATTTTCTAAAGATGACTGCTATCTGCAAAAGATCATCTTACATGCATCCGTAAGCTTGATATCTTTTACTAGTAATGGAGGAAGATAATCTTGATGCCTCATACGAGTATTTGGTATGTTCATCATACCAAAGTAAATTTCAATATTTGACTCAGGCTAAGTGTTGGTCAGAGAACTGATTCTGGCATCTGCCATGCTCTTATGCAGAACCAAACTTTTCTATCACTGAAACCACCCAACACTTAGATTTCACTCTAGTTTTTGGTTGTGGGGAGAGAAGGAAGGGGGTAAAAAATATAATTGAGTCTTACCAAACAGTGATGACATACCAGTCAAAATTGTGTACATTTGTTGTCTTTGACTTTGTTTCAAAATCTCAAATGTGCCCCTTGATTTTCTTTGCTTCATTATCATCCACCGATGCCTCTGGTTTTGGCTTGCATCTTAGATTGATTTTCATATTAATAGATAAACGTGGGTTGTCTTCCATTGAATACGTTCCTGACATAGCTTGTTTTTTCTTTTTTCTGCTTGTACTTTCATCCTTTGTGAAACAGGATGTGCTGACCCAGCTTTGCCTTCCATGCTACCTAATCTCAAACTAAGCTCAGTCTTTGACTTGAAAATTCTGTATAGTCTTTGGCAACCATAAAGGTGTTACTCCACAATATGACACATATTACAGCAGCAATCACCATAACATACAGATATTTGTATCTTCCAGTGTGCCTATAAAAACCAGTGTGAATACTAGAAACTATGTAAATATTTACTGAATGCATTCAGCTATTCTTCATGTATTTATAGAGATAATACATATGTTTTTAAAATTTACCATCAGAGGTTTATAAGCACATATTTACATATATCTACAAAACACATTAACATTTGTAAATTGTAATTTACTAATTATAGAAGTAATGTACTCTCAACATTAAAATATCTCCCATATTTGTTTTTCTAACAGTTTTATTTCCTTCTTGATTTTAAGGGTAATGTTGGAAATAATATTTTCTAAAAATATTTGTTTTTAGTGTAATTTGGAAATTTATTGAACTTTAGTCTTTAGCAAATAAGTAATTTTGAAATATCTTCCATGGATATTGCAAAACAATGTATATTCTCCATTGCTAAGGTACATTGTTTGAACTATTCATTGAATGAAGCTATTTGAGTAATCTCGGTGTTATTTATTTTTGTTGACTTAATCTGCCCAAAGCTAAAAATGTCATGTTAAAATTATTCAATTAAAAACATTTCTATCAGTTTTAATTTGAGATATAGAAATATACACATAACATACAGTTTTGCTAAAAGATGCTTTTAAGAAAAAGATAAAATCATGACTCATAAAAATATAAAACAGATCATGTGTTTACTCATATGATATGAGAGAATCAGGCAGATGTTATAAGTAGTTCAAAGGACAAGTCAAATATTGCAAATTTTATGTGGAGTAATATTGAGAAGAGATATAAATAGAGAAAACATTTTCTACAAGAATGGAGTGGGGAAATCAAATACATTCACTATCAGTCAGGACAGCATTTACACATCTCTCAGTTAATTACAACTCACAAAAGTTGCAAAATAGCACAAAGACAATGAACTGGACAAGAACCTCAGCACCCGATAATCTGATAAAGATCGTGTATAGTTTTCCATTGAAGCATGTTATAACTATGTTAACATTTGTTAAGCAGAGTACAAGGCACCTGATGATGAGCCAAAGTTCAACAAAAGACCACAAGAGAAATTGGGGAAGTCTATTACTTACAAGTCCTGGAGGAAGTACACAACACACCTCAAGGGGCTACCTGAGGAGGTGAAGGCAGGATGCAGGCACAGGGAGAGCAGAACCTCAGGCACACACCTTCATTAGATGTCTGGTTATAGAGTGTTCTGGGATCCCAGGCTATGGATGGATTGGTCATTTCAAACCAAAGATAATGGGGTTTTAGTAATCTTACTGAAGGGGTGCCCAAGGGGAAGGCTCTGGGAGGCAGGAGATGTTGATCACAAAGGCTCATCACAAGGAAGTCATATCAGGAACCTATATTTGCTTGTGATCCTGTAGCTCCTTGTATGAAGGAGCTAGTGTCAGTTTAAGGTTCCTACAAGCCACTTGGCCAAACAAAATGGATGCTGAGGCAGAAATACCCTGGGGCAACTTAGTTAAACTCTCAACAAAACACATTTTTTTCTACAATCTCCCCCTTTTAAACAAAAAAAGTTTAAAAAACATACTTGATCACAAAATAAGATTTCTCTCATCAGGTTTTGCTTGATTATTTATATCGGAGCAGCGAATGTGAATTTGCCCTATGAGCGTTCTTAAATTTGCTTTGCTGAAAGTTTTAATAGGGAATGCCATATCGAACTTTTAAAAGCTGCTTGAGACAAGGAAATCTAGGAAAGTACTCACCACCCTATTTCACTGGCATCATTTACTTCTCCAGGTCCTCATTATTGTAAGCTTCCTATGCGTACTAGAAGGGGACATTACTTATACTCATCTGTAAACTGGGGATCCAGGCAGGCAAATGGTCAGTTTTCCTTTGATGGTTTTGTAAATAAACCTTAGTTCCTTAAAAGTATTTGGTCATGTCTCATTAAATGAGCATGTTTCTCAAATATGACATCCTTAGGTTACATAACCAATATTTCCAGTCATATCCTAGTAAAAAGGAGGAGAGATACTTATTGAACCTGTGCAAAAAGATGACATTACCTTGAAAATAAAAATATTTAGTATTTACAAATTCTAGATGGGCTATACAGGGAGAATATAATATAATTTACAAATGTTTTATTTCAATTTACAGAGCAGAGTCTACTAAATTGTAATGAGTTATCTGTACTTAAGAAGAAAGAGAAAAGGTTTACTTTTATATCCCCAAAATAGAATATTAAAACAAGGTCATCAATATTCTAAACAAAACTATAATTATCCTTCAGTTCACTTAGTTCTATGTAAATAATTTTTGTTCCCCTGAATTTTTTGTCACCAGTCTCATGAAGTCATCTACTTCTCCACTAGAATCCTGGAAATCTCAACTCAGTTCACTGATAGGTCTCAAAGTTGTTAAAGTGGTGCCATCAGAAGACCGTATTCAAACGTACCTTTTAGAGTCCCTTTACATTTTCTAGATATTTTATTTGTTGAAGATAAAACAATCTGGTCTGTAACAGATTGTGAAAGCTTTCAGGAAAGCATCACTATAAAACAAACAAATCTGTAGATGACAAAAATGTTAAAATGGCTATAGCTAATTTATTGATGATAATTTTCAAATGTGCAAGATCTGATGGGAGTTCATTACAAGAATAGTGCAAGTGACAAGGGAATTTGTTTCCATGGAATTCAAAACAAATAATAAAGTCAATTCCAAAATAGTTTTGGACAGAATAATTGTACACATAATGATTAACCTTATTTCAAAGAAGATAGTGAACATTACATCTAATTTATCAAAAAGAGAATGAAATATATACATTGCAGAGAAAATATATTGATATAACATATAATAATCCTGACATAATACACCATTAATATAGCAAGCATATAGTAAGATTATACCTAGAATAGATAAAACTTATTGACTAAAGAAATTCAGTAAATCTAGAGTGAGTTCTAAGGAGCTATATTGTCTAGAGAAAACCCTGTGTTTTCCTTTACTTTACATTTCACTTCTGATACTAGATGAGTGGGTTTTGCACACATCAAGCAATTCTCTGACACCAGCTGGGTATCATACAATTCAATTAAATTCTGGTACTATCTAGAGTTAACATCAGACCCCACAGGTTAAGAAATCAGTCCTACTAGACTACTCCCACTTCCGACACCAATTGCAAGTCCCAGGGTGTTACTTGTAATTCTAACCTACCAGGTATAAATCAGGGTTTCCATGAACCACTTCTTGGATTGGTAATTTGCTAGAATACCCCCACAGACTTCAGGGAAACACTGCCTACATTTACTGGTCTATTAGAAAGGATATAATAAATGATATAGATGAACAGCCAGGTGAAGAGATATATAGGGTCGGGTATGGGAAAGGGGCATGGAGTTTCTATGCCCTCTACAGGAGTGCCATCTTCCCAGCACCTCCCTATGTTCACAACCTGGAAGCTCCTTGAACCACATATTTTTGCAATTTTTATGGAGACTTCATCTTCTAGGCAAGATTGATTATTAACTCTATTTCCAGACGTTCTCTTCCATCCAGAGAATGGTGGTGTGTGGCTGAAAGTCCCAAGCTTCTAATCATGGTTTGATATTTTGAGTGACCACTTCCCACTCAGAAGCTCCCTAAGAGTTGACTCAGAACAGGAGATGCTCTTATCACCCAGGAAATTAAAGGGATTTAAGAATTTTGTGTCAGACACTCCTATCATTTATAAAATTACAAGGGTTTTAGGAGCTTTATGTAGGGAATGGGGATCAGAACCGATATATGTGTTTCTTATTATTTCACATTTGTTATGCTTTTAATAACACTCATAGGTAAGCGATATGAAATCACTTGAAAATCACTGACGTGGATTATATTGGATTCAAATTAAAGAAGTAAAGTTGCAAATTAACATTTAAAAAAACAACTGAAATTATGCCCAATAACCTGTACCATTTTTGTCTACTATCATGCAAAGTAGCAACAGGACTGTGATAAATAGAAACACGTCAGGGAGAGTGAAAGCATTGACAGTTATTTAGAAACTTCCACTATAACATGCAATTTATGAAATGTTTGTATTGATAACATTTTACCATTACAAATTTAACCTAGGGGAGACTAAGCATTTCTTTTATTTTTTATGAAGTATTTTTTTTTAAATTTAAATATAGTTGATGTAAAATGTTACATTAGTTTCAGGTATACAACTTAGTGGTTCAAAAAGTTTATACAGTATGATATGTTGACTACATGTGTAGCTACCATCTGTCTTGTTACATTGCTATTAAGCATTTCTTGGCACAACAGCACTTCCCATGCAAATCATCAATAGCAACATATCAGGTAAACTGAATTATTTCTAATATCTCTATTTTTACAAGCTGAAAGGACACAACTTTTGATTTTCCAGAGGCTCTTTGTGAAATTTCATAGTTACAGATGCAAAAGATATCATGAAAGTTTTATTTTATTTTATATAATTTTACATTTAGGATTCCATTTGGGGAAGGCAAAAATAAAAATTGTAAGTAGATTTTAACACCTGAGATAGAAATCAGACTGTGGATGCCTAAGAAACAATATCTGACTCTTTCAAAGTGACAACAAAATGTTAAAAAATGAACATGGAAGGTAATATTATTGTAAAGAATCTTAGCTTTTTTTTTAGTTAGAAAACAGTTTTCATACATAATCAGAGATATAGTAAAGTCAGTAAAAATCATAGTTATTTTGGTAAGACATTGAGTCTTTGTTATCTAGACAGATTACACACAAATCAAAGGAAGGAAGGAAGGAAGGAAGGAAAGAAGGAAGAACCCTTTCCATAGTGTAGGTGGAAGCAATCAATTGCGAAAGAAAAATGAGTGCATCAAAAATTGAATACACTTAGCTAAAATTTTAACAAATGTTGTAGCTTTTCAAACTCAGGTATTACATTCATTTTAAAATTTTGTATTACATTATGCTCTTTAACATTCTGGAATAATTAGACTCTTTTCTTTTTTTTTTTTTTTTTTTTATTTTTTTTTTTTTTTATTAAATTTTTTTTTTTTTTTTTAACGTTTATTTATTTTTGAGACAGAGAGAGACAGAGCATGAACGGGGGAGGGGCAGAGAGAGAGGGAGACACAGAATTGGAAGCAGGAAGCAGGCTCCAGGCTCTGAGCCATCAGCCCAGAGCCCGACGCGGGGCTCGAACTCACGGACCGTGAGATCGTGACCTGGCTGAAGTCAGACGCTTAACCGACTGCGCCACCCAGGCGCCCCTTAGACTCTTTTCTATAGGATCAATTGCAGGGTATTCACAAGTTGAAAATTAATTTCTTTTTTTAAAAAATGCTTATTTATTTACTTTTGAGAAACAGAGAGAGTGCAAGCAGGGGAGGGACAGAGAGAGAGAGGGAGAGAGAGAATACAAACCAGGCTCCATGCTGTCAGCACAGAACCCTGACTGACACTTAACTGACTGAGACACCCAGGCCCCTGAAAATTAATTTCTTATTACAAGCTGTTTACATGCAATGCATCATCCTGGTTATCTTCAAATGAACCAATAAACAAATATTTAGAAGTTCTCTGTTTCAATTTTCAAAATGGTACATATCAATAACTATAACTCACAAAAACACTCTTTGGGTCCTCAATAAGGTTAAAGAACATGAAGGGATCTAGAGATTAAACAACAACCCACAAACCGCTCCTTTAGGATAAAATTGCTCTCTCCTTGAAAAATAGAAATGTACACAATTGTGTTTTGCTGGAACTATTGCTCCTAAGCAGAAACTTTTAACCAAAGTTAACTTTTATGTCACAGAGAAAACTATGTGTAACCACAAATGTTACACATCAACATCCTGACAGTCCAGCAGAGCTCATAGATACACATGGCAAAGCCATGCTTCATACAACTTCTCAAAGTAGCAACAATGAATATGTTCATTAAGACATTCAGATATCTAATCTCACTATATTATATGAGAATAAAAAGCAAAAGCCTACAAATTTAAAAGTATTGTTTAGTAATCAATGTTTCGGTATTCTTAGTGAGAAATTATCTAGATATTAAATGGATATCTATTAATAACTCGAATTAATACCAGGGTAAAGTTTCAAGTTACCTAAAGGTCTTGAAAATTATCTTTGAAATACTAAAAACATAACTAGTGTAGAACTGAAATTTTATCAGACTAGTTAATCAATTTGGTTGAACACAAATTTAAATTTTTTGCTAATTTTAAACATTAAGTAGAAGTAATGTTAACTTATTTGATTAGTAAACCTGTGTGAGTTTGACAAGAAAATACTCAACAGAATAGAAACATAGGAATGTATTATAGTTAACAATTACAAGTCAGAAAAAATATAATTGTTTTTATAAACTAGTCTCATTTGCCAAAGATTTACCTAAACTATGTGAATTTGGATTCTTAAAACATTTTTGTTCATTTTTATAAAAAATACTTTTAAAATCTAGCACATAAAAGTATTAGAAGGTCAATTTCCTTATTGGGAGGAAACTCTAGTTAATTTAATTCAACAGAACTCCTTAAAGAGGGTATATAATCTTAATAATTAATATCACCCGGGAGTATAAAAAGATTACACACACAAAGGCCTTTCTGAATTATAGACACATAGACAGACATATAGACAGAGAAAATTTTAATTTTAAAATTTCAGCCATGGATCAAGAGTAAACACAAATTACAGAACTCATCAGTAGGTATCAAAGATCTCTTCTCTTCCCAGTGGGTAGAAATTCTTATTTGATCTCAAAATAGACAAACAGGAAAGACTAACAGTTTCTATGATATCTCTCACCTAGAGATAAGATCTCTGTAAACCATTAACCCCTTTATAGAGATAACCAAATGGTCAGACCATAAAACTCACTGGGGAATAATTTGTCAGCTGTAAATAAATGAAATACAAACCCATGCACAACTACTATAGAGCAAAATTAAAACTAGAAAAACAGAAAGCAGAGTTCTGTTGTCACTCTGATTTCATCTCAAGGAGCCAAGAAAGATGCACCTGAGTTTAAATAATCCATGAATTGCACTTTGCTGGCAGCAAAGTTTATCAGTCTCTTGTAAATAAAACCATTGAATATCTCAGTGGAAATCCTACAAAACTGTTAAAAGGTAATAGGACAAGATAAAATCACAACTCTCTTAACCAGATACCTACAGAAGGCAAGGTTCTGGGTAACTATGGACTCTCTACTTGAGAACACGTTAGTCATACTAAGGAGTACAATAGGATTGGATGCCTGCTCCTAACTGTGCTGCAGAAAACAGGCAAAGGAAGAGAATGAGCCCAGGGCTTCAGATTCCCAGTTCAAGCTCTTCATAAGTAACCTGAAAAATTCTGTATCTGAAAAAACAAAAACAAACAAAAACCAAATCAAAACAAAAACAAAAAACTCACAACACCTCACCCAAATCATTATCCCCTGGAACTTCATGGATGGGGTTCTAAAAATCAAACCCAGAGTCCCAACCTATAAGTGGTGGAATTCCAACCCAAATTGAATTCCCAGTTTATCATAGCATCTTCTGTTAAAGCAAGTAATTTGCTGAGGAAGAATGAGGTCTTGATCATTGAAATAGGGGCAGGTGGGGATACCCTAATGAAGCTATAAATCTTAAACCCCTAAATCTGTGGAGTCCTCTTTGCCCACAGATGCACTCCTTTTATCCGTGCCTCAGGAGTTTAGCTTTCCTTTGCCTAAAGAACCTGTAACGGCCTCCTCTGAGATAGATGCCTTGTAGGATATTGCTAATTTTTCTCAAGGCCTACTCCTGGCTTTCCTCTTTGCTTCTAGATCTGCATCTAGATTTAGTCCCAGAGGCCCCAAAGGCTGAGTTGCTAAGTGTGACCCACAACAAAGTGCACAATATATGAAAAGAACTGCATGATTGTTCTAATGTATATAGACAGAAGTATAAGGAATATGTGTGGAGATGGATGTTAAGGGTGTAATGATGGATGATAAGGATGCTAATGGTGGAAAGAACATAAAGCTGCATCATACTGAATTTTTTGGTATGAGTCTAAGCAGAGATTCTTAGTTCAACGTTTTAGTTTAATGGGTTTTAAAAGGGCTCTATTAGTTTGGTTGGCTAAAATATGGACCTGAAGGAAGCCTACACTAAATAAAATTGAAATGCCAGAAGTTCCTTGTTATGTTGTAGAGGAAGGTAACCAAAACCCGGGAGAATGGAATATTAAAGTGGATTTATCATGTAAAATCTGCTTATCAATCCTGGGAGAGTTCACGGGACACACCTTTCACCACTATGAGAAATGAATTTGTGGAGGGGGCCCCATATTGTTGAAGATCTCTGTGAATGCATTTCTCTGTAGGTCAGAAATTATAGTGGGACTGCTACCATCTAATGGGGATCTAATAGATGATATCATCTAATTACATAAATGGAATGGGGATAGTTGGATCCTGGGGTGGCAGGAGCCCAGTGGTAGTGCATAATTCCTAAGGCAAGGTATATATGACTATTGTAATGGATGGCAGAGTCAAAGCAGTAATCAGAATAATGTGACTTGTTAGAAACTTATAGCATTTGGCTGGTTGATCATGGTGTCCCTAGAAAAGAAATAGATGGCCAATTTATTCCTATCTGATCTATATAAGAGAAAGGGTTCTAGGTTGTAAACTCAACTTGAATCATCAAAGCAGAGAGCCACTGCACCTCAATCAACTCTCAGACTTGAGCAAGTTTAAACAAACAGAACCCCTAGAAGGAAGGGGAGGCAAGGTCCTCTCAAAGGACACTGCTCCATTGACAAAAATATATACTGTTAATCTTATCTTTCACCTTTCCCTAAAGAAGTTAGAAAGCACTGTACTCTGGCAGTGCTTCTCTCTTAATGGAATAGACACTGATTCTGGACATGGATTTGCCTTCCATATATCCACACACCATTACAAAACCCTTTAAAAGTGGAAGAAGGAAGTAGAAGAGAAGGCCAGAGGAATGCCATCTGAGAATATCTCACTATTGCTTGTTTTGAACATGGAGAAAAAAGGCAATGAGAAAAGGAATGTAGGGACTTCTAGAAGCTGGAAAAAGCAAAGGAAAATTATAATCTTCAGAGCCTCCAAAAAGGAATGCAGCCCTGCCTACAACTTTCACTTCAACCTATTCAGATCCATGTTATGCTTCTGACCTCTAGAATTATAAGATAATAAATATATGTTGTTTTAAGCCACAATGTTTGTGGTAATTTGTTAAAGCAACAAAAGAAAACTAATACACTATTCACTTAGAAGTTATTAATAACTATATGTATGTATGTATACATATATAAACATCTATATTTACATCCATTTATTATCTATCTATATTTACATCTATCTATTTATTATCTATCTATCTGTCTTTCTGTCTATGCTTTAAGAATAGGCATTGTGTTCTATTCTTTGTATAGAACAAGATCTAGCACTATGCCTGTTACATAGTAGGTTATCAAGTACTGTATTCTGCCTTGGGCTGCATGAGAGAATGGAGAGCTCAATATTTTCATCCTTAAGATATAGGCTGCCAAAGTTGCTTATGGATATTCCTTATTATATAGTAGTTATTTCCATCTTCCTTTTTTCCCTTCTGTTCTCTCCCTCTCGCAACTCCATCTTGCTATAAATTTGGATTTCATCTGTATTTTCTATTGGGAATATGCTTAGTCAATCACAATATATCAGAGTGAGTAATGAAATAATCTAATAACCATTTAACATTTTTGAACATTTACTATCAGTTTTTTTGTGAATTAACTCATTTAATCTTTTCCAAATGACTTAGTGTTTAGTTTCCTCAAAGTTTTCTAGCTGACTTGGCTCCTTAATTAATTAGTCCATTTATTTCACAGCTTTTGAATACTGATTTTGTGGTAGATGCTGTCCTCAGTTTGGGGAGTACAGCACCTAACACAGTGCTCAGTGCAAGATCCCTGTCCCATTACACATTGCCATACTCATTTCCCACTATCCCCCACTAAGCTTCTGATCCAGGTACTATTCTTTTTGGTTTTGTGTCTTTGGGTAGACAGAATTCAAGGCTTCTTAGATTATTCTTTATTTAATTGGAGTCTTCATCATGACTATAGTCTGAAGAATACTCCTTAATTAGGTAATAAGCATGTTACTTTATCATTAAAAGAGCTCTGTGTGTATGCAATGATGTCTTTTAATTATAATCAGAATTGTCTGCCAAGCACTAATCAATACAGTCCTTGGATATATAAAAAGCTAAAGGGAAAAGTAGAAAACCTTCAAGAAAGTGAATGAAAGAAATAATCATTAGATATTATTAAATCGATGACCATGGGAAGCTCTTCTTTGTATAATAGCTGATGTTTCAAACACGTATTGATTCATCTTTATAACAATTATGTTAGGGGCAGGGGCAGGGGCAAGTCCAAGAATAGAGAAACAACAAATCTCAGGCATCTTTTCACGCCTCAAAAGACACATAAATGCCAAGTGTTCATACTTGGATGGGCAATCTGTTCCCCAAGTGGCTGAAAGGGGAGCTGTGCTTTGATATACCCTACATTATGTGTTTCATTTAATCATTTATGGCAAAATATCTGATGTTAATATTTCTGTTGCTTACCTTCAGCTCTTCAAATTAATATTAGCTATATCACAGATCCTTTCCCTTCGGATGCTTAGCCTGTTTCGACAAGCTCACTGCAGAAGCCATTCTTCCTACATTATTTATTAAAGCATGATAAGGTGAAGTAATTACATTATCAGATATCTCTGTCGTATTTGAGCAATAAGGCACCATAATAATAGTATAAGACATCTTGGAAGGAGGGTATAATTACCACAAGGCAATCACACTCCTGGGGATTATAGGAACTTGGATACATGTCTTCCCTTATAATGCCCTAAGGATGTGATTATCTCAAGAAGAGAGAGAGAGAGAGAGAGAAAGAGAGAAACCCAATGAATAATGTTGTACTCTGCTCTACAAAATTTATAGGAAAGGGCAAAAGTGTATTTCATATGAGGATGTGATGTGGCAGTTTAGAATATTTGAACAGCAGTTTCAAATGAGCTGAACTATTCGTAGAAGTTAACCTGTCTCTTCAGAAAGCAAATAGGCCATTCTAAGTCATTTTGTAAAGCCAGATTGGGCTCAGAAATGCATTAGAATTTTAGCATGGTTTAAGTGTTAAGAAATTGGTTTGACGGAGCTACTAATTTCTAGCTGGCTCAGTGCACCAAGCTTTCTATTCTCTGGCTAGCTGGTAAGGTGTGGACTCATCAGTCAGGCTGCTATTGACATTTCTTGCCTGTTGGCACCAAAATGGAAAACAAAGAGATGCTTTTAAATTATCCCACCAAATCTGAGGAAACTGTGTTTTAGTTGTGGTTAAATTGAATTTCCAGGCTGAAAGAAATGTAAACAATGAGTAAAGCAAATGTCAACCAGCCTGGGGTTACATCTACCTCTTGAATGCTCCAGGAGAACTCAACGAAATCTTTTTATAACTAAACCAATTTTAGAATTTTCTGATCTACAAGAATTGAAAATAAATATTTCTAAATTTGCACTAAGGTTATTTTCTGAAGAATATTCTTGAGAGATTTAAGATAGGATAATAAAACCTAAGATAAATTATTGGAATTAAATTTTAAACCTTATCACAGAAGTATTTTAATCACCAAAAAACAGACCTTTTGTAACAAAAAACTTTTGTAACAAAAAATATTGAGATAAAAAAAGGAAATTCTGTTAATTACACAGAATTTATTTCTTCTAAAAAATGTTAATTTATTTATTTTGAGAGAGAGAAACAGAGCACGAGCAGGGAAAGGGCAAATAGAGAGAGAGAGAATCCCAAGCAGGCTCTGTGCTGTCAGCACAGTGCCCAACACAGGGCTCAATCCCATGAATCTTGAGATCATGACCTGAGCTGAAACTTAGAGTAGGACACTTAACCAACTGAGCCACTCAGGTGCACCAATTATATAGATTTTCAATCAAATATTCCAAAACATCTGGAAAGACAGAAATGTCTAGCTGTTGACTAATTATTTCATTCTGGAGATATGTTCTGTGATACCAACACACCTAACAAGAAGGTAAATGTTTTAGTGCACTATTTTTGTTGTGAATCATTTATAAAATTTCAATGCCTAAAATCACATAAAAATTCAGTAGCTTTATTAAATTGGCTTATTTTAGTGTCATCTAAATTCAGATATGTGGATTTGGCATCATGCAATATCACTCAAAATCATACTTATCTGTTAGGTATAAAGTATGGGTTCATTGAGCAGTGAAAAAAAAAGTAAGAAAACAATTGGAGCACCAGGAATCATGAATAAGGGAGATTCATTAAATATCTGTGATTGAAGAGTTCCAGGGTGTAAGATCTCCTTTCTGGTGTATTAGGGTCTTGAACTAAGACACCTAGTCTTAGGTGTCTAAGTTCTGTAGGAAATCAGACATTGTTCTTGCCCTCAAGGAGATCAACATTCTGCTTATTACTCTATTATTTTTTAGTTCTCACTGCATACCAAATTCTTTACATGAATAACCGCATCTTGTTTTCACAACAACTCTATGCCATAAGTATTATTATCTTCATTTCAAAGGTGAAGAAATTGAGGTAGAGAGAGTTGAAGTAATGTGTTCAAGGCTGCACAACCTACAAGTCAAGGATGGGACTTTGAACTGACCCATGTGGATCTGGAACTCATATTTTAAACACATATGCCCTGCACTGCTTCAAGTTGGAGAACATATGTGAAAATTAAGAAGGGAACTAAATGGTTTCAGGGGTGTGATAAATGCATGTAAAAGACACAATGGGGGATGGGAACCTATAGTCAATTTTATAGGGAGGGAAGGGAGAACCAGACTTTATAGAGGAGATTTCTTCTTATGACAACTTATAAAATTGGTATATAGAGGATAGGAAAATATATAGTTTGACTTCAGTATGACCTTTATTTAAAACAGGTTAATAGTATCATCACACAGGTAAATATAGTTGTATGTCATGGTCCTAAGCCTCCCCTTCCTGACACATGGATGACACTGTGGACTATCAGAATCCTTTCCATTAAAGATTAGTATAAAAAGGGAATCACAAACCAGCTACAAATTCTGAGAATTTACAACCAAGACAACTCTGAGGAATGTGCCATAGGTTGTATTACTTGCACCACATTTTTTAATGATGGATTTCTGCACAATAGAGTCAGAGGCAAAGGTCAATAAATGATGTAAAATTAACTATGGACTCATATTAGAGGCAATAAAAGGTACTTTTTTTCATTTATGCATTAAATGAAGAATATGTGCTGCTATGTAGATCATGCTAAATACCGTAAATGAAATTGGGATAAAGGTCCACGAGGGCCTTAAAAATTATTGCTTCCCCATTTTAGAGGCCAAAGAAGAAATGAGTACAGAGTTGAGCTGGAGGATATTTTGGAAGGGGTAATTAGAACCGGGATTGCCCTGCTGAAATGAGAAGAATGTTTCAAAAAAGAATGGAATGTCCACATTGTCACTTGCTGACGAAAGGGAAATGAAAATCCAAAATAGGCTGTGGTGATTTAATGGTGACTGACAATCTAGACAAAAACTTCCAGTATATTTGTGGTACAGAATCCTGGTCATAATACTTAATAGATGCAGTGGGGCTGAATCTCAGGGAAGGTTGGGCTGTCCCAGGGCAATGGTTTTGTGGAAAATGTTGAAAAAAGAAATCCTCCTGGATTTGACTTCCTTGGATTATTAAATAAATAAATGGGTAACTTAAATCTATATCATATTTTTTTTGCAAGCTTAATTTCTAAAAGGAGAATTCTGAGGGATAAATTTGTTTCCTCTCTTCAGATCCCAGTAAGAGATGTTTTATCATGATTACATGACTGTACACATTTCCAGGTACATTAGGATATTCAATAAGCTGTATTTAGAGAAAAAAAAAAACTACCGTCTGTAAGCTCTAAAAGAGAAATGATTATTCAATACATATTAAGTATTCATAATTTGTAAGGCAAAGCACTAAGTTTTGTGAGAAATATGAAGATGTTTACTTACTTCTAAGATTTATTTCCTGTTAACCCTTACAAGGAAAGTGTGGCCACTGGTGGTCTCAGCTTAATATGAGGGAGCTTCTATTATATCCCCGCCCATTGTGCTTTGCTTCTGCCTGCAGTGTCTCATGGAGCAAAGACCAAAGCTCACTTGCTCTGGCAGCTCAGTCTTTTTCCCCACAAAGAGGAGCACAAGAAGTTAGGCAATTCCATGCTTCCAGAAGCCAGAGTGCTCTGAAAGTACAATCCAAAAACTAGTCCCCTCTTGGACAATACTCCTTAAGACTCAAGAGCCAGGAAGGAATTTTCTGAATTTCTACTAAAAGGGAGGAAATGCAGCCAATCATTCTTCCTCTTTACCTCCTGAAAGATGATAGGGGGGAGGAGAAAGTACAGGAATTTCATGATAGGAGCATCAAGGCAGATTGCTGGTCTCCATTCATGTGGTTTTTAAACATTTCAATATTTTTTTACATTTATTAGTATTTGGCTTGGTTATTGATTAAATTCATTTTAATTTGTTTTTTATTTAAATTTTTTTAAAATTTTTATTTATTTTTGAGAGAGAGAGAGATGGAGTGTGAGCAGGGGAGGAACAGAGAGAGAGAGGGAGACAGAATCTGAAGCAGGCTCCAGGCTCCCAGCTGTCAGCTAAAGCCTGATGCAGGGCTCAAACTCACAAACTGTGATATCATCACCTGAACCAAAGTCAGACGCTTAACTGATTGAGCCACCCAGGCACCCCTTTTTTTTAATATTTAGAAAGAGAAAGAGAGAGAGCGCACAAGCAGGGGAGAGGGGGAGAGAGAGAGAGAAGGAATCTTAATCAAGCTCTATGCTCAGCACAGAGCCCAATGTGGGGCTTGACCTCACGACTCTGGGATTATGACCTGAGCAGAAATCAAGAGTCTCATGTTCAACCTACTGAGCCAACCAGGTGCCCAAGGGGTTTATTATTTTGCTTTGTTACATATATATGCAAAATTGGATGTTAGTAATGGAGTGTAAAGTTTCCATTGCAATTATACAAACTAAAGATTAGACATCTCCTGGACTGGATGTTTAAACAGATGCCCAGATACAATTCCTGTTAAGACTCTGTACCAGTTTCCTAATGAATTGTTTATATAAAATGTGTATGTTGGTGCTGGAGAATTAAAGTTTTTGAACATTTATGATTTTTAGAAAACCCAGAGATACTGGTTAAATCATACACATATATTGTTAAAATATATGTTGGTGTTTCCCTACCAGAAGAAAAAGGCTTATGGAACTACAAATGCCATACTGAGGAGCTAGAGTGACTTCCTGGGTTCTTTCATTGCAGCATGGGTTGCAATGAAGTGTGGGTGAGAAGCAATCCTACAGCCAGCAAAGTCACTGTGTGTCTGACCAGGAATCTATCAAAGATTTCTAGGGTCCTGAGACTTTTATCCCATCCTACTTACTTGTAACTAAAATTCTCATGAAATTTGGATCTGTGTTCAATTTCTTTTGAGAGTAATCATACTCTAGATTTTTATGAGCTTCTTTTCCTTTAAAATGAATCAAGTGTCTACAAGCAATTTTTAAAGCAAACAAGAATGAAGAACAGGCCAGAGGGCTCAGGGTTGAGGAGAAGCAATCATGGGCAAGAGGAAAAGAAGGCAGAAACCGAAGACAAATCTGTATTTAGCCTAGCAGTTCTCCCTGACTCTGCCTCATAAACACTTGGCAATTTGAAAAAGCAAAAAAAATACTGATGCCTGGGCCCTCTCCCCTGAGCAGAACCTTTTTAGTACATCACACAGATATTTCTGAGACACAGCTGGAATGAGATAACTAATTTACATACCGATTCCTGGGCTTCTCCTGATGTAAGCCCAATGATTTGGCATTTGTTTCCACACCACACACAGTAAACCTTCTCTATAGTCTTCTAACCATTTTAATAAATATTTCATGTAAAATAAATTTTATTCATTTCTTTTGAAAGAAAATTACTTTTTCTCAAAACAGTGCTGCTCAGTTAAGCAGCAAGGTTGATAAAAGCATGAACTATGGAAACATAACTAAATGTATGCACTGTCACTGTCACTGAGTAGAAGGACCCCAGCTAGCACAATCCCACAACAGGAATTCCAGCATGGGATCTTTTCCTCAAGAGTCCAAAGCTGAGGAAGAAATAGCTGAAAATGCAAGTCCTTATATCCTCCAATACATGTTTATGAAAAACCCTACGGGTTTTGAATCTCTTGTAACTGAGGGCGAGAGAGAAAGAAAAAAAAAAAAACCATAAAGGATTCTGACAAAACAGGTATAAAGATGGCAGATGTTCAATACAACCTGGACTGCATGAGTATTAATCAAATCAAAACTAATGTTTTAACAGGTAAAATGTTCTCATTAAACTCTAATAAAAGTCTCCTCCCTGAAAGAAGTAAAACCATTTTTATCTTCCCAAGTCTTCAGGGGAAGCTCTGTTACCAGCATCAAATTCTTCTAATTCAGCTACTCCATAGAGAAATCTAAAATTCCAAAGCAGTATTTTTTTTCCTGTGAATGCCTTTTTTTTTCTCCTTAAAATTTACTCTTACATGTTGAAGACAATAGTATGGTGCAAGTGCAGTTGGAAGCCTTTAAGAATGGTCTGTTATTATTAAGCATTGTCTATAATTAATATCAATTAGAATCTATTAAATTTAATAGACTTTGAGTTATTGAGTTTAATTCAATTTCAATAAATTTCAATTAAGTACAATTTGTTTCCATTACTTTTATTAATTTCAGTCACTATCAATTACCTTCAATTAATTTAATTTACTGGCAATATATGTTCAGGTAATTCCCTATTACTTTCAATTAGTTTCTATTCATTTCAGTGGGCTTCCTTGGCTGCTAACTCATTTCATAAAAATAAATGTGAAGCTATAATATAGTTTCTATATTCTACAGTCATACAAACTAATTAGCTCCACATTCAAACTTGCCATAACACAATTAAGCCACTACTCAATCTACATACAATCTGTACTCACGTCTACCCATCTTCTCCCCAGGTTCATATGTCTGAGAAACCTGGCCTGCTGTGGAGAGTTTGACATGTGCAAAGAGATGTCAGATCATTTAACTGATTCATTGTTCACTTATATCTGCTTTGCATCTAGAACCTTGCTAGATGCTGGAGGTAATACAGGTAAAAGAGTGCATTTAGAAGGTTACAGCAGGATTTCCTACAATCAGTCCCATTGATGTTTGAAGGAAAGGGCTACATGTGCCTGGTTCACAATGGTGCTCTTACCATGAACATAATGCTTCACAGAGTGGGTATTCAACAAATGTGAATCTTTCCTGGGCTTTCCATAAAGTCAGTGTTGAGGTGGAGAAATCAGGATAATCGAGGCAAATTCTGAATTATATAATTAATTATGAACATGCTCTTTCCCTATGGAAGAAAGAACACTCAGACAATTATCAAATATTGGAGCTAGAGGGAAAAAATCCCAGGGATCTTGTAAACTAACATTATTCTACAGTTGAAGTTTTTGATGTCAAATAAGTGATGCAATGTATGTATTACATTATCAACTCTACATGTAATAACTTTTGTTGTTTTATCTAGGAGAGCATTTACATTGAAAAAACTATCAACATACAGCTTTTCATAGTTTGCTGAGCACGTTAGCCTCTGGTAACACATTTCATGCTCTTAACAACCCTCTGAAGAAGAGGGTGCAAATTTTATCTGCATTGACAAACTGTCATATTGAGGTGAAATGGCTCATTCAGTTTTGGATAACTAGAAAATGGTAGGGTTCAGAGAGAAAAGAAGTCCTAATGACAGAAAAATCCAGACCTAGGTAGTTTTCAGGGCCCCAATTTAGGAACAGAAGCAGTTCATATTTATATATGTAACAAATCCTGCCCACTCACCGGTGAGATGAAGGTTACATTCTTGTGGTCCAAGCTATGCAAAGCAGGCACCTATGTGCCTGGGAGAGACACATAGAACAAATGACTCACTTACGAGGCTTCCTGTTCTCCACTCAGGACTTCCTTAGAAAAGTGTACCTGTCTGAATGGAAGTGTCTGGATGTGTGACAGCTGGATAAAGCAGGGAGCATGAACAGAACATAACACCCTTCCAGGAGAGGGCCAGTTGCTGCAGGAGGAGATGACTTTGAGCAGGTTTCTTTGGCAGCAAGGCAATGCTCCAGCCCAAGAGGACTTGGCTCACTCCCAGCACATCTCTGGCAGTAAACCCACTGTGAGAAAAGAGGGGAGGAATTCAAGGCTGAATCCAAATCAAGTTGCCAGAGCCCTTCAGCTAAGATGTGGGAAGTCCTGAGAAGGAAACCAGCAACTTTAAAATAAAAAAGGAAAATTGGCTGGAGAGAATGACAGAGTCATTGGAAATAAGACTGAAGGATCTCAGCTTGGGACCAACCCACTGGCAGGGATGACCCTTCTCCATAGTGGCTTGCCAAAAATAAAACGGAGACAGGAGAAGGTATGGAGCATGAAAAAGCCAAACATTGAACAAATTGGGTCAGGGAGAGTAGACAACACTAATCTCTAATCACTTTGCCATTTGATATTCTATTTCTCTAGACCCATCCTAAGTTAATGTAATAAATATTTCTGTAAATGTTTAATTAGTGTCTTTGTTACTCTCTAGGACAAACTGTCTTCCCTATGTAACTGTTGCATGCAATTCACACACCATGCTGTGTTCTTTCCCACACTGTCCCACCTCCAACTCCCACATATCTAACTGCTGCACATCCCCCAAGGCCTGCTAACGTCAATGTTAAAAGACTTTCAAGAAACCTTTCTCACCAAATCAGTGAACTTCAATGCAAAGAACTTCATCAAACATATATTGAACTCCTGGTGTATGCCAGGCAAATGAGAATAAAATTGCTCCTTTCCTCCTAGTAATGAAATTGTAAGGTCTAGGGAGTTCCCTCACCTGCTGACCTACAAAGAGTGAGTTTCTTTTCCAGACCTGCCATGGCACTCAGAGTCTCCAAAATCCCATTTAAGATTTATAGTTCTAGCGTTTGTGTAGCATTTTACATTTATAAATTGCATTCATATGTCATGTCTTAATCATACACTATCTGTGTGTTTTTTCTAAATATACCCTGTGAATAGACTCCTTAGTCATTGAAAATAGAAGCTGTGTCCTTTCTTTTTCTTTACACTTCAATATGTACAGTACCTAAGAGATGCTTGATATGGACTCATTATCTATACCCACTACTAGTCTGGAAGAATGGATCAATAGATATCTTTCTAATTCATTTCAAAGCACTATGCTAAATGCTTAATAGTATGAACAATCTGAGGTCTCTTAAGTTGATATGATATAATGCCCAGAGATAAATGAAATGGTAGAGATTCTTCTTCCCTTAAAAGTATATTTCGATGGGCACCTAGGTGGCTCAGTAGGTTGAGTGTCCGACTCTTGATTTTAGCTCAGGTCAAGATCCCAGGGTTGAGGCTCTGTGCTGAGCATGGAACCTGCTTAAGATTCTCTCTCTCTCTGTCTCTCTCTCTCTCTCTCTCTCTCTCTCTCTCTCTTTCTCTCTGTCTCCCTCTGCCCCTCTCCGCAACTCATATGCTCTCTCTCTAAACAAAAAAGTATCTTTCAAAAACATTTAATATTCTCTTTCTCTCTGATAATTACTCTTTTTTCCAGATTCCTACCATGTCATCCATTAAGCTGTGTTGTTATGTATTTGTTTGAATTATTCCATGAATATTTATTACTCTCTCTAGCTAGCAAACTCTTCAAAAACCCAATTTCCTTTGCTGTCCGTCTTCCCCTCCCCACCTTTCATAATATTGGGCCCAATACATGACAATTTATTTATCTTTACATATTTCTAGAAGAGACATCCAAATTGCATTGATGATGCTTCCTTTAACATTTTTGTTTTAATTGCCCATATCTACAACCACATTAAGAAACTTACAGTGTTATGCAGGCAGGACCAGTTGACCAGTGGTTCCATCAACTCTGGTAGACTCTGGACTTCTCAATATAATAACTGAAGTCAGTGATATAAAAAACCTTTGCCTTACTCTCTAAATATTAATTTTATTTCCATGTATGTTATGTTTGCTAAGTTTTTGAAAGCATAGATTCATTAGGTATTCAATGATCATGGTTTCTTTCTTTTATGTGATGAGAGGAGATTCCCATGAATTAATTGTTAGAGCCAAAAAATATGGGACCAATTTTTTTATTACTTTTTATTTATATTTTAGTTAGTTAACATACAATGCAATATTGGTTTCAGGAGTGGATATTCAGTGATTCATCACTTACATACGATGCCCAGTGCTCATCATAACAAGTGCCCTTTTTAATACCTATCATCCATCCAGCCCATGACCCACCCACCTCCCTCCATCAATACTTAAGTCTGTTCTCTACCATTAAGAGTCTCTTGTGGTTTGTTTCTCTCTCTCCTCTTTTCCCCCCTTCCCATATGTTCATCTGTTTTGTTTCTTAAATTCCACATGTGAATGAAATCATGGTATTTGTCTTTCTTTGATTGACTTGTTTTGCTTAGCGTAATACATTCTAGCTCCATCCATGTTGTTGCAAATGGCAAGATTTCATTCTTTCTGATGGCTTAGTAATATTCTGTCATATATATATATCATATATGTCACATGTATCATATGTCATATATTGTATATATATATGATATATATATATGATATATATATATATCCCTTCTTTACCCATTCATCAGTTGATAGACATTTGTGCTCTCTCCATAGTTTGGCTGTTGTTGATAATGCTGGTATAAACATTGGGGTGCAAGTACCCCTTCGAATCTGTATTTTTGTATCCTTTGGGTAAATACCTACTAGTGTAATTGCTGGAACATAGGGTAGTTCTACTTTCAGTTTTTTTCAGGAATCTCCATACTGTTCTCCAGAGTGGCTCCATCAGATTGCATTCCCACAAACAGTGCAAGAGGGTTCAAGGAAAGCATCTCTTGTATCAGTTAACACAGTTCTGGTAAATGATGATGAAAAAGTGTAACACTGACCTTTAGCTAAAATACCAGACCAAGTAAGTATATCAGTGACCTGTGAGTTTTGAACCTAGAGAGGTCTCTGGTTTGTTAGAGAAATATAAGATAGTCCTCACAATATGAAGATACACAGTCAGAGAAAGGCTGACAAGCAAGGAGCTAGAGATGCCAAGACATTATACCAATTCCTGATCCAAGGTTTCAGTTATCTTAGTATTAGAAATCTGTACTTTGCAAACTTTACTGCCTGTGGGTAATTGTCTGTTTTCTGTTATTCTTTGGTATTGAGTAGACCAACATGGTATTGACGAATTGTTACAGCCAAGAAATAGGGGACCAATTTCTTTATTACTTTTTATTTGACAACTTACCGATTGTTCAAGCTTATATTTATGTTTTCCCCCACCTTTCTAATATTGGAGCTCATTTTGATTGTAATCACAGAAACATGGAAGGGGTTCATGTGCCTGCTCTATCTGCAGTTTTAAAGCAGGAGCAATGTCTTCCTGAAGAATTTTCTAGAAGGTGACAGCAGAGATCATACTGTGGAAACACCAAGGAGAAGAGGGAACCAAAGAGGAGGCTGGGGACCATTTATTAAGACTCTCTTGTTTACCTAAGTTGTTCCTTGATCAAATATTGGACAAGAGTGAGTGTGTATGTTAAATATGGTGGGCTTACCATTCATTCAGCCTTCCGCTGCCCTTTAAACAAAGTGAGATCATGTGTGGTATAAAATGAATGGTAGAAACATACATACTCTTAAATGTTTACAGTTCCCTGTTGTGTGTATGTAAATCTGGAGGTGGTAGTTTACTGAAACAGGCTCTCAGTTGGCATCCCTCCCTTCTGGCACTGTCTTCTAGAGTCATTTCAGCAAATTGTTGGTGGACACATCTCCATTAATAGGTCTTTTGTCATGGCACTGTCCAATTTTCATTTGGCCTTATTTCCTACCATTTCACTTTTAAAAATTCTTGCTAGACTTATTGGGTCTTTCCCTCCTGGTCATCTATCCATTGCTTCTCACCTCTGAAGTCACAGACCTGCCTGCTCTCTCACTCCACACCTTTCCTCACCCTCTTAATGTCCTCTCATTCACTCTGGCTTCTCAAGCTTTATGCAGCTTCTAAAACAATGCAAAAATTTACTCTATCTTAAAGCTGCTGATGACTCTAAAGCTTTCCATTCTTGGGACTGTCCTTACAGGCACAGAAGCTAAAGCACTGGTATCAAAATGTCATTATGCCATGTTGAATTGATGAGTGCTCCAAGGGGTGGCCTTGACTTATGTACTGTCTGCATACTCTTCAAACTATAACAACAATGAACAGACAGCAGAAGGCCTCTTAGTGTCTTCTGAAATACCTGGTTTCCCTCATTTCAAGGAAGGAAAGGTAATGAGCTACTAAGGTGATTATACCTGACTCTGACGTGGACCCCAAAGTATCTGCATTTATGAGAAGGGATTAGTTAGCCTGAATCCTCACGTCCACTGGTTACAACTTCCTATTATTTTTCTGCCAGGGCATCTGAATATATTTCAGACAAATGAAGCTATGACATACTAAACTTTCAGAAATCTTAATGCTTTAGGGGCGCCTGGGTGGCGCAGTCGGTTGAGCGTCCGACTTCAGCCAGGTCACGATCTCGCGGTCCGTGAGTTCGAGCCCCGCGTCGGGCTCTGGGCTGATGGCTCAGAGCCTGGAGCCTGTTTCCGATTCTGTGTCTCCCTCTCTCTCTGCCCCTCCCCCGTTCATGCTCTGTCTCTCTCTGTCCCAAAAATAAATAAACATTGAAAAAAAAAATTAAAAAAAAAAAAAAAGAAATCTTAATGCTTTAGGCATCAGTATAAAGCAAAACTTTTCAAATCACCCCAATCCATGGAGGGTTAGGTTAAATCTGAGTTTCTAACACACCATACCTTGTATCTCTGTGTTTTGGTACAATCCTTAGTGAGCAAAGTGGTTTGGTCTCCAATGAACAATCTACAAAACCCTGCATGGACTGTCCTTCTCTCTTCAGAGTCTTAGTGAAGAATTTAGATCCCAGCTTGAGAGCCCCTAGCATAATTCAAAACACCATCCCATTGATTCCAAATACCTCAGAAACCTCAAAGTCTCTGGTAGTCTCAGAAGAATAATTGACCAAGAGACAAATGAGGGTAGGTTTTAACTACTTGTGGTAAGAAATCAGATTGATGCTATGACAACTTCACATATAAATGTAATTCAGCATGTCTGGTTCACTAGGAAGAGAATGACATGGCATCTGTGCAGCATAAATTCCAATCAGAGCCTTTGGCAAGACCTCTATGAACTTCTGGGTCCTCATCTATAAAAACAGGAATTAGGCCCAATTTTACTTGTTTAATTATACCATTCTGTATTTCTATGGTATGATGACAATTTTGTTCTCTTACATTCACTGCACCAAGTACATATTTAAATCCTTTGCTCTTTGAGACCCAAGAAACAGAAGGTTATTAACTATCACCTTGTCTGCCTTGCCTTTTAGATTTTGGTACGGTTTGGTCAATGAAAGTGCTCAGCAGGGGCTCAGATGAAAGAAAAGAGATAGGTAGTAATATGTCTTCCCTTCTCTCTGCCTCCCCTGGACCATGTGTTCTGGTAGCAGCCATGTCCCTACATAATATACAACTCCTGTCAGGCAGCAGATCTTCCTCATCTCTACCTCTCACAGAGTGATGTTATCACTAGCTTCCCCTATTGTTCCTTCAGGCCCAAGCTTGACAACAACTTCCCATGTTTTTGCTAATCCCTGGGTGCCACAATATTACTTGTAAATTCCCTTAACTCTACTTACATTCTGTAAATAGTTCCTTTGATATAGTTGCATGAACCTTCTAGGTTGAAATTGTTTCCTGTTGTAAGCTCCACTGGTTATATATTAATATATAATGAAAGAATATTGAGTATATTTTAAGGGAAAAACAATGAAAATACTGTGACATAAATTATTTGATTGGGGTAGATAAGACATCATCACTATTCATCATCACTGAGCACCAGGAGAAATAGCCTTTTCCCTTCCTCTCTCTGGCATCCAGATTGACATGTGATGGGAAGGAATTAGTTGGAACAAGATAGGGTAGAGCAGTGACTGTGACACAAGATATTTCCATAAAATAAAGAATATTTAGAATATGATTTTCTGATACCTCTCTATAAGATGGTATAGTAGTTTCCCATCCCTGCTAAAATAAATTAGCACAAACATGGCAGCTGAAAACAACATACATTTATTCTCGTATATATTTCTGGAAGACAGAAGTCCAAAATCAATTTCATTGGGCTGAAATCAAGGTATTGGCAGGGCTATGCTCCCTCCATTGGCTCTGAGGGGAGAATCCCATTTATTTTCCTTTCCCAGCTTCTAGAGCTGCATTCATTATATTTCTTGGCTCATGGCCCCTTTCTCTAACTTCAAAGCTAGTGGCTCAATATCTTGCTTCAGTGGTCATATTACCTTCTTCTCTAGTAAAATCTCCCCCTGTCTTCTTCTAATAAGAAGATTAGGGATTACATTTAGGGCCCATCCAGATAATCCAGGATAATTTGTCCATCCGAACTCCTTAATCTTATCTTCAAGGTTTCCTTTGCTATATAGGATATTACTCACAAGCCCCAAGGATTAAGTTGTAAATATCTTTGGAGGCTTCTATTTAGTTTACCACAGTGTGATGGTTAGTGTGTCAACTTTGTTTGCCCAAACATTTGGTAAAACAGTATTTTGAATATGCCTGTGTTTCTGGATGATAACATTTGAGTGGGTAAACAGAATAAAACACATTGCCCTCCCTAATACAGGTGGGCCCTATCCAATCAGTTGAAGACCTGAGTAAAACAAAAAGACTGACCCTCCACTGAGTAAGGGAAAAATTTCTCTTGCCTGACTGCTTTGAGTGGAGATTTAAATTTTTTCCTACTTTCAAACTCAAACTCTTCTCAGGCCTCCAGTCTGCCAGCATTTAGACTGGAACTACACTATCAGCTACCCTGGGTCTCAGATCGAGAAACTAAACAAGAACTTACACCATTTATTCTACCCAGATTGCTGATGGCAGATCTTGGGACTTCTAAGTCTTCATAGCCTCATGCATTCTCTATAGTGTGTGTGTGTGTGTGTGTGTGTGTGTGTGTGTGTGTGTGTTATACACACACACACACACACACACACACACACACACCCTATTGGTTCTGTTTCTCTGGAGAACCCTAATATACACAGATGGCTTTTCGATCTGTTATCTAAGTTCTCCTCATCTCTTGGTTACTGTAGAACTGGTTTAGAGGTCTAAACAAAGAAGGGTAGAAATTGAGAATATTGTAGAAATATAAAAATAAACAGGAGAGTAATGAGGAAGTATAAGTCAACAGCTGAAATACGAACTCCAATCAAGTGCATCAAAGAAGCCACTGTGAAGGCTTCAAAATAAGGATTGTGTGCAGTGATTTTTCAGCAAATATAATGACTAGAATTACAGTGTTGAGGTTAGTTGGATAAAGTTAGGGGCCAGGTATATAGAAACTTATATCCCACTGACTGAAACCTCAGACAATTGCATTGGAAAGAAAATAAAGAAAAGCACATTGCTTTAATTCTCTTAGGTTTAATTTTTTACTTTATTTTATTTTTAGAATGTGAACAGGGAGTGAATGTATTTATGGCCAATTCAAACTGACTTAGTGAAATCAATTTAAAGTTTTCCACTCTTTCCATTACTTATGACTATAGCTTTTCACCAGCTATTTCTATACATCTCCAGTTAACTACTGCTCTCACCAGTTATGGGCTAAGTTGGTTCCCAGACCAGGCTCGTTATCAAAATTACCTGATGGAATCTCTACAAGCATAATCAGCTGACCCTAAAATAGAATGAAGCCTAGATTATCCATGTGGGCTCAATATAATCTTATCACTTTTAAAGAGGGGGAGAGGAGGACCAAAAAGATGCAACAGAAGAGGAAAAGCAGAAGAGAAAAGCAGCAGAAAGGAAAGAGAGATTGGAAGCAAAAGATTTGATGTGCTATTTCTGGCTTGGAAGATGGAGAGCCCAGGAGATAAGGAATCAAGGAAAGTAGACAACTTCTAGAAACTGGCAATGACCTCTCACAGTCAGCAAAGGAACAAGGGCCTCTGTCCTATAACCACTGTGAACTGAATTCTCCCAACAGCCTAAATGAGTTTGGAATTGGTTTTTTCCCAGAGTCTCCCCATCAGAGTCCAGCCAGCCACAACTTTGATTTCAGCCTGATGAAACTCAGTGCACTGAACTCAACTGAACCAACCCAGACTGTGAGGTAATAAATCTGTGTTCTTTTAACCCTCTGAATTTATGGTAATTTTTTAAAGCAGCAATATAAAACTAATATCTTGTTTCACTAGGAAGTTATTTTTTGAATAAGGATATGGAAGTGCCTGACAAAATTTTTAAAAATTAAGTGTCAGAACACTTAAGTGTTAGACTTCCTACTCTGTCTAGGAACATAGATGAATATAGTACTGGATGTAGACATAGTGAGGATACAGATTTGTCTTTAGGGAATTTTTTTTTGACTGGAAAGAGGACTAAAAGCACATTGAACAAATTTTTAAGTTTACTTATTTTGAGAGAAAGAGAGAGGGAGGGAGGGGAAAAGAGAGAGGGAGAGAGAAAGAATTCCAAGCAGACTCTGCACTGTCAGCACAGAGCCAAGCAAGACACAGGGCTCGATCTCACAAACTGTGAGATCATGACCTGAGCCGAAATCAAGAGTTGAACGCTTACTTGACTGAGACACCCAGGCGCCCCAAGCACATTAAACAATTATTGAAGATTATTTGACCAATAGAGAAAAACTAGGGGAGAAACCATGTGGGAGAATTGAGATAGGTTGACCCTTAAAGAAGGGTTATAATTCATACAGATGATCAAAAGAAAACTAGAGGACATCTTATTTGAGTAGGGGGAAAGCATACATATTACAAAGCAGAGCTGAAGGAAGCTTTCGGTACATCATCCCACCTCTAATCGAGGTAAATGTATTGCTATGTTAATGTATTTGAGGAAATTATCCCATGAAATTTCCTGTGGAAAATATTGGACACATTGATGGTCAAACTGGAAATGTATTATTTCTTAATAATTCCAGCTGTGGCTATTCATAAAGTGTGGGTGGGTGTATATGTTCATGTGAGGTTATATGTTCAAAGAAGGCTAGTTTCACTGGGAAGTTGGGTTGCAATGGTAAGAAGGGAACCCCATGGTAAAGGACATAGTGTTTCAGAAGATGACTATTATTGGTAATGGAACCTGGTGTGGAAAGCCTTTCCTTGATTTTTAAAGTAGACTAAGAGGAAACTAAATCCATACACAAGGAGGAATTATTTTTTTTATGTTTAGTCTTATATAAACACATGGTTTTAAAAGCTGGGAGGATGGTAGGAAGGTTAAACATTTTTAATGTAATCTAATTTTGCTACTGACAGGAGATAAGTTTTAGAGCTTGGGAGTTGTATTTTTAAGCACTCTCAAGGATAGAAAATATAATTTAAAAAAGACACTTGCCTTTTTGAATATTGAATTGTCTTGGTGTTATCACTGCTAATTTAAAAATCTTATGTGGGTTGTATAATGCTAAGAGATTAGTCACTCCCATGGAGATTCTTAGATCTTCTTCTTTAGGACACTGGGGGATGAGAAAAGAGACCAATGCAGGTGATTGTGATTTTATGTAACAGCAGTGGGATTAGACGAACTCTAGAAAACTTAAAACTGTGGATCATGGATAGAGAAAGGGCTTGAAGAAAAATCACTTTAGGATTCTAATACTTCAAAAAGTCATGTCAGTTTCCTATTTAAAGTAGATTTTTAGTTCATCCAGTTCCCTCGTACTTCAAAGCCACCCCTCAAATATAAGCCACCATCATCACTTCATCACTTGCTCAGACTAACATAATACTGGTCTCTGAATCCATTCTTGTCCTCCTCCAAACCATTTCCTAATATTAGCCAGGAATAATATTTCAAAATCAGAATCTGTTCCAATCTCCTCATTCTGTCAATTGTTCCATCTTGTTCATAAAGAGAGTGCTGTGTCAACCTTCTTGCTCCTTGCCTTCTACACTCCTGTAGCACATGGCTTCTCTTTTCTCAGCTGCTTCTCCCGACATGCTCTTCCCTCTGATTAACCACTTAACATCAACCATTTACCAACCAGCTCCTACTCATTCTCTAGGTTTTTCTCACAGATCCCTTCCTCAGAAAAGTCTTAGCTTACCTCATTTCCCATTTATATTAGCTCCCCATAGTATATTCTTTCATAGTCCAATGTGCCTTTCCTTCACCTCCCTTATTTTTTAAATCATAGATTGAAATAACTTTTTTAAATATTGGTCAACATCCCACATGCTAAGCCCTGAAATCCAGTTACTTTGTCAGTCACCAATATTTCTTCACCTACTCCGACACCTGGCGCATTGAAGACCCTTAATATTCATGAATGGGGGTTAAGGGGAAGGGAGGGAAGAAGTAAGGGGAGGGAGGGAGGCTGTTATCAATTAAACTATAGTCAAATCCAATGCCATAAGAGTGGAAACTGCACCATTGTAGTGCTCAACTGAGAATTAGGATTAAAGAAAAATTACTGGGGAATTTCGGTGGTAAAACATTAAATGAGAGAACTAGGAGTCAGATTATGCTGTTAGTATTGACCAATTTACTCTCAAGCCTACCTCTTATCTACCAATCACCAAATTAACTTTTGGAGAAATATGTAAGCCAATGAAAAAATACTGGGGTAAAACTTAAACTGGCGTTCCTATTCCTCAGGAAACTCTTCTGTATGTTGCAGAAGCCAGCATGATAAAGCTCAGTTCCCTGAACTTAGATGTCTTGTCTACTTAATTGTGGTTGCCAAGAGTGATTGTGAGCTTTAACATTTGTTAAGAGGAGGAATTTAAGAGGGATTCTGATCTGAAGACTCTGCTGGGACTCCTCTCCCAGCCCAATTAATTCCTCTATACTTTCCTTGTGGGACTAAAATTGGAGAAAGCTCTCTACAAGGGGAAATGTTTTAGAACTCTGCCTTGAAGAGTATGGTTTAATTATAAATAGATTGGGATTAAAGAGGTACAAGCAGTCTTAGGTTGGGACATTAGGCTCAAAAATGAGTTTAAAGAAAATGAAACACCCATTTTCAGGAAACAGACAAACTGATATGGTCATCAACAAAAATGTAAAAACATAACAATTAAAAACTTTTTAATTTTTATTTACTTTTGAGAGAGAGAGAGCGAGCATGAGCGTGCACAAGCAGGGGTGGAGCAAAGAGAGAGGGAGACACAGAATCCAAAGCAGGCTCCAGGCTCTGAGCTATTAGCATAGAGCCCAACACGGGCACAAACCCATGAACTGTGAGATCATGACATGAGCTGAAGTCAGATGCTTAACCTACTGAGTTACGCAGATGCCCCCAAAATAACAACTTAAAAGTTGCCACCCTGAGTCTATAATTCTACCATGATCTCAAAGATCTATAGAAAAATATTGCCTTTTTATACTGTTTCATAGATGCAAAAACTAAGGCTAACACTTACAAAGTAACTTGGGCAAATTACCCAACTTGTGAGGAGCAGAAGCATCAAATCCAAGTCTATTTTAGAGGATTTTTCCCCCACATCTCTAACTGTTCAAAGAGATTAAAATAATTCTGAGAGATATTACAGACCTACCAATTCTCACCCACCTATTTTATACATAATCAAGGTAGGAATTTCACAACCCTCAGCTTCAGAATATCCACACTACCTTTAATACTTTTTGGTGCACAAATGTCTATTTAGTGTCAGCCCATCATGTGGACATGAAGGATAATAAACATCTTCATAATTGGGAAGATCTAGTCACACTCCAGAGTTTTCTTAGACTTTATTGATTCCCACTACTTATGTTATCCCGAAAGATTGTCTACTCTAAATTTTTAAGGGCATTTTGTCTCTTTCCAATGTAAAAACTTAGGAAAATAGAGAAACATAAATGAAAATAGACTTTAAAAAACAGTAATTTAACCTTTTTAAGTCAACTAAGGTAGGTTGTACAGATAGCCCCAATCCTTCCTTTTATACTATTTTGCCATGTAACTTGTTCCTTCCAACAAGAGGTGGAATCTATTTCTCCACTCCTTGTCACAGGTCTTACCTTGTGACTTATGTGGCCAAAGGAATGTGTGCCAGTTCTGAGAATGTGCCTCAAGAGGTATTATAGCTTCTCTCTTGCTGGAAACCATGTCAAGCTTCCATATAAACAGTCCTGGACCAGTATATTTGCTAAGAGATATGTGACCTACTTGTTGTGTTGGAGCTGACTGACAGCCAATACCCAGAAGCAGAGCCACTAGATGACCAGTAGCTGATTATAATACAAGTGAGCCAAGCCATGACTGGAAAACAGCCCAACTGAGCCCAATCTAAATTGCTGACCAACAAAATCATAGGCTAAATAGATTTTATTGAATTAAACAGATATTTGACACATCAATCTTACTGCTCTCACAAAAATTTTCTTTAAAAAAAAAAGTTCACATTTTAGCCTGCTATACAAAGCACAATGCAGTCAAGAGCCTTAAATTAGCATCAAGTTATCTAATTCCTAACTGCCATTGACTGGAGGTATTACTATAAAAACATCAAATACATTCTGAGTTTTAATTTCTGTACCTGTAGACAGATATGTTGCATACCCTTTCTACTTTGATGGTTTTGTAATAAATGAGAAAATAAAAATGAAATTGCTTTGAATTCCTTGGACTTGGGTTTTCTCATTTGGAAAAATTCAAGGATCAAGATGGCTCAAAATGCCTGGAATATTATTATTGGTTTATGTTGTTATTGGAGAATCAAATTCAAGTTTCATGTCCTGTCCCACAGATATTGTGAGGTTCTCACAATGGAACGATTCCTGTTTAAATACTTACTGGGGACTTTCTTAAAACATACAATGTGCCAACCTAATTTCATCATTCACATTGGAATGGTGGTAATTCAGAGGTAGGGAGGAATTCAGGCACAAATTTTGAACAGTCCTTTCTCTGATTCAATTTTAAGAAAGGAAACTCATAGACCTAAATATTTTTCCATCTTTTCATGTGTAAAGCACCCCTCTGAATAAGGTAGAAATTATCAGTGTATTGGTCAAAGACAAAATTAAAATAACCTGGAAGAGCTTGTTAAAAAATATATATGGCAAATGCTCAGCCCACTTTTCAGTTTACTGAATTAGCCTATCTGGTGCTTTTTATACCTAGGAAGAATCTTGAGAAAATTGTCATTTTGATTAGAGGCATGAGAGAGAGATGAATTTGAACCCTGCTATAAAGGGTGAGAAAAATCTGATTAAAGATTCCAGGCATTGAAAAAAGAATAAAAAGGGATTCCAGGCATCAAGAGAACACTGGAGTCTTGGAAGAGACGAAAGCAGAGTGGGAGGAAGAAAAAAGGATTCTGGAAAACAAATATCTCATGTTTTCCTAGGTCTAACCCATGCTAAGAGTCTCTGGGAATCATGCTGCTTGGATTAGTATGGTTTCAAGATAATTGTTCTCAGGACTTATCCTCAATTTGAGGCCCCACTAGGCTAGAAAGAGTAGCAAGTATGAAATATAAAGCAAACAGGAGATCCTATAACTTCTCAGCATTGTAGTTGTCCAAAGCCACATATATCATTTGCTCTTTTCTCTGCCAGAGTTGCCAGTAAGATTTTTCTTGGGTCAGTGGCCGAGAATATTTTCCTTTATTTCTTTTCATCTTTAATTGACAGTCTCCTTCATGAAGAGTTGGATTTACTTCTTGGCAGATGAAATCACCATCTATATGAGCATTATACCTTCCATTCTAATCATTCTATGTTCAGTTCTTTAACTACAACACTGCTTTCTAAAGAAGGAAAGGAAGAAGAAAAGGGAAAGGGATGAGACAGAAAGAAGGAAACCAGTATTTGCTCAACACCTATAATCTATCCTGCACATTTACAAACGTATGATTGCATTCTCACAATAACCAATGAGGTAGGCGCAATTTTTTCCTTGCTTGGAAATGAAGAAACTGAAACTCAGAAATTTTATGAATCGTTTCTCAAATAGATGGGTTTGAAACCTGGTTAAATCTGGCCCTAAAGACCATAATCCTTCAACTCTTTTAGAATACAAGTTTGAAAACAAATATTCCTGGGAATACAGAAAGAGAACTCTGATCATACGGCATGCTCATGTGAATGCATAAACATCTCATCCTTCAGGAATCTTGAGAGGTGCATTAAAGAGAGAACTCTTGTCTAAGCTAATGTTCTTTAAATTGTGTATTTCTTCTCATTAGTGAATGGCATCATTTGGGTATCTACCAACAATATTTAATTTTACACAATGATGTAGAAGCAAATAAAAAATTGATGGGGCATCACATAAGAATTTTTCTAGAAATATTTTTTCTATTGCATAGACATGTACATATGAACATGTATATGTTCGGAATATGAAATTTATTTTTAACATATTTTTTTGTGCATGAAAAACAAAAGTTTGAAAGTTACTGGGCTAGGCAATGGGAATGTTGCCCAAGGCAACTGTTATTGAGAACTTATCTCTGAAATAGGCCCATAAAGGAAAAGAAGAGCAAAACTACAGTAAAATTTGTCAGGTTTTCAAGTTTCATTGACTGTTTTTAATAGCTCTTTTTATTTTTCAACTTATAAAACCATTGAAATGCAGAAAAGTTCCTGTAGCAGAGTTAGGTTAAAATCTGCAGACAGTGATCAGCAATCATCTGTGAGAAACAGGGTCTTCAATTAAGCTCCTATTAGATTTTTCTAGTGTTATTCTGTACTTGCAGGATCAACATCAATTTCCTTTTTCATCGTGCATTGTCCAAAATGGATGAGGCATTTCTCATTATCTCTCCCTTGAAGAACATACTCATCATTTATTCAGAACTTGCTGAGATATATGCTCTTTATTTTCTTACTTGCTCAGGAAAAAAAAAAATCCTTCTGCATTTTCTTTCCCCATTTGGATCACATAAAGGGTGACTGATAATAGATAACAAGAATCAGTTCTTCTTTCTTGGCTGTAAGACTCTTGCTTGTTGAAGGGGCCGAGGAGAAATGTAATGAGGCTTAATATATGGAATAAATACCAATGCACTTCGCTGGCCATTCAGAATATTGTTCTAGTCTGAGACTGTCACAGGAAAAGGAAAAGCATTCAGTGGAATTTTGTATGACTGCTTCTAAGTTATGACTTTATTTGGCCTTTGGCCACTGACAACCATGTGTTGAAACTGAGGACATGAGAATTATCAGTAACAATAATATCTATTATTTCTGTAATGATTAAAAGACCACTTCAAAGTAATTTTACACATTTATCTCGTCTTCATTTTTATAACAGTCTTGTGTGATTAAGGAAGTATTATCTCCATTTTTACAAATGAGAAAAATGAGGCCCAGATGAGTTAAGTGATTTATCCAAGAACACACAAGTTAGTTGCAAAATTGGAACAAAATCTGTAACCACTAACTCCCAGCCCTGCATTCCTCCCAGCAGATATTAGTGCCCTCATTAATTTTGTTCCTCCCAACAGATATTAGTGCCCTCATTAATTTTGCTTCATAATACATTCTCTTATGTTTCCCTAGCTGACCTGTTTCACAAAAGTATTTTTAAAAGTTTATGTTTAAAAAAAAGGGGGGGAAAACGGAAATGAAAGGAGAGGTGATTATTCTATCACATCTGCTGAATGCAGTTAATTTATTGGCTTCATGAATATGAAGTGGTCTAGAGGAATATGTATCTATTTATGTAACAATCACATATGCTGGGAAAATGTATGTGGTTGAAATACAGATACATTGGTTTCAGTTCTAGTATTGGTTTAAGTAAATTATATGTTAGTCCTCAGCCAACAAATATATCCGTTACAGTTAACTTCCCTAATTTGGTTAAAGGACCCTAGATTTATTCAGCAGTGCATGTATATCAGGTTATGTAAAATTAATAGCTGAAGTTCATTCATATGGCTTTAATTAGGATGCATGGGTTGGGATAAAAAAAAAAAATCAAGCAAACGCTCTGGCTTTGATTATAACTGTATCTGCTCCAGTATCAGTTTCTGCAAAGGCAAATACGTGTTGGCTTAGCTTAATACATGCTCATTCAAAGAAACCGTGCATTGGCTTAATTTTACTTCGAGTGCTTTCATTAAAATATATTGTTTGTCTAAATACTAGTTTAGTTAACTCATTTAATTATCCAAGAGTATTTACAAAATCTGGAATATTGTGTACACGTTGAAAAAAATAGTTGATTGTGTTATGTTTCAAAGAAAATAGATTCATTTCTATGAAAACTTCTTGGAACTTCTGAAAACTGTCTTGTTTCCAAGTCTATGTACTTGTCTCCAAACTTGGCTTTGGGAATTTGACCGACTTGTTTTCTTTTCCAGGAAAGAACTTTTGGGAGAAAAGCTTTCTTTGCTGGGCAATAATGTTCTCAGGTGGTTGCTAACCTTTCCCACTGAAACCCTTGGGAAAATGAGTTTTATAGTCAATGCCTTCTTTTACATTTGCCTAAAAATTCATCTTCAAATCCAAAATAATTTCCCATCTCCTCTGTGACAGTCTCTGTGATCATTTGGGTTTTCATTGAGACTTCTAGTTTTCTTGCCATCTTGACTTAGAGGCTGGGGATCATGCTTTGCATACTTGTGCATCTTTAATTCCTGGCTCTGTGCTTTACACAGAGCTTGACTCTTAGTGTTTGTCAATAAAGGTGGTATAGAAGCTGCTAGGTGAATGTGCTTAGTAAAAAGTATATATAATAGCACGATTATCTAAACCCAAGATGAATCACAGCAGTTGGGAGTGACAGAAGTCCCAAGCAATTAGTGGCAAGAGGAGGCATAGATAGGCAGGAAGGGTATGAAGAATGTCTAATGTCTGGCAACAATAGTAGGCAGAGATTTGAAATGGCAGACGATTTGCAGCACAGAGCTTCATCATGGATAGCACATGAATATTGTATAAGTTCAGTACAGGTCCAGATATACAGACATGGTTGAAGGAATAATCTGGGGCTTTGGTAGTGAAGAGTAGTTGTTATTGATCAAGTCTATATTATATGCCAGGCTCTGAGCTAATAGCATAGGTTATGGAGTTTACAGATCTGGGCATGTCACAGTGAAGCTCCCTCCTAGCTATGTGACCTGAGGAAAGCTTTTCAATTTATCTGCAACCAGGTTTTCTCCTCTTTAAAGGAGCTGCTGTTTATAAAATGGCTGGCATCATACTTGGTATGGAGTTAGGGACAGTAATGCTAATTCCTACCATTGTTCTTGATTTTTCTCCTTAACCTTGTAACACCTAGACTATTGCCCATATTATGGTAATAAAAAAGTTGAAGCTGAAAAGAATAATGTCCACTCAACTAGTAAGTGGTTCAGCTGGAAGTCGAATATACCTGGCTCCCAAAGATAAAACATACATGCATGCATGCAACACGCTGAGAGGTGTTGCAGAACCCAAGGTCAAGCAGCATGTCCCCTGTGATGTGCTGAAACACAGAGCTTCAGGCAAGCCCAGGATTCCAGGATTGGTTAAAAGTATGATTGGTCTGAGATATTTGTACAGGGCCCAGCTTGACCATGGGGATAGGGTGGTTACGCTGTGGATATTAGAGAACCTCTGGGGAAAGCAGCCAGACCACTCAATCTAAATCTTGTCAGACCCCACCCTTCTTTTCCATTCTTCCTTTTTTCTTTCTTTTTTCTTCAAATGTTATTCCTTTGGTTAAGATCTGGTCTTTAAACCATATGGCCAAGAACATAATAAGAAAAAGAGCTGTGTATCCTGGCCATCAGTCCAGAGATATTCTCCTTGCAAATTATCTTGGTGCCAGAAACCCACCATAAAATATTCATTGCTTTTGATCCTAAAGTATTTTTAGTCTGCAAAATGTCTCCTATTAAAATTAAAATGTCCCTTGAGGGAGAGAGAACCTTTTAAGCTATTATCAGTTAAACTCATAGTGGGTAGTTGGTTTATAAAAATTGAGATTAAAAATCTTCCAGAATTGAAGGACACACAAAATGTTTCAGGTGAAAAGGAAAAGTCCACAAGGAAGAGAATAGCATAGAAGGTATCATTGGAGGATATCAAATTTTCCCACTTTCCCCCGCCCTGAAGTTTGGAACTGTCTTTGTGTTACATGCCCTTCTGTTCCTCTTCCTTCCTCTCACCTCTGTCCCCAGTACAGTCCTTCATGCAACCCATTCTCTCTCTAGAACTCAAGACCATGAGGGTGCTGAACAAAACTGAGGGGACAAGGTGGGAAAAATCAGTGTTAGAAATGAAAGAACATTACTGAATTTTCATTTAAGAATTTCTCAGTTTGAGACCTTATAGTAGAGTTGTTTAAGAGCTTTTTTTTTGTTTTTTCAGGCCATGGTTCAGATCTAAGCTTTGTTACTTATCTATGTGACTGAGCATATCATTCTCATGTCCTCCCTGATATTCAGATTTCTTAGAGCAAATCCTAACTTTAAGGCAGTTGTGAGGATACTTAGAGCACATAGTACAATGACTGGTGCCTAGTCAGTGCTCAATACAGGGCAGCTGATAATAATAAAGTGCTAGGATAACAACAAGAACAAAAGCAAGACCACATTAAACTCCACACTAGAATCTATGCTGTGTGTTGGATTCACTTATCTTGACCATTTTTGGATTCACACTATGCTCTTTAGGATAAGGAGCCAAGGCCAGGATTAATGAAAGATGACAAGATGAGAACATTCTAACAATGTGAGGACAATGAAAAGGTATATCTGAGTAAAATTAATTGTATTGCCTCCAAAAAACAATTGCCCCAGTCAGCTCCTCAGAGAATGAGACCAGGGGGATTCTATAACTAGATTTCATTAAAGAGGGATGAGAGGAGTGGTGCTGTCCACAAATGGATAAAAAAAAAAAACCTAATATATGAAAGGGATTATAATCCCATTTAATTGGAAACCTGACTTACACTATTTGGATCACACCTAAATACTAAGAAATCATTCTTAAGATTTAAAAGCAGCGATAAACATCTCAATAAATGTTTGTATCTCATGGAATGAAACACATACTCAACTCTCAATGCCACAGACTGTTAACCAACTTGTATCTTCTTACTTTACATTCAAAACAATGAGGCTATCACCTATGACTACGGGAGACAAACATTCTTTAGTGATAAGGGCTGGTTCCTGGACATATTACTATAGGAAGGAGAAACTATATTCCTATATTCCTATATTCCTATAGGAAGGAGAACATAAAAACCAAAAAGTTCTACTATCAGAAGATCTCTTTAGAAGGAGATTGCCAAGAACTGGTTTCCAGGAAATTTTCTGGCTTGTCTGTAGAACTGGACTGAAACAACAATGATAATTTCCATGATTACTAATAACCACTACTGTACTTTAAATTTTTGATGTGTAATAGTAATACCCATGACCATCCAACAAGAAGCTAGTATTGTCTTCAGGTTAAAAATGAGAAAATTGAGACTTCAGTAAAGCATTTTGTACAATGTGACACAGGTAGAATGTATTGTAACTAGGATTTAAACAGGAGAGTTCAAAATTTAAGGACACTCCTCTTTAGACCATATCATGCTTATGAAAACAATGGCAGAAATCTGTAAGAGGCTGTCCAGAAAGTATTAATATAGCCTTCCTGGAAGACCAGGTAGCTGAGAAAGGCAAGGTATGATCCATTGACCTAATCAGCCCCAATGCCACCAAAACTTAGCTCCAACTGTACACTATTCAGTAAACTCTTCCCACAAACCATCTTCTAATCCAGATCTGCTTGTCCAGCTATGTTTGATTGTTTTGCCTTTTTTTTATTTTTTTTTTAATTTTTTTAACGTTTATTTATTTTTGAGACAGAGAGAGACAGAGCATGAATGGGGGAGGGTCAGACAGAGGGAGACACAGAATCTGAAACAGGCTCCAGGCTCTGAACTGTCAGCACAGAGCTGGACGCGGGGCTTGAATTCACTGACCGCGAGATCATGACCTGAGCTGAAGTCGGCCGCTTAACCCACTGAGCCACCCAGGCACCCCTGATTGTTTTGTCTTAACTAGAATTAGGCTCAGGCTTTGAAATTAACAGTCTATGATATGAGCATAAAGGCAAATGTCCTTTTCCATTTTTCTGGGTTATGGACTAGTTTTGCCTACTTCAAAATTATTCTCAGGGTTTGACCTTGTGTATGAACTCTACTTATGAGCAAAGTACAGTCTTCAACAGGAAGGATTTTATTTTTATTTTATTTTATTTTATTTTATTTTATTTTATTTTATTTTATTTTTTCCTTAGAATATATGCTCTGTGAACTTGGAGACTTAAATTCTATTTCCAGGTATTATTTTCTAAGGACACTTTTGGACATTTAACATGGTGTTTAAGTTGTCAGTTCTAGTCCTATTAGAGATTGTAAACATATATTCCAGCATGGCCATACCACAAAACGCACTGTGAGAGATATGTCCCTGGAACTGAAGGAAGGGCGAGTTACATATCTCCATTATGAATGCCACAGAAATGGGGGTTGAGATTATGATATTGGAGAGGCTGGTGACCAGAAACTAATTTTCATAAATTCATTCCTGTTATGGACCAGATATGTGAGTTTTCATGTGGGTTTATTTAGCAGTAGACAGAGTATGCTGGAATTCAAGACTGTATATATGTTTTGAGGATATGGGTTTCAAGGTGCAAAGTTAAGACTGTGGAAGTCTCTAAAAGTAAGTATTCTCATTATCGAATTCTTTATTTCTCCTGAAAAGTAGAGTAAGACTGTAAGGCATGGAAATGATACCAGGTAGCCATGAGGTGAAAGGAAATAGACAACTAGTTGTCGAAACACAAGATAAGTTTGCTAAACTTCCAGATTAAAAACAAAAATAGTTACCTAAAGGGAAAAAAAAGTACAAATAATAGCATTGTCACATTTTTGTGTCACAGAACTTCCTGGAATCCTATCTTTTGGCAAAATAAAGGAAAAGAGAGGTAGATCTGTCCCAAGACCAGTGATTAATAAAATAGGCTGCTGGTGAAGCTGATGGTTCTAGAAGAGCATTCCCATCGTTGGGTTGAGATGGGAGCAGATTGGCCCCACAGAGTCATTACATTTCAGCAGCTCTACAGTCTCATTCTGTCCTTTCTTCTCTGGGACTTGTCTTTACTATTGTTCTGTACCTCCTTCCTGTTCATTTGGTATCTGTCTCTCCCCTCCAGTTTCTCCTCTCTTACAGTGCTGCTTTTAGAGATAGGAGTTCTAAGTATTGTGAAGTTTCCCCTAAGAGCACTTAGGCTGCTCCTCTGTGCTGCTAAAAAAATACCTCAACCCTTTCATTTACAGTGTGTTATTGTAGAGCTGATACTCAGCTATGTTATTGTCCTCTGTAGTCCTATGTGGACATCTCCACCTATGCTTTACTCCTCGCCCATATGTAGAGAAAGTAATGCTTACCTTGCCTAACTCAATTTACCTCCTGGGAGACTCAGAGAATCCAAATTTATATATCAGTGCACACGTGTGTTTTTATTCATCCATTCACCAAACATGTATGGAGTTCTTACCATGTGAAAATGATTTGAAAGTAGAAAAAAATACTCTATGAATATTGTGATTCTACAATTTAGTGTCAGGCTATATATATGTGTTAGGGGTGGGTGGGTGGGAATCTATCGCACCAGCTTTTTTGTTGTTGTTTTGTCCCAACATGAAACAAGCTACTAATAGACTGAATATTTCAGTTTTCACCCATTGTATATATTACATTCAGAACATAGTAAGCAACAATAATTGTTCTTTGTGTTTCCCAAACCTACAGAAAATGATAGAGAGTGAAGGGGAAGTAGGTGCATAGCAGCTGGGTTTTCAGTAAAGGAAATGATCACTTTGTTCCTCATGGAAAATAAAGCCCTGTAATCACAGCATTGCCATGCTAAGTCTTCTAATCCACACTTCTATCTACCTCAAGGCTGGAAATGCCTCCAATGAATCAATGCTTCTGAGAGTTCCATAGAGCCACTCCATCTTGAAATTAAAGGTTTGACAAAGTACATTCAACTGGATACAAAGAATGATGCACATCCTTGAGTCCTCACAGTGAAGAAAGTACTTCTCCCTGCCTGCTTACCTCACCACTACAGAAGATTGCATGCCAAGAGGAAACCCCAGAGCTTCCTTACTCCATATGTATTAGTCACACTGGACACCGTTCTGTCATTAGTGACTCATTCTCATTCAGAGGCCAGATTCTCCCATCAGCTATTTGCTGGTGCTGCCAATCAATTTCCATAACCTTCTTTCAAAATCAATGGGCAAGATAAGCATAAATATTCAAGAGAAGAAATGAGCAAGCACAGAGGTAGTCAAGGCTACCTGTGCCTCCAAGAGTGCAATAGAAATTCCTCACAGATGGGCATTTTGAACAATTCTGTGTAGAGAGAACAACCCTGGTGTTCTGAGACACCAGAGCTGGATACTGGGTTTGAATTACCTACTCTCAAAGAGTGCCAGTAAAGCACTTGTTAAGCCAGAATTAAGGATATATCACCAACTACATAGAATTTCTTCCCTGCATCTATTACACCAAGGCAATTGGGAGTGACAAACTGTTCAGGGTAATTTAATGCAGACACTTACTGAACTAATTTATGCTCTAGAGTCTGTGCAGTCAAAAGGGAGTTGTCTGGCAGGGAGATATGAAACATCCTGTAGTTTGGTCAGAAATTCCAAATGTCAAATCTTGACTTTGGAGGTCTGCTTTCTGAGATGTTCTTACTTTCTGAGCTTTACAACCTATGGACACTGACATGTTATACAACTATGTGAGCAAACCCTCACTAAAATCAGAGTACACGTGAAATTATGGTTTTGCTGACAGAGCTGCTTTACTCTGGCTTTCAACAAAACTCTACCTACTTCTCTCACCTTAAATTATCAAAGCATCAGTGTCTCCTTAAGTTTCTGTGATCTGCCAGACTTGGGTTCAAATCCCTGCTCAGCCATTTGAGAATTTTTGACCCAGGACCTATTACTTAACTTCTTGGTCAAATAAGATAATCCTAATTTCTATCTCCTTCAATTTTTATGAGGATTTAATTAGGTAACACATATAAGGCAATCGGTAAAGTATGTGGCACATAAGCACTTAATAATACCTGTTGTGATTATCTCCATTATTATTATTTATAATGTTGCATTTTCAGCCTGTAGTGAATTTAGGGTTATATAAAATTACAACCTCCAATTTGCAAGGTTCTTTCTCTTCTTCTACTTTGCTACCTAAAGATAGGTATCTATAAAGAATTTTAGCTAATCAATAAAATATATTAAAATAAAATATATTTTTCTGGAGCATGAAGAATAGACATATTTCCAAACAAGTATATGCAAACCAATTCTAACATTTAGGATGCATATAAATAATAAATTCCTCTTGACATTATATCTGAAATCATCCTAAACTGTAAGTTGTGCTTATATAGAAGAGATAAAATCTTGTCTACTTCTTTTCTGGAGCTCTTTATTTCAGGGGTATAAAAGTATCCAGAGTAACCAAATTTACTTGAAATTGAAACAAGTTAATTGTTCAGATATCCAGAAAGGGCAAGAATAGGAAGGTATCCTGTGTAAAAAAATGACAAATCTGATCTCTCATGCCATAAGGATAGAAGGCTGGTGATGTAGAGAGCCACATAATTCCCCAATAGCCCATTCAACATGTAGGTTTGGAATGTTCTTGGGCCCATTCATACACATACCAGCGAGCTACCATTCATTCATCTCAACCTGTAATGCATTTCAACAGTACTATCATTTGCCAAAAAAAAATTCTCCTGTGATTTGTTCTATGATTTCATATTCAATTAAATTAAATGTATATGGAATAACCTAGGAAGGAAAGAAAGATCCTGGTTAATTGGATTTTCTGTTTTAGCAGAGGGTTAAGTAGAAGACATTTTTGTTTTTAATCTTTTGTTTAAATGTATGAGCATGCTTTCCTCCTTAGGACTTGTAATATTACCCAACAACTCACTTTGATTTTTTGTAAAGTGATAGGGTAGGAGAAGATTATCTCCCAAGTCCTTTCCATTTTAATATGTTGTGAATCTGACATCACTGGATAACCTAATAGGGTTGAGAGGGACCCCAACATGTGCTCTACAGAACCATGCTCATTATAAACAATGCTTCCATAATAGTTTGTTTAAAATAATACCTTAACTAGTTTCTCTGCAGCTAGGATGACAACATAGTAGCGGGCAAAAGTTCAGACATGGGTCGGCTGAGATGTAGAAGGTCACAAGAATCTAAGAATGCTGGGTTTGCCAGAGCATCAGAAAACAATATCTCAGGAGAACAGCTCACATTAGAGATTTCCTCTCAAGCTTCTGCTCAGAGGATCAGCAGAAACACTTTAATGCCTTTGCTGTGACTTCAAAAAGATAGAGTGAGTCCTTTAATCTGCAATTATATGATTAGCAGTAATCTGAAACCAAAGGAAAGATTATCAACCATTTGGATTTTATTAGCAGCCTAACTGCTGCATAACAGTCTTGTTCGACTGTTAACTGCATCTCAACGAAATCAGCCAACAGGTGTATTTCATGGATGTTTTGATTCTGGAGGGGGATGGAGGAAGTGGAAAAGGTTTAGAACTGATCCCTGCTGACTCTATGCTGAAATACTGGATATTTACTTTGAAATCCACCATTCCTTGGATGCTTGTCATGGTTCATAAAAGAGATTGACATCTCCATTATCTCTGAGGTGCCTGTGTGTAATTCCTATTAGTGTGAGCAGGACTTGCAGCAGCACAGAAATTTGAGACTATAGTCTCCTGTCCTGCACTAAAGACTGATGTTGAAAATAGGTTTTCAGGTAAACTGTAAAAAGGTCAACGTAACCATCTAAAGATTTGGCAAATGGTTTTCTACCACAGGTTCAGGATGTTTATGTTAGAAAGAGAGGTGGAAGCAATTAAGTACAATTCTCTCAACATACTGATGAGGGGAGTGAGTTGTAGAGGTGGTATCACATTTTCTCAAAGCCATGGAGCTAGGAATATGTGGGAAGCTGTGACTATACCCCAGGACTTCTCATTTCTCTCCCAGTGCTCTTTATCCTCAGTGTATTATTTGACCTTACTAGAAATTTAAGAATCTAATTACATAACTCCAAACAAAAAAGTACAATATGATCTTCTATTTCTGAAAATCTTGAAGTAACAAAGACTGGCCTTGACCTCCTACCATAAACAAATTGAAAACCAGACAAAATATATAAAACAATTGTTTTGAGAGATTGGACAGCCAGAAGTTCAGAACTGTAACCCCCAAGAGAAGAAACAGTATAAGCCCCACTTCTCTGAAAGTGCTGGGAATCAGAATAGAGCCCTAATGGCTCATAAAGGCAAAGAGATGGAGATCAATGATGAGGGAGGCTGGGGCATCTGGAAATTGCAGATCAGAGTTTTGAGAAGAAGGGGAATAAAAAGTCCAGAAATTCACATAAGGTTGCCTTGCTTGGTACTATGCTGCACATTTACAGAGTGAAATTTCAAACATCCAGGTGAAGTAGAAACAAAGTTATATCTGAGAAATTCTCAGAGTTTACATGGAGTAGAGAGATTTTGGGCACTGACAAGCCAGTTCTGTTCTTGAATGTTCTGTTCCATTTTTTTTTTTTTTTTAATTTGTCTCCATTTGTGTAAATTGTATTCAAGTATGCTCAAGTTTACTCAATTCTTTCCTCAACTTGGCTGGGTCTGCTGATGAGCTCATCATCTCTACTACTTTATTTTCTAGTTGCAAACTTTCTATTTGTCTCTTTATTATAATTTTTGTATTTTGGCCAGAATTTCTCTTCTGTTTATATATTTTACCCTCCTTTTCAATTAGATCTTTAACATTTTTGAAGTCCCTGTTTTATAATTCCAACATGAGTCATCTCTGATTCTGGTTTTATTGATTGCTATGTCTCTTGATATGACTTTTCTCCCACTTGTTTGTATGGTCCCAGTTTTAAATTGAATGCAAGACATCTTGTGTATGACAGGAGAGATTGAGGTAAATATTATTTATACTCAGACGTTGATATGCTTCAAGTTCCTCCAGAGATTCTTTGGACTTGGCATGTGGGCTGGATTCAATGACCCTTTTTCTCACTTCTATTTTTCCCTGGAAGCCATGGGTCTTTACCTATCCTGGGAGCAAAAAGTTTTTTTTTTCCCTGACTGCAGTAGCTTAAGTCTTTTGAAGGAAGATCAGGCGGTGGACCTTCATCTATTTCCCACAGTGGCAACCAATTTTCTCCTTCACACCTGCATGACTTAGGGAGTCTTTCTCTAGTCTCTTGCTGTGCTCTGAATCTTTCTCATGAACACTAGGTGGAGGTTCTTTTGAAAAGAGTCAGGAAATGAATATAAATCCCCACACTCATCTGTAGCCATTTGTTAACATTTTAGCTGATTTTTTTTCTTACCCTCTTAAATGGAGACTGTATCTTCTGCCTGCACACTGCCACAGTTGGCAGAGTCAGGTGTCCTATCTATATTAGTAGAGTGAGGGGAATGATCTATCCTTGACCTCAGGTTGTTTATTCATTGTTAGTATAGCAGAAATGAAATTTCCTAGACAGTGCAATACAGCAAGAAAAATAAACACAAAATATTTAGAAAATAAAAAATAAAACTAGCACTATACATTTAAAATAGTATTGAAATGTAGATAATTTTGAATATTCTACAGTCAGTTATTGGTTTGTGGATGTAAATTTAGCAAAGCCACTCAATATATGGTCATTATATAAAATCATTCATCTTTCATACCAGCAACAAATTATAACAAAATAAAATTTATATAATTTCTAATTGTTGTAAAAACTGAATATGTAGGGTTGAATTTAATAAAAGATGTTCATGGTGCTTTTAGAGAAAAATTACATTAGTAAGGTCAATTTTTATGAATTGAAAGACTTGATATTGTCAATGATTTCAAATGATCTATAGACTCAATACAATCTTAAAATTGTCCAAATGCTTTTATTTGTGAAAATTTAAAGTCTGATTCTAAAATACATGGGGAAATGCAGAGCACCAAGGATGGTCAACACCATACTAAAGAATAATGATATTGAAAGATGTATATCAGACATAGGTCTTTTAAAAAACTAATTAATAGTCTGGTATTAGAGCAAGACCAAAAGACTAATTATGCAGAATAAAGATCCTGGAAACAAACCCATACATACATGGTCACTTGTTTTATGTTGAGGATGATACTCTAAATAACATAGAAAGAATTGTCTTTATATTGAGATGATTTTCATTTCACATCAGTTGTAAGATATAATACAGAAAGATACTGTAAGATATAATACAGAAAGATTCATCTAATGCTAACACACAGAAAACTACATTACAATATCACATTTAGGATATTGACATTAATATATTCAAAACACAGAACATTTCCGTGACCACAATGACCTCTCCTATTACCTTTATATAGCCACACATACTTCCCTCCTGCCCCTACTTCTCATTCTAAACTTCTGGCAATCATTAATGTGTTCTGCCCTTCAATAATTTTATTATTTCAAGAATGTAGGTAATTAGAATTATATAGTATGTAATCACTGGGGATTGGTTTTTTTCATTCAGCATAATTTTGTAGAGATCCATCTAAGTTGTTGCATGTATCAGTAGTTTGTTCCTTTTTGCTGCTGAGTAGTGTTCCATGAAATGGATGAGTCACAATTTGTTTAGCCAATCACCTACTGAAAGACACCTAGATTGTTTCTGATTCTGATATATTATGGACAACGTGATAGTACTTTAGTGCAAATGGAGAGAGGTGAACTTTAGGTATGTTTTAGAATTTCAGGACTTGACAGTGCATTAGCTATGGGAGCTGAGGAAAGAGGTAACAACTGTTAGTTTCATAAGCACCTGGAAGAGGAACTGCCTTTGATGTGTAGGATGGGTGCTACCTCTGAATTGTGTAGACAGAAGGAAAATCAGTTTGGGAGAAAGCTCATTACCATACTATAATTTTCTAGATACCATTATCACTAGCAGATATTATCTTATTTGTTTATTATTTGTGATAAGCTGAATGAGAGCAGGACCTCAACCTGTTTGACACCTGGTAGGTGTTGAATATAAATATGCAGTAAATGAGAGCTGCTGGAAACAATCAAGCCAGAGGACATTTAAGCCCATAGACTAACAGGTATTACCAGGGGTAGCAATACCTACACTACACATTTATGAGGGCTACTAGAAATATATGCAAATTTCTTGGCAGTATTTGGCACATAGTAGACACTCTGTGAATGATAGCCAAAATTATCATTTCCACTAATATGTGATAACTGAATAGTTTTGTCTTCTCAGCAGCACTTGTAAAGCATCACACCAGCCACTTAAAGGGAATATTTGGTCAGAAGGAGATGTGTTGTCTTTTACCAATGAAAAAATTATATCTTATTATTTCATCTTTATTTAACTAAACTCAAATATGTTCATTTTTCTTCTCCTGAATTCAGTCAGACTAACAAAAACATAGGCTCATCATAATAGATATCAAAAATATTAAGTAAGCAAAAAAATAATGCACAGAGGACTAATGACTGAATGCTGGCATTGAGATATACAACAAAGTCACAACAGCAGAGCAGTTGTGCTTCATGTCATGTGCTCGGGGCCCCGCCCATTAGGCCTAGGTTGCCCATGTCTGAACTGTGTTCCTTCCTTATTCCATTGACTTTCTGCTTATTAGATGCTGATAACTACATTTTTTTTCAGTTGCTTCACATTCATTACAAGGCCAGCGTTATGCTGGATGGGTGTGTTATTTATAGGCTGCTCAAAGGAAATGAAATGGGCAATTTTGAAAGTTGAGGAGCATCAAAGCAGGGCTGTGTATGGCTGAACTTTTGCTAGGAGTCTTATCTTCTGCATCATAATAATCATGATTTACTTCCAAGCTTTCTGAATGATTCCATGCAGATCTTGATGCAGGCACTTTATTTTTTGCCATCCAGATAGAAGTCATAATTCTGAGGGCATATTTTTTTTGTCTGCCTTTGCCCTCCCTTTATCATCACCCTATATCTGGCCCCTTCAGCTTGTTAAAGGTTTGCTTTTGAAATGGAGGTCGGGGCATGGTTAAAGCATTTGGAGAAAATCACGTTCTCTCTGCCCTAGAAAAATATAGCTCTCTAGGAGGAGGGAGAAGCTCTCTGGAGACTACGTCTTTGAATTCTGGAGGGTCGCATGTTTGAAATGTTAATACAATTTTATGGATGAAAATTTTACCTGCAAAACATTTCTAAAATATGTGCCTGTCAAATATCCTTTCCCCCCCAGGGATAGTCCTTCCAACACATCAAAGGCAGCTCCTCTCCCAGAGACAGCTCTCTGCAGTGGGAGAAGTGAGACCTTCCATTATAAGGCTCACAGTGTTCAATTATTGTACAGTCATAATTATCCATTTGGGGAGAGGAGACACAAAGAGAACAGTCCAAAAAGCATCACTTTCTATAAAGCATTTTTAACAAAATATTTGTACTACACCTTTGTGATCTTGGAAATGTCAATCTCTCTGGTTTAGATCAAAATATATTCAGTCACCCCCTCCCCGTTCTTATATAGACCTGGTCAACATAAAAATACAACACCTATTAACATGGAGAGAAGAAAATCTATAGAAAATAGCCAAGACATACTAAAATACTAAAATAGTGGTATACTAGACTAATGATTTTCAAACCTTAGTGGGCATGGCATCAGTATCATTTGTACAGAAAGGTCACAGGTGATGGACGCTAATGCTGCTGATATCGGGACTATACACTGAAACCACTGCACTGGGGTGAAGACCTACATCCTGTTCCTCTATAATTCCTGCTGTTCCTGTAGCTCCAGTGTGGTGGTTCCTGCTCTTTGTTAGTACAGGTATTTAGCTTTTCCTGGGAATCTCACATGGGTTTTCACTAGAATAAACTTCAGTAAGTCTCTTTTGCTTTTCCCCAAAACTGACTAAAGTCCAAAAGATGTTGAATTCTTTTTCTTTTTTTTGAAGGCATTTCACTTATAAAATACCTACTGTGTGTGTTGTGTGGTTAGAGACAGGGTATGTGCTGTTATGGAGTTTATTACTCAATCCTGTTTAGGTTTATAATCTTCTGGGAAGAAATGTTGCTGCCTCTTTGAGAGTCTCTTTTCTCCAATCTCTGGGGTCAAATTCAAGTTGGAAGTAATTCGGTAGTAACAAATACATTTATGTCAAGGCAGTAAGAAGGCAGAAGGGTCAAGTAAATTTGTCTGGAGGGTTTGAGAAAAATAATTCTTAATCTCTGTCTTCATTCAGCCCTAAGCCTATAAAATAGAAATTTCTCCAACACTTCCTACCCTCTGGGGTAATTTGTAGGGAAAAGTGCTGCTGTTACTCATTCCTTCACATGAAGAGAGTCAAATTTTGAACTGCAGAGCTGATGAGAACCTGAGGCTGATAATCAATGTTCTGTATTTCTCTGCATCAGTTAGCAGAGGTTGTGGATCTTGCATTCTGCTCATGTTTAGGGGCAGGGGCAGCAAGAACTTGCTTGACTCTCCAAAGGCAACTCTCCCTCTTGTGACTCCTAATAGCTACACTAGGAGTGTGGGGTTGGAGAAAGTCCCTATGTTGTGACTCGGATCAAACCATGCTCTGCAGTCTGGTTTTATAAACAAAGACTCTATAATCATTGTGACCTTTTTTTCTGGTGCATATGTCTCAATTTGTTCTAGGTACAGCTGGAAAAAAATAATCTTACTAAAAACCCCATCTGAGAGATGCAGGCAGACTATTGCACTGGTAGAATTTGGGCTGGCAAATATTGAGAGTTAAGCTAGAAAGAAGCCATGTGGAGAGGTAGCTTGAGTCCAAGCACATAGGTTCAAGTAAGGAAAAATGAACAAGCACAAAGCAAATGATATGAGTAGTACCAGACTGGAGACTGGAAATCTAGGCTGGATGTCCAGGGGATGGCAGCTCAGTTCTGCCATCAAGAGCATGAGTTGCCTGAGAAACATGAATTTTAAAGAATTGTGGCTGCGGCTAAAGCTTAAGACAGCATAAATGTTAAGTGACAGCCTAGAGGTGTGGGGAGCAATGGGGTGTGGAGAAGAGGCAAGATTCAAGAATGAAGCCCACATGACCATTTTTTTCTTGCTGTTCAGTAGTGGCTTAAATTTGGTTCATATTTGCGATGATTTCTCTTTCTTAGCACCAACTTTTTTTTGTTCTCTTTTTCTTTTATTAGGTGTTTTTTTTTTGAGACAGAGCAAGAGTTGACTGCCAGGTTCTAACACATTGCTAAAAGTTGTAGTTTGCTTTTTAAAATCTCCTAAAGCTAGGCCAAAAGTGGGTTTTTTAATGTAATTTGTGTGTTTGCTTGTTTTGTGTGTATGAGTGAGAGTGAAAGTGGAAAAGCAATATTTTCCTAAAACAACCTAAGGGAAGAAATCACTGGATACAAATTATTGATTGCATGCCCCCCTAGTGGGCTTGTTATCCAATTGACAGTTTGTCCAAGATCACAAATTAATGCTGTATCTTCTAGGAGAAATATGATATTCATTCAATGTTGAGTAAATCCATATATTAAAGCCAAACATTGATAAATAATGTAGGCCAATAACCCCCAAAAAGGCATATTTCCATATTTCCTGGAAGGGTGACAGCATGCTACTATTTTTAATGGCTCTCTCTATTGCCATCTCATATGTGTGAATGATGTTTCAGTGGTTAAGGTTCTGATTTATTAATTAGAATGCAGTTTTCAGTGTGCTAATGTTACCCTGAGTTGAATGATAAGCACATATTTTAAATATGAGGTTTGGCAATTGCACAATATTTTAAGTTGAATTGGAATATGTAAAGGATGAAAATCTCTCAAAGGTATAGAGGATGCGGATCACTTCCCTGTGTACTGGCAGTTTAAAAACAAAATTAGCATTTGTTTTATCAAGAATGAAACAGAACAGGGTATTACTGTAAATGCAACTTGTTTTTTTTTCTTTGCTTGGAGACCTTTCCCTCTCTTCTGTCCCCCTCCACCCAACTAAAACTCAGATATTTTGAAATATGTTACTTCTCTGTGTTCTCTCTGGGACAGCAGCATGCAAGGGTGTTCTCTATGTACACAAATAACTTTCTTATGTATCTTTTCTAAGGGAAACCTGCTATCTAATTCTTTCTTAATTGCTAATCTTTCTTATATCCTAGAAAAGTCGTCTATAGAGGCTACAAAGGCCAACCACTTTAAGTGTGTGTGTGTGTGTGTGTGTGTGTGTGTGTGTGTGTGTGTGTGTAAGTCCATAGTTATTTCAAGTCCAAAGTTTCTAGCCACCTTCAGTTTGTTTTTCATGGTTCCCCAAACCCTAACATGAGTCTCTCAGTTTGGTAACATAATACATTCAAAAATGGGAAAAGCCTGTAAGATAGGGGCTGGCCCTGTTCCCAGGCACCAACTTCTAGTGGAGTGCTTAAGTATGTGAATGGATTAGCTGCTCATTGGTTGTCCTTGAAATATTTGTACAATGGGAAAACATACTGTCTTATGTCAGTATGATATAAAAAATGAAGATAGGGGTGCCTGGGGTGGCCTAGGTGGTTAAGTGTCTGACTTCAGCTCAGGTCATGATCTCGCGGTCCATGGGTTCGAGCCCCACGTCAGGCTCTGTGCTGACAGATCAGAGCCTGGAGCTTGCTTCGGATTCTATGTCTTCCTCTCTCTCTCTGACCCTTCCCAGCTCATGCTCGCTTTCTCACTCTCTTTCTCTCTCAAAAAAAAAAATTAAAAAAGGATAGATTACTTTTTTTTAAAGAGAAGTAAGCCTTTATTTCCTTGTTTCACAAATAAAGTTGGCTGAATTGGTTGCTTTTGGTGATAAGTCAAAGAGACAAAAATCCCATATCCTCATCTGATTCCTCTGACTCTTCCTTTGCTTCAACCTTGGCTGGGGCTGCAGTAGCAGCAGGTGCAGCACTGGTGGCAGTGGCCACGGGGCAGCAGCCACAAATGCAGATGGATCAGCCAAGAAGGCCTTGACCTTTTCAGCAAGTGGGAAGGTATGACCAGTCTCCACAGACAAAGCCAGGACCCGTTTGTATCCATTGATGATAGAATGGGGCACTGATGCAACAGTCAGGTAACCTATCTGCAGGCATAGGCGGGCAACATTGCGGACAACCTCCAGGAAGGGAGAATGCAGAGTCTCCTCTGTGATGTCAAGAACTTCAGGGTTGTAGGTGCTGCCATTGCCAAACACCTGCTGGATGATCAGCCCAAAGGAGAAGGGGGAGAGGTTCAGCATGTTCAACAGTGTGGCTTCGCTGGCTCCCACTTTGTCTCCAGTCTTAATCAGCTGCACATCACTCAGGATCTCAATGGTGCCCCTGGAGATCTTAGTGGTGATGCCTAAATCCTGGAAGAAGGAAGTCTTCTCAGGCCCCAGACCAGTGTTCTTGGATGGCACAGTGACTTCACATGGGGCTATGGCACCAGAACGGGTGGCAGCTGGCACCTTTATAGCCAGCAGCATGTCCCTGATCTCAGCGGGGTCCTCCTTGGTGAACACAAAGCCCACATTTCCCCGGATGTGAGGCAACAGTTTCTCCAGACCTGGGTTGTTCTGTGGATGGCCTTGTGCATCATGGTGTTCTTGCCCATCAGCACGACAGCCTTCCTGCGGAGGGACATGCAGATCTGCTGCATCTGTTTGGAACCCACGTTGTCTGCTCCCACAGTGAAGCATTTTGGATAATCGTCCACAAGTTGAATGATCTTAAGGAAGTAGTTTGACATTCAGGTCGCCCTGTCTTCCCTGGGCATCACGGCGGTGCGTCAGGGATTGCCGTGCAGGGTTTAAAGACGATGTCACTCTCACAAGGATGCCTGGAGAGAGGAGGGCTAGGATAGATTACTTTTAATGTTTAGGTTTTATTCATATGTTTTATTTATTTTTTCTTGCCTCTTAAGTTCTGAGCAAATGACAATAAGAAACATGAGTCCAGTCAAAAGTAGGAACATCCTAACTGCAGATTTGTAATGACTGGAATTGTGAAAATGGAGGTAACAACTCCTCCTTTGTACACACTGTAGGACAGATGAGGAGCACTTCTGTCTCCAAGCATGGGGATAGTCTTGATGCTTCCTGGGAGTTCCTTTTGTACTTTTCCTGCCAGTGTAATTAAACGATCCCTCAGTCTCCATTCATGTGGAGGTTCGAATGAAGAACAACACAAACCACCTGACAATGGACATGGTCTTAGAAGAGAGCTCAAAATGTCTCTCTATAAGCCAGTCTTCAAACCACTCCTGCATCACTCTACCAGCTTACCATCACTCTTGGGTGAAAGAAAGGCAGATGATTTAAAGCAGCCACTCATTGTTGCTATTTTGTCTTTGGTCTGTGTCATTTAGTAAACAGGTATTCACACATCTATGCCTCAGTATCCCTCAAGGCCAGTTCAGTGTCCTTCTCATTATAGCCATGAAGGTTTCTGAGGATAATCCTGGGTTACCAATAGAAATTTACGTGTTCTTAGTATTTTCTATGTAAGGTATCAGAGGTATATGTTACTATTTCCGATAATGTTAAATTTTTAAACAAGTGCCTATGCTCGAGTGAGCAATTATTTTCTATTTTGTACCAAATATATTTTAGGATGAGTACCTTTTATTTAAAAGCAGGGTATTCAGTTAAATATGTAACTGAATATATATATACACACATATAAATGTGTGTGTATATGTATGTATACATATACATATATATTTCACATGTGCACATACAGACACACAAAATTCAAATGTGTTTCTTGCCCTAATACCAAGAGTCTCCACTTTGGTGTTTTCAGGAATCTGGGGAGTGAGTGCTTATGTCCAGCTCTTAGCTTTTGTAAGAATCAAGTATGCTTCAGTCTCTGAAATCTGGACATGTGTTCTTTTTAGGTTTTTGTAGCCTCCAAGCTGTCTTTCTTCTGTCTGCTCTATCTACACCCTACAAATTCACAAAATTTAAGAGGCAACGGCGCTCAAGACTTTTATCTTTGCATTGACAGGGTCATGAAGAGCTGGGGTCAGAATGTTATTTTTATTTTATTTTTAAAAATTTTTAATGTTTATTCATTTTTGAGAGAGAGAAAAAGAGAGCATGAGAAGGGGATGGGAAGAGAGAGACACACACACACAGAATCCAAAGCAGGATCCAGGCTCTGAGCTGTCAGCATAGAGCCTGAGATGCTTGAACCCACAAACTGTGAGATCATGACTTGAGTCAAAGTCAGAAGCCCAAACAACTGAGCCACCCAGGTGCCCCCAGAATATTCTTTTTAGCAGAGTCTCAGAAAACACTTACTTCTCTTTAGATTTCAGGGCAGGAAAAACAAAAATGAAGGGAAGGACAGTGGCTCCTGTGTAGGACAAGGTCATCATCCAGGTCCACATGCTGCCTCCGTTTGTGAAACAGGCACTTGCTTGTGTCCCTGCCACCAACTTAATAGGTTATAGTGATAAAATATAATCTTTTAAGATTATAAGTTATTATTTGTATTGCTTTTATCATATTATCTGTTATCTACCGCTTATGCTAAAGAGCTCCCTCATATCTCCTTGTTCCTAAGGTTTTATTTCCTCATTTTCCCTAATGTCCTAACCTTTTATAACTGTCTAGCTATACCACCCCCATCTCTCACGGTTGATGACAATTTCAATTTCTTCTACTGAGACTCTGCTGGTCACAACAGGCTTCATTAAAATTTTGGGTATTCTGAAATACTATTTTGCTTAAATTTTATATCAAGTTTGTTAACAGTATCACATTACATTGTTCATTGTGTATTTGTCCCAGCTCTGGAATGAGATTATAAGCAAGGCTGCATAGCATATACTATTTTACTTTCTTCGTCATCATAACTCTACACCAGAGTTCTAAGAGTGTGTCTACATTGAATCAAATCAAACCTATTTAAATAGAATCAAAGACTTCCATTAATACATTAAATGTTGATATTATGCAAATAAGACTCTTATGTTTACTCAATGCAGACATACTACACATTGAAAATAACAAATAACCAAATATCACTGAGTGCCAAACTATGTGGCACAGACATTCAGTCCTCTGATTCTCCAAAAATTGAGGCTGCTGAGGAAGACTGTTCACTGAAGGAGGGAGCTTAAACCTTAAGGACTGGAAGATATTTTCTTTAGGTTCATGTGTAAATGGGCAACACCTTGCAGGCAGGTGTTTGCCTTAGAGATTCTTTTTTTAAAATGTATTTATTTAAATTCAAGTTAGTTAATATACAGTGTAGTATTGGTTTCAGGAGTAGAACCCAGCGATTCATCACTTACATACAAGACCTACCAGCACTCATCCCAACAAGTGCCCTCCTTAATGCCCATTTCCCATTTGGCCCATCGCCCACCCACGTCCCTCCAGCAACCCTCAGTTTGGTCTCTCTCTTTAAGAGTCTCTTATGGTTTGCCTCCCCCTCTGTTTTTATCTTATCTTTCCTTCCCTTCCCGTGTTCATCTGTTTTGTTTCTTAAATTTCACATGAGTGAAATCATATGATATTTGTCTTTTTCTGACTTATTTCACTTAGCATAATTCCCTCTTGTTCCATCCATGTTGTTGCAAATGGCAAGGTTTCATTCTTTTTGATCACAGAGTAGTATTCCATAATTTGACTATTGTTGATAGTGCTGCTATAACCATTGGAGTGCACATGCCTCTTCGAATCGGCATCTATGTATCCTTTGGATAAATACCTAGTAGTGTAATTTCTGGGTGATAGGGTGCCTTAGAGATTCTTAAAAGCCCTGTCCCTAACCTTTCCACATGAGGTACTGTTTTGGGTTGTTGGAAGTCTTTATGATAGCAGTCAGAAAGTGGTATGAATACAAGTTGCTGGCAGAAAACAGTTTCCACATTCTTTTTTGTTCTGTGATTTCACATGTTTCACAGAAAGGGAAGGAATCATAATAGTTACACACTTGGGTGTTTGTGATAATCTGACTCCTGCTTAACCATATCCACAAATTACTGTATGTGATTAAAGGATAGAAATAGACACTAAATGCTTTGTATCTGGTAAAAGAGATAAATAAAGCACAGCATCTATCCTCCAAGGATTTCCAGCTTTTAACAGAGGCCCAAAGGCAAATAACAAATTAAAAGCAATACACATGCACACTCACATAGACATATAGGTAGTATGGATATAGTTAGAAAGAATAGACACAAGGGAAGAATATTTAACTGTTAGAGAATGTTTCACATGGGAGTGAGGTATAGGTTGTGCTATGTGGAATAAATAGGTAACAAGGTAGACATTATGGAAAAGAGCAAGCACAAAGGCATTTGTTCTTTGACAAAATTGCTCAAAAAAATTTTTGAGCCCATGTTATATGTCAGAAACTTGCCTTTGTATTGGGGATATGACAGTGTGAACAGCACAAGGTCATCATCCAGATGAAATATGTATTCTTGTGGGAAAGAAACAGAAAATAAACACAAATATATTTTACACCAGGGATAACAGTGGTGCCAGCAAAGGTCTATGATAGGATGTCTTTAGAGCAGGCAATGGGAGTAAGCCAACTAGGGTATATAGAAGAACCAACCAGGTAGAAGGAACAGCAAGGGCAAATACCCAAAAGTAAACCTATCAGTCGTTCATTTTTTTAACAGAAAAATAATTTAATTACATTTTGATTAAATAATAAACATTTCTACCTAATTATTATTTACATAAGTCTCCCTAGGTAAATAATGTCTTTGCATATTATATCTTCATACAAACTCAAACACATTATAATATATCTGCATAGAAAAAATATCAAAACTGAACCTATTAAGTGTTATGTGCAATACTAGAAATGATGCACACATCCAACACATATAACAATACAGTAATAATGTCTCTTTTTTATTGAAGTATAATTGGCATACAGTATTATATTTGCTTCAGGTGTACAACATACTAATTCAACTTTTATGTACATTGCGAAGTGATCACCACCATAAATGTAGCTACCACCTCTCACCACACATCTCTCACCACACAATACAATATTATTAACTATATTCTCTATGCTGTACATTGCATCCCCATGTCTTATTTTATAACTGGAAGTCTGTCCGTTTTAAACCCCCTCACCCGAATTGCTTGTAGCAACCCCCAGATTATTTTCTGTATCTATGAGTCTTTTTCTGTTTTGTTTGTTCATTTGTTTTGTTTCTTAGATTCCACATAAGTGAAATCATATGGTGTTTATATTTTTCTGTCCAACTTAGTAAAATAACTCCTAGGTCCATTCATGTTGATATAAATGGCAAGATTTTGTTCTTTTTTTATGGATGACTAATGTTTTATCTAAAAACATACACATACATTTGATACACACACACACACACACCACATTCAGCTATCAATGGACACTGAGGATGCTTCCATATTGTGTTTATTATAAACAGTGCTGCAATAAACATAGGGGTTCATATATCTTTTTTTTTTTTTAATTTTTTTTTTCAACGTTTATTTATTTTTGGGACAGAGAGAGACAGCATGAACGGGGGAGGGGCAGAGAGAGAGGGAGACACAGAATCAGAAACAGGCTCCAGGCTCTGAGCCATCAGCCCAGAGACTGACGCGGGGCTCGAACTCACGGACCGCGAGATCGTGACCTGGCTGAAGTCGGACGCTTAACCGACTGCGCCACCCAGGTGCCCCCATATATCTTTTCAAATTAATGTTTTTGTTTTCTTCTAATAAACATCCAGAAGTGGAATATTAAATTGTATGGTACTTCTATTTTTAATTTTTTTAAAAGAACTCCACAATGTTTTCCAGAGTGGCTATTCCAATTTACATTCTCAGCAACAGTGCATAAAGGTTCCTTTTTCTCCATAGCCTTATCAACATTTATTATTTCTTGTATTTTTGACACTAACAATTCTAACTGGTATGAAGTAATATATCTTTGTAGTTTTGATTTACATTTCCCTGATGATTAGTGATGTTCAACATTTTTCATGGGTCCATTGGCCATCTGTGTGTTTTCTCTGGAGAAATATTTGTTCAGATTTTCTGCTCATTTTTTAAAGAATTGGATTGTTTTTTGATACTGAATTGTGTGCATTCTTTATGTATTTTGTATATTAATTCCTTATTGGTTGTATCATTTGCAAATATTTTCTCCCATTCAGTAGATTGTCTTTTCATTTTGATGATGGTTTCCATTGCTATGAAAAAGGCATATATTTTTTTTTTTGTTTCATGCAGTCCTATTTGTTTACCTCTGTTTGTGTTGCCCCTGCCTGACGAAACATCCAAATAATGTTGCTAAGACTGATCACTAAGGGCGTACTGCCTATTTTCTACAAGTTTTATGGTTTCTGACCTTACATTTAAGTGTAACCCGTTTTGAGTTTATTTTTGTAGATGGTGTAAGAAAGCAATCCAGTTTCATTCTTTTGCATGTAGTTGTCTAGTTTTACCAACACCATTTATTAAAAAACTGTCTTTCCCCCACCGTATAGTCTTGTTTCCTTCATTGAAGATTAATTGGTTATATAAGGGTGGGTTTATTTCTGGATTCTACTTAGTTCCATTGATCTATGTGTCTATTTTTGTTTTAGTGCCATACTGTTTTGATTACTATAGCTTTGTAGTGTAGTTTGAAACCAGGAAACTTTAGATTGTTTTGGCTATTCAGGGTCTTTGTGGTTCCATACAAATTTTAGGGTTATTTGTTCTAGTTCTGTGAAAAATTCTATTAGTATTTTGACAGGGATTGCATTGAATCTGTACATCATTTTGGGTACTACGGACGTTTTAACAATATAAATATTTCCAATCCATGAGGTAGGTATACCTTTACATTTATTTATGTCATCTTCAATTTCTTTCATTAGCGTTTTATAGTTTTTATTTTTTTAAATGTTTTACTTATTTTTGAGAGAGAGAGACTGAGAGAGAGAGAGAGAGAGAGAGAGAGAGAGAGAGAGAGAGAGCATGAACGGGGAAGGGCCAGAAAGAGGGAGACACAGAATCTGAAGCAAGCTCCAGGCTCCGAGCTGTCAGCACAGAGCCCAATGCGGGGCTCAAACTCACAAACCATGAGATCATGACCTGAGCTGAAGTCGGACGCTCAACCGACTGAGCCACCCAAGCGCCCCCCCCTTTTTTTTAAAATCGTTTTATAGTTTTTAGAGTACAAGTCTTTATCTCCTTGTTTAAATTTATTCCTAAGTATTTTATCCTCTTTGATGAAATTGTAAATGGATTATTGTCTTAATTTCTCTTTCTGATAGTTCATTATTTGTGTATAAAAAATGCAACATACTTATGTGTATTGATTTTATATCCTACAACTTTACTGAATTAATTTATTATAATATTTGGGTGGATTCTTTAGGTTTTTCTACATACAATATCTGAAAATAACAAGAGTTTTTCTTATTTTCCAATTTGGTTTTTTTTTATTCTTTGATTGCTCTAGCTGTGACATCTAATATTATTTTGAATAAAATTGGTAAGAGTAGGCAATGTTGTTTCTGATCTGAAAGGGGAAGCTATTGGAATTTCACCTTTGAGTATAATGTTAGCTGTGGGTTTTTCTTATATGCTCTTTATTATATTGAGGTTTGTTTCCTCTATACTCACCTTGTTGAAAGTTGTTTTATTAAAAATTGATGTTGAATTCTATCACATGCTTTTTCTACATCTACTGAGATGATCATATGATTTTTATTCTTCTTTCACATCTTTGTGTCACATTAATTGATTTGCAGGTATTGAATCATCCCTGCATCCCAAATGAATACCACTTGATTATGATGTATGATCCTTTTAAAGCATTGTTGAATTTAGTTTGCCAATGTTTTGTTGAGGATTTTCCCGTCTTTGTTTATCAGGAATATTGGCCTATAGTTTTTATATGTGCATGATGTCTTTATCTGGTTTTGATATCAGGGTAATGTTGGCCTCATAAAATGAGTTTGGAAACATTTTTTCCTCTTCTTTTTTAAATGTTTGTAATATTTTGATAAGGATAGGTATTGACTTTTCTGTTTGTTTCTATGTGTTGGGTAGATCAGTTATGTGTCCTGATCTTGAAGGAGGTGCTTATGCTGAAGGTGTTCTGTGAGGCCTAGTAGTGCAATCTTCCCTAGTCACCTGAGCCAGGTGCCTCAAGTGTGTCCCCTGTAGGACAGGTGCAACCTTCCATTATGTTTGGGCCATGATCAGTGTTGACTCATTGGTGTGCAGGGCTGCTCCCATGTGGCTATGAGGACAGGCCATGACTGCTATGGGTGTACTGGTGAGTGGGACTGGCCCCCAACCTGTCTGGCTGAAAGGCTTGGCTGCCACAGCTATAAGCATGCTGGCGAGTGGGCACCTCTGGTGTGGCTGGCTGTGAGATCTATTATGACTACTGCAGATACTCTAGTATTTGAGGCTATATCCCTATGGTAGGGGCCACTTGAGGGGTTACTGGTGCCAGCTGAGACTGCCCAATGGATGTGGCAGGGCAGGGTGCCACTTGGGAAGGATACCTGCCTGGGGCGGGTGGGTTGTGTTGGGTGAGTCCACAGGGAAACACTTGGTAGGTGTGAGCGGTGCTAGTAATGTAGATGGAGACTGTCAAAAATTGCTCCCACCAGCACCAGCCAGCTAGGTAGAGAGTAAAAGAAATTGCATCAGCCAGCATATCTATTCCCCAAGAAGGTTTCTACAGATCCCTGCCTCTCTGGACATGCCCTAAAATTAGTCAATAAATCTCCTTCATGAATGACCCAGGCACATTTCAAACTGCCATCTCTGTTGAGTCTCAGAGCAGGTGAGTTTGTGTGCAAGCCCTTCAAGAGCAGACTCTCAGTTTCTTATAGCCCTCTGTACCTCCTGGAGTTAAGCCCCACTGCTTTTTAAAGCCAGATGTTATGGAGGCTTATTTTCTCAGTGCAAGTCCCCAGGGTGGATGTGCCCAACATGGGACTTGAACTCTTTGCTCCTCAGAGAGGACCTTCATGTTCATAATATCTTCCCATCATGGGTTGCCACACCGGATGTAGGTCCTGACTAGACTGTGTTTTGTCTCTCCTAATCATCTTGATGTGGCTTTTTTATATCCTTAGTTGTGTAAGATTGGTTCTGCTCAGTCTTCGTTCTCAGAGACAGTTAATTCTATGTGTAGTTGCAGATTTTGGTGTGTCTATGTGAGGAGGCAAGCTTAGGATCTTCCTACTCTGTCATCCTAATCCCCCTCACTATAATCATTTTCAAGCAACAGCAAATAAGTAGGAGAGAATGATTGGAAAATGGAGATGAGATCCAGGATGGCAGCCAGGGGCAAGTTCTTATATCACAGTTTAGACCTTTGTAAGAAAATTGGCTCTATGGTGAGATAAATGGGAAGATGTGATTATATATTGTGCATTATATTCAAACTGACCTCTCTTATTGTCAATCTGAGTAAAGGCTTTAGCAGAGATACAAATATAATGGAGAGTTCAATTAGGCAAAGAAATACAAAAAAGAAAGAAAGAAAGAAAGAAACCCATGGTGTGTGTGGAAAAACAAAGGCAACGGGACAAAGGCAATGAGGGAAGAACCATTGAAAGTCTTGATTTTGATGAAGCTTGGGTGCTGTGCCAAAGAATTTGGACTTCTTTAAGCAGTGGGAATCACATACAGATTTTTTTTTTTTTATTTTTAAAAAATTTTTTTTTTCAACGTTTTTATTTATTTTTGGGACAGAGAGAGACAGAGCATGAACGGGGGAGGGGCAGAGAGAGAGGGAGACACAGAATCAGAAACAGGCTCCAGGCTCTGAGCCATCAGCCCAGAGCCCGACGCGGGGCTCGAACTCACGAACCGCGAGATCGTGACCTGGCTGAAGTCGGACGCTTAACCGACTGCGCCACCCAGGCGCCCCGTCACATACAGATTTTTAAGTCAGGATATGAAATGTTTCTCTGGGCACTTTGAAACATGACAGTGATATCTTTGTGTTTTATGTATCAGTATCAGAGGCAAAGAGATAAGTTAGAAAGTGAATGCAGTAATCTAGAAAAGTGATAAGAAGGGATTAAAGGAGTTTAGAAGAAGCAATGTGGCAGAAGAATCAGAGACTAACTTTAGAGCCATTTAAAAACTTGAATTTTTATTATGCTGCTAACACAGAGTGATTACTGTTGTACCTATTAGAAGCAGTTATACAGAAGAAAAAGTTAGAATAATTGCTCACATGTATAAGAAGCTTTCTACCTAACTTTCAAACTTCAGTACAGGCCTATTCTGATTATTTTCCGTCACATCTTAAAGCCAGCCTGGTATTACCCCTCCAGTTAGTTTCCTGTGCTATGTAGATGTTTCTCCTATAATCCTTTGGTTTGATGTATGAAGACACAGTTATTACTGCAGCGGGCTTTACTCACACCCCTTCCATCATAGTTATAGCTGCAACCTAACAGGAACTTCACTGGAAATGAATGTTAGAAATCATAATGGCATTTTGTTTCATGCAGTTTTATTTAGGGAAATGCTATTCGGGACATAAAACAAGGGGCTGCCCTAGAAAGAAATAAACAACTGAGCCCCATAATGTCATGATTTGCTGTCAAGAATATTGTTTCCTGGGAAGATTCTGATGATGTTTTTTGTTTTATATTTCATCCCATCTTCTTTAATTTTGTTTAAAAATTAATTTACAGCCTTCATTACCAAGTTAAAGATTACTGGGGTGATTAAAGTCTTCTATTTTATGTGTAAACAGAAGGAATCCTTATTATAGCATAAGGAATGATGCCAAAAGGATGACATCCTTTTTTTTTTCTCAATTGAAGTCATTTCAATTCAATACATATTTACAGGGCACCTTCTATTTGTAAGACATGAATGGTCACTTTATAGATGCAATGAGTGATGAGCCACAGTTCTTCTTAATATTTTACAACTGAGATAAAACTTGTACAAAATATTACTATAATGAGAAAGGAGATGTATCAAGTACCATGAGACACAAACTGTTGTGAACAGGAAATAGCAAGGAAGAGATCACTTCTAGTTGTACAAATGGAAAAGAGGATGTGAATGTCACAGAAGAGTGTTTGGCTCATGGTGTGCATTGTTAGAGAGTGGCTAAAGATGAAGATCAAAACACTGATAGCTGAAATTATGGAATCTGAGTCCTGAAACATTTAGCAAGTGGATTAAAGGAATTCCAGTTAGTAAGAACCAGATATATAAAATACAAATATATCACCACCGCATATTTGAGGATTAAAGGATATTGAGGAATGCAATGGATTCAGAGTGTGGAAAAGGGTAGTGGTATTGCATGGTGCTAGAGAAGCCAGGACCACTCTTGGCAAGGTACTTTATATCCTCCTAAGGTGTGTGTATTTTATCAGTGAAGGGAGCCATTGAATGCTTTACAGAAGAGAATAGACTGGTGGCATGAGAAGGGAGATTGTCAGAGCAGAAGGTGGTGAAGAGATCAGGTTAGTGATAAATGACTGGTAAGAGATGATGGTAATAGGGGAATCAAAGGTAGTATATTTTTGAGCTATTTCAGGAGTAAAATTAATAAGGTTCAGTAATTGCCTGGATATAGAAACCAAGGGTGAAAATGGACTTGAAGAGGATGGAGTCTATGGTTAGAAATTAGCAGTTGTTACTACTTAGGAGAGAAAATCCACTCTTAGTGAACTAAAGCCCATTCATTTGATTGGTTGATTCATAAAATAGCTACTCTCATGCATTTTAATACATTTGCAAGTGCATATTTTAAAGAAATAATTCAAAGATATCTTAAGGCATATTTTCTCTTTATTCTGCTGCAAAATGTGGCATCAATGATGACGGTCTTTTAACATTCCTTCTTCCTTTTGGGGCTTAATAAGGTGTGCTGATGGGTGAAATTTATTTGCCTATCAACTTTATATCTCCAAAGCATTTCCTCCAGAAAGATAGACCAGAAACTCTTCTGAAAAATAACAAAAATTATTGGCCCTATGGATATTGAGATTCGAGGTCTTTGAGTGCTAAATTGCAAAATCATCACTATAATCAGCTGTTACTGGCACTCTACAGTCAGTGTATTCATTAGATTGTTCTTGAGCTGCTCTGATTAATCAAAAAAGACATTGATTCCAATTCATCTTGGCTCATATGATTTAGGGTTAGTTGTATATTTTAATTAGTTGGTACTAATGCAAGGTTTTTAAAGTTTCTCTAGCTCATAAAGGAATTCTAATTTCTAATAGCACATTCAGTAGAAATAAAAATCAACCTTTCTATTATATAGCATCTTCACTTACTTTTTGTAAGAGAAGCAAAGCAATTTTCCCTAGTAGATTAGATTTTTCAGATGAATAAATTCCTCTTAATGTGTATCAGGAACAATCTCCTCCAATGTCATGGGATTCCTATTTATTTCACTTATTAAGTAATTGTGATTCCTTTAGTCTAAAGGTCCCTGCTCTTCTCTAAAAGATTGGCTTAGTCTCAGGAACCTGATTACTCACAAGGAACCCCTCCCTCTAGATGTTCAAGGTAGCTCCCTTGTTACACCAAAATTACATCTTAATAATGCTTGGTACTTTAGAATTTACAAAGCACTTTGAAATATCTTGTTTCAATGTTACTCTCTTAATATTCTCTCAACCCTATGATACAAAGCAAGTATCTATTACAGGAAAAGTATCTTTCTCAATAAGCTACTGAGGCAAAGAGCAATTTGAAAATTGAGACCCTTATATGAACAATATTGATTCAGAATAGAAAATGCCTTTTGTGTATGGCTGTGAGGGAAATATAAAAATCTATTTGGAAAGTAGGTCACATGAAGAACTAGGGGATGGGTCCTGAGTATTACCATTTGGGTTCAAATTCTGGCTTAGCCACTTACCAGTTGTATATCTTCTCAAGGCCTCCCTTTCCTCAACAGTATAATCATAGAATAACTGGATACATATATAAAGCACTTAGAACAATGTTTCACACTCAATTTTACAGTCCTCCCAGCCCCAGGGGGACTTTTGTAATCGCAAAATGCATGGGTGTTCACAAAGGGGGTTTTGTTATATTGTCACAGGTCCTTCAAAACTAGTTCCTTGATAGCTCTGTCCTCACCAACTAATCCTTCTCTAAGATTTTCCTTGAAACCCTGCTGACTGGAAAGCTCTCTCCAGATGTGCCCAGTCTTAGCCTTGGGTGTCTATTCTGCTCTGAGAAATCAGCTCTGAGAAATCAACTTTCCAAACTTCTCTTCTGTCTTCATCTGTTCATGCTACTAGAGGCTATTTCATCTCCTGGAATTCTTTGATGTTTGCATAGTAGTGGTTTATTCTACATACCTTTGCTTCTGTCTATTCTACTTGAAGATGACATACAGAAGTGAAAAACCACTAGATGAGCTAACACATCTTTCTTTTGCTCTTAAAATCTTATCTTCTTAAATGTAATTTTCTGATTGGCTGCAAGATGCTGCAAAGTTTGTTCTTTTTAACTTGAAATATTGAACTGGTCATATGCCTGTAATAATACAAGTAACTGACTAATTAAATGTCCTTGTTCTTGTATATTCTTGTAAAGGGGGTTTAGATAAATTTAAATAGATATGATATTCTGGATAGTTCTGGAACTTTACGGCATCTTCTGGTGCCTAGAGTTTAAGCAAATGGAGGCTTTTCCCCTGTTGGCTGGAGATGGAAGGGGCTGAGTGCGTGGACTTTTTGGAGGGGAGATAGAAACAATAAAGAGAATGGCCAGGAACACGTGTCATCTGTTCCTCTTCTCAGTCTGAGTGACTTTGAGTTCTTATGGCAAGAAGGATGATAGCAATAGCTATGATTGTAAAAGATCGTAAAGTTATGCCACAAGCAGCGCTACCGTGGGGACCCAAAAAGTTTTAACACAGACTTTAAGAGAAGACATTCTAACACACATCTCTGCCACTCAAACATATAGTCACTGAGCTGAGTGGAGAGCTGGCACCCTGAATATTCAAGGACACACCAAAAGAGAAACAGATACTTATTCCAAAAACTCACCCAAGATAAAAGATATTGGAGAGTGTGAATCTTTTTCTTTCCTGCTGAAGTCATTTGCAACCAGTCTTTCCGTTATCTTTTCTTTGTCACACTAACTTAGATTTACAAAAGAATTGCAAAGATAGTACAGTTTCCCTATACTCTTCACTCAGCTTCCTGTATGTACGTGTGTGTGGCTGTCTGTGTGTATGTGTTGGTATTTGTGTTCATGAATTTATGCTGATGTCTCTGATTCTATTCCAGCACTGCAAACTTCATTCTGTTTTTTTTACCCCTTGCTTATTTGTAACTTCTTTCTCTGACAGAGCCCTGACTCTTATCATCTGTAATTTAATTGTTTTTCAACATTAGTGTGTGTGTATATATATAATATATTAACAATATATTAAATATTATATTGAATGGATTATATTTAATTATTATATTAAATATATTAATTATTAATTAAATATATTAATATATTATATATTAAAATATCTAAAGCTACAGCTTTAGATATTTTAATCTGTACCCTAGTGAGAAACACGTTTGTCAATTAGGATATAATGTGCATATGTTCAGTCATTTCGGTCTCTAGCCAGTTTCTAGTAAAATATCAGCTCCTTTTTGTTTACCCTTTCAGTTAGGTTATGTCATCCATTGATAATAAAGATAGATTTTGTCACAGTGTACATATCCATCCTGGAATTCCCATAGCATTCTAGGGGCTGCTGTTCTAACAGTAAAGTTCACTCTATGGGGTGTAGATGGTATGTGGGTTTTGATAAATGTATAGTCATATATTCAAATCATATTAACATAGAGACTATTTTTATCACTATAAAAGTTTCCTGTGTAGCCTCTTTGTAGTCAACTTTTCCTAATATTTGGCAACTACTGATTTGTTTGCTATGTCAATAGTTTCCCCTTTTCTATACTATGGATATGCCACAGTTTATCCATTCACCTTTGAAGAACATCTTGGCAGTTTCTAGTTTGGAGAGTTTATAAATTAAGTGCTTTAAACATTTACATACAAGTTTTTTTATGAGCACAAGTATTCGATTCCCTTAGGCAAACATCTAGAGGTATCATTACTGAGTCCTATGTAAATGTATCTTTAACTTGTAAGAAACTGGTAAAAGGTTTTCCAAAGTGGCTACACCATTTCTGTCGACACTAGGAATGAAAAAAGAGTTCCTGTTGCTGTGTATTCTTACTGTTTGGTATTGACAGCTTTTGTCTGTCTATTTTACCAGATACATAGTGGTTTCTCATTGTGGTTGTAATTTGAATTTGCCTAATGACTAAATACCGAGCATCTTTTTATGTTTCTTTTACATTCATATATATTTCTTAAAGTATCTGCTCAGATCTCTCTCCCTTTTTATCATTTTGTTATTAAAATTTGATTATTCCTCATATATTCTAGAGACAAATCCTTAATATTCTTGTCAGTGCATGGCTTGTCTTTTTATTCTCTTAACAGTGTGTTTTATAGATCAGAACCTTTAATTTTGAAAAAGCTCAATCTATAATTATTATTTACTTTATCAATTATGTTTTTGATTTCATATTTAAAAATGTATTGCCAACCTCAAAGTCCTACAGATTTGTCCTATATTTTCTTCTAGAAGTTTTATGCTTTTAAATTAAGGAAATCTCATGCATTTTTGGTGGGAATGCAAACTGGTGGAGCCACTGTGGAAGACAGTATGAAGTTTCCAAAAAAAAAAAAAAAAAAATAGAACTACCCTAGAATCCAGAATTACAGTACTATTTACAAAGAATAAAAAAAAAACCCAGTAATTCAAAGGGATCCATGTATCCCTTTGTTTATAGCAGCATTATTTACAATAACCAAATTATGGAAGCATCTCAGTGTCCACTGATAGATGAATGGATAAAGAAGATATAGTGTGTATTATGTATATATGTATGTAGTATATGCATCTTTATATAAAGATGTCATATATATATGTATATATATATATATACATATATATAAAGAAGATGTCATATATATGTGTATATATGAATCACTATATTTTACACCTGAAACTAATATAACATTGTATGCTAACTATACTGTAATTAAGATTAAAAACTTAAATTTTACAGTTAAATCTATTAATTTCAGTTATTTTTTATGAAGATGTTCTGTTTGTTTTTACATACAGCTATCCAATTGTTTTAGCACCATTTATTGAAAGATATTCCTACATTGAATTGCCTTTTCTTTATCAAACTTTAATTACATTTATATGGGTCTTTCTGCACTCTCTATTGTTTTCTATTTCTATCCTTTCAGCAATCCCATGTCATCTTGATTATTGTAAATTTATAGCAATTCTTGAAATTGACACTGTGTCTTCTTGAACATTTTACTTCTTCAGAATTGTTTTTGGCTATAATAGTTCTATTTCTCCATATAAGTTTTAGAATTAGCTTATTGATATCTACAAAATTAATGCTGACATTCTGATTAGGATTGCATTGAATCCATAAAAAAAAAACCTGGGAAATTAATAATACTGAATCTTCCAAAGCACAAACGGGGTATGTCTTTCCATTTATTTTTATCTGCTTTGTTTTCTCACTGTGTTACATTTTTCAATATTGAGAACTTGAACATATCTTGTTATATTTATACTTAGTCATTTCAGGCATTGTGTTATAAGTGGTTCAGTTTAATTTCAGTTTCCAATCATTTAAATTAATACACAAAAACAATATTTATTTTTGTGTATTTACTTTGTATCCCACAACCTTCAAAGTTTCTATAAACTTCAAAATAAAATAGTCAGTTAATCAGCAGAATGAGTTTATTTGGAAATAGCAGATGAATAGCAATTGGAGAGATGCAAACTACAGTGAACCACAGGCAAGCCTGGACAACAAAGGAGAGGGGCTTGATTTAGAGTGGAAAGGAGGAAACTGGGGGATACTTGCAAAAGAAAGTGAATTGGAGGAGAGCAAGAGTTCAGGGTTGTGGCAACTTCTCATTGGCTGAATTGCAGTGGTTCTCATTGTCTGGGTTGTTACTGGGCAAAGAATAAAAAACAAAAAACAAACAAAAAGACCTTCCTCTTGCTGGGGTGAAAACAAAACAAAAATTAAGCTTCTTCCTGTTGGGAAATACACGGTACACTTCTTGCTACCAGGGTCTGCAATTGACAGTGAGTGGTAATTAATATGTGACAGCTCCCTCTTCAGAGCTTCTTGACTCCATTTTAAATGAGGTGTGTTTTATTCACTTTCACACTGCCCCCTTTTGTTCAAGGTTTTTACCCCAAAGCACCACTGATCAAAAGTCAAGTTTTCTACATTTAGTGGTTTCAGCTCTTGATGTTAGGAAGGACTTTTCCTGGTTGTCATGTCCCAGGTGAGAGGGAAAATGCACAGACTGGAAACCATGGAGGCCACATTTGGTTATGGAAATGTAGGAGGGAGAACTGCCAGGCATTTCCCACCTACAGTCTGTATCTTAACAGAGTTGTAAGCATTGGAGGTTTTGAAGCACTGAGCTAGCATCTCCCTATTGGGCACATCACTTATGCAGAGATTTGGCAGGAAATAGCTACAACATTTAAAAATAATTATGCAAAGCAGAATCAAAAGCAATATAAGAAATACAGCTTGTACAATGGTTCTAAACCAGAGCCCATACCTGAAGGTAACCAGCTAAAGAAATCAAAGGACATGGATTGTTAGATGAAATTTGTTATAGCCAATATGCTCATTCCCTAATCTTATGTAACTGGGTTTCTACTTCCCTAGAGGAATTCATCCATGTTCAAGAGGTGGTATTGGCTATTGCACAAATTTCTGCTTACTCAACAAGTAGGTAACCAGAGGCTATGCAATTGTCCAAAACTACTGTAGTCAATGAGTCAAGTGATTATTGTAGGTTGTAATGCCTTGACTGTGGTATCAGCTAGCTTTCCTAATGTTGGGAGAAATTCCTGATCATAGATATATTGGCACTTACAACAACCCAAGGGAGAAAGTCTCTTTGTGGAGGCAAACCCAAAATCATGTATTCCTCTACAAGTGGTCATGGAAGTTTAATGGTGTAGACCAATGGGTGGCTTCTAATTTGTTATGGATGTTAACAGGGACAGTAAATGTCCCAATAAACATTAACCTCCAATTCACCAGACATTTTCATATTCATATGCCCATGGGAGATTCTGCATACTGAAGACAAAAATTAAACCAGATGGAGAGCAGAGGACTCCAGCTAAGTTCTGGTTATTGATTGATTAGCTGTAATTTCCCAAATGACCCTTTCAAGCCAGGGCTCAACCATTCTGTGAGAGACCATCTTATTCTAAAGGGATCTTGTGGGGCGCCTGGGTGGCGCAGTCGGTTAAGCGTCCGACTTCAGCCAGGTCACGATCTCGCAGTCCGTGAGTTCGAGCCCCGCGTCGGGCTCTGGGCTGATGGCTCAGAGCCTGCAGCCTGTTTCTGATTCTATGTCTCCCTCTCTCTGCCCCTCCCCCGTTCATGCTCTGTCTCTCTCTGTCCCAAAAATAAATAAACGTTGAAAAAAAATTAAAAAAATAAAAAAAAAAATAAATAAAGGGATCTTGTCTAAACACCTTATAGACAGGAGTTAGCCCGTTTGTATTTTCCTTGAGTGCAGGGAGACAGATCACATTTAGAAAAGAATCATAAGGGATCAAAAATTGTATGATTAGCACAGTTGGAAATGTTTAGCTGAGTTGGTATGGTTATGATTTGGTAAAGGTTAAAACAAGGTAGAAGGACATCTTACCATAATATCCTAACAGAGTAGGTAACATTCATCAACTTACAGGCATGATCAACAGTGCCATTTGGGATTAAGGAGAATTGGTTACAGGTAAAACCAAGAGGTCTTCAACACTGTGAACAGATCAGAGTTTCTGGTGACAGACCCAGCCGTTATAAAGGTTTCCCCTGTTTGAAATAAATTGCAAAATTTTGTTAAGAGCATTGTCTTTCCAAGAAAAAGAGGGAGAAAATAAGGTAAGAAACAACAGCAAGTAAAAGGCATATAGGCCTGATCCAGTCATCCTAGGAAAGCTGTCTCCTCCACCTGTTGTCTGCTTCAACTCCTGGAAATCTTTACTTTCAGGTCACCAGTTAGGATGCAGGTCCAGTCAGGGTCTAGTGCTTTCTTTAGATGTAACACATGCAATCGGAGTATAGTCTGTAGATTTTGGAAACACAAGCATTGGCTACCTGATGGGGCCTTTCCAGTGAGGTTGAAGAAAATCATTTTAAGAGGTCTTTTCCAATAGTTGGTATCTCTGGTTTGCAAGGAGTGAGGCTTAAGGTCTTCATCTCTCAGGAGCAGACTGTGGAAAGATTGCTCTACTAAAGCATGGTGATTTTTAATAGACATTATTAGACCTTTGTAATTTGAAGTATATCTCCCTTTACCAGCTGTGAATCAAAAGAAGCTGGGGCTAGATGCATCAGACCCAGTAATTCCTTCAAAGGCTGAGATTTTATGGGTCTCAAAATGGGTAGACCTGAGATTTAGAAGAGGTAATGGCAGTGGTTTGGGCAAAAATGCTACAAATTTTGACAATTGAATTTTTTTTCTTTTTAAATTTATTTATCTAAATTAAAGTTAGTTAACATACAGTGTAGTATTGGTTTCAGGGGGAGAACTTAGTAATTCATCACTTACATATAACATCCAGTACCCATTCCAAGTGCCCTCCTTAATGCCTATCATCAATTTAGCCCATCCCAGCAACCCTCAGTTTGCTCCCTGTCTTTAAGACTCTCTTATGGTTTGCCTCACTCTGTTTTTGTCTTATTTTTCCTTCCTTTTCCCTGTTTTCATCGGTTTTGTTTCTTAAATTCCACATGAATGAAATCATATGATATTTGTCTTTCTTTGACTGACTTATTTCGCTTAGCATAATACACTCTTTCCATCCACATTGTTGCAAATGGCAAGATTTCATTCTTTCTGATCTCTGAGTAATATTCCATTGTATGTATATACCACATCTTCTTTATATATTCATCAGCCAATGGACATTTGGGCTCTTTTCATATTTTGGCTATTGTTGATAGTGCTACTATAAACATTGGGGTGCATGTGCCCCTTTGAATCAGCATTTTTGTATCCTTTGGATACAACGGATGAATATCTAGTAGTGCAATTGCTGGATCATAGAGTAGCTATATTTTTAATTATTTGAGGAAACTCCATCCTGTTTTCCAGAGTGACTGCCCCAGTTTGCATTCCCACCAATTGAATCTTAATGATATTATTAGTGAATTTGACCACCCCTTAGAATTGAGGGTAGGTACTAAGCATAATGAAAGTGTTGTAGAACCAACAGCACGTATATATCAAAGCACATGACTAGTGAAGTGAATTTCCCAGTCACTATGAAATTTAAAGGGGTTTCCCCAGGTAGGGATAGTTTTTTCTAATAGAATTTTTGCTACAGAAGAGACAGCAACTTGTCTACAAGGGAAAGATCCAGTACAATGAGAAAACGTGTAAACCATCACCAAAACATGTTTATATCCATGAGATGGGGGTTGCTGTATGGAATCCATTTCTCAAACCTCAAATGTTCCATTGGGCAATTTAAAGTAATTTGGAATAGTACAGACAAGTTTTACTGAATTTTATTTTGGGCAGATAGAGCAAGCAGACACTCTTTGTGGTCCTATTGATATTTAACCACCAGTATTGATTCATAAAGCTTATTTTGTGAATAGACCAATGATTCAATGCATATATGGGAATCATTAATGGGAATTTCAAAATATGGCAGGACTGGATTGTTATTTGGCCCAAACCAGAGTTCTCTCTTTTTATCATACTGACAATTATTACATTTTTAATGTTTTTCCTTTTCTGTGGCCAATTGTTGGGCATTTCTAGTCAGTATTTCTAGATTATCATTTGGGGGAAAATCCCTATGGACTATGACAGAAATTTGGTCTTGGTTTCTTTCAAAGCATCATTCTTGGCAAAAATTTCAGTAAGTTTGGTTACCTTCAGTCTTTAGGGAGTCAAGCTTGGAATTTCCAGGAACCTTAAAAATAGCCAAAGTGGCTGGTAGGAGTATGACATCTAATAAATTTTGCAGGTAAGAGCCATTTTTAGTCACCTTCCCCCCAGTGGAAGTAAAGAAGCCTTGATATTTACATAGTATTCTAAAGTCATGAGCTACTTCAAAGTCTTAGTATAAATGTTTGTGATTTTGTCCTTAGCTAGAGTACAAGCTGAGTGAGTGCATATAACAGTATGTTGGACTGAGTCAGCCAAAGACAAAGGTACAACCTCAACAATGTCATGAGGAGTTACAATAGCATAGCATACCTGGCATGATAGTTACCACTTTCACCCCTTAAATAAGAACCATTAGTAAGCCATGTGAAGTCAGTATTATCCAAGTGAGTTTCCTGTAAGTCATCATGGGGAGTTAGCCAAAAGGTGAACTGTCAAAGTCAATAGGCATAAGGGGTGTCATCCATAAAGGAGGGAAGAAGCATGGCATGGTTAAGATTATCACAGTGAGAAAGAGTTATATGAGAGACAGTTACCAGAAGCATTTAATAGGAGATGAGGTGGCTGTCTAAAAGATGTTGAGTATGATAAGAATTCAGTAGAGCTTCTGTATGAGGAACAATGATTGTTCAAAGAGATCCAATGACTACTCTCTTGGTGGCCTTAACCAAAAGGACAGTGGAAAGAATGGTTCTGAGGCAAGGGAGGTATCTTTGTGCTGCAGGGTCTAGCTTTTGGCTATAATACCCTATGGAGGTGATGATAGTCCCCATGTTTTTTGATGAGTACTCCAAGGGCATATCCTTTTTCATATACAAAAAGGAAAATGAGAAGTTGATTATTGGAATTTCCAAGGGCAGGGAGATTTCTTAAGTTTTCATTTAAGGCCTTAAAGGCTAGGTCATCCTGATCTTCCCAAATATAAAGTCAGTTTTTTAAGTAAAACATATAGGTGTCGGGTCATAAGAGAAGTCTGGAATCTAATTTCAGCAGTATCTGCTGGTCTGAAAAAACCTTATAACTGACATTTAGTTTTGGGTTTGGGGAAGTTTAGAATGTCATTAAGTCTATCTGGGTCTAAACATAGCTCTAGAGATTTTTTAGGATTATCCCAATCGGCAGCCTTCATTCATTCAGTGCTGGGCCTAATCTTCACTGAAATATATGAACTAGCTGATATGTCAGAGAAACCAGGCTAAGTTTTAATGACTATATTAAATTCCTCAGCAAATCTGTAGGGAATCTTTGATTATTTGGAAAAATATTTACCTATAGATCCTGGTTCAGCTTTCGTCCAGGACATATAAGAAATTAGGGGATTAACATTAGGATCCTCAAAGGGTCTGACTTTAAAGAGGCAGGTTTTAAGAGGTTCAAGGGAAGAGAGAGTAGGGAGAAATTCAGAGAAAATGGGGGATTTAATGAGGGTTAGAATGAGGAAGCAGAGGTTATAGAGGAAGTGGATCAACACAGAAGGCAAAGGGGAAGATGGTGCCAGTGGTGAAGCCTTGGCATAAGATGGCTGCCACACACCTGGAGACAATGGAGACAAAACAGAAACAAAAGACAAGCAAGATGGCACTGAGACATAGAGGATAAAGGAGAGGAGAAAGGGGCCTCAGAAGCTTTCTTATTTTTTTCAATTTTTTAGTTTAGAAATGGCATTTTGTAAACAGACAACTTTAGAATTAAGCAAAGTTTGGAGCTGCAGCTTTCTAATTTAGTTCTGAGAAAGACAAGTGAGGTCAAAAGTTCCCCATAATGACAATTGGAGTTCTAAATTATTTTTTGGTTAGGATGGTTAATTTAGTTAAAAAATGTCATGAGGAGGGAACATAGTTTTTAAAAAACAAAACTAGCCAGAAGTCTGGAAGAAGGGTATTCCTGATAGAATTTAGAGGATTTGGAGCTATAATCTTAGTTTAAAGCTCAGAAAATCAAATGACTACTTGTCAAAGGATGATGCCTTCATGAAAAATAAAAACAGACCCAAGATAAAGTTAGAGAGTTCAACCAAAGGAAGTGAGGTTGAATCTGAGAGGAGACTTACCAAACTGAAAGGAAAAAGACAATTCACAAAAGCAGAGAACACAAGGGGCTCAAGTGGGTAACTCACAGGATTCCAGAGGTGGCTAGGTTCTCAGGGATTTGTTTCCCTTGAATCCCATTTCTGACACCATGTAATATCAAGCTTAAAAATAGCCAGTTAGCTCACCAGCAAAATTATTTTATTTAGGAACAATAGAAAGATCGCAATTCAGGACATGCAAACAATAGTGAACCATAGGCACATCTAGAGTACAAAAGAGAGGAGGGGACTTGCTTCTGTAGAAGAAAGGAGGAAGTTGAAAAGGGCTTTTTGGAGTTAAAGTCCATTGAAAGAGAGAGACAGTTCTGGGTTGTGGCAATGATCATTCGGTGCGTTGTGGCAGTTCTCATTGCTGAGGTTGTTGCTGGGCAAGGAGATAATCTTCCCTCATGCTGCTGGAGTTAAAGAAAAAATTCTTCCTGTTGGGAAATGCAAGGTATACTTCTTCCTAGGTTCTGCAAATGGAGGTGCGTGGTAGTGTACAAGAGCTCTTCCTTCAGGGCTTTCTGACTCCATCTTAAATGCGGTTTTCTTTATTCATTTTCAGATTTCTTATTAATCTGTACATATAATTTTATTTCTTCATTTGTAATACATATGCCTTTGATTTTTGTTGTATTATATTGGCTAAGATTTCTCGTGCGATTCTCAATAGGAGTAGTGAGGGTAAAATGCCTTGTCTTTTACCCAGACTTAGTGGAAATATGTTCAATCCTCCCTTGTCAAGTTTGAAGTTAGCTGTAAGTTTTTGATGGATGACCTTTTACCACTTCAGAATTTTTCAATTTCTAGTATTCTGAGAGTTTTTATGATGACTAGAGTTTTGAATTTTGTCAAGTTTTCTTCTGCATCTATTGAGATAATCATGTAGTCTTGTTTAGTTTATTGGTATGATGAATTAATTTTTAAATGTCAATTAAACCTTACATTCACAGGTAAAATCCCACTGAGTTATATAATTTTACTTTTAAGTATTGAATAATTTATACAATATATTAATATCAGGTTGAATATATTGGAGTCTGTGATCTTAGGAATATTTGTGGAAGAGTTTTTGTAGATTTAGCATTGTTTCATCTTTAAATATCTAGTTGAATTCACCAATAAAGCCATCTGACCCTTGAGTGTTAAACTCTCCTCCTCCTCCTCTTCTTCTCTCTCTAAATTGAAGAATAGCTGATATACAATGTTACCCTAGTTCAGGTGTACAATACAGTGATTCAAGAAGTTTATAGGTTATGCTATGCTCACCATGAGTGTAGCTACCATCTGTCACCATATGACGCCATTATGATACCATTAATTATATTTCCTATGCTGTGCCCTTTATCCCCATGACTTATGCATTCCATAACCGGACCAGTATCTCCCCTGAATGCATTCTGCCCATGCCCTTACCTCCTCCCCTCTGACAACCACCAGTGCGTCCTCTGTATTTACGGTTCTGTTTCCGCAATTTTTTTTGTTTTTACTTTTTTAGATTCCACATAAGTAAAATCATATGGTATTTGTCTTTCTCTGATTTATTTCATGTAGTATAATATCCTCTAGATCCATCCATGTTGTTATTAAGTGGCAAGATCTCATTCTTATTATGGCTGATTAATATTCTATTGCATATATATATGTGTATACACACACACACACACACACACACACACACACACACACACCATCTTTATCTGTTTTTCTATCAATGGACATATGGATTGCTTCCATTATCTTGGCTATTATAAATAATGTTGCAATAAACATAGGGGAGCATATATCTTCTCAGCTTAGTGTTTTCATTTTCTTTGGGTAAATACCCAATATGGAATTACTGGATAATGTGCTATTTCAATTTTTAATTTTTTAAATGTTTTATTTATATTCCAGTTAGCTAATATACAGTGTAATTCTAGTTTCAGGTGTACCCCCGTACTATTTTCCACAGTGGCTGCACAATTTATGTTCCCACCTACAGCACATGAAGTTTCCTTTTTCTCCATATCCATGCCAACATTTGTTACTCCTTGTCTTTTTGATTCTAGCTATTTAACTGGTGTAAAGTGAAATCTTACTGTGGTTTTGACTTGCATGTCCCTGATGATTGGTGATTTTGAATATATTTTCATGTGGGTATTGGTCATCTATCTGTATGTCATCTTCAGAAAAAATGTCTATACAGGTCCTCTGCCCATTTTTTCTTTAGATTATTTGTGTTTTTTTGGTGTTGAGTTGTATAAATCCTTTATATATCTTGCATATTAACCCCTTAATGGATATATCATTTGCAAATATTCAGTAAGTTACCTTTTCATTTTGTTGTTGGTTTCCTTTACTGTGCAAAGCTTTTTTTTTTTTTTTGCTGTAGTCCCAATAATTAATTTTTGCTTTTTCCCTCCTTGCCTGAGGAGATATATCTAAAAAATGTTGCTAAGTCTGAAGTAAAAAAAAAATACTGCCTATGTTTTATTTTATGAGTTTATGATTTTAGGTCTCGATTTTAGGTCTCACTTTTAGGTCTTCAATCCATTTTGAGTTTATTTTGTGTACAATGTAAGAAAGTGGTTCAATTTCATTCTTTTGCATGAAGCTGTCAGTTTTCTCAGCACCATTTCTTGAAAATACGACCTTTTCCCCATTGTATATTCTTGCCTCCTTTGTCATAGATTAATTGACCACATACTCATGGGTTTATTTCTGGGCTCCCCTATTCTATTGATCTATGTGTCTATTTTTGTGTCAGTACTATACTGTGTAGTATAATTTGAAACCTGGACTTGTGATACCTCTAGTTTTGTTCTTTCTAAAGATTGCTTTGGTTATTCAGGGTCTATTTTGGTTCCGTGCAAATTTTAAGATTTCTTCCAGTTCTGTGAAAGGTGATGTTGACATTTTGATAGGAATTGCATTGAATCTATAGATTGCTTTGGGTAGTATTGAAGATTTAAAACATACATATTAATTCATCCAATCCATAAACATAGAATATCTTTCCATTTGTGTTGTCTTGAATTTCTTTAACCAATATTTCATAGTTTTTGGCATGTAGGTCTTTAATCTCCTTGGTTAAGTTTATTCCTAGGTATTTTATTCTTTTTGGTGCAATGGTAAATGGAATTATTTTTCTTTTAAAAATTTTTTAAGTTTATTTATTTTGAGAGACAGAGAGCAGGGGAGGGGCACAGAGAGAGAGACTGAGAGAGAATCTTAAGTAGGTTCCATGCTGTCAGTACAGAGCCCAATGTGGGGCTCAAACCCACAAATCATGAGATCATGACCTGAGCCAAAACCAAGAGTCAGATGCTTAACCAACTGAGCCACCCAGGCATCCCATAAATGGTATTGTTTTTCTTAATTTCTCTTTCTGCTACTTTGTTGTTAATGTATGGAAACACAAACTCTGTGTGTATTAATTTTATGAACTCCAACTTTACTGAATTAATTTTAATATTTTTTGTGGAGTCTAGAGGGTTTTATATATACAGTATGTTATCTAGAAATAATGGCAGTTTTTTCCCCCATACCAACATGGATGAATTTTATTTCTTTTTCTTGTCTAATTGCTGTGGCTAGATACTGGAAGTTCTAGATGAATGCAAGTGGTGAGAGTCAACATTCTTATCTTGTTCCTGATTTTAGGGAAAAAGCTCTCAACTTTTCACCATTGAGTATGATTCTAGCTGTGAGTTTTTCACATCTGGCTTTTATTATGTTGAAGTATATTTCTTCTAAACGTACTCTGTTGAGAGTTTTTATCATGAAAAAAATTTGAATTTTGTCAGATGCTTTTTCTGCATCTATTGAGATGACCCTATAATTTTTATCCTTACATCTGTTAATATTATGTATCACATTGACTGATTTTCAAATATTAAACCATCCTTACATCCCCACAATAAATCCCACTTGCTCATGGTGAATGATCCTCTTAACATATTGTTGGATTCAGTTTAATATTTTGTTGAGGATTTGTATGTCTATGTTCCTCAGAGATCAGATTTTTGAGGTTATATATTTCATCTTGAGTAAGCATTGCTTATTTGTAAAATATTTTCATAGTAGGGCAGTTTGTAATAGTCCAAAACTAACGTAACTCAAATATCACTAGTAAAATGGATATATAAATTGTGGCATAATCATATGAAGGAATACTATTTGATAGAACAAATATACTATTGCCATAGGAACTACATGTCTAAATATCCCAAACATAACATTGAACAAAAGATAAACACAAAATAATATATCTATACTCTTTTACTTATATTAAGTTTAAAACTGTCAACACTAATTTATACTGTTAAATATCAGGATATTATTTTTCTGGGGAAGGGAAGTGACTGTGAAGGGGCATGAAGAATGCTTCTGGTGTTTGGTAATACTTCTTGATCTGTTTTCTGATTTTATAAATGTGCTTAATTTTTGAAAATCATTGAATTGTACACTTACACTTTGAGAAATTACCTCTATATACTTTAGTTTTTAATAATTGTGAAGTATGGTTTCAAAAAGGTTGTTTCCATGTGTGTATCAGATAACCTTCAGTCATCCCAAAAAGTTGCAAATAAAAGTTGAGAGTATGATAAGAAATAACTCAAAAAATTGAGAGTATGATTAAGTAAAAATGAACTCATTGTACACACACTGTGTACACATTGTACACACACTGAATGGGATGGCCAGTATAATCATTTATATAGAATTTTTTAAAAATTGTTTTTATTATTTATATCTCTCTCCCTCTGTGTGTGTGGGATTTTTTCCCACCCCTATAAAATGTCCAGAAATTTGGAGTTATACCATTGTAGCCTTTCCTGATCTAACAATCAAAAAATTCTATCCAACTATGTTTTTAATGTTTAATTATTTATTTTGAGAGAAAATGAGAGCATACATGCCTAAGTGAGGAAGGAGCAGAGAGGGGGGTTGGGAGAGAATCCCAAGTAGGCTCCACACTGTCAGTGCAGACCCCAGTGCAGGGCTCTATCTCAGGAACCTTGAGATTGTTACCTGAGCTGAAATCAGGAGTCAGACATTTAACTGACTGAGCCACCCAGGTGTCCTATCCAACTATTTTAACTAGTAATGAAATAACTTTGGAATACTCATGTTTTTCCAGAACCTAGGAAACTAATACTAATCACCGCTTCTTTCCTAACTAGCTATATTTTCTGTTCAGAAATTTAGGTCAAGGTTATGCCAAGAGTTTTACTTATTCCCTTTCCTCCTTGTCCTAACAGTTTGTATTTTACAGAATCTAGTAACTTGTTCTGCCCACATTTTTGATATATAGATATTTTGGCCCCTATATCAGTTTCCTCATACCAATTTTAATTTCTATCATTAATTAGGGACCTTGGATCATATTTTTATAATTGCAATTGCAAATTATTTTTGTCTAAGATTTAATTCATTTGTTCTGGAAACCAAATTTACCTGGAGTTACTAAATAACTGCTTACTCTCTCCTTGATTCTTAAGTCAGTAGTTATCATATTTATTTTACCTTATCTAATTAAAGGATCCTCTTCCTGGAGTTGAGAGTACAGAAGAAGATAAAGTTGAAAGATGATACTTATTCTGGTATTTATTAACATGGTACCATCTATTGCTAAATAGTAAACTTTCACCTTTATGTGTTCTTTAATTTATTCTAGTTAGAAATTTGAGTGGTTTTAAAAAAATTACCCTTATTATTTTCAGAAGCCCAAATTCATTTTAGTCTTTTTGTCTTTATGACAATTTACTACCATTTTATGTCATTCTTTTCTGTGTCTTTTGTATATGTTGCTTTTATTTCTAAGATACCTCTAGGTGATCATAAAATTGTATGTGAGAAGCAATAGTGTTTATAAAAAGAAAATAGCTTTTTCAAGAGCAAGAGGTATAGTTATGATACTTGGCTTTGCTACCCAATGACCTTGATTTAATCCCTTAATTTTAGAATCAACTACTTCATTTATTAGTAGTAAGTTATATATATATATATATATATATATATATATATATATATACATATATATACATATATACATATATGTATATATATATGTATATACACACACACATATATGTATATATGTATTTCAACATCATTTAATGAACTCTACATGTAAAGCCTCATATACTATATATACTAATACAACATGTAGTGTGCATAATATATAATATGTACTTACTTTATAAGAATAGTTTATGTATTTTTCAAAAAAAATTTTTGGCCTATTTTTGCGAGAGAAACAGAAACGGAGCATGAGCTGGGAAGGGGCAGAGAGAGAGGGAGACACAGAATCTGAAGCAAGCAAGCTCCAGGCTCTGACCTGTCAACACAGAGCCTGACACTGGGCTCGAACCCACGAACTGGGACATCATGACCTGAGCCAAAGTCAGATACTTAACTGACTGGGCCACCCAGATTCCCCTTATTTATTTAATAATACACTATTAAATTGAAATTATCTTCTCAGTTTTTCCCATTTCATGCCCTTATATTGGTAGCCATTTTCTTTCTCTTTCAGACACCATGATCTATGTGTCTGTTTTCATTCCAGTACCAAACTGTCTTGATGACTCCAGCTTTATAATAACAGCCTGAAGTCCAGAATTGTAATGCTTCCAGCCTTGGTTTTCTTCTTCAATATTACTTTGGCAATTAGGGGTCTTTTCTGGTTCCATACAAATTTTAGAATCATTTGTTCTAGCTCTGTGAAGAATGCTGGTGGTATTTGATAGGGACTGCATTGAATGTGTAGATTGCTTTGGGAAGTATCAATATTTTAACAATATTTACCCTTCCAATCCATGAGTATGGAATGTTATTCCATCTCTTTGTGTACTCTTCAGTTTCCTTCAATGAGTTCTATAGTTTTCAGTGTACAGATCTTTTACCTATTTGGTTAGGCTTATTCCTAGGTATTTTATGATTTTTGGTACAATTATAAATGGGATCAATTTCTTGATTTCTCTTTCTGCTGCTTTGGTGTATATAAAGTGTATATATACACTTGTATATATACACTTTGGTGTATATAAAGATAATTTATATACAACAGATTTCTGTATGTTGGTTTTATATCCTGTGATTTTGCTGAATTGATGTATCACTTCTAGCAATTTTTTTCTTGGAGTCTTTCAGGTTTTCCACTTAGAGTATCATGTCATCTGCAAAGAGTAAAAGTTGACTTCTCCCTTAATTTGTGTGCCTTTTGTTTCTTTTTGTTGTCTGATTCCTGAGGCTAGGACTTCCAGTACTATGTTGAACAGTGGTGAAAGTGGACACCCCTATTGTGTTCCTGACATTAGAGGAAAACTCAGTTTTTTCCCAACAAAGATGTTATTAGCTGTGGGTCTTTCATATATTACCTTGATGATGTTGAGGTATGTTCCTTCTACCCTACTTTATTAAAAGTTTTTATCAAGAATGGATGCTGTAACGTGGATGGAACTGGAGAGTGTGATGCTAAGTGAAATAAGCCATACAGAGAAAGACAGATACCATATGGTTTCACTCTTATGTGGATCCTGAGAAACTTAACAGGAACCCATGGGGGAGGGGAAGGAAAAAAAAAAAAAAGAGGTTAGAGTGGGAGAGAGCCAAAGCATAACAGACTGTTGAGAACTGAGAACAAACTAAGGGTTGATGGGGGGTGGGAGGGAGGAGAGGGTGGGTGATGGGTATTGAGGAGGGCACCTTTTGGGATGAGCACTGGGTGTTGTATGGAAACCAATTTGACAATAAATTTCATATAAAAAAAAATGGATGCTGTATTTTGTTAAATGCTTTTTCTGCATCTATTGAGAGGATCGTGCGGTTTTTATCCTTTCTTTCATTAATGCGGTGTATCACGTTGATTTGGGGATATTGAACCACCCCTGCAGCCTAGGAATAAATCCCACTTGATCGTGGTGAATAATTCTTTCAACGTATTGTTAGATTTACTAGTCTCTTGTTGAGAATCATTGCATCCATGTTCATCAGGGAAACTGGGGTGTAAGTCTCCTTTTTAGTGGGGTCTTTGGTTCTGGTTTTGGAATCAAGGTAATGCTGGCCTCAGAAATAATTTGGAAGTTTTCCTTCCATTTCTATTTTTTGGAACAGTTTGAAAAGAATAGATGTTAACTCTTATTTAAATGTTTGGTAGAAATCTCCTGTGAAGCCATCTGGCCCTGGACTCTTGTTGTTGAGAGATTTTTGATTTCTGACTCAATTTATTTACTGGTTATGGCCTGCTGAAATTTCCTCTTTCTTCCTGTTTCAGTTTTGGTAGTTTATATAGTTCTAGGAATTTATCCATTTCTTTCAGAATACTGAATTTGTTAGTATATAATTTATCAAAACACTCTCTTATTACTCTTTGCATTTCTGCAGTGTTGGTTGTGATCTCTCTTCTTTCATTCTGATTTTATTTGAATCCTTTCCTTTTTCTTTTTGAGTTAATCTAGCTAGAGGTTTATAAATTTTTAAATTCTTTCAAACAATCTGCTCCTAGTTTATCTGTTCTGTTTTTTTGTTTCTATATATTTTTTTAATTTTTTTTTGTAATCTTTAGTATTTCCCTTCTTCTGCTGACTTTACACTTTATTTGCTGTTCTCTTTCTAACTCCTTTAGGTACAAGATTATGTTGCTTATTTGAGACATTTATTCCTTCTTTTGGAGGGCCAAAATTGCTATATACTTCCCTCTTATGATAGCTTTTCACATCCCAAGCGATTTGGACTGTCCTGTTTTCATTTTCATTGGTTTCCATGTACTCTTTTATTTCCTTTTTAATCTCTTGGTTAACCCATTCATTCTTTAGTAGGATGTTCTATAACCTCCAAGTATTTGTGGTCTTTCCAAATTTTTTCTTGTGATTTATTTCAAGTTTATAGTGTTGTGGTCTGAAATTATGCACGATATGATCACCTTCTTCTTGTACTTATTGAAGTCTGTTTTGTTACCCAATGTGAGATCTATTCTGGAGAATATTCCATGTGCACTTGAGAAGAATGTGTATTCTTCTGCTTTAGGATGAAATGTTCTGAATATATCTGTTAAGTGCAAAGTCTTTGTTTCCTTATTGATTTTCTGCTTAGATGATATGTCCATTGCTGTCACCCTGGTGTTAAAGTGTCCTACTATTATTGTATTATCAATGAGCATCTTTATGTTTGTTATTAATTGATTTATATATTATTTCAAGTTGGGGGCATAAATATTTACAATTGTTAGATGTTCTTGATGGATAGACCCCTTAATTATAATACTCTTCTTTATCTCTTTTTACAGTCTTTGGTTTAAAATAGTTTGTCTGATATAAACATGGTTACTCCAGCTTTCTCTTGATGTCCATTAGCATGATAGATACTTCTCCATCCCTTCACTTTTAATTTGCAACTGTCTTTATGTTTAAAATTAGTCTCTTGTAGGCAGCATGTAGATATATCTTTTTTTTATCCATTCCGATACTCTATGTCTTTTGATTGGAGAATTTAGTCCATTCATATTCAGAATGATGATTGAAAGATATGAATTTAGTGCCATTGTGTTGCCTGTAGAGGTGGTGTATCTGGTGATGTTCTCTGGTCCTGTGTAGTCTTTGTTGCTTTTGGTCTTTTTTGTTTTATTTTTTATGTATTCAAACAGTCCCCCTTAAAATTTCTTGCAGGACTGGTTTAGTGGTCACAAACTCCTTTAGTTTTTGTCTTGGAAACTCTTTATCTCTCTTCTATTCTGAATGACAGCCTTGCTGGATAAAGAATTCTTGGCTTTATATTTTTCTCATCAGCACACTGAATATATCCTGCCACTCCTTTCTGGCCTGCCAAATTTCTGTGGACATATTTAGGGAAAACCTGATCTTTCTTCTCTTGTAGGTGAAGGAATTTTTTCCCCTTGCTTCTTTCATGATTCTTTCCTTATCATGTTCTTTGTGAATTTGACTGTGATATGCCTTGGTGATGGTTGAATTTTGTTGAATATAATGGGACTTCTCTGTGCTTCCTGGATTTTAATGTCTGTGTCCTTCCCCAGAGTAGGGAATTTTTCAGCTGTAATTTCCTCACATAAGCCTTTCCCTTTTTCTCTCTCTTCATCTTCTGGGACTCCCATGATATAAATGTTATTCTTCTTTAATAAGTCACTGAGTTATCTAAATTTTATCTTATCTTTTGCCTTTGTTTCCATCTTCAACTTTATTATTTTTGATATTTTTTCTTCCATATCACTGATTTGCTGCTCTGCTTCATCCATCCTTGCCATCATGGCATCCATTCAAGATTGCATCTGGGTTATATTATTTTCAATTTCACCCTGACTAGATTTTCTTTTATCTCTGCAGAAAGGGATTCTCTGGTGTCTTCTATTTTTTTTCAACCCCAGCTAGTATTCTGATAATCATGGTTTTAAATTCTACTTAAGACATCTTATATCTGTTTTGATTAAGTCCCTGACCATCATTTCTCCCTGTGATTGCTTTTTGGGTGAATTCCTCCTTCTTGTCATTTTGGAGAAAGGAAAAAAGATAAAATAAAAGTTAAAAGTAAAAACTTGAGGGGCGCCTGGGTGGCTCAGTCGGTTGAACGTCCGACTTAAGCTCAGGTCACGATCTCGCGGTCCGTGAGTTCGAGCCCCGCGTCGGGCTCTGGGCTGATGGCTCAGAGCCTGGAGCCTGCTTCTGATTCTGTGTCTCTCTCTCTCTCTGCTCCTCCCATGTTCATTCTCTGTCTCTCTGTCTCAAAAATAAATAAACGTTAAAAAAAATTTTTTTTTAAAAAGTAAAAACTTGAAAACAAAACAAAAATAATGGAAGCTAGATCCTGGGTGTGTTTCAGTCTGGTTGTTAAGAGAAGCTTGATAGAAAAGAGAAAAAATAAAACAAATAAAAAAAACTCTAATAAAAAGAATTTAAAAAATAAAATTGAAAAAAATTGCTCTTTCTGTATCCAAGAAAGAAAAGAAAAATAAAAACATAAAACAGAAGCAAAACGAATGAACAAACAATCCCAAATGGGGGCACCGGTTAAGAGTCAGAGCTCAAGCCTGTGTTGGACTCTGAGCTGACAGTGTGAAGCCTGCTTGGGATTCTGTTTCTCCCTCTCTCTCTTCTTCTTCCCTACTCAATCTCTCTCTCTCTCTCTCTCTCTCATAAACATTAAAAAATTAGAAACCCAAATCAAGGTAGATCCAGTTTCCCCTAGAACTGAAACTTTGCAGCACACTATGATCTATAGATTAGGTGGGTGGAAGTTATTTATATGGGTCTTCAGAGGGAGGAGCTTGTTGCACTGGTTCTGAGGCCCACTTGCCCTATTGGAGATGTGTCTGGAAATCACAGGTGGATGGGACTTGGTGTAATGATTCATTGTCCACTTGGTGGCCCTGCTTAGCTTACTGGGGTCAATTGATCTGAGTGGGCTACAGGCAAAAATTGCCTCACCATACTCTCTAGTCTCTGGAGAGAGAATTTAGTGCCTCACAGGCATGCCATCAATCATCCCTCCTTTGTCTCAGGCTTCTGTCCATTCCCTGCCTTTACCCTGTGTACAAGCTGTTCACCTTCCAAGCAGCACCTCCCTCCAGAGTTTTATCTCAGATGGGGCTGTGTTTCAAAACTCCACACTTAAGAGAACCCATGGCTTAGACCCACACTGATCCTCTGTGGGAGGCTCTTGTCAAGTAATGGCCAGGTACTTGTCCCAGAAAACGTTCATGTGACCACAAAACAGCAGAGGCTCAGAGTTTATGGTAAGTTGCAACACAACCAATGCCAGGGTTTGCTGTCCTCAGCTGGTGTCTTTGTTCCTATACTGGTAAACATGGTAGCTTTCTGGGGCCAGCCAGGACTTTTGCCTGCAGAGAAGCAGTATCATCTCTAACCAAATTCACTCCAAGCAGGGAAACTGCTTCTCCCTGTGCTGCACAGGGAGACCCTGCTGCCTATTTCCAAGGATTTACCCTGCTTCCTCACCAGAGCACCACCTCATACTGAGCCCTAAAATTTCAGACTATGTGCGCTGCTGTTTATTAAATACTGGTGGTATTGAAACATTCTCCTTTTTCCCTTTCAGTGGTTTTGAGGAACAGATTTCTTATCCAGTCCCCTGTGTTTTTACTCTTTCTCTCTAGCTTTCAGGAGGATTGCTTTTCTTGCATGATCCCAATATGCTTCACTCTTTCCCCCTTTCTCTTTATCCCTCTGTCCTTCACAAAATGGCTCCCTATCTTCCTTGCCACCATGGCTTTTCTCTCCCCCAATTCACCCCTCCACACCATGTACCTGCCAAGATCTCTTACTCAAATTACACAGATTGTTGCACTAATTCTCAATTTCCTGGGTGTTCAAAATGGTTTGATGTTGATTCATCTGTGTTTCAGGGGGTAGAAAAGCTCAGGGTCCCCATATTACTCTGCTACCTTACCTTCTCTCAATATATCTTCTTTATTTGATAATCCATAGTACTTAACTATTGTAAATAAGTCTGCAATGAACAAAAGTGTGCACATATCTCTTTGTGCAGATAAAGACCCAGAAATGGAATTGCTGTATTGTATGGTAGTTCTATTTTTAACTCTGGTGGGAATCTTTGTATTGTTTTCCACAGTGGCTGTGCCAATTTACATTCCCACCAACAGCAAATAAAGTTTTCCCTTTCTCCACATCCTAGCCAACAGCTACTTTTGCCTTTTTGATGAAAGCCAATCTGATATTTATGAGTGAGGTGACATCTCATTATGGTTTTGATTTGCATTTTTCTGATTAATGATGTTGAGCATCTTTTTATATGCCTGTTAGACATCTGTATGTCTTCTCTGGAAAAATGTTCAAATTCTTTGCAACATTTTTTAAATATTTAGTTGTATGAGTTCTTTATTTTGAATATTAACCCCTTATCTGATATATGATTTGTAAATATCTTCCCATTCAGTATGCTACCTTTTTGTTTTATTGATGGTTTCTTTCACTGTGCAAAACTTTTTAGTTTGATGTAATCCCATTTGTTTACTTTGTTTACTTACCATCTTCATGGTTTCAGGTCTTACATTTAGGTGTTTAAACAATTTAGAATTTATTTATTTATTTTTTTTTTAATTTTTTTTTTTTTTCAACGTTTTTATTTATTTTTGGGACAGAGAGAGACAGAGCATGAACGGGGGAGGGGCAGAGAGAGAGGGAGACACAGAATCGGAAACAGGCTCCAGGCTCTGAGCCATCAGCCCAGAGCCCGACGCGGGGCTCGAACTCACGGACCGCGAGATCGTGACCTGGCTGAAGTCGGACGCTTAACCGACTGCGCCACCCAGGCGCCCCTAGAATTTATTTTTAAATGTAGTATAAGATAGTGATTCATTTTCATTCTTCCACATGTAGCTGTCTAATTTTACAAATGCCATTTAATGAAGAGATAGTCTTTTCCCCCTTGTATATTCTTGCCTGATTTGTCAAAGGTTGATTGATCATATATGTGTGGGTTTATTTCTAGACTTTTTATTCAGCTTTATTTATCTGTGTGTTGGGTTTCATGCCCAAATCATACTGTTTTGATTACTATAGGTTTGTAGAATAATGTGAAATCAGGAAACATGGTAACTCTAGCTTTTTTCTTAAGATTGATTCACCCATCGGGGGCCTTTTATGTTTCTATATAAATTTTAGGATTATTTGTTCCAATTCTGTGAATAATACCATTGGTATTTTGATAGGAGCTGCATTAAATCTGTAGATTTCTTTGAGTAGTATGAATGTTTATGATATGAATTTGAATCCATGATCAGAGTATAGCTTTCCATTTGTTTGTGTCATCTTCAATTTCTTTCAACAGTGTCTTATTATTCTCAAAGTACAGGTCTTTCACCTTCTTGATTAAGTTGTCCACAGCTATTTTATTTCTGGTGCAATTGAAAATGTTTTTCTTTTTAATTTCTCTTTCTGCTACTTCATTATTTGTGTATAGAAAGACAATGGATTTCTGCACATTGATTTTGTCTCCTGAAGCCTTACTGAATTCATTTATCAATTCTAATAGCTTTTTGGTGGCGTCTTTAGGGTTATCTATATATATAGTATCATGTCATTTGCAGATAGTAAAGAAGAGGTAAAACTGGCACTAATTTGGATAACTTTTATTTTTCTTGTCTTATTGCTGTGGCCCAGACTTCCAATATTATGTTGAATAAGAGTAGTGAGAGTGGACCTTATCTTGTTCCTCATTTGAGTGGAAAAACTGTTTTTCACCATTGAGTGTGATGTTAGATGTGGATTTTTCATACATGGTCGAGATATGTTCCTTCTATTTCTACTTTGTTGAGAATTTTTATAATGAATGGATGTTGGGCTTTATCAAATGCTCTTTTCTGCAACTATTGAGAAGATCACATGGTTTTTTTCATCCTTTCTATTGTTAATGTGATGTACCCTATTACTTGATTTGCAAATACTAAACCATCCTTGCATCACAGGAATAAATCCCACTTGATCATGAATTTTTTTTAAATTTATTGTTGCATTTGGTTTGTTAATATTTTAAAGATTTTTGCATATATTTTTATCAGAGATTTTGGCCTGCAGTTTTCTTTTGTGTAGTGTCTTTTTCTAGTTTTGATATTAGGGCAACGCTGGCCTTATAGAATGAATTTGAAAGCTTTCCTTTTTTGTTTTTTGGAATAATTTGAGAAGAATAGGTATTAGCTCTTCTTTAAATGTGTGGTGGAATTCACCTTTGAAGGCATCTGGTTGTGAACTTTGTTGGGAGTTTTTTGATTACTACTTAAACTTCATTGCTAGCAATTGTTCTCTTCAAATTTCCTTTTCTTCCTGCTTCAGGGTTGTAGGTTATATGTTTCTATGAATTTATCCACATATTCTAGGCTTTCCAATTTGTTGGCATATAAGTTTTCATAATATTTTCTTACAATCCTTTGTATTTCTGTGGCATCAGTTTTTATTTCTCCTCCTTCTGATTTGGGTCATTCTTTTTTCTTGAGTCTGGCTAAAGGTTTATCAATTCTATCAATCTTTTCAAAGAGCCAGCTCCTGGTTTCACTGACATTTCCATCCTTCCTCCCTTCCTTCATCTTTTCCATTTATTCCTCTAATTTTTATTATTTTCTTCCTCCTACTAGCTTTAGGCTTTATTCTTTTTTTCCCCCTACCTCTTTTAAGTAGAAGGTTAGGTTATCTCAATTTTTTTTTTGCTTTTTGAGGTAGGACAATATTGCTATAAATTTTTCTCTTAGAACTGCTTTTGCTGCATCCTGTAGATTTTGGAACATTGTGTTTCCATTTGTTTGCAGGCATTTAGAATTTTCTCTTTGATTTTTTGGTTGATCCTTTCATTGTTTAGTAGCATGTTGCTTAGTTTGCATGTATTTGTGTTATTTCCAGATTTTTTTTGTACTTTGTTCTAGTTTCCTGCCATTGTGGTCAAAAAGATCCTTGATATGATTTCAATTTGAACTTTTATTTTGGAGGGAATTTTTAAATTACTGATTTAATTTCATTACTTGTAATTTATTCAAATTTTTTGTTTATATTATTCAGTCTTGGAAGATTGTGCGTTTCTAGAAATTTGTCCATTTCTTCTTGATTTTCCAATTTGTTGGCATATATTTGTAGTAGTTTCTTCAAATGTTCCATTTTCATTGCAAAAAATGTATATTTTGCACTTTGGGGATGAAAAGTTCTGTATAATAAGTCTATCTGGTCTAATGTGTATTTCAGGTTACAGTGTCCTTAGTGGTTTTGGGTGTGAATGATTTATCCCATTGATTTAAGTAGAGTATTATAGTGAGTCCCCTACTATTATTGTCTTAACATCTATTTCTCCCTTTATTAATATTTGTTCTATATAATTAGGTTCTATTTTGGGTGCATATTTACATGTTTACCATCTTCTTTGTTCCTTTTTTTTCAATATGTCATTTCCTTATTTGTCTTTTATTATAGTCCCTGTTTTATAGTCTATTTTTTCTTATATAAGCATTTTTTCTTTTCTGTTTGAATTTGCATGGAATATATTTTTCTATCTTTTCACTTTCAGTCTTTTTTTTAATCTGAAATATCTTTTAGACAGCATATGAATGGGTCTTTGTTTTTATCCACTTAGCAACTCTGTCTTTTGATGGGAACATTTAGTCCATTTACAATTAAAGTAATTTTTAACAGGTATGTACTTACTGACATTCTGTTTTCCAGTTGCTTTTGTAGCTCTTCTTTGGTCCTTTAGTCTTCTCTTGGACTCTTCCCTTGTGATTTGATGTTTTTCCTTGAGGTTATATTTGTCCTTTTATTTATTTTTTATGTACTGAAGTTTTGTGTGTGGTTATCATTAGGTTCATATATATTGACCTTTATGTGTGGCAGTATGTTTTAAGCTGATAGTTGCTTAAGTTTGACTACATTCTAAAAGCATATTTTTACTCTCAACATACTGTATATTTTTGATGTCCTATATTACATCTTTTTATCATTCTTGATTCCCTCAAGTGTATTTTAATTTAATTTATTGTATTTTTCAACTCTGGTTCTTTCTTACATTTTTAAATTCTTTGCTGAAATTCTCAGAGGTATTATCCATTTTTCTTCCAAGTTCAATGAGCATCTTTATGACCATTTTTGTTTTAGTATAATTGACACACTGTTACATTAGTTTCAGGTGTACAACTTAGTAATTTGACAAGTTTATACATTATGCTATGCTCCCCAAAAATATAGCTACCACCTGTCCCATTACATAATTATTACAGTATCATTGTCTGTATTCTTTATGCTCTGTTTTTTATTGTCATGACTTCTTCACAACTGGATCCCTGACTCTCCTCCCCTTCATTTATTTGCCCACCCCCTTCTTCCCTTCTTCCCATCTGGCAACTATGAGTTCTCTGTATTTATAGTTCTGATTCTACTTTTTGTTTATTCATTTTTTAAGATTCCATTTATGAGTAAAATCATATTGTATTTGTCTTTCCCAGTTGGACTTATTTTACTTAGTATAATACCCTGTAGGTCCATCCATGTTGTCTCAAATGGCATGATGCTACACTTTTTATGGGTGTGTAGTATTCCATCGTTTATGTATGTATTCCATTGTATACATATATATACACACACCACATTTTCCTTATCCATCTTTTGATGGACAACTAAGTTGCTTTCATTTCTCATTGTGAATAATGCTGCAATAAACATAGAGGTGCATATATCTTTTTGAATTAGTGTTTTTGTTTTTCCTGGATAAACACCCAATAGTGGAATTATTGCATCATAGGGTATTTATGTTTTTAATTTTTTGAGGAAACTCCCTACTGTTTTCCACAGTGTCTGTATCAATTTACATTCCCACCAACAGTGCATGAGGGTTCCAACTGTATGTCCTTGAGAAAATGTCTATTTAGTTTTTCTGCCCCTTTTTTAGGTGGATTTTTTTTTTTTGGTGTTAGGTTGTATTAGCTCTTTATATATTTTGGGTATTAACCACTTACTGGATATATCTTTTGCATATGTTTTCTCTCTTAGGAGGTTGGATTTTTGTTTTGTTAATAGTTTCCTTTGCTGTTTAGAAGCTTTCTATTTTGATGTAAGAGAAATTAGTGCCTGTGTTCTAAGATTTTGCAAGTTTTATGGTATAGATATAATCATTAAACTTTTTATTAGGTAAATGATCTCTTTCATTCATTTTTTTTTCTTTTTTTTCCCTGTGGTTTTATCTTATTCTTTCATTTTGAGCATATTCCTTTGTATCCTCTTTTTGTTTGAATTTCTGTGTTTCCATGAATTAGGCAGAACATCTACCACTCCTAACCTTTACGAAGTGGACTTCAGAGAATCCTCTGTTCAGAATGTGTGTGTCTGAAAGATTTGGCTGGCTTGCTGGATCTGGAATCAGAATGAGTGGTCCCATGGTATACTATGGTGGCCCCAGCAGGCTGGCTAGAGCAGGTGTGATCTACGGACCTAGAGTTCACTTGGAGGGCCCTAGGAGTCTAGCTATAGCACTTGGATCCTGCTCCTACCCACATTATCAAAGTGGAGGAGGGAAATAAACTAATAAAAAAGGCCTTTCTCTGTGCCTTTGACCTCAGAGAGAGTTGTAATAGCTTCCTACCTGATTGGTGGATGGATTTCCTTTGCTTACAGTTTTCACCCCTTAAAGTACTTTTTTCTCTGGGTTTGCCCCACAATAGGCAAGTTGTCGCATCCTTGGTGGTGTTCCCATCAGCTCTGTGTCTTTGTCTTTCCTACCCTTCTCTGTGTGGTCCCTCTTTTATTTGTTGTGCTAAAGCTATCCACTCAGCCCTCAGTTCTTCAGAAGTAATTGTTCTCTATATAGGTGTAGATGCAGTGTGTCCATGGCAGGAGATTTCAGGGTCTTCTATGCTGACATCTTGGACATATTCCTAGGAGCAGAATTTATAAACATGTTAATTGGTGACTGTACATATGATCCGATTTTATCTCATTTATTCCTCTTAACAACTTGACAAGATGGGTACTATTATACCCATTCTGCTAAGACCTAAGTTGGTCACAAAATTGATATATGGTCACCCAATTGGCTAAAGAAGTGCTCTACTGGGATTTGAACTCATAGACACTTCTCAAGCCCAGATAAAAAGCTGACAAAATTACCTGCCCATAATAATTACTATTTATTACTAACAACTAGGATGTATTTCAGGTTCCTTGTAATCAAAACAGTTACATATATAGCCATCAGTGGGCTTGATAGTGCACTTCTCTCTCAGTTACCCATGTCAGAAGCATTTCTAAATCTGAGGAGCAAATGACCATATTTATTGCACATCTCCTCCTCCTGGCTCAGTAAAAATAACTCTGGTTTTCTTTGACATCTTTAAATTCTATTATTTAGAACAAAGAACAGCTGTATTCTCTTCAGCTTCAGGTCTGTGTTATTCCTCCTATGACCATGAATTTGTACTACTTATTCTCCCATGATGGGTTTTCCTCCTTTTTGAGCTTGACTTTAATCTCCCTCTCTCAAAATATTCCTCTTTTTTGCATTCTTATTTGGCATCTTATTTTATATATTAGAATTCTTCCTGTTCCTTAATAACCAGAATATTTAAAAAATAGCTCTCGAATGTATTTACTTGAGGGACGATATCAGTGGTAGTTACAAAACATGTTTTATTCCTAAACCTCTCAGATTTTAAGCATTACCACAGACATTTTCTGCCTTAGAACTTTCTTTTGCCTGTGCCTAGGAAACTGCATGGAGCAGAGGTAGAACACTGCTGAATAATGGAAGTTAAATGTAGACAAAGCCATTACCCTATTGCTAAAATCTGGATTTTCTGCTGATAAGTTTGATCTTGATTTAATGGACCAGATTGGGAAACACAACAAGCCCATGAATAACTAGGAATTGATAGTTATTCTTCTCTCTTTGCCCCCATGCCATTCTGTCTCAGAGCTCAGACAAGGTATAGAGGAGAATGCCTTCAAGGCTGCAAAGCAGTCCATTTAGCTCCAGGTCCTGAGAGAGCCTTGAGTCAGCTTGCTGCAGATTCCACCAGTGAGCTTTGACTTCTCAGCAATCTCTCTCTTGAGAGGCTTCCCAGAAATCCATCCGTTCAGCTCACCCCTGAATGCACTTTGAGCAACTGCTGCCTCTCCTGTAAGCACGTTATTAATGGTCTCTTTTCAAAAGCAGAGATAGTGCCCTGGAAAATGCGATATTGATTTTTCCCCTCCTTTCTCACTGTTTCAATCACTGCTCGTTTGAATGGCTTTCATTTTTAGCAACAACAAGAGAATCTTCGAAGAAAAGTGGTTTATAGGATCAGGCTGAAATAAAATCACTGCTCAATTTAAGCTCTGAAAAATACTATTGATATTTTAATAGAAGTTTGGCGAGCCTATTGCCAGCTCAATAATAGCTACAAGGAGTTTATACACAGAAATCATACTTAGGGATCGTTTTATTTCTTAGGCAGTATGTGTTAACAGCAAATAACGGTTTAAACCTTCACTCACTTCCATACTGTATACATCAAGAGTCTCAAGAGTGTGGAAATGTTCAGGGTACTTCAGGAGGGGTGAAAGGCTTTCTACAACTCAAATGATATGTCTCTAATTGGCCCTTGTAGAAGAAACCTTGGTTGGTTTTCTCTTAAGCTCCCTGTTTGCTTGTGTTGGCATCAGGAAATCCCAACAATCTTAGAGCTGAAAAACATAAGGATTGTGTAGTTAAATGGATTTTTTGCACAGGTGAGAAGAGCAAAGCTCATTTGATGGTGTGATTTAATGGAGATAGCACAGTCTCAAATTCCTGTCCAGGACTCCCTCTCTGTGGTCACCTGGGATTCTACCTACCTGAACCTTGCTACCGTTCTGACTTCTCTCCTCCATTTTCCTCTCATATTTTCAAAAATACCTATGGATCTTCTCCATTTTGAATCTTCATATGCTGTACAAACATACTCATTTATGAGACAGAGTAGTGATATCTTATTTGGTATATCACTTAGAGTATTACCTTCAAGGATCATGTCAAGAACCACCTCTTCCAGGAAACTCATGTGTGACATAACTCCCTACCAATGTCACTCTTTTCTGTCAGCCCTGTAAATCACTGAAAATATGCTTTGATTTGTCTTAATTGTTCTATGTGTGAACAAAGATATCTATTGAAGTGTTTAAAATAAACATTGATTGAATGGATAGATTTACTATATACTATTTACTATGTGGCTAATAAATGTGTAAGGCACTATGCTGTATGTTAAGAGGAATACAAGTAACAATAAAACATTTTCCTGTATTTGTTTAATAAAGATGAATGTCTTAAATGTAGGAGAAGAATTTTCACAGGAAGAGATTGTTATAGAAGATAGTAAACTTCAGAAGGAAAAACAAGAGCAGGAGAATTTAAGACTTATCAATGTAGTAGAATTAAGATATTTGGGAAAATGTAATAGACTTAGTTTTAAAAATATGATTAAAAGAGAAGAACTAGGATGAGAAATAAAATGTTTCTGAGTTTGGGGGATCAAAGCTATGCTTTTAGTATATTATAGAGACAGGAGAAAAATCTTGATTAAGATGGGGAGAAGGATATCCATTCATGCAATAAATATTAATTAGGAACATACAATATGTAAGGTACTATTCTAGGTTGTAAGGATATTTTGAAATGATGGGTTTAGGAAGCTATTACACCGAATAGCAGACTAACATGACTGTTATGTAAATAAAGAGCAAGAGCTAGATTAATTAAATGTTGGAGAAATTGTGCCTGATTGAACATAAAAGCAAAAGAGCCAGTATTACATAAAACACTGATTAGAATCTCATTAATAAGAGGAGGGGCAGTGAGAGGAATTTACTGGAACTTTATGTAGGTAGAGGACAAACACTGGTGAATTACTTGGGCCATGGTACTAGGGAGAGGATATTTGATGGAAAATTTCTCTTTTAGGATTTCCCTTTTTTTTTGTTCTTTCGTGGAGTGGTTTGATTAGATAGGTCTGCAACCATAGAGGCTGCCTGACCTGCTTTGTGCTGGCATTAATGCTTAATTTCTTGGAATATGTAGAGAGCCATTGCCATGAGAAACCAGGCCAACTCCCATTGGAAAGGAAGTGCCTTAGTCTCATTAGAAAAAATCTTGCGAGTTCCACATGGCCAAGCACCTCTCACCAGGAGCCTACATTGACTGGGGGGAAATCCTTGTAGTAACAAATGGCACAGGATTTGCCTGGGCTTTTCTTCTTTGTGCACATCTTTCTTGGGAACCATGAAGGAAAATAGTTCTGGCAGTTAGCCATTCTCATTTTTTCCCCAGCAAAGGGGAGCCTAATATAATCCAGCTCTTAGAAGCAGGGTTCCTGCTTCCTGTTTCCATAGTTAGCCAGACCTGATACAGGACCTAACCAACTCACTATCAATAGGCCCCACGAAGTTTTTTTCCACCCACTAACTAGGTCAGTACCTAAAATGTGGACAAGTAATGATAGGATAAGTTCCTTACCTTTATGAAAATCACACCCTTCGTGTAACTTCATACACTGGTTGGGAGGAAATTTGATGGCTAGGAAGACCAACACAAATTTCAAATGGCCATTTCATTAACTACCTGAAAACAAACTGGGGGAAACATATTTCTCATCCAAAGTATGCTCATCAATAGAAAATAAATTTAAATCACATTTCATCCCTATTTGAGATTAACTAGGTTTGACATCTGTGATTACAGACATTATGACATTGATTTATGAAACAGAGAAGTAGAATTTTTGAGCTTATTTTTGTTGTTGTTTTCCAAGATAAATATGAATAACCTCACTTTTAATTTTTTTTAAATTATAGCTTTTCTTCAGGGTATTGATTTATCCTTATAAGGATAGCTTCCCATTGCCTACAGAATTTGTTACAAACATCTTACTTTACCTGCATCAAAGGCCTTATAATATTTTAGCACAATCTACATTTCATTTGTTAATATGATAAATATTTATTGAAGATCTAATCTATGCCAGAAAGATCTCTCAGAACTGTGGCTGTCATAAATATCTTTTCTCATAGACCTCTACAGAATCATTTCATCTTCAAACATTTTTTAAAAAATGTTAAAGATTAGGCTGGTTGTAGAATATATGGAAACTCTCTGCAATATTCTTGCAACTTTTCTGCAAATCTAAAACTATTCTAAGATATAAAGTTTATTAATATAAACTTAAAATATAAAAATATGAAATTTATTAAATATTAAAAACAAAAACATATATGAATTAATTTGAGTCAAGCAATTTATTACAAACGCAAAAACATCCCCTAACCAAATTTATCAAGTGTGTGAGGATATGATTAACTGTGTAATAGTCAAGATAGCCTAGCTTAGCAAACCAACACCAAACCTTAATGTTTATTAGCAGAAAAGTACTTTAATATGTTCAAAATAAAGGCAAAAATGAACAAAATGGATTAAAAGAAATAGACTTTCAACAGTAATTGATATCTATAGGAATAAGATGTATATTTTATAAATGAAGAATACCATATATGAGATAAAAACTCTACAAATGGATCTCATGGCATATTCGACACAGTAGACATTTGAAAGGTCAATTAAAAACATCTAAACTGAATAACAGACAGGAAAACATAAGAGGATAAAAAAAAATAGAATTATTAAACACATTCAAAAGGTAAATCATACATGAAATTGGAATACTAAAAGTGAACAAGAATATGCAGAAGTAGTAATCAAAATGGAAAATGACAGAATTTTCCAATGCTAATAAATATAATTTTGAGTCTGTTGAAATCCCCCCAAACAGGATATAAAGAAAATCAGCATGGGTATACACATACACACACTCCTTAGTAATACTGATGAAACACAAAAGCATCTAGAGGAAAAACAAAAGACATTCATTTTCATGAAAATGTAATAAGACTGTTAAGCTGCAAAGAGAGTTACCTTATTAAAAGAATCATTGAAAGTACAAGACAGTGGATTAGCATCTTTAAAAGACTAAGAGGGGCGCCTGGGTGGCGCAGTCGGTTAAGCGTCCGACTTCAGCCAGGTCACGATCTCGCGGTCCGTGAGTTCGAGCCCCGCGTCAGGCTCTGGGCTGATGGCTCGGAGCCTGGAGCCTGTTTCCGATTCTGTGTCTCCCTCTCTCTCTGCCCCTCCCCCGTTCATGCTCTGTCTCTCTCTGTCCCAAAAATAAATAAACGTTGAAAAAAAAAAATTTTATAAAAGACTAAGAGGGAATAAAGCCTACTAACTTATACTTCTATATTTAGGAAAAATACAATTAAAAATAATAAAGATAAACAAATGAAAAATTTTACTAGTAAACCAGAAATAAAGGTAACACTAAAAGAAGTTTATCAAACAGAAAGGATCCCAGGCAGAAACATGAATGTACAAAATGGAAAACACAACATTAAATACATAGGTAAAAATATTAACTGCATAAAACCAAATTTAAATAAATATATGTGAAACTAAAATTCATGACAATATAAAGTTAAATGAGGTGAGTATTTGAGATTAAATTTTATATATTTTAGCATTACTTAAAAGGCAGTAAAAGTAAATACTGTATTAGGCATAAAAAGTTAAAAGTATGTGTTTTAGTTTTGGAGTTAATCAACGTAAGAGTAAAATGTATAGTGGATAGGTTACAAGGGAAAAAAATTCTGAATAATCCCAACAACAACAAAAGCCCAGAGAAAGGGAAAAAAAAGGAGTTAAGTTGATCAGTAGTTCTAAATCGAACTGAATATTTTTTTTTTAATTTTTTTAATGTTTATTTATTTTTGAGACAGAGAGAGACAGAGCATGAACGGGGGAGCGTCAGAGAGAGGGAGACACAGAATCTGAAACAGGCTCCAGGCTCTGAGCTATCAGCACAGAGCCTGACGCGGGGCTCGAACTCACAGACCGCGAGATCATGACCTGAGCCGAGGTCGGCCGCCTAACCAACTGAGCCACCCAGGCACCCCTCAAACTGAATATTTTAATTAAATACTGATCTTTAAAAGATTTTATGAAAGTTAAGCTTTAAATACATTGCCAGAAAAGTTGGGGAAATGTTGAGAAAATGGGACATTAAATATTTACAATATCAGAGAAAATGAACTTTAATGCAAGAAGTGTTGTTAGTAATAAAGAAGGACATGTCTTAATCCCAGAGATTAATGTGGGAAGATATGACAATTTCAAATCTATAGGATATAACACATTAAAAGAGACTCAAAGTTGCATACACCAAAAATCACAATTATAAGGAAGACTTCAAAATCAACAAAAGTCATTAAAATACAAGATTGGAAAAAGCACATTAAATTTGATCATACTGGTGTGTAAAAACACTGGACATAACAAAAACAGGCTACATTCTTTTCACACACATGGAGTATTTACCAAAGTCACCTACGTGCTGTACCATGAAGAAAACCTCAGAAATTTCAAAAGATTTAAATCAATTAAATTATGTTTTCTAACTGATATAAAATTAAATTGAATGACAAAAAGAAATTTCCCAACAACATGAAAATGAATGGCATACATGTCTAAATAATACATGGAATGAAGACAAAATCAAGCTAGAAATTATAAAACATTAACTGAAAAATTCATGAAGATATATCAAGACTTGTGTTCAGAGGGAAACATACCATACCATATGTGCTTAGAGGGAAATGTATTGCTTTAACTCAGTGGTTCTCAAGTAGGAGTGATTTTTATTTACCACAAATTGAGGGTAGAACTAGCATGTAACAGTAGAGGACATGGGTGATATAAAACATTCTACAATGCACAAGACAACTCCCTCCAACAAAGAATTATTTGTGCCAAAATAGTAATAGTTCCAGGGTTGAGAAACCCTGTTTTAAATGCATATATTGTAAAATAAAGAAGGCTGAATATCAATGTGAAGTAGTAGCAAATTAAAAAAAATTAGAAGGAAAATGGGAAGGAAGCAAATTGATAATGAAATAGAGAAATCGGATTATAATGCTGAAAATCAAGAGTCAAATATTGGTTCTTTGAAATGATTGATAAAATTGAAAACCTGCTATTAGGAATGATCAAGAAAAAATTGCAGATTATATAAAAATAAAAAATATAACTGAGTCTACATACTTTAAAGAGGTTATGATGAATAGCATTTAGTAATACATTTGATAGTTTGGATAAAATCAATAAATTTCCCAATTAAATGGCCACTTAATGATCATAGAAGAAAAAAATACAAATTCTGAATAACCCAATATCCATCAAAGAAACTAAAACCATTAATCAAAATTTCCAAAAAATATCCTAGGCTCAGATAACTTTAATGAGAAATGCTAAGCATTTTAGGAAAAAACAACACTCATATTACATAATTTCTTCCAGAGCATAGGGGACTACATCATAACTTTTTATGACACAAGCATAACCTGGATATCAAAACTAGACAAACACTAAAAGAAAGACAAATTACAGAATTCTTATAATCATAATCATAGATTCAAACACCCTAAAGATAACATAAACAAAACAAATTCAGAAGTAAAGTAAATAGATAATACATCATCAATTAAGCTTCATTTAAGAATTTTAAGGGTCTAGGGGCACCTACATGGTTCAGTCAGTTAAGCATCTGAATCTTGATTTTAGCTTAGGTCACGATCTTGCATTTTGTAAGTTCAAGCCTTCAGAGTCTTCTTGGGATTCTCTCTCTCCGTCTCTCTCTCAAAATAAATAAATAAACATTAAAAAGATAAAAACAACTGTAAGGGTACTTTAGAATTCAAAATTAAAGTAATTCAGACATTAATATAAAAAGAGAGTAATTATATGATCATCTCTGTAGACTCATAAAGAAGACCTTTAGTTAAAATATATATTCATGATTTTAAAAACTTGACCAAACTAAAAAGAGGGAATATAATTAACTGATGAAGAATACAAAAATTTATGGTAGACCTATTTAATGATAAAATATTGATAGCTTTCCTCTTGAGATTGTGAATAAGATATGAATACAAATCATCCCTTCTCAATATGTTAAGACTTTCTAACAGAGTGATAAAACAACAAATTAAAGTCATAATGATTGCAAAGAAAAAAATGTCAACAATTTGGACAAGGTAAGTGCATATGTAAAATATTCGAGAATCTACAAAATACTATTGGAATTAATCTTTGATAAATTCAATGAATTGTATCCATCTATATCAGCAACAAACAGAAAACCAAATTAAAAACAAAAATAATAAAATGTATAATTACAGAAAAATCAACATTCCTATTCTGAAAACTAAATCATATTAATGAGCAAATCAAAAAATACTTAGATGAATACCATGTTCACTTATTAGATTATTCTATAAAGTTGTCAGTCTCAGCCAATTTATAGGTTTAGCACAATCTAAATATAGAGAAAGAGAAAGAAAACTTGGAGTGACATAACAAAGTGTATTAAAAATTCACAGAGCCCAATAATTGATACAGAGCACAATAATAATTTTTGATGAAGCAATCTTACAGAACAAAACTTGGTGAATTAAATACCAATACACATCAAGATCTATTATAAAACTATATTAACATCAACAAGGCAGTATTGGTCTTCTAATAAATGGTGTTGGTTTAATTGAGTATAAGGTAAAAAGTATATCCTGATCTCTACCTATTTTCAAACATTACTTCTAGTTCAATTTCGAATTATAAGAGTTAAATCAAGAATTTTTTTAGAAGAAAACATAGGAAAAAATTTTATTGTTAGATTCAGAAGTTTTCCTTAAAGAACACATAATATGTTCTCACTAATGGAAAATAAAAATTGTACTCTATTAATATTTAACAGTTTTATTATTGAAATACATGATTATAAGAGGAAGCTACAGAGTGGGAGAAGATTTACTTAAACGTATATTCAACAAAGGATTTGGATTTAGAGTACATAAAGAGATTCTACTTCCCAGGAAGAAAAAAGAAAACAACAATCAAATAAAGTAGTGGGAAATACGCTTTTAAATAGATTCTTCATAAAAGAGGACATTTAAATGTCCAACAATAAATAAAAAGTTGCTGAACTCCATTAGTCTTAGGAAAATGCAGATCAAAAGCTCAATGAACTACCTCTGACACATGCACAGGATAATTAAAATGAAAAAGGCAATTCTCAGTATTGTTGAAGATAAGGAACACCAGAAATCTCATGCACTGCTAGTGGAAGGGTAAATTGGTATACCCACTTTAGAAACCTCATTGATAGCATCTAAATACACATTTTCTATGACACTACAATTTAACTTCTGGTTACATGTTCAATAGAACAATGAACATTTGCTCAACAAAGATATGCACAATAATGTCCGTAGCAGTGCTATTTATAACAATAACAAAAACCATAAACTACCAAATGCTCTTCAGCTGTCTATTTTGGCATATATATACAATATAATAATATCCTGGAATAAATAAATATGTACAAATGCAAAGAACTACACAGATGAACTCACAAACATAATGTTTAACAAAGGACTCTCATGACAAATCGTATGTATGGTGTGATTCATTTTACATGAAATACAATAATAGAAAAATAAAATAAATAGGAAAATTAATTTCTGATATAAGAAAGCAGGATATTGGTTACACTGAGAGATAAGTTGAACCAAGTGCAAAGGGGATTTGTAGGGTACTAGTAATATTTTCTTTGTTAATCAGGGAGCTAGTTTTTACAAATTTGTTCAATTTGGAGAATTATATTTTATATGCATGTTACACTTGAATAAATGTTACAGGTATGATATAGTACACAGAAGGCAATATAATATGGACAAATGCCAAAAAAGAAATTAAAACAGACAAAGGGTAGCTGACTGGCTCAGTCAGTAGAGCATGTGACTCTTGATCTTGTGGTGAGTTTGACCCCCACATTGGGTGTAGAGAGTATTTAAAACTAAATTTAAAAAAAACAGGCAAATTATATACTATGCAAATAAAAACATAAGTGGAATGTCTATATTTCTAACCTAAAATATGAGCAACAGCATGAACAAAGATGAAAAGTATTTCTTGGGGTGCCCGAGTGGCTCAGGCAGGTAAGTGTCTGACTCTTGACCTCAGCTCAGGTCATGATCTTATGTTTCATGAGGTTGAGCCCCACATCAGGCTCTGTGCTGACAGTGCAGAGCCTGGTTGGGATTCTCCATCTCTCCACTTCTCTCCCTGCTCACACACACTCTCTCTCAAACAAAATAAACTTAAAAAAATAAAAGAATTTCTTAACGTTAGAATCAGTCAACCAATGGATTTACAGGGTATAATGCTGAGTTAAATGTCAGTCAAAGAAAGACAAATGATATCACTCAAATATAGAGAGCTCACTGATGTTTACCAGAGAGGAGGTGGGTGAAATAAGTATACTTTCAAAGCTCTTCACCTATCATGATGAGCACTGAGTAGTGTATAGAATTGTTGAATCATGATATTGTACACCTGAAACTAGTATAATCACTGTATGTTAATTATACAGGAATTAAATAAAGTTAAAAATAAATAAAAATCAACAAACCAAAAATTCATAGTGGTTATAAATAGGTCTGTATCTAGTAACAGAAATTCTAAAATACATAAAGCAAAACAAATATAAAAGAGAATAGATAAATCCATAATCATAGCTGAAGCTTTAATAAGTCTCTTAGAGTTATCTATATAAAATCTAGACCCCCCCCCCAAAAAGTCCTTTAAAGACAATCTGAATAATAGAAGCAGCTCCTCTGACAAAACTGATATTTATAGAATACAACTTACAGGTGCAGATTACATATTCTTTTTAAGAACATGTGTAACATTAACTGAGAGATGATATGCTAGGTTGTATAACAACTCTCTCAATTTTAAGAGACTAATATTACAGATTTGGTTCTCTTAAAACAATAAATTTAACTTAGAAAGTTTTAAAACATAATAAATGAATAAAAGCTTCATTTGTACCTCCACTCACCAGCCTCATAAAATAACCCAGGACCACCAGCAAGCAACCCAGCCTTGCTGCACCATCCCACAAGAACTAAGGGCCTGCTCAGCCCCCCCACACCCAGCATGCACACCTTGAGTACCAGGCTTAAGTTGCCAAGGAGATTGTGTTTCTTGACCTCACACGTTTGAAGCCATCAAAAAGATAGTGCTAGAGACAATTAATACCTAAGGCAAGGTTAAACAATAATTATGTGACCTAAACAAAGTTTTTTTCCTAAAAGTGATAGATATTTTTTAATGGAAAATACATAGAAACAAACACAGAGTCAAACAAAATGAGGAAACAGAGGAGTATGTTCCAAAAAAAAGGAACAAGATAAAACCCCGGAGGCAGGGGGTACTTAAACAAAAACAAGCAATCTATCTGGCATAGAGTTCAAAGTAATAGTAATAAAGATGATCACCAAACATGGGAGAAAATAGATGAATACAGTGAAAGCTTCAACAAAGAGAAAGTATCAAAAAAGTACACCCAGAACTCACAGAGCTGAAGAACACAATAAGTGAAATGAAAAAAATACACTCGAGGGCATTAACATGCAGATTAGATGACTCAGTAGAACAGATAACTTATCTGGAGGACAGGGTAATAGAAAATAGCCAAACAGAATAGCAAAAAGAAAATAATTATAAAAAATTATGGATATTTTAAGAAACCTCTGAGAAACCAAGCATACTCACATCCACATGATAGGGGCCCAGAAAAAGAAGAGAGAAAGGAGATAACTTATTTGAAGAAATAATAACTAAAACTTACTTAACCTGGGTAAGGAAAAAAACCTCCAAGTCCAGGAATTACAAAGAGTCCCAAACAAGTGAACACAAAGAGATCTATACCAAGACAGTATAAGTAAAATGTCAAAAATTAAATATAAAGGCAGCAAAAGAAAACTAATAAGTCAGGTACAAAGAAAATCCCATAAGACTATCAGCTGATTTTATAACAGAAATTTTGTAGTCCAGAAGAGACTGGCAGGATATATTTAAAGTGCTGAAAGAGGAAAAAACAAACAGGAATACTCTACCCAAGAAGGTCATCATTCAGAACTGAAGGAGAGATAAAGAGTTTCTCATATAAGCAAAGGCTAAGGTGGTTTATCACTACTCACCTGACCTTACAAGAACTTTTAAAGGGACTTCTTTAGGCTAAAAGGAAAAGGCTATAACCAGATATAAGAAAATATATAAAGGGAAAAAATCTTACTGGTAAAGACAAATATATAGTAAAGATAGTGGATCAGCCACTTATAAAGCTGCCATGAATGTTAGAAGACAGAAGTAGTAAAATCAACTATCACAATAATAGGTAAGGGATACTCAAATTAAAATATGTAAAATGATGGGATGTTTGGGTGGCTCAGTCTGTTTGTTTGTTTACTTAGAGAAAGAGAGTGGGGGTGGGGAGAGAGAATCCCAAGCAGTTTCAGCACTGTCAGCACAGAGCCCCATGCACCAACTGCGAGATCATGACCTCAGTGGAAACCAAGAGCCAGACACTTAACCAACTGAGCCACCAAGGCACCCCTATTGGCCGAATTTTGATCTTGGCTCCTGAATTTGAGCTTTACATTGAGTTCTCCTCTGATGCCATGGAGCCTTCTTGGGATCCTGTCTCTCCTTCTCTCTGCCCCTCACCTGCTGTGCTGTCTCTAAATAAATAAATCTTTAAAATATGTAAAATGACATCAAAAACAAAAATGACTATCAACTTAAAATATAGATTATTATAATGAACCATATGGTGATCACAAACTAAAAATCCTATATAGATACATTTAATAGAAAAATATCTAAATGTAACACCAGGGAAAATCATCAAACCACAATGGAAGAGAGCTAGAAAAGAAGAAAGGAATAGACAGACAATAAATACATACCTACCAATACTTAATTTTAATATAAATAGACTAAATTCTCCAATCAAAAGACACCATGTGGCTAAATCAATTAAAAAAATAAAAAGACCCCTACATCTACTGCCTACAGGAGACTCACATCCCATATAAAGACAAATGCAGATAGAAAGTGAAGGGATGGAAAAAGATATTCCACACAAATATTTATACCAGACAAAATAGATTTCAAAACAAAGATTGTAAGACAGCCATTAAATAATGATAAAGGAATCAATTCAAGAAGAGAATATTACATTTGTGTTTACACACCTGACATAAGAACACACAAATATACAAAACAAATATTAACAGATAAAGAGAGAAATTGACAAGATAAGAATAGTAGGGGACTTTACTACCCCACAATGGATGGATCATCTGAACAGAAAATCAATAGGAAGCAGCACCAAAAGGAAAATACTACCTAGAAATAAATTTAACCAAGGTGGTAAAAGACCTATACTCTGCAAACTATAAGATATTAAATGAAAGAAATTGAAGATGGCACAAAGAGAAATACTTTCCATGATCATAGATTGGATGAATTGATATTTTTAAAATGTCCATACTACCCAAAGCAATATATAGATTTGATGCAATCTCTATCAAGATACCAATAACATTTTTCCAAAGAACTAGAACAAATAATCCTAAAACTTGTATGGAATAACAAAAGACCCCAGATAGCCAAAACGTTCTTGAGAAGAAAGAATGAAGGTGGAAATATCACAATGCCAGATTTCAAGATATACTGCAAAGCTCTAGTAATCAAAACAGTATGGTACAGACACAAAAATAGATCAATAAAAGAAGGACAGAGAACCAGAAATAAGCCTACTTATATGGTCAACTAATCTCTGACAAGAGAGACAAGAATATACACTAAGAAAAAGACAGTCTTTTCAATAAATGGTGCTGGGAAAACTGGACAGCTATGTGCAAAAGAATGAAACTGGACTACTTTCTTAAAACATACACAAAAATAAACTCAAAATGGATTAAAGACCTAAATGTGAAACCTAAAATCATAAAACTTATGAAAGAAAACGGGCAATAATTTCTTGGACATTGGTCTTAGCAACACATTTATGGATAGGTCACCTTGGGCAAGGGTAACAAAAGCCAAAATAAACTACAATGACATCAAAATAAAAAGCCCTTGCACAGCAAAGGAAATAATCAACAAACAAAAACACAACCCAATGAATGGAAGAAACTATTTGTTATCCAAATATGTTGGATATGTTGTATTATTCAATATATAACTCCAATATATTATATATCTTATATATTATATAAATTATATGCCAATATGTTATCCAATATTTTGAATAAATATCTACTAAGGGGTTATTCAAAATATATAAAGAACTCCTACAACTCAACACTAAAAATATCCAATTAAAAAATGAGCAGAGGATCTGAATAGGCATTTTGCCAAAGAGTACATACAGATGGCCAAAAGGCACATGAACAAGATATTCAACATCACTAATCATCAGGAAAATGCAAATCAAAACCATGAAGTATCATCTATACTAGTCAGAATGGTTACTGTCAAAAACACAGAAATAACAAATATTGGTTAGGATGTGGAGAAAAGGGAACTTAATGTTGTCGGTGGAAATGTAAATGGTGCAGTTACTGTTGAAAATGTTATAGAGATTCCTTAAGAAATTAAAAACAGAAATATCATATGATCCAGTAACTCCACTACTGAGAACTTAACCAAAAAAATGAAAACAATAATTTGAAAAGATATATGCACTCCTATGTTTAATGCAGAATAATTTGCAATAGCCAAGATATGGAAGTAACCTGTGTGCATCAATAGATGAGCCGATAAAAAAGATGTGGGGTGTTTGTGTGTATGTTGTGTGTGTATATACATATATGTGTGTGTATGTATAGAATATATGTATATATATATGTATATATAATATATATGTATATATATTATACACACACACACACACACATATATATATATTCTAACATTTATGTTAGACTATTACTCATCCATAAACCAGAATAAGATCTTGCTATTCGTGACACCCTGGCTGAATCTATAAAGGATGTTATGCTAAGTGAAATAAATCAGAGAAAGACACATAACTGATAATTTATGTTGAATTTAGAAATAAAACAAATGAAGAAATAAAAACAGTAACAGACCCATTAAAAAAAAACACAAAAATTGGTGGTTGCCAATGGGATGGGCAAAACAGGTGAAGGGGATTAAAAGGTGCAAACGTCCAGTTATAAGTCACAGATGTGAAAAGTACAGCATACAGAATATAGTCAATAATATTGTAATTATGTTGCATGGTGACAGATGATAACTACACTTATTATAGTGAGCATTAAGTAATGTATAGAATTGTTGATCACCATGCTGTACACCTAAAATTAATATAACATTGTATGCCAACTATGCTTCAACAGATTTTTTAAATCAATGTATTTCATAATATTTATAGAATAAAGAAAATTTATTTGATGATCTCAGTAGATACAGAAAAACCACTCGATAAAATAACCAAACTCTCACTAAAAGTCTCAGAGTAATAAATCAAGAAAGTAGAAGACTTAAAGACTGAGAAGTAAAACTGTCCCTATTTGCATGATTGTCAATGTACAAAATCCTAAATAGTGTACAAAAGATCCACTAGAGGTAATAAGTTATTAGCTGCATCATAAAAGATCAATATACAAATGTTTATTGTCATTTTTTATACAAACAGCATACAATTGGAAAATAAAAATAAAGATAGTTCTATTTCCAATAGCATCAGATAATTTATCAGGAATAAATTAAGAAAGCCAAGCACCTTCTCTATACAGGAAACTGCAAATCATTAAAAGAAAAGAGAATAAAACATCAACCTAAAATTTCATACTCGGAAGAAACTTCTGGAAATAAACTAAATAAAAAGTAAAATAATTTATTTTTGAGCCAAATGGAAACAGTAGACATGATACAGCACACACACACCTTAAACTGAGAATATTCTATTTAAGCTAATATTTTCCTATGAAAACCATAATAACAAATTCCTATTTAAAGTATATGGAAACATGACAAATGGCTGGTATTTGGAGTTATCATTTTTAAAGTGCTATTGTCTGGCAAGAGGGTAAGAGCCCCAGTTTGGCAGTGTTGCAGATGACAAGATGAGACTTGGAGAATGAGACACACTGGCAGCCCTTAAGTCCCTAGCTCCTGAACTGATGCCTAGCTGCATCCTGTCTCATAGTTTAGGTCTCTTTTTAAAAAGCTGTTCCAAGTCAAGTTCCTACTACTTAAAATAATAGAAAATGTCTTATTATTACAAGTTTGGACCTGCTTTTTACAATTTGTGGAAGCTTAGAGCTACTTAAGTTAATGACATAAGGACTGCCATACCTACTCTAAAAGATACATCTTTAGGCATTAGAAACAGTATATGAAAACTAAGGTAATTTAGCCATTATTATATAATATCTTTGTACTCAGCCAAAAGTCAGACATAACTGTAACTCACTCTTTCCCCAAACAGGGAGAAATGAGATGAAGAATGTGTCCCTGGGAATGATCTAAAGTTGTTTTTGTTGACTTGAGTCTCTGGCTATTTTATGACCTTGCCCTTTTTTGAGGCTCGGAATAAAATCTACTGGTGCTTTAGATGACTCTACAAGTTGCTTAAATACCACCATGGGGTCTCCTATGAAAAGCTTTATAGTTTGATTCTTACATATGGAATACAATTTATTTCAGGGTGTAAAATTCTCCTTGGGGGAAAAATTATTCTCTTGGAAATGCACAAAATGAATAAGAGAATTTTTGTGCTTCACTGTGGTAGAAAAGAAAAGTAAGAAATAGATGTGTGGGCACATAGAGATCTGGATTACCCTTTAGCAATGTATAATTCTATGCTCGAATTCTTAAATTTGATTTTACCTTAGATTAAAGCAATTGTCCAGTTCCCACTCCCCAAACACACACACATCTCTATATCAGCTATTTAAGTGTATATAGTGAGAACTCTTACACCTTTAAAATAAATGAAAAAGCACAATTTGAGGTGTTATTTCAGTACAGGAAATATCCACGTCTAATGGTTCCAAAAGTGAGTATTTTAGGAACATCAATGGTAGGAAATCTTAAACATTTTAGAAGGCAGAGCTCCAGGCCATCATGTTTAACCACTCTGATGTGCCAATTGAACTGAAAATCTGTTAAAAAGGAACTTCTGCAAGAAATACCAGGCTTGAACTATAATTGCATGGTTTCATAGCACATCAGAGTTGCTCAAATTTGACCCTGAAGACTATGACATCTAAGGATATGGATCATCTCCCCAATGTCATTCTGCCTCATCCACAGAATCTAAGTTGGATAAAGTCTTAGATGTCATTCATGCCACCCATGCAGTGAACTTTCCTCCAACATTCCTGAGAAGTGGTCTTCAGCTTTCAGCTTAAATGCCTTTAGCGGCAGGCTGCTCATTTATTTGACAAGGTAGATTGTTCCTTGCTTAGACAGCTTTAATTGTTGGAAAGTTCTTCCTCAAATTGCAGCAAAATCAACCTCCCTGTAATTTTCACCCAATGATCCTTGTCCTGCTTTCCAGAGCAATACAGAATGAATTGACTCCCATCAACCCTTCAAATGACAGCCCAGGCATACTGACTCGTTCAGTTGACTGCTCAGTGAAGGGGTAGTATAGCACTATGGTTCAGTCTGAAAACCTTGGGCCAATTCTCTGGTAGCAGCTGTCAAATTATTTGTCTCTCTGAGCCTCAGGCTCTAAGTCTGTATAGTGGAGATAAAGGTTTATAAGCTATATGTTTCCCTAGGTTTTTGCATGGACTATTTTGAGAATATTTGTGGAATGACTATTTCAACTCTAATATACACTATAAATACAACATATCATTAAGGAGTCTCAATTCATACTGAATAGTTCACTTTTAAAATTCTTCTTGGAGAAGTCAACTTTGATTGTTCTCGTATTTATTAGATTTTCTTTACTGTGAGGGCTAAAGTCAGGTTCCTCCTAATCACCATTGCTCTGTTTAATATGGCTTGCTTTCTTTTCCTGTACAGAACACGGAGAGCTAAGTTGTTTCATCAAATCAAGTGGTATACTGAAGTCTTTCTTCACTTATTTGTTTTGCTTACTCATCTAAACTTGAGCCTATCCTTATCATGGACGATATTACACTTTTCTTATTTCTATTCAATATTAATAATTATTTTCAATGTAGATGAGTTCATAGTATTAAAGTGTGAAATTTAGGCCAAAGAGACAATTGCCAAGAATTAAAAGAGCATTGCTTTAGTGATTATTTTCTTTAAATGTCCCTGAATTGATCTCTAACTGATGATTTATGCCCACATCTTAATCACAGAAATATCTACTTAAGAAATGGCTAAGCTGCCATTTAGAAGGCTAATAACAATAATTGCTTCACAGTAAATGACTCAGGACAGTAACTTAATCACAAGACTCATGATTTACTTAAAATACATGAAGGTGTTCATTATTTCTAGGGAAGCATGATTATTAACTCTAATAATATTTGCAAATGTAAACTACTATAATTAGCTGGAAATTTTCTAATTCTAAAGGGCATTCACCAGAAGTATTGAGGAAGGTGAAACTTTCACATATAAGTTATATTGTATGATAGATGTAAGTGAAAATATTCAGTGTTTTATTTTGAGTATGTAAAAAGGGGTAGAGCATGGGATACACTGACAGGAAAAAAATTTTAATAGCAAGAGAGGGGCAAGAAGGAGAAAGAAAGAAGTGATGAATTTTAAAAAGGAAAATATAAATGTGGGAGAGGCAACAGTAAATGCAAAAAAATTGAGAACCTAAATGCTAGAAGTTGCATATAAGAAATATCAATGGAGGGGCGCCTGGGTGGCGCAGTCGGTTAAGCGTCCGACTTCAGCCAGGTCACAATCTCGCGGTCTGTGAGTTTGAGCCCCGCATCAGGCTCTGGGCTGATGGCTCAGAGCCTGGAGCCTGTTTCCAATTCTGTGTCTCCCTCTCTCTCTGCCCCTCCCCCATTCATGCTCTGTCTCTCTCTGTCCCAAAAATAAATAAACATTGAAAAAAAAAATTTAAAAAAAAAAAAAAAGAAATATCAATGGAGTATCTCAAATAAACCACAAACACCCAAGGGTCAAAAGTACATGTGTTACTTTGTAACATACTTTATAGGCACAAAAGGACAATGGATCAAAACCAAGTATGTAAGTAAAAATGATGAACATTATTAATCCTGGAAGTCAGGATAAACTGGGTCAGAAAAAGATGGCCAACAGAAAGAAACAGTAATATCCCGACACTAAAAGATTTCCTGTTGGCAAGAGCCAAAATAAATATCGCAGGATATAGGGACATAGAAATTGATCAATAAAAATGAATAAAGCCAGAGACTTAGATTAGGAGGCAGGACAACTGCGGTGGATGCAGGAATTAGAATAAGATAAATTCATCAGAATTAGATTAAACTTCATAGAATAAAATATTCTAATATTTTTAAAGTATCTTAAACATAATAAAAAAATATCATTCACCAAATATGGGGCAATTCAGGACTATGGAAATCAACAAAGTTATCAGCTTGTTTCAACTCAACCTCCCTAGGAGAATATCCTTGTCTTACTGGATGTAAATGACTGCTGGGCTTCATCTATCATACATGCATTTTAGGAAGCAAGATGGAAAAGGGAGTAAAGAATAGTATTCCTCCTCCATTTAAGGACTGTCTCAGAAACTACCCAAAACATGTCCATTTTCACTTAGTTAAACAAATGCAGTTATGTGGCCACACATTTGCAAGGTCAGCTGGAAAAATGTGCTTAGGTAAACTCAGGAGAAAATAGATGTTAAGAAGAAATTAATTTCTGTCATATATCGTTACATAGGAATAACAAACATAAGATCAACATTTATTGAGTGTTCATTATGTGCCAAACCCTGTACAAAGTAGTTTGTACATATTACTTCACAATAATCCTAAAGGTTAAAAACTAATATTCTCCCTACTTTATGAATCCAGGACTAAAAAAAAGAGCTCAAAACCTAGTGCAAAGCCATAAACTTGGCAAAAGGCAAAAAAAGTGTTTAAAATGTGGGTCTGCCACATTCCAGAATCTGAAGGCACAATCCCTATAGCTCTGCTTCTCCAAGCATAAAGAAGAATAAAAGTCTAAAATTCTCAATAGGACATCTTTGCTAACTGGGACAATATTCCTACTCAACCAAGTAGTTTATAAACAGGTCCTATGAAGCCGAAGGTGAATTTTAAAATATGAGCATCACAGAAACAGGGGAGAGAATCTGTATGAAAGAAAATGATGAAAAGATGAACAAATATCCAACTCCATAGAGAGTTGGAAGAGAAGGAATTAGTGATGGACAAAGAAAGGTAAAGTAGGAAAGAAGGAAGTGAGGGAAAAAGAGATTCAAAGAATCTAAAAGAGTGAATGAGTATATGAGAGGGAAAAGGAAGCAAGGCGAAAAACACATGCACCACGTTGCCTGTGAAGGATTGCTCTCCTCAGTTCATTCTCTACAACTCTCCAAATGGCTAGAAATATTATTCTTCTATAGGCAATGCATGAGTTTACATAGATATAAGAGTTTAAAATGGAAATGACAATGGAAATTTTGTGATCTATTTAGAAGAGAAAATCCAGGCATTTCATTTCTTATGAAAAGGAGCACTCCAGCTCCCATGTCTTATGACCAGTGCCTTTGTGTGCTGGATCTGACCTGACAGTCAAACAGGAAGTTCTAAAATATGCAGTGGAAGGAAGAATGAAAGAAATGGAGCAATTACATTTTTATCTCATGTAAAATCTGTAATAATCACTATAATCTAAAAGCTTTTAGGTCCAACTTTTTGTTTGATGATTGGATTTGCACTGACACTTGTAAAGAAATGAGAAGTAATACACCCTTCTTCATGGTAATGGCTGGATGCAGAATAAAACTCCCAATTTCCACACTTCTGGTGCTCAGGCCTTGGGCAAATTAGTTGCAACATCTTAGACCATTAGAATGATTACAGCTGACTATAATACACATTAATAGCAGACTAAGGGCTGTAAAGCTCATTGATAATGTTTTTTGGGGTTTTTTGTTTGTTTGTTTGCCATTCTGTAGTACCTGGAAATAATTAAGGGAGTTAGTTAGAAAAGTCAACTAGTCTTTGGTTATCTATCTCTACTTCAATAAATCAGAGAGGGTGGATTCCAACAAATGTCAGTGGTCTTACAATTTACTATTGTGGAGCTATCTAGAAAAACTCAGACAACCTTCTCTAGTTGGCATTTTCCTTAGAAGAATCTGAATGAGAAGTTTATTTATTTATTTTTTTAACGTTTATTTATTTTTGAGACAGAGACAGAGCATGAACAGGGGATGGGCAGAGAGAGAGGGAGACACAGAATCTGAAACAGGCTCCAGGCTCTGAGCAGTCAGCACAGAGCCCGACGCGGGGCTCAAACTCAACTTGTATTCAGACCTTAACTAAACCAATTTAGTTTAGTTTAGTTTAGTTTAGTTTAGTTTAGTTAAATTTCCTATTTAAGGAAATAAACATAATAGCCAAATGACTCCTAATTTAAGAATTGATCTTAATTCAATTCAAATACAAGTGTAATTCAATACAAGTGTTTTAGTCCTTTCAGTGTGCTCTAACAAAATACTACAGATTGGATCGCTTATAAACAATAGAAATACTTTTCTCACAGCTCTGGAGGCTGGAAGTCTGAGATCCAGGTGCCAGCATGGGCAAATGAAGGCCCTCTTCCTAGTTGCAAATTTTTTTGTTGTAGCTTCATATGGAGGAAGAGGCTAGGGAGCTCAGTGAGGTCTGTTTTATAGAGCACTAATCTCATGCATAAAGAAGGGATACAGGAGTGCTGATGCATAGGGGCACTTGTACCCCAATGTTTATAACAGCACTTTCAACAATAGCCAAATTATGGAAAGAGCCTAAATGCCCATCAACTGATGAATGGATAAAGATATTGTGGTTTATATACCCAGTGGATTACTACATGGCAATGAGAAAGAATGAAATATGGCCTTTTGTAACAATGTGGATGGAACTGGAGAGTGTTATGCTAAGTGAAGTAAGTCATACAGAGAAAGACAGATACCATATGTTTTCACTCCTATGTGGATCCTGAGAAACTTAACAGAAGACCATGGGGGAGGGGAGGGGGAAAAAAAGTTACAGAGAGGGAAGGAGGCAAACCATAAGAGACTCTTAAAAACTGAGAACAAACTGAGGGGGTGGGAGGGAGGGGAGGATGGGTGGTGGGTATTGAGGAGGGCACCTGTTGTGATGAGCACTGAGTGTTGTATAGAAACCAATTTGATAATAAATTTCATATTAAAAAAAAAGACTTCATCCTCATGACTTAATCATCTTCCAAATGTCCACCTTCTGACACCATCACATTGAGTGTCAAGACTTGAACAATTTCAGGGGGACACAAACATTCAGACCATAGCAAAGCATTTAAGGCCCAGTGATAAGTTCAGACAATACAAGTCAACAAACTGGACCTGGTCCCCATGGCAAAGGACCTGCAGTGTTGCAAGACACATGGATAATCCAGGGTAATAGTCCAAATACTCCAAATAAAAGTATTGATATATGGATGGAAAGATTGAGAATATATGGTTCTGTCCTTAACCAATCAAGGGGAATTTGTGGGAAACTGGAGGTTACTGCTATTCAAAGTTTAAAGGGAGCAGACATGCAATTTTCTCATGGGTACAAAATCTACAAGGCAAAGTAAGGTGCTTTTACAGTTACTCCATATACTCTACTAGAAACTAGAAGATCTGTCTGATTTTGTCTGATTTTAGAGACCGTTTCTGCAAGAATACTTCTCCAGCTTATTCTTTATAATATGTAAGAAGTTTAACTAATTTTAAGGGCTACATTAATTCCAAAACTTTCTTATTTCATTAGAATGTTTTTGAAGAAAAAAATGACCGAAAAGAATATGAACTAGTCTTGATGGGAAAGCCTGGTCTAGATTTGAGAATGATATCTTGACTTAATTGAAGTTAGTTTCACTATGTTCTAACCACCAGAAAATAATGCAAATGCTATCCTAGAAATCCGGGATACATGCCTTTGTGAAGAGGAGACAAACCCATGCACCGGAGTTCAGAAGAAAAATTCTCAATATTGCCCCACTACCTACTTATTCTCCCTGAGGCTTATTTCTCTTAAGTAAATTGATACTAATTCCTGTCTGCCCACCTTATGCAAATATGGTTAAATGTAATAAGTAGAAAAAAAGTTTGGAAAACTTTGATATAAATATAAGCTTAAATAAATATAGACTATTGGTATTTGTAAATAGCACACCTAAGAATTTTTAAATAATTAAAATTTTTTTCCATGTTTAGTGTAAAATCTCAAAGCATTTGCAGCAGTGATGTCCTAAAGAACAGGAGAAAAGAATCATTGTCTCTTTCACATGTATCTATTTTGTTAAGCAATGAATTGAAAACATATTCCTTAATGCACCAAACCAATTATCCTTCCAAAATAAACTGCTTTAAAACAGAAAGCACAATTTCCTTGATCTTAAAACCAATTACTTCCAATAATCTGTCCTCATGATGTCTTCATTGTGGAAATTTACAAACATAGTACACAATGTATTTTTCTTTCAGCAGCTTTTCTTGAAAACAATTTTTCAAGATTTTTATTATTTTATGCATTTTATTCCTAAGGATGTCCTCTTACCATATATTATTAAAAAAAACCTCACTTAATAAAAAGACACGGAATCAAAGATCCTCATTCATTGCCTGAAATAACAAGGGGTACATTGCAGTCAAACATTTTATTGACTGTTCTAGCTGGAAAGGGCTTTGCAGTGGAGCCAAACCAAGTTCTTCCTTTTCCAGGGGCCTAGAAAAAGGTAATTATTTGGAATGTGTACATGGTACAAAGATTTTATAATTTGTCCCATCTGAGCACTTATGAGTCTGTTCAGAAATATTTTCTGTACTTTGTTTACTATTTGTTCCCTTCCTAGTCATATCCACAAAATGAAACCTATCTTAAATTTGCATCAAATATTTTTGAGAAAAGCGACATCTCTAATCACCTAGATGTTTACTTCTACACAAAATCTAAAGCACTGTATGAAACAAGAAGTGTAGGTTAGGAAACACAAAGACAACCAGATTATGTCCTTATTTATTATAATGTTATCAGCTATTTTACACTCATAATTTTTTTTTGAATCTTCTTTCAATAATTTACTTGGGAATAAAATGCCTATAACAAAACCCAAATTGGTTCTCTGACCCTAAATATTGTCAAAGCTGCCACCTCAGGAAAAATAACAAATATGACTACCAAAAGGAATTACAATTTGACTCTCTAAATTTCCCTAAGGGAAACAGATTTTACTTAAAGAAGTTTTTCTTAATATCAGTGTATTTAATTAAAGTCTTAAAATTACTTGGTACATTAAAAAGCATATAACAATAACTACTGCCTCAAAACAAAATAATACAAATATAGGTAGATATCTATTAACTGAAATAAAATAGTTTACAGGTTGACTGAAATAAGTATGTGTATCCCCAGCCAAATAAAATCAAGATATAATAAAATATTGTAGAAAACTATTTATTTCAATAAAGCACAAGTGTAATACCCATCAGCTACAGGAAGAAAATATCTGGCATACAGAGCCAAGCTGTTATTCTGATAAATACTATCAGCATAGTAATGGAACCCACCCTGATAGGTTTTTAAAACCCTGACTTTCCTAATCATTGGAAACTGTTTGATACAGGTTAGGGAAATGTTGACATGACCTAGTTCTACAGACAGAAAACCTAGAAAAGGAAGAAAAATAGCTACATTGGCTACTGAAAGGGGAAAAAAAAAAAAACAGATTTCCAGTGATTACAGGTTATACAAAAGCCCAGTGAGCTGACGACATCGCAGACATTTTCTGCATAAAGCCACTACTTTAAGACCAAGAGATTACTGATCATCAGCTCCTAATATGTAGCATCAAATACAGAGAGTTGGGTAACATGAGGAAACAGAGGAGTATGTCACAAATGAAAGAACAAAACAATATCTCAGAAAAATAAATAAATGAGATAAACAATCTACCTGATAAAGAGTTCAAAGTAATTGTGATAAAAAGGCTCATAAAACTTGGAAGAAGAATGCATAAAACATGAAAACTTCAACAGAACTTAAAGAACCAATCAAACATGAAGAAAACAACAACTAACATTAAAATAGACTACAGGTAATCAATAGCAGACTAGATGATGCAGAACCCATATGTGATCTGGAAGATAGGCTAATAGAAATTACCCAGTTGGAACAAAAAAGAAAAAGTTTTTTAAAGAATGAAGATAGTTTAAGGGAACTCTGGACAAATTCAAACATATTAGCATTAACATAATTGGGTTTGCAGAAGGAGAAGAAAGAAAGAAAGGAACAGAATATGTATTTGAAGAAATAGTGGCTGAAAACTTTCCTAACTTGGTGAAAGAAACAAACATCCAAGTTTAGGAAGGTCAGAGAGTCCCCAACAAGATGACCCCAAAGAGACCCACACTAAAACACATTACAGTCAAAGTGTCAATAGCTAAAGATAGATAATCTTAAAAGCTGAAGGAGGAGAGGGATACAGGTTAGGAGGAAAGATGGCAGAGTAGGAGGAGGACCCTGGGCTTGCTTTGTTCCTTGAACACAACTAGATAAATTATAAATCATTCTAAGTACCCAAGAAATCGATCTGAGGACTGACAGAACAAAATGCACAACTTGAGGGATTGAAGAGGCCACATCATGGAAGGTAGGAGGTGAGGAGACATGATTTGGGGGAGGAAAGGATCATGGGTGCTGTGGAGGGGAGGAAGACCTGATCACAAAAGGAGGCAAGAGACATCAGGGGAGTGAGGAGCGCGTGGGGGATTGGGGATTGCACAAGGAAAACACTTCCCCAAAGACACTAAGTGGAAAAAAGAGAGAAGCTCATTTTTGTGAGTTTTTACAAGTGGGGCTCAAAGAGTTTTAGAGGTCCTCAGCATTGCCAGTGTGGAGACCAGTGGGCACTGCATAGCTCCTGTGGAAACGGAGAACAGATAGCCCTGTAGTGTATGGCAACTCTGAGAATCCCCTGGGATGCACTGGGGGAGTACCCCTTCTTAGAGCACATTCAGGAGAGGTAGCATTGCCTTTCCAGGGACAAAAGAGCTTGTGGGGGCCATTACCATCCCTCACCCCTCAACATAGGTGCAGAGACATCTGCTGAGGGCAGCTAACCTGAACACCAGCTCTTTGCTACACTTTTGTCCAAATCCACACCTGTGTGCTTTGGTGCAACTGCCATTATGGGACAAAACTGCATTAGTCCCAGCATGGCAAGACCCTCCCCCAGAGGACTGGTACAGCTCTGGGGATACCAGGTCCCTAAGGCTTTAAAGAGTTCTAAAGCTCAGCTGGCCTGTCAGGGATAAAACACAGGTATACTGCACTGCCAGAAGGTCAGACAATCCAGACACAGGTGTGAAGGCAGTGATTCTGAGGGACACCTGGGACAAACAAAGGACTATTGTTTGCTCTTCTGGGAGGGATTTCTGGACAGCAGTGGGCATGAACTCCCCTCTCTGGGAGGGGAGACGCTAGTGCCATTTCTCTCTCCTACCCATCAGCATAATCTGGCTTCAGGGAGCAGCACAGCACCAACAGTTGTGGTCTAAATGGCCTATACCAAGCCCCACTCCATGTGCTCTGCTTTTCTAGGGCAAGTGTGACTGAAAATCATAGTAGTGGGCCCCTCTCCAAAAAGACCAGCACAAACCCCCACACGTACCACATCTACTGACCATAGAGTTTTGCAAAACTTCAGTTCTAGTGTAAATAGCATTCTCGGGTCTCTTTTAACAACCAGACCAGAGAACACCTACTTAAAGCTCACCACACTCTGGCCAAGGTCCAAAAACTCACCACTTCAGGCAAGGAGAAACGCTGCAAAGGACTGACCCGAGGGAAAGACCAGTCAAACACAGCAGCAGAGTGCACACAGCATACACCAGAGACCCTTCCTGAAACTGAAGGCCCTGGACAGTATATGCCTGCTTCTTCACCAAGCCATTACTTTTAGGAGCAGGAAACATAACAGATTTTCCTAACACACAGAAGACAGAGACCTAGACAAAATACCAAGACAGAAGAATTCATCTCAAAAGAAAGAACAAGAAAAGGTCACAGCCAGGGCTCTAATAGAAACAAATATAAGTAATATGTTTAAGCCAGAATTTATTTTTTTTAAGTTTATTTATTTTTGAGAGAGAGAGGGGGACAGAGTGTGAGTGAGTGAGAAGCACAGAGAGGAGGAGATAGAATCTGAATCAGGCTCCAGGTTCTGAGCTGTCAGCACAGAGACCAATGTGGGGCCTGAACCCAGGAACCCTGAGATCATGAATTGAGCCAAAGTTGGACGCTTAACCAAAGGAGCCACCCAGGTGCCCAAGCCAGAATTAATTAATTAATTAATTAATTAATTTATTTATTTATTTATTTACAATTTTCATTGACTTAAATTTTTTTATTTATCTTTTAATATGAAATTTATTGTCAAATTGGTTTCCATACAACACCCAGTGCCCAAGCCAGAATTTAAAGAACAAATCAAAAGTATACTACCTGGGCTTGAGTGATAAAAGGCCTAAAAACTAATCAGGTCAAAATAAACAATGCTATAACTGAGACGTGAAAATGACTGCATGTAATTACAAGGATGGAAGAATCACAGGAATAAATAAGTGATACAGAAGATAAAATTATGAAAATAATGAAGCTGAAAAGAAGAGGCAAAGGAAAATATTGGATCACCAAAGTGGGCTCATTGAAAGGAGAACTCAGCAATGCCATAAAGCATAAAACATTCATATCATAGGAGTCCAAGAAGAGCAAGAGAGGGAAAAATGGGCAGAAGGTTTATTGGAAGAAATTATAGCTTAAGACTTTCCCAATCTGTGGAAAGAAACAGACATCCAAGTACAGGAGACACAGAGAATTCCCATCAAAATCAACACAAGCAGGCCAACACCAAGACATATTGTAGTTAAATTTGCAAAATAAAAAAAAAAAAAAAAGTCTTAAAAGCAGCAAGAAAAAGTAAGTCCCTAACTTACAAGGGAAGACAAATAAGGTTGGCAGCAGATATCTCCACAATAACTCCGCAGGCCAGAGGAGAGCGGCATGATATATTCAACGTGATGAATGGGAAAAATAGAAAGCCAAGAATTCTTTATCTAGAAAAGCTTCATTCAGAATAGAAGGAAAGATAAAGAAATTCCCAGACAAACAAAACTAAAGGACTTCATGATCACTAAAACAGCCCCACAAGGAATATAAAACGGACCTCTTTGGGATAGAAAGAATGAAAGGATCAAAGACTAGAAAGGAACAGAGAAATATCCAGAAACAATGACTTAATAAGTAATAAAATGACACTAAATTCATATCTATCAATAATCACTTAGAAAGTAAATGGACTAAATTCTCCAACCAAAAGACATAGGGTGACATACTGGATTTTTAAAAAAGACACATCAGTATGTTGCCTATAAGAGACTCATTTTAGGGGCGCCTGGGTGGCGCAGTCGGTTAAGCGTCCGACTTCAGCCAGGTCACGATCTCGCGGTCCGTGAGTTCGAGCCCCGCGTCGGGCTCTGGGCTGATGGCTCAGAGCCTGGAGCCTGTTTCCGATTCTGTGTCTCCCTCTCTCTCTGCCCTTCCCCCATTCATGCTCTGTCTCTCTCTGTCCCAAAAATAAATAAAAACGTTGAGAAAAAAAAAAAAAAAAAAGAGACTCATTTTAGACCTAAACACATACACAGATGGAAAGTGGGGGATGGAGAAATATTTCTCATGCTAATGAATGTCAAAAGAAATCTAGAGTAGCCATACTTCTATCAGATAAACTACATTTTAAACCAAAGGCCAGAGCTGAAGAAGGGCACTATATCAACATAAAGTGGTCTATCCAAAAAGAGAATCTAACAATTGTAAATATTTATGCACCCAATTTGGAGGAACCCAAATATACAAAAAATTAATAATAAATATAAAGGAACTCCTTGATAATAATACAATAGAAGGGGACTTTAACACCACATTAACAGAAAGATCATCTAAGCAGAAAATCCACAAGGAAACAATGGCTCTGAATGACACACTGGACCAGATGCACTTACCAGATATATTCAGAACATTTCATCCTACAGCAGCAGAATACACATTCTTTTCTTTTTTTAATATGAAATTTATTGTCAAATTGGTTTCAATACAACACCCAGTGCTCATCCCAACAGGTGCCCTCCTCAATACCCATCACCCACCCTCCCCTCCCTTCCACCCCCCCATCAACCCTCAGATTGTTCTCAGTTTTTAAGTCTTTTATGTTTTGGCTCCCTCCCTCTCTAACTTTTTTTTTCCTTCACCTCCCCCATGGTCTTCTGTTAAGTTTCTCAGGATCCACGTAAGAGTGAAAACATATGGTATCTGTCTTTCTCTGTATACTTATTTCACTTAGCATAACACTCTCCAGTTCCATGTACATTGCTACAAAAGGCCATATTTCATTCTTTCTCATTGCCATGTAGTATTCCATTGTGTATATAAACTACAATTTCTTTATCCATTCATCAGTTGATGAACATTTAGGCTCTTAACATAATTTGGCTATTATTGAAAGTGCTGCCTTAAACATTGGGGTACAAGTGCCCCTATGCATCAGCACTCCTGTATCCCTTGGGAAAACTCCTAGCAGTGCTATTGCTGGGTCATAGGGTAGACCTATTTTTAATTTTTTGAGGTACCTCCACACTGTTTTCCAGAGCAGCTGCACCAGTTTGCATTCCCATAACAGTGCAAGAGGGTTCCCATTTCCCCACATCCTTGCCAGCATCTATAGTTTCCTGATTTGTTCATTTTAGCCACTCTGACTGGCATGAGGTGGTACCTGAGTGTGGTTTTGATTTGTATTTCCCTGATGAAGAGTGACGTTGGACATCTTTTCATGTGCCTGTTGGCCATCTGGATGTCTTCTTTAGAGAAGTGTCTATTCATGTTTTCTGCCCATTTCTTCCCTGGATTATTTGTTTTTTGGGTGTGGAGTTTGGTGAGTTCTTTATAGATTTTGGATATTAGCCCTTTGCTGATATGTCATTTGAAAATATCTTTTCCCGTTCTGTTGGTTGCCTTTTAGTTTTGTTGATTGTTTCCTTTGCAGTGCAGAAGCTTTTTATCTTTCAAGTTCACATGGGACATTCTCCAGAACAGATCACATACTGGGTCACAAATCAGCCCTCAACAAGTACAAAAAGACTGAGATAATACCATGCATATTTTCAGACAATGCTATGAAACGAAGTCAACCACAAAAAAAAATTTGGAAAGACCACAAATATCTATAGGCTAAAGAACATCCTACTAAATAATGAATGGGTTAACCAGGAAATTAAAGAAAAAAGAAAAAAAATACATGGAAACAAATGATAATGAAAACAGGATGGTCCAAAACCTTTGTGATGCAGCAAAAGTGGTAATTAGAGGGAAATATATAGCAATACAGGCCTATATCAAGAATCAAGACAGGGTGCCTGGTGGCTCAGTCGGTTGGGCATCCGACTTCAGCTCAGGTCATGATCTCATGGTACATGAGTTCGAGCCCTGCATCAGGGTTTGTGCTGTCAGTTCAGAGCCTGGAGCCTGCTTCAGATTCTGTGTCTCCCTTGTTCTCTGCCCCTCCCCCACTCATGCTCTGTCTCTATCAAAAAATGAATAAACGTTAAAAAAAAATTTTAAAAAGAATCACGACAAATCTCAAATATACAATCTAAACTTACACCTAAAGGAGCTAGAAAAAGAATAACAAATGAAGTGTAAAGCCAGTAGAAGAAGGTAAATAATAGAGAAGATATAAATGATATAGAAAAAAACAAAAACCAGTAGAACAGATTAATGTAATTATGAGCTGCTTTTTTTCCAAAGAATTAACAAAATTGATAAACCCTTAGCAAGACTTAACAGAAAGAAAATAAAAATAACCCAAATAAATAAAATAAATAAACCCAAATAAATAAATAACCCAAATAAATAAAATCATGAATGAGAGAGGAGAGATCACAACCAACACCACAGTAATAGAAACAATTATAAGAAAATATTATGAAAAATTTTATACCAACAAATTAGGTGATCTGGAAGAAATGGATAAATTCCTAGAAATATAGAAACTACCAAAACTGAAACAGAAATAAATAGGAAACTTAAACAGACCATAACCAGTAAAGAAATTGGATCAGTAATAAAAAATCTCCCAACAAACAGGAGTCCAAGGCCAGATGGCTTCATAGGCAATTTCTACCAAATATTTAAAGAAGAGTTAATATCTATTCTTCTCAAACTATTCCAAAAAATAGAAATGGAAGGAAAACTTCCAAATTATTTCTGAGGCCAGCATTACCTTTATTCCAAAACCAGACAAAGACCCCACTATAAGAGAGAATTACAGGCCAATATCCCTGATCAACATGGATGTAAAAATTCTCAACAAAATACTAGCAAATCAAATCCAACAGTACATTAAAAGAATTATTCACCAAGATTAAGTGGGATTTACTCTTAGGCTGCAAGGGTAATTTAATATTCACAAATCAAACAACATGATACACCAAATTAATAGAAGAAAGGATAAGAACCACATGATCCTCTCAATAGGTTCAGAAAAAAGCATTACAGAATTCAGCAGGCTTTCTTGATAAAAACCCTCAAGAAATTAGGGATAGAAGGAACATATTTCAACATCATAAAGGCCATATAAGAAAGACCCACAGCTAATATCCTTAATGGGAAAAATCTGAGAGCTTTCCCCCTAATGTCAGCAACATGACAGGGATGTCCACTTTCACCACTCTTGTTCACATAGTACTGGAATTCCTAGCCTCAGCAACCAGAAGACAGAAAAAAAAAAAAAAAAAAAAAGGAATCCAAATTGACAAGGAAGAAGTCAAATTTTATTCACAGATGACATGATACGCTATGGAGAAAACCTGAAAGATTCTGCCAAAAAGTTGCTACAACTGATACATGAATTCAGTAAAGTCACAGGAAACAAAATCAATGTACAAAACTCTGTTGCATTTCTATAAGCCAATAATGAAGCAGCAGAAAGAAATATCAAGAAATTGATCCCATTTACAATTGGACCAAATAACTTAAGATACCTAGGAGTAAACCTAACCAAAGAGGTGAAAAATGTGTATGCTGAAAACTCTAGAACACTTATGAAAGAAATTGAAGAAGACACAAATAAATGGAAAAAGATTTCATGCTTATGGATTGGAAGAACAAGTATTGTTAAAATGTCTATGCTACCCAGAGAAATCTACATATTTAATGCAATCTCTATCAAAATACCAATAGCATTTTTCACAGAGCTAGAACAATCCTAAAATTTGTATAGAACCACGAAAGACTCTGAATAGGCAAAACGATTTTGTAAAAGAAAAGCAAATCTGGAGGCATCACAATTCCAGACTTCAAACCGTATTACAAAGCTGTAGTCATCAAGACAGTATGGGACTGGCACAAAAACAGACACATAGATCCATGGAACAGAATAGAAAACCCAGAAATGGACTCACAACTATATAATCAACTCATCTTTGAGCAGGAAAGAATGTCCGATGGAAAAGGACAGTCTATTCAACAAATGGTGTTGGGAAATCTGGACAGCAATGTGCAGAAGAATGAAATTGTGTAACTTCTTACACCATACACACAAAAAAATTCAAAATGAATGAAAGACTTAAATATGAGACAGGAAACCATGAAAATCCTAGAAGAGAACACAGACAGTAATCTCTTTGACATTGGCCATAGCAAATTCTTACTAGACATGTCACTGGAGTCTAGGAAAACAAAAGAAAAATGAACTAATAGGACTTCACCCAGATAAAATCTTCTGCACAGCAAAGGAAACAGTCAATAAAACTTAAAATCAACCTTTGGAATGGGAGAATATATTTGCAAATGACATATCTGATAAAGAGTTAGTACCCAAAATCTATAAAGAACTTATCAAAGTCAACACCTAAAAAACAAATAATCTAGTTAAGAAATGGGCAGAGACATGAATAGACATTTTTCCAAAGACGACATACAGATGGCTAACAGTCACATAAAAAGATGGTCAACATCACTCATCATCAGGGAAATACAAATCAAAACTACAATGAAGTATCACCTCACACCTGTCAGAATGGCTCAAATGAACAACACAGGAAACAATAGGTGTTAGTAAGGATGTGGGGAAAGGGGAACCCTCTTATACTGTTGCAAACTGTATAAGGAATGCAAACACCAGGGACTGCAAACTGGTGCTGCCACTCTGTAAAACAGTATATAGGTTCCTCAAAATAATAAAAATAGAACTACTCTACAATACAGCAATTGCACTATTAGGTATTTATCCAAAGGATACAAAAATACTGAAACAAAGGAATACATGAACCCTGATGTTTATAGCAGCGTTATCATACCCAATTATGGAAAGTGCCCAAATGTCCACTGACTGATGAATGGATAAAGAAAAGGTGGTACATAAATACAATGGAATGTTACTCAGCCATAAAAAAAAGAATGAAATCTTGGAATTTGCAATGACATGGATTGAGCTAGAGTGTATTATTCTAAGTGAAATAAGTCAGTGAGAGAAAGACAAATATCATATAATTTCATACATATGTGGAATTCAAGAAATTAAAAGGATGAACATATGGAGTGAAAAAAAATAAAGAGAGATGCAAACTATAAAACAGACTCTTAACTATATAGACAAACTATGGCTCCTGGGAGAAAGGGGGAGGTGGAGGGTAGATTGATTAACTGGGTGATGGGTATTATTAAGGAGAGCACTTGTTTTATGTAAGTAATGAGTCACTAAATTCTACCCGTGAAACTAATACTACCCTAAATGTTAACTAATGAAATTTAAATAAAAACTTGAAATTTTTTTTAAAGTAGCAAGAGATAATTAATAGCAAGATAAAGTAGCAAGAGATAATTATATAAACAAGAACCCCCATAAGACTACAGGCTGATTTCCCAGCAAAAACTTTACAGGCCAAAAAGGAGTGGCACAATATATTCAAAATGCTAAAAAAAAAATACACTTAACTAAAAATACTCCACCTGGAAAAGTTATCACTCAGAATTGAGAAATAATGAGTTTCCTAGGCAAGCAAAAGCTAAAGGAGTTTATAGTCACCAAATTGTTCTTATAAGAATTGTTAAAGGGACTTTTTTTAAGATTGAAAAGAAAAGATTAAAATAAGAAAAATTATGAAAGAAGAACATCTCACTAGTAAGGCAAATACATATTAAAGGTAGTGGATCAACCACCTACATAGCTAGTATGAAGCTTAAAAGGAAAATGTAGTAAAATCATCTAGACTTACAATAATTTGTCAAAGTATACATAAAATAAGATGTAAAACATGATGTTAAAAATGTAGAATGTTGGTCAGGGTAGTAAAAATGTAGTGCTTTTTAGGATGGGCTTGATCTTAGACATCTATCAACTTAAAATACACAGCTATATGCATTAGATATTATATATAAACATTATCTGAAAGTCACCAAATCATAAATCAAGAGAACAAGAGGATTAACAAGAAACAGACAAAAACAACAAAAACAACGAGAAAGCAATCAACAAAATGGCAGTAAGTGTAATTACCTTAAATATAAATTGACTAAATATTCCAATCAAAGGACAGAGCTGAATGGAAAAATATTTATATGCTGGCTACATGACACTCATTTCAGATCTAAAGACACGCAAAATGTAAGAGAAGGCATGGAAAAAGATATTCCATGCAAATACAAATAAAAAGCTGTGCTATCAATACTTATATCAGACAAAATATACTTTAAACAAAGACTGTAACAGGAGACAAATAAAGGCATTACATAATGATAAAGGAATCAATCTAAAAAGAGTATAACACTTGTAACTATCTATGTACCTAGCATAAAGGCACCTAAATGTATGACACATATTAATAAATAGGAAGAGAGAAAATAACAGTAATATAATAACAAAGACTTTGATACCACACTTACATCAATGGATAGACCATCTAGGCTGAAAATCAATAAGGAAACATTGGCAATAAAAGACATATTAGACAAAATGGACTTATATACAGATCATTCTTTCTGAAAAAGCAGAATACACATTCTTTTCAAGTGCTCATATAACCTTCTTTAGGATAGAGTGCATGTTAGGCCACAAAACAAGTCTGGATAATTCAAAAAAACTAAATTCATATCAAGTATTTTTTTTTTCTGACTACAATGGTATGAAAGTAGAAATTCAATTACAAGAAGAAAACTAGAAAAAAACCCATAAACCGATGGAGGCTAAACAATATGCTAACGAACAACTAGTGAGTCAACTAAGAAATCAAAGAAGAAATAAAATAATACTTTGAGGAAATTGAAAATGCAAACACAATGTTCCAAATCTATGCGATGCAGCAAAAGCAGTTCTAGGAGGAAAGTTTGCAGCAGTATAGGCCTACATCAGGAAACAAGAAAAATTTCAAATAAACAATCTAACCTTTAATATATAGGAACTGGAAAAATAAGAACAAGCAAAGCCCAAAGTTAGTAGAAAGAAGGAAATAATGAAGAATGAAAATCAGTGAAATGAGACTAAAAAAAAAAAAAATACATAAAATATCAATGAAACTAAGATGTAGTGTTTTGAAAAGTTAAACAAAATTAACAAACCTTTATCCAGATGCATCAAGGGGAAAAAAAAAAGGCCCAAATACGTAAAATCAGAAGTGAAATAGAAGAAGTTACAAATGATTCCACAGAAATACAAAGGATCATAAGAGCCATAAAAAAAATATATATATATGACAACAAATGGGACAACCTAGAAAAATGGATAAATTCTTGGAAACACACACCTTCTAAGAGAGATCAGGAAGAAATAGAATTCTGAATAGACCAATTACCAGTAATGAAATTGAATCAGTAATTTAAAAATTTCCCCTCCAGGACCAGATGGTTTTTTAGGGTAAACCAGCAAGCATTTAAAGAAGAGTTAGTACCCATACTTCTCAAATTATTTTTTAAAAAATTGAATAGGAAGGAATTCTGGCAAACTTGTTTTGCAAGGCTCAGCATTACCCTAATACCAAAACCAAATAAGGACACCACAAATAAAAAAGGTAAGAAAATATCAGTCCAGTATTCCTGTTGAACATAAATGCAAATATCCTGAAAAAAATATTGGCAAAATAGTATGTTAAAAGAATCATACACTATAATGCAGTGGGATTTATTCCAAGGATGCAAGGATGGTTCAAAATCTATAAATCAATTAGTGTTGATACATTATATTAACAAAAACTATAATAAAAATCGTATGATCATCTAAAGTAGATAGAAAAAAACATTTGACAAAATTCAGCATCCATTTATGATTAAAAATATCATAAAAAGCTAACACCATATGAATGGTGAAAAGCTAAGAGCGTTTCCTTTAAGATCAGGAATAAGACAAGATCTCATCAATTTTATTTAATATACTCTTAGAAGTCCTAGCAAGCGAATCAGAAAAGAAATAAACAGCATCCAAATTGGAAAATAAGTAAAATTGTCACTATTTGTAGATGACATACTATATACAAAAAATCCTAAAGACTCCATCAAATAAAACTTACTAGACTAATAAATGAATTCACTAAAGCTTCAGGATATAAAATATGCATAAATCTTTGCATTTCTATACACAAATGAATAATCTGAAAGAGAATTTTAAAAATGCCACTTGCAATTACAGTAAGAAGACTAAAATATTTAGAAGTAAATTTAGCCAAGAAGGTGAAAGACCCATACTCTATAAACCATAAGACATTGATGAAAAAATTGAAGACAGAAATAAAGGAAATACATACTGTAGTCATGAATTGGAATAATAAATATTGTTAAGATGTCCATACTACCAAAGTAAGCTATAAATTCAATGCAATCTCTATCAAAATATCAATGGCAATTTTTATGGAACTAAAAGATAATTCTAAAAATTGTATGGAACCACGAAAATTCCCAAATAACCAAAACAATCTTGAGAAAGAAGAGGTATCACATTCCCTGACTTCAAACTATACTACAAAGCTCTAGTAATGAAAACAATATGGTACTGGCACTAATACATACACACATATGGATCAATAGAACAGAATAGAAAGTCCATAAATAAACCCACATGTATACAGTAAATTATACTTCAACAGAAAAGACAAGAATATATAATGGGGAAAAGGCCATCTTTTCATAAATAATACTTGGAAAATTGGATAGCTACATGCAGAAGAATGAAACTGGACCACTTTCTTCCACCAAATATGAAATAAGCTCAAAATGGATTAAAGAAGTAAAGGTAATACTGGACATAATAAAAATCCAAAAGACAAAAAAAAAACAGGTATTAAGCTCTTTAACATTGATCTTAATTTTTTCAGAACTATCTCCTCAGGCAAAGGGAGTAAAAGCAAAAGTAAACAAATGAGACTACATCAAACTATAAAGCTTTTTAAGAATGAAGGAAACGATTAACAAAACAAAAAAGACAATCCATTGAATGGGAGTAGATATTTGCAAATGATACAACCAATAAGAGGTTAATAAGTAAAGTATATAAAGAGCTCACACAACTCAATATAAAAAAAACCAAACAAAAAATGGACAGAAAACATGAATGGACATTTCTCCAAAGAAGACAGATGATGAACAGACACATTAAAAGATGCTCAATATCACTAATCATCAGGGAAGTACAAATCCAAACCACAATGAGATGCCACCTCACACTTGTCAGAATGGGTATTATCAAGAACACAAGAAACAATAAGTGTTGGTGAGGATGCAAAGAACAGGGAAACTTATACGCACTGTTGTTGGAAATGGAAATGGCATAGCCTCTAGGGAAAACAGTATGGAGGTTTCTCAACAATTTAAAAGTAGAAATACCATAGAATCCAGCAATTCCATTTCTGGATATTTATCCAAAGAAAAAATAGCCAAGAGGAGGAGGCTAAGAGAAGATGGCCAAAGAGAAGAGGATGAAAAGATACAAACTTCCAGTTATAAACTAAAAGATATGACGATGTAATTAATATACAGCATAGGGAATACTGTAACAACTCTGTATGGTGACAGATGGTAGCTAGATTGTCATGGTTATCACGTTGTAATGTACATGAATGTCAAATCACTATGTTATGCACCTGAAATTAATATTGTATGTCAACTCTAGTTCAATAAAAAATATAGAAAATTTTAAAAGTCTTATTTGTTATTGATATATACTTAAGTATTGAGACAGAGGATGAATGGAGGATTGCAATATCAAAGATTTACCTACCATTCCTCTTGTTTTCTTAAAAGGTATACTTATATACAAACACTGGACAAAAAAATATGAAAAACACATTTACAGTATGTAAGTGTGTACATATTTACAAAGTGTTTTCCATACAAAATTACAAATTATCTATAATATATTGAAGATATTTCCTTCCCATTTTTTATACACATAAATTTTTTAAAAAGGTTTAATCACTTGACTAGGATCAAAATGTAAATAATTAAATCCAAATCTGAAGTATACATTAATGTGTTTCCCAGGCTAAGCTGTTGGCCACTCTGCAGGACTGTTTCACAAATGGTTATGTGACAGAACAAAAAATAAATTCAAGCCTTACATTTTGGTACTGGTTTGGAAAGCCTATCATATATTCTCATGAAGGCTATGTTAGAAATAATGGTAAAATTTTTAGACTCCAAAACACTTATTAAATTAGTAGTAACTGAAATAAAACAAGCCATTATTGCTTTCCCAACCCAAGGGTGGTGCACAAGTATACCTGGATAGGATCTGAACACTTGACAAATATATTTCGTTACAATGGAGTTCAAGGAACTTGTGTATCCTCACATGATAATGATGTTTTGTATTTTTGTGCATTTTTTTAAGAGGATGGAGGTATCTACATGTTTGGGGATGCCTGGTTATTCAATTTCTCATACACTTCTAAATTTAAATTGCTAATTTTTATTTAATGTTCTTCCATTTGTGTTTAATTTGGAGATTATTATAAAATAACCAGTTTGGGGTTTCAATGTTTTACTATTTTGGTTAATATTTACCTGATACACATACTTTAATTTCTCACTATGTTTCATTTGTCAGTATATTTTCATAAGCAGTGCTGAGTTATTTTATTTTTATTATTTTTAGAGAAACTAGTAACCTGTAATATTTCATAAGTTAATGTAATTTCACTGCATTTATGTCATTGCTTAGATTGAATGTATTTCTGCTATCTTATTTTTTTATTAATTTTATCTTTTTTTCTTTCCTCCTTTTGTTTTCCTTCCTTACTTTGTTTTGAATTAAAATTTTTCTTTATTGTTTTTTTCCTTACTGTTTTAGAGACTACAAATTGCAACCCTATGCTCTTAGTGACAACTTTTTTTTTTAATTTTTTTTTTAACATTTATTTTTGAGACAGAGGGAGACAGAGCATGAATGGGGGAGGGTCAGAGAGAGGGAGACACAGAATCTGAAACAGATTCTGTCAGCTGTGCTGACAGCTCAGAGCCTGGAGCCTACTTCAGATTCTATCTCCTCTCTCTCTCTCTCTCTGCACCTCCCCAACTCATACTCGGTCTCTGTCTCTCTTAAAAATAAATAAACATTGGGGCGCCTGGGTGGCGCAGTCGGTTAAGCATCCGACTTCAGCCAGGTCACGATCTCGCGGTCCGTGTGTTCGAGCCCTGCGTCGGGCTCTGGGCTGATGGCTCAGAGCCTGGAGCCTGTTTCCGATTCTGTGTCTCCCTCTCTCTCTGCCCCTCGCCCGTTCATGCTCTGTCTCTCTCTGTCCCAAAAATAAATAAACGTTGAAAAAAGATTTAAAAAAAAAAAATAAATAAATAAATAAATAAATAAATAAATAAACATTAAAAAATTAATAATAACTTCTTCTGACTTTTTCTGGTCAGTCTTTATATTTAATCTGCTATTAAATTCAACTATTAGGCTTTCTAATCTACTTTATTAAATTATATTTTATATTCCACAATATGCCATTTTAAGTACAGTTCACTAATTTTAGGCAAATGTATGTGTTTATGTGACTTCCATTAAAGCTAGCAGAGACCATTGCCATCACTTCAAGTTCTCTGTGTGTCTTTGTAGTTAATTCTCCAACCCCTACCACAAACCACTAATTACCTGATTTCTATTTTAGTGACTCTTTTTATCTTTTCAAAAACTTCATATAAATTAAATCATTATTTTCATTTTTTGGCCTGGCTTCTCCTATTTCGAATACTTTTTATGGGATATTTATCCATATTCATTCATGTATTAATAGTTTATTCATTTTAATCAGGTAGTAGTCTATTATATGACCATGGCATACTTATAAATTCCCATTGATAAGCATTAAGATTGTGTCCATGTTTAAGGTGTAAGAAATACTGTGAAAATTCTCTGTTGTTATTATGGCATCCATTTATTCAATGAATAAGTATTCATAGAATATTTTAATAGTTACCATGTAATAAGGAAATGTTATTAGGTATATGAAGACTACCAAGAAATCTGAAGGTATTTCAACCCTTAAAATCAAACTACTTGAAGAAGTTTGGATTTCGGGAAGTTCTTTACAATTTTCAAAGCCCATTCACCTACTACAAATCTTCATCTGAATTTTTTTCGGCTTTATTGAGATATGGTTGACATATAAGAATGTGTAAGTTTAAAGCGTATAATATGTTGACCTGATACAGTTATATTCTGCAAAATGTTTATCAATAGAGGGTTAGCTAACACTTCCATCATGTTACATAGCTACCATTTCATTTTTGCAGTGAAAACATTTAAGATCTACTTTCTTAGCAATGTTGTATATACCACACAATTATTAACTATAATCACTATGCTGTCTATTAGACCTCCAAAACTTATTCATCTTATAACTGGAGGTTTCTAATCTTTGACCATCTTCTCATTTTCCTCAGCCCCTGATAAACTACCATTTTGTTCTCTGTTTCAATAAGTTTTGGAGTATAAAAAGTGTTCAGTTTTGAGGTATAAGAAATGTTATAAAAATTCTTTTAAATGTGGAATACTCAAGAATACAATCTCTCAGCGTGCCTGGGTGGCTCAGTCAGTTGAGTGTCCAACTTCAGCTCATGTCATGACCTCACAGTTCATGAGTTTGAGCTCCCTGCTGTCAGCACAGAGCCTGTTTTGCATCCTCTGTCCCCCCACTCTTCCCCTCCCCATTCACTCTCTCTCTCTCTCTCAAAAAATAAACTTAAAAAAAAAGAGTGCAATTTATCATTTATTAAGTGTATTTCTAGCTCCAAAAGGAACTTCCTATAGTTTTTCCAGAGTAGCTGTTTAATTTTACATTTCCATAAGCAATGCATATTCCACAATGTTGTTCCATAACATTATCTACATTTTGTATTTTCAGTCTTTTCACTTTTAGCCATTCTAATGTATGTGTAGTAAAATTCACCATGATTTTATTTTCCATTTCCTTGGTGAATAATATTATGCATCTCTCTATATATTTACTAGACATTCATTTATCTTGAAATGTTGGTTCAAATCATGTGTTCATGTTAATTGATGAGAATACTCAATATTGTTATAATGTTATGATAATAGTTTCCCCTAACTGTCCCATAGATTTTATATAATTGCAGTCAAAACTTCAGCAGGCTTTTTTTTTAAGCAACTGGCAATGAGATTCTAAAATTTATATGGAAATACAAAGAATCTAGAATTACTAAACTACTTTGGTAAAGAAATTCTTTCAAAAGACAAGACAATTAGCCTACTGTAAAAATAGGCAAAATAGGGGCACCTGGATGGCTCAGTTAGTTAAACGTCCGACTTCAGCTCAGGTCATGGTCTCACGGTTCGTGGGTTCGAGCCCTGTGTTGGGCTCTGTACTGACAGCTCAGAGCCTGGACCCTGCTTGGGATTCTGTGTCTTCCTCTGTCTCTGCCCTCCCTCCACTTACACTCTGTCTCTGCCTTTCAAAAATAAATAAACATTAAAAAAATTAAAAATAAATAAAAATGGGCAAAATAGTTATATCAATATCAATAATAATAAAGGAAATAGAAATAGAAACAATAATTAGTGCCTAATACTCATACTAGGATGGTTAAAATAAAGGCAAAAAAAAAAAAACCCTGATCATATTAAGTGCTTAAGAGTATAGAAATTGTCGAGATGAGATCTTAAGAAGAAGGAGACACATAAAGAAAGAGCTACAGAAATCTGCATGATCAAGCATTCAACAACCTAATAACCACATTTGGAATTCAAATAAAGATTAGTAAACATGTGAAACAGCAGAAAACATCTCTATAATGAGAAAAAAAAAAGTCAATAGAAACAGACTCAGAAATGACACAGATGGTAGAGTTAACAGAAACGGATATTAAAACAGCTATGATAACTATGATCAGTGTAGCTCTTTATCCCACTCTGGCCACAATAGTGAAAGGAGCTGCTGCCAATGTCCACCTGCCTGCAATGAGTGGTGTGAGGAACTGCTCCAGCTTCCTGAAAAAGAAAAAGCAGACATACAACACCAAACCCAATAACCTGAAGGTTCCCAACTCCTTCTGTGACAATGGGCTGATTCACTGCAAGACTGTGGGCATCGAGTTGGTGGCCCCAGAAAATGTGTAATGGTCAGGAAGTGGGTATCTGGCCAGTGAAAACCCACTACCTCCTAGGTGGAGACCACCATTAATAAGACTGGGCCACCCTAGCAGCATCAGCACATAATCTGCAAGGACAAGTTCTGCCCAGATGTGCACATGGCTGCCATTCATGGAGCCAACACCATCCTGTGCTGCCAGAAGTTTGTTATGATAAAGAGGAAGAATCCTGCCCCACCAAGAGCTCCTGATCACCTGCCCTCCATCTTCAAAGCAATAAATATGTCAACCACCTCAAATAATAATAATAATAATAATGTCTTGTTCTGTGTTCACATGGGAGATCATGCAGATTCAGGAACAGAGTCTGCAGGAGGCTAATGATCTTGGTCATGAGGATGTGCTTATGTTTTTCTGTTTCCCAAGGACAGTCTCCTGAAAGTGCTCCGAACAATAGTTCTTTAACAGTTTATTTCATCTTTTGAGAAACTTCCATACTGTTTTCCATACTGGATAAACTAATTTACAGTTGATTCACAGTGCACAAGGTTTCTCGTTTCTCCAAATCTCTGCCAAAACATGTTATCTCCTGTCTTCTTCATGATAGCCATTCTAATCTTAAAAGGCCAAACTCATAGAAACAGAGAATGGAATGAAAGTTACGTGTCAAGTCATGTGAGGAAATTGGAGTTGGGGGATGTTTTTGTAATGTTTATTTATTTTTGAGAGAGAGAGAGACAGTGCACGAGTGGGGGAGGAGAAAAGAGAGGGAGACACAGAATCTGAAGCAGCCTTCAGGCTCTGAGCTGTCAGCACAGAACCCGACTCGGGGCTCCAACTCACAGAACGTGAGATCATGACCTTAGCCGAAGTCCGATGCTCAACCGACTGAGCCAACCCGGTGTCCCAGGTTTGGGGGATGTTTTTAAAGGGTACAAAGTTGCAAATAAAAGATGAGTAAGTCCTGATATCTAACGCAGAGAAATTATAACCAACAATACCGAATTATATACATCAAAGTTGCTAATAGTCTAGATCTTAAATGTTTTCAACACACACACAAAATAATTATATTAGGACACAATAAATCAAAATGGAAATCACAAATTAAATGGAAAGGAACACCTGGTTGGCTCATTTGGTTCAGTGATCCTTGATTTTGGCTCAGGTGATGATCCCAAGGTTGTGGAATCAAGCTCCATGTTTGGCTCCATACTGAGCATGGAGCCTGTTTAAGATTCTCTCTCTCTCTCCCTCTCTCTCTCTCTCTCTGCCCCTCTCACCTGCTTGCACTGACTCTCTCTCTTTAAAACAATTAAATGGAGACAAATGAAAATAAAAACGTAATGATTCAAAATCTTTGGGATACAGCAAAAGCTGTCCTAACAGGGAGGTTTATAGCAATACAGGTCTACCTGAAGAAGCAATAAATCTCAAATAAACAACCTAACATTACACCTAAAAGAGCTGTAAAAAGAACAGCAAGCAAAACACAAAATCAGCAGAGGAAGGAAATAATAAAGATAAGAACAGAAATAAATATATCGAAACAAACAAAAAAAGCAAACAAACAATAGAACAGATCAATGCGACCAGGAGGTGGTTCTTTAAAAAGATCAACAAAATTGATAAGCCTGTAGGCAGACTCATGGAAAAAGAGACAGACAGAGACAGAGAGGACTCAATTCAACAAAATCACAAATTAAAGATGAGAAGTAACAATTGACACCACAGAAGTACAAATGACCATAAGAGAATATTATGAAAAAATATATGCCAAAACATTACAAAACCTAGAAGAAATGGATAGATTCCTAGAAATGTATAACTTACTGAAACTGAAGTAGGAAGAAATAAAGAGTATTAATAGACTTATTACAAGTAATGAAATTGAATCAGTAATTCAAAAAAACCCAACAAACAAAAGTCCAGGACCAGACAGCTTCACAGGTGAAATCTACCAAACATTTAAAGAGTTAATACCTATTGTTCTCAAACTACTCCAAAAAATAGAAGGGAAACTCCCAAATCCATTCTAAGAGGGCAGCATTACCCTGATATTAAAACCATATAAAGACAGTGAGAGAGAGAGAGGTGGGGGTGGGGGGAGGGAAGGAGGGAGGGAGAGAGAGAGAATGAACTACAGGCCAATATCTCTGATAAGCATAGATGCAAAATCCTCAACAAAATATTAGAAAACAGAATCCAGCAATACATTTAAAAAATTATTCACCAAAATCAAGTGGGATTTATTCCTAGGATATAAGTGTCATTCAATATTTGCAAATCAATATATGATACATCACATCAATAAGAGAAAGGATAAAAACTACATGATTATTTTAATAGATGTAGAAAAAGCATTCAATGAAGTATAAAATCCATTCATGATAAAAACCCTCAGCAAGGTAGGTTAAGAGAGAACATTCAGCAGTATAATAAAATCCTTATGTAAAAATCCCACAGCTAACATCATACTCAATGGGAAAAAACTGAGAGCTTTTCCTCTAAGGTAAGAACAAAACAAAGATGGCCACTCTCACCACTTTTATTCAACATACTACTGGAAGTCCTACCCACAGCAATCAGACAACAAAAAGAGACAAATATATCCAAATTGGTAAGAAAGAAGTAAAACTTTTACTGTTTGTAGATGACATGATACTTTCTATATAAAACTCTATAAAGACTCCACCAAAAAACTCCTAGAACTGAATGAATTTTGTAAGGTTGTAGGATACAAAATCAATGTACAGGGTACAGGGGTGCCTGGGTGGTTCAGCAGGTTAAGCGTCCAACTCATGATTTCAGCTCAGGTCACGATCTCACAGTTTGAGCCCCACACTGGGTTGACAGCTCAGAGTCTGCTTAGTATTCGTGTCTCTTCTCTCTGCCCCTCCCCTGCTTGTGCTCTTTCTGTCTCTTTCTCAAAAATAAATAAATAAATATTTTTAGAAAATCAATGTACAGAAATCCATTGCATTTCTATACACTAATAATGAAGAAGCAGAAATAGAAATTAAGAAGAAAAATCCCATTTGCAATTGTACCAAAAATAATAAAATACTTAGAAATAAATTTAACAAAAGAGATGAAAGACCTGTACTCTGAAAACTGTAAAATAGTGATGAAAAAAATTGAACACAACAGAAAAAAAAGGGAACATATTCTATGCTCATGCACTGGATTAACAAATATTATTATTAAAATGTCTATACTGCTCAAAGCAATCTACAGATTTAATGCAATCCCTATAAAAATCCCAATAGCATTTTTTCACAGAACTAGAACAAATAATTCTATAATTTGTATGCAATCACAAAAGACCCCAAGTAGCCAAAGCAATCTTGAAAAAGAAAAACACAATTGGAGGTATCACAATTCCAGACTTCCAGACAAATTAATTACAAAGCAGTAGCAATCAAAACAGTATGGTACTGGCATGAAAATAGACACATTGAACAATGGAACAGAATAGAAAACCCAGAAATAAATGCACAACTATATGGTCAACTAATTTTCAAAAGGACGCAAAAATATGCAATAGGAAAAAAAAAAGTGTCTTCAACAAATGGTGTTGGAAAAACTGGTCAGCTACATGCAAAAGAATGAAACTGAATGACTTTCTACATCAGACACAAAAATAAACTCAAAATAGATGAGGGACCTAAATGTGATACCTGAAACCACAATAAGGAACATCTCTGCCTTGAAGAGAGCAAAGGCAGTAATTTCTTTAACATTGGTCATAGGAACATCTTTATAGATATGTCTCCTGAGGCAAGGGAAACAAAAGCAAAAATAAACTATCGGGGCTACATCAAAACAAAATGCTTCTGCACAGCAAAGGAAACAAACAAACAAAAAGACAACCTACTAAATGGAATAAGATATTTGCAAATGACACATCTAATGAATGATTAGTATCCAAAAGAAATAAATAATTTATACAACTAAAAACTCAAAAAACCAAATAATCCAACTAAAAATGGCAAAAGACATGAACAGACATTTTTCTAAAGGAGACCTACAGGTGGCCAATAGACATATGAAGAGATGTTCAACATCACCAGGGAAATGCAATCAAAACCACAATGAGATGTCATCTCACACCTGTCAGAATTGCTAAAATAGAAAACTCAAACAACTTTTGGGAAGAATGTGGAGGAAAAAGAACCCTCATGCACTATCAGTGAAAATGCAAACTAGTGCAGCCACTGTGGAAAACACTATGGAGGTTCCTCAAAAACTTAAAAATAGAACTACCTTATGATCCAAGAATCACACCACTTATGAACACACCAATTCAAAGGGATATAAGCACTCATGTTTATTGCACAATTATTTACAATAGCCAAACTTTAGAAGTAGCCTATGTGTCGATAAATAGTTGAATGGATAAAGAAGATGTGGTATGCACGTATATATACATATATGCTTTGTGTATGTATGTATACTTCATGTGTGTGTATAGATACACACACAGTGGAATGTTACTCAGCCATAAAAAAGAATGAAATCTTGCCATTTGCAACAATATGGATGGATCTAGAGATTATTATGCTAAGCAAAATATGCCAGTAAGAGAAGGACAATACCATATGATTGCACTCATATGTAGAATTTAACAAAACAAATGAACAAAGGAAGAGGAAATAACCCCAAAACATAGACTCCTAACTATAGAGAATAAATAGAGGGTTACCAGAGGGGAAATAACAGGTGAAATAGATGATGAGGTTTAAGAGTACTCTTATCCTGGAGGACCTGGGTGGCTCAGTTGGTTAAGAGTCCGACTTCAGCTCAGGTCATGATCTCACGGTTCATGAGTTGGAGCCCCGCATTGGGTTCTGTGTTGATAGCTCAGAGCTTGGAACTTGCTTTGAATTCTGTTTCCCTCTCTCTCTGCCCCTCCCCCACTCACATTCTGTCTCTCTGTCTCTCAAAAAACAAACATTTAAAAAATTTTTTAAAAAAGTACTCTTATCCTGATGAGCAGTCAGTAATATATGGAACTGTTGAATCACTGTATTGTACACCTGAAACTAATATGAAACTGTATGTTAACGACACTAGACCTAAAAAAAACTAAAAAAATTAAAATACTTAACCTTCTTATTAAGCAAATATAATTCTACACCAACTGCTCTGTCTTGTGTAGAACATTTCAGTTTCATTTGTCACAAATGAAGAACTCTTGGTTGCCTCTGCTTGCGTCTGTGAACAGATCCCACCAGGTTCATAGCTGTAACCTTTATAACCATTTCATATTTCTCTTTCATTTCTAAGGCAAGGACATATTTACCCCATTTTTAATTTCACCTCTTTATTTTTCCATATTTTCTACATTTTATATGTTTAGAAAAAATTGTTATATCCCCATCACATTTTGAGCACGAGGAAATGTTTTTAAAAATAGTTATACAATGCCTCTGTACTAAGGCTCTAGCCATTTTTACTAATGAAACTATCTCCAATGTCCTCACTTAATACATTGTTTTTCCTATCAAGATCAAACCTCTTTCATAAAAAAAAAGCCACCTAAAATTCTGAGATTTCTCATGTCAGAAACTATCTTCCCCTCCTCTAAAATCTCCTACTTCTTTATGTCACTTATGTGATACTTATTACATTATCAATTATATTACTTCTGTTTATGTAAATTACAGTGTAGTGTGGTAATATTTATGTTACCCAGAATCATTTGCTTCAAGTTATCCTGTGAGTCCTAGTTAAAGAATTATGCCTGGAAATGGCAGATCATTAAGTCTCTTTGGCCGTATGGAGAAAATACTCCTTCCATGATGGAAGCTGCTGCATAAGACTTCCACTAGAGTAGGGAGAATCACACACAGGGAAAAGAAAACCCACTCCTTCCAGTCTGTTACTGTTGAAGAGAAAAAGAAAAAGTGTTGATCAACTTTAAGGCCTAATCTCTCCACCAAAAGAATTCTAAGTCCAAGAAAAGGAAATATAACATTAAATAGATGGTAAAGATTCCAGGAGGAAAAGAATCCTTGCTTTGCTCCCTCTCTGGTACTTGGGGAGGAAATCTCCACAATAGGCCTCCCTACACCCACATGGAGCAGCCCCAGCATAATTCCAGAGGATAGAACAGTATGTCCAGGCTTAGAAGGAGGGATAAGATACTGTTTACAAGTTTTACCTATCCTCCCTGTGGTGCTGATGGGGAACTGAGAGACAAGGAACATGCCATTAGTTCTAGACTAGGGAAAAGTGTGCAAGGTTACCCTGCAACCCAGATGAATGTTGTGTGAGTGACATGGGAATATCTCCAGACACAAGCAGGCCAGCCAATGAGGTGAGGAAAAAAAAGTTTCCTCAAAAGATATTAACTTGTATCCAGTAAAGGACCAGAAAACTCCCTTCCTTACAAAACAATGAAGTTATCTATGTCAAAACTTTGGAGAAAGTTTTATTAGAAAAATTAGATCTGCTGTTGAAAAATGATGGCCCCTCTGTCCCACTCTGTTTGCCTGTCTTAAATTTTATGTCAGTAAATATATTATGCTTTTCCATGCCTTACTTAAACCACTAATCCAAAAATTCCTTGTGGATATGTAACTCATTTCAATATTACACATACAAGAATACTTAAAGATGCTCAGTAAATATTTTCCAAATGAACATTAGAAATTGTTACCAACCTTCAATCTTTAACCTGTGCATTATATACTAATATCACACTCTAATTAGTAATAGAACCAAAGGAAATTTAACAACTACTGAACATGCCCTGTAGACTACTACTCCTATGTCATTTTCACATATTATTTCATTTTATCCTCACAAAAATCCAACAATGTACATATTATTGCTACTTAAATAAAACTGATTCCTTACTACAAGTAGGTGGGCTCAAAACAGTTTGACAAATAATTGCTTAATATTTCTAATGTCTTGGAGAGCAAATAACTAGTACAAACAGTGAAATATAGGCACATGTCTTCATACTGACGTGTCCTCTTACAATGATCACTTACAGTGATATGAAGTGTTGATGTAAATTTGAAGATATCTGCACTGCTATGTTTACTACAGCATTATTAAAATAGCCAAATTTTGGAAGCAACATAATGTCCATTGATAAATGAATGGATAAAGAAGATTCAGTGTGGTGCATGTACAATGGAATATTATTCAGCTATTAACACAGAAAGATATCTTGCCATTTGTGACAACATTGATGGATCTAGAGATTATTATGCTAAGTGAATTAAGTCATAGAAAGACAAAATACTTTATGATTTCACTTGTATGTACAATCTATAAAACAAAACAAACACAAACACAGAAACAAATAGAATCATTAATACAGAAAACCAACTGGTGGTTTCCAAAGGGTGGAGAATTGGGGGAATGGGTAAAATAGGTGAAGGTGATTAACACAAATTTCCAGTTATAAAATAAATAAGTCACAGGGATGAAAAGGATAGCATAGGAAATATAGTCAATAATATGGTAATAGTGTTGTATGATGGCAAATAATAACTATACTTATCATGGTGAACAGAGAGTAATGCATAGTGTCAAATCGCTATATTGTATGCCTGAAACTAATATAACATTGTATGTCAATTATATTTTAATTTAAAATGCTACAAACAAAAAAGTGGTATATATGAATATTTTTCAACCATAAAAAAGGAAATCTTGTCGTTTAAAGCACCATGGATGGACCCAGAGTACATACTAAGTAAAATGAGTCAGACAGAGAAAGATAAACACTGTATCATCTCACCCGTATGTGGAATCTAAAAAAGCAGAACTCATGGAAGCAGTAGACTGATGGTTGCCAGGAACTGGACAGCAAGGAAACGAGGAGGTGTGTGTCTATGGGGACAAAGTCCCAGTTATAAAACTTACTTATAAGTTCTGCAGATCTAATGTACAGCATGGTAACTATAGTTAATAATACTGTATTATGTACTTTAAATTTGCTATAAGAATAAATCTTAAATTTTCTAACCACACTCAAAAAAGTTTATTTCAGGTGGCAGACATATTAACTAACCTATTGTGACAATTATTTCATAATATATACATATATCAAATCATCATGCTGTATAATTTAAGATTATACATGTTATATGTCAGTTATTTCTCAGTAAAGCTGGAAAAAAATGTTGATGTAGAGAATTTGTCATAGTGACTGGCATATTATAAGCAACCAAAATTGCCACATACATTTTAACATGTTCTTCATTCTCTATTTGTTTAATTTTGACTCTTCAAACTTAAGCCAGAGATGTCCTAGGCTCTCATCCCTTCCTGTGCACATTTCACCACTAGAATATCTGGATTTTAGGTAGCATCAAAGCCTGGTCTGGAATATAGTCACAAACCTCTTTCTTGCCACTTTCTGGCTCTATGGATGAATGGTATATCTAAGGAAAATTGGTGAGGAGGGAAGCCAAGGCTGAGTGAAATGATGAAAGACCTAGGGAAGGAAAGCTAATTTGCAGCTAATTTCTAAAATATTGGCTAGAGATTTGTTCAGCTTCATGGGGACAATAGAGGGATTCAGGCATCACCAAGTCATTCTTCAGGGAAGATTAGAGATTCTTTGGAGTGTTTTTTTTCTATATTGCTGAAAGAATAAAAACTAACTGAATGGGCCAGTATTTGTCTGTTGACATTTGGTTCACAAAGAGAAATGACATATAATCATAGCAAATAATAATAATAATAATAATAATAATAATAAAACAAAGTTGTGGAAGGGAACCGTCCACATCAGATACTAGTAGCAGAATGAGAAAGAGAACAGGCAAGTTTCCAACTTGCCTACCCACCACTTAATATTGTTATCCAGAGGAATATGGAAACTGTTAATATCAAGGACAGCCATGGAAGAAAAGGAAAGAAAAAAAAGGATAATGACCCACTGAAGCATGAGTGGCGCAAGGCAACACCTTTCATGGAGGCTTGCTGTGTGAGAATGTTCAATCCACTGAACATCTTTCCCTCTCCTACCATTTCTTCCCCTGCCTGCATACTCATCCATATTCCTTAAGGATCCTGAAAGTACTGTACTGGGTGAGTGTTCAAGGTCAGAATTGCATGTAGAGTGGAAATCTACTTAGCATGGTCTTTCTGGGGTCCAGCTCCTCTCATACTCCAGAGCAAACTGGTCTGCTCTTTTTGTGCCCAAATTTCTCCTATATGAATTTTTTACTCTATTTTAGGAATTTTCCTATGATAACACTGTTGTCAAAGCTAACACAATCTGTGCATCTTTACCAGGAAACTTTCCACAGAGCCCTGGGAGGAACTTGAATGCATTTCCAGGCTGGGAGTAAAGAGCCAGCAGAGCATTGGAGAGACAGCTTTGATGACATTGTTTTTCATTTCACAGAGGACGACTCATGTTTCTCTCCTTAAATATACACTGCAAGTCACGAGAGATGGCAGCTGTCTAATTACACCTGATAAAGCCTCCTTAAAAATGAGGCTTGGGAAAACACATCATGTAGATTGTAGAGCTGCTCAATTTTACCTGGAACCCAGAGGGAGCTATGTACTGTTTGGGAGGGACAGAGTGAGGGACCTTGGGGAGACATGGCAAAATTACTGCCACCATCAAGTTGTTGGTGTGAAATAAAAGAACATGCACAATTCATATTTAATGCAAACAAGATAACTATACTTTATAAAACATGCAAAAGGATAACCTCATCTACCATTTTTTAAAAAGCCACTGATGAAGGCTTTGATAATATACCAAATCCCTTCTTAAATTAAAAAGATTTAATGGGAACGCTTTATTTTCTCCAACAGGCTTCTGCTGGTAGGAGAACCTGGGAAACTGAAAGAAGGATGTAATCATTATGTCTTAGGCTTTGGGACAGCTCAAATCGCCTCCTCCCATTTCTCCCTTCAATTCCACAGAGAGGTAATGTTTACATCAATTTTAGATAAAGGACCAAACAAATGTGTAGATGCACATGGTTCTTAATAAAAGTACCAAGGAATAAAGAAAACTTGGCCTCATAAATGTTCTCTTCTTTGTTGTTTTTTGTTTTGCCCACTCTTATTGTTTCTATACTGTCCACCAACTCTGTGATAGCTTATGGGCCAAAGTGCTGTTACTTCAATGATATAGTAAAAAAGTAGAACACAGAATCTCTTAATTGGTGTGCTGGAGAATCTTTACATAGTAAGAGACTCTTGCACACTGAAGTGGCTTCTCCATTTCTAATAAAAGAAAATGCAGAGTGTGGAGCTCTCAGCAACTCTAGCCTGGGAGAACTCACTCCTGAGGGATGCTGAGACTGTTGAGCTTAGCAGTTCAGAGCATCTCTCTGAGAAACAAAGAAGAGCCATAAACAGTGATTTATAATCTTAGTCATGTATTTCCTTCATATTACTTATTTGTTGGCTAAATGGTAACCCATATGAAAGTAAATCCAAACCTAGTTGGAATCATACTTTGTGACAGTGTTGGAGCCTGGATTAACTTCTTTGGTCTCCTCTAGCTCATCTAACTCTCAAGCTAAATGTCCTAATATACAGCTCAAACTTCATGTTCTAGAATGTTATACTTATCCCTCTCATCTTTAGTGGTTGTTATTTCTTCTAAATTCCAATAGTAGCTGTCATCTTTATCAGTTGGTGTTATCACTCAATTTTGTTTTCTTCTTGTTGCCTGTACAGCTAGCTATTTCTTTAAGGCAAGGGTTGTTACTTTGATTTCTTGTAATTGCTCCCCAAATCTGATCTACAGATTGTTATCCTGCAATCATTATCCCACAAAAAGCAGCTCAGGAAAATTTTTTTCAAAGCTGAAATCCAAAGCTGAAGATGGACACTGTGCCAGTCCCTGTGGTGTTCTGTACAAAAGTCTTTAGGTAGAAGTTTTCTGGAGTGAGGACAAATAGTGACCTCCAGCCATGGGGTAGCATTGTACCATACAGCACCCGAAGATCCCAGGCTAGCCTTTTTCACATTGTGCTCCATAGAATTCTACTTTCATGGAATATAATTGGTAATACATACATAAAAGGTTTCTGAGATCAAATTAGTTTGGAAAAAGTGAGGTTAAACAAAGTTTAACAGTTATTTTACTGCAGAGCTTGGCAGAATGTTTAATAGGTAAAATGCATGATGAAATTCCAAGAGGGGAAAATTATAGGCAGAGTTCCCAAAGGTATTCCACTGGGGAGTACTTTTTAAAGGAACTTCATATGAAGCTAGAAATATAATCTGGAATACTCAACTCTAGATTCACATTGATCCTTAAAAAGATGATATGTCTAATGTTCAGAGTCCCGTTAACATTTATGGCATTCATTTACTAATTAGTATTCAAAGTTACTTAACAGTCATTGATATGTTGACATTTTAAAGTTTTTTGGATTTTTTTTTTTTTTACAATTTTTGGAATCAGTTTGAAATGGAACTAGTTATAGACATATACTTAGCATCTTACCTAGAAGTTATATGAGCAAGTAATTCTGGTAGAGGGTTCACTGTACCATGGAAAGATCTTAGAGGTTATCTATATAAAACTCTGAGCCCACCCCCCCCACCATGAAAGTATAAAGTGTTCATGGTTTTCAACCTAGGTCAGTGTTTAAACATCAATGTTTTAGGCTATGTATAATAAAAATATTTTTAATATAAAAAGAACCCCTCACATCTCCATAACTTATTTAATTTTCCAAGGTTCATTTCATGCTAAGAATGTGCTAGAGCCTGCCTCTAATGCCTTTTTTATTGCTGCTTCTTATTTGTCTATACATGCCACTAACTTTGGCAATCCCAGTAGGAACTTCCCACCTCCTTTAAGAGAAGGTGACTGAGAGAATGATATACCTATTTAAAGGCAAGTCAAAGGCTGCATTTTTTCAAGATTCTGAAAACATGAGAATTCAATAAAACTTATTCACACATAAGAAAAGAACAATCATAGAATTCACAGCTTAATAAGAAAGACTAGAATAGATGTAGGTAAGTATCCTTAAAATTTGCATGTGTAATTATAGAGCTATGCAGGACAGAGCAAGAGCATTTATGCAGGAGGTAGGGAAAGGAGTGGAAAAAGGGCAACTGAAGTCAGGGAAGGCTCCCTGGAGTAGGTGACACCTGAACTGAAAATGAATAGAAGTTACTGCAGCAAAGAATGAGAGAGGGAGACTTCCAGGTAGAGTGACAGTAGGTGGCACTGTGCTAGCAGTTTTCATTATATCAAGCTACTGCAAAGTATCAGTATCATTACGTAAGTAATATTACTTTTGTAATATTGTTCATAGTATAAATGCATCCTTTAAAATATATTTTGGTGACAGATTTTTTTAGTGTATCATACCCCTCCCTGAACAAAACTATAAGGTTTTATTAGTGCAGCTCATAACTTCTTTTCTTTTGAATCCCTCAGAATATAGGCACAGGACTTGAGTATTTGAAGATGCCCAATAAAAACTAAAATTGCTCAAAATGAAGGTAACTAGTTAAGCATTGTGTGTCCCAAGAGCCAAATATAGGGACCTGAGCACTAGGGCCCTCATCTCCTTGTAGCATTGGAAAGTTCACCTCCCTTTGCTGTGTGAACATAACCTGACTTGGACCTGCTCTAGATCACCAGATGCTATGGGAGTTGGCTTCCCAGTGTATGTGATTCCCAGCAACCTGGGAGAAAGAATCATGCTAGCAGTATTTTCCTGGCACCAAGAGAAAAAAAACAAACAAAGTGACCATTTCAATGAACATCCAAATGCAGGAAGTTTGGATAAAATGAAACCTTTGATCTGCAAAACACTATTTCATATTCTTTCTCCAATCTTAAGAACACTTCAATCTTTCCATTACCAGGTTTCAATCCACTGGGTTGTATTTGCTTATTTATTTGTCTCCCTCTTACATTAGACTCTAAGCTCAGCAAAGGCAGGGAATGATTTGATCATGACTACCATCTACTCATCAGCATCATGCATGATACCTGACTCTTAATAGGCAAGAAATAATAAAAGTGTAAAAAAACCCAAAATGCTAACAATGTGGCAGGCCTTTGATTAAGCAAGCCCATCGTAATGTACCTTCTCTCATACATAGAAAAGAAGTTATCCAAAGTCTGAGCAGTTACTAAAGAGCTACAGGATTAGACTCTCTTGGTACAAATTTAAGTACAAACAATGAGACCAAACAACAAAGACCTTTTAATCATCATATAGACAGCTCTAGAAACAAGGGAATGAGTTCACCAAATAGGAAATGGGGTCAATAGTTTTCATCATCCAAAGAAATATTTTTTCCATACTTAAATGAGGGTCAGCAAGGATTTAAACTTTTTTTTTTCCTTCTGGCTCATTTGTTAATTCTGAATGGCATTCATTGGCATGAACTTAAAAAGTTAATTACATCCTAATGCCTTATCATAAACACTAAAATCACAGGCCAAACATGATCTTTTGAGGTCTGCCAGGTGCAATGTGTTTACTTTTTTATCATGGGATTTAATCTTATTATCTAAAATTGGGAAACTGAGATTGTGGTAGGGAGGGAAAGTCAATGATGCATACACAAGAATCAGCCAGAGGTAGAGTAGGCGTGCTGGGCCTGGCTATGGTTTATTCTAATGGATGAAAGAGCTGTTCATTTCTCATATGTCCCAGCCTCACAACTCCTCAGAGAGGACACTGATTGTATGTGCTGAAACACAGATACCTTAAGTTATATACCCTGGGAAGATGGTACTGAGAGCTACATGTAGGATGCTTTTAGGAAACTTCCTTACTACAATCACTCATGAAAGGGAGAGGAAAGAAGTGGGATTGGGCAGAAGGAAAAAAACAATCTACAATGCAAGATCACTGATAGCCTTGGCTGGCCCCCTGGAGAGTTGTGGAGCTCAAATGGCACTATAATGGTCCCCTGTTTGGATGAAGTGGCCAATGAAAGATGAAGTGACCAATCAATGATGAAGGACTTTTATGCTCATACACTGATCAGATATTGGATGTTGGACACCATCAGAAGGAATGAAAACCTTGGATAGGTTGGCTGTCTGCAGCTGAGGCATTCCCTGAGTGGTCTAAAAATTGATATAGATTTCCCGAAGGGCACACATATCCTCTTGCAAAACTTAAGAGAGAACCATGACCCCTTATAACTGGAGACAACTGGACATCCCTGGGGAAGTAGCAGTGCAGGTAAAGAGAGAATGCAGGTCCTCTGAGTGTCCTTTGCAGACACTGGATCAAAAAGAGACAATCTGATTCAGGTTAGGGTAGGACTTAAAGAGTAATAGTGGTAAAAATAGTAATTGTTCTTATTTGCCTATATTAAAAATTTTTTGTTTTATTTTATGTTTGAGAAAGAGAGAGAGAGCATGAGCAGGGGAGGGGCAGAGAGACTGAGACAGAATCTGAAGCAGGTTCCAGGCTCTGAGCTGTCAGCACAGAGCCTGACACAGGGCTCAAACTCACAAGCAGTAAGATCATGACCTGAGCAGAAGTCAGATGCTTAACCCACTAAGCCATCTAGGCACCCCAATTATTTGCCTATATTTTAAAACACATTTAGTATACTGTCACATCCGCTGCTGCATTTCACCTTGACGTCAATACTGTGCAGTAGATAGGAAAGGGAACATCATCTCTAATACACAAATGAGGAAATTGGGTATAAGAAGGAAAAGTGGCTTTCCTGTGGTGATTTAGTGTATTTCAGAGCTGGAGTAACAGCCAAGACTTTCAGATGTAAAAGCCCATCAAGACTCCTTACTCTCTTCTTAGTTTTAATATAATGAAATGACTCACTCAGAGATTCCCATCACAGCCAATGGTTTAGTACAGTTGGGTGCAGAGAGGTGCAATTCTTGGGGGAAGTGTCTTGGCTGCTGGCCCCTAAAATTCACATAGCTCAAATTTTCCAACTCTTCCTCTATTTCACTCCTCTAGACCACGGTCAATCTATTCTATCCCAACTGGTAATTTTATCATACACCGAAAGGATTTTTTTTTATGTTTTTATTTTATTTTATTTTTATTTTTGAGACAGAGAGAGACAGAGCATGAGCAGGGGAGGGGCAGAGAGAGAGGGAGACACAGAATCTGAAGCAGGGTCCAGGCTCTGAGCTGTCAGCACAGAAGCTGATGTGAGGCTTGAACTCACAGGCTGTGAGATCATGACCTGAGCAGAAGTCAGATGCTTAACCGACTGAGCCACCCAGGCGCCCCAACACTGAAAGGATTTTTTAATCAACTTCTAAATTTACAGCATCACTTCAAAACTGGTAGTTGAGATATGTGGATTCTGTGGCACGACTATGGGCAAAGTGCCTTCTATATTTGGAGTTTAGTTTTCTGATTCATAAAATAATTTGTTGGGCTAGATGATCTTCCAGATTGAAATGTGGTCTGTGAATGCAGAACTTGCTTGTTAGGCTCTAAAGCAACTCTGTGAGGTTGTGAATAATGCTCCACAGGTAGTATGCATAACAGTTTCTTTTTTTTTTGCTGTGATCCTCTGGGTCCTAGCCTCATGTTGCTACTAAAATCAGAGCATCTCTTCTATTAATTCGAACAATTAGAAACTTGTATGCATACTTTAACTTTCCTTTTTATTGGTGCCTTCAATTTTCTTTCAAAAATGCAAAAAGCAAGTTGAAAGAGTGCATTATAGAAAGTTACTTGAAATGTTGGCTCCCTTGAGTAGTCCTAAATCTTCGTTCTTCAAGGTTGCCTGGGACCAGAGTAATCAGACTTAGGAACCTACTCATTTAGAATATAAATTATGGATGCTGCTTTAAGGAGAACTGCTGAGATCATCTAGCCAACAAATTATTTTATAAATAAGGAAACTGAGCTCCAAATTTAGGAAGTATGCACTTTGTGTAAGTCTTTATCCACTGAAAAAAAAATAACGTGAGGGCAATTTTGAAATCATGCCCCGAAAATTTAATTCACTTTTAATTACCATCCATGCAATAATTATGGAAGAGGGAAGTGATGACACTCATTATAAAGACTCTACTGTTTTGCTCTATATCTCTATATCCTCCAAGCAATTAGTTAGGTCCTTAGCTGTCCAGAGCATCTGAGAGGGAGAGAAACAAGTATATTACTTACCAAAAGCTCTGGAACTTTCTAAGCTATTGTGCCTTCATTTTCTTCCTCCAGGAGGCAGGAACTAGAAAAACCTAGACCAGTGCTGAAGCCCTGGATAAGAGGTCAGTCAACCAGTCTGTCCTCCTTGGGCACAGATGATAACAATAAAAAATGCTACCTTTCTGGAAGTGGAGACTAAAAGATGTATGCTTTTCTCTTCTTGGTAAGTTCTTCTATGACTTCAAACTTAGCATGTCCCCAGAAGTTCTTATCTTTTTAATTAAGCCCAGGAAGAGCCCAAGATGTTTGACTTCTTGTCCCTATATATAAGCAAATATACCAATACCCTTTCTTCCCATCTCCAACATTCAATTAGTCATCAAGAGAAGCTCTGAGAAGTTAATTTCCATTAAAATAATAATGAATCCAAAAAGTTCCATGTGTTACTCCTCCTCCAGTATTTGTTCCACAGTAGTAAAGAACCTAGGAGGCTAATTCTTTAAACCAAAGGTTTGGTTTCTAAAACTGGACTTTCATCACTGTGACAAAGCAGGGAAAAACATATTTTGCCTGGACGAGGTCCACAGTGATTCTGTAATTGTCCTGTCTAGGTGCAATTGCACCTACATCATCTGGGCATAAGGCCATGCCTCATGGAGAGTTTTTAGAAAATACGATTTACTTTCCTAATTTCAGCTTTTTTTACTATTTTTTTTATTAAAAACACAAAGTTCCTCTAGTCAACATTGATATAAATCTACAAAAAAAAGCTGTTAATTCAGTCATTATATGCAACCTGGCCAGCCTTTTTACCTTGAGATAATTTGTCTCTGCCTTGAAACCATGGGGTTCAGTGTTTTTCTTTTCACTTCCAGTTTCCCTGAAGATATTTATATGTGAAACAAACAAGAGCAAAAATATACTTGAGTTCTTATTTGCACAAAATACTCACAAAATTAGGGCAAAACCCAACAACAAGGCATTCTCTGCCTCCCCCGCCTAACTGTCCATCAAGACACAAAACTTCGAGCTGAGCAATTGAGTCTTACATTTATATCTACATGACATTTAGGAAAATTGAAGACTGGAAGATACACATACAAGTAAAACCAGTGATTAGAGACAATGAGATTCAGTCTGAAGAAAAACAGTCATATTATTAAAGAGACACTGACAAGTCCTTCAGACCCCAAATATAGACTACACCAAAAAGCTAACAGTTTTAGAATTCATCACAAATGTAAGCGTGGGTTTCTTTTAACATCAATAAAAACATGTTTTCCCTGTAATTGTGCATTATGTCAGAAACATTTGGAACTCACATATTTGAAATATAATTTTAAAATTCTCCCAAGTATCATTTTTTTTAGAGTCAGGAGAGGAGAGCCATAGAGAGCACAGATTTTGGAGGCAGACAAACAGTGAGACTTCAACTATCACTAGCTATAAGACCTTGGCATGTATTTAATTTCTCTGAGTCAAAGAATCTACTTCCTTGAACAGGGGGGCTCTTTATATTTACAACACATGGTTGTTGTGAGGATTAAATAAAGTATCTCATGCCATTGCCTAAATGATATATGTCCTCAATAAATACAACCTACTATAATTATTATTGCTTCAATTAAATAGTTATTTTATGGTTATACTATGTTAAGAATTGAGCCAAAAAAGTTTCGATTCTGGGAACTAGGGGTGCAGTGGAGGTTGACTTAGGGTGGAAAAGTTTGAGAAATGTATAATGTCAGACATAGTTCTAAAATTAGGTAAATTCTATGGGCAGGCATGATAAACAAAGCTGTGATAAGCAAGAAAAGACACCCTGGAGAATTGACAACTCAAGGAGGAATGATTCCACTAAACTAGAGACAGTTCTTCAGGCTGCTCAGAAGAGCAACATGTCAGATACAGAAACAAGGAAACTTGAGTGGACACCTTGTCAGCAGGTGTACAGACCACAGAACATAGCTTTGTGATTTCTCAGGAGACAGTGATTGACTAACTTGTGTGGATTCTGACAGACAAACAGGTTAGAAGTAAGACAACTGCATTGAATTGAAGAAGTCAATACATGCATAATTCAAGACAAGGCATAAAATAAACAAAATCAAGATTCATTTTATTTTAAAATATGTATAGAATATAAGCATTGTGTAGGGGAATAAGGATTGTGAAATACATGTAAGAAAAGATTCATGGAGGCCTGAATATTCCATGAGATAATATCACTTAAATGAAGGTGACACTAGGTCCAAGATGGTGGTATAGCATGGCCCTGAACTCACCTCCTCCCATGGACATGTTGAATCTACACCTCCATATTAAGAAACCCTTCCTGAAGAAGAAATGAGGGCTTAACAAATTATACAGATAGCACATAAAGAATGGTAAGAGAGATGGAGACACAGAAACGATAGAAAGCCCACCCCTGACATTAGCAATCCATAGTAGGAAGGGATATCATTGAGAGGTCCATGCAGATTCACCTATCATGGGACACAGTGAGAAAAAAAGTGGCTTAAAAGCACTAGAGTATAAATAAAGGAAATTTATTTGCTAATCCTAGAGTTTCCACCAAATGGGTGGGGGAACTGTAGGAACTCTCTCCAGGTTCAGAGGAGCAGTGAGTACCATTTTCTATATTATTTTCAACCTTAATTACACAAATGATATAAGGGTATCAGGTACTCTAGCCTGCCTGCTAGGGTCAACCCAGTATCTCCTGGGCTGCTGGCCTATACCAGCTCTAGTCTTACCACCAAGGCATCCTGATGTGGTGTGCCCCAGGACACCCCAAGCCTGTGTTCAACCCAATCATTTTGCCAAGGCAGTCCCATTGTGGCACACTCTAGTGCTCGCTCCAGCTCTAGCCATCATGCCAAGGTGGCCCTGGTGAGGAACTCCCTGCAATATTCTCAACCCACTCCTGATACAGGCCAGCTGTCCTTCTAAGATGGTCCTGGTGTAGCACACCCCAAGATTCCCCCCCACACACACACACCCATGCCCAATCCAGCTATTCTGCCAAGGCACATCTGGAACCACCCCATGCCTGCACCCACTCTAGCCACTCAATCAAGGAAGATCTAGCATAGAATTTCCTAGGAGTCTAAACAGCATCTGTTTCATCTCCAGCTACCCACCAAGGTGGCCTTGATGTGGCATGCCCCTAGACTCTTTAGGACACATCCAACCCAGCTCCAGCCAGCTGCCAAAGCCATTACACACAGTCTACACAAGGGATACTACTACAAAAGACCACTCCTTCAAGAGTGGTATAGGTAGCTGTCCCACTTAATTGATAGAAACAAACACAGAAATGTAAACAAAATGAGGAGACAGAGGAATATATTCCAAATGAAAGAACAAGCTAAAATCCCAGGAAAAAACAAAACAACAGCAGCAACAACAAAACTAAATGAAACAAAGATAAGTAATTAACATGATACTGAGTTCGAAGTAATGGTCATAAGATACTCACCAAACTTGGTAAAAGAATGGAGGAACACAGAATTTCAACAAGAGTTCAAAAATATAATAAATAACCAATGAGAGCTGAAGAATACAATAATTGAAATGGAAAACATACTAGAGGTAATCAACAACAGAATATATGATACCAAAGAATGGATCAGCTATCTGGAAGACAGGATAGTGGGAATCATGGAATCAGAACAGCAAAAAGAAAAAATACTTTTAAAAATATGAGTATATTTTAAGGGACCTATATGGTAACATCAAGCACACTACCATTTGCAGTAAAAGGGTCTCAGAAGGAGAAGAAAGGGAGAGAGTGGCAGATAACTTATTTAAATAAATAATATCTGAAAACTTGCCTAACCTGTAGAAAGAAACAGACACTGAGGTCCAGATGCACAGTAAATTCCAAACAATCCCAAAGACATATTGTAAATAAAATGACAAAAGTTAAAGATAAAGGTCCCTGCCTGGCTTAATCAGTAAAGCATGTGACTCTTGATTTCAGGATCATGAGTTCAAGCCCCATATCAGGTGTGGAGCCTACCTAATGAAAAATAAAAGTAAAAATTAAAATTAAAAAGTAATAATACATCATATGGTTATTGTGAGTCTGCATTAAAAAAAAAGTTAAGAAGAATCTCAAAGGCAGCAAGAGAAAAACAAATAGTCACATACAAGGGAAACTCCATAAGAATACCAGCTGATTTTACAGAGTGGCAGAATATATTTAAAGTGCTGAAATGGAAAAAAATATTAATAAAGTAATAATTCTCTGCCTGGAAAGGTTATCATTCATAAATGAAGGCAAGATAAAGAGCTCCCCATATAAGAAAAAACTTAAGGAGCTCATAACCACTAAATTGACCTTATAAGAAATATTGAAGGGCGTTCTTTAAGTGGAAAAGAAAATAGTGTAACTAGAAATAAGAAAATACATTAAAGAAAAAAAGTTACATGCTGGAGGTAAATATTTAAAGGTATAGATCACAACTTAAAAATTTAGTATAAATGTTAAAAGGAAAAAATAATAACTATAACTAAAAAAGTCATTAAGGGGGCGCCTGGGTGGCGCAGTCGGTTGAGCGTCCGACTTCAGCCAGGTTACGATCTCGCGGTCCGTGAGTTCGAGCCCCACGTCAGGCTCTGGGCTGATGGCTCAGAGCCTGGAGCCTGTTTCCGATTCTGTGTCTCCCTCTCTCTCTGCCCCTCCCCCGTTCATGCTCTGTCTCTCTCTGTCCCAAAAATAAATAAACGTTGAAAAAAAAAATTAAAAAAAAAAAAAGTCATTAAGGAATACATAAAATGAAAAGATAAAATATAACATCAAAAACAAAACATGGGGGGATGTGCTTTTAGAATACATTAGAACTTAAGCAATTATCACCTTAAAGTAGAATGGTCTATATCTACAGATATAGAAATACATCTGATATGATATATATATATATGTCAATAAAATCAAGAAGATTGAAATTATATCAGGCATCCTTTCCAAACACAATGGTATGAAACTAGATCAATTATAAGAAGAAAATTGGGAATACACACACACAAACACACAGATACTAAACAACATGTTACTAAACAATTTGTCAATAACGAAATCAATAAATACCTTAAGACAGATGAATATGGGAAAACAATGTTCCCAAATCTATGAGACACAGCAAAAGCAGTTCTAAGAGGGAAGTTCATAGCAATACAAGCATACCTCAGAAAACAGAAAAAAATTCAAATAAACATCTAACTTCACACCTAAAGGAACTAGAAAAAGAAGAACAAAGGACAAAATTAGTAGAAGAAATTAAGTAATAAAGATTAGAGTGAAAATAAATTGAGACTAAAAAAAACAATAAAGAAGATCAATGAGACTAAAAGATAATTCTTTCAAAAGATAAACAAAATCAATAAATCTTTAACCAGACTTATCAAGAAAAAAAGAGGAAGGACCTAAAAAAATCAGAAATGAAAGAAGAAAGTTAAAACTAATACCACAGAAATAAAAATAATCATGATTACATGCCAACAAATTGGACAACGTAGAAAAAAAAATGGATAAATTCCTGCACACTAACTTTCTTCCAAGACTGAGTCAGGAATAAATAGAAAATCCCAATACACCAATTACTAGTAATTAAATTGAATCAGAAATTTAAAAGCTCCCAACAAACAAAAGTCCAGGACCAGACACCTTAACTGGTAAATTCTACAAAACTTTCAAAGAATTAATGCCTATCTTTCTCAAACTTTTTCCAAATGTTGAGGTAGAGGGAAAGCTTCCAAATTAATTTTATGAGTCCAACATTATCCTGATACCAAAATCAGGCAAGGATAACACACACACACACACACACACACACAGAAATTTAGTAGTCAATATCCTTAATGAACATAAATGCAAAAATTCTCTAGAAAATATTAACAAAATGAACTCAACAATACATTAAAAGGATTGTACACCACAATTAAATGAGATTTATTCCAGGGATGCAAGAATGATTCAAAATCTACAAATCAATGTGACATATATACCACATTAACAAAACAAAGGATAAAATCATATGATCATGACAGTAGATGCAGAAAAAAAAACATTTAAAAAATTCACAATCCATTTGTGATAAAAACTCTCAACAAGGTGGGTATAGAAAGAATGTACCTCAACATAATAAAGACCACATAAGACAAAGCCACAGTTAACATCATACTTAATAGTGAAAAGATGAAAACTTTTCCCTTAAGATCAGGAATAAAACGATGATGCCCACTCTCACCACTTTCATTTAACATAGTATTAGAAATTCTAGCCACAGCAATTAGTCAGGAAAAAGAAATAAAAATCATCCAAATTGGAAAGGAAGAAGTAGAACTGTCACTATTTGCAGATGACCTGGTACTATATATAGGAAACCCTAAGTACTCCACCAAAAAACTATTAGAACTAATAAATGAATTCACTAAAGCTTCTGGGGAAAAAATTAGCACCGTTGGTTGTGTTTCTATACAATAATAGCTAGCTATCACAAAGAGAAATTAAGAAAAAATACCATTTATAATTGCATCAATTATAATATACCTAAGAATAAATTTAACAGAAAATGTGAAAGACCTGTACTCTGAAAACCCTAAGATATTAATGAAAGAAATTAAAGACAACAAAATAAATAAAAAGATAAACCATGCTCATGGATTTGAAGAATATTGTTAACATATCCATACTACCAAAAGCAATCTACAGATTCAATGCAATCACCATCAAAATACCAATGGCATTTTTCATAGAACTAGAATAAACAATCCTAAATTTTGTTTGAAACCAGAGACCCTAAATAGCAATAGCAATCTTCAGAAAGAAGAACAAAGCTAGAGGTATCATATTCCCTGATTTCAAACTATACTATTAAACCATAGTAATCCAAAACAGTGTGGTACTGGCAAAAACAAAAAACAAAAAACAAAAAAAACAGATACATAGATCAGTGGAGTATAATAGGAGTTCAGAAATAACCCCACATACGTGTGGCAAATTAATCTTCAAAAAGGTGGCAAAACCATATGTGGGGAAGAGTTCCTTTAATACATGGTGATGGAAAAACTGAGCAGTGACATACAAAAGAATAAAACTGGACCACTGTATTATAGCATATACAAAAATGCATTAAAAATGGAGGAAAAACTGGAAATGTAAAAAGTGAAACCATAAAAGTCCTAGAAAAAGCATAAGCAGTAAGTCTTTGACATCAGTCATAACAATATGTTTTTGTACCAGTTTCTTCAAGCAAGGGCAACAAAAGTTAAAATAAACAAATTGGATTACATCAAATTAAACAGCTTTTGCAGGGCAAAGGAAACCATGAACAAAATGAAAAGGCAAACTACTGAATGCAAGAAGATATTTTTAAACCATCATCTGATAAGGAATTATGTAATGAATTTGCACAACTGAATTTTTTTAAAAAGTGATTAAAAATAAAAATGGTTATTAAATAGACATTTTTTCAAATAAGACATATAATGGTTAATTCTGATATTAAAAGATGCTCACCATCACAATCATCAGGAAAATGCAAATCAAAACTACAGTAAGATGTCACTTCATTGGCCATTATCAAAAAGACAAAAAAAAAAAAATAACAAGTGTTGATAAGGAGAAAAGGGAACCTTTTATACACTTTTGATGAAAATGTAAATTGGTTCAGCCACCATGGAAAACAGTATGGAGATTCATCAAAAAATTAAAAATAGAGCTGGGGCGCCTGGGTGGCGCAGTCGGTTAAGCGTCCGACTTCGGCCAGGTCACAATCTCGCGGTCCGTGAGTTCGAGCCCCGCGTCAGGCTCTGGGCTGATGGCTCAGAGCCTGGAGCCTGTTTCCGATTCTGTGTCTCCCTCTCTCTCTGCCCCTCCCCCGTTCATGCTCTGTCTCTCTCTGTCCCAAAAATGAATAAATGTTGAAAAAAAAATTAAAAAAAAAATAGAGCTACAATATGATCTTTCAATTCTACTTCTGGGTACTTACCTAAATAACAATTCAAAGATATATATGAACCTCTACATTCATTTCAGCATTATTTACAATAGCCAAGATATGGAAGCAACATAAGTGTCTATCAACAGATTAATGAATAAATAAGATGTGGTGCATATACACAATGGAATATTACTCAGCCATAAAGAATTAAATCTTGAGATTTGTGACAACATGGATGGACCTAGAGGGTATTATGCTAAGTGAAATAAGTCAGAGAAAGACAAATATCATATGATTTTCCTTATGTACAGAAACCTGAAATACTAATCAAATGAACAATAGCAGCAAAAACCAGTAACAGGCCCATAAGTAAAAAAACAAACTGGTGGTAATCTGAGGGGAGAGCTGTAGGAATATAGGCAAAATAGGTGAAAGGAATTAAGGGGAGAGAAGAGAGATGTGGGAAGATGGGGCAAAATAGGTGAAAGGAATTAAGGGGAGAGAAGAGAGATATGGGAAGATGGGGCAAAATAGGTGAAAGAAATTAAGAGATAAAAACATCCAGTTATAAAATAAATGGGTCATTGAGATGAAAAATACAGAGTACAAAATATAGTCAATAATATTGTAATAATTTTGTATGGTGACAGATGGTAACTAGATTTATCATGGTGAGCATTCCATAATGTATATAAATATTGAATCACTATGATGTATGACTGAAAATAATAGGTTATTGTATGCTAATTATACTGCAATTTAAAAAAAGTCATAAATGTGAGCAATATATTGATGATGGTAACGACACTAATAAAGCACTCACTGGATGTCAAGCACTCCTTAGAGCTGTACATACTAACAATATTATGAATTTGGATGTATTATTAATCTTATTTACAGATGAGTAAAAGGTGAGGTTCATAGAGATAAAATAACTTCTTGATATAAGAAAGTGATGAGAAGGAATTTCATGTATTTCATATACGAAAGTCATTGAGAGAAAAACATGAGTAAAGTCCAAGAAGAAGAAATGGGGTCATTTTCTCAATAAAATTAGTGTCTTGGTGTGACTTGCACTTAAACAGAGGACAGTGGTGGAAGATGAGTCTGGATAGAAGGGTTATGGAGAGCCTTGAACTCCAAATTTAATGTAATTGGTAACAGGGTATCATTGAAGATATCAATGAAATGAAGTGATGAAATAAAGCTCCACTTTACCAAGTCTGATATGGTACACGAATATAGAATGCATTAGAGTGTGGGAAGAGAGCTATAAAGAGCTTAGAGGTTATTGAAAAAAACTGTTAAAGAAATAGTAATGTTTCCCAGTTACCCTTGAAAACTCTCCTAGCAGAAAATAGACTCAAAATAATGCGATTTTGTAGGTGGGTTCCTACAAGTGTAGAAACTCTGTGTTCCTGAAATTCTGGATATGCTGGGAATGCAAATCCAAGAAGGGAGGGAGATGAGAGCAAGCCTAAGGTCAGATAGTTCTCTCACTGGCTGAAAAACCTTCTCAGGTATAAACAGGGAAAAGTCTACCTCTATCTACCGCCAAGACTCTTTCTATACTGACTATGGACAGGAGTAGAGAAAGATAGAGAACTCAATGAACATTTTTTGAACCTTTACTCTTACTTCTGATTCCAACCTAACCAATCCTAAGGAAAGTCAACACTTCCTTTCATCTGGAGTTTTGCAATAAGGAGCTTCTAATCGCTATTAGCTGTCATGAGGAAGGAGGGAGAAGACTTGCAAGAGAGTAGGCTTAGGTACAGGAATGAGATAAATTATGAGAGTGATCAATGCATAGGAAGAAGATGTAAGGGAATGGTACCAGAACCATGATTCAGAAACTAGAGATGCAGACCTTCAAAGACAAGCCTATACCTCAATTTTACTAAAGTCTTCCTATTAGAGTTTTTAGATTAAAAGTCAATCAGGAAATTCACATGAAGTTCATAGTACTTGCCTATTTGCCTGTTGTTGTTTAAGCTATGAATACACACTGAAATTTGATGAGATACTACATAATAATAATGAAGAACCAGTGAGGTTAAATGTCTTGTTTCACAGACATATTGATTCAGCCACGCAGCAAGATGAGTATATCAGACTTCTTGGTCTGAGTACAGGTTTCTTTCCATTGCTCCAACATAGTCATACAAAAGAGAAACATTCAAGGTGATGATGTATACACTAAAATTTGCTTGTACTCTCCAATTCTTTTGCCCCATTTCCTCTCGCCCATAATAGTTACAGAACTATGGTGCAGGACAAGGAGCAATTTCCTGAAGCCACAGCCGGCAGCTTTTCTATAACAGCCTGGTTCTCTTTCTTGTATTGTATTTTATACCTAAATGGTATACAATATACCTAAATGTTAAATTGACCAATTTAACTGTTAGGCTCATGAAAGTGTCTAGTTGGGAGAAAATAAAAGGATCATAGATATATTAAAGATAGGTATTAGGTAAAGATAAGTAAACCTAGAGCCAGAAACCTTGAGATAAAATCCAGTAATTGTGTGTCCATATGTAAGACATTTAATCTTCCTAGCTTTGATTTCCTCATCTGCAAAATAAGAGAGAGATTAAACAAAAGACTAGTGAGCCCTTTCAAGATGGAACATTCCATGAGTCAAAACCTCTTAAAGAAATGACCAGTAAATTGAGGCTCCAAAGGCAGATGGCCCTGCTGGCAATGTCCAGAAGGTGACAACTCCTTGGTTACCCAATTACACCTTTCAAAGAAAAATAGGAAGTACCCAAATGCTTCCAATTATAATATTCACTGTGCTGGGGAAAGACAAAGTCAAATGTGTTAAAGGCCTAATGAGGTGTGTGGAAACAACCTCCCTCTGCAGTTTATGGCTTTTTCACACTTAGTTCTCACTGCTCAGTCAGCAGGCATTAAGGGAGAGCTGAGGAAAATGAGTAGCTGTTTTCCAGCCCATGATGATGACACAAAAGGAATCCTATCAATGCCTTCATTTTATTTTTTCCCTACACAAACTTGACAGAAGATTCTTAAATATTGTTTTGCTTTTGACATAAACATCCTAACAGATTCCAGATATGTTATAAATAGAGTCTGATCCATTTTGTAGAAGAGTTAACTATTTAGTGAAGTTCAGGGAAACATGAATTAAACCATACGGAACTGTCATATTTCTTTCATCAGGCTGGGATTATACACATCAAAATGTGGCTGGGCCAATGTAGCACATGGGACTTTGCTCTGGCATATCTATCATGAGGGGCACATCTGCCATGAAAGGTCTACTTTGGTTCTGACACTCCCATGGTTAAAATGTTTATTTGTAAAAATATGCAGATTAATCTGTTTACAAAACTCAATAGGATTATGACACTCAATTTTGATGAAATACTACAAATTGTAAGTTTGGTTACTATATATGATCATAATGTTACTCATTTTTAAAACTTTTTTTTTATTTTACAGAAAGAGAGTGCAAGCAGGGAAGAGGGGCAGAGAGAAAGAGAGAGAATCCCAAGCAGGATCCATGCTCAGCACGGAGCCCCACTTGGAGCTCGATACCACAATCCTAGGATCATGACCTGAGCCAAAATCAAAAGTCAGATGCTCAAACGACTGAGCTACCCAGGCACCCCCATAATGTTATTCTTAAATACATATTTCAGAATAGTGTTTTTTAAACTTCTGTGATATTAAAAGCTTAAGCAGGTAAAAATTTAAAAATCTTAAACTGGTAAAAAAATTACAAAATTAAAAAATCTTAACCCGGTAAAAATCAATTACAGATTGAAGTTTATAATTTTTTTTCTTAAAGCTTTCTCTACAGACACAGATGCCACAATCTTCCTCAGTAGCTTGATACTTTGTTTCACGATATTTCTCTTTATACTTTCTTGAACTTGTTCTTTCTGCAAATTTACCCCCCTTCATTCTTCCTTTAGTGGAGTATTCTAATCTACTTAATTAGATACTTAATAATTTTGTTATAAATCTAAAAGACAAAATTAATTACATATTTTAATTGACAGGTATTTTGGTAGATTTTATTGTTTTTTTAATAAAGTCTGATGGAATTTTTTAATTATCATTTTGTATATTTAGATTTGTAAGTCAAATATGACCTCCAAATGAGCACAGATATCTTGGCCACATGGTTTGAAAAGTCAATCTATAAAAGAGAGTTTATCATACTCTTCAATTGTATTTCAAAAAAAGTATTAAAATAACTAAATATGGTAGGAAATTATTTTTATGCAAAGAAATACACATAGCTTCAAATTTAAAGTTATCACAACATAATTAAAATCCTTTCTCATTTAAATTTTAAATATTTATGATCACTAATCTAACGTTGGTTTTAATTCTCAGAATCTAAACAGCCCAGGAGTTTTTAATATGAGGTATACAGTTATTATATATATGTATGTATATAGTTATATATTTATAATGTTAATATACCCACAGTGATAGCATTTTCATAATTTGCCATTATTAGTGACTGTGAGCTTCAATGACAATATTATTCAATGCTAAAATAGTATTTCAAATTATTCCACTTCCTTAGAACTCTGAAAGGGCAGTACCAAATCATCAATTTAGAACATTTCACTTCATGCTATTTTTTCAAGGAATATTATTGTTATTGTGATGTTATTTGCCTTGGACTAGATGTAGATGATGTGGATCAACATGTTCCTTGGGGTGCCTGGGTGGTTCAGTCTGTTAAGCTTCCAACTTTAGCTCAGGTCATTATCTCACGTTTGTGGGTTTGAGACCCACATCCGGCTCTGTGCCAGTCACAGGTCAGAGCCTGGAGCCTGCTTCAGATTCTCTCTCTTTCTCTCTCTGCCCCTCCCCCACTCGTGCTCTGCCTCTCTCAAAAATAAAAGGAACATTTAAAAAAATATATGTTCTTTAGGACTTCTTTATTTCCTACTATAGTGTTCAAACCTCTTTATTTTATTAAGTGGTGACAGACTTCTGTAATGAATCTAGAAGCCATTAAGCCTTCAAGTCATTTGATGTTATAAGAAACTGAATTTAAAGTTGTTCACACTTTCACACTGAGATCAATACCATCTTGTGACCAAAATATAAAAGAATCATAATTTGCTCTCTTTTTCTCTATTCACCCCTTTTTCTGCTATACCATGAAACTCTATTCCAATACATCAAAGCAATCAATGAAAATGGATTGAAATTGGTATGCCAGATAAAATCTATTTGCATTCCTGGGAATATGTACTCTTTAAGGTACCTCACTGAGTTCATGAGATGTTGCAGAACAGGAAATAGTCTGGAAATTTCTCCTGAAACTCGGGAAAGAATTCCTGGAGGATGACTTTCAATTAGTTAAAAACAAAATCCAGAAACAGATAATCTGACAGTCACTTTTTTTTTTTCATTTGAGGCCAAGAGATATTATACCCTCATCAATCCTACTTGTCATCAGGTGATCACCTGTACAGTATTGTTGAAAAGGTTCCAAGAGGCCCCAAGTAAAAAATAATCCTCCCCCACTTTCATGAACATAAAATTCCCTTTTGGGAGCTTTGTCAGTTAGATATTTAAACACAAAGTCTGCTGGAGAGAAATGAAGCTATTATTATTGGACCATCATGAAATAATGGACCTTATGATGCCTTATAATTTGGAAACTCTGTAATTGTATTATCAGACCTCAGTAGAAACAAAAGTGTCTGAGAACAAGTTTTGATTGTGAATAGACTGGCTCTAGGTTCCCAAATACACAGTATGGAACAAGGTTGAAAGAATATGAAAACAAAAGGAGTCAGTATCCAAAACAGCTTTGTCAACTTTACATGTAAAGGCCAGCTCTTCTCCAATGCACTGAATAGTTCAAGTACCAGAAATCCCACGAATAAGACCATAGCATACTAAGAAAAAAAATAAGAAGAAATTTAGCCCCCATGGTTTGGTGTTGATTCCAAAAATATTTGTTTAAAGACAAACACATTTTCAAACTCAAGATTAATTTTTAAAATGTCAGGGGAAAAAAGGTTTAAATAATTACCATAGTCAGTTTTGGAGACCACAGATTTCACACCAAATGAATAAGGGAAACATAAAGACAAACCAGAAATTTAAAACCCCTCAAGCTTATTCCCACAGAATAAGGTGTTACTCCTTACCCTTATCACCAGGGTTGTTTCTGACCTCAATTTAATTTAGCAGTGAGGATGATTCTCCTGATCCCTGAAGAATTACCCTGAACTCTACCAGACCTCATTGTCTTCCCTTAAATCAGCTTTATTTCCACTGGCACATTAGACATCCATCAACTGTGAATTTGAGCTATTCCCTGCTTCTTCAGAGATGGAATTCTGATCTCTCCCCTACCCCCACCTCATCCCTGACCAACCAATTGAGAACAGGGCAATTACATGACATTTACCACTTCAAAAAATTATTCCAAGTATTTTCAGTTTGTTTCTCTCTCTTCCAAATATCCATTACTTTATATTTATTTTCTGGAACATAGCAGTGGGTTATTTATTAAGCATGGCATGGTGACTAGTGCTATAATCTGCTTTAGTGACTACTGCAGAATTCTTCTGCAGTAATTTTTAAAAGTCTGGACAAATAAGATGAAGAGAAATGCCCAGAGCAGGTGGGTGCTTAACAGTGACTTATTACTCTACTGATACAGAGTCTATGGGCACCTCAATGGACAAGGTGATTTCATCTCTGAGTGAGATTATTATGAAATGGCTATCATTCTGTCATGAATAATTGATCATCACACTGTTAAAAAAAAAATACAACAGATGTGATAAAGAATGCAACAAATGTGACAAAGAGGGAGCTTATAGTTTATTATTTTACTGCCTATTATTTCATCATTTGTGAAGATGCCATAGGCACAAGCACCCATTCACTGCATGAGTGTGTAAACTGCATGACAAGTAAAAGATTATAATTAAGTGATTTAACCCTGACTATGCAATAGCCCCTTTGGGTTTTGTGGAAAAGCCTATTTGTAACAGAATGTACAGACGAGTGATGGCTCTTGCTGGAACTGTGCAGTTTCTTTTTAGTCCTTCTCCCTTTCCATCCCAGCTTTCTTCTCACAACTGATGTCCTGTGTGACCAAAGAGTCCATTTGCCTGTGCAATCATCAGTCCAGCTCAAGGCCCAAACTGTAGGAATTCCACGCAGCCAGCCATCCCCCAACTCCTCCTGCCAAATGAGGCTGCTTATTCAAAATTTACCCTTCTTTCTTTCCATCAATCAAAACTTTAAACTCTCTCCCTGTCCTGTTGTGTTAGTTCTCAGAAGGAAAATAATCTGATTAGAATAAACTAAATTAAATCCAGTATCATAATCTCTGGTAAATTTCTACTCACCTGGCTAACTGAAAACAACATTTTTTCTACAAAATGAACATGAAATGTGACAGAAAGTCTCAAGTTTCATTAGTATACCTAATCTACTATCTCTGATGTCTCCTAAAAATCATACCATCCGTCAGAACAAACAAGGTTATTCCTGGGGAATTGAAGATCTAGATAAGAATCATTAAAGATATATAATCCTGGATAGAGTTTTTATTTATTTCTCCAAATAAACATAGAAAAATAGATAAAATATGAAAAAGATGAAAATATAATATTAAATGATTTTTCCCCTAAAGGGTTCTTTGCAAAGGGTGGAAATTTTCTCAAAAGATTGAACGAGAAAAAAAAAGATTGAAGGAGAAAACATTTGGGAAAAGTCTCCCCAAATTTTTGAATATGTGACTCAACAGGAAGTAGGAAGAAATTTTTCTCTGGATAAAATTCTTAAAAATAGCATGCACAGAAAAGAAAATAAACAAATGAAGTAGAGTAAGAGGGGGTGAAGCAAAGAGGAGGAGAAAGAAAAGGAGAACAGGAACATTGTCATGAATTGTCTGAGAAGGCATAACCTGCCTAAATGGGCCAAATCCATCCATAAAATAGACAATATATAGGAACATTCTAAATCCCAGTTATGAAGAAAAAATAAATAAATAAATGAATAAATAAATAAATAAATCCATCCATCCATCCATCCATCCATCCATCCATCCCAGTTATGAGAATTGGGTCCATTTTCTAGACTTGACATGTTATAGCTTCCATAGTATTCAATAGTCATTCAGCCAATCTCAGTGTGATGCCTACAACATGCCAACCATTGTTTTAGGTACTTCATCTGCAGCAATAAAGAAAAAATAAGACAGAAATCCTTGTCCTCAGATAGGGTGTGTTCTAGTAGGAGAGACAAATAATAACTAAGATAAAAAAGGTATTTCCCAGTAAGTCATTAAACAAATAAACAAGTCCCAGAGGAGAAATCCAGTACTCATAACTGCTATAATATATTATCTAAAATGCTCATTTCCCAACCAAAAATTACAAAATATGCAAAAAAAGTGGAAACAATAGCCCATACACTGGAAAAAGCACACAATAGAAACTATGAGAGTGATAAGATGTTTGATTCAACAAGAAAAAAACAAAACACTTCAAACTAGTCATTATACATACATTCATGGAACTAAAGAAAATTATGGTTAAAAAAAAAATAAAGGAAGGTATGAAGACAATGTCATACCAAATAAAGAATGTCGATGAAGAGACAGAAACTATAAAAAGAACCAAACGGTAATTATACAGTTGAAAAGTATAAAAAACTAGAGGTACTTAACAGTACGCTTGAACTGACATAAAAAAGAATGAGCAAACTTGAAGATAGACTAGTTAATCCAAATAACAGAAAGAAAAAGAGTGAAGAAAAATTAACAGTCTCAGAGAAATGCTGAACACCAAGAAATACAACAAAATATACATATTGGGAGTACAAGAAGGAGAGGGGGAGAAAAGACAGAATGAGCACTGAATAAAATAATAGTCAAAAGTTCTCAAATTTGTAAGGTAAGCACCAACCTCATCTGGTAAACTCAATCAACTCCAAGTAGGATAAATACCAAGTAGGACATACATAAACAGACCTATCATCATAAATACTCTGAAAGCCAAAGGCAAGGAGAAAATCTTGAAAGTAGTGAGACAAAAATGACTTATCACTCATAAATGAACTCCAGTGAGATTAGCAGCTGACTTCTCATCAAAAGCAAAACAAAAACTAGAAGGCAGTGGGATAACACATTCAAAGTGGTACACAACACCAACAACAACTACAACAAAAACATGAATCCTATACATGTTTTAACTGTTAATATACATGTATTAACTGAGAAATACATGTATATGTCTGTATTGTGTGTGTGTATATATATGTGTGTGTGTATATATATATATATATATATATATATATATATATATATATTCTAAGTTCTTTCTTTATGAGGAGAGAGAGATTTATAGTAAGAACTGGCTTAAAAAAAAAAAAAAAAGAAATGACTCATATGATTATGGACACCAGAAAGTCCCAAGATCTGAAGAGTGAGTGAGCAAGCTGGAGACCCAGCAGAGCTAATGGTTTAGTTCCAGTCCAAGTGAGCAGTTGACATAGTTTCAGTCCAAATGCTTGCAGGCTAGTGCCCTTGGAAGATTTGATGTTCCAGTGTAGGTTGAAGGCAAGAAAACAAAACAAAACAAAAAACAAAAAAAAAAAAACATTCAAAGTCTGTCAGGGAGGAAGAATTCTCTCTTACTTAGTGAAGTGTCGGCCTTTTTGTTCTGTTCAGGCCTTCAAATGATAAAATGAGGCCCACCTACATTGGAGAGGACAATCTGTTTTACGCAGTTTGCCAACTTAAATGTTAATTTCATTCAGTAACACCCTCACAGAAACAATCGTAATAATGTTTGACCAAATATCTGAGCATCCCATGGTCCAGGAAAGTTACACATAAAATTAACCATCATGACACAGAATAAAATGATTTAATTAGTAATTACAAAACTACCTACTAAGAAATGCTCAGGTCCAGACATCTTTGCTGGTGAATTGTAACAAGTAAAGAAGAATTGATACCAATTCTTCCCAAATTCTTCCAAAAAATAGAAGGAACACTTCCCAAACCATTCTAAAGCTAGTAATAAACTGATACCAAAATAAGACCACATTCCATATAATTCACTTATCTGAAATGTCCAGAATAGGAAAATAAAGAAAGTAGATTAGTGATTGCTTTGAACAAGGAGGCTGGGGAGATAATAGCTATAGGGTACAGAGTTTATTTTTGTAATGATGTTCTAAAATGGATGCTCTAAAATTGACTGTCCTGATGGTTGCACATATTTGTAAATATAATAAAAAAACATTGAATTATACACTTTAAAAAGGTGAACTGTATATAGTATGAATTATTATTCAATAAAGCTGCTAAAAGAGAGAGAGAGAGAGAGATGTGGGATTGATGCTCTTGTTAGAAGCATGAAAGGACACCCATGGAAATGGGAAGGAAGGCAGAGACTAGAGATGTGCACATGTGATGGCAGAAGCTTGTGAATATCTGATACCAGAACTTCGGTACACTATATACGCTACATGTCAAAAGAATCCCCTGCTCAGCCTCAAGACCTGACTGTATATTAATATTGTCTCACCAGGCCTCTTGGCTGAAAGAAGTCAATTAGAAATGGATGAAGTATCATGTGCTCTCTTCCAGCATAATATGCCCCCCTCTATAAATATTGAGAACTATTCAGAGCTTACCTGCATTATAGTCTACTGCTACCTGGAGAAATACACCTACTGCCTCCATCTCTGTTTTCTCAAATGAAAAATGAAAATGATAGGGTCCACTTCATGGGTTTCTGTAAAGATTCAATTAAATAATATATATAAAGCACTTTAAAAAGTGCATGGTCTTTGAAAGTGCAGAAAGAAAACCTTTGCTATTATTATTCTAATAACAGCAGTTAACAAGTGATGAATAATCAGTTGTTATCTGGTGGTGTGGGGCAGATCTCTGAATACGAAGTTCAGCTTAACTGTGTTATTATTTAATCATGTGTCATAATAATTTTACACTATGGCATAAAGCATTTGAATGATCCTGGATTGAATATGCAGATGCTACGTAACTAGAATATATACTTAATATATTACATGATATCTTCAAGGTTCAACTGGCTCTCAACAGCATAGCTAACATAAAACAAAATGGTTTAAATTTAAGACAATTAGATGATATTTTTAAGTGCAACCATATGATGGAAACTTGGCAACAACATGCAATAGTAGAAAAGCTGGCAGGTGTATAGCTATGAATTCTGTCTTTCCTGGTTACAAGCTGTGAAATATGGGCAATTTAATTTATTCAGTTTCTTCACCTGTAAAGTAGGTGTAGCCAGAAGCAAATTACCTCAGTCTCTGAGGGTTGCTTACACAGAATGTTGCTTCCCTTTTCCTAACAGAAAATAATAATAGTAATAATAATTATTGCTATAGCTATACCTGTCATGAATATATTCAGCTGCAAGTAACAGAAAACCCCACTAACATGGCTGAAACATGTAAGGCATAAGATTATCTGTTTTACTGAATAAAAATTCCAGGATCGGGCCCCCAAGGATGTGTGTCTTAATCATACCTTTAAATACATGGCACCTTATGTTTTCCCAGCTCCTAACCCTAGCATATGGTTTTTGTTCATTAGACTACAGGATACTTGCAGCACCTCCAGCATCACATTTCCATCCCAGGCAGGAAGAAGGGGAAGGAAATGGGAGGACCATTGAAGTCAAGGCTGTCCATTTTAAAGACCATGCTCAACAACCCAGTGGCTTTCCCTTATAGTGCACTAGGGAAAACTCAACAGGCTACTGCTAGCTGTAAGATGTCTGGCGCATAGTGGCAGCTGAGAAAGAGCTGATGAATCAACTAACCAAAAATGGTGCTTCAATATTAATCAGTTTTAAGCATCTCATATACATTAATTCATTTAGTCCTCACAGTGAAAACTGAGGCACAGGTTAAGTTATTGTCAAAGGCCACCTTCAGTACTACAGCTATTAGGTATAGTGCCTAGTTCAAAATAAAAAAAATATTGTCCCCTCACTTAATTTCTAAAAGGTGCACTTTCCTCTTTGCTGACCCAGTCTTTTTTTCTTTGTTTAATGTTTATTTTTGAAGGAGAGCTAGAGACTGAATAGGGGAGGGGCAGAGAGAGAGGGAGACATAGAATCTGAAGCTCTTTGCTGACCCAGTCTTAAATCAAGGTTCATGTCTCAGTGATTAGAATTCAGCCTGTATACCTATTCACATTTGCATCCTTGGCTTGGAAGTTTATGTGCAGAACATAGTCCTAACAACTGTACTTAGGAGCTTAGTTCACACTGGGCCAGTGGAGCCAAAATTTATTTGAGAGTTTGAATACCTGAACCACTCTCCTCACTAACATATTTCAGCTGCCATTCTAAGTTTATAAATGAAGACAGCAGTGGAGCATACTTCCTGGCAATATTATCTGGCCCAAGGAGCAGGAAAATTTGTTTCAGAACTTCTGCTACATCCTATTATTGTTTACAATATATAGTGATTGCATCACAGCCGTAATTTTTAGTACAGGTTCAAAGGAGGCAAATTCTGGAAGTCAAAGGCTGAGCAACAGTTAGGATTGAAACCTATCTACATAATAATGTAAAGCAGCCAACAGTATCTTTGTGAGCATAAGGGATAGTTGACAAATATAATTGTATATATTTAAATTATACAACATGATGATTTGATACATATGTATATTATAGAATGACTACCAAAATCAAGATAATTAACACACTTATCACCTCAGTTAAAATAGGTAACTGTGTGTGGTGAGCATGCTTCATTTGCTCTCAACAACTTTCTAGTATATAATACTGTATTATTAACTCTAGTTACCATGCTGTACATCAGAACCTCAGAACTTATTCATTTTATAACTGAAAATGTGTGCCCTTTGACCTACACCTCCCCATTTCTCTCTCCCCCTAGCCCCTGGTAATGACCATTGTCTCCTCTGTTTCTATGAAATTAGGGTTTATTTTTGTGGGTTTGTGTGTGTGTGTGTGTGTGTGTGTGTGTGTGTGTGTTGTTTAGAGTCCACATAAATGATATCATACAGTTTTTGTCTTTCTCTTTCTAGTTTATTTCTGTTACTATTAATGCCCTCGAGATTCATTCTTCTTGTCACACATGGCAGGATTTCTTTTTTTTATGGTTAAACAATATACCGTTATATCTATCTATCTGTCTCACATTTTCTTTATCCATTCATCAATTGAAGGACATTTACATTATATACATACCTTGGCTATTGTGAATAATGATGCAATAAACACGACTGTACAGATATTTCTTGTAGATACTGATTTAAATTCCTTTAGGTATATAACCTGGAGTAGGATTGCTGGACCATATGGTAGTTCAATTTTTAATTTTTTAAGAGTTTATTTATTTTCAGAGGGGGGAGAGAGAATGAGTGAGTGGGGGAGGGGAAGAGAGAGAGAAAGAGAGAGAATCTCAAATCTCTGCGCTGACAGCACAGAGCCTGACTCAGGGCTTGATCTTACAAACCATCAGATTGTGACCTAGTCCAAAATGAAGAGTCAGACGCTTAACCAACTGAGTCACCCAGGCAACCCAATTTTTAACTTTTTGAAGAATTTCCATACTGTTTTCCATAATGGCTATACCATTTTATATTCTCAGTAGTCTCCACATCCACATTCTTGCTGAAACTTGCTACTCTTGTATTTTTGACAATAGCCATCCTGAGAGGTATGAGGTGATAACTCATTGTGGCTTTTTCATTTCCCTGATGATTAGTAATACTTAAAACCTTTTTATATAACTATTGGCTATTTGTATGTCTTCTTTGGAAAAATATCTATTCAGGTCCTTCACCCATTTTTATGGGATTATGTTTTGTTTTGATACTGAGTTATATGAGTTCTTTATATATTTTGGATTATATTATCAGATATATGGTTTGCAAATATTTTCTCCCTTTTTGTAGGTTACCTTTCCAATTTATTTTCTTTGCTGTGCAAAAGCTCTTTGGTTTATTTAGTTCCATTTATTTATTGTAGAATAGAGAGCCCAGACATAAACCTATGCATATACCATCAACTAATGTTTTCAAGCATACCAAGAATATGCAATGAAAAGAAAGTTTATTCAATAAATGTTGGGAAATCTGGATATCCACATGCAAAGGAATGAAATTTGACCCTTATCTTATACCTCTCATGAAAATTAACTTGAAATGGATCAAAGACTTAAAGGTAAGACCCAAAACCATAAAAGTCCTAGAAGAAAACCTAGGCAAAAGATCTTTAACATTAGTTTTAGCACAATTTCTTAGATGATACATCAAAAGAATAGGCAACAAAAACTAAAAAACGTTACTGCCTTGGAAGCTACAAGGGAAATCTTCAAGGAGAGTAGTTTCCAAGCCTTCTAAGGTCTGTACGAATACACATTAGAGCTCTGTTCAAGAGTGTGGCTTATTAGACAATTGCATAAATGGGTCTGAACTCCATATCTAAGCCAATATGGAACAGAAGAGAAAAATCACAGGAACAAAGCTATGGTGGGGTAGAGGGAATGATTTTTCAGTAGACTCAATACCCGGAGCCAGAAATGAAAAGAAAACCATAAGCTTCCCACAGGCTTGTAACAAATATTGAGGAAGGTAGAACCTCCTGCAGAATCTGAAATGGGGGGATTAATTCATTATATAAGTGCCTAAATGCATTTCAAATAAAGGATGACATGGCTGACCTAGATATAACAACGATGCCTATTTTTAAGATTACCTTAAGCATCAACCTATAAAATAAGTAAAGTGCTTTATAAACAGCAAATTGCTATATAGGTGTTAATTACTATTGCTGCTTTCATTGTTCTCTTCATTGTTATTTTGCAAGCATTTAGCTCAGGGCCTTGCATATTGTAAGTTCCTGCATTTTATAAATACAATTATTGACTGGCTGGATTAAAAAGAAAAACTGACCTATCTATTTTCCCTAGCCTGCTTTACCCCAAATTCTAGCCCCAAGGGGAGAAACAAAAATTGACAGTACAGGAGATTCCCAAGAGATGAAGCTTGCTGAAGGGACAGACAGTAGACCACACAAAAGGAGGACTGTTGAGCTGCTTGAAGGGGCTTACTCGGTCTGTTTACAAGAAGAGCACGCATCCTGATTGTAATAAGTGAGCTTGGAGGGCTAGACAGGCTCTTTAATCTCAGAAATGACACTGTGAACTCCAGTTCACCTGCTCGATTTATTTACATTGCTTTTGCCCGCTAACAAATCCAACTCTCCATCAGATTAATCAACATTTATCAGCCAGTGGCGGGAGCATCATTTCATAACGTAAGTAAAATAGAGAGGGAGTGAAATGGAATAGAGAGAGAATAAAACTCCCATTACTCTGTGGCTATTTTATTCTCTATGTATTTTATTCACATAATGAATGATGTACTTCTGGCTTTAACAGCATAGCAACCCAGGGTTCTGTTTGTTTAATGTTTTCCCGCCAGGGACTGTGCAATTCAATAGCATATGCACAGCAGGATAAAGGAGGAGGATGGTCAAGTCTGAGTTTTGAGGTTTAAGATTGCTCAAATATACCAAAGGTGGGTTAACACCAAGTTGTCCAGAGTCTTGTGTTAGTTCAAATGAATTGCCACCAATCAACAAAATAATTTGTCCATGTGGTGTTTCATTGGCCTTTATTGCAAATGAACCATTCATTTATTCAGCCATTTAAATAATCCAGCACCAACCGTGTACCAGAAATTGTTCTGGGTGCTAATGACGTAGCAGTGAATAGAACAAAGTTCCTGTGACCATGGAGTTTATACTTAAGGGGGATTATAAATGATAACAAATAAATATATAATAAAATTTCATGTAGTAATACATTTTACCATGACAAATAAACCAGGCTATGGGACCAGAAACAAAGAGTGTTACTTTGGATAGGGTAGCCTAAAAGGCTGTGCAGAGGTGATATTGCAGCAGAAATCTGAAGGAAGTCAAAGAACTAGGCATTTGAGTATCTGAGTGAACTGCATCCAGATGGAAGGGAAAAGAAGGAACATGGAGAAACTGGGAGGCCAGTTTTGCTGGAAAGGAGTGAAGAAAGGGAAGAATAAGAAAACATGTCAGAGAAGTAGCACTGGGATATATCATGTAAATCTACTCAACAGTAGTAGGCATTTGAAAGTGATAAGAATTATGTGGAAATTTTAAAAAATCAAGTTATGATTTTGCCCTTGACCATCCACATAAGGACAGAAATCTGATTTATAATTCTTTACTTTAAAAAATTTTTTTTCAACGTTTTTTATTTATTTTTGGGACAGAGAGAGACAGAGCATGAACGGGCGAGGGGCAGAGAGAGAGGGAGACACAGAATCGGAAACAGGCTCCAGGCTCCGAGCCATCAGCCCAGAGCCTGACGCGGGGCTCGAACTCACGGACCGCGAGATCGTGACCTGGCTGAAGTCGGACGTTTAACCGACTGCGCCACCCAGGCGCCCCTATAATTCTTTACTTTTTAAATTGAGCGTTGATACTGCCCAGGTTACCAATATTTTAATGATGTTGTTGTTGATGATGATGATGATGATGATGATGATGATGATACAATAAGGCATTTCATAATTGATTACTTGGTCAATAATGACTGAGTTAGTAACAAAAAACTTTTTAGTTGAAGTAGAACATGCAAAGAGAGAAGTGTTCAATTCATATGTGAATGGCTCAATGAATTATCCCAAAGTGAAAACACCACCAGATGAAGAAACTGAACATTATTGACCTCTAGGTCTCACTTCCTGGTCTTTTGCAATCACAAGCCTCCCATCTCACCCAAGTGAACAACTCTCCTGTCTTCTAATAACATATACTATGTCTGCCTGTTTTCAAAATTCTCTATAAATGTGAGATTTACCATTTTTTGCGCATAATATCTGTTCATTTTCACTGCTGTTTAGGAATCGATGGTAATATACCAGATTTATTTATCCGTTTATAAATCAGGGATGTTTCCAGTTTGGGGTTACTAAGCATTGTGCTACTATAAATATTCTTGTACTTTTCTATTGCTGCACATGTTTCTGTTGGGTATACACTGAGAAGGAATTATTGGGTCATAGGGTATATGTGTTCAGATTTAGTAGAAAACGTCAATATATTTTCAAAGTGAATATACCAGTTTACACTCCCACCAGCCATTTTAGTAGGTGTGTAGTGATGCCTCATCTTTAATTTGCATTTCTCTGTTGACTAATGAGTTGAAGCACTGAGTTACAGCTTTATTGACCATTTAGAAACACTCTCTTGTGAAATATTTGATTCTCTTGCCCATTTTTTTCTGAATTGTCTGTATTTCCCTTAAGTTCTTTATATACTTTGTGCATATGTGTATGTGTTGCTGAATAACTTTTCTTTCTTTTGTGACTTTTTAAGAACGTTTTTATTTAAGTAATCTCTATACTGAATGTGGGGCTAGACTCATGACCCTGAGATGAAGAGTTGCACACTCCTCTGACTGAGCCAGTCAGGAGTCCCATCTTTTTTACTTTCTTAAAGTTGTCTTTCCATGATCAGAAATTCCCAATTTTAATCTAGTTGACTTTGGCAATCTTTTAATTAGAGTCTGCTGTGATTTGTTTGAGAAATCCTTACCTATCCCAAATTCATGAGGATATTCTCATAGATTACAAAAGGTTGGTTTAATTTTTACCTTGAAATTTCCAACACTTAGATTTACATCTTGTTAGCATGCAGTAATTTCAAGTCTTTTTTTTTTTTTTTTTTTTTTTTTTTTTTTTTTTTTGCTATGGATATCTAGTTGAATCAATGCAATTTATGGGGAAGAATGTCTTCTCATCTCTTTTGCAGTACCATTTTTGTTGTAGGCGTTGTTTATTTTTTTAATTTTTTTTTTTTAACTTACATCCAAGTTAGTTAGCATATAGTGCAACAAGGATTTCAGGAGTAGATTCCTTAATGCCCCTTACTCATTTAGCCCATTCCCCCCTCTCAAAGTCCCTCCAGTAACCCTCTGTTTGTTCTCCATATTTAAGAGTCTCTTATGTTTTGCCTCCCTCCCTGTTTTTATATTATTTTTGCTTCCTTTCCTTTGTGTTCATCTGTTTTGTATCTTAAAGTCCTCATATGAGTGAAGTCATATGGTATTTATCTTTCTCTAATTTCGCTTAGCATAATACCCTCTAGTTCCATCCATGTAGTTGCAAATGGCAAGATTTCATTCTTTTTTGATTGCTGAGTAATACTCCATTGTGTATATATGCCACATCTTCTTTATCCATTCATCTATCAATGGACATTTGGGCTCTTTCCATACTTTGGCTATTGTTGATAGTGCTGCTATAAACATTGGGGGGCATGTGCCCCTTCAAAACAGCATACCTGTATCCCTTGGATAAATACCTAGCAGTGCAATTGCTGAGTCGTAGGGTAGTTCTATTTTTAATTTTTGAGGAACCTCCATACTGGTGGCTACACCAGTTTGCATTCCCACCAGCAGTGCAAAAGAGATCCTCTTTCTCATTCTCACTAACATTTGTTGTTGCCTGAGTTGTTAATGTTAGCCGTTCAGACAGGTGTAAGGTGATATCTCACTGTGGTTTTGATATTCATTTCCCTGATGATGAGTGATGTTGAGCATTTTTCATGTGTTGGTTGGCCATCTGGACGTCTTCTTTGGAGAAGTGTCTGTTCATGTCTTTTGCCCATTTTTTTACTGGATTATTTGTTTTTTGGTGTTGAGTTTGATAAGTTCTTTATAGATTTTGGATACTAACCCTTTATCTGATATGTCATTTGCAAATATCTTCTCCCATTCCGTCAGTTGCCTTTTAGTTTTGCTGACTATTTCCTTTGATGTGCAGAAGCTTTTTATTTTGGTGAGGTCCCAATAGTTCGTTTTTGCTTTTGTTTCCCTTGCCTCCAGAGATGTGTTGAGTAAGAAGTTGCTGCGGCCAAGGTCAAAGAGGCTTTTGCCTGCTTTCTCCTTGAGGATTTTCATGGCTTCCTGTCTTACATTTAGGTCTTTCATCCATTTTGAGTTCATTTTTGTGTATGGTGTAAGAAAGTGGTCCAGGTTCATTTTTCTGCATGTTGCTGTCCAATTTTGCCAGCACCACTTGCTGAAGAGACTGTCTTTATTCCATTGGGTATTCTTTCCTGCTTTGTCAAAGATTAATTGGCCATAAATTTGTGGGTCCATTTCTGGGTTCTCTATCTGTTCCATTGATCTGAGTATCTGTTTTTGTGCCAAGGAGCTATTTTTAAGCCTATTTTTTATGGGCTGTTTCTAGCTCTTTATTCTGTCTAACTCCATTAATTACTATCCTTACAGTAACTCCAGTGTTAAATATTAAAGGTTTATAATAAGTTTTAATAGGTGGTATTTTTTCTTCTTCAACATTGTCTTAACTCTTCTTGTTCTTTTATATAATTTTAATAGCTTTTATTTTTAAAGCAACTTAGGATTCATAGCAAAATTAAGGAAAAGGTACAGAAATTTCCCATACATTTCCTGCCTCCACGTATGCCTAGCCTCCCTATCAAAATCCTACATGAGAGTGGTATGTTTGTTACAATGAATGTAACTACATTGGTATATCATTGTTATCCAAAATTTATAGTTTAAATTAGGGTTTAATCTTGGTATTGTGACAGATATATAATGACATGTGTCCACTATTATAGTATAATACACAGTAGTTTCACTGTCCTAAAAATCCTTTCTGTTCTGCCTATCCACCCATTGCCATCTCCCAGACCTCTGTCAACAACTGATCTTTTTACTATAGTTAACAGTGTTGCCTTTTCCGGAGTGTTATATAGTTAGGATTACACAGTTTGTAGCCCTTAGAGATTGGCTTCTTTCACTTCGTAATATGCATTTAAAGTTCCTCTGAATTTTCATGGCTTATCATCTAGGTTTATAGTCCACTTTGAGGTGTATGTATGGGTGTATATGATGAAGGATGTAAGGTCTGTTTCTATGTATCTATATGCACTTTTTTTGCATGTGGACATTAATATTAAGGTGCTCTAGCACCATTTGCTGAAAAGACTATCCTCATTTTTACTTTTTTCAATGATCAGTTAACTATAGTTACATAGCCTATTTCTGAGCTTTCTATTCTCTTCCATTGATCTGTTTGTCTAATCTTTTTACCAACAGCATACTGTCTTGATTATTGTAGTTTTATCTTAAGTCTTAGAGTTGAAAAGTATCAGTCCTCTGACTTTATTCTCCTTAACTACTACATTGGTTATTCTGGGTCTTTTGCCTCTGTGAACTTTAAAATCAGTTTATCGATAACCACAAAATAGCACACTCAGATTTTTATTGGAATTTCACTGAATCTACCAATCAAGTTGGGGCCAACTAACATCTTAACAATATTGAGTCTTTCTATCCATGAACATGGTATATTTCTCCATTTATTTATTCTTCCATTTCTTTCACCAGAGTTTTATAGTTTTTCTCATATATATCTTGCACATATTTTGTTAGATTTATACCTAACAATTTAACTTTTTGAGTACTAATGTAAATGGTACTATGTTTTAATTTCAAATTCCATTTCTTTATTTTTGGTATATAGGAAAGTGACTTTCCTGTATTAACCTGGTATGCTGCAACCTTGCTATAATTACTAATAAGTTACAAGAGTTTTTGGTTGATTCTTTCAGGTTTTCCAAATAGACAATCATGTACTCTACAAAGACAGTTTTTATTCCTTCCTTCCAACTCAGTATAACTTTTATTTCCCTTTATTGTCTTATTAAAGCATTAGCTAGGACTTCCAGTATCATGTTGAAAAACAGTGGTGAGAGGGAACATCTTTGCCCTATTCCTGATTCTAGTGGGGAAAGTTACAGTTTGTCACCATTGAGTATGATATTAGCTACAGCTTTTTGTAGAGGTTCCTTGTCAAATTGAGGAAGTTCCCTCTATTCCTAGTTTGCTGAAAGTTTTTACTATGAATAGATGTTTATATTGTCAACTGTTTTGTCTGCATCCATTGATATGATTATGTGATTTTTCTTTAGCTTGTTGATATGATAGATTACATTGAACCTGCCCTGTATACCTGGAATAGATCCTACTTGGTCAAGTGTATAATTATCTTTATACACTGTTAGATTGATTTGCTAATACATTCTTGAGGATTTTTTGTATCTATGTTCATGAGAGATATTGACTAGTCTGTAATTTTTATGTAATGTCATTGTCTGGTTTTGTTATTAAGATAATACCGGCTTCATGGAATGATTTAGGAAATTTTTCTCTGATTCTACATTATCTTTGATTTTCTGTAGTTTGAAAATTATGTGTGTCATTTGTTTGTTTGTTTTTTGAATTTATCCTGTTTGGTATTCTCTGAACTTCCTGGATCTGTGTTTGGTGTCTGACATTAATTTGGAGAAATCCTCAGTCATTATTGCTTCAAATACTTCTACTCTTCCTCACATTCTTTCTTCTCCTGGTTTTCCATTACACATGTTATTTATTTTGTATTTGGTTCACAGTTCTTAGATATCCTCCTTCTCCTTCCTTCCTTCCTTCCCCGTATTTTTTCCTCTTTGTTTATCTGTTTGGGAAGTTTCTATTGACATATTCTCAAGTTCAGAGATTATTTCCTCAACCATTTCCAGTCTGTTAATGAGCCCATCAAAGTCATTCTTATTTATGCTGTAGTGTTTTTATTTCTAACATTTTTAAAATTCTTTCTTGGAATTTCCATCTCTCTGCTTATATTGTCCATCTGTTCTTGTATATGGTCTATCTATTAGAGCCCTTAGCATATTAACCACAGTTGTTTTAAATTCCCAGTCTAGTGATTCCAATCTGATTCCAGATTTCATCTCTGGCATGATTGCTGAATTTTTTCAAATATCTTTGTTGCACCTGTTTAGATGATCATGTGATTACGCCCCTACACACACATTTTAATCTATAAAGGTATAGCATGCTGATTGTTTTTTCTTACATTGAACAAACTTTGAATTTCTAGAATTAAACACAACCTGTTTGTGATGCATTTTTGTATATAAATTCAACTTTATCATTAATGTTTTATTTAGGATTTTAAATCTATATTCATGAGGATACTGTTATTTTAAATTTCTTTTGGTAGAACATCCTGGTCTTATGAAACGAATAAAAGAAGGAGAGAGAAAGAGAAAGAGAGACATTTCCTTGTTTTATATGAAAATTTTTATGTAACATCAGAATTATTTATTTCTTATAATCCAATAATCCACTCTGATATTAGAGATTTCTTTATGCTAAATTTTCTTTAAAATTCTGTTTCGATTTTATTCTTATGTAATATTTATTCTTTTATTCTTTTCCTCTTTAGAAATATTTTTATCTCATTTAAATTTTGGATTCATTGCCACAAAGTTGTTTATAGTATTTCTATATCAAAATCCTAAAATATGTAGGATTTAAATATTTTTAACATTTACATTAATATTGTTTGTACTCCCTCTTTCTTATTAGTCTCCCCCAAATTTATCAATTTAACCTTTTAAATGAACCAATTTTTCAGTTTTAAAAAAATCTCTAATATATTTTCCATATTAATTTCTTCATGAATTTTTATCATTTCTCTCATTCTTCATTTAGATTTAATTGTTCTTCATATGAATTCTTAGCTCATTGACTTTTATTTATTCTTTTTTTTTTTTTGAAGACATTTATTCAGCATCATGATCAGACTATTACATTTAGCAATCAACAGCATGGGTGCAAAAAAACATCTACATTAAAACCCTTTGTGGAATGCTTTACAATTTCCACAGAACAGAAACTAACCTGTTATACAATTAATCACAAATACAGTCCTCAAGTTTTTGCCCATACACATGAGTATTGTTTAAAACATGTCTTCTTTGTAGCATCTAGGCTCTGCCACCACTGTGCTTGGCTGAGTTCACAAATCCGTTGTAACCTGTAGCTTCCCTGTCACTTCTCTGGCTCTCCTCTCCTGCTAAGCTTTGTTTCCTGGCAGTAATCAAAACCTTCTGCCACTGCCACAGCTACTGCTGCTGCTGCTGGAACCACCATAGCCACCTTGGTTTTGTGGTTTGTCAAAGTACTGGTCTCCACCACCACAGGGGCCACAGTTTCTGTCTCCAAAATTTCCTCGTTTCATGGGTCCAAAATTTGAAGACTCATTGTTGTAATTGCCAAAATCATTATAGCTTTCCACCTCCAAAGTTGCTTCCATCATCATCAAATCCGTTATAGCCATCCCCACTGTCACCATATCCACCACCATCTTGACTGCCACCAAAGCCACCTCACCCACTGAAGTTTCCTCCAGAACCAAAGCTGTCATTCCTACCAAAACCACTTCCACAACCACCATCAAAGTTTTTAGAATCACTTCAACTTCTTTTGCTGGATGAAGCACTAGCCATCTCCTGCTTAAATAGAGCTTTCCTTACTTCACAGTTGTGGCCATTCACAGTATGGTATTTTTGAACAACAATCTTGTCTACAAAGTCATGGTCATCAAATGTTACAAAAGCAAAGCCTCTCTTTTTGCCACTGCTTCAGTCAGTCATGATTTCAATCAGTTCAATTTTCATATACTGTTCAAAACAATCTCTTAGATGTTCTTCATGTATCTTCTTTAATGCCACCAACAAAAATCTTTTTCACAGTTAAGTAGGCACCAAGTCTTTGAGAATCTTCTCTTGAGACAGCCCTCTTTGGTCCTACAACTCTTAATCCACCTTGTGTGGCCTTGCATTCATGGCTGCATCCACCTCTTCCACACTGGCATACGTGACAAACCCAAAGCCTCTGGATTGCTTGGTGTTTGGATCTCTCATTACCACAAAGTCTGTAAGCATTCCCCAATGTTCAAAATGGCTCCTCAGACTCTCATCAAACCACTGATGAAAACCTCTTGCAGCTGTTCAGGCTCTTTGGAAGACTCTGACTTAGACATGATGGCGGTGGAAGGGGAGATATTTGCAATGCTTACTCGGCAGGGTCCACAGGCAGAAAGCTTTTTTTTCTTAACAAATACATGTAAGGCTATGAATTTCCCTCCAGTCACAGCATTAGTGATAACCCATAGGATCATGTAGGTCATATTTAAAAGTATTTTCTACTTTCAAACATGATTTATTAATTGTATTGTTATTTATAAGTGTAGGTTATTTATAAGTGTGTTGCTTGGAATAGAAGCTGTTGAGAATTTTATAAAGTGTTTTTCCCCCTGTAGCTTAAATCCACTGTCATCAAATAACATATTCTTTGTGATTTTAACCCATTATCTTTTGTTGAGATTTGCTTTGTGGGCTATTTATATTGTCATGTTTTCAATTAAAATAATTGACATGTATTCTCAATTATTAAGTACAGCATTCTGTATATTTCAAGCAGATCAGAGAGTGATTTACTGGGCTGAGCAAATTGAAGCCAGAATTTTCAGGAGTTTTATTAAACGATGTAAAACCAGGAGTAAGAGAAAAAGCCTGCAGCTCAGGGGAATTTGAATCATAAATCTCTGAATAAAGCGAGGACACCTGAAAAGTGATACATTCACTGGTGAGTTAGGAAAACAAAATGCTTCCCCCCCCAAAAAAAAAAACACACAAAAAACAAAAAACAAAAAACTGCCTATTTTGCTTTAGTAAGGAGCAGGAAAAAAAATAAAGGGAGGAAAATGTTCCTTTCACATGAGTTTAGGAATGAACATCACAATCATAATTCACTAAGTACATGGGAAATCATTCCACTATGCTTAAGGGTCAGAAGTAACAAGAACATTTTACCAAGATTTGCAAACATTGAAGATACCTAAACTATAATATTAATAATATAAATATGTTTAAAAATTAAATAGAGGGCACTTCGTAAAAAAATAAAAAGGAGAGTGTAAAATTAACAAGCCATATTGGTAAAGAACCAAATGAATTTTGTAGAAATTTAAAACATGATAATTGAAATCCAAAATTCAGTGGAAGGTTAATATAGCAGTTTACACATAGATGAAGAGAGAATTGATAAATTGAAAGAGATCTGAAGAAATCACCCAACTAGAGAAAAGAAAAACATAAAACAGACATTAAGAGAGGATGAATGAAATTATGGGGTCCAACATGCATCTGACTGGATTTCCAGATAAGGACAGAAATGAAGAAGTAATGATTATAGAATACTAGCTGAGAACTTTTCATAACTATTTAAAAGCACTTAATATTTAGAAGACTCAGTGAATATCTGGCAAGAAAAATGGAAATATATTTATGTCACAGGAAAACTACAGAACGTCAAATTTATCATAATTTTGTAATTATGATATTGTGGTATTGTCACAAGGATAAACATAAAAAGAATAAATATTTCAGAAATATAGCCACGCATATAGGAAAACTTTATGATTAATGGGACTCCTATAAAATAAGAAAAAGGCAAACGTTCTAATAGAAAAGTGGGCAAAAAATATAAATAATTATTATATAAATATTTAAGAGGAAAAATAAGTGACTAGTGCATGTAAAAACAAAAACAAAAATTCAATCTTAATAAATAGCAGAGAAATAGCCTGTTTAACGTCCTTGATAAAAATGGAGAGCAAAAGAACTCTTAGACATGACTGATGGGAGTTTAAATTGGTAAAACTTAGGAAAACCATTTGAAATTAGCCACCAAATTTGAACCTACTGTGACGTGGGAAGCCATACATATGGGAGTACCCAGTTTACCCTTATTCTCTTAATCTTTTTTTAAATTTTTTCTTCAACGTTTTTTATTTATTTTTGGGACAGAGAGAGAGCATGAACGGGCGAGGGGCAGAGAGAGAGGGAGACACAGAATCGGAAACAGGCTCCAGGCTCCGAGCCATCAGCCCAGAGCCTGACGCGGGGCTCGAACTCACGGACCGCGAGATCGTGACCTGGCTGAAGTCGGACGCTTAACCGACTGCGCCACCCAGGCGCCCCTTAGAGTAATCTTTAATACTACTCCCTTTAATTTTTCAAAATGTTTCAGGTTGAACAATACACTAACTTATCATCCTACTTATGACCCAATAAATCTACTTTAGATATATTTAAGAAAAAATTCTTCTTCACATATGCCAGGATAATTCTATGAGGATGCTTCTAGGAGCATTATTTGTAATAGCAAAACTTGAAATCAAACTAAATGTCTACCAACAGCAGAATGAATAAATAACATTAGGTATGTTTTTAATGCTGGAGTACTATGTAGAAATAGAAATAAATAGATCTTTACATACAATATGGAGTAAAAACATTGTTTGGGTGAAAGAAGGAAGTGACTAAAGAATACATGTTTCTATTACCATGACATTTAAACATAGGCAACCTATATATTAAGCCATATACACACATGTAGCAAAATAATTAGCAATTCAAGAAAATAATTCATATAAAATTGAAAATAGTAGTTATTTCTCACAAGAAATAGGAGATTTAAGGGAAAAGTATATGCTGAGGATTTCAAATACACTGGTTTCTTCTTTAAGCTGGGGTGGGACTACTGAATAATAATAATAATAATAACAATAATAATAATAATAAGATATACCCTTTAAAAAGTATGATGTATTTCACATTTAAAATCATTATTAAACTGAAAATTTGATAAGATATTATTGATTTTTATCTTTTTCACCCAATACCTATACTTACATGTCTTTCTCAGTTGAGTGGGTAATGTTCATATTGATTTTAAGGGCTCTTTTGTGTACCTTGGATAATAACTTTTAACCCATAAATGTGTAGGAAATAACTTCCTCCTGCTTGCTGTTAGCAAAAAGTAAGTTCATAAATATAATTTTGTTTCCTTTAAAACAATACAATACCCCCCCCCATTATTGTGTCCAATTTAGAAGTTTGAATTTTTGGTTGTTTCATCATTTAGAAAAGTGCCAGTTTTGCTTCTATACTAATGATATTACCTGAAACTAAATGGCATTCTTTCATTATATCTTCACATATTGGACTCAAGAATCATCAGTTGCTCATTTAGAAAAGCCTTTTGGGATTAGTCAGAGAAATATCTCTTCTTAGAAACAGCAAACTCAGTCCTGGGTGGGAGTTAATGTGACTGCTTCCACATGCCAAGCCAATGGACCATACAGCTGAAAATAGATGCAAGACTCCTTGACTCCAAGTCAAGGCAGAGAACCATTCACATGAAGAGCTTTCAATGGGCATGCTCATGTGCTTGTTCAGGATAAAAATAAATACATATGTAGCTTTAAACTGCCAAATAAAATAACCCTATGCACTATGCTCTTGAGATGTGAATGACTGGATGGCATATCAACGTTAGGAAATAGGGGAACCAGGCATAACTGCTAGTTACGCATCAGTGATAAACAAAGTTGGATAAATGTATTAGGACTCAGATTACAGCTCAAAGTTAAGAATGGCCACCAAGGAGAGGAAAATAGCAGGGACTAATATGTTGTAATTAAACAAACCACATGGCCCCACCACACACATGCCACCCTGTGCTGCATTAATTGTTCCTGTAGCTTTCATTTTGAGTGGCTACCTTGGCCATCAGTGTAATGGGTAGTGGAAGAAATTACATATTACGTTTAATTGTCACATTGAGCAGCACAGTGATGCAGGCTTTCTTGGAATTTTAATAGAGTGACCTGGCTGGCTTGCCAGCTAATATAAAATCAGCCTCCTAACTACTTTCTTTACTGCTGTCTTGATGACTTCAACTGATAAACTCTTATGACCTTTCTCAATTTAATTCAATTTGTTAGGCATTTCAAATGGAATTTTTCTACACAAATTAATGGTAAATGAGGGATCCCCCCCTCACCAACTACCCCTCCCTCTTTCCTCCAGGAAAGATTACAGTAGATGAATTGGAATATAACTGGCTAAAATTGCATAAATGTTCAGCATTAACTCATGCAAGGCAGCTTGCAATTTTATAGTGCAAAATACTTCCCAAAGTGTTGGTCTGGGGTGAATAACTAAAACAAAATTTGAGGTTACTCTTGTGTTTGATGGAAAATTAAATTCTGTGGTTAATAATATGGCATTTCAGTTCAGACAGACATAGGTTTGAGTCCTGGTATGACTATTTAGCAACTGTGTTCTAAGTAGACAAGTTGTTCAGCGTCTCTGAATGCCAGTTTACTTAACATGAAAATGGGAGCCATAATGCCTATATCATATAATGATTATAAGAATGTAATGAGAAAATGTACATAAAGCACCTAGCATGGTGTCTGGCACATAAAAGTGCTCAATAACTGGCTCATATTTCTGCTTTCCACTGTTACGCCCCATCAAAATCTATCTCCCATAATCTGCATCTCCTGCTGTCCCTTGGTTCTTCATTTCAGCCAGATGTTCTTAGGTAATACTACATTTAATTAGGCTGGGATATGTTCCTGTGCAAATAAATCCTATAGCAGCCCCAAGTCTCATAGACATAAAGATTAGTATAGTTTTGTAGGTCTCTAACTCTGGATCCTGTGGACCCCTGGAAGCGGCATTAAGGCAAAGCCACCCAGTTCCAGAGCCTTCAAATGTCTTTTCTTTCTCCAGAGTTAAACTGGTGGATCAGATCTATTTTTAGCTGAGGCTACCAGGGTGAACATGGACTTGTCTTACAACAACTCTAAATACTGAAGGGATGCTTCCTAATTGTCCTTAAGCCAGGAGAAGATGACTGATCTCACCCAATTCCAGATTTTGAACAATCCTAAATCTGAAAAAGTCTACCTAGTACAGTTAGGCAAGCTATTACCCATCCCATGCCAGGTGAAAGAAAGCTGGTCATGCTCAACAGTTGAAAAGGAACAATTAGCACAGTAACCATGTTTGTATACTGCCTCCTCTTGGTAGCCTTACTCTACCCTGGTCAAAAATTTGAATTATGGACTTTCCTCCTTGATATGAAATATGACTCAAAAAATCACAAAACTGTTTTTTATCCATGATCATGAAAACAAAATTTTGAAGGAGGAGACTGGATACAATTGTGAGTCTTAGTTTAATTAAGGACACTTTCATTCTTCATATATGCCTGTTTGTCTTTAACCATAGTCCAGTGGGGAAATGGCTATGAGGTGAGATGTTCCCACATTCTTCCTAAGTATTCTCATCATCACTTTCCTCCACTGATCTCAACTACCCCCACAATGCATATCACACATTTTACCCTCCTTTTCCAATTCCATTCTTCACTTAAACACTTCTTTCTACTAAGCCCAATGAATGCCTCAAACATGTAGTAAGCCAGTGCTATTACAATCCCTTAGTTTTCTTCACTAAAAATAGCAGACACATAAACTCCCTAATATCCCCATCGCCACTAATGGAATTCCAGCCTCAAAGATTTTAACAGTTATCTCCTCTGCAGTCCATGCTACTGAAATGCCTCCTGCTCTGCCAGCTCAGGTGTCATTATTTGGGAAATATTACTTCTCAACAATTTCGTTTTCTAGTTGTTTGCTTTTTTCATTATTTGCAGTTCAGCAGCTATTAAGATCCAGTGCTGTGGAAAACAACAATAACAACAAAAGAGCAGCTTAATAACTAAACTTAAAAACCAAACTAGTCAGCAGCGAACAATGCCTTGTCAACATTTCTAAATGGAGCAGAAAGAAGGCGAGCCAAAAGGACAGAGAGAGGGCAAAAGAGAGAAAGGGACGCTTCCTGATGGATGAGTATGCATAAGTGCTTCAGATAATGGCTAAGAGGTACAGTCTGTAGCACATTAAAGAGGAGGAGGAGACAAAGTGAACAATGGCCTTGGAAGGGGACCCCAGCAGTGTGATATGGACAGATGCAAAACTTGGTGAATTGCTGAAGTCAATACAGGTTTCCCCTACTATCCGAAAGTAGAGCGTTCTTATGAAAACTTTCATAGGCTGAAATGGTGTAAAGTGAAAAGGCAATTGCCATCAATTTATATGGAAAAAATTCTGAGCATTCTCAGGACCAAAAATACCCTCTCTTAGACTTCTCTAATATGTTAGGACACATCTTGCTAATGGATACACAAAATAAATTGAGATAAAGCACAGATACTCACACAGTTCAAAGCTTTGGCAGTTGATGCTGAGATGCTGAATATACTTACCATGGAAGAAATTTGACAGGCCACCTTTGCTGCTCAGGGTATGCACTGTCTCTATATACTGGCTTGCTGTAATACAAATGTTCAACACTATTTTTGCTGTTCCTCTTTTTCATAAAAGCAAAAATTTTCTTCCAATTAGCAAAAACGGGCACTAATGGAGGTCTTTCACAAAAATGGAGTGGCATAATACAAACTTTTAAAAAGTGGGGGTATCTGTAGTATCTCTCTGGGGATTCCCTATGCAAACAGCCTTCATTTTAGGACTCTCCCCCTCTGAGCATCCCACCTCCCTTCTGTGTCCTGTTCCCACAGGACTTTGCCCTCAGATAGATAAAATAGATCTCCCAGCTGATGAGAATTTAATACCTTCTCCTTCCCAAGGGTACTTACTGGGGCAGCAGATAGTCTGGGAAACCCAAAACCTTCATGTTCCAAAGTAAAACACAACAGATTTCAAGGAGGAGGAGATATTTTGGGCCTGTAGAGTTTTTAAGTCCCTATCAAACCACTCCCCAAAGGCATCTGTCTAATAAGTAATACATTTATTCTTAAATAGACTTCTTTCGTGTTTTATATTTTAAGAGTAAAGGACACAGTAGTGACTCAGTGTGGTGTCAGGTTCAGGATTAGCACCCACCTTCCAATTTCCTCTGAATGGCAGGGTGGGAGGAATCCTTCTTCTGGCTTACTGTTAGAGTTGAGGTCGGTTTGAGTGGGCCAAATAGACCACCCACAAACTGCAACAAATAACAATCATCTATTCTTCTTAGGCCGTTATTCACTGTCTCACCCAAAGCAAGTGATTAAAAATTGTGATTTCTTTCACATTACAAGGAAGCTGTCAAACTTCAGCCTCTCATCATGGTTTTACAAGGTTGTGTTGAAAGGACAAAATCCCACATATTGAATTTGGCTCTCCACCATTAGCCTGAAATCATCAAATCAATGCTGGAGGCAAAACCTGCAAGAACAAATTCCCTAAACGGCATTTTGTGTTTCTACTGACATTGTCTAATAGCCTTAATTCAGTCTCCTCAGCCCTTTTCTTTCAATACCCACCACCATGACTTACCCAACATTTTGCTCCCCCCAAAATTAAACTGTCTTGCCACCTTAGTGTCATTTCCCAAAAATCTAATTGAAAAGCACCACCTTTCTGAAAACTATACTCAAAACTCACCTCCAGTTAGACTCCTCCTCTGCATTTCCCCCATATGCTTTATCTGCCACCTTTGTCAACAGAGTAACTTATTGGCCATCTTTAGTTGATCCTGACTATGTGGCATCTTCACATGGATATTTAATAAAGATAATAAACATGTCATTTCAAAACCAACTCACTTTCTCCTAAGTCAATGGAATCATATGAGTCCAGTAATATGAAGTTCTGAAACAGGTAAAAAGAGCTTAGAGTAGGGAAAAAAATTATAAGATTGGTTGTTTCTGGAGGTGGGATGGGCTGGGCTGGGAAGAAGTATAAAGAAATTTTGTACAGCAATCGTCATGGTCAATGTTTTGATAGGAATTTGGATTACATAGATGTATACAATTATCAGTTCTAATAAATGTACACTTAAGATTGCTGCATTTCACTGTAGGTAAACAAAGAAAAAATCAACTGATTTCCAATCCTTCACACCGGTTTTTCCTTTAGTAATTCTCAGTCTTGTAAAAGTTTATCATTAATTCTTTCACTCAGAGTGAAACATTGGAGTCAACTGTGGTTTATGTTCTATCAACAAATCCTGTTGGCTCAAACTTCAAAATGTTATTGAATAATATTTTAAGTTTTGTATTACTGGTATCCTTGTACAAACCACCATCAACTCTTCCATGGACCACTATAGACCCTCTAACTGGTCTATTTATTCCCACTCTTGTTCCTGATTTCTCCCCCAGCTCCCTTGCCAAGTCTCTAGTTGTGTAACACTTACATTGTAAAGCATAAATCACATCATAGTTCTCCAATTTTCCAATGGTTTCTCATCACAATTAGAATGAAATAAAAATTAGAATATATTTCCTCCATGGATTACAAGGTAGTAAGTTATCTGGCTCCTGACAAACTCTAAACTCATTTCCAACCTCTTACTCTCACTCCACTCTTGACATACTTGCCATCCTATTATTCTATGAAGCACACTGCCACCTCTCTGCCTAGAGAACACTTTCCCAGGTAATAGCACACCTTACTCCCTCACTTCAATCAAGTCTTCATCATCTAGTTTTACCTCTCAAGAGAGGTCCTCTTGATGACTTCCCCTAAATTAGTACCCCATTACTCTACCTTTACCCTATATCCTATTTTGTTCATAGCACTCATCACACACACACACACACACACACACACACACACACACACACACGAGATAGAGATGGAGATAGATGATAGATAAAAGATAGATAGATAATTATAAGGAACTGGCTAATGCACTTATGGAGGCTGAGAGGTCCCCTGATCCGCTTTTTGCAAGCTGGAGATCCAGGAAAGCCTATGGTGTAATTCAGTTTGTCTGAAGGCCTGAGAACCAGGGAAGCTCATGGTATAGATAGATTCCAGTCTTGGTCTGAAAGCCTGAGAACCAGGAGCTCCAAAGGCAGGATAAGATCAATATCCCAGCTTCAGTAATTAGGCAAGAAGAAAAATAAATTCTTTTTTTCTCTGCTTTTTGTTCTATTCAGGTCTACAACAGACTGGATGATTCCCACCCACATTGATAGGGACAATCTGCTTTACTGAATCCACTGATACAAAAATGCTAATCTCATCCAGAAACAAACACAGCCAGAAATGTTTAATCTGAACACCCTGTGATAGGTCAAATTGACACATAAAATTAACCATCAAATCTATTGAAGTAAAAACCTTATTTCGTTTGCTGAAATACTGCTATTAAAATTTCTGGAGCATAATTAGTGATCAAGAAATACCCCCATTTTAAGCGTTTATTTTGAGAGAGAGGCTGAGGGAAGAGAGGGAGAGAGAAAATCCCAAGTGGGCTCCACGCTTTCAGCCCACGTCTCAAGAACTGTGAGATCATGACCTGAGCCAGAATCAAGAGTCAGATGCTTAATTGACTGAGACACCCAGGCACCCAAAGAAATACATTTTAATAAATAATACGTTTTTAGTAATGAATGGTTTTTAAAATTCTCTGTGACAGTCTAAGATGCCCACCATCAATTCCTTTCCTCTCTGTAAATTCATATTCCTCCTTATATAGAAAGAAGCTGAATCTCTATCTGTTTAAATCTATACAGCCTTTAGTGACTTGCCTTCACCAATAGAATGCAGAAGAAGTGATGTTTTGAGAATTCCAGTGGTAGGTCAGAAGACATATGAATATCTTAGAACACTCACTTTCTGACTCTCCTTTTAGAATCCTGGTTATTATACTGAGGGCCAAGTTGCTAAAAGAGACCACATGTAAACTACCCAGTTGACAGTCCAGTTAAGATACGGGATGACAGCTAGCATCAGCCAAATGTCTTATGAATGAGCCATTTTAGATGCTCAGCTGAGTCAAACTTTCAGATAACTTGAGACCCAGCCACCTTTTGATGACAACTGCATAGAAGATCCTAAACAATGGCCTCATAGCTGAGTCCAGTCAACCCATAAAATCATGAGAGCTGTTGTTTTAAGCTACTGAGTTTTGAGAATACTTTGCTGTGCAGAAATAGAAACCAGAACACTCTTTAAAGTATACTGTTCCTTCAACTGTTTAACCTCACTATGTTTTGTAATTGTGTACCTTGATACATAAATATACTGATTCAGTGATATTCTTTACATCTTCAAATGATGCCTATGAGTGTTAACTTCTAGATAGACCACATCATCCTCCATGCACCCTCCACAAATACCAATATTATAATAGGATGTACAATATCTGAATAAATATACTGACTGAGGGAAAAAAAAGACTAGAGGGAAAAAAATGACAAATAGGCAAAAAGCCAAAGAGGAAACAAGCTAACTTTGGTCAAAGTCTTTTGGATAACCAGAAAACAGAATCTGAGCTAGAAGGACCAAAAACCTAAGTCCAGTCAAGGACTTATATTGGTGCTTGGAATTCCATAACAATGACTTATGAGGTCATAGCAAGAAATGAACATATTATGAACCTAGGGATAATCCACAGTGTTTTTTTCACTTTTTGGTCTAAGAACTCTTTACTCTGGAAAGAAAGAAAAGAAAAGAAAAGAAAAGAAAAGAAAAGAAAAGAAAAGAAAAGAAAAGAAAAGAAAAGAAAAGAAAAAAGAAAAGAAAGAAGAAGGAAGGAAGGAAAGGAAGGAAGGAAGGAGTGAGCTGCGCCAAAGAGATTTTTGTTTATAGGGGTTACAGTGATTGATATTTACCTAGTTAGAAAGCAAAACCTGTAGAATGCTTAAAGAAGAAAAAAGAAGATGATCAGTGCAAACCAAAATGTAGCAGTTCAGTGGGGAGGGAGACCGGTTTTGGCACAACAGTTTGAAGGGGTTTTTTGAAAGATTTGGACCTCATGACAGGTATTAGACAATAGGTGAAATTCGATGAGACAGAGCAAGTCCAAGGGGTACTTGAGGCAATGTCTTGGGAAGACATATATTGAGAGTGATACATGCAAAGTTGATAAAGGAGGTTTAATTTCTTGGAGCACTAAGTAGTGCTAGAGAATAATACAAGATGGGCCGGAAAGAGGACTTGAAGTTTGACCAATTACCGAGTAATAATGTGTTCCTCTCACTAGAGTGTGCTTATAAATTCCATTTGGCCAACTTTAGAGTTAGTATAAGATATTGGTTGAATATACTTATCCTGCAATCAGACTGCCAAAGTTTAAATCCAAACTTCCACATTTGCTAGTTGTGTTGCTTTGGGCAGATTACTTAACCTCTCTGTATCTCAAATCACTGTCTCTAAGAACAGGATAACAGTAAGAGTGATCTCTTAAGGTTGTTGTGAAAATTACATGTCTGTAATAATGCCTGGCTACATTGTGGGTCCTTGATGAATTTTATTTAATACATGCCAATACTATGCCAGCCAGGGAGGGAAAAATTTGCAGTGAAGTGATCATTTTGCCCTCTATATCACACTCTAAAATCTTGCTGAGTTTATTGTCACCTAAAACATTCTGTATTTTTCAAGTAACTTGCAGAAGCATCTTTGTTTATTGAGCCAATAATTTTTACTGCCCATCTTCATTATATAAGAATGGCCTAGACAGTAACCACTTATATTTTGTCTTACAAAGGATATTTACAAATTTAAAGCTAAAATTTACAAATGTTTTCCCATGTGTCAGGCATTGTTCCATAGGTGTTTCATGTGATCTTCATGACAACTTCACAAACTGCAAGAATGGATAATCAGGTCTGATCTAGTAACCGAAAGCTATGCAAGTACTGAGAAAATTCTGTGTTATCTGAAAACACCAGCAGCAAAGAGAGAATTGGTGTCTGATCTCACAGATCTTATTTTCTACTATCTGGTTCTTCGACTGGAGAGTCATAAGAACTCTTTAGTCATCCAACACCTTCATTTTATGGGTGAGTAACCACAAGTTCATGAACTTAATGCCATGCAATGCAAATGCTCTTTCCACTCCCTGGCTTTGCTGTGGAATATATTTGAGGACTCATTCATAAAGATGGTTTTATCTGGCATTTGGAGATAGTAATGATTTAATGAAGTTAATGAAGTCTCCAAAACAGAAAAAGAAAAAAAAATTGTCTTGAAGGATTTCAGAACACTGAACAGCACCACATCTTTTCTATCTTCTTCCCACCTTCTCCGTAGCCACCCCCATTCCATTTCCCTCCATATGTTCTGCAAATTAACTTCATCACCACCTCACCAAACCTGTCACCAGATTTTGAATATTTCCTTCTGAAATCAATACTATGTACATTTGCTGGGAAATAATCCTTTTTTACTGGGAAATAATCTTTAAGAAAAATAATATAAATGTATGTATAATTTATCAAATATTTTGAAAAATTATGCTAAAGGTTGCAAACTGTTGGAAATAGGGTAATTCAGTTTAGAATCTGTTCCCAACTGATTTTACAAAGTGACATTGTAGTTGTTGATGATTATTAGAAAAATCCTTTAACTATTTTGGATTCTGCCTGATTTTCCAAAAAAGGTAAATCTTACTTGAAAAGTACCCAATAATCATTTTAGCAACTTTCAAAAAGTTTGATGGAAAATCTGGAAAGGCTCCCAGGAATTCAACAAGCCTGATTGTGGAAGGGGCCTCTCTTAGCCTGTGTGATCTCCAAACCAGAGCCAAGATAATGGCTTGCCTGGGGATAGTGTGTAGGGAATACAGCAGATAAAAATGAACATCAAATGGAGGAAAGTCAATAAAGGATGTGTTGAGTTGGCCATCACAGGGATACTCACTCACTCTCAAACGTATAGGAGGTTTGAGGGAGCCTCATAAATTGCATTCAGAATCACCTTCTAGAGGACAAAAGGGGACTTCCAGGTTGTGTATTCTAAGTGCCAGGCAGAGCTCTGTAAACATATTCTAATGTAGGAGAAGTCCCAGGGCAGGAAGGAAGAGATACTTAGCACAGGCCCGAAGGAACTACACCTGCATGATGCTGAGCAAAGCCTCATGCCCCTGCAACAGAGGCTAGCATCAGAATTAGGACCAAGAAGATTTGTAGTAAGGAGTGTATCACACATAAGGAGTGTGATACAGGATCTTAGAAATACTCTAGTTCAACTTGATATTTTTATGGGTAAAGAAACTGCAGGGCAAAGAGCAGTGATTTACCCAACATCTCATACATAATTAATAATGACAACAGAGCTAAGACAAGCTTGGATAACTCGTAAGCCAGTGATGTCTGCTGTCCCTTTACTCCTTGCTGGCAAAACCAAAAAAAAATTCACTTTGTATTAACTATGTTCTTTTTGGATGTAAATTTATTAAACTGAATTTACATTTCCTCTGGAGGTGAAGCAGAACTCTGTCATGTGTCTGTGACCAGGTCCAGGTAGTGTACAGAGGCCATAATCTGCTCTGAAGTGTAAGGTGAAGTGATAAGACCTCAGGTCCTCCTGTGGAAATGATTTCTACTAGCTCCATATTCAAACTAAGGGCATGGGTTCTGGTGGAAGACTGTATGCACTCAACTTCTAGCTCTATCCTTTACTACAGGGACCTTGGTGAAGCTAGTTCACTTCTTTAAATTTCAGATTTCTCATTTGTAAGACCCAAAGGCCTGATGTGAAGGCTAAATAAGATATTGCATATCAGCTGTGTGAGACTGTGGATAAAGATTTCACAAATACAGTTATGAAGAACTCCAAATATTTGGAGTAGGCTAAAAGCAAAGTTTCAACAGTGTTAGCTGCTTGCAAAGTTAGGCAGATTTGTCTAGAATATTACCCACAATATGATTCTTACATACATTTCATACATATGTTGTTACATACATCTTATATCACTTTCCTTGAACTGTTATGTCAAAGTGATTAAAGCATTATAACTTGACTATATTTTCTCATCTTCTGCTTTCTGATGTGTTCTTACTCTTCTTCTAGAATGTCCTCTGACTTTTCTGTTGATTTAAATCTTACTGATCTCAATGTCAACACAATCATCTATCTCTCTCTGAATGACTATATCCTGTAGTCTGATCTAGAACAGGGACATAATAGATGCATGTGCACTAAATGAGCTGGATGGCAAATATCACCTTAAGCATTACACCATTTTGAAACTCTAGATAACCTAGTTGAACCAGAAGAGAGTGAGAGCAAGTCATCTTTTCCACATTCACTGATCTCCTATAATGTACTAAGCACCAAATGAGGCTCTGGGAATATAGCAATGAATAAAAGCAAACGTACTCTATGATCTTATGGCAGATTTAGTAGACAACAGGGCAGGCAGTCAATGGTTGTATCAAAACTAATCTGTTTACAATTGTGGTAAGTGCAAGACAGACAAATGATAGTGTTGTAATAACAGAAAACTGGAGGGGGTAGTAGATTTGAGTTGTCCAAGAAGGTTAATGGGTATGAGATCTGAAACATAACTGCAAGGTGATCAGATGTGTGTGTATTGGAAGAGATTGGAAAGAGAGTACGAGAAGGAAAGCAACAGGTGAAGGAAACAACATATTTTAAGTCCCTATGAGTGGAAAGACCTTGTTTTGAGGAATAGTTAAATACAGTGGGACCCGGTGATATCAGGGCACAGAAAGCAAAGGAAAATAAGGCATGCCTGATAAGGCCTTAAAATGATTTGAATAGCAATTCCAAAGAATATTTTAATACAACATATCCACCGATCTCACTATTACATGCAAGATATCAATATTTATTTCAGTGCACTATGATTATCCATGGAGAGATCATGAATATGCAGTGGCATCTTTTGGGTGGAACACCTCTCCAAAAGTCAGTAATCATTAACAGGTATAGTTTAAAGTATTGATCATTCCTTCTTATTATAATTTATTATAGTATATAATCTTAAAGTTTGTAATTTCTACCTCTGGTATGAAGGTATACACACACACACACACACACACACACACACACACACACACACAGGATATTCTATTCTTTATGTATATCTGTATATAGATAAAGATATCTACTCTCTCTCTTATCTCTCTCTACACACACACACACACATACACACACACACACACACACACATATATACACACACACAGCTGATGTAAGGGGTAAGCTGATCCCCCACACAGTCAAAAATCTGCATATGATTTTGGCTCCCCAGGAGCTTAACTACTAATAGCCTACTGTTGACTTTAAACTTACTGATAACATGAACATTCAACACATATTTTGTATATGTATCATATCCTGAATTCTTACAACAAAGTAAGCTAGAAAAAAGAAAATATTAAGAAAAATATAAGGAAGATAAAATGCATTTACAGTATTGTATTTATCGAAATAAATCTGCATATAAATGACCCATGCAGTTAAAACTCATGTTGTTCAAGGGTCAACTATATATATATATATATATATATATATATATATATATATATATATATATATATATATATATATATATATTTATATATATATAGGCATGTATATATAGTGTATACATATTTAATATATATAAAGCTCTACTAAGCTCTACTTCTTACCACTATACACACACACACACACACACACACACACACACTAGAAACTTTACACTAAAAACTAAGATTTGAAGAGCATTTATGTTTTAAGGCAATTTCTGATTTAATAACTCATTTAATAAAATTTTATCAGAAATTTGGCCTCCTCATGTAATTAAGAAAACAAGGCTTGCAGATGGGTACACAGCTAGTAAATAACAAAAGTGGAGGAATAAACTAGATCTCATGGCTCCTCAGCTACTACTGTTTGTTCCATTGCCCAAGAAAGCTGTAGAAGCTTGGCTGACCCAGGACCAAGAAATGTTGCAGCCGCTTTACCGGAACCACAAGAATGAGAAACACAAGCAAAGTTTACAGCACCTAATGTCCTCTTTGTAAGTCTCCTAAGGCAACAATTATCTGTGTGTGCACACATACACACACTCAACATACCAAGGGCTAAAGTGTAGATAAACAGAGTTTCATGAAAATTCCTCCAGTAATGTGATCAAAACAATTCTCTTTCCCAAAAAAGCAAGACGGAATTCATATGAGTGAATGATGTTATAGTAAGAATAGTCTTGAATCTACTCTAACATATTTTAAGCAAGTTGCCTGTGACACACCTCACAAGATGTAACAGCACATCAAGCGTTCTGAGAGCTCAATTGTGAATTTCTACTTTAAAGACCACTTATCACTTTTCCTTCCCCATCAACTCTTCAGTTTCCTTGTTTTCTTCACACCCATGTCCTGCCTCTGCAGATGATTCTCTGTGTCCTAATTATCATGGGATAAAGAATAGCCAGGTATTCACAAAAATGCTTACTTTTCTCCTCACAATGGGCATACAAGTAACAGCTGGACACACTGAAAGAAGCAAGCCACCTGCAGGCTTGGAAAAATGTGAGCCTTCACTGGTCCAACAGTGTGTGCATGTGTGTGTGCATGCATGCACACACACTTGTGCAAACGCACAGAAACTACACCAGCTAAATAAACTCCCCACCTACCTACATTTCCTGTGAGGGAGCCCATTTCAGAAGCCCTTTCAAGTATGGAAAAGGTAAGGCAGGGCAGACAGGCAAGAGAAGGTTATTTTGAGCGTTGGTTTAATTTATGGGGTTTATTTGTATCCTCTATCGTTCAGCGGGAAACCTTGTAAATGATGTTTGCATGCACTAAACTGTGATAACTGAACTGATGAGTTAAAGACTTGACTGAACGTTTAATGTTGCTTATTAAATAATTATGACGAGGTTTGATGAATGGTCCTGATTCCCTGAACTTCCAACTGAGATTTTCAGCGTGAGTTTCATTAGATAGACATGGATGGAGCCTGCTGCAACCCAGCTGCAAATGAGCTTGCAAAACATTTGAACTGGAAGCCTTCAAAAGTGAATAATTCAACTGTCTTGGTCTATCTTCCTTGGTCCCCACACTAGCATTTCATTTTCATTTGATGATGGAGTGGAAGCAAATTATGCTATGTCTATGGGGCTTTCTAAAGTATCATTGCAAGATATCTCCATATGTACTTAATGAAAAATTAATCTGTATTCTTTGTGAAAGAAAAAAAAACTATTCAACTTAAAAATAAATCTTATTCTGCGATGTCAATCACCTCCACGTGAATATTGCGGTGATGTGTGGCCAACACAGGTGAGAGATGAGAAACGTTAGGATTTATTGAAGCCAGTGAACTTGTTCAGTGTCTGAGCCAGAGTCATTTGTTGTAATGACACATGTCATGCACTTTTGAAACCCCTCCATGCACTGATATAAGAGCTCATTAGACCATCCAAAAATTTAATTTCAAATAAAAGAGCATTGCAAATCTGGGATTTTTGTCCCATATCCTAAACCTTCCAAGTAGCTGTCTCTAATTTTGATGGCAGATTCAATTTATGTATCTACAGAGAATTCACATTTGTGCTTTATGTGATGATTTTTTTATAAAGACAAGCTGAAAGTCTACTCCACAATTGAAAAGGAAGTAGTCTGCAGTGAGGTAAAAGAAACTTGGGACTGGAGAGAGGTGGGCTGGATTCAAAGGGACAGGAGAGGTGGTAGATAAAGGCATGGGATCTGGAACCTCAATATCTGTGTCTAAATCCTAACTCTACCACCACTAGCTGCAGAATAAAGCACAGACCTGGAAATAAAAAATCCCTGAGTTCCAGTTCTGCTTATGCAATGGGCCAAAACTGCATCTGGGAAGTCACTTAAAGTTTTTGGCCTCAGCTGCCTCATCTGAAAATAAAGATCTTAGATCCTATACATGTTCATATTTAAAATCATTTAATCAGTTATCAAATAGTTCTCTAGGATTAATTTCATGTGTAATAAGTTAAGAATATTTAATTGCTCCATAAAAGTGCAATATTTTGAAAAAATAATTTAAAATTATTTGAATGTAGTATCTCAAGTTGCAGTTTTGCTTATAATTTTCTGGGCTTCTAGTGGCTTAGAAAAGTTAGTCTGCCTTATCCTGAATTTGACTCTTAAAAAAACGAATAAGTTATCTAAATTAATTTTTTTATTTTAATCCAAAACTAAACTTGAAATAATTTAATAAATGACAGAGAAACACTAGAGGCTATAACTTATAACTGATGTCTCCCAAAATGACCGTGGTTTCTTCCTGATGTTGTTCAACCATTTTTCCTTAGACCCATCTCTGAGGGGAAAATATTTTCCTTTATTAATTAATTATCTTACAGAAAAAAAGAGGATAAAATAGAGGCAAGGTTGATATTAAGGCATCAGTGAATAAGGATGCAGCATGCCCTTTGTTCACATATTTGATACAGCAAACCTAAAGACATGAAGACCAGGTGCAAGTTGTATCTTCACATTTGCTCCTTGCAATTATTATTCTGAATTTCCATTGGAATAGTCTCTCGCCTTTATTTTACCTTTTGGTGTGTATCCTAGGTAGGTCTACCTAGATAATGGACTTATATAGAGAGGAGATTCCATGAATGAGAAAATAAACTAAAAACATGAGACACATAGAGATTCCTTAGCCAGGAGGTGGAGAACCTTCAGCCCTCACTGATAGAGGGCCACTAATCCACCCCTTCCTGCACTTCACTGCCAGGAGGTGCACACTTGTTTATTCGCCTGTCATCTGGTCTCCTCTAACATTTTCTTCACCCTCTTTTAGTCCCTAAAAGAGAAAATCCAGGAGCCTTAAACTAAGGATTCAAATTTAACTGTTGCCCCTATCCCATGATCAAAGCTATATTCTAGCAAGTCTGTCTAATCTTCTGCATTTGCTCTTAGCTGAAAAATTAATCTCCCTGACACTCTGCCTCTAATATTTTATTTTTCTAGACTTCTGAGTTCTCTGGCATCCAACTCTAAGATTAAATAATGGCTTCCTAGAATAACTCCTGTGTTCTTTACATTTCTGCTTCCCAGAAACTGTCTCCCCCGTTCCAAATATATGGCCATTGTGACCTGTCTTGGATTCTGTAATTGCCCTGACCACTTCACCTTGTTGGGGATGATTGATAAATAGCTGAAGCAAGTAGATACCTAAAAAGAGGGGTGGGGGAGGACTGTGGAATGTTCAATTAAAGAATATCTAAAACAGTGGATTTTACAAACCACCTAAAAACTGGCCCTTTGTGGTACTCAGAAAGCAATCAACAGATCATTTATTAGAATTATTTGAGGATTAAAGGAAGTTTGTTAGGTTTCAGGACAGGATAATCTCAGCGACAATGAAATGGTACCAGGTGAGCTGCCACAAATGATTGGGGGTCCCTGCACGCACTGGAAAGACAGACTTTTCTGCAGATATTTCAGCTCAGGTGTTTCTTGATAAAAAGATTACCCAGACAGTCAACAGGGACTTCCAAATTTCCTATCTTCCTAAGAAGATAGGAAAACTATATGAAGATAAAGTTGAAGGTTGGTCAGCATACCAAAACTCTGGGCCACAGTTGTCTGGGGTGTGGACCAGTCTACCTTCAGGCAACAGTTTATTCTCACTACCTTCCCTGTCACATTCCAATTCCCAGGAATTTCATTTTCTCCCTGGCCATCCAGGTTCCTCCTTCCCAAAGCTACCTATTCCTAAGCTGTTCCCCAAGTGTCACAGATTTGTGTTTTCCAACAATTTTAACAAATATTGTTTTACCCTCATAAGAGAAAAAAAAATCTTTATTGAAAAATAGCATTTAAAGGTGAGATTATAGGGGTACCTGGGTGGCTCAGTTGGTTGGGAGTCTGGCTTTGGCTCAGGTCATGATCTCGTGGCTTGTGAGTTAGAGCCCCATGTCAGGCTCTGTGCTGGCAGCTCATAGCCTGGAGCCTGCTTCTGATTCTGTGTCTCTCTCTCTCTCTCTTCCCCCTCCCCCACTCATGCTCTGTCTCTGTCTCTCAAAAATGAATAAACTATAAAAAAATATTTAAAGGTGAGTTTATATTTAGGTATGGACACAGATTTAGATTTGGACAAAGAACATAAACAAATCATGAATTAGACAAGTGATCTTTTATAACAGGCATATTAAGGCCTGTGGGTTCAGTCTGGCTTGCTGCCTGTTTTGGCAAGTACTGTTAATTTTTTTTTTTTTTTACAGATAAACATTTGTGAATAATTTTCATGATAGGGAACAGTAATTTTAAAACCCAACTCTTAATTGTTATTCTGCCATACTCAGTAGTATGTATCAGCTTTAGGGGCTGCTATAACAAAATATTGCAAATGGGGTGGCTGAAAATAATAGAAACTTATATTCTTACAGTTAGGAACACCAGAAGCAAGGTGTTTGCTGGGACACACTCTCTCCAAAATTTCTTTTCTTTTTCTTTTCTTTTTCTTTCCTTCTTTTTTTATTCCCAAGTTAGTTAACATACAGTATAGTCTTAGCTTCAGGAGTAGAAGCCAATGATTCATTCATCTTTTACATAGAGCACCCAGTGCTCATCCCAACAAGTACCCTCCTTAATGCCCATCACTCATTTATCCCATCCCCCATCAGCCCTCAGTTTGTTCTCTGTATTTAAGAGTCTCTTATAGTTTGCCTCCTTCTCTGTTTGCATCATATTTCTCTTTCCCTCCCCCTATGTCCATCTGTTGTGTTTCTTAAATTCCACGAGTTAAATAATATATTTGTCTTCCTCTGACTTATTTCACTTAACATAATACACTCCAGTTCTAGCCACATTGTTGCAAATGGCAAGATTTCATTCTTTTTCATTTCCAAGTAGTATTCCACTGTATGTAAATGTATGCATGTAGATGTAGAGATATATATATCTACATATACATTATACATACACACCGCATCTTCTTAATCCATTCATCAGTTTATGGACATTTGGGCTCTTTCCATAATTTGGCTATTATTGATAGTGCTGCTATAAATATTGAGAAGAATCCTTCCTTGCCTCTAGCTTCTGGTAGCTTTTGGCATTCCTTGGCTTATGGCTGCATCATACCAATCTGCGTCTATCTTCTCTAGGTCTGAATCTCTGTGCTCTTTTTCTTATAAGGAAAGTTGCATGCATCCCCACCCTTAAATCCAGATGGCGTTATCTTGAGATCCTTAATTTAATTAGATCTGTAAAAACCCCATTTCAAAAAAAGGGCACATTTACAGGTACCTGGGGTTAGAACTTGGGCATATAATTTTTGGTGAACACAACAGTATACCTATTTTACATTAAACAGTTATTACAATTTACATTGAATTTCATCATAAAAGTATGTAGAAAGTTGTTTTCTCTCTCATTATATAAATATATGATAACCTTGATTTTACTTCTTGTCCTATGCAGTAGACATTATTCATATCTAAATATTAGACCCGGATTTTCTATTTTGTCTTTATCATCCATCTATTATATGTGTCACATATGAATAGTTTGCTTTTTGAAAATGGTTCTTATAAGAACTTACCCATCATACTCCTCAGGTTGTAGGTTGTTTTCATAAAAAAGACACATGACAGAACTACCACCAAAACTACAATAGTGTCCATGTATGCAAATTGGCTTGGAAATTGGTTAACTGTAAACAAACTACCTAATTGAATGCTATCATAAATGTCATAACAAGTTATACTCAAACCCATAATAGTTTAAATTTAACAGGTTCCTCCCACCTCTTCACCCACTCTCAAAAATAGCAGTGGCAACAACAAAATATAAATCAAGAATATGTTTTAGTATCATAATAAAATGTATATTTTCTGTTCCAGAAGTTTACTTTGAAAAATGTTTTAAACTTTTTAATCTAATACCAAATTAAAGTGAAAATGGAGAATGAAAATATACAAAGAGGGGCAATATTTCACCATGAGGGAATAAATTATGGAGTTAAGCATGGGTTAAATTTACAACAGTCACAAAATTCCTGTCCCATGTTAGTGTGTGATACCCACATAAACATAATAGCAAAAAGATCAAGAAGGAGGTGGAATGAGTCATGAGGTCACTGAGATTTCTTTAAGCTTTGAGTCAGACTTCAACTGCCTTTGTGGAAAGTGGGCCAGCAATGTCTTTGAAGAACGAAAGCCATCAATCTTGCAAAAATACCAAGAGAGTGATTAGTGAAAACAAGCCAAGCTTCCATCCTCTTCTCCCACATTCCACTACTACTAAATAAACTAAACATATTATATAAGAGAAAGTCCTGTAAACCAAATAATTTCCCACAAAGTTCTTATCTGATGGATTAAGAAACTTTGTCAAGAGTAGTTGGATACAAAATGAGAAATGAAAATCATCAGTGAAAATAAAGAGACCAAGTGATGCCAGAAGAATACTGTTTCAACAAAAATGGTGACATTTCAGTTGCTACAAAAATTCTGACACACAATAGATAACAACAAAGAGGTTCCAAGTTTCATTTCTATCCAAGATTCTGGGGCAAGTGCTTAAGTCTTTTAGGCAATCAATAAGCAGATGGTTTCACTAGCATTCAAATCCCATTTTTCCCCATTTGCTATCTAAAACAAGGCAGTCAGACTAAGGGTATAGTCATTACAGTTTTGCATAGTTGTTGTGTGCATAATAATCTGACATATATTGTTCTTGAAGATTGTGGGATTTGAGAAAGGTGTGGCATGTTTCTTATTCCAAACAAAAACATCATGTTTAAAATTACATTGTCTAAATGCCTCATAAAGTGTTCTGTATCAGCAGATAGTGACCCCAGACCTAGGTCAGCAAGGTGAATTAAGGGCAGCAGGAATTCTTTGATCACTACCATGGAAACAATGGCTGCAGGACATGCCAAAATGCCTAACTCCAAGGCATGATCTCATAGTTCAATGTGATGGGCAAGCAACATAAAATTTTTTGTCACAGTTAAGAAAAGGGAAATAGAATTTCTTTCTCCTTTGGTGGCAGTGATTTATTTAATTTTGGCTTTGCATGTTTTTTGGTTCAGGCATTTTTTTTTTTTTGACTCCAGTCTGTGGCCAAAATCCAGACTGGCAAGAGCTGCAGAGCCTGGAGATGATGGAAGGCAGCCCAGAGATCAGAGATCAAGAACAAAGACTGAGGTCTAAACCAGAAGAAAAATAAACTTTTGTATTCCATTCTAGTCCAACTCTTTCATTTGGGGTAATCCAGCTTCCAGAGTTCCTGGGAACTGGTCAAACCTCAAGTTCCTTCCCTTGCCACAAGTTGAGCTAACTAAAGCTGAGCAGATCTGCTAATTTGAGCTATGAACTGGGTTGCTTGGTTTTGTGTGTGTGTGTGTGTGTGTGTACACGTGTGCCTTTGTATGGGGGGGGGGTGCGGGTAGCATTTTACCTTTGAAATCCAACCCTGTGCTAATCAACATTCTGAAAATCATCTGGCCACAAAGTCATCACACTGAATTACTGTCAGACAATGAGAAGTTTTCCCTTCCACTTTTCCCAAAATGCCCTCACAATCAAGGTAACCCCACCTTAATTGGTGTGAGAGATCTATGAGTATGTATATGAGTGAATGTGCCTGCATTCTGCATGTGTACATTTCATGTGTATTTTAATTCAGAGTAATTGAACATATCAATTTAAGACAATAGTCACATAGGGAATGTGCCAGTAACTAGATCTTTTCTTATATAAAGAATCCTTTCTCGGGGCGCCTGGGTAGCACAGTCGGTTAAGCGTCCGACTTCAGCCAGGTCACGATCTCGCGGTCCGTGAGTTCGAGCCCCGCGTCGGGCTCTGGGCTGATGGCTCAGAGCCTGGAGCCTGTTTCCGATTCTGTGTCTCCCTCTCTCTCTGCCCCTCCCCCATTCATGCTCTGTCTCTCTCTGTCCCAAAAATAATTAAACGTTGAAAAAAAAAATTAAAAAAAAAAAAAAGAATCCTTTCTCTCACCATCTATATACACACTGAAATATAAAATCAATTTCCATTTGTTAACAACCATTGAAGCCATTAGAGGATAATCACAGTTTCTTGGCATAGTGATGAAGCACATATTTTTAACTGAAAAAAAAAAAAAAACAATATGGTATGGTAAGGCAAGTTAAAATAACTGTTAGAAGAGTTCGTTTTTAGTTGAGATAATGTGCATATCATATTAGAAATTTAAGGATAAAGTATCTTGCCACTTTCCCCAAATGTTGTAGTTGTACTATTCCCTTGTTTTAAGATGACCTGATTTCTTAAGGTTCCTTTGCTTCCTTGAAATTAACTCTGTGGTGATACTAGAACTCCAAATCCATTCAATGGAGTCTTAGAAGGCCTCTGGGTGCCCACATGCGCGTGAGTGTGTGTGTGTGTGTGTGTGTGTGTGTGTGTGTCCAGCCTTAGTAGGTGCCATGGTAAATGCTTTCCAGGGGAAAAACAAAGTGAGGTATTTGCCACCAGCAAATGTACAATTCTTGTGAGAAAGTATGCTTTATCTTACATACAAGATCTAGAGACACAATGGAAAGAAGAGCAACGGAAAAGTAAATAAATGAGGTGCCAAAATCAAAGTAACGACAAAAAATAACAACAACAACAACAACAACAACAACAACAACAAAAGCCCCAAAATGAATAACATGTATGGGGCTGGAAATTTCATAGATTTTAGGGATCAGGGAACACAAAGGGAAAGCAAAGTGGCTAATTTCCTTAACTGCCCCCCCCCCACAACTGAATGGGGCCACTAGGACTCCTGATTTCTCGTAATATTATTAGAACACACTATCTTTTCTGGGTTAAAGAAGTGTAGGAGGGATAATCTGCCAATGGTAATGAAAGGGTTAAGTAGACTTTGAACTGAATTTAAACCAGGAGACAGAATTGATGCATCTTCTTTGATTGTTCAAAAGCCAATAGAATCCCCTGATCCATTCCATTACATTTATTTCTGTCGTGCTGAGCTAAAGGATAGAGAAGACCTTTCTTACTCTAATAAGTGAATAGCCCTGCCTCTCTCATTGCTGCTGCATCTTTGCTGACCTATATTTCTCGCATATGGATGGATCACCGCTAGCGGGTTCGACAGACGCTATAATATCATTATGCAAATGCACGTTCACTGCCACTCGGGAATACTATAGACTGATCGCTTCATTATCAGTCTTATCAGAAAATACAAGAGAATTGTGTCCCATACTCAGTGAGATGAGAACATAATTTAAATTAAGTAGTTTACTGTCTGGCTACTCTATTGGCCAGAGTGGGAGATGAGAAAAGCTGATTTTGAAAGCTGGGATATCAACAGGCATTGCTCTGTAAAGGTACAGCCTGAGCTGGTTTCCTATGCTCTTCCTCCTCCCCTGTGCTCTGCCCTCTTCTTTCCTCCAAATCAGAACCTATGCTAAGACACTTGGCAGCATGTAATTTGTTCACCTGCTGTCATATGTCCTTGAAGAGTATCTGCCTTAGAATAGAAGCAGTTTAGCCCTGTGCCTAGAGAGGCAGGTTGTTTAGTGAAAATCTCTCAAACCTTACGATAAGGTGACCTGGATTCTACACACTATGTTCACAGTTTAACCCTGAGCATTTTACATGATTCCTGTTTCTTAAAAGTTACTTGACCTATTTAGGGCTCTTATATATTAAATCAAAGAGTTAATGAAGACTATTGTTTACAACCTCTGTTAATGGTAACATTATACTATTACCTGGAATTTTAATCTGTTATATTTTTCCAAGTCTTATTTTGTAGAAATAAAATATGGCTATTGATACTTATCCCAATTAGCAATTATCACAACTTTCATTAAAATGGTGCATATAAAACTATAACTCATTCACGTAGTGGATAATTAATGTCAAAAGTTTACATGGCATCATTACTAATGAGACTAATGGCCTACAAAGTGTAAACCTGGGCTCAGGTTCCTGACATTGACCAATGCATGCTGAGGCCACCTGGCCCAGGTACTTGGCTCCTGCCTTTACACCTAATCCAGAATTCATCCTCACATATCTCCTTTCTTCAAAGCTCCTATTTATATAAAACCTAGCACTCAGTTGTCACCTTTTCTGTCAAACCTGCCCTCTACTTTGTTATAACCTTCATTATAACCCTCAAAATATGCTTTTATTACAGCAGCCCTCCTATTGTAATATAGTTGTTTACATTTTTCTTTATTTCTGGCTGTGGGCTTCTTTAAGAAATAAATTATGCCTTTCTAACTCTTTACTTCTACCACTGTCACCACAGTATGCCATACCTTGCACATAATAGGGCTCAATAAGCATTTGATCAAGACAGATCACAATGGACCCAACTCCAAAATTGCTGACAATGAAGTCCTATGAGAAGGTAGTATGAAGGAGATTCCCTCTCAGTTCCTGAGAGAACTAGACACACTTGCTTATGACCTAAAAGGAGGAGTTCCCAGAAAGATAACTCCCACAAATCCCCAGTGCCTATTGGAGGAGAAATTGACTCCTTGACATAGGAAACCTATACCAAGAAGGTCTTGAGCTAACATCTATGTTACTGTGAGTCCCTCTCTAACTTGACAACCATGTTTTATCTGGGATGACTCCAAGCACAAAAGTTCTGCCAGCAGAAAGTGGAGCAATTTTGACTGGATTGTGGCACAGAATCTAGAGTCTAGACCCAGCCTTTCATCTTGTGGAAGCTCTACCTCTGAAACAGTTCCTCTGGTCTCTAAGTCCCTGGAACAAGTGAGGAGTAGCATACATTGCCTTCATCAGAAAGTCTAGTTTTAAACATCAGGACAATGGTTGTATCCACCCAAGTGGGAGATTAATGCCAAATTTGCAATGACAGTCCTTAAAACTCACTGTCTCTACCCAACATTATTTTTCAGGATTCTAAAACTAGCCCTACTAGACATACAACATATTGTTGTTTAATAAATACATAGAAGAATGGATATGTAAATATACAGTTCAGCTCCTTCATTATTTAGTTGAGTACCTGAGGTTGTAGGTCATTAAGTGATTCATTTAAAACCAAAGAACTAATAAAAAGGGAACAATATACTCACAAAATATTTAAGGTTGAAAGGCACTAGGAATTATCCCATGTCACCATTCACTTGAACAAGAACAAGAAAAATTGGAAAATTTTCCCCTAGATTCCTTAATCAGTGGCCACAGTACTTCCAGCTTCTAGTCTGGCATTATTATTCCAAAAACCACCAACTCTGAGATCTGCACTTTTGCATGAACTGAACCTCTCTCTGGCTTCAGCCACTAATGGCAAAATTCTAGAGTTGACTGAGATCCTCTTAAAGTCTGGACATAGTGTATTAGAAAATCACTTATAAAGGTTCAGGGCATTCCTTCATTCCATAAACACTTATTGTATCCAACTGTTTCCCAGGTATTCTGTCAAAGTAGAGCTATATTCAAAGTTGAGTATGCCGTTTCCCATCTTAGAGATGCCTAAACTTTCACATAATATACAATATTAACTAGTAACTTTTTTTCCTCATTCCCTAGTTCCTTGTTGGCCACACCCAAGGACTAAGCAGAAGATACATGGATTCCTATGATGGGACCTTATGGCTAAAAAAAAAAAAAAGAAAGAAAAGAAAAAGAAAAAAGATGCTCAGTTCCAAGTGACTGGCTCCTAAGGGAATTGTTGTAGGGAAAAGGAATGCCAAACCCTCCACTTCTTCAAAGTTCCAAGGAAATCTAAATTGGTTTAGTAGCTTTTGCAACCAGGATGTCAAGTTTTAGAAAGTGTGAGGGACCTATTTCCCTGTCCCTATGGGAGTGGAAGAATGCTGGACATATCCCTTGAGGTCAGGGGATGTAGGTAAGCAAAAGAACCAACACTTCCCTTTCTCTCGAGGTTTCTGGGAGTGTGAAGCTCCTTGTGTCAGTGGGGCATGCAGGAACTGTGTTGCAACTGCTAGCATGCAGAGGGCAGGGTATTCATGTACTTGTTCCCCACAGATCTCAGGGAGTCTTTGAAGAAGACCATCCTGGTTCTTCTAAGCCCAAGGGAAAGACCACAGAGGTTAGCCAAGCAGAGGCGGTAAAGGAATCACAGAACTGGTGTGGACAAAGAGAAATCTAACCACCTCCTCTGTGTGATTTTTGCTGGGAACCTAGAATAAAATTGAATATTGCTTGAATAAACCACAACAACCATAATTCTTTCTTTCTCTCTTTCCACACGGTCAAAAGCCACACTATGGGGGAAAAAAGGCCCTGTGCTCAAAGTATGCCTAAGAGGAGAGAGAAAGAGAAAGGAATGATATATACTAGATACAGGCAGAAGTTTGAAATGACAAATTAGGCAGTCACCAAGATATTAGTAACCACCTTAGACTGCAGAATCCCTGAATTGAATTGACTTCACAAGAAGGAACAGGATAATTTACCTGATACAATTAAACTGAGGTTTCAGAGGTAAAAGAAAAACTGAAGTCATGATAACAAAACAAATGTCATGTATACCCAGGTCTGAATGGTGACTGCTTATAGCTTTTACAGGAAAAATAGAGAAAGAGTCTGAAAGGTAAGCAAAACATAACAGTTTGGAACTTCATGATAATAAATGAAATGCTTTGGGGAGGGTGATTAACAAGTATCCACGGGAAGGAAGGCAAAGTGAGGAACAGTTGATTGAAGAAGTCATTTGAGCAAACCCTTGAAGACAGAATAGGATTTCACCTTCCACAACAAGTAAGGTTTACTTTTCCAGAAAGTGGCTGGTTATATTGGAACACAAGGTCTCTATATATGGATAGAGTAGATGAAGCCAGAGAGCAAGGGCCACTAGATTCTGAAGGGTAGCAAAGCAGGCCAAGGAGCTGGGATGCTTACCCTAAGGAAGAGGGAGGCACCGGAATGTCTGCTGAAACCACAGGTCTGCAGGCTGTGTTGACTCACTCATGTGCATTCCTAGTCCAGGGCTCATCACACAAAAAACAGTGAATGAAAGCTCCCCACATAATAATAGCAGAATTTCCTGAGTGTGGGTCTGCCATGTGCCCAGCAATTCTCCAAGCACTCTATATATAATTTCACTTCTCATTAACCTCACAGGAAGGTGCTAGTATGATCTGTTTGCGTTTCTTTGCAGTAAAGAAGATTAAATAATTTAAATTCAGAGTTTGTAAGGAACATCTGGATTGGAACCCAGGATGGAGGGTTTTTTTTTATTTTTTTAAGTTTATTTATTTATTTTGAGAGAGAGAGAGAGAGAGAGAACTCGCACAGGGGTAGGGGAGAGAGGGAGAAAGAGAATCCCAAGCAGGCTTTGCGCCATCAGCACAGAGCCTAGTGTAGGGCTTGAACCCACGAATTATGAAATCATGCCCTGAGCCAAAACCAAGAGTCAGACACTTAACCAACTGAGCCACCCAGGTACCCCAGTGTCTATATTCTTAACTATTAATAACATTCAAATTGATAAATGGACTTATTATAGGTCAATTGTGAGGATGGATGGGTGAATGTTTCCTTCAGAAAGTATAGTGGAGTCTTTCCACTCTTTTTTGCCTCTGTTGTTCACATCCCACTCAGTTTCTGCTTTTATTTAGATCCTGACCTCTTGATTTTGTCCAGACCTTACACAAGACTTTGCGCCTCTTGCTTCCAACTTGGATCCTTGACTCTAATGATCTGAAGTATGGTCAGTGTTTTGGCCCACAACATGTAATGTAGGGAGAAATACCTTGTTTAGGAAAGAGTCTTCTAGTGGCTCTCAAATTACCCCTCACTGTATTTGGAAAAAGCTTTGCCAAGATCATGTCTGTGAGAGTATTTAGTGAAATACAAGGTGTTAGTAGTTAACAAACAAATTTTTTAAAACTAAATGCCACATGGGCATATTTCTGGTTATTTGCACTACTTGGGTCTGAGTCACAGTGAATCCTCAAGCAGGTTCCTCCCTCCAAGGATGGTCCAAGACCAGCTCATTAAAAATGTAGATTTCTGGGAATCATTGATAATTCCTGAGTCAGTAAAAGTGGACTCAGTCATAGATTTCTTAATGAGTTCCCCCCAAAATCTCACACGAAAATCTCACCATAAAATGTGTCTAACATCATGATCCAGTGTACATATTCACACTAGTGTCCTTACCTGAAGCTGAAATTCCATGAAATGTTACTTACCTTACTATATGTAATTTTACTTTTTATATTCTATTTTATGAGGTTTCTTTTTGCATATTTTGAATCACAACTCACAGTTTGAAAAACACAGATCTAAATGATGACACTATGCAGAAAAAGTTACTTTGCCATGGCTTCCTTCCCAGTTCTGTACCATCCCCAGGTGGTGTCTTCTGGGCCTGTCTTCATCCAAATGTCCTATTCCAGACCATTCCATCACCCCTCCTCTATCAAAATTTACTTTCCCTTTTATTCCTCAGCTCTAGTTTCATAAAGTCCTTTATATGAAAGTAAGCTAGTCTGAACAAGTTATCTGAGTTACAGTGCTACCTTATTAACATTTGCATTTAAATCCAGAGAAATATTTACGTATTAATCTAGAAATCAGGTAACTATTCTTTTAAGAAGAATGTTATACTCCAATTTTCTCCATATACACACACAGCACAACCTACAAACAGGATCTCTGGTGTCTGGTATAGAAGGGACCTATTTGACCTTCACCATGCCCTACTTATCCCACACCCTAGCTTGGACAAGTGCTAATCTATCAGTCTAGGTTCTTCATCTGTACACAGGAAGATAATAAAACCCTGACATTGCTGCTTTGAAGATTAAATAAGATGCTCATGATAGTGGAAGAACAGATGACACTCTGTGTAGTAATTGACCCCTTTCCCACTGTTCCCATCCCCTCTCTTCCTGCATCCTCTCATATGCTTTTGTCTTTCTTTTGCTTCATTTCCCATCCCACCCCCAACCTTCCAGCATGCATATTTAGTTTTTCAAGACATATTTGATTTGCCTTTTGCCTTGCGTATTACTCTCAGGGTCCCTCCCCCACTTCCTTCCTGTGTCCCCAGAAGCCATGCTGCACTCCATTCATTCTCGCCTTAATTGGAAAGGGCATAGATCCATGCTTTCTTTCTCGGAGATTACCTCTGTGCTATCCAGTTGTCATCTCAAAAAATCTGACAATATAATTCAGAATAGGGGCCTTTGGGGCTGTTGCTTTTTCTTAAGGAACTACATATCTAGAGACATAAAGGACTGTCTGATCCCTCAATGGCAGAATTTTGGGCAGCAGCAGGTCAGTGGTGGAATTTGGAGAGAAAGAGGACTATAGGGTGGCTTAATAGTTGCCTCTCAACCATCTTGCCCAGGCCTGGTTGATTCTGGCTCCTTTGTAGTTTCTTATATTAATAAGCCGCCTTTGTGAGGATCAGCTTAGAAGGAAGATGACAAATTGCTATCTTCCTCTGGTTTCACTTGTTGTCAAGAGTCCCTTGGTCCATGACTGCTTAGCAGAGATTGCAGTGCATGAAAGATAGTTAGAGCAGGATAGCCAGGCCAGCCTTGCTGAGGAGCATATCAGTCCATGCAGATACCCGCCTTTGAGGTACTAGTGATTGCTTCCCCTCCCCAAGAAATAGCTCCACCCTCTGCCAGGCCCAGGGCTTCATATCCTGAACACAGCAAAGGCTTTTTGGTAAGTACTCCTGGGAAGTAGTAGAGGATAGAAAGGAACACAAAATAGGTGCCAGAGTTAGCTTTTGCAGCTTATTCATTCTATCCATCTTCAAATATTTACTGACCAACTGCTGTATTACTGTGGTTAACCAGAAGAGAAAAGACAAAACATTGACTGAAGTAAGGAGCAGGAACTGCAATTCTAGCATGTAAGGAGGGAAACAAAATTCATTTGTGTAGAACAGCCCTACAACCCTGGAGGAAGATGACTTATTACAGATGTGACTTTGCCAGCTTTACTACAAACATCTTGACTATGTGTATATTCTGGGAATGAGAAGTAAAGACTTGAGCTAATAATAAATCAGTTTTATCCATGTTTTTAGCCCAAGCTGACTTCTTTCCAAATAGACAGTAAATTCTCTGAGTTTCATGACTCAAGATTTGAGATCACTCGCTGGGCTACAGTAGGCAATTCTGAAACTTTCTATCAATGTGATGGTGTCCCCACGGGTGCTGTGCTACTCCAGGGTGACTTCAGCTGCCTGTTGAGACTCCCAGACAAACTCATCCAAATAGATAGAGGCATATACTGCTTAAAGGCTAGATGAGGGAGGAGAGGAGAAGACCATGTAAAGATGAAGGCAAAGACTGGAGTGATCTAGCTTTAAGCCATAAAACACCCATAGCCACTAGAAGTCAGAGGAGGCAAGGAATGATTCTACCCTACTCCCACCCCAGAGCCATCAGAAGGAAGGCAAGCTTGCGAACACCTTTATGTTGGACTTATGGTCTCCAGAACTATGTAGGAAACGGTATATGATTGTGAAGCAGCTAGCATATCTCCCTGGAACATCTGGAGATGCATCTAGTATAGTTTGGAATGCCACTGCTACTGACCCCTGCCAACAGCCCTAGATATAATAGTTTTCTAGACTCAAAGAGATCAGTTGTTTCCCATATGGAATTTCCAACAAAAAATTTTGAAATGACCACTGTGGCACTTTGTATGAAAATAGAAACAAAAGTAACAGCATTGGCAAAAATCAATCTTCCTGGGGACACCTGGGTGGCTCAGTCAGCTAAACGTCTGACTTCGGCCCAGGTCATGATTTCATGGTTCATGAGTTCGAGCCCCACATTGGGCTCTGTGCTGACACCCATGGAGCCTGGAGCCCATTTTGAGTTCTGTGTCTCTCCTTCTCTCTCTGCCCCTCCCCAACACCTGCTCACACTCTGTCTCTTTCCCTCTCTCTTTCTCTCAAAAAAAAAAAATCAAGCTTCCTAAAAAACCATACTTGCAACAAAGGGTCTTCTTTTAGAGGCAAAGCAGGTATTCAATAGGAGCTGAAGCTACCACTTCATTCCAAGCCACTGAGATACCTTAAACCTTGGCCCCAAATGTCCTTAAGACAGAAGACACATCTCTCCTATTTGACAAAACAAATATATTTTTAAAGAAAATTTGGGAAGTAAGAGAGACCATAGTACATGCACAAAGGAAGACTTTCAGCCTGAGTGGAAGATACACGTCACATAATACAGAGCAGAAAACAGTGCTGATGGTGATCTGTGGGACATGGAACACTTGGAACCTGATAGTGGGGCTGGATAGAAGACACAGGCTCACAGGAAGGCAAGGAAGAAGGACACCTGGAACACAGTTGCTAGGAGACAGACACTGATCCAGTTTGATTCAGGGGAACTTGCTGACTTTCCTTTTTCTCCTGAAACAAATCCACTGTAACAAACAACTCATCTTTTGTCTTAGTTCCTTTTTTTTTTTTTTTTTTTTTTTGATTAGTCTGTCTCTTCTGGGGGCAGAAACATGAAGGTCTTGGTCCCCCATCCTGGGAAGAGTGGCTTATCATTTCTGTAGTGAAAAGATCACCAATCCTACATATTCTTCTGGATTGGAGTTTCTCAGGGTCCTTTTTTCATATTTGGAACTAAGCTCCTGTCTCCTCAATGGGATCTTATGCTCTGGCCACCCCTGTTGCTCCTGTCATCCAGGTAGATGTAGTGCCCCTGTGAAGCTGTCCTATCTCCTCCTCACATGTTCTGGGCCTAGGGCTCTAAGCCCTCAAAAGACAAACTCTCTGAGTCAAGAAACTCTTCAACATCACCATGAGCCTGTCTGTTTTACTCTCACCAATTAGAGCTTTGACTCTCTACCAAAATAGTCTTTCATATATGAACCCCCTAGATCTTGCCCTTCCAGCATTCATGGTAGTGCAGGGCATTCCTCAGTGTCTGGACCCCCTAGAATACTCAAGTCTCCATTTTGAGTTTGGGAACTTTTCAAGATCACTGGCTCTCAGAATATTTTTGTTTGTAAGCAGTAGATTCCCATTGATGGTTTAATTGTACAAATGCTCTGGTTTGTCTTCAGTACTCCAGAAGGTATGAAGTGTCCTGCTCTCTAGAAAGTAATTCTAAGCCTTTTCTAGAATTCAGTTCATAGCCCTGCTCTAGTTGTTTTAGAAATGATCCCATATTTCTTGTTTCTTCAACCACATCTGGATATCTACTTTCTCATGACTCATATCTTAGGTGCTCTTGGACAGTAAGTTAAAGCATAAAGAAATGACTAGCCTTCACATACCTAGTTGTAAAGTATCCTCAGAGAAAGGCCTGCAAACAATGAAGGGAAAGACACTCTATGGAGAACAGTGTGAGATGGTGGAATGGACAATCTCTTGTTAGATAACTGCCTCCATTAAAAAGCTGAAGTACACAGGCATGAGTTTCTCAGGACTTGGAATGTTGGAGAAGAGGCCAACCCACAGGGACACTCTGGAGATGAGCTCTCTGCGACAGCATTCAATAAAAGGGGAAGCAATTCAGATTGAAACAACATTAAGATGATATATGTCATGGTGAAGTAGAGAGGTAGGTAGCAAAAAATGGTGGGAAAATGATTTAGCGGCGTCCATAAGTGGATCTAGTATGGTGAGAGGGCATGAGATCAGGTAAGGACATCCTCCCCCATACCCAAATCTACCATGATCCTGAAATAATGACTTTCAACTTTGAATTCATGGAACTCTGTGTTCATTACATGTTATTCATTTAAAAAGGGTAAAAGCATTTTCTATCATTTCTTTTTTAAAAACTCAAAAAGAAGGGCTTCCTGTTTGTGATTTTCCAAATATTTCCCAGTTAGTAATGCTCTGCTGAGGACAGGTACAATATCTCTGATTTTAGATGAGCATACGCTTTGTCAGATAGATTCTGCTCCTTGAGACCAGAGCTCAGCTTTAGCATCTGATCAAAGGCTTTCAGAGACTCAGGCTTGCTCTAAGAATCATTTCTAAGAATGAGTATTGGCCCAGAAACATGGGATAGGGGAAGGAGAATGATGAACGCTTATTATATGACTCTGTTCCACTAGACAGATCTTATGCTGTCTTAATAATCCAGTCCAGGGGCAGAGAATCATAATATCTGAGATTTTACCCTGGAGTTCTCCACCACCCCCAGACAGATTTATTTGTGAACTTTGGATAAAACAATCTTCCCTTATCACCCTATTCTTCTAAAAGGAAAATGTTCTCGTGTTTCCTGAGAGGGTCCATCTCAGATATCTCAAATACCTATATAAACATAATTGATTTGGTAAAGTGGGAAGAGGAATGGGGAAAACATGAGTCCATCCACCCTGGGTGTTGGATCTAGGGTTCTGTTACTTTAGTTCTGCCTGTTTTTTTCCACAAATTGGTTCATCTGTTGGGAGTACAGAAAAATAAGGAATTTCCTCATAGATACAAAATGTATATATTAGTTAAAGTGACCCAGGAATTTGAGCTTTGGGGGCGGAGGCACTGTGGCTATTCAGGAGATAGAAATCTGTCTCAAACTTTTACATGGCACTGCTCCCTCAAGCAGCAATAAGCATGAAATCTGGTCCGGGTCTATGTCACAGAGCCAACAGATAGTCACAAATGACTCTTTTTTTTTTTTTTACTTTTTTTTTCAATATATGAAGTTTATTGTCAAATTGGTTTCCATACAACACCCAATGCTCATACCAAAAGGTGCCCTCCTCAATACCCATCATCCACCCTCCCCTCCCTCCTACCCCCCATCAACCCTCAGTTTGTTCTCAGTTTTTAAGAGTCTCTTATGCTTTGGCTCTCTTCCACTCTAACCTCTTTTTTTCCTTCCCCTCCCCCATGGGTTTCTGTTAAGTTTCTCAGGATCCACATAAGAGTGAAACCATATGGTATCTTTCTTTCTCTGTATGGCTTATTTCACTTAGCATAACACTCTCCAGTTCCATCCATGTTGCTACAAAGGGAGTACTGATGCATAGGGGCAGTTATACCCCAATGTTTTTTTTTACTTTTTCAAATCTTTTTAATTTTTTAATATGAAATTTATTGTCAAATTGGTTTCCATACAACACCCAGTGCTCATTCCAACAGGTGCCCTCCTCAATGCCCATCACCCACTTTCCCCTCCCTCCCAACCCCCATCAATACTCAGTTTATTCCCAGTTTTTAAGAGTCTCTTATGGTTTGCCTCTCTCCCTAAGTTTTTTTTCCCCTTCCCCTCCCCCATAGTCTTCTGTTAAGTTTCTCAGAATCCACATAAGAGTGAAAACATATGGTATCTGTCTTTCTCTGTATGACTTATTTCACTTAGCATAACACTCTCCAGCTCCATCCACGTTGCTACAAAAGGCCATATTTCATTCTTTCTCATTGCCAAGTAGTATTCCATTGTATATATAAACCACAATTTCTTTATCCATTCATCACTTGATGGACATTTAGGCTCTTCCCATAATTTGGCTATTGTTGCAAGTGCTTCTGTAAACGTTGGGATACAAGTGCCCCTATGCATCAGCACTCCTGTATCCCTGTATCCTGCATAATCCTGTATCGTGTGTCGCTTGGGATACAAATGACTCTCAAGGATGAAAGAGGGGACAGGAAGTGGGAGGTAAACTTCCATCCTCTCTCCATTACCCAGATCCAACAGTACATCATGGACTACTAAATCCCTCTACCTTTCTCTGCATCTTGTTATTTTCCAACTCCAAATTTATAGCATGTGTGACATATATGCATACACACACACACACACACACACACACACACAAATTTTCTACTTATTCCCAAATCAAGATATGAATCAAGTCAATTTTTACTCCTTTGTGTTCTTAGATTTGACATCATCAATTTCACAGCCCTGAAAATTTGGTTTTCCCAGGAATTTCTAGGACTTTATACTTTCAGGATTTCTTCTGTCTCTAGCTCCAGCACCCAAACATAATCTGGTTTTGCACTATCAACCCAAACAGCTACTCCACTTTCACAGAATACATGAATAAGCAATGTAACCTTTAATAAAGTTACTTTAAGAGTAACAAAGCCACCTGGGTGGCTTAGTTGGTTAGATATCTGACTTTGGCTTAGTTCATGACCTCTTGGTTTGTGAGTTCAAGTCCCCCATCAGGTTCTGTGCTGACAGCTCAGAGCCTGGAACCTGCTTCACACTCCCTCTCTGCCCCTCCCCTGCTTACACACTCTCTCTCTCTCCCTCTTAAAAATAAACATTAAAAAATTTTTAAAGAGTGACAAAGTGGGAGGGAAGTATTAACACATTGCATGGAAAATAATGTAATAGTCTAATAATGATAATTAAATAATTAAATTGATAATTAAATAATATTGATAATTAAATAATATTTGTCTATTAAATCTCTTTGGGGATGTTCCATCTCCAAGGCATCTCAAAACTCTCATGCCCGTGCAATGCCCCACTTGCTGGTCCCTATCTCCCAGGCTCCCACCCTCCAACATAATTTCAGCCATAATTATAAAGCAATTTAACTTCCCCAAGTGCCTACCCCAACCTGCCCATCTAAATCCAGCTGGATCTGGAGTCTTGGTGAGGTCTTTTCTTTAAGAGAAGTTGGAATTCTAAAAAGCAATACATTTGCTTTTTTTGAATTACACTTGTTACTTATCTGTAAAGAATTTTCTGATTTTTACCTTTTATTTTATAAATTTTCACCAAAATTCCTATTGACCTCTCAATAACTCTTAAAAATAATTAATGTGGTTTTAACACACACACACACACACACACACACACACACACACACACACACAGATTTAGATACATATATATAGGTTTTTCAGATTTATCTTCCCATGTTTAGAGGGCATACTGCAGAGTTTTAATACTGGCTTTACCAGTAAGAGTATAAACTATACAAATCAAGCACTGTATAATTTCTTTACTTAATTTCCTCAAGCCCCCTCATTTCTAATGAATCAGCACTGACCATGGGCACCCAAACTAGTTTTTGTAGGATGAACATTCATGCAGCCTTCTAAGGTGAAGAAGACACCTTAGAAAGAAGAATTAGAAGAGAAACTAGCCCATCAGAGAGAAAAAAAAAACATAACAAACAGCAATAATAGTTAAAGTAGTTTGGTACCAATACAGGAAAAAAAGAAAAATAAATGAAACAGAATAGAGTTCAGAAATTAACTTAAAAGCCAATGGTAATTTTGTCTGATATAAGAGGTATTTCAAATAATTGTGGTACAATTTGTAGTCAATATATTTGGTTGAGACAAATGGGTAGCTTTGGCTAAATGATGGAATGATAGGAAATTGGAAATTAAGATATTTTATTTAGGAACACCAGGGCACTGGGGCACCTGGGTGGCCAGTTGGTTAAACATATGACTTCAGCTTAGGCCATGATCTCATGGTTCATGAGTCTCAGCCCTGCATCAGGCTTTCTGCTGTCAGTGCAGAGTTGGCTTTGGATCCTCTGCCCTCCCCTGCCCCTCCCCTGCTCATGTTCTCTCTCTCAAAAATGAACATTTAGGAACACCAGGGAACTGACCTTGTCCCCCCCCCCCCCACACACACACACAAAAAGATAATATAGGTCTGGTGACATAGAGCTTATCCAGGAGAAATGGATGTGTTTATATATTTTCACAAATAGAAATGCCTAACTGTGTGTGTATATGTTTGTGTGTGTTCATGTGTATTTTTCTGCGGGGGGTGGGGATCATAAAGCAGCAGGTCGTAAAGGGCTGTGACATAACAGTCTCTAAGTATTCTAGATACACCAGGCCCTGCCGATGTGAGGAGTAAATCACCCATAGCACCTTGGCATCATTCAAGACTCTGAAGGCCAAGTGAAACTCCTATATGCTGTACTATGCCTTCTGACCTGGGTGGCCACCTCTCTTCTGAAAATATTGTGTGGGCTTTTTGTTTATGTACTATTTCTTCCCACTAATCTCTGGTCCACCTGACAAGCTGTAGGACCCATCTATAGAAAACTATAATTCACTATATAGTTTTCTATTTTATGCCTTCCATAAGCTAAGTATTCATAAAAATCAAAGATGTAAATATAAAGAAAATGATAAAAAGTATGAGAGACTTTATTTCTTAATAAGGTCAGAGGTGAATTTTTTTTATAAGCATGTCTCAAAAGCTGTTGGAGAAGACAGCAGAATAGAAAAACCTGAGTTCACCTCCTCCCACAGACATATCAAGGCAACAGCTACCTATGATGCAAGTGACTCTGAAAACAATCTGAAGATCAGTGGAACAGATCTTTCATAGCTAAAGACATAAAGAAGCCACAATGAGAAGGACAGAAGGGGCAGAGATGTAGTCAGGAATCAAACCCTAGCAGAGGGACTCACAATGGGAGAGAGATCATGCAGAGATACTCCCTGAGGAGCAAGGGGATCAAGCCCCACTCTGGGCACAACTTGCCTTGGGGACCTACATCAGGAAGATAAGCCCTCATAATGTCTAGGCTTTGAAAATCAGCAGGGCTTAACTCTGCAAGAGCCAAAGGACTATAGGAAACTGAGACTCCACTCTTAAAGGACCAGGGAGCTATATCATTCAGGGTTTGAGACACAGCAGGAATCAGCAGTTTGAAAAGCTCCTGGAAAAATAATGGCATCCTAAAGATGTCCATGTTCTAATTCCCCAAACCTGTGAATACATTCATTGCTTTACATGGTAAAGAGATTTTGCAGAGATTGAGGATCTTACATAAAAAGATTATCCTGCATTATCTGGGTGGCCCAATGTATTCACAAGGGTCCTTGTAAGTTAAAGAGTGAGGTAAAAGTTCCAGAGTCAGAGAAGCAGATGTGATGGTAGAGGCAGGGGTCAGAATGATGAGGCCATGAACCAGGGAATGCTGGCAGTCTTTAAAAGCTAGAAAAGGCAAAGGAACAAATTCTTCCCTATGCTGTCCAAAAGACATGCAACCTGCCTGATTATTTTTAGACTTCTGACCTCCAAAACTGAATAAATATGAGAAGGAAGGAAGGAAGGAAGGAAGGAAGGAAGGAAGGAAGGAAGAAGGAAAGAAGGAAGGAAGGAAGGAAGGAAGGAAGGAAGGAAGGAAGGAAGGAAGGAAAACATAGCACCTGAGTTATATGTGAAAATTTATTGACTAATTTTAGGGCATGTTCCAGAGGGGCATGAATCTGTGGGAGCTTTCTCTAAGAACAGAAGTGCCAGTGGGTGCCATTTAACTTTCCCTCCTTTGACTGGCTGAACACTTGTGGGAGCCACTTGTGACACTATCTACTTTGCCAACACTGCTTGCCTTTCCCTGGCATTCCCACACACACCCACCTGCCCAACCTGCCTACCTTAGGGGGTTTCCCTACAAACCAGCTCCCTCCCTGCCACACCCAGAGGGTAGTCTTGGTCAGTCAGGACTAACATCCTCCTAAAGCAACTATCTTTCCACCACACCTGGCAGGTAACCTTTGTCAACACCAATGCCCCTTCAGGGTAGCTCTTGCCCTGGGGGTGGGGTGGGGCAGCTCTGCCCATCAGCATGCTCACAGCAGATATGCTGGGCCTCTGAGCCAGCCAGGCTGGGAGCTAACCCCACATACCAGCAAGCCCTCAGCAGTTATAGCCATGCTGCTCAGCCAGCCATTCCAGGGGCCACCACTGTTTACCTGTACACCCACAGCAATCATGGCTGATTATTACAGCCAACTGGTTTAGGGGCCAGACCTGCCCACAGGCACTATAGTGAGGCAACTCAGTCAAATGTGCCAGGGGCCATCCCTGCCCCAGTGTTCTTGTACTAGTCATGGCTGGTCATTGCTCACAACCAGGCTGAGAGCCACCCCACCCACTAGTGTGCCTGAAGCAGTCACAGCCTAGTCACAATAGGAGGGTGTATCCCTGGAGTGCCTGGTTCCGGTGACTAGGGGAGATTGCACAGTTGGGCCCCACAGGATGCCTTCTACATAAGGCCCTTACTTTCAAGACCAGGAGACATAGTTGACCTACCTAAAAATAGAAACAAACACAGAGGGTAAGGCAAATTGATAAGAGGAATATGTTCCAAATGAAAGAATAAGGCAAACCCTGAGAAAAGAACTAAACGAAACAGAGATACACAATCTATCTGGTAAAGAGTTCAAAATAATGGTCATAGGGATGCTCACCAAGACCTAAGAGAAGAGTAAATGAACAAAGTGAGAATTATATATATATATATATATATGCACATATATACACACATACATATACATATATATACAAAATACATATACATATATATACATATACTTGTATGTGTGTGTGTGTGTATATATATATGTACATATATATATATAACCAATCAGAACTGAAGAATACAATAATTGAAATGAAAAATACTCTAGAGGGAATCAATAGCTGATTAGATGGTGCAGAAAAACAGATCAGCAGTCTGGAAGACAAAGTAATAGAAAGCACCCAAGATTAACTGCAAAAAAAGAAGAGAATGTACAAAATGAGAATAGTCTAAGGGACCTCTGAGACCGTGTCAGTCATACTACATTTAAATAAGGCAGTCCCAGAAGGAGAAGGTCCCAGCAGGAGAAGAGAGAGAGAAAGGGTCAAAAAACTTACTTGAAGAAATAATAGATGAAAACTTCTGTAACATGGAGTGCCTACAAGAGACTCACTTTAGATCTAAAGACACATACAGATATGAACAGACCTATTACTAGTAACAAATTTGAATCAGCAATCAAAAAAAGAAAACCAACATACAAAAGTTCAGGACTAGATGACTTCATGGGAAAAATCTACCAAATAAATCATACCATATAAAGGCCAGTTAATAACTATTCTCCTCAAACTATTCCAAAGAATAGAAGAGCAAGCAATGCTTCCAATTATAAGAGGCCAGCTTATCCTGATGCCAAAATCAGACAAAGATACTTTAAAAAAAAAGGAAAATTACAGACGAATATCCTTGATAAATGTAGACACAGTATCTCCAACAAAATATTAGCAAACTAAATTCAAAAATACATTAAAATGACCATTCACCACAATCAAGTGGGATTTATTCCAGGGATGGAAGGTGGGTCAATATCTGTAAATCAATCAACCTGACACACCACATTAACAAAATGAAGAACAGAAATCAGATAATCGTCTCAGTAGATGCAGAAAAACTATTTGACAAAATTCAGCACCTGTCATGATAAAAACTCTCAACAGAATGGGCACAGAAGAAATATACCTCAACATAACAAAGGCTATATATGACAAGCCTACAGCTAACATCACACTCAAGGTGAAAAACTAAAAGTTTTCATCTAAGATCAACAACAAAAGAAGGATGTCCACCTCACTACTTTTATTGTGCATAGTATGCATAGTAGTGGAAGTCCTTACCACAGCAATCAGACAAGACAAAAAATAATAAAATGCTTCAAAATTGGTAAGGAAAAAGTAAAATCATCACTATTTGCAAATAACATACCATATATAAAAACCTTAAAGTCTCCACCAAAAAACTGGTAAAACTAAGAAATAAATTCAGTAAAGTTGCAGGATATAATATTAATACACAAAAATTTGTTGTATTTCTATAAACTAATAATAAAGTAGCAGAAAGAAATTAAGAATGTGGTCCCATTTACAATTACACACACACACAAATTAAAACCTGAGAATAAATTTAACCAAGGAAATGAAAAACACTCACTCTGAAAACTAAGATAGTGATTAAAGAAAATGCAGATGACACAAACAAATGGAAAGGTATACTATGCTCATGAATTGGAAGAACATTGTTAAAATATCCACACTAGCCAAAGCGATATTCAGAGTCAATGTAATCCCTATGAAAATACCAACAGCATTTTTCACAGAATCAGAAGAAATAGTCCAAAAATTTGTATGGAACCACAAAAGACCCTGAATGTCCAAAGCAATTTTAAGAAAGCAGAACAAACCTGGAAGTATCACAATGTTTAGATTTCAAACTATACTACAAAGCTTTAGTATTTAAAACAGGATGGTACTAGCACAAAAATAGACACATAAATCAACAGAACAGGATGGAGAGCCTAGATATAAACCCATAGTTATATGGTCAATTAATCTATAACGAAAGAGAAAAGAATAACAATGGGGGAAAAGACAATCTCTTCAATAAATTTTTGGGAAAAGTGGACAGCTACATGCAAAAGAATGAAATTGGAACACTTTCTTATATCATTCACAAGTATAAACTCAAAATAGGTTAGAAACCTAAATGTAAAACCTGAAACCATAAAGCTCCTAACAGAAAATAGGCAGTGATCTCTCAAGACACCAGACTTAGCAATATATTTTTGGAATGTCTCTTCAGGCAAGGAAAACAAAAGTAAAATATATAGTATTGTTATTACACTAAAATAAAAAACTTTTGTATAGGAAAGGAAACCATCAACAAAACAAAAAAGCAACCTATTGAATGTGAGAAGATATTTGCAAATGACATATCCAATAAATGGTTAATATCCAAACTAAATAAAGAACATATACAATTCAACACCATAAAAACAATCTGATTTACATAAAAAGACACATAAAAACATTCCTAACACCACTAATCATCAGGGAAATGCAAATCAAAACCACATTTAGATACCACCTCACACCAGTCAGAGTGGTTAAAATTAACAACTCAGAAAACAACAGATGCTAGCGAGGATGTGGAGAAATGGGAACCTTCTTGCACTTTGGTGGGAATGCAAACCGGTGCAGCCACTCTAGAAAACAGTGTGCAGATTCCCCCCAAAATTAAAAATAGAACTACCCTATGACCCAGCAATGGCACTACTAGTAATTTATCCAAAGGATACAGAAGTGCTGATTCATAGGGGCACATGTACCCCAATGTTTATAGCAGCACTTTCAACAATAGTTGAATTATGGAAAGAGCCTAAATGTCCATCAACTGATGAATTAGTAAAGAAGATGTGGTTTATATATACAATGGAATACTACTTGGCATTGAGAAAGAATGAGATCCTGCCATTTGCAGCAATGTGAATGGAACTGGAGGATATTATGCTAAGTGAAATAAGTCAGTCAGCAAACGACAGATATCATATGTTTTCACTCATGTGGAACTTGAGAAACTTAATAGAAGACCATGGGGGAAGGGAAGGGGATAAAAATAGTTACAAACAGAGGAGGGAGGCAAACCATAAGAGACTCTTAAATACAGAGAACAAACTGAGGGTTGATGGGGGTGGGGGAGAGGGGAAAGTGGGTGATGGGCATTGAGGAGGGTCCTTGTTGGGATGAGCACTAGGTGTTACATGTAAGCGATGAACCACGGAAATCTACCCCCAAAACCAAGAGCATACTGTATACACTGTATGTTAGCCAACTTGACAATAAATTATATTTTAAAAACAGATGTCACTTCACACATTATTTCTTTTTGATACTAGCCATTCTGACAAGTATTAGTGAAGATGTGGAGAAAAAGGAACCATCATGCACAGTTGGTAGAAATGTAAGTTGGTGTAACCACTATGGAAAACAATATGAAGCTTCCTCAAAAAATTAAAAATAGAAATATGAGGGGTTCCTGGGTTAGTCAGTTGGTTAAGTGTCTGACACTTGGTTTTGGCTCAGGTCATGATCTCACTGTTCATGGGATTGAGCTCCACATCAGGCTCTGCACTGACAGTGCAGAACGTGCTTGGGATTCTCTCTTTCCCTCTCTCTCTCTGCCCCTCCCCTGCTCTTTCTCTTGAAAAAAAATAAACTCAAAAAAATAATTTAAAAAGAGAAATATGATCCAGTAATTCCACTACTGTGTACTTACTCAAAAAAAGCCACACTAACTTGAAAAGGTATATGCATCCCTATGTTCATTACAGCATTATTTACAATAGCCAAGACATGAAACCAAACTAAGTGTCCATTGATGAATGAACAAGATGTGTTATGTATACACAATGGATATTATTCAGCCATAAAAAGGAATAATATATTGTTATTTTTGCCAATGTAGATGGACCCAGAGGGTAGTATGTCAAGTGATATAAGTCGGACAGAGAAAGACACATACAGTATGATTTCACTTATATGTGCAATCATACATACAGAGAACAAATTAGTGGTTACCAAAGGGAAGGGGGTGAAGAGGTCAAAACTCCCATTTATACGATAAATAAGAGGATGAAAATTACAGTATAAGAAATATAGTCAATAATACCATAATAACATATGCTGACAAATGGTAACTATGCATATTGTAGTGACCATGGCATAATGTGTATAAATATCAAACCATTATCTTATACACTTCAAACTAAGATAACATTGTATGTCATTTATACTTCATTAAAGAAATTGATAAATCTTTAGACTCACCAAGAAAAATAGAGTACTCAAATAAATAAAAGCAAAAATTAAAGAGAAGTTACAACAGACACCACATAAATACAGGGACCATAAAAGACTACTACAAAAAAATTACCTGCCAAAAAATTGGACAACATAAAACAAATGGATAAATTCCTAAATACATATAATCTTTCAAGGATGAATCAGGAAGAAATAAAAAATATGAAAAGACCAATTACTAGTAACAAAACCAAATCAGTAATCAAAAAACACTCAACACAGAAAAGTTCAGGACTAAATGGCTTCACAGGTTAATTCAAATGAACATTTAAAAAGTTAGTACATTAAGGATGACATTTGTGATAAGAACTGAGTATTGTATGTAAGCGATAAGTCACTGAATTCAACCCTTGAAACCAATATTGCACTGTATGTTAACTAACTAGAATTTAAATGAATAAAAAAAATCTTTAAATAAAAAATAAAATGTTAGTACATATACTTGTTAAAATATTCCAAAAAAATAGAAGAAGGAGTGATTCCAAATTTATTCTAAGAGACCCTGATAGAAATACCAAAAAGACAATACCAAAAAAAAAAAAAAAGGAAAATTATACACCAATATCCCTGATGAACAGAGATGCAAAAATCCTCAACAAAATATTACCAAACCAAATTAAACACTACATTAAAATGATAACTCACCAGAATCAAGCATGATTTATTCCAGGGATGGAAGGATGGATGGTTTAATATCTGCAAATCAATCAACATGATACACCACATTAACAAATGAAGAATGAGGGGTGCCTGGGTGGCTCAGTCGGTTAAACGTCCGACTTTGGCTCAGGTCATGATCTCGCGGACCGTGAGTTCGAGCCCCACGTCGGGGTCTGTGATGACAGCTCAGAGCCTGGAGCCTGTTTCAGATTCTGTGTCTCCCTCTCTCTGACCCTCCCGCATTCATGCTCTGTCTCTCTCTGTCTCAAAAAATAAACGTTAAAAAAAATTAAAAAGAAAAACAAATGAAGAATGAAAATCATATAATAATTTCAATAGATAAAAAGCATTTAATAAAACTCAACATCTGTTTATGATAAAAATTCTCAATAGAGTGAATGTAGAGGGAGCATACTTCAACATAATGAGGGCCATATATGACAAATCCATAGCTAACCTCTTACTCAAAGTAAAAAACTGAAAGCTTTTCCTCTGAGATCAGGAACAAGACAAGGGTGTTCACTCTCACCACTTTTACCCAATATAGTACTGGAAGTTCTAGGCACAACAATCCGACAAAAAGAATAAAAAAAGAAGAAATAAAAGTTATCCAAATTGGTGAAGAAGTAAAGTTGTCATTATTTGCAGATGTCGTGATACTATGCACAGAAAACACTGAAGTCTCCAGCAAACAAAAACTATTCGAAGTAACAAATGGATTTAGTAAAGATTCAGGATAAAAAGCAATATGTAGAAATCTGTTGTATTTTTATACACTAATAATAAAGCAGTAGAAAGAGAAATTAAGGAAACAATTGCATCAAAAAGAAAATACCTAGGAATAAATTTAACCAAGGAAATGAAAGACCTGTACTTTGAAAACTATAATACATAAATCGATGTATACATCGATGAAAAGACTATAATACATCGATGAAAGACATTGAAGACAATACAAATAAATGGAAAGATCTACCATGCTCATGGAATGAAATCCCTATCAAAATATCAATGATATTTTTTACAGAACTAGATTAAAAAATCCTAAAATTTGTCTGGAACTACAAAAGACCCTGGAAAACCAACTCAATCCTGAGAAAGAAGAACAAACCTATAGGTATCACAACCCCAGATTTTAAACTACACTACAAAGTTGTAGTAACCAAAACAATAGAGTATTTGCACAAAACAGATAAATAGATCAATGGAAAAGAATAGAGAGCCCAGGAATAAGTCCATGCTTATATGGCCAATTAATCTATGACAAAGTAGGCAAAAATATACAATGGAGAAAAGACCATCTCATCAATGGTGTTGGGAAAACTAGACAGCTACATGCAAAAGAATGAAAATGGACCACTTTGTTACACTACACATAAAAATAAACTCAAAATGAATTAAAGACTTAAATATGAGACATGAAGCCATAAAAATCCTAAGGAAAACATAGGGACATTGGCTTTAGCAATATTTTTCTGAATCTATCTCCTCAGGAAAGGGCAACATAAGCTAATATAAACAATTGTGACTCTATCATAGTTAAATTTTTGCATGGTGAAGAAAACCATCAACAAATGAAAAGGCATGATCCTTTTATCACTCAACTCCATATACCTAGGAATTTGTGCGTGTGTGTGTGTGCGCGCGCATGCCCCTGTGTGTAAAATATATGATAAAATATTTATGTAAATAAGAAGAGAAAACCCTGTATAGGAAGAAGGACCAGAAACAATGGTACCAAGAAGGTGGAGGTAAATTCAGGCATCGTGCTTCAGGACTTCTAAGACCATGTGTAAATCACAGCAGTGATTGTGGGCTGAGATTTGTGGACTTCTGTTGAAACAAGCCCTATAACTGTCATAGGTAAGGCTTGAGGGAAAAAAGAGATGCATCACAGCAAACAAAAATTAACAAACTTCTGTCTTGACCAGAAGTTCCCCTCCACTATACTTGGTACAGGCATACCTTGGAGATATTATGGGTACAGTTCCAGACTACAGCAACAAAGACAATATTGCAATAAAAGCAAGTTCAATGATTTTTTTATTTCCTATGCATATAAAAGTTATGTTTACACTATACTATAGTCTACTAAGTGTGCAATAGCACTGTGTCTAAAAACTGTACATTTGTTCATTAAAAAATAGGCTATTATTAACAAATGTTAACTGATCTGAGCTTTCAGCAAGTCTTAATCTTTTTGCTGGTGGAGGGTCTTTCCTCCATGTTGATGGCTGCTTACTGGTAGTTGCTGAAGGTTGGGGAAGCTGTGGCAATTTCTTAAAATAAAACAATGATGAAGTTTGCCACATCTATTGACTCTTCTATTTCCTCACTATTGAATCTTCATAAATGATTGCTGTAGCATGCTATGCAGTTTGATAGCATTTTACCCAGAATAAAACTTCTTTCAAAATTGGAGTCAGTCTTCTCAAACCCTGCCACTACTTTATCAACTAAGTTTATGCAATATTTTAAATCCTTTGTTGTCATTTCAATAATCTTTACAACATCTTTACCACAGTAGGTTTTATCTCATGAATCAACTTTCTTTGCTCATCCATAAGAAGCAACTCTTTATCCATTCAAGTTTTATCATGAGATTGTGCCAATTCAGTCACATCCTCAGCTCCACTTCTAATTCTAGTTCTCTTACTATTTTTACCACATCTGCAGTTACTTCCTCTACCAGAGTCTTGAACTCCTCCAAATCATCCATGATTGCTGGAATTAACTTCTTCCAAACTCCTGTTAGTGTTGATATTTTGACCTCTTTCCACAAATGTTCTTAATGGCATCTAGAATGGTGAATCGTTCCGAGAAGGTTTTCAATGGACTTTGCCCAGATTCATCAGAAGAATCACTATTTGTGGCATCAATAGCCTTACAAAAAGTATTTCTTAAATCATAAAATTTGAAATTTCTCCTTGATCCATGGGCTGTAGAATAGATGTTGTCAGCAGGCATGTAAAGAAAACTAATCTCATACATCTCCATCAGAGCTCTCAATGGTGGGCTTATTTTTTTTTATATGAAACTTATTGTCAGATTGGTTTCCATACAACACCCAGTGCTCATCCTCAATACCCATCACCCACCCTCCCCTCCCTCCCACCCCCCCATCTACCCTCAGTTTGTTCTCAGTTTTTAAGAGTCTCTTATGCTTTGGCTCTCTCCCTCCCTAACCATTTTTTTTCTTCCCCTCCCCCATGGACTTCTGTTAAGTTTCTCAGGATCCACATAAGAGTGAAAACATATGGTATGGGTTTAGAATATTTAGTAAACCATGTTGTAAACAGATGTGCTGTTATCCAGATTTTGTTCCATTTATAGAATACAGGCAGAGCAGATTTAGCATAATTCTTAATTGCCCTATGGTTTCCAGAAACTAAATGGGCACTGGCTTCAATTTAAAGTCACTATTTAGTTGTATTAGCCCATAACAAGAGAGTAAGCCTGTCCTTTGAAGCCAGGCACTGACTTCTCCTCTCCAACTATGAAAGTCTTAGATGACATCTTCTTCCAGTATAAGATTGTTTCATTTTTATTGAAAATATGTTGCTTAGGGTTGTCACCTTCTCTATCTTAGCTAGATTTCCTCAATAACTTGCTGCTTCACCTTGTACTTTTATGTTATTGATATGGATTCCTTGCTTAAGCCTTATAAACCAACTTTAGCTTTCAATTTTTCTTCTGCAGCTTCCTCACCTCTCTCAGCCTTCATAGAATTAAAGAGAGTTAGGGTCTTGCTCTGGATTAGGTTTTGGCTTGAGGGAATGTTGTAGCTGGTTTGATCTTCTCTCTAGACCACTAAAATTTTCTCCAAATCAGCAATAAAGCTATTTCTTTTTCTTATTATTTGTATGTTCACTGGAGTAGCACTTTTAGTTTCATTCAAGAGCTTTTCCTTTGCATTCACAACGTGGCTGTTTGGTGCAGAAACCTAGCTTTTGGCCTATCTAGGCTTTTGACATACCTTCTCTACTAAGCTTAATTATTTCTAATTTTTTAATTAAAGTGAGGGATGTGTGATTCTTCCTTTCACTTGAACAGTTAGAGTCTACTGTAAGGTTATTAATTGGTCTAATTTCAATATTGTTGTGTCAAAAGGATTAGGGAGACCCAAGGAGAGAAAGAAAGATGCAAGAACAGCTGGTCAGTGGGGACAGTCAAAAATATACACAACATTTAGCAATTAAATTTGCTATCTTATTTGGGCATAGTTTGTGTCACCCAAAAACAATTACAATAGTAACATCAAAGATCACTGGTCATATTACCATAACAAATATAATAATGGAAGAGTTTGAAATACTATGAGAATTACCAAAATTCAACACAGATACAAAATAAGCAAATGGAAAAATAAGACCTATAGAATTCCTTGACATAAGGTTGCCACAAACCTTCAAATTGTTACAGAAAATAAAAATAAAAAATAAAACAGTATCTGCAAAGTGCAAAAATCAAGGTATGTCTGTATTTAAATCTTTTCAAGCATATAGAAATTTTAAAGTAAAGATATGATTAATTTAAAAACCCGATAAAAATTAACATTTTACCATATTTGCTTTACTTGTGTGTGCACATTTGTTTATAGATTAAACCATTTGAAAAAATTGAAGATATTATTCTTCTCTAAAATACTTCAGTGTGCATTTCCTAAAATTAAGAACATTCTTTTTACATAAACTGCAATAGCAATATCACACTTTAAAAAAGCAATATTTCCCAGTGTGCTAATATCTTGTCCACATTCAAATTTTCCCAGTTGTCACCAGAATTTGATTATTTCTTTGTAAACCTGTATATATTCTTTTTTTCCTTAATGAAGCAGGCCAGTTTTTCTACAAAAGTTCTACCTTCCAGAGTTATCTGATTGTCTCCTCATCTTATTGCCGAAGTTTTTATTGTTTATAGTTCTTAAAATTGCAGTTAGGTCTGAAGACTTGATTCAATTCAGATTAAATATTTTTGATTTTAGAGGTGATGCTGTGGACACCACATTATATCACATCAGGATACAAGTATCAGATTGGTAATTATTAGTGATACTAAGTTTGATCATTTGGTTAAGGGAAAATCATCATCTGTCTCTGTCTTAAGATATTTTTTTAGCAACTAATAAATAATTGTTAGAGTGAAGCTTTAACATTTTTTAAATTTCTTGTTTCCCACAAACTTTCACCCAATTATTTTAGCATCCACTGATGAGTCTTGCCTGAACCAATTCTTTATTTGGAGTTTGCTGAAAGGTGATTTTTAAATTTTATTATTTATTCAACATGTCTTAACTGGAATCCTTATGCAAAGAAAACCTTCCCTTATTAACTGTTGTGGACTGAATATGTACCCATCTCCCCAAATTCATGTGTTCCACTCCTGCCCTCCAAAGTAATGGTATTTGGAGATAGGATCTGTGGGAAGTACTTAGGGATAGATATGGTCATGAGGGCCTCATGATGGGATTAATGTCTATCAGAAGAGTCAACACTTGTGTGGAGGTCAAGTAAACACACAGCAGGAGGGTAGATGTGTGCAATCCAAGGGGAGAGCTCTCACCAGAAACCAACTATGTTGGCACCCTGATGCTGGCCTTCCAGAAGTGTGAGAAAATAAATTTCTTTTGTGTATGCCTCTTAGTCTAGGCAGACTTTTTTTATAGCAGCCTGAGCTGATACATCAACTATGGATGAATTATTATTTCTCTTAAAGTCTCAATAAATGCTTAATTCTTTTTAACTGCTGCTCTCTCCTCCACATCCTCCTCCTCACCACCACCACCACCCTCCTCTTCTTCAGCAAGGAGTTGGTATAATAATCACTGTCAATGGTAACAAAATGTGCTTTTTCCCTTTATAATCTCTCACCTTCTTTCTCTCATGTCTGTCTTCAACTTATCACTAAATAAATGAAATACATATTCAACATTGTTCAATTATAGATATTCTTTTCAGGAAATTCTTTATGCCCAAATGTGTCCATATTGGCCAATGGAAGCCCTTGCAAGCTGGCTTCTCATTCCTCTTGATATGCTCTCACTAGATTCTGGGTGCATGGTTCTTTCTGGTACCAGAAGATATTACAAAGTCAACTTGTATTTTTCCCTATTTTATATCTAGTATTAGCCATTTTCGCCCAAATTCCTGATTCCTTTTAGTGAAGAACCAAGATCTGATTGCTAGATGTATTGCTAATTCTTTGTTGTATTAGTTTATTCTGAATATCACTGATTGTAACCATTAGATACCAATAGCACCTTTTTGTTATGACTACCAAAAATGTTTTTAAACATTTCCCAATATTTCCTAGAAGTCAAAACTGGTCAAAACCAGTTGAGAAACACTGGTTTACATGAATGAAAACATTGTATGAATACTCTTCAGAAACTTGGCTTGCTCTTATAATAATGTACACTGAATATCAAATCAGCATAGAGATTATACTCGTTACATTTTAAGATCTTATTCTCTTGTGCAGCAGCATCCAGAGCTCCTTTAAATACCCGCTATTGCACCCCCTACTGCTAAACAGAGAATAAATTTGTGAATACGTTCTTTTGTGCTTGTTGAGGTGTATCTTTAGGATATATTTCTAAAAATGGGATTGCTGAATAAAAGGAAAGGTACATGTATAATTTTGTTGTATTATTGTGAAATTCCTCACAATGCTATTTGTATTATTTTCCATTCCCCTCCAGCAATGTGTGAGTGTCTGTCTTATAGCAGCTTTGTCAAAGCAGTTTATTTCCTTGTGAGAGTGGAGATGGGGGAAGCTAGATAATACTGACTTAGCTCATCTAATAGATAAGAAAGTAGTGTTACCAAGTAGTCCTCTTAATATCTCTTATTAAGGTGAAATAAAGAAAAAAAAATGTTATGCATTCAAAGGCCTTTTTGTTCTATTTCCTGTGAAAATGAACTCCATGTTTGTGTCTTTTGTCTATTTTTTTCCTACTAGGTTTTTGGGTTTTGTCATCTCTATTTTTTTAGGACATTTTATATTTTAGGGAGATTTTAATTTTGAGATATTTTCTGATTTCTTATTTGTATTTTGACTTTTTTCATGGTGATTTTGCCATGGAATTTCTTATTTCCTTCTTGTAATTTTTATTATCTTTTTTATTGCTTCTGGGTTTGAATCATGTAAGAAAAAACTTTCCACACTGGCAGATTATTATAGAATTCACTTTTTATACTGCACTTGTTTGGTCTTATTTTGTATATTTGTATTTGAGATCTATGTGAAATTTATAAAGTGTGTAACAATATTTTTATGGCTAGCCTGTATTTTTAAAACCATTTTAATAAAAGTTCATTTTTTCTATAATTATTTGAAATATCACCTTTATCATGTACCTAATTGCCATATATACATAGGTTCATTTTTTGAGTCTTATATTCCTCACTAATGATGGCTAGTGTCTTGTTGGTGGTGGTTTAATACAACGTTTTACATAGAAACATTTTATGGTATATTTTAATATATAGTGAGAATAGTTGATCACTGTACTTCTTTAAGATGTTCCTGGCTAGTCTTATTTATTTTTTTTTCTATGAACTTTAGAATCAACATATCTAAGGGGCGCCTGGGTGGCGCAGTCGGTTAAGGGTCTGACTTCAGCAAGGTCACGATCTCGCGGTCCGTGAGTTCGAGCCCCGCATCGGGCTCTGGGCTGATGCCTCGGAGCCTGGAGCCTGTTTCCGATTCTGTGTCTCCCTCTCTCTCTGCCCCTCCCCCGTTCATGCTCTGTCTCTCTCTGTCCCAAAAATAAATAAAAAACATTGAAAAAAATTAAAAAAGAAAAAAGAATCAACATATCTAACATAAAAAAAAAAAAATAACCAACATGGCATTTCTTTATTTTTATTAGAGTCTACTCGTGTCTCTTTTGGAAATCTTTAAACATTTCCTCATACAGATATTATACATTTATTATTAAATATTTACCTGGTATTTTATCTTTTCATTTCAATTATAAATGGAGTCTTAAAATAATAGCTTGATAAAGTAGACTTTATCAAAATTATTAACTTTGGATTGCCAAAAGACACTTTTTAGAAACTAAAAGGACAAACCATAGATTAGGAGACAATATTTGCAAAAACTCATCTGGTAAAGGACTAATATCCAGAATAAATAATTTTCACAACTCAATAATAATAAATCAAACCCAATTAAAAAGAATAGGCAAAGATTTGAACAGACACTTCACCAAGGAAAATTTAAGATCAAGGTTGAGAAATAAAACCATGAAAAATGTTCAATATCATTACTTATTAGGGAAACACAAATTAAAACCACACCTGTTAGAAGATCTAAAAGCAAAAGAAGTCAAAGGGCCTCATCTAACTCCAAGATGCACAGGAAGGTACTATTCTATCATGTTCCCAGACGGAACACTAGAAGTATTTGGTGAATAACAACGACTACCACAGATAGCCTTCAGGGTCTATGTGGTCACTCCTCATACTACCACTCAAACCAAGTTCTAAAACATCTCCTTCTTGTTTTCTGGCCCTCAGTCTCCTCAACCACTGGAACTTTATACATGCAGGTTCTTCTGCCCTAACTTCTCTTCTCTAGCTTTGCCTAGTTCCATTCTACTCATCTGAAGACACATTGGCCTCCTACTTCTCAGCCTAAATTTTCCTTTTCTTTCAGGATGTATATCACAATTGGAATTTAATATTGATTGTGAAATCATGTAATGAATATCTCTTCACCCACTATCCCATGTAACTCTGAATGAGTGGAGACCACACTTGATTTTACTCCTTATTATATCCTTAGCATCCAGCACAGTTCTGGCACATTTTAGGCACCTATTCAACGTTGTCCAATCACCATATGAATAATAAATGAATAAACAAATTAAAATGTGTGGGTCACTGTACTTATTGCTATGGTATAGCAGTAAATAATACAAATATGAATAAAGTGTGGGAAAATCTGGATAATCCAGAAAGTTGAGGGCAGAATCTTTAAAGATCTTTTAACTAAAAAAAAACATATTAGCCTCTCCAGTGGGCTTTAAGTGCAAAACTTGATAGAATGTAAAGAAATGCCACCTTTTATAGCTAACACTAAGTGATTTTAATTATTGATAAATGCTAAAACAATTACAGATATTTCAAGTATACTGGCATCTCAAGTTAAGTTATTATTTCACCATGTGCTATCTCTAAATACAATAGTCTCTAGAATCATGGAAGTATGGAATGTTAGAATTTGAAGAGACAGATTCAAAAAAAATCCAACTGACTTATTTTACAGAAAAGGAAGCAGAGCTAGTTTCCAGTTTAAAGATGACACTGCACATATTTCTTCTGATTTCTAGTCTAGTGGTCTTTTTCTTCTTCCCTCTTCATTTTAACTTACAGGTCCTATTTTTTTTTTCTCCTGTAATCCATTTCTGATTGTCTTTTTTCAAAGAACATTACTTGAAAGCCTAGGTTAGCCAAAACTGGTCTCATGATAGTTTACGCCTTACAATCAGGAAAACAATACAAAACAATTATTCGTTTGTGTGCTCATTCTCCCCTAAATATTAAAGTGGTAATTATTTAATATAGGACTTTTGTCTTTTTAGAGTATTAGAAAATTAATTAAGAGATCAATTTCCTTACACTGCTTCAGAATTATGGTTCCCAAATGCAGCAAACCTTTAGGTCACAGATTCCAGATACATCACCTCCAATATTCTGAATTCTGAATGCAGTAGATTTTGGATAGCCTCTGGGAAGTCACAATAAAAAAAAATAAGAAGAAGAAATTATTATTATTTTTTTAAGTTCTAAGCAATCCAAAATCACAGCTGGGCTGGGAAACCACTGTTTTAGAGGATTATCAAATTTTGATAAACTCTAAAGCTAATCTTAAGAAACTCACCTACCCTATATCTGTGTGTATATATATATGTGTATATGTGTATACACATATATATATACATACACACACACATGTTTCATGATGGCTATAGAGTAATAGAATGAATGAATTACCTAAGCCTTTAAGGCCTTTCTACTGAAGCACCCAATTATTTGCACATGCAAAATTTAGTACAAGGTGGATTGGTTGAACCAATAAAATAATCTAGAATGTGAAATGTCTAAGTCCTATATTATTCAGATTTAGAAAGCACTCCTTCTGACATTTCTTTCCGCTGCTTCACAAATGCCATCATCTTTATGACTGTAGCCTTTTTACTTTTTCTTACTGCTATTGCCTTCCTGCAGACTTTATAGCAGCTTTGACAGTCCCCCTCTTGATTCATTTAATCCCCCCTCCTTCTCTCTGCTGTCTTTTTCCTCCATCTATTTTAAGTTACAGGGGAGAGACAAGAAAATCACAGCCTAAAGGCTTTCAGAATTTAACGTTTTCACTCTATGGAATATATGAATCACCCACTTGCACATTCTGAGGTTTAGTTATTTGTTTCTTTTTCCAAAAGAAATTGTTTTTACAGATTGCAAAAACATTAATTTAGATATTGACTCTTTTTTTGTGACACGTTCCTCATCTGAAATTTCCCTTGCTCTTTGGTCAAACTCAAATATATTCACAATATATGGCCAGCAAAATAAAGTGGAACAAGACTAATATGATACAAAGTATTCAGTAGATAGAATTTTTAAACTATATGAATCTGGTCTTAGTGAATAGCACCAGTACAATCTACTCACCAGCAGTTCAAGACCCCATTCCAGGCTCAGCTGCAAAAAGGATAAGTGCCAGTATAGTTGAAGGCCAAGGATATTTTTCCACCTAGGTGCCAGCCAGGCCCTGAAGCTTATGACATCACGAAGGGTATAAACCCTTGCATTATTAGGTGTTGTGCCCTCTTTGGAATCTGCCATTTGGTCATTTTTCGGAAATCTGTTTCTCAGAAATATATTGAGGGTTGACATAAAATTGGCCTAAGATGCTTCTCAGTAGTGAGGCTCCTGGCACTTTTAATATCTAACCAGACCATGAAGAGGACCAAGGTAGAAAGGACAGGCAGTCGATGGTTAAACCAGCTGCTGACACTTTGAGAAGAAACACTTACATGCCATGCCTTTCCACTGGATTTTGTTTGCTGCTTTTTTTCCTTCTTTATCAGAACATTAAATCATAGAGTTTCAAAAAAGGGAAATCAGGATGGTTGTACTTAGTCCTTGCTACTGCAAGGTCCCAGACACAATCCAACCGAGTTCATGCAGTCTGGGACCAACACTGCATAGTAATATGCCATGAATTTGTTCCCTATTTTCCTTCAACATTATATCTCTTAAACTTGCCTGTGATCATGCAGGGTGACTAGACAAGGTTGAGTGCTTACACTGCGGATCCTTAGTCATGACTTTCTTACTATCTCTTCCCTCTTTGCAAACACAAACAAGAGTAATCTGTTCCAAAGAGAAAACAGTGGGCACCAATTGACAGTGTGCATCATAAATATAAGAAAAACCAAAATTAAGAGTTGGATGTGAGCAGAACCAACAATTGAAACAAAGAATAAACTAGAACAAAACAATTAATAGCTTTGAAGTATCACCAGATCTAAATATACATAGAGCATCAAAAAAGAATCCAAGAATTAGCATGGTTATAACACACACACACATATAGGAATGCAGAATTATGTCAGAGCCAAGTAGAAAGTGTAAGATAATTGTTTCAGTGAAGGCCTCCAATTTTGGGAATTCCTACTTTTAAAACTCTCCAGGTGGTTCTAAACTCTAGATCAGAGTACTCTAGTCTTAAAGGAGCTGCAATCAGTCTATTTCAATTTGTCTATGCCCTGCATAGACACAGTAAGACCTAGACAAAGGGAAACAGACAAATTATTAGTCATTTGAGAAAAGAAAGAATGTAGCAGTCTGGAAAACATTCCAGAGGTATGTCTATAGGTAGAGTCACATGTGGTAGAGTCATACCCAGTGGAATTTGAAGCTCAAAACAGTACATCCTCTGATAATTAAGCTAGACTTAAAGCAGATGCAGAACTAGAATAAGGGCTCTGAATCTGAGGTAATGGGCTTCTTTTCATTGGTTTGTCCTATCATTACTACTACTGCTACTATTAATATTTTGAATTTCACGGATATAGCCCAGATGCCATCAGTAGGAGACATCGTCTTGACTAAGATTCACTGCTGCTTCAGATGGAGGCTTCCGTGATGCACCCAACCCTTACTTTACAATGTTGTACATTCACGTGGCACATCTCCACATTTGTCATAACCCTGCCTTTCAGGAAACCTGGATTTGATTCTTCACTCTTACCAAGTAGCCTTCTCCAAAGATGAGAGTTTTGGAGACTCATTCACCATGAATTTAAATCGGTCTGATAGCAAGCTTCTCAATTAAAGCCTCCTGCATAGACAGACACCATAACTGCAAATAAGACTAGCTTTCAAGGGGTGCCTGGGTGGCTTAGTTGGTTAAGCATCTGACACTTGATTTTAGCTCAGGTCATGATCTCACGGTTCCATTTCTGAGATGGAGCCCCACATTGGTCTCTGCACTGACAGCAGAGAGCCTGCTTGGGATTTTCTCTCTGCCCTACCTGTGTGCAAGCATTATTTCTCTCTCTCTCTCTCTCTCTCTCTCTCTCTCTCTCAAACTAAATAAATACACTTAAAAGAGTAGCATTCAAAAACTGCTGACACCTAATAGGGAGTTGGGATTGGGGCAGGCAGGTGGGGTGGAGGCATCCTTTAGAATTATGCCAGTCAGACACCAGACAATGATTCTCCTTCTTAAACATTGGCTTCCCACCCATCTCCCTCAAAATTCTCTTTCATGTAAGTCATTTAAATAATAAAAGATAACCTTTTCTTATTCTTACTGGTTACATTTCCCACCATTCTGGTTGCTAGTGGTAGCAATGAACTTTAAAATGACACTCTAAGAACTTGAGTCAATGCTTCAGATACGGTTTTGATCAGCATAAAGCTGAGAAAAAAACACATCTCCTTTGTTTTAAATTATAGTTCTAAGTATATGATGAATTAATTGGATGTGAGAGAAATAGTGGAATAAGATTAGAGAAGTGAGATGACAAGGATGATTTAGATCGTCTGAGTTTAGCCTTAAGACTTGCACCTATATAGTACAGATACCCAAGGTGAGTACATATGCTGTATGATTTGACCTTCACACAAAGCCTTTGTGGTCGACAAAAGATAATACACATTTGATTATTTTGTAAAACCAAGTATTTATAATAAGTTTCTTAAAGCTCAGGCTACCCATATTGGAACATTCCATATTGGAATGATTTGGAGGGGTCCAAATCATTGGTGTAAGTGTATTTGCCTCAAAGAAGTAATTGTCGTACAATCAACCCTTCACTCTAGTGTTAACCAACAAACTAAGATTTTGGTGTCGACAATATAGGATACATTTTTCTACTTGTACTTGTTAAAAAACAAAATTTATAATGCATTAATGCTACGTAACTTTCATTCTTCTCTTCTTTTCCCTCCCCAAACTCCACTATTCACTTTAATTTGGAACCTAATTCACTCAGCTATAAGGTCTTTTGTGTTCTTAGCATAATAGGATCAGCTTATAGTCTTAATCGTTTTTCTTTGTCCCTTGAATTGTTGGTCAATGTACATGTGTATGTGTACCTGTGCATGTATGCATGCCTGTGTGTACGTGCATGGACAAGGGAGGATACCTTTCTTACTTTCACCTTTAGAATTCTAGCTTTGAGATTAAGAGCCCTTGAGAGTGTGTTGAGATTAAGGGACTTTGAGGCTGTTTATTTGGACACATATGCATCATGACCTAATTACTGCGGGCCCCACCAGGTGTGTTCCCAGGTTCACTTCTCTGGTGTTCTGGTTACCTTCTAACTCCCCAATGTGCCAGATGTTTCTTAAATTGTGCTCTCCTTCAGCATATTTGAAATCAGTAGGGCTTGATGGTAAAGAGAGGGGGTTGTTGTTTCTTAATTTTGTTTCTTTCCTTTGAAGCCTCCTGCCACAGCTGTGCACTAACAAAACTATCTCAGCCCCTTCCCCCAGTGGCAAATTTCAGTTTCGGGTTCTAAAATTTCATTAGCCCAAGCAGTCTCTCCTGGAAGCTATTTCATTCCTCATAACCCTAGGCAGAAGCTAACACTCTCAAAAAAAGGTGGGGGGGCAGAGAGAGAGTCTTATTGTGGTTTTATAAGTGTCTCTTTGATGCCCCATTGCAGGTGCGTATACGAGGCTGCCGAACCTCAAGATAGGCCCTATGCTCAAATCCTGTCTGTGGTTTTGTGTAAGCTGCCCCTTCCTCTTCTAGAGAATTTGTGAACACTAAGGGTTATTACTGGAAAAACTCACTGGCCCAAAGAAACCTTCAGAATGAGAAAATCTCACTGATTATTTTGTTGAAATATTCTTTGTTTTCCAATTCAGTGGAGGAAATGTGTAATAGAGTGGGAACTGCCTTTCAAGAAAACTGGATTTGATTCTAAGCTCTTCCACTAACCAGCTGGATGACATTAGGCAAATTATTTAACATCTCTGTACTCAATTTCTTAATCTTTTTTTTTTTAAGAAAAAAAGTGTTGAATTGACTGCCAATCTCTATGCTTTTGTCCAAGTTTATAACTGAATATCTGTTGCCTGCTTCTTTGTACCAGGCTGTATGCTGGAATCTAGATTTACAAAGATAAATAAAATACAATGTCCATCCCAAAGCACTATAGTATAATTGGTGTGAAGTCTAAACAAGCCAATAAATACAACACAAGATGATGAGTGCTATAATGAAGATTCCTGGTGAGGTGTGGTAGCAAAGGAAGAATTCCTAATTCAGACTGTGGGGAGAAAGTAAAGAGTGAACACTGGATTTTATTTACTTTTCCATTTCTCATTTGTCTATGAAAGGATAACTAATAGTCATTTCATATGCATAATATATAACTTATAATAATACATAATTATAATTGTTATACAATTATCCAGAACTTACTCTGTGCTGATGCTAGTCAATATACTATTTATCATCTGTTACTTTGAAACTTAAAATAACTTTATGAAGTGAGTATTAGTGTTTGGTATTAGTGTTTGGCTGTTGAAACACACCAACCCCAAATTTTCATAGTATAATGTAATAAGGTTATACCGCAGTTAAGATGAGTCTCTTTATTATAATTTTCTGCCAACTAATGATTCAAGATTCAGGCTTCTTCCATCTTTTGGTGCTGTCATCTTAAGCATATGACCTCCAAGTTCTTGCAGGGAAGACAGAGAAAATCATGTTCCATCTCTCAAAATTCTGTTAGTCCCACTTTTCATTTCACAAAAATGCAATTAGTTGTAGTTCTTTGAATAACCATACTATTCCACTCATCTTTTTCTGTGCATGTGCTCTACCTTCAATCTGAATGAGATTTTCCCTTCATCCCTCTTATAAAATTTGTATTCTACTTCTGTAGGTAATAATTTTACAAAGATTTTAAAGATAGGGGCCCTGGGTGGCTTAGTTTGTTAAATCTCCAACTTCAGCTCAGGTCATAATTTCAGGTTCTTGGATTCAAGTCCCGCATCGGGCTCTGTGCTGCCAGGTCAGAGCCAGAAGCCTGCTTCAGATTCTATGTCTCCCTCCCTCTCTGCCTCTCCCCTACTTGTCTCTCTCTGCCTCTCCCCTTCTGTCTCTGTCTCCCTCTCTCTCTCTCTCAAAAATAAATTTTAAAAAGTAAACATTTAAAAAACTTTAAAATATTGTATAAATTTTCAAGGACTGTAGGGAACTTTTTCCTCCTTGTATGATGCTAAATGCTAAAAGCCAGGCTCATAGCCAGGCAAACACATACCATTTTTTATGAAATGTGCATTGTTCTCATTCCAGGGACTACATCAAAAATAAAATTAATTCTTTCACTACACCCTTCTTTTATGAATCTTACTATCTTTAGATGGTATGATTCTCTTTTCCCTAACACATAGGCCTGATGCCCTCTGTCTTGAAATTGACTTCCTAATGGTTCTGACAGTGCTTTCTTTGCAGCACAGTTCATGCAGATTACTTCCCGCTTTCCCACTGATGGGGCCACTAGTGTGGTTCGGGTCTTCATCATCTCCCTATCCTGACCATTGCAGTTACTTCACAATCTCTAGCCATTTCCTTCTTCAATATAATCCACCTGAAATATAATCCACTGAAATCCAGACAAGTATTTCATCCTTTTTATCTCCATAATATCCTACATAGTGACTTACAGGGAAAAGATACTTAATAAATCACTTTGTTAATAATTATAATGGCAAAGATCTATTAATGACTGCAAATGACTATCCACATATAAAGCTTCCATATTATAGGGGAGTCCATGAAGATGATCGCTACAGATGAACTTGCAATATTTTTAGAAATCCAAAGATCTTGGAGGTAACATTGAGAAAATAATTACATATAAGTCGTATGTGTTTACTTGTATGTATGTTCCTATATGGGTGCATACACACACACATGAACCAAATCCATCCTATAATAATAAAATTACTCTGAGCCAAGAATATTTCTTCCAACAACGTCAATTTCTTAGGGAGATTTACTTCAAAGCCTACCTAAGCCTTATCTTAGAAAGTTAATATAAAGGAAATATATATATTTATTATAATAAAAAAAAGGGGCTCTGATCAGAAAGAGTAAAAGAAAGGACTCTATTTGTCTACTAAACTATATTTTACCAGGGACTTCTCAATCAGTAAACATAAGTCTAGAAGTACATGAAGTATTTCAGGGTATGTAAAGAAATATACAAATTAAATACAAATCCTGCTTTTAAAAGTTGATATTCACACTTCAGGTGAAAAGAACTTCCCAATCACAGTGTAAAAATGCTAATTATAAAAGAAAATACTGAGAAATTAAACCAAATAAAAATGTAAAACTTTTCAAAAAAAAAAAAAGATACAAACCAAAAAACAGACTCTTAACTATAAAAAACAAACTGATAGTTACCAGAGGGGATGTGGTGGGGGAGTGGGTGTAATAGGTATGGGGATTAAGAGTACACTAATCATGATGAGCACTGAGTAATGCATAGAATTGTTAAATCACTATATTGTACATCTGCAACCAACATTATATGCTAACTATATTAGAATTAAATTTTTTTAATAGTTCTCTAGGTAAAAAATATATATAAGTAAAAGACAAATAACAAAATAGAAAATACCAGCAACATAAATAAAAATGGCTTATATCATTAATATACAAACAGTTGTCATAAATCAATAAGAATTCTCCAGGAAAAAAATGAGCAAAGGATATAAATAGGCAATTCACAGAAGAGTAATTATAAATGACTTGAAAATGCATGAAAACATATTTAATTTCACGAGTAATGAAATAACAAAACAAGATATAATTTTTCACCTGTCAAATTTGCAAGGATCAAAAAAGATAATGTTCAGCTTTGGCAAGGGTTTGGGTAAAACAGGCTTACTCATATACAGCTACTGAGAGTAGGAATTAATTCCACTTTTCTGGAGGTTAGTATTGCCTTAAAAATATGAAGAATATACATAAAGTTGGTCTATTAGCTTTACTTATAAAAACGTATTCTAAAGAAATAATTAGACAAATTTAAGATATATATATATATAAAGATTTTCGCTGTACAATTATTAATCGTGAAAAAAATTAAAGATAACCTTAATGTGTAATAAGATTCAGTACAAGACACAACTATTAAAATCACTTAGATCTATATTTTTTTCAAATGAGAAGATTCTCAAGATGTACTGATGAGGTGGAATTGCAAGCTGGAAAATAATACGTAGAATATAAGTTCTTACTGAGATTTATATATAAATAAAATTCTAGAAAGTAATATAAAATATAAGAATGTATGTCTGATTCATACAAGCAATTATTTTTTCTTAACAGTATTTTAATTTTTAGCATACATGCAGATTACTTTTGTAAAAATATACATAATTTATGCTTTAGGTTTAGCATAATATAGTCTTAAATTTAGAAGCAATCATTAAAATAATCTAATCTAGTTCATACTAGAGACCTGTGCAAGAATCCCCTGTACAAAGCATCCGTAATGGATGATAACTGTGCTTCTCTTGAGTATTTCAGATGAAGAGGAAGCCTTTATTTTATGTTCTATTTTGGGATCTTCAACTATTAATTTTATTTTTTTTCTTCTGTCAAACTGAATCTTTTCCCAGTACTATCTACTTATTAGCCTAGTTCCTAGTGCTCTGGGAAGGTAGACGAGAAACCTATTTCTTTTTCTGCATGTCAACCTACCAACTCTTTGAAAGAAATGATTATGTTCTCTCCTGGCTGTGTCTTCACAAAGATATCAAACCCCATGGCTTCAGTGATGGTTCCTAAGTCTTTCAGCCCCTCTTTTGCCTGAGACACACCTTCATATTCTTCCACTGTGAGGCTGGATACACACCATTGGGAACTGGGGATCAGAACAGGGAAAATGATAAATGATAAGGACTTCAGAAAAGTCCAAATACCTCTGTGTTTGGAATGTAAGCTCAGATTTCATAGAGAAGATAAGACTTGCCAGAGATGTGTAGAATCAGTGACTCCTTGATGACCATAGAAGGGAAGAAAGGGAACTCAGCCCTATGAAGTTAGAGAATGTTTCCTTTTAACAGTCCAAATTTTAATTCTAGACAGGAAATTAAAATTTGCCTTTCATCTCATTTACCTTACTTTATTTTTTTTACTCCTTTTCCATTTCCTGTTCCTTTGCGTTTTGGAAAATGCCAAAAAGCAAAACAAAACACCAAAACAATGTTTGCCTTTAACATTCCTTTGTTGCTATTAAACAAAGTGTTAATTTTACTTTTTACTATCTATATACTTACTTAATAAATGTTTATTTCTGGGGGGGTAATGAGTGGAGAAGGAGCAGAGAGAGGGAGACAGAGAATCTGAAGAAGGCTTTGCGCTGTCAGTGCAAAGCCCATCATGGGGCTCAAACCCATGAATTTTGAGATCATGACCTGTGCCAAAGTATGATGCTCAACCAACTGAGCCATCCAGGTGTCCCAACAATCTTATTTTTCAATACTTTGCTTGTTTTTATTCCATAAGCTGTTTCCTGTGTATAGGTTTCAAATCCCCAGTTAGGTTGTGAGTCAGGGAGGCATCTTTAATTTCTTCATCAGCTCTCCCCATGCCCAGTCCCACATGAGAATGCATACTATGCCTAAAAGATTGTTTGGGTTGTTAAATAAATGTTGTCTTTTTATTGTCTGGTGATCAGTCGTTCTGAGATATAGTCCCATTTCTACCCCCATTCCATATGTGAAAGCCTATATCGTATACTATTATCACATTAGGAGCAAGAATAAAGTCATAGTAAGTATGGTCTTTGCTTAAGTCCACATCCCTTACAGTTGTAGATAAACTCTTATGTCGCTTCTTCTTACCATTTTGGTGAAATTCCCAGTGGGAGGTGTAGGGATTATTCTCTCCATTGCACACTTTGGGCTCTTGTAGCAGAAAGAAAATTCTGTAAGCTATTGAGCATTTAACCTAAGAGTTGCTACCAGGCTGAAAAATGTTACCTCTTCCTCTTTTTCCTGTAGAACTTTCCCTTTCTCCTGACACCATTTGAGGCTCTACAAAGTGACCCCTCTTCAGAATCTTAGATAGCTGGCTCTCAAAGTCTAATATCTACTCCAACTGATCCAAAGGCCCAAAATATTTTCTTCCCAGCTGAAAAGACTATCAGGGAAAAAAGAGGAGATGATCCTACTTGGATAATGTGACTCCTTCGTACAAGAGGTGGTAAAAGGAGTAGTTGGGGCCTCTGAAGAGGTTTGCAGATTAGTTCTCACTGTTCACTGCAGTCAAAAACTGACTTAATATGTATACAGTCAGTAGCTGACTCATGATCGTCCAACTGGGGTCTCAGAGCCCAGGACCTGATTTGACTATCATGTTGTATTTATCTTGCTAAGATATTTCAATGGGACAGGCCCTTGGAAATATAAGTAGTGAGCAAAATCTATGCACCCAATACACCTCTTATCTTTACATTCAGTACCCTTTATCCTAGTTACTACCCAGTATGTATCAAGGTTTGTTCCCACTTGTGTCTTGAAATAGATGCTAATTTAAAAAAAAAATATTTACACATTCGGTAGGAAACGCTTTATTATAAAGAAAAAAAGTTTTCAGAATAAATTAAATAATAGCTATGAGGACAAACTAGGTAGGCTTTTGCTGACATATGAAGTTATGAGACCTTCTACACTCCCACCATATAAACAAGGCTTTCTTTCTTAGGGTAGCTCTGAGTGACATCATATATCACATAACAGAAATACCCATGGCCTGAATCCATTACCTGTACATACCTTATTTCTAGTTCATTTAGTATTAATAAGTTAAAGTTAAATAGAAATCCTCTTTGATAAAATTTTTAAGAAGAAAATGGCCATAATGAACATAGCACTGAAGAAAAATTCATGTATGCAGTTGCTATTCAAACAACTATATACACTCAATGCTACTGGCCATGGGACAGATGGCCAACATCAATCTCCTATCTTGCAACACCAGATATTAGGAAATCTCTGGAGGTAGAAAGGGGGTTCAGAATTGCTGGTAGGGGGATAAAGCTAAATTGAGATGGGAAGCTTGCTGAATGCAACAGACTGTGGGAGCAGTGATATAGAGATTTTTGGTGTAGGATGGAGGATCAAAAATGATGAATGGTCGAAGTGTATTTGTCTAAAGCAGCCTAGATCCTAAACATACCATTTTCTCCCAAAGTCAGTTTAATCCCATGATTAGTGTCTCACCAACCAAACCATATCACAATTCATCAGTGAGTCACTACAGAGGTGCAGGATAGGATATGTCATGAAGTTGTGATATAATACTGGGTATTATTATTATTATTATTACCCCCTTATTAATGGCTGGCTTACCAATGCATAACCTGGATAAATAGCATTGTGGGTATTATTAACTGCCACTGGCACCTGATTCCAGTATTGAACTAACATGTGTGCTGAGAAGGATAATACACACAAATTGTCTTCGACCTCCTTCTCATGAATGCCACATCCTCCCCAGAACCAAGCCCATGACTGACTGACAAGCCCAATGGAGAAAGAGCAGAAAACAGGAAAGCGTGTATTACACATTGCCCTGCATTCATCAGACCGCCCTTCAGAAAGGGGAAATAACAAAGAGTGAATGGTGGGAAGTCATTTTATCTGCTAGAAAAATATGCCCTGTTCCCTACTCAAAAAACAAGTGGTTGTGAAGCAACCACATTATTTAAAGCTATAAGGCAAACAGGAAGAGGCAAACCAAACACCCAGGCCCTGAGAATTTCCCGCAAGTGCACCCCTCAGCTGGGCTGGTTTGCAGTCATGATGGGCATGCTGACAGGCTCCAGTGGTTGCTGTGAACCCAGAGCATTCTTGATGAGAAAGGAAAGAGGAAAGGAAAGTGCTAGTTCCTCTTTAGCAAGCTATTTGGGAGGCAGTTGCTCCTTCAAAGGAATAGATGATTTCTACAACCAACCACCCTCAGTTTAAGCATTGCCATCTGCTAAAGAAGCCCAACACTAAAATATAAGCTTGGACAATGTAGGAATTTTCTAAGAATAAAAGGCAAAAGAAGACGCCTACAAAACCCTAGAGAATGGTAGTACCTTAAAATCAATTGGCAGCACACATGGCTATGTTGGCAATAGAATTATCATCATTGGAACTTGTGAAGTTTACAGGTTGGGCTGAAAGAGTCTGTAGTTTTGAAATATCTAATATGAGCAAGCAGACATCTCAGGACCTATCCTAGGATGACACTCCCAGCCTCAGGTCCCATCTTAACCACACTTTGAAATACCTACAACTACATTTTATTTTTTATTTTTTTAATATGAAATTTATTGTCAAATTGGTTTCCATACAACACCCAGAGCTCATCCCAACAGGTGCCCTCAATAACCATCACCCACCCTCCCACCCCCCATCAACCCTCAGATTGTTCTCAGTTTTTAAGAGTCTCTTATGGTTTGGGTCCCTCCCTCTGTAACTTTTTTTTTTCTTCCCCTCCCCCATGGTCTTCTGTTAAGTTTCTCAGGATCCACATAAGAGTGAAAACATAGGGTATCTGTCTTTCTCTGTATGACTTATTTCACTTAGCATAACTCTCTCCAGTTCCAGCCACGTTGCTACAAAAGGCCATATTTCATTCTTTCTCATTGCCACGTAGTATTCCATTGTGTATATAAAGCACAATTTCTTTATCCATTCATCAGTTGATAGACATTTAGGCTCTCTGTAATTTGGCTATTGTTCTAGGACCACCTCTGAGCTAAGTTGTTGCTTTGTTGCTTCACAAATCAGCAGTAGGTCTGAGAAGAGCAGGAGATTAATATTGTGACTCTGCTGAATTAAGTATCAGTGTCACTATTTTTCAAGTGAGGGTCCTTAGTTTGGAATGATGGTTCCACTGCCATAGAGTCAATCCGTGTCAGGTCTATTGGATGAGAAACCTGCTTCTCTTCCCTAAGTATGTCTGGATAATACATATTTAGGGGCAGTGGAGAAATGATGCTCCATGGCAGACTGATTTCTCACCACAGAGAAACAATTTATTTTGGGCCAGAGAGTGAGTAGTCATGTGGGAAAAGTTCTCTCCTTGGATGCAATGCAAAATGTGAGTCCACAGCTTTCTCAAAACCCAAAAAACCTTCAAGAGGTGGAGAAGCAAAGACCCTCACCTTCCAGATATGGATTACACAGAAACATGTGCCACTTGGCTGACAGTGATATTAATGTATGTTTTCCCATTTCTCTCACTCCTCTGACAAGATATAGTGTCACAGAGAACCAAATTAACACACCGGGAGGTTTTGTCATTAAAGAAATACAAGCTCGCTTTGATTATTGCTGGCAAGAGAGCAGAGTGTACGGTGCAAACAGCAATCCTATTCTCAGAACTAATATTCTTGCAGACAGCATGGCTCTGTCTCAGAGTATCTCGAATTGGGAGACGGGGGTGTAATTTTTCAAATCTAAAGGGACAAAATGATTTCCAAGCTAGGTACTTAAAGGTATAGCCAGCCATAGATCGCAATGAACACAGCTGTCATTGTTGCCATAATCATAAAAAAAAAAAAAGGGAAACAAGTGAAAGGAAGGAGAAAACCATAAGAAGTGTTTCTAGCTATATTTGTATGAACAGAATATGTTATTTGTGAGACTAAGTGAGAAAGGCACTTAAGTGGAAAGGTAAAACTAAGATTTATTTATCTGAAAGAAGTTATCAAATATAATCAGTCAATTTAACGTAAGAGCCTTAAGAGTCTTAACTTCATTGTTGTTAATTGTGTGCCTTTGCATTTAAATTAAGGTGTTTTAGGTCTCTTCTTAAAATTTACTTGTATTTGCTGTTTTGTTATTTGATTGGAATCTGTTAATTATGGAAAAACAGGTCCCAGACCTGGCATCAAAGATCTGGACTGTAGTGCATGTATTTTCCTCACTTATTTGTAACTGATAAATTATTTAATCTCTTGAAGTCTTAGTTTCCTCATCTGAAAGTAGGAAGAATAACATTATCTATAATGATAACCTACAAAGGGTTGTGAATATCAAATGGGAGAATTAATGAGAAAGCACAGTGGAAGCCTAAGTCCTGGCCTTACCAAGACTATCATGGTCTCAGTAAGCACCAGGCTATGGAAATCACATTGACGCTGGAAGCGGAGGGGAGATATAGGGTGCAGGGGATATCAAAAAGCTATACATTCTCTCCGAAACGGAACATAGATTTTGTCTTGCCACCAGAATAGCAAAATCATTAAACTCCTCTGAAACCTGATTCACTGCTTACACATTCCAAGACTAGAAGAGACACGAGCTGCACCTACATCACATAAAATATAATAAACAAACAATTCACATAATTGGCTCAATTAATGGTCCTACAAACCAGTGTGATATTCAGATTTAAAGAGTGTAGGTAATTACATCTATACAAAACAGTTTGGATCTGAAAAATAATTCAAAAGGGTATAACCAAAAGGAGAGATTCAAAGGAAGTTTTATATTCCCAAAATATAATTCCTGAGAGGGAAAAAATAATTCTCACCAAAAAATGATCAAATCATGGAGAGCAAGGACTATGAGACAAGTACTATCCAATTCTGGACAGCATAATAGTAACACAAGTTAAGAATTAGTGAATCCTTATCAACTAGTAGAAGGAGATATATAAGGACTGAATTCAAGTCTAAAGAATCAGGTCTCCGAACTGGAGTCAGTAAGAATGGATGGGAGAGGATCAATCTTGTGAATGTGTCAGCTCAGGGAATAATAACACTGTTTTAAGAATGAGTAAAGAATATTTCAAAAAGTTTAAGTTGTCTGAGGTCACGAGGACATTACAAAGAGAAAGTTTCAAAAATAACTTAGACCATAGTCTTTATTTGAGCTCCATGGAAAAGGCTTAAATTTACATTATTACACTGCTGAAAACACATGAATACTTAAAAAAGAGAATTTAGTGAAAATTATGCCAAAGAAACCGATTGGCTATGTTGTATCAGGTACCTAAGGCTTTTCACATGGGAAAATGTTAGCCATCAAAATGAACTTCCAGAACCATTTTAACATATATCCATTGTCAGGTAGAAAGTAAAACTGGGACTCATTTTATATCAATTAAGAAGGGAGCAAGGATTTAGAAAAACTGACCATATCTATCCAAAATACTGGGCAAGAAAACAGCCATAGGGGCATAGGTTTTTCTCCTAAAAGGGACTCCACATTCTGAGCTCCAAAGCAGCATCCCTTGGACAGTATTTCCTTCAATACGTGTATTTCTCAGATTCTGCAAGCTCACATAACGTGTTTGAAACCTAAGTAATTCAAAAGTCATGTGTAAAACTGTAACTTTATTCCTTTATCATTGAAATTAACCTAAATCTCAATTCCCATTTCCAATAAGGATAGAAAACTGAGCAACTGGAGTCAAACCACTCTCTTTCTGTTTCTACACTCAGTCTCAGAGGAATCACCTCTCCCTCTGCATTCTCTCTGAAATTAAGCTAATTCATAGTGAGCAGAAGTTTTTAATTTTGATGAAGTTTAATATATCAATTTTTATGCTTATTGCTTTTGGTGTCAGTTCTAAAAAAAAAAAAAAATGGTCTACCCCAAGGTCACAAAGATAATATCCTGTTTTACTTTAGAAAACAGAGCTTTTATGTGTAAACCTATAATCCATCTTGAATTAATTTTTATGTGTGGTGTGAGGTAGGAGTCAACATTCATCTTTTTCCTACAAGTTTATCCAGTTTTTCTGACACCATTTGTTGCAAAGACTTTTATATTCCCTATTGAATTGTCTGGGCTTCTTTGCCAAAACTCAATTGACTGCATATATGTGGGTCTAGATCCAGATTCACTATCTGTTTCTTTGATCTATTATGTCTGTCTTTACACAAATATCACACTCTCTTAATTACAGTAGCTTTGTAGTAAAATGTGAGGTCAAGTAATTTAAATAGTCCAACATTGTTCTTTTCCAAAACTTTAATGGGCTATTCTACACCATTATATTCCTATATAAATTTTGTAATCAACAGTTTCTAAAACTATTTAAAAAATAGAAAGTGTATTGGGAATTTGTTGAATCCATAAATCAACTAGAGAAAATATCTATAATAGTGACTCTTCAACTCCATGATTGTGGCATATTTCACCATTAATTTAGGCCTTCTTTAATTCCTCTAAACCGTGTTTCAAAGGCTTCAGTGTAACTGTGTTACACTTTTGTTAAATAAAATCTTAACCATGTATTTACCCATAAATATTTCATATATATAAATACCCACACATACTTTTTGTTTTTACACCTTTGGAGAACAATTTGTTGGCATGATGACTGTTTACCACTAAATGCTTGATTCAGCATGTATGTTCTAGAGGACAAATAACCAAGGTACCATTATCAAAATCATGACATTAATAATGATGTATTATTATTTAAGTTTTGCTAATTTTCAAAATTTTGTCTTTTGTAGTAAAATCAAATTCTGGATCAAGAATTTTGTTACTTCTCCTTAGCCTCTTTTAATCAAAAACAGAGCTAATGGAATTTACTGTGTTGATAGAAATGTTCTATGTCTGCACTATCTAGTGGGGAAACCTCTAGCCTCATGCAACTATTGAACACTTGAAATGCAGGTAGTATGACTGAGGAATTGGATGTTTAAATTTAAATTTTAAATTTAAATACCCACATGTAATTGGTGACTTCTGTATTTAACAGTGAAAATTTCTAGAATGATTCCTTGGTTCTTTTTGTCTTTCAAGTTCTTGATATTTTTGATTAGTAAGACATTTCATAGTAAGTCCCTTAATTTGGGCTTTTCAAATGTTTCTTCATAACTAGATTTAGATTATGAATTTGGGGTGGTAAAATTTCAGAAGTAATGTGTTCTCAGTGCATATCAGCAGGCCAAAGATGTTGATTTGTTTCATTACCTATGATGTTAATTCTGATTACTTAGTTGACATGGCTTCTTGCCAGATTGCTCCACTATTATGTAAATAGATTTCCCTTTGTAATTAAAAAGTATCTTGTGGAGAGATATTTTGAGACTATGTAAATATCCTTTTACTCATCAAACTTTCACACATTATTTTAGCATTTATTAATGATTCTTGTCTGAGTGAAATATTACCATGATTAAAAAAAATACTTTCCCAAAGTTTCTAATTATCATCTGCTTAAAGGACGAGTCCAATACAAGCTATTCCAACTTTACCAAAACCAGAACACTCGATCACCATTTTAAACATGAATTTTTTTAATGGAATTTTTTTCTTTTAATTCCCAAGTTAGTTAACATACTGTGTAGTCTTGGCTTCAGGAGTAGAATCCAGTGATTGATCACTTACGTATAACACCCAGTGCTCATCCCAAAAAATGTCCCCCTTAATGCCCATCACCCATTTTTCCCACCCACTCAACTATCAGTTTGTTCTCTGTATTTAAGACTTCTTATGGTTTCTCTTGGCCTAAAATGATTCCTGGGAAAGGAGATCAAATAGGATTGGTAAAATGTGAATATATAATAAAATACATAAACAGAATGTCTAAGAGGAGTCACAGCTAAATTGGCTGTGCTATTAAAATGAGAAACATAGGTTTATTTTCCTATAATGTGTCCTTATCATTATTTGTAGTCATTCAACATTGAGTACTCCCTGTGTACTTGTCATTTTGGTATATAAGTGTTTTACACATGATTATCTTATTTGATTCTTATAATAACCCAATAAGGTGAATACTGTTATAACCATTTGACAAATGAGAAATCTGTTGCTTAGAGAATTGGTAATGTCTTGAATTATATGTGTAAGTGGAGGAATCAGTACATAGAATTTAGGTTTGACTGTCAGTGTAAGCATGTAAATGTAACTCATAGCTGGTTTTATTGGAACTTTTCCACTTTCTTTTAAAACTTAAGGCTGGAAGAACCAGTGTTATATGATTAAAGTATCCAGTTAGTTGGTTCCAGGTCATCAAGCAAGTATTTGCATTGGCATTCCATCTGTGGGGACAGCATACTCAAAGATAGGACTTGAGTGTTATTGTTATGATAAAAGAAGCCACAGGGAGAGATATATCTAAAGAACAGGACCAGAAAATAGAAGGACTTAAGTTAACATTGCATTTTAGTTCAAGCAGACCCATCTCTTGAAGGATGAATTTTGCAAAACATAATGAGATCCCTGGCTTCTCCATTTTGCCAGGCCATGCATATCAAGGAACAGAAGACTACTTTCTGCCCTTGTCACTCCTTAGACATTTGCTTCTATATTAGCTCAAGGCATTAATGCTGGCTGGATTATTAAGATAATTGAAAAGGAAAAAACAGGTATTTATCATAAATTTCCAAAGGACTTAGTCAATCCCTAATTTTATTCAGTAACAAATTATATAGCTGTGTGGTTATAAATACTATAAATTATATATGTATCTTACCACTAAGAGATTTTCAGTCCAATGGAGATGATACAGAAACATGAAACATGCTCAATGATATTAAAGACGCAGCGTTAACAAGATAAAAGTTATCACCCAGCAGTGTACAGTAAGTTGAATGTATTATATAAGCAAGGAGAGCTAGAAATGAGGAGGAGGCAGGTGGGATCTGGCCCATGGTGGTCCAGAGTCTTTACAATAGAAATAGCACTATGGTGTTGAATAGTTTATCATTAGCAGCCATCATTATGTCTAAAGCATAGATAAAATGAGGTGTAAATGCATATGTATTCCAGAAAGGCGGGCTGCCATGCATACTTTTTTTTTTCCAGTCAAGAAAGCACACAATGAATTGCAAGAAATAGGAGTTATATTTAGAAAGATAACCTTGAAATGTTCTATTGTATTAAAAAGGGAAGTCATCTATATACTTAAGCATTTAACTTTTTTCAGTGACCATTGACTTGCAGCATACCTTATATTTCCTCCATGTGTGTCAACATTATGGTCAAGAATAAGTGGCATAATAGCCTTAAACAATTTGTCCATTTGGGAACTAGCTTATGTAGAGAATATTTGAGATAGCCTTTCTTCTTGCCTTTTTGGAAAGTATTTATTAGCTCATGAGGAAAGGTCATTTTCTGCCCAAATTCTATAGAGTTCTGCAACCATGAATACTGTTAAACTCTTGATGACAAAGATGACAAAGGTAACATTGTATTAAGAAAACAAGATTTACCTAGTGTAATCAAAAGTCAAATTAACTTTTTTCTTTACCCCTCCCCACCTCCTTTCCTCCAACTTCTACCTGGGCACTTTAAATTGGGCCCAGGACAAGAACTTTACTTATCACCCTTATGTTATACAAATTGTTTACTGATCCCTTCTGGCAACACAAGTTTCGATTTAGTAATTAAAATGTCTAATCCCATAAAAATCCAAACTGGCTTTAAAATAAATACTTCCCCTCCCCCATTTCAGGCAAGAAGCCTGCCAATGGGGAAGCAGGCATGATCAGAGTGCTAACTTCCAAGGAGTCTCCTTAAATTTCTTTTTACTTGGCTCAAAGTGAGGGAAGGTATACCAATAACTCTCTCAAAAAATTTACTATCAACCCTTTTATAATCTTGTGGGAGAGGATAGAATTAAGAATCACATAATCAGTTGGTTTTTGAAAATTTATTTGACAATCCTGCAGCCCTTTATCACCGAACTAATGCCTACTAAACACTTGTGTTATGCATGTACTCGCCAGCCTAAGTATCAAAGGCACGTAAGGCATAGTTCTTGTTCTCTTTGGGATAAATGTCATAAAATTGGCACAAAAAAATTCACAGGGAGGAGATGATTGGTAGCTGGAATAGTCAAGGAAAGTTTCATGATGTCTGATATATATATATTATGAGTTAAAGGAGAATCCGATTGCTAACAAGTAGAAGTGAGAAAAAAATGGCTTTATAAGTACTGAACAGAGTGTAACTTTGTGATCAAATGCTCAAAATATGAAAGAAACTTCATGTTCATTAAAAAATTACTATTTGCGGGGCGCCTGGGTGGCGCAGTCGGTTAAGCGTCCGACTTCAGCCAGGTCACGATCTCGCGGTCCGTGAGTTCGAGCCCCGCGTCGGGCTCTGGGCTGATGGCTCAGAGCCTGGAGCCTGTTTCCGATTCTGTGTCTCCCTCTCTCTCTGCCCCTCGCCCGTTCATGCTCTGTCTCTCTCTGTCCCAAAAATAAATAAAACGTTGAAAAAAAAAATTAAAAAAAAAAAAGAAAAAAATTACTATTTGCTTTACCTATACTATATGGAATATACTCAATTTACTACATTTTACTATATGCCTATCTTATTCACCAGATCTGTATGCTGTAAGAAGATAGTAACTATAGATGTTTGCCCCTTGAGCTTACCCAGTATTTGAACTCACCCCTTGGAGGACAGATAGGTCTTCCATAGCTCCTGGCAGCTAGACTACAGGCACTTCACTGAAACTCAATCAATTGGATATTTTCCCTGGGGCTTTAATTAGGAGCAAATAAAGCAAAGACACAGGGAGCAAATTGGAAAGCTTTCCAACAGCGGTGACAGCATGTATCTCCTGGCAACAGTGTCAGTGGCAAATTCTAATGCCCAGTCCTGGTGTTGGAGGTCAGATTCTTTCTGTGGCATCTCCTTGGATGTAGTTCTGGCAGACCTGCCTGTTTCAGCTTCTGCCCATTTTCTGAAGTTGGTTCTTGAGACTTCCCAATTATTGAAATTATCCAATATCCTTCCAATAAAATTCTTTTCTGCTTAATTTACCCAAGCTTTGTCTCTGTTGTTTGCAACTAAGGACCTTGAATAATAAATGTCTCAATTTCTCGTTATCTCTTGTTGACAAAAGAAGCACTCAATTATTGAACTGAATTCAACTTGAGAAATGTGTTGCTACATTCTGAAAGGCTTTAAGTTTTCAGTTGATTATTCTTTATTTTTCATGTAATGGGCCATTATAATGTTTTTTGCTCTCAATATTTCCTCTTACAATCTCACTTCTTTTCATGGCTTTAGCAAACATCTCCATAAAAGTGATGCTATAATCTCTATCTCCAGTTCACTTTGTCTTATAAATTTTCACTTCATAGTTTCAGCTGCTTGATGGACATTTCCATGTGAGTGCAATGCCAATACTTGAAGATTATATTCTAAATCAGTTTTGTCTTATTTACTATTTTTCCTAACTTTAGGACACTTTTCTTTGTGACCTAGCCTGAGAGTCACCCTTGACTCCTTTTTCTCCTCATGACCCTTCACCAAGTCCAACTAGACTGTAATTCAGCAAGCTACTGCTGAGTACCTGTGTTGGACTATTAGTGCCCTTGATTTGCCAATTTTAGTTTTACTCATCGGGGACTGATCTCTCTAGGGCATCCTACAGAGGGGGGCAGGATACCAACAGTGATGAGGTAAAAGGAAAAAGTAACTATGAAGAAGAACCAGGCTTGTTACAGATATATCAAGAAGATCAGGACTGACCATGAGAATGGATGACTTAAATTTCACAGATGACTTTAAGAAAGAGATTTCAGTAGAGTAACAATAGTGGAGACAAGATGATAAACTGTTACAAGGGGATGGTTTGAAAGTTGGGGCTGGAAATACATTTCTTGAGAAAATGAGGAGAAAGCAATACTAAGAAGGAGCAATGAGAGTGGAAGAAAGCTGTATATATGGAGTGATTATAATACATGAGAATTGGAGCCAGACTGCCCAGGTTAAAATCCTACTACTGTTATTCCCCATGAGTTTCCTGACCTTAGGCACACAGAGATTACGTCTCTGTCCCTCAATTTCTTTACTTCTAAAATGAAGGTAATGGTACATACCTCAATAGTGAGGATTAAATGAGTTTGTACATATGAAGCACTTCCAAGAGGGCCAGTAAAATAACATCAGTAAACATTAGTCCTAAAGAATAATACTATGATGGGAATGCAAGCTGGTGTAGCCACTCTGGAAAACAGTATGGAGGTTCCTCAAAAAACTAAAAATAGAACTACCCTATGACCCAGCAATTGCACTACTAGGCATTTTTCCAAGGGATACAGGTGTGCTGTTTCGAAGGGACACATGCACCCCGATGCTCATAGCAGTACTATCAACAATAGCCAAAGTACGGAAAGAGCCCAAATGTCCATCAGTGGATGAATGGATAAAGAAGATGTGGTGTATGGGTGTGTATACATACACATACACACACACACAATGGAGTATTACTCAGCAATCAAAAAGAATGAAATCTTGCCATTTGCAATTACGAGGATGGAACTGGAGGGTATTATGTTAAGCGAAATTAGAGAAAGACAAAAATCATATGACTTCACTCATATGAGGACTTTAAGAGACAAAACATATGAACATAAGGGAAGGGAAACAAAAATAATATAAAAACAGGGAGGGGGACAAAACAAAAGAGACTCATAAATATGGAGAACAAACTGAGGGTTACTGGAGGGGTTGTGGGAGGGGGGATGGGCTAAATGGGTAAGGGGCACTAAGGAATCTACTCCTGAAATCATTGTTGCACTATATGCTAACTAATTTGGATGTAAATTTAAAAAAATAAAAAATAAAATAAAATAAAGAATAATATTATGAAAGACAAAAGCATATTTTAAGAGACATAAATAAGAAGGTAAGGTTTTAAAAAATGAAAAAGACAAAAGAAGGGGCACCTGGGTGTCTCAGTTGGTTAAGCATCTGGCTCTTGGTTTCAGCTCAGGCCATGATCTCATGGTTCATGAGTTTGAGCCACATGGCGGGCTCTGTCTGCACTGACAGTGCAGGGCCTACTTGGGATTCTCTCTCTCCCTCTCTCTATGCCTCTTCCCCCAATCTCTCTCTGTGTCTCACTGTCTCTCTAGCTCTCAAAATTAAATAAACTTAAAAAAAGAAAAAGATAAAAGAAAAAAATTGGCAGAGCTAGGGAAGCAGGGAGATGATAGAGCAGCCTTGATTTATAAGGCTGGCCATTCACACGGGAATGGAATCTTTTACCTAAGATTCAGAGAGAGAGAGAGAGAGAGAGAGAGAGAGAGAGAGAGAGAGAAGCAGAGAATATGTTCATAACTCCAGGGTAAAGAGAAAGATGTGATGAGCAGGTTGTATTACACAATCCATATGTTTTGTACTAGCAGAGAGACTGGGGGGCTGTTTAGGCGATGAACAGAAGATAGAAAGACTTTTGCAATCTTCTTAGGATTCTTAATAACAAATTTGGTCTCAGCCCAAGTAAGAAAAACATAGCTGGTGATCTCACTCCTGGACCACCCACCTTTCAGCATTTGGTTCCTCCCCTGTCCATGAAGTAATAGGCATGCCAACTCACTAGGCTCAGAAAATGAGCTGCCATGCTTTGACACTTGCCCCTTTTTGTCAGATGTGTAGTATATAGAGAGAGGGGGTAAAGGGTGAATTATGGACTCACATTTACATAGCTCTACCTTCTAGGGGAGGTGTCCTAAAATTTTTGTTGAAAACCTATGAGCCTTCCCCCAATGTGGTTTGGAAACATTTATGCATCCCAGATAGGTATGTAAATTAGAGAATTACATCACATTACACACAGATGTACAGTTTGTCTGCTCTGTGCTGTCTCTGATTTTACCCTTCCTACCAAGGAACTCTGCCAAAGAACTTCTGAAAAGCAGACAGGCCATGGGCCCTGAGAGGGGGAGTACTGTTCCCTCTTACCCGTTCCAAGCCCACAAGTCAGACTCAAGCCAAATGTAGGTCCTGGGATCCATTCAGTTCCAAATGTCAATGTCTCAGAGACCAACAGCCACCACCCATCCCTCTGTAAAGTAGCTACTGAAATGGTGGTACCAGTTAGTGACCATCAGAGACCATTAAAAACAATGCCTTTTGAATGAGAAGACTGATAACCTCTTACAGAGCCTTTGCATCTATTTCATTTCCTTCTAACAATCATCCAACTGGTTGAGAGTGATAATTATCATAAGCATCATTCTATAACTGAGGTCTATAACCGAGGGGCAATTCACAAAGTCCTCCCATGGTATCTATGGTTTATGACAGTTTATGTCATGGTTTGTGACAGCCTCCATGAACCAAGTTTAGTTTCTACCTCTATAAGACATAACTAAGTAGGAAAATTCACTACCTACTAACATATCTTGATATCTGTATAGTCAGAGATTGTAACCTAATTATCTTTGTATTTTCTACATCTAACCCAATAGCAGGAATGAGATACTCAATTAGACATCAAATACTTAAATATATCAAAACCAAACAGAATGGAGTGTTTTGTTTTCTTCTTTAAGATGCTCTTATTATTCTCACTTCTACTGAAATGAACAGACTTGATTTCACTGTATCATATAAACCCAAGGGTTACCAAGAGAAATATTGACCCAACAGCAATAATAGGTAACTTTATTTAAAAAATGTATTCATTTCTTGCCTAAGTCTACAGCTATTTCTCTAAGGATGGGTAAAATACACAGAATGTATTCCCCTTTACAGTTTTCTCCAATAACAGGATCATATCATCTACTTCTTTCTGTATCCCCACACATTGCACAAACTTCAGCAAATATTTGGAACAAAATAAGTTCTGACTACATATAGAATTCTGAACACTGTTCCTTTCATATCACAGAACTCAACCAAATCATAAAACCATAATTTCTAGGCAAAGGCAAGGTACATGACTTTGTGCTAGCTAATGTTGGACATACAATATTTTTAGATAAGGTAATTTCCCTCAGTATGCTTAGTTGTTAAAGAAATGTTTACATCTATAAGACATGAAAAAAAAGTACAGGTATGGCTTATGAAATTTATAGGAGTTCAAGTAAATAAATGCACATGGTACATTGGTCAGGGATTCATTGAAAACATGATGGCTGGACTCATCAGAAAGAATACTTGCCCTCAACCCACAGTCCTTATCAAGTCTCTTCATCCTAGAGGCATATCTGATAGAGGTGATAAGCCTGGCCTGATTGCAAGTGAAATCATTTTGCAAAACATAACTCATTTCTCTATTTCTTCTTTGGTGGTAAATTTGTGTTTTTGTTTGCATTTTGATCTCATGGAAATCCTCCAAGAATAATACTGAGTCCATAATCAAGATACAAAAAGAAAAGGTGGGGGGCAGATTTTAGGAAGTTTGATTCTTAACAGAACCTAAGTCTGTCAAGATAGGGTGACAATCTTGATTAGGGAGGCCATAGTGACACAATAACTAAGCAAATTAATCACACACTCATGTGGAAATCCCACAAATCCATGTCACCCAGACACACAAACTGCCACCCTCAAGTCAATGCGTATAAACAGTCCAAAGTCAAGTTAAGTTTTCTATTCTCATGGGAGGTGGAAAACAATAATATCCACTAAAAAGCTAATATTCCTTATTAGAAATTGTTTCCCTCACTTGGGCCTGGTTTAAGTTTCCTTTCTCTCAGATCATTAGGTTCCCAGCTAAAAAATGTTTCCCAAATTGCTATGGCATCATATTTTTTTTCTTATTTGTCCTCCACCCTATTATTGGCAATCAACTAACTAGAAGTTAGAAAGGAATATTCAGGTTTCCAGATTGGAATTATAACAATTTCAACCACACTGTAAATATTGACAATCCATTTATAACTACCACATTAAAATAATTATTTGCAAATTCAGCAGCCTCAAAGTAATAATTAGAGAGGTTTGATTTTTTTGGTGATTTAAGGTATTTGAGAAAAATATACACACACATATGAGGCTTTTGATACTCTAATTCTCTCTTGGTTCTGTCTTGAAAGCTTAAAATTTACACTAAGTCCTCCACTTGACCCCAGAACTGAGAAACAGAAGGAAATCTACTGCTAGAAGCATCTTTCTCTCCCCTCCACCCAGGCTCAGTTTCCAAAAACCAACACAAAAGGCATATTATATATCTTTAGCTCCATGGCCTGAAGGTACCTGACTGGAACTGGGAGCCTGTCCAGTCCAGACAGAAGGAAAATATTACCCTTCTATTTAACAAGGCAGTGCTGAAGGATTAATCATTAAGTAAATAGCAACAAGCCAGGAGGTTTGCAGGAGGGACAGAGTCCCACCCCATGTTCTCAATTTTTCTGGGATTCAAGATGGAAATTATTACAGGGATAGTTTGGAAGGGCCTGCAGTAACAACCACCTTCCAGAGCAAGATGGAACAATGCGTGAAACTTCAGGCCTGACCCAGCCAAAAGGGAAGTTCATTCCTAGAGTCCTCCAGAAAGCTAGGTCTATTTGAACAGTCTGCATCCATATATAGAATTGATAAAACCTTCAGAGTATTCATGGCCCTGCCATGTGTGACTTTAAGCAAGTCACTTAACCTTTCTGAGCCTTGCCTTTCTCAATTTAAAAGTGTATGTGTTGCCCCTATTGTCAGGTATGCTGACATACCCATAGACCTGTAGAAAACAAAAATCCTCAGAACAGTCCCTTGGAATGCATTAAATTCCTCAAGCCTCCCTGCTGTGAGTACAGACCCAAATAAGAGCTGCCATTTTCAAGAAAAAAAGAGTTCCATGGGGCACCTGGATGGCTCAGCTGGTTGAGCACTCAACTTTGGCTCAGGTCATGGTCTCATGGCTCATAGGTTTGAGCCCCACATCAGACTCGGTGCTGACAGCTCAGAGCCTGGAGTCTGCTTCAGATTCTGTGTCTCCATCTCTTTCTGCCCATCCCCCACTCATGCTCTGTCTCTGTCTCAAAAGTAAATAAACATTAAAAAATAAAAAATAAAAAAACAGTTCCATAATCTGAACCAGGGGACTTGAATCTTTTGTCTGAACAAAATGCATCATACGTATTCTCTTAGAAACTAGATCAAGCATTGATTCATAAATGGCCTCACCTTGGGTTTGCAGTATGCATGATGCAATGCCACATGACTGCATATTGATAAGACAGACATTTCATGAAATGTTTTATCTCAAAGGTGATTATTATTTATTTATTTATTTTTAAATTTATTAATGTTCATTTATTTTGAGGGAGAGAGCAGACAGAATGCTTGTGTTTGGTTCAGGTCATGATCTCATGCTCCAAGAGCCCCACATCAGGCTCCACGCTGACAGTACAGAGCCTGCTTGTGATTCTTTCTCTCTCCCTCTCTCTCTCCCACTCTGTCTCCCTCTCTCTCTCCCTCTCTCTCTCAAAATAAATAAACTTAAAAAAATTTAAGTATTCTGAATTCAGTGCTCAATCCAAAACAGAATAAGAAAGTATGAGACATAATTTCTGAATTTATAACACAGTCAAGGTATAGTTAAAGGGAGAAAATGACAGCACAAATAAAATATGTAAATCAAAATAGAAGACAAAATTTGAAAGAAGTGTCAAGTGCTACAACATCTGCAGCTGCTTGGGCAGAGTAACCTATAACCCAATTTTTCTGAGTCTGTCTAGGGTGGCCTCAGATGAAGGAAGGGACAGCCCCCATGGTGGTGGCACTTCATATCATGCTAAGGGCCAGACTGCCATACAACATCACTTAAGGAGTCAATACAGGCAGTGAAACATGTGTGAAAGTGCATGAGATCCATTTCTTGAAGGACTGGAAGTGTCAGACTAAGGCCTGATCTGCAATCCCAGCCTCCAATCTTGCTCTCCTTATCCTCAGCCAGATGACGAGGTACAATAGAGTCCTTGCTATGAAGTCCTCATCAAGATGAGGGGGGAGCTACTCATTGGTGTTGAAATTTGCCAAGGTCTCCTTGGTACAATCCCAAATGTCTGTTGTCTAATTCAATTGCCATGTCATAGTGAAGGACTCAAATATCTTTGGCAGTCTTAGGCACAGCACAACTCATGATAAGATGATCCCTACAATCGCCATAAAAGGGTAGCAGAGGGCAGCAGCGGCAGTTCACCTTCACTGGGTAACTCTACACCAGGTTTATCAAAACGATACTACAATGATCCTCAAATCCATGCACTCTACATCATAGCAGGGATGGCTAACAAAGCTGCTGCTTTATCCAGGAATGAAGAAGAAAACAGAAGGAGAAAGAGAAAAACATGAACAGCCTAATTTCAAAACATTATAAGATTTAGTTGCTGTCCTCCTTCCCCAACCTCTATGACTCAGACAAGAACAACCTCATTTTCTTATTTTTCCAATCTTATTGGCCTTCAAGGTCTACATTCCAACTCTTTTTTGACTCTACCCCTTGTAAGAGCAAAGTACCATCAAGAATAGGCTGAGTAGATATGGGAAAGAAACCAAATATGGTTGGTTTGTACTTATATTTTTATATTTTTCACATTCATTAACCAAAAAAGTTAATAACACACACACACACACACACACACACACACACACACACACACATTTAAAGAACAATTTGATTGTGTTAAATGAATGGATTAAATAATGCATGCTGCAAGGTGTCCCAAAAATGCAATATTTACATGGTCTGGGAATCAATAGATAAAGTTCCATAGAAGAAAGGAGAAACCAAAATACAGTTTTGAAGAATGGAAGAGTAGAATAAACTAAGCACATGTGAGAACATTCTCTACAAGAGCCACTATTTTACAGTTTCAGCAAGGCTGTAAAGATGGAATGAATCTCACATTGTGGGAGGTGAGTAGTAGCAAAACTATCTCTTTTTTCCAGCCCTTCAGAGTACAATGCCCTGTTCCTGGACTCCAGCCTTCTAACTCTTCTTGCTTTCCTCTTCTTGTTCCCATACTCACATCACTTTGGCAAGGTGGTTTCCCAGGACATCTAAGCTAGGAAATTCCTTTGTTCTAGCAAAAGAGCCATTACATACTCTTGCAATACTTATCATTTTCCCTTTTTGCTAAATCTTAAGTGTTATTAGGTAAAGGGTCTGTCATGTCCACAGCACAGAATAGGTTTTCAACTTATTGAATGAGTGAGCAGATGATTATCAGTCTCAACAATGAGATCTAGTCTGCAAATCTAGTCTGACAAATAAAGTGACATTACAAATACACAGATTAAAAAAACATGTTTTAAATTCTCAATAACCCAGTGTCTAGTGGTACGGTGGGAGTAAGACATGCAGAAGATGAATTACAAGGTAATGTTATGAAGAGTTTAATAGACACAGCACTGTTGAAACCATAAAAGGAGGCATCAACTCTGCAGGAAGGGTCAGGGTAGGCTTCACAGAGAAGATGAGCTTTTTGCTGAGTCTTAAAGGAGAGGAGGAACACTCCCTATTTAGCTAGCAGAGAGTAAAGCAGAAGATTTGAAATATGACTAGTGTAGCGAGCAGTCAAGTAAATTGGAGCCCAGAGATGCTTTGAATTACAGGCTTTGTTTTATCTACAGAGAGTCACAGCCAGAACATATTGTCACAAGTTGAAGTCTCAATTGCTTTAGATCACAAGTTCCCAAAGGGTAAGGGCCATGTCTTTGGTGTGTTCTCTCAGAATTTCATGCCTCCTGCTCTGTGGGTGTTCAATAAATATTTAATAATAACGAGTTGATTAATTGAAAGCATTCGTGTTCCATATGCATGGGTAGAGCTCTATTTTCACTTTAATTACTATTGCTTTAATCATCATTAAATAGCATTTCTTAGATAGCAATTTGGTTCATTGTTAAACACGCGGATTGCCTGAGCGTCTAGCCCTAAGGTAAATAGCAGTATCAGAGAATAATCCCCTTTTCACTGTGGTGAATGATTTTGTGACACTCCCTATATACAATGGAAGAGGTGAAATTCTGGAAGGACATTTATTGAGAAATAACACCTGAATGAGTGCTAGAGAGGACTCATGAAATTGGGAAATGTAGGGAATACCCTATCAGGAATCAAGAATTGAGTAAGCAGCTTATCACATGGCAGAGGTTGAAATAAAACCAGACAGAAGTCTTCCAATAAATAACAAAGATTAAAAAAATATGTTTTAAATTCTCAAGAACTCAGGGTCTAGTGGTAGGGTGGGGGTAAGACATGCAGAAGATGAATTACAAAGTAATGTTATGAAGAGTTTAATAGACACACATAGCACTGTTGAAACCATGAAAGGAGGCATCAACTCTGCTGGAAGGGTCAGAGTAGGCTTCACAGAGAAGGTGACCTCTTTGTATTCCTGGTTTGATGGTGGTGTCCAGGGAGTGGATCATCCAGAGAGTGTAGCTACTAGGGAGTGTACTCCAGACCAAATGAACCCATCAGGGATGAGGCAAACAGTAGAAACACATGTGTATGTCTGAGCATCATTGCCAGCCAGATTGACCATGGCTAGACTGTCTCAGATTGTAAGGGCCAGTCTCACCTCAACTGAGCAAAGGTAAGTCAGTCATGACTCAGACCAGCAGAAGCTTGAAGAGTAGTAAGCTCTAGTGCAGAGAAGGTAGTATCACACCCCAGTGTAAACCTAAGTTAGATAGTGGAATGGCAGTGAAGTGAAGGTAATAGTTATGGAGGAGGAGGAAACAGCAGAGGTGATAACATTTACAGATTTCTCATAAGCACAAGTGGAATAAGTATTTATAAAAGTAGGAAGACCGATTTTCTACCTTCAATACCATCCAGGACCCAACATAGAGTAGGTAATCACTACAGGTCAAGTGTGAGACTGGGGCTTTGAGGAACATTCTGGACTATCTTAATTCATCTTAGTGGGTATTAAATAATTGGTTTCTGGTTTTCCGTTCTTGCCACAGTAAATCCTATTATTCACAAAACATCCAGAGTGGTATTTTTAAAATGCAACTCAGATCTCATTACTCTTCTGTATAAAACTCCAGAATGGCTTCCCATGGTACAGTTCTATGATTATTGACCTCAAGCACAAAAGCCAAGAGGGACCAAATTGTAAGTGTTAAACATTTATTATGAGATTGAACCAACCTCACAGATTTGGCATGCATGTGACAACCTTAAAGATTACTATTGCTCCTTACCTCTAGCTATGTTTTGGCATGTGGTAATGTGAACCCATATTTGTTAGAATGTCTAGTTTTTCAACACAAACTGGATATATCCATTTTCAAGTGAAATATAATTTTGAAATGTTGGATCAAATTTATAAAATATAGTTTATGCCAAGCAAAATGTATCTTCATGATGGTACTGTCTACTAGCTGCCAATTTGCCTCCTCTGGGGAAGGACCTAAGCCAGTCTACAATTGGTGTCAATTAACTTTATCTCACAATTCCTGGAATAGGGTTAAAATAGTAGGAAATGTAATCAGTGTTGTGAAAAACAAAAAGTCAAGTCACAGGGCAAAACGTATATCTGGGGAATCTACAGAGTAGCATCAAAGACTGAGGATAAAAGATTATGGCAGGAGAGCTTTGTGGAACCTACCGTATGTCACAGCAGCAAAGAGACGCTCACGAAGCTATACATTCTTTCAGGAACTTCCTAAAGCAAAATGCCAGACTAGTGAGATTGCCTTGCCAGGCCCTTGCTTCTTACTTAACATGCCTTGTCTACAATCAAGCAACTTCATCTTCAATATTCATATATGAAGAAGCAAAATAACTCAGAAGGAGTAAGAGCATATTATTAGCCAAATGCTCAGAATAGGATACAAGGGTCAGAATAGGGTTGAATGGATACATGGATCACAGAAAACATGGCTTTACTGAATGGGATACAAAAATGTACTTCCTGTTGATGGTGTCCAAAGAGGAGCCACCAGCATTGGGAAGACAAAACATGGGTACTTTATACATTTAGAGAATAATAACAATGAGTAACTAAAGCAAATCTAAAATGAGAGATATGATTAGTCAAAATTAGGAAAGTTCAGAAGCTCAGAGAGAAGAATAGTTATGATCAGAAAAGTCTTCAGAGAGGAGGCAGGACTTGAGATAAAAAAAAATGGATTGATATATTGTTTCCATATTTTGGCTATTTTAAATAATGGTACAATGAACATAGAAGTGATGCATCTTTACAAATTTGTATTTATGTATCTGTGGATAAATATCCAGTGGTGGAATAGCTGGATTATATGGTAATTCTACTCTTAATTTTTTGAGGACCCTTCATACTATTTTCCATAGTGGCTGCACTAATTTGCAATCCTACCAACAGTGTATGAGGGTTCTCTTTCCTCTACATCTTCTCCAACACTTGGAGACATACAACACTTGGAGACATAGTTGACACAAAATGTTACAGTAGTTTCAGGTATACAATATAATGACCCGACTTCTCTATGTTATGCTTCGCTTGCCACAAATGTAGCTACCATCTGTCTTCCTACAACTCTATTATAACGTCATTGACTATATTCCCTATACTGTGCCTTTTATTCCTGTGACTTATTCATTTTATAACTGGGAGCATGTACCTTCCACTTCCTTTCACCCATTTTTCTCATTTCCCCGCCTCTCCTCTCTCTGGCAATCATCATTTGGTTATCTGTATTGATGGGTCTGACAACCTAAATGTCGAGCAATGGATGAATGGATAAAGACACGTGCGCGCGCACACACACACACACACATATACACACACACACACACATATACACACACACACACACACATACACACACACACACACACACATACACACACACACACACACACATACACACACACATATATATATATACACACACACAGTGGAATATTATTCAGCCATTAAAAAATAATGAAATCTTGTCATTTGCGACAACATGGATAGACCTTGAGGATATTATGCTAAGTGAACTATGTCAAAAGGATAAGACAAATACTATATAATTTCCCTCATAGGTAGAATCTAAAAAACAAAAACAATTAACAAACAAAACAAACTCAAAACAAATTCATAGATCCAGAGAACCGATTGGTAGTTACCAGAGGAGAAGTGGGTTGGGAGGTGGTCATAAAAGGGATTAAAGGGGGTCAATCGTAGGGTGATAGATGACAACTAGACTTTTGAGGTCATCACATTGTAGTGTATACAAATGTCAAGTTATAACGTTGTATACCTGAAACATATAATAAAACAAAAAAGACCAGAATTTAAAAAGGAATGGATTGATAGTCTTCATTGATTCACTAATCCAACAAATGTTTACAGAATACTAGCTATGGCTCTAGACACTGGAAATATAATAAAGAAGAAGACAATGTTCTCATGGAATTTCTACTGCAGTACAAAAAAATCCAGTAAACAAGTTGGCAGATAAATAACTAGTGCTGCAAAGAAAATAAAAAAGTGCTCTAGGATATGAAGGGACTGGTATGATGTTGAAAGCTGTCTTGGGTATCTATGACCTAAATGATGGAAGGGAACTAATCAGGTAAAGGTCTTAGGGGAAAGCCTCTCAGGAATAAAGAACAGCAGGTGTAAGGAGGGAATGAGCCTAATGTGTTCAAGAAAGGTGGTAGGAGAAGGCTAGGAGATGAGATCAGAGAAGTCATTGAAGAGGGTCATGCAGCATCTAAAGGAATAGTAAGAATTTGAGTTTTGTCCTAATTTTTTATGTGGATAGCCATTAGAGTGCTTTAGGCAGGAAAGTGATAGGATATGAAAATATTTTTAAAAGATCACACTGGAAGTTATATGGAAAAATGACCTTAAGGACAAAGGATAGATGTAGATAGACCTACCAGAAGATAAATACAGTATACCAGCCAAAATAATAAAGGGTCTTGAGTTTCATTTTGACAGTGATGAGTTGCTAAAAGATGTGACCACAAAATAGAAAATTTTGAATGCCAGCTTTTGGAATTAATTCACTGAGGGAGAATACTGAGGCTCCTGACCAAAGGATTGGTGTGATAGTAGTGCAATAATTTATTTGCTTGTTTACTATCTATTTCCCTCTACTAGAACATTAACTTCATGAGGAACTTTGTCTTATTCTCCAGGACCCCATCACCATCACTTATAAGCACCTTGAAGGCAGACACCACACTAATCTGACTTTGAACACAGAGTTATTAGCACATAGTAGGCTCTCAATAAGTGACTAATGAATGAATAAATGATATAAAGATGTATTGGATATAACTAATTTAATGGAGAGATATTGGAATGAAGCAATGAGATTGCTACAATAATATAGATTTGAAGGGTTAAGGGACAAAACCAAGGAAAGAAAAAAAATGGAATAGAGGAGAAGAAAACAATCTGTGTTTTGAGAAGAATCAACAGAATCTGGAGATGGTGGTGACCTACTGATCATAAAGGATAGAACTGAACAAGTAGTTGCAGAAAATTGCAACAGATATGGCAGATTAGCATGTCATATCCATTCCACACCTCCCTGCTCCACTCCCTGTCCAGTTTTCTGTCCTGTACACAGAGATGTGAAAACTGAAAGCCACCTTTCCCAAGGGCTAGGATTCTGGGTGTGATACATACTCGGCTAACTGGATGTATTTGCATACTATGTGCATGCAGGATTGAAGTAGAGACTACACTCTCTGCTTTTGCTATTTTGTTGGCAAACACAGCCATGGAGGCGTTTGGGGGCTCTGTGTCCACATTTAGCAATGGTCTCAGAGTCCAGTCAATAGCTCCATGGATGTGTAGAGTCAGGGAACAGGACTTCCATTCTGCTGATGTAGATTATACCAGGTTCAATTGTCGTCCTAGGGGTGAAGGAGTAAGAGCTTCTGAATTATAACAGTTTGTTGATGGCAGGCACTTCCAGGTCATGTCAGCATCAGATTATGGTAGTATTAGCTACTGTAAGGAATCGGCAGCTTCATCAATGGGCAGATACAGTATGGTGGCTTTGGGAGCTATTCCTAAAAGCTTGGCATATAATTTGTTTCGTCAGCCCTCTGAGTGATTCTGTAAGTTATTTACTACTCTCATAATAAGACCCTTATTTCTTTAATTAGCTAGAGTGGATTCTGTTCCCTGTGACTGAACTGCCAGGGATACAATAGCTATTTCTGGATATGAACCCAGGACACAGGGAAAGTTGGCAAGATGAGAAAAAGATAGAGACAGAAAGGGAAATGAAGACATTCTTTCTCCTTGGAGGAATGGAAATAGGCATTATGACAAGAGGGAAGCTGAGCCATGACAGGATAGAAAAACTTGAGCACATTCACAAGCAACAAGCAAGTATGAACAAACAAACATCCTGGGAACTGAGCACAGAAGCTCTGAGCAGCCTGCACTGTCAAGGAGGGGCTCTGAAGGCAGGCAGCATCCTCCTAGGGGTGAGAGCTTCCAACAGGGTCGCGGAAAACAGATTCACTGGAAAGCTTTCCCATAACTATTTAGATGAATTTGAATGGTCTGTGTACATGTTTCGAACATTGTAACAAAGGGGAAACATGGGAGTGAGCCACTGGATACAGTGCCTGCCTTGCTTGTGAGCCAGGGCCCCAGGGGCCTGTGCCAGCATAAGGCAGCAGAAATGCACAGAAACACACACTAGGTACCAACAAAACACAGGTCATCCTAGAGGCCGCTGTTAGACAATAGAAGGACAAAAAATGCCTTCCCAACAGAATTTGAACGATTTAGGAAAATACCACAGAATGAGCTATTGGAAATTATTTTCTCAGTGGTACATCAGAATGATTTACAGAGTTATGGATCTATGGGTTTAGCAATGTCTTGGGTTTCCAGACTGTTCTTGCCAACTTTAGGCCAAGGATTCAATAGGGGAGGATATGATGGATATGGAATAGAAGAAAGGCAGAGACAGACATAACTGAATTTGTGAATGTACTTTATAAGTGTTTCAGTTTTTTCATTGTTTTAATTTGTTCATGCTTTTGTTGCTATGCTTATACCCTGGCCCAGTTTGCAAAGCACTTTAGAAGAATTGTATGACATGTTCAGTAGTTTATACACTTTTATTTTTAGTTATTTTTAATTTTTTAAATGTTTATTTATTTTTGAGAGAAAGAGAACACAAGTTGGGGAGGGGCAGAGAGAGACAGAGAGAGAAAGAGAGAGAGAGAGATACAGAATCCGAAGCAGGCTCCAGGCTCTGAGCTGTGAGCACAGAGCCCGACACAGGGCTTGAACTCACAGACCTGAGCTGAAGTCAGACACTTAATTGACTGAACCACCCAGGCACCCCTATACTTTTAGTTTTAAAAGTGTTGATAATCATTATCTTGATAATACATATAATACATGTAATGTGTCTCTAATCCTGCATCCTTGTTCATTCTCTCTCTGCTGAATTTGTAAAGAACTTTTAATAAAAGCAAACAAAATATGCAAATGTCAACATGATTAACACTCACAGGCAACATTCTATAGAAAATTACTTAAATCACCCATTCAAACATACTCATCGTGGCCATAAACATCACATGCATAAACTATATTGTAAAAGAGAACACACACACACACACACACACACACACACACACACACACACTCGATTTTCTCACTTCCAGTGATTCACAGGCAATATAAAGGCTGCAATTTACTGTCAGGCTCTGAATCTGTTGGGTGGGTTGATTCCACTTGTCCTTTCTAAAATTGCTGTCTCTGACATCTTGGGGCTACAGGGACTTCTAAGTAGGGGATAACTACAATGTTCGAGAAAGCAAGGGGTCGGGGGAGACAGATGGATTCTTACAGCGTTTCAGTGCATGTTAGCATAAAACCTCAACAGTTCTAATGAGATTTTCAGTTTGGAGGTTATGACACAAAGCCCATAAGCTTCATATGAACCCTTCTACACTGTGCATCCCAGTACTCTACCATGTGGGTGATGATCACCTTATCATAGAAGTTTAGACTGCAAGGGACAATAAATTGTTGATAAGACGTTAAAAATCCAGATCTCCACAACTCCTGCTTGTGGGACTCACCATCAGCACTTCCATGAAGTAGCTTTTATCTTTCAAAATAATTCAGTGATGACAAAGGACGTACAATGAGCTGGCCTAAGTCACAGTGAAGAGCCTGTGATTCTCTTCCCTCAGAACCAGAGAGGCCTTGTCAAAACTAGACTCTAGGAGTTTAACCATCTCTGCAAATCTACTTCTTGCAAAGATGATGATAATAATGGTAATATTATAGGTTGAATTGTGTCCGCCTCTAAATCATATGTTAAAGAGCCTAACCTCCAGTATCTCACAATGTAAACTTATTTGGAAATAGGATTGTTGCAGATACATTTAGTTAAATTAAGATGAGGTTATACTAGAATAGGGTGGGCCCCTAATCCAATATAACTGATATTCTTATAAAAGGAGGAAATTTGAACATAGACATGCACATACAGAGAGAGAACATCGTATAAACATGAAGAGAGATATCTACAAGCCAAGGAATACCAAAGACCACCAGCAAGCCAGCCAAAGCTAGGAAAGAAAATTGGAACAGATTCTCTCTCACAGCCCTCGGAAAGAACCAACTCAGCTAACACCTGCATAGTAGACTCCCAGCATCCAGAACTGCAACACAATAAATTTTTGTTGCTTAAACCCCCAGTCTGTGGAACTTTGTTATGACAACTGTAGGAAACCAATTCCAGAAAGAAGTTAATTATAACCGTAAGCATCTAATAACATCAACATGTATTGTATAGCCTTTTGAAGGTTCTTTATTCAAGTGAAAGAAGAAGGTAGGACAGATTTTTGTTTTAAATAAACTTATGGAAGTGACAGTACTTTCCCCAGCTTACATCAAAAGGTCATGAGGGGCGCCTGGGTGGCGCAGTCGGTTAAGCGTCCGACTTCAGCCAGGTCACGATCTCGCAGTCCGTGAGTTCGAGCCCCGCATCAGGCTCTGGGCTGATGGCTCGGAGCCTGGAGCCTGTTTCCGATTCTGTGTCTCCCTCTCTCTCTGCCCCTCCCCCGTTCATGCTCTGTCTCTCTCTGTCCCAAAAATATAAATGAACGTTGAAAAAAAAAAAAATTTAAAAAAAAAAAAAAAAAAAAAAAGGTCATGATAGAGTGGAGAGTAAAATTATGAGTTTTCAGAACTGACTTTCTAAGGTTCTGTGACCACTGGTAGCCTGACCTATATTGAGGGAAAGAAGGGCAGGGAAGGGAAGAATACAACTCCCAGATACCCTCTGTCCTCCCAGGTCTGCTTTTGCAGGTTAGCTGTTAATCTTCAACAAGAAAATGTTGCAGAATATGGATTCTATAAACTAACACTGACAATAATGGAATAACTCGCTGCACAGGTTAAAAAGCACTGGAACAGAGGCTTCCTATGGGCCCTCTGGCTTCAGTATTCCATGGATAAACTAGAAAGAGGGTCACGTCAGACCTGCTGTCTTTGGTCTCCCCAGACAGGGCTCCTTGGCTATGTAGCTTGCCTCTCACACGGCGCTGGCTCTATCCTGGCTCCTGATGACAGCAGGCCAGAGTTTAAGATCTGCATGGGGAGCGAGCGCATCACTACAACCTGAAAACGTCAGGACACACTCCAGTTGCCCTATCTTCCTCGGGAATTCTTTCTTGTCATCCTTCCAGGAATTTATCTAATATTTCAAAAACCCTTTTACAGTTTCATTGCATATCCTCTCTGGGAATAATAAGCAAAGCACATTTACTGTTTACTATGTTAGGTGTAACGACTACTGATTTATCCTAAAATTGCCTCTTTAGACCATTCCATCTTGCCATCTCAAAGTGATCTATTTCTCAGATCCCAGATTTGGTGAACAAGTCCTTCCCCGCCCCTATATGAGTTTGTGATTTGCATCCTTCTTCTGTCAAACTACTCATCAGTTCCACAGCTACTTGGTCTCTCAATTCTGTTGGCTCATTATTTCACCAATCAATTATTGAACACTTTCCTTATGCAAGTTCCTGGTCAAGTCCTGGTGACACAAAGATAAACAAAATACTATCTGTTCTCAAGTAGCTCACTCTCTAGGGGCAGAATTACAATGGAATGGGAGGGTGAGTGGGACTGAGCCAAGCCAACCAGAAAGTGATATGGACTCTAGGATAACAGGCTGAGCATGTGGGTTTCACTCAAAGGAGGGCCTTGTGTTGATCAGAGTTCTCTGCAAACAGCTGAAGCAAATTCTGGCTTATTTAAGCACAGGAGGGAGGAGCTGGATTATTGGAATGGTTTTGGGAAGCCTCTGGAGATCAAAAACAGGCCTCAGAAAGCTAGGAGCAAAGTTTGTTCCTGGGATTTGAGGAGCAGAAGTTGTTCTCAGAATGACTGCTCAGCCATTCCCAGTCTTTGGATTATTCCACTTTAAGACATAGATTCCAAAGAAAGAGTCTTATTTGCTGAACACCTCAGTTTTAGGTCTACCTTTTTCCAGGAAGACCAGACCACTTTACAGGTATCTTGTTCAGACTGCATCCATTAGGGGATAGGCAGTTCCTAAAACAACAACAACAAAACTCAGGATGCTGACACTAAAACAAGAAATCACTTCCAGGCAGACCACATAACAGATGTCCACAAGAGGAACCAGAATAGGCTGCAAGGGTGGAGAAGACTCCAGGGGAGGAAATGGACAAGAGAAAAATGTTTAAAGAAAAGTAAGAGTTAGTGTGGTGGATGTAAGAGAAAAGAGGAAAGGAAGGTGCTCTGAGCATCTGAACAGCAGGGACCAAAGCACAAACCGAGCCCTGAGGATAAGTTGAATACTTTGCAGCATGACAACAAAGTAAGAGGAGAGGTAGAGTTGGGAGCTGGATTGTGGAAGGGACCCCTGGCCTTTGATGCAATGCAAAGACAAGAGCAAAACCACACAAAATTGAATATAAAAGTGTGGGTCAGCAATGTAAAAGGCAGGCAAGAAATAAGGCAGAAGGGATAATAAACATACACTGATGCATAGCACCAAGCACATGATTAATGCTTAATGAGTATTAGTTCCATTATCATTACCATCCATAAAATGGGACAGATCAGTATTCTCTTCATAGATTTGTCTGAGAACTCAGGGAGCTAGAGATATGAAGCAGATGGCATATAGCATGTATATTTCCAGTTTATTCCTCATCTCCATCCCCATTCTTACAGTAATCTAAGTCAAAATAATTGAAAATAGCCACATGACCTAAGGCGATTGTCCTGAGAATGGAAAGAAGCAAAGAAAATGAGGAGCTAAGGTGAACATTTCGCACACAGTCCAAAAAGGGAAGGAGTCTAAAATCCTCCAGGGCTCTGAGGTAAAAGACCTGAGTAGATACAGGCATTATTCACTAAGCAGGAAAAATGAAGGAAAGGAGACATGCTTGCTTTGGCATTTGGAGGGTAAACTATGTCAGTTTTGGGTTTCAGATGGCAGAGAACTTCCATGGGTGGTGGTCCTGCATGGCCCTGGCCTCATCTCCCCTGCCAGTGTTCATGGATGGTGAATGGCCAGAGTGGGGACTATTGTACAGGGCACAGAGCTTCAAACTGACAATAAGGGTACCAAGTTATATATGAGCCTATCTGATATAAACTGTGCTTAACCTCATCCTCAAATCCTTTTACTAAACTGCACTCCCAAGACATGTCACTGCCTCTTCATTTAAATGTCTGTGGAAACCTCCCATCTAGCAAATAAACTCTTTCCAAAAGGAAAGGAAGAGGAGGAAATTAAAACAAACTCAGAGATCTTTTATGTTTGAAAAGCATTTCCCCCTGAATGCATGGGGTTTCTAGAATATAAATAATTTTCATTTCCAACTCCCTTAAAACTAGTGAGAAGGACCTGGATCCTTCTGTGGCCTGCAGAGCTATGTCCAATCGCAGCACTTGACACACAGTGATGAATCATAAAAAATGGAGGGGAGCCAGATTGGAACTGTTACTAAACCCAAGGAGTAGCTTTTTTTTTTTTTAACTTACTATGTGTTTCAGATTATACAACATCTGCCTGTTTAAATTTTAGCTGGGGAAATTTTTTTCCTGCTTAGAAGATTTCCTGATTTCTTATAATAGTAACTGATGTTTCCCTGTGCATTCTAACTTTTTTTTTCCTGACTAATTTTACATTTCTTTAGTCTCCTAATAACCTTGTGGCATATGCATTATCTTTTCCATTTGATACTGGGTGCTACAGAGGCTGGGTGATTTGCCCAAGGGCATACAGGATGATTGCACAAGTTAGAAGGAACTAAACACTGGGGATCTTGACTCTTAGTGCAGTGCTCCTTCCCCAAACTCTCTTCCATGTGTTTGGTTGGAGCCCTTCCTTCTTAAAGGACAGACCCTCATCAGAGCACACACCCTGCTAACAGGCAGCACAATCAATGAGGAGGCTTTTCACATCCACCTGCTCACTCATCCAGAGAATATACTGAGCTGCTCAGGCAGTGCTGATTACAAAGGTCGGTAGTCGACAAGTGGCTGGAGAGCTTTGCAGAGTGATAATCAGGGGCAGGCTCTTTCTTCCCTCTGAGAACTTTTTAATTTCAATAGGGTAACACGTTCAAGGGTGTGAGTTGACCTCTTAGAGTACTATAGTTTTGTGTTCATAATACTCATCTTTTAGAAGTATCTGAGACCCAGAGATGTAGCAAGTGATGGAATTAGAGAGGTTTTGCATTGGAAGGTAGAAGAGAAAGAAAGGGGTAAAAAAGCCAACCACTTCAATTTATAAGCAAGGATACTTGGATTTTGGAAAATGAAACTGCAGAGCTGAACAGATGCAGGTTTGGTAGTAGAATGCAAGCCTCTTGACTCCCCAGCCAATGGTGCTTCCTCACATTGTATGGCATATGGCTATAAAGGATAAACCAAGTCACTGCATTCATTTCTCACTAATCAAGTCAGCAGGACAACTTGGGTTTAACAAATAACACATTAGAAATAGCCCTCAAGGCACCACTCGAAAGCTGGCCTAAGAGTCCAGGAGGCTGTGGTCCCAAGTTCTGAGTCAAAGTCATCCCAATAACTTATGTTTCAATGCTTACCCTCATGGGCATCTCATTGTATTTGTAAGAACCACGCCAAATAAACATGCAGACAGGCTCAGTACAGACCATAAACCAGAAAGCCTGCTCTGTCAGTTTGTCTGGGGCCTCAGAGAGTAGTTGCCTATCACAACTGATTAATATATATAAATATGGCCCTTCTATTCACCTGTACCTATCTTAGAACAAGTCTGAGTAGGCAATTGCCTGTAATGGTGTGGCTTAAGGAATATACATTCATGCCCCAACACTCACGCACACCCTGTATCAAATCAAGGTATAAAAATTTCAAATAAGAAATATTCCTTTGATTTTTAAGAAGACTTTGTCTTTTAAGAACCACCTAATGAACAATGAATCTTCAGAGAAGGGAAATAAGATGTACCTAGTGGAGCAGAAGCTATTGGGCAAAGGACAGATAGCAATGCCAAGAGACATATATGAGTACCAAAATCATATTCATAGGTTTCAACTGTTACTAACTTTTATTGAGCAGTTAATATATACCAAGCTAGGTGCAGGGAAAACAAAGATGATTAAGGCATGGTATCTGCTTTCAAGTCTAAAGGTCTCATCGCTAAATAGAGGGAAAAGTTGTAAACAATCACAATACTATGCAATAAATGTTTAATGGTTATATGCTTATGGTGCTACTCTGAGAAAACAGATGAGAGCCACCTAAATATGCCCAAAGAACAATTTGTATCTGCTAAGGAAGTGATGCTTGAACTAAGGTGTTTTTTTTTTTTAATATACAAATGAGAAGCTCACCATGAAATCAGACAAAAAGCATATTTGAGGCTAAAGGATCAACCTACAGAAAGGCCCAAACTATACACTATGTCTTCATGTATAGCAAGCAAATATGAGTAAGTATAGTGATGGCATCACAGATACCTATTTTTAGCATGTTGAATAAACTGGTTTGCCCTAGACTGAAGGAAATCTTGGAACATGAGACTTTCAGTGCTACAACCAGGAAAGTCCCTGCTAAGCCAGAATAAGATGGTCACCCTAAAGATGATCATGAGAAGGAAGAGGCTCATGTTGGGAGAAAAGTAGCAAAGCAAATTGCAGGAGCACATGACCAGGAACCAGAAGCCCTGAGATCAGACCTGACTTTGCCACTACTAGAAGCCTTCCTGAAATCAGTTTTCTAAACTGTACTGTTGGAAAGGTGCTGTGATATAGTTCAAAAGCTCCATCATTCTGAATGTCTGAGGAAATTCCCAAAGAGAAAAGTTAGGTAGAATCACCTACCTGAACAACAACAAGAGCATTCCACAAAATAGCCATTCTATGAGTGCAAACCTACACAGATTCCCTGAAGCCTTCTCCAGGAGCAAAAAGAGCCCACAGGTGATAGAGGTCTGAGAGAGAGAAAGACTACCTACTTCTACATGGCAACCTGTGGTGGCCATGATGAGGACTATATTAGTGCCTCTTATTCAAAAGTAGCCTCTTAAGGTACTAGTCATGGTTTGTAGCCAGGCATCAAAATTATTAAAAAAGCCATCAGTCCCTTTTGTCTATGTAATTATATATTAAATTTTAATGACTTGGAGCTGCCAATCTCAGTTGCACTGTGTCTTTTCACAAACTTTTTTGTTTATTCACCCATCAATTTAACCAACAGATTAAAATAACACATTTGTTATTTAGTAAAGAGGAAAGAGAAAACTATAGTACCTCAGCTATCATTTCATTTAGATGATTAGGTGACTTAGGGGATTACCTCATAGAATTACAAAACTAAATCGAAAGCTAGTATTACTTTCACAACTTTTCTAGACCAGTGCTAGAATTACTGAACAAACAAGCTTTAGACTTCCAGTACAGTTATACAGAACCTTTATCCATATTAACCCCCAAATTCCAAGAATGACCTTTAGCTATGCCACATCTTGACTACAGACAAAACATAAAAAGAATGACCAAATTCAGTCAGAGTAAAATAAAAACTGTCACTATTTGGGCAGGTTAGGAGAAGACCCATGGAGTAGAATCACGTGAGTTCAATAACTGGCTGGCTGACTCAATTTAGTGCTTCAGGGTCTTGTCCAGACCATTTTATTCTATGTGCATATTATGAATTCAAAACATAATGTGAGCTTCTAAACTGCATTTTCTATTTTCTGGATTTTTAAGTTTCTCATATACTTCCACAGTTGGAAGATCAGCCCTGCAATCCTTGCACAAGTTCTAAAAAATAATCAGTTCCATTTCCAACCCCAATGATTGTTCTCAGCTTCACAGCTTGTAGCCTCTGCCAGGAAACGAAGCAAACGTTCCCTCTTTCAAAGCAGGTGCAGCAGCCTGACAATAATCCAATAAAAAACCTATTAGCTGGGTCTCCATGACACTCCTGGTATCCATGGGACCCACAATATCTTTAATGTAGATAATAAATCCAGACCATTTCCTTCCACAATTGCTCCCAATATGGCTCCACTCCTAGGACTGTTCCACTAACCTTTTGTTGCTACGTTTTCTCATGAATGCTGAATCACTCTCTAATCTTTGCCATGAAACACGTGCGGCCCCACTCAGTGAAACAGATCAATCTGCTTGTGTTAGCTGATTGCAATTGCCTACTGGGCCATATCTGTAGATTGCAAACAGCAGGCCTAATACTGACCACGTTGTAAATTATCAGTCATGGCTTGGTGGTTAAGTGATGATGGGTAAAGAGAGAACACAAGGGGAGGCTTGTGGCCATTGGAGTCATTGCATATAACTTAGAGTAACCCTGGCACATGTAATCTCCAGAACAGGTCAATATGTTAAACAAAAGTTCAAGGAAAATATGTTCCAAATCATCCCACATAATTCTATTCCTTCAATATTCCTGTTACCATATCTCATCTCAATTCAGAAATCTTCTATAGCAGGCTATACTAAAAAACCAAAACTTTCCTGTACCTGGTATTCAACACTTTCATCATTAGACACCTTTCATATATCCAACACCACCTCTTATTATCTCCATATAAATACTCTCTAAAGAAGCAAAGTGTCTCACTATTAAATATGCATGATGCTGTCTTATCCCTTCATTTGCTGTACTATAATCTTCATAAAGGCAGCAGCCAAGTTTGTCTTGCTAACTCTCATATACTTAGTACCTAGCATAGTATCTAGTACACATTTAATATTTATTGAGACAGTAAGTTAATTTACTAGTGAGTTTTTTCCCTAAAATAAATGTTCTTTTCCTTATCAGTATTTATTTTCCTTGTCCTGAAGACCCTGCTCAAACTTTGGCCTCTCCTGAAATATTATCCTAGGTTATCCTTGACTATATTGACCTATTTTCATCAAAGTCCAGTTATGCTGCAAATATCATGTTTAACTCTTCACCTGGAAATTTAGTATTTACATGGACAAACACTTTATTTTTTTTATAGATGAGAAACTTGAAGTCCAAGAAAATGTATCACTTATACAAATTTACATAGTATATCACAACCAAGACTGGAATCAGCCATGGGTTTTTGCACAATCCCAACTTGCTCATAATTTGGTCTTATCTCTACCAGGAGGCCATCATTCCTTGAAGGCTTATGCTCCTCCATGGCACAGCATAATTTTTACTCACTATATGATGAATAGTATTAAATGGTATATTTGTTCTCTAAAAGTTTGAGCTGTAAACAATAGAACAATGTGAGATCAGCCCTAGATAATATAAAAAGTTGTTGACTTTGTCTTTGTTTCATACCCACTGAAAAATTGAAGTCACCTCACATTTGTGATGATTTATCTTAAACCAACGAAAACATCTGAGTAGCTGTTATAGGTCTTTCAAACTATGTCAAAATCAGCCATTCAGAGACCTGGGAGATCATGTCAATTCACCAAGTCTTCTGCAAAATGTAACTGAGGTATTATAATAAAAACCTGAATAAGGTTTTAAGGAATGAGGGAGAAAGGAAAAGAAGGTGCCATTTTATGAGATGAGAAAAAAAAAAGTTCAAAAAACTCTACTGCCCATACAATCTAACCAACTGTTCCCTGGAGGAAGGTGTCATAAAAGCCATAGGAGGTCTTATCCTTTTCAGTGCATATTCTTTTGGAAAAAGTGCTACATAGTAAGACAGGGTGCCAAAATCCTGAATCTGGCTCCTTGACAAACTGGTTGGATGGGTAGCCTTATAATGATCTTAGCATTAGTGAATATTATGTTTCTGATAAATACAGAAAAGATGTGGCTGTGACTATTGGCAACTCACCACTATCCATTTCCTCTCCTCCCTGAAGAGGCAGATAAATTATATTTGTGAATCTACATTGCAGTTACTTGTGGTCATTTGATTGTGTTCAAAGCCTGCATAATGGGAATGGAAATAATCTTTGCTACCTCTTACCTAAAATCTAACCATTGCAAACTGCTTTACATATTCTCTTCTGTGCTCTTCCCCCTTTCAACTGATGGTAACACCAGTCTTAGAAGCTTTGGGTTGAAGATGGCAGGGATGTCATTAACCTGAGTCCTTTAATGACTGTGTAGAAAAGAACCACCCTGACAACTTAAACACTGGACTTTAGACAGTTATTATTTAATCCACTGAATTTTAAGGGGGCTATTTGTTACTGAAGTTTACTATACCCTAACCAATAAAAAATAATTCCCGTGTTACAAGATTGATGTGAAGTACAAATTTACTTTGAAAATTTTAAGAATAGGATACAGATCAAATAGGAATAATTTGTCAAATTTAGACATAAATGGTCCCTTACCCTTACTTTGCATTATTTTCAAAAAGAAAAAAAATCCTTTTATATTTCTGGGTATATTTCTTATATTTAAATTACTATAAGACTCCTTACACTGGTGCACAGGAATAGAATAAAAAAAAATCTAAATGGTCTTATGTTAGCTATACTGGAATTAAAATTAAAAACTTATTTAAAAATCTAAACGGTCTCAGGTAATATATATAAAATTCTTTCATTTTTTTTTATAATGACTTCAGGAGTAAATCAGATTTTAAGCCAGAATTATATAACAATTCCTCCAGTCTTTATTTTGATTGGCTAGTGTAAATCCGGCCCAAGGAAAGAACCAGACCTCAAAGATCTAATCAAAGAGTTTGTGCAGATGCTTCAAGAAATCATCACCATTCTCTATAGCCACTAGACTTTTACAAGGGAGAAAGAATGTTTTCTCATTTCTTCAGAGAACATGAGTACCTGAAATAAGACTGAGAATATTTTTTCAGTTTCTACCCTTACTTGCAAATGAGCAATGCATTCCATAATCAGATACTTCCAGAATATTATAATTTACCAGGCAACACAATAATATCTCATAGTCTAGAGAACATTCTCGTATTTTCCATTTAAGTCAATGGCATCACCATCAGGTTTAAAATTTCAATTTGAATCTTGACCAATTGTTCCTAGGTTCACACTATCTGAGTTCCATCATTTATCTTCCATTTTCAATATCCAACACCCCATATAAACTTTTAAAATTCCATTTCTGGATTCTGAAAGAAAAAATATTCCTAATTGCTCTGAGCTCAAATACTTTTTCTCTCTAACCCATCTACCAAGGCAGGTGCCCTAAGATGTTGTTGTATCATATAAAAAGAATAGTTACCTTTTATTAAACACTAAGCATTGGGATCTATGCTAAATACAGTACGTGTATTATTTTATTCCTGCAACTACTCTGTTATTTTCCTCTCCACATAAAAAATGCAAGACTAACGCTTAAACAAGTTAAGTAACTTGTCTTTCCTTCCAGTGTTTAGTAGTAGAGACAAAATTCAAACCCTGGCCTGTCTGACTTTAGAGCCTGACATTTTGGTCATTATGTTATAGTGACTTTAGAATAAGTCCCTTAATCCCTTTGTTGGTCTTTAAGTAAAACCTTCTCTCTCACGTCCATCCTTTACTATCTCAAGAAATTCAAAAGAACTCTCTATTATATGTTGAAACATAGTCTCATTCTTTAGCGAAATTCAAACCTGCCTATAGTATGCCCCATAGATATCTCTTTGGCTACATTAAATGGCCACTTCAATCCAACTTTACTCCTTTACTCCCTGTGCAGGTGGATGGATAGATGGATAGATATGTAGATAAATTCTATTCCCTTACATCCCATACAGAAGTTTGATCATCTCAAACTTCTTGTCTGACAATCTTCCTTTTTATATTTCTGTCCCTACAACTTACTTTTTCTATTCTGCTCAGACCTCAGGTTCACAAATATATACACATGCCCACAAGAGTTCAAAAATATTTTTTGAACATGTATCACCTACTGTGAGGTAGGATCTCTTCTAAGTTCCAGAAAAACAAATGTGGAGAAACTTGAAAGAGTTCCTGCCCTTACTGAGCTTTCATTCTAGTAGGACTAACCATTATCTTGATTTTATTCATAGAGAATCTGAAGCTCAGAGAACTGATGTAGTATCTAAAGTCATGGAAGTCAACACAGAAAGGTAAAAATTAATATTAGTGATGTTTCAAAGACAAGTGTATAGGAATTAGTCCTTGGATATGAAGGTACAAGAGAAGCTAAAAATCCTTGCAAGCTTTTAATTTTGTTATACTAGAAATTGGGGAGTTGTCATTTATGGGTAAGAGTTAAAGCTGGTAAAGTGGAGTCTATTCTCAATTTATTATACATTATAGATAATTTTTCTGGAGAGCCACCATTCTAATATTTCTCCTTTGCTCAACAAACTTATTTTTACCATATTTTTCTATAAATAATCCTTGTGTATATCCAATGTAACGTCCAAAAACAGTAATTTGCCAATACCACGAGTAAGTCATTGTCTTTTCTTTTCTACTTGAATATTCATGGAGAGTTTGGCTAGCAAACTCGTTACAGAATTTTAGTATATATAATTTTGTACAAGGAACAAAAAGAATTATAGGCATTTCACAGAGTTTGTGAAACAATTGCTGTTTCTATTGTTTTGCAATAGTGATTACAAGTTTAGAGATTAATTTATAGCTCATTCTTGTTCCTTATCATTTTTGTTTAATTTCCTTTTTGGGATGGCTGTGTGGCTCAGTCGGTTAGGTGTCTGACTTCAGCTCAGGTCATGATCTCACAGTTCATGAGTTTGAGCCCTGCATCAGGCTGTGGGCTGACAGCTCAGAGCCTGGAGCCTGCTTCAAATTCTGTCTCTCTCCATCTCTCTCTCTCTCTCTCTCTCTCTCTCAAAAATAAACATTAATTTTTTTTTTAATTTTTCTTTTTGTGTGAATTCAGTTTATAACATAATTCTGGGCACCTAGTATGTGTTTAATAAATACTCATCACTGTTGCTTTTGTAGAATATTTACTTCAGTTTATAAATGTGTTATTGCTTCTTCCTCAAGGTCATAGCCTCTTAACCATTCTCATTTTACAAACAGAAAATATAAAAATAATCAATGTATGGTTGGAAACAAACACATTTTACAGTGTCTCAAATATGTAGTTAAGAGTGGAAGCTAAAAATCTTGTTATTTTACTCCTATATACCTATCCTCTAAGCCACTCTTCTTCCTTAAGTGCATGGCCAAAGAAGAAAATAAATACTTGTAGTTGTTTCATGTTTTATCCAACTGAGGTTAAATTTCCCTTAAGCATGTACAGTGTTTTATATGTTCCTATATGTTTTCTTATCTACGACCACATTTTGTCCTTATAGTAGCCCCAGGAGATAAGTAGGCAAGTATTACTATCCCCATTGTGCACAGATAAGTTCCAAGTTCAAGGACCTTGTCTAAAGGCACACAATTGGGTATTGGCAAATCAGGTCTCTGGATATACTGCCCATCTATCTTCTTTCTTCTAAACCAGGCAACCTCTGAGGCTAGACTAATATTTTTCTCAATTAAAGCTATCCACATTAATTACAGCTGTTTTCCAAGTACGTGGATGGGGTAGTGAGCAGCTGTTCTTAACCTTAAAGAGGAACAAGAGCACAACCACAGAGAAGGACAACAGGAAGCATCTTTCAGGCAATTTACAACTTGAGGCCAGGCCTGCATCTGCTGTGACAAATAGAAGAGGGGATTGGGTAATTACCTATGATGTTAATCCCTGTAGATAGCCACTCTCCCCAAGCCCCTCAAACCATTTTGTCCTTAGAAGCAATTTTTTCCTTCTCTTACCCTCACATTTTCTGACTAATTATATGGTAAATACTGCGAGGACAGAGACAGGGTCTTCTATGTCCCACCTAACTAGACTGCCGGGCTCAACTGGTGCCAATGAGCACAAGGGTGTCATTTAGGGTCACAGAAGGGGAAGAAACCATCTCTGTGCTCTATTGGAATCTTACCAGGGTTCTTGTTTACACGTGCTACTAGCTAAGTGTGGACGTTCCTTAACATGTTTTCCTGATTTCCTAACAGGCCACATTTAGTCTGTTCTTCAAGGTTACACTTTCCACCTTCTCCATGACATTTTTCCTGAATATGCCAAGTTAACTTCCCACTTTAATAGAATCCCTTAGACTATGAATGACTTTTTAGCCTGAATTTGTATCCTACCTTCCACTACAACTTCTGTCCCTTGCATATACATATCTTGTAATTAAAATGAAAGACCAAGGATAACACCTTTTTTTATATATATATTTCTACCCATCCCTCACCCCCCCCTTACACCATTCTCAACAAATATGAGAACCTGGCACAGAATTGAATTCGTATGAAAAATGACAACATGAATGATTTTATAAATAAGACTTATCCATCCAAACAAATGCTGTTCCCTTCAAGGCAGTTCTCTTAGAAAGCTCAGCATATTGCTGCCTTTGATGATTGCTTCTTTCCCAGGTAAGCATTTCTCTGGGGGGGAGATAACTGATGCTTACTTTATTCATTGTTGACTAATTTGTTCTCTCTTATGTTGGAAATCCTTCCTGTAGCTTGAAACATTCTAGTCAGGATTATGAAGCTGAGGCCTATGAAACAGTAGAGAGTAGCTCAAAAAAGTACATCACCAAATTGTTGAATGTCTTTATAGTCTTTACCCTCTGTGCAGAATGGAATGGACCTTTCCCTTTATAGCCCCCCTTGTACTTGGGGTGGGGCGGGGTGGGGGGGAGGACTCCAACAGAACATCTGCTCACCTTGCAGCAGTGAGCTGTGTCAACTCTCCCTGACTCAGCAGTGGGCTCTAGTGAAGAAGTAAACAGGCATTACTCTTCTTCCTTTGCCTTAAGACCTAGCATAGCATCTTAATAAATTCAAAAATCAATCACTTAGCTACTCAAAAATTGTTCTCCTTTGCAATGCTAAAGAAATTGAGAAAAGGTGCTGAGCAATGTGGGTTTGAGGAAACAGACAAGGCTTTGTGGCTAAGCAGGGACCTGTGATACACTTTAGTGGATAAGCAAAAGATGCCGGACGGAGGAAGACATCACAGAGGACTGCTGAAGCAAAGATACTGACCTGACCTCTGTTAGGCATGAACATAGGGGTTGAGGCCTATTCCACCATCGCTACCCTAAATAAATCCAGGTAATGTCTATGAATATTGTCCAATCAAGAAATGGTCTCCATTTGGTAAAAGTGTTTCGAAGTAAGGATTCCCAGGTCATTGAAAGCAATGTTGAAAAAAGCACTAAGTTATGTGGCTTTGGAAAATCAGTTAAACTTCCTAGGCCTCAATTTCCTCATCTTTAAAATTGAAATAATGATGTTCTTCCTGTCTTTCTTAGGGTGAAGTTGAAGATGAAAGTCAGATGAGGTAATATATGTGAAATACTCTGAAAAGCAGTGAAGCAAATGTAAAGAATTATTATCTAATTTGGCTGCTGCACTGGAAGAGGACACAGTTCTCTAAATATGTGTGTGACATCCATGTGAGTCACCTGTTTTCAACCCTCCTTCACCCAAGGCAAAGCTTCTGCATGCAAAATCACCAGTAGGTGTAATCAGGCTTGACAAAACCATCTTTTGGATCTAAGAATTTTGGATCTAAGTAATGCTCAGAAGAGTCAACTTGCAAATATCCACTTGGAGCCACTCTGTATATCTTCTTTGCTATAAGAAACACACTCTAATTATCACTGTTTCTCAATGTCTGACACAGAAAGAGGTGCTGTTTAATAAAATTTGATGAATGAATGAAGTTGCAAACCAGCAAAGACTTAGGATTTATTCATTAATTAATTTGGTAATTTATACCAAGAATGTATCCAGGTCATTTAGGAAATGGCTCCTCTTTCTTGTGATTTAGACCCACGAGTTAATTGGTTTCTCTGCCTGGCTGATTGTCAGCTGAGACGCCTACATTGCTTATAACCAACATGTCCATAAACAGAGCAAAGTTATTAATTTAATCTGCTTCAGTCGGTGGGCAATGTGAGGGAAGCAGCCTGTGTGTACATAGTTCCCTTGGGTTTGTTTGTTTGCTGGATTACCACCTCAGAGAAAGCCAGGCTGTGTCTGTCTACACAACACCCACACGACTGAGCTATTTAGGCTATGTAGCCAAACAACTCATTGATTCAGTGGCAAGTATCAATTGCTTGACTGAATTTCTGGTTGTCTAATGGAATGGAATGGTTAATAAACTTTGATTGGTTGATCTAATAATGCTATGGAGTCAGATTCTTTTAGTATTTTGGATGGAAAATATGAATTTCTGTACTTGAAAAGAGTAATGATTAGTTTTATTCACTTTCACACAAAAAATTGGCACAGGCTGATATAAAAATACATTGGCTTAGCAGGCAAGACATGTCTACTATCATTGTCCTATATCTACCATTACCTGTTTGACTTTAAGAAATGTATTTCAGGAGTGCCTGGGTGGCTCAGTCAGTTGAGCATCGAACTCTTGATTTTGGCTGAGGTTATAATCTCATGGTTTGTGAGATCAAACCCCGTGTTGGGCTTGGAGCCTGCTTGGAATTCTCACCCTCCACCTCCCCCACTTTAACCTCACACCTCACCTCACCTTTCCTCACAACCATACTCTAACTCACCTCTCAGTTTTCTAGCCTCAGTGTTATCATTTGTGAATAAAAAGCTTAAGCCAGTAGGTTTTACATTTGGATTTAATAAACTTCTGATGATATATCCGTATTGGGCTTCATCATTATAGAGTCTTTGCTTCTATAGCCTTTGAGTATCTGAGTAATTGTGACTTGTCTCTACTATAGGCTCAGTCTAATAGGAGATGATTCTATCTAGGAGAAATGAAGAGGACAGGCAGCACATCCCAATGAAATTGACCCCTAAGCTTTATATTACACTCTGGGTAGATGTTAGACTGGTGAAGTAGAGAATAAAGGGGAAAGTTTCAGACAGAGACAGATTTGCAAGGAAAGGCATAAAAATAAGAGAAACTGCAATGCTTCCACAGAAGTGGATGCTGCTCAATTTACCTTGAGCATAAACTGGGAGATATGACAATACTTAGAATTGGATAATTAGACAGTGCCCATGATGTGGTAGCTCTTGTGTTTAGTCAACAAATGATATTTTACTATTTTTCAAGGCTGTTTTAAGTAATGACAAAGATCCTTACATTCACAAGTCTAGAAGTTCCTGATGGCTCTAGGATATAGACTGGTGGCAATGAGCAATGTGATTAGAGGGGAAAACAGATTTGTGTTAAAACAATAATACCAGTTGGGAAGCAGTCGGAGAGATCTAGGTGGGAAATGATGAGGGCCTACACTGAAAGGTAGTGAGGTAGGTATGGAAAAGGAATTATTTTGCTTGGCATAGCCATTACCTGAGAAATCACAGATAAGAGCCTCCACCACTATTTCCACAAGGCGGCACAGTTCACCTGTGCTAATTTAGGATTGTGGTAAGTTAGGGTATATTTTACATTATTTATTTTTTTAAACTAGCAGTTACCAAACATGTCAGAGCTGCACACCAATTAATGAATCCCTGCAGGCTGGGCTGAGGTTTTATTAGACGCTATAGATGTGTCAGCATGGCAGCCAAAGGGAGTCCTCTGGGCCCACAGTGGAGTCCTCAGTGGTTTATGTCCATGGCAAGCTACTTACCTTGTTAACACGGACATGGATTCTCAGCTGTGCATTCTGAGAACTTTTCCCCTGGATTTTACTAGCCATCCACATGTGTTCTCAAGAGAGAACACAGGATGCACACAAAGAGTAGCTCTGGAGGAAGGCAACTTCTGTTTGAGCCCCTCCTGCTCACTTACCAGCCCCATAATTGTGGGTGAAGCCTGGAATCTTTCTACACCTCAAGTTCTTCCTCTATAATATGGATGAAACTCCTACAGCTATTCTACAGAGATGGAAAATAAGGTTGTCTTGTGGATCTGGGCAAATAAGATTGCATGTGAAAAACCTATTCCAACTGTAAAACATTCTAAGCATGCTCACACATAGTATTGTTATATAAGTGCTGCATGATGTTTCAGTTCTCTATTTCTGAACAAACCACCCCAGAATTTAGAGGCTTACACATACAACAAAGATTTAGTATCTCTCTCAAACCTTTGGGTTGGCAATCTAAGTGGTTTTATTTTTGTTGGTTGCGATCAGTCATATGGCTACAATATCTGATGGCGTGTCTAGAAGTTGGTGCCAGCTGTCATCTGTCATGCTTCTTTCATCAGATTTCTCATCCTACTATAGGAAAGACTGGACCTCTTCAGAACATGGGGATCTTAGGGCTCCAAGAGGAAAACTGGAAGCTATGAGGTCTCTTAAGGTTGAGCTTCAGAAATCATTCAACATTATTATGCCATGTTCTGTTTATTGGTCAAAGCAAAACACAAGGCCAGCCCAGGTTTACAAGGGAGGGAAAATATATGCCACCTCTTTATGGGAGGTGGGAGGAGTGGCAAATTCATGTTGAAAAAGAGCATAAGAGATGCTGCAGCCATCTTTGAAAATAATCTACCACATAGAATAAAAGTAACAACATGATCTGGCCAGGACCAAATACATGGCTCAGGGTCAATTAAAGTCTAGGCCTAACACCTCATTTTTGGCTTCCTCTTATGACTCTTCAGACCTATGAACACCTAGACTACAAACCCTCTCCACAAGTCCTTCCAGAAATCCCAGAGTCCTAGATTGGCATTATTTTTTTCCATCTTACCTAGGAATTTTTCAAGTGCAATTTAAATAGAAAAGAATATGTAACACAAGGTCTGTACCCTTATTTCCATTTCTGACACTAAAAATTAATATGAGAATAAGTCAAAGGCATCAAACTTGCCCAAGCTTGAAGTTTCACCCAGAAAATTAAAACAATAATGCCTAAGTCAAGAAGAAATCTTTAGATCATAGCAAAAATAAACTTCCCCTTCTGATCACCAGCCCTAGGAGAATCTTTGATGTGCCCATAAGACAACAAGTGCTAAACTGATTCCTCAAACTCTGCTTGGATTACTAGTGGTACCTCCCCTAAGCACACTCCCTGCATCCTCTGCAGACTTCCAAGGTGTCCCTCTACACCTCTCCACTACCTTCCCAGGCACAACCACTGTTGATAGAGAATTATGGACTAAATTCAGATATTCCTGTAAGCTCTTTCAAATTAAAATTTTAATTTTATTATTAAAATTTTAATGTTAATTTATTTTTGAGAGAGAGAGAGAAGGAGAGAGAGACTTCATGAATGAGGAAGGGGCAGAGAAAGAGGGAGACACAGAATCCAAAGCAGGCTCCAGGCTCTGAACTGTTAGCACTGAGCCCAACGTGGGGCCTGAACCCACAAATTGTGAGATTGTGACCTGAGCCGAAGTCAGACGCTTACCCAACTGAACCACCCAGGTGCCCCAAGATGTTCCTGCAAGCCCTTTCATACCTAACCTCCCACACTACAAAACCTCAGAAAAATGATATGGCATGAATGTTATTGTCCTTTTTCTTCTGGCCTCCTAGCTTTTCAGCTTTTCTTCTATCCCTGGCTGTAACTAATCTAATAAACTAACCTAGATTAAGAAGTTCCTAAATGATACTAGCTGTAGAAAGCTAGCCTCCTCCAATAGCATTTGCTTTTTGACTTAGCAGCCTTCAAAGCTTTAAGTTAAAGAATGACAAGGGCAGAGTTGGGACATCGTTTCAGCTGGGATGGGAGGTATTTTGGAGGAAGATACTGTGAACCTTGGTTTGTACTTTTTAAACACAAGGAATGCATGGTTTAAGAGTGTGATATCCATGTAAGAAAAGCATCTTATATTTTGGATAAATATAATTTATCCTTTACCAATTTTGGTAAAGGATAAGACCCTTCACTCTTAATATTGATATCAGTCAACTTCCTTATACCGAAAACTCTGCTAATCAAAGGTTTCCATGCTCTGTATGAAGGGCTATTGAATTCAGATTTAGCACCACACCATTTAAGCCTGACTTAGGATCTGTTGCCATAGAAATGGGCACATATTAGCTTTCCAGAAAAGAAGTCAAAGATTCTAAGAGCCACAGGCCTTACCCACAGAGGGAGCTTAGTCTATGATTGTGTAGTCTTCACTTAATACTTCTTCCACCAACCATATGCCTCAAAGTTTGTAACTCCACCACTCAAGACTCATTCTCTTGAGTTTTTAAGTTCACCATTTCTCTATTAAGAGGAACCAGGTGAAATGTGAAGTTATGTCTGATCCATGTCTTCAGTAGACCATGTTCTATCCAAACCTTCAGCTAGAAGCAGGGTTCTATGGCACAAGATTTTAATTAAGAGACTCAAGGACCTTTAATTAGCTGAAGGACTTCCAGGGATTATGGACTTTGTAAATAGCAGCAAAACTTCCATGTCTACACCAGACTCCTCATTTTTGTCTCTATGGGGACTGATAGGAGACATTTAAACTCATGCAGGTATGCTTTTCTGGAGAAAAGACTTCCCCTTTCATGACATTCCTTATCAGGTCCATGATTAAAAAAAATTAAGGTGCTGAAAAGATGGAGGGTGGGATGAGGGATACAAAGTGGTTCAGCAGTAGTTGAAGTGGTTGGCGAAGGGAGGAGAACTAATCTGAATAGGAAAACAGAGAGCTCTCAAGATTAATTGTCCTGTGGTAACAGCTCTGCTGCAGGCTCAGAGTGGTTTGTAATCCAGACTCTGCTCAGCAGTGATCCAGACCATGACTTGACCTTGAAGAAGCTTCTCTAAAGTACCTTCAGAACTCCCACCGTAGAAGAGACATCAGAGCCCCTGCTCTTGGGATACCATACATCACATGACCTTCCCTAACTGGTTTCCCTACAGTTCAGAGTCTCTCATGAAAGAGCTGCACTGTGTACTTGGGCAAGGAAACAACTTCATTCCTCATCTTTCCCTTCCTCTCTCTGCCTGACGATTTGGGGTACAGCAAAGCCAAAGGTTTACAGCTGCATGGAGGAGGAATAGAAGGGATCTGGTTCAGGCCTGAGAGAGACCTTGAGCACACTGGTCTAATAACTTGACTCTGGCAGGGAGAGGACAAGCAGGGGCTGGGTCAGACCTAAAGACCAGCCTCCCCTGAAGAAATGACCACAGTAAAGCCATGGCATTCACAGGAAATATTTCCTTGCTTATTCCTGTTTATTGGCTCCTCTGGGTAGGTGCAAAGAGTAACCTCTAAAAGAGCTTAAAACTCATCCAGCACAGGCAATCAGGTATGTCCCCATATAGACAGAAGTGGTGCCTGCAGCCCCATTTATCTTGGTCTTATGCCTTATTCCAATGCCTCCACCCCCTGCCCCTCCCTGTAAATACATGTACACAGATAAACACACAGTCTCAAAGATGACCAAAGCAAGATGGAGAGGGAAAAAAAATGCTACTAAGCCCACTGTATAACATTTTTCAAATCTTACAAGCAATATATGCCTGTTAGGGAAAAGATAGAACGGTACTAAGAAGGGAATAAAAAGTGTCCATATGGGGGCGCCTGGGTGACTCAGTTGGTTAAGCATCCAACTTCGGCTCAGGTCATGATCTCATGGTTTGCAAGTTCGAGCCCGAGCCCTGCATCAGGCTCTGTGCCGACAGCTCAGAGCCTGGGGCCTGCTTCAAATTCTGTGTCTCCTTCTCTCTCTGCCCCTCCCTGACTTGTACTCTGTCTCTGTCTCTCAAAAATAAATTAATTAATGTAAAATTTTTTTTTAAAGTGTACATGTGATGCCACCAGAAGTATCTTCCAGGTGTATTTTTCTCCTAATAGCACACAAACTGTACACACCACATGCAAACTGTTGCATTCTGCTCCATTTTCATGGTGGTAGAGGCAAATCTTAAAAGACATGCTCAGAAGATAATAAAATAGCCAGGTCAATGTTTCCCAAAATGTGTTCATAGCACTCTGTGATGTATGACTTCCATGGAATGTTCATTTTAAAAGGCTTCATGGTAATAGTGTTATGTGGTCAAACAAGCTGGCAAAGTGTTACATTTACCAAAATTAAATACGTTTCTTTATAACTGAATCTTTAAAAATATATAATCTACATTATATATTTTCAAGAAGTGAAGTGCTTCTCAAATGTATTTTGACCATAGAATTCATCTCACATAGAGCATTCATTTCACTAATGTGTTATGAATATTTCAGGAAATGCTTAAACAAAAATCAGGGAAAGGGAAATTCTGCAATTGGTTCTGGCTCTAAGACTTATTCAATATTTGACCTTAGTTATCTATTACTGTGTAACAAATTACCTCAACATGTAGGGACTTAACAGTATTTCTCAGCTCATGGTTTCTGTATGGCTCAGAAATCCAACAGTGCCTTAGCTGGAGGCTAAGGGTATGGGTCTGGATCTCCCACAGGCTGCAGTCAAGGTGTCAGTCAGGGGTGCAGTCATCTCAAGGCTTGACTGGGGAGGAATCTCTTCCTAGTTCAGTTCCTTTGGGTTGTTGGACTGAAGGCCTCAGCTTCCCACTGGCTGTTGGCCAAAAGCTGCCCCCAGTTCTTTGCCACGTGGGCCTCTGCAGCTTGCTTTATTATGGCAGGCACATGAAAAGAGCCAAAGGGAGAACAGGCAAGAGGGAAATCATAGTAGTTATAACCTAATCTCAGAAATGATGTTCTATCATGTTTGCCGTATTCTGTTTGTCAGAAGCAAGTCACTAGGTCCAACTTACAAGGAAAAGATTACAGAAAAGCATGAGAAACAACAACAAAAAAATGGGGATCACTTAAGGCCATTTAAGCAGCAGGTATTCACAGCTATTTACAAAGACCACAGGATCTTCAATTTCAATTTATAAGAATTTGAGGAGATTATCTAATTTCCATATTGAAATCTAGCACTCTGATCTTCTCACTGTTTGGTTGGTGCTTTTCCACTACAGCAGGCTGCCTTCATATCTACATCTGTAAAATGGGATTAGTGATCCTTGGGCTGCCTTTCTCCTTCAACAGAAATCTATGATAAACCAAAGTAATCAAAAAAGTAAAAAATACTTTAAAGCACAAAATGATAGCAACTCAAAGTTACATTTTATCATTATTATTTCTACTAATAATACTGTTAATGGTGTTTAGGCTCAGGACCAATCAGATTTGTGAGAGGAGATTTCTTTTTACTTCTCCATTCTCTTTCTTTGGTGGTGCTCTTACCAGCTCTGGGGAGATGAACACTTCCTGTTGAGGGAGCTTACAGAGCCAGACATCCTGTCTCTTTCCCACATGCATGCTTCCAGTGTCATTTACTAGGCATTTCTGTTTCCATTGTACTTCTGTCAGAGCCTAGTAATCTTGAGTTCCATCCTGTGAGGTTCTAAGTGGCAATTTCTGTTCAACTTAAAAGAATTAGGCTTCCTTCCTAACAGTGCCATATGAAAAGAATAGGTCTGGAACACTACAGAGACCCAAACATCCTGCCATCTCATTCCTCCACATCCTACCTGTCACATGCGTTAAAGGAAGAGGTCTTCTGAGTCCTCCACTATCCCCACCACTGCAGTGTTGTCACACATACTTGAAACCTTATCTCACCTAGGCTTGGAGCTACCATTTTTTGAGGAGCCACATTGTGCTGGCCATTTTCTTAAGCACCTATAGGAACACCTTTGATTTTCAAACATGCATGCTCAAGTTTATAGGTGCGTTAAATGAGGCTAGAGAAGGTGTACTTCCTTGGCCAACAGTAGAACAGGGAGCCGGCCCAAGGTGTGTCTGATTCCAAAGTCCGAGCCTATATTTCTCCTTATATCACCATGAATTTCCAGGGTCTTAGTTGTATTCTCCAGCAGATTCTAGGCAACATGGAGGGAAATTTATCTGTAACCTTCATGCCTGGCTCAATATTGGAATTAGTGTTAATTAATAACTAGCATAAACTGCCCATTTAAGGTATATTTATCACTTTATCTTTCTTTCTAAGATCCTTGAAGGCAACATCTTGCCTTATGCTCCCCTTAGTAGCCAAGGGGATTACAGATATACTTACAGCCAAAGTATTACAGATATACGGTTTATTTCTCTTCACCTTGTCATTCCTGAATGACAGGCAGCGACCCCATGAGGCAAAATCATAAGATCAGTGACTTATGTAGAAAAGATTCTACTCATGTAGAAATGATTATTTTGCTAGAGATTAAACACCCAACCCCAGTCAACCAATAAATGTCTGCTACGGGGTGGTTTCACGTCATACTATTACTGAAAAAAGAATGAACTGGGGGTCCCAGCAAATGTTGTTCTTTGCATATAAAGGTGGTACCTCATACTGATGGCTTCCCTTTAATTTTTTCTAAATTATCTACTTCACACTTCAAAGAAGTCAACTTGTTCTTTTATGTTGTTCAGTTATACACACATGTGAAGAAAGAAGAGGAAATCAGTAGCTTCTAGATGGTCTTTACATTTTCTCCTGACATATTTTGTTCCAAAACATTTGTTCTTCCAAGAGTCTGACATACTACCTATTTGGTCTTCTTAAGCTGCTCACATTTTAACCTTATCTCAGCCTTAAACATTACCCTAGTCCAATTGTGTATACAATTAAAGTGTTTGTTTATAGAGCTTTCCATCAGAAGCACAAAATAATAATCAGGTATCATTCTGTCAGTTCACATTGGAAGCATAATTCTTCTTGCTATTTTCCCAAATTTCTTTCACATTCATTTACCTTGTCTCTACTTCTTAGCACCTTGTTTCCTTCCTTCCTGAAGTAATTGAGAGTGGGAATCTCTATGTCAAGTTAGTTTCTCACTCTTTTGCCAAACATTCTTTGTTTCACTTATTTATTGAGCTCATGAATGTCCCCAGAGTTTACAATAATCCAGAAATTCACCGAATTCCAATTTAGTATTTCCTTTGCCACTAAATTCATCCCTCCATTACTATTCCAGCCTTAACAGTATACATTGGTGCCAGAAAATATAACATTTATCTTCACAGCTGAGGTGCAAATAGGATACTTCTCAAAATATCTTGCCCTTTATCCAGGAGTTATAAAAGACAAAAAAAATATTCTGCTTAACTTAATGTCAGCCTCCTAGCTCCAGCTGTGCTGTCTACAGCTACAATAACAACTATCATGTCTATGGTTTAAGACTGGTCAAAGATTTACTAAATGCGCACATGTTGTGATAATACCTCAACTTTTTTTGTGTAAATTTTCAAGAGTATTTAAGTCATTTGGGTTAAAATATGAAGAGTGGTTTTATATTTGTCAACATTGCCATAGAAAAATCCTCATTGAAAAATTACTCAAATACATGGCAAGTAGAAGTCAGATCACACAAACTACAAGACAAAAGTCAGTCAGAAACCAAAATTAAAATCTGATACAGTGGAGTAGCAGCCTCTGGGTCCCTCCTGGGTACCTTGGGCTCTTTGCTTTGGGGCAGCTCAGAAGTTCCTTCAGCTGCCTAATACCCATCTCACTCCTCAAGGGAAGATCCTCATTGCCCCCAGTGCCCAAACAAGCCATACCCTCACATCTGTGTCTGACAGCCAAAGACTCTGAGGGGACTTGAGGCTTAGTCCCTGTTGGACCACTATGTCCTCATAACATATATCATAGTATTTCTTCCATGAGCCAGATTGTCTCAGCTGAGCTTTTGATCAAAGAGCATGTTCAAGCAGTAGCTAAGAATTTTATATACAAAATATTCCTAGATATATAACATTTTTAAAAAATTGCAAGGATGTGAAAGAAATGAAATTTGAGAACTTGAAAGTTGTGCTAGAGAGTTAAGATGGTGGAGTAGTGTGGGAACCCTGAGCTTATCTTGTCCCTGATCAACATTAAACCATTTTGAATACCTAAGAAATTGATCTGAGGATCAATACAACAATCTACATAATTTGAACCAGAGAACTTGGTAGGTATACTGTGCATATAGGTGAACTGGGGGAGAGAAAGCCACAGAGCTGCAGAGTGTAGGGAGTCATTTTCACAGAGAGAGAAAGATAAAGAGGGAGATACAGTGCATTGGGATTGTGCAAGAAAAGCACTGCCCCCAAAGTAGCTGGAGAGAAACAGTGAAAACACTCATAGGGAACCAAGCAAGAAATCTGTTCCCCAATTGACAGGGAGAAAGAAGGTTTCAATACAGCCCAGGATTCTATAATCAGTGGACCAAAGAGTCTGAAGTTCTGGATTTCAATGCCTTGTGGGGCTTTGGTGAGGAAGCATGGCAAATCTCCAGGAGGAGGCAGTGTGGTTTGAGGGGTCTGTGTGCCACAGGGTGAGAAGAAATTCCCCTGATTGGAGTGCATTTGGTAGAAGCCCTATGGTCTCCCCACAGGCAAAAGTCCCAGTGGAACCCGAAAGCAGTCACATTTACAGATATTGGAACAAAGATGCCACAGTGCAGCGAAACCTGGCACTGGCTGTGTGTTGTGATTTACCATAAACTCTGAGCCCCTTCTACTGCAGTGATCATACAAACATTTTCCAGGGAAAGCTGGCACCTGGTCATTGCTCGGCAAGATCGTCCCTGAGAATCAGTGTGAGTCCAAGCCACAGGAGTTTCTGAAGTGTGGGGTTTTGAAATACCACCCCATCTGAGATAAAACTCTGGAGGGAGGCAGGAGGCAGCTTGGACATGTGCAGGATAAAGGCAGGGAGCAGACAGAAGCCTGAGACCAAGGTGGGGGGCTTGATCATATGTCTGTGAGGGCACAAAATTCCCCCGGTCAGATACTGGAGAGCTTGGTGAAGCCATTTTCACTTCTCTTATGGGTGGATCGACCCCAATGAGCTAAGGAGCATGACCAAGTGGAGGACAGAATTGTTACACCAAGCCCCACCCACCTATGCCCTCCTGACACATTCCCCAGAAGACAAGCACAAATCCCTTCCACCTGCTTAGTTTAGTAACTATCGTGTGCTATAAAGTTTCAGTTCTAGGGGAAGCTGGTTGTAACTATATTCAGGTTTCATTCAGTTTGCTTGTTCATTTGTCCCCTTTCTTTGCTTTTGTTTTTGCTTGTGTTGTTTTCTGTTTTCTTTATTTTCTTTCTCTTCTTGGATACAGAAAGAGCAATTTTTTTGTTTTGTTTTTTTTTACTTTGTTTCATTCTATTTTATTAATTTTTTTTAAATTAGAAAATTATTTTTTAACTTTCCCTTTTTCCTTTCTCTCTTTTTCTTTTCTATAAAGCTTCTCTTAACAGACCAAAACACACCTAGGATCTAGCTTCCTTTATTTGATTTTTTAATTTGCTTTGTCTTTAATTTTTATTTTTAACTTATTTTTTCTCCCTCCAAAATGACAAAATAGAGGAATTCACCCCAAAAGAAAGAAAACAGGAAGAAATGATGGCAAGGGATTTAATCAACACAGATATAAGTAATATGTCTGAACTAGACTTTAAATCTGATTATAAGAATACTAGCTGGGGTTTAAAAAGCATAAAAGACACCAGAGAATCCCTTTCAGCAGAGATAAAAGAATTAAAATGCAGTCAGGCCAAAATTTAAAATGCTATAACCAAGATGCAATCTTGAAAGGATGCCATGACAGCAACAATGGATGAAGCAGAGCAGTGAATCTGTGATGTAGAAGATAAAATTATGTAAAATAATTAAGCAGAGAAAGAGAAACAAAGAAAAAATATCATGATAAAAGACTTAGAAAACTCAGTGACTCATTAAAGAGGAATAACTTTCATATCACAGGAGTCCCAGAAGATGAAGAGAGAGAAAAAGGGGCAGAAGGTTTGTGTGATCAGATTATAGTTGAAAACTTTCCTAATTTGGGGAAAGAAACAGACATCAAAATCCAAGTAGCACAGAGAACTCCCATTAGATTCAACAAAAACTGACCATCACCAAGCCATATCACAATCAAATTCACAAAATATACATAAAAGGAAAGAATCATGAAAGCAGCAAGGGAAAAAAAAATTCTTAACTTACAAGGGAAAACAGATCAGGTTCACAGCAGATATATCTACAGAAACTTGGCAGGCCAGAATGGAGTGGCAGGATATATTCAACATGCTGAATTGGAAAAATATGCAACCTAGAATTCTTTATCCAACAAGGCTATTATTCACAATAGAAGGAGAAAAAGGAGTTTCCCAGACAAACAAAAGCCAAAGGAGTTCCTTTAAATTTGTATGGAACCAGAAAAGACCCCGAATAGCCAAAGTAATGGTGAAAAAGAAAACCAAGGTTTCAGTCATCATAACTCTGGACTTCAAGCTATATTACATAGTTGTAATCATGTAGACAGTATGATACTGGAACAAAAACAGACACATAGATCAACGGAACAGAATAAAGAACCCATAAATGGGCACACAAATGTATGGCCAACTAATCTGCAACAAAGCAGGAAAGAATATCCACTTGGAAAAAAAAAAAAGATAGTCTTTTCAACAAATGTTGTTGAGAAAACTGAATGGCAGCATGCAGAAGAATGAACCTGGACCACTTTCTTATACCATACACAAAAATAAACTCAAAATGGATGAAAGCCCTAAATGTAAGAAACCATCCAAATCCCAGAGGAGAAAACAACTTCTTTGACCTTGACCCCAGCAACTTCTTACTAGACTTGCTCTGGAGGCAAGGGAAGCAAAACTATTTCCTTATTGGTACTTCATCAAGATAAAGAGATTCTGCACAACAAAGGAAACCATCAGCAAAACTAAAAGGCAGCCAATGGGATGAGAGAAGATATTTGCAAATGGCATAAAGGGTTAGTATCCAAAATGTATAAAGAACTTCTCAAACTCAATACCCAAAAAATAAATAATCCAGTGAAGAAATTGGCAAAAGACACGAACAGACACTTTTCCAAAGAAGAATCCAGAAAGATGTCACATGAAAAGATACTCAACATCACTCATCATCAGGGAAATACAAATCAAAACCACAATGAGATACCACCTGACATCTGTCAGAATGGCTAACATTAACCACTCAGGCAACAACAGATGTTGATTAGGATATGGAGAAAGGGGAAAACTCTTGCACTGTTGGTAGAAATATAAATTGGTACAGCCACTCCACAAAACAGTACGGAGGTTCCGCAAAAAATTAAAAATAGAGTTATCCTACAACCCAGTAATTGCACTTCTGGGTATTTATCCAAAGGATACAAACATGCTGATTTGAAGGGTACATGCATCTCAATGTTTATAGCAGCACTATCAACAATAGCCAAATTATGGAAAGACCCCAATGTCCATCAACTGATGAATGGATACAGAAGATGTGGTGTGTGTGTGTGTGTGTGCGCGCACACGTATGTGCGTGTATACAATCGAATGTTACTCAGCGATCAAAAAGAATGAAACCTTGCCATTTGCAACAACATGGATGGAACTAGAAATGTATTATGCTAAGTGAAATAAGTCAGTCAGAGAAAGACAAATATTATATGATATCGCTCATGTGGAATTTGAGAAATAAAACAAGTAAAAATAAGGGAAAGGAAGGAAAAATAAAAAAGAGAGGGAGGCAAACCATAAGGGACTCTTAAATATGGAGGACAAACAGAGTTGCTGCAGGGGTACATGAGGGGGGATGGGCTCATGTAAATGGATGATGGGCATTCCAGAAGATATTTGTTGGGTTGGGCACTGGGTGTTATATTTAAGTGATGAATCACTAAATTCTACTCTTGAAACCATTATTATACTATATATGTTAACTAATTTGGATTTAAATTTAAACAAACTTGAATATTGTGAAAAAACAAAAAAAAATTGATCCTATTTTTATGTCTTCTTGATATAAAGCCAGTTGATAAGTTTAGGAATGTAAAATTGATAATATTACATTTAAAATACTTACAAAACTAAATTTTGGTATACTTAATGATGAAAGGTCTCCCTAGATAGCTTTAGAAAACTGATGTTATTTTTTAAAAGGGAATGGAAAATATTGAGTCATATATGTTTATGTTTTTTTCATATATATGTGTATACACACACACATATATATACATATACATATGTGTGTATATATATGTATGTATACATATATATGTGTGTGTATATATGTATACACACACTATATATATACACACACACAATACACACACACACACACTATATAGTGTGCAGCATACACACACACTATATATATATGATGACTAAACATTCTTTGGGTGACTTTTCTAATTTTGTGTGTTATTTCTAGGCCTTCATGTCTCCATAAATAGCATTCTGTTAAGCCCTGCATAGGGTAATTTAACTAGACATAAAAATGTTCAGTAAAAAATCTTCCTTTGTACTCATTACCTAGATAATTTTCATATTTCAGGAGGGTTTAGGGGTAAGTGGTACTGATTAATGAAACAAATAAGTGGAGATTTGAGAAAAAAATCACTTGACCCATGATATATGGTTATGCTCCCAACTGTACAACTTACTCACTGTGTGATTTCTCTGAGTGACAATTTTTCATCTGAAAAGAATAGCAGTATATTTCATATCCACTTTCCAAGTTTTCTATGAGACTCAAATAGAATGAAACAACTTTCTAGTAAATAATAGAATCTATTATTTAAATTGTTCATATTCAGATACCTCACTAAAATACTGCTTCTTCATACTGCTTATTCCTGCTCTTCATAATAATTAGTGAAGATAGATTTTATTAAATTCAAAAAGGTGTGAGTATCTTATGTGGTCTGTCAATACTGCCTTCCCTATTTTCATTCTAGGTCTAAGTTGGGGAAGGGGCTTTTAATCATAGTTCCCAATAGCCAGAGGGCTACAGCACTAGCAAAGGTCCAAAAGAGCAGGGGATAGACTTTTTTTCATGCAACATCATAGCAATTGCAAATAAGGCAGTTTTATATCTTCTTTTCCAGTCTTTCATTTCTTTTTCTTTCCTTATTGCACTGGCTAGGACTGTCAGCAAAATGATGAATCAAAATGTTAATAGAAGATATCCTTATCTCTTGATATTTTATGATTCTTAGTTTCCCCCTCCCCCATAATATTTTTGACTACTGCAGAACAAAACAATTTGGGTTGTCTGAGCTTTATTTTTGATAAAATTTGGGTTATGGTTTTTGGCAAGAATACCCCAGAAATCATGTTGAGTTCTCTTCATATAAAGAGGTACAGGATGCTACAAGTTATGTAGATTTCAATCACTTGACTAAGGTGTTGTCTGCCAGGTTCTTCCACTGTAAAGTTATTTTTCCATTTGTAGTAAGTATCTTATAAGATTTGAGACTACGTAAAAATCCTGTCAATCCTCAATGTTTAACCCACTATTTTAGTCATCCATTGTCATCCATAATTCTAACCTCAATCATTTTTGTGATAATGGCTGCCAAATAGTGATTTTCTAAATCTATCTTTTTCTCTACATTTAAATATTGGCTTTCTACTGTAAAGAGCCTTATCTTAATATACAGAAATCTCTTGTTTCTATACAATAACAAAGTTGCAGAAAAATTAAGAAAACAATCCCACTGACTATTGCACCAAAAATATAAAATGCCTAGGAATTAATTTAACCAAGGAAGTAAAAGACCTGTGCTCCAAAAAGCTATAAAACATTGATGAAGAAATAAATGGAAAGATATTCCATGCTCATGGACAGGAATAATTGATATTCTTAAAATGTTCATACTACCCAAAACAATCTATAGATTTAATGCAATCTCTAACAAAATATCAATAGCATTTTCACAGAACTAGAATAATCCTAACATTTGTGTGGAACCACAAAAGACCCCCAATAGCCAAAGCAACTTGAGAAAAAAGAAAAAGCTGGAGGTATTACAATCCCAGATTTCAAAATATACTACAAAACTGTAGTAAGCAAAAGAGGATGATACTGGCATAAAAACAGACACATAGATGAATAGAACAGAATAGAGACACCAGAAATAAGCCTATGCTTATATGGTCAATTAATCTATGACAAAGGAGGCAAGCATATACAATGGGGAAAAGATAATCTTTCATTAAATGGCACAGGAAAAATTGGACAAGAATGAAACTGAACCATGTTCTTACACCATACACAAAAACTAAATTCAAAATGGATTAAAGACTTAAATGTGAGACCCCAAACCATAAAATTCCTAGAAGAAAACATAGGCAGTAATTTCTTTGACATCAGCTTTAGCAACATTTTTCTACATGTGGCAACTGAAACAAAAGCAAAAATAAACTATTAGGACTACACCAACATAAAAAGCATTTGCACAGTGAAGGAAACCATCAACAAAGAGGCAACCTACTGAATGGGAAAAGATATTTGCAAATGCTACATCTGATAAAAAGTTAATATCCAAAATGTATTTTAAAAATATATAACTCAACACCAAAAAAGACCTTCCCAAATAATCCAGATTTTAAAAAATGGCAGACAACATAAATGGTTAGTTTTCCAAAGACATGCATATGGCCAGACACATGAAAAGATGTTCACCATCACTAATCATCAGATAAATGCAAATCAAAACAATGAGATATCATTTCACACCTATCAGATTGGCTAGTATCAAAAAGTCAAGAAATAATAAGTGTTGGTGAGGTTATGGAAGAAAAGGAATTCTCACAGACTGTTGGTGGGAATGCAAACTGGTGCAGCCACTGTGGAAAACAGTGGAGTTTCCTCAAAAAATTAAAAATAGAAATACCATATGATCCAGCTATTCCACTACTGGGTATTTACCCAAAGAAAATGAAAACACCAATTTGAAAAGCTTTATACACCCCTATGTTCATTGCAGCATTATTTATAATAGCCATGATATGGAAGCAACCCAAGTGTCCATTAAAAGATAAATGTCTTAAGTCATCCAGTTTGTGGTACTTTGTTACAGCAACGCTTGGAAACTAATACACCAAAATATGGCTGGCTTTCATTACATTTTTCTCACCTATTACACTGGCCAAAAGTGTCAGTGCACCATTAGTGCAAATTAATTATGTTATCTGGAGATTGGAATATAAGGCTTAATGTCCAAGTATTTCCCCAAATTCTCTAAAGGCATCCTCTCTTCACATTATTTCTTCTATCATCTTTTTTTCTCTTTTCAGATGCAAGTGTATATGAGACCTCTTCACCGTGACCTGTTTATCTCCTATATTTTTTTTCTGTAGTTTTATTCTCTCTGTGCTTCAACCTGGATATTTTCTAATATCTATTTCTAGTTCACTAATTTTCTAGTCTGTTGTGCCTACTAATAATATATATCAATTTATTAAATTCACTTTATTGAATGTATTTTTCAGTTCTAGTATTTCTATTTCATTCTGCTTCATATATGCCAGTTCTTTGGTTACATTATCTATATTTTTAGCTTAAATATATTAATCATAATTATTTTTAAGTCCATATCTGATCATTCTAACCTGTGATTCTCTTTTTATTGTCTTTTTTTGCTTTTGGTTTTCAGTCATTTAATCTTATTTCTTGGCTTACCTGGTAACTTTTGTTTTAACACTGTGTATTTCTTATAAAAAATAATGGTGACTCTATATGATATTATCTCTCTTTTGATAGAGTGGAAGCCTTACTACTTTATGAGACTTTTCCAGTTGGGTCTCACCTATTTTAGATTAGCCTTTACTTCTTGAATAGAGTCCTTTCGGGTATCTCATCATAAATCTTGGAGTGCTCACCAGAATGGCTCTTACTTGAAGGGCTCTGATCCCCCAGTCTCATGAAGCCTGCCAAATTTCTGCTCAAATTTTGGACTCTTAGGAGAGTATTTTGTATGCTTTTTGAAAGTACTACCCCACATACACCACTTTGGACTAAGCAAGTATCTTCAGGGGAAATTTTTCCAAAAAGATTCAGGTTCACCTCTCTGTAATTTCATTTTCTATGGTATTTTCCCCCTCAAATTATGGCTTTCTTGATAACTCCAGACTCCATATTTTGTCTCCCTTACCCTGTGAGGCTGCCAGCAAGGACAAGAATATGCTTAATTGTAACTAGTTTTGCAGCCATACTTAGTATTACAACTTTATGGTTCCTTACCCATTCCTGTTTTGTTTACATCAACTAGCACCTCAGTTAATTCAGAGTCTTTATTTGAGGGAAACCAACAGTCATTTCTGAAGTGTCTGAATCTTATCTATATTAAGTGGTTGAAGTTTTCATTAACATTTAGGCATGAAAACACCAAGAGGCACCCCAGAAATCTCTGGAGTTTCAGATAGAGTCCCCTCTATCCTACTACAGGGAAGCAATTATTTTCCCCTTTGGTAATTAGAATCAATCAGTAAAATAACCCTCTTTCTTTGCCTATTGGTTCTGTGGCATAAATGCCCCGGGTCAGCCTCAGCTTCCAGTTCAATCATATTGTTTCCTCTAGCAAAGACATCCGTCCATTGGAAAATAAGGCCTTCAAATCATGAGAGCCCAAAGTTATAGAACCAGGAAGTATAAGTTTTACATCATATACTACCTGAATGCCCATCCTCTACTAACTGTGTGCCCAGGTGGGTCTAGAACAGACATAGAGGAATGCATAAGGGAAGGGACCCTGACACTCTGGAAAAGCTCTGTAATGTTTGTCCTCCTCCGTAGGTCAGGGATAATGGTAGACATGTTGCCAATGACATGGGCTTTCTCTTTCAGTTGGAATGATGGGATCTCAGAAAGGCAGGATCTACATGCCAACTCTTAATCTCTTAAGACAAGGTGGGCACAATTATTATAGTGGGTAACAGAAACAGTTGTACCCCAAGTGTGTCACACAATTCCTGGAGGATCATTGGGAATGTCTAATTAATCATACTTTCTTTAGAAGTAGATGGACAACTTACACTAGCAGTGTTTTGTCTATATCTTACGGTGTTCATAAACACTTCCTGAGTCCTAAATGGAAATTCATTATTTAGATAAAGGTGTAAGGAAACCTGAGTGGAAAAAAATTAGTATTAGTAAGGGTGGCTGAATTTTAACTGACTACACTATTGAATCTGACATGATCATGGGCAAGACACTTCTTTTTGGATCTCCTCTTTTGTAATTTTAAATGAGAATAATAAAATTATTTAAATGATAATAGCTAGTATATATGGAACACCTACAAGGTATCACACTGTTTTAAACAATTAAATGTATTATCTTATTCACTCCTATCATGAGATGGGTCCTATAATTAAACCCATAAAGCAACTGAAACACGGAGACATAAATCATCTGTCCAAGCTTCAACAGCTAGTTAAGTAACAGTTCAGGGTTTTAAACATGCACTTTTATGCCACTAAGTCATAGATGAAGCCCCTTGAACCTTGGTTTCAATCTCAATGGTTTTCTTTCCCAAATCTGCCGTATGATCTCACAACGGCCCAAGCTAATCCTCAGGAATGACCAATATCAGGGAAACAGAAACCAGCTTTCTGCAATTAGGCTGATTGTGTAACTTAACTCAGGTGGACTAAATTGGCTGTAAATTCTTTTACCAGGCATCCATGCCCCACAGGCTTCTGGGCACTAGAACAAAAATAACTAAATGCATAATGATCACAACAGGGACAACTTGCCCAAACATATCCATGTGCCAGAGCACACGGGAGAAGAAGAGAAATAATTTTCTGTCAACACCCCTAATCATTCTGGGAGACTACTTCATAACGATTGCCAAAGCAGAAACAGGGTGACGAGTGGGTGGGAAAGCTGGGGGTGACAGGGCATCTCAGAACAGCTTAGCATCATGGCCTCAGCACTGGCTTAGATACGGAACAGTCATGCTCTAGTCCCACTGTGGACTGCTGTACAACATTGAGTTTCTTGTCATCATCATGGAATATTAGCGCTAAAGGAATAATCATCAGGTTCAAACTACCAATTTTATAGATGAGGATATGGTGGCCTAAAGAAGTACCATCAAATCAGAGCTCAAATCATCCTGACTTCCTAGATTTCCCTGCTGTCTACACTGCACCCAATTGCAGATGCAAGCCCTATACCATTCTATCAATTTTTGTACCTGTAGAATGCAAATAACCTCAGATTCTCTAAGTACCCACTACAGAGGATTTAATCCTTATGAAATACCATGCAGGAAAGCGTTTTTGAAAGAAGTGCTACTTCTCTGAGGGTTATGAGATATAACATTTTCCTTCTCGCTGGGTCACCACTTCCACACTCTTCAGCAAGAGTGCCCTAAGGATTTCCTGAAACAGACCTGGAGTTTAAAGATAGACATGTATCATTTAAGGTCAATCAATGGATTAGAATTAAGAAGGACTGGGACACCTGAGTGGCTCAGTTGGTTAAGTGGCTGACTCTTGATTTCGGCTCAGACCATGAGATGGAGCCCCATTTGGGGCTCCATGCTGAGTGTTTTGCCTGCTTGGGATTCTCTCTCTCCCTCTGTCCCTCCACCTCCCCTGTTCATGCTCAAGCATGCATTCTCTCTTTCTCAAAGATAAATAAATTTTTTTAAATGGTTATTTTAGTTTTGAGGGAGAGAGAGAGAGAGAGAGAGAGGCAGAGTACAAGCAGGGAAGGGGCAGAGAGAGAAGGAGATGGATAATCTGAAGCAGACTCCAGGCTCTGAGCTGTCAGCACAGAGCCTGATGCAGGGCTCAAACTCACTAACCGTAAGATCATGACCTGTGCTAAAGTCAGACACTTAGCTGACTGAGCCACCCGGGTGCCCAAAAATAAATAAACATGCTAAAAAAAGAATTAAGAAGGATTGAATGGAAGTGTGGGAACTTATAAGTAGACGGTGGGGAAAAAAAAAAAAAAACTTTTAGAAAGCCATTTGGTAAACCACAAAATATTCTCTCCCTCAAGGATAGATTTACTACTTCACTGCTTGCATCACACAAGCCCACACCAGACTGAGAACTCAGGAATGCACCACAGAGGATGTTCTACCATTAGCAAGGGAAGCAAGCAAAGGTGTCCGGGGTAGGCTTTGCCTTTGCTTCTTAGATTGGGCACAAGTGCTTGTACAAGGCTTGCTCATCCCTCATGGCTCAGTTAGCCAAATTTAAATATTGCAATGACATGTTTTGCACAAATGTTCTCATTTACAGTACAAATTTTCTCTCACCTTTCAATCAAAATTTATTCTCAACCAGAGAAAACACCCAGTGCTTTTTGTATTATCTCATTTAGCCTTTCCAAAAGCATGATGAAGTAGATGCTATTGTAATCCTTACTTACTAGGTGAAAGCCTGTGGTCCAAGCACAAAGATCAAAACCAAGACAGTCAGAACTATGGTCTGCACTTTGAACACCAGGTCATATTTGCCTTCCTGTGTTCTGCAGGTTGTTTCATTGTCTTAAACTACAATGTCAAGCCATGTGTTCAAGGCAATGAATCTTTCAAGTTACTTGTCAAGTGCGCAACACTACTTTTACAAATATTTGAGAAACTCTCATGTTGATGAGAGATCAAGCTCACTCTGTATGGCTTTGGAAGGAAGAACTAGGCTCAAAGGCTGAAAATACCAGGAGCCAGATTTCAGCATAATGTGAGAAACAATTCCATGTTCACTGGAGTGGTCAAATGATGGAACTAGCTATTTTGTTACTATGGAAAGCAGATTTTATTGTTCAAAGAGAGGTTATCAGGGACCATCCATCATGTATTGCTGCCATGGGGAGGGAGCTTTCTGTCCTGAAGCCCCTCAAGTTATTTGGCTATTCCAAAATTTTACAATTTGATAAGAAACAGATCTGAGTAAACGATAAAGTGAGAACATCCTTTGTCAAGCATTTTTTGCATTGTAATTGCACAGTAATGCTAACTCTGACCTAGCCAATTTCCTCAAACTTAGCTTAGAAACAAAACTAATTCTCATTCCTTGAGGAAAGCAGTTTGTCTCGGGCTTACTCTCTCTTAAAGCCATCATGCTATGCCCCATATGAAATCTTCAAGATTACCAAACTCAGCTGCCCCTCCCTCATGGCCAATCTCAAATTCCACCTTCTTCACAAAGCTTCTCTGGGCTGTCTCAGGCCTTGACACTCCCCACTCCTTAAACTCTTGCCACACCCTCATCTCTGACAATTAACAACATTCCTGGTTGCAAGGCACACAATATAGGAGTAATCCAATTGCAGAAGAGTCAATGTCCACACAGAGCAAGGATAATCGAGACAAAACTTGGGAAAGGAAAACATGGTCTGGGCTTAATCCCCAAATACTCACTGCCAGTGAGGGGAGGAAACATGGGTGTCTGATCACCTGATGGAACCATAGCAGCACAGAGGTTGCTGGCACACTGTAGATACTCAAAAACATTTATCAAAGGAATGAAGGAGGGAGAAAAAGAGGAATGGGTAAAGGAAGGGAGAGAAGGAAGGGAGAGAAGGAAGGGAGAGAAGGAAGGGAGAGAAGGAAGGAAGGAAGGAAGGAAGGAAGGAAGGAAGGAAGGATGGATGGATAGATGTGGGCCAGACATGTTTGTGTAATGGTGAAGAGACCAGGCTCATGACAACAATTTGCATCTGTGTTGAGCAGTGGGTATTAGACAAATAACACTGTTGAGCAGTGTTAGGCTCAGATTATGAAGAGCCTACAAAGCCTGGATAAGAATTGGAAGTTGGCTACGGAAACATTTATAACATTCTGAATAGCATTAACACATTTTGTGGCTTATTAGACCGCAAGTCATGTGAGAGTAGAGTTCTCAGCTTATTCTTCTTGATATCCTCAGTTTATTTAGCTCAGTATATGCATTAATTGTGTGAAGAATAAATAAGCAAATGAATAAACCACTATCTGCTTCAGCCATTCCAGAGACAAATTGATTTTTTGCATCTTGCTGGCATACTAGCCACAATATTGGTTGGCTCTCTCTCTAGTAGAGAATCCAAGACATTGTGAACTTTTCTCCAACTTGGACACTACACAGTTAAATTTAATGAACTTTCTCCTCCGGAGGGTATTTATCATTAGATCAATCTCACCTCCCCAGTGCTATTCCAAAACCCCCACTCCCAGGCTGCACTGGTAGCCAATTTCCAAGACTGAGTCATGTTCTTGGATGTGAAATGAAATGGAAAGCTTAATATTCAGAGAATTTTTTAAATGTACCCAGTTCCTAACAAATCAGTTTATTAACAATGTTTCAGTCCCTTTTTTCTGACTAGAATATTGTTAAATCAATTATTATGTTTCCTTCAGAATATGGGCACATACTGAATTTAGTTTTGTAGAAAGGTAAGAAAGGGTAAGGAGAGAGAAGATTTGGTCAACAGACTTGATCTCAGACACTGTCCCTGCCACTTACTGACCTTGCTTGGGCAAATTGCTTCTAAGTCTGTTTTTTCATCTGTAAAATTATAACAACCATGCCTACCCTACATTTCTGTACACTGTGGTGGCAATATTTTTGTACATTACTTCTAGCTATATATGTATATGTATTTTAACCTAAATATTAATAGATTTTAATCTAGTAACATCTGAATTTTCCCCAAAGGAAACAGACCTATCTTCCCAAAGAAAGCCTCTAGCCCTGAACCTTTCTAATCTTATTCTTCTGTTACTATGTAACTTTCTCCTTTGCCATCCTCTTAAGGTCCAGCATTTGACTAAGACAGCTTGTCAGACTAATGTCTTGATACACTCCTCTGTAACGGAATATTTCTATTTTTAACTAGAAATTCTGGGTATCTTACCCTTAAGAGTACGTTTAACCTCAATATCCTTAAATATTATTAAATTGGTAAATCTAGGCTCTTGGAAAGCCAGTGAGAGAGACCGTTTGCATTTGAAAGTGTTTGAGGGTAGCTTTAAATCCTTAAAATTTCTTCTGCATAAAATGAATGATGGTCTAATCATGACCTTGTCCCTGGGGCTAAAGCCAATAAGATGCTTTTCAGCAGAACAAACATAAGCCCTACATTTAGGTTCAAAACCAATTTTACTGATAGAGGATGGTGCTTGTTTTGGCAATACTCACTTGCAAAGATGTGACAGTGTTATGTGACCACGAACTAGAGGTATTTAAAATGCTAACAAAATTAGGTGGGTCACATTTATACATCTATGAGGCCAATAATGTGAGACAATCTAAGCTGACTCTTCTGGGATAACTAGACATATCTGGAGTAAAGGTAGAATTCAGGATGCCTTAACTGTCCAAACAAGACAATGAAAGGTCTAAACATTGGGTCAGATGAGACCCACCTGATGCAAAAGGGGATTTCTATCCTGAAGGACAGAAAGTGAAAGAAAGACACAAATAATAAGATAGCTCTTATAAGAGAAAAAAGAAAGAGTGTCACATTGTCTATGACTCCAAAGGACATAACTAAGTTTACTTGTTAGAAACTATGGACATGCCTATTTTGATGTATGCAGGAAAGAACTCTCTAACAATCAGAGCTGAACAAAAATGGACCAACCGATTTCACAAAGAAATGACTCATTTCTACAAGTTGAAGATCTGGCACTATTAGTACATGGAGGAAGAGAAGGAAGGGAAGGAAAGGAAGGAAAAACATTAGTTGTTCTCTTAGCTGACAGTTGGAGTTGGTCCTTCCACTCTAAATGGATCAGGATTTCTTATCAAAACCATATAATCTGCCCTTTTTTCCAGAAAGTTTCCTCAATCTCCACCTGGCCTACATCTGTTTTAAACAGACTCTTTCACGGTCAAATTCCACTTAGAATTTGTCCTGTCTGAAGAATAAGCCATCACAAAAGCACTCATTCTCCTAACTGGAAAGAAAAGTTTGAAATTTCTCATGTAGTTTCATATTGTTTGCCCAACCTTAAATTCCCCTTAGTTTCCAATATTTGATATACCTTTGTTGAGTAAGATGCTGAATTTATTTGTGCTTTGAGTTTTCACAAGGTATGGTTCTAAGTCTAATCATAATTTTCTATTATATTTAAAATAGTTTCATGGTATTACCTATTTTAAATTGTTAACAGACTCAAAACACAAAATTACCATTCTATAAAAGTCTCTTGATTCAATTTGGAAGGTAACAGGTCTTCTTATCCACTATCCCTTTTTGATGGGACTGACTGGTGGGTTGGGTTCTGTTTGCTTACCTAGCTACAGATCTAAGAACAACCTGAAAGCTGGAGTCAGGAAATCTGGGTTTAAGTCCCCACTAACATGTGAAGGTATGACAAGAGCAATTCACACAGCTTCTGTGACCCTCAGTTTCCACATACCAAAAATGGTATAAAACTGTTATCCTTGCCCACTTATCTAGAGGGTTTATTGAAAACTTACCCAAGATATCCTACATTAACATACTTAGTGACCTATAAATATTTCTAAATAAGCATAAAGCATCATTATCCTTGCACAACTTCATACACAAAAATATTCTGATTCTGTTGTCAAGAAGCAAACAGATTTCCAAATCCACAAGGGCTCTAAAGAAACAATTACTGTTGTGACTGCTGAGTGGCCAGGGGCATCACAGAAAGATGGCAGTACGACCGTGCTCCATTTTTCATTGAGTAACTAAATCATTAGTCATTTAGGAATTGAAGCAATTCTTAATTAGCAACATATTTCATAAACTTCTATATTTTTAATCACTATGCACAGTTGAAAGTGTAATTTGTTAATATTTTTCCTCTATGTTCTTTGTACACCATGGAAATCTGAGAAAGATCCTGAATTAGAAGATCAATTTTATGATACTGTGCATTGTAGCATTATGGATGACCCAATGGCATAGGGCGCATGCCACTCTGAGTTCTAATCACACTATCTATGGTAAGGTTAATAATGATTCCCTGAAGATGTTCACATCCTAATCTCCGGAACCTATGAATATGTTACCTTCAATGAAAATAGAATTTTGCAGATGTGACTGCATTCAGGATTTTGAGATATAGAGATTATCCTGGATTTTCCAGGTAGGCCTAAGATAATCATCAAGAGGAAGGTAGGAGAATCTGAGGTGTGATGGAGATGATGACCAAAGCAAAGGTCAGAGGGCTGCAGGGCCATAAGCCAAGCAGTGTGGACAGCATCTAGAAGCTGCAAAAGGCAAAGAAACAGATTCTCCTGTAGAACCTCCAGAAGGAACACACCTGGTCCCGATACCTTGATTTTGGCTCACTCAGTCTAATTTTGGACTTCTGACCTCCAAAACTATAAGAAAATAAATTCGTTGTTTTTAAGCCACTACATGTATGGTAATGTGTTACAATAGCAATAAGAAAAATACTAGCTTTAGAAAAATGTTTAGATCTCTAAAATAAAATAATTGAGTTAAATGTTCTCAAGATCTTTTTCAATTCTGACGTCTTACAGATAGATACTGTCTTATACTTGGGAGAATCCAGGTTTGGTTTTTATAGCAATATAGTTACCAGTTACATAGATAATTAGTGGTATGCTACTTCTAGAAATGGGTTTATGTCTTCGTTTTACTTCTAGTTTCTGTTGTTGTATTTATTTGTATATGGAAGAAAACAATACACACTTATGTCTCTTTCTGGGACAAGGATGGAAGTGAATGAATAGATGAATGAAAGAGAATTGGTTTCAAAGTCAGACATTTGGTCCCTAGAATTGCCTTTGCTAGGTCACTTCACATTTCTCACTCCCCATTAATTTCCTAGCACTGTCATAACTGGTGGCTTCAGACAATAGAAATTTATTCTCTTACAACTCAGGACACCAGAAGTACAAAGTCAAGGTGCCAGCAACATTAGTTCCTTCTGGGGCCTTGCGCAGAGAATCTGTTACTTGCATCTTCTAGCCTCTGATGGTTGCTAGTGACCCTTGCATTCCTTGGGTTGTTGATGCATCATTCCAGTCTCTGCCCCTTTTCCTATTTGTTTTCTCTTCTTAGAAGGACCGCAGTTATTAGATTTAAGGCCAACTTTAATCCACTGTAACCTCTATGCTATTCAGGATTCTCCAGAAAAATAGAATCAGTAGGTTGTATATAAATGTAGAAAGATTTACTATAAGGAATTGGATGACATGATTATGGGTGTTCACAAGTGCCAAGATCTGCAGTTGGCAAGCTGAGGACCTACAAGAACTATTTGTTATAGTTCTAGTCCAAAGGCCAGCAGGCTACAGATCCAGGAAAAGTCAATGTTTCAGTTCAAGCCTGAGTCAGGAAAAAAATACAAAAACAAAACAAAAAAATAAACAAAATGCCCCAGGTAGAATGTAGTATGGTAGAAGGAATTAACCCTTAGTCAAAGGAGGGTCAGCCTTTATTGTTCTATTTAGGCCTTCAACTGATTGGATAAGGTCCACACATATTAAAAGCAGGACAATCTACTTTACTTGGCGTAAACATTAAATTTATCCAAAAACACCCTCAATAATGTTTGAACAAGTACCTGTGCATCACATGGCCCAGCCAAGTTGACACATAAAATTAATCCTCACAACCTCATCTTAACTAATTACATCTGCAAATACCCTCATTGCAAAGAAGACCACGTGCTGAGGTTCCAGGTGGACATGAATTTTGGGAGGACACTATTCAGCCCACTATACCCTTTCCATGTTCCAGTCTGTGAAATGAGGGTCTGGTCCCTGAGTTTCCCATACTGTGGTTCAGAGAATTCTCTTATAGGTTGGAGGCAGGTCCTCCATGCAAAGAGGAAAGGTTGGAAAATGATGCTAAAAAAAAAAAAAAAAAAAAAAAAAAAAACAATTGGACAGGTTTCTTTATCACTGGCTATCACTGTGGCTTTATTTCATGAATGAGTATCATGAGTCTTCAAGAGGGGAGACACAGTTCTGCCTTTCCAGGGCTTATTTGATCATAAAAACTCCTCTTTGTTTTTCTTGCCATATCTATGAACACCTTGCAATCCAGAATTCCCTGGAACCCAGTCTCAGAAACACTGGACAATAATTTCCAAGGAGTCTTCATTTTCCAGTAATCTGTGATTCTATCAATCATTATTTCTCCAATTTCCTTTTAAAGAGTAAATTCCTCTTGGAATACAAGTGGTGGTTTAAACTACATTTATTATAATGTTACTTAAATACGAACAAACATAAAACTACCTGTAAATCCTTTGCGTTTCTGATTCTTATAGAACTATAAAACTCAAACAAATGTGCAAAACTAATGTCAATGAAAACCAATAAAAGCAAAATTAACAACATTAATTTAACATATTATTTTGCTGGAATTACATCACTTTTCACAATGCATATATGGTGTGTTCCGTTCCAATGTGCTTCAGCAAATCTGTTAGAACATGCTACAGGTGATCTCATTTTCCCACCTGTTTTCTAGGCAAATTCCAGAAATGCTGTATTTGCACAACTCCCAGGGATGCCATTTACCTTCTTACAGTGGGATCACACCACTTACATATTTCTTATATTTCTGTTCTTATTACTGGTAAGCATTAGGTCTCCTGCATACCCATACAATAATAAACACAAATAGACACAGCTATAAAAACTGTGGGTTGGTTATAACGTAGCCATCCAAAAGATCCAGAGTGTCTGTCTCTTCTTTAAATTATCATTAGACTATGACAGAAAGTATACCTACATATATGTACATATGTTTACTATACTATTATTTACATATTATATACAATGTATACAAATATTATGGTAAATACATAGTATAGTATGTATAAACAAATATAGTATAGAAAACAAGTAAAAAACTTGCAAACCCCAGAGATTGTTTGCAGATCTAATTCCTTGGAGTCTAATTTAAAACTGTTAACTGTAGATGCTTGTGGTTCTCTCCCAACAACCTAAAACTCCTTCAACAGAGATCTACTCTGCTCTTTGCTTTCACCCTCTTCCTAGGGACAAAGAAAAAATATGCATGAAGGTGACACTCAATCACAGGTCCTTATCTCTAGTGAGGAAATCACGTCCATAAACTTTCAACTTAATGTAGAAATCTGTGTCCAAGTAAAAGTGCCGTAGGACTTCTACAAACTCATAATTTAACCTTAAGAAAGAGGAATGAAGTCTGATGATACCCCCAACTGACTATGAGGATGCCCTAACCATAAACAAATTTCATTAATTCAAACTAACTGGGCTATGAAGAGGCCAGTATGAATTATAGAAGTCGGGATTAAATTTTCTCTTTACTACCTAGGAACATAACAACTCAAACTAGCATAACAAAGTGTTAAGAGGCAGAGGTCCTTAATAGGCCGTTTTAATGAACAGGTAAAAACAGTTTAAAATTAGCACAATGATTGTTTTCTTGCAAATTGATTCTCTACTATTCTATTAAGCATTTTAATTCTCTGCAATCTTGTTTACCCCAGTAATTTGCTAAGAAAACCCTTTCTTTCATAGTTAGAGTAGAAGCAACATTTAGCTCAGGCCGGTCCAAATGAGCAAGAGTTTCAAATTAGTAGCATCTGATTTAATTAGGTTTTACTAATAGCAAGTCAGGAAAATGCATTAACTGGCTTAGCCCACTAGGGGTTCTCTTTGTGTGCTGACGTTAATTGCTGCCATTTACTTCATTGCCTGTTGCTTCCCTCCCCACTGCCTTCTTGTTGACAACAGTGTGGGGGACTTTCTGACAAACCTCACTCAACATCCCCAGTATTCTCAGCTCAGCAGATGGTGTATGAATGGTGATTTAGCTGTCAGTCTGCATGATGAGATTAGAGGGTCACCAAAAGGCCACTCTGGCCAAAATCATTCCTACCTTTTTATACCTGCAGCAAGTCCTGAAGCAGCCATCAAACAGACATATCTACCTTTAACATTACTTCTTGAGGACTTTAAAGATTTTTGTGCCCTTTTGCTAACCTCATAGTATGACTTTTCCTCTCATCTGGCTGTTAGCCACACATTTGATGTACATGAGCCTGGCATGAAATACTTGTTTCCATTAATTTAAATTTCATAAAGTTATGCTTTGTCTTTGCAACTAAAGGTAACTGAGGACAGAGGCTATTTTTCTCATTTTTGCCCAACCCTCTCCTCCATTTCAATTCATTAGCACAGTTCTATGCAAATAATACTAAGAATCCATTGATGGATAAACAATAATTTACATACAACCATAAACAAGTAAAACTTCATTGTTCATTAGCCGTTTTGTCACTTAATAGACAGTGAGGTCCTGAGGGAACAGGATATGTGACAGGGAGGCTTTGTCAAGTTTCCTGGAATATGAAAGATGTAAATGAGCATATAGGAGCCAGGAGATGTGAGATTCAGAAAGAAAGAATAACATTCCCTTAATTCCCATTTTGCTCTAGCTAAAATTACTCAGATGGCATGGCTTATCAAACCAAGGCAAAAATGTCTGAACAAACTCAACTCTTGCTATGTTTTTTCCCCCCCATCACAAAAGAGGAATGTCTCAGTTTAAAAGAAGCATTCATAGTACCCAGGCCTGGGTATGAAGCAAAACACATTAAATAACATGAAATAAAACCAGGAGGTGATTTCAAAAAAGGATGCAAGCAAAACATGTTTCAACCCTACTAGCAGGTAACAGCCAGGCAATTTGAGAAGAATGACAGTCTTGGGGTGTACCATGCTCATTCTCCAGCTCAATAGTTAAATATTCAAGAAACACTATTGACCAAGTGTAAGTTGTCAACAAGCTCCCCCTGCATTTTTACAGAGGAAAAATTGGCCTCTTGGAATTATTTGATCAATTGAGGATTTTTTTAAATCATGACTCTATTTCCTGGAAACAAAATTTTAATGACTTGAGAGTCGCTCCAAAATGGTTTTGTTCACCGAAATCCCAGAGCATAGAGAAATAACTGGGACAATGAGAGAATGTGGACAGATGGCAGTTTTCCTAGAAACAGGGAAGGGAATCTTCCTCCCCTCTAAGTTCCTCCCCTCTGCCTGGACATCCATTAGCCAGGAAAGAAGGTACCACAGGGGAAGCTACCTCCCCCTCAAGAGGCCCTGGAATGTGTTTCTAGGAGCCTGTGTCTTGGTCAGTGGAAGACTTAGATCCTTAGCCTCTGCTCTAAATACTACACAAGTGACTTTGGAAAAGCCATTTAACATTGCCAGTCTTATAATGGACTGTTTATATCCCACAAAAATCCAGATGTTGAAGCCCTAACTTCCACTGTGATGAAGGTGGTGCCCTTGGGACATAATTAGGTTTAGGTGAAGTCATGAGAGTAGAATTCTTATGCTGGAATTGGTGCCCTCATAAGAGGGAAAGACACCAGAGCTCTCTCAAATACACACCAAGGGAAGTCCATATGAGCACACAGCAAGAAGGCAGCTGTTTTACCTTCTATTATCAGGACCCTTATATTCTTATTACCCACTCACTCTACAATCATGTTCTGTGTTCCTACTAGGTGTCAGCCACCATGCTATGGAGGAGGTGATGTAACCATGAAAAATAACATTCCTACTCTCAAGCACCTTTCAATTGGTGCTGAAACTAGATCCGGTAGCTGTAATAAAGTGAACTCAAGGAGTTCCCTGCTCCTAATCTCCAAGAAGTCTTCTGTAAAAGGGAGGAGTGGTTCATGAATAAAAATGATGTATAGTATTATCTTGCAAGAAATCAGATTATTGGAAAAAATTTATATTAGAAGTTATTCCAACCAATCACTAAGAAGGCATTTTCCTACCAAACATATTAATAATCTTTACTAGACTTAAAATCATGTTTATTTTATTCTACTCTAGTTCTAAAAATACATAGTGGTCTGAAAGCCAAAATCTAATTTGTAATTTTCACAGCTGAATCACATCTATTTCCTCCCAAATAGGATACTAGTGGACACTGCCACCACTGCTCAATAGCCACCCCACTCAAAACCAATAGCTTCCCTGGAGAGGGCCAGAGGTGTTGGGTTAGTTCCCATTTATAGCAAGCTTGAAGAAGAGCGTCTCTGAAGTAGAAGGTATTCAATCAACAGGCAGAAAGGTGGAGTAGATGACCCTTAAGGCTGTTTCCAATCCCAGATTCCATCATTCTTGGAGATTTTGGCGAATGAAATGTAATGGACATCCTAGGTAGGCTGTGAATAGAAACAAGGTGCTCTCATTTCCAATGTGAGATTTTGTAAAACAGGCAATGGTCAGTCTGGTCCGTAGCTCAAGGAATCAAATGTGTACATTCTAGCTTAAGCTTTCCCTTACTACCTATAGACAAACACTAGTGATTCAGTACAATGTGGATGAGTTTTTTTTTCCCTCCATATTTATTTGTATTATCTTTTCTATTATTGACAATGAAGGCTTTTAATCTCTATACCCATCAGGCTCATGATCATGGAATGATAGAACCATGTGAAGATAGCCCTGCACATGCCTGTCCCCATTCTTTTGTATCTTTTAGTTAATGAGAAGAGTTTATAGGACAAATACAAAGGTTAGCAAATCCTTATACCCAAACGTACAAAGCTTCCTTTAAGCTTCAAATTCTAGAATACAGATATAGAAGCATTTACCACAGGAAAGCTAATGATAAACCCTTGAGAGAAGATTGGATCCTTAGGGAACACCACTCTTTCTAGTTAGGAGTCATATGAGAGGGAAAGACAGCAACAGCCTCCCCTGACCTTCTCCTTGGGCCCTGGACAGAGACTAAATAAAAACATGGAACAATTTTAAAGCTTACTAGAATGTTCACTGGAGGAACTTTAAAAAAAAGGTACAGTGGCATGGCAATCTAAGAGCCTATTTGTCAAGTGGGATTCTAAAATTTGATGATTCAAAGAATTAGGCACAGGTTCAAAGGACATACTTGCTACCAGTAAGGACATTCTGGCTCAAAAGAACAAAACCTCTCCAGCTAATCTCTGGCCAGGACAAGAACCAAGGAATATATGCTCCTTATGGCTTTTGTTTTGTTTTGTTTTTGTTTTTGTTTTTTAACAATCTATAGTTTCCCACAGGGATTCGTATATCATAGAAGTTAAGAACATGAGATCTGGAGTCAAAACTGAGTCTAAATTCCCAGCATAATTCCATATTGTCTGTGTGACCTTATGTCATTTAATCTGAGGCTTTTTTTTTTCATTTTTATAAGAGATCAATAGATTCTTCAGAATTGCTTTTACAGAATTGTTGTAAGATTAAGTGAGATAATAATATGTGCAGAACTCCTAGCAAAAAAAAATAGGTACTTAATATTATAAATCCAGATCTGGACTTTAATTTGAAATAATATACAGAACAATTTTATTTAATTCAAACCTATTATACACGAATAAATCATGATTAAAAGACAGGACAATTTACTCAAGATAACATAGCCAACACAGCAAAAGAATATGAACAGACAACTTACTGAATGGGAGAAAATATTTGCAAATCATATATCTGATAAGGGATTAATATCCAAAACATGCAAAGAACTCATACAACTTAATGGTTAAACACATACAGAAATCTGATTTTAAAATGGGCAAAAGATTAGAATAGACATTTTCTCAAAGAAGACATACAGATGGCCAATAGGTCCATTAAAAATTGCTCAACATCACTACTCATCAAGGAAATGCAAATCAAAACCACAATGAAATATGATCTCACACCTGTTAGAATGGCTGTTATCAAAAAGACAAGAGATAACAAGTATTGGTGAGGATGTAGAGAAGGGAATCCTCATGTACTGCTGGTAGGAATGTAAATTGGTGCAGCCATTATGGAAAATACTAAAAACATTCCTCAAAGTATTAAAAATAGAATTACTATATGATCTAGCAATTCCACCTCTAGGTTTTTACCCAAAAAATATGAAAATACTAACTTGAAAAGACATATGCACCCCTATGTTTATTGCATCATTAATTACAAAAGCAAAGATACAGAAACATACGTGCCCATCAGTGGATAAATGGATAAAAAAAATGTATATAGTGTATACACACACACACACATATATATATGCGATGGAATATATATACATACATTCCATCGCATATATATACATATATATGCGATGCAATATATATACATACATTCCATCGCATATATATACATATATATGCGATGCAATATATATACATATATTCCATCGCATATATATATATATATATATATATGCGATGCAATATATAAATATATATATGCGATGCAATATATATACATATGCGATGCAATATATATATATATGCAAAGGAATATATATATGCAATGGAATATATATATATGCAATGGAATATATATATGCAATGGAATATATATGCAATGGAAGATATATATGCATGTAATGGAACATACATATATGTGCAATGGAAGATATATATATGCGCAATGAAAGATACATATATGCGCAATGGAAGATATATATATATATGTGCAATGGAAGATATATATGCACAATGGAAGACATATATATGTATACATATGTGCAATGAAAGAGATATATATATATGCGCAATGGAAGATATATATATGCGCAATGGAAGAGATATATATGTGTAATGGAAGATAATATATGCGCAATAGAAGATATATATATGTATATATATATATGCGCAATGGAAGAGATATATATACGTAATGGAATATATATATGTAATTGAATATATATATATATGCAATGGAATATATACATATGCAATGGAATATATATATGCAATGGTATATATGTATATGCAATGGTATATATGTATATGCAATGGTATATATGATATGCAATGGTATATATGTATATGCAATGGTATGTGTATATGCAATGGTATATATGTATATGCAATGGAATATATATATATGCACAATGGGAAATATATATATATGCAATGGGATATATATATATATATGCAATGGAATATATATATGCACAATGGGAAATATATATATATATATGCAATGGGATATATATATATATGCACTGGGATATATATATATATATGCAATTGAATATTACTCAACCATAAAAAAGAATGAGATCTTGCCATTTGCAATTACATGTATGGAACTCAAGGACATTATACTAAATGAAATGTGTCAGACAGAGAAAGACAAACACTGTATATTCTCCTATGTGGAATCAAAAAACAACAAAACCCCCACAAAACCATGCTCATATATACAGAGAACAGATTGGTGCCTGCCAAGAGGTGGGAGGGCGGTGTTGAAGGGTGAGCAAAATGAATGAAGGGCATCAGGAGGTACAACTTTCCGTTACCAAATAAATACATTATGAGATATATAACATGGGGACTACAGCTAATACTAGATTGCATATTTGAAAGTTGCTAAAAGAGTAGATCTTAGAAGTTCTCATACAAAAATGTGTAACTATGTAAGGTAAGGAATATTAACTAGACGTATTGTGATCATTTTGCAACGTATACAAACTTTGAATTATATTGTACACTTGGAACTAATATGTCAATTATACCTCAATAAAAAATAAATTTAAAAGAATGATATAGCTAAGGAGTCTCAGACAGGACCATAAGTCTTCTAATTTTAGTCCACTGTTCTTTTTTTGGCACCATGCTCACATATATTGGAGTTATTTACACATCTTAAATATCCCTTATTTTCCTATGAATCTATTCCAACAGCTTATTCTTTCCCTAAAGGGACAAATTCCCAAACTGTGCCACCACTCTATAAAATAAGATTTCTGTGAAGAGTAAGTTCTAATTCTCCGAGACCCTATGATCTGGATCTTAACCTGTTTCATCATATGACCCTTAAGATCAAATGTGTGCGTTCTAGCTTAGGCTTTCCTTTACTTCCTATAGACAAACACTGGCCATTCAGTACAACTTTGGATGAGTTATTTTTCATATTTATCTATTCGCATTATCTTTTCTGGCATTAATAATGAAGGTTTTTATTCTCTAGACCCATCAGGCTCATGATCATGGAATGATAGAACCATGTGAAGATAGCTCTGTGCACTCCATCTCACGCACACAGGGCACACAGCAATGGATCAGTTAATCCAAGACCTTGGATGAGTCAATAGGAGTTCTTGAGTTAGAATCTAAAAAATATGAAATTTAACAAGAAATTTTTTTTCCTGTGAATTTGTTTTCATTGGGATAGAAGAGATGGGTTGGGAAATGTCATTTTGGTTATGGCCCACCAGGTAAATGTCCAAAGAATATGAAATTTTAAGTGGGAGGGATGCATGGGGAAGTTGGGCACCTGTCCCTTCTATCTTCATGGGACCAGATGACTGAAGTGTCAAGAACTCTATGCTCTGAGGGGCGCCTGGGTGGCGCAGTCGGTTAAGCGTCCAACTTCAGGCAGGTCACGATCTCGCGGTCCGTGAGTTCGAGCCCCACGTCAGGCTCTGGGCTGATGGCTCAGAGCCTGGAGCCTATTTCCGATTCTGTGTCTCCCTCTCTCTCTGCCCCTCGCCCGTTCATGCTCTGTCTCTCTCTGTCCCAAAAAAATAAATAAACGTTGAAAAAAAAAATTAAAAAAAAAAAGAACTCTATGCTCTGAGCCAAGCTGAAGAGCTAGGCAGGCAGAGAAAAGAGAACAATTCCATTCTTAGAGGAGGGAGAGGTTCAATGTCCTAACAAACTTCATTGTTTAATACCTTGGAACAGGTGAGTTCTTTGGCCCCAGTTGTTTGCCAATTTATTATCCCATGGAAGTCCTAGAACTATATTGACTCTATGTAATGAGGACCTCTCCTCTGTCTTAAGCTTCAAGATAGGAATATCTTGGGTCTCAAACAGAAAGGAAAATTAAGCTATTTGAATTCTGAATTACTTATACAACACCACAAAGATGAACTTACAATCTAAATCACCCAAAGATAAAAATACTGTTTTTCAGTATAACTTGCTCTGGGAGTTAATGAAGTCTCTCTCACTATCCTCACTAATATCAAGCTTTACAGAGATTAGTATCTGTTTCTATGACTCTAAAGATAAGATTCACACCATTCATTGCATTTCTTTGTAAATTAGACATGTGTGAGCCTATGCTTACAATGATCAACTCCAATGAACCACACTTCATTTCTATGTGAATGTCTCCTAAATTGCATCTGCAGCTTTGGGTTCCCTTGAGTGTCAATCTCCTATTCCAATTGTGCATTAAGCCATTGAGGATAATCTGTTGTAATCTAAAACTGATATATTTAATACTACATTTTATTTTTCAGATCACTTCATACCTTACAATAAACACTATATAAATACTTGTTGGCTGCATCCATAAAACTGTTTATCTTGATATTAACATTTATTGCTTCATCATTTCCTCGGTTCACAAGCCTCGTGCAAGTTACTTTCTTTGACTCTGCCCTTTCCACGAACCCTCAAATCCAATCAGTCATCTGTTTGTCAAATATTTCTTTGAGACACATCCACTTTTGTCAACACCAATTCAGAGATATTATTTTATGCCTTTTTATGGAACTCCCCACTCTGTTTTCCCCCACATTTTCTTTAATCTTTTTAATCTATAGTTGCCAACCATGGTTTTGACAGATTTCACATTTCCCTAATACTTAAGTATACTGCACTTCCCATTTCCCTAATAATTAAATATATTGAACTTCCCATTTCTCTAGTAATTAAATGTACTTACCTGTAGTGCTTTAGAAAGAGACAGAGTGGGAGACCAAGGGGAAAGGCTTCAGGACTCCCTCATCCCTTCTTACACCAGACACGATTTTTTTCTTCTATTTTATGTGTTGGGATCTATAGGAGTTTGTTTTGAATTTTTATCTACTGGCAAACACAAATTTGGGAATCAATGGCTCATATGTAAAGACAACACTCCTTAGCCTGGCATTTAAGATTCTCCCAGTCTAGCCCCACACAACTGTACAATTATAACTCATTTTATTTCTCTTCAAGTTGAGTTTTCTCATTAATACTCTCATTAGATCTTAGGTCTTTCCACCTTGGCCTCTTATGTTTCTTACCTAAATGCTGTCCATCTGTGGTAGTCATTAGTGGTATTACCATAAACTCCTACTTCTCTACTCCTCCAATGTGATACAGAATTGCTTTTCTGAGGATCATGTGTATTGTTCTAACACTTAAATGCAAGTTACTTGTGTCAGTTACAGAACAGAGCATTCATTGCCTATTTCGGACCTTCTGAAAGTCTGGCTCTCTCTTTGTACTGCAACTTGTTATACTCCAGATAGTGGTTGTTCCAGCATTCTGGGTCCCAGAGTAAGGGAAGATCAAGCAGATGTTCCAGCAGAGTGAGTGAGAACTCAACATTAGTTCTCTTAAGCCACTAAGATTTTGAGATTGTGTTGTGTTGTGATCTTTCCTAAGCAATACACTGTCCTTTTTCAAGAATAAACTTAAATAAAATCCTTTACAAGGTTATTTTTTTTAACTAAACTATTTTATTATGTACTCTGCACTCTCTACTTCTGCCAAGGAAAAATGCTTCTCAATGAATATCAGTGGCATATTAACTAGCCACTCCGTAGAATTACAAGAACATGTATAATTATTTGTACTCATTTGGCATGTAAATCGACAGATTGCCCCACATTGTTAAGCTATAAATGTGCATAACTATCTTTCACATAAACTCTTCAATGTGAATACCCTAGTACGTCTCAGAGTGGAAAAAGTATTGCTGTCTGTGCTTCTCCCTCAGTCCCAATCAACCCCAATATATTTATCCAGATTAAATATTTAATTGACTAAATTGATTAAATTAATACCAATGAAATTGTTGAAAGAAAGGTAATCTCATAAAAATATAAGTAAAAAAGTTTGCAGCCTAAGAATTAAGTATGTGTGGGTGTGAGAAGGCTTAGAGCTTCAAAGACTACTCACCATTTATTCATTCACCATCAGCCACCTCATCCTTGCCTGTCTATAACCTCCTTGACTTGAGACAAACCAAATGCATTTTAAGGTTCACTAAAATATGGAGTAGAGGATAGTGACCCCACTTTGCCATATCTCACATGCCCACTGTCTGAAATCCAGGGCTGTGTCAACTTCCTTTTGTTATATAGACCACAAGATTCAGACCAAAGATGCTTAACAAGCATTTCTTTCTGGATTGTTGGAATTTGTTCAATTCCCCACAGATATGAAGTTGAAACAGAAAATTGATCACTGCCCAGAAGTACTAAAAAGAATTGATAGTAGTTGATACTTACTTTGTACTTTCAGTGTGCCTTGCATTGCTGTAAGCATTTTGCATGTGTTTAGTATAGCATGGTGGTTCATATGGATGCCTGGGTCAAACTGCCAGAACTCAGGTCCTTGCTTTTTAATTACTACCCATGTGACCTTGGACAGGCAAGCTTTCTGTGCCTCTAGTGGTTACATATATGACATGATGATCATAATCGTATCTACCTCGCAAGGTTGCTGTGGAACTTAAAGCAAGTAGCACATGCCTAGATCTTAAAACACTGCCCAGCACACAGTGCTAGCTCAGCACATGCAGGCTATTTTCACTGCAGGGGGCCAGCCAGAATGTATACCCAGGACCTAAAGAATGTTGCTGGTGAAAGTCACAAAAGCCAACACTAGGGAGACTGAGTGGTTCAGTTGGTTAAGTGTCTTACTCCTGGTTTCAGCTCAGGTCATGATCTCAGGTTGGTGAGATCAAGCTCTGTGTGGGGCTTTGCGCTGACAGGGCAGAGCCTGCTCGAAGTTGTCGGTCTCCTTCTCTATCTGCCCCTCCCCTGCTTGCTCTTTTTTTCTTGGTCTCACTCTAAATAAATAAACATTAAAAAATAAGCCAACATAAAACATCGCAGCTCTTAATATGTCAAGAGGTCTATCATGAATCAGCTATCATCTCTCACTAAGATAAGGGAACTGGTTCCTGACAGAGATTCTTGCTGCCTGGCTATTGTGCTGCTCCATTGTGCATTGGAGAGTTTTTTCTCACTCAAGAGATAACTGGACATATTTTACGTGTCAAGGCCTTTCATCTGGGACATTGTGGGATATGATGACAATTCTTCTAGCATCTGTTCCTCACCAACACATGCTATGTCATCTCTGGGTAAAGCTTTATCGGAATGGCCTGCCACTGCTAAACAGGACAAGAACCCAGTATAATTCTCTAGAGAAGAGAGGATGTGGGTATGGCCTGTGATAAGTTTTTGAGAGCATAAGTAATCATGGGATGGAAAAGATGGGCTATGTGGCAGGTCTGGGCTCTGGAATCCTGCTAGGAGATACTCCCAGGTTGCTGTGTCATCCAGCTCTGTGGCCACAGCCTGTCAGTATTTCATTTCTCAGAACATCCATAGGAGGCAAACTAGAAGTGAGAAGTCCAAATTGGACAGGTGAGTTGCAGACTGGGTTCATGCAAATGTAATTATGGCAACCTACCAAAGGCTGGCTTGGGCAGGAAGAGAAGGAAGGAGAGCCATGGCCCCTCCTTCTGAAAGGCCCAGCTTGGAACCTTGCTTCTCCCTCTCCATTGCTGCCCAAAAGGTATGTGAGGGGTTCTCTGACTGCTGAATGGTAGCCCCACTGGCCAACTTGCGTATTTTGCAATAGGAAAGAATTTCAGCAGGAAACAATTTTACAGGGCTTCAACATAGTATTTATATTGTCAGTTTAACCATACTATCATTGTGAAGAAATCTAGAATACATAAAAATATTTGTATTCTTGACTTGTAACCTCACTTTTTAAAATGCCATTCCATGTTATATTTCCCCAAATATTTTTCTAAATAATACCTTACCTAAGATTATAACATTTGTCCTCTGCTCCCCATGCTTGAATGAGTAGATTGCTTCTAATTTCTTAAAAATCACAAAAGGCAGAGAAATCTATTTGAACATAAATCTTTATTGTAATTTCTGCCTATTTGCTTAATATAGATTTCTAGTAAAAAAAATTTTGAGTCACACAGTATGAGTATTTTACAACAATATATATAATTTCCATATTTATTTTTCAGGAAGGAATTTTATACTTCTACAACTGTGTGAAAGAGGCTAGCTCTTCATAGCCATCTAGGCTCAGTGATAGATAGGTAGGCCAGCAGATAGATAGATATAGATAGATAGATATAACTATAGATATAGATATATAGTTGATATAAAATCAATCTCTCTCTCTATATATATATACATATATGTGTGTGTGTATATATATATATATATATATATATATATATATATATAAAAACTTAAACTAAATTTAGAAGTAGTTGAAGATTCATCCACATGGAACAATCATGGCAAAATGCCATACAGCTTTAAACAGACTAAGTAATATTTGAATTGAGAGGATAAAAAGAAAATCAATGAAACTAAGAATAGTCAAGGAAGACTTCAAGAGGCAGCTGGTCTTAAGGTGAACCTAAAATATTTGTTCACATAGAAAAAATACATACATACCTGGGGAGGGGGGTGAAACTTAGACAAAGAAGCCAAAATAAACAAGAAATATTGGAGAGGGGCTGGGGGAGAGGGGAGTACTGTCCTTTACAAACATTTTCACAACTATTCATTCAAGTAATATTTACTTGATGCATATTAGGTATGTGGCAGTGTGCTACATATTGAAACTATAACATAAATAAAACACAGTTTTGGTCTATGAATGAAACAGCCCCCTATCTGGTCTCCTTGCCTCCAAGTTCAATCCACCCAATCTATCACTAACACTACCATCAAAATATCCTCCAAACTATAAGCCTGTTTATATTATACCATTTTTAATACCAAGATGATTTTTACAGGGTTGGGAAACTTCAGTGGCTTAGCTACACTTAATAATAAAATCCAAAGGCCTTAGTTGGGTTTTCATGGCTTTTCTCCATCTGGAGGCTTCCTACTTCCCCTTCTAACATCTAGCATCCCTCTCTTTCCAGAAATAAGCTTCTTTCAGTTCCTTGAACTGGCCAAATGCAAACTCTTCACACAATGTCTAGACTCCTGGAATTCACACACATTGTTCCTCATCTGAAACATCTCTCACTCTACCCCATGCTCTTGGTCCACACCTTCCCCTTAACTAACACCTGCTCATCTTTCAGCTGTCAGCTTCAGGATGGCCTACCTTGGTATTAAACATGTGTTAAAGATCACTGCTACATATCCCCAAAGCATCTTCCACTTCCTCTGGTATAATTCCCAATGCATTTTATTGGCATAACTTCTTTTCTCGTGGCTCCCTCGAGACTGTGGGCTCTATAAATATCAAAACATTGTCCTTCACATTCACCTCTAAGTTCCTAACATAGCATCTTGTACATAGTAGTTTCTTAGTAAATGTATGTTGAAATATTTTGAAGTGAATCCAGTTGCAGGGGGCTGGGTTGGTACTATCGTTCAGGTTGAAGATTTAGAACATTGACTCATGGAATCCAGCAGAACCAGCATAAGTTCTAAACAAAACAGAACTCAGGCTCAGAAGACTCAACAGTGGCATGTCAACATAAGAACCTACAGGATTTGAGCTGTTCGGTTATCTTACAATAAGTAAGTTCCTATTGTGTTATCATGGACTAGGAATCAGGAGACAAGACCCAAACTAGGAGGCTTTGGAGTCAGGCAAATTTAGATCCATTGCTTATCTCTACCACTTTCTATGGGAGCTTGGGAAAATTTCTTAGCCTCTCTGCACCTGAATTCCCTCTTTTGTAATGGAGAAGTTAATGCCTCTTTCCAAAGGCCATGAGACCACATGTATAAAACCCTGCATACAACCCCCAAACTCTCACATTCACTAAATATTCATTTCTTCCCTTTCCCTCTCAGATCTTCCTCTTACCTCCTGGAGAAACCTAGACAAAATCACTTCTTCCAGGGCCTTCATGCTGTCTACTGTAAAATTAAAGGATTCAGAGAAATCAGTAGTTCCCAAAACTGATCAAACTCAAGCATCATCAAGAGAGCTTTGGCTGAAAAACTCCAAGAGTGGACCTAGAAGTTAGTTTCTTTCCTTATAAAGTTCCCCAGGTGATCCTGCAGCAGCCAGCCCAGCCCATAACTGCAGCCCAGCGTCAGGGAAACACTAGCCTTTTCCAGCTTTAACAGGCAATAGTTTCATTTTTCTACTTCTCACATGGAAAATGTTTATGCAATAAATCAGAATATGACTCACCTGGTTGGCATTTTTTGTTCCACCAGACCAAAACTATGCCATACTTGGCAGTGAAGATCAGCTCTACGTGTGTGCATGCGTGTTTGTGAGCATATTTGAATATTGAGGGCAGAGGAAAGAAAAGTATTCAAAAATTTTTACCTGCCTCACTTTCTTTGCTGACTGGCATGAGCTAGACCTCTCAACAATGGAGCCACAGCAGGATTGAACAGTGAACTGCCTACAGAAGGCTGTTCTTAAGTTGTAGACAAAGTAAAGGAACCTTTAGCCTTCTGCTATTATTATATCAATATCACATTGGCAGTTGACCAATGGTCATTGCCCTGTTAAGTCAACACCAGAAGATGTAGTCATTATGGACCCTCAGAACAAAGGAGAGTTAATAAAGACTAAATCAAGGCTGGTTCCAAGGTTGATTGTTAGTTTAACAGAGAGCATGAATAGAAACAAAGCCCATGAAAAAAAAAAAGAAAGTTGGGTGTGCACCAGGTAAAACAACAGAAAACACAAAAACTGAATGAGGCATTCAAGTGATTGAAAACCCATCAAAAAATCTGAACTCAAAGCCTGCAGTTATATGGCAAATTCCACAAATATTTTGTGAGCCCCAGATGTTATGATAAATTGATAAAAATCTATTAAGACATAGTCCATCCCTTTGAATAACTTACAATCTACAAAGAAACCTAAAAAGAATGGTAATTAAGGACACACACTCTGCTACTTGAATTACACATGACAACTTATTTAATCTTCCTAACAACCCTGCATTGTGGATATCACACAGATTCAACGACTTATCCATATTCAAAGCTAATATCAAGAAAGCTAGACTACCTCTTTACTAATAGATTGACTATACAGAAACATGTTATACAGAAGATATTTCTAAACATTGCTTTCTAGTGAATAATCATAGTTTAAATAGTCAAAGGACTATTTCATTAAGAATCATTAAGCTTGATGAGTTTCTCTGTGACAGCCCAGAAACTTAATGGTATCTTGAGTTTTAAGGTCAAAGATTCTGATTCTTGAAGTGCCATTGCCATTTGGGTGTTAACCCTAGAATTAGTTCTTGCCAGCCACGTGAATCCATTCTTCCCTCTTCACTAAGCCAGAATAAGCAAAGAACTTTCCCCTTATTTACACCCACGTGTTGGGTAAAATGACAGTCCAAACTGCAAGAAGTCATATGAAATGCTAGCTGGGCATTGGTGGGCAAAGGCTCATGCCAAAAGTACTGAAGCAGTGGAGACAAAATTCACCCAGTGGCTCCAAGAACAAAAATCCACACATTTTCTTTCTTCCTTTACCAACAAAAAAAACTGTCCCAAAACAAACAGTCTATCTAGGCTAATAATTGAACAACCAAGTATTCACTACTTCCCCAAACTCGTTTTAAAGGTCTCATTGCTAGAGCTGGAAAGAAATAGAAATAATCTTTGTGTCTGATTGGAAACAGGTTTCCTGATTCTCTTGGGCTTCCACGTTTAACAGCTCATTCCAAAAAAACAATCTCCCTTCTCTCTGCTTGGCCTAGAAAGTTTCTGACTTCATTGGTGCATTTTAACAGAGGCTGTCCCCCTCCAATGTGACCTGTCATCATTGAACTTTGAATATACAAATCCCAACCATCCCCTCCCCCCAAATTAGCTGAACACATCTCCCTGTTTTGACTCACATTAGATGGTTGCTACTGAACTTGAAAAGGTTGCGTCTCACTTCCTGGCATCGTTGGACAGGTTGCAAATCATAACCACACTAATTAGCACATAGATTTCTGGGGTTTTAAGTATGCCAGGCATAGGATGATATAAATTGGGGAGAGAAGGGAGAGAAAAGGGTCACTCAGGAGAGAAAAGAGAAGAGAGGGAGCATGGGCAAAAGGAATTTGAGTGACGTTATTTTATTCTCCAAAGCAGATACCCAAGGGAGGATTAGCTTCAGGGAAAATCCTTCACTATTATCCTTACTTATCTGTTACACAGGAATAAATATTCTCATTCTTTCTTATTAGATCCTCTTTTCCTCTTCTTCTGGCTCATGGAAATACAACAGGTTTGGGTAGGTACTGAATTAAATTATCTCTGGCCTTACTATCAACTGCAGTCAATTGCAATCCTATCTATTATATAAATGAACTAGAAAAAATAGATCTTTAGAAAGTTTTGGAGCTAAGTTTTCCACTCCTAGCAAATAATAGAACACTACCATATTTTTAAACTATACATAGGTGTATATATACACACACGCATATGTAATATGTATATACATATATATGCATACATACACATATAATTCACCTATGTATATACACGTATATACATGTATATACGTGTATATACACATGAATATAGAGAGATATGAAATGCCTCCAGTCCCCAACAAATAAAAAGGGACTTTGTTAGAGAAAAAAAATTCCCCACAGCTGTCGTTGAAAGTGAAGACTTAACTTCCTTGTGCCATCCACCTCCTTCCTCCCTAAAGCCTCAGGCTAATAATGCATGACCATTCTCTAATTCGGCATATGCAGGAATGTATCAGAAAAAGCAGACTGTATGTCTTGTTTTCAAACTTTGTCTCCTTGCTTTCTCTGCCCTCATCTACTCCCTGCCCCCCCCCCCCCTCCAGCCCTTCAAATAGCTCTGTCCTAAATGAACCTTCCAGGCCGGTCTGATGTTAAAAGAGAATTGTTTATCTTGGAGTGTAGACATAATTGACAATTAGAAAAGAGGACGCTTTTAGCTCTTGGTCAGGGCACTGCGCTCCTGGACAAAGTGCTCTTTTCTTTGAGGCAGGGTGGAGTGCTGAGTGACTCAGGCAGTGATCTGTGCATGTTTACACTTAGGGCCTACCAGAGTCAAGGACAGGAGCTTTCTGGGACAGATTTCCCTACCAACTAATTTCAAATAATATCAATAACTCATAAAGGGTAAGATCAAATGGTTCTACCTCCTTCTGGTGAGGATTTCTAACTTTTCCTCCCATGTGCTGATTTAAGGAAATTGACTTGCAGAACTGAACCCACATCTGACCTCAGTTTTTGTTTTCAACACCTACCAGAAAAACATGCTATATATAGGAACAACCAGCTTTGTCCCTGATTCTAATTTGAAGAGTTAGATAATTGATGGCTTTTTTTTCAAAAATTATTACACTATTATCTCAAATGTGACTTATTCCATATAAATACATTTTTATTTTATGCAATCTTTTATACTATTCTCAAAATCCACAACCAATACTCCCAACAAGGGTAACTATTCTAATGTGTTTAATAAACTTTTTAGTTTTTATTTTCTTAAAATTAGGTATATTTTATCTAAGTACATGCACTTTAGATTTTCTATAAAGTTATTAAATTACATATCTCACTCTGCTTGTTTTCCTCGCTGTATTTTTAAGATCCATTTAGGATATTTTGTATGCATGTAATCTATTGCTTCTACCAGTTCTTATATCTCAAATATTCTATGCTACCCCCTAAGTCCAGAAATGACTGAATCGATCTTTGAAAAGAAAACTAAAGAATGGTAATTTGCTCTATCATATGTTAAGAGACACTACAAAGCCATAATAATAAGAACAAAACCAATAGATCAATAGAAAGCCAAGAGACAAATGCCTACATATATAGAGATGTGGACTATAACTTAAGGAGCACACCGTAAACATTGGGGTAAAGGGAGATGGTTTAATAGGTAATGGTGGGAAACCTTGCTCACTATACATGTAGAAATAACTAGGTATTTAATGCTACACTCAAGATGAACTGTAGAAGGATTAAAGTCCTAGTTGTGAAAGGTTAAAACTATAAACTTATAATACAGAAATATGAATAATTTTATAATTTAGGGAAACCCTTTTAAAAGAAAACCTCGGGGTCCCTTGGGTGGCTCAGTTAAGTGTCCAACATAGCTCAGGTCATGATCTCATGGTTCATAATTTTGGGCCCCGTGTCAGTCTCTTTGCTTACAGCTCTGAGCCTGGAGCCTGCTTCAGATTCTGTGTCCCTCTCTCTTTCCCTCCCCCCACCTCTCTCTCTCTCTCTCTCTCTCTCTCAAAAATAAACATTTTTTTAAAAATTAAAGAAAACCTCAAAAATAGAAATGTAAGACCAACAAATGTGAGGATATATAAAAAATTAAGAAATTCTGTTCAATGAAAACCTTGAGTGACAAAGCACATTTTGAATTTACCAATTGGGTTACAAGAAATTGTTATTGCTTCTTTTCACTTGACCTACTCCAAAATGCAAAGAATATGCATTCACCCTTTCTGTTCAAAATTAATGAACAAATCACCCTTCATTTTCTCTAAGCTCTCCATGGGTTTAAAGATAGTGACTGGAAACACCTTATCTTTCCAGTCTAACCCAACTAGTAGCCCCAAAAGGGAAAAGGGAGTCTTGGAGATTTTTCTGATATATTAAGCAAGAATGTGTCCATGGAGATATTTTACTTGTTTCAAAGCATCAAAACATATAAACTCATTTCTTCCTCTTCTGTCTCAGGCCTGATACTAAGCATGCACAGAATTCCTCAGATAGTTCCTCTGAAAGAATTCTGAGCTTGCAAAACTGACAGAGGTTGGGAGTGTGTTGGCAGGAGAGAGATGGCTGAATTTAAGACCTATTTTGTCCTCATTTTCAAAACAAGGATGCAGGAAAAAGTGACTACTTGCTATTTAAGGTAGCAAATTCTTTCCAAGCTTCCTTAGCAGCAGTTGTAAAATAAGAATGCATTCGATTATAGGCATTGAAAACTAGAAGGAACCATGAGAGATCAACAAATCCAGACATCCTCCATTGATTACAAGGGAACTGTGGTGGAGAGTGCTTAAGTGACTTGCCCAACGTCACAAAGCTAGTTAACTGAACTTGGACCATGACTCTTCATTGACTCTTGGCCCTGCTCACATGATTCTCTGACTGTATTAGTTGAGAGGATTCAAAGTGCCATAGTGACCTCACAGTGTTGCTGTCAGACATTTCCAATTCTTAAGGGAAACAGCAATAGTTGACATCTGTCAGAAACCACACAAACTACTAGGCTCAAGGTAGTTCACACTTTTCATGTATTTTACTTTTGATGGCATTATATCTTAGTGAAGCTGGATTTTCATTTCTTCCTGTGACTAACAGCAAGTACCACACAGTCATAGTGAAACAGGAAATAAAGGTGACAGCATCCAATCTAATTCCAAGGTTTGAGAATTTTGCAGGGCCCAACAAGCATACATATGCCATCATCGAGTGATTATAGTTATTTAAGAATGAAATTAAAAATTACATATATATGTATATATATATTAGTTTCTCAAATGGCTATTAAATTGTTAGGACATAAATTGTATTAAGTTGCTTAGACACAACTACTTAATAAACAGAAGATTTAGCTATTTCCTTTGGCCAAGGAACTGTTGGGGGCGGGGGGGGTGGATGGCTGAGACACAGAATACAAAAAAACAAAAAGATTTGGGAACTTTTGCCTCATTCTCCAGTCAGTCAGAAGGGTAATCTATAGTTGCAATGGTGCCTCTTCAGAGTCTTTGGGAATTGGGATGGGGGACCTTGAGGACCCCCATCTGAAATTCAACAAAGCAGCTTATTTACTTGTTTAACACTTTGCACATACCCATAGTCATTTATTTGGAGAAAAGGTTGAGGAGCTGGGGACAAATGGATAGAATCCACAGGTATGGTAGACATATTGGATTGGGATTAGGATATGAAGAGATTCCTCTTATTAAAAATGTTAGAATAAAGCATAATAAATTTACTCCTGACTCAAGAAGAAGATGCTAAAAATACAACACCAAGGAGTGCTAGAGGGATCATTAAAAATAACCCATTGTAGTTCCAATGGAAATCTTCCCAGACCTAACCTCAATTTACAATTTAGTCCAAGTTTAAAAGTATTTTTAGTTTTATCCTAAATACAAATAACTTAGATTCAAACTCATTAGTTCTCATATACCTACAGTTTGATGTATTATTCATTTCTATTGATGGTATTACCTTGTTTCTGTCGCAGGCTATGAGTCTGGAGTTCTCGCTCACCCAGCAAGAGGGGACACAGAATTGAATATGAGAGACGCTAACGTCAGAGAGGAGACAAGAGCCCGAAACAGGGCTTCAGTCTCCGTATTTATTGAGCACTCAAGATCTTACACGTGGTGAACGTGAAGAAAACAATCAGATAGTAATCATTAACTTGTGTGTGTGAGAAGAAAAAGGTCCGGGGGGCAAGTGGAATTTGTGATCAAAGTATAATAGTATATTGGCATCAGTTGGAAAGTGATTTCCTGCAGGCGATATAACAAGTTACTCCTGATTCTGTTACACTATCTTCGTAGCTAACCTCAGGCACTTTTGCCCCATGGTGGTGACTTTCTGCCCTAAGCTTTTTTCTAACCCATTTATGTAAGTAGAACTTATTTCCCCACAGTTCCAAGTCACCTAGACTTGAAATTTAGAATTATTTTTGCCTCCTTCCTCTGTCTTACTCTCCACCATTACTTCAGGCTCCAAATCCTATACGTTTTATCTGAACAACTCTCACTCACCCTCTCCTCCCTCCTTTACGTGGTGATATAGCTAGCTGAAGTAAGGCTGTGGTGCTAATTTAGCCAAGCAAAATAATGGCTTTTCCAAAGAGCATATAGGTAGTTTTAGGAGTGGAATAAAGGAGGAAGTTATGGGTGTCATCTCCATATAAGTGATATTTGAGGCAGCAAAAGAGAAGGTCAAGAAGAGAACTTAAGAGAATACATATAGCAGCATGAGAAATAGTGACCCCATCAGAAGAGACAGAAAACCAGTCACCTAGAAAAAACTCCCCTATAGTTCAGGATCATAGAAACCAAAGGAAGGAAAGGATTGAAGTATCAAACTGTATTCATATATCATGGTGGCCAAGGAGAAAAGGAAAATATAGAGAAATATAATTTCTGGACTAAAAAAAGCTATCATCTCATTGAAGATAGAACATAGCCACAAAAAATTTAAGAGTAATTCAGGAGCAATATCATCTTTAAGGCAAAACATCTATTCATAGGGGCCAACAGCAAAGATGAACAAAAAGGTGGAATTTAAGTATTCTATTATTTTTACATTCCTTTAAAGCCTATTACTTAAGCTTCTTTGAAGCTATTTACAATGTGTTTAAAATAGGTATTTTGATGATGTGGAAGTCTATGGAAACTTATCATACATTTATACAATCAAGTTATAAGAAGGTTTATGGAATGATGGAATGTCAACACTCACCAGTTCTCCAAAGATTTTGTCATCCAAACATTGCAAACTGATCGCTTATAAGCTATTTCTAGGCCACGGGTGTTGTTCTTTAGTACAACATTGTTTTTTTGTTATTGTTGTTATTTTGATCCTTCCACCAATAATTAAAAATAAAGAGATTTCACATTAAATCTTTGTTTTAAACTCCTTTTAAACAATCAGAAGGTGCCTCTGTTGTGGACCAGCATACCAACATGGCAGCAGTCAGCTGCAGATGAATCGTAGTTGCCCCCTCTGAAGAAGGGCCAACCTTGCCTGATTACTCATTGGTACCCCTGGCTTGGCTAGTATAGATATCCTGGTTTGCAACCCTGCTAAAGTGCAATCTGCACATTTTAAGAATGAGGAATATCCTGGAGCCTAGGATAACAGAAGAAAAGACAATTGCTCAAAACCCATGGCTTGCTAGAGGCAGTAATGGCCCCAACTTAGAATTCTCCCCACCTCATCTCCTACTTTGGGATTTATGGAACTAGGACATTGCATGCTAGGAAAAGTCCTAAAAGAGGAATAATTCCATTCCCAGGTCTATTGCTTATCTTTGGGTGGATGACTTTTGACAAGTCTGTCCAATTTCCCTCATCTATACAGCTATAATAATGGCATGTGCCCTACTTACTTCATTTTACTTACAATAGAATGGACTACTATTTTTTTAATGTTCTCTAAAAATAAGGAAAACAGTTATTTTTGGAACATTGGAATTAGCCAAAAGTCATGGGTTCTAGGGCTACTTCCTCCACAAGCCAGTTGTATGACCTTTTATAAGTTTCTTAAACTCTCCAGATTCAAATGGAAATATTTTATTTTCCATGATCTTTGCAAGATTAATCTCATTCATCATGTTTTAAAATGTTTCTCTTGAACTAAAACCTTTATTACTTGGGCCTAACCCAAATGTGAATTAAACTAATAGAGAATAAAAATGGACTATTGAGCTGGGTCTATTTTATGGGCATGTCAGAAGCACACAGAGATGTTGATAAGGTGCCGTCATTTGAAACCTCAGCATCTCCCACCTTGGCACAGACCTCATCAAGAGTAGAGATCCAGAGCAGAGGTCAGAGAAGAAAAGTAGATATATAAATGACTGGAGAAGTACTTCCAGGATGCTGAGTCAGCTGAAACAGAGCTCCAGCTGAGCTCAATGGATCTTTTCTCAGTTACCTGGAACGTTGGCTGGAGACTGCTTGGCAGAGCCTGCTGGGAAGACAATTTTTAGTCCATCGATTCATTTAAGCTGGGCAGTTTGCCCCAGTACTTAGGCACTCAGACAAAAATGCCCTTAATCACTGGCAAACCCTGAGATGTAGAGATGGCCAGTGGCTCAATCAGCACCCCAGGTCTGCCTGAAGAAAGATGGTCTAGAGAGCTCAGAGTGTCAGTCACTAAGCATTCACAAAAACTAAGCCTTGACTTTTCAGGCTAAAACTCTAAAAAAAAAAAAAAAAATCCCTAATTTTAGTGTCAGGAACATTCTACCTTAAGACCACTGCACTCTTGGGCTCCTGGGTGGCTCAGTCGGTTAAGTGTCTGACTTTGGCTCAGGTTATGATCTCACGGTTTGTGAGTTCGAGCCCCACATCAGGCTCTGTGCTGACAGCTCGGAGCCTGGAGCCTGCTTCAGATTCAGTGTCTCCTTCTCTCTCTGGCCCTTCCCCTCTTGAGCTCTGTCTCTCTCTCTCTCTCTCTCTCTCTCTCTCTCTCTCTCTCTCAAAAATAAATAAACATTAAAAAAATTTTTTTAAAAAGAGCACTGTGCTCTTTCACCCTCAGTCAAATCAAGAGCATCTAGGGAGCAGGTTTTAAGGGCATTGCTCATACTGTCCCCTCTGACTATCCCTGTGATCTATGCTGGACCAGCTAGTACTTATCCTAGGATATGTCTCCTCCAGGAAACTTTTCCTGGCCCCCTTCTTTCTATTGGGCCCTATCCTGACATTCCTCAAAATTTTGCTCACTTTCCACTATTATATCACCTCCACAGCATATTGTAACCGCTTCTTTTCTTGTTTACCTGCTTGATGAGACTCTTTGAGAGTATCTAATTATCAATCTGTAGTGTCTAGCATAGGAAATACCATTAACTTCTTAAATGCTTGTGGAGGGAAGGAGGCATAGGTGACTCTTCTGATGAAAATGAGCCAGGTATTGACTGAGGGAATCAAATGGTGCAACCAAGCTGTGACCAAAGTCCCCAAAAGCAGTACTAATAGTAGAATCCAGTGTCTGAAGGGTCAATACAGTTGGAGGAAAAACCAATCCTGGAATGGAGAATCAAAAGGACTTTGGTCTCCTTTTGACCCCATCACACAGTAACTGCCTAATGCAGGGCTAGACAATACATAGGCTTCAGCATCCTCATCTGAAAGTCTTGGGAGGACCAGGTGAGACCATTAGTGTATGAGTATTTTGAAAGCTTAAAGTGTCCTGTGAATACAACGGATTATTAAAGTATCACCACTGTGAAAGAATTAGGACTACTTCCTCTCATCAATGCATGCTTCCCAAAAGCCTATGATCAAATAAGAAAAAAAATCATCTGTTCCTGGTTATGAACATGCTTTTATAAGTAAGATTTCTTCATGAACTAAAAACTCTGACAACACAGAGATTATATCACATTTTCATAATCATGATAAGGATGCCTTAAGCAGATAGAACATCATAGAGTTCTCAAAACATACTAATGTTGGATTTTTATGAGAACTTCAGAAAGGCCAGTTAGGACAGCCCCAATTTACAGATGGTTAAACTGATATCCACTGCAGATAAGTGACTTCCTCAAGGTTATATACTTGGTAAACATCTAGAATAATGCTAAGCACAAGTTCAAACATATTTATGGAAATATAGTGCTGGAAAGGGTCTAAAAGTAAACAATTCCAACTTTCTACATACTGAAGGAAACCTGTCTGACAGAGGGTAGAGGTAAATTGGCAATCACTTAAACACTTTTTATTTTCCAGACACAAATGCTTTCCCATTAATCTTTCATCTCAGGAGCCAGTTTACTCATTGTATAAAATATAATAATTAACATATTCCCTAGGTTTTTATAATGATGAAAGTAGATAATGTGTATGAAGCACTTAGCAAGGACAATTCCTGGCACATAGTAAGTATTCAATAAGTGTGAGTTCTTATTACTCTTATTCCTATAATTTTCATTAGTCTACTTGTGTTTTTGTTTTTGTTTTTTCTGGATTCTATCCAGCCACTTGCATCTTTTTGTTTCAGATTCTTTCACTGCTTCAGGTGATTACAGGGAAATCTGTTTTCATGATTCTCTAAATCATCCTTGGTGGCGTGGAAATTGTTGGTCCTAATCTCTCTCTGCATCGTAGAGACTTAGCAACGTGATGAGTTGACAACAGCTGAGTCAAAGACAAAGCCTTTCAAGAAAGCTAGATTTTTTTTCTTCCAGAATCTGAAAGCAACCTATTTGGCAACTTGCCATTTCAATAGCATGACTGCGTGGCATTCAGTATCCTAAAAATGTAGATGCAATTCTTGTAAAATAAAGTTTTACAGCGACAACTAACTCTAATTTGAAGTATACTACATGAAGTGTCTTACTTATGTTAAACCCTTTGAGCGTGACCCAGAATGTGGGCAAGACCATCCATTGGAATGTAGAGATAAACTATTAGAATCTCAAATTCTGCATTAGCACAATCTCTTCTTTGACTTTTACATTTAAAGTGGGTATTTTGTGTTCATAATATATTACTGCAGTTGCACATGTACAGAGTTTCTTAGTGAATGTACATGTATTTGGGGGTCTGTGATCATAATTTTTATAAGACATGTAATCACACAGGTTTTAAAATCAATGGTTTATAAACATTCTGAGATTAGCAGGTGTTCAAAAGTTACTATATCAAAATCTTCACCATTATCCATAAAAATAAAATAGAAAAGATATGCCCACATATAAACTAATGTTGTCATTTTACTGTTTTCAGTATGAATTTGAAATTAGTTCAGTTGCCTAAATATGTACTCTCTAATTCTTTATAAAACCTAATTAATATTTATTACAGTCACTGTATAGAAAATGGGTGTAATATGCTACCAACATTCAAAGGAAACATTCCAAAGAACTGATGCAAAAGTAAACTCAAATCCAGCAAAGACCATGACACCCTTCCTTTATAGCAGTAGACCAAATCTTAGTCAATATTTTCATAAATTTTCATGGTACAAACAGAGACAAATACTAAGTGCCAGGTAACCAAGTTACACCTCACTTACTTCAGGAAATGCTGTCATAAGCATGATTCAATTCTCACTTTCAAGTCTGAGATGATTCTAGATGCATGGCCTCCCCTCCAAAAGTGAAAGATGTCTTCTCCATGCTCCTCAGGGTAGTTAATCACTTCTAGGGATTGACAGATATATGGGAATCTTTCAGAGAATTTTTCCCCCCATTTTCAGTTCTTTTCCTCCCTTGGAGGTTTAGTGATGAAAGGTTACAGACTGAATGTGATTTTCCCACAAATTCATATGTTGAAACCCAACCCCCAATGTGATGATAAAAGGAGGTGGGGCCTTTGAAAACCTATTAGATCGTGAGGATACAGTCCTCATGAATGGGATCAGTGCCCTTAAAAGAGATTCCAGAGAACTTCCTTGCCTCTTCCTCCATGTGAGGACACAGTGGGAAGATAGCTATCCATGAACAGGAAGCAGGCTCTCATCAGACCCCAAATCTGCCAGTTTCCTAATCCGGCACTTCCCAGCCTCCAAGACTGTGAGAAATCTTTGTTGTTTAAGCCACATAATCTATGGTATTTTTTTTATAGTACTCTAGGTAGACTAAGACAGGGAAAATAGTGAGGTAAGCCCCACAGATCTCTGCAGATACCCTCAGACACCAGAATCTTTCGAGACTACTTTGGAGAAATATACTACCACCCTGACTCCATTCTAACAATTTCCCTATGACCAAGCAAGCCTGGCAACCTAAATCATGATACCCTGAAAAACATAACTTTTCACTAATGAATGTCCAAGGCTAAGTTTCCTAATCATTTATGAGTCGTAAACTGAATGATCACCAAAATATTCTGCCTTCCTTTCGGACACCAGGAATACTACATTTCTCAACTTTTTAAAATCTAAATGGAGCTATGCAACAAGTTCTGTCCAATAGAATGTGCAAAGAAGTGATGTAAGCTGCTTCCAAGCCAGGCCCTAAAGAGTCCTAGAATCATCCTTACTATTTACCTCTTATCATTATCTGACCAGATGCAAAGTATCCAGTGGAAAACTTTAAAAAGACCATGGAAATGAGCAGAACACTAAAGAAAAGAAACTTAGTCATAACTCATGAAAGGAGAAATGATAAGTTGGACTTGATTAAAATTAAGAACTCCAGTTCTACAAAAGTCACTGTCAAGAGAATGAAACAAGCCACAGGCTGGGAGAAAACTCTTACAAGATACATATCTGATAAAGGACTAATATTCAAATAGACAAAGAACACTTAAAATCAATAATAGGGAAATAAGCAGCCCAACTAAAAAATAGGACAGAGGATCTGGACAGATACCTCACCAAAGATGGCAAATAAATATATAAAAATATCCTTAAAATCATTTGTCATTAGATAATCGTGAATTAAGATAAAAAAAGAAATGCTTCTGCATAGCCATTTTCTAATAGCTAGAAATTAGGAAATTGTTTGGATTTTTGGTTAAAATCCAAAAAACTTGCAGAGATTCAGGGATGGCTCAGAAATGGTAAAATCAGGCCTAAGATGCTGCTGCTAAAACTACTTTTCTCAGAAGAAGCCAGCTCTCATGGATCTCATGAGGGCCAGCAGGGGAATCCTAGGATAAGAAACACCTGGATTCTTCCATCTCTCCACCTGGACTCCTGGGAACACACTGATCTTTTGCCATGTTCATAGTTCTGTCTTCTCCATAATGTCCTATATGGTTGGTGTCACATGTTGCAGGACCTTATTGGGTGGCTTATTTCAGTTGGTAATATACATTTGAGGATCCTTACATGTCTTCTTGTGACTCAGTAGCTTGTTTCTTTTTGTCACTGAATGGCATTCCATTGCCTGGATATACCCTATTTTATGTTTTTTTGTTTTGTTTTGTTTTGCTTATTGAAGGACATCTCAGTTGCTTCTATATTTGGGCAGTTAGGAAGAAAGCCTCTGTACACATAAAAAATATATAATAAAAACAAACTGAGAATACCAATTGTAAACAACACATGTAAAACAACAGAAACTCTCACTCATTGTTGGTTATTACAGCTATTTTGGAAGTCATTTTGGCAGCTTCTAACGAAGCCAAACCTAATTTTACCATATGATTCAATAATTGTACTCCTAGGTATTTACCTAACTGAAAATGGATGTTCACACTAGAACTTGCACATGAAAGTTTATAGCAGATGTATTCATAATCACCAAAAACTAGAGGCAGCTGGGAAATTCTCCAACAGGTGAATGGATGAGTAAACTATGATGCATTCATATAATGGAACGTTACTTGGTGACTAGAAAAAAGATGTGATCTATGGAACCATAAGAGACATGTGTTAGTCTTGGATGCACGTTTCTAGGTGAAAGAAATCAGTGGGGGTGTTGGGGCACTGCTTACTCAATGGTTCCAATTGTACCACATTTTGGAAATACAGAATTGGTGGAATGGTAGAAAGATCAGTGGTGATGGAAGGATACAGTTTTGAATAAGTGAAGCTCCAGGGATATTCTGTGGCATTGAAACTATTTGATGTTATTGGACTGATAGAATGTGGAATGTGGCAAACTAAACTAACTGTGTTACAAATGTCTGAAACAACAGAAGGGGACAGGGACAAAAGGTACTGATCTAAATAACTGCAAATGAGTAGAACCTGCAAGACCAAGGTAAAAGAAAACTGACGTAAGTAATGAACTTTTGCTAATAAAGTCGTCTTCCCTGGGGATACACACACACACACACGAGCGTGCGTGCGTGCACACACACACACACACACACAAATTCTGAAACCACTATCCATAATGGCACAATTAAGAAAACGAATGGCAGTTGGGGAAGCCAGGTTTCTCATGTTGAAGTGGGAGATTATAAACAAGAGACTAGACTGATTCATGTGGTAATGGATTACTGTTGAAGACATCAGTAAGAACTTATGTTTATTTTAATATAGATGTAGATGGTGACATAAAGAAAAAGTCATATGTTTATGTATATATACATACATTTCTTTGCTCTGTCAGATGATCCTGTAACAACAGCATACCCAGCACCCAGTTGTTATTTTCTATTATCATTGTCCAGTAGAAGGCCCAGAGTCTCTTGGAGAAGTGGTTGTGTCTAGGACTGGGGAGGAAATATACAATAGGAACCTGGAGTGTTTCATAGAACCAGTAGGGAGGTGCTGAAAAAAAAGCACAGTGAAAGGACTATGAATATATTAATAAATGGGGATAAAAAGACAAATATCCCTTGCAGAAGAATTACAAATAATTTACATAGATACTACATCCTCAAAAGAAGTGTTTCTGCTGCACTTAGTAACTTTCTTTCAAAGAGCACAGTAGCATGGGAAGGGGATTGACAAGGGAATAGTAACTTTACAGTGGAGAATCACAACATAAATTACTTCAACCAAGTGATTAAAGCGATCACCGACAATAGTAAGTCATTTTGATGAAAATATCCTTAATATCATGTAATGAAAGTGGTACTTTACCTCTATAATCTGTCTCCCAAATACCCATAACCCCACTAAAAAAAAGTCATTAATTATTCATGTAGAACAGAACATACTTTCCCAAGCTTCCCAACTGAACTGAACTGACCATAAGTAAGAAACAAATATTTAAGCCACAAACATTTTTAGAATTGTTTGTTACAGCAGCCAGAAAAGTTGACCAATACAGATTCCTTTGAAAATATGATGAAAGAAAGATCTTTCCCTTCCTCACAGAACAGTGAAAGTATGTCCATACATACAAAAGATGGGGTGCAGGTTTCAGGAGCCCATTAGGGACCCCATTACACTTTTTGCTGGGAAGAATCTAGTAATCAGTATCAACACAGGGTCCTACATTTCTCCAGTGGTGCTTTAAAATTCTTCCACCATCACAACCTTTATTTTGAATATTTTTATTTGGGGTTTGATTAATCTGGTAGTTTCCCTCCTACCAAAGCCCAAATACTTTGAAACCTAACTTCTTTCTTTTGGTCTATAATTCCCAGAAGGACAGATGAGTAAAGTACCACAGGCAGTTGTCCAAGGTATCCATGGAGTCCAGTAGTGCAGAAACTTTCTCCTTCCCATTGGGAGAAACCGACTGAGCTTTTGGTATAGCACTGGCTCACCAGGACTGAGGACAACTATGAGCTATGGAGTGTAACTGAACAGACTTTCTAGCTTCAACTATGCCAACAAAATATCATTTCCAATATGGTTTCTTTGTCTCTCTTTTATGTCTCCAGATCTGGGTAAGTTTACCAAGTTGTACCTGATATTGAGAGGAACTAAAATGCAACCACACACCAACACTAATATTGATTGCCATGTGTCACCTTGATGCTGTAGTCATACTCACCCCTAACTTCACTCTCCCTACCCTCTCCTTCACTCATATTATAATCAATATCTTTGTCTCCATTTCCCTTGTTCCTCTAGCTCCCCCAGGTTAATCAATGGCACCTGGCAGTAAAAGTAGTATTCAAATCAATTGTATAATCTGGCTGCATTAAAAAAAAAATTGTAGAATGTGGTTTTGAAATTTTCCCAATGTATAAGTGGTTTGTAGAAATAAATGTGCATTTACTTCTATATCTGCTTGTTTGTGAATTTTTAATTATTTACTGGTAATCTGAGCAGCTTTTTTAACCAGCAAACACAGTGTGGCACAACTGACAATGATAACTAAATCATGGTGGCTAGAAGCCCAACTTTTCCCAGATTTCCCTCCCTCAAGTAGTTCTTACAATCACTGGAGAGGCTTATATATCAAGAATCAGTCCACCAAATCAGGATCATCTACAGCTTCTAGTCCCCAGTAGCTCCTCAGAGTAGCTGCTTTTGGCTTGATTAGGCTTCTATGCCAGATGATACCAGAAGAAATGAGAATGCAACCAACCCTGATGCTTCTGGACCTAGTACAGAGTTGCTATACCTTTTAGCCAGAAACCCATGTGGCACCTCCTCTGACAGAAGATGACCCTTCCTACTTCTGGAGTTGATGGCTGGGAAGGAATAGGTACAAAAGAGTCATGAACCCAAAAGAGTAAACACCTTTACTGATACAACTCTCAACTTACACACACAACCAGTCACCTTTTCCCAGAGGAGCTGGGTCAGATCAACTTTTAGCTTCAGCTGTATTCAGAACTTCCATTTCCAGAGACTTTTTCTCAGAAGTTTCTTCAATCCATCTGTCCACTTGTTCATGCAAAGGACCACATAGGATCACTACCTTGACTGCACCTAAGCCCTAGCATGGGTGCAGTCAAGATAACGTGGTAAATACTCCATTGCATACTTACACAACAACAAAAAATAGATATAAACTAGTTGCACAATAATAGGACTTTCTGTAAGTTACTCATAAATATTGCTTTTATTTCTTAATTGTTCTTTATATTTTTATTCTCAAGAAAAATAATGCATACTTATTTATGTATGTACCAATGTTTAAGAATATCACTTAGTCCCCATATGCTGAAGAAGAAATCATTATCCATGGAGAAACAAAGGTCAGAATGGAAAGTTTTTGGGGTGCCTGGTTGGCTCAGTTTGTTAGAAGGCTGACTTTGGCTGAGGTCATGATCTCATGGTTCATGGGTTCAAGCCCCGCATCCGGCTCTGTGCTGACAGCTCAGAGCCTGGAGCCTGCTTCAGAATCTGTGACTTCCCTTCTCTCTCTGTTTCTTTCCCAGCTCATGCTCTGGCTCTCAAAAAATAAATAAACGTTAAAAAAAAATTTTATTTTTTTTATTTTTATTTTTTTTTAATTTATATATGAAATTTATTGTCAAATTAGTTTCCATACAACACCCAGTGCTCATCCCAAAAGGTGCCCTCCTCAATACCCATCACCCACCCTCTCCTCCCTCCCACCCCCCATCAACCCTTAGTTTGTTCTCAGTTCTCAACAGTCTCTTATGTTTTGGCTCTCTCCCACTCTAACCTCTTTTTTTTTTTTTTTTTCCTTCCCCTCCCCCATGGGTTCCTGTTAAGTTTCTCAGGATCCACATAAGAGTGAAACCATATGGTATCTGTCTTTCTCTGTATGGCTTATTTCACTTAGCATCACACTCTCCAGTTCCATCCACGTTGCTACAAAAGGCCATATTTCATTTTTTCTCATTGCCACGTAGTATTCCATTGTGTATATAAACCACAATTTCTTTATCCATTCATCAGTTGATGGACATTTAGGCTCTTTCCATAATTTGGCTATTGTTGAGAGTGCTGCTATGAACATTGGGGTACAAGTGCCCCTATGCATCAGTACTCCTGTGTCCCTTGGATAAATTCCTAGCAGTGCTATTGCTGGGTCATAGGGTAGGTCTATTTTTAATTTTCTGAGGAACCTCCACACTGCTTTCCAGAGCGGCTGCACCAATTTGCATTCCCACCAACAGTGCAAGAGGGTTCCCGTTTCTCCACATCCTCTCCAGCATCTAGAGTCTCCTGATTTGTTCATTTTGGCCACTCTGACTAGCGTGAGGTGATACCTGAGTGTGGTTTTGATTTGTATTTCCCTGATAAGGAGCGACGTTGAACATCTTTTCATGTGCCTGTTGGCCATCCGGATGTCTTCTTTAGAGAAGTGTCTATTCATGTTTTCTGCCCATTTCTTCACTGGGTTATTTGCTTTTTGGGTGTGGAGTTTGGTGAGCTCTTGATAGATTTTGGATACTAGCCCTTTGTCCGATATGTCATTTGCAAATATCTTTTCCCATTCCGTTGGTTGCCTTTTAGTTTTGTTGGTTGTTTCCTTTGCTGTGCAGAAGCTTTTTATCTTCATAAGGTCCCAGTAATTCACTTTTGCTTTTAATTCCCTTGCCTTTGGGGATGTGTCGAGTAAGAGATTGCTACGGCTGAGGTCAGAGAGGTCTTTTCCTGCTTTCTCCTCTAAGGTTTTGATGGTTTCCTGTCTCACATTCAGGTCCTTTATCCATTTTGAGTTTATTTTTGTGAATGGTGTGAGAAAGTGGTCTAGTTTCAACATTCTGCATGTTGCTGTCCAGTTCTCCCAGCACCATTTGTTAAAGAGACTGTCTTTTTTCCATTGGATGTTCTTTCCTGCTTTGTCAAAGATGAGTTGGCCATACGTTTGTGGGTCTAGTTCTGGGGTTTCTATTCTATTCCATTGGTCTATGTGTCTGTTTTTGTGCCAATACCATGCTGTCTTGATGATGACAGCTTTGTAGTAGAGGCTAAAGTCTGGGATTGTGATGCCTCCTGCTTTGGTCTTCTTCTTCAAAATTCCTTTGGCTATTCGGGGCCTTTTGTGGTTCCATATGAATTTTAGGATGGCTTGTTCTAGTTTCGAGAAGAATGCTGGTGCAATTTTGATTGGGATTGCATTGAATGTGTAGATAGCTTTGGGTAGTATTGACATTTTGACAATATTTATTCTTCCAATCCACGAGCAGGGAATGTCTTTCCATTTCTTTAAATTTTCTTCAATTACCTTCATAAGCTTTCTATAGTTTTCAGCATACAGATTCTTTACATCTTTGGTTAGATTTATTCCTAGGTATTTTATGCTTCTTGGTGCAATTGTGAATGGGATCAGTTTCTTTATTTGTCTTTCTGTTGCTTCATTATTAGTGTATAAGAATGCAACTGATTTCTGTACATTGATTTTGTATCCTGCAACTTTGCTGAATTCATGTATCAGTTCTAGCAGACTTTTGGTGGAGTCTATCGGATTTTCCATGTATAATATCATGTCGTCTGCAAAAAGCGAAAGCTTGACTTCATCTTTGCCAATTTTGATGCCTTTGATTTCCTTTTGTTGTCTGATTGCTGATGCTAGAACTTCCAGCACTATGTTAAACAACAGCGGTGAGAGTGGGCATCCCTGTCGTGTTCCTGATCTCAGGGAAAAAGCTCTCAGTTTTTCCCCGTTGAGGATGATGTTAGCCGTGGGCTTTTCATAAATGGCTTTTATGATCTTTAAGTATGTTCCTTCTATCCCGACTTTCTCAAGGGTTTTTATTAAGAAAGGGTGCTGGATTTTGTCAAAGGCCTTTTCTGCATCGATTGACAGGATCATATGGTTTTTCTCTCTTTTTTTGTTAATGTGATGTATCACGTTGATTGATTTGCGAATGTTGAACCAGCCCTGCATCCCAGGAATGAATCCCACTTGATCATGGTGAATAATTCTTTTTATATGCCATTGAATTCGATTTGCTAGTATCTTATTGAGAATTTTGGCATCCATATTCATCAGGGATATTGGCCTGTAGTTCTCTTTTTTTACTGGGTCTCTGTCTGGTTTAGGAATCAAAGTAATACTGGCTTCATAGAATGAGTCTGGAAGTTTTCCTTCCCTTTCTATTTCTTGGAATAGCTTGAGAAGGATAGGTATTATCTCTGCTTTAAACGTCTGGTAGAACTCCCCTGGGAAGCCATCTGGTCCTGGACTCTTATTTGTTGGGAGATTTTTGATGACTGATTCAATTTCTTCGCTGGTGATGGGTCTGTTCAAGCTTTCTATTTCCTCCTGATTGAGTTTTGGAAGAGTGTGGGTGTTCAGGAATTTGTCCATTTCTTCCAGGTTGTCCAATTTGTTGGCATATAATTTTTCATAGTATTCCCTGATAATTGTTTGTATCTCTGAGGGATTGGTTGTAATAATTCCATTTTCATTCATGATTTTATCTATTTGGGTCATCTCCCTTTTCTTTTTGAGAAGTCTGGCTAGAGGTTTGTCAATTTTGTTTATTTTTTCAAAAAACCAACTCTTGGTTTCGTTGATCTGCTCTACAGTTTTTTAGATTCTATATTGTTTATTTCTGCTCTGATCTTTATTATTTCTCTTCTTCTGCTGGGTTTAGGCTGCCTTTGCTGTTCTGCTTCTATTTCCTTTAGGTGTGCTGTTAGATTTTGTATTTGGGATTTTTCTTGTTTCTTGAGATAGGCCCAGATTGCAATGTATTTTCCTCTCAGGACTGCCTTCGCTGCGTCCCAAAGCGTTTGGATTGTTGTATTTTCATTTTCGTTTGTTTCCATATATTTTTTAATTTCTTCTCTAATTGCCTGGTTGACCCACTCATTCGTTAGTAGGGTGTTCTTTAACCTCCATGCTTTTGGAGGTTTTCCAGACTTTTTTCTGTGGTTGATTTCAAGCTTCATAGCATTGTGGTCTGAAAGTATGCATGGTATGATTTCAATTCTTGTAAACTTATGAAGGGCTGTTTTGTGACCCAGTATATGATCTATCTTGGAGAATGTTCCATGTGCACTCGAGAAGAAAGTATATTCTGTTGCTTTGGGATGCAGAGTTCTAAATATATCTGTCAAGTCCATCTGATCCAATGTCTCATTCAGGGCCCTTGTTTCTTTATTGACCGTGTGTCTAGATGATCTATCCATTTCTGTAAGTGGGGTGTTAAAGTCCCCTGCAATGACCACATTCTTCTCAATAAGGTTGCTTATGTCTATGAGTAATTGTTTTATATATTTGGGCGCTCCGGTATTCGGCGCATAGACATTTATAATTGTTAGCTCTTCCTGATGGATAGACCCTGTCACTATTATATAATGTCCTTCTTCATCTCTTGTTACAGCCTTTAATTTAAAGTCTAGTTTGTCTGATATAAGTATGGCTACTCCAGCTTTCTTTTGGCTTCCAGTAGCATGATAAATAGTTCTCCATCCCCTCACTCTCAATCTAAAGGTGTCCTCAGGTCTAAAATGAGTCTCTTGGGGCGCCTGGGTGGCGCAGTCGGTTAGGCGTCCGACTTCAGCTCAGGTCACGATCTCGCGGTCCGTGAGTTCGAGCCCCGCGTCGGGCTCTGGGCTGGTGGCTCAGAGCCTGGAGCCTGCTTCTGATTCTGTGTCTCCCTCTCTCTCTGCCCCTCCCCCGTTCATGCTCTGTCTCTCTCTGTCTCAAAAATCAATAAAACGTTAAAAAAAAAAATTTAAAATGAGTCTCTTGTAGACAGCAAATAGATGGGTCTTGTTTTTTTATCCATTCTGATACCCTATGTCTTTTGGTTGGCGCATTTAATCCATTTACATTCAGTGTTATTATAGAAAGATATGGGTTTAGAGTCATTGTGATGTCTGTATGTTTTATGCTTGTAGTGATGTCTCTGGTACTTTGTCTCACAGGGTTCCCCTTAGGATCTCTTGGAGGGCTGGTTTAGTGGTGACAAATTCCTTCAGTTTTTGTTTGTTTGGGAAGACCTTTATCTCTCCTTCTATTCTAAATGACAGACTTGCTGGATAAAGGATTCTTGGCTGCATATTTTTTCTGTCTAGCACACTGAAAATCTCGTGCCAATTCTTTCTGGCCTGCCAAGTTTCAAAAGAGAGATCAGTCACGAGTCTTATAGGTCTCCCTTTATATGTGAGGGCACCTTTACCCCTTGCTGCTTTCAGAATTTTCTCTTTATCCTTGTATTTTGCCAGTTTCACTATGATATGTCGTGCAGAAGATCGATTCAAGTTACGTCTGAAGGGAGTTCTCTGTGCCTCTTGGATTTCAATGCCTTTTTCCTTCCCCACTTCAGGGAAGTTCTCAGCTATTATTTCTTCAAGTACCCCTTCAGCACCTTTCCCTCTCTCTTCCTCCTCTGGGATACCAATTATGCGTAGATTATTTCTTTTTAGTGTATCACTTAGTTCTCTAATTTTCCCCTCATACTCCTGGATTTTTTTATCTCTCTTTTTCTCAGCTTCCTCTTTTTCCATAACTTTATCTTCTAGTTCACCTATTCTCTCCTCTGCCTCTTCAATCCGAGCCGTGGTGGTTTCCATTTTGTTATGCATTTCGTTTAAAGCGTTTTTCAGCTCCTCATGACTGTTCCTTAGTCCCTTGATCTCTGTAGCAAGAGATTCTCTGCTGTCAGCTATACTGTTTTCAAGCCCAGCGATTAATTTTATGACTATTATTCTAAATTCACTTTCTGTTATATTATTTAAATCCTTTTTGATCAGCTCATTAGCTGTTGTTATTTCCTGGAGATTCTTCTGAGGGGAATTCTTCTGCTTGGTCATTTTGGATAGTCCCTGGCGTGGTGAGGACCTGCAGGGCACTTCCCCTGTGCTGTGGTGTATAACTGGAGTTGGTGGGCGGAGCTGCAGTCAGACCTGATGTCTGCCCCCAGCCCACCGCTGGGGCCACAGTGAGACTGGTGCGTGCCTTCTCTTCCCCTCTCCTAGGGGCGGGATTCACTGTGGGGTGGGGTGGCCTGTCTGGGCTACTTGCACACTGCCAGGCTTGTGATGCTGGGGATCTGGCGTCTTAGCTGGGGTGGGTAGGCAAGGTGCACAGGGGCAGGAGGGGCAGGCTTAGCTTGCTTCTCCTTAGGTGATCCACTTCAGGAGGGGCCCTGTGGCAGCAGGAGGGAGTCAGATCCGCTGCCGGAGGTTTGGCTCCGCAGAAGCGCAGAGTTGGGTGTTTGCGCGGAGCGAGCAAGTTCCCTGGCAGGAACTGGTTCTCTTTGGGATTTTGGCTGGGGGATGGGCGGGGGAGATGGCGCTGGCGAGCGCCTTTGTTCCCCACCAAACTGAGCTCTGTCGTCCGGGGGCTCAGCAGCTCTCCTTCCCTTTGTCTTCCAGCCTTCCCGCTTTCTGAGCAGAGCTGTTAACTTATGACCTCCCAGACGCTAAGTCACGCTTGCTGTTGGAACACAGTCCGTCAGGCCCCTCCGCTTTTTGCAAGCCAGACTCGGGGGCTCTGCTTGGCCGCGAGCCGCCCCTCCGCCCCAGCCCCCTCCCGCCAGTTCGTGGAGCGCGCACCGCCTCGCCGCCCTTCCTACCCTCTTCCGTGGGCCTCTTGTCTGCGCTTGGCTCCAGCGACTCCGTTCTACTAATCCTCTGGTGGTTTTTTGGGTTATTTAGGCAGGTGTAGGTGGAATCTAAGTGATCAGCAGGACCCGCGGTGAGCCCAGCGTCCTCCTACGCCACCATTTCCCTCTCTCCCTAAAAAAATTTTTTAGAATGGAAAGTTTTTCTCCCAAGTTTATTTGTTGTTGAGTGTGTTGTTTATTTCCATCTTCATGAACAGAAAATTATTACCTTTATCTACAACATTATGGGATTTTAACCCATAAATGATCAGTTGCCAGATTGACACTACTGATGCTGTTAGTTTTATTTTTCAATGTCTGAAAGAAAAGATTTGATGTCAGTCACTATTAATGTAATATAAAAATATACATAAAGCAATTGTCAGAAAAATGTTAGAATTTCATTCAACTCATACAAATCATTAAGTATAGAATATTAAGAAGTCAGATTATTTTGAATACTAAGATAAGTAATAGAGCTTGGATTTAGCAATGTCATTCTAATTCATAGTTGAAACAGTTAATGGCATTGGGGTATGTACTTAATCTGCATAGATTAAAGGAATCTAGAGGAATAGAATACATTGCAAGAGACCTTCTGGGTTTTGGTTTGCTTCCATAATAATTTGGAAAACAATGTAGAAATTTGTACACTCCTTAGGTTTTCTTCCTCTACTCAATATTTACTTTGTAGTGCAATGATACTAATGACTTATATTTGCATAACACTTCGTAATTTTCAAAGGCTGTCAAATCCATTGTTTTGCCTGGACTTTCCAATATCCCTATAAGAAAGTAAAACAGGATTAACACCAGGTTTTAAAATGAAAGAAAAGAACAACAGGCAGGAGTCACAAGGCTTGGTGAAATCAGCATAAACAGAAACTTGGAGTCTAGAAATCAGTTCTACAGAATTTCAGTAGAGGTCTTTACACTCCTCATCTTCTTTAAGTCAAATGAGTTAAAATTTGAGTCTGGCTTCAACTTCCTGAGTAACCTGGTCAAATAAGCCACCACTCCTAAATCTTAGTTTCCTCATCTATACAATAGGAAAATTTCTTGCAACTTCATTAAGGTATGTGAAATTACCAGGACTTGTATAAGTGCTTAATAAATATTTATTCTTTTCTCCTCCTTTTATTATTTCCAGGAAGCCCCAGTCACACTGTCATAGCCCCTTTGAAGATTAATCTCAAAAAAACCACAATCAGTATTCATCTGTAACTCCAAAGATGTAAAGTTGAGAAACCATGTTGGGTAGTAAATTCAGTGAGGTGAGACAGTCTGCTAGGAAGTTCCAGTATTTCTCTGAATTCTGTCCTGCCCCAACCCCATAAGACAACTTGTTACATCTGCAGATCTCTCCAAGGGCAACCTATCTCAAAATATTCACCTCCTTCCATCCACCTAGTTATGGGTGCCCTTGGCATACATCATTTTACTTGTTTGATTAAAAGACCTGTGGCTTATCATTATATGAAAGGAATCCTTTGGCTTTGGGCTGGACCCCACACAGCTATAGCACATTATTTTGTCATTCTAATTCCCAGCTGGATATCTGTGAGATTTCAAGGTGCCATATGATCAGAGGAGTCAGTGTGGTACGGCAGATGAACACTGGACAGGACGAGGGAGACATGGGTCAGAAGCTTAATCACATCTAGGCATTGACTCAATAAAGTCTTTCTGAGATTCCTATTCTTCATGTACAGAATAAAGATGATGAAGATGTAGTAGACTGATCTTTACAATCTTATGAGTCTATGATGCAAAGGAGCCTTGTGGTCTTTGGCCCAATAATGTCAAAGAACAAAATCACACAAAATCCAATAAAGAAACAAAAATGGCATGGGAAATCTAAGGTGGTACAAGGGTTAATTTGTCAAAGTGTGAACCAGAGGTTGAAAGACTTGCCAAACAGTCGATTAAAGCATGGAAAGGAAGCTTAGATGAGATGGATAGATTTGGTAGAGGGACTAGGGTGAGGAGTGGGGGAGAAAGAGATGAAGGTGAGCAAATCTTCAAAGAAATTTGAGTTGCCTGAGGAGACACAACCAGGCAAGCGGCCAGGAAGCCCCTTCTGTGGAAAAAAAATGTACTTTGGCAACAAGAAGTGAAAGATTTTGGCTGGCCTGCTTATTCTAGGTCCCTCCTTCCTCCCAAAAATCTTGCATTCATTGCCAGATTATTCATCCTAATTCACCCAAATGTGCCTGGGGGATCTTATAAAAGGCTTTGTAAATGGGGTATAATTTGGCAGTCTTAGGAGATGAGTAGAAACTCATAGGGCCATTGAACTCCAAGCATAAGGAAGTACAGAAAGCATCTATTTGGTGAAGCACTTCTTTGGGTACAGATACTGTGCTAGGTGCATAGTATGCCTCTCCTATAAACTGCACACCACCACCAGAAAGTAATTATTACCCCCATTTTACAGATGAGGAAAAAGAGTCTCAGAGAGGCTAAGCAATTTGCCTATAGTTTACTATAGTTCACTTGGCCCTCAAGTTTAAAACCTCCTAATTTCAAAATCTACCCTAAATCCATTGTGCAATTTCTCCCTTCCCACCATACCTCTCAACACATGCAAAGCCACAGAGTCACAGAAGAATAGGTCTTGAAAAGTACTGTCTTTGCTTTCTCTGTATAAATAGAAGTACTGTTAGTGAGGTATGACAGTTCGAGATGTGGTTCAAAAGATAGGTTGAGGCCACGTTAGTGGTCTTGAAAGCTTTAATGTAATCTTGTGGACAAGGGGATACCATTGATGTTCTGAAGGAATGGCAGAAGACAGACAAGTTGATAGATAATTAATCTGATCTCTGGTCATAGTGCCTGGCACTGCCTCATGCCTCATTAGGTGTTTTTATGATGTTATCAGAATCATTTTTATTCTTTAGAAATGTTATCATCTAAAGTAGGTTTAGGTCTTTTCAGGCTACCTCTGCTATCTGTGATTAAACTCCTTTGGGGTCCATCATCAGTATATTAGTTCTAGATGTCTAAAGATGTTAAGCCCATTTCCCTAATCTAAGGGAATAAGAAATGCAGTTGCAGATATCCTGTTTATCTTACCTATCAGATTCTGATCAAGAGAATATTCCCTTTAAATAATGGTTCCTTGATGGGAACCCCACCAGGAAGTATCTATACCCAGTAGCATTCAGAGAGAGTTCTTTCCTCATTGGAAATTTGGATTCATGTTTCTTTCCTGTTTTATGAACCATAACCCTTGCTTCCTAAAACAAAAGCAGCCTGTTGTAAGTTATTTTTTTACATCATGCTCTATGCAAGAAAAGCAGAAGCTCATGTGTAAAAAAATAAAATAAAATAACAATAATAGTAATTACGGGACCAGTGCCACATGACAGCAGCAATAACAGCTTTCAAAATCCTTTGAGTGCAAAAGTCTTACTTGTTTTATGAGCCGACACATGGAGCTAGTCTTAAAAATAAAAAATAAGAATGGTTTCTTGCAGTTCAGATTTCATAAGAAAAAAAATTGCATCTTTAATTAAGATTTATGGGCCTCGGTAGGGCCCAGCAAGAGGAGAGAAATGGCTCAAGAGTGTAAAAACTAACAGTTAAAAATGGGGAAATATGATTAAGGGCCTTTAATTCCTCCTGCCTCTTTTGCAGGGCTTCCAGTGGCCCCAGGCAAAACCAGGCACTTATTGTCTTTAAAATAGCATTATTCTTGGCATAAAATGTTTATGAATCAAGATGAAACTTGTAAGGAATAATAATATCAACCTTACTTGAAAGGCTTTTCTTGCTAGAAACAATATTTAGTTTAATAAAAAAAATTCTTAAGAGAAAAAATATGCATAAAAGCTTATATGCAAGGGAAGATGTATATAAATTGATGTCTTGCCTGGTGTTGGTTGAGCATTTTTCAGTTTTCATAGTAGCATATGCTGGATCTCGCTGGATCTTGTTAAAAACTTTGAGATGTAGTCAGGGCAGATATTAGGATCTCTACTTTGAAGATGAAGATTCTTTTCCAAGATGTTAGGCTACTTGTTCAAAGAGTAGAAAGGGACATAAATAAAAGTTTGATTCGAAGTTCATACTCACTCTAGTGTATCATAAAGCTGTTTCTCTAAGAATTTATCTGTGCATGTTATTTCTACATCACATACACATTTTTTAAGTTTCATGAGGGGCATTTTTAAAAAATGGAATGAAGAAAACCCAATAGTATATATTTCAATACTCTAACTATTAAAACTGAACAATAAAGATACCTTGTGCATGGATATTAAAGTGTTATTATGAAATAATATACACTTAATTTGATACAGAAAATAGAATTCATCAAGTTTCAGCTTACATTCCTCCCCAACACATTAAAAATCACATTTGAGAACAAATCATTCCAAAAATACCTGTAGCCATCATTGTCCCCACCATCACAAAGACAATTAATTATTCAATCCCATATTTGTTATTTTACTGAGAACGATTCCATCTCTTCTTTCTCTACAAATAGCATCTTCTCGGGAAGGAACTGTCATCATCACTTATTACTCTACTCTAACTGAAATTGGGAATGTCAGTATATGATTTGTCAATTAAGTAGGACTTGCTTTAATTTTTAAAATTACTTCCTTAATGCTTCAAGGCATGTCCTCTTGATCTCATACTTTGATATTAATATATAAGCCATTCCTCTCATGATTGCATGGCTTAAATGATTCCTCACTCAATCCATCTTCTCAAATTCAAGTTCCAATCCAGTTCTAGCTCTACCATCCACATGAGCAGCCTGTTCCTCCCAATGAGAAGAAGGAACACCTGTGGTGTCCATACCCAGCACTGGAATTTTAACTCATTTTGCTCTAAAGAGTTACAAATCTGGTAGTTACTCTTCTGACAACCTCAACTTTCCAGAAAGAGAAGAGAACCCAAAAAGTAGATGAAAAAGACTTTCCACAGGGTATTCAATATATTCATTATGCATAAAAGTGGTCCTCATTTTCTCACCGTTCTCACTAGATGAATCACTTCCATGATTTTAGAAAATATCCTTATGAAGATGATTCCTAAATCAATTCCTTTAGTCTCAAGACTGTTCCCAAACATTATCCCTAAAAGTCATCTGATTGAGAAACTGCGTATCTAACCATTAATGCAACCTCATTTAATTTAAAATTAAATTCATGATTGTGTCCCCAAAACTCTCTTTCCTTAGGTCCTCTAACAGTACTTGCTGTACTCATTTACCTGGAATACCTCCATTTCTATCAATACCCTTTCCATTTTTCAATGATTGGCTTGAATCCCATCATTTTGATGCAGACTCATGATCTCTTCAACTAAAATTGATCTCAATCACTTTTGAACTTCTAAAACCTATTGTAATTCTAATTGTTACCCAAGTATCTAAAACCAGTGATCTGTGTGATGTCAATAGAAACGCCTTTTTTGAAATAACTGTGCTTCAGTTTTATAAATGAAAAAAGTGTTTAAGGAGAGTTATCTCTAAAGTGAGTTGTGCAAGGTGAACTCGTGAGATACAGGGGGAAAAACATTAAATTTTCTATTTAAATCTATCTTAAATGGGAATCTATCTATTAATTGGGAATTAATCTATTAATTGGGAAATTAATTTTATCTATATCTGACATACAAGTTGCCTGCATTAAAACTTGTGTGAAAAGGTCTCATGTCTCATGCAATGCACAGGATTTCTCAGAAAACAGCAAAAATTTCTTGAATTCAAAGGATAGACAGTGGGGACCTCATTCTTCCATTTGCTTTCCAATTAAGGCCAGGTGTTGCAGTTCACTTGTGCTTAATCAAGTGGATTTATGGGTAAGGTTGTCTATTATTAGCTATATTACCTTCACAATGAAGCAAACTAGCTTAAAATATTTCTTTCAAACTTATTTGAAAGAAATAAGTTAAAAACAGTAATACAAACACAAATAATAAGAAAATGGCAGAGCTGAAATATCTATGTGTAGAATGAACTCTTTATCAGGAATTTTATGAGAAAAAAATGAGTTATATAATTAGACTCATGGCAATATAGACTTTTAACCCCATGCTAGTATGTATAGATCCATGAGATACAGCTATTGTAGTTATGATGTCATCATATTTGGGGGGACACTATAATATATACATACATCATTTAAAAATTATATTTTATGATCTAATGTTCATGATCTATCAATACTATAGTGTCTTTTTTTTTTATATATGAAATTTATTGTCAAATTGGTTTCCATACAACACCCAGTGCTCATCCCAAAACGTGCCTATAGTGTCTTTTATAACTTATAAGTGAATATTCATATATACGGTTGCTTTTTTGTTTCTTTTTATGAATAGAGATATACAATTATGTAATTTGGAGACCACTGCCCTGGAGACCTAATTCTCATACAAGGGCTTCTAGATAGTGCATTGGTGGAGAGGTACTAGTGATGATGGTAGTACCAAATCCCTAGTGTCCCACAGAGATGCAAGTTGATTGGGCACTCCAACACTACAGAGTCAAATCTAGTGCTTAACATCAACACCACCACTGCTGCAGATCTCAGCCACAAACATCCTATAGGAAATAGGCCAGGCCTCAGATGCTACAGCACTGTAACAATTTAATTCACTGAGTTGTTGACATCCATAATTTTTCTACATGACGCTAGAGCAGCAAGGTCAGACAACATCAAGAAAACCTAGAACCATTTCATGGAATCACTTAGTTCTTTAAGTCTCCCCTCATGATCTAATAATTTCCTTTCCTTTTTTTCAGCTTCATTATTTTCCATCATTTTATCTTCTATTTCACCTATTCTCTCTTCTGCTTCTTCAATCCTCATTGTCACAGTATCCAGTTTATTTTGCATCTCAGTTATAGCACTTTTTATTTCATCCTGACTAGTTCTTAAGTCTTTGATCTCTGCAGCAAGGGTTTCTCTGGTGTCTTCTATGCTTTTTTTGAGCCCAGCTAGTAGTCTTATGACTGTCATTCTAAATTCTTGTTCAGATATATTGCTTACATCCATTTTGAGCAACTCCCTGACTGTGATTTCTTCTTGACCTTTCTTTTGGGGTGACATTCCTCCATCTTGTTATTTGGCTAAGTTTCTGTCTTTTGAATGTTTTAAAAGTTTGTAACATTTCCTGCATCTGAGAATACTGCTATATTAAAAAGGGGTCATACATTGCCCAGGCCATGGCAGTTCAGGCAGTATTTCTTGTGAATGCTGTGTGCACTCTGCTGTTGCATTTTGGCTGCTCTTTCCCACTACTCAGTCCTCTGCAGAGTTCCTCCTTGCTTGCAGTGGTGGAGTGTTTGGACATTTAACTAGGCGTGCTTTGGTTTGTTTGTTGAAGTAACCCTGGAAAAAGGGAGGAGGGAACCTGATCCCCCCCCCCAAAAAAAAGAGAAAAGGAAAGAGAAAAAGAAACAGAAACTCAAAAAACTATAAAGCTGATTCCAAAGAAAAAGGAAGGGGAAAAAAAAAAAACAAAGAAGAAGAAAAGGAAAAAGAAAGGAGCAAAAAAGAAAAAAAAAGAAAAGAAAAAATAAAGAAAATAGCCTAATTACAAAAGAAAAAAAGAAAGAAGAAGAAAGAAAAAAAAGAAAAGAAAAAAGAGCTGTCTGTGTTGTTTTGAAGCCTTCCATTTTCAGGGCATTTGGTACATGGGGGTGGTGGCTGTGTTGGTCTTCTGGAGGGGAGGTTCATAAGTGATGAATCACTGAGTTCTATTCCTGAAGTCAATGCCACACTGTATGTTAACTAACTTGAATTTAAATCAATAAATTTTAAAAAGAAAGAAAACCTAGAACCATAACTTTTGTCCAGTGATTAATCCTGCTCTTCATCATGTCAAACATCCAGTCTCTTGCCACCATCACTTCCTTAGTCCTGACAAATTTCATCTCTTAGCACCTTGTATATTCTTGCCCTTCCTCTATGATCAAGACCACCCTAGACCATCAGACATATTCTAGTAACAGTGAACTCAAAGGGAAGTGGTAAGACTCCCAATTCCTTTCTACCAAGGGTCTTAGCTGCTTCTTTGTAGTTTTGTGGATTCAAACATGTGGGGAAGATGCTGTCTTCCAAGCTCCACATGACAGCATCTGAGACACAAATGGAAGTGGAAAGTTTAGAAGAAGGCAGACTCTTACTTCCTCCATCAATATCCTCAAAGCCCGATTTCTTTCCAGGCATGGACCCATTACATGGATCTTCTCATTTTCTGATAATTCCATATAGAACAAGGGAAAACAGTAGAGTGTAGAGGTTTGCAACACAGGATTAAGGGCCAGATGGCCTGGATCACCTCACAATGCTACCACTGACCTGCTGTGTTGCCCTTGGGCAATCAACAAGGTCTTTCTGGCCTCTCCTTGCTGGTGGAATGAAAAGGAAACTGAGGCACTGAGAATTCAATGAGCCACTTCTTATAAAATACCTTTTACAGAGCTATCTTTCACATAAAAGTACCTAATAAATGTTAGCATTAGGAATTATTATCATTATTACTATAAATTTTCTGTTTTCCAAAAACTTCGAACACCATATGTTATTCTCCATATTTATTTGCTTAATGGTTAAATGAAGAAGTAGTTGAATGACTGAGTGATGCATTTTGCCTATTATATCATAATTGTTTTAGAAGTGTGAATTTCTTTAAACATAATGTAAGCCCACAATATTAAGATTGTTCCTAATTTGTATGTCTTCTCTACAATGCCTTATAATACTGTCAATATTTTTTTGCTCCTCAATAAATATGGAATAATCACACACGCAAAAAAAAAAATATCTGCCAAGCAGCCAATGCATATTTTTTTCTTTGGTTGTCCTCAAATTTTCATGACTTTAACCAAGAAAAATGACAATTGATAACAGGAATCTGAAAATGACATGTTCCCTTCTCTCCTATGTAATTTTTAGTTGCCTATGTTGTCTGTCTTCCCTCTGGAGTTGCCTGTATTCCACCAACATAGTTTTAATCATCAGGGAACTCCCAGGAATGACTCTAGAGGAGACCTCTTAGACCTGCACATACCCATCACCAGCACTTCCATGTGGAAAACCTCCTACTGTGCCTCTACTGCATGGCCTCAATCTAAAAAGGCATAAAAACCAGGAAATCTTTGGGCTTGATCAGAGCCCTAGAGACATACTGGTGCCAAGCTGAGAGTAACTGAAAAGGTGAAGACATTGCCAAATACATGAATGTTAAACACAGGAGAAGAAATAGCAAAAGGAAGTGATCAAGACATTTAACATCAGGATATCCTGCCTGAAAATTGATGGTTTCTTTCCTGTAAAATATACTCATTCCGTGTGATTTGAGAGCATAAAGTGAATTTAGGAAAAGTATTTTTAGAATGCAATAGAGAAATATGAACTTATAGATAGCCTCTGGGAAGCAAACTGATGCCTAGGGAATGCATTAAAATATAAGACTGTATGATCTCAGGTGTTACATCATTAATAATATATGCCTCTAAGTCCATGGTAAAGATACTCAAGTATCTTAAGGTACACAATCTTGGAGATGCTAATAAGAGATTCTTATTTTCTATGAGTTCATGGTTCCACATCTATCTACCACATGTTGATAGAACCACACTTCCTCGAGAGTAAGAGACCATGTCCATTCTACCTGGTCTGCCAGAGCCAGGAAAATAAACCAGTGATGTGGTTATCCCCACATGTGTGTTTCTTAGAACCATTTGGCAACTGAAACCTCAAAAGTAATGTCTATTAGTGTATCAGTCATAATGGATTAATAGTGCTGTGATAACAAACATCCTCCAAAACCTCAGTGTCTGAGAGCAACAAAGTTTCATTTCTTGCTCATACTATATGTCCATCTTGGATGGTCTGAGAGCTCTGCTCCACTACATGTCCGCTTCAGACCCCAGGCTGACACAATAACCATCACCTGGATGTTGACAGCCACTGTGGCATTGGGAGAGAGTGCTCTGGTGAAAGAGTCCTGCAAGAGGCATACAAGTCTTCCTACAACTCATTGGCCAGAATTAGTCACATGACCCCATCCAACCATGAAAGGGCCAGTAAGTTTAATTTTCACATGGTCTCAAAGGCAGAAAGAAACAGTGTGAACATCACTAAGAATTCCTTCAATCAGCAAAGATGAACAAATGTCATATTATGAACATAAACTTAACCCCAAAGGCAGGGGGGTTGGAGGAGAATACAATATTATATTTGCTCTCTAAGAGATAACAATCTTTTGGGATAAACAGAACATCCAGAAAAGTAACAAAAGTTAATTAGTAGTGAGGACCATTTACAATCAAAAGGAATATGAAACCCCTAAGTTCTAGATTGCCAGAATAGCACATAGTTTCCCCTTTAATATGTTGCAAACTATAACTGAAAATTTCAAATTATACCCTTCCAATCATGGCTCCACATTCCATTCTTAGATTTATTCAAATTACTCTTGTCTAAAAATCAGTATGTTATTGGATAGCTTTCTCTTCCTTTCTAATATATTAGCAAAATTACTACCATGCAGAGATCTTACACACACACACACACACACACACAAACACACACACACACACAAACACACACACACACATTTATATATCTAAAAATAACTAATGAATAAGCAAAAACAAGGGATATTCTCTGAGAAACAATTTATTATAGTGGGATAATTTCACCCCCAACACAGGTATATGTGCAAAATTAAAGTTTGTACTTCTGCATCACTACTAAGTTTCACCTGTCAGATTTGGGGAAACACTTCAAATAAAACCAAGAATTCTCACTTTGAAAACACTAAAATACAAGAGAAATGTGTAGGGCTGCCTGGGTGGCTCAGCTGGTTGAGCATCTGACTTCAGTTTAGGTCATGATCTAGAGATTTATGAGTTTGAGCCCTGCATCAGTTTCTGTGCTGACAGCTCAGAGCCTGGAGACTGCTTCAGATTTTGTGTCTCCCTCTCTCCCTACCCCTCCCCTGCTCTCTCTCTCTCTCTCTCTCTCTCTCAAAAATAAACATTAAAATTTTAAAACAATGTGTAAAAATAGTGCATTTTACCCCAACTGCTATTAATATACTATGTTCCTCGAGAAAGTAACATTTGCTGATTAAGTTTCATTATCTGTAAATTGAATGGTAAACTATACTAGATTGTCTATAGGGCCCTTTCCTGAGCTTGTATTTCATTTTAGAGAAAAACTGCTATGATAGTCCAAAGATAAGCAAAGAGGGCATTATGAGCTCAATAGGAACAGAACAAATATGACATAAAATCATAGAGGTCATAAATAATAAACAACCTCTTTACATTTATTACACACACACACACACACACACACACACACACACACTATTCAGATTCCCTTGCACTTATCCTATCTTTTTTTTTTTTAATTTTTTTTTCAACGTTTATTTATTTTTGGGACAGAGAGAGACAGAGCATGAACGGGGGAGGGGCAGAGAGAGAGGGAGACACAGAATCGGAAACAGGCTCCAGGCTCCGAGCCATCAGCCCAGAGCCTGACGCGGGGCTCGAACTCACGGACCGCGAGATCTTGACCTGGCTGAAGTCGGACGCTTAACCGACTGCGCCACCCAGGCGCCCCTTATCCTATCTTTTATTCTAAATTCACTCCTTTAAGGGAGAATATTTATAATCATTAACCACTTTTCCACTTTCAGAAGAAGGAAAGAGAATCAGACCTGAAAGATTATACAACTGCAAAAGTTTTTTGTTTTGTTCTGTTTTTATTTTTATGTATGAACAAGGATGCACTGCTTATTAGAGACATGATCAATGTGAAATACTAAAAACTGCATCATAAATGTGTCCAGCATATTCTGACATTCAGGAATCTTTCCTTCATGAATTAATTCATAATTTGAAGAATAGGTAAGGAAAATCAAGAGTGAGATTACACACACACACGCATATATACATATACATATACATATAAAGTTCAGAAAAGGCTTATGAGAGTAACCCACACTGACGGCTAGGATACTCCAAGGAAAATCATGAAATAGACTGTGATCTGCATATCTTGAAACATGGGTTATATGCTATTAGAAGAGGGAGATAAGGAATGAAAGAAGGTCAAAGTCATACTTGCTGAGTGAGCAATACCAATAACCATATTCATTTAAGAATGAATGGAGGGACTTCTTCCAAGAAGGATGGAGTAGCTTGTGGGATTTCCCAAAGAATAAATAGAAAAGCCTTATAAACTCTAAAAGCATATATTTAAAGCTATCAGGAAGTTGCTGATTCAATAATAATTAGACTAATCAAGATTGCAAAGTGAGAACTACAGAGAAATTGGCTGGTGATCTGTAGCCACTCTTTCCCTACTAACACTGGCTGATTCTGGAGACAGGAAAAGAGGAAGAAGAGTCAGGCCAGGCTTCACCTGGTCAGAAGACCACTACAGAGAACTAGATTACTACCCGATTTGGTGATCTCACAGGATTGAAGAGACCATCTTAGAGATTTGAGAAAATTCATACATATCTGACTTCTCCCTCAAGATATTTGCTAAAGTCTTTTTTTAAATGTATTTAAGCTTTATTTTTGAAAGAGAGAGAGAGACAGAACATGAGCTGGGGAGGGACAGAGAGAAAGGGAGACACAGAACCCAAAGCAGGATCCAGGCTCCGAGCTGTTATCACAGAGCCCGATGTGGGGCTTGAACTCACAAACTATGAGGCCATGACCTGAGCGGAAGTCAGACACATAACCAACCTGAGCCACCCAGGCGCCCTGATATTTGCTAAATTCTGAGGTAACACAGGGTGGGAAGTTAGAAGATAATCGGGAGCCTCTGAAAAGCAGAGCAGAACTCTTGGTACTAGGGTAGTTTTTGTCTGTCCTAAAGACAGAAAGATTAGAGTTCGACTGAAAGTTCTTCAAGGATACACCCCAGGAGAGGAGTGAAACAAGGCAGACTGTGCTTTCTAAAAACTGCAACCCACCCTCAGTTGAAGCCTGTCCCTGATTGGAGTAAAGATGATCAGCTACCACTGACTGAATCAGACTAGCAGAGGAAAGGTTGAATCCTCTCAGAAAGAAGATATCATATGAAGTTACTAACAATTTTTACACACAATATCAGGCATTCAATAAAAAATTACCGGGGGCGCCTGGGTGGCGCAGTCGGTTACGCGTCCGACTTCAGCCAGGTCACGATCTCGCGGTCCGTGAGTTCGAGCCCCGCATCGGGCTCTGGGCTGATGCCTCGGAGCCTGGAGCCTGTTTCCGATTCTGTGTCTCCCTCTCTCTCTGCCCCTCCCCCGTTCATGCTCTGTCTCTCTCTGTCCCAAAAATAAATAAACGTTGAAAAAAAAAATTTAAAAAAAAATTACTAAATATGTGGAGTGCCTGGTGGTTCAGTTGGCTAAGCATCTGATTTCAGCTCAGGTCATGATCTCATGACTGGAGGGTTCAAGTCAGCACTGGGGCTCTGCTATCAGCACAGAGCCTGTTTCAGATCTTCCTCTCTCTCTGTCTCTATCTGCCCTACCCCTGCTTACACTCTCTCTCTCAAAGATACAAGCCCATTCCTGCCTCAGTGCCTTTATACATCTTGTTGCCCTTGCTTGGAATGCTCTTATTAAAGATATTCCTGGGACTCACTTCTTCAGGGTCTCTGCTCAAATGTTACTGCAGCAGAGTATCCATCTCTGGCCAACTTATACTCCATTTTCTCCATAATACTCAATACCATGCGATATATATTTATCATTTTTGTTTATCGTGTATTTCTCCTAATTAGAATGCAAGCCCTATGAGGGCAAAGGCTTTATCTATTTTGTTTATAGCTATTTCCCCAGGGCCTGTTATGTAATAGATTTTCAATAACTATTTGTTGAGTGAATTAATAAATGCAATTTTAAAGTTCATTAACATTTTTTAAAAACTATTAAAGATTAATAACATAATAACGACAGAATGATATCATTGAGGACAAAACACACAAGAATTTGTGAAAAATTGAGAAAAAAACACACAAGAATAAACTGACAGGTGATCTAGCAATGCCTTCAGAAGAATAAAAGAATTGATGTTAAAATGATAAATATGTTTTTTAAGTAGTCAAAGATATGCATAAAATGGATTAAAAGTAGAAAAAAAAATTCAAGAACTTATAGTTTTAAAAAAAGAATCAATAGAAATTCCAGAACTTGAAAATAAAGTACCTGAGGATGTCCAGGAGCTGTGATCCTGTGCGGGAGGGCCCTGTTCTCTCCAGGCAGCCTGGGCCCTGCCAGCCTGTGAAGCTGGGCGTCTAGAGCTATAAGGCCTGTCCTTGAGGATGGGGGGATGGTTCACTCTGCCCCAGAGAGGTCTGGCAGGGCAGCAGGGTCCAGCAGGCCTGGGGAAGGTCCTGTCACAAATTTTCATCTGGGTCCTATTCAGTAGCCTCCATATCATTTTGTTGGTAAGCTGTCTGGTTTTGCCCACTCTTAGTGGCTACTCATAATGGTATTGCCAGCTGATTGCCTTTTAGTACAGCTTTATGTTTATTCCTTTTTACCTGCTTCCTAATAAATCGCCTTTTGTAATTTCTGCACTGTATTTTCCCTTTAAGTGTAAAACATGGTTCATATGAAATAAAGCTATTTGCCATTAAATTTTCATCAAAAAAATAAATACATAAAAATACCTGAAAATAAGAATCCAAGAGATAAGTTAAAAAATCAGTAAGACACAGACTGGAACAGATAGATTCGATATAGATATAGATATGGATAAAGATTAAAATATAGATATTATCAAATTGAAATACAGAAAACAAGAATGGAATATACAGAAAAGTGCAATCAAGCATGTGAACATAGTAAGAAAAATATAATTGGATACTCAGAAGAAAAAGAGTAAAATAATGGGCAAAACAATATTTGAAGGAATTTCCACTGTACTTCTATAGCAAACAAATTTTAAAAATTAAATATTTAAAATTATAATGGTATCAAAAATATAAAATACATAATAATAAACCTAACAAAACTTGTGTAAGATATGAACACTGACAACTACATTACTAAGAAATAAAAGAAAAACTATATAAATCAAAGAATATACCATGATCATGGATTGGGAGAACCAATATTATAGATATTAATTCTCCCAAATTGTCTAGAGATTCACATTAATCCAAAAATAAATCACAACACATGTGTGTTTGTATGTAAATTGACAAGTTTGTTCTAATTCTTTATGGTCATGGAAGGGATAAGAATAACTCTGGTAATCTTGAAGGTGTATAAATCCTCTTCTTGGTCTTCAGCTTCAGGATTTGTACTTCCAGATGGCAAAACATATTATAATATTATCTTGTGAAAGTGCATTTTTGGCAAAAATGTAGTAAAACAGACAAAAAGGAGTAGAACAGAACGGAGAATGTAGAAACTGACCCATATCTTAAAAAATCATCTAATTTATGACAAAGATAGCATTATAGTACCTTAGGAAAGAGACTTTTCAATAAATGATGTTTGTGGACAAAAATATATCATATATAAAATATCAATACCAGATGGACTGTATATCTTAACGTGAACATAAAACCAGTAATTATTTTAGAGGAAATCATAGGGGTATATATTGAATACTTTGAAGTAGGCAAAAATGAAACAAAAGAGCTAAAATCAAAAGAGTACTGATAAATCAGACTTTATTAAATTTAAATTTTCTGCCTATAAAAAGAAACCAATAAGATTTAAAAGGAAAGCCACAGAGTGAGAAGATATTTGTAATACATCAATCTAAAAAAGATTCATGCCCAGCATACATAAAGAATTTCTTTGAATCAATAAGAAAGACAGCAGGAAAATGAGCAAAAGATTTCAAGAGGAACTTCTTAAAATCCAAATGTTGAAATGACAAATTGACATATGAAAAGGTGCTCAAGTTTATTAGAAATCTGGGTATTGGAAATTAAAACCAAAATAAGGAGCACCTGGGTGGCTCAGTCAGTTGAACGTCTGACTCTTGATTTTGGCTCAGGTGTCACCATTGGTGGGTTCAAGCCCCGCATCAGTCTCTGTGCTGACAGCGTAGAGCCTGCTTGGGATTCTGTTTCTCCATCTCTCTCTGCCCCTCCCCTGCTCGCTCTCTCTCTCTCTCTCTCTCTCAAAATAAATAAATAAACTGAAAAAAATAAATAAATAAAACCAGAATAAGATTCAACACAGAATGGCTAAAATGAATGATGATGACTGGAACTCTCATACAGACTGAAAGTGAAAGTGTGAATTATTAACAGTCACCTGAACTGCTACAGCTAAACAGGCAAAGTTCAAAAAAAGAACATTGATTGGTAAATAAGTCAATTTGCATTTTTAAATGATTCATTTTAACACGAGATATTATTACAACTTTGATGCTTTCACACACAATCACCTAAAAAATCTAAATATTTATAGATGTATGAATCAAGTTTTTCTAATGCCAATTGAGCAAAAAAGCAGTATTCATAGTATTTGTGTGTTTATCTCTCATGCTGCACACATCCTTGGGGCTCTGTCTTCCAGCTCAAAACATCAACCACCATTATGATATGTGTTATTGACAGAAAACATTTTCTCAACAGAATTATATGTGCCAGGAATAAATGTTTGCAGTGGAAATATTTTTGCTTTTTAACATTGAGCACAGGATATATTTCATCTGGGGTCCATGTGCATCCCATCAATGTTCCATTCTACAAACAGCTAAAACTATTCTATTCTATGATTGTGTTTCAAATGTCCACACTACTATTAATCATCCAACAAAATTATTATACTTTATAAAGTGTCATGGTAGTTATCTTTGTGAGTTTATCTTTTAAACAGCATTGATGCATAAATATTGACTTCAAGGTGTTAGTGGAAATCAAAGAAGATCACATCTTAACGCTACTCAGCAGTGTTAACCAATGACCATATAAACACCTGTATGTCCATCTTCTGGGCCTCCCATTGTTCTGCTTCATTGCTCTTCCCTTTTTCTCTTCCTATCCTAACTTCCCACAAAAATTCTATGATCCTCTGTATTATCAAATAATAATAATTAATAATCTACAGAAGCCATTACTTTATCAGTAATTCCAACAGTGTGAATTGGAGCTTCAGTGAACTGATGTCTCTCAATAATAAATAAACATTTATTTAATAATAAATAAACATTTTTTAAAAATTAAAAAAAAAAAATAGGGGCGCCTGGGTGGCACAGTCGGTTAAGCGTCCGACTTCAGCCAGGTCACGATCTTGCGGTCCGTGAGTTCGAGCCCCGTGTCGGGCTCTGGGCTGATGGCTCAGAGCCTGGAGCCTGTTTCGGATTCTGTGTCTCCCTCTCTCTCTCTGCCCCTCCCCCGTTCATGCTCTGTCTCTCTCTGTCCCAAAAATAAATAAACGTTGAAAAAAAAAAATTAAAAAAAAAAAAATTTTTTTTAAATTTAAAAAAAATTTAAAAAAATATAGATAGCCTTCAAAGGAATAATATACTCAGTTCTGAGTACTTAATGTAGGTAGGTGATTCTCAGATTGCTTTCCTTTACAAGGACATCCTAAGATCCCAAGTCCATGAGAATGATATATGGGCACTTACACAGGAGATATGGAAGTTGAAGAGTGGAGGGGTAAGTTGGAAACACAAACATTGTCTCCTTCAAAATTATCTCAGGGACCAAAAAAAAAAAAAAAAAAAAGAAAAACACAGATTGCTCTTCCTTGCTTGTGGCTGCCCCTTGAACATAAGAAGCCTTCCCATGTGGCAGTGGGGTTGACATCAAAACTATAAAAAAAAAAAAAAAATACTGAATCCCTTTCTAAGCCAAACACTGACTGTTAGGCCCCAGGAGCTCCGAAAAGATGTGAGAAAGAGAGACTTCTTCCGTCTCCATTGAAGCTGGAGTTTACAGCAGCCAAAGTCATTTTACCCCATATTTGGCAAAGCAATCCAAAAGCTGTATCCAATCCTGCAGCTAGGCTAATCTCAACTTTCAGCACTGTCTGCAAACAGATTTGGGAATTGCCAACTGCCTGATTCCACTGGCCTGGGAAAAGTTCTTTAGCTAAGTGCTGCTCTGTTCTGCACTTCAGTATTGTCTTTGAGCTAGTAGATGAAATAAATAACACCCATTGGACAAGATTGGAGAGGGGGCACATGGGCAGGTTTTGAGGAAGGGGAATTCTCTATTAAATGCAAATGCAATAATAATGCAAAAAGCTCTTAACATCTTTTAGTGAGTCAGTCAGCTCTTGGGTTAGCAAGTACACCCAGCACTAAATGACCACCCAAGGTTATTACTGTTGAAAAGGGAGAGAAAGTGTGAAAATCATCTCCAAAGAAGAGCAGGTCTGTATGAAGCCAAGCAGAGAAGCTTAGCATCCAGTCTTAGTACTCTAGTCTTAGTACTGCAGGTTTTGGGTGAGAAAACAATCAGGGTAGTGGACAACAAAAACAAAAAGTCTGTGAGAGGAAAATTGTGAGAATTCTGAGTACTAGGATTTTAAGATTGATAGAGATGCTTCCTTGAGGTAAGAGAGAACTCAGGCCCTCCAGAGAAGCCCTGCTCTTGGGAAAAGTTGTCCGTATGACAGTTTCAGAAGGTCACCAGCACTAGATCCCATGACTTTCTTCTCATCAGCTCCAGTCTACTTCTGGCCCTAGTGATCTCAGAAATGCCAGTCTTCATTGGAATCAGGGTCTTCTATTGTGTGAAGCAGGGTCTGACCCTGACTGAGTTCCCACTCCTGCTTTTTCTTTGTGAGCTAAAGTTTAGCTTCTTTCCCAGGTTCCACCATTCAGTGTTTTCCACTTTCTACTTTTGTCTCTGCTAGTCCCATCCCCTATAAAGGTCTTGCCTCCATGAGCCCAGATGGGAATGAACTCAAGATCAGCTTTGCTTGCCTCAAAATTTTCACGCCACCATGTATTGTACAGGATTATCTAAGGGAGCTGGAGGGCTAGAGGACTGGTCTGGTGGTGGCACCAGAATCTAGGATAAAGAGAAACAATTCCAATCTTCAGGTAAATTGAAAGAGCTAAAGAGGAAGACACAGGAACATAGGGACAGAGCTCTCTACCATCCACAGCAACCCTGGGCACCAGCAGAACTCCCCTGGAAGCCCCTGACAATGAACATCTCAGAGCTCATTAGCATTTTAAGGATACCTGGAAGCTTCAATCTCCCAGTTGGAACATGATTTCAAGTGTCAGCTTAAGGGAATCAAGGCATTCACCTCCCTTTATTTACATGTAAAGCAGAAAGAAGGACAATAGTTACAAGTTGCTGTGCCCCTGGAAGAAGAAGGTGTGATAATCACAGGATAACATTATCCCTCCAGAGCACCTCCTAGGCTCATCCAGCTGTTGCCCTCAGCTAGCCAGCTACTTGGAGGACTGTCACATTTGGGATGAAGGTGGAAGACATTTTTAGGTTTGTTGATAATTGAGTGAGGCAGCAGGTGGGAGATAATTGCACTTAAAGGCAGGGCCAGCACACAGGTTTGGACCTCAGGCTAATCCTTCAGATCCTTTGAACTGAGTGATTTTTTTTCTCTTGCTGGAAGAAGAGGAGAGAGAATTTTCCTATGAGAGCTTCCAAAGGAGAGAGGAGAAAGAAAAACTGTGAGGTTCTCACCAGGTGAGAAGGAGAAGGAACTCTCAGCTGCCCTTTGTTGAGTTTGAATATTCATCCCTCTATGTACATGTAGTGCAGTCATGATGCCCACCAATTATGGGAAGGGCAAATGATGCTATTGCCACAGAACTTCAGGAAAGATCCAGATCCTTGTCTACCCATTGGTCTGCAGCTGGAAAAATATACTTTCTCATCAGCCTGGCCTCAGTACAATTCAAAATCCTCACATAGAGCATTTTCTATAAAACAAATGGAAGAGACAAAGAATAGAAACAGCTCTGTCAACAAAATAAGGATGGATTTTGCTTACTAACTTAAAGTTCAGTCATAGCTGTGGCTATCCCTACTCTCTTTGCTCATCTACTTCTGTCTGGGAAGGATACTGAAACGTCCCAAGTCCCGCAGACTACCAATCCAAAGCAGAGTTTGGTTAGCACTGACCCCATGAGAATGATGGGACACAGTACCTGCAACCTCTGGTATTACTGACCCAAAATGAGAATTCTCCATAGTCTCCTTTGGCTGTGAGCATGCTGCAATTGAAATCTCCAGTCCCTTGAAAAGGGAAAGTAATGTGTTATCTGCCCTGTAGAAGGTCTCTCTTTGTCTTTGGAGCATCTTAAATTACCTTTTCTTTTTTAATTTTTTTAATGTTTATTTATTTTTGAAAGAGAGAGAGCACATGCATGCAGGCGGGGGAGGAGTAGAGAGAGAGAGGGAGACACAGAATCCAAAGCAGGCTCCAGGTTCTGAGCTGTCAGCACAGAGCCTGATATGGGGCTCAAACACACAGACCGCAAGATCATGACCTGAGTGGAAGTCAGATGCTTAACAGACTGAGCCACCCAGATGCCCCCTGGATTATCTTTTAAGTTGCCACTTTCACACCCTCTGATAGTCTCTTTGACACTTGCATTTACAATCATTCCTCTAAAGCAATTTTCTCTGTCTGGGTGGCTTGTCCAGACAGAGCACATCCACCTGTCTGTCACCAGGCTTCTTCACCTAGTGTTCCAAGCTTATATTCAGGGTTAGGGTCACTGACAGTTATGTGGGCTCAGGAGCTTTTACAATTATCTCTGAAGGCTGTGTGTCTCAATCCAAGTTCTTTATAAACTGAGGGATGTCTCTAATTTCATATTGTCACAAAGTAATAGCTCTACTCAGCCTACCTTTCTCTAGCACTGACTAAGAGATGGTTCTCAGATGCAGACACTCTTACTTACAGGAAGAGCTCTCTTTAGGATATTTGGAAATTGTCCCTTCCCCAATGGTCTCTGTGCTTTGAAGGCCCATGAGGCTTTTGCATGTTGGGAGGGTTAGTGGAGGGGAGTGATATGAGGTTGTATTAATCGGGGTTTAGTGAAGGAAATAGTATCATCACAATTGTCATGGAATAAGGAATTTCCAAAAAAGGATTAGACCCTATGTGATTGAGGGAGTCACTGGAAAAGTAAAGGTTTAGAGTTGAAGGGTCAGAGAGAAAGGTCCTTACTAGCATGGTATGCCTGAATGAATTGGAGCTTACAGGAACATCTGGAGGTTAGGAGTGTCTAGATGCTGGAGTCCAACTGTGAAGAAGGCTGTAGATGTCTGCAGAAGGCATTTGGCTCTGTGTAAGTACTACCTCTGTGAGTTTGCAGGAAAGGGTAAGATGGCAGACCATGGATGCTATTGGTCAACAAGTCCACCAGTTGAGATCAAGAATAAATTGAAACCCACGTGCACCTCTGTGTCTATCTTTCATCACTTCTCACTGACAACCTTCATTTTCTGTTTCATATCCACCTCCCAAATCTCATGCAACTTCACTTTTGAACCCAACCCAGAAAACCTTAGACATTCCCCGAGATTCTGGGAAATCTAGTTTCTAGTGTAACAAAATTGGCAATAGAAATCCAGTATACTTGTATCTACTCTGTAGTCCCTCTCCACTGTCCCATCACCACCATCACTGAGGCAGGAAGTGGGTTTCCCCCAGACATCCACAGCTCTCCCAGATTTAAACACAACCACCTCCCTTTAGTGATTGACATTTGTTTAAACCTGATTTCACCCAGGTTCAACAAACATTAAGGAACACAGAATGTGTGGATACATAGTATAGTTTTCCTTGAGAGTTTCATTCTCTTGGCACAGTCTGGTTGCAGATGTCTGTGGGATATGCCCATAGGATATCCTATGGACTATGTCTATGGGATATGTCTATGGAATATGTCTGCCAACATATCTTCATCTGGCCTGATTCCCATCCTCTCACTTGCACTTACATTTCCTGAAATTTTTCTCCTGAATACTCCTAGTAAACCAAAGAGAGGATCTATAGAGGGCTCTTTGCTGGTTCTAAGTTTTAAACTGAGAGACAGAATGAAATAATAGCTGTCCCTGCCAACAATTGCAAACGCCAAGGCCAGGATTCAGGAGCAAGTTATAAGACCAAATAAACTGGACCTTCTTGCTACAAAGTCCCAGTAGCTTTCATCCCTTCTCACTGTGACTTGCCCTAAAATGCAATTCTTCCCCATGGGTGCCCTCACTCTTTATTTATATCAGAACTATATCTCACTTTCCTTTTTATTTCCCAGTCTTTCCCAGTCCCTTTCCTTTTCTTCCACCTCCTAATTTTTTTTTCTTCTCCATTTCCAAAATCCACAGCCCTTGAAAAATCCCTTGTGAAATATGAACACAGTGTTTCTTAGTGTGATTGGTGGATTCCCTGTTTTGAAATCCCCATGATTTTATTAACAAATTCTGGGCCCCTGTTTCAAATCCACTAAACCAGGACCAGGTGATGGATGGATCCACAAATCTGAATCTCTAACATACATTCTAAATAATTCTTACATAAACCCAGTTTTTAAAAACACTGCACTAAAGGCTTTAAGAAAACAAATTAATATTATTAATGGTTGGTTCCTGATACCTTATCCTTAGGCCATGAAAGTAGTTTACCCTTCTTTTATTTAAATATCTCCTAATTGCATTATTCAATATGTTGTGCTTCTGTTGAAAATAGGCTTGAGCATCTAAGAGGACTAGCATAAGACCACAGTCATTTGGAAATGGGTGTTACTGGAAAGCGGTCATTAGGAGATAGAGCTGGGTGAAGGGGTTGGAGTAGAGGTCTCACACTAATAGTATTCATTGGGAAAAGGCCAGGACTTCATTCTCTTGCTGTTTCCCCCATAAGACATTTTCTGCAACTTTAGAGATGATAATAATGCTCTGTTCTTTTTCTAATTGTCCAGGCTTCCTGAATATCTTAGTTTGCTCAGGCTGCTGTAACCAAATACCACACACACAGGAGGGTGGAGAGAGGTTTAAACAACAGAAATTCATTCTTCAAAGTCCTGGAGGCTGCAAGTCCCAGATCTTGGTCTGGAAGGGTTCTGCTTCTAATGAAGCTTCTCTTCCTGGCTTTTATACAGCAGTCTTCACATGGCCTTTCCTCTGAGTGCACAAAGAGGGATGGAGCTCCATTGTCTCTTCTTTTTTTTAATTTTTTTTTTTTTAATTTTTTTTTTTAACGTTTATTTATTTTTTGGGGACAGAGAGAGACAGAGCATGAACGGGGGAGGGGCAGAGAGAGAGGGAGACACAGAATCGGAAACAGGCTCCAGGCTCCGAGCCACCAGCCCAGAGCCCGACGCGGGGCTCGAACTCACGGACCGCAAGATCGTGACCTGGCTGAAGTCGGCCGCTTAACCGACTGCGCCACCCAGGCACCCCTTTTAATTTTTTTAATGTTTATTTATTTTTAAGAATCAGAGACAGACTGCAAGCAGGGGAGGGGCCGGGGAGGGGCAAGGGAGGGGCTGAGAGAGAGGGAGACACAGAATCCGAAGCAGGCTCCAGGCTCCGAGCTGTCAGCACAGAGCCCAACATGGGGTTTGAACTCACAAGCTATGAGATCATGACCTGAGCCAAAGTCAGATGCTTAACTGACTGCGCCACCCTGCTGCCTCTCCAGTGTCTCTTCTTATAAGAACACTAATTCTATGGATCAGGGCCCCACCCTTATGACCTCATTTAACCTTTATTACTTCTGTTAAAGCCTCTTCTCCAAATGCAGTCACATTGAAGGTTAGGGCTTCAACATATGAATTTGGGAGAGATCCAAACATTCAGTCCATAATACTGAGCTTAATGCTGGAGCTCCAGAACAGGTGGATGGCTTTCAGATGCAAAAGAATCACAAGTTATCTGCAGAGGACTTTGGGCATAAGACAATGGGTTCTTCTGAATGACAGACTCAGAGCCTCCTTGTAAGAATTCTTATTAACATGATGCATATATCACTGCATCCGTCAAGACCTCCATCTTATCACAGAATGCTTCTCTCAGGCCTCACCCCAGCTTATCATACTTGCAGGCCATTCTGTTTGGAGTTAACAGTGGCTCTCTCTTCTTTGTCCTTGGCCTTGCCCTCTCTCCTAAGGCGGCAAAAATATCTGTTGCAGGGTTTCTCAACCTTGGCAGTATTAACATTCACGGATGGACAATTCTTTGTTGTGGGTGGCTATCCTACATAGAGAAATGATTTTCCCTTGAATATTTTCATTTATAGAACGAGGAGGATCTGATTAGGGCTCGTTAAGTTCCCTTGCAGCACTAATATTCTATGAAATGTTCCAATTTCTGCGTAAAGCATCAACAGACATTAAAAACAATTATACTTCTGACCCACATTCTGGATAATTTAACCAAATCTAAGAGTCAAATTTCTAGGATGCAAGAGCAATAAAAGTTATAGCCCCTGATCTTTTAAGTAGCTCAGTATATTGGTCAGAAAGTTCTTGAGTATTACAGATGATGAAGTTCAGTAGTTTACAAAGAGATGAACAAATCAGGGAAGACTTCACAGAGGAGATGAGAATTAAGCTGAGTCTCAGAAAACTATTAGGAAAAGGAGAAAATGAAAAGAATACTTTGAGTTGCTTGCACTGGATCACAACTCTGTGCATTAGAATCACCTGGGAAGTTTCTTCACTTCCCTCCCCTCCCCCTTGCTCAGGCATCACCAAAAATCCATTAAATCCAATATCTAGAGATGAAGACTGGGCATTGGCATTTTTTTCAAAGTTCCCTAGGTGATTCTAACCTGCAGGCGGTGTTGAGAATAACCACTAAGCTAGGCAAAGCAAGATGAGTAAGGCTTTCATTATTTTAATATGTTATAATAACACTTAGCACCTGCGAGGTCTTTTCATGCTCTTGGCATTTAACTTGAAACGTATATTAATTACTTACCAAAAGAAAATCCCAAAAGGCCTCTCCTTGGCCCTGACATTAAGCAGGAGCATGAACACCTGGGGGCTCTATGGGTGCCTCTGTTGGCAAATGCTCACACCTGTTCTTCCTCGCCCACCCACACAGTGGTAAGAATGAAAGCTCCTCCAGTGCACTCCTCCAGCAGCCCGTACATGCACGTGTTGCAGGTGCTTATCAAGGTGTAGGGCAATGTATCTGTTCCTCTTCAGTTTCCCCCAACAGATGGTGCAGTAGTATGCACAGTGCCCAGTGCATTTTGAATAGCTGGAAGAACAAATGAATAAATGAAAGAAAGTCAGCCAAGGATACCAACCCAGTTTCAATATCTCTTGCATTCTGGAGAATTCATTCTCATCAATTCTCTGACCTCCTGGACTCTAGATCTGACCTGGATAGCCAGATGATACCTTCTTGGCCTCTATTGTCTTTACTGTTCACATTGAGCTTCACCTCTCTCCTCTGTTAGCCCATGGAGTGTGGAGAGAATCCTCAACTTTCCCAGTTTCCTCTGGAAGCAACTCTTACCTGCCAGACGTTGACCAGACTGCCAAGTTAGACTCTAGGCATGGTCTCTATACCTAGCAGAGCCTCCAAGGTGCCACCAATGCCTCAGAGAAATAACTTATTTTGAGCATCTATATAGAATGAACTGACAGTATACTTATTTCATGGACAAGGTACTTAAATTTCCACTTTGAAACCATTTGCCCCAATATATTGAGGGCTGCTATGGCAAATATGAAAACCAAGGTATTCATAGCAGTTGTACAACTGCTTCATGTACTCATGCAGGTTTTTCTTCTGGACTATTCCACAGCCTTCTTCATGGAAAAACTATCCCTTGTCTTTCTCATATCATCTGAATCATTGAACCTAATCTTGTATTTTCTTTTGGTCATATTATCTTTGTCTCCCCCGAGAATTATAAGCCTCTTGAATATGGACACCCTATCTTTTGCTTCTCATACATCCAGCGTAGCAACTGGAATGTAAACTCCATTAGACAAGGGGCTGGCTGTTTTATTCACTGCATGGTCTTCTTAGGCTTCTTTTAGCACATAAAACACTTCCTGAAATGTGATAGACAGCAAATGAACATTTGTTGTATATGAAGGTAGTAACATGAGGATGTAGTTTTACTATTCAATGTTTACAGTTCCTTTGATTTGATAATTTATAATGGTTCCTATCTCTTTTCAAAGCCAATCATGGACAAACCTCCAATTTAGGCTGAATATGCCATTGGGAAGTTTCTCCCAAGTTTCCTTTCTGTACCCTTTTCTTAACAGCCCAGTATCTATATTCCTGGAATTAAACCTGGCTACATAAACTCATTCCCTGCATGAGGCTGGCCTTATCCTACAAAGTATCACTTTGAATGAGAGATCACTGCCTTTCGGCCCAGTGAGGTCCACCATTTGCATTGGCTCGGCTAAGTCAAGTTTTGGAGAGAAAATCATTACATAGAAGCATGTGTAACTAACATACTTCTACTCTATTTCACAAGGTGTCTGCATTTTCAAAAATATTTTTTATCCCAAAAGAAATCTTCAGAGGTGGGAAAAATAGTCGTAAAGAATTGTAGACTTATGACTTTTTTGGCTAGAGATACTTTTTATTGGAAACTGTCTTCTATTATAACTGAGAATGCCCTTGTTTTGGTCCTAGCTGAATAATCAAAGGCTATCACTTCCCCTAAATTTCAAACTTCTTATCAAAAAGGTGACGATATTGAGCTACAACATTAGTTTTCAAATACACAATCTTCTATTTCTCTTCCCTGGGATGGGGTGTTACATGGGCAGCTAAGAGAGACAAGGATCAAATACAAGGATTCATTTCCCAGTAAATTGAATCAGTAGCATCTCAACAATGTATTTTAATGTGTAGAGATTCTATTACTATTTATTAAATAAAAATTCATTTTAAGAAAACCTTACTAAATGTAGAGTATTTGCTGTTATGCATGTTCTCCCTTATAGGATACAAACTATACTAACAGACTCCTTTTCATCAATACTGGTTATCATCAGTCTGAAGAGTCACTATAGATCCTTCCAATTGTTTCAGGGAAGAAAATAGAAGCCATTCTGGAAATATAGAGTTTTATATAAGAATTATGAGCTTATACAGCTTTTGTAAGAGCTTGGAGAACAAAGTTCCTTGAAGCCAAAGCTGAAGATTTCAGCCTGAATCCCCAAAATACAATTTATAAGAGCTTGCCAGAAACTCCATTAAATCCACAAGAGTCTCCTTGAAGCTCCCACCAACAATCTCAATCTGCAGCAGTAAACAGTAGTTCTGAAGAACTCACTGGAAAACTCCTGCAGATCTCACATTTATTCACAGATCTGGTAGCAATGATCTCCAGAGAATAGTGACTTCTCCTTCTCTTTTGTCTCCCAAATCTATGTAAGTGGAAAATGCTAAACTAAAATTATATACGAAAAAAGATCCTGGGAAATGCAGACATTGGATTTTCCTCTGCAAAAGAGACCTTAGAAGGGTGTGATATTGGTACCAAGTTGACAATAGACAGTCCAGTACTACAGACAGACGACACCATTTGTCAACCCAGCACCCATTCCTACATGCCTATTTTGCCCACTTTAACCTTCAAATAAAGTATTAGCATCATTTTGACCTGTCACAGTGCAGTTATATATCATACAATCATCAACTTTTGCTCACTCTTTGCCCAAAAAGTAGACACAAAACCCTATATGTCCTTTCATCTTTCAATAATGCCCTTCATTTTAAGACTCAGACAAAATTTCCATTAGTATCTTGTAATTTAAGCCCTGAATTATAGGTTAACCTACAATTAACATATATTAGAAATCGCAGATTGGGAAAGTGAGAGGAAAGGATAGGTAAACATGTAAAGTACATAAAAGCAAGGAAGAAAATATGCATAACTCCAAAGTTCTCCTTTCTGATGCTGATCACATATCCAGGGTTGACTTAGTAATTTCCTTCTTACACCATACATTCCATGTTTCCTTTGTCCTCATTCAGCACCTCAGCTTTTGATGAATCTTTACCTGGCAGGGTACTCTATGACTGGTTGTCAAAAAAAAAAAAAATGATGGTTAGAGAAATTCCACTGAGGGCAGGGGAATCAAATACAAACCTAGGCTACATCTATTTTAGTAGAGATACCTTGTTACTCTTGGTGGGGAAGAGGTTCAATCTAATCACCTGTTTGAAACCACATAAGGGTTTCGTTGTTGATTTTTCTATAGGCAGGTTTGGCATTCAGCTATGTAGCAGACAGATCAGGCTTAATGAATAAAGGCCATATTGTTGACATCATATATAACTCCACCCCTGCCACTATGGGCCCATTGTTCATGAAATCATTGAGCAACACTGAGGTATCAGGAAGGAGGCTAACTGACACAGCAGCGTAGGTCTTCTCAGCCACCTGAACTTGGGGAACCTCTTACCAGGAGTTACTATCTGGTGAGCATTTATTGGGACATAAATATCGCCATATTTTCTGTGCATTCTGTGAGACCTTTCCACCAACTTCTCCCACAGACTTTGTTATTACCAACATTCTGATCTTCTTCCTACTGAGTCCATGACCACCTAGCTTAATCATGCCTGAATAAATGTGTATCCTTGATCATCTTTCCTATAGAAAAAGTGAACAAAGAAGTGAAATACTCAAACTTCTGCCCACTTGTAGAATTTCTCTTCACCACTATCCTCAACTACTCTCCTGAGACTGGCCACTGTACTCACTCACCCATTTTTTGGGTGGTGCTACCATACTGTGCAGAATTATTTATAAAGCAGGTCTATTTTATTCTTCCTTAATTGGCTGGAAGTAGAGAACTTCCCATGAAGCCATACATGTTGATTGAGGAAGAGTTATTAATGTGGCAAAAAGAAGTGCCATGAAAGTCTAGGTACATTGTTAAAATTGCAATGACACATTGAAGCTCCTAATATTAAGAGGTGGAATCTATTTTCCCATCTCTTGAATCTGGGATAACTTAATATCCTTGCTATCAAATAGAATGTGGCAGAAATAACTTTGTTTTGGTTCTGAAAATAGGCCTCCAGAAATCTCACAGCTTCTACTTGTATTTCTTGGAATTCTGTAATCTCCATGTGAAAAATCCTGGGCTGGCCTGAATAAGAGATATATAATAAAGTCACCTCAAATGTTCCAGCTGATGACCTGTGAACAGCTACACGGGTGACTGAGGCCAACCTAGATCATTCAGCTGCCAGGTGACAGAAGAAGACATATGAGCAAACCCAGCAGAAAGATCAGTGAAGCTGGCCCACAGATAAAAAGACTTAAGTGATCTATAGATTGTTAGGAATGTAAGATAAATAAATGGTTGCATCTTAAACTGTTAAATTTGGGGGTATTTTTAGTTTTTTTAATGCTTTTATTTATTTTTGAGACAGAGAGAGACAGAGCATGAGCAGGGGAGGGGAAGAGAGAGAGGGAGACACAGAATCTGAAGCAGGCTCCAGGCTCTGAGCTGTCAGCACAGAGCCCGACGCAGGACTCGAACTCACGGAGTGTGAGATCATGACCTGAGCTGAAGTCGGACGCTCAACCGAATGAACCACCCAGGCACCCCTTAAACTGTTAAATTTGGAGGTTCCTTGCTATGAAGCAAAATTAACTGAGATAGAGACGTCTGGGTGGCTCGGTCTTAAGCGTCCAACTTCAGTTCAGGTCATGATTTCACAGCTCGTGGGTTCGACCCCCACATTGGGTTCTGTGCTGACAGCTCAGAGCCTGGAACCTACTTCAGATTCTGTGTCTCCACCTCTCTCTGCCCCTCCCCCCACCTCTCTTTCTCAAAAATAAATAAACATTTAAAAAAATAAAAAAATAAATTAACTGAGAGTCTTGGTCATATACTCATATACCTCAATTATGTACTCAGAGTCTTATCAAGCCTGAACATGTATATTTTATTTCCATGTTTCTGAGTATGCCCAGATTAATGACTTTGAAAGTCACATAGTAACCAATTAAAGGTAGATCATGTCACACAGCAATTTAGTATCCCATGATTAAGTGTCTATCGCTGCCAGAGCCCTGTAGAAAACAGAAGTTGCTTTCCAAAAGAATCATAGTATGTGTCCCTGTTCTCCCCCCCCCCCCCCGCCAAAAAAAAATCCCAGCATAACTTTGTCCAGTTTCCTAAAGATTTGGGCATGATTCTCCTGTTGATATTACATAGTATCCCTATCTCTTAAAGACACTTGGAGCACTACTGGATCTACTTGGTCCTATAACTCAAGAAGCAGAGCACCTCCTGCCTTCTAGAAAGCTTTATGTTTGTTTATCTGGGCCCAACTCAATACTGGTAACAGATAAATGGGTCAGATTAGCATGCACTCATGTCTATCTGTTATTCCTAGAATTCAGAGGCCCAGAGATGCTGTGCCCCTTTCTTAGAGGTGATAGGTACAAGGTGCAGGAATTTTTTCTTCACCTTGCAGGGAAATCTCAATATGCCCCAGACCACTAAACACCTAAAAACTTCCTCAAAATGGAAGATATCTGAATTTTTACGGCCATTATTTTCCACCTTTGTGGCTTCCATATGATTTACTAAGACATCTATCTAGGGTATTTGCTGCATTGTGATCACCATTTCTAAGCACCATAATATCATTCATGTTACAGATTAGCATCATTCCCTGTGTAATGGTGAGAGAATCAAGGTCCCTGCATGCTAAATTGTGACAAAGAGTTGGTATCATTTGAGGTAAGACAGAGAAGCTATACTGTTATCCATGCCAAGCAAAAGCAAACTGTTTATAGAATTTTTTTTTTTTTTTTTTTTTTTTTTTTTGCTAACAGGTATAGAAGATAAAAATAATCACCAAAGCAGCAATAGCAGAATGCCAGACATCAGGGATTTAATTGGCTTGTTCAAGTGCAAAACAATAATAATAAAAACTACAGCTGAAAGAGCAGTTACGTCTGATGAAGCCACTTGGTTAAGTTTGCAAAAATTGACGTTTATTCTCCAAATTCTATCTCTTTTGGGCAAGGCAGGAATGTATATTCCAAATCTCTGAACATGTCACTGATCTCTGAAATTTTTCCTAGTGTGTTATATTGATTATGGTTTTCTACCAAACTACCATTTGGTTCTTATCATTGTACCTATCTTTCCAGAGGTCAGGAAGCCAACATGGAAGATTTTGCCACTTTCTAAGTGTGCTTATTCCAACTACTCATTCAGAAGTTAGGAACATAACTAGTGGTGTTTGGGGTATCACTGAACCTATTTTGAAATAGAACCTAAGCCAAAAGTCCATTATTTTACCTTTATAAGCTTCTGCTTTTTACATCTGTAGACTAAAAAGACATTTTGAATCCTCTAGAATTGGCATTAATTTAGATGTCAAGAAATCACTCAGAATTCTAGGTATTCCTCAGTGCATCATCACATTTATTAATGACCACAACTCAATCTGAGGAAGAGCAGGAGGAGGATCCATGATATAAATGTTGGAGCAGAGTCCTTCTTCACTATGGTCACAAATTTTCCTTTACTTAAGAATCACAGGATCTGTGGAGTTGAGTCTGAGAATTGGGTCAGGGGCTATGACTTTCTACTGTGATTATGCCAATTCAACCTTAAACTCTTTATTCCCTGGTCTAACACCTATAATCTATTTCTACATACAAACCACTATAAATTGACAACATATTGAAATTCTTCTTGGGTATATGGAACTTTCTAATCATAAGTTATGCTTTATTCTTATCCTCCTGGGTTTTACTAGGATTTAAGTCTAATTATGGTTCTGGAAGTAAAGAAAGGTAGTCCATGGGTCTAAAAGAGATTCTGCATTTCTTGCAAGGTGGGTGCCTGAATTAAAATCACTATGGTGTGGTCACGTAGGAAAAAAAAATAGCGATGCTTCTGCTGGCAAGGGAGGCCCAGCAGGTTTGGGGTGTTGATACTTAAATTCATTGAAATCTGCCCAGATTTCTCCTCATGATTTTCAAGTTTCCATTCCTTCTTGGTAAATGCTGTAACTTTAATATAAGAGACCTGATAAGTCTACACATTCACTTTGAATTTCAAATTACCCACTCACAGGATTATATTTTTTATTGGGTTTCAGAAATATTGGCCAGTGGCTACAAGATAAAGAATTCCTCAAGACTGTAACTAAAGTCATAGTCTTTGTTTCTTATCCCATTCCTTGAATAACTAATTTAAAACCATGGTATTGAGTTTCTTTTTCCAAGCTTTACATTGCACTCAAAAGAAGCTGGCTCTATTCCACATTTCTTATACTATTTATTTCCACCATGAAGTTTTATTACTATTACTACTATTGCTACATAGCCTACCAAAGTCTTGCCTCCTGAGGATACATAACTCCAGGAAATTAGAAGTGATAATGTAAATAAGTGTTTTGCTACTGCATATTATGGACTATCTATGACCCATCTTCCACCTGCACTGAAGTTGTTACTGCCTCCAATTATAATCCTATGGGAGAATCAATATGACAGTTTCATCCTTAATGTTTAATTATCCCAGAACCAATTTGAAAAAAAAAATCTACTAGTTAGAATTCATTCAAAAAATACAAGCCACTCTATTCCATGTATAAAGAATATATCAGGAAATAGGGGCTTATCAGAAGAACTTAGAAGCACAGTTTGGGGAAGCTGACCCTAAAGATCTTACCTGAAGCACCAACGCAGAGAGTTTCAAGAACTTTCTGGAGAACTGTTTCAATTCTCAAAAATCCCTCAGAATTTTGTCCCAAATCTCTCAGTTCTCAGAAGTAAACCAAGTGACTTCTCTACACCTCACCAAGACCTAACCTTCAGTAATTCATCTGCCCCTGAATCTGGCTGTAACAACCTCCAAAGAATAGTGACATCCCATTATTTTCTTGTTACCAAATAACATGTGAACATCTCTCATTGACAAACTCTAACTTGAAACCACAGACAAGTCTCTCACTTCCTCTCAACAATGCAGAAGACACCATAGAAGGGGATAGCAATAATACCAAGTTTGCCATAGGCAGCCTGACACAGTAGTCTATCACTTTCACATGATATACCTTTAAATCAGGAGTTAGAAAATGGATCTCTGTATGATAGAATTTTCACTGACTCTGCTTCATCGGTCTAAATCTTACCAAAGCATCCCCATTGAACATGGGAATTTTTCTCAGCCACTCACCTTGCCTACCTGCCTTTCCAGTCCAGCCTTGCAAAAAAGTCTGTTAAAAATCTGTAAAAAAAAAAAAAAAAAAAAAGTTTTAAGTGTTTTAGTCATCCCAGGTGTTAGTGATGTTAATACTATTTCTATGAATTTTCTTTGTTCATTTCAAGCTAGAAAGACATTCAGAAGCTGAAAACAGAAGCTAATATTTGGAACATGGCCGAGTCACATGAGAACCTAGATTCAATTTAACTGTACTCAAGGGCATTTTTTATTTACATAGAGTTTACCTAGTATGGGATATAGGCTAAACAATTAGATTTTAACAGATTAGATTTCCCCAGGCAAGGTGTTACCAAGAATTACAAAATGAATTGTCTTGACTCATAACTTTACACCTCCTGATCTATCTAACTGTATTTTTCTCTTTTTCCTGAGATAATATTTATCAGAGCATATAAATAAGCCAAAGAATGAAATTTTTATTTTAGAAATAGAAGAAACCAAGAAGACTAGGGAAGATTGCTCACTTTTTAAAAAATACTTTTAGAGTCATATGGATATATAACCTGTTAAAAATAACATAAAATAAATACAAATAGCAGAAGAGATTTAGATTTGGGTTCAGCCAATGTTTTTCTTGTCTGTACCAATTCAATTAGTCAGTAGTGGTAGCTAAGAAAGCTGTGTTAAAAAGGATTCTGAGGTTAAGGCCTAGCTCAGGGGGGAGAAAGTAACATGATCAATTAGTAATGTCAGACCACAAGCCAGGAGGAGAGATGGTAACGCTATACGGTTGCCATATTTTTGACTAGTTATGAAAACCTTGCTAACCAATAAAAGTTAGCACATTTGTCCATACAGTTTTCTCTAAATTATGATTTTACGTCATTCTCAAAAGTCACCAGGGAGGAAAGCAGTCCAGATATTATTATTCACATTTTACAAAGGTGAACTCTGAAGCTTAGAAGTCTTCAAAGTGTGTTGAATTGCAGGTAACTTGTTGAAATGATCACTTCTAGTAAACTAATATGTGGCAGGACCCACACCAAAACACACTGTCTGGGTCACACATCCAAGCATTTTTCTAGTAGTCCATGTAGTATGAAGATAACTGGTTTACTTCTTTTTAGAAGCCAAGAAGAGGCATGAAAGTGACTCTTTAAAGGTATTATAACTATTTCTCCATAGGCTAAGTTTTGATAAGTAAGACAGCATCTAACATTGAAAAGATGTTAGAGCATCACAGCACAATGTTAGAGCATTGAAAAGATGTTAGAGCATTCATCAGATGAATGAGCATAAGCTCATTCCTTATGTCTGTCCTTTAAGGCCAATGTATTGTTTCATGGGGACACATATAACTGAGGGCTGAATGTTTGACCTGGTGACTAAGAGCCTCAGCTAGTTAAGAAAAGGAGGGGATTGGGGGGAGAAGAGAGAAATAGCAATGCTGACCTAATTTGTGGGGATGGAATTACCCAACTGAGTGTTGTAAAGTACCTTGAAAAAATGTGGTATAAACGCTCTCTAATATAACTACCAAAGCCAGCTTCATGTTGTTATGCCATGTCAAAGTTCTCACAGTATTGATCAGACATGCCTTCCCTGCCTGTCCACTTCTGTGAAGCAGGATGTTAAAAACTAACTCATCACCACATCCATTTTCCCACACCTATTCCTGCTCTCCTTGAATTCACTTTTTCATCTTTTTTTTCACAGCCTTAGCTTCACACCATATTCAATTATGAAGAGATGTTTGGTCCAGTCATCAGCATTCCACAAAATGTCATTAAACCGTAACCAGGTTCCTTCTTTCTTTATGATCAGCTTTCTTTTGTGGCTGTCCTACCTAAGCACAGTAGCTAGGCTATATGCCAATGGCTATCCAAAAAATGCCAGTAAGACACTAACACCTCATAACTGTCTAGTCTTTTTATTTCTGCAAAGCAGTCTCCAAGCTACTCTCATAAAAACTATATGAGAAAGACAGGGCAGGGCTGATCACTATGGGCAGCTGAGTTAACCAATACATGAATAGTTTAATGACTCCCAAGTTCCTATAAATATGAAAGGGGGCTAAAATACTCAGCTACACAGTTAGGGAAAATTAGTACAGTGCCTGATAAATCATAGACCCTCAATAATATTAGACGAATTAATCTATGAATGAAAGAAATAATTAAGAAATGAAAGCATGTGTTGGAGCTCTCAGCCCAATGCTCTTTGCACTTCATCATACTGGTACTGTATTCTGTATCAGTTCTAAGCTGGTAACATAGTACTTGGAGAAAGAGTGCCAGGTTAAGGTGAGCCCTGCTCCCACTTCTCCACAACTCTTCTGAGCTGAGTAGGAGAAGGTGCCAACAAGCCCCGTTCCTGTAGGATTAATGCTCTTTATCCACAATCCCTCAAGGAATAATGGGATTAGAAAGTGACCATTATTTTCAAAGAGCATTTATTGAGGGCCAATTATAATAACTACTCATATTTGAAAATGTTTTGCCATTTGAAAAGCACTTTCCCATCCATTAGTCCATTTGTTCCTTCTAATAATGCTCTGAAGAATGTATCATCATTATCCCACATTTTACAGATGAGGGAAATGAGCTGGAGGGAGGTTAGGTAACCTGCTCAGGATTATATAGCTCATAAATAGCAGATCTGGTCTTCAAACGAAACCTACAAACTTTGAAATCAGTGTTGCTTCTATTGCGCTGTATAGTTTTCCAAAAATAGGAGAGTCATCTCTGGGATGATTTCCAGAGAAATGTAAAATTCTCCATCACCTCCATCACTTCTGTCTATACTTCCTTGAGCCCTCATACGACCACCCACCCAGACTTTCCCAGATTTATGAACAGGGCCCAAAGCAAACCCAGTAAGCAACTGGTAATATGCAGCCCATGAACTCAACCACATTCACTTCCAATGCGTGTATATGTGATTTAGAGGTCATCTGGTAAAATCCTTTTTCTTTTATAATGCTTTTTTAGATGACAGTGTCTTCAAGTGCTATCTTTCAAAAGTCTGTTGTGTGCCAAAATGCAAAATTATATAAAAATATGGCAGAACTTAGGGAATTTAGCAGGGAGAGCAATTTAAGGTACATGAAGGCAAGACTGAGGAATGGTAGGCTCCATTTGTGAGTTACTAACCGAAAGGAATGGATATTCCAGAAGCTTTCAGTAAGAATTAGTACACTCACTCTTTCCTGCAAAGACGACTAGGTAACTTTTTACTTACAGGCTTACAAGATGCTGCAAGATGATAATGAATGAGAATGAATGGCTTCCAAAATTATTCAGTTAATGTCTTCCTGTTTTCCACAAGTTCATTTATTTCACATGGCTTTTTTTTTTTTTAACTAAGACAAGGTGGGTCTTATCCTTCCCACTGCAGGTGAGAGACACTGGCTCAATAGCAGTCACTTCATGCACTAGAGGATGACCCTGTTCTAAACTTTGCCAGTGTCTCTTTTTTGTTGTTGTTGATCTGAGTTTTGTTCTGATCTGCTGTGTTTTTGTTTTTGTTTTTGTTTTTTAATTTTTTTGATGCTCATTTTTGAGAGCAAGGCTGAGTGCAAGCAGGGGAGGGGCAGAGAGAGGGAAACACAGAAATTGAAGCAGGCTCCAGGCTCTGAGCTGTAAGCACAAAGCCCAAGGCAGGGCTCAAACTCACAAACCAGGAGATCATGATCTGAGCTGAAGTCGGATGCTTAATCGACTGAGCCACCCAAGTGCCCCTGTGTTTTGTTTTTTAAAGGAAAGCTTGCTGATCAGCAAGGCCCAATGTGTCTTTCTATTTGTAACTCAAAGAATCTCAGACAACTCCTAAAGATCACATTAAGGATGTAGGTCCTCTCTCCCACCTTACCCTAAAGCTTACTGTCCATTTACTTTACAAAGAAAGTCATGAGAGGAGGAAGAAAGAATTTGGGTTTGAGACTCATCACTAGAAAAGAGATTGAGGGTTGGCTACTAACACATGGAAGTGACTAGAAGCAAATAGACCTGAAGATTACCATGTTTTTGAGGAAAATGTATTGTGAAATAAAACTGACTACTTCAGACGTAAAGCAAACTTTGAGTTCTCAAACTGGCACCATAAGCAATAAATGATGGGCAGCCCTCAAGGAGGGCAAACTCCCCAACACCGACCTCACATATGTTCAGAGAAAATGTTCAAAAGGGAGCCACCAAAAACAGTGCACAAAGGAATTTCTCCCAGATGCGTAATTAAGGTCTGATCCAAAACTTTCCCTTTACAAGGACTGCCCAGCAAGACTTCGTAGTTCTTGGGGAACTTTGTAGATGGAACTTACTATAGTCATTATCCTGTTCCTCCTTTACAACGTATATTGGAGATGGAGGGTTGGGTCAGTGTGTCAGTGGGGTTGGGAGGGCAGAAAACTTGTCCTTAGAGTGCATAAGTCACCAGATCATAGGGAGTCACACAGGGACCTCACGGGTAGGACGTGCACGATCCAGAGTTCCTGCATGTTGAGTTTGATGCACTGAATGGATGGATCTTTTGGGCTGACTTCATGAGGCAGGGACAAGTGTTTTCTGGAGAACTGCAGGGATATTTGAAACCCAGAAGAGCGGGCTGATTGACAGAGTGTTCCATGCTCACCACTGTCCATTCCTTTCCCTTCTGTGCACATAGTGAGACTACCTATTCCAGCCACACTTGAAATGGCACAGGGCCATGCTTTGAGTTCTGGTCAACAGAATAGAATGATGTATATCATGACCTGGCTTAGCCCATCTTCCCTGCCCACCTCCCCCCACCCCCCACAACCTGCCAGCCAGAATTTAAAAATTCTAAAGCACAAAAAATGGCAAAACTACCAGATGAAAGGAATCTGGATCCTAAAATCATCATGTGGAAGGCAGCCCACTAAACATTGGGGTGAGAATAAATTAGCTTCTATTGTGTTAAGCCATGAAGATTTTAGGATGTCACTGTTTGGAACTTTGTGACACCTAATAATACATAAAACTTTATTTTGAATTCTGGGGAAACGGTTTGAATTTTATTCTTCTGTTTCCTGCAGCTCCTGGCACAGTTCCTGATGCAGCTTCAGCACAAAGCAGGAGATGGACAAAAAAATATGTTTTCAATAAATACCCAAAGACATGAGTGAAGACAGCTACATTAGAATGTTGAAGGATAGGATGGGGATTCCCCCAATCAAATCAAACAGGGAAGACTCCTTAGTTGTTTCATCTGCTCAAGGGGGTTAATATCTCCTTCATAGGGATGTTCTGAGAATGAAATTATATGATAGATGAAAAGTACTTAGCACAATGCTGAGCACAAAATGAGCACTTAGTACGCTGTTCCATTATAAGCTGTGAACTCCACATAAAGTGGTTTCTTAGATACAACAAACCATGTCTCTGAGAACAGAGGGGCAGTTGTTCTCCTGAAATTAAATCCTGCATCTCATTCATGTTGTGTTATTCCAAAGGCTCAATCACAATCTTTTTTTTTTTTTTTTTTTTTTTTTTTTTTTTTTTTTTTTGGTTCAAGCACAATCTTACACAGAGAGCTGTAGGTAACGGTGAATTCCCTTCTATGGAAAGGACAAGGAAGAGAAATTATTTGAATTATATTAAAAAGAAATACAAAAGTGAGAATGTAGATAATGCTAATAAATAATGCTGTTGATTTATTATTTCTGTGAAATATAGTGTTGTGGTTTTGAATCAACATTAAGAAAATGTTTACTGTTAATTTTATTGTTAATTATCAAAAACTGAGCATAAAATTGCAAAAGGTCAGAATATTGCTGTAATTAAATCTCTGTAAGGTCCAAGATAGAATAAAAATACATGGAACGACTCCATTCAAATCTCGAGTTATTGGAGGATAAACCTATGTAGATATCCATTGAACATTTCCGACTTGGGAGTATTAGGAAGGCATCTCAACACCCATCTCAAGTCCCTAGGAGTCTCCTTTATGGGCATTTAACTATAGTTAAGTAACAAGTATAAAAATATTTATTTTTTCTAATATTTCCATATATTCACATTACAAATAATTTAGTTATGAAGGGTAGAGGAAAAAGCAAATTATGCTAGCAATCTCTTGAAAATTCAGTCTCAAGACTTCAAAATAAAAGTATATTACAATAAATCAGAAAATGCTATTTATACTTACATGTGACATTTATTACCTGTGGAATGGGATGAGATGCAATAGAACAGATCTAAATAGGATCAAAAGGATTTAAATGTTACTGACTTAAGCAACAATTTCAATTCTGCAGCTCTCTATAATGAGAGACAATGGGAATTTTCAAAAGCAACCTCATTTTGTTCTCCTGGGTAAATGAATGATCTTAGGTGTCTCTAGATGTTGGGGATGGGTAGTCCAGGCACATTTCCAAACACTCCACATTCTTTGGAGAGAAGATATTATCACTTCTCAGTGTAGAGCCTTGTTATTAATTCAGTGAATCATGGGAGAAGAGAGTTGTGGGTGGGCCTCATGTTTCTTGAGCAGCCACAGCAGGGATTCAGGGTGGAAGTCAGGCAGGGATCCAGGACCAGCAAGGCTGGGAAAGGTGGTGATAGAGAGATGATTCTGCCTTGGCTTATGTGAGGGTGTGTTGTCAAGAAAGTCTGGGCTCCAAGGCTAAGTGCCAGCATTCCAGGTTCTTTCTCTTGGCCTAACAAGGAGACAAGCACAGAGTTGATCAAAACTTGCTCCAGGAATGCACTGAGAACACTGACTCTGTCGTCTGGAACCGATTGCCCAGGGCAGGTCATCAAGATGGGAGTTCACCTGAAAGCCCAGGGTGTGGACAGTCCTGGGAGCAGACAGCCTGGAGAACTGAGGATCTGATTAACCAGGTGAACACTGGCAGACATTACATACTTGGGCAAGCAGAAGGCTGCATTTCAGAATGTCAGCTCCAAAGCAACCAGTAGGACTAGCAGAAGTGTCCAGGTCATGGAAGGTTAGCAAAAGTGATCCTACAAAAGCAGAAAATACCAAAGAAGCAATCTGATATTGGAGAAGTGTTCTCTACCTGGTTCTGTCCTTCCCCTGGAAGCTGAATAGTCCTTGACTTGTTCATTCATCCATTCATTAATTCATTATTCAATATTAAACACCAGTTACGTGCCTGTAATGGTCCAGACACTGGGGAAATAGCAATAAAAACAAAACAAAAACACAGGCACAGCTCTGTCCTAACAGAGCTTACAGTCCACTGTTAGTGGGGGAGACAAGCAGAGATAAATTTTTTAAAAGTAAAGAAAAATGTGTGGTTTGTCAGAGAAAATGGAGAAAAATAAAATAAGAATAGAGGTCAATAGAATCCAAGAGTTGCTATTTTACTTAGGACGAAATACATTCAGCTCCATTTCTCTGCCTGAGGATTTTCCCTCTGGAGCTAGGGAAGTATGTTCAACTCATACACCGGGCTGCTTAAAAGTACCAGTGACCAGAAATTTGACACCCTGGGGCAACCCTCTATCAAGGAGAGATGTAACTTGATGGATGGATGCCTGGGTTTCCTGTCCTTCTGTGGGACAGCTCTGAGGCTCATTCACACAGACCACCATGCGATTGAGCCCCATTTGCACACAGTTTGCTAACACACACTTTACTGCTTTTTCTTCTTTCTGGCCTTTCTGCTTCCTAAATCATTTCCAAACCTAGTTACTTTCCCTCCATTTCTTCCAACACTACTTTCTGGGGGGATCCAAGTGCAAAAGGTGACAGGAGGGTGGTAGTTCAGATGAGAAGCTGTCAGACTATTTTGAACTTTGAAGTTGAATGTGTTGTAGAAGAATAAAAGACAAAGAGAAAAAGTTATCTGTAATTTCACATTTAGAAGTAAATATTGTTAGCCTTTTGATACATATTATTACTAGCATTTGAGTCTGCTTGGATATGTCGGTACGTGTGTATGTATACATTTTACACAAAAAGAATCATACTACGCATGCTAGATTTTAGCTGATTTCTCACTTAATATATTACAAACATATTATTTTTCAGGAAACTCAATGAATATATTTATAAATTCAAATACTTAAAGTTTACATAGCATATTCTACTTCACATAGTGTAAATTTTAAACTAATTCCACTGTTGAATATTTTGTTTATTTCCAATTTCTCAATACTATTAAAATACAACACTTCAGTGAACATCCTTGTACAAACAATTTTGAACATTTGTCTGATTATTTCTTCAGGATAAATTCTAAAAATGAGACTTCTTGGTTAAACCATGTTTATAATTTCAAGTACTTTATATATTGCCAAATTCTGCCACAAGCTTTTACTAATCTACATTGCTATGACAGTGTGTTTCTCTTTAATCAAGGGCAATACCCTGATGAGCTTTTGGAGGAAGGGAGGGAGAGAGAAAGAGAGATTGATTCTGGAGTGTACCAAAATCTGTTTCTATTAATTATTTAATTTTCATTTTAGTTGATGCTTAATTTTTAGAACCTATCAATTTAGTAATATTTAATTAATTGAAAGATTCTATGGTGATTTATGAATATGAACATTCTAAAATATAAACTATTTTCAAAGAATCATTTTTCTTATAAAATATAACAAAAATATTACCCAACAAAAAACTGTGCACCATTTTCTCATTAGAATCCACATTCTGGTTCCCTGTATCCTTTTATAAAAAAATAATACATTTCTCATAGGCATGAGGTAGGCCATAGTGGTTTCCATAATTCTTAGCAATAACAAAAATTTTCCAGAAGAGTAATCTATTAAACTCCACACAATTAACAAACTCTGATCTCGAAAATAACAGCATCACCTTTGTTTTTATTTTTGCCAATCCTTTGAGGGAAAAAAACATACCTGGTATTTCATATTGTTTTAATTCATATTTCTCTAATTATTAATAAAATTAAAACATATGTAAATGTATGTGTAAACACACACACACACACACACACACACACACACACACACACACACACTTTGTTTTATTGTTTTATCTTATGTTCCATTCCCCCTCACCAAATTTACTGAGAGATAATTGACATGCAACATTGCGTAGGTTTAAGGTATATAACATGATCATTTGATATACATTTGTGAAACAATTGACACAATATGATTAGTTAACAACTCCATTTCTTCAAATAATTACAATTTTTTACATGTGTGGTGAGATTATTTAAGATCTACTCTCTTAACAACTTTAAGTATATAACATTGTAAACTGTAGTCACCATGCTGAATATTATATACCCAGAACTTACCTTACAACTGGAAGTTTTTACCCTTCAACCAACATCCCCCCCATCACCAGCCCCTGGCAACTTCCATTGTACTCTGTTTCTATGAGTTTGGGCTATTTTTTTTCTTTTTATATTCCCATATGTAAGTAATATCATACAGTTTTTAAACTTTCTCTGTCTGCCTTACTCCACTTACCATAATACCCTGAAGGTCAATCCATATTTTTACAATTGCAGGATTACCTTCCTTTTTATGGCTGAATAGAATTCCATTATATATGCATATATATACACACATGTAAACTTCTTTTATCCATTCATAAATCAATGAATGTTTCCACATTTTCTTTCACCATTCATAAGTCAATGGACACTTAGGTAATTTACATGTCTTGGCTATTGTAAATAATACTGCAGTGACGATAAAGGTAGAAATACCTCTCGAGGATAATGATTGCATTTCCTTCAGGTATATACCTAGAAATGGAATTACAGGTTCATATAATAACTCTATTTTTAATATTTTGAGGAACTTCCCTGCTATTTTCCATAGTGGTTGCACCAATTTCCACCAGCAGTGCAGTAATATTCCCTTTTTTCCACATCCTCACCAACACTTGTTATTTCTTGTCTTTTTGGTGTGATGTGATATCTCACTGCGTTTTTCATTTGCATGTCCCTGATGGTTAATGATGTTGAGGATCAGTTTGGGTCCAAGGCCCATTTTTAACTGGATTATTTATTACTTTTTATTTTTTTAGGTTTTTATTTAATGAATTATTTTTGTTTTTGAACTGTATGAACTCCTTATATATTTTAGATATTAACTAATTATCTAATACATGGTTTGCAAATATTTTCTCCCATTCTTAATTTGTCTTTTTATTTTTTCTATTTGTTTCTTTTCCTGTGCAAAAGCTTTTTAGTTTGATGTAGTCTCATTTATGTTTGCTTTTGTTCTTTGTATTTTTGGTGTCATATCCAAAAAATTACTGCCAAGACCAACATCAAGGGTTTTTTTCCCCCTAAGTTTTCTTCTAGGAGTTTTACAATTTTAGGTCTCATATATAAGCCTTTAATCCACTTTGAGTCAATTTTGTGACTAGTATAAACAGGGGCCTGATTTCATTATTTTGCATGTAGGTTTCCCAATACCATTTATTGAAAAGACTATCTTTTCCCACTGAGTATTTTTGGATCTCTTATCAAATATAGTTGACCATGTATTCATGGATTTCTTTCTGGACTGTCTATTTTATTGGTATATGTGTCTGTTTTTATGCCAGTACCATACTCTTTTAAGTACTATAGCTTTGCAGTATAGTTTGAAATCAGGAAGTATGATGCCTTCAGCTTTGTTCTTTTTTCTCAAATTTGCATTGGCTATTCAGGCTCCAAAAAAATTGTATGGATTATTTTTTTTCTATTTCTATTTAAAAATGACTTTGGAATTTTGATAGAGACTGAATTGACTTTATAGATGGCTTTGGGTATTATGGCTATTTTAACAATATTATTTCTTCCTATTCATGAACACAGAATATCTTTCTGTTTGTGTCTTCAGTCTCTTTCATCAATGTGTTATAGTTATAAGTGTACAAATCTTTTATCACTTCAATTAAATTTATTCCTAGGTATTTTATTATTTTTGATGCTATTGTGAACAGAATTACCTTCTTTATTTCTCTTTCAGTTATTTTGTTGTTAGTGTATAGAAATGCAACTTATTTTTGCATATTAATTTTGTGCCCTGCATCTTCACTAAATTTGTTTGCTAGTTCTAACAATTTTGGATAGAGTCTTTATGGTTTTCTCTATATATGATCATGTCATCTGCAAACAGAGTCAAGTTTATTCTTCCTTTCTATTTTAGTGACTTTTATTTCTTTTTCTTTTCTCATTGTTCTGACGAGGACTTACAGTACTGTGTTGAATAGGGGTGGTGAAAGTGAACACCTTTTTCTTGTTCCTAATTTTAGAGGAAAAGCTTTTGGCTTTTCACTATTGAGTATGATGTTAGCTGTGGGCCTTGTCACATATGGCCTTTATTATGTTGAGGTATGTTTCTTCTACATCTGATTTGTTGAGAACTTTTATTATGAAAAGGTGTTGAATATTGTCAAATGCTTTCTCTGCATCTATTAAGAAGTTCAGATGATTTTTATGCTTTATTCTATTACTATGGTGTATCACATTTATTGATTTGCATATGTTGAATCATCCTTGCATCCCAGAGACAAATCCCACTTGATCATAGTGTATAATCCTTTTAATGTGCTTTTTAATTCAGTTTGCTAGAGTTTTGTTGAGAATTTTTGCATCTATATTTATCAGGAGTATTGGTCTGTAGTTTTCTTGTAGTGTCATTATCTGGCTTTGGTATCAAGGTAATACTGGCCTCATAAAATGAGTTTGGGAGTGTACCCCCTCTTCTATTTGGGGGTGGGGGTAGTTTGAGAAGGATTGGTATTAACTCTTTAAATGTTTGGTAGAATTCACCAGATGAAACCATCTGGTCTTGGGCTTTTCTTTGTTGGGAATTTTTTGATTACTGATTCAAATTCTTTGGTCATTAGTGTCTGTTAAGATTTTCTATTTTTTTATGATTCAGTCTTAGTAGGTTGTATGTTTCTAATAAATTATCCATTTATTCTAAGTTATCCAATTTGTTGGCATATGATTGTTAATAGTAGACTCTTAGGATCCTTTGTATTTCTATTGTATCAGTTATAATATCTCCTCTTTCATTTATAATTTTGTTAATTTGATTCTTCTTTTTTTCTTTGTTAGTCTAGCTAAAGATGTCTCTATTTTGTTTACCTTTTCAAAAAACTAACTTAGTTTCATTGATTTTTGTTGTTGTCTTTCTAATCTCAATTTCCCATATTTCTGCTATAAACTTTATTATAATTTCCATCCTTTTGCTAACTTTGGGCTTACTTAGTTTGCTCTTCTTTTTCTAATTCCTTAAAGTGTAAAGTTAGGTTTTTTATTGAAAGCTTTTTTTTTTTTCTTAATGTAGGCATTTATCACTATAAACTTCCACCTTAAAATTGCTTTTGCTGCCTCCCATTAAGTTTTGGTATATTGTGGTTTTGCTTTCATTTCTCTCAAGATACTTTTTGATTTCCCTTTTGATTTCATCTTTGACTCATTGGTTGTTTGGGAGTGACCAATTTAATTTCCACCTATGTTTCTCTACTGTGAATTTTTCAGTTGATTCTATTGATTTCTAGTTTTACACCATCATGGTCATAAAATATATCAGATATTATTTCAGTCTTCTTAAATTTGTTAAGGTTTGCTTTGTGGCCAAACTTATGATCTATCCTGAAGACTCCTTCATGTGTGTGCTTAAGAGGAATGTGTATTCCAGGGGTGCCTGGGCGGCTCAGTCAGTTGAGTGGCCAACTCTTGATTTTGGCTCACGTCACAATCCCAGTCAGGCTCCACGCTGAACATGGAGCTTGCTTGAAATAACCTCTCTCTCTCTCTCTCTCTCTCTCTCTCTCTCTCTCTCTTTCTCCCCTCTGCCCCTCCTGCATTTACATGCATGTGTAAAATTATGAACACAAATAAATTATACACAATAGAGAGTGAAAAACAGCAGCCTTAAAGAACTTCAAACTTCATCCTTCCCTGCATTCCTCACTGTCTCTCTCTCTCTCTCAAATAAAAAATTAAAAACAACATGTATTCTGCTACTATTGGATGGAATATTCTGTATATGTTAGGTCCATTTGGTTTATGGTGTTATTCAAGTCTGCTGTTTCTTTATGAATTTTCTGTATGGATGAACTATCCAATGTTTAAATGAAGTATTGAAGTTACCAACTATTATTTTATTGCTGTTTATTTTTCCCTTCAGTTCTGTTAATATTTGCTTTAAATGTTTACCTGCTCCAGTGTTGGGTGCATATATAATTGTTATATCCTTTAGATGAATTGACCCCTTGATCACTGTAAAGTGACCTTCCTTATTTCTTGTGACTAATTTTGACTAAAAGTCTATTTTATCTGGTATGCATATAACCACTCCTACTGTCTTTAGGTTACCATTTGCATGAAATATCTTTTCCTATCTCTTCACTTTCAACCTATATGTTTCCTTAAGCTAGAGTCAGTCTCTTGTAGACAACATACTGTTATATCTTGCTTTTTTATACATTAAGCTACTGTGTCTTTTGATTAGAGAATTTTGTCCATTTACATTTAAAGCAATTATTGATAGGTAAGGACTTACTATTATTGCATTCATTGTTTTCTGACTTTTTTAAGTTTCTTTGTCATTTCTTCCTTTCTTATTGTCTTCTTTTGTGATTTATTTTTGTGATAGCATGCTTTAATTCCTTTTTCTTCATATTTGTGTATCTACTTTAGACTCAAAGCCAAACAGGGCTGTAACTAAATCCTCAGGGATACAGAGCTGTTTCTGTGTCTGTAGCCAAGACCACAGTCAATGAATCAGCTGCCTGGTTGCAAGCCTGCCTTCTAAAAACAGCTCTCCTTAGTCTTGGACTACACTGGAATTTCACAATCTCCTTCCTGGATCCCAAAGTTCCCAGGAAGACACCTTTGTCCATGGATAGATGCCAAATTATTGCTGTTGAGGGATGGCTGCACATGAGGGGCACCTTATTCAGCCATGTTGCTAATTCATGGGGGCCTTTGCTCTATTTTCTTTATTGAAGTAACTGATTCTTTTCTTATAGATTTGAAAGAGCTTTTTCATAATAAATTTAACTCTTTTGTAATGAGAAAAATAAAAATAAGCATATCTTAAAAACTGTAACTGAATAAAACAGATTATTTTATATTTACCTCAGATTGTTATTTCCCTTAACTTCTACTCCCACATACAAAAAAATTTCATTGCTAATGGTTAGACTAATTTTTCTTCTAATCTCCAATTGGCTCTCCATTTGGTGTTACACTGAGAAAAAACTTATCTTGAATTTTCTTTTAGTTTGCTAATTGATTCATTTTTTTAGCATTTGAATTTCTAGTTTACCTGAAAATTATTTTTATATAAAATTTAATGTTTAAAGTTTTATCAACATTTTCAATGTCATGTACTAAATAATGACAACAATAATAATAGCTTACCTTTTTCCCCAGTATCTACAATGTACCAGATATTGTTCTAAAGACTTACATACATTAACTGATTCCTCTGATTTTGTCTAATTTGAAAGCCTATTTTTACCATCAAGTAAATTATTTTATGTCTTGGGTCTATTTCTTCTCTGGAATTTGATCTCTAAAGCAGATGTTACACAGGCAGCTAGAAAGGGTTTACCTCCTCTGATCTCAACAGGGTGAGAGATCTATCCAGGGAAGGATACAGTTTAAAGCTCTTTCAGGCTACTTTTTTTTTCACTCTCTACTGTGTATCTTTTATTTGTGTTCATAATTGACAAGGTGTTGTGTTTGATTTATTTTAGTTTGGTTATTTTTTCTCCCTATAAAAGTGATACATATTTCTAAGGAAGATACAGAAAACCTAGAAAACTAAAAGACAGCTATCATTCTACTACTTTTAGTCTTTTGGAGCATTTCCACTAGTCTTATTTCCTAGCATAGTTGGTGGGGGTAAAGGATTATCTTGTACACTTGTGATTATATAGGATTTTAATTTTTCATATAACATTATAATATTATAATGTTAATATTTTTCAGTTAGCATAGAAGGTTTAAGATTTATGCTATTCTTCTAATTTAAATAATAGTTATTATAATTTAACTAATTTAATTATTATCCTAATGGACATTTTGTTTGTTACCTTTCTTTTGGTAGCTATGTAATGCTGCTGTGAACATCTTTGTGCATAAAATTTTTCTATGTTTAAAATTATCTTCCCAGCATATGTTTCCAGAAGTGACTGTATAGGGCCAAAACCCACGAACACCTTATAGCTTCTTTGGTCTTTGGTCACAGATCCCACCTTTATTTTCAGTCTTTTTTTTTCCCACAAATTAAGCAAATCTGTTCTGGCTATATAGATGAATTCCTGATGTATAGCTTAAATGAAAGTTATGTGTCTGTAAATACAATGGTTTCTGTCATAATTCCAAGAATGATCTGCATTAGAGTTTTGACCAAGCAAACAAGGCTCCATAGTAATCAATACAAATACTGTCAGGTCTTATCATTCATATTGGGGGAAGATTGTCTTGTCTCCCTGCATTTTGGACACAAGATGGGGAAGGTTAAGGCAAGGCTACAAGACTGGGCTGCATTTTATAAAAGAGGACTATTTCTAGAGAAAAAAAAAAAAAGAAAGAAAGAAACCTGGGCAGGAGGACAGTAGCACTCAAAGAAAGAACGATTACTATGGATTCAAGCCAATATGGGAGAAAGGGAAGCTGGCAATAGATAGCACTGCTGGAACTAGGGAGTGGGGCACTAACTTCTACATCTATCTAGCAACAAAAACTCTTCCACTGGGTCCTGAGAAGACTTCATTTAAAATATCAACTTAAGTCATTAGTATAGTTTCTTCTACCATATTTACTTTGGAAACCTAACTAGAACTGAGCCTACAAGTGAGAAAGCAGATGCGAGCCCAGCTCTTAAGAGCCAGAGGCAGCCTCAGGGGAAAACAGGCAAAATATGGCAGAACACACTGTTTGCAACTGAATAGAGATCTCATCACACCCAATGTCTCTATGCATTGGAAAGGACCCTTAATAGAGAGTCTGAGCCCAGATGCTCACTATTTCAGTGGCCTTATACAAACTGCATAAGCACTGTTCCAAATCTCCTCAATGTTGAGGAAGAAGATAGTACAAGAAAGACTCATTAGAGGACAATGTGAAAATAAATTGTGATATACTCAAAGAATGGAATACTGTTATAAAACTGTGAAAATGAATGAACCACAGACATCTATCAAAATAATATAAATCAGATATAAATAAAATATTAAGTCAAAAGAAAATCATACTGATGAACCTAAACAATATAAAGTTGAGTGAAAAAGAAAGTCCAAGACCTTATATGTAGAATGATACTTTTTTCCCATTTAAGAATACCTTTTTAAAGTGATATTCAGTTTCAGATGAAATGTAACAATATATTCTAAACAATATGCAATTTTAGATACACACATATATATAGTAAAACTATATTTCCAGAGGAAGGAAATTATAACACACAATTCAGGATACCCATTACCTCAGGTGGGAGGACAGTGTGTGTAAGGGAGGGAGGGGCCAGTAGGCAGATGAGAGTTTCTGATAATGTTCTAGTTACCAGGTTGGATAATAGATCTACAGTGGTAATCACGATTCAGTTAATAATTAAATAAGCAAATAAATAAGCCTATTACTGATACCACCCTATGATTTTTATTTATTCATTCAGCAAGCATTTAATGGATTTCTGCTATGTGCCAGAGGAAAATAAACAAAACAAAACAGATGTGTTACACGTCAGTTGTGCTCTTATGAAGCAAAATAAAGCAAGACAGTGGGCCAGAGAGGGATAAGGGCTCAATCTCAGGTGGGGTGATCAGGAAAGGCCTCCCTAAAGAGGTGGCCATTAAGGAAAGACCTGAATAACATGAGGGAGCAAGCCATGTGAGGGTCTGAGGGAAGCATGCTCCAGGCAGAAAAAGCATCAAGGGGAAATCTCTGAGCCAGACATATGCTAGTCATCCTTAAAGAATAGTGAAAGGACAAGGTAGGTGGGATGAACAAAAATGATAGAAATTAAATAAGAGGAGAAAGGCCCAATCAGGAAGGGTCCTCAAGGCTGTGGTGAGGACTTTGCATCTTACTTTAGCTATGGTGGGAATTCACTGGAAGGCTCTGAGCAGGGAATTGACAAGAACTGCTTTACCTTTCAAAAGGATCTTCCTGTCCACTGTGTGGTGAATAGACTGTTGACAGTCTGAATTGAGCAAGACCAAATCTCTTCACACACTGCTGTATGTATTTCTTTTCCAATACTGACATGCTAATGGCCAGATCTCAAGATAAAATTGCTTGCTTGTATATGTATATAAACAAATCTCTCTCTCTCTCTCTCTCTTTTGTGAGAGAGAGAGAGACACAAGCATATTGATAGTCATATATTATAGTTTCAATAGATAATACACTAAAAATCTGGAAGCTAATGAAGTGTATAAAATATTTAGCCTACATATGTGGTTTCATGTACTTCTAGTGTTAAAAGGAATTTAATAACATTTTGTTCTACAAACAGAGCTATTTGCTACATGAAAATATTTGACCAATGAAAGGTATGAACTTGCAAAATTAACACATTTGTGAAAGACAATTTTCTTTTATTGACTAAGAGCCTCCATATGAGATGTGTCCTCTTGGCTAAACATCAACTTTGTGAACAGGCATGCAGACAAAAACACAACTCATAGATAGGCTAATAATTTTTTTCTTTGTAGCAGGCAGATCTATCTTGAGCCATGAAGTGACACTAAGTCTTGGGTCACTCAAGGCTTTTCCCTTGTTTTTTACCTTACGTGGGCAAGTATATATTTCAGGATGTGGGACACAAGCCCTTGTAAACAAGGAAACTTTCTGGATTTGCAGATTATTCTTGAAAATCACTACATCACAAATCTATTACATTTAAATCACTCTGACACAAATATACAAATTCTTTATTTTTTTAAGTGTTATTTATTTAAGTAATCTGTATACCTGATGTGGGGCTCAAACTCGTAACTGTGAGTCACATGCTCTCCCAACTGAACTAGCCAAACGCCCCTACAAATTATTTCTAAGGCCTAATTCTTCAGGGTTATTTCCTTGAATGTGGAAAATCTCATGAGCAATTCAGATGTTATACTTTCTTGCAGCACAAACTCCCATATATGTTGAGAATATTCCTACCTTATCAATTTTCTACTCATTCCTTGGGATGACCAGCTGAATTCTCTGCAGGGATCCTATATTTCAAAATCCAGATAAAGGCATTTTGCAGGCCTCCTATTCTGAGCCAAGCTAAAATCCTACCAACCCTAGGGGACTGTTGGTCATCCTTCTCTCTAACGCCTCCAAATTAGTCACCTCTGCTATGCAATCTCACATTTAATTATACAATATTGTTCTCTCTTGCATAGGGTAAAAGTTTTGACACTAATTTGATGCAAAATTGTTAAGTATTTTCTACATCTTTTCTGTATTTTACCAGGTTCCTAGTAAAGTGCTAATTACATATAAGATAATAAAGCATCTGGATTAGAAAACAATAGCAAAAACAAATATATACATATTTTAGATTACATATATTAATATTACATATATTAAGATATTAGATTACATATATTAATATTAATGTTAGATTATAAACATTATATTATATACTAAGATTAAATATACTAATATATGTATTTGATTAAATGGATATGCTACCTGCCTATGATGTACTTTGGAAATTGTGGAATCTATACAAGTGCAATGCATTGTTACCTATATTAATATTAAATCGAGTTAAGTACTAGACAAACTACACAAGCTACTACTAATAACTCATTCTAATTGCCAAATGTTAACAAAGTAGGTTGGGCCACCAAGTCAGCAGTCAGGTGCATCTTTGGCATTTAGGAGGTCAGGCTTTGCATTACTGGGATATTGGAGAAGTCACATTGACCTGAACCTCAGAGAGCCCTCCAAGAGACCTGGCCTCTGGGCTCTGCTGAGCCTGCTGTAGGGAAGGATTGCTGCCTTCCTAGGGGAAAACCTTACCCTTTGTCAGGATTTGACTGTGCATGTCTTCTTTAGCTGTGAATGTTCATTATTTCTATTTGTACCTGAGCCTATATTTATGGATAATCTATTGAGGGAGGAAATATGGCTCAGGTGAGTGGGAGTGACAGGGCTGTATTTAATGGCTACAGCAAATAACCTTCTAACGGCCGAAAGAGTGTCATATCTCACAGTTATGATGTCTTCAAAAGGTGATATTTCTGGCTGTGTCATCATAGCTGTGAAAAGCATTTTCTCAGCATCTAAGAAAAATGGGAAGACCGTGGGTTGATGGAGGTACACTCTAGACAGATTGGCATTAATCACAACACCCCAGCCTCAACTTTTGTCTACTTTTAAGGAGAGACATTTGGGGTTGGGGGAGGGGTGGGTGGGAAACATGTAGACTTCCCACATTTTAAGGTGGGTAGTTCATGGTAATGCAACCATGGTGGGGCCATGCTTTGGGAAGATGGGTTAGCAGCACTGATTTTCTGTGATGATCCCCACTTCCTTCCCCACAGCTCTGTTCCTCCTATGCTTTGACCCATAGTTCTGCCTCTGGCCAGTACCAGCAAAGCCTGGAGTTTTTGGTCTATCACCTTATCTCACCTGCCAAGCCTATCAAAGTTCTTTATGTGTCCAATCCACCTGTAAATGTGAACTGAGTTCTTCACAATGTACCAGGAATGATGTTGGATGTTATAAGGACACAGGAATTATAATACAGAACACTCATCCTTCCCCTCAGGTAATTCTCTGGAGACACACATTCTACAGAAGCATATACTTGACTGACACTGTAAACTTGCACAAAGATATTCACTGCATAATGTAGCTATAAATTTATTTTCTCTATTTTTGTATAAAGGGTTCACTCTTGGAGTTGTAGCATAAGGATCACTTATGACTACTAGTTCACCCTGCTACCTCCATGAGAGCTGTTCCTGAAAATGTATCCTTTCCTCTTTACCTGGCTGCCCTCTAGATCTGACTCAATCAAACCTCTTTCATGGATCTAGTGCATGTCACTTTCTGCTGTTTTTAACACTTTGGGCTCCTATTGTTCTAGCATACTCTATTCTTGAATCTTTGACCCAGAAATTTTGCACTACATTAGTATACAAACGTGTACTTTTGACTGATTGTTTCACGTAGTTTATCCCTGAAAACCTACAGAAGAAAAGATGTATTTTACATTTCTTTGTACTTCATGGTATTCAACTTAGATTAGGTATAGCTAAAACCTCTTGGCATATAAAAATTTGATTTCTGGTGGGAGTCTTAAATTTCCCGCTTTCTTAACCACACTCTGAATCTAATTAATCATCTCACTAAAATAACTATTATTATGTATCAGTACAAAGAATCTTTTATTATCCCCATGTGCTGCAAATAAGATTCAGGTTGTTTACCTATCTAAAGCCACTTACAGCACACACGAAAGTGTTCTTTTAGCACACCTTTATTTTCTCATGAAAATATTAAAAAAGGGGGATAAGGAAAAGAATGTGGATGACCTCACATGGTTAATTTTCAAACTGTAATAGCAACTCAGTGTGTTAATCACAGAGAAAAGGTCTCAATCATGGGAAAAGATAGAGTTTAGGAGAATGTCCAGCACATAGAATGAATTCAATAAATATTTGCTATTATATGATATGTATTATTATTATACCTATTTATTATTATTAGCAATAATCATGCCTCAGATAAACTTCATTGGCTATGATATTGACACTGTGCTCCATTATTATTATTATTATTATTATTATTATTACTATATCAGAATCATGTGGGAAGCTATTTTTCCCCTAATTTCACAAAACATCCTTTCAAACACGTATTCAAACAAATTGGGGAAGAAGAGAACAGGCATAAAGATGCACAATAAGATTTGGAATAAGTCTCAGATAATTCTGGTGCATCTCCCCTGCCCACCCCCTATAAACCCTCCATACACACACACACACACACACACACACACACACACACACACATAACTCCTACTATTGATCCAAGGAACCCAGACAATATGATCAGTACTCTATTTCTGAAGTAGAATTCAATTAACAAGCATAAGTTGATTCTTTGTTATTGTTTTGTTCATATGATGATGATAAAATAATAAAAGTGACTTGCCACTTTCCGTTATCAACACACACTTTGGATATGGTCCTATAATTTCTCTGGTTAGTAGCCACAGCAGTTGGCATGACTGTAGAGTGACTGGGGGACTCCACATAATAAAGGAGGAATGTTGACCCAAAGAACATAGCCACATATGTCACCCACAAAATATGTGATGCAGAGGGCCCACTGGCAGTTTGATTGCTACTTGTTTGGAAAATGTGGCAGGATTTCTTGTGGTTCTGTTGCTGAGGAGAGTTGTAGTTATCCCAAGTGGGTGTCAGCAAAGTTTTGGGGGCACGCCTCCCCATCATGCTTGTGTCTCTATAAACAAAAGCTCAAAAGGAATTAAGATCTCTGTTTCATGGCTCTAAAAGAGGGTATCATTTTCCAAGCTACACACACAACAGCTGAAGTGTTTCCCCTTAAAGCAATTTGCAACTTGCAAAAGTTATTGTTCAGCTCTTGGATTTCCCCAAATCTAAACAAGTAGGAATAACTCCAGTAGAGAGCCTGGTGGAAAATATTACAGGCTACACTCTATGCATGCATAAGCCTTAAATCAAAGGCAGGACAGGTAACTTGGTTCTGTTTGTTTACTGGGGTTTCCATGAGCGCATAAGAACAATATCCCATTTATTGTACAGCTTTCTTGTTTCAAGTTATATTTAAATGTTTTTATTCATCTCAGCCCAGACTTTTCCATCAGAGTTTCTATTTCTTTTTTTAATTTTTTTTAATGTTTATTTATTTTGAGAGAGGGAGAGAGAGTGCAAAAGGGGGAAGGGCAGAGAGAGAGAAAGACACAGAATCTGAACCAGGCTCCAGGCTCTAAGCTGTCAGCACAGAGCTGATGCAGGGCTTGAACATGGACTGTGAGATCATGACCTGAGCCAAAGTCGGATGCTTAACCAACTGAGACACCCAGATGTCCCAGAGTTTCTATTTCTAATGAGCCCTTAGGTACTGAAAGAAGTGAAATTTTAGCTATTTGTAAAAAAAAAATAAATGCAGGAAACAAATAATTCAAGAGAGTTATCTACACAAGCAGGTATTTAAGCATCAACGTTCATTCTTATGTTAACCATTTTTAATGAAAGTATTCTTTCCAATCCTTTCAAACCAATCGTACAAATACCTGCTACAGACCTGATGTGAGAAAACAGGGTCTTCACAACTTATTGGGGTTATGTAGATGTGTTCCCAGATTAAAAGCTCTCAACTGTTGTGCTCTGAGATTCTTGTGCTTGGTTTGGTTTATACAGCTCTTATCTCAGGCCATGATCTGTCACTTTCACTGGGCAGCATATTCAACTATGACAGTCCCTTGTCTATTTCTATTCTTACCACTGCCATGAAATCCAAGCCAAATTGGCTCTACAGGGGACCTTCAAAGGGACTCTTCTAAAAGGTAAATGCTCAAATGTACATATAGATATTTGTGGAATCTGTGTTGCTACTGAGAGCCATTGTTTGCTTCTTTCTGTTTCTGTATTCTGTGTTCTGATGGTGAGTGAGAGTAAAGGTAGTGAAATCCCAGATAGGTGAGATGTTACTGACCTCTCTAGACTATCTTTATTTTGCAAATACCTACTGGCTTTGTGGAGTTTCCACAATGACAAGACAGAAATCATCTAATAATACCTACCATCTATGACACATCCACCAATGCTAGATCTTTAAACTGAATGATCCCACTGGATTCTCACTACTACAACTAAGAATGTTACTATGACAACCTTAAGAGAAGTAAGTGAAGTTTTAGAAGTGAAGGTATTCTTCCAACAACACAGAGCTTGTTAGCTGCAGAAGTGATATTTGAACCTAAATGTGACTTGTCTCTAAGGCCTGAGTTATTTCCAGTGATCTTGCCACAGTCAGTAATTGAAAACATTTTAAAATGTGGCAAGATTATACTGAGATTGTATTTCCCTGTCTCTTTGCTAAAGTTTTTTTTTTAATATTATACTTTAATAACTTGTGGTGACTAACCATTCTATGTATTTTTTTAACTGCCAAATAAAGTTATTACTCAGAAAGTACTGAAAGTACCCATTATAAAGAATTCCTTCACATCAGGAAATAGAACAAAATGTTGCAGGTTACAGAGAGGAATTTGCAATTCTCCTCATTGATTTTTCCCCCTCTCTCTCTCAATCTCTCTCTCTCTCTCTTTTTATTGTTTTATTTATTTTTAAATTTAATTATGGGTAGGTAATGAATTCACATGGTTCAAAAAACAAAAATTATCTTAAGAAAATACATAGAATCAAATGTCTCGCTGCCTTACTTATCCTTCTCTGGTCCCATCTCCACCCATCCCAATAGGCCATTGACAAGCTTATAAATCTTCTAGTTTTCACTTAGCTCTATAGAAGTATTTCATATTTTAAAGTTAGCATAATATTCATTCTTTGTTTGTTTTTTTTTTTCAGCTAATTGTACACCCTGGAGATCTTTCCATATCACTACATGGAGAGGACCCTCATTCTTCTCTACTTTCAGTGTATTGTATTGTATGATTACATCACAATTCATTCAAGCAGTCTCCCATTGATGGACCTTTAAGGTTTTTTCCATTTGTTTATTCTTATAAATAATGCTGAAATGAATAACTTTGGACAAATGTCATTTTGTACTTCTGCAAGTTATAGGATCCATTCTCAGATATGAAAATCTGGATCAAAAAAGGACATACACATGTCATTTTAGATATTTTTCACTTGCTCTCCAAAAGGCTTGTGGCTCATTTGCCTTCCCACCATGAATGAGATTGTCTGTTTCTCCATAGCATTGCAATAGAATATTGTTAAATATTGTTAAATTTTTGGATTTTTGCCAATCTGATAGGTGAAAAATAACATCTCAGTGACATTTATATTTACATTTCTCTTATTTTGAGAAAATATTTTCATATTTGTAAATATTTTCATAGGGGCGCCTGGGTGGCGCAGTCGGTTGAGCGTCCGACTTCAGCCAGGTCAACATCTCACGGTCCGTGAGTTCGAGCCCCGCGTCGGGCTCTGGGCTGATGGCTCTGGGCTGAGCCTGGCTCTGGGCTGAGCCTGTTTCCGATTCTGTGTCTCCCTCTCTCTCTGCCCCTCCCCCATTCATGCTCTGTCTCTCTCTGTCCCAAAAATAAATAAATGTTGAAAAAAAAAATATTTTCATATATGTAAAGACTTTTACATTTCTTTAACTATGAACTGTCTTCTTATTTGATTTAACCATTTTCCTATCAAGTTATTGATCTATGACGAGTCGCTCAGTGCTTTTTTCTGGTCTGCCATTTGTTTTATGACTTTGCCTATGGTAGAGTTGTGTTACGCTTTTTTTTTTTTTTTGGTGTGTATAAATCATTTTTTCCCCTTTTTTTTTTTTAATTTTTTTTTCAACGTTTATTTATTTTTGGGACAGAGAGAGACAGAGCATGAACGGGGGAGGGGCAGAGAGAGAGGGAGACACAGAATCGGAAACAGGCTCCAGGTTCTGAGCCATCAGCCCAGAGCCTGACGCGGGGCTCGAACTCACGGACCGCGAGATCGTGACCTGGCTGAAGTCGGACGCTTAACAGACTGCGCCACCCAGGCGCCCCCCCCTTTTTCCTAACATGTTAAAAAATTATCAATCCTTTCTGCATGTTTTCTGGATTTTGCATCATAAGTTAGATGGATTATTTTGGCACTTTAGACCAGGCTCTGGATTTGATGATGTCTGAGTTTGTGGTATAGAGTGAAGCACACTAGAATAAGATTCAGAAGGTTCAGGCACTAGGCCTACCTTGATATTCATCACTGGGCAAACATTGTCAAGCTATACAACCCCTTAGGGTACAAAGCTACAGAATCAACTAAAAACTACCCTCTTGTTTTCTGAAGGTATAAGCAGCTTATTTGAGAAACAGAAGGGGCTTCATAGTTGAATAACCAAGTTGATTCTTGCTAATTGATTAAGAACAAATAAGCCTAAGCAATTTAACTGTGTGTCAGTCAGCTTTGGTTGCCACGACAAAGTACCATAGACTGGATGGCTTAAATAACAGAAATTTATTTTCTCACAGTTCTGGAGGTTGAAAGTCCAAGATCGAGATGACAGCTCTCTTCTTAGCTTAAAGACAGCTACCTTCTTACTGTGTCCTCATATGCAAAAGAGAGGACAGGGAGGGAGGGAGGGGGAGGGAGGGAGAGAGAGAGAGAGAGAGAGAGAGAGAGAGAGATCTCTTCCCCTTCTTATAGAGCTCCAATTTGATAAGATTAGGGCCCTGCATTTATTACCTCATTTAACCTTAGTTACCTCCTAGAAGCCTTATCTCCAAAAAATAGTCCCATTGGGGGTTAGGGCTTCAATGTATGAAAACTGGGGGTAAACAACCCAGTCCATAGCAAACCAAATAAAGAGATTAACAGACTTTGCAATGCAGAAACAAAATTTCTTCAAATATAAACCACACATTGAGAAATAAATCATTCAAAAGAATTAGAATGGCAAATCAGAGCAATAAAGAATAAGCATCAAGCTTGGAATCATAAAGCCCCATCTTAATTAACTTTTGCTTTGTTTTGGGTTTGTTTTGTTTCTTGAGATGGTGTGCAAATGAGTAGAATAGAGAGTGAGACTGTGTTCCAAAGAAAAGCATCTTTAAGAGAGTCTGATTAAAGCTTTGCCATGAACAGCATCATCAGACCTGATGCCATGCACCTGCTCAGCTCTGCACCAGGCAAAGATGCTGAAGGAGGCTGGCCCGTCACCACTTCAGACTTTCTCCCATCCCTTGAATCGGCTCACCTCCCAGCAGCCCCCAGTTCTGGAGACTCAGCTTTCAATCCATGTGACAGGCAGAAGAGCCAAATCTACAAGTACAGTAAAAATATTATGAGGCCTTCCATTGGCAAAATGCAAATATAAAAATGTAACAACATACCCTTCATCCACTAATTTTATAATTCTTTTGAGACAAGCTGTAAAGTTTTTTCGCCTGGTTTTATTTCTCTTTCTTTATATACACACATAATGTTTCCCATTGTATTCTTTATGTTTACAGATAGTCTCTTTGCTCCATTACTTTCCTAAATCAGATGGAAATCACTTGCAATGTTTCCAAGGCTAAACAGGAGTAAAAATGGGGAAAAGTGGTAAATTGGACACCAGGGATGGCCCTTAGGCAGACTGTTTTTACATGGTAACCAGCTCTCTCCTTCTGAGGCTTGGTTGATCTGATTGATATTAACTGATCTGATGAGACTATGAAATGGACAATCTGTTGATAATTGCCTTATCCACATATACCACACTTTAAATTTCAGAGAACTGCAACATTCACAGCCTAATTTGATCCTGACAGTAAGTTGAATAATTAAGTGGGTACTTAATAGTAGGTACTTACGTTCATACTCAACTTTTTGGTAACTGTGGATAGGAGAGGTCTAGACATTTGGCATCCAAGGTAGAACTCCAGCTCATGTCTTGGGCCTCCTGGTAATTGATTATTTTGGCTTCAGCTGCCTAGATTCAGCCTGAAGCTGATTGAAATAGCATGGTTTACTCAACCACTGCCAGTCAGAAACTCATGGCTTCAGGCAATTGCTGTAGAAAGGACAAGGAGCTTTGGATCCAAGTGGATAGTTACACTAGTCACGTCTGATCATGTGTATTTATTATCAGAATTATCTGATCAAGGTTGTTCAGGCAATGTGTGTCTCTGTAGAGCCAAAAGATAGTGAGGAACTGAATCAGTTAACTATACTTTCTGGCTGAGGGTTGTACCTGCATTGAATCACTAAAACTTGGCCAAGGCTCTACTTCAATCCGTGGATGTAGGGATATTCTTCCAAGAAAAAGGAATGTTCTACAAACAGTCTTTTAATTAAATAACCATGATTGTATTCAGAATGATGCTATAGAAGGTGAAATGAAGGTGTCATGCTACAGTGGGGACATCTCAAGGAGTAAAAAGTGGGTTCAAGGGGTGAAAGTGGAATGATAGACATACATGTATCATAAAGACAAACAAATAAAGGTGACTCTAGTATACAGAAACCAGGAAGAAGGCAGTAAAGCCTACATAGGCTGTGACCATATCTGCGACAGTCACTCTGTTCTTCCTCTCAACACAAAAGGTCAAGCATGGAATCATAGAAATTCAACCTTTAAAACTCCTACAGGGTGTAGTTATTATCTTTCTTATGGTATTTCTCACATTATATATTTTGAGAATTTGAAAAGTACAAAGAAGAGGGGTACGTGGGTAGCTCAGATTAAACGTCTGGCTCTTGATTTCGTCTCAAGTCATGATTTCATGGTTAGTGAAATCAAGCCCCATGTTGAGCTCTGTGCTGACAGCACAAAGCCTGCTTGGAATTCTTTTCCTCTCTCCTCTTCTCCTGTTTCACTTGCTTGCCCTCCCTCTCTCTTTCTCTGTCTCAAAAATAAATAAATAAACTTAAAAAAAAAAGAAAAATACAAAGAAGAATGGAGCATTTTTCCATATGCCTATCACCCATAATTAATCACTAACATGATATATTTATGGTCCTTTCCTCTAGAAACCAGCTGGCTTATGCTGATCTTGGTTCTTTCTACATGTCCCTCTGCAGAGACTCACCTGGGACTGAATTTCAAAATCCATATGTCTTTCTTCCATCTCTCCATTATCTAACCATGCCAGCCTTGTGTTCTGCTCCTTCCCCTCTATCTTTGACATTCAGATTTCCAAAGATACAGACAGCTGATCTGATAACCCATTTTGACAACTAATGTGTTGATTAATGGATGCTACTGTCCAAACGGCCCCACCCTTTAGTCTGTGTGATCTGTACACCTCAGTTGTGATACGCTTTCTGCAAGCTCTGAAACTTGACTTGAAAGGGAATATAGGTCACTGTAGAGGTCAGAAGAGAACTCTCAGGGTGAGGGGCAGGACCTACATTTCACACAGAATAGGCAATCACTTGTTGCAAGTAACATTAAATCAGTTTGTCAGACAGCGAGAAGAAGAGATTAAAGAGCTCTAAGATCCAACCAAACTACTTATGGAGAGGGCCTGGGTAGGCCTGGGTCTAAGGTTCTTAGGAGCTGGGAGAAGGCAGGCAAACATTAAGCAAGTTATGGAACACAACAGCCCTGGCCTTCTCTAAGCTTCATTTTTTTGCAAGAAGGAAATGGTAACAGCTAAATTGGGTCAGATCTGCTGCAGTGGCTTGAACAAAATAACAAAAGCAAAAGCTTGCTGTGTAAAGAATTATAGGACACATGAAACCTCATGAGACCATCTATTCCATCCCTTGCCAACCCAAGTCTTAGATGTGCCCAGAGAGACGTCTGCCTTTCCCACAATGCTAGGTTTAAAGATGATGGCCTTGGATGTTCCAGCCTCAGAACTGTGGTGAAAACTCCTGACATCATCACTGGTGCTTCTGCATGTTCCTGGCTGGTGAGTTGTTGATAGAATAATGGGATAGCTCTACACCTGCTCTAAATGGCTTCTGGTTGAGAATCAGACATTTTAACAGGGTTAGAAATGAAGAATGTACTAGACATGTTTTGCCTGTACTTTATTATATAAATTTCATAAGTATGATGAAGGCAGATATTATTTATAGAAAAGGAAACCAAATCTCAAAAATGTTAAATAATAGGCTTGTGGTCATGCAACTACTAAAGGGTCAGAAACAAAGTTGAAATTTGGACCTACACAGCCCTGAAGAACTTTCTATTACACTCAATTATCACTGATGCAAATGAATCCGGGAAATTCAGAGACATTTTTCTTTAGGTCAGTCTCTATAAAGATCATATTATGCAATATGATATTCACCCAAAGCATGAAGACAACATATGGATGGAATGGCAATTCATCATTGCCTTCAATTCTTCAATTCGCTTCCAGAATTTCTCCTACCTTTTATTTTATTCACTCTTTAAAACATCTGCGAGTTAAAAGCATAAAGCATAAATGTTAAAGGTGGTTTAGCACAAACTTCCAGTTCCCTATCACTTTCAATAACTATTTAGCCTCCACCCAAGACTTTTGAGTTTTTCATTAAATGACAAACCCATGTCAGCCAGGCGGCTCCAGAGGCCTTTTTTACCCTATTCAGAACTAAGGCTGGATCACTTCCAATTATTGTTTCCCTTCCTACCGTTGATGAAAATCAATGTGTTTCCTGAACAGCAAGGCCAGATGCTTTGGTTTTATCTGACCCCAGTTTTGCCCCTTCCCTTCCCCTCCCAATGTTGGTTTTCCCAAGGAGTGTCCCTAAAAAGAATGCTATCAAGATACAAGAGAAGTGGGGGCGCCTGGGTGGCGCAGTCGGTTAAGCGTCCGACTTCAGCCAGGTCACGATCTCGCGGTCCGTGGGTTCGAGCCCCGCGTCAGGCTCTGGGCTGATGGCTCAGAGCCTGGAGCCTGTTTCCGATTCTGTGTCTCCCTCTCTCTCTGCCGCTCCCCCGTTCATGCTCTGTCTCTCTCTGTCCCAAAAATAAATAAAAGTTGAAAAAAAAAATTAAAAAAAAAAAATACAAGAGAAGTGCTCTGAATTGGGAACCCAGAGACTGTTCCAAGAAAACTCTCAACAATTCCCTACTAAACCACAGTAGGGCCAGATGGTGCTATCACTCCAACTGTAAGAGGTATGCAATAAGAGGAGGGAATGAACACCATCATGTGAATCAAAGAGCAGTCATTAACAGTATAAAATGAATTAACACAATTACCAGTTTTTTCTTGAAAAACTTTGAATTTGGGGAACATAAAAGAAAGTGGGAAAATAATAACTAAAGAAAGAGGCTGGGAGTGGGTATGGAGTGGGTCTCATGTTGCTTAAAAATCTTATTTTCGATTCTTGGAAAAACCCTAGAGAATAACTCATGATTTGCACCATAAAACTTTGTCATAAGAGATGTATTTAGCTAACTATTGGATATATTTACTCTAGAACTAAAACTATTCTAGAAGTAAAACCAAAAGTGATATTCCCTATTTGGCAATTTTAGATCCTCTGGGACATTAACCTAATGTGTAAGTGTTAGATATTCATTCAGGCACAAACTAACATTTTAACAAGAAACCTCTGGTGACAGTATCTTAACACAATTAAATCAGCCTATGGATAGTCATTTCATTTGATGAGGAACATAATTTGGGCTAGGAAGGACCCTTTAATAATATAAATTCTTCCTCGTTAAAGAACAGATCAAAAGTAAGAGATGTATACTGACTTTGGAATTCAAGCACAACAAAATTTTACCTCCATCTAATGTCGTCATTAAAATACTAAGAAGTCATATGAGCTTATTGAGGTGCAGAAATAATAGCATGACATTCTGAAGAGCGCTGATTAGTTAGGAGTAGGCTAAGCAGTGAGTAAAGGAAACCCTGAACAAACGGAAACTTCAAGACAGTAGTTTCTCATGTAAAATCCCAGTAGATGATTCTGTACTGATATAGTATTCCAAAGTGTCAGACTCCTTCTACCTTATTGCTTTACAGTGGGTAGTCTCAACCTCATAGTCCAAGATGTCAGCATCTGCATTCTAGGTATTAGAATAGAGAAAGGGAATGTTAGTAAAGACATTTCCTGAAATTTCGTATTTCACCGTTCATTGGCTACAATCACCTGACCACATGTGGCTGCAAAGGAGGCTGGAAGTACCATCTTTATTCCCAGTATTCATAAAAAATGTGAAGATACTATTATGTTGAGGACTAATGAGTGAATTGGTATCAGGACACAACTAGCAGTATCTGTCACAAGTCCTATTAGGAATTAGGCAATACTGGATTAGAAGCCATCAGAGTTTCATGTGTGTATGTGGGTGGGTGGGAGGGTATGCATCTCATATACGTGCTTCTTCACTGAAGGGGCTTTCAGTTATAGACAAGACATATATGTGAAGAACGATACAGAGAGAAACAGGTAGGAAATTAGAAGAGCCATTAAATGATAAAATGGGAAGTACAATGGTTTTGCTTCAGAAGATTATGGCTTCAGTGGTAGGCTTCTGGGAAGAGATGAGATTTGAGCAAGATCCAAAAGAATACTGACATTCATACGTAGGCAGAGAAGAGTGGGAAAAGACATGGGAAGCAAGAGATCCCATTGGAAACAACATAAGGTAAACAATGGCATAGAAGGGAGGGTAGGTCTAGTCACGTTCCAATATCCCTACTATGCTGTGCAGGATAAGCATTTTCCATTTTCACTTCCTGTCTTTTTATTTATTTATTTATTTATTTATTTATTTATGTTAAAAATTTTTATTTTAACTCCTAAGGTGTTTTCTGTACTTTGTGTAGCATATAAGGTGATACAAAATTATCAAATATTTACTTATTTCAAATGTTTATTTAATGCTCAATCTGCACCTAATACCATGTTAAAAGGCATGACTCAATTCAGAACCCTTCTTCTGAGAATCATGAAACTATTCAAATGAGGATGTTAAGGGAATATATAAAATAATAAAATGTTTAGGTTATAAAATTAAAATAAAGATAGGAAATAGTTGAGAAGTATAGTCCAAACAAAATCAAACTTGGTAATTAATCTGAATTAATCAGGAAAGAGAAAAGGGTTATGAGGTTAAAAACAAATAATAAAAGTCTGATTAAATTAGATAATTATTCCCTCTTGCCTTTGTCTCTAAAATATGAAAAACAATATCTTTCTTGCCTTCCTCCCTCCCTTAGTTTGTTCCTTCTTTTTTGTTTTTCTCCACATAAGCATGACTATTAGACTATAAATTTGAGAGAATCCAGATTTGTATCTATATTCCTTGCTGCTCTACTTCCAGTGCTCAACACATTGAAAATGCAAAAAATATTTGTTGAATTGAATTGAAATTTTATTCACTAATATGTATGTATACATTTAATAATATTATTTATGTAGCACACATATATACAAACCCAACATACATAATTAAAAATAAATTCATCAACAAAATTATGTTGTAAAAACCAGTGCTTTTTCCCCATTTTTTTAAAAGTTTATTTATTTTTTAGAGAGAGAGAGAGGTAGAGAGAGGGAAAGAATCTCAAGCAGGCCCTGAACTGTCAGTGCGGAGCCCCATGCAGGACTCAAACTCATGATCTGTGAGATCATGACCTGAGCTGAAATCAAGAGTCAGATGCCTAACCAACTGAGCCACCCAGGCACCTGTTTCCTCATTTAAATTTTTTTTTATTATTTATTTTTTAGACAGAGAGGGACAGAACATGAGCAGGGGAAGGGCAGAGAGAGAGGGAGACACAGAATCTGAAGCAGGCTCCAGGCTCTGAGCTGTCAGCACAGAGCCCAATGTGTGGGTCGAACTCACAGACTGTGAGATCATGACCTGAGCTGAAGTCGGATGCTTAACCGACTGAGCCACCCAGGTGCCCCTGTTTCCTCATTTAAACAATGACTCAAAGCATCTCAGAAATGCATGTATGCATTCAGGTCAATGGTAAGAAGACCTAGTATATTTTACCTGGTAGAATTATTTCAAATTTATGAATCATGAGCCTTCATGTGAGTGCATGAGAGGCTACTCACCCTTTTTCAGAATACCATCTTTGGGCCTGTTAATTTACTGTATATTTGCTATCTTCTTAATTTCTGCCATGATTTTTCTTTATTATTTCCTTCCTTCATTCTACTTATATAGGTTTATTCTGCTGTTCTTTTTCCTTTCTATAGATGAATGATGAGATCAATAATCTTTCAGGTTCTATTCTTCTCTATTACATACAATTAGGACTATAAATTTGACTCTAAGTTTGACGTTAGCTGCATTCCAAAAGTTTCAATATATTGTATTTTAGTTATTACTTAGCTCTAATCTATCATTGTGGTTTCTTTTTTGACTCATGAGTTATTTAGAAGTATATTGCTTAATTTTCAACATTGGGTATTATATGTTATTTCTAGTTATCTCTTTTGTTATAAATTTCAACTTAATTCCATTTTGTCATAGATCATTTTCTGACCTTTAAAATGTTTTAACCTTTTGAACTATGTTAAATAATGCTATATAGTTTATGTTACATGCATATATTTTCTGTATTTATTATTGATTTATGCTTTAGTCTGGATGTCTTTTATTGACCTCACTTCCAGTTTACCAATTCTTTCTTCAATTGTATCTAATCTGCCATTAAACCTATTTATAGAGACCTACCTCTCTGTCACTGAGCTTTCTTCCTTCTAGAATTTCTATTTCTTTCTTTCTTTCTTTCTTTCTTTCTTTCTTTCTTTCTTTTTTAAAGTATTGATCTGGTAAAATTCTGCAACTTTTCTTTTCTTAAACATGTTAATTCCAATTATTTTTATAGGCCATGCCTGACAACTCCAAAATCTGGATCAAATTTTACTCAGTCTTTATTGTTTCTTTTTTCTTTTATTTACCTCCTCAGATACATAGTAACTTTTGATTGAATGCCAGACATTGTATATAAAAACCACAGAAGTTATTTTTTTAATGTTTATTTATTTATTTATTTTGAGAAAGAGAGAGAAAGTATTTGAGCAGGGAAGGGGTAGAGAGAGAGGAGAGAGAGAATCCCAAGCAGGCTCTGTGCTATCAGTGCAGAGCCCAACTCAGAGCTTGATCTCATGAACTGTGAGATCATGATCTGAGCCAAAATCAAGAGTTAGAGGCTCAACCAACTGAGCCAACCAGGAACCCCAAACTACAGAATTTCTGATTGATGTTACTTTTCTTTAGGTAGAATGTACTTTTGATTCTTATATGCAATTCACCTTTATTTAATCAGATAGTGAATTCATTTGGAGTTGGGCTTCTATTATTGTAAGGCCTCGTCTGTTTTTAATTTACCCTGACTCCTCCTAAGATGAGGGCTTTCAAGGATTCCAAATGAAAGCCTGGGAATATTTGCCAGACCCTTCATTCTTGGTAGAGCCTGAACCATAATATTTTTTTCTCATAAGTTTGGCTTCAGAAAGCTCTGTTCAGCTTCTTAGCCTCTTAGTGTGTTTTCTTCTTGACCTCTCAACCTCTTGCTACATACTGCCTAACGATCACCACATTTCTTAAGAGGAAAAGTAGTACAAGAGTTATTGCTCTCTGTTGTACTTCTCTTTGTGATTCTGGCCATTCAAGTCCCAGCTGTCTTGGAAGTCCTACACTACATTTTTTGTTTTCCCAGCCCATGATGTCTTCAGACCCTACTCAACTTTTCTACTTTTTAGGTACTACTTTCTACTTGGTTCCTCAGACTCTTGCTCTCTGCAGGGCTTCTGAATCAGCAAATGTCTTGAGGGAGAAAACAATAGAAAATATCAGTCTTGCCTCAATGCATTTTCCTTCTTTGGGGGATGCTGGCACTTCATGTTTTGGCTTCCTTGGTTGCTTTTAAATGCCTTCAAACAAATGTTCTTTGTTTTTAGTGGGTAGGTAGGTATGATACAAGCCACTTCATTACAGCCAGAAGTGGAAGTCTATTTATCCTGCCATGTAACTGAAAGCCTACTGTAAGGCATCCTAAATATTAACCTTAAATTCTGTCTAGTCATTAGACATGTAGAAGGGTAGAGAGAGCTTGGGAATATCAATAACTAAGTAGACAGGGATACAGGTGGGGAAGCACCTGGCTGTAGGTTGCAAATAATCTGATATCTAACACTATAGACAATGAGTAAACCAGCTGTTGCTCCCCCTGGCCAAAACTTTTGAATGTCCTAGATTGGCCTGATACCTTTTTCTTAGCTTCTCCTTTTCACCAATGGCAGAGTATCCTGACTCTTAGTGTGTGAGGCTAGGTAGGACCCCACGTTTCTGGAAGCCCTTCTTTAGGGTGGTAAGAGCTAGGCAGACAAGTGTCTTATCTAGGTACTGTAGAAGGAATTGGTGAAAAATACAGAAAATAGTTTAAACAGAAGTTTGCAGGAGGTATCATTTGCTAGGGAAGAGTTGTAGCAAGAGAGAAATATATGGTAAGAAAAATCTCTAGCAGTTGTTGGTATCCAACAAATAGTTTGAAATTTCTGAAGCAAAGTGCTTCTTTTCCTGATTCACTTAAAATCCACTTGGCAAGGAACACTTGTATTCACACAAGTGACATAATAATTCTGACTTTTTTAAGTGAACCAATGTTCCATTATTTATCTTTAAACCAACTAAAAGCTGGGCCTTAAGTAGAAGCTATTTCCTAACACAAATGAAACTGTCTTTATAATGTATAACGACTTTTTAAACAACTCCCCTCATCCTGCCACCTCAATTCTTCTGTTGGTGTCTTCCTCACCTTTCCACAAAAGGCACATTGATTTCCACATAAAAATTCAATCCTGCTCCAGGCATCAAAGCAATCTGATTTAAGGACGGATTTAAGTAGTCTCTTTATTCTCCCCTTGAGCCAGTAGGGTGATTCTTAGAGCCTGGTCATTGTGTAAGTAATGTTAAAGCAGCTTAACATGCCCTTCTGCTAAATATTTTATTTCTTTTACTGATCATTGGACATGACTCACTGCCTGACCAGGGCTCCATTCTGACCACCAGTGCCATTCCACTTGAGTTTCAGACCTTCTTGCACATCACCACTCTTTAAGGAGTTCAAAAGATTCCACAGTTGCTCAACTTCTGTTATGACCACCATTTCTAGTAGCCTGACTTGCATTGTATCCCTTTCCCAGATCTGGGTTTCTGTCTTACTCCAACAATCCCCTCTTTCTCCCAGTCCGTGAACAGATCTTGCAGATGCTACCTGCAGAGTTTTGCTACCCTGGCTTCACTATCACCATTCTCTGCCTACTTACCTTTGACCCTTTATTGAAATGGTGACTAAATATTGATATCACTGTTGGAAGCTTACCCTCCCTTATGTGGCTGGTCCATTGCTTTTAGGGTGCTTTCCCCACTCTGCCATACCTTCAGGACAAATATAGCACTAAGCTCTGACCCTCTTCACACCTACCCCGGCACAACTAATAAATATATAAATCTTTAGATAAGAAATATAATTGCCTTTTATCAGTTTTATGTTTCACATGAGTGAAAAGATTTAGTCACCACTTTCATAGGGAGGCAGTCTTATTTAAAGAATAGTATTAGGTAAACAAACTAGTGTTTTATAGTATGCACAAAGGTTAAACAAAATTAAATTTTATTAATTTGTTCATTTCTTTTCTCCTTTGTTCTTTGAAACTTGGGTATATTGGCTTGAGATAATTGCATTATGTATCACAATTCTGCAACCATATACAGGTTGCTCCAGTGGTTAAAGCATTGGGCATAGATAGTAATAATCTCCAAATGATGACATGTCACCACGAGCAGAATTTTGAGTGACCTGAAGAAATGATAGTTCCTACAGAAGAGAGAAAAAGAAAATCTAAGTGGGTAAGATAATTTGGAAGCTTCTTCTACACCATCCTATGTATCAACCGCTGTGTTCATTGTCTTACACACACCATCTCATTGAGAGAAGGAATTGACTGTTGAGAAACTGAGGACAAGGAGGGAAATACATATACATGCACATAGTTTAACTGAGGAAAGTTTCAGGGCCTGTTGGACATCCTTTATGCATATCAGTTTCCCTAATTTTAAGTGCAGATGATACAGATTGATTACAAACAATATAATCAACAATTGGATACCCAAAATATTGTAGATAAGGGATTTCATTTACTTATAATACTATGTGATATGTCCAGAAGTCCGTGACCTTGGTAAAATTAAATAAGGGTCTGCATAAGCAAACCTGCAACTTGTCCTATGTCATCATTTCTGACTGAACTTAGAATGATCTTCATTTGACTTCTTTGCAGACCTGAAACTAAAGGTTACGAGCACTTGTCTGGAATAAGAGTGTCTCCCAGGCTCGGATAATATCTTACCCTTCTTTACACTTCTCATAGTGCCTATCATTACACCTTATACCAAGTGGCTTGTAAGATAGATGGATGGATGGATGGATGGATGGATGGATAAATCAGTCCTACATCTTTCATTATGAATATATGACATTACAATAATTGATTTTGCTTTACAAAAAAATTTATCAACTATTTTCGAAATACCCCATATACAAGTTCATATTTAAAATGTATTCCTAACCTCTCAGAATGTTTTTTCTTTTACTTTTTCTTCCAGTATGTCTTCTTACCACTAGTTATTACAAGATAAAAATTAGAGTAATTGCTGAGAGAATATTGGTCTAATTGTGAAGCACTGAACCTTATTTTCTTTCCTTTGGGCCACAATTCAGGATAAAAATGAGCAATCACAAAAATGTGGGTCAAGTTGTTTTCTCAAACAGAACATCCCCAAGTTTCCCTGTTTTGAAGGTTATAAGGGTGCTCACTTGCTGAACCTCCTAGTTCTTGGTTCTCTTTTTTTTAATCTGAGTTGGTCTGTAGAGGGCACAACCAAGCCCTGGCAGCTGTGTATAATGAGAAAGGCTCTCGAATTGGAGTCCAAAATGTTTCTAAACCTGGCTTTGTCACCTGCATGAAAATTTGGGAAAGTCAGTTTATCTTTCTGGTTCTCAGTTTTCTTTCATCTTTAAAATGAATTGCTTGGTCCAAATTATTTCTAACGAACCTGCCAGCTCTATAATTTGAAGTTTCAATGGTACTGTGATTCATTTAGTTTTGACTGAAATCAACAAGTTCATTGAGTACATTTTAAAGAGGTGAGTGACATAAGGATCATCCAGGTGTCTCTGTGCTGTATACTAGCTAGGCAATACTGTAATAGAGCAGTTTGTATGGAACCATGGATAGGAGGGCAGGATTTGGAGTCAGACTACTGGGCTTCAAAGCTCTGTAAACTTCAAAGCTCTGTAACTTTAAGCAGTTTGTCTCAGCTTCCTCAGCTGGTTGAGTTTCACGGCCCTTGTTTGTACTCATTTGCAACTGGGTCTGATATAAAACCATTTTTGAATATCTATCTAGTTTCCATATCCATAGTACTTTATTTTGCTAGGAATAGCTTAACTATCAAGAGATCAAGAGTGACTCTGTGGATTCCAATCCCAGAGTCTGGAATAAGCCCATTAGTCAAGAGGCAGGGCTCAAATTAATGTTTGCTCATGGCCATTCTCCTACCATTCTAAAATCTGTCCTCCCCCTGTGACCATCAGGTCTTTCTAATGCTCATATGACAATGGTCAAGCCAAGATCCAACTCCAGTCAGCAATAATGGGCTGACAATTCCAGATGTTTATAAAATACTCCGTGGTAAAATTGAGCTACTCAGGTTGGATGCCCCAACTTTCTATGTCCTATATTTCTTTTTGGGGAGTTAATTTTTTTTTTATTTTTTTTTCAATGTTTATTTATTTTTTGGACAGAGAGAGACAGAGCATGAACGGGGGAGGGGCAGAGAGAGAGGGAGACACAGAATCGGAAACAGGCTCCAGGCTCTGAGCCATCAGCCCAGAGCCCGACGCGGGGCTCGAACTCACGGACCGCGAGATCGTGACCTGGCTGAAGTCGGACGCTTAACCGACTGCGCCACCCAGGCGCCCCCTTTTTGGGGAGTTTAAACTGACCATAAAAGCTTCTGTTTTAACTGTAGCTTACTTGGATTTCTCTTCTCAACTCTTAGTTTCATAGCATTGTATGGACATACAGCACATTCAAGATCATTTCACTTAATCTCTTTCACTTGAGGGAATCCTTTCCACATCTTCATATTTGTGAGTAGCAGGTACAGTTTGCATTATCTATTTTGAATTTACTGGTTCACATATAATGTTGTCTGTCAAAATTGATTGCAAGTGCGTGAGGGTAGGACAAAGCTGTGTATAGAGGACTCTTCTGCTATTAAGAGCTACAGCTGGTCTTCAGTAAGAGGTTAAGAGTAAGCCATAATGGGGGACGAGCCAAGATGGTGGAACAGCATGGAAGTTTTTTGTGTGTCTCGCGTCCATGAAATACAGCCAGACCAACACTAAACCATCCTACACACCTAGGAAACTGACTGGAGGATTAACACAATAATCTGCACAACCTGAACCACAGAATTCAGCAGGTAGGCGGCACAGAGAAGTGAACTTGGGGAGCAAGAAGGTGCAGGAAGGCAGGTGTTTTTGTGAGTGGAGACAGGATGGAGATGGGGTGGGGGGGGGTTGAGAATACAGGAAAAGCACCCCTCCCCAAAAGCAGCTGGAGAGAAAGTAGAAAATTGGAAACAGCTGCAGGGACTAAACTAAAAAGTGAGAAAGAAAAAAGGAGAAAGGAGAGAGTTTAAATTCCATTAAGACTGTAAACAAGGGGAGTGCAAATGCTGCAACTCCGCAGCTCGATACCTGGCGATGCTCTGGTGGGAGGCGCAAATCCCCAGGAACAGAGTGGGGTCCCGAAGGTTCTCAGGCCACACGGGGAAAAGCAGTTCCACTGCGGGAAGGACATTTGGTAGAGACTGTTGAAGCCACCTGGTCCCAGCTGACCCCAGGGGATGGCCACACTTGTTGGTGCTGGAACAGGATCGTTGAGGGTGGGGCCTGGTGCCAGATGTGTGTTGTGATTTTCCATAATCCCTGAAGTGCTACTGCTACACTATCTCGCGAACGTTTTCTGGGGCGGGCTGGCATCTGGCTGTAGTCTTGGGGCACCAGCAGCAGCAGAGTCCAGCAAGTGTTCCTGGGTGCAGCAGACATTCGGCTATTGCTCATTTGGCCATTGCTTGGTGGGACCCTCCCACAGAGAGGCGGAGCAGGTCAAAGCCACAGTCCTTCAGAAGTAAGGGGCCAGGGAAAACAGCCACATCTGAGACAAAACTTGAGAGAGGTATTGCCTGGGGTCTGGTCACGGAGAGTGAAAGAGTGGGGAGTGGATGAAAGTTGAAGACAGACGACGGGTCTGCGATTGCTGATCCAGAAGAGAGTGGGTAGCTGCGTGGCGCCATTTTTACCGGTCCCGTGCATGCGCATACGCACCGATGAGCACCGCAACAATCCACCCCAGTAGGCTAGCAGCGCCATCTAGTGGAGAACGGAACCATTACACTGAGCCCCGCCCAACTGGGCCAACTTCACTCTCAAGAACACAAGTCTCGCTGCTGGCTTAGTTTATGGACTATAAAGCGCTACATTGACTGATTCTAGAGGAAAATGAAATAACTTCAGTCCTACTTCAATCTATTAACAGGCCCCTCTATTCAGTTTTCTTTCTTTTTTTTTTCTCTTTTACACTGCTTTTTCTTGAATACAGAAAGAGAAAAAACTCATTTTAATTTTGATTTTTATTAAAAATATTTCACTTTAATTTTTATTACTATATTTTTACTTTTATGTAATTTTTTTCAAATTCTATTCACTTCCATCATTTTATTTTAGTCTACTGCAGTGTATTCACTTTTTCAAATTTTCAAACAATTTCCTTTCTTTTCTTTTTTTTTTAAATCTTTTTTTCTTTATCATTTTTCTTTTCCTTGAATACAGAAAAAGAAACGATTCATATTTATTTTAATTTTTATTAATTTTCTTTAATTTTTTCTACTTTATTCTTTACTTTTGTGTATATTTTTTCAGATTCTATTTTGCTCCCATCATCTCATTTTAGTCTACTTCAGTGTATTCATTTTTCAAATTCTCAAATTATTTCCTTTTTTTAAAATTTTTTAATTTTTTAATTTTTTTCTTCCCTCCCCCTTTATTTCTCTAATCTGTCAAACCACTTTCGAGACCCAGACAAAACACACCTAGAATCTAGCATCATTTATTCTATTTTTGTGTGTATGTGTATGTGTTTAATTTTTTAATTTCAATATTTTTTTAATTTTAAATTTTTTTAATTTTAATTTTTCTACTTCATTAATTCCTTTTCTCCCTTCAAAATGACAAAACGAAGGAATTCACCCCAAAAGGAAGAGCATGAAGAAATGACAGCCAGGGATTTAACCAACACAGATACAAGCAAGATGTCTGAACCAGAATTTAGAATCACGATAATAAGAATACTAGCTGGAGTTGAAAATAGATTAGAATCCCTTTCTGCAGAGATAAAAGAAGTAAAAAAATAGCCAGAATGAAATTAAAAATCCTATAACTGAGCTGCAAACATGGATGGATGCAGCGGCAGCAAGGATGGATGAGGCAGAACAGAGAATCAGCGATATACAGGACAAACTTATAGAGAATAACAAAGCAGGAAAAAAAAGAGAGGATTAAGGCAAAAGAGCACGATTTAAGAATTAGAGAAATCAGTGACTCATTAAAAAGGAACAACATCAGAATCATAGGGGTCCCAGAAGAGGAAGAGAGAGAAATAGGGGTAGAGGGGTTATGTGAGCAACTCATAGGGGAAAACTTCCCTAAGCTGGGGAAAGACACAGACATCAAAATCCAGGAAGCACAGAGGACCCCCATTAGATTCAACAAAAACCGGCCATCAACAAGGCATAACATAGTTAAATTCACAAAATACTCAGTCAAGGAGAGCATCATGAAAGCAGCCAGGGAAAAAAAGTCCCTAACCTACAAGGGAAGACAGATCAGGTTTGCAGCAGACCTATCCACAGAAACTTGACAGACCAGAAAGGAGTGGCAGGATATATTCAGTGTGCTGAATCAGAAAAATATGCAGCCAAGAATTCTTTACCCAGCAAGGCTGTCATTCAAAATAGAAGGAGAGATAAAAAGTTTCCCAGACAAACAAAAATTAAAGGAGTTTGTGACCACTAAACCAGCCCTACAAGAAATTTTAAGGGGGACTCTCTGAGGGGAGAAAAGATGAAAATATATATATTTCAAAAGCAACAATGATTAGAAAGGACCAGAGAACACCAGAAACTCCAACTCTACAAGCATCATAATGGCAATAAATTCATTTCTTTCAGTACTCATTCTAAACATCAATGGACTCAATGCTCCAATCAAAAGACATAGGGTAACAGAATGGATAAGAAAACAACATCCATCGATATGCTGTTTACAAGAGACCCACTTTAGACCTAAAGACACCTTCAGATTGCAAATAAGGGGATGGAGAACCATCTATCATGCTAATGGTCAACAAAAGAAAGATGGAGTAGCCATACTTACATCAGACAATCTAGACTTTAAAATAAAGACTGTATCAAGAGATGCAGAAGGGCATTATATCATAATCAAGGGGTCTATAGACCAAGAGACCTAACAATTGTAAACATTTATGCACCAAATGTGAAAGCACCCAAATATATAAATCAGTTCATCACAAACATAAAGAAACTCATCGATAGTAATACCATAATAGTAGGAGACTTCAACACCCCACTCACAGCAATGGACAGATCATCTAATCAAAAAATCAACAAGGAAACAATGGCTTTGAATGACACACTAGACCAGATGGACTTAACAGATATATTCAGAACATTTCATCCCAAAGCAGCAGAATATACGTTCTTCTCCAGTGCACATGGAATGTTCTCCAGAATAGACCATATACTGGGACACAAATCAGCCCTAAGTAAGTACAAAAAGATCAAGATCATACCGTGCATATTTTCAGACCACAATACTATGAAACTCAAAATCAACTACAAGAAAAAAATTGGAAAGGTAACTAATACTTGGAGACTGAAGAACATCCTACTAAAGAATGAATGTGTTAACTAAGCAGTTTAAGAGGAAATTAAGAAGTATATGGAAGTCAATGAAAATGATAACACCACAACCCAAAAACTCTGGGACACAGCAAAGGCGGTCATAAGAGGAAAGTATATTGAAACTCAGGCCTTCCTGAAGAAGGAAGAAAGACCTCAGATACACAACCTAAACTTATGTCTTAAGGAGCTGGAAAAGAACAGCAAATAAAACCGAAAACCAGCAGAAGACAGGAAATAACAAAGATTAGAGCAAAAATTAATGCTATCGACACCAAAAAAAAAAAAAAAAAAAACAAAAACAAAAAAACGGAAGAACAGATCAATGAAAGCAGAAGCTGGTTCTTTGAAAGAATTAATAAAATTAATAAACCACTAGCCAGTTTGATCAAAAACAAAAAGGAAAACACCCAAATAAATAAAATCAAGAATGAAAGGGAAGAGATCACAACCAACACAACAGAAATAAAAACAATAATAAGAGAATATTAAGAGCAATTATATGCCAATAAAATGGGCAATCTGGAAGAAATGGACAAATTCCTAGAAACATATCCACTACCAAAACTGAAACAGGAAGAAATAGAAAATTTGAACAGACCCATAGCCAGTAAGGAAATCGAATTAGTAATAAAAAATCTGCCAAAAAACAAGAGTCCAGGGCTAGATGGCTTTCCAGGGGAATTCTACCAAACATTCAAGGAAGAGTTAACACCTATTCTCTTGAAAGTGTTCCAAAAAATAGAAATGGAAGGAAAACTTCCAAACTCTTTCTATGAAGCCAGGATTACCCTGATTCCAAAACCAGACAGAGACCTCACTAAAAAGGAGAACTATAGACCAATTTCCCTGATGAACATGATGCAAAAATCCTTAACAAGATATTAGCCAACGGGTTCCAACAATACATTAAAAAAATTACTCACCACGACCAAGTGGGATTTATACCTGGGATGCAGGGCTGGTTCAATATCTGCAAAATAATTAACATGATTCATCACATCAATAAAAGAAAGGATGAGAACCATATGATCCTCTCAATACATGCAGAGAATGCATTTGACAAAATACAGCATCCTTTGTTGATAAAAACCCTCAAGAAAGTAGGGATAGAAGGAGCATACCTCGAGATCATAAAAGCCATATATGAATGACCCAATGCTAATATCATCCTAAATGGGGAAAAACTGAGAGCTTTTCCCCTAAGGTCAGGAACGAGACAGGGATGTCCACTCTTGCCACTGTTATTCAACATAGTATTGGAAGTCTTAGTCTCTGCAATCAAACACAAAGAAATAAAAGGTATCCAAATTGGCCAGGAGGACGTCAAACTTTCACTCTTTGCAGATGACATACTGTATATGGAAAACCCAAAAGATTCCACCAAAAAAACTGTTAGAATTGATTCATGAATTCAGCACAGTTGCAGGATATAAAATCAACGCAAAGAAATCGGTTGCATTCCTATACACCAACAATGAAGCGACAGAAAGAGGAATCAAGAAATTGATCCCATTTACAGTTGCACCAAAAACCATAAAATACCTAGGAATAAGTCTAACCAAAGAGGTGAAAAATCTATACACTGAAAACTATAGAAAACTTATGAAAGAAATTGAAGAAGACACACAAAAAAAAAAATGGAAAAAGATTCCATGCTTCTGGATACGAAGAACGAATATTGGTAAAATGTTGATACTATCCAAAGCAATCTACATATTCAATGCAATCCCTATCAAAATAACACCAGCATTCTTCACAGAGCTAGAACAAATAATCCTAAAATTTGTTTGGAAACAGAAAAGACCCCCAATAGCCAAAGTGATCTTGAAAAAGAAAACCAAAGCAGGAGGTATCACAATCCCAGACTTCAAGCTATACTACAAAGCTGTAATAATCAAGACAGTACGGTACTGGCACAAGAACAGACACTCAGATCAATGGATCAGAATAGAGAACCCAGAAATGGACCCACAAACGTATGGGCAACTAATCTTTGACAAAGTAGGAAAGAGTATCCAATGGAATAAAGACAGTCTCTTCAGCAAGTGGTGCTGGGAAATCTGGACAGTGACATGCAAAAGAATGAACCTGGACCATTTTCTTACACCATACACAAAAATAAACTCAAAATGGATGAAAGACTTCAATGTAAGACAGGAAGCCATCAAAATCCTCAAGGAGAAAGTAGGCAAAAACCTCTTTGATCTTGGTTGCAGCAACTTCTTACTCAACATGTCTCCATAGGCAAGGGAAACAATAGCAAAAATGAACTACTGGGACCTCATCAAAATCAAAAGCTTCAGCACAGTGAAGGAAACAATCAGCAAAACTAAAAGGCAACCAACAGAATGGGAGAAGATATTTGCAAATGGTATATCAGATAAAGGGTTAGTATCCAAAATCTACAAAGAACTTATCAAACTCAACACCCAAAGAACGAATAATCCAGTGAAGAAATGGCCAAAAGACATGAATAGACACTTGTCCAAAGAAGACATACAGATGGCCAACCGACACATGAAAAAACGCTCAACATCACTCATCATAAGGGAAATACAAATCAAAACCACAATGAGATACCACCTTACACCTGTCAGAATGGCTAACATGAACAACTCAGGCAACAACAGATGTTGGTGAGGATGTGGAGAAAGAGGATCTCTTTTGCATTGTTGGTGGGAATGCAAGCTGGGGCAGCCACTCTGGAAAACAGTATGGAGGTTCCTCAAAAAACTAAAAATAGAACTACCCTACGACCCAGAAATTGCACTACTAGGCATTTATCCACGCAATACAGGTGTGCTGTTTCGAAGGGACACATGCACTCCCATGTTTATAGCAGTGCTATCAACAATAGCCAAGGTATGGAAAGAGCCCAAATGTCCATCGATGGATGAATGGATAAAGAAGATGTGGTGTATATATATACAATGGAGTATTACTCAGCAATCAAAAAGAATGAAATCTTGCCATTTGCAACTACGTGGATGGAACTGAAGGGTCTATGTGAAGTGAAACTAGTCAGTCAGAGAAAGATAAAAATCATATGACTTCACTCATATGAGGACTTTAAGAGACAAAACAGATGAACATAAGGGAAGGGAAACAAAAATAAGATGAAAACAGGGAGGAGGACAAAACAGAAGAGTCTCATAAATATGGAGAACAAACTGAGGGTTACGGGAGGGGTTGTGGGAGGGGGTAGGGCTAAATGGGTAAGGGGCACTAAGGAATCTACTCCTGAAATCATTGTTGCACTATATGCTAACTAATTTGGATGTAAATTTAAAAAAAATTAAAAAAAAAAGAATAACTCATAATGTCTCTTTTCCTCAGGTTCAACCACTAGGAAAGAAAAGGAGAATTACCATCCTGATTCTAACATTGCATGGATCTCTTTCACCAGTCTGAAAGTTGCCAAGGTAAAGAACATTCTTAATGGTTTCTATATGCATAATACTAAGTACAGGTTGAATATGGTAGGTTCTCAATGAAAGTTTACTGATAAGTATGCATATATCTCCTGTACTCCTACAGCATCTATGTAATCTTGGCTATATAGGTGCTTATCATACATTATTTCATTTAACTGCACTTAATCTTCACTAATGCTCTGAAGAGGTAAAGGTACTATCAGTAGGTCTATTTTTCAGATGAAGAAGCTGAAGCTCAGAGAGATTTTTCTCAGGATGAGTTAAACCCAGGCCTGCCTGACTTCAAAGCTCAAGTTCTTCCCATGTGACAAGATGACCTTAGTGTTGGAAATACGTACATTTCCTGGGAGTTTTAGCTCTTAATTCTAAACACACCTGGAGTGCCAGCCCAGCCCATTCTCCATTGTAGCCACATTTCCTGTGGTCCTCCTGAAGAAATGCTTAAGGCTGGAGAGTCGTGTGTGTGCCAGCCCCTTGGCCTCAGTTGTAGGTACCAGGAATGCACCTCAGATTCATGGGAGGTGATCAGGTATTTTTCTATGATAAACTGGAATCACACACACACACACACACACACACACACACACACACACACACACAAAAGTTTGCAGTTGGTGCTATCGTGGAGTATAAAAGAAACCAAACACAGTTATATGCCAAAGTTGTGAAGGAGCAAAGCCAAGCATCTTACAGAGAAAATTTGTGCCTGTAAGGACAGAATAGATAGATACAGGAAAGAGTCAATGTGACCCTGGAGAAGGAGAGAGAGAGGAGCTGCCTGGCAACTTCCCCGTTCCCAGGAGGCCTAGCTATACTTCATATATCTGCTTTCCATGAGGTTCCCCTGTAACCTTTCCATAAATTCCCCTCAATTTAAACAAAATGTCTCTATAACACATTTCTGTGCATAATTCTACCTGTTATAGCCCAAGGAGGTAGATTCTTGGGGAGGGGAATGAAGAACCAGTATCTTCCCATGATATTTCTCTGGGATCTCCTTTTGGCTCCTGTGTCATGCACACTGATATAAACATAAAGTCTTTATAGCTGGGCTCCTAAGGCTTAGCTAGAATTGGGGACATTCCAAATCTTGTTGCAGATTTGGGGCACTCTGAAGTCACAGTGACAAAAAATCTGCCAAGGAGCCAGAAAATGAAAACTCAGAAGAATGCCCCTCCCCCTACCTTGTTGCCTTACAAGTAGTGAAAACTGCTCTCTTGGAGCATCCACAAGGAACCACATGCCAAGAATGCTTCTTTTACTGAATTTATTGAAGCCAGAAAGGCAAAGTTTCCTAAGCTACAATCCAGTTGTTGTCAGACCTGGAATTCCCTTCCTGGGACAATTACATTTTGCTCCTGCTTAGCTCCTTGTTGCTTAGCAACTGGAGTAGCATCAGGGAAGCCACTGGAGAGATCCCTTTCCAAAGTGGGGCTGGGTTGGGAGTAATCACGAGTGGAAATTAACTTCTCATTTCCTAAAGAGAGAAAGATATGATGTGGACTTCAGAGGGGGTGAATTAGGCTGCATCTGGAAACAGTCATTTAAATATCCACATCGTATTGAGTAATCAAAGCCAATATTTGAACAGAATTATCTAACTTGGCAATGTAACTTCATATCTGATATTTCCTGTACGGCTCATGATGATTGATACCTTAGGACAGGATTATAGTTCTCAGCTTATGCATGAAGAAACTCAGGTAGAGGGTGCTGAAATAATGTGCTCAATTTCACCTATCCAGTTAATGGTAGAGCAGGACTGGAATCCAAATCTATCATTTTCTATCTCCCAACTGTAGCTTTTATTGACTGGGTGATTGATTGATTCAAGAATGAATGAATGGATGAATGAATGAATGAATGATATAGGACTGATATTCTTCAAATATACATAGATCGGCATGATGATATTAAAATATTAGAATTTTTAATCATTGTTCCAAACTCACCCATGCCCTTCACTCTATCACCCTGTTTCTCCTGAACCTCCATATGATCCAAAAACTAAAGAGATACCACCTGAATAAATAAGGTCACGTGTCTGTGTTCATTCTGACCAATTAGCCCTATGTCATATCAATTGTTTAGTTTAGTATTTTTGGCATTCCACTAACCCTTACCAAACATACAGTGGGCTCCAAGAACAAATGTATACAGTGAAGATAAAGAAGAGTATTGCAAAGCCCTTCACCTCAAAGAGTTCACAGATTGTGGCTGGAGGGAAGTGAAAAATAAACGCACAGAATGTCTTCTAGAATACTTCTCATGACAGGGAGTTCATTACTATTTAAGACCATCTGTTTTCATCTCAGATCCAATCACAGAGTTTTCCATTATATAGACCTGAGATCTGCCTCCTCATTACATGAACTGATTGGGACTGTTATATCCTCCAGAGCAGAGTCAAGCAAACTAATTCCTATTTTTCCTGAACCTTCCTTACATTTAAGGGCAGCTTTCATGTTCTACTTCATTTGCTTCCAATATGTTCTCACTGTCCTGCTGGTACTCTCTTATGTCTGGGAATCAAATATGGAGAAAATTATATATTGTGCTTGATCCTCAAACATACTTCCAACCTCTACATTTCCAGAATTGCCCCCAAACTCCAAACATGGCCCAATCACTCTGCAGTTCATCATGACTGTCACCTCCTTTGGTTAGGTGCACCTTCTATTCATGTACCTAACTTAAGAGGTTAGGAGCTTTCTAAGTATCCTGATCGTATTTTGGGGCATGACCTTTCAATTGGATTGGTGATTCTCGAAGTTGGTTGCATATTAGAAGTATCTGGTGTATTTATTATCAAGAACAGTTAAATCAACACGTGTCCCAAGCCTCAGTAATTCTCTTAAGTAATTCTGATTCACAATAAGTGTTGAGAAGCACAACATTAGATAACATTAACTCATTTTCCAAAAAAGGTGAGACTCAATATTCTATATGAACCCCAAAAGTGGAGGTGACTGGCTCTGAGCATGTGATTATACATTCTGATCTCAACTTCTTATAAAGGAAGAATGGATGGGTTTGACCCTTCTTTCTACCATTAGCTTCAGAGTGGTGAAAATGACATAACCTATCCTTGTACTTTGAGCCATACCTTACTTGCATACATGCCCTTTATCTGGTTCTCAAGTCATGTAGGATCATCTTGCAGATCTTTGCAGTATCTCTGATGTGGGGCCTACGGCACGGAAATGGGGGTTTCATGACGGCTAATTTACAGGCCAGGTATATGGATGTCTACAGCACAAAGCAACAACGTCAGCTATTTTTTGATATCAGAGGAACATTTCTTCTTATCCACACTTGTGGACATTGTCCATGCAAGACACAGCTCAATTCTCAACAGTTTTATCTTAGGTTGGAAAAACAGGTTACTGAAAAAAAAGTGTATGTGTGCAAAGGGGAGAAGGAAATATATATATATATATATATATATATATATATATATATATATATATATATATATTTGTATATATTGTATATTATATATATATATATTAGACAATAAATATGCAGTAATTCTAAAGAGGATATGGTTTCTGACCTCACCCTAGTATCTGCATCTGTGCTCCATGAACTTTGTAAGTGTCTCCTTTTTGGTATTTCCCTGTATTAGATGTAGTTAGAAGTCTGCATACCAATTTTCCCCACTAGGTTGTGAATTCTGAGTTGGAATCTCCAGTTGTACTACCATTGTGTCCTGCATAGTCCATGCTACATAATTATTTGCTGAACGACTGAAAGATGTTATCGTTGGAGACAGTTTAGAACTAAGAGATATGTGTTGCATGCATGCCCATCAGCTGTCAGGGTGTCCCATTATTTTCTCCAGGATCCTGGGGGCCTGGGAATAGGTTCCCTAAAATTACATAGTAGTAATTTTCAGACTGACTTCTTTACCAGCTTCAGATTTTTTTGTGTTTTAGGGTCCAGTTCTCAGATAACCAAAAACTGCCCTACTAGGGAAAGAAGGAATTGCTGTGATGTTTAGCCAGGATTTGAATACAGGTCCTTTTATATCAATAAACATATCATTCAGGTATGGGTCTTTAGTTTTTAGCAATACTTTGTTATTATATACTAAATATTATTATATATTAAAAATTAAAAGTATATCCAAATATATGTAATATATATTATGTGTAGGTGTATATATACATGCATGTATACATGTGTATATGTATGTGTATTTTATATATTAATATATAAAACAAAGAGGGTTCCCTTTCCCTCCCCTTCCTGTAACCTCATAGGATTGAAAAGATGAGCTACATGCAAGGAAGGAACATTGGACAAGAAGTCAAGGGACCGAGAGTCTATTCATGGCTTTGCCTTTACTTAGTGACTCTTAGACAGTCCATTGCATCTCTACCCCTGTTTTCTCAGCTTTAAGATAATGAGGTTTGACTAGGTGATCTCCCAGGTGAATTCCCAGGTAAGAACTTCTCAGGTGAACTTTTCCTGCACTATAATTCTGTAGACTTACTTAGCAGCTATTATAGTGAATTTTTAATAAGGCATGTCCTTCTTTGAGCTGCTCTTCAAAAAACAAAATAAAACAAAAACAAAAACACACACACAATAAAGGAAGGAAGACCCTGTAAATATGCCTGGGTTGGAGAAGGGCAGGGACTTGAGCAACAAGCTTTAGTTCTGGATCCGAGGATACCAGCCAGCCATATGCTCATGGGCAAACCCTTCTGATTTCTGGGGCTCATTTTCTCCATTTGGAAAGTGTTGGAAATGGCCCACATGCTATCTTAGTCCTCTGTGGGCTTTGGTATAGGATTTCAGAAATCTGTGTGCACAAGGAAATGGGCAAAGGTCATCTGATTACAGAGAACGGTTGTTTTGACATTGTATTTTCTGCCTTGATCTCTACTTCTATCAACAGGTCATTCTGCCCTGCTGATTTTTTTTTTCTAATTAAGCATTACTTGCCCACCAATAACAATATTCCGATATAAAGGGTAGCTGAAGACCTATTGAAATGCTGTCACAACAGAGGTCTTGCAGTGATGAGTAACAGAGGACAAGTCTGGGGCCAATCAGAACCTTCCTCTGAAACAAAGAAGACAGCAAGGACACTTGGGTCAGAGGCAGGTGAACTATCTTTTCAGAACCAGACTGAAGCTCATCCAGGGACGTGAAGCAGGAGAGGAGTTAGGGGCATCCTCCCACCAAGACGCAGTCTCCCTTGTCCCCCTTCACTGCAGCAGTACTGTGACCAGAGTGATGAGAATGAAGACCCTCTGTGGTAAAATGCAAACCAGCAGTCGACCAGGGTAGTCAGTGGCTGATGTGGAGGGTAGGGGGACATCCCCAGTCATTACCAAATCAATTCCTCAATCCAAATGTTCAAAAACGCTTGTATAGAAGGGAGTCGTCATAGTCCTCCCAGAATCTGAGTTCTGAGTACACTCTACCCAGAGGTCTTTAAGAAAAACCTTCCTCAAATCTTGAATCCTGTGTCCTATATTGTGCTATAATACAAATGTCCCTGAGGAGTTCCATTCCTCAGTTGCAAGTGAGTTGCTGGAAAAGCTCCCTTTTTTGCAGCCCAAATACAAACATTCAAAGGGATTAAAATGCCACCATATTTTGTATGAACTGAAGATATTTCATCTTATTCTTTCCACCACCCTAAAGATGGAACTTGCATGCCAACGTTCATGTGTCATCTCTCCGTGTCTTTCCCTTCATCAAGTGTCCAATTTTTGTGAATAATAAAAATATGCACATAAGCAACTGAGTGCATATACGTTGCTTAACAAAATAATAAAGTAAAATAATAAAATAAAATAAGGTAAAATAAAATAAAATAAAATAAAATAAAATAAAATAAAATAAAAGTAAATTAAAGTAAAGTAAAGTAAAGTAAAATAAAAAAATAACCCCCTGAAAGTGAAATGTAATTGCCAGGTTAAAAAAAATGCACCCAGTTTCCAGAGCCTATCACATCTCGCGCCTCGTCGCGCTGCTCCCCCCCAACACTGCTCCTGTTGTGTCAGATAGTGGCAGTGTTGAGCCCGGGAACCCGCTCCGAGCCCGCGGTGGTCCCCGCGGCCGCCCTGTCCCCGCGTCTGTCTCCGGCGCGCAGGAGCCACTGGGCCGCGAGGGCGCTGGGGAGCGGGAGGGGCGCGAGGGGCGGCGAGGGGTCACCGGTCGGCCTCCACGAACTGTTTTCCTCCTCCCCCAGCAAGATCCCACTCCCTCCAATTGATCGAAATTCACCGAAATTCACCGAGAGAGGGAGGGTGTAGGGAGAGGTCGCTCGCTGGTTACTGGCTGCGCCTCCCCCGGCTCGAGCCGGGGAAGCGGCCCCCGGTCCGTGGGGCGAGCTGTGTGGGCGCCCGCGCCCCCTCCGAGGCAGATCGCGGGGTGGCGGTCCCCGCTCGGCTCGCCGCGCTGCCGCTCCGATCCTCCCCCCTCCCCCGCCCGCGCCCTCCCCCTTCCTTTCACTAGGACTCCGGGACTCGGGAGAGGGCGCGGGAGGCAGGCACACGGGCCCGACCCCACTCCAGCGCTCGCCGGGGACGCGGGCGGGCGGCGAGGGGACGCGGCGGGGGCGCGGGGCGGGCGCGGCCATGGAGCGGCGGCGGCGGCGGCAGCACTAGCGACCGCGGGCGGACGAGCGGGCGGGCAGGGCCGCCCGGCGCCGCGGACCGAACTGCACAGCTCAGCAAAAGCGCCCTCGCCCTCCGCGCGCCGCCTCCTGCGAGCCCAAACCCGGCAACATTTTTTAAAGCTCCAATCCATCCTTTGAAGAAAGGGGGGGAAAAATAGCATTGATCGGAGAGACTGAGATATATATATATATATATATATATATATAATTTTTTTTTTTTTTTTTTGGCTCCTGCTAAAATTAGCCGGGCTCGCCGCGCGCCTGTGTGCGAGTGTGTGCGAGTGTGTGTGCGTGCGGGCGTGTGTGTGTGTGAATGTGATTACTCCAGGACTCCTCGGGCTCCGGAGACGCCATTTTCCCCCTTGATATCTCTCTCCATAAATCGGTGGCGCGGCGGAGGCGGCCGCGCCGGGCGGGAAGCGCGGGGCCGGCCGGGGCGCCCGCCGCTCGCCGCCGCCTCCGCGCGCCCGGGGGCCCCGGCGCCCCCCGAGCGAGGGCGGCCCGCCCGCGGCTAGCGGTTTGACAGATGCTCATCGCCATGGAGTTGCCGCAGCAGCACCTTTGGGGGCTCGGGCAAGCGACGGGAGTCGGGATCTGAGCGAGCACCGGGGCCAGCGGATCCGGAGCCGCCGGGACATGGGTGAGCACGCGCGGCGACCTTGGCCCGGGAGCACGGCGCCCAGCCTCCCGCGGCGCCCCGGGCCCCCGCACGCCCGGGGCCGGGGGCGGTGTGTGTGCCCTGTATGCAAAAGTTAACGTCGCCTCGCCGGGGCTTTGACTTTGCACCGGGCGGGAAGGGGGAGACGGGGCCGAGGGGGCGGGATGCCGGTCCCCGCCAGGCTGCGGAGGATGGGCGCGATTCCGGCCCGCCCGCGGGTGGGCAGCGATGCTGGCTCATTTGGAGTGGCCCGTTGGCGGCGGCGATAGTGGAAGCGTCGGGCTGGAGGGCTGGTCGCTTATTGAGTTTCGCCTAATCTGATTCCCCCCCCAACCCCCCCACCCCGCCTTTTGCACCCTCCCTCGGTCCTGCCGCCGGCTGCCTGGGCTGGCGGGTTTGGCGTTGGTGGAGTGGACTCGAGAGGGGGAGGGGGTAGGGAAAGAGGTGGGAAGGCAGCAGGATAGGTAGACATATATATTATTTTGGGGGGTCTCTTTGTAACTTGCAGGTTAAGTGGAGCTAGAGAGCTACATTGTAACCTAGTTGGATATTTGGGGGGGGGGGGTATGTATCAGAATCTAACGTGTCGTTAATAGAAAGAAGAACAGGGAAGAAGTGGTCCAGCCGGCGAAGGTTGGTGTGTGCTTGTGTTGTGGCTGTGTGTTAGTCTTTCTCTTAAAATCTTAATCAATGGATCTGAGTCTCTGTCTCGTGCTCTCCGGTTTTGGGACTCTGAAAAGACAGGAATTCCCTTAAAAGCAGACGAATGCCTTTTTTTTTTTTTTTTTTTTTTTTTTTTTTTTGAAAGCACGCATTGTGTGTGTTTCTAGAGGAGCCCTGGGCTTGAGAATTAACGGCAGGCTTCCCCGTTCGGTGGTTTCCAGTGGGAAATCACTCCGGAAAGGGAGCCCTTCAGTATCGATTTATTGTTTTTGTCTTTCAAACCATTATCTCTTTGGCTAAAATACTGTCTGAGAAGTTCCACAGAGACAAAGTCAGGTAAACTGGACTGGGCAGATCTTTAGCAAGATGGTGATAACGGTGATGCTGTTTGGGGTGTCTGTTTGTGATGGAAGCCTTGCTGGGTAATAGCAATTTCTGATCGGTAGAGCATGCTGCTTCTAAAAAAATAAGTGACTGCCTAAATGCTGTCTTCCAGTCCCCCTCCCCTACACGCTGCAAACACCCCTCCTCCCTTGACCCACACGCTTACAACAATTCTGAAATCGGATCCAACTGGGAGTATTTTCTTTGGAGATCGGAAAGTTGTGCAATTGGAAGTAGAAGATGAGGCTAGAGGTACTGCGGGAGTTGTGGGGAGGGGGTTCTTATGGCCCCCTGATGCTGCATTTATTCTTTTTGTGTGTCTGTGTGGGTTCTGAGGGTGTGTATATCCATCTGAAAGGACTGTTGAGGGAAGGATTTCCGATTCGTTTCCGCTTCAAATAAACTGTCCTGATAATCTCATGGTTGGCGTCTAATACTAAAAGGCCAATTTGTGTGTCTCTTTATCGCCTCAGAAACTCTTCCAAAAGGGCAGTTTATTCTGGAATTCTACAACAGCTACTTTTCTTTCCACGCCCTCACCCCCTACCCTCCACTATCCACACCTTTCCCCCTAAAGTTTGGTTGGAGTCCGTGGTCTTTAAGGAAATCTAATACTACTTGTTTTTCAATAACATTATTATTTTTTTTGTTCTCTTCCTTTTCATTCCTTTACTCTGTTTCCTGTTTTTCTTCTTTTCCTGTAGATTCATACAAAAAACTAGTTTTATAAAGTAGCTGTCACTAAAACTATCTTGCTGTTGGGGCCCCACCTCTTACCCTCTAGTAGTTCACTCAGGTAAATCTGATTTACCCCCATTCAAACTCATCTTCGTTTGCAAACGTGTGTGTGTCTTGGGAGGTGGAGACAGGAGTGTAGTAGAGAAGAGGGACATAGAGAGGAAGGGTGTTGTTCTGTGCAGGCCACATCTGCAACACTGGGGCCAGACCTGGACCCTCTGGGAGAGTTTCCTTTGCTCACCCCAGTTAGATGTTGTCTGGCTGGGATGGGGAGGCGGGGCCAAACTGGCCAGGGGCGTGTGAGGGAGGAGAAAGTTTGTAGCTCTTTAAAATGTAGCCAGTTTACAATCCCTGGTCATTCCCTCCCCTTTCTCCTCCTTTCTGTGGCTTCCACCATCCCAGACTCCCAAGACTCCCGCGGGGAGGCTTGATCTCCTGCCCTGACACGGTTGTCCAAGGCTTCAGAGTGTAGCTGAAGATGTTCTGCTTTCCTCTGTGCTTAATGGGATTGCCTCCTACCAGAGATGGGCGTTAGGACAGATCCGAGGAGTGTGGTTAAGCACAGAGTATTTGTAAATTTAGGGAAGGTGGTCTAAGAAGATAGGGAGACCAGGTACTCTGAAAGTGCTGCTTTGCACTAGATCTCCCCTCCCCCAGTAAGAAAAAAAATTCCTTGTCTTGGGAAGTAGAATTGGTGCAAAAGCTGGGCTGTGGGCGCTGCTAGCCACTCTAGTAACCTGAGCTGGGCTGGGGGAGGAGGTGGTGAGGGAATGTGATCGGGAGCCAGAGGAGGGAAACGGACTCGTCTCCCGGAGTTGGGAAAATAGACGTGTCACTGGAATAAACAAACTGGAGGTGGGGGAGGGGAGGGCTTGTAGTGAACATAAGGGGGAGTGGCTGAGAAGCAGCGGTACGGTAGGAGAGGGCCACTTCTGGCTTAGGAGAAAATATCAACTGCCTTATATGTTCATAAATGGGCTAAGCAAGTGAAGGGCTGTAATCCGATCTTTTGTACGTTAACATCATAATGTTACATAGGAAGGCGCTGCTGGGCAGGCCCAGTTCTGGACTTCACATGGGGGAATCCTAGGGGTATCCCTGAGTGAACCTAGGAGCCTCTTTGGTGCCATCAGGGCTTCTGGTCATGTACTCACATTATTCACAGCAAGCTACTTTGTAAATCACCTAACCTCAGTGAGGGTTGGGAGACAGAAAACAGTGCGTGGAATCTTTGTAGAATTTTGTTGAGAAAGGTAGGTGGGGAGAGGCAGGAGGCAGGAGTTTGCTGAAGAAGAAATAAATAGGTAGGCATTTCCCCTGGACCCCTGATTCCCTTTCTGCTGTTATCTTGACTTTCAATTCCATTAGGGGCCGAATCAATACTTCTCTGGCACAAAAATATACCTCTAGGAGAGTTCTCTCAAGCCAGTCATTATTTTTAGTTGTACTTCAATCTCTGCTTCGAAGCTTCTCTGTAATATGCAAAAGGAGGAAGATGAGAAGTGGCTAGATGGATGGGATGTCCTTTCTTGATTCTTGCAGAGACACTGAAACTTGGCTGGGCCTCAGCCTCCCAGAATGCCAGTTTTTCCCTTGGAGACTTGAAGTTTTAATTGAAACCAGAAAGCTATTGAAGGCAGACCCAGCCAATGAAACCTTGTTTTCTCTCTGCTCAGGAATGGGAAATAAATAATTTTTTGCTGATGGCATTTCAAGTTGCTTCAGTTCTGCCCTTGCCAGAAGAATGGGGTAAATTATTATTAACACATTAGCATTGTCAGGAGTAGCAGTGCCTTAAAAAATGGGATGATGTTACTGAGTTTATTCAGGGACCCACTGTGTGGGAGAGGTCTATGGGTGGGGGGCCGGTGGGGGGCAGGATGGGGGCTGCTCTTGCCCTGAAGTGGGACAGCCCTTCCCTGGAAAAAAAGGAAGCCTCACAGAATCCTTGCTGCATACCACTGTTTTTGGTCCTCGGGTTCTTGCAATGAAGGGAACAGGTATCCAACTTCACTCCTGTTCTGTGGTCTATTATGAAACCTGGTGAGCTTCTCAAAATGGTTGAGGCCAGGATTACCGTCGTACATATAGACATAGGTTTAAGATTCATCTAGAACTGTTTCTAAAGGCAACCCTGGTATTTCACCAAATTTTCATCAAGCTTCAGTCACTTTCATCAACCTAACACTTGATAAATGCAGAAAAGGAAATAGCAAGGTGTCCACAGAATGTACTACTTCATGAATTTGGGGGATAGATGCCAACCTAAAGTTTTGTTTTGCTGCAGGTTTTCATTTCCATTTTCCCTTAGCCTTCAACTAGATTCTGATGCCCACTTAGACATACCAAGTTGGGGCAATATGAAGTTTGGGGGGGAACTGGTAACCTTAGATGGCTGAGTGCAAGTTAGTGGGCCCTTAGAGTTCTCAAATGGAAGTTCCAACCATCTTTCAAAGTTTCTGGTCAGAGCAGAGTCCCTTTCAGAGTGTTTTTTTTTTTTTTTTTTTTTTCTTTTCCTTATCCATAGAGGATACCCTCCAAAGTTGAAGGAACATTTTTTTTTTTTCAGTGGCCTTTGGCTTAGAAACTCCCAGTTGACTTCCTATCCGGTTCAGAGCGAATGATGCCAGGGTGAAGCAGAGAGTGTGAACAGCCCTGAAGTCCACAGAACACCTGGGGAGGAAGCAGGCAGCCCTCCCAGGAACTGATGATGGATTGTGATCAGCAGACCCATGAGAAATAATCGTAGGTAAAGCCAGCTGAACTGACCCCAGGCAAGCTGAGGCTTCTACCCTTCCAAGTGTTGGGGAGGGATAAGGATGAATGGTAAGCAGATAACAGGTGCAGAACTTTGCCAGCTTGGAGAAATGTTTCCCTTACCCAACTTCTCCCATCAAAAGTACTCCCTTTCATATGCATAGGTCTTTGTTCTTTTCAAGATAGCTTCATGTCACATCAGCCCCCTTGATTCTTCTAAGGGGGGAGGCCAGATAAGGAGTTTATCCCCACTCAGAAGATGAGGCAATTGACATAGTGACTTGCTGAAATGACACAAGGTGGTGGCCCACCTGGGACCGGATGGCTGTGTTAAAGTGTGAAGAGCATTACACCTGAAGTGACAAGATCTGCTTTGGATCCTGTCCTTGCTACTTCCCAGTTAAATGGCCCCTGGCAAGTTATTTAACTTCTTTGAGCCTCAGTAACCTAATCAGGAAAATAGGGATAAAGATGCTTAGCTTGCCTACTTCACAGGCATTGTAAGGATTAAATAATACCAGCTAATTTCTGTAATTGAACTCTGAGAGGATTTCCATGCTGCCTCCTGGAAACTGGTGCCTGGGATTATTGTCACCATAGCCCAGAGATTAATAACCCTTTGGTGTAACCAGAAATGCCAACAGGGGCCCTTGTGTTCTAAGACAGTCAGGGAATACTTGTTTTCTGTTCTTGAGTTGACTCACAAGAAAAATGTGTGTGTGTGTGTGTGTGTGTATAAATCAGTTGAATTATTGGAGGCCTTGTATATGTCATGCATATCTAAGACTCAAAGTCTCAGATAAGATGCAATTTGGACTCGCAGGTGTATAGGCACTCAGGAAATGCTCTTAGCATTAAGAATGAGAAGAAGAAAAGAAAAAAGATACGGAGGTGCACAGAGAGTTAGGGCAAGCTGGAGAGAGTGAGGGGGAGGTTCTCCATAGGGAGCCCTAGTGGCTGAGCAGTGACATTCAGGACAGTGTTTAGCCTCTCTCAAGAAAAGAGCTCATAGCAAGATTGCCTCTGTCCCAGAGAACCATGTAGGTTGTCTAGAATCAGGAAAGCTTTTCACAGTCCATTTGCTCCCTTCCTCCTTTAGATTGCTTCTCTTTCTCTCTCTCATGATTCCTGGCTTGTCCTGTCCAGCAACCTGCACTAAGCACCTGGTAGTGTTCTCCAGTGAACCCCATTTTACACAACACTTGCTGGCTTCTGCTCCCATCAGACTGGTTTCTTCACTCACCTTGGGCCCTCTGTACAGGAGTCCACCTCTGCACCTGAGTTCACTCTTTGTTTCTGCCTCCTCTCTGGAAGGTGTCTTGATTGGTCCCTTTTAGTCAGAGCATTTACCTCTTAGGATATCAGACCAGCTCTCAGCTCTGCACCCTGGTCTCTAGAGCACTTCAGGTATAAAGCACTTGCTTGGCAACCAGCTCATGCTGCTTTGCTGTTTGTTGTCACTACCGCCCTAGGCTGTGTGAATCCTTAAAGAAAGGAGCCAGGTTTGCCCACAAAGCCCTGTCCCTACTTAGGAGTGATTTCTGTTGCATGCATGAATCACAGAATTTATGCAAAGATAGGATATTAAAAGTAAATGTTGTTTAAGGTATACCAAAGCTCTGCACTGTCAAGCAACACAATGAGGGCCTCTTAAACAAAGTGAATAATAACCACTTATGTTAATGGCTTTTTATACTTTTGGCCATCTTTCAGGGGCAGTCACCCACTCTGTTTCTCCCTCGAAGCCTAAGAGATAATGATGTTTTACCACGTGCACATCCTAACAGTCACTGATTCACTCATTCATTCAATCATCAAATATTTATTAAGTGCCTACTAGAGGCTCATTGCCACACTAGCACACATAGCTCTTGACTTTCTCTGAAAATTCCGGTTGCATTTTTGTCCACCACACTTCTTTTGGTACTTAACCGTGCAATCTTCTTTGTTACTTTAATCCCAGTGCTTCCCTGCTCCTCGGTGACAGTGAGGCTGGCCGAACTGGAAAGGAAGCCAGAGCAGAGAAATGTGCTCAGTTCCGGGAAGGGCTCCTGAGAGGCAGACTGCATGCTGGGCTGGCCACCCGTTAGCGTATGATGGGGGACACCTTCTTAGCTTGGGGCACCTCGAAGTGAATGAGTTTGGTTGCTATGGATGGAGGGGACCATTATGAAATTTTGTGATTCTATAGCTAGAAGTGTCCTAGGAGTTTTGAAGCTTTTTTTTTTTTTTTAAAGCTCAGAGCTTCTCAGACCCATTTAATGGCAGCCCAGCAACCATCCAAACCAATCCCACTGAGGAGTTGTGCCTTTTGCTAAGTGCTTGCTGTGGTAGAAGAGCTCTAGAAATGGAAATAGGGTCAGCAGAAGTTCCCCAGTTAGAACCAGAGAGCCAGACTTGGAGGACAGGGACAGGGAGAGGCTGAGATGGATGGTGAGCTAAGTGTGAAGAAATATCATAAAGAATAAGATAAAGAATCATGTGGAAGGAAGAAAAAGATTGATTCTCTACATCTTTTTTGAATACTGGCCCCCTTTGGTGAGATAACTGAGTGGAGTAGAGGGAGCTGATGCAGACAGTTTAGAAAACCTGGAGTGTAATATTCCCTATCTGGGCTCTGCTACTGCCTCCTGTGCTAAGTAAGCATCTGGAATCTCTGCTGTGGCTACTCCACAGCCCTCATGGATCTGGGGGGCTGGGTGTTATTTTTGGGCATGTAGGCTGGGCACAGGCTATGCCTGTGCTTCTGGGATGTCCTCTCCATCCCCACAGCAGAGTCTGTCCTGCATTGGCCAGGGTTCCATAACAACTGGTGATTGGTTTCTGTGCATTTTGAGGTCAAAGGGAATGATCCCTAGTTTGTCCGAAGCCAGAAGCCTCTGTGATTTGGGGTGGGGTGGGATCAGGAAAATTGTGCTTTGATCTGAAGCCCTCTGGAAGTTCAGTGGGAATTCTTACCTACTCACCAAGGAACACCTGGTTGGATATTTAGGAAGAGGGAGGTTCTATAAGCTACCAAGACGTGGCAGTTACTTTTATTCTAGGATTTACTTGGGATAGGGGGAAAACCAGGCAACACTATTAGCCTAACTTGGTGAAGAACAGTTTCTTCATTTTTCCTTCTGTCTGCCAAAGATTTGCAATTCTGTCAGTAGAAAAAACTGCTTGGGGGGGCGCCTGGGTGGCGCAGTCGGTTAAGCGTCCGACTTCAGCCAGGTCACGATCTTGCGGTCCGTGAGTTCGAGCCCCGCGTCAGGCTCTGGGCTGATGGCTCAGAGCCTGGAGCCTGTTTCTGATTCTGTGTCTCCCTCTCTCTGCCCCTCCCCCGTTCATGCTCTGTCTCTCTCTGTCCCAAAAATAAATAAACGTTGAAAAAAAAAAATTTAAAAAAAAAAAAAAAAGAAAAAACTGCTTGGGTTTGAAATTGGGGTTGGAGCTGGAGAGATGGGAAGACTGGAGATGCTGAACTTGATGGATCCAACATAGTAGCCTGAGAATGCTCATCAGAAGCCGTGGGGCACCATTGTTGTGTTTGTAGCAGAATAATGAAATCTGGATGGCAAGTTCCTCGCAGTGGTTAGTGGCTCTTTCTGTGACCTATTGTTATTTGAGCTATGAGACCTTGATTTTTTTAAGTATTAAATTAATACTTAATTTGGTTAATAATGGTGGCTAAAAACAATAATATGATGTCAGAGCCATGTGGGCCTTCTTTCTGCTCATCACTTTGTTCTCAAGAGCTCACTTACAGTGAGTTTTTTGATCCACAAATATCTATTAAAATCTCAACATTGCTGCTGTGTGAGCCATTGTTCCTGACACTTTTCAGTGGAAAAGGTCCATGAGACATGGCTTTTGCCCTTGGAGAGTGGATAGTATATCTGTAGAGACATGCATAGCTCAAAAGGAAAGCTTCAGTCTGCAGCCAAAGTAGGAGTGTGATCTAATGGAATTATGCTATTTGTGTGATCAGGAGCAGTCGGGGAAGGCTTTGAGAAGGATGTGGTGTTGGGTTTGACAGTAGCATTGGAATAAGGGGATATTCTTAGTGGATAAAATAGCTTTGGCACAGGAGCAGAGGTGGGACAAAGTTCAAATGTAAGTTTGGAATTGCCACACACACACACACACACACACACACACACACACACACAAATGGATGCTAATCATGAACAAGTACTGCAACTGGCAGGAGCAGGGTGCCCCTGATGACAAGGTCCAACTGGCTGATATTGATGGGCTGATCACCCATAGGAGGCATCTTGATGGTCTGAGGACTTCTCAGTGGGAAGGACAAGGTCTCTAAGTTGGACCCAATCTAGCTGTCCATAGTTTTCATTCAGACTCATTTTGAGCCCTCTGATTCAACCGACTTTGTACACTCCTTGACATTTAAATATGAATGTGATGAGACTCTGATGGGTGCTGGGGGTGGGGAGGCAAGGACACAAAGGGATGGAGAGGACATTGTCTCTGCCCTCAGTCTGGTGGAAGACTTCACAAGAACTCATGAAAGGCAGCTATCTAAGGCTAACTGAACTATATTGGGAGTGCAGGGAAGGCCAGAACCACTGGCATTGGACAGATCCCAGAAAGCTTCAGGGACTAGGTGGGGCTTGGGCTGAGTCCTGAACAATGAATGGGACAGTCTTGCATAGGTTCAGATCTGCAGAGAAGAAGCTCAACTTGAGAATATAGAGGCAGAAGGAAGATCACTTCTCAGAGACCAGGGTTCTATGGAATGTCAGATGGCCAGACAGATGAAATGGGGGTCCTGTGAGAAAAAGGCCAAGGCTGCATGTTGAGATGGGAGCCATGACCAGAGTTTTCAGAATGCCAGGGGAATAGATGTGAGGAGCAGAAGGATGTGCCAGTCAGAGAACTTTCACACATAACACACAGGACAGAACCCTGACATCTGACTGTCCCATCTACCATTGGTATTGTTAGCTACCAACTCTTCAGTCTGGTATTCAAAAGAGGTATTTTCAGAACAAAAAATAAAACTATATACGAGCATTTAGAATGGGAATCAGCCACTCTGGAGAATAAAAATGCTCTGATACTGGCATTTATCAACAGGAGTTTAATGTATAATTGGAGGAAAGACATACAAGTTTTGGTAACAATGCGGTATTAAATGGCAGTTCAAGATTCCTGAAGGAGAAATATCATAAAGGAAGGGAATGGAGCTAATATTTGTTTAGCTCTGGTATGCCTAACATCTCCTTTGTGGAAGAAGCACAAGCATGTAGGTGTCAAATTATACTTTATGTTCAAATGACAGTAAGCAAAGTGATTGTGGAATCAGATGGTTGAGAAGTCGAGGAATTTGAATTAGGACTGAACAGGTAGTGGGGTCAGAATTAGAGACCCTTGAGAGAAAAACTGTCGAGTTTATTATTTGTTGGATTGTTTAGTTTATCTCCATTGCCTTCACGTAAGTCTATCATTTTCATCCCCAGTTTACAAATGGCACGGTGGAGGACCAGAGTTTAAGTGGCTGCTAACTCTGGGTATTTGAAGACGGGTGGCATGATGAGTGAGTGGAAAGCAAATGACATTTGGAGTCAAAGAGCACCATCTCAGTGACTTTAATTAATTTCTCAACTTCAGTTTTCTTTTCTTTAAAATGGGCACATCTCAGGGTTAAATAAAAAACTTAAAGCACTCGTTATATACTAACTAGATGCATGTTAAAACGTAGGATCATTTTCTTTGCCAGGTGGCTCTCTCTACTCTATTTGGACAGGAAATACTATGACTACAGTTACTTCTTACATTTTGCCGTATTTCACCTTTTAGGTGCTATTCTGCATATGCTATTTACTGTTGTCTTTGTAAAGTTTGGTGAAAAGACTTGGAGGGCAGGTGAGAAAACTGATACTCAGGATTTGGAAGTAAAATGAAAAGTCAGGTGGCAGACTGGTCTTGGAGCTCATATCTGTAGAAGTAGCTAGCGGTATCACTTTGTGTTTTAGAGACATTATCATGTAAATGTAAGAGTACAGGCTTTGGAATCTTATAAACCCTGGATTTGATTGTGGATCTGGTGTAGGTAATATGGGCCCTTGGGCAAAGTATTACCCTCTCTGGGCCATTATTTCTACATCTGTAAAATGAAAATAGGTCTTCTGTATTGCAGGGCTGCTGTCTTGATTAAACTCATAATACCTGTTGAGATCATTGGTTATATTTACCACCTCTCTCAAGGTGAGTGTGTGCTTTCCTCGACTGCATGGAGAAACACAGGCAACAGATGATATGCCAGAGGTAGAACTTGCCCTACGAACTTGGGGATTGGCCCAGCCAGAGCTATACAGATCTCTCTCCAGAGGTTCTAAGGCTCATGCTATTGTGTTGTGTTATTGGTTCCCAGAGGAGGCACTATTTTTGAAGCTAGAGCTGGAACTGTTGGTTAATGGAAAATGTGCCAGCCTTAGGCCTCAGAAGTTTGATTCTGCTTCTCTCCCTATCATGGAGATCCCTGAACACAGGGACTGATCCTTAGTTTTGCATGAGGTTCAGTCAGATGGAGCAATAGAACCAGCAGGATCTAGAAGGAAGTTGAAAGAACCAGCCCAGACTTTGAAGGACTCTGGTTGTCAAGTTCAGGAGATAAGGCTTAGCAGCTGCGAATGTCAGAGCTGAAGGAGCCACAGTTTACATTATTGCACCCCTTCATTCTGAAGACGGGGATGGGGAGACCCAGGGAAAAAAAGGAACTTGTCCAAGGCCACCTAGCACCAGATGGCAGAGCAGGGAATTGAGCCTGTAATTTGTGACTAAACCAAGTCAGTTTCCTCCATAAGACAAACTGGGAAGAAGAAGAAAAGCAATAGTCAAAACAACAGCAAACACTTATGTTACCAGGTGCAAATTAAACTATTTATATGTGCTTCCTATTGTATAGGGAGATTGGGGAGGTTGGCCTCCAACCCCTGTCCCTTCAGGCTTTACTTGGGATCTGTGAAGAGAGGCAGCAATTAGCCAAACGCTAGCTTAAATGACACAGGCTATGGAAGTAAATCAAATTTAACAAAATATTTGAGTGTCCACTATGGTGATCCCAACATGTTCTTTCATAATTATCTTATTTAATCTTCAATTACTTCTCAAAACAACCCTTGAGGTAGGATTATAACCCAATTTCCAAATGAGACTTGAACAGTGTAAACATATTTTCTAGGAACAGTTACTAAGTGGGAAAGAGAGGCTAAGTAATCTAAATATGTGACATCAGATTGGTGCTGCTTCCATTCTTCTTTTCAAGCAGAAACATAGCTTGGACACTTGCTGTTGGATCCTTAGTGTGTATGCTCATTGTGCTCTGAACTGTGTCAGAGATCCATGTAAAACCCAGCTCCGACCCTTGTGGAGTTCCTGGTCTGGTGGGAGAGAGAAATAAGTACATGGAACATTGCAGTAGTTTGCCAAATGCTCTGTAGCAGAATGCTCAGGGAAGTGAGAGCAAGACCATCTGTGAGTGTAAGTGTGTGTGTGTGTGTGTGTGTGCATGCGCACGCACGCGTGGGTGTGTGTGTGTGTGTGTGTGTGTGTGTGTGTGTGTGTGTGTGTATACATACAAGGGGAAAGGAATAGAAAAGGAAGTTTCAGCCGGCCTTCATGAAGAATGTGAAACTTGAGGCAAATCCTGAAGAATGACTTAGAGGTTACAGTGTGGAGAGAGGAGAAAGGTCAGCTGGAGGAATTAGTAGGGAATCCCATGAATCAGTGCAAATCAGGGGACTTTGGGGAAGCCACAGCTCAGCAGACACTGTTGGGGAAATTGGTGGGTGCAGAACTCAGGAGCAATGCTTGGAGGAGGTGATCTGTGGATAGGAAGGTACCATCCAGATATGTGGTATAAAAAAGCCACTGAGTCTGACCTTCATTTTTCACTGTAGACCACTGGTGTGTTTGCAGGGTTAGAGAGAGCCATGGTAGCAGAGCTATGTTGCCCTCACTGATTGAGAGCTGGGTAAGGGTTGGGTCACTTGATCAATTTATCAGAGTTTATGGTGCATTTACTCTGGGTATTTCTGCAGCAGGAAGGATTTCAGGGGCAGATCACTCAGAGTCATGGGCACCTGAGTCAAATGGTGCTTGGTGGCCTTTGACACATTCTCTTATTCAGCATTTCCTCAGTGAATGATTTGGAGTATTGCTCCATGGATCAGGAGCTGTACCAGGCTCTGGGGACTCCATGGTGAGCCAAATAGACTAGCTTTTATCCTCAGGGGCATACTGTCTAGTGCAGGAGGAGGCGGGGTGCAGAGTTGCACCCATGAGTGGCACATGCATTTATAAAATATAATAAATGCTAGTGAAGAAAACCTCTGTGCTGTTAAGGCACAAAATAGGGAGTCCTGATCTGGTTGTGAAGCTTGGGGAAGTGCCTTTAGACCTGGGCCTGAGTAATGAAGAGGCATTATTAACTCAAGGGGGCTGGAGGAGGACCCTAGGTTCATGCCAAGTCTTTCAAATGGGAAAGGCCACTTCTGACTCCCCACCTAAATACCTTAGGTGACATAAAGAAAGATGAATACTGAATCACCTCCAAAACCAGTCAGATCGTGACTGGTTTAAATTCTCTTAAAAGAATTTGAGTAGGGGTTCTTATAGCATTAGGCCAGTGAACCTAGGTTAACATACATTAGCTTCCCTATCTGTAGTTAGGTGGGATCACATTCCATCCTTTTACACCCTTTGCCTTCTAAGATCAGAAACTCCTAATTTCTGTCAACTAGAAAAATAGGCAGTCATCCGGTCTACTGCATGGGCAACTTTAGTAAGACAACTGAAGATAGTTTCCTCCCTACCATCATTATATACATATCCTCAAAGTCTATGGCTTTCAGAAACCAAATGGAAAAGTCTGAAGGAGGGAGGTTTGAGAGGGGTGGAAGCAGGGCATTGACTTCTGGGCAGAGATGGCTCCTCAAGTTCAGCTCTGAGGTGGACACAAAGAGCCCTTGTCACAGTGCATATTGGGGATTTCAGCTCTTCAGGATTTCAAAGAATCTGGCAGAAGAAGCCCTCATCGTCCAGCAAAACAGTAGTAGGTAGATGTCTACTGTCAATGGTGTTCTAGTAAATGCTTAACACCCTGTTCTGCAGATTTGTTTTGAAGCCATTATTTGTGAAGTTTGCTAATTCTGGTGGTGTAAACACTCTTACCATAGCCAATTTTCAAACTACCAGCCTGACCCCATTGAATGTGGAGTTGGGAAGAGAGACACAGGATAGGCTCTCAGGATCCCCTTGAGGCTGCTGTCAGCACACCGCCATTACTGTTCAAGAGAAACTTAGATGATGAGATCATTGATAACAGCAGTAGCGCTGAGAGGAGGATTTGATTGCCTTCCAGGTGGACTGAAGGTAGAGTCAAAAGCTGCCCGGTGCTTTTTCTGTAGATGAACACTACCTGGTATGACTCTCTTCTCCTTTACAGCATGAGCAAAGAGCAAGAACCAACAGGAGGCCTTAGAGGGAAAAACACCCAAATAAGGTAAAAGGAACAGTATCATGAAAATTATTTACTACAACTGCAAAATAAGAATTTCAGGAAGCTGCCAGACATCTGCAACAGGAAGAAGCATGACCGCCGGTGGGATAGGAGCACAGAGTCACAGGGAGGGAGTGTGCAGAGATGAAAAACATCAGAATCAGCTGAAAGGAAGATGCATGAAGTAAAGAAAGCCTGCAGGGAGCCAAACTGTGTAATAGCAGAATTAAAAATCTGCAATAGAGACAAAGGGAACACGGAAAATAGAATTAAGTTGGTATCATGGAGGGTAGTTTGGGGTTTGCTCTCCCACAATGCAAAATCAAGAAATAAAAACAGTAAGAGAGAAAATGAGGGAAATGGAAGACATAGATGGGAATGCTAAAGTGAGGATTACAGGAAGAACTGAGAGAGAAGCCAGAACCATTGAGTAGAAGAAATAGTTAAGAGGTATGATCACAGGGGATATTACTGCCTCTATAGATACAAAAGGCTCATCGTGTTGTAGGAAAAATAAAAGGAGAGGGATCTGCACTGTACTCATTTTGTCATTCATAAAATTCTAATACAATGGAGGAAAGATCTTCAACTATAACAGCGTAAAACAAGTTGCCTACAAAGGAAACAAACCAGGCTGGCCTGCATTTTCTCTTCTGTTATTTCAAATGTTAGAAGACAGTCTACAGAGTTTTGAGGGGGAAATGTTTCTGGTCTGAGGATTATGCTTTTACAGGTAAAGATGGAAGAAATGACTTATGGGGATTTGCAGGACACAGAGCTGAGGTGGGGCTGGGGGTGGGGCACAGAAGAGTTCTGTGAGAGGGGGAAGGTCAGGAATGAGGCAGGGGACTCTTGTATATTTGTAGATTGTTTGCCTTTAAGACCATATGGGGTGCATGTTTTTAATTTTTTTTTTAATAAAGAGCATGTGTACTTCTATTAAAAAAAAAGATAATAGTCATAACCTAATAAGGTAGACCAGGAAGGCATTTGTTCCATCTTGCTGATGAGACATTGAGGCTGAAAGAAGACTTATGAGGGCTCCTACTTGACAGAACTAGGTACGGAATCCACATGTTTGACTCCTGTTAAATATGCCAAGGGCTCTGCCAGCTCCACCATATTGTCTCTTTGGAAGGCAACAGTCCAGCTGATGATGGCCTGCATGTGGGTGGTGCCGTGGGAGCAGAGCAGATGGGAGAGGTGGATGATGTTGGGAAACCCAGGCCGTGTTGGGTTGTTCATTTATTAATTCAGTCAACCAGCATTTCTTGAGTGTCCATTATGTGTTGGGCACAGTGCTAGGCATTGGGACTGCATGCATGAATAAAAATGCAACCTTTGTATATTCAGAGACTCAGAATAGTGATGTAAGGGAGAAATACCTTTAAACACAGAGTAATCGTGTTCATTGGTCAAGGCAGGAGGTAGGGGTAAGTACATACATTAGGCAAAACCTAAGCCCATCAGAATCATCTGGAAGGCTTGGGAAAAGCCAGAGGGCTGGACCCCACCCTGGGAGCCCTGATTCAATAAGTGGGGCTCAAAAATTTGCATTTATGCTGCTATACTCTGGGATTAGTAAGAGTTTCCCAAGGCTTCAGGATTAGGAAAACTTCTTCCATCTTGCAGATTTGAACGGTAGAGAGGGTGCATTCTTTGGGACTCTTTTGGGTTCTGAGACACATCTAGCCAGCCAGGATTCCCCAAGTCCCTCAGAGAAATAATTCTGAAGGTCCACACTATCTAATGTGGAGTGTCCTCATAGGTCTGTGGCTGTGCAAGGTAAAATTAGAGTCTTGTGTCTGGAAGAGACCTTGTTCTATTCATTGCTGAGTTAAGTGTGGAGTAAAGGACTCAAAGCAGCCTCTCAAATAGTTACTGTAAAAGGGAGAGCCATGGGTAGAGGGCAAGTTCCTGGACTTCTCCCCCAGTGTTCTTTCCAAGTACATCACCACCCTTCTTGCCCCTCTGTTTCCGTGGGACGTGCTGGGCAGTTATTTCCTAAGCAAGTTTTATTACTCCTGTGCCCTGACACCAGGTCCTACAGGAAGCCACCAAAGAGTTAACTTTATTTGGACTAGGAGCCTGAGCCAAGTACAGAGTGTCCATTGTGCACCCGCCCCCTCTGGAGGAGTCGCTGACTGCTGGAATGTGACAAGGCAAAAGGTTTTCACCTTGCGTTGGCTCCTCTCCTCTGTGAGTGCACAAGTGGGTGCGTGTGCTCACGCTCACATGTTGGCAGGGGTACACTACAAGAGAACTCTCAGTTGTCTCCCAGACTCACCAAAAAAGTGAACCGTGAATTTGGGGTGGCAGGTATATGCTGGGAGAAGGGAAAAGGAGAACAACAGCTTTGTGTGCTGGGGAAGTAAACAGACAGGTTAGGTTTCTTTGCTCTTCACTTTTAAAAGCTTCTTTATTTTTTTAAGGTGAGGGGTGCATGTGGACATGGGGGCTAGATTATAATCCTCAGCATAGGCAGTGAATTTCACAGAGGGCTCTTGGGCTGGCAGAGCTGCAGTCAAAGTAGTTGGAACCACAGGACTTTGAAAGCTGTCAGGGGGCTAATTCATTTTCATTCAGAAAGAACTTGAAGCCCTTCAAGTACCCAATCCTGCACTCGGTGTTGAAGCAAATATAAGGGTTGTACAACCACAGTCGGTCTTAGCCTGAGACTGAATTGCGATTGAGTAAGGAAAATAAGATTTGTGTGCTCGAAACAGCAAGAAGACGATGTAAGACTAGTATTTAGTGGCAAACTATACAGCTGGGTGCAGTGTAAGTCAGGCCAGGGAGTGAATGCTGTGGTCCAGAGTTTATTAAATGTTGCCATGAAGAAGTGAAGGCTTGGGCATGACCTTGAACTATGGAAAGGTTTGGGATCTGTGTGTTTGCTTGTTCATTCCTTCGTGCGACAAACATTTGGAGAGGACCAGTTGTATGCCAGTCATTGCATGGGTCGGTAGAAGGGGATATAAGAAAAGATTCTATAAAAATACCAAGGTGGAGAGAATTCTGTGTTTGTAATGCCACAGTGGAGACTGGTTTGACTTGAAAAGGCAATGTAGGTTGGTGGCTAATGAGCCCTAAGACTAGATTCTTAAAGTGAGACCGGTACAGAAAATCTGGAAGTGATGTGTTCGTGAACATTGGGATGATTTGAAACTGTGTTACTGTTTGATCTCTGTTATTTACCATGTCATACTCAAGACTGCCCTGGTTCGGGTCCTCATGCCACAAGAACTGAATTTCAGTTGAGCCTCCTTATGGTCCCCCTGCCTCTAATATCAGGTTCCATTAATTCACCCCTTACACTACATGCCAGAATTATCTTCCTAACGCGCAGCTTTGATAGTGCCTCTTTCCTACTAACATCCCTTAAATGGCTTTCCATTACCTGTAAGATAAAATCTAGCTCATTAGCATAGCATTCAAGGGTGTCCTGTGATCTGGTTGTAACCTTTTATCTCCAGCTTTAACTCCCACCAGTCCCCATTTTGTGCCACATCTCCTGGCCAAGCGTCAACTTTCTCTTTCCTGAGCGTGACCCTCCTGCAGGCTCCTGCTTCAGGCCTCCCTGCATGCTGTTCCCTCTGTCTGCCATGTTTTCCTTCTTCCCACTCCACCTGTTGAAGCCCCTGAAGGTCAAAGCCATATTCTGTGCTCTCCTTGAAGCCTTCCTGTGTAGTTTCCCATCTGTTTCTCTGTACCTCACTGAAGCGGGAAACATTTTCTCTTCCCTTGTTTCTCTTCTTTACTATAGGACATATAAATATCTACTTTGTTGTAGTTGTTTTCCAAATCTCTCTTCAAGAATGCGAACTCTTTGAAGAAAGGGACTGTATTTCAGTTGTTATCTTAGGATCTTGACTGGAGGAGCACTGAAAAATAAATTGTTGAATTTTCATTTTTTTGTGGACCTCTCACAACTTGAGTTTTAAGTTTCAAAATGTTGTCTTCAACATCAATTAATTCATGATTTATACCATTCAATATAAGGAACTCTGAAGGGAATTTTTTTTTTTAATGGGAGAGATTTTCTTAATAATATACCATTTCACACTACTATCCATTCCTCTAAAGTTAGATTTCATCTTCTTTTATCACAGCACAGAACTTGCAATAGACGTTCAAAGGTCCAGGTGGATTTAGTTTAGGTTAGGAACGTTTAATGGAGAACATGGCTCACTTTTTTGCCCTGACACAAGAATAACTTCATAAATACGTACCAGGGAATTAAATGTCACATTGAAGATTCCTGTCAGAGGAAGCAAACCACTGAATACTACTGCCTTGTGAAAACATGGCTTGCAGTTTGGATGGATCCGGGGTACGAGCTGAGAAAGATCTACTGGACAATTGGTGCTTGACACACAGGGACACATTCTAAGGCATCTTGATGTCTCCTCAACAGCTAGTGTGGTACCCGACAACCAGTAAGAGGGGCCTCGATGAATGTTGACTTGAATATGACTTTTTAAAAATTATGTAAAGTTTTAGGAAGGTAGATCAGTCTGGATGACACAAATAATCTTACAAGTAAAAGAAACTTCAAGTGTCACCTGGTCTAACTGCCCTCCCCTGCCCCTAAGTGGGGACTTTGTCCCTTCTGTAGCCTGGGGCACAGGTGGCTGCCCAGTCTTCTTGTGACAGATTCAGTGAAGATGCTCTTGCTCTCACTAGGGCAGCCTCTTCTCTTCCAGAAATGCTGTGTTCCTTGGGTTTTCCCCTTAGAGGAAGCAGTTGTAAATGTGTCTTTCTGCAGGGCTGAGCGGTTTCCAGGAGCCGAGTATGCTCCTGGGCTTCTCTGGGGAGCAGAGAATGGCTGCCTTGCTGGCCAGCTTCCTCACACCATATCAGCTGAAAATGTACTGATTCCAGAGGGAGAAAAGACATGCCCGGTCTCCAGGCTTCATTTTTGGCTGTTCTCAATGTGTCTTTGCAGTTCTTAGGCATTTTCTGGCGGGCACATTTGCTGGTTACTACCTTGAATTGCTGGGCTCCAAGGTAGAAGGTGTGCAGTAATGTCTTCTGCCGGGAAACCCCAGCCCATTGAGCTATTTAAGGCTTGAGTGTGATCTCACCTACAGCCTAGGGATGGAAGAAGATAGTGTCTTGAAATTTTGTGTAGCCCTGGGGCTCTCTGTTTTCTCTTGAGGATGAGCACTGCATTTCCTTTGGGGTCTTGAAAATGACGAGTCTGAAACTGGGAATAATGGGACATACAGTGAATAAGGGTGAGGGATAGTTTAGCTGGTCCTATGATGGTCTGAAGAGAACCTGACTGATGTTTCTGGTTTCCTCTGGAAGGAAGGCAGACTCAAAGACCCTGGGGGTGGGGGGTGGGGAGAGTCATTCCTGATACCTCCAAAGGCCTGTGAAATGCTCCTTCTCTCTTTTTCCTTTTTTTGTTGTCATGTAGACAGAATGCCACTTTATTTAAGGACCAGAAAGGGAATTAAAGCTGTCTCGAATGGCTATTTTTATCTAAATAATTGATAATGATTAAATATCTTTTGTGTGGACAGAAACATTTTTAGTGATTGTTTTGTATTAATCACAGCATTAGAAGTGATTTTCCACTGAACTCTTTATGTTTTCCTCTTTCAAGCCTGCATCTAAGCTTTGCATTTGTTTTAAGAAATAAAGCTAATTTTGTGTAATTGAAATAATTTACCATGGAAGATGATAAAGAAAGAATGGTCAGGAGGTTAGCTAAATGTCCTTCCAACCAGACAGTGGAGGGCGGCTCGGGGGTTGTGTTCAGCTTTGCAAACTGTTCTTCACATGTCAGAGGGAAGTGGTGCAAGAAGCCAGCCAAACGTGGTTCCCACAGACCTGCCTCAACACTTTAGACTTCCCTTTCGTCATGGTTGGTTTTGATGGTGACTCAGCTAGCTGTGGCTTCAGTATAAGAAACTTGTAACTTTGTATTGAACTGGAGGACTGGCTGCTCCTATCTTTATTCTTGGGCCCATAGCCAGAAAAATTAACCATTCAGTGAAGGGCTGTGTGTGTGTGTGTGTGTGTGTGTGTGTGTGTGTGTGTGTGTGTCTGCGTAATATAATCCAGTATAATCCAATTTGGGGATGTGCATGTTCTGGTTTGGTTTTTTTCCCATCTTTTTTTTTTCCCCCTGATGCCATAGATTAGGGGGAAGGGGCTTCTAGAACTTGAGTTACTTTTGAGGTCATTTTCCTTCCTGCCATGACTAATTATCTCTCTGCTTCTCAGTTGCAGATCTGACCTCTTCTGAACACTTGGCCGTGTCTCCATTCCTGGGACTCTGAACCCAGCAGCTGGACCACTTTGTCCTTGGGATTTCGGGTGTCCTCGCTTCTCACCTTTCCCTTTCCCCCTCTTCTCTCCCACCTCCTGAGAACTCCTGAAGACTGTAGGATTGTCATGGAGTCCAGGGAAATCTTAAGCACCTCCCGGCAAAGGGGGGACGAGTCGGAATTCCTGCCTGTCTCCTCAGCCAAGCCACCGACTGCTCCCGGCTGTGCAGGAGAATCTTTGCTCTCTGCTCCAGGACCTGGGAAGGGGATCCCAGTGGGCGGAGAACGCATGGAGCCAGAGGAGGAGGATGAACTGGGCTCAGGGCAGGATGTGGATTCCAACTCAAATGCAGACAGTGAGAAATGGGTTGCAGGAGATGGCCTGGAAGAACAGGAATTTTCTATCAAGGAGGCAAACTTTACAGAGGGGAGTCTGAAGCTGAAGATTCAGACCACCAAGCGGGCTAAGAAACCCCCAAAGAATCTGGAGAACTATATATGCCCCCCTGAGATCAAGATCACCATTAAGCAGTCTGGCGACCAGAAGGTGTCCCGTGCTGGGAAAAATAGCAAAGCCACGAAGGAGGAGGAAAGAAGCCACTCCAAAAAGAAGGTAGGGAGCCCCGTTTTGTAGGGTTTTTTGTTAATTCATTTTTGCCACACACCCCCCCCCCCAGCTATTAAAGGTCTGTTTGTTTATTACTTATTTATTTTGGAATTATCAATCTCTTTGATGGAATACTTAACACCCTCCAGAAGAAATGCCTCTGATATCTTGGTACAGTGTCTAATTTATTATTATGTCTTCTACCCACATGAAAATCAACAGCTACTAGAATTATAATTCTGGAACACTTCTATTTATTGTGTAGCAGCCTCTTGGGTAGGTCAGACCTGGCTAAGCTGTGACAAAATTAGAGAGTTTTTTTTCTTTTTTGGCTTTAATATTTGCATCTGTTATAGTTAAGCGTGGGATATGGAGAGTTTTGGTCAATCAGAAGAGTCAAGAACCTTTATAACCTTCTTTTGGTTTCAACCACCATTGTTAAGCCTGTCTAAAATAGGCAAGTTAATCACTGGACTAAGGAAGTCACCTTCATAGTAATTTAGTCCAGTAGAAGGTGAGAGATCATTGCTCTGAAAGCCAGTGGTGAGCCCTGGAGCTCAAACTGGAGAAAGAAGAAGGGGCGGATAACTGACCTGAATCTTTGTCTAACACATCACAGATGTTTTGAGATTGGGTATTGACTGAACTTGGTTGGTTGTCACTTTCCTCCTACAGGCCTAACTGGTGGAAAGCAGCCCTCTAGGTGATTGGTGGTGGTATTTGGTTGGGAATGAATGGGACCAGGTTTCATTGTAATTATATCACAGGAGGTTACAGTGACTTCCCTTCTTGGGTGGGGTATGGCACTCAGCTATAATAGCAGAGGACTGCCCTAGTCTTGAAAGTGTTCCAAAACTCTCTGGGGCTTGTAAATGCCTCTGAAAGGAGCCCCCTTGTTGACAGAGGTTTTGGGTTCAGGGTGGTAGGAGTTCATCAGAGTCTTTGTAACTTTCCCCCACATCTTGTTTACTTGGGCTCTAGACATGATGGATTAGCTGAAAATAGCACAAATGAATGACCCTCTCTCCATTATGGCTCAGAGATAATCTGTAGCATTTTTTTTACTAGTGGTTTTTGAGCTTTTCTGTAATCATTTTCAGTAGAACTGCTAGGACTCATGTTTTTTCATTGGTGTAAGCCTTGTGTCCTCCCTCACGCTAAGTGTTTGGGCTCATATATTGAATTTAAAATCCAAAGACCCAGATGAGGGGAGGTTTTCTGGGTGACCAGTGCCTTCTGGTTTGCTCAGACTATCCCAGTTTTAAAACCAAAAGCCCTGAAACCAGGTACCCCTTCAGTCTTGGGCAAGCCAGGACAGTTGGTCATCTTATTTTAACCTTTGGAATATAAAATAATTTTTAGAAATCAGCTTGTTTTCACAGAGCACAGAGGTTGAGCTTTCCTTCCCCTGTCCCCATTACAAGTTGCAGTGATTTCTGGGGTTTCTGTCATAAAAGATTACCTAAGTGCCTTTGGAAACTTTTGAAATTCTTGCCAGAAAATGGAACAGTTCACATTAGGCTCCACTTGGAAAGTGAGGCTTTGCTTTGGAGTTGGGTCTCTTCAGCTTTGAAAATGAGTATCTTTGTCTGTGGCCATTGAGATGGCCAGTTCTTTGTGCATTGTTGGATTTTTATGTGGGTGGGCAGTCTCAAAAACTGTGGTAACTGTTTTCCCTCCATCCCCATCACTGCCAGGGTTTGAGCAACAGCCCACAGTTTGGGGTGTGCAAACCCAAGTTCATTACCCTAGAAAGAACTACGTTGTCCTGATCAGTTATGACCTTCCATAAAGCCACAGGAGTATTCCCAAAGATAGTCCTCTGCCTCTTGGAATGCCCCAGAATAAAACTCTGGAATTTGTGACATGGGGATGATTTAGAAGCTGCAGTGTGCAGTGGACCTCCATTCTCATTTCTGAAATTCTCAGGCTGGTCATCATTAACCAAAAAGCTGGATGCCCTTTTTGTGCTTTATCGGAAAGAGAGGTGACATCACTTCTCCCAATGTGTGACACCCCAAGTGAGTGTTTCTAAGTCTCAGAAATTGGAAGGGAGGCAAAGGGAGGGGAAGGACTAAAATTCAGCTCACAGTGTTGTGTTATGCTGGTTATGCTGACACTGTAATGGGAGTATCTACAAAAATTTTAAATTGTTAGGGGCTTGCTTCATACTCTGCTTCTCCATCCGTCCTAAATTTATTTATGCCTAGAGCGGTTACTTCCCAGAAATGAATGAATAAAGTTATCAGTACTGAGTCTTAATCACTTGATAGATGATGGAAACGTTCTCTGATCTCTATTGGATTAGAATGTTAACTCTCTTACTCTCCAGAGTTCCTGTTGTTTGGAAAAGAGGGAGTTAGTAAAAGCTGAAGTTGAGGTGGAGAGGTAGAAACCTTGCTTGCTGTTTCAGGGCCATGAACTTGCAGAATTTACTTATTTGTAGGAATGTGAAACATGTGATCAGTAACTTCGGACGGGGGAAAGGATGAGGATGGCATTTGGTAAGCAACGGATCAGAGTCTGACTCCAAAATCCAGTCTTCTGGGTCTTTTTTTAAAAAGCAAACTCTACCCTCAATGTGGGGTTCAAACTCACAACCCTGAGATCAAGAGTCGCAAGCTCTACTTGACTGACCAGCCAGGTGCCCTGCCACCACTTTTTTTTTTTTTTTTTTAATGAGGCAAGCCACTCATTGGAGAAGTGTGCATGGAGTGGCCCCTGGGACTCAGGTCCTAGACTGGGAGCCAGGAGGGAGGCTCAGTTGACCTGATCCTTGAGTTGGTAGAGATGCGTACTTGGGGGTCACCTGAATATAGGTGTTGGCTTAGAGCAGGGGTCCGCAAACTGTAGTCTGTGGGCCAAATCTTGCTCCTTCCCTGTTTTTATACAGCCCACAAGCAAAGAATGGTTGGAAAAAAATCAAACAAAGAATAATATTTTGTAACATGTGAAAATTGTTTGAAATTCAAATTTCAGTGTCCATAAATACAGTTTTATTGGAACAGAGCCACATCCATTTGTTTACATTTTGTCTATGACTGCTTTTGCACGAAGACGGCAGAGTGGAGTGGTTGTGACAGAGACTGTATGTCCCACAATGCTTAAACTGTGTACTATCTGGCCCTTTCCAAAAGGGAAAAAATTATGTATATATACATATATATGTGTGTATATATATACATATATATGTATATATATACATTATTATTATTACTATTATTTGACGAGCCTTTTTTTAGGGAAAGGACATAGAGTTTCAGGATAACAAGGATTTTGTTTCGTTTTGTTATTAAGGATTCAGCCTCCAAACTTGGAGGCTGGGGGAAATTGGGTGTTACATCATTATGTGCTGACTTTTTTTTTTTTTCTTTTTTTGTAGACCAATTAATTTTGTTCAAGTCATTGTTTGACAGCCTTAGGCAAAGACAGCTTATATTGGATCCCAAATGATTTTCTTTTTCATTGGTTTTTGTAAAAAGAATACTCCTTAGGATAATGATAGCGTTCCTTACATAACAGAGCTAGGTTTTTGCTAGGCTAATTGTATTTCAGTATGTTCTACTACTTTGGTGTGAAGATGTGTATGTGTGGCACCCTCAAGGGCTTTATTCCAAGACTGAAACCTAACACCAACCCTCCAAACCAGAGAGGCATTATAGATGTTGAGGCAACATGGCCTCTAAAGTGGTAGGATGGTAGGAGGGACCCATGAAGATACTCCCTCACTGGCTCAAGTTTGCATGGACTCTTTCTAACCAGGGGACAGGTCACCTGTCTTCCATATGAAATTGAGATGACAACTGAAGTGCTATATGGCAGTGGGTTTCTGATGAATGAATTTATGTGAGGTGTAAGAGTAGCATTTGGTGAGAAGTAGAGGCTGAGAAGAGAATTCTGAACATATTTCAGGGCCTCAGAACTGTGCTGTGGATGGACCTCCTTTGCAGATGATCTCATTAAAGAAAGGCAACTTGCTCTTTACCATGGTACCGGCATTGTTGCATATTAGACTTACTCAGGCAAGTGATGAAATAACATAAACTTCATGTAGTTCCCTTCTAGGTCACTCAGTGAAAACAATAGAGAACATGAGACAGAGTTTCTAGAAGCAAATTCAAGTATAGCACATGAATGTAGAATGTTCCAACAGTGACAAGTCTTTGAAAGGCTCGCAGCTGGGCAGAGCTTAGCAGCTCTCCTCTTTCCTGAGTACTTTTTGTGAGAATCAGGAACTCCTCTCCGGGTTCAACAGGATGAGAAGGACAGGGGACTTTTACCCAAGCTGCATTCAGTGACCCAGGCTAGGAGATGTGGGTGGCAATCTGTACCAACTGGCTCGGTGGCTTTGGATGTGGAGTATAACCTTGCTGAAGCCCCAGTTTCTTTATCTGCCAGATAGAGATGATAATTTCCACATTGTATAACTCAATGGAAGATTTTAGGAAAAATGGGTAACTTACAGAGCACACATCATGATAACCAGTTTGGATTTGTGGCAAGTCCTGTGCTAGCTGTTTTACATGTATTTACCTTCACTATTAGTCCTTATAACAGTCCTGCCAGGCAGATACTACTTCTTCACAGATGAGGAAATTGAGGCTCATTTGCTTCAAAAGAGCAGGAACAGAAATGGGCAGGGTTGGTCTTTGAAGCCAGTTCTTCTGTACTCCAAAGCTAATGTTGTATTCCAGTCCTGAAGTGGCCACACTCTAAAAGACTGCTGGAAGGTAAAGATTCTAAGCACTGGGACATTTCCTCTACACCTTCCAACATTAGTTAGGGTGACGAGATCATAACCTGGTATATTGCCCTTAATTCTAAGTGTTCTGGGTTGTTTGAAGGAAAATTCAAATCCTCATGAGTTAAAGTCTTGTTCTTTTCCTTTGTTGTGCTTACAGATTTTTATTTCCTTTAACCAAAATGCAACTTCTATTTCATTTCTTTGGATTTAGTTTTCCCTTTTCCCAGCTTCATCAAGAGAACCTGTTTCCTCCAATAGCAAGAACTTCAACCTCACATTTGTCACGTGCCTGCCGTGGTCCTGGAACCATGCTTGGGATTTGTCCTGGACAATCCCACCTATACCATCTTCATGTGTCTATGGAAAAACTTCAGCATTCTTCTCTGAACACTGCTAACCCTCTCTTAGGAAGTTCAACGGGTCATGCACTCATTTGCCCATTCTTTAAATAGCACCTTCTTTGTGCCAAACGCACAAAGTATGGATGTAGATGGGAAGCGAGGTTAGCATCAGATTGCAAGGAATGATGAATGTCAAATAAATAAATGGGTTTGTATTTAATTCTGTAAGCAATGGGAATGCTCAGTGGGCTTTGAACTGGGGAAAGGGAAGGTTTGGGGGCCCAGGGAATATAATGAAAGTGATGCAGAGCAAAGAACCTTAAAAGGGGAGTCTTTAGGTAATACAGCTGTCAGTGATGAGGCCTGTACTAGGGTTCTCCATTTTTCCATAGGGTGTTAAGGGGCACATTTCTCTCTTGACTCTCTGTGGTTGTAGCAGTTTGGCACATCAGATAGTTGGGAGGGGGTGCTGGGCAGGAGAAAAAGTTAGCTCAGAATGCCTGATGTCTGGCTGCTGTACCCATCATCTCCTCCATGGTGGTGGTGGCCCTGGGCATCCAGCAGAGAGCCTTCCACCTTCCTTGTGGCTCAGGTGTCCTTCCCTTCCCATCATTTTGCCCAGCAGCCTCTCCGGTCACTCCTACATGCATCCCTGGGTTTGCCCTCCCTTCTTCTGGGGGGTGAGAATGTGGTGTTTTCAACTCCTGAGAGTATGAGCTTCTTCCCCCACAGCACCCTCAACCTGATAAGAGAGCAGGTCTCACCAGCTTTTCTTTGCAAGAGGCTGAATTTCCCTCTTGTTTAGTTTTATGTTTTCTCGCTATAGATTTTTTTTAAAGCAGCACATTCCTATTTATTCATCAGTGTGCTTGAAAATTTTGTTTCCTGATAGGTTTCTTTCTCCCTTGTTATTTTATAGCTACAGCTGCCTGAAAGGTGGTAAATGGCCTTCTCCACAAAGTATTTGTCTTCATGGGGCAACAAGTAATGTTTGACATCTGGAGCTGAAGGTGTGCTGGACAGAACACTGGACTTGGGGATGGGAGCCCTGGGCACTAGCTCTGTCTCTGTCACTAACAGAGACTAATTTCAGCAAGATTGCTTCACCTTCCTGGGTCTCAGTTTCTGCATGTTTAAAAAAAAAAAAAAGGATGAACTAAAAACAGCTTTTGACCTCTGCAGCCTTATGTCTGTTCTAAAAACTGGAAACTTTAAGAACCATTCTGCTAGATGGGGCAAGTCTTTCTCTTTAACAAAACTAGTTACTATAAACAAAATTTTTGACCTCTCTTTGGACCCACTGTTCCATCATCAGATTATTTCCTTTCTGCCCCAATGTCAAAAGGCCCACAATTATGGGAGCAAGCGTCAGAGTTGAGTTTGAAAAGTGGTGAGATTTATCAAACTTGTGTTCCATGACGATATTCTGGGAAAGTTTGGTTCTTTCTTCCCTTTCTTGTATTTTTTTTTCTTCTGTATTTGGGATTCTCTAGGGGTTTTAAGCACCATGCTGGCTCTTTTCCTCTTGGTTTTGATATTCCCTTGGTAGTCAGTTTGACTTTGGACTTCTCCAAGGAATATTCTTTGGTGAACTCCATACTATTGAAGATAACCTGGCAGAGTAATGAAGCAGAGAAACTGTGTTCTGTTCCAGTGGAGAGCCCTTCATTCCCTGAAGTGAGGAATAAGGGATCTGTTAGCAAGAGTCCATGCCCTGAGAGTGAATTGGAAGTCAGATCCCCTGTGTTCTGGACTGGGTTCTCACTGTCTTTGGAGGAAGAGACCTTGGGCTCTGTATCCCCTCAGGCACATTACTTAACCTCTTGAGACTATGTCCTGATTGTGTGAAAATCAGGGATGATACCAGCACCTTCTTGTTAGTGTCTTTTTTTTTTTTTAATTTTTTTTTAACGTTTATTTATTTTTTTGGGACAGAGAGAGACAGAGCATGAACGGGGGAGGGGCAGAGAGAGAGGGAGACACAGAATCAGAAACAGGCTCCAGGCTCTGAGCCATCAGCCCAGAGCCCGACGCGGGGCTCGAACTCACGGACCGCGAGATCGTGACCTGGCTGAAGTCGGACGCTTAACCGACTGCGCCACCCAGGCGCCCCCTTCTTGTTAGTGTCTTGAGGCGATGGAAGGGCCTGTGGGCACTTAGCACAACCCCTTACTCAGTGTGCATTATTCTGATTACTGTGCTAGCATCCAGCACATTTGGGCCACCCACAGGACCATCCTCCGTGCAGGCACAGCTGACCCACAGTGACTTGCAGTGGTGCTGGGCTCCTGGGGGTGTGGGTTGTCTCAGAAGCCTCTGTTTCTCTAGGCTGCTTCTGCTTTCATATTGCTACAGGCTGTGTTGAATTGTGTTCGTGGACGGCAGTGCTGCTGTCTCATTTCTGATGCTGCACAAGCATCAACTAGTATCACTGGTGGGTTGGTTTCTTTCTTTTTTATTTATTTATTTATTTATTTATTTATTTATTTATTTATTTATTTGGCAGTGGTGAGGATTGCTCTGGGGGTTTATTTAGAGATGGTTCAAAGGTCTTTTATCTCTGTGGTCATTTATCTGCCAAACCAGGATTGCTGCTGAGCTCAAAGCTTGACTCAAAATGAAAGTGTTAAAGCCTTGTCATAAGAACGACCAGTTGGGGTTCAGTGGGCGCTGCCTTCTCCCCTGGCCACGTTGTCAGCATTTGCAGAATCTCCCTCTTCTCCATCATTGCAATTTCACATCCTCAAAAAGTTCTCTCAGAGCTGCATTTCTGGTTGATCTTCGATGACATGGCCTTTTTTATTTTTAATAAAAGGTGAGAGAAACAATCCCTTTTTGCTCTGCTCTGCCCCCTCCTTTGATTCTTCTGATTCCTGCAACTTTAAGTTCAAACGTCCTGCCTTCAAAGCACTCCCATGCAGGATGTCCCAGGCATCTCAGGATGACCCCCGCCTGCCTTGCTTGTGCATGAGACATGAGTGGCTTTGGTCAGGAAGTCATTGGGCCTGGATGAGGGCATAGGCCGAGAGCAAAGGGATGTGGCAGGGAGGTTTTCAGAGCCTGGGTCCCAGGCCTTGGTTCAGGCTCCTGACTGCATTATATATAGAAAACAGCACAAGCCAATGAAGTCTTGTGTTGTGGGGTGGGAGGGTTGTTTATTGACAGTAAGCTAAAAATTCAATGTTATAATTTGCATACAGCCTAATTGCTTTGAAGAAGGGGTTTCAACTTGGATGGTCTTCAGGGTAACCTCAATTGGAAGGTGGCCATGGAGACTCTGGGAACCACCCCCCCTCCCCCAAAGAGGAACCAGTGGCCAGAGGGATAGGCTGCCAGTGGGGAGGGCAAAAATTCAGTGGAGCCAGTTCCCCGGGAGGCATACAGACAGACATAGCATGCAAACACCCACATGGATTCACAGTTGCACCCAGCATGTGCAAGAGTCTGAATTATATGTCCTGGCTGGTGAAGCAGCGAGCCCTCTGTGCAAGCTGAGGCTGCTGTCTGAGCATGTCAGAACGTGGCAGTCAGAGCTCTGCGTTGTGGGCAGGTTTGGAGTACAGAACTTCAAGGGCTCCTTCTAGCTTTCCATGGTATTCCAGGGGATCTTGCCCTATGAAGGCAAGGGGCCTCCTTGTATACTTTGAATGTGCATTTCTCTCTGGAGTCCCAGGTTTTTATTTATCTATTTTTTTTTCCTCTCTGCCTACCCCTCCCTCCCTGGGCCAACTTCTCTCACCTCCCCACCAGCCTGTGACCTCACCAGGGGAAACAATGGAGGCCTTTATTTACTCTGAAATGTCCAAGCAGTTCCCATCTTGCTACCTGGCCTGTGAGGCCATTTGATAATCATCATTAGTATCAAATGCAGGTCACTTTGGTGTATTTTCTAGACCTTGTTTATTGTGTTTTTCCCCAGACCTTCTTCTCTGCCTCCCACAAGTTTCTAGCCAGCCTCACAGTGGGGGATCAGAAGTAGGGAAGGAGGAGAAAATTCTTGAAGGGAGACAAACTGACAGCAGTCAGACAGACTGACCTCAAGGTGTGCCACATGCCTTGCCATTAAGAAGTATTCATTTGCAAATATGAATGTGCCCAAGAGCGTGGGCAGCTTTTTATGCTAGGCCAGTTGGTTCATTGGCTTAGTGTTGTGAATGAGAACACAGCTCAGGAGTTGCAGTGTTTTGCCTGACAGACTGGACCCCCAGAGAACCACCCTAAGGGAGTTGCTTCTTCTTATGGCTTCTTATAGCAGTACAGCCAAAGGGAATCTATTTTTGACCTATGATGGGAATTTCCATTTTTCCATCCCTGTCTTTTTTGGGGAGCAAGGAGGTAAAAACCAATGAATTTGGGTGTGTGGCTCTTCCCTGTACCATCAGGCTCCTAAAGTCCCTGTCTGCCCACTGGATTGCTGACATTGAATGGGTGGTGGGTTAGCATCAGGCTGGGGTGTGGATGCTGGTGGGTCATGGAGGAAATAAAGAGTGGGAGATCCAGAAAGGGTCTGAGACTAGGGGTTAAATCCATCGAGGGCATAGGCTGGACTTTGGCAGCAGCTCAGGGAACAGGGGAAGGCTGACCACAGCAGTTGTAGGTCAGAAGAAAAGAAGGGTCCACAGTTGGGTCACACTTCCAGAATCATGGAATTCACTGAGAGTGAGTATTTTCATTTAGCACCCCTACTAAACAGACAAAAGATACCTTCCAAAATCCCTCGTGGACAGTTATCTGTCATTTGGCAGCCGCTCAGTGGCCCTCAGGGAAGAGACTTGGTACCTCCTGAGGCAGCCCTGGATTTAGGAGAACTCTTTTTTTTTTACGTTGTGCTGAAGTCATCCTTTTAAAGCTCAAATATTTCCAGTTCCTGAAACTGTTCCTTGGAGTCCGTGATTTCCTGGTGCCGAACCACCTTGGTTCCTATGCTACGGATGCTGGTTTGTCATTGTTTCTCCTAAAAGGCAAAGATGAGGAGGTGGGTACTCACAGAACAGAGTACAGGCCCAGGCCTGGAAGGTGGTCTGGCCTTACACAGCACCAGGGGATTGTGACCTCCCCTGCTCTAAGCACACCACCTCTATTAACAGGACTGTGGGCTGTTCCAACTTTTTGGCAGCTTCAGAATTGTTGGTATGCACTGAACTCAAGGTCAAGGAAACTCTCCAATTTAATTTTGTCTTATGCTACTCTTGCTGGTCTAAATGATCACATCCTACATTCAGTGGATATTTTGGACCAAAATTCGGGTGTTTGCATTATCCTTATTCTCATCTCTTTGTGCAGAGTTCTAGGCAGAGATGTGAATCAACTGCTAGTCAGACAGTCTCGTCTGGGTCTGTGGACTACACAGAAGGCACAGAAATAAGGCGGCTTTGAAATGTAGATGACCATCTCACTCAGAATCCCTCTTTCCTGCTTTCTCTGGTGGGATATCTCTAGATGGGTCCACCAACTGCGAACATGCTTTCTCATTTACATAATGGCCTTCTTGGTTCTAACGGAAAGGGTTGTTAAAAGTGTGCTGTCAGAAGCAGGTTATTTTCTTCTCAGTTACTGCGTAAGCTCTCTGAGGACAGGTGTTATATCTGTTAATATAATATTCACTTATTTTATTTCCCCAGCCTGGATGTTAAACAAGTTCATGTTCACTGTGTGCCAATGAAGGTAATTCTATGGAAGACACTCTTTTCTATCAAAACACCTTCTCCCTAGTTAGCCCTGTGTATTTTGCATTGGTTCCTTAGAAATATCTTAAATCTTTCATCATGCCGCCTTTTTTTGTGCACTCATCCAGATACACCGTAGCAGAGCTGAGACATCTAAATTCTACACGAATCTACAGAATTGTATGGTGTGCTCAGCATAAGTGCTGTGTGGGGTATAGAAAGACCTTTATTAGAAAGAATCGATCTCAGGGCATTTAGGGAAAAACCCAGTGCAGTATGCATAACCAACTGTCCAAATGCGTGTTCCAGATAGTGCCTAGTGTGAAAAATTGGTAGCAACCATCACACCTGACCAGCATCTTTACACAGTGTTCACATCTGCCCAACTGTTGCCTCTTTCCAGTTTGTTCCTTAGGCTAGTTCACTGAAGTAGCTGTTGTTCTTCCGTGTTTTAGAGACTTAGGAAGGGACTTGGAAAGCTTTTAAATGGCTTGCCCTGAAATTACAGGTAATTATGGGGTGGGGGGCCTCACACCCTCCTCAGACCCTCAGTTCTCATGGTTTCCAGCAGCGAGAAGCGATCATTGAAAGATGCACTCTAGCGGGTCCTGCTGAGACATCCTCCAGGAGAGAATCACTGAGTCTTGTGCCATCCACCTGCTTGCTCCTGCTGCACACCTGTGGACTAGCCTGTGGGGGAACCTGGGCATTGTGGCATCTTCCCAGAGACTCACAGCCCCTTTCTCGACTGCCCACAGTCATCTCCCCACTGAAAGACACTCAGCAGGGCACCCCAGCAGTGAGGTGTGGTAGACGTGATGGCTGGCAACACAGCACAGGGCTGTGGGATAATAGGCTCGCTGTGACTTAATCTAGAAGCTATTGACAGTGTACTCTAAAGTGTCCCGGTTTAGACCAAAAATGTGGGATTCACAAAGAGCCCCTCCAAACCAGGACTCCAGGAGCTCTGTCTGGTCTGAGAAATGAAGGGAGGGTGGCTACCCTACACCAGGGATTCTGGGTCCGAACCCCCGTTCCGCCCTTAATGAATGAATCCTTGTTTCCTCATACTTAAAAGGGATTAGTACTGTCTCTCTTCCTTCCACATCACTTTGAAGATAATCTGAACAAATGGTTCTGAAATGTTAAAAGTGCAGTGGAAATATGAGGTGCTCTTCTGTGCAACTGCCCCGCAGTCGATTTCTAACAAACTATAGTCTCTAATTAAACTTTTTCCATGGCTTCCTCCAGTATCCCCTCAGCGCCTGGCCTCTTTCTTCCCCTGCTTTGAATAAAGCCCCCAGACGTGGCTGTGATGAACAGCAGCTGCAGGTTGGAAGCGGTCAGCAGCCTAGTCCAGATACCCGCCACATGGTGTAATTGCCCTTTGTGAAATTCCGGGGTGAGAGGTCAGCCCTCTTTGCCCATCTTTGTCACTTCTCAGTCATCTGTATCCTGGTGGCAGTTGTGTTATCCCAGTATCCTTCCCCTACCCCCCTCCTCCACCCCCCTTCTCCTGGAGCCCAGGAAAAAACCATCTGCTGAGTTGGCTTTCAGAAGATTTTTTTTTTTTAAATACCAATTTCCCTTTGTTCCGAGGCAACCTCCAATCAGAGCTGGGGTCTGCTGGGTTTGGCGAAAGGCTGGTATTGTGTTTCGTGCTCCCGGAGGAAAGGTTGTCCACTTGCTTTTCTTTTTGATTCGATTCCCTGCCATTCTGCAGGAGAATCAGGGGTTGCAGCTGCTGCTGTCAGCTGTAAATAGGGAACCCCCTTGTTTAAGAACCTACACGTTAATCCTTTGGCAGGGGGAGGAAAAAAAAACAAAAAAACAATAACAAAACAGAGAAAAACATTAAAACCAACGCTAACAAAAGTCTTTCTTCCTGTTCCTGTCTCATCCCCTAAGTCACACAAGATCCTACTAGTTGCTTAATCTCACAAGAACTTGCTGGCTCTAAGGTTTTCTTGAAGTGTCTTTGGTGTCTAGCCTCTTATGTTTTCTGATTTCTTGCTGAAGAATATGAACTGCCCATTAGAGGCATAGGAGAACCATTTTTCATGGAAAACCTGAATCACAGAGAAAGGCTGTGCAGGCTGCTTTCTTGGCCATAACAACGTCTACTGTTTTGGTGCTTAGAGTAGTTGGGAACTTTGCCAAGTGTTTGACACATATTGTTTACTAAATCCTCCCCACAGTCACAGTGGAGCTGTTATTATCCCCATTTTCCAGATGTATAAGATGAGGCTCAGACACCTCCAGTTACTTGCCTCAGGTCTCAGAGTCAGGAAGCTGTGATCCCAGCATGTCCACCCTCTGAGCTCCAAGGCCCATGGCAGCTAACAAGGTGCTCAGGCGGACTGAACTTAGCGTGGACGTCAGAGGTCCTCACCTTCAGAGCTTGCCTTCTAGAACACCTGTGGGTGAGGTGCTTTCTCAATGCTTCCATTTCTCTGCCTGTAAAACTGGAACCACAATAGCTAGATGCCAGGGAACCCAGAGAGAGTTGGGCAAGTCTTGTGAAAGCTTTGTAAGTGCATCAATCTCTGAAGCTAGAGTTTGCCTTTATCCTCTTTTTCTATCACATTCCACAAAATGGGTAAAACTTCTCTCAGCAGATTTAGGACATGCTTTGACACATCCTCTCAAGTTACCTGCAACTTTGGGGACTGCCCTCCCTGTACACGCTCCCATCTTTAGCCAAGGGCCTTTGCTAGATGTTGGCCCTTTACAAACAAAAGAGTGTTTTGCTCCTTTATGGTGATAAGAAGAGGGGTCAGCAAGTGAACACATGATGAATTCCATAAATTGGTGAAAATCCATAAAATCCATAAAGCAGCTTTGAAACATGCCATCTCCTCCCTCTTCTCACTGTTGGGCCGGGGCTATGACCCAGAACCCAGGAGTTGGAGTGGGGGGGGGGGCTCTGGCTTCCCTTAGCATGGAATATAAAATAAAACAAGTGTGTGTGTGTGTGTGTGTGTGTGAGAGAGAGAGAGAGAGAGAGAGAGAAAGAGGGAGGGAGGGAGAAAGGTTAATATTTTCTCTTTTGCTTTCTTCTGAGGACATAGAATTTTCCTAGATACTTAAAATATGTGCATGTGTTCTGTATTGATTTTAATATCGTAAAATATATTGTAGGTTCCTATTAATGTAGATTATAAGAAATGTAGCAAGTTAACTGAGCAATATACTCATCTGGTCTCCGGAAACTAATAGACTCTTGCTCAGCATCTTACTCTATGAAATGAGGTAATTTTAGTAAATGTTCTCTCCTTTACTTTCCAGTACAGTCCAGACGTGAACACAAATCTCACCTGAAGGAATTAGAGAGAGACATAAGACCAGGTGAGGGAGGTTGTAAGCCCACAGACTGGGCAAACAGTGGGCCTGGGGTCAAGAGGAATTGTCCTCTTGCTCAGCTCTGTCAGCTGACATGGGCTGCATGCTGGGTTAACCAGGGTCCCTTTCTAGCCTGGTTTCACCCAAGGCTGCAGATCCCATAGTTGCGAGAGCAGGAGAGGCAGAGAGGAGTAGGAAACGGAAAATGTTGACTTCAGAACAGTGTGCTCTGCTGGACGTGAGCAAGATACCCTAACAAAGAGACACAGAGTGAAGATGAGCAGAACTTGGGTGCCTCTGTTAATGGGGACCATCCCACTTAATGTACTCTCTTTTTTCTGCATCACTGAGCCATTCACTACTGTATGCATTCATTTAATCAAAGATATTTTCTTCAATAACTATTTATTGCATGCCAAGCACTGTTGTAACTGGGCATTATTTCTCAAATGTCCAAAGTGGGGTAATGTGTCTCCCTTACTTGCAAGCTCTGTGTCTACGTAGAAAATGAGACAGAAAACCTTCATAGTATTGCCGCTATGAAGAAGGCTGCCAAAATTCTCAGAAAATACTTTGTACTTGACTGGTTCTTTGATTGTTAGGAACAGTCTGTGGCAAATTAAAAAGGTTCACAAGAAGCACCTCGTGAGATGAGATGTGAGTTGAAGGTGTCCATTCTGGTAGACACATGTGGCTTTATGGTATTGACGTATTTAATCTATGGGATGTCCTTGGGATTGTCAGCAGAGAAAGAGGAGAAAAGAATGGCAAGGTTGGTTCTGAAAAATCACATGTCACGTGTTTTGGTACAAGGGACAGAATCCAGGAAAAATAATGGGGGTGTGGGGATAGAAGTGGAAAAGGCTGGTGTATTGGGGCCAATCTGGTGCAAGGGTAGAAGCCACCAGAGAGCTGGCCACTCCCAGGGGAGGACGGGAAGGACAACATCTGGGAGAAGAGGTATGCAAGGGAATGAAGGGTAGGAAATCACATGTGCGTATGGGCTGTGTTGGCATTTTAAGGTCTGGGGGAAGGGGCTGTCTCTGAAAGGCTCTATTGGTCCAGGTGACCTTTGCAGAGGAGGGATGGAGCAGTGGAGACACTGGGTACTCCTGGAAAAGCCTGGCTTGTGGTCCTGGACCTTCTCAAAATTGTTTAATGCTTCACCCCAGGTACTGGCAGGTTGGTACTGGCATGGAAGCCAGTGATGATAGCCTTCAAGGGGCAGCAGTACAGTTGGGTCTGGAGAGAGGCGGCTGTGGGCCAGGCCAGCTGTGCCCCTCTGCCTCCGGGGAGGAGCAGGTGCTGAACCTCTGGATGCCTGGCTTTCCTTCTGGCCTCATTGCTGAATGACAGCTGACCTTTGCTCCCAATTTTAGGCTTTTAGCCGATTCTTCTCTGTCTGGGCCTGACTGTGGAGGGCCTGTGGCTGCTGCGCCTCATCTCATTTAATGCAGGAAGATAATTGTCCATCCTTACAGCTTCTCTTTCTCAGAAAGAGGACAGCTCAGCTATGGGGCTTCAGTCTGCAGGCACTGGAGGCAGGGCTCGAAGAGAGGACAGATATTCAAGGTGATGGGCCAGGTCAAATCAATACACATCAGAGAGGGACCCATAGGCACAGATATCCTTCTGTCATCATATTTCTCTGACAAGCTGTGTCTGAGAAAGTAGTGAGGTCTGGTGTCTACTAGAGAGAATTTAGTGGTAGGTGAATATACGTGTGTGTGTGTTTGTGTGTGTGTGTGTGTGTGTGTGTACAGCTTCTGGGAAGATAGATGTTGCACATGATGTGATAGAGCCGTGGCCCAAGAAGCAAGAAATTAGGTCTGTGAACTTAACCTAAACCCTAAACCTGTGTTTCCTCATGTGCCTCTTGTTCCTCAGGGGCCCATCGTGAAATGAAGGTAATTAAGCAGAAGACCTCAAAGTCTTTCTCAGCTCTGATATTCCAAGAAATACCCATATAAACACTGATTCATATAACTGGGCATTTACACATGTAACTAGGAGGCATATTAATATATAGACAGGATTTTCCTTCATCAGCAGTATAATGATGTGCACAGTTTTTTTTTAAATAACTGTCTATAAGTATCAAATACATATTTATTTGAGAAAAAGTGGACATATTCAGCCACACCTAATATGAAAGATGACCAGGAATTAAAAAGGAGGGAAGTCACATGAGCCTCCAGGCAAGTGAAAGGGTACAGAGCCATTATTCCTAATTTATATGGACTTGTCTGGCCTCCAGAGAGACCTCTGAGCTTCGTATCTTGTTGGGGAGATCCGAGTGTGATGCCCATGTTCTCCCAGATGCTGAGGTATGTGCAGAGCCCAGGGAAGGATGGAAGAAGATGGGATGCTCGAATGAACCTTGAAGAAAGCAAAGGACTGAGGCAGGAGGGAAAAGTAACCCGTGGCCTTTCCTGAGTCATTGATGGAGGGCAGAGTGCTCCTGGTGCACCTCAGGCTGATTGGCTGGCTGGCAGGGTTTACCTGGAAAATCTGGAGTGCAGAGAAGTCTTGGAAGGCCAGATTAGGGAGATCTGACTTTTTCCTGAGGGCAACAAGAAAGAAATAGAGTTGCCCACTCTGGAACTGGGGAAAAGAGGATGGCAGAGTGTGCAGGGATGGGGGCTGCTTTAGGAAGTCATACTACAGCCTGCATTGGAGAGAAGCAAGCCCAAAGGCAGAAAAGAAATAGAAGTGAACTGTAGCATCCAATGAGGTGAGGAAGGACCCTTGGTTGAAGAGGCCTAGAGAGCCATCAGGCAGGTGAAAAGGTGCCGCCTCTAACATTTTCATTCCTGGGACTTTAAGAAGCTTGGTCATTTTCTTAACAATTCATTGATTCATTTTCTGAAGAATTTCTAAGTGTCTTACTGACACGAAGAGTTGATTGGAAAGTGCCTTGAGAGAAGAGCTTAAGGCATGAGCACAGGCTTCAGATGCTGCCTTCTTATCCTGGGGTTTTGTTTGCACTAGCAATGCCCAGTGCAGGAATGCTAAAAGGAAGGCATTCATCAGATCTATCTTCTTGTCCCTTTACAAACACAAGGTTTCCTGTACTTCAGGGTCATCGCTCATGGTGTGGGGAGTTTAGATTTCATATGGAAGGTTCACTGTTTCTGGTCTGTTCTGTTTTCTGCTCTGCCTTGCCACTCATTCGTCTGCTACTGCAGAGTTCCCCAGCTTGGCTCGGGGCTCAGTAAATCTCTTCTTTCCCACGCAGCTTTCAGGGAAATGGGGGGAAAAGCCAGCATATGTTTGCTTCCACTATCATCTCTTCTCCAACCCCTTTTTAACCAAACTTTAAATGCGACCCACCCATACACAATGTGAAAGAACAAATTGCACTTTTTCTGTGTTAGAAAGGAGTGAAAATGCATATGGCTGTGATGGGGAATTTCCCCCACCCTCAGAAGATGAGGGAACAGGGCAATGGTGTGAAAGAATGAATTAGTTATGGCAAATCTCGTTAGTGTCCATTGTAAGCAGAGAAGCTAAGCCATCTGTGGCCACTTGCAAAATTGTTCCTTGTTTGTTCAGCCTCCCCACCGAAGCAAATCTTTGTGGCTTCTGATAATTTGCATACTGTCACTTGTTTGCCAACTGGAGGGTGTCTGGACATGTGTATATGAGGGGGCATCTGTGTGGACATGTATGTGTGTGCTGAAAAGAACCCACTGTTGGTATGCTGCTGTTGAAATAGCTGCCTGGGGGTGGGGGGGAGGTGGCTGGCTTTGACTGAGTTCTGGGCTTAGGAGGAGAGGAAGGAGCCTTGGGGGTCCTGTTAGTATTATTTTTAGACATTTCTAGTCAACACCTTCAACTGCCTTCACGTGCTTCCATCCCTCACTCCTCTCCTGAGTCCCTTGTTGTCCTGATTCCTCTCCCATATTTGCCTTAATTTCCGAGTTCTTAATTAGTGGTGTGTGTTCTGCAAGAAGCATAACATGTTTAGGGCAGCTTACTGTCTGAGTTATAAGCTAAGAGAGATGTCTTAGGGTAGTGTATGCCACCAGTGTGACCAAATCGTTCTGTGTCAAAGATACTGCTGTTTTATCTCCACTCATTCTAGACGTGTTTTACAGTGGATCTCCTGTAGACGAGTGGTATTCCAGATGCTCTAGGGGGCTAATGGTTGCATGACCTTTATTACCCCTGTCTTCGGAGAGTTTCTATTGGGTAAAAGTGATGCGTGATAAGCAGCTCATGCTCTGTGGATGGGATGAACACAGTTCTGGAGGTCATGAGTGGAGGGATTGGTCATTGTGGTCCAGTGGCCACTGAAGGCTTTGCATTTAAGGGCCTGTGCAAGACAGATGATCGTGTAGGGTGCATGGTCAGGAGGGTGGTCATTCTAGACTCCTAAGATGCCCCGGCTGGCCAAAAAAATTGGCAAACGCAAATCTGCGAAAGTTAAACAAAAATGTTCCTTCTGCTTATCGTCCCATCATCCAATGGGAAGGACGATATAATAGGAGAAGAATCTGGGATAAGAGTCGGAGTTCTTCAGTATTTGTTTCTAGCAGCACCAGCAATTCTCCCCATCTTGATAGCAGCTTACTTGGCCACACTGCACCCTAATGTCTCCCTTGAATAAAGGGTATCATGCTCTTTCCTTCTTCTCACTTCCCTTTATACTAGGCAAACTCTGACAAAAAAGAAAGTTGGCACTTTCATCTCTGTGGAAGACCTCTTTTTATACTTCTGCCTTTTAGGGTGGCATTCTTCATAGCTATCTAAGACGGTCACACTGCCTCCCATTGCTTGATGGCTACACACAAAGAATAGTAAAGATGAAGGAAGCCTTGAAGACCATCAGAGCACTCTCCCCTTTGCAGATGAGGAAACAGCCCAGATCAGTGATGTTTCGTGTTTGTCCAGGATCATATGGTCAGTCAGTGATGATCTGAAAAAAACTAGTCTGTCCAGTTATCATTATGCTTGGGGCTAAAAATGAGACTGGATACTTGATTGCTGTGGCCATTTATTGCCACTGCATGGAATTCTTCCCTGCCTATTTGCGTGGCCCATCTTATGACAGGTTGGCCCTTCTCTCTTGAACCCTCCTGAACACACTATGGCTTTGCCCAGGAGAATCAGATAAAGGAGCCTTTTATTTCCTAGTTTCCATGTGCTTGCAGCATTCAGAGAAGAGGGCCTGGCAGTGGGAGTGGGGTGGGGAAGAAAACATTTGTCTTTCAATACTGGCCTGACATGAAAGCCTCACTGACGGGCACTTTGAGAACCCAGCTAAATAATGGCCACCACCAAGACAAAAGATAAAACTGACCCACTAGTTATGCGGTTACTTAAACATGATTTACCCTGCATTATACTGGCTGGGACCTGGGGGTCTCGTTTCTAACGAGCCAAGAGACAGCACAATTAATTACATGGGAAGGAACGCTATCAGACAGCAAGCTAGTTGTTGCAAAAGAAAAGGTCCTTAAATATTCCCTACCTTCCTCAAAAACTGTCAGAAACACACAGAAATAGCACAGCTCACATATTGGTGGACATAGGCAAGCATGGGGAAATGATGAGGGCAAGTGGTCCGGGTATAGGATGTAAGCAGGATGGGTGATCACCTGGAACTAGAGAGGTTGCAGTGATGGGGGACAGGGCCAGGGATTTGGAAGGGAATTGTCTTATGATTTGACTGAACATGGAAAGTCAACCAGGAGCTCTACGTTTCCACTGCTCTGGTGGACATGATTTCCATCCTGTGTGTGCATCTGATAGTCCATGGGGGCCTCTACCCTCAATGGCATGCCCACTTGTGGTAGTTAGGATGGGGAGTGGGGTGGGGAGCTAGAGTAGAAAGAAGGCTCAGAAGGTAGAGAAGCCCATGAGAATGGTGGCCAGTTATAGGAAGTGTCCTGTCCACCATGATGGGCAGTTTTCAAATCATCTTTTAATCTAGAAGCAAATCCCTACAGCCTTCCTCTGACTTAATTGCATTGGGGGTGTCACCATATCTCCCCTCAGTTAAATATAGTGGTCAGAGAAGTTGGCTCTGGAATGGAGTGTGGAGCTGGGAAGATGAGAAGGTAAAGTCTGCAGGGTTTGAAGAGGGCAAGGCCAAAGGTTAAGGGAGAAAGGTTAGCAGCAGGCGAAGACCCAGGATTGAAATATTTGCTGAAGGCTGACAGGCAACAGAATAGAGTCAGACAAGTGGCAAATTCCTATTTTCTCTTCTAATTGAGAAAATATTTTGAGTGGTATTCAGTCAGACTGCATAATGCGTGGGGGTGGGGGCTAGAGATGGAGAGAGAGAATATGAATGAGAGAGAATATTACTAAATTACCACAGAAGACCTAAGTGACTACAGAGTTCAAGGAGTTGTGCAAATGTGCCATCCTCCCTTGGCTCCTCATTGGCCAGCTCAGCCTTCATTTCTTTACCCAGTTGTTTAGCACATGGTCACAGAGGCCCTCCTTTAGATGGAGGGGTTGGTGGCTGCCCATAGGTGTTAGAATCAGATAAACAAAATAGAGGCCAGTCCCCCCTTTCAAGGGTAGGCAGGTATGTAAGCACGCAATTCCAACACAATCTGTGACCCTTGATTCGATGCTGTTGTTACTATTGTTTTCTTTAAAACCTAAATTTTATATCACCTGGGTCTATGCGCAGTTTAGTGAATAATCTGAGATAATCTTGCATCTAAGAGATGACATAAAGGGAGTTGATGCTTAGTGGGGTTGCCTGCACAGCCCAAGGGATTGGGTAGCAGGGCCGCAGTCTGTGTGGATGGGGGAGTCTGGGTGTGGAGAAGTAGTTAGGAAGTAAAGCAGTTGTTTCTTGACTCAACCAGAGCCAGCTGCTCCCCCTCCTTCTCTGTCCTGCCTGCTCTTTCTTGTAAGAAATGGCTGTGGTGTTCCGGAGAGCGAGTGTGTTTGAGTTTCCCTGCTGGTGGTCAGAAGCACCGGTGGTCTCTTCACTCAGATATTTATGAATTGCAAGAGCATAGGGTTGGAAAGGCTGGGAAGGATCCCTTGCTGAGTGGAGCCCACAGGAGTTAAGTGAGGTCACCACCGTGCCTTGTGAGATTGTGGCAGAGCCAGGACCCTGCCCTCAGCCCCCTGACTCCCCAGCCGGCTCTGGGTACACTACTGCCTCTTTCAGGAAGTGATGACTCAGATTTTTTTCATCAACATCTCTCACCCCAACCCCCCTCCATTTTCTTCCCACAGCCACCAAAGCCAATAATAGGCCAAAAACAGTTTCAATTTTAGGCAATTTCCTTTTTTACTTAGAAATCTACGGTTAGTGAGGGGTGATGGTGGCTGGGGGAAGCAGGCATAAGCTTCGGAGGGGATGGGTTTTCCTGGTTGTCAGGTAACCTGGAGGAAATCAGAACCTTCATGGAACCTTGAGTTGGTCTCTGAAAGAGCCCTTCCACTCTGAAGTCCTTTGGCTTTTAAGTTCAGAAGGGAGTCTTCCCCACCTGCCAATTCAAGGCCCATTCCTAAAACTAAATAAAATTCTAATGTAAGTTTTAAACTTTCACAACTAACTCATGTGAGCAGTTACAAATAATTTATAAGTGACATTCCAGGCTTCTGGATTTTAGTTCCAGTAGTCCTAGGTACATATTTCTTTCTTTCCCAAGAAGGTAGAAACTTCGCTTTGTTGCAGGGCTGAAGTTGGAAATCACTTAAAGAAATTATTAATAATCTAATAATAATTGCTATCTTTAACATTTTGTATATTAGGCTCCAAGCCAAGCCCTTTACATACAAACGTATACAACAACCCTAAGAGGTTAGTCATGTTATTTTTATTTTGCTGATGAGTAAACTGTGGCCCCGGGGACTCAGCTAGCATATAGCAAGTGCATATGAGAGTTAGTACTTGAAGTCAGGTCAATATGATTTTAACATTCATACTCTTAATCACGAAGCTATATAAGACCTCCCATTTGCAGTTTGGAGGTCACACACTCTAATAATATAGCTTTTAAATTTCATTAAGTGTTTGAGTCCAAATGGCGTGTACTTAAAGTTTATTAAATTTGTAAGGCACACAAAGACTTCATGAAGACCCTGTTTTAACAAATGCCTTAAGTCACAAACTGTGTATTCTGTTACATTATTTGTTTTTAAAATAATAGGTAGAGAAGAGCCCAAGATGAAAGAACCTGGCTGAATTGTTTTGTATCAGCTATATTCTCACTCTGGCTGTTCCTTTCACATTCTGGGATCAACAGGAAGACAAATCCCTTTGCCGTGGGTCTCAGTGGGCAGGAGGGAGGACTGTGGAGATGATGGCCACCAGAGGATTTTGGGAAGTTTAAAGTGTTATCCAAATGCCAGAAGAGAATATGTTAACAGCTTTTATTTTATTTTATTTTTTGTTTAACACTCTAAACAAACTTCAGTCTCACTTTCCAGATTGTTCTCTTTTAGATCCCTTTCCAGAACGTTCACTTGGGTAACTAGAATGAAGCCTAGTTTAGTTGGAATGTTTGGGTAGCTCAGTGTTCTGGTTCTTAGGAACAGTTATATATGTTTGACTCAAATATTTGGTCAGGATGTGCGTAGGAATGTGTGCGTTTGTGTGTGCATATTTTGACACCCAAACAGAACCATATTTTCTGGTTTTACTGTCAGTGTCCTTATTCCTCTCACCCACTTTGGGGTAAGAGATTATGATAAGTGATATCTGTGGAGATTTCTGTTTTCAAGACCTTCACATCCTTTTCTTTTCATTTGAAAGCATTTTAAGGATTTGTTGCCAGATACCTTATGTGGTTCCTGAAGATGCATTCAAATGTGATTGTAAGCTTGCTGTTCTAGAGGCAGCCTGTGCCGAATGGCCAGCATCACCTTGCAGTCCAGGAGAGTAGGAAGCAGAGAGACACTCTCTTTGTGTGAGTACTGTTGGAGGTTTTCAGCGGAGTGATTTGAGGTATCCAGAATGTTCCCTCCAACCTCGACAAGAACAGGTGTCATTGAAGCAACCTCTATTGTGTCTTCGCCAAGCTCCCCAAATGCCTTAAATGTGAAATCTCAAACACTTTCATAAAATTAGATTCTTCCTGTGAAAGGGACCCGTGCTGATATTCTCAGCAGACACTTAGCCAGCCTCATCTGTGGTTTGTGAGTGGCCTTTCCATTGTTGGAGAGTTCTGGGCTTAGATGCTGCTTTCTTTATTGGGTCAAAGTAATCCTCTTTGTAACCCTACCTTTTAGTCTTATCCAACCCTAGAACACAGAAGCTATGCGAGAGAGTTGGTAACAGTTTTCTAAGACCCCAAAGTAAAACCCAGATTGCATCATAAAAAAGAGACTTGATTTGAGGGGAAGTCCTTACAAGTACCATTCATGCATCCCCTTGTTTGTTCTGCTGTCACTTATTAGGTTCACTCTAAAGAATTAATGAAGGGTCTCTCAGGAAGAAAAAGCAAAGTCTTCCCTCATTTAAGACTCATTACTTAGAAATATTCTAATTCTGAGAGAGTGAATAATGTACTTCTTCTCTATGGTGATCACTTTACCACAGCTTGGCTACTTTATCCAAATTCCTGTGTTGTACTGTCTATTTATTCCAGATAGCAGGGCAGACAGGAAATAGGGAGAAGTAGAAGCCCTCATGGTGTTTAGTGACTGTGCACTATTAGAAACTGGTGGTTCTCAGAACTGGCCATCTCCCTGGGTATCATCACTTCTCTCTACTACATTATTTACAGTCTATTAAAAATCACAGAAAGCATGCATGTTTGGGGAAAAAGTTGATGTTTTGCTTCAAGTGCAAGCTATCAAATTTAAGGTACATCTGGGTACCTGTTATTAATGTCCCATAGTGATCATTTATTTGTTCCAGTAACATTTGATGAGTTTGTATTCTGAGGTAGTCATTGTATTTCACTTTAAGAATATAAAATCAAATAGGACATGTCGTCTTCCTTGAAGAATCATGCAAACTTGAGTGAGATAGGCAAACAAAGTGGAAATTATAAAATAATGTATTAAATGCAGTGAACGGAAGGGATGCTCCTCTAAATCACACTGGGGTGGGGAGAGAAAGCTGCAGGGATGGAGGTGAGGTAACTCTTGAAAGTTTTCAGGAGCAAGAGGAATCAGCTGCAGCAAGAAGGAGAATGATCATTCCAGAAAGTAGGAATGGCCTATGTAGAGGAATGGGTAATAGAGTAATAGATCAATTGGATTATAGGAAACACAAGTAGTTCTGTTCAAATTAGTGATGCAGAGAGTGTGTTGGGAGCACAGATGAGGGCAAGCTATGGGAAGAATGCAGATAAGAACTAACTGGTATTTATTGGATCTTTGCTAATGTGCCAGAGAGAATTCTAAGCCCTTCACATGTATATATCATCCAGTCCCCATAAAACACTAGGAGATAGCTCACATTATTCTCCCCACAATACAAATGAGGGAACTGAGGCACAGAAATATGAACTCATTTGTCACTGAGATAAAAAGAGGTGAAGTTTGGAATTGAACCCTTGAAGACTAGCTCTAAAGTTCACTCTGAATCACTGTTCTTTGGGCCTTGTGTATGAGGAGATTGGACATTATCTGAACAACTTGGGTTTATTTTAGACCTAGGAATGACATGGACAGAATTACATTCTGGAAAGGCCGCATGGAGAGCCATGTGGACAGAAGATCATAGGGAAGAAAGGCTGGAGAAGGGGAGGCCAGTTGGAGGCCTTTGACATAATCTAGGTGAGAAGTGATAAAAACCTGAAACACACTGGTGACAGGAGACATCATCAGAAGCGAATTGATTCAAAAGACATAAGCAGGTAGGATCTGCAGGACTCAGTGGCTAATGGGATGTGGTTGTTGAGTGAGAAGGTGGAATTTAAGTTATCCCTTAGGTAAATGGATACCACCATTCACAAAGAAAGGAAGGCTTGGAGAATGGATGCTAAAGCAATTCAGTGTGATTCCTGTTGTTTCAAGGGCCCATGGGATACCCATGTAGCAAGCCCAATAGGCAGCTGAAAATATTTGAGTTCTGCAAAATGTTGTGGGCTTGGCATCTGTTAATAGTTGAAAGCATGGGTGTGGCTTAATTTGCCTGGTGTAACATGTAGCGGCTGAGGACTATGGAGAGAGCCTTGGGGAATCACAGGCATTTAAATGATAAGTGAAGGGAGAAATGAAAATGTTTTCAAAGGCTGATCTTGCCAGAGCAGGAGAAACCCCAAGAAGTTCCCAAGAGTGTATGGTTTACATAGCATAGGCTTTGGCAAGACTGGTCGCTGTGATTTTTGGAGAGTGTTTTCAGTGGAATTGTGGTGAGATCAGAAGCCAGTGAAGAAGGGGTGGAAGAAAATATAGTATAGAACAATCCTCCCAGAAGCTTGCCTTTGAGTGAAACATAGCCCTGCACCAATGTGAGTCAACTTCTTAAACATACATCGTGGAACATTTGAAGATACCTGGAATAGAGAGGCTGGGACACTCTGCCCTTGGTGTATGTAGTACTGAATTTCCACCCTTAAACACATATTGAATAGGACTTGTTTTATTGTGTCCAGGTGTGGGCCCGATATGATGGAATATGAAGGAAAATTATATGGTGTAAGTTCTGCCCTCAAATAATTTTTATTCTTGCTGTAGGGCTAAGACAAACAGGGAAGTAAGAGAAAAAACTTGCTAAGCTGCCAATCAATAGGCTATCACAGAAGGGAGAGATCAGAGTTTTCTGGAGTCCTTGGGGATACAGGAGTGAACTCTATCCTAAAGGATAGAGCCAGGAAGGATCAGGGAACATGGTGTGAGCTTTGACACAGAGATGCATGGGAATGGCATGTGCAGGCGGGGAGGGAGGCAGGCAGGAGCCCAGCTATGCCTCTCAGATATAAGGCTTTTCTTTTCTCCAGTAGTCTGCTTAACTGTGTATGCCTTTGTCCGGACTCCTCTTTCAGGAACTTTCCATGTGCTCAAAACCTGTGTTGCATGGTCTCTCCATCCAAGAGGCTCTCTCATGTCACTTCTGCCTACTAAGGGGGACGCATTTTGACATCTGCTACCTGTTACGCTTGTACTTTTCTTAGTTCCTCAACAGATCTTTTTTTTTTTTAATGTTTTATTTATTTTTAAGAGAGTTCAAGTGGGGTAGGGGCAAAGAGAGGGGGACAGAGGATCTGAAGCAGGATCTGCACTGACAGCAGCAAAACCAATGTGGGGCTTGAACTCACAAACTGGAAGATCATGACTGGATCCAAAGTTGGATGCTCAACCGACTAGGCCACCCAGGTGCCCCCAGATCTTTCTTAATTTCAGAATTTCCCAGTGGTACAAGATATCCCAGTGGATATCAAGGGAAACCATGAGAAAAGCTGTGGGTGAGAGTGGGAGACAGAGGAGTTGTATGATTGGATCATGTTGGCAGCCCTTTACCAAGGAGGCAGACATTGTTCTAATTAGCTACTGCCATATAACAAACTACCCCAAACTTAGTGGCATTAAAACTACAGCCATTTTATTATGCTGTCAAATTTGTGGATGAGCGCAGTGGGGATGGCTCATCTCCATTCCTTGAGGACCAGGAACTCAGTTGGAGTGGCTGGGACAGCATGAATTTGCTGGAAATGTGACCAGGACCTTAGCCCTAGCTGTTGGTGGGGTCTCTTCACTGTTTTTCATGTTGTGTTTGCTGTGCACGTCTGGGGCCTGGGGTAGTTAGAAAAGCTGGGGCTGCCTAGGTGTCCCTCTCTCCACACAACCTCTCAACATGGCTGACTTGAGTTTCTTCACAGCATGGCAGTCTCAGGGTAGTTGGACTTCTTCCATGATATCCTTCCAAAAGAATCAGGTGAGAGCTGTGTGGCTTCTGTTCCTGCCTCAAAATTTCCAAACATCACTTTCTTCCACATTCTATTGGTCAAGCAGGTCACTAAGGCCAGTCCAGATTGTTAGACTCTATATAAGCCCTGCTTTTTCTATATGGCCATAGGAGAGAAAGGCACCACTTGTTTAAACGATGTGCTCCTGACAGTAAACCGGTGTCCACGGAGAAGTTTGTAAGAGTGTCACAATCTGTGTTGAGAAGGTGTTTGTACAGTAGTTTAAAGAGCCCTGAATTAGGAGCCAAGAGTCATGGGTTCTAGTTCTGGCTTCATCTCCATCTAACCAACACTAGAATACCTTTGACTTGTGAATTAAGATACTGGTCGTATTGATTTTATATTTTACACTATTAGACCAAGACCCTGGACTGCATGGAGTGAGATTGAGTGTAGAAGTTAGCGAATAGTTCTCTCTCTCTCTTTCTCTCCCTTTCCCCCTCTCCTTCTGTCTCTCTCTCACATGCACACACACACACACACCAAGCACATTTACACACCAGGCAGACACATGCGCCAAGCACACACACGCCAGGCATACACAAATTCTTATATTCTCTATAAACTGGGCAAAGGGTTGAATGACTGACTACTCACACAGACGTTGGTCAGTTCCTGTTTCTGCCACTTAATAAACAGACACATGATCTTTCAACCTCGTTTTCTTTATCTGTCCAATGGGGACAATATTAGTTACTACCTGGCCAGTGTGTAGCTAATATGAAATAATACATTCCGTTTCTGTTTAGAGTAGATTCTCCATAAGAATCATCATAATCATTATGATTAGTTGCACTGATAAGAGTCAGAATTCCCATAACACCTGGCTGGACTCTTCATTACGAAATACTAGTGTGTGTGTGTGTGTGTGTGTGTGTGTGTGTGTGTGTGTGTGTGTGTGGTTTGGTGTGGGTTCTCAGGTTTTGTGTCGGGGCTGTCTAGACTTATTTGATGAAAGATGTGCCATGCAAATGTACCACTGTGTTGGACTCTGCATGAAGGATTTACAATCAAAGCTGACCTAAGGAACTTAATTACCACTCAAGTAGATGATCACATATCCTCATTGTGAGTCTTGAATTGGCTGAAATTTATATCTAAATATGATATTCTAGGAGTTTATCTTACCACTCTCAAGATGAACAGGGCTGTGAGATTCTATTTTCTTTAACGTGCTGCAACTTGACCGCGGGGGCTGCCTGCCCTGAAGCCCCTGCTGTCTTCTGCATGTACAATCACAAACTCCTAGCTGCAGGAACTTGGAGCCCTGAGCAGGCATCCAGTGAAGGAGGAAACCCAAAGCCTGTGTCCCAAAGGATAAATAAGTAAAGATGTTTGTCAAAATGCATAGAGTGCTATTTCTCACCCTTGCGCTTTTGACAGGAGCAAGCATATTGTATGTTGCATTTATTTAGACCCTTACTGCTAAGGGTAAGTGCTCTGCAAACATGCCCTATTTAGCCCTCACTGCATATACTGCTGTTTTTTCTGAGGTCTTTAATTCAATGAAATAAATTACTTTAAAAAGAAGTGCTGTGCAGCCTCTCAGAACAGTAAACAAGAACAGTTCAGGTCTTTTCAGGAACCTGAAGCCAAGGGATGGTTTGTTTTTTTGGTCTCCAGGAAGAGCTGGGACAGAAGGAGGTATTGACCTGGCTACTTTGGCCGGCACCCACCAGGTCCCTCCCTGGCGCTCACATTCCCCAAGCATGTAACTTAACACCTGTCCTTCTGCCTGCAAACAGAGCTCACAGTGATGGCTGAGCCCCCTCCTGCCCCAGCCCTTCAGTGGCTCTGCACCCTTTAACCTATGATTTCAAATCCTGACAAACCAGAACCAGAGAATACACATCCCCCCAGGATTCTGATTTTAGGCCAAGAAAATATTTAATTAGAAAAACAACTCCCAGGGGAGGTCCTAGGATCAGCACATCCCTCTGTTTCTGTTTCCAGACCTAGATGAGAAGAAAAGATGTAGGGGTCGCAGAGACATTTAGGACTCACAAGGAGCTTCCCTCTCTCCCAGAGATGGGCATGTGGGCCGAACAGCGTCCTCTCTCACCATTTCGATGCCAGCCCACATGAGCTACACAACACCCCCTACTATTTCCGTCTGACATAGCCAAGCTGAAACTCGGGTCAGTAAATAATTAATTTGGAAGTTGGGGATGTCAGTGGAAAAGTCAGCTGTGACGGGCTCAAATAACAAGTCCCAAATGTGATAGCCACTCTCTGGCCCTCTGAGAGAAGACCTGCCGGTTCTATTAGACCAGGACAGCCTTGTCTTCCGGCCTGTCTCTCTGCATTAAAGTCAAGGAACTATATCTGTCCATCTTTGAATCACATCTTTGTCCCCAAATGCTTGTGCACACTGGGCAGACTGGTGTTTTCTTTCCTAAGTCCACCAGGCCCATGCAAGTCTGCATGACTCATGAGAGAGATGAGTCTCGGTTCCAATATCTCTGTGGGTTTGGGGAGGGGTCAGGCCGTGAATAAACCATTACGTGGCTGATTCTACATCCTTCTCTTTCACCACAAAAACCTCAATTTCCCTTTTTGTGGAAAACAAAACCCTCTTTCAGTGCCTCATCAACGGGACTGTGGCCTTTGAATTACATGGTGTCCTTGGAAATTTTAAAGATTAATCGGCTTTTGGATGGAGTGGCTGGGATAGCCCCTGCCCCTGTCCACTGGGGAATGACTGGTCTCCACTTCTGTTCCTTCCGACATCGCTGCCAACTTCATGTGTAGATGAGGAAATTGATTGGTCTCTGAATGCTTTGCGAATCCACAGATGTGTGGCTGAGAGGCCCTCAAGGCATCCACCGCAGGACCAGCTGGGTCAGAGAGTTCCCTCACCCCCCACCACAACCCCAGGCCTCCCTGGAGCTGGAGGCAGGAGTGAGTGATGTTGGGGCTGCAAATCCCAGATTGCAGCAAATGAGGACAAAAGCTGGGACTGAAAACCAGAGGACCTCTTGAAGCCTATTCTAGGGGGCTTTCTAGCACACTAAGTTGAGACATTTCTAGAGAGAGTAAACAAACAAAATTGGACACAAGCTGTGTAAGAATTTTAAAACTGTAAACGTGATGTGAGGACAAGATGTGATGCTTATTTCTTGAGAGAGTTTCTTTCCCCTTTTGTGCATCTAGATGTGTCATTTATAAGCTAATTAAATACCTACTCTGTGCTAGTTTTAGCTTCCTCCCTGGTCTTGCCCAAGACTCCATGTATATCCTACTAGGTGTCTGCTATGTGAACTCTCTTATATACTTTGGGAGTGTATATGGATTGACTTAGGCCCTGTAAATGCCAAGGCTCTTACGAGACATAAAAAGACAGTGAAATGTGCTTCCAATTTCACCCAAACTGCTATTTAAAGACTCATCTCTCACGACTTTCTGAGTGGCCTGTTCACTGCCTGACCAGGCTTCCATTTTCCCACTTCCTTTCTTCTGTTCACATTGCTGTGACCTTAAATGCCTTCCTCCCTGTCCTTCATTTAGCCAATAGTCACCTGTCCATTAACAATCCCCTCCCTTTCTGGTATCCCCTAATCTTCTATCACCAGTTACTCAGTAGCAAATATGTCCCCATTGTCACATTTCTTCTTTTGGACTTAAATTTTATTTATTTGTTTGCTTTTTGCATTCTCTCCCATTTAGATTATGAAATCTCTTTTGGATATAAAGGATTTAATTTATTGGCATTCCCCATAGCACTGTGCTCCTTGCACATAGCAAGTACTCAATAAATACTAATTGACTTTATATGATTAATCTCTGGACAATATATGAATATCTTCTATGCTATTTCCGCTCTCCAGAGGTATTTTGCTATCCATTAAGTGAGAGGAGATGGGGTTACCAGTAAGTCTATATAGAAATCCCACACAGAGATCTTCTTTAGTTAAACATTTTAGAGTTGGGACACCCAAGCTAAATTTCTCAGTAGTCATTAGAGAAGAGCACCAGAGAAGGGAAATTTGGCATAAGGGCAAAGGATTTAGTACACGTTTCTGAATCCTGTTGAAAACGTACCTGTAGATTCACCTGTGGTTGTGAGTACTCAAGAGAGATTACAGGTTGAAATTGGCCATCAAGGTGATCAGATTTACTGAGGAGTTGAATTCAACAATGCCTTCCCCAAGCATTCTGCAGTTTCCCTAGGAGAACATGTTCCCTTATAGAAAAGGAAGCATTTAATTGATTGGAAAAAGGAAATGTTGAAATTCAGGAACATGACCCAATGGGCGACAACTCTTAGACACACCAATTTCCCACTAGAAGAAAAAAATGATTTCAACAGCTAACTGGAAGGTATTGGGACAGGCTGCAGAGAACCAGGAGGGGCAAGGAAGCCTTCTGGTGAAGTCATCAGTGCCAACCAAAGCACAAGCATGGTCTTGGTGGGATCAGAATTGCATGTTGCATATCAGGCTATGAGCTAAGATGACATGACTGTCTTTTATATGGGTTCAGGTGGATGGCTTCCTAGCAGCAGGGAGATAGATTTAAAGGCCTTTAAAAGTGTTTTACCCCTCTGTATTTAATAGCATCAAACTCTTTACCAAGACTTGAACCAGAGAACCGGATTAATAATATTTGTTGTAGGGGCACAATCTGGGGTTTGCTGAATGTAAGTTTTCATTTGGAGATAATATACACTTTAACCTATTTCTGAAATATCTCTGAAATAGGGAGTTATGGACCATTTTGTAACAGGGATCAGCTGAATCTGAATGATGCATTGATGCATGGCCAGGATGTAGAGAAGAGGCTCTGAGTTAGGAGGGAGGAGACTTGAATTCCAGTTCCTCCTCTTCCATCTGCTGGCAGCTCAGCCTCGGGCAAGTCACGTTATTTCCTAGCTCACTTGCTCCTTCCTTACAATTAAGGTTCTATTAACTGCCTGAGGTTAGAGGTCAAAACCTATATTAAAATCTATTAAATTTCCTTTATATATCTAAATTCTTTGATTCCATTATTTAATAAGATTAACCTTGCTTGCCGTCACACGATACATTTTAGCAAATAAAAACTCAACTGAACTGACATTGCAGAAACCGGTGCCAAATATCTGAAAGAAGGCAGATCGACAATGGCTGAGATAGACATGCCATGATAGGTTGTAATGGGCACAGTGAGGGTCAAATACCGGAGTGGTGCCATTTTTCTGGGATGAGAACAGAAGGATTGTGAACACCTTTAGAAGAGATTCTGGATGAAAACTGTAAGGTAGCATGGTCCTTCCTTTCTCATCAAAACCTCACCCATGTACCCAAGCTCCATAGAGAACAGAGAGCTATGAGGTATTCCATGACTGCTGCTCTTGGGTTCAAGGAGCCTCTAGAGAGATGTTACGGTTGGCTCTTCGTGGGGCCCTTTCCCATAAAACATCTGGGCTGAATTCAGTCTGAGGAATGCACACTGCCATCCTCAGACACTTTGGCTGGGAGGAAAGATCGTATTTCTTGGATTCCATTTTAGTAGCTGTCAGCTGGTGCTGCCTTGGAATAAAGAAGAACGTTTTTACCTCCAAAGGCAGATCACTCTACTGGTCTTTTGGGACAGTAAAGAAAATGCCATATTCCTTAAGAGAGTCAGGAACAACTTCTTCTTGAGTATAAATTGTCTCCCTTGTGTTTGCGTAGGCCCTATAAACTGTACAAAAGAACACAAGATGTGGTCCTCAATAGCCCAGAATTGACACTACTGTTGGAAAGACCAGGCTTACATACCTGAGGGTGTCGTTACCCTAAGTTGGGGGTATACTACCATCTTGTCTTGGAAACCTTCCCTGATAACAAGTCATTGCATATTTCCCTTTTCTGATTCCATATTGCCTATATTTTATCATTGGTAATATAGATTCTATCATATCTCACTTTTTCTATGTTCATGCTTCTTTCACATCAGCATGTATTTTAATTATAGGCAAGGTTATGTACACATTTTTATCACTTCAGTAACTCTGGAATGTATCAAAGCAGAAGTCTTGACTTCTTTTCCTCTTATAACCCATACCACATGTATAAGATGCAGACACACAAGTGCTGACCAGGAATTTGTTTCTTGATTGATTCATTGCCACCATCATTTTGTTTCTCATGGAGTTTGTATGGATTGCAGTTCTTCTAAGGGAGTGACATTACTGGGGCAGATGGGCCTCGTGGGACTGAGAAGTTTATCTGGAACTGTCTTGCAAAGCCTCTCTGACTTCCACTGTGCCCGAGGCAGATGTGGCCACTGTATTCTCTGTACTCCCTACACCCGTGGTTGCCCTCCTGCAGGTGTTTGCCTCCCTAATTATATGTCCAGTTCAGGAGGTAGGGCCTAGCACACACTAGACACTTAATACGTCCTTGTAAATGAATGAATGCTTAGTGAAGTAATGACTGAGTATTGAGCTCTGGGAGCTCAGATGTGATAGATCAAGGTGAGAAGGGAGAAAAATGCAGTTGCAAGTCTGTCAAGTTGTTTGGTGGGTATTGGCCAGCAGGCCTGGCTTGCTGGAATCCTGCACTGAATTTGTTTGGGTCAGGCCTTCTAGGTCACTTTTGTGACCCAGCAGGAACAGCTTTCATTACACTATAGGGCCCACCTGTCTTGGCTTACTGTGAGCAGAATGAAGTGTTAGTCTCTAGAAGTGTGAGCTGGCTGGTGGCTGAGGTGGGTAAATATAGCCTACTTGGACACAAATGGTCAGTACTCGGTTACCTGCTCTATGAGAGGAAACACTGGTAGCATGGTTTCCCCATGATATGTAGACTCACACACACACACACACACACACACACACACACACACACACACACACTACTGATTTGCCTTGGGAGTACATTGTGCTCATTTGTGAGAGGCCACATGGTGCAGTGTAAAATCCACCGTATCTGAAATTGGATAACACAGATTCTGCTTCTAACTCTGGTCTTCCCTGAGTGTGTAACCTTAGAAAAGCCACTTCACCATTCCCAACTTCTGTCTGTAGGATGTGTGCATTGAACTTCATTATCTCGGAGTCCAAAACTAGGACTTCTCAGAGGTAGAGTGAGTTGCCTTTATGGCAATAAGTGTTCCATAGCACGAATTCTGTGCCTTGGAGGTGTGGCTTTGTTAGATGACCATGAGTGTCTTTCCAGCCTGAGACTCTGATGGGGCAACTTTCAGCTGATTTGAAATCACATCAGCATGAGCCAAACTGACATCAGAGGAGAGAGAGGGATTACACTCTTTGTGTGCAAGCCACAAGTGAATTAATTACCCGCCATGGCTATTTTGATGGTAACAAAGTTATCCTCATTGCTCACCATTTTGAATCCTCTTTGTTCAGGCCTGTTATTTGTTGGGCATCTGCTCACAGGCTCATGCCCTTTCTCTTCTTCCTTTGAGAAACTGGCACCTGGAGTCCCTTAGGACTTGCCATAGAAGCTGCTATTGTAGCCGGGGGATCAGGGTGACCTGTGCTGGCCATGTCCTCTCTGCAGGAGGCTCTGCAGCCCCTAATGGTCTAATTGCCATTGTTTGGAGAATGACTTCCATTCTCCAGTCATGTGTGTCCTGTTGTCACTGTCTCCACTCACTCTGTGCAGTCCTCCCAGTGTCTATGCTGCTAGAGATCTTTATCCACGTCAAAATGCTTCTGAAGCTTCACAGTCCTGAGAGGAGAATTATGTCACCTCCATTTTACCTGATGTCATTTTCCTGAAGCCATAAGAGGACATGTTTTCACATTTTTTATAACTGTGTTTTGTGGAGGGCATACGCATACACACACACATACACACACACACACACAGAGTCACAACTTCTGTATTAGCCTCCTGTTGCGTCTGTAACAAATTGCCACAAACTTGGTGGCTTAAAACAACCTAAATTTATGATCTTTTAGTTCTGGAGGTCAGAGATCTGAAATGGGTCTCACTGGACTAAAATCAACGTGATTTTAGAGTTGTATTCCTTCTAAAGGTCTAGGGGAGACTCTGTTTCCTTTTCTTTTCCAGCTTCCAGAAGCTGCCCACATTCTTTGGCTAATGGTTCCATTCTTCTATCTTAAAGCTAGGGACTTATGCTGAATCTTCCTTATACTTCTGTTTCTCTGGTTCTACCTTTTCTGCTTTCTCTTCCACTGTTAAGGAGATTTGTGAATCCATTGAGGCCACCTGCCTAATGCAGGACACTCTCCCTGTTTGAAGGTCAGCTGAATAGCAACCTGAATTCCATCTTCAATGTTAATTGCCCTTTGCAATGCACCATAATGTATTCACAGGCTCCAGGGATTAGGACATGGGACATCCATTCCTTATTCTGCTTACCACACTTTATTTTAGCAGTTATGATAATTTGGATTAAGAAAACATTAAAAAACAGATAACTTGCCTTTAACTCTGTAATCTGCAAGTACTTCCCCAAGCACAATCCTTTATACTTGGAAATGAAGATAATTGCTTTTTGTTTAGTCAAATTTGCTATAATTTGTAGAACTACTGGCATCGAAACACCTTTAAGATATATTTTAATAATAAGACATTTATATATTTGTAAAAGAGTCTGACTAAATATTTCCATTCATCAGAGGTTCTGGAAAATCTGCATTTCACTGTTAGTGATATCTGAATTTGGATTCAGGTCCTTCACATTTGAAGTACTCTGAAAAGGATAATTTGGCTGTACTACTTTAATCAAATGGACAAAGGATATAGAAGAGATTGGCAGCGTGTTTATTAAATTCACAAAACCAACATACTAGATTATAGTCCAGCGAGTGCCTGCCACATCTTACCAGGTGTCTGAAGCCCAGATAGGAGCAATTCTGGGTACTAGGAAAAGACTTTACTGTCATGGAGTTGTAGGTGCACACATGGGGAGTGAAGGAGTGGCCTTGTGATCTTCCATGATGATCCAAAGAATAGGGAGTCTGAAGAATAGATTTTGGTTAGAAAAACAGAAAGTCTGTCTGGAGTTGCTCTGGAATATGCCAGAGGATAGGGTATTCCTGTCTGTTGAGAGTCGTCACAATTCCCTGGACTTTGTCTCCCCAGTCCCTGGCAGGGAACCCTCCCAAGAAACTTGCCAAGGTTAAGCATTTACGGGTTTTGCTGGTCTTGAGTATGGAGGTGCTGAAGTTTTGGTTATTATTCTAGAGAGGGGGCTCTGGATGATGGGGCTCCAAGGACTCGATGGTAAATTTACATCAACTCCTTCTGGCATTTTGAAATGAGAATAGGCATATGCTTAGTGTTTTGCTGACAGCTTAGAAAGATTTTACATTTCACCTTTATACTAATGGCCACATTACATATTACACACTGTGGCCATTACACCAGGAAAGGAAATAGCAAGAAAGCTAGTAAGGAGAGCTGAGGACTGCCACTCTTTCACACTTGTGATCAATTACTTCATTCCCTCATGTTTGGTATGGAAATAATCATTCCTGCCCAATCTATCTCAAGAATTATTATAAAGACTACATATGATGTGGATGTACTTTCAAATTGTCAAGTATTGAGTTTCCAACACTTCAAAAGACACTGGAACAGAAAGGGAAGGTAAGAGGTAAGACTATCCAATTCGATTCTGTGATGCTGCATTGTTTTGTTGTTGTTATTTTTTAACCACATCTCCATGGACAATGGGAGAAGGTAGGTTGTCTTTTGTTTTGAGTCACAAACCCTGTACTTTAATTGATGTTTCATTAATTAGTGGAACATCATTCATGGGATGGAGTTCGTGGAGTGTTAAATGGAAGGCATATATGTTTGGGGGTGGGTGAGCACAAGCTGTGGGATCCATTATCAGTTTATTTCTCAGCTTTGATTGTTTTTATTTTAGTGTTTTGTCTGAAATGACGCTCTACATTCCCAAAACATTATTGGATGTCTCTCTAGGAAACAGAAGCCGGTACTTGGATAACTAACCTTCCATCCTGATTTCTCTATATTCTTGTGAACGTGGACTAGAGGCCAGTAGATGCTAGGAGCATGAAATGTTAGAAATAAAGGTGGCTTCTAAATGATCTGGCTCAGAGGGTTTTTAAAAGAGAAAAAAAAAACATTATGGCAAAAGTTGGGCATTTTTTCACTATAATATTTTCATTCAATCAATGAATGTTTTTGAGTACCTGTTCTGTGCCAGGCCTTGAGCTAAGTGCTAAATGCACCAAGATGACAGACTCCGTGCCTGTCTGTAAGGAGTCCTTGGTCCAGAGAGGAGCTGGGCATTAAACAATTAGTGTTCAGTGCTTGTGCTGGGTCTGGCTGATAGGACGCTATGCAGGATAAACCAACAACAAATAGGACCTGTCTCGAAGATTGCCTGGGGGTGGGGGTGGGACGGTAAGGAAAGGCTAAGTATTTCCCATCTCTTTCTCTAGATAAATAAGACTGGGTCCATGAGGGACTAGTTTTCACTGCCTGCCCCATCAGGACCTCTTTTCCTTCTCAGTTCTTTGCCAACCTCTGACCCTGGAAGCCTAAGATCTATTTTTTGCCATCATCCTTCTTATTGTTATTATTTATGACGGTCATTGTTTTAACTGCTCCAAGGAGATAATTGCCTTAGTTGCTAAGGCAACCCAACATATTGGGTATAAGAGCAGCCAGCAGAAAGGGTTTGCCAAATTGCAGGGCTGGGTGGGAGGTGTGGGGTGGGAGAGCAAGGGAGCTCAGCTGTGGAGCTTGAAAATAGCCATGTTCAAATTATCTCTGCATTTCTTCCACTGAGGAGCGTGAAGCCACTTGGAATCCGGTGCCTGCCAACTCCTCACCCACCCCTGACGCTTCCTATTTTCAACCCAGCTAGTGCACTCTTTCACTAACCCTCAATGCTCAGCCAAGAGCTTCCTGGGGTTCCAGTTCCCAGACTCACAACTCCTGTCTGCTGCTATTCAGCCCTGGAAATGTTCTTGCCCTTGATTTCTGGGGCCTGCAAGAGTGAAGCTGGAGGGGGTTGCAGCACACAGGAGTGTGCCTGTGCACCCCCTTCTCTGGGCACTGCTCATCGTCCATGGCAAGCAAGTCATAGTCCCTGCTGGTCTTGTTCAAAGCTTGTACCCTCCTCCCTAACTTGGGGAAGAAAACAGGGACCGATGACAATGGCCTTTTTTCCATTTTAATTTTTGAAGACTGAAACATCTTAAGAGGTCAGCTTCGTTGCCCCCATTAAAAATAGGTAAACTGAAGCCCAGGGAGAAGAAAGTCATCAGATACATTGACGGAGCAAAAGTGGCTGTTCTAGGCCTTGAACCTCAGGCTCCTTTCCCCCTATGCCTCCGTCAATGCCACTGGCTTTTGTCCTTGGCTACTGACTATCTTAGTCTGAGGTTCAGGTGATTATACTCCATCCAGCCTCCGTGTCCTCTAGTTAACTTTTTGTCTCCTAGCCCCGTGTCCTTATGCCAACATGGGGAGTGGTCCAGAGGTAACCGTGGGGCAGGAAGATGCAGGAAATGAGTGTATCTTATTGGCTAGCTTTGTTTGGCAACATTTGGCCATCCAGAAGCAGCTACTGCCATGAAATAGGATAATGGTCAGAGGTAGAGGCAAGATGACAAAAGGATTTCTTACCAGAAGATTTGAGTGGGTGTGATTGATTCTTTCAGCAGCCCCCTTCTCCTCTTCTTTCCTGCTCACCCGACTCACACTCAGCCTCCAGGATGTCTGTGGGGAGGGCCGGGCTGCCTCTGTGTCCTTAGCAGCCTCCAGGGTGTCTCCCTAAGTGTGTCCCAGGGCCCTCTGCTTGAGCACCGCCTCAGAGTTGATCTATCTGAGCAGGTTAAATAAACAGGTCTGTGTTTGGGTTAATTATCACTGGTTCTGTTGCTCTCCATTACTGCTCCATCCGGGACTCTGGCCAAGGAGCAGATGGGAGAGGCTGCATCCTCACCCCTGCCTCCTCATTGTGTCTGGCTCTCCCTCCTTCTCTCTCTCCCTCTCTCTCTGTCTCCCTCCCTCCCTTATTTTTCTCCCTCCTCTCCCTCCCCTCCCCCATTCCCTGCTTTCCCTTCCCCTCTTCCCTTCCTCCTCCCTCTATTTGCTCTCTCTTGCTCTCTCTCCCTCTCTCTCTCCCCATCTCTCTCTCTCTCTTTCTCTTTTTGGCTGAGCAAATAGGCCAGATGGCGGTGAGGGGAACAGACAACAAGTGAGGCATGGCATATGGGGAGCTTGTTTAATTTCGGCTCCTGTAGGGAAGTAGATTGGAGGAGGTGAGCTAAAAAGCAGAAAATGGAAAGGAGAGGGTAAAAAAAAAAAAAAAAAACAAGAAAAAAAAACAAGAAACCACCACCACAACAACTGACCCTTCCAAGGGGGGAAATTGGATTTAATTTACTATTGTTGGCTAGTGAAGCCAGTTGAGAATGAAGTGAATCTAAGGCAGAAAGTACCCTTTGTGCTTCTCCTAGGTTCAGTCCCCTCCTCCAGTTAGCACCCCTTGCACCCCCTCTCCCTCTTCCCCAGGGCTCCAGCTCTGGGGGGCTGCTCTGTGGGGGGCAGTGGGCGCTGGGCAGGATTTCTTATGTGACATGGTAAATGGCTGTTTGTATGTCAATTCCAGGCAGAAGTCTGGCCAGCAGTTCAGGGACAGAAGAAAATAAAGGTGTCCGTGCCTACAGTAGGGATTGAGGCAAGACTGGCCCCCAGTTAACCTGGTCCTTCCTTTGCTCTGAGCCTTCTTGCCTGGTTTAATGTGCCTTCTCATTTTGATTCAGCTCTTCATGGGTAGCTGCCCACAGAACCACACCTCATCCTGTGGACCTTGTCCACTCCCTGTACCTGCATGGAAAAGTCCAGTCAGGCTCTCGGAGAACAGGGTATAGGGACCACAACAAATGGCCCTTCGGCAGACATCCTTTGTTTTTCATCAGAATTTATTTAACCTTCATGGTGGCTGCCTAGAATGTCAGCCTTTACTCCTTTACTGGGAGTTTTTTGGAGAGATTCTGGCCCATTCCTTGGTCCCCCCAGGGCACGTGTTCCTGAATTACTCTGTGGCTTAGCCTAGCTCCACTCTGCCATTGCTGGACGATCTTTCTCACAGTAGCAGATTGAGCCCTACCATCCAGGGAAGCAGGGATCTCAGGGACTGGGAGACACCTAGGAGCCTTAACAATGACCTTAGGAAAGAAAGAAGACTACAATCCAGGCTCATCAGCCTGCCCCCTTCCCTGCAGGAGCCTCCCCAGCTCCGGCAGGCAGCCCATTCGTGCAGCAGCTGATAACCGGATTAGGCAGCAGAATGGGGAGATGAGCACCCCGAGGGGCCCTGCCTGGGAGCAGGGGCTCCCTGGCCTGGCGTGGCGCTGCCACTGTCAACACCCTGAGCTGCTGCTGCTGGCGGGGCATTTGCATGTGTGTGCCCTACTCTACACGCTGCTGCCAGTGGGAAATGCCTGCGGTGGAGGTTCACACGGGCCACTGCTGCACAAAGCTCCGAGGCCAAGCCGCGCAGTGGCCCTCGCTGGCGAATGTCGCACACTCGGACCCTCGAAGCAGCACGGGTGCCACGGCTGCTCAGAGCTGAGCCAGATGCAGCCTTTGCCTGAGTGTGCCCGGCCGTGTGAGCCAGAGCACAAGCGGGCACCCTCCTGCCTCCCCCAGGCCTCCTCTTAAAAAAGGTCTCTGTCGTGCTTGCTTTTAGTGGCAGGCCGGCAGTTTGATCTCCCCTGAATGCTGTCCCCTCATTTGAGCCTTCGATTCTCAGAAGATTCGGGGCATTGTCCAGGGTGGCGGGATGTCGGATTGATTTCGGGGCCTTTGTGTGGACGTGGGGCTCCTGAATGAAGCTGTTATATGCGTCTGGGGCTGGCGGGCAGGCTGTCCGGCTGCAAGCTGGGCCTCCCTTTGTTGTGGGGGCCTCATTGAGTCCACGGAAGAGGCTCATTTCAGGGTGATTTACTACCACCCAAACACCAGCTGTCTGTTGTGCGGCTGCCTCTGCCGGCCCCCTCCTGGGGGACCGCATCCCCTTCTGAAGCTCTCAGAGCCTCCACCCCTTTCTTTAAACACTTAGGCTATATTCACATTCTATGTGTGTATCTATTCATATTACAGATTTGTGTTATGTGCATAAATACATATGTGTATGCGCATAGATACGTAACGTTCCTTTTTGGGTTTGTTTTTTAATCGGGGGCTGGAGGCTCAGGCAGTGAGAAAGCTGCCAGACTGGGAGCTCTGCCCCTCATTAGCTGTGTGACCTTGGGCAAGTCACTTGATCTGTCAGAGCCTCGGTTTCTTAATCAGAAAAAAAATGAGAACGTTCTTTTCGGCAGGAAGAAAGTATGGATATACTTCTTGGAATATTAATGTATTTTAAAGCCATGGGGAAAAAGAAAGGAGGTTGTCCTATGACTCTGACATTTTTGTAAAGCATTATTCAGTGAAAAGAAAAACCACCAGGCAAAGGGAGCAGGGAATTTTACTGAACGACCAAAGTCTCTCAACCTTGCCAGGTGACATGCCAGGTGCTTGAGGAGGCAGCATCCAGACTCCGCTGCCCTGAGATCTCAGACTCTCATGACATGGCCCTCTCATGACTAAGGCCATGTTCTGTTGGAGGTGCTAACTGGACATCAAAGGGGGACACAAGAGGAAGCTTTTGATGACAGGTGGTGCTCAGGGAAGGCTCCTGGAGGAGGTGATGCAGGATTATTTTGAAGTTCAAGGTAGTCTGTATGAGAAGGGGCTGAGAAAGTTATCCTGTGAAGCCTCAGTGGCCATCCCTTTCTGGGCAGCCTTCCCTGATCTCAGAGGCTCCCAAGCACCAAGGAACCTGGAGAGTGTTTGAATGGAGTGGGGGACATGATCAGTTGTGCAGGGTAGAGAGGTTGCTCTGCCATTTCTGTTTTGGGCGATTTGAGGGTGGGTAGGTTGTCAGTCAGCCAGAAGACTATTTAGAAGGTGAACTATTCTAATAGTTCAAGGAGTGATGACCAAGGCAGGGGGAGGAGACATTTATGATGTACAACTGACCTCAAGACTGATTAGATGTCCAGGGTTGGAGAGAAAAGCATGGGTCTGCATTGGTACCCACATCTCTGTAAACTAGGGCAAATAACAATACAAAGCTCATAGCACTGCTAGCCTGGCACATAATAAACACTCAATAAATGTCATCTCTAATGATGATGATTATTATTGCTTTTTTAGGTGGCTGAGTGAGTGGTTGCTTCCAGGCCATGTCCCTGAATGGGGAATATATTTTGAAAAAGAAACAGATTTGGGGGGGTTGGATGGGAGTAGTTGGACGACTGGGATGATAAGTTTGGGGCATAGTTAAGCCTTCATGGGTGTTATTGGATGTAATTTTGGAGGGGGGGACAGAGTCTGGGTTGGAATTACCTCTTGGTTCCCTCAAAATGGGTAGCTTAGTGCTCACAATATGCAAGGCACATTAAAGCTGTTTGATGAATTTATAGAATAACGTATATCCTGAGTCTTAACAATCAGGTACTATCAGCTTAGAGACAATCATTTGCTCTGCAGATACTGAAGAGCACCAGTAAGTGTCATGCATTACGGACACAGTGAGGAAGAACCAGGTGGGTATGTACCAACACGGAGATTGTAGTCTAAAGTGGCTATAAGGATGACCAAAAAGCTACATGCTCATGTGACTGGAGAGGACTATCAACATTGTCCCTGGCTGTCTAGGCGTTACCTTGGAGTAGGGGTGGGGGACAGGATGCAGGAGGCATCTAAGTTATGCTGAAATACCCCATGCTTTTGTCTAGTGCTCAGTGGTCAGAGCCAGATCTTGGCAAGCGGGCTTGTCACAAGCCAGCCCCAGGCATGGCCACTGTCTAAAGCTGCACTCCTAGTGCTGAGAGAAGCAGCAGGTGGGTGGGGCTTCCCAGTTCCCGAGGACTCCAGCATCAACCATATTAACTGTGGCCGCCTTCACACATAGGTCATGGCTTGTACACCAAAGGCCTGCATCTCCCCCATGCTTGCTTTCAGAAGTACCTTCATGACCCACAGGGGGGTTTGCTGTTGGTTTCTCCTTCATGTGGCTTGACATCCTCATGAGCTTTTTAAAGTTTAAATTTAGAACAACTATAGGCTCACACTTCTGGGACCTGCTCCAGAAGGTGTTATAGCAAGTACTAGACTCTCTCAGTATCCCAGAAAAGGGAACTGAAAAGAGCCTTAGAAATCCTTGGAAGGAAAAAATTATCCTCCTTTTACTGAGAACAAAAGTAACTCTAGGAAGGAGAGGTGCCGGCCCAATCCACATAGCCAGGGGATGGCCGGGGAGGATTCCACACAGACATCCTGACCTCCCACTTCCGAATGTGCTCTACCTTTTATGTACTGCTTCATATTGCTATTCGTGTGTGAGATTAAGTAAGTTAACGCCCCTCTCTCTTTCTTACTATTCCCATGAGAAAAATAAGCTATTGGACTAGGTCAGCACTTTACAGCATGTAGTCTGTGGAACACACGTATTCGGAACATAAAGAGGTATTAGAGGCTGACAAAGATTCCATGAGCAAAAAAAGATTGGGAAACACCTGGCTGAAGGAAGGAAGCTATATAAGCAGATGTCTTTGCAGTAGGATGCCTCAAAGCCTTTAATGTGTTAGTGAGCATCATGGATCTCCAAGTGTGGTTGAGTTTATGGTGTTTCACAAACTCATTACGTCACAAACTGATGCCTACTAGACCACTTATCCCTGGACCACTCCCAACTTTGATTCTTGTGTAGAGACAGCCTTCTTGGCAGAGAGGCATAGATCTTTGGGTCAGTGGGTCTTTGTAAAGATGTCACACTAATTTTTCTGCCTTGGGAGGCTAGATGGGTTTGGGAGACACACGGAAAAGATTCTGGAGAAAGAAGCTTTGTGGAACACCAATTCCATTAATTGTCACTATCATCCCCACCTCTGGCCCCCATCACCAAAAGAGAGAGGAAGGAAACAAGGAAGGGAGGGCCAGACAACTAACCTGAAGAAGAGGGCCATGGATGCCTTTCTCTGAATTAGAACAAAAGATGATTTCTTTGTCTCTTCAGGGAGAACACAGTTTAGAAATGTAGGCCTGAAAAAGCAAAGGGGAAGAGGGAACAAACAAGAACCTTGGTTTACATTTCCAGAGGACGAAAGAACAAGGGGGATATCAGAGCATGCTAGTTTTAGCAACTTTGGCCTCATTTCTTTTATTAAGGAAACATCAGGATGGTTCCTGGTCTTGGTCATACCTCAAGTAGCTGAAGAGTCCATGGCTTTGCCAAATGTCGATTGATAGCATGCCTCTCAGAAGGAAGATTGTCTGTGTGCTGGCATCGTATGCATGTTCATGCATGCACCTCGAAGGAGCAATGTGGGTAAAGGGAATTGTGTCCAGAGCACATTTAGCTTCCACCTAATTGGGTTGGTATTCCAGGACCTTGCATCCAGACGTAAAGATCAGCCTCTGATAAGCTGCTTTTGGCAACTTAGATTGTGTCTGTTATTTATTGGGCAACACAGGATGGATCACGTAACAAGATATATTTGCACTTGCTGCCTGGGCATGTGGGAGGACACACAAGTAGACACAGACTGATGAAGAAAGATGGTGAGCAAGTGTCTCCCAAGAGCTGGTATGGAACCCTCTGCCAGCTCTTTTCACCATCCGTATCTCCTCATTCTCTCCATGACTACTGAGTCTTTTCTATTCATCAGCAGAATATTTCCTGGGGTAGATATTATGGAGAGAAAGGCGGCAAGCTTACAGAGAGTTCTTGTGGTAATATGTTGTGTATATACAGAGCAACAACCTTGGGATTACCAAGTATCTTTCCCCCTTTCCATCCTTGGAAGCAGCAGGTCCCCAGAGCAGGCATCTAATAATATTCATGACCTCCTCTGTAGTAGATATGATCATTTAGTTATGTTTCAGTCATTACCCCTTTCTGAGGAGGTAAGTGTAATTGGACCCATTTTGCAAAAGCGAAAATGAGGCACAAAGAAACAAGTGTTACTCTGGGATTCAGAGAGGGAAATCACAGTGGAGTCAGAGTGTGCTCCCAATTCCAAAATTCTATACTGTTGTGGGGAAGAAATGACTAAGCCCCTTCACCACCCAACATAGCCATATTTCTGGTTGCTTTTATCCTTTTTCAGGATAGAAGGAATAATTGGAGAATCCGGACTTCAGGAGGCTGAGCTTCTTATTGGATTTCAGGGAAGTAGCTTCCTTCCTTTAGGAAGAAAACATGGAGGATCTCTGCTGTCCACAGTGTCTTTGCTGGGCAAGTGAAGGAAAACGCATACATAATGTGTGAGCCCTTTCTTAAAAGAGCTTGCAGTCTGTTGAGGAATAAGGACATACATATGAAAACTGAAATACCATATATCATTAAGTCTAAGATGCCACAGACAGTAAGACAACTTCAGAGCCATTAGAATGAAAAAAATCATGCATCCCCAAATCAATGGGATATGGTAGTAATACGAAAGGTAAATGAAAATAAAAGTTGATTATCTAGAGTCCATATGTTTTCACTTACCAGTTGTTTCTTGCTGATACACCAGTGCATGAGGAAGTAGCCGAGGAAGGGTACAGATAGTCATTGCTGTGAGTTCTCAGTGAGGAAGGCTGCCTGGGACATCAGTAGGGCTCAGTACTAAAGGAAGGACTTGCGGAAGATGTGACACTGGATGAGGCCTTGAAGAACAGGGGAGATTCCGAATGAGTGGAGAGGAAGAAGATGTGGTGGGGGATGTTCAACTCTGGGGAGTGAATTGCCAAAGAATATCATGGAGACACTAATTTAGTCATAGGTGCATTAAAGTATTGTGTCTTAGCTCAAGCTGCTATGGCGAAATTCCACAGACTGGCTGGCTTAGGCAGTAGGCATTTATATCCTACAGTTTTGGAGGATGAGCAGTCTAAGATCAAGGTGTTGGCAGGTTTAGCTCCTGGTAAGAAACTTCTTCATGGGTTGCAGATGCTTCTCTTCTCACTATGTCCTCATGTGACAAAGAGAGACTCTCTGGTGTCTCTTCCTCTTCTTATAAGGACACTAATCCCATCATGGGTACTCTGTGATCTCCACTGGACCTAACTAACTCCCATAGGCCCCATCTCCAAATACCTTCACGTTGGGGTTAAGGCTATTTTATTTTATTTTATTTTGAGAGAAAGAGAGAGTGTGCATACACTGGGAAGAAGCAGAGAGACGGAGAGAGAGAAAATCCCAAGCTGGCTGTGCACCATCAGCCCAGCGCACAATGCGGGTCCCGAACCCATGAACTGTGAGATCATGACCTGAGCTAAAATCAAGAGTAGGACGCTTAACTGACTGAGCCCCCCAGGTGCCCCAGAAGTTAGGGCTTTAACCTACGAATTTTGAGAGCTTGAGTAAAGTAGCATTATCAGGTCTATGTTTTGAGGAACTGTGGACATCTGCTTTAATCAAACCAAATGCCACTGGGATTCTTCTGGGTTTTACATCTCTGTTCCATACAGCTGTCACAGAGTTCTGCTCTGTGGAGGATGTAAGGTGAAGGGAACACATGACCTCTGTTCTCAGGAGGCTTAGCTATAAAATTTAGGGCATGCAAAATTTAAAGTTATGAAAGACTTTAAGAATAAGTCCAGGTAAGATGGAAGGTGTGAGGGGTACTGACAATCTGTTATAAATTGTGAACAGATAGGAGATCACTGTGGGCTAGTTAAGTAAGACAGGGTTTTCTGGGGCAGGTGGGTTTGTGCTGGGCCTTGAAGGTGGCAGGGCTTATGGAGTGGGGCTGGTGGAGTGGAGAAGGGCATGGGTAAATATATGAGAATGTGGAGGAGTCAGATATTTGGGGGTCTTTAGCCATATGAGCATCATCCAGCATTTACCTATTTCATGCTGGACATGGCAAGGCAGTTTGTTGCTGATTGTGTTTATTTGTCCAGGGTATAGCCAATGAAAGGACTAGAAGGGGAAGGGGAGGGCCAGGAAGATAAGGGAAAGCACCTTCCACATCAGCCTTGCTGTTCCCCACAGTCTATGGAGAGACAGAGGGAGGTTCGCAGCTTCCACTGTCAAGCTGGAAAAACTTTCCTGCTTACCCAGCAGCAAGATTTTGAGAGAGTTTCAAAGAAAGGAACAGAGAGCTGGAGGAGAGACAATAAATGAGAGAGCCTATCAGAATGGAAAGAGCAGGGCATTCATACTTGGATTAGTGCCCATTCTTTGCTTTCTATGCCCTTTCCTCCTCTCTTCCATTATTTGGCAATTCACCTTATAGGACTGTGGCCTCTGTTTTATTGCGGTTTATAGTTATTTACAGGTTGTATTGTTGACTTATCTCTTCCTTGCTTTTTAAAAATTTATTGTTATTTGATTCATTTCTTCTCTCTCCAATTACAATGCCAGGTCCTTGAAAGCAGAAACTGCCTTTTTGTATTTCTGAAAGTGTTGGGCTATGTTTTCTTCTTCTTAGTAAATACTCAATAATATTGACTTCAATACTTTGGGGAAATAGATAGGATGCAGTTTTTAAATAAAAGAAAAAAATAAAGATATAAATACAATCCACGTCTCTTTATGTGGCTTGTATTTATCTGATGAGTTACACTCCCAATCCAGCTGATTTACCAGTCACATTATGAGACACTTCAGGACCCCAGTGGCATTTGAATGCCTGGATCATTGCAATGTGGGCTGGTGGTCAGTGCTTAAGTGGGCCCACCATCTTTTTCATGGACAAAGAGCCTGGATAACTGTCTCTGGAATCATAAGATGCAAAGTGCATGTCATGGTGAGAGACATAGACAAGCTACAGACAGGCTTCTGAAAAATGTGGCAATTCTCGGGGAATGACCTAAATGGAGTGTTGGTGGGTACTTCAGTTTTTAGTTGAATAGAGATTGTACTCCAGTAGTGACAACTGCAGACTTCACTGGTTATTTGTTGCTGTTTCTATGCTGTCTGTTAAAATGAGTACACATGACACGTTTTGTGTATTACCTTAAGGCTTATATGGGTCAAGAGAACTCTGTGTAACTGGGGGCTAAAAAGCAGAAATATACTTTTTAATTTTTTTAATACTTTTTCAAAAGTTATTTATTTTGAGAGAGAAAGCTAGAGAGTGAGAGGGGGAGGGGCAGGGAGGGGGGTGGAGAGAGAGAATCCTAAGCAAGTTCTGCACTGTCAGCACAGAGCCCGACATGGGGCTCGAATTCATGAACCATGAGATGATGACCTGAGCTGGAATCAAGAGTCAAATGCTTAACTGACTGAACCACCCAGGCACCCCAAAGCAGAAATGTACTTAATAAAATTAATATTTACAGGGAAGGTGTGATGGAAAGCTAGAAAGAGAAGCATCAGTGAATATTATGACTGGTCCACAGAGTTTTGAATCTAGGGTCCAAGGTTGCTATAGAGTCCTGTAAGTGGTTTTGAGGTTTTCTCTTAACCTTCTGGAATTGGATGCACAGATTTGTCTGTATATGAATTTAAGCATTTTTATGGGAAAGGAATCTACAGCTTTCATCAGATTCTTAAGACCATCTGTGACCCAGAAATGTTAGGAGCTACTGCAGATTCAAACTCCTCAGATCTACAGATGAGGAAACCAAGGCTTAAAGAGGGTTACTGACTTTCTTAGGGTCCATCAGAGCTGGGACAATTATGCAGACTTTTAGTCTAACAGCAAAGCCTTCTCTCCACTATTCTTCCCTGACAGTTCAAGAAGTCACCTTTGCTTGTGGATTATTTTCAGAATCCTACTGAGAAGGATGAGCCACTAAAAAGAGATTAGAGATTGATTTCCTGCCAGGGCCTCTAATCCACCAAGGCAACTGTTGTATTAGAACCAATGCAAACCCACCACGAGCTCACCACAGAATAGGGATTTTGTGCAATGAATCACAGAACCCTGGAAGGATGATCTGGACAGATCCTAGAAAGCAGGTGTGAAAATGCTCCTCCACCCTTGGTGAACATTGTTTTAAGGAGCCTTAAACCCAAGGTTGAGGACCTAAGTATAGGGAATAGAAACTTAGCCTGACTTATCTAAAGTCATAGAAATGCCTTTGCCTAGCCTACGAGCATCTTGTGTATTAGAACTAGTGCTAATTGCTTCAGGCTCTTTTCCTCAATACAAGGAGATCTTTTCCTCAATACAAGGGCATTGGCTTGCTACGCAGTGACTGGCGTAACCATGGCAGTGATGCTTTAGCTGCACGTGAGCTTTTTCTTGGAGGCAAAGCATGTAGTATGGTGAGGCACACGTCCCGTGTGGAAGTCAGGGTCAAGTGTCTGGGAAAGAGTAGTGGAACACTGAGGATGGTGTGTGGTGGACCAGGGAGGTGAGGGAGGAAGAGAAGAGAGCCAAATAGTAGTCATGAATGAGAAGGAAGTCAGGGCTTTGGGGGAAACAGGGTGAAGAAGCATGGCCAAACTCTGGGAGCAATTTGAGGCCTTCCCACTTAGTTATGACAGATGAAGTCTGGTTAGAGGTGGCTGTTTGAAGGGTGCTAGGTATCCGGCTACCCACCATTCATGGGCAGCTCAAACTCTTACAAAGTTAGTGCTTATATTACACTGAAATATTGTCTTCTTGCATTCCTTATATATTGCCACTGTGCAGTTTCTTAAAACCCCTATAAACCAGGTCTTTCCTTTCTTCCACAGAAGACTGGTCATGCATAGCTCTAGTCTTCTAGATGTTAAACAACCTTAGTTTCTCCAGTTTCTGCTCACTCTGTAGGTCATTCTTTGTAATGCTTCTTGAGTGGGAAGCATTCCCTCCATGAATGCTTTAGTTAAATATAATTCAAGTATGAATAAAGTGGAATCCATTCCTCCAGATGCAGTCTGATGAGTGCAGAACACAGTGGGATTTGTGAAGGTACTTTCGTAACCACCTTGACTCCTTATGCTGTGCCTGTAATGTAAACCTAACTAGCTTAATCAATGCTAAGTCAATTTTGGATCAGTGTCCAAATCATCTATGAAGATGATTTCAATGTGTTCTCTGTTGTCCATTACTTTGGTTATTCTTTTCCATTTTATGTCCTCAGTGGAGTTGACTTAAAAAAAAAAGTTCTATGACTTTATTTAAGTGGATAGAGAATAGAATAAGGTTTAGCTAAGAAGTCTGGGCATAGAGGGGTGCCTGGGTGGCTCAGTTGGTTAGGCGACCGACTTTGGCTCAGGTCATGATCTTGCAGTTTGAGTTCAAGCCCTGCGTTGGGCTCTGTGCCGACAGCTCAGAGCCTAGAGCCTGCTTCAGATTCTGTGTCTTTCCCTTTCTCTACCCCTCCCCTACTCTCGCTCTGTGTCTCTCTGTCTCTCAATAATAAGTAAATGTTAAAAAAAATTAAAAATAAAAAGAAGTCTGGGCATAGAGAAGTCGCTTTATGTCTGTGGTCTTGACTTTTTTTTTTTTTTTTAATGTTGATTTTTGAGAGAGACAGAATGTGAGTAGAGGAGGGGCAGAGAGAGAGGGAGACACAGAATCGGAAGTAGGCTCCAGGCTCCGAGCTGTCAGCACAGAGCCTCAGGCAGGGCTGGAACCCATGAACCCTCTTAGATCATGATCTGAGCCAAAGTCGGATGTTTAACTGACTGAGCCACCCAGGCACCCCTGTAGTCTTGATCTTTTAAAATGAGTAACATACTCACAGTAATTAGAACATATAAATAACCAGCCCAGGACATAGAACTCCATCTCAAGAATTTATCTAGACCCAGTCAGCCACACTAGTGCTAACTTTGTCATTGTGGTTCTACTTGGCTCTCCCATTTCATGTTGGATCCTGCATGTCAACTTCACACAGCAATCACTGGCCTTCATGACCAATTTCAGATAAGTTTTTCCTGTTCGAACTCACAGTCATCCTTCGGGTATGATTCTGGTGTGTGACATCTCAAACCTCATCAAAAAGAGTAAAAGACACTCCTTCAGCCTACTGTTGATTGGAGAATGTGCTCAATAGAGTGATATTGATCTGTTGATCAATATTCTTTCTGGCATCTTTGCTGATTTTCTTGGATCTATTCACAAAATGTCACATGACCTTAGCTCACTAGGAGAAAGAAGAACCACTAACTTGTTTGTGACCCTTAGTAGGTCACTACAATCTCCGTGTACCAGTTTCATATTTTGTAAAATGAGGGATCTTGGACTAGAACAGCTTTTCTGAGAATGTTTTCCAAAATGTTGCTAGGTGTTAGGCTAAAAAATGAGGATAGATGGAAACTTTAGTGATTAAGTAAGTTTTCTAAAAGCTTGTTAACAAATTAAACAAGTTTCTTTATAAAGCACCTCTCAGAACCTTTCACATGTCCGTGTGTCTTATGAAGCTCCAAGAATGACGCTTCATATGCAGTTTCCCCCAAACACTATTTGATCATGGAACACTTTCAGTTGGGACAGATATTCTGTGGGTAACCCTTTTGAAAAACAGTGAACTAGCCAGCTTTGGCAGAATCTTTAGGGATCTCTGTGCTGACAAGTGCATTCTTCACTCAGAGAGCCCAGGGCTGGATGTGAAGGGCAGGTCACTGCCCAGCCATCAGCCAGGCTCCAGTGCCCACCAGGAGAGCTTGTCCTTCTGTTGCAGTTATTACCATGAGGAGGGCACCTCCTGACCATGCCTGACATTGAAGAATGGAGCAATTCCCTGTACATGTCTCTCCCACCATGCCCTCCCCTCCTTCTGCTGTCCCCTCCCCAGCACTCAGGGCATCTGCCTTGTGAAGCTCATTAACCTCTTTAATGATGCAATATCCTTTTTCCATATAAACCTAGGTCCTGAAAATTGGCCACTCTCAGTGCCTTCCAGGAGGAGAGATTTCACTCATGGCTCTTCTATTTATGGTATGGGGACATGCTTAGGAGAGCACGAGGGGAAAGTTTGGTGGATTTCTTGAATCTTCAGAATGACTTTACTGGTGCACAAGTGTGACCTTCTGGTGCCCTGAAGATCGATTCAGTGCTAAATCCATTTGACAAAAGTCAGACGTCACATTTTGTAAAATTCATTTTTGGGGGGGAGTCACACATCTGAGTCCTGAACCATCTGAGGTAAGAAACAGTTATTAGGATAGGCCCCTTTGACTTTGTTCAGAAGTACCAGTTGATATAGGGCAGCTGGGGAGAGGACTTGGGTTCATTTCTGAAATCCACGGCCCCCTTCCGTCTGCAGTGAGTTTGGCTTCAGGGCTGGATAGTTTGGGTTGACATCTCAGTCCTGCCACTTGCCAGCAAGTTGGGTGATCCTGGAGAAGAAACTTGGTTTCTGATTATTTCCGTCAAGGAAGTATGATCTGAATTAAATACCTTTAGTCTCTGCTAGTAGTTTTTCAACTATCTGTGTCCCACAATACAGCTGTAATCCTGCCGGAACACGTCAAGCATGGCATTATCTGGAGCTTGCTTTACTGCTACTGCCAGTTATCTAGACATACCCTCATTGCCCACCCCCAACCTGCCATGGGCACATGCATGCACACATGCACCCAGCGATACATGAGTCTGCATGCTCTATATCCCCTGCGAGGCTCCACTGTAGTTGATGGGCTGTTGTTAGGAGGTTTAAATAACATTCTGCTAATAATAATAGCTAATGTCTATTCAACATTTACTTTGTGCTTCTCTCTACTATGTGCTTCATCTGCTCTACCTCATTTAGTTTTCCCTACAATTCTGAAGGAAACATTTAGCAGATGATGGAATGGAGACTTAGAGAGGTTAAACAGGGTGTCTGAGGCCATGCCACTGGGATTTAAACCCTGACTCCAGAGTCCAAGCTTTCCACTCTGTTATAAAGTAAGGGAAGCAATTCATAAATCATAAAGTGCTCTGCAGATCAGGGACCATCTCTATGGCTCTCACAATTCAAAATGTGCCAAAGGATAATGAGGAGAATCAAAGTCCCAAGGCACCACAACCACATCACTGATGTTTGCTAGGGGAATGCATTTCTCACCACCCCATTTCTGGTTGGAGATGGTCTATGAGGGACCTAAGATTGAGGAGTAGAGGAACTTGTGTGTGAATCTCCACTTTATTGAGAAAGAACTGGGAAGTTCCAGACCCCCTCCTCTCCCATCTGTCACCCACTGAGAGTCCTGTTTGAATTTGGTCTCTGAGCCAGGGGAGTATAGTCTGAGGACAAAGACTACTGAAGTAGAGGATACTGTCAGGACACCACAGAGCACAGGGACAGTACAGAACACACTCCTGAGCTTCAGCCAGGTTAAGGGGATGATCAAATAGGTCAGTCCTCAGATCATTCGCTTGACTTACCAGCACTTTCCTTGGGGCTAAAAAGCAAGCAGTAGCTGAGAATAGATCTCAGGCCCTAAATCTTGAGACTCTAAAAGTAGTAAGGTTAAAATAGATATTTTTAAAGATCTTGCTGTTTATTTAATAACTTGCATCAATGATCCATTGCATATCTTTGACAGCCCAGTCTTTCTAATTGCCTCTGTCCTGTCTCTGATTTGATCATTATCATGTCTTTTGGGAAACTATGGACCTGAGCTCCCATCTATGTTTTCCATGTAAGAAAATATAGGCTTGGACTAAGAGGCCTTTCTTCCATTGTCCACTGATGGAAGGCACCCTGTGGGTTCCTGAGATGCCTACAGGGACCATCATAAATGCTGTATTTGTGTGATGTCGTTTCATGGTCCAAACTCAAACTCCCTTTATAACCAGGTTCTCAAAGTAACAACCTCCATCAGAAATCTAAACTTAGTCATCTCCAAAGATGGAGAACATCTTTCTTCCATTTAGTTTATAATTGGTGAATTAAGTCCTTTTGGGCTCTTTTGTGATACGGAAGGGAGGTGATATTTATTTTAATTATCAAATGGAACCCATGATGGGATTAGGCACAAGGGTGCTGTTCATAGGGCATGGGAAGGTGGCAGCCCTTTGGTCTTACCTGTGGTGGTCCATGGGCAGTGATCACTGCCTTCTCCTGTTTTATCTCAGGGGACTGTTTTCAATCAGCAGACTGTTTACAGCTCTGCAGCTGCCCCCGAGAAATGCCGTGTCTGCTAAGCTGTACCGCGTGGGGGGAATACTTTCAGCATGTAGAACATAATCCCTCACTAAAACCTTAAATTATCCAAACTGAAAGAACTTTCAGGGTTTAACTAGCTTTTCTCAGTGAGGTGGTTTGTTTTCATTTGCTTCGTTTCTCTGCTCTTGGCCTTTGAGCTGACTCTTGTCAGTTTCGTTCCTATTTAAAGTCAGTTTCACCTTTCGGTTCCCTTCTTCCACCTCAGCCTTGTAGAGTTTCATTTCCCCATATAGAGTGCATGCTGGGTGGCAAGGGGGGTGGTGGGCTTCATAATTAAGTCTAAAATAAGGAGATATCCCTGAAATATGACCAAAATATTGGACAATAAGTAGAAAGCAATTCGATTTAAGAACAAATCGCTCTTGGAAATCTTTGACCTTCCTATTACTCATCTATGCCTAATGGTATTGAAGTAGATCTTGGTTCCCATGGTTCTTAACTCTGGCCGCATGTTGGAATCACTGGTAATTTTTGTAAGAAAGAAAACACCGTGATATCTGTGCTTTATCCCATACCAGTTAACTAGAAAATCTAGAAATGCCTTCCAGGCACTGGCATGTCAGGTTTCCTAGGTGATGTGGATGCTCAGCCAGGGTGGGAACCACAGGCCTGGATGCTTGCTGAGGATCTTGGTGCCTTCTTAGCTGAGCACTTGTCAGGATTATCATGCTAGTGGCACCTTTGTCATAGCAGCAGCAACAGAACAGGTGTAATGTGTCTCTTGACAATCCGCTTTCCTAGATTGTTAAATACTGTTACTAAAGTAGTATTTGTTTTAAAGGTGATCATCCAGAACATTTCACCTTTATCTTCTTACTACTTCCTTGTTGCGATAGAGGAAGGGAGGCTCTCCCTCATCAGGCCTCATAGAGCTCTCCCAGGATGGGAGGGAAGTAAGCTGGTGTGTGTGTGGCGGGGGGGGGTGGGGGTGGGGTGGGGGGGGGTGGTCTCTGCAGAGCACTGACTCTGTGTCTGTGCTCCAGGAGGCTCAGCACAGCCTCTGAGTGATCACCCAGGGCGGGTCCAGAAGCCTGCCTCTCCTTGGTAACCCAAGTTGGCAACATAGTAATGGCCCGCAAAGCTAAATTCTAAATCTCAGTCAACTGACCTCATTTCTAACATCTAAGAATGGAGCAAGGCTCTGACTGAAACCCAGTGAATTTCATTAACTTTCAATGCCTAAATGCTTATTCTGAGCCATTCTGGTTTACACACCTCCTCTTTCCCTTCTCTTCATCCTCTCCAGTCCCTTGCCTACCCAAGTGTGAGAGAAGCAACAGAATCTAATCCAAATTATAAGTGTGGTATGCGATAACAATTTATTTGTCAGTTGTTTTGCAGTCAGTAGATGTGAGCTTTTTTTGTTTTTGTTTTTGCTTTTGTTTTTGAAGGTGAGTGAGGAGATAGGGAGAAGTCTTTAGAACATCTTCTAATACACAGTGTATTTAAAAAACATCATATGCTGATTTCCACCATATCATTTTCAGTTTCACAAATAAAGGACATGCAAAAAGAAGCATGGAGTCTCAAACAAGATTTAAATCATGTTTATGGTATTAGAAACATTTCAATCCTTTGCAAATGGCTGATGAATTTGATATGATATCTGTTGTGCATGAGGTCTTTGATATTGAAACTAATTATGAAAATGGCCACAACATTTGTATCTGCAGTGTGCCAGGAACCGACTTAGAAACTTCACACGGAATCATCTCTAATCTTTACCACAAATAGGCGATGTTGTTTTAATTTTACTGATAAATAAAACAAAACAAAAACCGAGGCTTAGCAAGTTTACAAAACTTGCCCAAGGTCACACAAGATAGCAAATAAGAGAGCCAGGAATCAGTCCAAGTTGGTCTTGATCTTAGTGTTCTCCCAGCACCCCTCTGATTCTGAAGAACTGATGATATGTTCCCTCCTCAAGAGAATACTCTTTGAATGAGGGGCAGTGATGGGTTACAGTGCTATCCTTGAGCCTGTGTTAAATTCTACCGATACAAATCTTAAGACAACCCACCATATTTTGTTAGAGATTTATGTCCTATGCATATTGATTTTGAATAGAGCTTTGATAATCATTATTGCATATGAGCCACATGATAATGATATGAGGTGGACAGTGCCATTGCTTTACCCTTTTATTCCCCTAAGGAAGAAGACCAAAGCAAGGAGAAATTGATTGCCTTGTTTATATTTAGAAGCTTCTTCAGTGTCAAAGCTGGGGCTGGGATGCGGTCCTTCTGACTCCTGGTACAGTCAGAAGTGTACAGTGCTCTTTCCATCACTTGTGACTGATGGTAGATCTTTGTCCACAGCCTGGCCTCATTGTTGTGCCCTGGCTGAGCAGGTCGTCAGAGACGCAGAGCAGCTATATTAGGACCATTAGGTGACAAACTGGACTGGTTAGCCAGACTGGTCTTTCCAGCTTCATCTCTCACCCTGGCCAATTCACAGTTCTACCAATCTGTTGCTGCTGCTGCTTCTTTTTAAATAATTTTCTATTTCTTTTACTTTTTTTAATTTTAATTTTCTTTTCTTTTTTTTTTTTTTGAGAGAGAGAGAGCGAGAGAGGGGGAGAAAGCAAAGCAGGGGAGGGGCAGAGGGAGAAGGAGAGAGAGAGAATCTCAAGACTCCACACCCAGCACAGAGCCTGACTTGGAATTGGATCTTATGACTGTGAGATCATGACCTGAGCTGAAATCAAGAGTCAGACGCTTCACCGACTGAGCTATCCAGGTGCCCCTGTACCAGGTTTCTAAACACTTTTTTTTCCTGCTTCAAGGTCAGCTAACTTCTTTTCTCACTCTTGACATGCTCTCCTGTCCTGTCACCCTCTGATAAACCTTTCAGTTCCAGAACCCCCCCTCTCAGGATCTCTTCTATGATTACAGCCAGTTCTTGGTATCTCCCCAGGCCCTGAGTTCCTAAGATGTTGCTATCCAGACAGTGCAACTCACTTAGCACTTAGCACATAGAGGTCTGAGTTTCGTTCAGATCCTCAAATATACGTAAAGCTAGAGATATTTTTGTCTATTCTTTAAAAAAAAATTTTTTTAACTTTATTTATTTTGAGAGAGAGCGCACATGCACATGTGGGGGAGGGGCAGAGAGAAGAGACAGAATCCCAAGCAGGCTCCACGCCATCAGCGCCAGAGCCCAATGTGTGGTTCCAACTTACAAGCCATGACATCACTCCCTGAGCCAAGATCAATAGTCAGACACTTAACCACCTTCACCACCCAGGTGCCTCCATGTATTCTTTTCTATATGCTAAGTACAGGGATGGACGTGGGGGTAGCGGTTCTTAAGTGTGGCTTCGTGGACCTAGTGGACCTTAACAGATACACACTGACCATTCGCTTTTCTCTGGTGTAGTATATAGTACTATCTCAATGGCTGCCAGGGTATTCTGTGAAAAAGAAAGGAAAGAAGTAATTCTTTTTAAAGTCAGAACGTATCAAGCGTTTCCCATTGAGGCTGGGAGTGTGGGAGTGGTCCCCAGAGAAGGAAACAATATGCAAGCCCATTTCTGGAGTGGCTGAGCCAAGACCTTCAGAGCATATTGAACAATTCTGTCACCGTCGACAATTGGCGTGGGCAGAACCAGGAACCAATGTTTCTGAAGAATGGATCTGGGTGTCAGAATTTAAAGATCTTGAATCGAACTCAACCATTGAAATGCTTTTTGCTCTTAAGCCCCATCTTTCCTTGTTAAGAGTCATTCACTCAGTCTCTAACTGTTGAGTACCTATTTGGGACAAGGCACAAATGTTAAGTGATACACAAACAGAGATAATGAAGATATGGTGCCTGTCACCAAAAATATATCAAGTTAGCAGGGTAGAAATGCTAACATGTATATAATAAGTGCTTATGAGTCGGACAAAGAGAAGGGAGAAATTATTCTAGACCTGCAAGTGGCCTCATTTACAGAAATATTCACTGATGAATTTAACTGGGCCTAAAAACTACCTTGAATAGGCAGCGGTAGGGAGGGAAGCATCCTGGTCCAAAAGTAGGGAAGTATTCCAGGTGTTGCGGGAACAGTGAGTAGCTACATGGGTTGGAGTAAATAGTTGGGGTTATGAAACAGTTGTAGAGGACGTTGAACGCCAGGTCATGGAAATCAAACTTTCCTGGACTGAAGGGACATTTTACTGTGGCATAGCATCCAAATTAATGTTCCGGTGTCTTCCCATCTAAAATGAGGCCAGGTAAACAGACTGCTCCCTCTCAGCCCCCTGCTTGTGGTGAGGAACAGGGAGTGAACTGGCATCGAGGCATCTGCATCCTTTAGCTGGAAGCAAACACCACCGGCTACATACAGCATGGAGCTTGGTTATTGAGGCAGAGAGTTATTATATTGACTCTCTGAACTCTCTCTGTGAAGAATTTGCAAACCCAAGAGGGTTGGTAAGTGACATAGCCTTTCTCCAGTTTTCTTCTGATGCATGCTGGAAGCCAGAATTTAAATAATCTTTGGAGAGATGCTCCTAAGCTTCTGATAACATTAATTACTATCTACTCTCCTGGCCACATTTGTCACATTTGATCCTCTCCTCCTTGAACCACTTTTCCCTTGGCTTCTGGGACTGCACTCTCTGTTTTCCTCTCAGTTCTGCCTGTTTCTTTTCTGAATCTTTTGCTGATCCTTGTCATCTCCCTGACCTCTAAACCTTGGAGTGCCCCAGGACTCAGCCTTCCATTCTCTTCTCTCTGTTATACACTCACAGGACATTGATTATCATCTATACACATAAGACACTCAAATGTTTCTCTCTAGCCTGGACGTACCAGCTGAAACTCCAAACTCGAATATCCATTCTGTTTTCCACCATAGACGCTCCTCTGCCCCAAATCTGCAATGGCTCCCCATTTCATTCTGTGCAAAAATCAACTCTTTGCAATGGCTTGCAGAGTTGTGAGTGAGCTGGGCCCTGTTACCCGCCTGGCCTCATCTCACTGTGCTCCATCCACCTTACAGAATTCTCTAAGCACCAGTCAACTTCAGGTACTTGGTTTTTGCTGTTTCCTCCCCCATGTATCTGTAGTACTTGCTCTTGATCTCTCTGCTTAAATATCAGTTATCCATGATGCCTTTCCTGGCCACTCTCTATAAAATAACACATTCCATCCCTTCCTACTTTCCCTCTTTCTCCTAACCTACTTCATTTTCATACCTCACACTTATCTCTACCCGATGTGTTATGTATTTTCTTGCTTATTTGTTCATTAGCTGCCTTTCATTAGCTGGCAGAATGAAAACACCTTAAGGTCAGAGACTTTGCTCTGCTCACTGTGTGTCCTTGTGCCTAAAACAGTATTTGGTACATAAGGGGGTGTTCAATAAATACTTGTAAAATGATTCATGAAATCATCTCCTCTAGGTAGAGAACTCAGAAGAGACAGTCTGGGTTAGGATCTGGCCCAGGATGAACTTGGTCAAAGGTCACAGCCAAGGATAGTCCTCATGGTGGAAGTCTTGGATTGAGACCAGGTTTTGCTGCAAACATGCTCTCTGGTTTTCGGCAGTTTGGGAATAAAACTACCAGGCCACAATTTCCTCCTATGTTGAATCGGTGCTGATATCTTACCAACAGGATAGGAGTAAAGATCAGTTGAGGGCATGGATGTACTTCTGCCATTTACCTGCCCCGAAAAAGCAATCAGACTTGACTCCTCTTGTTTTTTTGGAGAAGGGTACGTGTCCAGTCAATTCTGTTTGTCTTCCTTTGGCACAAGAAAGCAATGTAGGGGTTTTTGTTGTTATTGTTGTTGTTTCTAGTTTCAAGCAGGCATTTTGTGGGTGGATGTGAAGACATTTGGTTTTATTTGGGGGATGGTTTCTTATTTTATCCTCTTGTTTATGTAGGGTTTTTGTTTTGTTTTGTTTTGTTTTGTTTTAATGTGATAAATGGCCAGCAACTTCCCTGAACCCTGTGGAAATGGTATCCAGGCTACAGAATAATTATTTAGTGAGTGGTGGATCCAGTTTATGTTGGCACAGATCAAATTAATCATGATTAGTCATGCCTTCTCTGACAGTAACCTCATCCCTTGCAGAAAGGCTCCTCTTTATTAAGAAGGAATAGCTGTGAGGGATTTCTGAGCCCCACTCTGGTTACACTGAGTGTATGGGGCTTTCCCCATATCTTGGCAAGAGAGATTAAATCCGGATTTAATCCTATCCAGATTAAAACAAACAAACAAACAAACAAACAAACAAACAAATTCCCATGAGGTGTCTCTCTCCCTGCTACTACTGCCCACCAGAGGAATTTAACTTGCAATATTAAAAGGAAAACAGTCTTTGCAGTATGCTCCCCCCACCCTGTAAGGGGAACACAATTAAGAAATGTAATAGTAATTATAATAAGTCTTAAGGAAGTAGTGTTCATTATAGTGGGACTAAATCCACAGGTTTCCTATCCTGGTACCTTGGCCAGCGTTTGCATCTTGGGGCTGGCAGTTGCTAAACCTCTAAGCTGCTTACCATCTGAAAAGCACTTCCCTGTCTAGGGTGTGTGTGTGTGTATTGACTTCCAAGAAGAAGGCAAGTTCATTGGCTGAGAATGTCGATAAAGAAGCCTCCTCTTCAGCTTCAGTCCAAATGGAAACAGAGAACATTTGGAGAATAGGGAAGGACACAGTAGGCAGGCAGTGGACAGGGAGTCAGGGGATCTGGCTTCAGTTCCGGTTGTGAAACCTTAGGAAAGCTCTTAACCTCCCAGAGCCTTTACTTTTGCATCTGTAAAATGGAATAATAATACAGAACATTGTTTAACCATAAAAAGGAAGGATGTTCTGACACATGTTACAACATAGATGAACCTTGGAGACGTTATTCTCTTTTTTTTTTTTTTTTTTTAATTTTTTTTTCAACATTTATTTATTTTTGGGACAGAGAGTGAGACAGAGCATGAACGGGGGAGGGGCAGAGAGAGAGTGGGAGACACAGAATCGGAAACAGGCTCCAGGCTCTGAGCCATCAGCCCAGAGCCTGACGCGGGGCTCGAACTCCCGGACCGCGAGATCATGACCTGGCTGAAGTCGGACGCTTAACCGACTGCGCCACCCAGGCGCCCCTGGAGACGTTATTCTAAGTGGAATAAACCACTCGTAGAAGGACAGATGCTATGGGATTCCACTCATATGAGGTACCTAGAGTGGTCAGATCCACAGAGATAAAAGGTGAAATGGTGGTTGCCAGGAAGTGGGCAGGAGGGACTAGGGAATCAGTGTTCAGTGGGTACAGTTTTACAAGATGAGGAGTTCTGTGGATGGATGGTGGTGATAGTGGTGTACTGTGTGAATGTACTTAATGCCACACTTGAAAATGGTTAAGAAGCTAAGTTTTCTATTATGTGTATCTTGCCAAGAAATTTTTTAAAGATTAGAAATGGAATAATAATCATCTCTGAAAATTATGTTTTTGAGTTTATTATCTATTATGTCTCTTCAGAGTGGTGAGGGGTACGTAAAACGAAGAAAGCATCGGAGGCCAATCTACAGGGTCCCAACAGATTTGGAAATGAGCCCCACACTTCCATCAGGATGTGTATTTGCAGGCCTGTCTACGAGAGGGAGTTAGTTGCATATGCTTCCGCAGAGCAGATTTAGATCCAATAAGTAGGAGTGATAGGGAGGCAGAAATTCATATTAATGTAGGGAAATTTTTGTTTTAAAAATAAATAAAAAGCCCATGTAAGAGAGATGAGCTTCCCCAGGAAGTAGTCAGCTCCCTCTCACGGGGGTGTCTGAGCAAATGCCATGGTCATGTGCAGAGTCCTTCATACTCTCGTGGGATGCTGGATGACATAACTCTACATTGTTTTCCTTTCCCACATTCTGTAGCTTTCTTCTTCCTCTTGTCACTGGCATGAGTGTTTCCTTTCATTCCCCTAAATAACGGCATCTATTACTACAAAAGAGAAAAATAACCCTGGAGTTATTAAGGACTCCACAGGTTCCGTGGGAGTAAATTGAATTATCTAGAGACAGATCAAATCCGCTTGTAAGAAACTGTTTTGTTCTCGGAGGAGTCACCAACTGTGACTTGGACCTCAAACTTAAGGGTTTCCAGTTCACCAAAGGGAAGGAAATCGGCAAACTCAACTCACCGAAGTGGATTTAAGCTTAGGAACACTTTAACTCCTTAAAATGGCCATGCTAAATGCCTGTAGGAAAAAGATTTAATTAGCTACTAAATTGTGTTCAGTGTTATACATGCTTATAACATTAATCTTTGTGATTAGTGCCAACAGAGGACACCATATCAGCCACAGCATCATAATTCTCAGCTAGAAGTGTGCTTTTTTACACAGTGCAAAAATTTTGTTATTCTTATATCTTTTAAATTTTGGCATCATCATCGCTTACTTACAGGGTTGATAACAGGTGCTTTTTATGTAATTCTTGGGAATACTATGAAATAACTTCCTTGCATAAAGTCTGTCTCAAATAAGCCTTTAATATACTCATTTCTTGAGCTAGCCAGTCTTTTGTCCCAGAGTTAATGAGTTGATAATTGAAGTCAAGAGTCAGTTTATTCTGAAACAGGCTCAGTGCCCTGAAAACTTTTGGTAAAATTAAACTGGAATTTCATAGCATACTGTCACTACCTTTATCATATTATTTACCTTAATGTTTTGGAATATTCAGATGATTTCTCTGAGCTCCTTGAGATTAGAATTCATGTCTCTTTTACCACGGTATCTCTGTATATAAGTACAGTGGGTATTTAGTAAATGAACCTCAGAATGAATGGTGAAAGTCTGTAATCATCCCGTACAAAGAGAACCCATACCTGTTGTTTGTAACTGGGATAGTGGTCTTTAAGATGTGATTTCAGGAGCTCTTAATGCACTGGGGGGCCAATGTTGGGGACAAAGAGGACAATAAACCTAACCATAGAAGCTTTGCTCTTTATCTGTTTTGCAAGTTTTCTCTAAGAATATTCTGAAAAACACACATGAGCAAATACTTAAAACATTAGCAAATGCTTTCATGGTATATGTCTATGTAGTGTGGTGTATGTTGCAGAGCTTGGGATAAGGTATAATGTTTTCAAGTTTCTTTACTCACTTTAACTCTCTATTAAATGCTTCTCTAGTTTGAAGGAATTGGGCTGCTTACAAGTTGTTCCATTAGGGATCTGTCAAAACTAGCTAAGGATTTTGTTCATATTTACCAAGTTTTTGGTGACTACCAAGTGTTTTGTTCTTTTCCTTCTAAAGAGATTGGAACTTCCCATTAGTGGATTATAGTGATCACAGCTTAACCATATTGGACAATGAATTACACAAGAAACCTATAGTTTCCAAATTGTTCCAAACCCTATCAAGTATATAGAGAAGTATATTTTACCAAAGACTGTTACTTTGACAGTTACTCCTGGTTGTTTAATAAATTCCTCATCTCTGTAGTCATTCCCTATACCCACAAGGGTGATACAGTGGTAGGCTGATAGACTCTTTTTTGTCTCCAAAGGGTTGTATGAAGAGAGATGGGCTGTGTGACCTGTAGGGTATAATATACCTGCTGCTGACTTTCTTTCTTTAAGTGACAGAAGAAGGAGGTTCATGAGGAATGGGGAAAAGGAGAAGAAACAAGCTGGAAGGTCAGGTGAACAGTCAGAACTGTGCCAGCAAGCCTGAGGGTGCTGGGCCTAGGATTTGGTGAGGGGGGCTGGTCCAGAAAAGGAATTCTTATCCATGAAGAGTTCAGGGGCCCTACAGTTGGACACTTCCCATGGGAATGTGGATAGATCCCTTCCACTTAACACATCCCCAACCCAACCCCCTTTCTCTCTCTCTCTCTCTCTCTCTCTCTTTCTCTCTGTCTCTCTCTGTCTCTCTCTCTATTTCTGTGTGTGTGTGTGTGTGTGTGTGTGTGTGTGGTCTTTACCATTTTTGTCTTTCTTTCCATGGTAGCTCAACCCTAGACACTTTTCGCTTACCCTGAAACTGATCTTTACTATTTGGTACAGTTTCTAAAAACCACAAGTCCCTTGGGCACAAAAAAGAAAGAAGTCCTGATACGTTCTTCAAACTATATAAGAAGGTCTTTTTAAAGTGTGTTCTTTATCTCTGTTCTTAATGGGTGGAGATTTCTTAGACTGGTGTTAATTGGAAGAGACCCACCTAGATGACCTTGGCTCAAATCAAGTTATTCTGGAGACTCTAATTTTCTAAATGCTTCCTCCTTTTTTTCTACCTTATGTAGAAATCCGTGTCTGGAAGTAGGTGTTGGGAAAAAAGCGAAAATGGGGAGTAAAACTTAAAATTTTTATTCTTCCTCATGATTATTCTTATGAAGAAATCTAGTACAAGCAACCCCAAAAGAAACCAATTTCCCTCCCCCCGTTATGTCACAGAAGTTCAGAGAGGGCCATTTTTCCGTTGTCGTGGAATGGAAAACAGCTGAGGGCTGCCTGGCAGCCTTTTAGACACGCGTATCTATATGCAGCAGCTGTGAGGATCCTCTTTCAGCAGTGGGACCTAACACCACCTATGTGCCCGTATACCTTCTAGGCAGTGTAGGTGAAGGCACACCATCTTCTCTGTGGCTCACTATGGGCACTTAATTGCAGACATTTCAGATTTTTCACTCTCAACTACACCATCGGAAGGAAGCCCTAGACTGTTCCTTACTGCTAGCGGATCTGGAAATTTTTTCAGAAGACTTTTTTTTTTAAAAAGGAAAGTGTTCTTCCCACTTCATCTTTCCCCTACCCTCAGCCCACTGAAGAAATAAAATGCAAATTCTATGGGAGAGAGACCACTGGTTTGTATTCAAACTGAGGTGTCAGTGACTGGTGACTGATGAGTCCATGAGAAGAGTTTCTATAGAAATAATTGAGGAAGAAGAGAGTAGGAAGGCCTGCTGTCCAGCATGTTTAGGTAAGAGACAGCACAGAACCAGAAGTAAGGGATGCTGAGTGAAGGCCAAGAGTCTGGAAAACACAGCATCTCCTTGGTTTGCCTGAGCCTGGCCTTGAGATGGTGAAGTAACAACCTCACTTCCCTTGATCAGCTTGGCATCCAGCGTGTTCTGAGTTTACCTGTTTTGTTTAATTTGTTTGCATTTACCTATTTTTCATCTGGTACTTGCCTTGGCTTATCCTTTTATCCTAGAATTTGGTATTTTTTGCTGTGTCCTTGGGATTGCCAGTGGATTCATCATTTTATCTTTTATGCTTGGATGATACATGCAAAGTAGCTTACTATTTTTGCTTTTGTTTTTTAGCACTTGCCAGAACAAAACATTCCCCAGCCTCAATTGTTCACGAACAGCTCAAGGAAAAAATACTTTGAGTCATTCCTTCAAAAGATTTCAGTGATACGTTACAGATGATAACTATACAGATGTCAGGGAGCTCAGTAAACCAAATCTTATCAGAAGGGAAGGGAGGCATTATAGAACAGAAAATAGTCACGTATTTCATATCACAGGAGAGTGGTGAAGGGTAAAGATGGATGGGAGAAGGTATTCCCAGCAATCGGGGAAGGATGCGGGTGTGCCTCCAGATGCACAACTGTCACTTGAACGCAATGAAGAGAATTGCATGGCACGTTGAAGAGGGATTCTGAGTCAGTTGTGCTCACAGTGAGTATCACAGTGGTCCACTACAGACTGTGCTGCCTGCCTGTCCTGGACCACTTGCAAGGAGGGCGACACCGTGACTTCTCATTTCCTCTAACACCACTTGCACGCTGCTTTGGGGGTCACCAACTGCATCAGAATTACCTGGGAGCTTTTTAAGTATACAGATTTTCAGGATCCACTCCAGACCAACTGAATCAGAACTTCTGAGTGTGGGCCTGGGGAACAGACACAGGCACATGGACGAGCTCACACTCACACATTTTTAAGTTCCCCAGGTGACCCAGGTGAGCAGTCCACATGGGAAGCACAGACGGAATAGACAGAGAGCTTACTGTGCACAAGTGAACCAAACCAAGTCCAGCCATCTCCTTTACTGCCTTGGGCTCTGTGAAGGCACATTTTTCATGGTGGAGTCCCCGAGAGAGGTGGGATCCTCACAGGACTGGCACAGGGATGGCACAGAGACCCCCACAGTGCTGCAGATGCAGGGGACACCATCCATCTCAGGCCTCACTCGGGCCCAGTGGAACCAAGTCATGCCCAGGAAAGGCAGCAGAAGGCAGAGGCAGGGTTGTGCCCTGTGTTTTCATCAGCATGTGACCCTTTCCAGTCTTATCAAAATCTGCGTGGGTATTTCCTGCTGACAGGCCCCTGGAGGTGCAGTAAGCACAGAGGCCGGCTGGGAAGGGAATGGGGGAGAAACTCTGTATTCTGGATTCAATATCAGCTCTGTGATTTCCCCCCCAAGGGATAAATATTGTGCTTTGCAGCTTATATGATGGAACAGACTTCCTATGTGTACGATTCCAGGAAGAGAGTTAATAAAACCTCTTGATACCTTGCCTCCCCGGCAACATTTATTTGTCTAGCAGTGAGGCTGTGTGCTGTTCATACAGTACTGGTGTTAGGTTGACATTTGTTTTGACCTTTAAACTTTATGCTTCCTCCTTCGCCATCCTTTCCCCCCACCCCCGCCTGCCTCCCCACCTCCTGTTGTTCCTCAGTGAGTGAGTTTGATCTTCTGCGACCTGGGCTTTTCCAGAGGTTGACTCTCCCAGGCTTGGATTGGGTGGGGTGCAGCCTTTTCCTCTTTTTTCTGTGCAAGGGTCATTGTGCGACTGTAAAATTATTGTCTGGCGGCAGCACGAGAGGCATTTTACGTGTGGGGAGTGTGGAGAGTTTTGTTTTTTCTTTAAATAAGAAAAGGAAAAGAAAACACCTCCGGATCCACATCTGCCTGGGGAGTGCAGGGCTGGGCCTCTTGCATTGGCTGGAGAAGGCCTGCCCCTCCTCTAGAGTCCTGCCTTGGGCCCAGCGGGGATGGGGAGCCCATCCCTGGGAATACTGGTGCTTGTCAGGGAAAGGAACATTCTTGGCTCCGAAGCTTCTTCAGGTCCTGGGGGTATTTTCATGAGAGCGTAACCCCAGGACTAAAGGAAAATTCCACTCCTGGGCAGCCTGGTATTTCTGTTCTTGGTCATCCTCCCCAGCTGCTAAGTGTTGTACTTAAGTTTTCAGGCTCTGCCCTCAGACTGGGTTTGAAGCCAGCTCTGTGGAATACCACTGGACAACCTTAGGTAACTTCATGTTTCTTCACCTCAGTTTTCTCATCTGTTTAATGATTGGAGTTTATGGGGAATCATTGAGAATTAAGTTAATGAAAATTAATTAATTCTCATATTGAGAATTAAGTATGATGGAACGTATAAAAATGCCTAGAATAATACCCGGCATTAAATAGATACCCAAAAGATGTTATACCTTAATGTTACGACTTCTTAAGTATCTCCTATCTGAAAGAATCTTTATTCCATAGTATTTTCAGAAACTGGACTTTTGAAGGTGAACTGTGCCCTTCTGTGTGGAAATATCTAGGAGAGGTTCATTTGTTCTTTGTTCCTTTTACTTTCTTGGTATATGTTAAAGACCAGGACATTTTCTTTATTCACGTCCATGGAATGGATTGTTACTGTCCCTCATCTTCCTTCCATACCTACTCCTAATGAATAAGAGCCCATAATTATCTAGCTATGACCTATGGCGAATTATAAAAAATAAGTGTAGAGTTTGTCTGTAGAGGAAGCATGCTCACTAAGGGTGCCTCTAGACCTCCCATCCATGGTGTAGACATGAAAAGCTTTTCCCTGCAGGTGTTATGTGTGCTGTGAGCAACCTCCCTTCACCACTACATTTTAGAGAGAGGATGTCCATGGAAAGGATCCTCAATGACTGTGATTCTAAGCAGTGAGTCTTAGTTGCAGATATGCCCCCAAAGACTTCGTGGCAAGGTCAGCTCACAGCCAGGCACAAAGACAGGGGTAAGGAGGAACTCTGGCAGACGCTGCAGGGCCGACTTGGCAGGACTGGGGTCTGCAGGTCACCTGCCCACTCCTGCATGGCAGGCAGCACATTGAGGTTTTGCCTGAGTACATCTTTGCTATGCCAACAGAAATTTGCCGCCTTCTTGATCCTAGAATGTAGAGAAGTCGTAGTTCGGATGTTTGGAACCTTACTCTGTAAGTGCTTATTCCCGATTAATGGAAACCAAAGCCAAAACCTAAACAAATAAACAAGTAAACAAATACCCAATCCAACTATTAGGGCTCTGTGGAGTATCTCAGCTCAGCCAGAGAGCATGTGGTCAGATTCCAAGTACAGTACTAATCTCTCTCTTTCTCCCCTGCTCCCCACTCCCCCTTCTCTTAGGGGTGTATTCATTTCTTTCTTGGCATGGCCTGGCATGGCAGCATGTAGTTCCTAGGTGACATGTTAACATACTTCCTTTCTCCTGCCACAAACACTTAGAGTATCTAGGGACAACATCGCCATCGAATCAGATTAAAAACAGAAGTTCGAGCCAAAGGTAGATCATAGTTATTGAAGGGTAATGTGAGAAGGAGGAAGGAAGGCCCAAGATTCTTGTGCTAATTCCTGGTTTGCTATGGTTTTGAAGATGTTTTTCTTAAAAGGATGATAGTCTTTACTGCCTCTTTAGATGTAGGCATGGGCCTCTGCATAGTCAGGTGGGGTCAGTCTCAACTAAAGTGGCGGTGAGGGCATGGGAAATTGTTCTATCTGTAGAACTTCATTGAAACATACATTCCTGGGGTGCCTGGGTGGCCCAGTTGGTTAAACGTCTGACTTCAGCTTAGGTCATGATCTCAAAGTTTGTGGGTTCGAGCCCTGCATTGGGCTCTGTGCTGACAGCTCAGAGCCTGGAGCCTGTTTCGGATTCTGTGCTTCTCTCTCTGCCCCCTCCCCCACTCTTTCTTAAAAATAAATAAAACATTAAAAAAACACATACATTCCTGACCTATATCTATTGAAGTGTCCTTCAAGAGTATGTGTGTATGTGTATGCCCTGCTCTTCACCCCATACCAAACTGGGAATTAGACAACCCTGTTACCAATGATTGTCACTAGCTGTGATGTGTATCAGAGATTAGCGGGAGCTGTCATACAGAATGTCACTTGGCAGTAGCTTATTTGAGGAGAGGGTGTGAATACCTAGGGTTATGGGAACTTTGAGTTGAGGGTAAATCGAGGGTCATCTAACCTAACCCTTTTACGGACATTCTGGAAGGTACTCTTCACCCAGCTTGAAAATGTCATGCAGTCTGGAAGCCAGAATTTGAACCTGTGTCATCTGATCCCAGAGCACACACCCTTGACACTTAGGCATGCAGACAAATGACAGTAACCTCGCGATTTGAGTGAGTCAGGAGTCTCTAGATACTTAACAATAGATTCATGGGATTCTACATTTTTAGTTGGATTTTATTCTAAGTCAAATCACTTCAAAGTTGGTATAATGCTTTGCAGAAAGGATAATGACAAGGTCCCTGGAGGCAAATTTAGATTTTTTTTTTAAACTTTCCTGAAAATGCTAATGAAAGTCTTAAGAATGCTGATACTTTCAAATCAGTTCCCAAGCCTTCTCACCAGAAAGGAAAACCTTTAGCCATTGGCCTGAATCTTTTCTTTTTCTTGTTTTTCTTTTAACTGCTATTGGGAGGAAAAATGTTCAATGTTTATTCATTCAATATGTTTTTTGACCATTATTTTATAAAGGCTCTGTACAAGATCTGACACATACATGTTTGAGTACGATGCTCTCCCTATCCTCAAAGAACTCATCCTCTTCTAGGAGACACAGACAACTAAATCAACATGTGGATATTTCTGTGTGACAGATGCCGTTAGCAGGATGCAGAAGGTGCTATGGTAACATAGCTGGGGAAGTCAGGAAAGTTTCCAGAAGAGGTAATATAAGGTTATGATGTCTGGACTCCTCTCTTTTTCTCACTGTGCTCCTGCAAGAATTCAGTGCTTAAATTTTGCTTACATTTTTTTTTCTGCCATGACTTCCTCCCATAGTCTGGTTTCCAACAAATGAATTAACTATAACTTTTGTCCCTCCTAGTTTCTGACCTCTTTTTTCCTGGTAGAGGCATACCTTATTTTATTGTGTTGCACTTAACTTGCGCTTTGCAGAGATTGTGTTTTGTTTTGTTTTGTTGTGTTTTGTTTTGTTTTGTTTTGTTTTACAAATTCAGGTTTGTGGCAACCCTGCATTGAGCAAGTCTGTGGGCACATTTTCCGAAAAGCATTTGCTCACTTCATGTCTCTGTATCACATTTTGGTAATTCTCACAGTATTTCAAACTTCTTCATTATTATTATGTTTGTTATGGTGATCTGTGATCAGTGATTGTGGCTCTCTGGAAGTTCAGATGATGGTTGGCGTTTTTTAGCAATAAAGTATTTTTTAATTAAGGTACATACACTGTTTTTGGTTTTTAGACCTAAAGCTATTGCACACTTAATAGATTGCAGTATAAGGGCACCTGTGTGGCTCAGTCGGTTGAGCATCCAATTCTTGATTTTGGCTTAGGTCATGATCTCATGATTTGTGAGATTGAGCCTCATGTTGGGCTCTGCACTGATGGCACGGAGCCTGCTTGGGATTCTCTCTTTGCCTGCTTGCTCTCTCTCTCTGTCTCAAAATAAATACATAAAAACTTAAAAAAAATAGACTGCCATGTAGGGTAAACCTAACTTTCAAATGCATTGGGAAACCAACAAATTTACTTGGCTCACTTTATTGCAGCATTGGTTTTTTGCAGTGGTCTGGAGCTGAATTCACAATATCTCTGAGGTATGCCTGTACTTTTATTTTACCTCATAACTCCTTCACTCAATCCAAGTAATTAAGATGGAGCATAATTTTCAAATTTAACTCAGTTTAGGAATTCCCAGGCTCGGAAAGCACCATTTTTGGTCATTTCTTTCATTATCTTAGACTAAAAAATAGCAAGTGGCAAAGACTGGGTTTAGAATGATGGGAATAAAGATGACCCGATTTGGAAGGGACTTTAAGAGTCATCTCACCGACTGCCTGCATGTTGTCCCTCTTCCACCTGTAGCCCAGTTAGAGCAATGTCTGTCTCAGTCGCCCAGCCTGGTAGGCTTGGGCAGATCTTGGCTCAGACCTCTTTCCTTGGGCTTTGATCTCTGCCTACACTGCTCAGTTCACATCACCCCAGGATGACCCCATCCTGCTTCTGCCTCTTAATAGCCTTTCAACATTCAAGGAACAAGGACATTTTAACTTAATTGGTATTTACTTGTATCTCTCTGTTATCTCTTGTGAGGTGGTAATGTATGGTCATCTATGTGGAGCGGCCCTGGAGGGTTAGGAGGTGGTAATTGTGAACAGTCATCCCCTCCTGAGGGTGTTGTGTGGACCGACAGTCCAGGCCTGGACATTAAGTTAAGCACTTTTTTTAGGGCACTTTTGCCACTGGCGTTTTTTCCTTGCCCTCTCCCCCATCTCTTTCCACGGCTCAGTTGTTCACCCAGCCAGTGCTCACATTTAGCTATTCCTGATTCACTCTACAGCACAGCCCGTGCTTTTCATGAGGATGGCCATTCAGACCCAGCCTCCATTGATTTTTCCTAAAAGGCCAAAGAAAATATGATTTCCAAACCAGACAGAATCTACTCTCATTTTATTTAGCAGCACTGTGAGGTGGAACTGTCAGGATAAGACTCTATCTAGCAAGTTAGAAACTCCCAAAGCCAGAGGGACAGGAAATTTCATGGTAAATATTTAAGCTCCTGGGCTCCAGGGCAATTGGAAAGTACGTGTTAAGAAGCTTTCCTCTTTCCCTTTAATTCCCCGTATTCATCACTTGAGCTGTGCCATTTGGGTTTATCCTTTATGCCTAAAGAAGTCCTGCCTTTTAATCTGTTAGCCAGGGGAAAAAAATTGTAAAGAAATATAAAATACCTTAAATAATGCCACAGAGAGATAATATCCTGGGGGTGGGGGGGCATTTAGCACTCAGATGTCCTCACCTGCATGAATGTACGCACAGATGTTCATCTCTGCTGCTGGCCTGTTTTGTAGAGGAGAATACTCTATATGGGATCAGCAGGGCTTGGGGGCTAGCCCTGAACATTCTGTTTACACTTTGTCTGCTTGTGCCTCAGTTTCCACTTGTGAAGTGGGGAGAAAAGTTTCTCCTTAGGCTGTCTCCCAGGATACCCAGAGGATAAATATTAGATAAGTCGGGAGGGAGTGCTTTAGCGGTCAAAGTTGGGCAATGAAGTTCAGATAGAAGTTGGTGTCTCCTCAGTGCCAGCATGACCCTGGTGTGTGACTTGGTGTTCTTTTACAGGGAGCACTGTCTTTCCTTTCCTCCCAAATACAGGAGGAGAAACGAGGGATCAAAATGTGAAATAACTTGCCCAATATCCCCCCACTCGTAAGTAGCAGAACTGGTTTACGCACTCAGCTCAGTGCCTGGCGCTAAATAGTCATCACATCAGCATGGACCATTATGTTGTGACTGTTAGTGTCATCCTCGTGGTTATGCTGCGTTTCCTTGTGAACCTGACTTTCCTCTCTGCACTGGTACCATCTAGTATGTTCTTGTCAAGCGGGGAGTGTTCTACCTATTTGCCTCCTGTAGGTCTACTCTCTCCCTCAGAGCAGGCACCACCCTCCTTTCCCCCCAGGCTTCTGAGCAGGTAAACTGAGGACTTCTGGACACCAGTCAGGAAGAGAGCAGGGGCTTGTGACAAGCTGTAATAGGTACATTTTGGGGCCAGTGGTAAAAAATCTGATTTCTCGAGCACTTTATTTGTCTGCTGGATCAGAATGGCACTGATTAGTACTTTCCATGGAAAAATAGAAGTTGGGGAACAGCCTTCCCATTTCTGAATTTGACTGTTATATTTACAATCTCTAAGCAAATTTCTGGAATTTCACCGACAGATTCCCTGGGGCACGGAAATCAAGTTCCTTGTGTGTGCATGGGCTGAGGGGCAAGCTGGCATTTTGTCTTTATCTGCTGGAGCCCCTCCTTCCCTTCTCCCTGAAGGAGACAGTGCCAAGATTTGAGCTGTTTAGTTTGGCTGGGTTTAGAGGCATTGATACTGAGCTGGCCTTGTATGAAATCCACTTGCTGATTCTTTTCGTCTGAAACTGGAAAGTGTAATAGCCTCTGGAGGACAGAGAGGCCTCCCTCCTCTCCATCCCTCTGTCATTCAGCCTGCAGGGTGCTGATACCCCAAGATCTGAAGACCTGCTCAGCAAACTGTTCAAGCTGGCAGGGGGCCCCTAATCACTCACCATCTCCTGCCTCGAGTTTTATTCTGGGCATTTTGTAAATGGGCTCAGTGTTGAAAAGTTCATTAGAAGCTTACCAGTGAGAATTTGGTGTCACTGTTTGGCATATCTGTACAGAACTCTTAGGTACTGAATCCTAAATATTCATTATTGTTATCACTTGATTTTCTTGACCTCATTGCATGAAGTTCATTAAGAATGCAACCCCCTAAAAAAGCCTATGTTTTATTTTTTCTGAGGTCAAAAATGTAATTATTTGAAGTTAGCAAATCCAGTGGTGAGACAGTGTACTTTCCGTTAAGTGACTCCTTTGCTTTTGCTCTCCAAAGGTCTAGTGTGGTTTTTGTGCTCACTGCCCACCATTGCTATCTGGGTGCCGTGAGAAGGGCTGGGAGCCCGTGGAGGGCTCTCATGGAGGGCGGAATGGTAGAATTTGTCATTCCTGCCCAGAGCCTGGGGCAGACCTGGGATCTCTCCACTGGAGCCCCTGCAGGGACTGAGCTGCCTGCTGAGGTCTATTTACTTAGCCCCAGAGAGTTTAATCCTGTTCAGTGTGGGGTGATGTCACTGGGTCAGAGCCTTGGAGCTGGGCAGCAGAGTGGAAGAAGAAGGATGAATGGCTGGTTGAGGCGTGAGGTGTTGGGTGGCCACTGCACAGTGGCTGGAGCAGCCTCCTGGCTATCACCGTGTGTTGATTTTGTAGTGAGATCATTACCTTTCCTGGATTGTTAAATGCAGTTTAATCTTCCTTAAGACAGGGCTGGACAATGTTGCTTTTGTGACTTCAGAGAGTCGCTAGACAAGTTAGAAGAGGCTGGGTTTCCAGAATTCCACCAGGAGAAAAGCACAGCCCTGTCAGAGTAGGGAGGGTGGGGGCGGGTGTAAAGCTTCTGTTCTCTGGAAATGTGCACAGTGTCATCGTCATCAGAGCCTCGCGCTTGGTGGGGATGTTGAAAGGATTAAGGGCATGTGTGGAGCTCCCACAAAGTGCTTCGAGCTGGGAAAGCTTGCCTCAGATGGAGCATAGCATAGCACACCCCCGAAACCAAGAGTATCAGTTCCTGGAGTTCTAGAAACACCTCATGCATTTCAGATGTCAAAATACATAAACTGCCTAGGTGTGTATTAGTTTCCATTGGTGACTGAGGTGAGTCTTGCAGTTCCTTTCTTCTTTCACAACAATAATGGCCTGCCAGTGGTTACTTTGGGGACAAAGTTGGCAGGAGAGGACAGACAGGGAAAGGGAGGGAGAGAGAAAAGGAGGGAGGGAGAGAGAGAGAAAGATCGCTTGTCCAGGCTGCCCACTGCTAACTGCAGGGAGACTTTGTAAAGAGACAGGCTTTGAGGAAAAATCTGAAAACACGCTTGGAGTCTGTGTGTGAGCTTATCCAACCCTCTCTAAGGGTGGTCACCTAATTACCTACCTTTACTAACACCTCACCTTTCCACTCTTCTGCATCGGCTCCTAAGTTACTACATTGCCCTCCTGCTGCCTTTTATTTTTCTCTGTGGTTATGTTTTCTTCTCTCCTTGTCCAATAGTCTAACAGAGTAAAATTTAAATCATAGCATCTACAGATTCTACCAAGCACCACCGTCTGTCACACACAGACATGCTTGCGTGCAACACCACCCTTTCCTACCACCACTTTGGGACTACAGGAGAGAGCTCCTTCCTTGCTTGAGAGTCAAGGACTCACAGCCTGTCTACTCCTGGCATGACCTGTGCCCCAGTGTGCAGTCATCTTGTTATTCAGAAACACGAAACTGGGCTCCAACTCTCCCAGGAAGACACGTGTTGCAGGAGACCCAGTTGTACTCCATGATGTTGTGCTTCAAAAGGCTCCAGAAAACAGGCTCCTGTTCCTCCTCCTTCCTTCAGTTACCCTCCTAATCTCCTACAGAGGAAGAAGATGCATAGTTCAGGGGTGAGGGGCCTCAGGTCCCTGATGACTAGTCCCATCCTTGCCTCTCTGAATTGTGTTTCCCATTTTAGAGCTGTCATTTCTCTCTTCCTTTCATCCTTTGGGTACTTACGATTTTAAATTATCCCTATCACTTTTAAGGATCATGAATCTCAAGTGTCTGTTTTTTTCCAAAGTTCCCTTTTTTATATTTTAGGACATATCCACTTGTTCTTAAGTTCCAGAATTAACTGATTAAGTCCACGCTGGAACTTTTCATCCCAGTCGTGATTTTGTGGCGTTTGTCATTTGAAATGTCCATATTCACACCTTCATATATACATTTATCCATTCATTCATCTACTCGTCCATTCATCCATCCTTCTATCTAAACAATGGATATTTATATAAAACTGGCTATGTGTCAAGCACTGATCTAGACCTTGGCCTCACTGTGAACAAGACATGCATAATACTGGGCCTCATCTTAGAGTTAGAGTCTGCCAGAGAAGAGAGACTTTAATAAGGAAACATGATAAAGCTGTTGAATGTAAGGCCAAGGAAGCAATGTGCTATGGCAGCCCAGAAAGGGCTCTCACCTAGTACTGAGGGTCACAGAAGTCTCCCTAAAGAAGTGGTGTCCAAGGTGAGAGCTGAAGACTAAGGAGTCAGCTAGATGAATGGTGGACTGGGTGAGATGGTGACAAGTCTGGCTGGGTCAAGAGAAGGAGTGGCAGTTTGTTCAAATGACCTGAGGCAGGAATACATCTGGTGGTTTGGAGGAAGTGATAAGTGCCAGTATGGCAAGCCTGGCCAAATAAGGCAAATATGCAGCCAGAAGGGCTAGTGAGGGAGTTCCAGAGGGTGGGGTGGGGAGATGAAGGGGGCCTCATGGTAGAGGTCTTCCTGGACTTCCTCCTGGGGACAGTGGACAATCACTCAAGATTTTAAGCATGGAAACAACATGACTTTAGTTAATTATTTCAATGATTGCTCTGTCTGTTCTGTGGAGAATGGGTTGTAGCTAATAAGGGTAGCTATGGAAGATATGCTTACCTAACTGAAATTCTTAGAGACACAAAGGAATTGGCCCACATTGTTCTGATTGGCACCACTCCCACTCTGATATTTTTTAATGTGCCCCCTTTTTAAATCACTAAAGCCACAATGTTCAGGTGTACTTCTTGAGACAATTGCACATGTGTGCACACACATGCACACACCCACACACACTGCAGGAAGGGTCCACATCATTTTCACTTACGCATCCCCCATTGCCTAGCAATAAAAGGTGCCCAGTGAATGTTTGCCAAATTGATGAATGAATGAAGAAATGTGTAATCCCTCATTAGACACCCTTTTGAAAGAATTTTCCCACTATTGTTTCCCTTGATATCCAAATGAGGTACATGACAGAATGCAAGGGAGAAGGAAGGAATGCAGAAAACTGAATTGAGAGCCTGGGTTCTCACCCCACCTCTGCCTCTGAGAAGTGAGCAAGTGGGGCCACACTGCGGCTTCTTGATACTCTGGTTCTCCAAGTGTAAAATGAAGGAGTTGGACTGGAGAAAGTCTATTAATCACCTAGTTTGGGTAATTCTATAACTTAAGGCACTGTAATACTGTTTAAATCAAACACAACCCTTATTATTGACAACCCTCAGCATTTTGAGTTTGTCATAAAATGTCCTTTGCTAGAGGGATGTCAGAAAACCAGGACCACTTTATCATGGGGTATTGCATTATTTCCTTCTGGTCTAAAGGATTAAGGAAAATGAAGTAGCTTTTAGGAATGCAGAACGACCTCAACCAGAACATTAGAAGCCACTTAGAGAGTCAGGCTGCTTCCAGCAGGGCATAGGCAGAAAGAAGGGATTCCATTCTAGAGAGATTTGTTTTCTTCTTTCTCTCCCTTAAAGAGAAAGAAAGGGGATAAAAGAAAAACAAGACCTGAACTTTCACATCCTGATAAGAATTTCCTGGTATTTACAACATGTAAAATAAACTTTTATTTTTTTTAGAGAAATGCATTTTTCCTCCTTGGCCAACATGACTACTTTGGGAGGAAAAGAAATACAGCCTTTTGGTTCCAATATGTAGATCAGACAGAACAAAAGAGCACACAACTTTCTTTCTTTTTAAAATATTTATTTACCTCATAGGGGAAGGAGAGAAAATTCAGGAAGAAACAGAAAAGAAGTTCTGTCAAGAGTGCTAACTCAAATAATGTTTCATGACTGTATGGAAATTGCCTAGTTTGGGTGTGTTGTTTTTCCTCCTGTTGGGACTCCAGAGGGGGCTCCTTTCTTAAAGGACTGGTATGGTTCCAGTGGAGAAAGCTAGATAATCTTTTGGGCTAAGCTCAGGCAGTGAATCCACAGGGATGGATAGAGGCATACTGTGTGCTCTTCCAGATGTCGTGGGGGAGCAGAAATGCCCTGAACCAGTCCCTCCTCTTCCACTCCGTTGTACTCTAGGTAGGCAGACACCATGACAGACAAAGGAAGGTGGCATGTCATGACCACCTTGTCCTTAGGATCATTATATCTGGGAAGCCCTAACGGCTTTCATATACATGACTGATCTCATCTTCGCTAGATCCTTACCTGAAAGAGTCTCAGTAAACTTGAAAGAGGGCTAGACTTAGAGTTAGACTAGTCAGACTTCTGGGATTTTCCACGAGTCACATAACCACAAAAACCTCCATTTTCTCCTCTGTAAATTTGCTTTCCTCATCTCTGTTCTCACTCTTCCCAGGATTATTAAAAGGATCAAATAAAATAATGGATTTGAAATTGTTCCTTACACGGTGGGAAACTCAACAAATAGGAGATACCCTGCACATTGTGATGGGCAGGTAATAAGTGTTCTGCACATTCCAGGAATGAAAACACACGATGTTAATGGCAACCTAAAGGCCAGAGACTTGCCCAGGGTCTTGTGGCTTGTCTTCAGCAGAATCCTGGATCTTCATCCAGGAAGGGGTATTTCCAATGTCACCTGTGATTGTTTCTCTCACGGTGGGATTCAAACAAAGAGGAAATCAGTGAGAAGTATAGCCATGAGGCAGATTTCATAAACCATCAAGTGTTCACGGAGCTCCTCGGATGCATTTTTTTAAACCCACAAAATAGAAAGTTATTCCCAAGGCCGATCCAAGGTAGTGGTGATTGTGCCACATGGTAGAATGTCAGTGACAGTGCCTGGTCAGGGATCCAAGGAGATACTATATCCAAAAAAAAAAAAAAAGAAAGAAAAGAAAAGAAATGACAAGGGTAATGATATTCTATTGTGCTTTAAAGTTTCTTTAGACTTTCATGTATAGTAGAATATTTGATCCTTTCAGAATTCCATAATATAGGGAAGAAAGACATCTCTATTATCCTCCAACTTGAAATACAGAACCTAAAGCCTTGGAGAGTTTAAAATAACTTATCCAAGGTCGTAAAACCTGTAAGTGGTGAGTCTAGAGTCAAGTCTTGTTGAGACTTCAAATTCTTATCTCCATGATGCTAATGCCACCAGTTGTGTACATGAAGCCTTGGACAATTGGTTTATTTTGCCTATATTGCAGATTTCTTGTAGTGAAATTAGTCAGCCCTAGAAAAGAAGTGGGCAGTTTTGTTCAAGCAGCCCAATGTAGGAGTGAGGGGTGGGGCACCCTGACCTGATGGGCTGCATCCTAGAAAGCCACTGACATGGTCTTGGCTAAGTTAGTGTCTTTGTTCTCTGATCTGGAAGATGAATGGGTTGGACTCTTCCCTCTGGCTCTAAATACTATGTTTTGAGAGACATGGATGAAAGGAACTATAATTCTAACCTTTCCTAAAGATACAATATGGAGGATAGGAGTTATTCTTCATAGTATGCTGGTTCTAATAATTCATTTTATTTGGTAGAGTGCTTTAAATTTTTCAAGGGCTTACCCATCCTGTTTCATTCATTCTCACAATTTTCTTTAGAGAGGTTGGCCAATGAATGATTTTTATGACTTCTTCTGACCATTCTTGCCTTTCTGTTCCTTAAATAGACCTAGCCTAGACCTTCATCAGGATCCTTGTACTTGTTATTATCTCTGTTTGGAATACTGTTCTCTGCCATTACTTGACCTGCTCCTTCTTGTCACTGGAGTTGGGCTCACATGCCACTTCTTCAGAGCGGCCTTTGCATATTCTCCCACTCAAAGTCCCTATGGCCCAGTTATTCCTTATCACACTGACCTGCTTTATTTCCTTCAGAGTATTTATTGCCCCCTGAATTGTGAAGGTTATTTCTTTACATTATCTGTCTCTCCATGCTGGAATTTCAGTTTCAGTAGAGCTGTTTTCCTGGTCTGTATTATAGAACAGTGCTTATTAGCACATGATAGGAGCTTAATCTTTGTTGGCTGAAATAAACATCTTATGGGAAATTCAGCAACTTGTTCAAGATTACATAGTCAAGGTGTGAATGAGCTAGGATCAGAATTCCATCTCTCCTGTACAGTTCTTTCCACTTGATATTATGCAGCCAAGATATATGCATATTTATACCTAGGAGTTCCTGATGACTACCGATAAAATTTAGAATGATGGTGAGGCATTTATGTGAAACCGAATGCATTTCTTAAGGGAAATGAGGAAATCCCTGAGGCTTCTACCTTTTAGCTTATGATAACGGAACTTTATAATCTGTGTGCTTTGTATATTCAACATCAATCATCCCATATTTGTTTTAACTCATTTTAAAAGGAAGCTTATTTTAGGAGCACTTTCAATAGTTTTTATTGATGACGCTTGGATTTTAAAATGTATACACACCATCACGCACACACACTCGCGAGAGAACATAAACAGTGACGTATGGGTTAGATTCCCGGTCAAACTGCAGAGATTTTCTCTCTGACAGAATCTCAGAGGGCTTTAAGTGTAAGACATCAAACACATGAAGTTGCCAGGACATGGCTGTTCCCTCTAAAATCAGACTCAGAGGTTACAGTACATGTATTTCCTTTTTTTTTTTTTTTTTTTTTTAGTTTATTTATTTTGAGAGAGAGAGAGAGAGAGCAAGTGGGAGAGGGGCAGAGAGAGAGAGAGAGAGAGAGAGAGAATCCCAAGCATCCGCATAACCTGGAGCCAGACATGGGACTTGATCCCATGACTGTGAGATTGTGACCTGAGCAGAAATCAAGAGTGGGATGCTCAACAGACTGAGCCACCCAGTCACCCCTACACATCTTTCCTTGATGGTCTAGTTTTCCTCAGTCATCCACTATGAATCTGTCAGTTTGTTGGAACTTGTTTTGGGGATCAGGCAGAGTTGAGTACCACCTAGGTTACCTCTTAATTGTATAGTTTATTTACTGCTGTGGGAAGCAAATGGCCTTTTGTTTGCCCTATGTTTCCTCTTTTTGGGCATTAAGGAAATTCCCTAAGGATGAAAATTTTTGAGAGTTGGTGAGCAAGGCCATGTTTATTGATTTCCCAGTCTCTGGACTTTCTTGAATCTTCACTCAGCCTTCTACTTCCCTTTAGAGAATAAATGTTACTATTCCATCATTTTAAGACCATTGTCCCCTCTCCTTGTTGATTTTAGTTGTGGTTTTTCCCTTTTGTTATCTCTTTATTGAGATAGAATGTCCCCAACAGCACACAGCATTTCTAGTTTAGGCCAAGTATGATTTTGTAAAAGGACAAGTCAGCATTGCCATTTTCTCTTATGTCTTTAGTGACCTGCCAGAGTTTTGCCACCTTGGATTTTGTGAGTGTGACCTACTCCTAACTGAAAGAACATTGTCATTCTCCTTTTAGTATTGTCCAATAACTCACCCTAAATCAAAGTATTACCTATCTGTGTGCAAGCTAAACACTTTTTAGTTCTTTCTTTTTTCTCATCCCCTCTTCCTAGAGTTTTCCCCTCTTTTTATAAATGACCTTGTATAGTTCTATATTTCATGGGGTATTTATTCCCCTGGATCATTGCTGTCTATCAGCCCCACTATGGATTTTTCACTGATGAAGCTTGCAGAGATATGCCCATTCATCCCACCCTTTATTTCTGGTCTGTAAGCTATCTTCCTATCTTTGACAGAGTACCTCCTTTTCCTTGGAAATGCAGTATTTGAGTAGTTCCTGGTTGATGTCTCTTCCAAAGATTTTGAAAGCTACAGAGTTGACATTCTTGATTTTCCCTGTATATGTGCTTATTGGCTCATGAAGAAAATGTGCCTCCCAGACTTTTGGGTTAGTATTGATATCAGCCCAGATTTAGACCTACATTCTAGCACACGTAGAAATGCAAACATGTGATTTTAGAGCTTTTTGACTTTTTTCCCCATAGAATTACATGCTTTTCCATACCACTTATTTATGGCATTACTGTGCCATTTATACAGTTATAAGCAGAAGTCATTGGCCAAAGCAAAAAGGCAGATATATCGTGTGGAACTTAGAAATCAGAGTTTTGGACAAATAAGCTTTCATGGTAAAGACCAAAGGAAGAAGGCAGGGTAAGACCCCATCTAGGACCTACGGGGAGGAGAGCATGTGTTTCTAGCTCTAAGGCAACATCAACTCCGTTTGGCAAAGAGAAGCTATCTATGAGAGAAAGCAAGCTTCCTTTGTCATCAGTCAAGTGTCCCTTGAAGATGTGGGGCTTCCTTCTTTTCCCTCTCCTGCCAATGAGAAGTTCAGTGGCACAGAGCTGGAGGACCACATGGGACCAGAGGAGTGAGGAGATGTATTGACTTTCACTTGATTTACTCAAGCAATTGAGTTTGTCTGGGGAAATGTGATCTTCTCCATCAGCTGTCATGCTGAGATGCGCCTGTCATGCTGTCAATAGCTTTCAGTTTTTGATTCTTCTCTCAAATTTGCTGTCTATCCGCTAGCAGAACAGATGAAAGGTACTTTGGATACCAAGAAGGGAGAGCATTTTGAGCTGTTACCTGGGAATCCGTCTACAGACTTTGAAGTCCTGTCAATTTAATCATGATGGTGTGTAGTAATGTACAAGGAACAATAATGCTTTTGAAGGTAATTTAGATTTCTCTTTAGGAATGATTTTATTTATGAGGAGATGAGCATGAATAGTGCCAGGACGAGAAAGGGCACTGCTGTGTAGGCAGGCTTGTTTCCTTAGTTATGGTGATATAGCTTAATTCGATATAGTACAGCAGCAATAATTGGAAGGATATTTCATTTATATAGCACCTGTCAGCCTGAAGTGCTTTCAGAATTTCAGAATCTCCACAAACAGGCACTGATTTCCTTCTCAAAAAAAAAAAAAAAAAAAAAAAAAAAAAAATGCCATTGAGTTGAAGATGGAACTGAGACCAGCTCCAGAACCTCCAACAAAATATGTAACTGAGTGGCCCATTGTGGTAGACAATCTGGGAATGGGTACCCCTCTTTTTATGAAACAGGTGAATTAATGAAAATATATGTAGAAATTGAGGTTTTTTGGAAGTCAGTTCTTCAAAACTAAATACTAACACTAGGTATTGGCCATTTAAAGATAGTGCAGGAAAATCCTTAAGAAAAGAATGGAAAGAAAAAAAGAAACAAACATTTCTTGTAATGTGAATAAAGACCTTCTGATTTGTCTGTTTCACTTATTTGGACTTGTATACATTAAGGTTTTGTTTGTTTGTTTAGTTTGTTTTTAAGACAGGAACTAAGTTATGCTTTAAAGATCAATGGCAAAATGCAGCCCCAGAGGGTAATTTCCCAGATGATGTTGGGTAGAAAAAAACCCTCCAGCTACTGAAAGAAGTTCACCCTCAGGAGTGTAGAATCTTAGTTTCTGGTTGGTTCCTGGAAAAGCCAGTCGTGTTGGTGGAAAGGGTATCCCTCCTCTTTAGCAAAAGGGAGGGAATCTGCCTCTTTTCACAATGCCTTCCCCCAGCAGCAGAAGGTAGAGGTGGGGGAAAAATATATCCTTGGGGACTTACCCAGTGACTTTAGGGGACAGCATATAATTTTCGATGCATTTTCAAGTTATGATGTCACTGTATAGAAGCTGGCGTGTTCACTGGCAGAGTGACTCAAGTCGAGCCTCTGTTTCTTCTGGATGAGGATCCTATGGAAGGTCTCAAGGTATGACTTTAGATGGCTGAGCCATTAGCAGAGTGAAGGGAACAGGTGCCCGGAAGCCACAATATTCTGCGGAGATTTAAGACCTTATCTTTTTAGTATGTTGTCTCCCTTATGTTGTTATTAGTTCTGCTAGAAACACTACTAAGAAGGGAGTGGAATTGTTTATGGAAAAGACAAGCACCCCACACTAATTTAATTAGGAAAATTATCATTCATAAAAATGATCATTTAAACATATGAACGACACTCAAGAAACTTATTTTTCCTTGTGGTTTAAAGCCAATCACTGGCTAAGCAAGTCTTCTATCCATTGGCTTTAAAGTGATCATTCATTCATATATAGTGACCGTGGCTAAGAGGAGAAAAGGAAACATGGGGTTTGTCCCTGCTTTACCAAAAACAGCCCTGGGACCTGAAAGGAATCATTTAACACCCCATTGCTTCATTTTCCCTCTGTAAAATGAAGGACAAAATGATCATAGGAACGTTTTCCAGCTCAGTGTTTCTAAGGCTCAAAAATGTAAAGCTGCTGTCAAATCCAGTTCTTGAAATTATGTTTCCTTCCTGTGTTTCAGCAAGTACAAGCATGCTCTCTTGAGTCTGACTTCATTCAGTTTTTTGGAAGATGTAGGGAGAAAAGGACATGATCTAAGTGTGGGTCCAGAAAGTAAGTGGGGGGCCGCTGAGCAGAGTCTGTTTGCGGTGGACTGTGTCCATTTCACTCTCTCCATTCACCCTGAGACTCATGTTCGGGCAGCAGCCCGTCACCTCCTTGCTCTCTTGCTCCTGCTTTTCTCTTCTTGTCTTCTTCAGAAACAAACAGAAGATTTGATTTTTTTGGTGATCCTCTGTTCTTATCTGTTAACGGAGAAGGAAGGAAGATGGACAGTGGGCTTTTAGCAGCCCGAGTCTGTCCCAACCTGTATGCATAGTAAACTAACTCCTCCCACATTCCTGAAATTTAGCAAAACCAACTCTGACACGCCTGGTTTATGTTAGTTTTATTTCAGAAAGTACTTTTCCACACTGATTCCTCCTGATAAGGCCTGCCTGGGGCTGCTTTGCTGGCCCCGGGAGAGTCAGAAGTTATTGTGTGGCAAGCTGTGTGATCCAATTCACTGGACAAACCCAGGAATGATGTAATTTACCCAGATCTATTCTTCAAACCAAATCTCCACCCATTAGGATATTTTTCTCCCTTCTCCTTTGAGTCCTGGTAGCTGCTGCCTGGATTATGGTTCTAGGATCCCTGCAAGAAGAACAGCCTGTGTTTTCTGTGGAAGAAATAGCCACATATCCCACTGTCATTTTTCTCTTGGGATTATTTTTGCTCCAGAAAGGGGAATTTGGGTACTTGGGGCTCAACCTAAACAACAACACAACGAAAGTAATAATAACGAATCCTCAACTGAACCATTGTGCTCATCAGCAAGTGTTATTCAGTTCTTTCCCTTTACCAAGCACTTGGAAAGATAAAAGGCAAGTCTAAATACTATAGCATCCAATTTATTAGTCCCACATGAACTCATGTTTACAGTTTTTTTCTGAGCAGAACGTATTTATTAGATAATCCTTCAGTAATTTTTTCATTTTGATTCATCAAAGCCAACCAGAATTTCTGATCCATAATAACCAGTGTAATCATATAAGACACTATAAAGCCATATACAAGCTGAGAACTTTGCTGTTTTAGTTAACATGGGCAGCATCATCCCCAGTACGTGTAAGCCTCCTCTGTGCTTTTTGAAGTTGATTCCCACGATTCGTTCACAGAGCAGTAGGGTGTAGGCTCTCCACATTGGCTGCTTAGCAGAATTACCTGGAGGGAGGCACTCTAAAGACCTAGGATGCCTGGATCTGACTCCCCCAGGGTCTGTTTAGTTGATATGGAGGTGCTAGCTGGACACTGAGGTTTTCAAGAGGTATGCAGTCCATGTTAAGTATTGCTTGTCTAGAACTTCTTGCCTCCTAGAAATTTACAATTTCTTGGGTGAGATAAAATGAACATCCCTTGAAAGAGAGTAAGTACTCTGAAGAAGTGTATGGCCTAGACAACCTGTAAGAGTATTTGTTTCCTCAAGCATAATATTTACTTATTCAGTAATGTATTTTTTCAGAAAGATTGACTGAACACCTAGTATGTGCCAAGCACCGCTGCAGATGTGGAGGGCACCAAGGGAGCAGAGCTAGTGAGGAATCTGCCTGTTGTGGAGTTCAAGGTTGCCAGTGGGTTCCAGAGATTCTGAGGAACTGGTTGCCCTGGAAGCAGGCTTGGTGGGATTGGTGGAGAAAAACAGGGTAGAGAGGGGCCCTTTCCTGGCACTACAAACAAGATAGGAGACTCAGCCATCAGACATCAGACCACTGAGGTGCTGAGTATGTGACTTTGCTTTTTTATGTTTCACAATAGAAAATACATGGATTCTGATGAGAATATAAAGATTATGAGTCTTTAGCTCCTTCAAATAGGACCTCGGACACACCCCTTTGAGTGAAATTTTTTTCCTATTAATGTCTATTGGCAGCTTAAGACATTCTAGAACAGTGGTTCTCGGGGTGGTTTTGCCCCTGCCCAGTAGGAGGTATGTCAGCAATGTCTGCAGACGTTCTGGATTGTCATGACTGGTTGGGTAGAGGCCAGGGATGCTCCTAAGTATCTTATAGTGCACAGAATGATTCAGTCCCAAATGTCACAATTGCAGTGGTTGAGAAACCCTGTTTTGGAGATAAGGAAGAAAGATGGGAAAAAGACATCCTGTGGGTATTCCTCTCCCCCCTCCCACACATCTCTGTGCATAGTTGTGCACATGCACATCAGTGCTTTGCTTTGTGGGCCCCCCACCAGCCCTGGGGGAGACTTGCATCTTCCAGGGGTGGGGCCATAGTTAGGGTCTCCATGCCTCCCCTAAAGCACATTGTTTCCTCGTGCTTTCACCACACTGGAGAAATTCTGGTGGAGAAGTGCCCTTTGGTTGCCCATATGTTTTTCTGCTCTGTTTTACCAGCACCTGGGCCTCTGCCCTGGTTAGGGTTGAAACTGAAACATTGTGTTCTTTTTTTTTTTTTTTTTTTTTTTCCCCTCTGGGGGCAATTGATAGCTAACAAACTCTTCCCTGGACACTGAGAAATTTAGAACTTCTAAATAAAGTTTTGACTCCAGTCTTTAAAAGCACAGGGTGATGTCAGCTGAGGCGGGTGGGTCAGTTGCTCTAATGTGATGGGTGGGGAGACAGGAAACCATTAGCTATTGCTTCTTCCTCCTCTCCCTAACTGTGGACAGGGCATCCATTTGGAGCCAGAAACCTGCATATGAATCCTAGCTCTGACACCCTTAGCCCTGCAGTTTGGGGTGAATCACTTCATCTCTGACTCTGTTCCGTCTTCTGCAAGGTGCTGTTCATTTGGGGAGCATTAGATTTAATGTATATAATGTGCCTGATACATAGGAGGTGCTTAATAAACAGTAGTTTTTACAGTGTTATTATCTGTAAAGGGAGAGGACAGGACTGGGTGATACCAGTATCCATCCAACTCCAATACCCAAATATATTGCCATGTTGTAAAATAGGCTTGGCTTGCACTGAAATAAGGAGGAAATGTTTTATATTTGTGTGAAAGCGAAGATATGAATGTCTGCATGTGTTCCACGCAATTTTTAGGTCACATCGAATCCTATCTCCTCCTCCCCAACGAGCAGAAGCGGCAAGAGCAGGAGGACAAGGTACAGTGCCTGCGGTCTGGCTGAGAAATGGCCAGAGCTGTACCTGAGCCACCTCCCAGGGAGCATGCTGTGCACCCGACGTGCACTCTGTGTCCCAGCCGAGCTGACACAGGGACAGCTGCCAGTGCCTGCTGGCACATGGACTTTCGTGTTGCCCACAGCTACCTGGAGCACCTGAACCTGTGGCCCGCGTTCGTCCCCCCCTGCCAACCTGGCACCGGGATGTGTTAATTGTCTTTGCCTGACCACTTCCCCCTCATGCACTGCCTCCCCTCCACCGACACCACACCACATGTATCAAGTATGAATGCCAGTGTTTGATGTTGGCTGATGTGAGAAGTTTGCCTCCCACCTTTTTTTTTCTCCTTCCAAAGGAGAACAACCTGAATACCACACACAGTGTTATCTTGCTCTGACTTTGAAGAGGAATTTCTCCCCTTAGGGCTCTATTCCTGGTGTAGCATAATCTAAGGAGGAAAAAAAAAAAAAAGTTTATCCCAGGGAAGCCAAGTCAGCCAAGAGTTATTCAGAGTGTCTGACTGCCTGTTATATTTAGAAACTACGCAGAGGCCAGCTTGAAGAATGCTCAGAGCCTTTCCAACAATGAGTGGTCCTCTTTGAGTCCTTCTGCTTACTTGAAGCGGCCAGACAAAGAAAGTCCCCCTTAGCCTACAGTGTCTGTCTGGCCATCATTATTTGAGTGCGATAGGATTGGAGATGAGGAGACCAGCAGCTCTATACTGTTAGGAACCTAAAATTAAAGGCTGGGATCTCCAAATTGTTTAGTGTCCAATGCTTCCCTTTCTGCAGAGGCATGTGTCAAAGCACATACCGCTTGATCCTCTGGACCTGTTTTGTTATCTGTAAAATGAGGGGACTGGACTTAATGCTCTGAACCTTCACTGCACGTTGAGATCATTTGTGGAGCTTGTTAAGAATATATGCACCACTGGGGCGCCTGGGTGGCTCAGTCGGTTGAGCATCCGACTTCGGCTCAGGTCATGATCTCACAGTCCATGAGTTCGAGCCCCGCATCAGGCTCTGTGCTGACAGCTCGGAGCCTGGAGCCTGCTTCGGATTCTGTGTCTCCCTCTCTCTCTGGACCTCCCCCGTTCATGCTCTGTCTCTCTCTGTCTCAAAAAAAAAAAAAAAAAAAAAAAAAGAAATTAAAAAAAAGAATATACGCACCACTGCTGTGTGACCAAAGATTCTGATTTACAAGGTCTGGTTGGTGCCCATTGGACCTTGGCGTGTTCTCAGTGCTCCTCCTCAGGTAATTCACATTTCTAGCTATGGTTGACAATCACTGTCAAGTGCTTCTCAAAGTGTGGCCCCAAGAGCAGCAGCAGCATCTGGGAGCTCATTTGAAATGCATATTCTTGGACCCCACCCCCCCACCTATGGAATTAGAGACTAATGGTGGGGACCAGCAATGTGTTCTGTCAGATTTTCCAGGTAGTTCTTATGCATGAAAAAGTTTGAAGAAGCGGTAGATTGGGTAACTTTTTGAGGGTTCTTACTAGGTTTTAAGATCTATAATCCTATAAACAGTCTAGATAGGGTGCGAGATCAAGCCAAGGCCACACAGCTTGCAAAATAGGTGGTGGAGTATTTACTAGAATCTCTGCTTTCAACTACCATCCAGAGCTTCTTTAATTATCCAATTAGGAAAATGTTTAGGATTCATGGCATGTTTCCCTCTCTCTGTTCTCTGTTCCTTTCTCTGTCTCTCTCTCTCTGTCTCTGGATTTAGCTTCTAAATCCTGTGAGCCACAGGATTGTGGACAAAAATGTTATTTTTAGCTCATGGGGTACCTGCAAGGCAGGATATGTCCGTTGTAAAGAGAAATTATTCTTTAATTCTTAGGCATGTAGCAAGGGGTGATCTGTTTAGGAATTATTGGCCCGTTTATTGGTTTCTGCAACCACTGTGACCAAGTGGTTTGTGTTGAAGTTGGTTGGCAGGTGAGTATCAAGATCACAGGACAGCCTGCACAGTGTGAAGAGGGGAGCAGTGAACAGGAGGGAAAGTGGCCAAGGCACAGCACCTTTCTCTCAGGACACAGCTGTGATTCCTTTGAGCTGTTCTGCAAAAATATCTACGATTGCCGTCATCGTACTGTGTCTTGTAAAACCCGCTCTCAGTAGCGGTTACAATAGTTTTCAAAAAAAAGATGTTCTTCAGCAGGGTCTGGAGTGAGTTTTAGGGCTGAATTTGAGATGTCTTAAGAAGCAGCTTTATCTGATTGTCCTCTAGATTAACGAGGAACTTGCTCACAGCAATCAGCAACAAGAGGCAGATCTAGGATTAGAACCTCGGCTTCCTAACACCCAGGCTGAAGTATTAGGGGTTAGAAAGAATAAGCGGGCTTCCGGGATGGTTTGAACTTGCACACAATTGGGGAGGATCCTGGAGGCTAACAGAGTGACTGACAGGCTAACAGGGCGAAGGGAAGGAGCCTTAGAGACTTTCCAGTAAATTGCTCATCTTATGGAAAGGGAGATGGGAGCCCGGATGGGGGAAAATCACCTGCTGAAGGTGACAGGTGCCGAAACAGATCCCAGTCCTTGCGAGGCCATTCTTATCCAGTGCTCCTTCCATCTGGCACTCCACGTTATTTTTTAAAGTCACCAAAATAGAGGATTTGCTGATCCCCTTATCTTCACATCCACCTCAGGCTGTGTTAAGTAGACAATGTTGAGGAAGGATGTGTGTTGGGATCCTGATTCAGCTTTTTAGGGATGTACCATGGGAGACAAAATGTTTCTTAGGGTCCAAGATTTCTGTGTCATAAATTCCTTGGATTGTAAAACAAAGAAATGTAGATGGACACAAGATCTTCTAACTGAAATGATAGGCAGAGCTCAACTCCCGTGGAGGATCATGGCTTTCCCAGATTTAGCAGAGGTCCTACCCTCTGGTTTCAAAAACTATACATGATTCCCCTGCTGCAGAAAAGCAAGTCACTCTTACTTAAGTGCAATACATCTAGAGTAAGAGAGTGGTCTTATCAGGAGATGTTACTGTGAATAACGTCACTGCTTGCCATGGCGTTTTACTGATATACCAGTGAATCTTCTCACAGTCCCATTGCTGTTTTCCCACCCATTCTCTTTCCCTTCTTGGAATGCCATGGCTTATGAAAGCACCATCACTAACCGTGATTATTAAAAGACCATGTACGGTCTCTTGGTTAGTCAGCCTCAGGTTCTTCTTTGAGGCCCACAGTGTCAGTGGTCCCTAAAGTCCTGTTGTTCATGTGTTGCTCCTCAAGCACACTTAAAACCAGGTCTTCCTCATGGCCTGGCCTGGGTTCCTTTTATTCACTACAGATTTTATTAGGAATAGAGTGTTGCAGACTCCCAGGGGCGGGGGGAATTTTTTTCCCCTTTCTGTGTCTCAGTCTGCCCACCGGCAAACTCTGGGCTTTTCTGAAGTTGTTTATTGGTCACATCCAGGGATGACACAACCTGATGAGACCCTGAGGAGCTATTTTGAAGTGGAGTAGGCTATCGATAGCAGGTCTATTTTAGACCTGCCTGGGGGCGCCTGGGTGGCTCGGTTGGTTGAGCGTCCAACGCTTGATTTCTGCTCAGGTCATGATCTCATACTTTGTGAGATGGAGCCCCGCATCGGGCTCTGTGCTGACAGCAGGGAGTCTGCTTGGGATTCTCTCTCTCCTTCTCTCTGCCCCTATTCCCCTCACTTGCACTCTTTTGCTCTAAATAAATAAAATTTAAAAAATCAATAAAATGAAATGCCTGAGACAAATACACCAGGCTCTGTGCTGATCCGCACATTTTGAAAGATTGAAATCATTGTTTAGAAAACCACCAAATACACACATGCGCGCACACACACACACACACACACATACACAAGCCCTTGCCCTATTAAATAGAGTTCTCTGAACTCTGAACAATTGTCTGCCGAATTGTTAGTAATGCAGGAGAGATCACCAGGGTCTTTTAAGATAAGTGGAACATTTGCCTCCACAGCAGATGTCCCCAGTCTGTGATTTTCAGTGAGCCCTGTGCTGTGGTTTAAAGTGTTTTAGCTTTCTGTCTCCCTGTCTGGATGCTGGTCCTTCCCTTTTCCACTGTTAATAAACATAAGCAGTTTTTTTCACCAAACCCACCTTCCAATTTGTGCTTCCGATTCGCCGTCAATGGAAAACAACATAGCCAAGCTGGTAAAAAATGTACAAAAAGAGCAAATACGTTCTGATCCAAGACCTGAGCAGCTCCTCTACTGTGGAACTTACCTTCCACAGGTTTTCTTATTTAGTCGGCTTCGGTGAACTCACCTATTGAGTATTTGAAAAGCGAACATCGATATTTTATGGATTGAGTTTCCCTCAGGATTGTGATTCCTCCCAGGGCCACAGAGGACATGGACGATCATTACATACGACTGAGTTAAGCTCAGTTTCAGAGCTGGAAGAGTTCATGAATGTCACGCCGGAGGAGACCTGGCGATAACCAAGGGGAAGGCTTATCCAGCCTCTGAGTGTGCATTAGGATGACCAGGAGCTACTAAAGCACCATTGCTTGTTTCCCACCTGGAGAGATTCTTATCTGGGGTGAGTCCCAGGATCTGTATTTGTTAAAACTCTTCCTGTGATTCCAGTCGCAGCAGGAGTTGAGAGCCAGGCATCTCCTGTTACAGATGAAGAATATAAATCCCAGGGAGTGGAGTGGCAGGCAAGACAGCATTGTCTCTGCTCACAGTCAGCCAACAGGCCTACAAATGGCAGAGTGCTGTTCTGGTAGCTTCTTTACATGCAGTCTTGTGGAAACAGCTCTCACTCCTTCAACTGTTCCTCAAGTGGCTTGGTTTCAGGATTTGGCCAACACATATGCACACGCACTCCACAAACACACACACACACTCCACTTCGATAAACTGTGGGATGTTCTGCAATGGCAAAATGATCACCTCTTTCATTTCCTCTCTTTCTCCTTCTCTGCTCTTTTCTTTTGGACTTCCTCCCCCCTGAAAGAGGGTAAATACGGCCTCAGGAATGCACTTGCTCAATACTGTTCCCTGAACTTGATCTGCCAGTGATGTATTAATTAGCTGGTGCAGTGCACCTTAACAAACAGGTTACAGGCAGCTCCTGGTGTGCGTTAATGCTTAACCAGAGATGCTCAGCAGTGGTCTTCTTTGTGGCCTAAATGTAAAGAGGGATGTGGTTGACTTTATTTTTATAGATGTTTTCTTATAAGTGTTGACATATTGTTTCAAGGCCATATGCCAGCATATTTGCTATGAGTTGTCTCACATATGTTTAAACTTTTGAATAATAGCGTATATTCTATAAGTTGTAAGTCCAAAGCCTCAATTTCCGCATACATGACCATGCTTATGTTTTCTCACGTGCGTGTGTTACTAACTGTATATGGCGTGACTCCCACTCTTCCGTTATGTTTCAAACTTTCCTTGAAATCAATGAGTGATTGATCTCCAAGCTATGGTGGCTTATTCCGTTACCCTGAGGAAACGCCTCCGACATTCCCTTGTCCCTACCCACTGTACAGCCTCGTGTGGGGCCTCCCCATCCAGGCTGAATTGCTGATACAGACTTGGGATCTCCCAGTGTTCTGGCAGGAGGAGCGGCAGTATCGGGGGCCAACTCCCACCTGCAAAACCAAGCCTTGTTCTTCCCTCAAACCCAGAACTCTAGGGGCTGGTGCTAATGGAAGGCAGGTGGGAAAAAATGTGTTGCTCTCCTGTGATTGAGAGAGAGAGCTAAATTAGCACAGCAGCCAGTGTTGGTTGGTTGTTTTAATTAAGAACGCAGCATTTGTACGTAAAATTTTTTTTTATGTACAATTATACTCTTGCTCCCGGTTCCCAAACTCTGTCTCCCTTCCGTGTTCCCCGTCCCCTGATCCCATCCCAAATCAGTACGCATCCTTTTCCTGAAATCTTCCCAACTGTGAGGTCCCAAGGGCTTTTCTTCGTCTGAATCCATAGCACACAGTGGTTAGATGGGTGTGGCAGCTCCTGGGATTGGTCTCCCTTGAATACTTCCCGTAACATCTGAGCATTCACTCCTGTGTTTTTCTGCTGGAAGCACATAGGATCCATATATGGGGCCTAAAAGCCATGGACCTTTTTTCCAGGAAAGATATACATAGGCACAAAATGGTGTGTGCTTTATCAAGAGATTCATTGACCCTCTTAGGAGGCCCATTAACCACACAATAAGAACCCTCTGGGGGGATAGATGGCATGTTGTCCCCCAAGAAGTAACAACATTGAGAACATACTGACTTTTAAGACACATTTTCTAGAAAAAAAAATGTAGCTCAAAATCATAAAGTCCAAGGATCTCATAGATCATTTAATATAAGCTATTCATTTTACAGATGAGAAAATCGAGCCCGAGAGAGGGATGGTGTCTCCCTGGGACCACGTTGCGGTTTGTTACAGAAATGGGACTGAATTGGGGTTTCTGTCCCAAAGTTCACTTTTTCTACTGGCACAATAAAATACCTTCCAGTAAAGTGAAAGTTGACTTTTTGACTCCTTTTTGGATTCTTTATCACTCTGAGGTATAGGGAGGTAGCCAGGAATTTAACATACAGCCTGAGGTGAAAAGACATTAAAAAAAAAAAAAAGAGAGTCTAATCTAAACTATCACTTCATCTTTCAGAGAAAAGGCGTATTTTATCAAGCATCAGAAGCTTTAAACAAAGGTACCTCCGGTCTTCTTTGACAAGTTGCATATTCGTGGGGACTGGGCAGCATGAAACCCAATAGCCAGGCTGAATTTAACCTGTCACCCTGGAAACAGAGGTCCCCACATATGTCCCAGCTCTTCTCCAGGCATCAGGAGACCAAAATAACTCTCGCTTATCTCCTATCCTGGGGCCTGAGACCTGAGCAACATTATCTGCAGATAAGTGTAATCTGCCCAAGGTCAACCTCAGACTTAGCTGGAAGTCAGCTCACCTGCACACTGTAAACACCCTCCTCAGAGTACAAGGGAGGTCCCTCTGAGGCGGGGCCCAGCCGCTGCCAGGCTTTGCCCTCCTCAGTCCATCAGTTGCATATGTGTCTTAGTTTGGGCTGCTACAATAAAACACCATAGAGAGGGTAGTGTAAAACAGCAGAAATGTATTTCTCAATTCTGGAGTCTGGAGGTCTGACATCTGAGTCTGAGTCTGAGAAGGCCCTCTTCTGGGTGTCAGACCTCTGCCTTCTCGCCCTGTCCTTGCGTGGTGGGAGGGTCAAGAGACCTCTCTGAGGTCTCTTTTAGCAGGGCGCTAATCACATTCATGAGGGCTCCACCCTTGTGACTGAATCACCTTCCAGAAGCCCCACCTCTGAGCACCATCACATTGTGGGTTAGGAATTTCACGTATGAATTGGCAATGAATGCCATCATTTATTTAGCCCATTGCATTATGCTTATTGGACTTCAAATATATAGTTGCCATTGTGCTGGGCACTGTGGACAAAGTCTTGGCTGATAAGCACTGATTAATTCGAGAAGTAAAACTGACATCTGACACTCCAGGATTTTTATGAACATGATTATTATTACCATTAACATCTTATATCTGTGTAGCCATTAAAATGGCAAACTGTGTTCCCCACAAATGCTTAAATAATCAAATGTGGAAAAAAGGCTTAAGACTGTGTGAGAGTCAGTTGGTGTGAGGGAAACAATGTGTGACAGGGCCTTTGCACAGGTGGTTCCCGCTTCCTGGGATTCCCTTGCTCCTACCACTAACCTCCTGCCCACATCCCACCCATACTTGCTTAGATGCAATGTCAGCTTAAGCATGTTTCCCAGGGAAGCCTTTCCTGACTGTTGTCCCTCAGCCACCTCAGATCACAGAAATGCAGGCGCTCATAAAAAACACACCCCTGAGTTCCTTAGACTCTACGTGGTTGTGCTCTGACATTCATTGCAGTGGTGTGTCTGTGCCTCCAGATGTGAGCCGGGTGTAGGGAAACCACCAATGATGTCTGCAGTCTCCCAGGAGTAGTAATAGCTCAGGGGAACTAGGATCACTCTGGACTTGAAACAGGAAGGACCATTCTGAGAATGTAGGGTTGTTGGGGAAGGGAAGTAAGCTAGATAAGCAGCCTGTGCTGGGGGAATACTTGACCAGAGCCTTTGGGTCAAGGGGCACGGCTGGTCTGGGGATGATCCAGCAGGGAGGAAGCCAGGAAAATAATACTCCCAACTTTCTTCACCTTCCCACCTGCATCTCCTGCTGGTGGCTCCTCCTTGGCTGAGGCCAGAGGGTAAAGGAAAATGACTCCGTAGAGGTCAGTATCCCCAGGAAAAAGCAAGGTTAGAGTAGATGTGGAGCAGGCCTGGAGAGGCATGTGGAAGATGGCTGGCTCTGCAGGCAAGTTACCCCAGTCTTCTTTCCTCTCAGCTCCTGTTCAGGTCAGCACCTTTGAAACCATGGAAAGCTGTCCACAACTGAGTAATCATTCCCTACCACAGTTAATATTTACTCTCCTTTGGCCACTGGCACCATAGGAACCAGGTGTGTTGGGTCCAGGGGCATGCTCCAGCACTAGGGAGATGGTCAAGACTCTGGCTGGCTGTTGTCAGCGACTCCCTTAGCCTGAGGGAAGTGGGTTTTTATTTGATGCCAGGAGATCCCAAGGTTAATCATTCACCACGTCCTGCCTGCTACTGTCTTGGTCCAACATTAAAAAAAAAAAAAAAAAAAAAAAAAAGAACCTGCTTTGGAAGTCATTTCCTTTTGATATTTGGGGAAAGTGATACACTGCTCTTTCATTTACATTTTGTTTTGAGGGCAGGGTGTTCTTTAAAGGTAGCTATGGAAAAGCAGTGATTTCCATGGGGATCCTGCTTACAATTCTTCACGGATTTCCATCTCTGATTGGATCTTTATGACAACCCTAGTGGTGATAGGCATTGATCAGACCTTCAAAATGTAAACAAACAATTTCAATCCTGATAAGGACTATGAAACAAAGGTGCCATGAAGGCCTGGAAGGCAAGGGCAAGGTTCTGTGTCAAGACCCTGAGAAGAAGTGAAGGTGGCTTGGGCAGTGCTGCTGAGCTGGAAGGTCAACATCATGTAGCTGTGCAGAGCACAGGACATGATATCATATCACACCACGATGACGTGATAATGTAAGCTAATGATAGCCAGTAGGAAGAGATGAGACTGGAAAGGGAGGGGGCACCTGACACCTTGCTGTTGCTTGTGAAGGGGTCTTTCTGGAAGCTCTATGGAGAAGGGATAGAAGGAAAACCAGAAATGAATTATAAGGCTCTTGTGGTAGTTTGGGTGAGGGATGGGGATGGGAGATTAGATAGAAAGTATCACACGTGTTTGGAAGCTGTTTTGGAGGAGGAAGAAAAGGACTTCTTGCAGATATATGACTGCATTTGGGGGTTTATCCAGTTGAAGTATGTCATGAGCCCTGTCACTGCATAGCCATGCTCTGCAGGAATCTTGATTTTGTTACCACTCAGGAAAGAGAGAGAGAGAGAGAGAGTGAGAGAGAGTGTGTGTGTGCGTGCGCACATGTGTGCATGCACACGCACATGTATACCAGAGTTTCCCAACATTGAGACCATCCATATTCAAATGTCCTGAAGATTTGGATGTATTCTTTTTTTTTTTTAAACCAAATATTGGGATTATTTATTGAGCTTGCCATCTAAAAAGAATGAGGTGTAGAAAGGGGACAATTTAACACATACTTTTTTATAGTTCTTTGGTCTCTTATTCAGTTTACACAGAACCCAAAAGGAGCATTTCCCACAGTGTGGTTGTTAAACTGTTACCTTTCCAGGCAGACATGCATATAAAGTCATTAATGTATTTATGGGAACCATCTGGCCACTGGAAATGATCCATTTCATACCCTAAAGAGATGGAGATGATCCATTTCATACCCTTCTCTCGGCCCTTCAGTCCAGTCCAGGTTAAAGGAACTAGACTGCTAGTAGGTGAATTCTGGCTGAAGTGAGCTCCTTCACCCACCTGGCACTTGCCTCCTCACTTACGCTGCTTGGTCAGGCAGGAATGAGTGGCGTGCACCACCCTCCAGGGTTTCTTCTTTTCAAGGCTCAGACCGAGGCAGGCACTTCCATCATTTTTCCCCATCAATGTCACTGGGCCTGTATTTACTTTTGCAGCAGAGACCATCATTCTTCCAAGGACCCAGACTTTCTCTAAGCTAGTTTCTGCTTACCTTTCTTAATCATGTTTCATGGAAAAGAGGCATCTAACTTCCAGTTTGTAGATAAGGAAGTTGCTTCTTGGCAGATACCTTTGTGCACATGTCTTTTGTTCCAGGAATTAATTATGGAGAATTTACTGATATTTGTCAATGTGCAGGCTTGGGAGCTTTAGTTTTGCAATGGTGTCAGACTATGCACAACTGAAGAATAAGGGGCATCTTTGCTGATTTTTTCTCTCCCGACTGGAGTTCTTTCCTCTGTCTTCTGTGCGTATCAATATGCCAGTCATTCTTCAGGAGAAGTGTCTCCTCCTCTGAAAACTCTTCCTGGGCTTCCCAGATTCCAACTTCCTCTTCTTCCCTCAGGATTTACCTCGAACCTGTTCCTCTCCTCCCCGTATTACTTTGTGTGATTGGTGGTATGCACAAATCAAACTGAATCTCCTTGAGAGGGAAGGGAATAGCTATGTGTGGTTTTTGTCCCATACAATCTAACCAGGATGCCCTACCCAGAACAATGATTCATAATTACTTAATATTCAGGTCAAGCTCCGTTGACTTTCTAAACTATTCCCAGACTTAGCACTTCTCTTGTGTAGTGTCAGGGTGTTCATTTCTTGGCCATAAGGTATACAGGTTGGTATAACTCTAAGAGCCAGACTTTTTTTTCTTTCAGTAAGAAAGAAGAGCCAAACTTTTTTTTCTTTCAGTAGAAGTGAGCCTAGTTCCCCTGGCATTGGAGGAAATCTATAGGTTTTTGATGGGTCAGCTAGGCCTGGTCATGCTTAAGTAGATACCAGAGGTATTCTTCCAAAGCACAGAGCCCTATGAGGAGTTAAAGACTAGAAAATAAGGGAAATTCTCAGGAGAGAACACACCATAAAAGATAAAGGACACGGGGGCACCTGGGTGGCTCAGTCGGTTAAGCGTCCGACTTCAGCTCAGGTCACGATCTCGCGGTCCGTGGGTTCGAGCCCCGCGTCGGGCTCTGGGCTGATGGCTCAGAGCCTGGAGCCTGCTTCCGATTCTGTGTCTCCCTCTCTCTCTGCCCCTACCCCGTTCATGCTCTGTCTCTCTCTGTCTCAAAAATAAATAAAAAAAAAAAAATAAATAAAAAAAAAATTAAAAAAAAAGATAAAGGACACAATTTTCTTGCAGGGGTCAGGGGTAAGGGGCATCATTAGGAACCAGAATTAATGACTTTGGTCTTCTGAAAATGGTGTTTTGTTATACAGCAGACCATTGAACTGTGTTAATAGTCATATTGGTTATGTTCAAAACGCTGCTCTTTTGTAAATAAACACAGCGGAGTTCTGTAGCTGTGAAGGCCCAGGCCCTTGGCACAGCTATTCCGGAGTAAGTAGTAAAACATCTCTTCAGGACTGCGTGGCAACTACCCCAATGGAACACTAGTGACTTGAGTTACACTGGAACTAAAAATAGCAGGTGCTGTCATGTACACAAGTTCACATGTGACAGGCAGACAGGAATGTGCTCCTCAGGGCTGTGGACTTCTTAGACCATGTCTCCACAGGGGCTGCTTTCAGATTCAGATGCTCCCTCCCCTCCTCCATCTCTTCTCTTTCTTTCCCTCTTTCCTCTTGTGACTTTCCAATTCCTGCCTTTCCCTTTAGGTCTCACTTTCCTCCACAGTGAAAACAAGGAGTTGGACAACTCTTTCCTAACCTTCTTAAATTCCCCTTCTGCTTACTTAGTCTTTCTTCTTCACCTCTTTTGCCCTCTACTTGTTCTCATTCTTTACATTCCTGTATTTTTCTCCAGAACTCCTTCATCTTATCCATGTCTAAACAGGGTAATTCATTAAATGAAGCCTCCTTATATCCTAGATATGATTTACTGTTTTCAGAGAGAAAACTCTTCACAGATTTAGACAATTATTCATTGTTTCCTTAAATCATGATATCTTCTCATGATTTTTGGAAGATGACAGAGAAGAATGTGGGAAAATGATGTCGTGTTATTGGAACAATTTTTTTTTTTCTTTTCCTTTTCCATGTACCACTCTTTTGACTAATAACTTATTCTGGAAAAGAAAAGAGACAAAATCTGGGATAGGTAGATTGCCTTCTGCTATTTGTATCTCTTGGGGAACAAGTTGCACAGATATGCATGATTTTGAAGGAATAGAGACACTTGAAGCAAGCAAATGGACCAAGCTGGTATAGAATTCAAGGGCTAAACCTCATATGCCTTAAAGTGAGGGATGTACTGTGCACATGTTTGTGTGAGTCTAAGAAGCAGCGTGTTGTGGGTAAGAAAGAAAAGAATAAATAAGTTGGCTTGGACCAGTGGATGATACAAACCAATATATTCTAGGTTCCTCATCATGGGATATTGTACTATGCTTCAAAATCTGGTGTACCTCATTTCAAGCAGCAGATATTTTCCTGAAGAGATACATAAAGTGCATTTTTGTTAATTGAACTACAGAGTCAGTGGAGAGCCTGAGGAAGAACATTGTGGAAGACCATTACATGTAAAATGGGGTAAGACAGCTGCTTAAAAGCAATCCTGTGGCGAACTTATTTTATAAGGACTGTTTTTTGTGTCTGATATCTTTTCCCCTTTTAATGGTTACCTTAAAAAAACTCAATGTTTTTGCTAATGGATCTCCAAGTATTTTTGTAACTCTCATGGTCTGTGAGAGAATCTTCAGTTCTATCCATTGTGAGGAAAGCAAAAGCCCACAATTATGATTCAACTTGCCCCAAACATATAGACACAGAACTTGAGTATAGAAAGGACCGTGGGGACCTTGAAATTCAACCTTCCTTGTAAGTGAAGAAACTGACCTGAACGTGGAACAGTGGTCTCTGACTTAGTGAGCCTCATCCACTCTACCCTCGTTAGAGTCCTATTATGGGATGTTCTTATGTGGCCCAGTCTGAGCCTCTCCAGACCTTGTTACTTACTGGTTTGCATGACTTGCTTTTCCTAGGAAAATAGAGTGAGACATAATTAAAGACTGGATATCCCTTTGGTAGGCATTTGACACAAGGCTGCTCTGGAATCCTGGTCTTCTCTGGAGGTCATGCTGTATGTACTTTGACTCTTGGACATAGTATTCCCTCAAGACCCACAGAACTAAAGTTTTAGGGCGCCTAGGTGGCTCAGTCGGTTAAGTGTCCGACTTCGGCTCAGGTCATGATCTCACAGTTTGTGAGTTTGAGCCCCGTGTCGGGCTCTGTGCTGACAGCTCGGAGCCTGGAGCCTGCTTCAATTCTGTGTCTCCCTCTTTCTCTCTGCCCCTACCCTGCTTGTGCTCTCTGTCTCTCATAAATGAATAAATGTTAAAAAAATTTTTTTTAAAAAAGAACTAAAGTTTGGGGACAACTAATATAGGACATTTCCTCTCTCCAGGGATTTTAATGTATAGAATAATTTGAACATCAACATCCCTCAAGCCCTTGAGGAATGAAATAATAGATTAAGAGCAATAGAAGCATTTTCAGGATACTATAAGTTGGTACTGGAAACTTAGATGGAAAACCTGATCTTTACCTATCAGCTGTGTACCTGAGGCTTTGTGTATATAACAGCTGCCAGGCACCTGTGGGGTTGATTGTGGGTCCATGTGTGTGCATGTGTATAAGAGCATGTGTGTATGTGTGTGTGCATACTCCTCTTCCTTCAGTATTTCACAGCCTACCAGTTCTTCAGTTTCTTACTCAAATCCACCCCCCTTCCTAAAGTCATATTAGCCTACTCCATCATGGTCTTCTTAATCACCCTGGACAGGGTGGAGGCACTTCTTTCATGCTGTTCTGTTGTCCTTATTACCCTTTATGCATTTGCATAAATTTATTTATTTATGCATTTGCATAATATTACCCTTTATTGCATTTGAACTGTTCTGACTTCATGTTGGGCATTTACTTTTCTTCTTCATGTTGAAGAGCAAGACTGCTTGCTGCTTGAAGGTATGAGTTGTCCTTCTTTTGGGTTTCCCCACAGCTTCAGCAAGACCCTGAGCTCAGCTCTGAGATTGTAGGGTTAGAACATCTTGCATTTGGGAATCCAAAAAGACATTGACTGGCCCAACTTGTTCATTCAACAAATAAGTTGCTGAACATTTACTCCACTTGCCAAGGTCAACCAGATGAAGCAATGATAGGGCTGGGAAGAGAACCAGCTCACCTAGTCTTATCCCTCTATACTCAAATACAAGTGTCTGAACCAGATATCCAAGCAGAAGGCTGGCAGGTCCTCCATGCTTGTCTGAAGAATGTAGTGGGCAGTCTTGAAATAATGCCTCAAACTTTCCTTTTTTCTTTGCCCGGTTACATACTTGTAGATATCTCCGTTATTCTGAAGTGTCATATCTTTCCACACATAAATGCATGCAGAATGTCGAATGAGAAAGATGCCACATTAGGGAGCCGAAGAAAAATAAAAATGTGAAAGGAATACTGATGTACCTGTGAGAAAAGCAAGAGAGCTTCATTAATTTTTTAAAATTGTTTTCCTTATGGATACCTTTCAAATGGTACTTTTTTTTAAACTGCAAATCTGTCTTCTAGCAGCAGAAATGATCACAAAAGCTTGTCCCTTGCATCATGTCTGAGTCTCCATGCAATACTGTCTTCTTCTGCTCCCTTTTGGGGAAAAGTTATTTCTGAGTTCTGTATGTGCGTGCGTGCGTGTGTGTGTGTGTGTGTGTGTGTGTGTGTCTGCGTGTCAAGGGTGTTTCTCTCTGATATCACAATGATCTCTGTATATCTATCTAAACATATTGATATCCCAGTTTGCTTGGGTTTTGCCACCTATGTGACTAGTAGTAACACCTAAATTCTAAACATGCTGAAAACAAGCCTACATCTTTCTAGTAAGTTTTGTGCTTGCACCATGTTCATGACAAGAAGCTTTCCTTTCTGGTAGTGGTGCTTTAATGCAGGGACCTTACAGTGGAAGGACTCAGTTTCCCTCCTCCTTGCCACCTTGGCAGTGGCATCCCATCTTTTTATATCTTAACTCCTACCTGAAGCTTTACCCATCCAAACTGACAGCTTCCATCTAGGGATTCCACTATCACTTCCAGTAGGCTCTCTGCAGCCAGTGCAGAACTGGGCACAAAACCATTGCAAGTGTGTTAGTTTTTACCCCCTGATTACACTGTGTGCTCTGCAAGGCAAGGATAGGAATCTTGTATGTTTTCTGTGACAACAACTTTGCAGAGCATGGTCTTGGCAGTATAATGTGAGCTGAGACTGATCAAGGCTCACGACACAGGGAAAAGTATATATTAAAACCACATTTTAAGCTTCTACATAGAGTTTGTTTCTTGATTGCATACTTATGTTGTAGATCTTAAGTTTATGTCCACGGATTTCATCTTTCCATCTTACGAGTTTATTTTTTGTTGTTTTCTGTTAAGATCTTAGTAGTTACTCTACCAAGAAGCATTTTAAATTTGTTTTACTCAATTTAGAATCATGGAACCTTTTCCATCCTATCTTAAATTATCCATGCACCATCATAGAGACATTTCCATTCATATTTGGTGGCTTTTTTTTTCCTTTGAGACACTTCAAGCCAAGAGTACTTGGCAGTTTCACTTTTACTTTGAAAGCCAAAAAACCCCCAAATGGTAATAACATCCAGAATCCCCTGGGCGAGTCAACATTTTATCATGTGAATTTATTTGCCGAAAGCCCTTTATACCTTCTTGATTAATTTTCCAATGATTCCTGATGTTGGGGAACTAATGGCATCACTCCTTTCTAAAAGGTTTATATTGCTGATTTAGGGTGTTCTGTACCTGCTGGAACTTAGCACTCTCTGGATCCACAGGGGCTCCTGGTCCAAAAGGGCATGAGGTCAGGGCAGCCCCTCAGAAGAGGACTTGAAGTCATTTTCATTATTATAATTATTTCTTCTCATTGAGCTAGCCTCGTGATAGTTAAGTTGCTTTCCAAATTTTTTGTGTATGGTTATAACCAATTTTGGAAGCAACAAATGTTATTTCTGAATCTTTCCTGAATTATCTTGACCTTCTGATCACAAAAAGAAGAAATGGGTCCTTTGGGATGTGACCACATGGTAATGTGGAAGAAGTCCAAGATTAAGACAGAATACATGTCTAGTTGGCCCTGTCCCTCTGTCTCTGCCTAAACTCAGAACTTCTTTGGCATTCACTGTTTTGGCACTGTTCAGAGATACAGGGGATCGTGAGTTGGAGGCTGAAGAAATCAGCAATTTCACTCAGGAGGGTTAGGCAAGGTGTAAGGGGAAGAGGGACAAGTAGGCCTTGGCTAGTTGGAGATGCATTCCAGTTGGGGCCTGGCACTATGGAGGATGACAGCTCTGGAGTGGGGAAGTGGTGAGCTGCATAATGGTGTCTGGGTCTTGATGCTGAATAGCCTAGAGAAGCAAGGAGTTTGGACTTTACCCTCAGGGCAAACAGAAGCCATCAGAGCTTAGAAATAAGGCAGTTGGATCTTCGGATCTGCCCCTTAGAAATTACGTTCCTGGGGCGCCTGGGTGGCTCAGTCGGTTAAGCGGCCGACTTCGGCTCAGGTCATGATCTCGCGGTCCGTGAGTTCGAGCCCCGCGTCGGGCTCTGTGCTGACAGCTCAGAGCCTGGAGCCTGTTTCAGATTCTGTGTCTCCCTCTCTCTCTCTCTGACCCTCCCCCGTTCATGCTCTGTCTCTCTCTGTCTCAAAAAATAAATAAACGTTAGAAAAAAAAAAAAAAAAAAAGAAATTATGTTCCTTTCCAGTGACAGAATGGAGACTAGATCAGAGGTAGAAGACATTGAAAACCCCCCAACCCTCTGGAAGTTTTTGTGGTTCCAGTAAAGTCATTCCCTTACTGTACCTTAAGTTTAGAGGTAGTAACAGCTTCTCCATTAATCACTGTTTGTGCTCCTCTTGCATCCATCTACATCATTGTAAATTAATTCCCCTTAACTGCCCCGGTTTGGGTACACCATCTGTTTCCTATGAAGACTCTGGCTGATACACCCTTCTTCACACTTCCTTATAATTGCTTGTATCTATGTTTATCTCCCCACTGGCCTGTGAGCATCTGAAATGCAGAGGGCGGCCATGCGTCATTCATTTTGAAGTTTTCACCGTTTCGACTGAAATATGTCATTTGCTAACTAAGTTTTGTTTGAAACAAGGATTTCAGAGGCAGAAAAGGTCAGGGTCAAACAGGTTAGCTCAGGGAAGCTTTCAAAGGGGAGACTTGAAGTGAACCAATGGGGATGGATCTGCTGTTTGGGATATATGGAGAGAAACTGAGGGCAGTTCTAAGAAGAACATGAGTACATGTATTAACAGGAAAGCAGGAAAGATCCTTACGGGGACCACAGAGGAGATCGACTTTCCTAGAACGCACTGGTGGGCTGTGTGGAGAATCAGCAGGAAGTACATTTGAAAAACCCTGTTTCCTTTCCCAAGTTATTTCCCTTTCTAATTACATTTGACCCCAGCAAATCTTAACATGATTTTGCTGACCCCTGATCATTTGCTGCATTAAGACTGGGAAAGAAGTTTCAGAAACTGACCACAGAAGAAACCTTAAAAAATAAATAAATTAATAAATTGTCATTAACCAGCTTTTTGTGAGTGACTGTGAATCCATACAAATCCTTTATTTCCCCATCCTAAACACCAGTAGGATGCAAATCCTAGGCCAAGTAGGATTAGGTGCCCTGTGGTGGTATATAACTGTGGGGCCGGTTGCTTCTCTGTTTTAATTGCTGGCAGCAGAATCCTGAAAGACAGTTTTTGGCATGAAGGTTTCCACTTGCCCCAGTGAGAATATTGTGCTTTTCTTTTGAGGCACTGGAAAGTTCAGATGGGGACATTCAGGAGGATGTAGCAGGAGTTTGGGGAACCAGACTGAAGGAGTGTGCAAGAAATGTTTGGATGATGCTGGGTAATCTGACTTTCAAAACTGCAATTAGATGACCCTAGAAACATGAGACTTCTCTTCATTCTCCTACAAAGGCAGCTCCAGGAAAAACCAGAAGTTCAAAATATGAATCCCATAAATACACATTACCTTTGTGTCTCAGTCTGGAATTAACATGTTTCAGGGAAGAGTAATGTGTGTGTGTGTGGTTCCTAATCTCAGACTTTAAAAGGACAATTAATCTGCCATCCTGAAAGACTCCTTGGCTCTATGAGGGAAATGGATATAAAGGGAACCGGCCCATAAAAATGGGTCAAGGGGTTACCCATGGCCTCCAGCATTTTGCTGGATCTAGGGAAGAGGCTCCGTCAGGCAATTTGTCCTTAATGAAGTCTCACATACAGATAATATTGTTCCTTTAAACAAGAGCTTTGTCTCTCATTGGCCACAGCTCATTACCCTGGTGTCCAAAAGTTGGGGGGAAAGCTGAGGGGTGGGCGGAGTGGAGGAAACTCAAACCCAAGTGTTAGGAGGCATGATTCATGAAAGATCTGGCCAAAATGGACAAGAGCATCTCTGGAGCCTGTGGGTCAGGGGATAATAAGCAGGTTATAAAATAGAAACACTCAGAATAACCCTTTTCAGGAAAGAATCTAATGCAGAAAGCAAGAGTCCCTATGCTCTGTTAGAACAGCCAGTGTTGGGACTGACACAGTCCTCCAGGCTCCCATCTGCTGTGCAAAAGGGAAATTGCCCTTAGAGCCTCCCTGCAAGGGTTATTTTCTCCCCCATTTGTACAGGTCCCCATGGATTTAATGGATTTTATCACTGCATTTGTTGGAAAGGAAAACAGCGGGAGAGCTCTTATCCTGGGTACCCTTTTCTTCATTTCACAAAATATCTCCACCTTTCCTCTCCTCCCAACACATATTCAACCTGCTTTATTTTCCTGTGTGAGGCCTCTGAAATAGGCAGCAAGGGACGAGGGAAGGAAAAAATAAAGATTTGAGAGTCAATAGAACTGAGTTTGAGTCCCAGCCCTATCTGGTGAGTGTCCTCCTTTCTGAGCATTCATCTGCAAGGGAGATACTGAACTAGATAATGTACAAGGTGCCTTCCAAATTCTAAAATTGTGTAAAGGTTGGAAATGAAAAGTATACTAGAACCCCTTTACAAAGATGGAGGGAGACCAACTTTATAATATCGGGCTGAAAGAAATGTGCCCCTGTCTTCATGGTTTCCTGGTGTCCATTCACAATCAGATTCAAGCAGCACTTCAGTTAGGAGACCCCCCCCCCCCCCAACTGAGTCGAATAGGAGATGCCAGTTCCCAAGGCTTTACAGACCATCACTTTCACAGCTGAGTGAATAAGGTTTGATTTAGGGATTGAAAACCTTAACTGTAATATCTTTTGCTTCATAACATGTCATGTCCATTGGATTTGGGAAGCAGTTTTATAGAACTTTAGAACATTTGATGTAACTTTGCATGTAGATCACTGCGTTGAGGGATTGAAGAAAAGAAACATTTGAATGGAAGCCTATAGGCCCCTCCTCCCCCCCCCCCTTTTTTTTGCTCAGAAATATAAAGAATAATTTTTTAAAGCCGGAAGGGACCCTGGGTATCACCTAATTCAGGGAGAGGCTTCAAGTGATAAATCTCTTGGAATGTTGTACAGAATTGTATTCAAATTTGAATATATGTATTTTCTGAAGAGAGACATATGAAATTAAAAAAAAAAATTGTGAGCAGGGGTCCTTGCCCCAGCAAATTTCCACCTTTCTCATTTTATAGGTTAGAAAGCTGAGACCCCAAGGGGAGGTGCCCGATAGCTCATGGTCTATCTCAGAGCCAGGGCTTAAACATAGATTTCTACTTTCTGCTTATTTTGTTTGGGTCTGTTGCAGACAACTTGCTATCAGCATTTTAGACCAGGCCTTAAATTTTAAATTCTTTGAAAAGGTAGCATACTGCATTTACTTATGAAGAGACAAAACCCATCTAGCAAGAGATTTTCTGGGCTGCAACTCTTAACTCATCCACCCATCTAGCCCCATGTCTCTCTGGACACTCATCCAGACAGATGTTTAAATAAATACATGCATGTACACATTCACATGTGTGGACATGCACATTTGTTATTCCACGTATGTCCCTGTGGCAGTGGCTCACATGCTTTGTGGAAAGAGGGAGACACCAGTGAAAATGGTGCGTTTTTTTAACTGGCTAACAAAAAAAAGGTTACAGTTTTCCGGTCAGCCTGATCATTTTTTACCCTCCCTCTGCAGTGCGGTCATGTGACTGTGATACTAACTTCTACCCACTGTGTTTGGAGCATACCTTACCAAGTAGAGTTTGTATTTTTGAAATGTAACATTTACCATGACTGCTGAAGAAACCAACAGATCTAAGGAGGATGGGGACAGAAAGTAATTTTATTTACAACTGCAGTTAAACCTTGCATTGACACCGAATATCAGCCTTTGTCTTTCTTCCTTCTGCCATGAGGAGGATTAAAGCAGCACAGAAGCTCATGCCCCCATACGGTGGTGCAAACCTATCATGGCTTGCAGTATGCAAGAGACCTTCAGTCACTGTCTGTCGGTGGGGGTCCCAACAGGGATGGACATTCTTGGGATGGCTGGTCCAAGAGCTGACACACATAGACGTCATTCGTTTCTCATGCTCCTTAAGGCTGGTGTGGTGACTTTTCTGAGCAGGATGACCGGCTAGCTCAGCAGAGAATAACAGCTTGGTCTTGTTCCCCATAGAAATGAGCTCTAGGAGGCCCAGGAATACCTAACTGGATAGCCTGACAGGTGCCCCATCAATGCACCCAGGGCTTGTAGGGTTAAGGACTGTGGGAGGCACAGAATGGAGGGCAATGTTGTCATGAGGATCCTGAGAGGAAGCCTCTATGTGAGCCTTTGCCGACATCACTCTTTGCCTCGATTCTCAAACTCCTCCTTCCCCAACATACAAACACACAGATGGAGAGACACACACACACACACACACACACACACACACACACACACACCTGCAGAGGTTTTGCCTTGTACCACAGTGATACTGGTCTCATTCCTAAAAATACTTGAATAAGTTCGTTTTTTTTTTTTCCCCCAGATTCAATCATTTTGTATTGATACACAGGATCCCATTGGACATCTATGATTTGGTTAGAATTCTGATTGATTTTTAGTCCTTGGTTCCTCTAGAAAACAGGTGAGCAAGAAGAAATGGTCTGTAACGCCCCTGTGGGGTGAATTGTTTCATTAAATGAGCAGTACTTTTTATTCTCCCAATCATTGTATTTGGCTTTTCACATCAGCTTGGCATGGTGCCCAGAGGGATCTGCTGGTGCCTGGTTGAGCACCTTTTCTTGGACTCAGGACAGTTGCCTCTTCCTTGGCAACATTGGTGCTTGTCCCCAACCGCACTTTGAATTGCCTCTTGCCAACACCTTGAAAACCAAGTTTCTAGAGGTGAGTTGCAATGAATCCAACATGTGAGCTGGAAAATGACAAGTCATGGGGCAGTGTTTCTAAACATTTATAGCTGGAGGAGAGCCTTAGCGTGTGGGGATGCCACACTCAGCAGGCCTAGGCTGTCCCTTGTTTTGAGACTGTTTTCTTTAATGTGAAAATCCCACTGGCCAGGGGTGGTGCTCAGACTGTCACTTCTGTGGCATTAACAGTGGGTGACTCCAGGAGGTCTCTTTGGGCCCATGTCAATGATGTGTTCATTTCGAGCATCAGATACCCAGAGAACAGAGAGGGGACATGCTGTAAAAGGGGAGGAAGGCACTAAACTGCTTCTCTGAGAATCCTTTCCCACTGATGTTCCCTACAGTCAAACAAAACTCAACTTGAACAGTCCATTCTGTCGCTGTGTCCTTTCAGACTGTCTTTGAAATTGAGGCGTTACCATTGGAAGATACCCTATGAAGATGGCTTCTCTCCTAGAATGTCAGAGTATGTAAAAAGTTCTGGCTGCTGCCTGGGCGGGGGAAAGCCTTTTCTTCTCTTTCCTAGAGGAAGCTCTCTTTCTCTATCCAGAGACAAGTGCTGGATGGAGATGCAAGGAAAGAAGCCAAGAGCTTCGTGTCTCAGCCACAGGCCTCACAGGCTCTCGGATTTCCTACAGAGCATGACAGTGTGGCCTCACTGACAGTGTACTAGACGGAGAGCAGAAAGCCTTCTGTGAGATCTTGGACCTCAGTGGTCCCATCTGTAGATGAGAAACTGGAATCAGCCCCCAGCTCTATCAGGCTCTACATGTCTACAATGTTGCCAATCATTAAAAAGGGAAACTACACAGCTTTGCCTTCTGAGGAAAGAGAGAGTACGTGGGGATCGATCCAACTTGTATTTAGTAATTAATTTGTTCCATAAACACATAGTAATTCTACAGTGTGCCAGACACTCTGTTCTGGGATCTGTGGATTTTAAGATTTTAGTCATAACCTCAGGGTCATCTGAGAGCTTACACCCAAATAGTCTGCATCTGTTTCTGGACATGGGGATGCTAATGGGTTTTCAGCTCACAGGTTAACCTGGGCCCCCAAGATCTGCTGGGGTATTAGAATAGTGCTGGTGGCCTTCTCTGCCAGTCAGATCCGGAAGTCCTTTTGGTCAGGTTCCCTTATGGAGTTTAGAAACATCCCTGATCAGGTGCTAAATTTTCCAAGTCCCATAGGCTAGAAGTACAATGATGAGTAAGGTCAAGGTTCCTTGTTCTCCAGGAACCCTCCGCCTTGCAGGAGATTGAGGCAGAAGGTGGCCTGAGGCAAAGCCTGAAGGAGCAAAGAAGGGGCACCTAACCCCATGCAAGTATAGGGGTAGTGGGGAAAGTGGGAACAGAGAACCTCACCCAAAAGGAGAGGATAGCATCTTCCAGAAGCTACCTCTGCCTTATTTGGTTTGGGCAGAGTTCTATAAAAATACGTCCAGAATCTGCCTCATGTTAAACCTGCACCAGATGCAAGATAGTTCTTGTGGAAATAGAGGTTTCTGTGTGGGGAGAGGAGATCAGCTTCAGAGATCAGACTGGCCCCATAGCATGTAGTGACCTGTTTTCTGCCCTCGGGACTCATGCCCTTTCGTTGGAGAGGCAGGTTCTTCGTCCAAAATGGAGACATGCACAAGAGTGAAGGGTAGTCAAAGAGAAAAGTGATGACTTTGATAGCAGATTCTTCAGATGGTCAGGAAAATAGAGCATTTGACCACAGAATGAGGTAAAAGGAAATGACTTTAGAGCCACTGAGACTTGAGTTTACTTCTGTTCTGAGGTCTCTAGCTGAGAACAGAAAGTCTTCAAACTTCCATTTCCTTACATGTAAAGTAAGGGAGGGCACTCTTGCCTCTTGAAGTTGGTATGAGACTTGAGTTCTAGTGATGTGGAGGTGGAGGGGCTCATTGGAGTGGCTCTGTCTCCAGGTTAGATGATGGTTGGATTCCACACACCAAGAGTCAGTCCTTCATCCTCAGAACATGGGTGAATGTTTTTCCGGACGATATGCTCGACTTAAGGTAGACTGATCCCTCTCTGGAGCTAGGGCCTTTCCCTGGTTATGAAGGCCACCCCAAGCTTTGTCCTCTCTTCCTTCCCCCTCGCTTCTTCAGCACACTTTGCTCACCCTCATCAGTGAGGGTCCGGATTCAACACTCCTTCTGTGTCCGAGTTCTAGAAGGGGTTCCACTGACACACCAGTTGTAAAGCTGCTGCTGTTTCTTCTTCTTCTTCTTCTTCTTCTTCTTCTTCTTCTTCTTCTTCTTCTTCTTCTTCTTCTTTTAATGTTTATTTATTTTGAGAGTGAAAGAGAGAGAGAACATGTGTGCATTGGCATGAGCAAAGGAGGGGCAGAGATGGAGGGAGAGAGAATTCCGAGCAGGCTTCTCACTGTCAGCATGGAGCCTGATGTGGGGCTCGAACCTATGAATTGTGGGATCATGACCTGAGCCGAAAGCAAGAGTCAGATACTTAATGGACTGAGCCACCAGGTGCCCCAAGGCTTCTCGTTCTTTATTCAGCCATAAGTCTTGCATTTGCCCCCCTGCTGGGTTGAGATAGGGAGCACAGGAGGCAGAGGATGGAGAAGAGGCTAAGATTTCCTTTCTCTTCAGGCTCAAGGTAGTGCAAGTGGAAGTGGAGGTTGCTGTGTACAGTTGTGAGGACCTTTGGCTCAAAGGAATCAGAAGAAATTTAATAAAAATCCCAGCCCAAGGGTGAAGTCAAATGCCTCTGGTTCCGTAAAGGTTAATTTATTACAATAAAGAGGGTAAGAGTTCTCTGTGGCTTCTTACACACTCAGAATTGGCAAAGCAGAAATATTATCTATTAGCTTAAATGATGGCAAATTTTAGGCGGCCTAGGAAGTAGGAGCGTCCAGTGGCAAGCAGAGATTAAATAAAATTTCCTTCCTATTTAACTGGATGTTTGATTAGTGGACCCAATGCTAAGTCCTTTAGAGTCAGACCCTCTGAGCAGAAGTACTTGAAGCTTCAGGGAGGAGACAGATGCAAGCTTGCTGCACTGTGAACTATTGCCCCTGATATTGTGCAGTGTACAACTTGTGCAGCTGTGCATGGTATTCCAGGAGGTCAAAATATGAGCAGAATTTTTTAAATTGGATTGCATTTGACAATCATATTTGTAGAAAAGGTTCACCTGATTGGTGATATAGCAGGAATACAGGTGTGTGAGGGTGGCTTACGAACAAGAAACCTATGGAATTCAGGGACGTCGAATCCTGTTTAGCACTTAATGTGAATCTTGTAAATTGGGCTATGTGTTCTGCTGCTGGCATCGGAAGTATCTTTTTGGCCAGGGAGGACTGGGTGGAAAGATGCGGAGCTCTTGGGCTTGACATGGAAAGTGCCAGGAGCTCAGTGTATATTTGGATTCCTGTTCTCTCCTCAGTTTGGAAATCAGTCAGCTGATACTTGCTAAGATTTTACCATGTGCCCAGTGTCAGGTACTGAGGTATGATAGGGGAGTATGTAATTCCGGTCCTTAAGGACGCATCTCTGTCTGGATGAAGACACAAAAATTAGACCGCACAATCTGACCCTCAGGTGTGTGGTAAAAGTCATCGAGGCTTCAGAATTCAGAGATGGGAGCTGTTAGCAGGGGTTGAATTGAACTTGACACTGTGAGTCAGATTTGAGGGAGTGCTGTAAGGATGGGTCCACACCTGCTTCCTAGGGTCAAAGAAGGCAGACGTGGGCAATAGCAATTCAGATTATCCAATTAAGACTTATTGCCACTGTTTACTTGGGTCATTTTCTTGGGGCTGGGGTTCCAGAAATTTGAGGTTTTCTGATGGCACCCCCCCATTTTATTGAGATACCGTTGATGCATACACATTGTGTCATTTAAGGTGTACAATGTGATAATTTGCTGCACATACATATTCTGAAATGTTTAGCATGATAAGATTAGTTAACACATACTTACCTCCCATAAGCACCATTTTTTGGTTGCTGATGTTATGGTTGACACTGCCTTTTGCTACTAATACCCATGTTTAATATCCCTGTGTGATATGGGCGTCTGGTAGCTTCTAGTCTGTGTCTGTCTCTTGTATCCCTGTCTTACAAGCTTGTGGAGTCAGCAGGGTGACAGATAGAACCCTACTGGAAAGAATGAAGGTGGAGCCAGGATTACACATTTACCGCTTTGGTCAACCGATATGATTGCAATCTTCCAGATTTTCTTTGAAGCTGAAACATATGTTTCTGTTGCCAGGCAGGTGAGGACCCTGAGACCCAGACAGGCAAAATGACAGCCTCAGGACACACACATGCTTAGTGACGGGGCTGTAGCCTCTCTGGGCCTTCTGTTTCTTCATCTGTGAAGTGACAGGCTTGAAAGACATGATCTGGGAGGACCCTCCAGCCCAGTGGCCTGAGTCTGTGTCTAATACAGCTTCCCTGATTCCAAGTGAATGCACTCTCTGTAACACCAGGCTGTTTCTTTGGCTGAACAAAAGTGATTTGATTCCCCAAATCAATAAACAAATTAGAGAAACAGTAGAGAGAGAGCCTGGGAACCGAGGGACAACAGATGAGAGAAGGCCTGGCCTAGAGAGGGGAGAAGTGGGAGGGGCTCCCAGGGAGCTTCCTGCAAAAGCCAGAGCAGGGCAGACAGGGGCAGGCAGGGCAGGCAGGCCAGGAGATTGCAGCCTTCACTGGCCTTTTTCATTCTGTGGTGTCACTTGCCTGGGAACCTGCTAATGGGGGGTGGGGGTGGGGATAGGGGTCGGGGGAGAGGGGTTAGGGCAGACCCCTGAAGGGGGAGAGAAGGAGAGGGGCTGTGTAGCAGGTGCAGGCCAAGGTTACATTGCAAATACTTGGGAAGGACCCAGGGGCCAGACTGCAGGGGCAGTTGTGAAAACATTATCTTGGGAAAATGTGGAGAGAAGTCTGCAGCTGGCTGAGGGGAGAAGGTGCAGAAGGAGGAAGGAGGGAGCCCTCTGGGGAGGGGCTGGCCAAATTCTAGAAAAGGCCAGTGGTGAGTTTTGTACTTCAGTGATACCTCTCTGCCTACCTTTACTGGAAGGGAATTTTCCCATCGATGTCCAGTTATCAAGACAAGACACAGCCCCTCTGCAGACACCAGGGCGTTGCAGAGAGAAGTACAGCCTTTCTCTGAATGAGTCCTCAGCTGCCTGCTTTTACAATCTGTCAGAGGCCTGTGTTCAGTGCAATAGGGCCCCTCAGCTCATCACCCACGTTGTCCCCCTCCCCTTTAAGTTTTTATTCTTCTAGACTGAGTTTTAACAAAAAAGCACTTAGGATTTTTTACAAAATATCTTTTAAATTGATTACTCTCCACACTCCCTTCTTCCCCAATGGGTCCTTTCACCTCTTCCTGACCCAGAATACTGTGTGTCTTGCTTTGAGCTGACAAGAACGCATTAAACATGGATCCAGCCACCGACTTAAGGAAATTGACCATCTTCCAGGGCTTGTTCTGTTTGGGGTCAGATAATAATATTGCCCTGGATTAAATCCAGACAGCATTTAGGAATCTTCGGGCTCATTTTGTGCATTCCCTCAATTGACAAGTAGCAAATCTGCACACAGCACCAGCCCAGCTGCATCCTTGAGGGTAAAACCAAGAGGCCATGGATCCAAATGACTTAGTGTAGGGGTAAGGGGAGAGCCAAGAGACTTTGCTAGGAGTGCAGGCTGGTAAGAAAGAAACATTGCATTTGAAAGCTGGAGGCTTAATTATGTTGCAGACCAGCCTCCTCACCAGGCAACCACAGCCCAGACTGGGCAAGTGACTTTCCTAGGGTCACATGGTTAAATACTGGGGACTCAAAAATATAATGTCCAGTCTCTGTCATTGTCCATTTGACCACCCTAACGCAGAACCCAGGCAAGAATCTGGCCAAATAATGAGCATTGCACTTGAGCGTTATACCTGTGTGGGGAAAGTGTGTGGTGACTATAACCACTTTAAAATCAGTCATCCTGGTCTGGGATGATTGTGGATCTCTGAGGAGCCAGGAGGTGCACTGTGGGCAGCCACACTTCCGAACAAAACCTGGGACATGTGTGTCCTGGGGACAGTGAGCCATCAGATTATGTGAACTGAGAAATCCGAACTGTGTTGAAAAATCTATGACCTTTCTTCTGGTTCTTGGAAATCTATAACCTTTATGGTTCTGGGAAATCTACAACCTTTCAGAGCATCTTCAGATCTTCCAAGAATAGGTGGATTATTGCATAGGACTTCTATATCTTGCTGTTTATTTGTTGCAGACTTAACCTGTTTCAAGCAGGTGTCTCCATCACTCTGCATCCATGTTGAGTTTTGTAAATTATCACATTTAATCCTCTTTCACCCCAGTGTTAAGTGATCTCCTAAACAGGAAGTGGCAAGCGTGGATTTGAAACCTTGTCTAACACCATGTTACACACTCTTTTGTTAGTCTGTGTTGTCTTTTGAGAGGCAGGTGTTTGTTTTTTTAATTATAGAGATATTCCATTACAAACTGTTTCATATATAAAAAAGAAATTTATTCCAGTGGCAATGCAGAGGATCATAAAATCACTGAACCTTAAAAAAAGAAGGACTTCGGACTTTGTTGATCTCAGCCTCCTTGTTTTGCAGATGAGGAAATGAGGCTAGAACTATGAAATGACTTTGGCCAAGGTCAGGCAGTAGTGAGCCCAAGACCCTCAGAACAGCGTGCTTTCCACTCTGATGCACGGACTCCTTTGGTTTACAGCTGGTGTCCATGGCCATTGGGGTAGTGACCAAAGGTTGCCAAGGTGACAAGTGTCCTTAGTGGGTTTCATTTAGTGTCTTAACTCCTGCCCCCATTCCACTGATGTGAATCACTTTTGAGAAGATTTAAATCATACCTGCCTAGGGGCGCCTGGGTGGCGCAGTCGGTTAAGCGTCCGACTTCAGCCAGGTCACGATCTCGCGGTCCGGGAGTTCAAGCCCCGCGTCGGGCTCTGGGCTGATGGCTCAGAGCCTGGAGCCTGTTTCCGATTCTGTGTCTCCCTCTCTCTCTGCCCCTCCCCCGTTCATGCTCTGCCTCTCTCTGTCGCAAAAATAAATAAATGTTGAAAAAAAAAATTTAAAAAAAGTAAATAAATAAATAAATCATACCTGCCTACCTCTTCCAAAGTTAAAGGTGGCCTACACAGAGACCCAGGGGACATGAAGGATTATTTCTTTGATGTTTGTTATTTTCACAAAAGCATTTATAAGAACATTCTGAGAGTTCTTTTCATGAAAAGAAAAGAAATACACACACACACACACACACACACACACACTCACACATTTAATGGGATTATGTTCAGTTGTTACAGTGCCCTTCTAACCATCTCTGTCTGTGAAAACATGCTACAGTGCTCCAGTCATTGTTTCTATCCCTGTGAATTTGCTTTCACTTAATATTGTCACAAGTACAGGGCACCTGGGTGCCTCAGTCGGTTGGGCGTCCCACTTCAGCTCAGGTCATGATCTCATAGTCAGTGAGTTCGAGCCCTGCATCAGGCTCTGTGCTGACAGCTCAGAGTCTGGAGCCTGCTTTGGATTCTGTGTGTCTCTCTCAGCGCCCCCCCCCCCCCAACTTCTCTCTCTCTCTCTCTCTCTCTCAAAAATAAAATAAAAACATAAAAAAATTTTAAAAATATTGTCACAAATACTTCTCCATTTGTTGTTAGTGATTTTAATGAGTAGATAATATTTCACTGAGCACACACATACACATACACACACACATGCCCCACATTTGTTTTAATAGTCTGCTATTATTGGACTTTTGAAAGCAGGCAAATAATTTTGTAGGTAGCTTTTTATTCTCTGGGATTGTTTCATTAGGACAGATACTTGAGAATGAGAAATAGACGTCCCTTTTACCTCTTGATATTTGTGTCATGTTAGTTTTCCAAAGATGAATCAAAATGTCACCTTTAGTTGGGGGTGGGCGATCACCTGGTTTCCTTTGATCACCAAGATCAAGCACCAGATACGGCCAGAGCTCATGCCCTCTCCCATGAGAACTGAGGAACACTTACCCACCACTCCGTCATCTGAGAGTGTGGGTATAATTTTCCCTTCTCATCCTTCCTCTGCATAGCAGTGGAGCTTTTCTTTTTATAGTAAGTCTTACTAGCTTATGTTTCCTTCTTTTCAGACAGTCACACAAACATTTTTGGAAGTAGGTGGAGGTGCAAACAGAAATGGAAGCCCTTTCTCTCAATCTTTACAGCCTCCTGAGTGGTAACAGAGGGCACCCCTGTATTGTAGTAGGACACTATAGTCCAGAGGTTAATAGCCTACTCAAGGTACTGAGCAGGCTGCAGAAGTGAGACTCACAGTCAGAACCTTGTACTGGGGATCCAGTTTTTTCTTTTATTTCCCTAGTTTTACTGAGATATAATTAGGATATAAGCACTGTTTAAATTTAAGGTGTACAGTGTAATGATTTGACTTGTGTGTATTGTGAAATGATTTTCACAGTGAGTTTAGTTAACATCCATCATCTCATATGGATACAAAAAAAGAAGAAGAAAGTGGAAACTGCCTGGATCTGCCTTGGCTCAGGTGATCATGCTGCACTCGGGTTAAAATACAGCCAGCAGGTAGGAAGTGGATACTAAGAATTTCCACTGAGAAAGATTGTTCCAGAATGAAGTAGGTTTGCATGTATCCCACGTGTACACCCTGAGGACAAGGAAAATTGAACTGATCCCAAGCAACAGCAAAAGGTGAAGACCATGGCCAGGTCTGGGCAGGCAGGCTCACTCTTTCACAAAAAGGGGTGCCCTGTGGTACTTGCCAGTCACTGCTGGTGGTGGAATGGACTGGCAGCTGGAAGCTGTACCAGGCCTGCTAGTCCATGGGGCTTAAGGAGGCTGGCTGGTTCGTGGGGGAGTGGCAGCAGTTGCTGGCGGCTCTTTCTGGCTTGCTCAGCAGGAGAACATTCCTCACCAGGCCAGCCCCAGCTGGGCTTAGAGCCACCCAGCTGAACGCCACGTGGCAGGTGGGCAGTAACATGACTGGAGCTTGGGTTCTGGAGCCCAGTGCTCAACCTACAGCCCAGTGGTTTCCCTGTTTCAGGGCTTTAGTTTCTTCCTCGGTCACGCAAGGTAGGTAAGAATCATAAATGGACCAGGGGAAGACACTAGAAGGCAGTGAAAGCATCCACTCCTTACTTTCCTAAGTCTTGGAGCTTCTGATGCGGTGTTTTCCTGGCCACCAGACAGAAGGAGTTCTGGCACCTGCTTATCCTCTATCTGGCCTGGGCCTGTGAAGTCTAGCCTGGTGTGTGCCTCCATCCTCAGCCCAGCGTTTCTGAATGGTGGGGGAGGCAGGGGCGGGGGCGGGGATGTGGGCAGGGGTTTACACTCAGGCTTTTTGTCCTCTGCAAGCTGTGCACACACAGGGCACAACTTCAGGAAACCTCTGTGATGTTGAGGGAAAAAATAGCACTTCCTGCTCTACCCACTCCATCATTCACACACCCTTTTCAGAATGTCGACCCCCATGCCCAAGCACTGGAAATACGGGGATGAAATGGCTCTGGTGGACAGAAGCCATGTCTAGTTCACTTAGAGGGAAATACTGCGTGTCTAGCACAGTGCCTGGGACATGGTGATTGCTCAGTTAACACTTGTCTCAGAGACTGACTGAAGACACAGTCTCCGATTTCAAGGAGCTCACGATTTAGTACAGTAAGACAGATGGATGTATCGTCACAGTGACATTCTGGTAAGTGACTTGAGAGAAATGTATACCTGGTAGCTTGGGAGCCATCAAAGTAACATTTCCTTTCATAGAAGTAAGAGGATTACAATTTCTTATTGGCAGGTAAGGATTCTGCTTCCCACAGGATGTCCGGAGAGATATATTGCTTCCCACAAAGATACATTGACTCTGGGAACAGCCTGTGTTGGTGGAAAGCAGTCTGGGTTAGGAGTAGGGAGACCTATGTTCCAAACCTCACTGGCCGACTGCCCTCAGACATAATCTCTATGTGCTGCAATTGTTTTCATATGTAAAATCAGGACATTTATTCCTTCTTTGCCCACCTCCCAGAAAGTTGTTGCTTAAAAACCCCTACTGGCTCCACAACACCTACAGAATAAAATCCAAACTCTGTAAAGCAGAATCCAAGCTCTTTACAATCTTACCTCTCTTTCCTTTGCACCTGGCATTGTCCTGAATTTCCTCAGACATTCTTTATCTTTCTCTACCCCTGTGCATTTGTATGCAGTGCTCCCTCTGTCTAGAATTGACCTATTCAGAGACTTTCCAAGCTCAGCTGTCCCTGCTTTCTCCAGAAGAAGATTTGCATCCTCACCTATAGCTGCTCCCATGCTCCTTCAGCCATCCTTCTAATAAATAATTCATTTTTCCTGTTTCCCTTTTCCTGTTTATGCACCTGTCTTTCTTCTCCTTTGGTTTCTTAAAGGCTTGGACTCCCCTCCTACTCCTCTGTTCCTGACACATGGCTGTGTTAAGTAAGTGCTTGTAGGGGCGCCTGGGTGGCGCAGTCGGTTAAGCGTCCGACTTCAACCAGGTCACGATCTCGCGGTCCGTGAGTTCGAGCCCCGCGTCGGGCTCTGGGCTGATGGCTCAGAGCCTGGAGCCTGTTTCTGATTCTGTGTCTCCCTCTCTCTCTGCCCCTCGCCTGTTCATGCTCTGTCTCTCTCTGTCCCAAAAATAAATAAACGTTGAAAAAAAAAAAAAAAAAAAAAAAAGTAAGTGCTTGTAGTATTGTTGAATATATTGGAATAGACTGGCTCCTGGTCTTTCACAGCAGTGGGTGGGGGAAGAACCATGGGTGGAAATAAAAAGAAGCATATTTCAGTTGAGCGTTCAAAAGAATGTCCTCAGAATCAGGGCTGATCATCAAGGATATGGATCCCATTGGCATATCTGGGGATTTGTGTGTTGTTCCTCGCTAGGGACACCTGCCTTGGGGAGCTGTACCCCACATCTGTGGATGCACAGCTCATTCTAGTGTGGCTCTGTCTAGAGCAGAAAGGCAGAATGGGCTGTGGTTCTCTGGAACCACTATACAAAGGATATACCTCTACTGATTAAAACCCACTATCTCTCCTTTTATTTCTTTGATTTCCTTGTAACTGTTCAGTCATTGTTTGCCGGTTGAGTAACTGCATTTATCGGTATGACAGTGACTTAGGCTCTGCAGAGTGGAGTGATCCAGGTTGAAGCATGACTGATTTGGGGAGAAAATTTGCTTTTGTGGACCTTTAGTTTGACCTAGCATCCCTTTTTTTCTTATAGGGAGTGTGAGAAGAGTTATTTAAGTTCAGGGCTACCTATCCCCAACTTCTTCATCACCAGGCAGTCCAGGTGATGAATTATAATCTGGAAAATTATAGCTTCTTAAGAAAAACAATCATGTTGTACTCCCTTTTTTATCTTCTAGCATGTTTTCATAGCTTCTTGCAGTGTCTTTAATATGAATACTTACCAATTTCAATTTGCATCCTAAAATAATTGACAGTTGATACTAAACCACTGATTAGCAAACAAATTCCAATCAAAATGTCATAGGTGTTTCAATTCTTCAGGTATTGATTCCCTAATTCCTTGTAGAATCCACCACCTGCTGTGCAAAAAAGTGACTAGGTTACATTTAGGCTGCGAGACTGCAATTCTTTGCAACCTCCTTTACTAATAACCCTCCTGTCCAACCAGCCTCACCCTCCAGCTGCCCCCACTGAAGATATTACAGGTGTCAGTCTGGAGAACTGGACTCTAGCTCACTCCCTACTGTGACAGAGGCGGTGCATGACAATGGTTGGTCTATCATTGAAAACCTAGGTCTCTGAATGAGATGTCCCCCAATGCTCTTCCTCACAGGTACATGCATGGCTATGGCCCAGAGTCACCAACTATGCAATTGTTTCCAGTTTGAGTATAGAAATAAAAAAGACTTTACCTTTGCTTAGCTCCTTATGAGTTATTCATTAGAATATATGGCTGCCTACACAAAATATCAAGCAGACTCTAAATCCTAGAGTAGATATTGGTTACCTGAAAGCTGTTAGCATTTAATAGCCTAAAAAGAAATAAACATTCCTGGCTTTGTTTTCTTGCAGGTGATATTAATGAAAAAGATACATGCTTCTATCCATCTGGGGGAGAATACCTAACAAAACAAAAACCAATGCTAGGTTCTCCCTCCCTGTTCTAGTAATTGTGGTTCTATTTTAAGAAAATGAATAACTGAAGGACACATCTTTTATTTAGCAGGACATAGATGGCATTTTTTTTTTATGCCTAGCCTTATTATTTGCTGCTGAAAACATTTGCTTTGTGATCAGGACTTGCATCCACTAAGGCTTATGAGTTGGAGGTGTCAGTACCACATACCGACAGGAAGGCATTCTAGAACATGCAACAGCAATACAGAAGGGCCTAAGAGGTCACTCTTAGGTCAAGGAAGTTAAAACCTTGCAAAAACACAGATTCATTGCTTTTCAAATGGGGGCTTTTGTGCAAAAGGGAAATAGGAATGATCTTTATTAGCCAAGTGCCAAAGAAGTAGAAATGCAGATAATGTTAAGTATGAGAACCAAAACGATCTTGGAGGCCAGTGCCCTTGATTCACAAGTAAGAAGCAATCTGACTTTTCTCTTCATCATACTGCTTAGTTGTTACATGTTCTTGAGGTGAGCAATGGGATTAGTTGAATGCAAAAGACAACAATACTTGATGAATCTTCAGTGCAAAAGCACTTTGGCTTAAGAGCAACCATGGCTCGGGCACCTGGGTGTCTCAGTTGGTTGAGCATCAGACTTCGGCTCAGGTCATGATCTCACAGTTCGTGAGTTCGAGCCCCTCATCGGGCTGTGTGCTGACAGCTGAGAGCCTGGAGCCTGCTTCCGATTGTGTGTCTCCCTCTCTCTCGACCTCTCCCCTGCTCATGCTTCATGCTCTGTCTCTCTCTCTCTGTCTCAAAAATAAATAAAACGTTAAAAAAAATTAAAAAAAAAAAAAGAACAACCATGGCAATAATTCCAAGTGGCTGAGGGGATGACTCTCCAGTGTCCTGACAATGTCTCTGTCATCCCAAACTCCACCCAGGTCCCATCTCTACACCCCTGCACAAATCCTGAGACTAGTTGTGGTGCCTTGGAAGGTGGGGGGTGGGGGATAGGGGAGGAGAGTATGGATCTTAAGATGGCAGCCCCCCTGCCTCTTGGCTGCTCTTACAGTCCACCCATCCTTCAGTGTTCGTCTCAAGCCTCCCCTCTGCTGGGTCCCTCACAGAGCATCCTGTCTCTAAGAGCCAGTACACGTCTCATCTCTGGTACACTCTGCCTAATACCTGGTCATTCGCTTCATACAACATCATGTAAAGGGTTTTGTATGATTTGTGTGATTCACTTGTATGGCTTTTTAATGTGGCAGGTACACTAGATTATATCCTTTCTAAGGGAGGTTTCTCCATTCACATTTGTTTTTTATTGTCATACCCTACTGACCCAGTGCCTGCCTAAAGTCAGTGCTCTGTAGGTATTTGTTGATGGATTTCTTGATTGCTCTTCTATATTTCTGAAGGTTTCACAAAACATTTCCATGGGTATGCCCTTAGCTTTTATTCTAAAGAACCCACTAAATATTTAACACTAGCAAAATATTTTTCTAAATGAGAAGTTACAGCTTTGGGCTATCTCCTATCTCTCCTCCTTTTTTTCCCCCAAGAGCATTGCCATTTTGAGGCAATTCATAAAAAGAAGAGGGGAGAGAAGAAGGAGGGGGGGGCAATGAGAAAGGGACATAGTGGCTAGGAATCCAATGGAGAATGGGGTGGATCACTATGGACAGTAGGTAAAGGGTCCTGGCCCCAGTGCTAGGAGAAAAAGGAGCAAAGAACAGTCTTGGTCTTGCTGGAGACATGGGGACTGCACTCTTCTGCATGGACACTGTTCCTCTGTTCTACTTGGACTTGGGTTAGTGGCTTCTCAGCTCTTCTCCCAGGAGAGAGGGGCACAGCCTCTCCAGGACATTGCTTACCCAGTCATAGAGTTATTTTTTATCTTTTATTCAGAAACGTGCTCTGTCTTACTCTGCTTGATCTCTAGGTGTGGACATTAGGTAAGATTTTTTCATATTATGGTGATAGCCTGGGATAGGAATGCATATCGGTTGTTTACTTATCAAGAAGTTATACCTTGTCTGTTTCTAAAGGAATTTCAGAGGTTTATAAGCATAATACAAAATCCAGCTATTATGGGAAGGGCAAAGCAGAAATCATCTGAACAGAGTGATAGCTATCTGGTTCCTTCAAAGTTCTGATCATCTACCTTGGGTGACTGATTTGGGCTGTAGGTTTGCTGGAAGCTACAAGGAAAAGGGAAATATTTTATATGACCACTTCCATTTAACAAAACGCACACATTTACCTGCAGAATATTTCCCAAAGTATCTTTAAACAAGAATTGTTTCTTATGTAGTAGACAGTATTTTCAGGTCCAGTTTTAGAAAAGATAAACACTAATCAAGCAAGCTGGCTTTCAAACTGACCTCCTTGAAATGTAGAGGATATAAAGTTAAATTGGAAATCCAGGAAAACATTTCCAAAGTAGAATAAGATGATATGGTTCATCAACTTTGGGGTAACCCTCATCTGACCCATTTATCCCAAGACAGTCATAAGGAATAAAATAATTTCCTGGCTGCTGCAGATTTCCTGATGCAGATTTACTGGATGATGAAAATAATAATAATAATAATAATAATAATAATAATAATAGAAATAATAATAATGTCCCCACCTTTTCTAGGAACTTTTTATTCAGTCATATTCAGTCATTCTTTCATTTCTCAAAGGTTACTAGAACAGCAGAATAGAATAGGAATAGTATGGCCCTTGGGATCACAGGACCTGAGCCTAACTTACAATACTGCTACATATTAGGTGTGTGACCCAGGACAAGGGAATTAATCTCTTTGTGCCTCGTTTCTTCACCTGTTAATAAGGAATCACTATTACCTTGTTTCAAGGATTAAATGGAATTACACATAAACAAACAACTAGCATAGTACCTGGAATTTCATAGGTGCTCAATAATTGTTAGTTGAAACTTGTTGTATCAAAATACAATCAAATATGTGATATCTTCTCTTAAGGAATTTCAAGGGAAGCCAATAAGAGTCCAAAAGGAAAGTTCTGGTAGAGGGATTTTCACTGGTTCAAAATATACTTGGTCCTTTGGAATCTCAGTGTTGTTGCCTTTCTTACAGGGCAAAGAAAAGGATGACAAGGAGGTACCCCCTTGCCACCTTCTCTCTGAGCTGCCAGGCCCTGGCCCTGGCACAAAGGTTCACTGCATTCAGCTCTCCAGTTGCTTTGTACCTGTTTGGCCTGCCCCCATCCAGGGGCCCTTTTGGCCTTTCTTTTTTCCTCTCTCAAAAGACCCCAAGGGGGTCCCAGGGCCCAGTGGCTGGACTCCCAGGTCGCCTCACAGAGGCCGTGTTGTCCGATAGAAAGGCATCTGGAGTCCCAGGGTGAGAGAGAGGAGGACATTATCAATCATGAGCTGTGAAAAACCAGGAGAGAGTGGGAGGGCTAGGAGAGCAGGGAGGACTGAATTGAAGTAGAGGATTTTTTTTTTCCTGGTCCTGTTGTTGTCGTTGTTGAAGCCAGCGTTCTTGGACATCTGCCCAGACACATGCTGAGTTAAAGAAGCAGCAGGATAAATTCTTAAAGAGTGAATTGGGAGAGGGGCAGGAGCTGGGGGTGGGGAGGACTAGTGAAAAGGAACCAAGGAATGATTCCAAACCCCAGACAAAGGAGGCCCCTGTAGACGAGCCCAGCCCCAGCCCAGCCCTTCTGGGGCTCAAATATTGGTTTGTTTAGCACAGAATCCAGGAAGACCAATGCTCCCTAATAGCTGCTTTGGACTCACAAAAGGGCCAAGGAGGGAAACTACAATTTCTTGAGCTTTTTTCTTTATATCCACTGCAGGCTGAGAATGCTTTTGGGAGAGCTTCTCTCTCTTACTTCATTGGCCCTGGAGATACTTATTGATAAGCTACAGTTCATAATACAATAGTATGATGACCTAAGCATGGGGCTAACCAGTGGTGATGGCATCTTCTGTTTGGTGACAAATTTCTGGGTTTGTTTTGTTTTGTTTTGTTTTTGTAGAGAAGAAATTTGTGAAAATCTTGCCTGGATTCTATGGTAGGAAATCAAGGACTTTATAATTAAATAATTGATCAAATCAGACTTTGGAATAGATAAATCAGTGAGGGCTGAGCAGCCAGAGATCTCAATGATAGCTCATTCACACATTTCTTCGTTGAAGCATATATATCTCAACTCTCCACTAAAGTCCCCTTGTGGCCCAGCCCCATGCAAGGGTTTGGGAAGATACAGGTATCTTGGGTCTTAGCCTAGCCTATCAATCCATAGATGACCAGCATTTTCTTTTTTTTTTTTTTTTTTAATTTTTTTTTTTTCAACGTTTATTTATTTTGGGGACAGAGAGAGACAGAGCATGAACGGGGGAGGGGCAGAGAGAGAGGGAGACACAGAATCGGAAACAGGCTCCAGGCTCTGAGCCATCAGCCCAGAGCCCGACGCGGGGCTCGAACTCACGGAGCGCGAGATCGTGACCTGGCTGAAGTCGGACGCTTAACCGACTGCGCCACCCAGGCGCCCCTGACCAGCATTTTCAACAGGACATAACAAACTATTCCTCTCCTGGGCAACTAAGTTCATACGTTCATACCACAAAGAGTAACCTCACAGTTAATAGAGGCCTTGGGGGAACCAAACATTATCATTACAATATAGTTCATGTGAATGGCACATCCTTGAGTTGAGCATTACACGCCCTGTGTGCCATATTTGTGAGCCTCAATTGGCTCCTCCATGAGTGTGCCCACTTTCTCTGAGGTTTAATAGGAGGGAGATGGAGAGCAGGAAGAATAGTGGAAATTCGACAAAGCGGTGCAAATTCAGCCCTAGTTAAGCTTAGCACTTTTTATCAATGGCCCCGAATGAAGGAGGATGGGCATGCTGCCATCCAGAGCATGAAACAGTAAGAGAGTAACTTTTCAAAACACAAACTGGGCCTTATTATACTTCCAAGTAAGTGTAGTCACCTCTCAAAGTATTCTTCTAAAGAGGCTATGCACTAAATATTGTCATTGTTCACAATACGTTTGAAATATCTCTTTGTTGTCTTCAAGTCACTGGTTTTAAAAAAAAGAGATCATCGCAGCAGTTTGTAACTTACATAGCTGACTTTTCCCAACAGGGCCCGAGGGATCTATACTTAGGAAGTTCCATTATGCTGAAATGTGGTGGAGCATGGCCTTGTAACATGGCAGTGAAAACAGTGGGGCTCAATGTCTGTGAGCTACCACAAGTCCTGACTTGCCGATCCTGGCTCTTGAACCATAAGTCATCATCAATGTAGTGGATGAGCCCTCAGATACCACTGAACTGGGTACATCCTTGCGTATGGGGATTCCAGCAGCAGCTGAGGAGATGAGGTGTTTTTGATTCATTCTGATTTGTTTTCAGTCACTTTGAAAATTATTTCTTGAGCATTGACTGTTTTTCCTAGTCTGTGTAATTGGAAGAGTTTGACAGAAAGGAGGTGGATAGAAAGAGAGAGAATATGATGAGAGAAAGAAAGGAGGCCTCCACAAACTTATGCTTTGCATATTCAGACCTGCTATGGATTGAATTGTGTCCCCTCATAATTTGTATATTAAAACCCTAGCCCACGATGTAACTATATTTGGAGAAAGAAACTATATAAGGTTGAAAAATGGTCACAAGTTTGAGTCCCTGAGCCAATAGGATTAGTTCCCTTCTATGAAGAGACACCAGAGAGCTTGCTGGCTCGCTCTCTCCATCATGTGAAGTCACCTTGAGAAGGTGCCCATGTGCAAGTCAGGAAGGGAACTTGAACCAGAAGCAGAACTCTCTTAGAATCTGGATGTTTGACTTTGGGGTCTCCAGCACTATGGGAAAGGAAATGTCTGCCATTTTAGTCACCCAGTGTTTGGTATCTTGTATGGCAGCTGGAGCTGACTGGGCTGACAAACCCTATATCCAGTGACATCTATGATAAGTGAAAAAAAATAATGAACAATAGTGGAAGTTTCTTTCCTAACTTCTTTTTTTTTTTTTTTTAAATTTTCTTTTTTTTTGAACGTTTATTTATTTTTGGGACAGAGAAAGACAGAGCATGAACGGGGGAGGGGCAGAGAGAGAGGGAGACACAGAATCGGAAACAGGCTCCAGGCTCTGAGCCATCAGCCCAGAGCCTGACGCGGGGCTCGAACTCACGGACCGCGAGATCGTGACCTGGCTGAAGGCGGACGCTTAACCGACTGCGCCACCCAGGCGCCCCTCTTTCCTAACTTCTTGAAGAAGGCTGAATCTTCATTTAATTTAACCTAGAGAATGAATGGAAATGGCTCCCACTACAAGGCCCTGTTTGGATCCATTTGGGATTTTTGAAGCTGTGGATGAGACATTAAGGTGTTATTACAAACTTGGTTGCCAGTGCACCTTCTCATTGCTCGTGATCGCCAATTCAGCACGTCTTACAAATGTTACTGATTTGCTCTATTGCACTGGCATCTCTTAATGATTTTTTTTTCCTTTTTGGTCAGGTATAATTCTACTGATCAGACTGGATTCTGCTGATAAAATGGATCTACACTGAGTTTATTTAACTTGTTAAGTCAATCAAACAAGTGAAAATATTTTAGCTTTTCTTTTAACTGCATAGGAGAAATAATTAGTAAAGTGAAATTCTGCAGCTATTCATACCCCAATTTCCATTCTGCTGAAAGAAGAATCACCACCATCAGATTTCTGTTTTGGCAACATGCCATTTTAGATTTCACACCATCATTAAGATGCCTACTGTGTGTCTGCCATTGTTATGACAAGTGAGTTCCAGAATTGTGGGAACATTGTCTTGTAGTAGAAAGTAGTTGTCTTGAGCAAACAAGAGTCCTAAAGATTAAACTAGAGTGAATTTCTATGGCAGAAGAGTAAGGTGGTCAGTTGGTTTTGTCCTTGGCTTTGATCCCTTTGGCCTGACACAGTCCCCCCTGTAAAATTTGGACATGCCCAATGTCATTTTTTTGGTCAAAGTTTAGAATATCTCAGGTCCTTCTGTGTGTCCAAATTCTTACTGCTGCTTAGTCCATCTTGTCAAAAGGGAATTGAGACTGGATATGCCCTAAATAACTGAATATAAATTATTATGAAATATTACCTCTGAGTTATTTTCCTTTTAAAGAAGAGAACATACTATGAAATCATGCAGTATTCCCCATATGGCTCACACCGGGACACTCATTTGCCTGCACGTTAGTAGAAATCATATGGTAAAAATTTTAGATAGCTCAATCAGTTTTGGGGGGAAAACAGCTGGGTGCTTAATGGTAGAACCTCTTGGAATCTTTAATACAGCACTTAAGTCCACATTGCGAATCTACAGAAGGGAGGACAGAGGAGGTGATGTAATATGTGTAGCATTTCCCAAACTGATTTGACCATGGGACATTTATTTTGACCCAAGGTCAGAATGGATCAACATTATACAAAACAAATTCACATTTGGGAAATGCTTCTGCAATTTAAAACCTGAATCCTTTTTTTTTTTAACGTTTATTTTTGAGAGAGAGAGAGAGAGAGACAGAGCATGAGCGGGGGAAAGCAGAGAGAGAGGGAGACACAGAATTAATCAGGCTTTAGGCTCTGATTCATCAGCACAGAGCCCTATGATGCGAGACTTGTACCCACAAACTGCGAGATCATGACCTGAGCCGAAGTCGGACATTTAACCGACTGAGCCACCCAGTGGCCCCTAAAACTTGAATTCTTATGCAAGGCAGTAACCTTATGTAGGTACTCTTTTACCCCACTGTAAAATTTGGGGACTGGCCTAGCTGATGCAAAGGCTTTCCCCAGATTACAATTTTATACCTCTCTTATTATAAAAAAAAAAAAAAAACAAAAAAAAAAACCTTAGAGGCATCTCTAAGGGGAGAATTTCAGATGAAGGGAAGTCGTGTAAAGATGTTTTGCTCTTCTCCAATCACACTGAAGTTCCCCACCTCCATTTTGCTTATACAAAGGAGGGTGTTTCTGCTTATCATCGGTGTGTTGCCAACTTTGGGGATGTGATCAGATGGGCCCTGGGCAGAGCAGTGGTCAGAGAACAGTTACTAGGACTACTCCTCTGCTTTACTGACCCTACTACAGTTTTATTCCCATCCCTCTGTAAGCAGTGAATACAGGAAAACCACGCACAAATTTTAAAACATACTGTTGCAAAAAGATTGGGGTTACTGTGTACTTTTGAGGGAGGAGAGGGGAAGAAACCTTATACATGGAGAATTTGAATTGATTCCAAAAGTCTGGATTCACAAAACAGTACATTGTGTTTTTTCCAGTTTGAAATGTTTCCTTGGTTTCATGAGTCTCTTATAGAGGGAGTGGATCATTCCACAAAGCATTGGGAGGATAGGGAATATGTATCGTTTGGGGTAACTTAAATTCAATTTTCTGCTCAGTGACTTTCCAGAGTGCTTATTTGGTAAGGCCTTGTATAGAGTCGTCTTTCCTTTTTTGTTTTTATTCCCAAACCTCCTTAAAAAAAAGAGAAAGAAAAGAAAAAATAAAGAAAATGAAGAGCAAGGCTAGTTGCACATTTTCTGAATGCAGCAGAGGGCTGTTTGTGAACATTGTCAGAGATGAGCTTCTCTGATCCTGGCCTCACCTGGTGCAGGATCACACACAGAGGAAAGCCAGCTCAGTTTCACCTGTTTTGGTGGATCATCTTAGACCTAACCTGTCCTGCAGGGATGCCCAAGGCTTTACTGACTCTCTCCTTTCTGTAGAAAAGCATGTGGTCAGGGGAGATCTCTCGGTTCACAAAGTTTCCGATTCTCCCTTCCAAAGGTCTGTCTCTTCCATGAAGTTTACTCCTTTTACCAACTTCTCTGACCTTTTCTTTCTTTGAGTGTCATTATGTCTTTTAATTATCCTGTCCATTTCTGATACTTAGTTACCTTATATCTAGATTATTCACAATGGATATGCCAGAGGCTGACACAGGTTGTTAGAGCCAGGCAGACCTGACCCTACATTCTAACTCCACTTCTTGCTAGCTATGTGAACTTGGGCAAGTAGCTAATAACCACAAGGCTCAGAATCCTCATTTATAATTGAAAAATAATTGTACCTCCCTCATCAGGTTTCAGAGAGGATTAAGTTTGCACTGTGCCTGGTACTATGTAGGTATTCCATAAATGGAGGGTTTTGTTATTATTGGTTTTAGATTATACAGGCATAGGGATTTTCTGAATTAAAACTAATAACATCTAGGTGATTGTGATACTGGTTGTAACAGATTTTAAAATAACCACCACCTCCCCCCACCCCCCATCTCTTCCAGTCACTGTGCTGTGCTTTCTGCCTCCTGAGGGTGTCCGTTGGAGCTGAGTTGCCGTTTTGATCTGTCTGCACTTCCTCTCAGGCTGTCAGGGACTGTGGCTCATACTTCTTTGTATTTCCCTGGTGGGGTAATAAGAACAAAATTGGTATTTAATAAGTATTTACTGATTACTAAATAGATTAGAAAATGCCGAGAACTAGAAACGAAGTGCTCCCCTTGGCTCTGGAGAAATGTGGTCTTTGGGGGACAGTTTATAGAAGGGAGCCCTCCTTCCGGTCCAGGGGCTCCCTGACTGCCAGAGCTTTTAGGTGAAGTTGGACACCCTTTATGGATTTGATGACAAAGAACTGGAGAGGCCCTCAGCTTCCGGTGCACTTGCAGCCCAAGCTGTTCTTGTTCTGCTGGAACACATGCGAACACAACAGTTACTGGGGAGGTTGTGTAGCATGCAGATGCCCAGGCCAGATCTGGGTCTACCCCCAGGGATGCTGACTCTGCAAATATCAGAGTGTCTGGGAATCTAGACATTCCCTAAGTGCTCAGGAGATCCTAATGCCCCCCACCCCCGTTTTCTGACCGCTCTCTGAAAAACACCTCATCAGAGAAAAAGCCCCATCACAGAGCCCCCTCCAGCCCTTTCTCTGGTAAGGCTGAATTTCCTCAGAATCCCAGGATGCAAATGAGTCATGACAACTAGATAGCAGTCGTCACCCATTCCCTTAAACATCAGGACATTTGCTGGATTTAGCCTATGTCTGCAAACTCACTGTCTCCTGGGTTGTCCTCCCAGGGCTCCCTCCCCTCACCCTGCCCCTCTGAGGAGCTGCTCATGTGCCCTCTGGGTTCTGATTACAGGGGCCTGGTGGGGCCGTGCTGTGCTAGGCTTCCCACTCCCTGGGCCCTGCTGGTCCCTGAATGAGAAACAGCTGTCTGCCCCGCCCCTCCCCCACTCTGTTTAGGCTGGTTGCACAAAATACATGCTGTTCTGCAAGCCAGGTCCCAGCTCTCCCAGTTCTCTGGCCTCTGAAGCATGTCATATTTGTTTTTTAATCACATCGGACAAATGGCTGCAGCAGGCTAGGGCCGCCCCTTAGAGCAGTCTCCTTCCCAACTCATCACTGCCATGTGTTCCTGGGGGCCCTCAGGGTGGAAGGGAAGCGTTGACTCTGATCAGGGGCCCATGATGCTGGGCCTTATGTCTAAGAGCACTCAAGCTGGGCATGCTGGAAGTCAGGGTCTGGGCCAATACTTAGGCACCACCAGCACCTGGGAGCTTATGAGAAATACAAAATCTTGGGCCTCAGCTCAGAACATGGGGCTCAGCAACCTAGATGTTTCTGATACATATTCCAGTTTGAGAACCTTTGCTTCTAGAGTCTTTGAAGTTAAGCAGCAATTGAGTTTGGGCTAGGCATATCTTTCTGGAGAGAGGAAAACTTGCTGAGAGCCTAGCAGAGGTTAGTTTTCCTCCAGTGTTCTAAGAAATGAAAGCATGGCAGTTTGCTGTGGCCAGAGAGCTGGGAGGGTGATGAATAAGCTAGACAAGAGTCTGGAAGACCAGGAGAGCAGGTGTGGGCACCAGAGCCCACATGTGCCATGGTCTGCCTGGGTCAGGTCCACCTTGGAACTGGATGGGCAGTGGCACGAAAATAGGACCGAGCACTCAGAGCCCAGGCAGTAACAGGGCAGCTCCCAGGAAGGAAGGATAGTGAGCCCTGTGTTCCTGCCCACCAGGGTGACATGCACGCATGGGTTAGTCTCGTTCAATCCCGAGAGCATGGTTTAACAAAGGTTACATTTTCTCTATCGAAAATGGTCACTTTTTACTCCAAGCTCTCCTGGAGTATAGCTTACACTCTGTGCATTACTTACTATAGTTAGAAAATGGGAAAGACGAATCTTTCAAATTATGAGATTTGCCTTTGATTCTGTCTCTGAGACAGTGCGTGGGTTTTTTGTTCACAAATAATTTGGTTTGGGGTATGAAAGGTGAGGCCTCCAAGGCTTGGCATGAAAGGAAACTGTTCTGCCAAAAAAAAAAAAAAAAAAAAAAGAAAGAAAAGAAAAAGAAAAAAAGAGAAGAAAAGAAAAGAGAAAAGAAAACGTGTAAAGAGACCAGAGTAGGAAGTGGAAAAACAGGTATGTGCAGGGCTGGGCCGCAGGGGGCGGGGTGGGGGGGGGGAAGATCTTGATTCATATCACAATAGAAAATGAAAAACAGGAATACAGATTGGACTCCAAGAATTTGTAGAAACTTGAGGCAGGTATCAGACTTCTCATTTAACATAAAGTAATGGGACTGCACCCATTGTCTACAGGTCTTCTAGGATGATTCAGCTGACCTGTGGGTCACCTTGCATTTTACCATATACATAGAAGCTCCCAGAAGGCTGGGACCTCATTTTCTGGCTTCCTTCCTCACCAAGAACATGATACTAGGCCTTGCTTAGAGACAGCTCTGAGGACATAATTGTTGATGGGAATGGCAATACAGAAAATAGTTCAAGAAGTGGCACAAGGAGATTGATGGTTAATTGCTACATAAATACAAGCTAGACTGAGAGCATAGGTTATAAAATGGTAAACGCTAGCTCAAAACTGTGAATTCAAAGGAAGACTTGCTCAGTGCTCTCACCAGAGTGCAGGTGGGGAATATGGGGATGGGTAGAAAGTGGCTAGTTCCAGAGATGATTTGTGACCCCCCAGGAGTTAGAGGAGAGGCACAGAGGTGGAGAGAAAGGGACTTATCATTTCTTCAGCAACTGTCCTAATGTAATAATCTATCAAATAATTACTCTACTCATCAAATGCCAGGTGCTGTGGCAGGGACAAGAGTTTCAGAGATGAAATAAGACAGCAGTGCTTGCCTTCAAGGAGTTGTGTAGGAAGTGGCCCACAGTGGGAGCACACAGTGGGAATACCATGCAGTTCCCTGCTTACCAGAGTGCCCCCCCCCCCCTGCAGACTGGAGAGTGGAAGGTGATGAGCTAAATCCAAAGGAGAGAGCTGGGAGCCAGGGCCAGTTCTTTGGAAAGGGTACAGTCTCTGGAGAGACAAGCATTTTTGCAGGCAGGTGATGGAGGAAGGGGTATGTCTGGCTTAGAAAGTAGAAGGCAGAGAGACCAGAGAACAGCCTGGGTTGGGGCTGGGGGACAATCTATAGCAGGTCAGATGGGGACCATCTGGGAGCTTCTAGGGAGCTTGGATTTCACTGATCAACTAAAAGGAGCCATGGAAGAGTATCAATGGAGGAGGGAGGTGAGAAAAATTGTGTTTTAGGAAGGTCATTGTGTTGGAAGGAGCAGTGGAGGCTCAGGGCACAGGCAGAGAACTGGTCACTCATTGCTCAGGACAGCTCTCCCTGGGGCCCACTGCCTTCCAAGGGATGACAGTCCCAGCATCTCACTGAAGCCCATGGGTGAGGATCATTTTGTGAATGTCATCATGCTAGGTCAGCCCTCAAAGAATTGTGAGGGGGACAGCATTATGCTTGGAACTGCTTCCCTACTTCCCCTGTCTCCTTGTTCCCTGCCTTTCCATTCACTGCCCTGCTCTCTCTCAAATTCTTCCCCCTGGAGAGAAAAGCGTATCTAATTAAAGTTGCCAGATTTAGCAGATAAAAATATAGGACTCCCACAAATATCTTTTTTAGTATAAGTATACATGGGACATACTTACACTAAAAAGTATTTGTCTTGTGTCCAAAATTCAAATGTAACTGCTTGCCCTTTTATCTGGCAACGCTGCATCTCGTACATCACGTAATTTCATTTTAGGGTTTAGAGGGGTCCATCTTATTTACCTGCCCTGTGTCCCTTTCTCCTATGAAGGTGCTGAGGGCCTAAAAGGTCAAGTGGCTTATTTGCCAAGTTCATACCACCCTTAGGCTCCCCCAAATTGTGACTTCAGACCAGCCAGCTGTCCACTTCACAACCTCTTCTCCACACCTAGGAATGAATTAGTTAAAAGTGTCAGCCTTCCCAGAGGTATTTGCATTTTAAAAGAAGGCCTAGGGCAAAAACTCCAAGAGTGTGAATCTTTAAGAATGTAAATGCAGGTCTTAAACAATAGATGTGTGGGAAGGCATTCTGGTCCTGGTTCCTTCTTGGAATTCAGTGAGTGCCTCTCACTGTCTGCTCTGGTAGTCAGGGGAGCCCATGTGGAGCCCTTCTGGCCTCTGATCCAACAAATAACCATGTGAAGTATTTGGCCATGGACAACAATCCCTTCTATTGGAATAATACCCCACACTTTTCAGAGCACAATCACAGGCATCATTTTGCTTAATCTTTACAAGTTTTTTTTTTTTTAATTGTAAATGATATTTATGTACTTTACATGTTTCCAATTTTGTTTCTGCCACCAAACAAACCAGAAAAGTTTCCACAAACACTGAATTACATATCAGCTTTTTATAAACACACTGCAGTCAAATTTTCATTCTTTTCCTCCCCCTGCCACCCCCCACCCAGCTTCATTTTTTAAGAATGCCATAGCTTCTCCTTGGTTTGGTCTTGTTTAACAGCACACTTCAGCTTCGGTATTTCTGCTATCCAAGAAAGGGTGTTGGATTGTCAAATTCAGGAAATGGGAGAGCTGGAAGTGTACTTAGGCCCAACCAGGTCATGTTAATGATGGAGCTCACAGGTGTGGAGTCCACAGGCTTCTCCACCACACTCCATTCCACTCTGCTTCATTCCACCCACCTAACTGTTTCTGATCCCTCTCCACTCCACTCTACTCCATTCCGTTCAACTCCACTCCACTCCACTCCACTCCACTCCACTCCACTCTACTCCCTTCTATTCTACTCCACTTTACTCCATTCCACCCCATTCCATTCTACTCTACTCCACTCCATTCTACTCCATTCCATTCTACTCCACTCCACCCCACTCCATTCTACTCCATCCCACTCCACTCCCTCCACTCCATTCCATTCTCCTCCTCTCCACTCCACTTCATTTTACTCCATTCTATTCCACTCCAGTTCACTCCACTCTGCTCCATGCTACTCCATTCCATTCCCATCCACTCCATTCCCATCCACTCCACTCCACTCCACTCCACTCCACTCCTCTCCTCTCCTCTCCACTGCATTCTACTCCACTCCACTCCATTTCACTCAGCTCCATTCCATTCCACTCCATTCTGTTCTACTCCATTCCACTCTACTACACTCCATTCTAATCCATTCCACTCCAGTCCATTCTATTCTACTCCACTCCATTCTTCTAATCCATTCCACTCCATTCCACTCACTCCATTCTACTCTACTCCATTCCACTTCCACTCCACTCCATTCCACTTCAGTCCACCTCACTCCACTCCATTCTGCTGTATTCCATTCCACTTCCACTCCACTCCATTACACTCCACTCTACTTGATTCCACTCCACTCCACTCCACTCCATTCTACTCCACTCCACTCCATTCTAATCTATTCCACTCCACCCCATTCCACTCCACTCCACTCCTTTCTACTGCATTCCACTTTACTCTACTTCGTTCCGCTCCATCCCATCCTACTCTATTCCATCCCACTCCACTCCACTCCATTCCACTCTACTCCATTCTACTCTACTTTTTCCCCACTCCATTCCATTCCACTGCATTCCACCCCACCCCACTCCACTCCATTTCATTCCATTCCATTCCATTCCACTCCACTCTACTCCATTTCATTCCACTCCACTCCATTCCACTCCACTCCACTCCATTTCTTTCTACTCCACTCCATCCTACTCCATTCCATTCCATTCCACTCCACTTCATTCCACCCCACTCTACCTGACCCCACTCCACTCCACTTCACTCCACTCCACTCCATTTCACTCTACCCGATTTCACTCCACTCCATTCCATTCTACTACACTTTTCTTCCACTCCATTCCATTCCACTGTATTCCACCCCACCCCACCCCATTCCATTTCACTCCATTCCACTCCATTCCACTCCATTCCACTCCACTCCACTCCACTCTAATCCACTCCACTTCATTGTACTCCACTCTAGTCCTCCCCTGTCCACTCTACCCCATTCTTTTTTTAGGATTCTTATAGTCCCTCTTTCCTGTTTTAAAACAATGCTTTGATAGCCATGGCTTGCCCTCTGTTTCTTTGTCATATTTTTTTTTTTTTTTGCTTCTCAATATTAGTCTGGGTAGTTCTGGGCTAGTACAGATTTATAATTGTCAGTTTGGCAGATGAGAAAAAGAAAGACCAGGTTTATGAACTTCCCAAGGGAAGGGCAGTATGTGACAGATCCCACTGTCCTTGGCTCTTCCAACTCCTGCCCAGTTTAGTTTTCACTGTGATCTGTCTCTGGAAGGTTTTCTAGTCACACCCAGCCTGTGAGGACCATGGAATTCTTGTTGTGTCCCTATATATAACGAGCCACTTGCAGTTGTTTGGCCCTGTCACTTATATCCCTATTTTCCAGTAACTATATGTGGCCAGGATTTTCTCACTGTCCATTTCCATTTCTCCTTTAAGGATCTTTCCATATTAATTTTTGAGTTGTTTGTACTCTCCAACCCCCAGCCCCCACAAAGGATTGCCAGAGGGCATGACAAGCTCTCCTCCACAGGCTAAGAACCTTGTTTGATGTCTTGGAAACCAGCAGTACTAGCAGGTCACTGTGTAAGTGCCCTGGATATAGGTCCCTGTTAAACTAGGGCGGTCTTTGATATGCACTTCTTCCTTCAACCAACACTGACTGCACAAGAGAACTAGAAATTATGATCTGAGGAGAGAGCAGCAGTGCTTCATTGTGGCTCAAAAAGTGTCAACCAGGCTTCTTGGAGGAGACAGGCCTTCCCCCTGCATGGGAACTCAATTATCTGCAGGTAAATTATCAGCATTGTGATCCACAGCAGGTTTATTTCATTGTTAGTCACTTATTAACACAGTATATATTTTATTCAGTATAGCCTATCTTTTACTTGATAATAACTATGGGGTTATTATATATTCAGTTCTGCAGAAACTTAAGAGAATGTGCCTTTTGTCCATAATCATCACTTAACTGGCTTCCTTGCCTTAAGATGGGGACGCAGAGGAAAGGCCTGGCCTCAAGCACACTGGACAGTGCAGATGGATGTTTTGCCTCAGCCTGAAAGGTGATGCTGTCTGTTTGCTGGAGGCTGGAACTAGGAGAAACAGATGCATTCATAGGACTAGTAGACAGCAGACCCACATCTTTTGAGGCATTTTATTGTTTCATGGAAAGTGTTGCAAGCCCTGTATCTCCTCACACATCCATATCAACTCCAGGACATAGATACATGCTAAATGATGTTTTGATTATCTGTCATTTCAGATTATCTGCCCTAGAGTCCTCAGAGTGCACAGAGACATATGCAAACACACGTCTTTCTCTAGGCACACCCAGTTAGTATCTGTTCCGCTGAATTGCTCACCATTCCCTGTTATAGGATGTGTGCCTCACGTTTCCAGAATCCTCAAGTCTCTTTGCTGCCTGTACTTGTTTCCTCTTGCTGGCTTGTGCCTGGTGGGCCCTCCCTTCTCCCTTCTATAATGAAGATGCTCTCAGTCTGGAGGGTTCTTTCAGGTCTCCTCTGTTAGAAGCGTCCCGTGCCTGGCTGTGCCCTTCGGCTCTCTTAGTCATCCGTGAAACATATTTTGTGAGCCATGTTTAACACGCAGCTGCATTCAGTTTAGCATTTCATTATCTGCCCCATGTTAGCCACCACGTATTTCAACATACAAGTCTCTCCCTACTTATCTCTTCCTCTTGTACTGACATTTAGGACTATGCTACCCTCACTGCAGACACTGTGCAGTTTCTTCCCATTGATAAGAATGGTAGACTTCAATATAGAGCAAAACACTAGAAGAATCTACTCTTTCTTTCTTCTGATGTTTTCACTTAGCTCTTGCCTTCATTTCTAACAAAATGGGAAGGAGTCTGGTCACCACAAAAAGTTTTGAACAGGTGTTGGGGATATCTGGAACCATTCCTGCAGTTGTGATGGGTCACCTGGCTGAAATTAGGTGGCCCTTGGGGTGTGAGGGAAACGCACGCTTGCAACAGTTGCACTGCCTTTGCCACATCCCTTCATAATGTGATTTACTACAAGGCCTTACTCTTGCTGCTTAGATAAGTAAGCCCTAACTGTCTTCTATGGTTCCTCTTCTATCTTTGGCCACTGGGGTATGGAGTGGGCTGGATGGCGATTGTCTTTCCAGCCCCTTCCTGAATGTAAATGAGCAAACCAACCCCATTAATTACTCCTACTCTAAGTCTCATTGTTTGCTCCTTTGGAAAACACACATACACACATACCCAGACAGACCCCGCCCCCCTACACCTTAATAACATAATGCCTGGAGCTGACAGTTGTTGTGGCATTCAGGAGCCACACACAGACAGACGTGACGAAGATGAACTGATCCCATTTTTAAGAGAATGAAATAAGCTCTTTAAAACTAATAATCAGGCTCTCTCTCAGGCTGATACACACTCAACTGTCGGTTTGAAGGATGAGACCCTGATGTGACTTCCCAGCAATGAATGATTTTCTTAATATCTTAAAAAAAACCCAGCCTTATTTTTGCTTCTTTCCAAAGAATTAAGTATTACAGAGTAGACAGATGAGAGACCTGGGAAGGACTTCTGGGGAGCCTGGAATACTCATCTGGCAGCATCTTCAGGCATGCGAATGAGCCACAGCAATTGTGCTCCAGAAGTGAGAAGCCAGGGTAAAGAGGCTACCAGCAAGGTGGGAGACATTCCACTCAGCCAGCAAGTCTAATCCCCTCTCTCCTCAGGGGATGGGCAGGCTGCTGTGCAGATATGGAAGGAGGAGATTGATTCAGATACCTGGCTAACCTGGCACTGCCACTGTGGCACTGCCTATCAGCCTACACTGGCTTTTTGAGCACCTACCAGCTCTCAGCTACTGTTATCGGTGATACAGAGAATGTGGGGGGTGGTCCTGCCCGTAAGCATCATCCATTCTCATGGGAGCCCAGCCCTAAGTTTCCAAAATGAGTCTCCACCACTAGAAATAACACCAAGGCTGAGGCAAATGTAGCAGTATCATGGCCAGGCTGTCTGAGGCCATAGCAAGGGGTTGAGGACCAAAGCGGAGCATCCAGATTAGTGGAGATGCGAGATAAAAGTAGATGTGATGAGCATTCTTTGCCCATATGGCTTTTAAGGCACCTGTAAACACTTACTAAATGAACAGATGGAGGAATGAAGGAGGGACTCAGACTTGACATTTTGCTAGATACCCAGGAATGGCATAGAAGATAGTGTTGAAGCATCCTTAGGAAGAACAGGTGAAGAACAATCATGATAACATGTGACTATTAGTAGACTATGAGAAGGTCTCTGGCCATTTGAGGGCAAATTATCCTCTGGATCCATATTGTTATTTATTAATGGATTTAGTGTTTATTTTTCCTCAGAGAAGGAGACCTGGGCTGGTAGTGGAATTCTGCCCATGGATTTCCATGATTCAGGAATATAGCACTCTGACACCTGCACACTACTATCTGGAAGGCTTTTCACCTCTATTGTCTCATTACTCCATAGGACAAGGTCCATATGGCAGGTATATAATTTCCATTTTTACAGATGCAGACCCTGAGTCACAAACATGAACTGACCCATCCAAGGTCTTGCAGCCAATGAGCAGTAAGTCTTTTGGATCAAATTCCAGTGTGTTACTGCTTCTCAGCACCACAGGCACCCTTGCTAGACCAGCAGTGACATGGTACTCCACCAAGAGGGATTCATGCTTTACAGCACTCCTCTCTTTCAGAAGGACTCTGCTAAGCCAAGCATGGCCCACCTTTGCCTCTCTTCATGCAGTGGGCTGAGGGAATTGATCAATGCCTGCTCTCCTCAAATGTGGGCTGTTTCATATTCCTCAGGATGCATCCTGTTCCCCAGGATTCATTCTTATCGTAATGACATTTTACATCTTAAAATATACTTCTTTGTCTCAGGCCAGGCTTCACCAGCTGGAGTAAGGGAATTGTCTTTGGCTCTCCTGGACAGTGTCCAGGCATCTGGAGTAATGGGAGGGAGTTGGGAATGAAGAAATAGACCAACTCTCACATTCCCAGTTCCCAGACCTGCCAAGAGATTTTGTAAAATTGTAAAAAGTATTTTAGAACATAAAATGCATCTAGTTCAGTGGAACTCAATCCTGGCAGTACATTTAGAATCACCTGGAAAGCTTTATAAAATGCCAATGCTGGGGCCTCACCAGGCCGAGGGACTTAGTTCCAGTTGGTCTGTATAGAACCTGAGCATCAAATGCTTTTTAAACAGATGATATGTAGCCAGGGTTTAGAACCTCTGATTTAGTCCATCGTTTACATAAAAATAGGGAACTTGATACCTAGAGAGTTTTAGTTTATTCCCTTGTGTTAGTTATCAATTGTTGTATAAAAATTACCCCAATATTTAATAGCTTAAAACAATAAAAATTTATTACCCCTCAGATTTTCTGTGGGTCAAGACTCTAGAAGCAGCCTAGCTACATCATTCCGGCTCAGTTTCATGAGGTTGCTGTCAAGAAAGATGTTGGCCATGACCGTAGTCATCTGATGGCTTGATGGGGCTGTTGGATCCCCTTCCAAGGCTCATTTACATGCTTGGCAAGCTAGCACTGGCTCTTGGCAGGAGGCCTCAGTTCTTCACCATGTGGACTCTCCATTGAGCTGCTTGAGTGTCCTCACAACATGGCAGCTGGCTTTTCTTAGAGTAAGTGATTCAAGGAGGAAGACACAATACCTTCTATGGCCTAGCCTTGGCAGTCACACACCTCGCTTCTGCTACAGTCTGTTCTTTAAGAATGAGTCATTAGGGGCGCCTGGGTGGCGCAGTCGGTTAAGCGTCCGACTTCAGCCAGGTCACGATCTCGCGGTCCGGGAGTTCGAGCCCCGCGTCGGGCTCTGGACTGATGGCTCAGAGCCTGGAGCCTGTTTCCGATTCTGTGTCTCCCTCTCTCTCTGCCCCTCCCCCGTTCATGCTCTGTCTCTCTCTGTCCCAAAAAATAAATAAACGTTGAAAAAAAAATTAAAAAAAAAAAAAAAAGAATGAGTCATTAAAACCAGCCCACCCTGAAGGAAAGTGGGATTAGGTTTCATCTTTTGAAAGGAAGAGTATCAAAGAATTCACGGGTGTATTTTAAAACCACCCATGGCCAAAGTGAGGTAACTACATTTAGTGCCAGAGCTACAAGTCTCTTGACTGCTAGTCCATGGCCCCCCTCCACTAGTCTTATAATTAATTGGTTGATTCTAAATAAGGAAATTCCCATAAAATATTTAAGATTCCATCCATTACCTCCTTCCTGTGAACAGGCTGGTTCTTTAAAATATCAGCATCCAGAGAAAGGTCTCTCACTCATCAGGCATGCGATCATCCCATCCCTTGTGAGATTCACTCCCACTTGCTGCCTCTTTTCACCCATTAGAGTCCTCTGGAGGATCGGATTACCTTGCCAGTGGAAATATATGAGCTCCCTGTGTGATATACCATAACTGCAACAGCACATCATATAATTTTCCCCGAAGGCTTGTTGCAGCCTATGTCGACTCATTTGTATTTATGACAGCTCGGGCGTGATTTAGTGCGACCTCACTTTGATAAAAGCCATTTAAAGCTCATAAATATGGGTGACACGCTGCCTCCCTGGCCGGGGGTTTTTAAGGAGAGACTGAGATTTGCATTGCCATTCAACTTTCATTGTTCAGAAAAAAGAAAAGGAAAGAAAAGAGCAAGGGAGTGGGAGAAAGGAAAGGAAAGAAAGAGAGGGACAGAAAGACAGAGGGAGGGATGAAGAACGTTGCAGGTCACCACCTGGACTGTGGAAATCAGGCTCCCTGCACTTGGAGCTCACTCATCCCTGTTCTTTCCCTGGGAGGGCTGGGGTATGAAGGGCACCAGCTCAGAGGGAGGGCCTGATGAAGCACACAAGAGTGAATAGGTCACCAGACTTTATGAGCCATTTACTTCCTCTTTTAAAAGCATTGTTAAATCACAACCAAATTACAGTAAATTGTCGATTTTTATTGGAACAGGAAAGCCCTATAGCTTCACTCCTCACAACACTGCTCTCTGGGGACAGGTTTACTACCAGGTGGAGCAGGTGACTACCTCAGTCATAGGATCTGAAGGGCACCAGCATGGGGCCCTCCCTTAACAATATCTCACAGTCACCCTCAGGGTGCCTGAAATATCATTTAAGAGCCAACTTTTTTGATTCGGAAGACTGCACAGACTATGAATTCCCAAAAGGAAGTTGTCTTCAGTTTACCAAGTTATCACATGGATTGTGGAGGTTAGGCCTCCAATGGTGAGGATGCCTTCTGGGTAGCAGAGACAGGATGGGTAGAGAAAGAAGCTGGAAGGAAAGACCACAAAATAAACATTTCCCCATTCTATGAGTGTGCTTTGGTCTGGCTGCTCTGCTCATCTGTTGTCCTTATTTCCCATCTGAATCAGGGAACCAGTATAGATAGGGTAGGCCCTGATCTCTCATGTGGATTCCCATTGGCTGTTTATTCAAAACCACCTGAAGATGCTGAAGTCATCAGCCATGACCTTTGAGCTGGTAGGGACCCTGGAGGCCTCCTAGGACAGCCCCTTCATTCTATACATGAGGACCCAGGGTCCACCAACTGATTTACCAAGGAGACTGACAGCAGCCAGGTCACTCAGGCCAGAGCTGTTTCCAAACGCAAGGGAGCCCTGGTGAGCCCACCCTTCATTCGCTGGTTCACTTCTCTTATTCAGAAGTGGTATATCTGTATCAGGAATTTGAGAAGGAGAGAGGTAGGAGAGCATCTCACTAGGCAGTCACATGATGTGAGAAATGGAAGGGGCTTCTGATAACATTTTGTCCAGAGGCTTCACACAATGGGGGGAGATGGGGTGGGGGTGGGGGACAGGACAGATTCATCCCACAGACATCTTTTTTGATCCAAATATTTGGGTCAAATTTTGACCAAAATTGGCCAACATTTGAAAGTAAGGACATTTCTCACATGCACATACATGCATCAATGTTAGATGCATTTTAGATCCACACATACCACATTCTCACATGCACAAACATGCATAACCACACATACCACATCAATGTGAGAATTTGGGCTTCTGCTGTAAAGTAGTCCCGGCTTTGGTACTCGGGTTCACTCCTCGCTCCTCAGATGACCCACTACACTCACATGACTTGTTTGAATTTGTAGCCTCTCCCATTTTACACATGGGAAAACTGAGTCTCATCCATGAAGGCACAAACGAAGTTAGTGGCAGAGCAGGGACCAGAGCAGAATTCTCCTGATAGCCATTTTTCAAGATCCTGCTTGAAAACCCTGCCTACTGGAGCCAGCCACAGTCCTCAGCGTCCACACACTTCTATGGCATGTGTCTCTCCTTGGTACTTTGCCAAAGGTCACATATCTCTGCTGCCAGAGGGCAAGCCTTTCAAAGGTATTGTCGTGGGGACAAGGAGGAGGATTGATTGTTTATCCATCATGGTGCTTCATGTGAGTCTGGGCACACAGTGGGACTTCAGAAATGAGCAGCAAATTTGTACATGGAGAGGCTCAGTGCATCCTCATTGACGGTCATTCATAAATTCAGGAACAATTCATCTTCACAAGCACCTCCATTAGAGTGTCCCCATAGCAGACAGAGATAGGATGTTATTTTCCACAGATTAAGTCTCCATTTTGGCCCTGCTGACCTCCAAAGTCCACAAACACTTTTCGTCTTTGATCCAGATTCTTCTGTATTCTCTTTCCAAAGGTTCAATTTTCACTCCTTTTTTTTTTCCCTACGTGTGTGTGTGATTCTATTCTTTGACTTATAATACACTTATTTGTGATAAGGGAATTTCTCACTGAAATAAATGAGTTGTTAATTAAAGCTTTTTGATGTAGTACAGAAAGAGAGTATATTTGATATCAGCAGTTATGTGCTGTTTGATTTATAGTTTGTCTAAGTTCTGTCAGGAACATCAGCCTCCCCCATCCAAATATAGTTCTCTCCCTCTCTTTGGTGGATTTGTCCTTCCCCTTACTCTCTCTGTGTCCCTCTCCTTCCCTCTCTCTTTCTCTCTCTCACATGCACACACACACACACGTACACACACACACGCATACGCACACGCACACACTGAAACCTGTTAAGCTGCTGCTGCATTGCTGTGACTTCAGTTAGAGGGACACATTTTCTGCTTCTTACTTTCTCACACGGTGGCCTCTGCTTCTGGCAGCCATGAGATGTGTGGAACCTCAGTCTGTGTGGGAGAGGGTAAACTGACAGAAGTTTTCCTACTTGCTCAAGTGTGCACAGTTAATAAGTCCAGAACTGAGATTTGAAGCCAGGTAGATCTGTTCCACTCATCACACAGCAAGGGGAGAGAAACCATGGGCTTTGTCCTGTAGGCTCTTATCATCCAGCTGGAGGGGCAGGTAAAAATATGACTCAGTTAACCAACTCAACAAGGCACAGACACTGAGTATTTCCATAAGGCTGCTCAGTAATGGGAGTTTAGATGTTCAGAAGGGGCAGTTGCTGAAGGGTCTTGATGGCGGGGGAAGCCTTACAAGGCACATGGAAGCTCCCAGAACCAGACAATCAGGATGGTTATGTGGAGGGCTAAGGTTGTCAGAAGGGCTGATGGATATGGCCTAGGAAAAGTTTGCTTTCTACCATTATGTAACAGTCACAGTTATGTGTAGGGCCAGGAAGGAGGTTGGCATTGTGGGAAGAAGAGTCTTGATATGAATCTGTGATGGATAAGATCTGGTCACGTGAGGGAGAGTTTTCTCTGACTGGTAGAAAAGAGTTATACCTGGCTGTTTTCTTTTACTATAGGGCAATTGCCAGAAAGTTCAGCTGTAGTGATTAGAAAAGAGACAAATACCCCATTCTCTTTAAAACCCAGAACTGAGGACGTTTGATTGAGTGTGGTTATTGTACTACATGGTGCTGCTTCTAACTGTGTTGGTTTTCCCACCCACAGTTAAATAGCCTCTCTGGACCATGGTTTTTCAGAGGCCTGGGACACCTCCAGGAGTCTCAGGCAGCCATCCAACCTCTTTTACTCTCCTCATTACCCTTGGCCCCTCAGAGCTGCCTGATTGCAGTCATTTACACACACAGAACTTTCCAAGAAGCAGGAGGCTTCACACTTCATCTCATTAACCTACATGGGCACCCGTGAGCTGAATTCCCATTCAAGGCCCCAAGATGTTCTGATGTTCTTCAGCAGATAGGCTCTGGTCTCTGGGTGATTAATTCCCCTGTTAGTTTGCACAGTGCGCTGAATATGGAGGAGGAAGACTGTAGCTGGGGGTCTCCAGGACCATAGGCCCCCTTAGGAATGGCCCATTTCACACACCCAGCACTGTGTGGACCTCTGGGGACCTTCCCCGCGGCAGCTGGCTCATTGCTCCCTCTTAGGCTCGTTCCAGGCAAGGCCAGCCCCCCAGCCGCTGCTTTCTCATTTATCTATATTCACTAGGGAACCCAGCTCTAATTAATTACCATCTACCCTCTACACTCAAGAGGGAAGCCGGCTTGGGGGAGTGTGGGGGGATACATGTAGAAATTCAATCAAGATCTTCAGCTAGCACAGCCTGTTGTTGGCAGCAATACTTCTTCCCAGGCTAAATGAGAAGACAGCATCTAGCTTTGTTCAAAGCTGCATCTGAATTTGGCTTTGCTTGTGTCCTAGTGCCTAGCAGAGGGATCTCCTGGAGGTGCCTGAGAGCATGAGCCTCTCTGAACCTCCTCCTAGAAACTCAGGGGCAGGTTCAGGATTTACAGAAAGAGTCTTGCCTGTGACCTGGGGAGAGCTTAACTCTTAGTTCGCTGCAGTGTCTTTTGAGATGGATCAGGGAGTGAGTCAGTGATTCTCAACCCTACCTGTGCTTCCCAGTGGCTTGTGGAATTCAGATGCCCAGTCCTATTCCTTCATATTCTAAAATATAATGTTCCCATTGCATCTTTTAAATAATTGAGATATAATTCATATACTTTAAAATTCACCGTTTTATTTTTATTTTTTTAGATTTATTTTTGAAAGAGAGAGAGAGTACAAGGGAGGGGCAGAGAGAGAAGGAGAGACAGAGAATCCTAAGCAGGTTCCACACTGTCAGCGCAGAGCCTGACACAGGGCTCAAACTCACAAACCATGAGATCATGACCTGAGCCGAAATCAAGAGTCAGACGCTTAACCAACTGAGCCAACCAGGCGCCCCAAATTCACCCTTTTAAAGTGAACAGTTCAGTGATTTTTCAGTATATTACAGAGTTGTGCAACCATCAGCATTATCAAATCCCAAAATATTTCGTCACTCCCAAAAAGAAACTCATACCTATTAGCAGTCACTCTCTACCCACTAACCATCACCACCAGGCGTAGCACTAGAGATGATTTTCTGTCTTTATGGACTTACCTATTCCAAACATTTCTTATAAATGGAATATAATATGTGCCCCACCTCATTCTGAACCTTATGAATGGAAATATGTGAGCATTATCTGTAAAAAAAGAAAAAAAAACAAACAAAAAACCTCAGATGATGAGGCACAGCCAGGGTTGAGGACCCTGGCCAAGAAATGGTTAAGTGCCCTGACCAAGAGCACCCCACTGGCTCTAATAGTAACTGCTTTGGAAATGGTTGTTGAATGACCAAGCCCCCACATTCTAGAGGAATCTCTCACAAACCAGTGTGATTAGGATGTCTTTCCCCAAAGTCACTGGTTAGTCCTAACTTCTGCAGTTAACAGTTCCATCATTACTGCTTGGAAATCTCAGCCGGAATCCACTCTCATCTCTACTTACCCAAATCAATAAGTTGAATAGGTCTCAATGACTGTTACCATCTCCCCAACTTGTGTAGAACTTTCCTTCCTGGGGCTGTGGCTGGGAGCTTATGAGAGGTGCTGTCCTTTCCAGAGAACTCTAACAGGGTAGTCCTGGTCACTCAGAAGAACTTAACTGAAATGGCCATCCTAGGTTCTCATGAATGCCTCAGAAGAAAGCTAGATGGATATTACACAGAGGAGATGAGACACAGCCTATAACAGATACCAAGTTGGCAGCACTGTGGGGAGGGAAGTTAAGAACAGACGTGAGGGGCCCCTGGGTGGCTCAGTCAGTTAAGCATCTGACTTCAGCTTAGGTCATGATCTCGCGGTCTGTGAGTTTGAGCCCTGTGTTGGGCTCTGTGCTGACAGCTCAGAGCCTGGAGCCTGAGCTCAGATTCTGTGTCTTCCTCTCTCTCTGACCCTCCTCTGTTCATGCTCTGTCTCTCTCTGTCTCAAAAATAAATAAATGTTAAAAAAAAAAAAATAAAAGGAAAGAACAGACGTGACACCACTGTGGTTACAACCCAGTTAGGGTCCCAGTCTAGATGATGTTTGTGGGGACTATTGAGCAATCTGAGTCCTGCTTCCCTACTTCCAAGTCCTGTTTTCCAAAGGAGCCTGCCATAGCCAGAGGCCACTCAAGCCACTTCTGTTTGCATAGTGCCTTACTCAGTTCTGTTATGGTGCCTGTATGGTCATTTATCACTCAGCATCTGCACGCTCAGCTCTGTGCCTTCTGGGATGACAGCACTGAGCTAAGTAGTCCAGGGTTACCCTCTCAGTGGGTACACAGGGCCATTGGCTGAAAGTCCAAATTTGGCCTGTAGTTGTGTGACAAAGTGGGGATGATTTACTGCAAACCCATCTCCAGTGCTGGGAACATAAAGCAGAGCCCTTCTAGTAGTGGCACAGAGAGAGATCCATGCAGTGCTTTGTTCAGCAGATTCTTGTTGACTTCCTACAGTGTGCCAGGCAAAGTTGGGATAAAGCAGTGACTAAAACAAGACCAGTCTCTGCACTTTGGGGGTTTACAGTGAAGGAGGATGGGATAGGGGGTGGGAGAAGATAGATAATAAACCAGTTAACGTGCATAATAAAATGTCAGAGATAAATGCACAAAGAAAGATAACAGGCCCAAAGGATGGAGAGTGACAGAGGAAAGAAGGAGGTGCTGATGCAGAGAGACGAGCCAGAGAAGGCTTCTGATACACATCATGACCTGCATGAAGTTAGAGGGATAGTAGGCAGGCATTCGAGGAAAGAGAATTCTAAGAATAGCAAAGAATGAGCACTAAAGCCTCAGTCCTCAACCATGGCTCAACATGATCACTCTGGCAACTCTAAAATATTCTCTAGAGTCATACCTTACCCTGGAGAGATTAAATTAAAATCTCTAACGTGTGTGTGTATGTGTGTGTAAAATGCACCAGGTGATTCTGTAGTATAATTGGAATTGTGAACCACTGTATAAAAGGAGTGTCAGAAGCCATTGTGGCTTAGAGCTGGGTGAGCCAACAGTGTAGGGGTTGGGGGTTTATGTGAAGAGGTAGGCAGAGCTCAGCCAGTTAGTGAGGAGCCTTGAGGCCACGGTAAGGATTGTAGGTGTTATCACAAGCAATGGAAAGCCACCAGACAGTGTTGGAGCAGAGGGAACAGTGAACATCACCCCTGCTCTTGGCAGATCAGCACACGTGGGACAAGTGTTCTCTGTATGGAGTTCTCACCAAAGGCTGGGAAGTAGCACACAGAGAAGCTGGCTTTGCTCACAGAGACTGTACACACAGTTAATCCACGTTTGGTTATATGTCTAGAAAAGACATGTATTACCCACATTATAGGCTAGTAGTCTCAAAACTAGAAGGCCTCTGAACTCACCACATTCTAATTTTTCCCCTGGCACATAAGATGAAGAAGATAAATACATCTCTAGGTGCACAAACAAGGAGGGCCTCCAACTGTCTCATTTCTTCCTGAAGAGGTGGTTTAAAAAATGCAAATACAATGAAACAAGATGAGAAGAGTTGCAGATTACATTCTGACAATGCGTAATCTCTGCTTGTTTGAGCGTTGTCATTAGGAAGCCTTCTGATTATTCTGGCAGCTCTGGTTCCTAACTCCCCACGGACAGAAAGAGACATGAAGAGAATTACATTTCTCCAAGGATGGGGCCAAAGGTCATTCTGTGCATTGGACAGCTGGCTCCAGTCATATTGAAGCACCATGGCCTCAAGTGTTGCTCACAGAATAGCTGATGGCCCTGTTGTCACTTTCTTTACGCTCACTATCTATTACAAATTAAGCTGAAATTGTGGATTCTCAAAAATCAGGGAAGAAAATCTCCACCTGCTCTCCCCAGTCTCCTGCATTCATTGAGGCCTCTGCAGTTTGTAAAGGCCCCATGGATGCAACACACTGTGACCTGATTGGTTGCCTGTGCCAGAGCCACCCTGATCTGCTGTTGGGCGGGGAGATTGGCATGGGGCCCATGTGTCCCTGTTGGCAACATATTAGTAAAATACCTCTGAGCATTTTAAGTAGAGCTTTGTCCCCTTGCAACACCAGTGCCAAAAAGACAGCCACCCTGTGTCCCCATGCCCCCATTCCCCAGCCATTGTTCTCTTCTCAGATACTGCAATTCAACTAAAATGGCACTGAACTGGGAGTCAGAGAGCTGGTTTTTAAGCCTGGGCCTATCACAAGCTAGCATTGTGGTGTTGAGCAGGTGATTAACCTTTTAGAGCTTCAACTCACTAATCTGTAAAATGAGAGGATTCTATTTGAATCTCCCGATGGCATGAATCTGGGATGGTTTGCCTATCTGGCGAGGCACTGAAGTGTGAGTGGGCAAAGAGGTGAGGAGGGTGCGGTGGTGCCTTGGTTCTGCCTGTTGCACAGCTGCAGGACCTCAGCTATGGCCTCTCCGGGGTGGGGCTGAGCCAGCCATGCAGAAGGCCACAGAGAAGAGTGCACAGGCTCGGAGGCAGAGAGAGTGGAATTGAGAGGGAAGTCAGCCCTCAGTTCAGCCACTTTCCAAGGTGTGGTCTCGGGCAAATGACTTAACCTCAGATTCCTTATCTTCAACATGGGATAACTGATGCCTCTTCAGGAAAGTTGTTGAGAAACAAATGAGATTTGTATGGAGCACCCAGAACACACGAGAGCCTATCACAGAAAGGCTGACTGTTACCATCGGTCACCTATTCTGTACTGGGTAATTATTGATTACTCATCCTTTTGAAGAATGAGGTTATCTTCCCACAGTGATGAAGAACTCAGCAATAGAAAGATCCATTCTCCTAGTATTTGGGTCTGTTGTAAACGTTTCCAAATTGCCTCTGGATCTTCCCACTTAGCGTTCCCATCCCAAACTTGATCATTCTTGGTGTGAAGGACCCCACAATAGTGTACATAAGTTGGATCTGGAGTGTTCCTTTATTCCCCAAAACTGTGGCATTAACTCAAGACATACCATGGAATTTGTATCCTGGGCACCCATTGCGATCTTTAAAATGCATGAAACTCCCAAAGACTTTTCTCCATGCTGGGAGATTAGAATCTGCCCTAACTCAAGGGGCCGGTCCCATCCAGCATTGCTGTGCAAATGGTCATATGTGCAAACCATTAATTAGAACCATTAAGTCCTTGTATCCCCAACAGAAGTGAGGAGCCCTCAGATTCTCTAGGAAAAACTTTTTTTGTGAAAAAGCAGCTTCTTGGCCTGTTCTCCTCACTTTGTCCACTCCCCCTCCCCACCAACCCCAGGTCTTTTCCTCTCTTCTGCCCCTTGAGAATGGTGCTCAAGTTTAGGTGGAAATAGAGGCAGTCTCACTGACCGGGTCAAAATGAAACACATGTTTATGCAACACTCACTGTGTCTTTCATTCAGCCTTCAGCAGGCATTTGCTACAGGTCTCTGTCCAAGGACTGTACTTGGTCTGGAGGCAGATGCAAAGTCTGACGGTCCAACTCTGACTTCATGGAGCTCCCCAGTCTCCTGTCAAAGATTCAGGAACTGTTCCACCCAAGGAGGTGTGGAGGGGTGTCCTCGAGTGTACCACACAATAGATGCCCTTGGGAGCTTCAATCTGGATGATGGAGCAGGACTCATATACTCATCCTCTTCCAATACTCAAAGGAATTATGTCCCCTGTCAACCCAGGAGCTATCAGGACAACGCATGCTACGTGTCACATGAGTGGTACAGAGAACGTGGTAGAAGACTTTAGGGTAGGGGGTTCTGGAAAAGCTTCTTGAAGGAGTTGAGTCTCCATTTGGATCTTAATGATGTTCATAATCTGGACTACCAGAGAGAAGTGGATATCAAGCTTTACTCAGGCAGAATTTATAAATAGAGGGAAGGGTGGGTCTGGGATTTCGCTGTTTTTAGGGAGATGTGGCTCAGGAAGTTACTGGAGCTGACATGTGGCAAGGAATACATAAACTATGAAAGGCCCAGAACATCTTGACTCCTTAGCTGTTCCCACTTTGCCTCTTTAGCAGTTGCATTCTTTCTTCTGTTGGCATCTGTGTCTCCTTCCCAGCTGTGCATCACTTGGGGCAAACCTCCTTTGTCTCATCCTCTCTCCTGGCCCCTTCCCTCTTCCCAGTCTCATTCCTTCCCTCCACACACACATGCAAGTGCCTGCCAGGCATGTTATGCGTTCCTTGTTCTGGGCCTCAGTGTCCTTTCCTATAAAGTGACAGAGTTTAAGAATTTTTTAGGAGTGTAACTAATGCTGAATGAGCTCTGCTTGTCCTCGGTCCACCCCTGGGTCCACCTGCTCCCCCAAGCCTCTGGACTGGGAATGCCAGCCTTCCTGAAGGCTGCTGAGCCTCACATAGGCGAGGCTGCACTTGCTGCCCCTGGTTCTACTCAGGGTACCCACCCTCCTTCAGACTGCCAGGGGCTGCCTGCCCCGTGGCCCAGGCTCATGGCCTGCCATGCCCTCCCAGGTGCAGGCAGCTCTGGGAAGCAGGCAGGAGCCATGGCTTTGATCACACACACAATAACCTCAGCACTGAGGCATCCATGCTAATCACTTTTGATTACAAATGGATTAAACAGGACAGCAGCTGCACAGAGCTGCTTTGATTCAGGCCTGCTCAATAATGAGATGCATAGGCACAGGCTAGGAGGCTGTAGCCACGGGTCCTGCCCAACCCCCATTCCGCATCCTTCAGGGCCACCTCTGGGCAGGGGGCACTGTTCACAGACACAGGGGAAACAAAGGCAATTCCACTAGCCTCAGTGGTGCCCTCAGCTTCATTCAAGCTATCCTTGTAGCCTCCCTGCAGGCTGTGCTCCTTGCCACTTGTTCAGCCATGTTCCTCACCTGCAGGAAGCCCAGCCTGTTCCCTCTGCATTCCCACCGGGCAAGGTATGGAACCACAGGTTACACAGCAGCCGCTCTACTGAGAAGAATCCCAAGTCCAATTCAGGAACAGCCAGATCCACAAAGGGTCCAGTGACTCCTCCCCTGCCCCTAAGTATGTCCCTTATGTGGCCACTGGTATATCGGGGACCAGCACAGCCCTCAGATAGAGACCCATAACAAGTGTCTGCTGAGAGCTGAATGAAAGACAGAGTATCGTTTCTACTATCATAAATAATGATGTCCTCGGTAGTACCCTTCACATGTAGAACAGGAAGGACGGAGGTAGACATTCATAGCCCCCCATCCTATTTTATTTTCCCACAAATCCTGTGAGCTGGCCAGGAGTTTTTGGACCTCTTTCAGAAATAAGGAAGCGAAATTTCAGACAGGTAAAATTCAGACCTTTTCTCGGGTGCCTTCGTGTACCCGTTCTGGATCTTTGGGGACCAGCCCAAGCTCTGTCATTTTGCCATGTAATCATCTACCAGCTCCTCTTTCCCCTCACTGGAGAATGTCCTGGGTATATCTAGTTTCTGATCATGGCCCCATGACAGCAGTGACCGCCTGTGTGTCTATTTTTGTATACAGATTGAACCACTCTGGGGTTGGTGGGGTATGAGCAGCTGCTTTGGCTAAATTACGAGGCTCCAGGGAGGGAAGGGAGATAAGAGGGATTCGGCACCGAAGCCAAAAGTTCTCAGGGCTATAAGATGCACTAATAAATTTGACCTTGGGGCATTTCATGTTTGGCCAAAAGAGTTTGAAATAGGAATGGGGAATCCCCGGTTTCTAATAAAAGCTTCCAGAGAAGAGGCAGCATTTCTAACCACCTCTCACCCACCCTTGCCCTCAGCCCAGGAAGGCACAGTGTCAGTCTCATGCTGAGGTGTCTACTTAAAACCTGGCCACAGCAGAGCCACGGCCAAATCCCTCCACAGTGCCCACAACCCTCTCATGTGAGAGAATTTTGGAGGATCATAGTCTTGAGGGCAGGGAAGGGAGAAGAAGGGGTTCAAAGTTTAATGCCATGCCAGCTATCCCGTCTGTTGATGTGGCACAGGATACTCTCCCCATTCTCCCACTTGAGTGGCCCAAGTTTAGCCTCACCATGCCTCTGAAAGATCTAAGGAAGAGGGAGGCAACTCATCTTTATGAAGCATTGCCTTCCTGTGCTCCTGACAGGCATTTATTTCATCATCTAAACATCCCTGGGAGGTGGCTAATGTTATCCGCTTTTTATGGGTAAGAAAACAGAGGCTCAGGAGTAAGCTGCATGGAAGAATTAATAGCTGAACTTGACCCTGGCTGACCATTAGGCATGTGTTACTTTGCAGCAGTCATTGCCTCATCTACATTCCCACTTCACAGATGAGTAACTCAGCTCTAGGGATGATGTATGACTGGAACAAGCTCCTAGCGCTAAGTAATGCCAGGCTTCGGCTTCGAATTCAGGAGTCCTAATCTCAGTCTTTCTTTTCACATTATAGATTGTAGGGGCCATTCTGACTTGCAAGCCATTTCCTGCTTGAGGCCTTTGAGTCTGATGTTTCTGTCTCCCTAAAGTGCCATTTTTATAGGTGTCTGTTTAGCAATGTCTGCTCATCCTTCAGGGCTCAGCTTACAGTTGCCTCCTCTGGAAAGCCTTCCTTGACTCGCTCCATCTTGTAAATCAGGTCTCCATTGACTCTCTTGTCATACCCATGCTTTTCTCTCATATTTATTTTTCCTTGAATGTATCATGACTCTAAATTACATTTATTTCTGTTGTTCAGCAGTAGTGCTGCCTTCCCCAGTTAGACTCTCAAGTTCCGTGAAGGCAGGGACTTTATCTTATTTGTTCATTACAGTATCTGTAGAATGCAGGGTATTTAGCATTCACGTGGGCGCAATAAGACAAAATTAAAATTTAGACATGAGTAGAATGAGAAGACAAGAAGTCTACTGGTCTGAACAAATTCACACCTAACAAAATTAAGAGATGAAATAAGTCCAGGTTCAACACTGCCTTGTCTGTTGAGCTGCTATAACAAAATATCATAAACTAGGTGGTTTATAAACAACACAAATTTATTTCTCGTAATCCTGGAGGCTGAAAAGCTCAAGGTCAAGGCACTGGCTAGCTCAGTGTCTGGTGACAGTCTGCTACCTGGTTTATAGACGGCTGTCTTCTTACTGTGTCCTCTCGTGGAGGAAGGGTTGAGGGAGTATTCTGGGGTCTCTTTGATAAGGGCACTCATCCTGTGCATGACGGCTGCACCCTTATGGCCTAATCACCTTCCAAAGGCCCATCTTCAAATACTGTCCCATTGTGGGTTAGGAATTAACATATGAATTTTGGTGCACACGAGTATTCAGTCCTTAGCAAGTAGATTTACTGCATTTATCTAGGATTTCCTCAGGTACATCTGGAGTTCTGCATAGTGGAGATTTCTCAACATGGCCTACACGTGGATAAACCCCAAAGTGCTCTCAAATCTCCTTGCCCAGAACACCCTCAGCATACCTAGTGTTGCAGGACCAGCTGCACATTAGCCCACAAATCCACCGTGTGCCTCCTGTTCTGCATTGAAGCTCTCAGTTCCCAGCCACACCAAGATGTTCCTGGGCTACTGAACACACCTACACCATCACCCACACCATGCATTCCAGTCTTCACGAATGATAGCTCCATTCTTCCAACTTCTTAGGCCAAAACCCTTGGCATCATCCTTTACTTGTGTCTTTCCCTCTCACCCCATGGCTAACCCATCAGCAAATACTATCGGCTGTTCTCCACACAGCAATCTACTGTGGCCTAAACCTCGAGACTAATATTTAATGGCTTTATGTGACATGGCCTGACTCCACACTAACCTCTAGCTACTGTCCCCCTGGCTTACTCTGCTCTAGCTGTACTGGTCCCCTTGCTGTTCCACCAACACAGTGAGCACACGCTCATGTCCGTAGCTGTGCCCATGATGTTTCCTCTGTTTGGAATTCTCCTGAATACCCCATGGCTCACTTTCTTACTTAAATTGGGTCTCTACTCAAATATCCTCTGGTCAGAGAAAACTTCTATGACCAGCTTATTTAAAGCAGTACATCCCTAGTCTTTCATTCCCCATCCCCTTTCTTTTTTTTTTAGTTTTGTCTTTTATTACAATCAGCAGGTTACATCATTATTAATATTCTTATTGTTATCATTTTACTGTATTGTCTGCCTCAGTGAAAATAAGGACTTGTTTTATATTGTCATTATTATATCCTCAGTTCCTAGAAAAATAAATATTTATTGCCCGAAATCATTAGATGAGTTTTGGCACCCTTCACATTTACTCCATTCATTAGCCTGGTTTACTGCACACTGAGATTTGCACAGAGGACATATTAACTCCTGAGCTTATTGGAATGTGCCATGCCATACCAGTTGCCTGGCCTGAGGTCCAGTCCAGCTGCCAGTGGTCTTTAGTAGATGGGTTCATGGGCACACCAGCAGTGTGCTGGATGGAGCCAGATTATGGTAGCATGAGTCAGCTAGGCACATCTATTCCCAACTCTGCAATCAGCATCTTCAACTTGGTAGCTTGAAACAGCAGGAGTGCTTATGGGAATTAATTGCCAAATGCCTTACAATGGGGCTTTGCTACCCTGCCTCCAAGAGTCAGGTATTAAAGCACTAGTATTAAAGGTACTAGTCCGCACAAGACCAGTAACAATTTCTCTTCCCACTGATACAGTGTGCTAGGATCTGAAAGCCAGTAAGAGAGAGGCATTTATAAGCTACATAGTGATGGGGCACCTGGGTGGCTCAGTGAGTTAAGCGTCCGACTTCAGCTCAGGTCATGATCTCATGGTCCATGGGTTCGAGCCCCATGTCGGGCTCTGTGCTGACAGCTCAGAGCCTGGAGCCTGCCTCAGATTCTGTGTCTCCCTCTCTCTCTGCCCCTCCCCCACTCACTCTCTGTCTCTCTCACTCTCAAAAATAAATAAACAAAAAAAAAAAAGAAAAACTAATATAAGCTACCTGGTGATGACATTGGGAACCATATACAGAGAAGACGAATTGAAAGCACTGGGATATCCCACCTGGAGATGTACAGATCTGATACCTGTAACCGAAAGTACCAAGGGAGGCCCGTGGCAGGAGGACTAAGCTTAACGTAGTCTGTGCACATGGGCAGAGCTGGAGAATGCATAGGGGAAGAGAGGAGTCTAAAATCCTTTGGGTTTGGTGTATGGCTCTAACTTGAGATACGGGGTCTGCAGTGGGTTGATTAGTCCATCTGTTTCCTCATCTGTAAAATGGGGTTCCCATTCCCTATTTAATAGGAAGATAATGATGGTTTAAAAAAGCAAGCAGTTAGTTTCTGTTCTCAGGACTCAGGGGATGAGTTTCAGTGAGGCACATTTCAACTGCATAAGGGTAGAACTTGCTAAAGACTACTGCTGTGGCCCTAAAATAGCAAGTGCCACTTCCTCCAGAGTGTTCAAGCCGGGTGTCCATCTGTCAGAGAAGTTAGAGACGGGGATTCCTGCATTGGAGGGAGGCTGATCTGGATAATCACCCCCCAAGATCCCTTCCACACTAAGTCTTCTACAGCCAAGAACATGTCCCTGGGCAAGTCACTGACCGATTTTTTTGCCTCATTTCCTCCATCTGTCAAACAAGCAGGATAGTCTCTGCCCCTTTCTGTTTTGTGCTGCTGTCGGGATGATTAAGTGAGATCATCATTTGAAATTTTTTCGGTCTAGGGAGTAAAGGTATTTTGTCATCTCCTACTTCCTTCTTGTTATAATAGAAACACTTTATATCTTGAAATAGGATAACATTCCCTATGACTTGGCTATGAAGAATACCCACCATTTTTCATCTAGTCAATTATAGAGCGAATAATTAAAAGACAGCACTATTGTCAAACTCTTAAATTCTTTGTGGAAATAAGCTGTGTGTCTCAGAATTGAGATTATTGTTAATATCGCATGAGGTCAAGGAAAGCCATAGGGTGACTGGAGAGATCAGGCCCTGCTGTTGACATGACATGCCTCTCCCATAGCTACAGCAAAGGTGAGCAGCTGGGCACAGCTAGCTGTGGCCTCCCTGCCCTCTTGCCCCTCTTCTAACCCAGAGTCAGGCTTTCTTCACATAGCCATGTAGCAATGGGTCCTTTGCCCCCCAAATTACGGGCCTCTCTCATCTCTGTTCTTAACTACAATTCCTTAGATATGGAATTTGTTTTTACCAAAAGACATGGAGGCTCTGATTTTTCTTCTCTGGTTAGAAGTGAAACACAGCAGACAGCTATCCTGAGAATAGTTACATGGTGAGTGAGAGATGGAGGGCATGGATTATTCTGAAGACAAACTTAGGTTTCACTAACTCCTCAGTTGTGCCAAGGGCCCTGCTTCTCCTTATCATCCTACCACTCCATCATTTTCTATGATATCCCACCCCTGAGTACCTTTAGTAATAGTTTGTATGAAGCCTGATAATGCCCAGGTGAGTGGTGGGGCTATGCATAGCCTTTTCCAGATTCACAGGCTGTCTGATCATGAGGTGATCTTGCAGAGTTCCTCACGTCAGAGGTGGGGAACTACCTAAGAGCCAGGTAGAGATGTTACTTGTGAGAGGTCACACTACCAATGAATTGCCAAATATGGCTGCAAAAGTGAACATCACCAGTCCCTGTGGTGGGCCCTTTGTATTTGTGCTATAAATAAATGGCTTGGGCATATGATTACTAAAGGGGTCTCAGACTTAGTTAGCAGCTACATCCAGTCCTGCTGATGTAGCATCTGTGTTGTTCATTCATTTTGTTCAGTCTCAGTGGGCAGTATATACAGAGGCATCTCCAACTGAGCCAGCCAGAAATCATGGGCAAGTGTGTCCAAAAATGGGTGGACTGTGAGTCAGGCATACAGGAGATTTCAGGGAGAACAATTAAAGGACACTTTATTTGGAGAAGAGGTCCAGAGAGATATAATCAACATTTGACTGAGCCATTTTGATAAATAGGAAACCTCCATTTTTGAGATGCTCCTGTGAGATGATCTTGTTCTTTAGAGTGAAATCATAAGAGAACATTTTTTTTTTTTTTAGCAAACTGTAGTCAAGTAAGGACTGCCTGAAACACAAAACAGGTATATGCACACCCCAGCGAACAGCTGAATCAACTGTTTCCAGAAATCCTGTATAAAATATAAGAGGGACAGATTTTTAACACAGTACCCAGGTGTGTGTGTATATGTCAAGGAACCATGCATCCTTCAAAGTTGTCATGCTAGAGTCTAGTCCTATTTTCTGAAGGTGTTTTACTCCCTTAATGTATTGGGGGACATCTTTACAAGCTGTGGTAGACCCTGTAGAATATCTTCAATGGTGAAGAACCACTCTGGAAACAGCCAGATGTCTTGGTCCTCAGAGAACTCCCATCCCAGGGAGTGGCAGGACCAAGAGAGTACTCAGCACTTTTGCAAGGCCTGTAACACGAATGCAAAAGCAGGGCCATTTGTGAAAGAGACTGAACACTGGTTGTGCAGTTTTCAAACAGCAGTTCAAAGAGATTTTCATTTCAACTGAAAGCAAAGCATATAAACAAGCAAGTTCTACTTGGTTAATTAAATAAAATGAATAAGCAAATAACCAGATCTTACTTCCTTAAAAATACTTAACTAATCTTTCTGATGAAAACTGCAAGCAGAGGTATTTGGTAAACAAAGGCTATCTTTCAAATTTTAGTTTGTGAAGGCTGTTTCTTGCAAATGAGAAGAACTCCAGTTTCATATCTCTTATCTTTGATAAAGATGGTTGCCTGTCTCTCCTGAAGATTGTACCTACTGCTGTCCATTTTCATCACTCCGTCAGGTGCAAAACTGTCTTTACTACTTATTCCTCCTAGTCCTCATCCTATGTTGAATTCAAGGAGGACATAAACCATGTTTCATGCCTGTTGTAACAGAGATGGAGTACTTGGGATTTCCCATTTTTGTGTGTTATCTAAAGTGCCTACTTTTATGGCCATAATGATATTATTCCTTCTTGGGATGCAACTACCCACTTCCCATTATTGGTTACCTTTTATTTATTTTTTTAAATAAATGCCTTCCTCGTTGTGTCTTAGTTAGCATCTCTAAAAGACAGAGATCTTTTCTAATCGGGATGAGATGACCTGTGACAGCATTTAGATTGCCTGCCAGCCCCACACATATGGAGTAGTTAAGAATGAACATAGGCCATGGTTTCAGGTGGAATTGAGCATATTCTCTGGATCTGTCAATTGCTGTCTTGCAACTTTGGATAAATAATTTCCTGTAGCTAAGTTTCTGCTTTCTCATTTGTAGGATGGGTGTACTCATGGTACTGCTTCACGAGGTTCTTGAGAAAATGTAATGATATGAGCTGATCCCTGGAAAGCATTTAGTAGTTCATGGGGACTCCCAGCATCTGTGACATGCCTGGAACTTAGCATGCCCTGATTAGCTGGGAAGGAAAAAGGAATGGAGGAGAGAAAGGTGGGAGGTGGGGAGAGAGTATAAACTTGGTTAGGAAGTTTATGGCTGTGTAAATGTACAGTGCAGACTTTAGTGAGTCCTTGGTCAGCTAGAATTCATGAACAAAGTTCCTTGGGAAAAAGTTATCTTGAGTTCAGAGAAATTTGAGGAGAAGATCAAGAGAGTGGGCATTACCTTAGATACCTGCACTGTGAGGCCACCTGGGGCTGATGAGAAGCCTGGCTCCTACCTGCATGGCAAGTCATTTGGGGCACAGCTGGCAGTGATAAAAATGTCCCTGGAGCCAGGACTGACTCCCTGGCACCGTAAGAAGGGAGAAAGCACCAATCCATTTAGGGATGACTGAGGGGGTCATGGATGGCTTAGACAGAGGTCTGGACTTGTCGTGATTCAGAGTCATGGTCACATCCCAGTTCTGTCACTTTTTGCCTCCATAACCCTGAATTATTCAACCATTTGGAGGCTCAGATTGCTCAACTATAAATTGTTGAAAATAATACTACCCTGCATTGGTAATGTGAGCATGAAGAGGGATAATGAAGTTAAAGCATCTACCTGGTACAATGACAAGCAAAAGGTGGCTCCTGAAAAATAAACTTTTTCATATTATAATTTCCAAGAGTTTAGGGTAGGCTTCCTGGAGGAGATCCTTCTATTTTACCTGAGGCTTAGAAAAGCTATGGCTCATTTTGGCCACTCTGTTATGTGGATCCTGAGAAACTTAACAGGAACCCATGGGGGAGGGGAAGGAAAAAAAAAAAAAAAAAAGAGGTTAGAGTGGGAGAGAGCCAAAGCATAAGAGACTGTTGAGAACTGAGAACAAACTAAGGGTTGATGGGGGGTGGGAGGGAGGAGAGGGTGGGTGATGGGTATTGAGGAGGGCACCTTTTGGGATGAGCACTGGGTGTTGTATAGAAACCAATTTGACAATAAATTTCATATATAAATAAAAAAAATAATAATAAAAAAATAAAGATAAAGAGAAAAAAAAACTAAAAAAAAAAAAAAAAAAAAAAAAAGAAAAGCTATGGCTGCTGGCACCTGCAAGGTCCAACTTGACTTTATCCCTTTTAGATATTCACCTGTAATTGTGATTAATTGCTCCAGATTTAGCCTAGGGGACCCAGATTACCAGCCAAACTGGTTTCACTGAGGTGAGGAGCAGAGCTTTTGACTCCAGTGCTCAGACCCTCTCTGAAGCAAGTACCTTCTGACTTTTCCATTTTCTGCTGAGAGTGACCCTAAGGGTGCGAATCAATTTTCTGGGGTTCACCAAGGGGATGCATTTAAAAGCTTTAATATGATTTGTAGAGCCAAGTGAGCCGATCATCTGGTCAGTTCTAAGCAGAAACTCAGAAAATGATGAGAAGAGAGAGATAAGAATGGGTTCCTCCCCTCCCCTCAGCATCCAGCCTTGCTTGGCATATGTTCAATGAGGGGAACCTCCTTTATTGGCCTTTTACGGACTTTGGAAACAGCCCACAGATGCTTGCAATGTGATTTCTTCATTTTGTTCAAAGGAAAGGACCTACAGCCCAGATTGTGCTCCTGAGAAGCAACGTATCTTTAGCTCCTTCCTTTCCTGGTAAATTAGTTATGCTTCCTTAAGCGTGTAGCTTGCTGAACTTCAGGAGAAGAGAGCAGACATCACTGCCTACAGAAAGTGTAAAGAAAGGAAGAGAAAGGATTTTCCTGATGAGTAACTCATAGCAAGTATTAAAGGCTGTGTTCCTAAAACGAGGTCTAATGTGTTCCTAAAATGAGTTGTAAAGGTTAATTCTCCTTTCCCCAGGTATATTCAGTTAGCACTGTGAATGGCATATTCACCTGTCTAAGGGTCTTCTCTTTTAAGGTATGAATTTCCAAAATTTCTATTTTGTAAAGCTTTAAATCATCTTCACAGAGAAGTCCAATATGAAATAACAATAGAAGTTGTGCTGCCCTGAATAAAGGGGGTTGGGGTTGGAACTCAGCTCCCTCCTCTCATCTACTCACAGTCACCAGGACCCTTCTGTGGAATCCAGGGCTCCATAGGGCACAGTTTGAAAACCACTGTTCTCTAAGTTTGTTATGCATGGTTCATTCCGAGGTGTCAGAAGCATCATAAGAGGATGTGCTAGAACCTGATCATGCATATTCCAAAAATAGCATGGCTCATAGAATATCATGATGTAGTGAAAAAAGAACATGAGTCAGCCAAACGAAGCTCGGATGCCATTCTACCACTCACTTGTTGTATACCTTCAGAAATGACTTAACCTACTTGAGCTACTTTTTACCGAAATACTTAATAAATGGGGATGTGAACATCCACGTCCCGTGTATACCAGGTGTACCTTTGTTAACTTCCCACCCAATACCACACAAGATGCTGTCCGTGAAATCCATTTTTTTTGGTCTAAGGAACAAGGAATTTAAAAATAATTCTAATGGGTATTTCAAAAAGGGTGGGACAAGCTTCTATAAGTTCACCAATTTGAAGTAACATAAAACAAAACTCATTGTCTCAGTGAGTTCCAGATTAAGGCATAAGAGTCCTTTTCTGTCATTAGGTCTCTGTAGTAATAGCTCTAATCTACAAGAAGAAGGATTAAAGACATTTCCACTCAAAAGTTGAAACAGTTGTGATTTGGGCAACAAATATGAATACCACCATTAGAACATAGGTTGTATGTGCAAGGTTACACATGGAAGCTTAAAAAAAAAAAAAGTAGAGCTCTTTTGGCTGCATACCTAGGGCATTTTGTTAGAAATCTCACCTGTAACTATTAGAACCCCTTCATTAAAATAATATATATATATGTATGTGTATATATGTGTGTGTGTATGTATATATACACATATATACACATATAAACATATATATACATATATATGCGTATGTATATATATGCACACGTATATATATACATATATATATATATATACACATATGTATATGTATATATATGCACGTATATATATATTACTGCAAGACCAGGCTTGCTTGCAGTTATATTCAGTTATTAGTCATCCTTGTTGCTCTTTGGAATGGATTCCATAGCTAAGACTGGAGTTGTCAGTGGTTTCAGATTCAACCTTTAAAATTCCATGAAGGCTGAAAGGATTTAGCAAAAGGACACTCAGCCCAACCAGAATGGCAGCTTTAAGTGTGTAACTTGCTTCTTTGGCTGGTGGGAAGCCAGGTGCTTGGCTTCTATACCACACACTCCAAATGTCTTGGCAGCTAGACTAATGCTTTTGGAATTGTAAGGTTTTTTACCTTGAGCTCAGATGTGGATGTGACTGCAGGCTTACTGGGATGATGAACCCATGTAGCAATCTGAGTGACCATCTGTCTAAGTTCCTGATTGCACACCAGTCCAGTAATGGAGACACCAGTACAAGACCATCCTACTGCCCTCCTTTTTGTCTTTCTGATTAGGGATACTTCCAGATAGTGTAGACAGTCTCTTAAAGGTATGTATTTGGGAGGAGAGTTGCTGGAAAAGAGAAGAGGGGAGAAAACTAGAAAGAGTCTGCTCCGTCTCTTTTTGGTCCCTGAGGTGAGAAGGACACGTTAGGGTGCTAGAAGTGTACGGCCAGAGAGAGCGTAGAAGTCATTCTATAGGCGGTAAAAGAAGACCTGGACCGGTGAAGTGAGCTGGTGACAGATCCTATAGTGAATTGAGCTGGAACCAGGGCTAGGACATGAGTTTTCTCCCTCCAAGTCTAACTAATGCCCTTTTGTATAGCAATGGCCATTGACCAGCCCTGTTAGGAGCAGGAACCTAATGGTACCATTTCACCTCCCTATTCCAATTTCCACATTGTCTTTTGTGGTCCTGGTGAAGTAGTGAGCTCACTTATGGTGGGTGCTTCCAGAGCCTGCTGCTTGGTGGAAATCACCTTCAGCTTCTTCCTTTTTCTTTGTCTTAACCCCTGACTTACCTTGCACCTCTCCCCGGCCCTTTCAGAATCTCCCAGTCCTCTGTGTTAGGGCATCTAAAACTTTCTTTCAGTTGCGTACATATGGTTGGCTTTGTTCCAGATTATCCATTGGGTGACTCACAATCTTTCTGAGTCTGTTTCCTTTCTGCCAAGTTAAAGAGTGGGCCTAGTCAGTTTTCAACAACCCCAGTCACACATTTGATTTTGTTTTTGTCTTGGCTTGCTGGGACATTACCTTCCATAAAGGCTGTCCTGAACTTTGTGGATTGAGGGCCTGGATTGGGATGGGTTTCAGGTTCCATCCTGTAGCCAAAGGAAGAAGCAAATGACACTTTACAAAGTAAAGAGGGAGAAACTGATCCATTTCCTACAAAATAGGAAAGAGAAAAGGGGAACAGATTGAAAAGTTGTGTGTGTGTGTGTGTGTGTGTGTGTGTGTGTGTGTGTGTGTGTGTATGAAGGGGGTTAATTAGAAGTTTTATTTAATGAAAGGATGGTATATTTAAGGACAATTTCAAACTGGAGCATTTATTACCCCAAAACCATCTTTGCTCTGTTCTTTTATCTATCAGCCTACTCATCCATCCATCCATCCATCCATCCATCCATCCATCCATCTCCCATGCCATCATTTATTTCCCAGGCCCACAAGGGAAGAAATATCTGTAAAGAGAAAATGACCTAGAAGGTCCTCAGTACAATGAGGCTTCAGTGTGTCCAGCTGCATGTCTGTAAGGTTGAGATCCTTCTGGATAGATGTCCAGGGTGACCCACATCCCTCCCTTTTGTGTCAGTGACTCCCTTCCCAGGTACATGTACCCCAGGTCATGATCCCCTGGGGGATCAGTGGGGATATATTAGGCCCCACTCTTCCCAAATGAGGTGTGTCCTTTTGGTAAAGGGCCAGCAGAAGGGAAATACTGTTTCTGGGGAAGGAGGGTACAGGGAGGAAAAGGGAATAGCCTCCTGTCATCTTCTGAGGGAAGCTTTAGACACTGGAAGTTAGTGGGTGGGAGGGCAGCTGCTTGAGGGACAGTCCTAGAGGGCACAAGGTGAGGCTGGCTGCAGCTGGATGGAGGTGACTTTTGGTGAGGGAAGCAGAGGGAGACCCCCATGCAGAGAGCTGGGTGGCAGGAGAGCAGAGAGCAGAATGCCTCTGCACCCGAAGGTGAAGAGACTCCTCTCTCGCCCCCTCAGAGCTTCACAGCTTCCTTCACCCTCCTACCTGCTCCCTAACCCACCCCTCAGTCTTGGAGAGACAAAAAAAAAAAATAAAAAATAAAAAAGAACTTGTGCCAAGAGAGAAATTGCAGCTCCTCAAAAATGGAAAGCAGGGTCATCATCCTAATATTTTGAATGTGGACTGTTCCAGAGAACAGCAAGACGTGTCAGGAATGAGAATGGTCTGAGACAGGGCCCCAGGAACACTGCCCACTCCACCAGGGAGATGAAAGAATTTTCTCCTTCCTTTGCCTTTTAAATGTAATTCTGTCTGCCCTTCTCCCCCAACACCCGCTCAACCCTCTCACTGGGAGCAGTGCAGACATTTAGCAGTCCTGGGAAAAGGCAGGATCCTTTTCATTAACTTCAGCCTGATTGAAGTCCCCAGAGCCATAGCAGATTGCATTTTCCTCCCTCTCTGCCTGCCTGTCTTGGATGCCTCCCCGCACAGCCAGGCTGCTCTGGGCAGTGAACGGTTTTCCAGTGGGACAGAATGAGGCCAGTCTCTGAGTAGGGGGATGGTCTGGAGAGGGTCTAGATCAATGCTTTTCAGGGCAGTGGCTTTGGCTTTGTGGAGGGACACCTGAATGTCTTCTTGCCCAGGCCTCAGTTTCTCCTGTGTTCTGAGCATATGCACCTCTCTTTCAGCACAGAGCAGGCAGCCAGCTGTGTCTGGACTTAGGGTTGGACTGGACTGAGATGGTCACTAGTGGGGGTTTCTGCAGAGGGACTGGGGATTACAGGACTCACCAGGGCTTCTTGTTAACCAGCCATGTGATCTTGAAGAAGTCACTTATTGGGGCACCTGGGTGGCTCAGTCAGTGAAGCGTCCGACTTCGGCTCAGGTCATGATCTCACAGTTCGTGGGTTCAAGCCCCGCATCGAGCTCTGCTCTGACAGCTCAGAGCCTGGAACCTGTTTCAGATTCTGTGTCTCCCTCTCTCTCTGCCCCTCCCCCACTCACGCTCTGTCTCCCTCTGTCTCAAAAATAAATAAACATTAAAAAAAAATTTTTTTAAAGAAGTCACTTATCAACTTCTTCTGCAAAATAAGGACTTAGTCTGGAAGGTTGAAATTCATTTCAGTGGCAGAACATTTGACTCTAAATTAATTTGTGTACATGAAAGAAAGAAAAACAGAACCACTCTGGTTGAAGGGAGGGAGAGGTGGACACAGTAGGAGCTCTCTGATTATACTACCTTCCCTTGCTCCAGTTCCCTAACAGAAGTGGCTCCTGACCCCACTGTAGACATGGTGATTTTTCTTATCCACCCAGAGAGCTTCAGCTGTCTCCTTCAGGTTCTGATAGTCTTTAAGACTGGAACTCTTTTGGGGTACAGATCTGGGTGGGCTGCAATTTCAGAATGCAGCAGGACTTCCTATCCTGTATTTCTAATCTACATCTGAGCACAGGCTTCAGTGCTGAGGACCAGTCCTTTCTCCTTTCCTGCGTGTGGAATGTGTAGACATTTAGGAAATAATCAGCTTTGTAAATGGGAGTGGCCAAGGAGCAGGGTCTGTGTTTTGCCAAAGAGTTCATGTATTTGGGTTAGAGCAAGGGTAGAATCCAGGAGGCAGGCAGGCAGGGAGTCCTAGCTGGATGTTTTGGGAAAAGCAGACTTCTGCACACTGTTCATTCTGGAACCATTGAGGGAGGAAGTCTCAAAGCTTGCCTTTGGCTGTTTCCATGTCAGATAACACCTAGATTATCTCTGTGCTAGATTGTGATGGAAATAGTTCAGAATTTCAAAGGTAAAACATTCAGAAGTTCTGGAAGTACTTGGTAACCATACCCGACACCTCCTCCTGCCTCCCCCAAACCCAGCTCAGATAAACGACCACATCTGAATGGCCATGGGCTCACTGTGTTGTTTCATCCACAGGCAAGGGAGCTTGCCTTCTCTTTCTGGTAGTAGGTTCATTCACTTTTCAACCACTTTCTCTTTCATACCGGCTTTCCTTCAATTTAACTTTGACTCCTACACTGAAGTGTTCACTCATAAAACCTACAGCAAGGAGAGAAGAGCTTGCTCTCATCATGTAAGTTAATTAATTCATTCAAATATCTGAGTGCCTACTTCATGCAGGAAATGCTCTAGATGTTGAGTGCCCTTTCCTCTTGTCGACTTGAAGGGTGTCATAAGCTGTCTCTCACACTTCTTTTCTCCAGGCTCAGCAACTTAGCCGTTCTAGTCTTCACCTCTAGGTTGACAATATTCACCACTTTCCTTTTAAGTCATTTGGCCAACAGGTATTTATTGACTAATCACCTGTTTAGACTCTTCTCATCACTTTGAGGAATGCAGAAGTTACATAAGATATAAATCATGTCTTGTTGGGCCTGGTCTCGTTAAGTGAAAAAATAAAACAAAAAATACACACGACAACACAAAACAGAGCCTTAAATAATTAAGAACTAAGTTACATGCATCTGATTTCCTTTGAAGAGAAGGAAGGAAGATATTAAGGCTTCCAGGAAGGTGGGATAGATCCTAATTTTGTTGAGCTAGGGACATAACAAGTAATAACCAAAGATGCCATTATCTCTATATCCAACCAAACAAATGGATCTGGTAACTTCTCAATCCCAAAACCATTGACACGAGGGAATAGTGCATATGTTATGATGCTGTAAACACCCTTGTGGTTGACTCTAGATGAAGCATTTCATGCTAGGAGGAAGTAGATGTTTTGTCTCATGCTTTCTCTCTGGCGAACCCTGTTAAGAGAGGGAAAGAAAGATCCCTGCCTGTTGGATTCCCAAGGCCTAGAGAATTCGAGGTTTGATCCTACGTGTTAACACATGTTGGTGGCTCTGTCCTTGCAAAGGTCACTCCCATGCCCATACCTCACTCCAGACTTTCTGTCACTCCTCCCCAATTCTACCCTAACCTTTGCTCAGCTAAAGTTAAAGGCTTAGACTGCACTGATAAGCTCTGAAGAGTAGATGGTCATTACCAATTAAATGAAAGAATGTCTGGAAGAAGGGTCAGTGAAGGGTCATTCATAGGGATATGCTTTATGTTACTGCCTGTGGCTCATTGACTAATAAAGTAACACTCGTTTTTTTTTTCTCCTACTCCACCTCCACAAATTATCACCAATGTGCTATAATCCGGAGGCATCATAGCATAGAAGGGAGAGGACGAGCTTTGGGAAAATATAGTTTTGGATACATACACGTACTACCTGCGTGACCTAGAAAATGTTATTTAACCTCCATTGAGTCTCGGTTTTCCCATTCATAAAGTGGAGATACTTTTGATCTCATGTGACAGTCATGAAGCTTAATAAAGTATGTAAGGCAGGGACCACACTGCTGGCTACCTAGGCTATTCTCTACCCTCGGTGTCTCCTAATTCCCTCCTTTCTCCTTATTGTACACCATGGCTGGCAATGAGCAGATGCAAAGGGAGCTGGGCTGGGACTGGCACATCCTCATCCATGTCTTTTTTCTTCCACCTGCCCATCCGAAGCCCCTTGCTCTGCCACCTTTGCGTTTGCAAGGCTCAGTTCCATCTCCATCTTCCTAAAGCAACCCTGCCTTGACCTTTCTTGCTTTATGCACACAGTTTGATGCTTACACTCTACTACCCTCTGCTTGCACTGACATAAACATATCTCATCCTTTGACCAATCTGTAGGTTCCTTAAAGGCAGGGACTAACAAGTCTTATGATTAGGTTTGGCCCTCGGTGTCTAATCAGGTACCCTAATGGCTTGTTGCTTGGTTGTTTCATAACAAACAGAGGGGCCAGACTGTCTGTCTGTCAGGGCTGATGCCACCTTCTCCAGGCACCTTCAGCATGAGGAATCTAGCCCTCAGGACTGGGTGTGGGGAGAAAGGTACAGTGTGTACACTGTCTACCTCCTTTCTGCTCTATTCCGGAGTTAACACCACTTTATGTATCATTTTTGGCAAAGTGATTTAGAGAAGCTAAGCAGCCCAGTTGAGCTTTCCTGAAGGCTAGAGGCATTGGAGCCCAGCATGACTCCCTCTCTTTCTTGAACCGAACAAAATATTGTTACAGCAAACATGAAATCTTTCCTCTTTTTCACAGATGCTCTCCAGGCCTAACAAAGCTAGCAGTCACACTCCTTGAATCAAAATAAGCATCTGCCCTTTTTCTCTTTATCCTACAATTTCCCAGCATTTTTGTGCAACAATAAAGAATGTGATTATTTTAGCAATTAATCGTACGCTTTTATTTGGTGCTTTCTGGAGAGGATGCAAAAATATCAAAACATGAACTTGACCCTTTAATATTGATTAAACACAGAAACTATATAAACCTGACTCTTATCTTCTAATACTGTGCATGGCAGTTTGAGGCATAAGCTGTGAATACCTACATAGTATATAAGATCAAAGGTAATATATGATAAAGGGAAACTGAGTCACATGTAGGTGGGTAAAGGGAGGGTTACTTTTTACTGGTCTAACTGAAGGAGAAGAAGTAGAAGAGGAAGAAAGAGAAGAAGGGGGAAGGGAGAAGGAGGAGGAAAGGAAGAGGAAGAAGAAGAGGAAGAGGAAGAGGAAGAGGAAGAGGAAGAGGAAGAGGAAGAAGCAGCCCTCCCGGAGGAGACAGTCTTTAACTGTCTCTTTAGCTTATGATATCACAGACTACTTTGATAGTAGGAAGACAGGGACCCTCTCCCTAAGGAAGTGTTCTACATCTATAAATTCACACATGATTGTACTGACAATTTCAGGAGGCTGTGGACCTGCTGAAGGGCATACATAATCCCATCTGTAATGTAAGACCCTTTGTAGAATTGGAGGTGCTTGGACAGGGGGCTGCAGAGGGAGTTGAAGAAGTCAGAGCTGTGGTGGACACCAGGTGAGAAGGTTGTTGGGTCCAGGTTCCTGGCCCAGAAATACCACATTTAGCTCCAGATCTAGATGGTGGTAAGTCCATCACTGATAAGTTGTCCTGAGGACAGTGTGTGCAAACTTGTGCAAACTCAGAAAACCCCTCTGTTCTTTTCCAGCTCCTCACAGCCAGTGACCTTGCAGCCAGTGACCTCAAAGGATTTCAGCCACAGGTAAGTCCACCAATCCTTTTATGAAGCTCAGGAAAGTGAAGTGTTCTAGTTTGGTCATGACCACATGAAGTTGGGGCCAGGGCAGAAACCCCCATCTTGGATTTACATTTTCTCCATCAGACTGACTCTGTCACCCTTGACAATGAGCTCCTGCTTCATGTCATTGCAAACAAAAGTATCTTTTTCTGCTATCTTTCTTAATATTTTATAGCAGGGAAAAAACATAGGCCAAGATGGCAGTAATGCTTGGTGGTGCACAGTCTAGCACAGGAAAAGGCTAAAACCAGGGAGGTAGAGGATGGGGTGGGGCTGGCTTTCTCCCATGGATTTCCCTTTTTGGGGACACGATACTCACATTTCTGAAAATGTTGTGCGAATATGACTTGGAGTCATGGGCTGGTAGCCAGGTCATCTCAGACTCGTGCACAGAGAGATGGTTGCGTTTTGCTGACCATGGGCAGGAAATAGGCCACCATTCTCTCTGGCCAGAGTGCTGTTTGGAGGTCATCACAGGCAGAACACACAAGGGAGCAGGCAAGGGCTCTCTGAAACCCCCCTTGGCAGCGGTAAAGATGGAAAATCACCCTCCCTGTCCCTGGAAGAGTATTACTGGTACCACAGGAACACATAAGCATCAACACACATACACACATATACAGAGCAGACACGCTGAGATCCTTTTGTTCGTCCACAGACCCCAGTGGAGATGCAACATGTATACAAAGAGAGGTAAACCCAAGAGTGACAGCTGTGGTCCTCCATCCCTGCCCCATCCCTCTTTTAATATAAACCTTTTTGTCACTACCCAACCAATGCCCTTCCTAAGATCCCCATTGTTCTGTACCTCTGTGGGGAGACACCGTAGCTCACAGAAGAGAACATCTGGGACAGAGCAAGTAATTTTCTAGTAGCAAGAATTCCATATATTTGGTAATGTTTTCTTCTTTAAATCTGTTTCATATCCAAGAGCTCACCATGCCCTCACTATACTTCTACATGTGGTACATCCTATGTCCCCTCATCCTGCAAGGGAACCAAGGATGGGGGTCTTGATAAGAAATGGCCCCAGATCACACAGAGAGCTGGGGACAAGAGCAAAGAGTAGAAAATGAGAGGCTTGAGAAGGAGATGGAACAAAATGAAGAGCTCCATGGGTGAGAGTCAAAGATGAATCCTTGCACTGGTTTGGGATTTGGTGCCCTTCTGTTGATCCTTGTTATCCATTGTTGATGCATGAAGTCTTAAAAGTAGATAACCAGCAAACCTTTTGACAACTACTGAAAACTGATAATCACTCGTTCACATATTCATACAAACTTCCAGGTGAGCTAAGGGATGTGAAACAAAGACGAAAGAAAATCAACATTTACCCATACCCCATCCATGGCTGCACTCACACGCAGTGGCATCCCAGTTAAAGGTTCATTTTTATCTGAAAATTTATAGAAATAAACACGGTAAAAAAGGCCTCTGTGATGTTTCATGGCTTGGAAAGGCATGTAGTAGAGACTGAGTTTACGGAAGGGGTGTGTGTATATGTTTGCCTCTATGATTTTGACACTGATTCTTTCTGAGGTGGTCATATTCTTGCCACGTTTTTTGAGCTACATTTCTAGATATTAGATTTAAAGTGAACTATTAAGGAAAGGAAAGGTTAGATATATCTGGGGTATGTCCATAATATTTGAGGCTGTGATTCTAGAAAGGCTGCTTCTGTGCTCCCACAGATAACCCCACACTAGCTGGTGCAGATGGCTCACTCTCCTGGTTCTGTCTGACCTTTCCACATTATTCCATTTGTGTGACATCCCCTGAGGCTGGAGACATAAATGCATATTTTTCACTCCTCAGGATGTGTGTTCCTGAGGCCAGGAAGCCCTGGGAATCTTGTGGGCAGAGTGTAATGCCCAGATCAAAGTTAATTCTCCAGTGTTATTCCTAAATCAAAAAGGCCCGGATGTGTCTCAAGTCAACACCACCTTTTGGGTGCTCTTCCGAACAGAAACCAAATGCTGCCCACGTGCTTTAGGCTGCCTTCTCCCAGCCCCACTGCACCAAATTGTCGGTTTCTGTTGTTATTTTCCTCTTTTCGTTTCAGATGAAACTGAGCCCCATGCATCCTGATGTCTGCAATAATTCACAGACACGTTCCCTTGCAGGAACTGTGGGGGACTTTCAGGAGGGGACCTCACTAAGACATCTAGGACCCCCCCCCCCCAGTTGCATTGACAGGCTGTCAGCTTTCACAGAATTCACACTTATCACATGCATGTAAAGGGTTTTCTTCTCCTTGGTGCCTGTTCCTGCTGCAACTGTGTAAGGAAAATAGCCACAATTCCCTCCGTAATCTTTGATGGCTCTCAGTGTTGAAAGTGTGGGGCAGCAACTGTATTGAACTAAACTGTTCTGTCTCTTTGTCTCTGTCCTTTCTGCATCCAGATAAAGGAGGGTAAGGAAGTGACTGTCTTTCTCCCCACAATTATTGGTTTGTAAAGACACCATACTCATTCCTGGAAACAAACACATTACTTCCAAAGACGAGCCTGATGATGGATGCTAAGGTTCTAAGTCTGGGAGGATAATGATGAGTGTTCTTCCTGGACTGGTGTACTTGGCCTCTGGACTGCACAGGATGGAACTGTCTCCTAGAGTCAGGCCTGGGCTGACAGGTGGCTGCCATTCTTAACTAGTTTTAAAGGCATGGGTTTTTCAGAAAAGCTTCTGAAATCCACACTTGAAGCCCCCCCCAGACCCTTCCCTTCCATTTGGTTCCAGCCCCAAGCATTTTTATTTTCCATTATCTTGTTCTTTTGCTTTTTTGAAGAAACAGATGCACTGAGTTTCCTTTTCTTCTTGTCTTTGGATAGTTGGAAATGGGGACCCTCATTCCCTTCTGCCAGACTATACCTCTCCACCCTCCATGAGAATAAAAGCAGGCATCTCATTCCCTTTAGCAAAATCCACGAATCAAATGCTTTCTTCTCTGATTTTCTTTTTATTCTCCCCACCCCACCCCCCATATAAAAGGTATAAGTATTCACTGTAGAAACTTTTGAATGTGTGAAGGATGTCAAAAGGTACAAACTTCCAGTTATAAAATAAATAAGTCTTAGGGATATAATGTACAGCATGGTGACTATAATTAATAATACGGTATATTTGAAAGTTGCTAAGATACTAGGTCTTAAAAGTTCTTACCACGAGAAAAATATTTGTAACCTGTGCAGTGATGGGCATTAGCTGTTAAAAAATATAGTTTGGTTCCTGGGTGCCTCAGTCAGTTGAGCGTCTGACTCAATTTTGGCTCAGATTGTGATCTCATGGTTCCTGGGTTCGAGCCCCGTGTCGGGCTCCACACTGCAGAGTGGAGCCTACCTGGGATTCTCTCTCTCAAAATTAAAAAAACAAAAACCTTGAAAAAATATATAACTTAAAAAATAAATCTCGAAAGTACAGAAAAAAACAGAAAAAATCTCCTCTAACTCCACCCCAGAAATATAGATAATGACATTTTGGGAGATAGTCTTACAGTCTTTGTTGTATGTCAATAAATATGCATCTGTTGGATTTTTAAAAATGTGATACCATATTTTATATGCTTTTTGTTACCTTCTTTGCATGCTTTCCATGTCACTGAAGAATCTTCTAGCAGCTGGCTCTTTTGATCTAGTTGCTGGTCCCATCATATATTTACCACCTCCCCCTTGCTAGACATCACAGTACTTTTGTAGACTGAGATGTCCAGGAGCAAATGCAAGTGCTAACTCCACTGCCCTCAATCTAGCGTCCAAGGCTACTTGGCATTTAGTTTTTTTGTCTCTCAGTTCCTGCAGGGATGTGAAGACTTGTTAAACTTTCCAGCGAGGTGTCCATGTGAATGTGCTCATGGGCATTTGTGTGCACACTTACAAGGGGTAGGGGATGTGGTAAAGAAATAACCATAGTATAGGGTCCAGACTCAGATGCAGGGCTTCGCATGCCCAGTGTCTATGCTGGGAAAGTGACCTTGAAAAAACCCATTCTTTCCAGAGGAAAGAGCCCACTAAAGGGCTTGTTCCTCACCTATTTTATGCACTCCCCATGGTCTTAGAGGAGAGGAGGATACTTCCTGTAGTAAAAATGGAGTTTTACTTCAAGTGTGCCTCATGACAGAATTTTGTAGGGCAGGTATAATAGCTGTCCTATCAGGGGTAGCCATGTGTAAGGAACTTCTAAAAGGTCCATTGCTATTATGGTTAAGGGTACAATGTAGTGAAAGGCAAGAAGGAAGTAAGTCACGAACATATAGGAAGACATTTTTCAGTGTCAAGAAAACAGGGCTTTCTGTCATCAAGTTGCCATTTTATTCAAAGGCACCCATGGGGACCTTTATGTGGCACTCCCTGCTGTGCAAAGTCTTTCCCAGAATTCCTCAGTTCTGTAATGTTCTGCCACTGATACCAACTATGCAACCCTGGGAAAGTTGCCTAATGTCTTTAGTCCTCATTTTCCTTATTAAAGAACAAAAGTTGTGTAGCTAATCTCACAGATAGTTGTAAGGATCAAATGATACAATGTTGTGAAAGCAGCCTACTGTGATGACTGCCAGCCTAGTGAATTAAATTTTTTTCTTCCATTAGAGAACTACTGGTTAAGTTATTTAAGAATTCAGGAGAAGGAGAAAATTTATCTATATAGAGTAAGCTGGGAAGTCTTCCAAGTGGAGGTGTCATTGTACCTGGGCCAAATGAGTGATAGTGAAGTAGTGAACTTATTCCAGGTCAGGGGAAGCCCAGATGAAGACCAAAAGAAGGGTGGAGATGCTTGGGAATGTTCTGGAGTCTTGGAGTGAAGATAATAGTTGCAAATTAGGTTGGAACCAAATTGCAAGAACATCTTAAATATCTGGGGAAATAGTTGGATTTTTTTTTTTAATGAGCAGTTATTGAAGTTTTCAAACTCATACAAAAGTAGGCATAAAAGTATAATAAACCTCCATATATTACCCAACTGTTATTATCTATTATCCAACTTCAGTGGTTTGTTTCCACCAAAGCCCTGGTTTGTAGCATTTGCTAATTTCTGTGGTTTAAATATCCCCATCATGACCAATTCTAAGCTGTCAATGGTTTAACAAACTCTTTGCAAAGTCCTTGACAGTCAGCTTTCTGAAGCTGATATGATTGGTTCCCAGCACACTGCTGGGCCAACTTCAATAATAATTACTATTTGCCAATCTTACTTTATACTGCAAGATATAGATATGTATATAGATATCTATGGATATATATAAATATATATAAATATATACACATATATATGTAATTTTATATATGCATATAGATTTTATATGTATATAACTATAATTTTAATTTTAATTTTTGGGGGGGAGTATTTTTTTAAAACTCCCAGTTATGTTATTTCACTCATAAATTCTTCAGTAAGAAGAAACAAATAGTTTTTAAAAAAAAAATACAGTCACAATGCCATTATCACACCTACCAAAAGTAACAGTAATTCCTTTGTATTTTCTGATACCAAGTCCATATTCCGATTTCTCTGATTACCCTAACATGTTGTCTTACAGTTGATTTGTTTGAATCGGGATCCAGAGTTTAGATCTTAAAATCCACCTGAAGGTGGAGCCATTGAAGGTTTGAGGATGGGGAGGAACTGGTGCTGTGGCAGAGATGATGCTGACATAGGTAGTAGGTGGGATGAAGTGAAGAAGGGATCCAGTAATGAGCCTGTGCCATGGGTCCATTTGAGACACAGGGAATGCAGCTGGACTGGGGTTAGTGGGACTGTTGCTGAGGGATTGAATTCCAAAGAAATTATGGAGGCACAATCAGTGGACCTGGCAAATAGTTGGGTGATTAGAGAAATAGCAGTACCATTAAGCAAAATGGGGGCCGAGAAGGAAGTGCAGGCTGAGAAGCTGCCGTGTTCATCCCTGGATTGAGAATAAGTATGGCCCAGTATTCAAAAGAGAAGAGCTTTTTCATCCTTAAATAAACTTTACTCCATTTTCCTCGGGCCCCATAGTCATTTCTGCTCATACGTCATCAGGGGATGTAGAATCATCTGCATAACATCCTGGGCTTCAGAAGTTTTTAATGCAAGAACCCCAAATATTTTGTGAGGAAAAGCTGCTTTCTAGGAAGGTGTGGTTATGGAGTTTCTGAGTAGATAGATATCCTAGCTGTGCATCTCTCCAGAGAAGGAGCCATGACAGTAGTCTATGGCTCCATGATGTTCCATGTTTTTGATTGTTATGAATGGGTGCCCCACACTGAGAAGTAGCAGGGCAGGTTGGAGAGTTAGACCTTCCTCCCAGGTACTTTCTTGTTGGCATGAAATTACTGAGTTCCTAAGTTGCTTGTTGTTTCATGTGATTATGTGTTTTGCAACAGAATCACAATGACCTGACTCTATTCCAATGAATACCTGCTGCCTACAAGTTCAACACCAACAGTTCTAAAGATTAAAATGGAAGCTTTGGAAAATCCAGAGCATCCAGCTCATGTTTGACTCAACAGGAGTTGGTGTTAATACATGTTCACACTGCCTTTGGTTAAGTGTACATATGATGAGGACTTAGTAAGAGTATACTATATGCCAGAAAGTGTCCTTTGAACTTTACATGTATTATTTCATTTAATCTTTACAATATCTTTGTGAAGTTAGTAATAACATCCTCACTTTACAAACAAGCATAGAAAAGGTAAAGTCACAAAGCCCATATGTGGCAGAATTGGGATTTGAACCCAAGCAGTCTAGATCAGTAGTCCTAAACCACTTCTGCTATGCCACCTTGAATCAGAGCTTATCCATGCTGTTAAGGTAAGTCAAACCCAGACTGACCACTGATAATACAAGGATAAGCAGCCTCATCTTTACTTTTGGTACATTGTGTTGAGTTTTCTTATACTTCACCAGGTTCCAGGAAAAAAAAAAATTTACACATCTCAGAGTAGTAGAGGGAATCGCTACAGAGCATTGTGAACCCTTCCATCTAGGCAAAGAATTCTGTTGTTCTCATCCACATCCTTCACAAACTCCCAAGTGCAGAATTGTGGTGGCTGTTGCCCCTTTTACAGAGATGGAAACTGATTTGAGGCAGAAGGAGACAGTGTAGTTTCTCATCACAGACACACAGCAATGGGAAAACAGGTTGGCTTGTTTTGAGTTCACCACCTAATATCTGCTCTGCCATTCGCGGAAGAGTCCTTCCAAAGCAAGATGATACATAAGGAAGTCCCACAAGTGGTGCTGACTCCCTCCCTCCATTGCAAAACTGAAAGACACACTAGTGAGCACCTAGAGGAGGGGCTCTCAATCTTGACTGCAGGTGGGAGTAATGGGGGGGCGGGGATGGCGCTTGTAAGAACTACAGGAGCCAGGCCTCACCCCATCAATTAGTCTGGGTGGAGTCTAGATATTGGTGTTTTCAGAAGCCCACCAGGATCCAAATCAACTTCCTCATTTTCTAGACAAGGCTGCATCACAGAGGAAGTCTTGAAGAGTAGAGAAGGTAAAGGCCCCAAATTCCAATAGTGTTTCCCCTGTGTCAGAAAGGTGCCATGTGCTTCACTTGGCCCCTGGCACCTAATCTCCACATCAGGCCCCTTATCAGCCATCTCACTCTTCCCCTTTAACCAGGAAGAAACCGAGGCCCAGGCAGAGGAAGTAGAGCTAACCGTGGGTTCTGTAAAGCCTATACCTTTTCTCATCCTCTATTTCCATTCAATAGTTGAGATTTGACCAGTATTTTAAACTAGTTAGTTATAGTGTTGGGTTTATGGTCTCCTCTGCTACCTAGACATTCTTTCTGAACTCAAAAAAGATATCTAAACAGATCTGGCTCTACAACACTACCCCAGGAGAGAATGCATTTAGGTGACCAGCATACCACATCCCCTGGCATCAGCAGCGAGCCTGACACCACAAGTCCTCATTGCTCAGGTTCTTGTTTGATAAATGGATGCCTTTTTCTCAAGGCCTTTCTTCTGGCTTGCCTCCTGTCAGCTGCTGTGGACCTTTTCTCCTTGGTTCAGTACTATTCAGAGCATGGGCTACAGAACAGTGCTGGCCAGTGTGTGTTACTGGCACACCATGAGATACATCTAGAAACAGAATATTTAGAAACTTTTATAGCCACTTGATGGTTCCATGATATCCAAGCATGTGATCATTTGCCTACTAATTTATCTTCACAGTATTTTACCAAAGTAACCGTACAAAAATATGGGTCAGGGTAAAAACATCTGGTCATTAATCAATAAATGTTTGAGAAGCTCTGTTCTAATTATGCAGTTTCTAATTTTATCAAAAGTGTACGATCTAAGACTCTTTTTTTCTTTGCCTTTTTCTGTGAGCTCATGTGAATATATTTATATTATGAGTAATGTTTCCCCATCCTCCCCGCAAAATGGCTTTGCCTGTAAAGCTGTCTTTCTGTTTGTAGGATACTTACACAAAACATGGATCTTTTCCCATAATTCCTAAGACAACGCACTTAATTATTTATCTTACTAGCCATGGATATCTATGACAATAAGAGAGCATTTTTAACAGTTTTTGCTCACGTGCATATGCCTACACTGTACTCAGCTGACACTGTTAAAACTTTCTTACATGAAATCAGCAGCTTCATACTATAGGTATACCTTTTTTTGCACTGTCTTTGTTTCGTTAAAAAACAAACAAACAAACAAACAAACAAAAACCAGCATTGGCATTTGGTCCTGGACAGGGAAGTTCTCCAGGTGTTTCCAGAGTGTCTGGCATTTCAGTGGAATATTCTGAAGTCTTAATAAGTTCTCTTGGGATACTAAATCTCTTTAGTGAATATTTTGTTTCTCCCGAGATGCTCTGACCATCTGAAGGCCTCACACAGGTGGGCTGAACTTAAAACAAACCTAATATGCAGAAGTTCACACCAGGAAATTGATAGATGGCAGGTGGGTGTTGGGAAAGGAGGGGTTATTCATATGCAGCAAGTTTTCCCATTTTGTTAGAGGAATCAACATAAGTTATCCCTGCTAGTATATTAAAAAATGATTGAGCCTTTCAAAATCTGATTTAAGCTCAACTTTTCAGAATAGAAATATAAACCAAGTGAAGCCAACCAGTGGGGATTAACTTTGAAAATGACTCTCTTCTCTTTCAATTGTAGTCTTCTCATCTAAAAACAAAACAAAACAAAACAAAACAAAACAAAACAAAACAAAAAACTTTGCAACAAAGGTGTAGGATTGGATGATTTCTATCCTCCCTTGAGACTGAAGCCATTAATCACTCTGACTTTTTCCACTGTCTTCATGTTTCTGGTTTTCAATTTTTTTTTTTCTCTCCAGTCCTTTGGCTATGGGGCCTCAATGTGAGCTTCTTAAAAATTGCCCTGTAGCTCTAATCACTTAAGGCCGGGGGTTCATTGATGTTTGACGATGTATCTTAAATATCTGTGTTTATTAGTGGATTGAGTCACAGCATCAGATTTCCCTGAGTCTAGATTTTAAAATGATGCATCATTTTGTTCTTTATATTTTTAGGTCTAGAAATGACTCACATGCAGGAAATGCAAATTCACAGACCACCTTAGAACTTGAAAGAAGATGTCCTCTTCATATTTACTTTAGCAGGATATTTTCAAGCCGGGCTCATGAGAAAGAAGGCCCAGCCCTCCAACTCCTTTTTTAAATGCTTTCCAACCATACTGCGTGGCTCACATTTCAACCCTCTTGTCCTGTCACCCATCTACCCAACCCCTTTGCTACCACCTTGTTCGGAACAAAAGGGATCCACTGAGAGGCTTGGGGAGACTCCCCCTACCCTGCAGGAGAAGGGCCCCTCCTAGTGGAACAGCTTGCAGTCCTCAAGCGGCGCCTTCCAGCCATCTGCTGGCTTGTGTTTGGAGGCTGTATTAAGCCTGCAAACAACCTCCACCACAGTTTTCTGATATTTCCCTGATAATGACCATCTCCTTCCCCCACTTTAGCTCTGCACATGAGCTTCCTTCCGCATCTTCCACCTTCCTGGAAATATTTATCAGAACCTCTGGGAAAACCACCAATAGGTATCCCAGGCCAATGATGCATGTGACAGAAAAACCTGATATGATGTTGCTATAATCTTTATTATTATAAATAATAAAAAGGGTGCTTATTTAAAAACAGAACGTAAACCTCCCCTTCTGTATCCAATATCTAACACAGAGAACATTTCCTATCAGTTTATCATTTAATAGTTAAGAGCACCGGGGCGCCTGGGTGGCGCAGTCGGTTAAGCGTCCGACTTCAGCCAGGTCACGATCTCGCGGTCCGTGAGTTCGAGCCCCGCGTCAGGCTCTGGGCTGATGGCTCGGAGCCTGGAGCCTGTTCCCGATTCTGTGTCTCCCTCTCTCTCTGCCCCTCCCCCGTTCATGCTCTGTCTCTCTCTGTCCCAAAAATAAATAAAAACGTTGAAAAAAAAAATTAAAAAAAAAAAATAGTTAAGAGCACCAATGCTGGGCCCAAACTGATTAAGGTAGAATCACAGGTCTGCCGTCTACTAGCTGGGTGACCTCCACAAGTTATGTTACTTTCGTGTGGCCCAGATTCCTCACTAGTGAAAGAAGGGTACCTATCCAATAGCATTTTGGGGAGGACTGAATAGATAGACCCAAAGGACCATGTCTGGCATCTGGTAAGCACTTCGTCAGTGTGTGCTATAGTACTTATTACTCTCGTAAGTTGCATACTTGGAATGGAACCTGGACTTCTGAAGTCAGGTTCGAGCACAAATTGCAGCTGTAGGCTACAATTTGGGATTACCAAAGAATCAAAAAACATCAACAACAACAACAAAAACAAAAAATCTGGATCTCTCTTAATCTTTTCACTAATTTGTTCATGATTCTTGCCAATCCAAGTGAGCAATGGTAGGCACTCTGGCCCTGAATGAGTGACCCTCACAGGGGAGGGAGGAGGATAGAGATGGACAGGAATGGACAAGGGATGGCGAGGGACCATTGCTAGGAGATGAGAACACCCAGAAGTGCCTTCATTGATTGCTTCCTTCTCTTACCACCCATGACACTTTCTGAATTAACATTTTCTCTCTTCCCCCTGTTGAAGTAATAGCCAGCCAGAAATTATTAAAATGATCTTAAACAAATGTCTCAAGAGGTTTTTCAGCCACCAGAGTATTGCCTCATCTGAACCCACTCCCTTGGGTTTAGTGATCCTCAGCACAATTCTGGATGTCCACTTTGGCTCTCACCCTGTAGAAGAATCATAGACACAGTGACTTATTGCCTGGAAAAGGCAGTGAGGAACTGTACCAAAAGGCATTTGGATGGGGGCTGTTCAGAGAGACTGTGTTAGGGCTTGGGGATTTGGGAGGATTTTATGTGTAGCCTTTCATACCTATAAATTCCATTGTTTCTATATTAAAAGTGTGGCATGGGGTGATTCAAGCAGCATGTGGGTTCTGGATCTTGTGGGCCTTCAGACTGACACAGCACCTGCAGAAGAGAGCCACCCTGGCCACAGGACTCCTGTCTCCGGTAAGCAGTCTATCGCTGACAGGGCAAGTAGCTTGCTGATGGAAATGAGAGGTCTGTGCCCAGACGCCAGCCTTGTCTGTACTGTGAGAAAACACAGCTGGCTAAATTTGCCTTTCCTGCCCTTCTTCTGGATAGCAGCAGAAATGCCAAAGTGAGGACTGGGGTGGGGGATGAGTATTGTGTAAAGCAAAGAATCCACATGCTTCTAACAAAAAATTCCGCGCTCAGTAAGTATCTGTAGAACCCATTCTAGGTATGCATGTGTGCACCCCAGGGGTGTAAAGAGATCACTCAAACAAAAATTCATGCATCCAAATTTGTATATTCCTCTAATGCCATCTAACTTTGTGGTTATAGTGAAGATGTCTTCTATTATTTGATTTTTGGAGCTAACAGATTTCATGAGCCTTCTTTAGTACAACCAAATCGTTGGAGGTTTGCTCTTCTTTCACCATTGCTTTATGGTCTAACAGGAGTGTTCAGGCACCTCTGGAATTGGGACCAGAAGTACGCAGCTTTGAATTAAAGCGAAGTTTGATCCCGCTCCACCTCCAACCTCCTGCAATACTGGTGTCTTGTGACAAGAGACTAAGGCCAGGGGCCCATGAGAGAAGTGGGGACAGTGTAGAAAAAAGAAATGCCTGTAAAATCTCAGCCTGCAGGCGTCTGGAGAGACAGCGCGTTTCATTCTTGATAAACTCCAGCAGAAAAGAGCAATCAGCCAAACGAGAGCTGGACAAATTAAATGGCTGAGTATTATTTCAAAGGAGAGCTCGGGCAGCATCAGAAATTCCCCATCAGCTGTAATAACGCCAATTACTTTGCCAATTGCAGATTCCACCGTGATGTGTTTAGTGCAATCAGGCGTCGGACTCTTGCAGGAGCCTGATGGGTTTTGTTTACTGTGAATGTGCATTTGTAGCGAATCTTGTGCACCCAAAGGCTTCGAGCTCTGAATGTACTTACTCCTCTCGGTCAGATTCATACACAGCTGAGGGAGATTATCTCTGAGATGGAGGCAGGAGCAGGCTGGTCAGGCTGGACCCAGTGCCCCTCTCACCGGAAAATGCCTGGATTTAAATACAAAGAGCACAGCTGGGTGTGGTAATTCTTAGTGAGTGTGGCATGGCAATCTCCAGAAAACCTGTTTAGATTATGAAACCAGTAAATAAATAAATTTTTTCTGATTACAAGCGAGGCTTCTTGGCATGTTGGAATGTTGGACAGATCACCATTAAACAGTAATAACAAACGTGAAGCTCTGGGAGGAGAGAACTCGCCAAGAGTTCATTAAGCCTTAAATACTGACAAATGGGGGTGCGGGGGCTTTCATTGTCTCCCTTTGAGAATCATTTGGTTGGATGTCAAACATACAGATCATTTCAAATATGAGAAGAGATCGTCAGAGAGGAAGATATCCCTCCTCCCTGCAGCATTTTAGCAAGGGAAATAAAATTTGGAGAGTGTACAGGGACATTGATTTTCTATTTACATTTGGCTCCATAGAAATTAATGGGTGTGTGGCTCCAGCTACTTTGGGGAGTGAGCTGTGATTCTCCATTTACACTCCCAATTGAGGAAGGCGCTAATCATGGGCATTTACTGAGCGCTTTGGCCTGACTGGCAGCTGGAGTGGAAGCTGTATCTGTGGCTGCTGGGGGTGCAGACGAAGAGCTAAAGGCTGATTTGATTCCACTTGTGCTCAGCTGTCATCTGAGGCCAGAGCCTGGAGGAGAATGGGAAGCTATTCTCTTCCCTCTGCTTTGTGACAAGCAACCTTTGTGTCATCTTGGTGTTTTTTGTTTTGTTTTGTTTTTTTTTTAAACCTGCCTCTTCCTCCTTCCTAACTATGATAAAGGTTCCCTTGCCTGGGGAAGTAAGGATTCTCCTGAATTCAAAGACTGCTGCCATTGACTCCAAGAGAGTGATTCTGAGCTCACCAAACCCTCCCTCTCCCAGCTGCTGCTGAAGGCTCCCTGCCCACAATACCAGCATTGGGGCAGGTCCTATTTCAGATAGGAAGGCAGACATGGGATCAGGCGGGGACAGGGGATGGGTCCGTAGGATGTCAGGTTTGCATGGCATGGCTTATGCTATGGGCTTCGGCAGCCTTGCAGATAATTCATTCCAGGAGAAAGAGAGAGAGAGCGTGCGTGTGTGTATGCATGTACACACATGGACACATGTGTGTACACATGTTTGTTTCCCCTAAAAACAGTACTTGAACCAGTGCATTTGGTTTGACACCAGCCTTTCTGCAGGTGGCAGCTATTTAGATAACGTCCCTGGCTCTCAGATAAGAGACTGAGCTTGTCTCCTGCAACCCTCTGGGGATGGCAATGGCCCTTGGAAATTAGGAGATAACATACAAAGCATTAAATGGAGGTGAGGGCATCAAATCATACCATGCGTACGCAGCCTCAGCTACACTACAACCCAATGGCAAAGAAAGCTGCCATGTCCGGCCTCCTCATCAGCACAACTTGGAAAGTATTCAGGAATCAGTTTGTCTTTGGGGAGATTGTTTATTCACAAGGGAACTCAGAGGACAGCTCTGGCTTGGTGACACAGCCTCCCCCATGGGCAGGGTGCTCCAAGACGTACTTCATCAAAAGTTATCTCAGTGGGGGTGTGATTGTGTGTCTGCCCCCTTGAGCCTGAGCTAGTCTCAGAGTCACTAACATAGCTCGGCCAAGAAACTAAACTCTCCTCTTGCAGCAAATAATCATCTCCCATCTTCCTCTAGAATATCTTTGTTTTTTCAATGCCATAAACAATCCAGCGTGGTAAAGAACTTGGCTCTTGTGCCAGTCTTAGTGATTCTACTTTTGCTTAAACCTGAATCTGTCTAGATTAGCTCATCAGGATGTCTGTTGATGTTTGAACTCATCCTCACTAGGTACAGGACCATCTTACCAAAAGCTGTGGCCAGAGAGACTTTTTAAAAAGATATTTAATTCCTCACTCTTGTGAAATTAAGGGAGTTAGGTTCTAAACCCATATATAGGATATGAAACAATAAAAAAAAAGCTTGTATTTATGTATGTTGACATTCTATAGTCCTTCTTGAGTGCCAGAATCCTGTGAAACAGGCAAGGATAACGAACTCCACTTTACAGAAGAAAAAAGTAGAGGCTGAGGCAGGTGAAGAGATTTGCTGAAAGTCTTCAGTTGTTTAGTGGTAAAGGGACAGCAAGGATTTACCAAGACCTTCAGATTCTGAAACCCCTTTTCCCCTTTTGTTCTTTGCCCTCTTGTCCACAGACATAAGATGGCAGGGCAGCTGCTATTGTTTACCCGTAAGTACATTTCTATGCATTTCTGTTTTATATAAAGAAGATCTTTAGAATTTCTGCTAAACTAATTGTTTCCCAACAGAAAACCTAGAACCCAATGGGAGTTTGTTGAAAGAGGCATATTTCTGGTTTACTTAGGAAGAATTTCCCAGCAAGGGAAGGAACTTAACCCATTGTGCCCAGTTAATGCCTCATCTCCAGATGCTTTTGAGTGACATCTGAAAGGAAGGCAGTGTAGCAGGGGGGTTCTACATGTCCAGATCCAAGTTTGAGACCTGAGACTGAATCTCAGCTTCATCACCTCCTAGCTTTGTGATCTTAGCTGACCTCTCTGAGCCTCAGTTGTTTGTTTGTTTGTTTGTTTACGTGTACAATGGTGGGAGTAATGCTCACCTACCTGGCTTTAAGAATGTTTAAGTACACATGTAAGGGACCTAGCGCTTTGTCTGGGATAAAGTATTTTTTCAATACATGTGATTATGAGACCTCTCCAGCTTGGAATTTCCCCAAGTCATTGCATCCTATGTGTCTCTTTCCCTGCCACCCTTTCCAAGAAAACACGCACTGCAAGGTGAGGAACATCAGCGCTGGGAGGTCCTTCCAGTGGCAGCATCGAGAGCCTACGGGCCACAGGCCCCACTCCTAGATCCGGGCTCAGAACCTTTTTAAATTCACTTTAGACTCAGAAACCAGAAGGTCATTGGAAAATGGAACTGGAATCTCCAGAAATTCTGAGTAATTCAAAGTGTACCATTAAGAAAATAGTTTATATGTGTGCCAAAGGATGATACATGGAAAATGTGTTAGTGGAGATACTGTTGTTCAAATAAAACTTCTTCCAGTCCATTATGCTAGACCCTGCTGGCATCTTGAAGAAGTCTTTACAAAAATACATGATGTGGGTAATCTGAGTCTCTTAGTATGTTGTGAGTTCATTGCCTCTTAGTATGTTGTGTCTCAGTTTCTTTGTAGCCTCCAGATGACAACTGAGCACAGGTGGAATCAAATCAACCTTCACCTCTTCATCTGCACCCCCAGCAGCCACAGATAACAGCTTCCACTCCAGCTGTTAGTTAGGCCACATGTCTCAGTTTCCTTGCCAAATGAAAGAGTGTGATGCTTTAGAAGTCTTCCCTCCAGCTCTATTATTTTACCCTTTTCCATTCTATCCCATTGCATTCTATCCCTTCCCATCCCAGCCCAGCCTTTAAGAGGTCAGACTTCCAGAGACTATAAAGAGTATAAATGAACGTTTTTAAGAATAAGTATAGCTCTTCTATAGCTCACTGCTTGGGAGCACTGACTACTTATATTTTTATTTCCTCTGTCCAAGATGTTCCTTGACCCACGTGGATCAAAACCTTTCCTGTTTACTTTTTGATGCCTGCATATTTTTCCCAGTACTTTTTTAAATGAACTTTTATATTCATATGTAGAGGTGGTTTCAATTTAAAATTAGAATCTGTAGCCCTTGGGTCTGCATAGATGCCTTTTGTGGGAAGAGTCCTATCACTTTTCAGGTGTATTTGATTCCTCTTAAGCTTGAAACGTCCTTTCCAAATATGGAGAAAACCTCATCTTTGGGAGTTTCATTAGCTTGGCAACCTCTTCTCCTTTTGAAAATACTGGACTGTACATTTTACTACTGTTGTTAATTCAAAAGATGCCAGCTATTCTGTTTAATGCCACATATAAGTGACAGCTTTCTAAAACTCCCAAAGAGTTCCCATTAAGCACCTCCAAAGTGACCCTCTAATTCCTGGTGAAAGATTTTCCACACTGAACTTAGCAAAGACCCTTGGTTTGCAGTAGACTCTCAGGAACATTTGCTGAATGAATGAATGAATGAATGAATGAATGAATAAATAAATAAATAAATAAATAAATAAATAAATAAATAAATAAATTGGAGAATGAGTGAGTAGTGTCAAGATGTGGTATTTGGGAAGAATTTGGAGTTGGTATGAGATACAATTGGGTCTGAACTTTGTTCTTCCTTTTAGTAGGTGTATGATCTTGAGAAAATGACTTAACTTTGGTTTGCTCCTTTGTCAAGTGGGGACATGAACTCCCTTTGAGTGTTACTAGAAGGATTAGAAACAACCAATGTAAACTGCCTGATACAAGGGAGATGCCATTTAAAGAAGGCTTTTTAAACTCTCCTACCTCATGCAGTGCTTGGCACCCAGTGAGCCTTTAGGAAGTGTTTGATGACTGAAGAGAGCCTAGCACCATTCATCTGAGGCCATGAGTCATCGGCATACAGAAGTCACACCTCCTTCATCAACTGGGATGCTATTCTCAGTTGGGGAAGTCCCCAGTCTCCTGATTGGCACATCAGTCAAACCAACCATGTGTTTATAGCTCTCTGTCTATCCTGAGCATGAAAAAGATTACCTGGGGTTTCCCTTCTTGAAAAGACTAGAGACTCCTACTTTTAGGGCAGTAAAAGCAGCTCCCATAAGATGACAGAACAGAGGACTTTTCTCTGTTCTCACCTAGGGCTCAAGTATGGGAAAGCAAGGTGGAGTGTGCAAAGACTGAGGCCAAGGGCTGTGTCAGGTCTCCAGGATAAGAAGACAGTAGCAAGTACTGGCTAGGATCATTTATTCTAGGGTGAACACCCAGGGTGGGTAAAATTATTGGACTGCTAACTACAAGAGGAGTCATAGGCAAAAAATACAATGAGCCAGTAGCCAACCCTCTCCAGGATGTCCAGGACTTAACCAAGTTTGGGAAAAATAGGTGGACGTCAAAGGCCTAATCCAAGGTGGTCAAACATAGATCACATAGAGTGATGGCAGCAGGACATCCAATTGCAAATATCAAGAACATAGGCTCCAAGAAATATAAGGGCTCAGTAGGAAGAAGGTAGGTTTCTTGGGTGCAAGATAGGAAAGCCAAACTAGAATATATCTTTTTTTTTTTTTTATTTTTTTAAAAAATTTTTTTTCAACGTTTATTTATTTTGGGGACAGAGAGAGACAGAGCATGAATGGGGGAGGGGCAGAGAGAGAGGGAGGCACAGAATCGGAAACAGGCTCCAGGCTCCGAGCCATCAGCCCAGAGCCTGACGCGGGGCTCGAACTCACGGACCGCGAGATCGTGACCTGGCTGAAGTCGGACGCTTAACCGACTGCGCCACCCAGGCGCCCCAAACTAGAATATATCTTAACCAACAAGTAAAATCATTTTCTGGGCTTAATAAGGAACTTACACACTAAAGGGACATCTGGTCTCCATTCTAGATGACAGGCAGCCCTAGCCTCTTCGTTCATGGAGTAGTCCAGAGTACTGGTCATATTCTCTGCCAGGGAAAATGATCAGTTTCTACACCAAGCTCCCAGGGAGTTGAGTTGTATAGGTTGACGCTGCAGCCATGCACTTCAGTTGATGAGAAGTAGAGCTAATGAAACCCAAACCAAGGATTTCATCCCCTTGTGAGCGAGTTAGCTCTGCCTGCGTGAAGGTGTGTTCTTAGCAGCTCTTCAAATGTCACATATCGGCCACTTTTAGAACACACTCAGGGGTTTTGTTTGGTTCGGGCCAGTGCTTGGAGGGATATTTTTACTGGATCCCCCTGAAATAGTGTTTCGAAGCTGATACAGTTCTCTCTGTTCTTTAGCTAAAGATTTATCTTCCCTAAAGCTTTATGAATTGAATTCATACCAAAAGGAATAGGCTTCCCATTGGTGCAAAATAAAAAGTTATAGAGCAGATAAAGGAGCTTTGTGCTTTTATTAAAACGGTGACAATCAGCCTGTTCATTTCCTCAGACTTAACTTGTCTACTCAAGGCCTAATGCCCCTCTATTATGTTTATCCCTCATGTTGACTTATACGAGCAGTGACTGTCATTGACATGGCCACTGAAGATTAATAACATCAATGCCACTGACAGCTTGCCCAGGGGTTTGTAGCATAGAAACTGATTGATAGTAAATTGGAGGTCCAAGAAACAGATACAAAGAAAGAGGGTTTGGAAATAGTTGACAACCAATCCTTCCTGGGAGTCAAATCAGCTGACTGCTTTAGTTTTGAAACTTTCTCCTTGGGGACTAGGGAGATGGCTTGATCCATGTCCCAAGTGATGCCCACCCATTCTCTCCCAATGTGTAAGGAGTCCCAAATAACACCCGTGGCCACTTGTCAACCAGTGGAAGCTTTTCTCTCTAGTACTTTTTTATTCTAGAAGTAGAACAGCCAGCTGATTTCATTTGCCTGTAGGCCTTAATTGACTTGAAAGTTGAATATCTTCCCTAACAAACTTCTGATTTTTTTCCTATTATTGTAAAGCTGCATCTTTCCCACCTTTTTTCCCTTTAGCATTTCAAAACAGAGATAAACAATTCTGCTGATGCTTTTAGGATTTCTCTGATTCTTTCATTAATCTCCAGGGACAACAATAGGTCTCTAAAGGCTTTAAAAATGTTCCATTTTCTTGCCAAACTAGGAGGAAAAGAATCAAAAGAGGAAGTTAACTTTGTACAGAGATGTTCGTTCTTCCTCTAAAAGTTTAAGAGCTGTCATTAAAAGCCTAATTTATCACCCCTACTCATGCTTGCCCTGAAAACCAGTAAACAACCAAAAAATGACTTGATCAGTTAACTTAGACTGTTTTGGTTCTCTGCAGAGCTCAGTTTGGCCCCAGTCATGTGGTGAGTGTACCTAAGAAACGCTGTCTATAGATGCTCAAGTCATTGTCTGTCCCAGAGACCATCAGGCATCACTAAGGGGTGGCAAGAGTGACCCCAAGATACGAAAGCACTGACTCTTCACTTGAAGGAGATGAAACTGAGGTCCTCATTTGTTACATTCTGCTGTGAAGATCTTAGCAGATTGCTACTTTAAACTGTTGAAGTGGGGCCTTGTGGTATACAATTAATCCGGGACACATGACAGATTTCATATATAAATGAAATCTGTGTGTGTGTGTGTGTGTGTGTGTGTGTGTGTGTGTGTGTCTAGGTACACATAGAAGGGACAGATAGGTGTCAATAATTCATTGCTGTCTATGTAGAGAAGCCTTATTCCACAATTTTGACAAATAACTGGTCATTAGAAACTCTTCTAAAATTCCAATTTCTTTGAAAATCTTCTCCCTCTTTATTGGGTAGTATAATTTCCCCCAGCATTTAATAGAGGATTTGTTGTTTTATGTGTTCTTATTCCAGTAGTTTTTTATGTGGAAAGCAGGAGGAGAACACTTTTGTAAAACATAGAATGGTTATTACTTCTATATGTTACCAGATTCTTCTTCTTTCTGGATTTTGCTCCATCTAAGAGATTATTCTGTTACTCTCTGCCCAGTGAGGAAATTTTAGCAAGATGGGGAAACTACTTCCACAGGAATCTTAGAGCACTCTGAGATGTTTGTGTAGATCCTGTTAAAAATGATACATTAACAAGTTGTTACTAGGACACATTTGCCCATTTTTCTCTGTTCTTTAGTTTAGGGAATTCCCCAAAGTAACCTAAACCTGAAGCTAGGAAAAGAAAAGTGAAGGGGTGACCTTTAGACTGTAACTTATCCATCCTATCTTACATTTGATAGTTCTTTGTTGCTTAAAAAAACACTTTCCGGGGTGCCTGGGTGGCTCAGTCGGTTAAGTGTCCGACTTCAGCTCAGGTCATGAACTCGTGGTTCATGGGTTCGAGCCCCGCATCGGGCTCTGTGCTGACAGCTCAGAGCCTAGAGCCTGCTTCAGATTCTGTGTCTCCCTCTCCCTCTGGCCCTTCCCCTCTGGAGCTCTGTCTCTCTCTCTCTCTCTAAAATAAATAAACATTAAAAAACTTAAAAAAGCCACTTTCCTAATGATTGTTGCATTTAGTTTTCACATCAAACCCACAGCCTAGTTAGGGTAATTATTTATCCAAATTTTAACACTGAGGAACTGAAAATCAAGAGATTAAAAGATTCTCCTGAGCTTCCAGTATTGGTTAGCAACCCTACTAGCTTGGAATTTACATGGGTCTTCTGATTCCAAGGCTAGAGTTCTTGGCAAACACAAAATGCCAACATGTTGAAAAGAAGGAGAAGCACATCAATGCAAATGAAATAAAACAAAAGCACTGTATGTACTCATTCATTTGGTCATCTGTGTTTGATCTACACTTTATCACACATATTCAGTCAGCAAATTCTATTAAGTGCCTGCTGTTTGTGAGGCATTCAAGGAAACTGGTTCGAGAAATAGACCTTCAGTTGAATGGAGTCCTGATTTATTTGTTTTCTTTCCGTAGACTTAGTTGCAGGTAGAAATACTCATTTATATATCCTATTCTCTTTACAGACATGGACACAATCCTACACTATAGGCAATGCCCTTGGGTCTGCCAGGTCAGAGCAAAGGTGTGCAGAAGCAAAGCAGGATGAGTTGGATCTTGAAGATAGAGCAGGATTTTAACGGAAAGGGAGAGTGAGATGAGGAGGAGAGATTTATAACAAATACGTGTTGTATCTTCTCTGGTCTGGACACTATGGTGGACTTTTAATATTCTAATGTGATGCCTGGCCTCCCAGAGCAGAACAGACATTAATACTGGGGTCAGAGACAGACATGAAACACGCAAGTATAAATGTAGTGTTCATTGCACTACTTCTTGCCAAGCACTTCCTGATCCTTTTCCTCATAATCCTTTCTTCCCACCTGTCTTCCTCCTCCTATCCAGATACCTGTGAGCATAAGGCAGGAGTGGGATAGGGTATCATTATAACATAACCCAATCTCGGCTTGAGAGGAAGTCATATAGTGGGGTTTTGTTCCAACTGCAGTTTCCTGACTTGTCCTGAGTGGGTCTATTCTACCTAAGTGAGCCAAGGTTCCTATAACTGTGCAGTTAACACAAGCTATGAATGTCCTATTCCTGAGACCAAATTATATGTCTGAAGCCTCTGTGATCCCAATTGACTGTAAGTATTTATCAGATTTCATGGGCTACTGCTTAGGCTTCTGTTTTGTTTTGTTTTTCTTCCCCCTGTTTACCTGACCGATTAAGAGTCCTACTTCAGAAATGCCAAAAGATCTTGGTTCTGTATAATGGAGGCATTTTTTTCTTCTTTAGGTCACATGTCTTTTCACAGCAATTTTTGTCTTAGACATCATGAGATGGGAACTGTAAAAGACATTATTTTTGAACATTTGAACATTGCTTTTCATTTTCTCAAAGGAGTTTGCACATGATCGACAAAGACATATTAATCAAACCCACCTACGAGATGAGAAACCCAGACTCAAAGCTGAGGGGAGGGGGAAACCCTGGGTACTCCAGTGCGAGAAAAAAAAACAGCAGAAATTAAGCTCAAATGTCTCATAAAATGAGTCCTGAATAATCCTTTTACATTCAAACATTTTGACAGTTTTTAGGCATGAGAGGGAGTGAGCAGTTTACATGGAGCCCAAATTATCTCCAAATTGTTTGTTTACTATTAAATAGCTAAAACAAAATGAAGCGAAACAAAACTCCCCTGTCTCTTCGCTGTAGACAAGAAGAAGTTCTACTGCACAAAGACCAAGCTGTTTTGTCAGTGAAGAGTTATATGGCTGCCCAAGTTTTGATTTTGTGGGGAGCTTTAGGAATGGCCATCTATAGGAATTAAGGATGGGAAGCAAAATGTCTTCTGGACACCTACACAGACTTTCTGGGTTGTGTAGACAGGTGCAGGCAGCATTGAAATAATGTCACTTTGCATATGTGTGTAGCTTTGGTTCTTTTAAAGCCCATTTATCTGTGGCATCATAATAGAATTTTAGCTCTAAAGAGGCTCTATCTGATTTGATCTTTCTACTAATTCAGGAATTCAACTAGACACACCTACTAGGTCATCTCATCTCTGCTTGACTGTTTCCAGTGATGAAGAACTTCCTGTTGGGCCAGGCAACTTGTTTTGTGGCTAGACAGCTTTTATTGTTTGGAAATTAGTCTCTATATAGAGTTCAAGTCTATTTCATTGGAACTTCTATCTACTGTTCTATCGTAACTCCTACACACTAATTTGTCTTCTTCAGCCACACAATAATTTTTCAGCCATTTGAAAGCAGTTATCAAGGTTCCCCTAAATCTTCCCATCTTCAAGCTAAATACCTCTTGTTTTTTTCAGGCAAGCCTTAAATGATACAGTCTCCATCTCCTCCTCAGTCCAGTTCACCTTTCCCTAGAATAGACTCTTCTGGTGTCTCTGTGACTCTAAAACAAGGTCCTCAGAATTTGGCACATTATTTTAAATGGACTCTGGCCAATGTTATGTGATTGTTAGCAGTATCCACTGAAATTTTCTACTTAAAACTTCTGCCATCTAGGATTATCATGACTATTTCAGGAACCATTGCTAACTCAGAAAGAGCTTGTGGTCAAATGACATCACCAGTCTTGTTCCCAGAACAACTTGGAGTCATTTCTCCCCATTCAATTCCTTCCATCTTCTTAAAAACAAATAAAAAAACACCTCACTGAACAATTTGGTAGTTAGAACAGATGCTATCACTTTGATTTTAGAAGGATTAGATAGCCTTACTGACTGCTTACTAAACCTAGGCATTGGTACTATTCTAAGAACTTTTCCTATATTAACTCACCAAATCCTCAAAATAACCCCTGAGAGTAGGTACTGTGAAGGCTCTATTTGAAAGATGTGGAGACTAAAGCATGGAGAGGTTCAGTAATTTGCCCGAGTTCATACAACCTCTGACTAGGGGAGGTGAGATTCAAACAGACTGGCCTAGAGCCTTCATCCTGCTCTCTCATTGGTGCACAGTTGGTGGTCAACGGAAATAGACCCTCAGTCTCCTGGCTACTAGAGCTATGTTCTTTCCTCACCCCAAAGTCGCCTTCCTGTAGTGGCAAAAGTCTCTCACTTTTGTTCCTTATACTAGATTTTTTTTTTCCAAATGGAGACTCGTGATCCATTAGCAGATTTTGAATTCAACTTAGTGGGTTACTAGTTGTGAAAGGAGGGAAGAGAGGAAGGAAGGAAGGAAGGAAAAGAAAGGAAAGAAAGAGAAAGGGAGAAAGAGAGAAAGAGAAGGAGAGGGGGATGGAGAGAGGTGGGGGACGGGAGATATCAAAATGCATCATACTAAGGAAATTTTGTTTCATAAAAATTTTATTGTACATGAAACACACACAAATATACACTGCTATGTGTATATAGAGTCACAATAAAAAATGTAGTTTTTATTGTTTCCTATGGTCAAAGCAGTTAGGGAGGTACCGCCTATGTATTATATATGCCAGACTGCCCATTTCTTTATTCCAAGGTCAAGCAGACAATAGGGCACACCTAAGTTTTAGATCTGCAGCCAGTGAGAACATTAAGTTGCAACTAAGCTGAAAGTTTAAGCAAAGAACCTTGGAGAGCAAAGAGGTGATTGGGGACTGAAATTAAAAATAAAAAGTTGTTCTAATGACAATTGAGTTTCCATTCAGTAGCCACATACATTCCTAACTCATCACCTCAAGTAAGTCACTTCTCTCCACAAGCTGTTTGCCAGAACCAGCCAGAGAATTCAGGAAATGCTATTCTTTTCCTTTGTGAAGCTTGGCAAAATGACATTAATTTATCCAGCCATGCAGGAAGCAATTGTAAATATAAATGTATTTTACATATTCCTCCCAGAGGAGACTTGCAGTTTCCCTCCCTAGCAAGCAGAGGATGCCTAGACTCCTCATATCCCTGGTGACTTTACTTGGATCGCTTTTTCTTTTTTTTTTCTTTTTTACCTCTCTGTATAGCACTGTCCTTAATTGAGGTAGTAATACTGAGCTTGTTGTATTGTCATGAAGTTTCATTTGTATGCGTAAAAGACCCCCTTGATGCTCAGTTACGAATCATAAGGAGGAAAAGAAAATTATTATGTTGATTAATTATAGGCACATAGAATTTCTGTCAGCTATGTCCACAGTGATATGTAGATTGTAGACTTAAATGTATTAACTCTCCATGGTTGTTTCCAGAGTCATCTTAGGCATTTGAAAAAACACATTGTCCCATTTCATTCAATTAAATAATGTGTAGGAATGAAGCAAGTGCAGTATTCAAATCTCCATGAATCAACAAAGGGCCATCAAGAGAATCTAAATGGATTTCAGCTACTGAGAACAGATCATTTAGACCCAATTCACCATTGAAAACATAAGTGAATAATTATGATTTCACAACAAACACTGTAGATAGAAGTCTTTAACGGAGTCATGGAGAATTTTGAAAAATTAAGACCTGAAGAAAGTATCATGAATTTTGAATCTATACTCCCTCTCTGAGTTTGGTCCTCAAATATAATTAGGTATTATTCAAGTGGTGTTCAGTCTTCTCTGATTATGGTTAGGGTACAAAATGGCAATAACCTTTGACAGAAGTGAAATGGCTGCCCAAGGTGTCACAGCAAGTTGTTGGAGAAGGTATTTGGACTCACACATGAGTGCTCTTTCCACAACCCCATGCTGCCTCCAAGTGGGAAGGTGGCAGTGGTGTTAGGATGTAATCACTCCATTAATCGCCATTTTTTATTCCAACTGGACAAGTGGCTAAGAATTTTAGGATGACTTCTAAACTTAACAACGTAGTGTTTACCATATCATTTGAGGACCAAATGACTTCTCTCCAGGGAAACTAAAATATTTAGTTTTATTTATTTCAGCCAATGAGAAAAAAAAAAACATTCGAGATGCATTATAAGCTATTTATTAATATCAAGTGGCAAATTCAAAGACCTTTTTAAAGAGATTTGGTGTGGTACTTAATATTGTGGATACCACATTCCTGGAACATTTGATCCTCTTACCATGGCTTATTGTACTTCACTGACCACTCCTGGCAGGTGGGATGAACAGGGTGGTGTGGGAGAGATGATGGGAGCAGGCTCTCAGCACATGGAATCTTTGAATCAGAGTTGAAAGGTATCTGGGAGATCCCCTGTTCTGACTTTCCATCTAATGAAGAACTCCCTGTGACAAAAGGACAGTCTGCCTCTTCTAAAATTTCCAGTAGCTTCTTCCATTTCTGAACCATTCTGATTTTCAGGAAAAAAAAAAAAAAAAAAAAAAAAAACACTTCATGTTTAGCTGAAATCTGCCTCCTGGTACCTTTCACCTATTGACTTCTTTCTGCCCACTGAAACAAACAGGGTAAGTCCAATCCTTCCACGCCTTGGTCTTTGATATATGTGAAGAGAACTGTCATCCTCCATTGTCCCCACTCTACATCCAAACTTTGATTCTCCAGGCTGAATATCCATGTTCTTCCTCCTGTTGCATCGTACCACTTCCATCACCATCCCTATTTGTACGTCTCCTCCTCTTATCTGGTTTGTCAGTGTCCTTACTCAACACTCTTTTGGTTACAGATATTTAAGCAGCTATCAATCCACCTGAATGTATCACCACACACGCGCGTGTGTGCGCGCACACACACACACACACGCACACACACAAGGTTCTATCAAAACTGTGAGGCTTTATCAGAAATGTTTAACCAGCTGTCGCTCAGAGTGTGTTGGCTCACTCCTGTTGGGACTCTGCTTCACTTCTGCCTGGGCAGCTGTGCACTCCTAACTTCTGATTTTCTGCCTTTTGCAGAAGAGAGCTGCAGAGGTTGAGATTGTGTTTGAGCTCCAGAGTTGCTGCATTTCTCTACTTTTAAGTTCTACAAAGTCCATTTGGGGCTATTTGAAACCCAAATTGTTGAGTTATATCCCAGTCTGTGGCCACGAACCTCACTGTGGGCTGCTTCCCGCTCCCAAAATGTAAGCTGAAGCTTCAGGGCATCACTGCATCTGAGAAAAAACAATCTGGGACTTTCTGTATATTAGAAAGGGTGAAGATCTAAAGCTTTTGTGGAGACAATATGGTGTTTCTATTGATCCATGTGAGTTGAACATATGGAGGCTCCGAGAAAAAAAGTCTGCCCTATTTAGCGACCCGGGGCTGATGAGAAGGTGTGTTACAAATCCGTATTCCTCCCAGCATGTGGTCTGGGACACATCGACTCATTTTACTGATGAGTTCCTCGAATCAAGCAGGGGCCATCATCTCTTACCAGTTTATGGCATTAATTGAGTTGTGTGAGAAACACTGCAGGTGCATCTGTGAGAGGGAGAAAAAGAGGAAACACTGTTCCTGCTCTCAGAGAATAGGTAAATAGAGGAGAGTGAGCAGACGTGTAACTGGCAGCAGATGAACAAGAGCAGATGTGCGGTAGTAAAACAAGGTCATCTTTTTAGACGGAGGTAATGCGGGAAGACAATCTAGTCCTGAGCTGTGAGCTTTTCCTCTGAGTTGTGGTGACCATATTCACTGAACAAGAAACACAGACCCATGGCCTGAGAAAGGATGTGGTGAATTAGTATAATTTGGATATTAAAACATTGAGATTTTTAGTATCTGCCAGTGGTATTTGGAGATAGTGAGAACATTGAAAGTACAGGCTGTTGTAGGAAAGCTAGTGGATAAACCCTAGTCAGAGTGCCCAGACTTCTGAGGAGTGGACATCCTGACGGTAAATTCAGATGAGCTACTAATTCAAGGCACCTTTGCCTGTTCTCTAGCATGGCTAGAAGTCTAGAGATGCCCATTTTATTGTCCCTTCACATTCTTTCTGGGTCCAACAGCAATAACCCATAGTGATCAAAGGCCTTTTCAGCCACGCCATTAATTGAGTTTATATATTTATAAATCATAATCTTTAAAGTGGGGTATAGTACGAACTACTGGTGAGTTTTCTAGAAGTAACAGAGAAATACAATGAACATACATTAAGGATGTGGCTAGCTAGCGACTTGATTCTCACTTTTGGTACACATGAGAATCACTTGGGAAAATATAGGTAGATGATAGATTGATTCCATGTCTCCAAACTCCAATTTACTATGGCTGGAATGAGACTCAGAAAGTTAGGATTTTAATGAGCCCTCCAGGTAAATCTGCTGCAGGGCTCCAAGGTCCACATCTTCAGAATATTAGCTAGAAGAGGGCTGTCTCCAGGGGCTCCAGTTTCCTGAGTTTCTGGAAGGAAACCTGCCTCTGGGATTCATCTCCCCTTCTCACAGTCTGTGAAAATGCTCCAGGTTCTACTGTACAGAATCTTGCCGAGCAGAGTTTAGAGCAGAGTAAATTCCTTTTAGGATTATAGGATTAGGAAGCTGAAAGGTGATTCAAATTCTTGATTAAACAGAGAGAAGGAAACAGGAGGGGATGCTCCCGAGCACGCACATCACTCCAATGTGTTTTCTCTGTAATTAGAGGAAGTGATTGCAAAATATTTGAAAGGATTAAACGCTCAGAGAATATAGTGATCAAATAACATGAGATGCTGCATTCTTTAAAATGATCACTGGCTTGGCTTTGCACGTGTTGTTGAACTGCTGTCACTCCTCAATACTGAGGGAATGAATGCCCGAAAGGAAATGCTATCTGCTGCAAATTTGGGGAAACAGCCCCAGGTTTCATGCTGGGAGACACTGGGTTCTAGTTTGGGGTCCTCCACTAAATTTTGGGCTGTGGCAAATTAAGGCATATTGTCTCTTTGCTCTGTTTTCTCCTTGGTAGAATTACAACAGTAATCCCTGCAATGTTTGGCTTCCTTTTAGCCTTTATTGATATCCACTAATTCAACAATAATTTGTTGAAAAACGATTTTAAAGCCTTTCTAGGACAAGAGGAGCAATGTTTTTATATAAATAATCACATTTATTGAGTGGCTTCCACATGCCAAGCTTTTTTGGGAATACAGAAATGCATTTCACCCTCAAGAAGACAATGGGGACTGGGGCACCCGGGTGGCTCAGTTGGTTAAGTGTCTGACTTCGGCTCAGGTCATGATCTCACATTTGTGGGTTCAAGCCCACATCAGGCTCTGTGCTGAAAGCTCAGAACTTGGAGCCTGCTTTGGATTCTGTGTCTCCCTCTCTCTGTCCCTCCCCTGCTCACGCTCCATCTCTCAAAAAATAAAATAAAACATTATTTTTTTAAAAAAAGAAGATAATGGGGTCTAAGGGACAACATAGTATAGGGATGTTGGAAATAGACTTGGTGTGGTTTTTCAAGAAAGAAGATTCCATCTCCAAAGGATAACTTCAGTACTTGGCTATGGCAGTGCATGTTGGCCATGGTGTATGAGCCTGGTGGATCAGCCATGTGGGAGACAGTTCCAAACCTCAGAGCTGGCCAGGTCAGGACTGGACACTTGCTCAAGTCATAGGCATGTGGCATATGTGGTCACACGGGGCTCCGCACTGAGAAAGCCCCACACTTGGTTGGATGCTCTGCTCTCATCATCCTGAAATTCGTCACAAATATTTAAGAAGCTGCATAATTTCGTTATGCATTAAGCTCCATGAACCACATAGCTGGTCTTGATTCAGATTCTGTGTGCTTTTGGGGAAATTACTCGACCCTGTGATCTAGAAGGGACCCAGAATCCATCTATATGATTGTGAAGGTAAAATACAAAAATGTATATTAAGTGTCTTGTTTATGGAAGATGATTAATAAATGTTATGTGCAAGGGAAAGAAAGAAGACTAGAACTGGAGATGGCCAGCTTTTTCTATAACAGGCTAGATAGTAAATATTTTAGGCTTTGCAGGCTATTCTGTCTCTGTTGCAAGTGCTCAACTCTGCCATTGTAGTTTGAAAGCAGCCACAGACAATACATAAATGAATGGGAGCAGCTGTGTTGCAATAAGACTTTATTTAGTAAAACAGATGGTCATAATTTGCTGACCTCTGGACTAGAGGCTAGGGAAGTAGAAGACAAAGAAAGCCGAGACGAATAGACCAGGCCTTTCAGAGTGTGGTCCCATGACATGAAGCATCACTACCACCTGTTAGAAATGCCCGTTCTTGGGTCTTACCCCAGATGCTGTATGTGGGAATGGGGCCCAGGAATCCAGAAATTTGTGTTTAACAAATATTACAGTTGATATTGATGCATGGCTCATGTTTGAGAACCACTTCTCCTAAAATAAAGAAATCCAATAGTCCAAATATACAGCAAAGAGCAAATGTAAGAAGACCCCAGCAACAGATTATTGATTATCACAAAGGCATGTATCCTGATGCTGCACTATGGTGTTGAATACAACTCCAATATCACAACCAGCCTGGGATTCATAAGAGAATAAAGAGAATGAGAATAAAGTCTTACAGAAAATGATTTGATTTTTCTCCATTCTCCCAAAGATATTACACAGCTTAGGAGAAAAATTAATATAGTACATACAATGAATGCCATGGAGCATTTGCTTTCAAAGAGTGGTCCCCAGACGAGCAGTAACCTGGGAACTTGTTAGAAATGCACATCCTTGGGTTCCACTCCAGGCCCACTGTGGGAGTTGTAACTGACCCTTCAGGTGATTCTGAGCACACTCAAGTTGGAGAGCCACTAGGTTATCACATTAAGGCTTAATTCCCAACCCTGCTTACAAAGGGCAGCCACAACCACCCAGTGGCTGCTCCAGGCACTTGGACAGTACTAGGAAGGGTGTGGACTTGAGGCCAGGCCTTCCCATTGTGAGTCCAGGGCCCCTTGTACTCTGCCAAGTAATACTAGAAACAAACAAAATCCCCCCTCCGCCCCCACCTTCTAATTTAACATATGAATCTACTTAACTCCACAAAGGCCATAAACTGCACATGGGTCTTAAATATATAAAACCGAGTAAAACTGTTACATCTGACACCCTGAGAAGATTCCTCTAATTCACTTGAGCTAATAACGTTATTTTAGTTTAATTCTCTTTCTTTTGGGGGAATTAGCTGCCTCTCACTTTGATAGGTCCCCCCCTTCGCCCTCCCAGCATGAGGAATCATCCCTGGGTCTGTTGCAGCACTGACTGTTCTGTGCTCTTCTGTCTGTGCTGGGATGAGACTGGACCTTCTTGTCCTTTGTTCAGGCAGAAGCCATGACATGGCAAAGCTGAAAAAAATTAGTACATAAAGTCTACGGGAGATAATCTTCAGATATTCTAGCTTTCGAGGCCAAACAGCCCCGTCTCATGAATTGAGTCTTTTCCTGGTTCTTTGTGTTTCTAGCATCATCTTTGCTGCAGGGGAGTGACTTCTGTGCCCAGGAGGGGCAGCACTTTAGCTCACCTTTATGTGGGAAGCAGCCTTTTCCTCTTGGCTGAAGCTTTTGGTGGAGATGGGAGTAAGGAAGGTAGAGAAGTGGGTGACATGACCCCTTGCCATGGCATTTAACCCACTCAATGGGCCTAGAAAGATCCTGGGGATTTGATGTACCCCACCTCCTAGAATCCACCTTTCCTGTCATAATACCCTATCATTTACTATACTTGATGCATAAACATACTGTGTGTATAAACAATATGGAGCGATTTCATACTGGGCGGATCTGCTCTGCAATAATTGTGACTTGACCAGTTAAAAATAGTACCCAAGGACAAGCATTCCTAATAGTAAATACATTAAGAATCACCACTTTTCCACTTTCAATCTTTCCCCACTGATTATATATCTTAACATATCTTTTTAATTCTCTTAGGAAATGTTCATTCTCCAGTTACCAACTCACTCGTAAAAGCCAGTTATCCTGACTCTCATCCCTTTCATGGGCTCATGTCCCTCTGGAGCTCAATAGTTCACTACGGTGGCCACTAGCCACATGTGGCCATTTAAATTTGAATTAATCAAAATTAAGTAAAATTTCAGTTGACCTTGAACAACAAGGGGTTAAGGGTACTTAATCCCCACATGGTCAGAAATCCACATATAGTCTTTGACTTCCCAAAACTTAACAACAAATAGCCTACTGTTGACCAGAAGTCTTACAGATAACATAAAGACAATTAACACATATTTTGTATGTTATATGTATTATGTTCTGTATTCTTACAATAAAGATAGAGAAAATAAAACGTTAAAATCAAAAGGAATAAAAATACATTTACAGTAATGTACTGTATTTATTGCAAAAAAAATATGTGCATAAGTGAACCCATGCAGTTAAAACTTGTGCTGTTCAAGGGTCAGCTATGGTTCAGTTCTTTAGTCACACCAGACACATTTAAAGTACCCAGTAGTTAGATGTGGCTAATGGCTACCACATTGGATAGTGTAGATGCATAATATTTATATCACTGTGGAAAGTTCTATTGAACAGCAGTGCCCTCACCCCCATCCCCCATCCGTCTCCCTCTTGCTGTGTTTTTACGTCTACCATCTTCTCTCTCTCTCTCTCTCTCTCTCTCTGTCTCAGGAATCCCATGTAAACTCTCATGTTCTTTCCTCCCTTCACCTCTAACCAGTGTGTGTATTAGATATTCATTTGTACATAATATAGTCTGACTAATTACTAACACTGTTTGCTATGTGTGCATTTTAATATGAATAAAACCCTTCAGCTAAATTGGGTTGGAGCCAGAGAAAGTGTAGGCAGAGGCAGAGTGGACTAGAAGTGGGCAGAGGGAGGTGGGGAGCATTCAACCCGGCCTTGGAGTTGCCCCAAATCACACATGATAGACGGGCATTTTCTAACCAATGTTTTCCTTGGAAAATGTTGGAAAATACAGAAAATTTGAAAGAATAATACAATGAACATTTATATATTGTTTACCATCAAAATTTATCAAATTTGATGACCTGTTTGAAAAGTAGATTGCAGGCAGCATGCCCAATTACTGCTACCCTACTTCGGCATGCATCTCTGAATAGGAAGGGCATTCCCATATATAACCATGTTACCATCACCACACACACAAAATGAACACTAATTCCGCATCAGTTAAACATTTACACACAGTAAATACTTCCATTGTATCCATTCTTTCCCAAGTGAGAAATGAATTTTGGGTGCACAATGAGGATTTTGTTTCCCTTCTGCTCTGGGCAGTGCCTATCTGATATGTATACACCTGCTGTCTCACTCAAGGAGACCAGAGGATTTTCTCTTCCCTTGGTTGCCCCTAGATGTCAAGGAGAAGGTGAATAAATACATCACTATCTGATGTTGCCAGCAACGCGGATCCCCTTCACTTACTGGCCATCCTGTGAGAGAGCTTGTAAACCAAGCGACAGGGAGCCAGCCCAAGGGGAGGCTTGAGGGAGATAACTCAGGTAATGAGAGGGCGAAATGAAGAAATGTAAGGAGCAACACTTGCCCTCAAAGACTTTATGAAATAGGCCTGGCTTTTGAAGTGGACAAATATCATTGCCATGATTATCATAACACCTCATGCCCTTTTTCTCTTCAGTCAGCTTCCTGCATCATCCTTATCCTCAGTGCTTAGCACAAACTAGAAACAAAATAAGTGCTTATTAAAATTAAAATCTTAAAATAGCCATCAGAACAAATTCATCTAATGTCACCTGTTAGATGCCCAATGAATATATTAGTTTAATTGAATTGATTTATCAATCTCCTTTCTGAAAACTCTTTGACACTTAATACCTGTACTTCTCATTTGATGGTCTGAAGTTGTTATTTAATCCTTGACATTTCATTTATTTTTCCTTATATATAGCTTGCCTCCACATTAAATTATAAGGTCTGTTGGGCCAGGAGCCATATCTTCTAATTCTTATTACCCTACATAAAACCTGCTACAGTGCTAAGTCTACAGCAGACTATCCTTACACATTTACAGAATGGATGAATGGATGGATGAATAAGTGAATGAATTAAGCAGAATTGAATTTTACCAACAGGAAATATAATTACTTTAGAGACTGGGTTTAGTGTGGATCCATGCTATGAAATCTATGATACTATCTCTTTTTAAAAGATAAGGGTATAATGAATAGCCCCTCTGTGACTAATTTTTTGTTCATGCATAAGATTTCTGGACTTCTGACAACATGTGTACACAAAACACAACATAAACACAAAGCTACCTGTTGTTCCATGCCTGGGGGGTCAGCGCTTACCTCTTCTTGTCCAGGCATTTGTAGCTTCTATTCATTTTGCCTTGAATACCTGACTCTTGCAGGTGTAATGCTGTTGGTTTCAATGCCCTCCTTAAAGCATTTTCATCATGTTCAAAGATGCCAATATTGAATTATAAATGACGTTTATATTACAAAAAAATCTTCCCCAAATTTAAACTCATTTGTACAAACTTAGGAATGCAAAATCTTATAATTATTTGAAATAAGCTAGGTGCAGAAGCACAGGTTGGAATGGGTCTGACTTGATGACTGTGAATCTGAACGAAGACCTGGTTATATTAGTTAGAATAAGCTAAATGGACTTAACAAGTCTGTGCTAGTTCAAGGCCAAATGTTTCTGGTCAGTGATTAGTACCTCTCCATATAGTGATTCAGGGGCCCAAGCTCTCCCCATCTGTGGCTCTGCAATTTGCTAGAGTCTTGTCTCCTTGATTCAAATTAGAAAGACAGGAAAAGGGGCGTGGCAGAGGGCATCATTTCACCAAGGACTTGTTTGTGAAATGGCATACATGTCTTCCACTCATATGCCACTTGCTAGAATTCATTCTGGTCGTTAATCTAACTAAGAGGAATCTGGAAAATATAATCTAGCAGCATGCCCAAGAAAGAGATGGATTTTTAATGAAGAGCTAGCAACCTTTGACACTGTTTTAGGTGACTTCAAAATGAAAAGGATAAAAGGAAAATGTAAGCCCCATGAGCAGAAATATTAGAGCAGAAATATGTAAGAGAGGCAGTAGTTTTAGGAAAGTACAGACTTTTGCTTCACCATAGGAACACTCACAGCCAGTGGTCAGAATCTGCAGTTGGCCACCCTTTCCTTTTCACGTGCCTTTGCTGCAATCCTGTGGACCAGAAAGGTCAGTTACTGCATGATGAAACCTCTGAATCCTACTTAGGAAATAGCCAGGCTTTGTGTAGATGGGGTCACTAGCACCAAGATTCCAGGAGACACTAGAAATCTTTGCCTTTCCAGCTGAGTCTGGAGATTGGTTGTGATCCATGGAACAAAACAGAGCCTGGATCACCAGAATTGTACTCTTAAGAAGGCTCCAGGGAAGTGGCGAGGAGCCACCTTCTCTCTCTTCCAATAATGGCCTCAGCAATAACTGAAGTGACTGGCATCCACTCTGTCTTATCTTAGTATTCTTCATGTTCTTAGTGACTTTTTTACAGATTTGAAGGGAGAAAATACTTCCACAAAGATACAATTTTAGACAAACTACTCTTCAGATCTCACTTGCATCAAGAGAGAAACTGCCAGAGCACAGAAAGAAATGGCCTCCTTTTTTTATAAGAATGAAGAAATGCAATATAATAAATGTCCCAAGTTGTGTTTGAAAGTAAAATTTGGTTAGTTTTATATGTTTATTTACTGCTGTTTTTATTCTAGACTTGATTGTAAATGGTTTCGATGACAGGCAAAACTTAACAAGGTAGGAAAAATGAAAAGACACAGAAAAGGAAAAGGAAAATGGGGACATAAATTAATTTAAGTGACTAGACTAATCTAATCCTGTTTGGGTTGTCAGGTCAATGATTCTGTGACCTTGGTAATTCTCTTAAGCTCTTATTTTGCTTTTAATAACAGATTTAATGAAGTATAATTACACACCATAACATTCACCCTTTTGAAGTGTACAATTCAGTGATTGTTAGTATATTTGCAGATTTGTGCAGTCAACACCACTAATTCCAGAACATTTTTATAATTTCCCCCGCCCCCAAATCCTATATTCATAAAACCCATTACTCTTCCTTCTCTACTGTCTCCAGTCCCTCACAGCTACTAACCTACTTTCTGTTTCTAAGTTAGCCTATTCTGGACAATTCACATGAATGGAAGCACACAGTATGTGGCCTTTTGTGTCTGGTTTCTTTCACTTAGCATTATGTTTTCAAGGTTTTTTGTGTGTGTGTGCTGTTGTATGTATTGGTATCTCATTCTTTTTTATGACTGAATAATATTCCATCATATGGATGCTCCACATTTTATTCATTCATCAGCTGATGGACATTTGGTTGTTTTCACTTTGGGTTTTTATTAAAAATGCTGCTGTAGGGGCGCCTGGGTGGCGCAGTCGGTTAAGCGTCCGACTTCAGCCAGGTCACGATCTCGCGGTCCGTGAGTTCGAGCCCCGCGTCGGGCTCTGGGCTGATGGCTCAGAGCCTGGAGCCTGTTTCCGATTCTGTGTCTCCCTCTCTCTCTGCCCCTCCCCCGTTCATGCTCTGTCTCTCTCTGTCCCAAAAATAAATAAACGTTGAAAAAAAAATTTAAAAAAATGATTTAAAAAAAAAAAGGCTGCTGTAAGCATTTATGTACAAGTTTTTATGTGAACATGTGTGTTCAGCTTTCTTAGATATGTACCTTGAAGTGGAACTGCTAGGTCGTATGCTAACTATGTGTAGCTTTTAAAGAAGCTCCAAATTATTTTCTAAAGTGGATGTAGCATTGCACGGTCTCAATATTAATGTATGAGGATTTCATTTTCTCCATATCCTCACCGACATTTGCTATTGTTCATCTTCTTTATTATAACCACCCTAATAGATATTATGTAGCATTTTGTTGTGATTTTGATACGCATTTTCCTAATTGCTAATGATGTTGAGCATCCTTTCATTTGCTTTTAGCTGCATGCATATTTTAGGGAGAGGAATGCCTATTCAAATTTTTACCCATTTTTTAAAGTGTTTTTATTCATTTTTGAGAGACAGAGAGTACAAGTTGGGAGGGGCAGAGAAAGAGGGGGATAGAGGACAGCACTGACAGCAGTGGGCCCAATGCGGCGCTTGAGCTCACAAACGGAAGATCATGACCAGAGCCAAAGTCAGACGCTCAACCTACTGCGTCACCCAGGCATCCCAAATTTTTGCCCATTTTTAAATTCAGTTACTTGTCTTTTTACTATTTTGTGGGAATTATTTAAACATTCTGAATACAAGTCCCTTGTCAGATATATGAGTTGCAAATATTTTCTGTCACTGTGGGTCATCCTTTTATTCTCTTGATGGTAACCTTTGAAACACCAAAATTTTTAATTTTGATGAAGCCCAATTTATTTCCTTTTTCTCTTGTTGCTTGTGTTTTAGCGCTATGCCTAAGAAGGCTTTGCCTAACCAAAGATCAGGAAAATGTACTCCTATGCTTTCTTCTAAGAGATTTACAATTTTGCTGTTACATTTAGATCTATGCTCCATTTTGAGTTAACTTTTGTATATGGTGTGAAGTAGGGATCCTACTACTTCTCCTCTGTAGACAGTATATACAGTTGTCCAGCACCATTCACTGAAAAGACTTTTCTTCCCCAATGTGTTATCTTAGCCGCTTATGTAAAGTCAATGTGCAATAAATGTTAAGGGTTTATTTCTGGACAGTCAATTCTGTTCTTTTGATCTATGAGTCTGTCTTTATGTCAATACCATTCTTTCTTGATTTCTGTAGTTGTAGTAAATTTTGAAATCAGGAAGTATGAGACTTCCAACTTTGTTATTTTTCAAGATTGCTTTAGCTATGCTGGGTCCCTGGCATTTTGCCAGGAATTTTAGGATCAGCTTGTCAATTTCTGCAAGAAAAGGGCCGTCCTACATCTTTTAGGCCTCTGTTTTCTCATCTGTTTAAAAAGATTGATGATCTGTGCACTGTGGAGTTTTTGTGTAGCCATGAAGGACATAAGCTTGCTTTAAATGTTAAAAAAAAAATAAAAATTAAAAAAAATAAATAAAAACTAAACTATTAGGTGTGACTGGGTGGCTCAGTCAGTTAAGCGTCCAACTTGTGATTTCAGCTCAGGTCATGATCTCACAGTTTATAAGATTGAGCCCCACATTGGGCTCCCCACTAAGAGCATGGAGCCTGCTTGGGATTCTCTCTCTCCCTCTCTCTCTCTCTCTCTGCCCCTCCCTTGCTCATGCCTACACGTGCACTCTTTCTCTCAAAATAAACAAACTTAAAAAAATTAACTAATTAAAAAAACACTAAACTAATTTAAATCCTCATCTTCTTTTGCCCTTTTTGTTATCCTAGCTTTGCTAAGTCATGACTAGTATTATCATTGTCCTGCTTCTGGACTCCATGGAAACAATGAGGCTTTCGAGTTTACACAGGGGCCAGGCTGCTGCTGGGTCCCTGTGTTAGAATCACAAAATTCTGAGTCCATAAAGGGAAATGGCCTCACCTATCTGAAGGTGGGATAGGGTTACTTTCAGAAGAGACAAGGGAGAAGCAATTGGAGGGAAAGAAAAATAAAAAGAAATGGAGAGATTCTTTGGCTGCTGGCAGTGCATAGAGAATTAGACCACAAGTGGTCTGTCTCTTGAGAGGTTAGTATCTGGAGGGCAGGTCTGAGGACAGAGTATTTCTCTACTCCCTGCAGACTCCACCCCACCTCTGGTGGGAAAGCCCATTATTGGAGTTGATCCAAATCCAGGGATCCAGTTTGTGTGTGCGTGTGCTTGGCTGCCTTTCATTTTAATTGTGGGCTCCTAAATGCAACCCAGAGCAATGAGACAAGGGAGACCATCTTGGTCAAAGTCTGCAGCCATGAGGTTTTCTCATGCAGACTGCCCTTCTGAACTTGGGATGGAGTAGCATAGCCTTCCTGCTTTGGGGCTGGGCTCAGAGTGGCCTGAAGCAGACAGCAATCCCAACAGCTCTTCATTCTCCTTTCCCCTGTCTACTATTTAGAGTCACTAATGTTACCATTACAGTTATATTAATGAAGTTTATTGAAGGTAAGACATTATGCTATGTGTTTTGTATGCAATATACTGTTTAATTATGACCACAGCTCTATAAAGTCAGCACAGTTATTATTATCCCCATTTTACAGATGACAAAACTAAGGCACAGCCAGGTTATATCTTATGTCAACATTATAGAGATTTAAAGGAGGCATGTCTGGGATTGATATGAAAGACACTATGTTATAGTCTGCCAGGAATTCTTCTTTTTCATGTCTCTTTTGGTTCAAATGAAATTTTATCAGTTTATCTATATATGGTGATCAGAGTCAACTTTCAGCTCTCAGAAATTACAAGACTCTCAAGGTCGAAATCCCATTGCTCCCTGGGTATTGTATGTAAGCAATGAACCACGGGAATCTACCCCAAAAACCAAGAGCACACTTTACACACTGTATGTTAGCCAATTTGACAATAAATTATATTAAAAAATATATTTTCACTGGATTGACAGATATTTCAATTTAGCACTTGAAAAATGTGCTCCTTCAGAGAATTACCATATGATCCAGTAATTCCACTAGTGGGTATTACCCAAAGAAAATGAAAACACTAATTCACACAGATATATGCACCCCTGTGTGTATTGCAGCATTACTTACAATAGCCAAGATAGAGAAGCAACCCAAGTGTCCATGCATAGGTAAATGGGCACACACACACACACACACACACACACACACACACACACGGAATACTACACAACCGTAAAAAAGAATTAAATCTTGCCATTTGTAACAACATGGATGGACCTAGAAGATATAGTGCTAAGTGAAATACATTAGAAATAGCATATGATTCCACTCATATGCAGAGTTGAAGAAACAACACGAATGAATAAAAAAAAAGAAAGAAAAACAAAAAACACTCAAAGAGAATAAGCTAGTGGTTACCAGTGGGGAGATGAGTGGGGTAATATAGGTGAAGAGGATCAAGTACTTACCATGATGAGCAGTGAGTAATGGATAGAATTTTTGAGTCATTATGTTGTGTACCCGAAACTAACATAACATAGTATATTGTACTTCAATTATAAAAAAAAAAAAAGAAAGAAAAAAGAAAAGAAAAGAAATCCCATTGCTCCAAAGAAGCATGTTCCAATTCTCCTCCAGACCACACTATACTCTCCTTTCTCTAAATTCCTGTTGTATTTATAAAAAGTTAGCACTGATTTTAGTTTTTTTTTCAATATATGAAGTTTATTGTCAAATTGGTTTCCATACAACACCCAGTGCTCATCCCAAAAGGTGCCCTCCTCAATACCCATCACCCACCCTCCTCTCCCTCCCACCCCCCATCAACCCTCAGTTTGTTCTCAGTTTTTAAGAGTCTTTTATGCTTTGGCTCTCTCCCACTCTAACCTCTTTCCCCCCCCTTCCCCTCCCCCATGGGTTTCTGTTAAATTTCTCAGGATCCACATAAGAGTGAAACCATATGGTATCTGTCTTTCTCTGTATGGCTTATTTCACTTAGCATAACACTCTCCCGTTCCATCCATGTTGCTACAAAGGGCCATATTTCATTCTTTCTCATTGCCACGTAGTACTCCATTGTGTATATAAACCACAATTTCTTTATCCATTCATCAGTTGATGGATATTTAGGCTCTTTCCATAATTTGGCTATTGTTGAGAGTGCTGCTATAAACATTGGGGTACAAGTGCCCCTATGCATCAGTACTCCTGTATCCCTTGGGTAAATTCCTAGCAGGTTAGCACTGATTTTATAACCATTGAACGAGTTTGTCTGGAGACTATGACCCACCTGCTTTCTGGTTGCTGACAATGCCTCGTCTTCTCCAAGAATGTTTACTATGTTGAGCAGTAGGCTCTCAATAAAGATGAGCAGACTTCATTCTATGGCCTTCATGATGTAACCTGCCATCAACACCATTACTGTTTTAGAATCACAGGACACCCACCATGGTGACTAATGGTGAAGGGCTGATTCAAGAGACAGCAATGAGTTGAGGAGAGGAAGGGAAGGCCAGGGAAGGGGAGATGCCCTTGGGGCACTTTTCCTCCCTTTGTAGCTTCATTCAGGCCAAACCTGCTTTTCCCAAACCTTTGTGTCTTTGATGGAGTCAAGAAGATGAAAGAAGCTGTTTCATGGATGATCCAAAGCACATGCCTCTTGACTGATTTCCTCCCTAAGTGAACCAAACTGAATTGAAATTTTGCCCCATGTTTGTTAATTAAAGCGCAATGCCCAGATATCAGTGATACAGGCAGGTGTCCTGCCAAGGTCAGTGTCAAAGCCTTCCTGTCCTTATTGGCAACCCTCTTCTCTCAAAGGAAATGAAATCTCTTGCTGAATGAAAACTGGCAGGGTTTTTGTTTGTTTTGTTCTGTAAGTATACACAAGAGCTCATGGTTTGATTTGATGTTGTTGGTAGCCAGAAGGGGTTATTTCTCCATTTAGATCCCATCTAGTGCCTCTTCACAGAGAATTCTAGCCTCTGAATCCTATGCGTTTTTTCAGTTTACAGGCCTCAGGGTTCCTTCCCCCCACCCCTTCCCCCTTCCTACCCACTCAGCACGATTGGCCTTTGTCATTCTTTGAAGTTATGGGGAAGGTGACGTCCGGGCAAGTTGGGTTATTGATGAGGCACTTAGGTTTCCCCACTTCCCTGAGTGTGTACCTGTGTTAATGCTTTGTAACACAAGTCTATCCAAAGGTGTGATTTCTTTTGAAAAGAGAAGAAAAAAGAGAGTTTCCATAAAACCAAGGCACCATTGGGCCTGGCCCTGAATTTGAGGTGAGGGTGAGGGAAACTTAGCAACTGTGACAAGAGGCAATTAGGTCTAATACAATCACCCCTGTTTTCTTTCATGTATCTTTATCTCACTGTGGCTGCAATTACCGAAATACCCCCAGCTCCTTAAGTGGGACCTGTGTTAGAGTGTAGAGCAGGCAGAGAATTGAGAGCTGAAGGGCCTTTAGAGATCCATTGCTCTGCCCTATTGCCCTACAAATGATGTTCTCCAATGAGGAAAATTAAAGTGACTTTCAAAGACTCTCAACAGAATCCAGGTTAGAACCCAAAAGATGTTTCTGCTGCCTACCAGCCAACTGCTTTCAGAGCACGTGCAAGTTTAGTTTTGATTCTTAACAGATCAGGAGACCTTCATTCAGGCTGACAATGGCTCCTTCCTGAAAGCTAGCTTCCCCTCAGCCCCTTTCTGTGAGTGGGCTCAGAAACAAAGAGTTTTATTTCCCCAATGTTAAAGCAAAGCAATTGCATTGTTTGATTTGGAGAAGTTGAACAGCATCTCATTAAAGATGTGGAAATGATGCCACCCTGTAGGCCTCCCTCCATTAGGGGGTAATGCTCTCCTGGCTCTCCTTCACCTGTTTAAATTCTACCAGCACAGCCAGACTTTACTATGAGTCTGAGCTCTCCAGTGAAATTCTTCATCATAAAAGGCCTGTAAAACACGGTTCAGCTTCCCATATCTCTTCTGTAATTGACAATGAACCAATATTCACCAGTGCCTAACTACATGCCAGGTACTGGGACAGACGCCATGGACAAGGCAAAGATTTATAGGCAAGTCTCAAGGCTCCTGCCTTGAGCTTCTTGAGACTCCTGCCCTCAAGGCTATGTCAGGGTTAGATTCAAGTGTAAACTCCCTAATTCAAACCATTGGCACTGTGGGTGTTCTGAGAAAAGAGAGAAGTGGAGGGAGTATGCAGTATCAACTTCATGGAAGACCAAGGATGGAGGTAGGTTAGGACTGGAGGGTGGTGTGTGTGATTGGAACATGTAGAGAAGGAAGGGTCTGGAGAGCAGAGAAGAATGCTCTTGGAAAGGAGTAGGGCAGGAAAGAAAGTGTTTTTCTGCACTCCAGCAAGGTCAGAGCTAGACCATGAACTTGCCCTGGCTGCCCCTACCTATCTAAATTAGAGCCTCATAGTGCTGCTGGAATAGTAAGTGGAATGTGTGTCTCTGCCGTGGTCAACCGAGAACTGTATGTTGTTTCCAATGTGCTCTCTCAGAAATCCTTGAATGGCCCATGGTAACCACAGGTGGTCATGTAAAAGTCGAGGTGACATAACACTATGGCCAGACCTATTCCATTTTTAGCTACTAAGGAAGGAGTCTTGGTTTCCATTGGTTTATTTTCTGTTTACACCCTCCCTCTGCTCCTTTTTCAACCTTTGCAATACAGGACTTGCATGCCATTTTGGTGAGCTTAACAAAACAATACAGGGCTTAGGATGGGTTCCCAGACCTGTCCTTTTGGTGTCTATAGCTTTTGTCCTTAGATGTGGAACAGACCGTAGGCTCATTATAGAGTGTCTGGAGCTGCAGAAGCCATTCTCATCTCCCCTACCCCAGCCCAAGACATGCCTTTCTTTCATGTTCTTTGTGTATAGTTTCCTTTGGCTACTTGTAAATGCTTTACACAGATGTCAATTCAAAGTAAATTGCAGTGTCATGAGTTACCTGAGATGAGAATATTTGTCATTCAAAACTTGACCATCACTATTAGCTGTTAATTATGAAAACATCAGACTAGAACAGGAATTTGACTAATGAAGCAAGGCCCTGCCCTCTAGGAAATATTCTGCTCCTAGGCAACACAGAGTATACTTGAGTGACTGGGGAAATCATGCATCATATTTTGTTTTGCCTTTTGAACACTCAGGCTTGAAGTTTGATTTTTAGTTTGGTTCAGTTTGTTTTTCCTGGGCAGGATCAAGGTCACATTTTCTCTATATGGCAGGCAAAGGTTGGCAGTAAATGAATGGATTTGGTATTGTCTTTGCTCTTTGAATGACTATCACCTTCTAGACTCAAACAGAAGGAGAGACATTTTTTTTCCCTAAGAGTCTGTGTAATCAGATGATGGTAGCAGTGATAGGGAAAGATAAGAATGGATGCTATCAGATGTTATTGATTAGACCAGAGTTAGGACTGAGGTTTACCTTCTGAGGTGAGGTTTTTTTGTTTTGTTTTGTTTTGTTTTGTTTTGTTTTTAGAACATGAAATCTGGAAGGAGACTAAAATTTCATCATGACCAATCCCTTAATGTTATAGACAACGTATTTAGTGACAGAAACAGGACTAGAAACTGGGATTCAATTCCCAGACTAGTGATCTTGACAGTAAGCTTTCTCTGAGCACTATTATGCCAAGACTACCCAGCCACACATTCTGAGAATAGATGCCTTAGCACCTGGCTCATGGAATGAGCCTCTGATTTTCGAAATCAAGGCCTATTTTAATTCCTTCACGGATCATAGACAGTGAAGGAGTCCATTAAAAAAATATTAAAGTTTACTAAGTAAATTGCTCAGGTTGTGACTGATATCATTACTGCGTTGTAAATGTGTGCATTAAATTGATTTGAATATAATTGTGGAAACACATGATGAAGAAATACTGTCTACTGCACCCTCAAGTTGGCAACCAAAGATCCTTGATATATGGGGCGTCTGCAGAGGAGCTTGCAAGAAACACTTGCCCACTTTTTTTCCCCCATCATTCCATTAATCACCAAATGACTGCTGTCCAAGCAGCTCTCTCAATTTCAGAAATATACTCAAGGACCAATCCCTGAAGGATGTATGGGTTTCATTTGGTGACTCAGGGAAGCATTATAAAACGACTTTTTTTTCCAGTCAAAAGGACAGTATCACGTGGAGGATACAAGACACTTAACTAACCAGTGAGTCATTTAATAAGTATACACAGGTACTTAATAGTGGGCTGAGCCCTATGCTAAACACCGTGGGAATTTAAGAGTGAATATGACCCCAGACCTCAAGGGGCTCAGAGCTTTGTTTAGAAGAAAACAAGATATAAACCCATAAATATAATAACAGATTATTAAGGGTTTGCATTAGTCAGGGTTTTCCAGAAAAACAGAACCCATAAGGTATACATCGTATACAGAAGGAGATGTATTCTGTGGAATTGTCTCATGTGGATTGTGGAGACTGAGATGTCCCACAATCTGCCGTCTGCAAGCTGGACACCTAAGAAAGCTGGTGGTGGAGTTGTAGTACAAACCCAAGGGCCAAGAACCAGGGAAGCCAATGGTGTACGTTTGAGTACAAGTCCAAAGGTGCAAGTACAAGGAGTGTTGATGTCTGAGGTCAGGAGAAGATGAATGTTCTAGGTCAAGCGGAGAGCAAATCCACCCTTTCTCTGCCTTTTTTTTCTAGTGGGGCCCCCAACAGATTGGATGAGGCCCATTCGCATTGGTGAGGGCAGTTTTTACTCAGTCTAAGGATTCAAATGCTAATCTCTTCTAGAAATATCCTCATAGACACACTCAGAAATAGTGTTTCACCACCTCCCTGGGCATCCCTTAGCCTAGTCATGATGACACATAAAATTCACCATCAGAGGGCTCAAACGTTCAGTACTGAATAATAGTAGCAATCACATGTTAGACATATGAGATAAGATATAGTTGAACAAGAATCCAGGGTAAGCTTCTGGCAGACACCAGAGCTGGGTTTTACTTCAATGGGATGTGGTTATATCAGAGGAAGGGGAAGCTTGGGGAAAGTCATGCACCAGCACCTGCTCAATTTACTGAGCACCCTGGGCAAGGCACTTCACTCGTCTCCTCTCCTTCTGTCCTCATAATAAGCCCATGAGGTAGCTATTATGATCCTCATTTTACAGATGGGGAAATGGGCAAAAAGACTAGATGCTTGTTCCACATCATCCCACTAGGATGTAAGAGTTAAGATTCCAACCTATGCCTAGACGACTCCAAGAAGTTTCCCCTAGCCATGCTCTTTCCCCCTTCCAGTCATCCCATCAGTACTATTCTCAGTGCAAACAAAACCGGTTTTTTTCCCCCTGATTTCCCATTTCCAGACTGACTAAAGATTGTGCAACCAGGAATCCTGATTCCATGATGAAACATTCCTCAGAGTTTTCTCATGAAGAAAAATCCACTGCCTACTGCCCCCAGATGTTTCTTTCCTTACTTCTCTCTCTCCTCTCTTTCTTCCTCTCTCTCTCCTTTTTTCATTGCACAAATATTTATTAAGTTCTTTTCAAACATTCAAATTTCCTAAATATAATTTGGATGTAAATGTAAATATGGTTCCAGTTCAGGTCACAAGGGAATCTGATACTGAGACTCTACCTCATGTCTGAAGATGAAGCATGAATCGGTGTTGCCCTATTTGGGGAATGTGGGATAAAGTGCCCAAGAAACAACCCAGATGTAGAGAGCATATTTTCAGAGCAGGCAGTATAATGAGGTTGAATGAGTACTAAACTATGTCAAGAAATCTATATTTAACTCTCAACTTTTCTATGAATTCCCTCTACCTCAGAGAAGTTGTTTGAGCCCTTTATGCTGCACTTGCTTCAAGTATAAAATGGGACTCAGAATTCCTTCCTTCCCTTTTGAACTTTACAAGGATGTTAGGAGGCATGAGAAATAATGTATGGGTAAAAACTGTTTCAGAAAGTATAGACCACCCTGGGCCCAGTGACACTTACTTCCCAAATGAGCTGCTTTCCTTGTTCCCAGACTTCATCAACACATGGCTACTGGCCAACTTGCCAACTCATTGACTACACCATGCTCTATTAATTGACTCTAGGGAACCCTATCAAAGGAAGAAACTAATAGATAGTAATGGCTTGGAGGTAGCCCCATTGTCCAGAGAACTTCCTGAATGTCCCTCTGAGTGGACAACAGGAGAAAGACACCCTTCTCATGATGCTGTGTGGGGTAGAAAGCACTTGGACCAAGATACCTGTAAGCCAGTTCATCTGGCAGGTGGCTTCGCACCTGCTCTTTCTCTTTAGGCCTCAGTTTTCTTATTTGTAAAATGAAGGATGATTAACTGATTTGTTGATCTTGAATGGTGCTTTCCAAGGGGTCTGTAGCATCTACTTCAGGGCCATTGCCTGGAGAGAGGTGGTTTAGAGCAGGATAATTGGGAGCATTTCCATCCCTCTGATCCCAGGGTGGCTCAGGTCTTATCTTCTTTATTTGTTTATGTTCTAGCTGAGATTTCACATAAACCAAGAATTATAAAACAAAACAAAAATTTAACCATAGAGTGAGGTGATATTTAAATGCCTTAATAACACTCTGGCTCTGTAATCCAGTTAATGAGTGAATTATCTTCGATCCCCTTCCCCTAACCATCAGTAAGTGCAAGGGGTTCAATGCTCTGACTTTTCCCCAGCCACTCCCAGCAGGAGGGTTGGGACTCTGACTCCTAGTTTCAGGGATTTGAGTCCCCCAGCACACCCCCTACCCTCTCCTGCTTGTTCCCAAGGCTGCTAGCATCTGACTCCTGCAACAGAGGTTGTGAGGTGCCCTGGATCTCCTTGTTCTCTCTGTGTGCATTCAAAACCAGTGCACATGAGGGCTCTGGGGTGTTGTGCTTCCAGAGGATGATTGCAGCAGTCAGCATGACTTTTGGGACTCCCAGGAGCCAGGTGTAGAGAGGGAAGTAGGAAAGGAAAGGCAGTTCTGAATGTCAGCCCCTGCTGCTGTGGGCTTGCATCTTGCCTAGAAAGCCTCATGTTGCTCACGTGCCCTTACATGGACTTGTTCACCATGGCCTGCCTGAAACATTCTGCCCTAGGTTTGTATTTTTGGAGAGCTTAGTAAAGTAGATGAGATGTTTGAAAGCCAAAAATCCTTCCCAGTGCTGCCGAGCCATCCATATTTTCTTCTCAATAAACAGTTGTCAGAATTTGATTAAGTGAACCCCCACACACAATCTATTTCAAAATAATAATCCACGGGACACCATGTACCTCTGCATAATGTGTGTTTGCATTTGAATCTGGTCATTGTGCTCTGGTTGTGCTTCCTGGGGGCATGCACTTATGGGTAGGGAACACCAGGGTGGAGTGAAAGCCTCTGCCTAAGGAATAGGGGCCCAGGCTTTGCTGGAATGGCCTGGGGCTCAGTTTCCCCTAGGCCAGGGCTCCTCCATGGAAGGCTTTCTCAGCCCTGGCCTGAGGTGAATCCTGGTGTGAGAGGGTCCCAGTGGAAAGAGCACTTGACTGGGAGTCAGGAGAAATGGAATTTAACCCGTCTGACCACTAACAAGCCACTGGGCTGCCAAAAAATGGAAGAGATGCTGTGAGTCATGGGTGCTTTGTTATTGACAATGTTGAAGCAGAGATGGTTGGCCACTGCTCAGAATTGCTGAGGAAAGGAACCCAGCAGTAGTCAAATGGTTGGACCAAGTAGCCTCAAAAGTTCTTTCCAACTGAACATCTCCCATTCTGGATATTTTGTTCAACTCTACCTAATCCACAGAATTGTTAGAATAAACAAAATGATGTATAGAAAAATACCTGACTACTGTCACATGGCATGGGAATGTGTGAGGTTGTGCTCTAGCTATCAGCTTTAAACCCAAGTTCATATCTGAGGTGCATTGCCACTGGCCAGGACCCCACAAATGGCCTCATCTCTGTCTTAGCAGAAATTCCACTTTTTCTGGATCAATTAGCTGAGATTATGGCAGCTAGCACTGGACTCTTCCCCTAGGGCCTGATACCTTCCAGCTCTACTTTGGATTTTTGTCCGAGATAAAGAAGCAGCAGAGGCAGCATAGCTGGAACCAGCACCCCTTGTTGTGTCCATGTGTGTAATGACACCTGTCCCTGCACTAGACCCTGCCCTCCACGTGAGCAGAGCCATGCCGACTTCATTCCCCACTGTGTACCCATCATCTAGCCCACAAAGTCTTGCATGGAGTTAGTGCCAGGTAAACACTGATTGAATAAAAATAAAATACACTAGGAGAATGAAGAAGTAGGGGTTTGACTCTACGTCTACTAGTTATTTAGAAAAGTGTTCAGGGGCGCCTGGGTGGCGCAGTCGGTTAAGCGTCCGACTTCAGCCAGGTCACGATCTTGCGGTCCGTGAGTTCGAGCCCTGCGTCAGGCTCTGGGCTGATGGCTCAGAGCCTGGAGCCTGTTTCCGATTCTCTGTCTCCCTCTCTCTCTGACCCTCCCCCGTTCATGCTCTGTCTCTCCCTGTCCCAAAAATAAATAAACGTTGAAAAAAAAAATTAAAAAAAAAAAAAAAAAAAAAGAAAAGTGTTCAGTTCAGCTAGGTCTCTGCTTTCATGTCACTTCCTCAGAAGAGACCAGCCTGTCTCAGTCAAATCCTCCTGTCTTTAAACTTTGTCTTCGTATCTTGTTTTATTTTTTCTTAATAATTAATGTCATCGATTAATTAATATACATGTATGTGTATATACTACATGAGCTTGGATGGAAATATACATGTGTATGTGTATATCAGATATATGTATGTGTATGTATATGTAGGTATAAACACATATAGATGTCTGTATAGTTTTCGGTTAGTTTCTCTTCTCCCTTCTCCCCACTAGAGTACAAGCTTCATCCCTACATCCTAGAATAGGATCTGGCATCTAGTAGTTGCTCAAAAAATGTCTCTTGAATGAATGGATGGATGGATGGATGGATGGATGACTAAATGAATGTTTAAAAGACAAGATGGACTTGGATTGAGTCTTAAAAACTGATTACAATTTTACTAAGCCCCCAGGAGAGGGAGAATCGTGTACATGAGGGGCGGCAAGATCAAAAGCAGGTTATTGAAAAGAAGCATAGCAAGATCCCAGTGATTTAAAAATAATATCTGTGTTTATTTATTATCATGTGGGTGGCGGACAGCTGTCAGCGGTTGTCCAATGTGGTTTGCAGCTTCTGCCAAGACCATCCGTGAAGGTCCCTGCCACATGTGTTGGGGCCCTCAAGGACAGCAGCCACTTACTGGGAGTCTGAAAAACTCCTCCACTCAGGCTTCTCTAGAACTTAGGTCTTGAGAATATAATAATAGATTAGCTAGAAAGTAGCTCCCAGCATTGAGAGAGTCACCTTAACTTTTTGCAGATGACTTGCTTGCTTACCCATTGTTCTTCAACTTTCCCCTTTGTTCTCATAAATACTAAAATATATCTACTAGAACATTGCTAATAACAGGGAGAAGGTCTGGTGGAGACTGAGCTGAACTGACGAGTCTGAGGTCTATGTTTCAGTCCTTGCTCTATCATTAACTAACTGGGTGACCTTTCTAGTTTTCAGTTTCCTTACTCCTAAAGGGAGGTGATTGGGCTACAACAATTTTAAGATACTTTAATTCTCAAACTAAGCCTCAAATTCTAAAGTAAAACCTTGACTTATAAACAAAGGCAATTTCTAAACACTACCATCAGGCCCATTGTGAAGACTACCTAAAATGTAATAAATGATGGGTAAGTTCCCAAGCTAGTAGCAAAATTTGCACAGGCTATTTGAAAGTTGAGGTAGTTGACTGCCCTACTGCTGGTCCCCAGCATCACTGGCTGGTGGGCATCAAGGGCTAAATTCTTCTGAGGCTGGCCTTGTGAGCCTTGAGCAGGGGGCTGGACATATCTGATGGGACAGAGTAGGGGTTACAGTGGCAGCAGGTCTTGGAGCAGCTGTGTTAGAGGGGCTAAAGGAAAAGCAGAAGGCACACATTGAGCCCTTCCAAACTAAGGTTTGTGCACTAGGGGAAGCCTGCAATCAAAAGAACAAAAATGCTTTGCTTTCAACAGTGCTTTACAACTTCTGATATGTCACTACAATTTTTTTTTTTATCGTCATAGTCAATGCAGGTGCTAAATGTTGTAAGGGATCCCCTCAAAGGATTTACAGTCGAGGAGGGAGAATAGTAACAAGCAACTACACCATAAGGCTAGCTGTGCTAAGTCCTATAGAATATGCAGAGCAAATATCATGGGAGCCCAGCAGACAGAGGGATAAATGGCAGTGTGAGGCTTTATGAGGGAGGTGGCATTAGAGTTGACTTTTGCCAGATGGAAACCAGGCATGCAAGGGGAACAGAGAATGGCTTTCCAGGGTGGAAGGAACTATATGACCAGCATCACACATGGAGGATCTTTTATGATGGGGTCTGCCATGGTGCGTATGTTTCAGGATGTCAGTTTGGAAGGACTGATTGGCCTGGCAGAGGAATTTGAACTCTATTCATGAGTCAAAGAGTAACCAGAAAAGACTTATAAGCATAAGGAGTTACTTTGCTATATGAAAGAAGTAACCTTGTTTTCCAAGAACTTATAGTTTATTATAGTAAGGAGCACATACATATGAAGAGTTGAAAAAAAAGAAAACATAAGCAATCTTATCTTATTTCTTCCTCACTATAACTTTGTATAAGGCATTCTCATGTCCATTGTATCCATATGTGCAAATAGAGAAATAAAGACTCTGGTAAGTGGCTTGCCCAGAATCCCTCACATACTAATTATAGAGCTGAAACAAGGACTTGAACCTGCAGAATCACAAAACTGATGGTCTTTTTAGTAAAGTACATACTTGGCCATGTCTATGAACCCCCACCAAAATCCTAGGAAGATAAATTTTTTCTGCTCTAGCAAGTGTTACCATGTGAACTACAGCCATTGTTGGAATGTAAGGTGTTGAAGTTGCAAAAATTACTTTTATAAAGAGTTAGAGTAATTATCTCTTTTTCCCCTCCCCAAGCCACCAGGGCTAGAATCTTAGCTTTGTGTGGCCCAGTTAAAAATCTCTTTTCTCCAGTTCTTTGGAACAGCTATTGAAAGGACAAAGGCCTTGTTTTAATGACAGTGTTTTCCTTGCCTAGCTGAAGTGAGCCCCTGTGAGCAGACAAACAGCATTGCTTAGCTCTCACCACTAGGTAAAGTGTCTCTCTTCTCTCAAGCTGAAGGGGCACAGTATCCATAAAGAAGGAAGTCTAATTACATGGCACATGTTCTATCTTAAGATACTGCCAGTTATAAAATGTTGGAGGAGCAGAAGCATTAGGGAAGGCACTTACCAGAGATGATAGTGTCCTCTGAGTATTGAGAAGAGTGTTGGGATCCCTCTGGAGGGTAATTGACCCAGAGCTCAGAGACTCCACAGGTTGATCATCAAACCATGGATTATCTCAGCCTTGAAAAGAGCCACTTTTCTAATTGCCATAAGCCAGCTGCCATGTTGGTTAGTGTGTAGCAAGAACTGTGGTGTCATGATGTTGCAGATTTCTAGGATGCTGGGAAGAACTTTAGAGATTGATTCATCTCACCAAATGATTTTATATTGGAGGACACACAGGAAAGTGAAGTGAGTCACTGAAGGCCAAAGGTTATGACACCATGAGCATCTGGAGGACATGTAACTTCCCCTAAAAGTATAGATTTAAGCTCAGTACTATTTGTGTGGCATTAACTCCTTTACTCCTGCACAATATGGCTGAGCACTCAATAGGCAAGGACAGTATTCCTATTTAACTGGCAAACCAACTGAACTCAGAAATATGTATGCCCATCTCACCAAAGGGTTAGGCTTGCAGTCTGCACCAGGGAGATGTCCTGGTGCAGTTGAGCTGGGTTTTTTTTTTAATGTTCTTATTTATTTTTGAAGGAGAGAGAGAGAGACAGAGCATGAGCAGGGGAGGAGCAGAGAGAGAGAGGGAGACACAGAATTCGAAGCAGGCTCCAGCCTCTAAGTTGTCAGCACAGAGCCCGATGCGGGGCTCAAACCCACAAACTGTGAGATCATGACCTGAGCCAAAGCAGGACACTCAACCAACTGAGCCACCCAGGCGGCCCTGGTGCAGTTGAGTTTTTGCATGGCATTGACTCACAATCATTTGGCCATTTACTTGGGATACACTTGTCCTGAGCCAATCATGCCCTTTAAAATTAATCATCCTTATGGCCAAGAGTATGCATTTGTGAGCTAGCTGACACTGGGAGGCAGAATTGAGTAAAGTTAACTGGTTGACACACTATTGAACATGGAGTCCTAAGCATTGAACAGTAAGTAAGTAGTTATCCACTTTGCTTCTCTTCTATGGTCAGGATTGAATCCTTAGCCTCCCCCTTCTTATTAGCCAGAGTTTCAAGAATTTGTTGTTACTGAAGATGAGATACCAAGTAAGTTAAAACCCATACTGCCTCTCCACCATGCTGTAATGCCTCCTGGAAGAGCTAATGCAATCCAGAAGATACAAGGAAGTATCTTTGATACCATTAAGGAAATAAGCCAGTGTGGTGATGGTTTGAGGGTTAAGAAACTAAGGTATTGGGTTGTGTTTATAGAAGCTCTATACCTGCCAAAGAGACCCACTCTCTAGACATTTTTTTTCCATCTCCTGCCAATTTTTCTGCTTTTCAGGAAATCCCTATAAGCCTACTTTTTATTTGGTTGTAGATAGACACAAACAGGAAAACTTCAAAATGACCCAGTCATATATGTGGGACCCTTGAGACTGTGGCCTCCTTTCTACTGTGCTAAGAGGGCGACTGCCATCTAGTTAATAAATGATGACAGGTTGGAGGTTAGGCACCTCTGAGCTCCCAGTTCCCCAGGCTCTTGTCATTCTGTCCTTCCCACTGATAAACAGGCTTTGGGATCAGGGAGTCAAATGTCATCCACAGCCTAGGGTGTTTTTGTAGAATTAGCTCAGACAAACCCTATAAGAAAAGGCTAGAGAGAGAAAAATCACTTCAGCTGTTTTTAGGGCTTTCAAGAATCTTTAGGATTTAATCCTAAATTAAGACTAACTGCATTTTAGGGGCACGTGGATGGCTCAGTTGGTTAAGCATCTGACTTCAGCTCAGGTCATGATCTCACAGATCATGAGTTCAAACCCATATTGGGCTCTCTGCTGTCAGTGCAAAGACTGCTTCGGATCCTCTGACCCCCTCTCTCTGTACCTCCCCTGCTCATGTGCATTCTCTCTCTCTCTCTCTCTCTCTCTCTCTCTCTCTCTCTCTCTCTCTCAAAAATAAATAAACATTAAAGAATAATTTCATTTTAGAGTTTACAATGGTAGAGCCCAGATGAACCTCAAACATCTTATATCACACTATCCATTTTGTTGTTTGGATGTAGAGGCTGACGCCCAGAAGGGTAGTGCATGCACTGGAAATCAGGGTTCCCGACACTCACCCTAATGCTTTATGCCCACTATGCTCGGCCTTCCCTTGCATGCGAGCAGCCAGCTTCACCAGCTGAGTAGGACATGGGTCATTCAGAAGAAACCTGCAAACACACCATATCCCAGGGATGTCTCAATGCCAACTCCTCTGCTCATTTGGTGAGAAACAGACTCCCAAAATACATTGCTCCTGCCACTTGAGGAGAGTTGATTCATCTAGCACCCATTTAGTAAATCACCTCATGTATGGCATCAAATGTTTTCCCAGGTGGCTCAGAAGAGCACAGTATGCTCTCAAGAACCATGAGAGAAGAGAGCCACAGAACTTCAAGGAAAGGTGGGCGCAGCTTAGCTCCTTTTCCTTCTTGAGACTGTGTGAGGTTTTCTTTTTCTTTTCTTTCTTTTTTTTTTTTTAATTTCACCAGAATGACCTAAACTTTCCAGGGCCCATTTAATGGCTGAGAAAGTTGCTACAATCTTGCCTGGATTTTTTTATTTTCAAAACCACAGTGCCCAAGCTGTCTGGTACATACCCATGAGGCAGCAACCATAAAAGAGAGGGACAATTAAATCTTAGTTCCATCTCCAGAATGTATACCTCCCCCACCCCTGTAAATTCACACATAATAAAATATTTAAAAATGCTTTTCATTTCCCAATCTATGCAGAGCTGTGAGGGAGGAGAGTAGGGGTGAGGAGAAGAGGGCAAGCTATAGCCTGCTCCAGAACTGGGACCCACTCAAGCTGTACACTCACTGCAAAGAAATGAGGCTGGGTAGTCAGGATCCTTTTATGATGGGAGAAACAACTGTTTTTATAGCACACTAAATAAAACCTGCTTTGGAGCTGGAAGTTTATTGCCAGAGTGGGGAGGGCTGTTGTTTTTGTTTTCTGTTTCCCTCCTTTCATTTCCCCTCCTTCCCTTTTAGCTAAGACAGGGAAAGATGGTTGGTGAGGTTTTAGGAGTCCTTAGTAAGTGTATAGGAAGAATATGATTTTTAAAGGTACTGAAACTTATCCTAACTTATCCCTGCATCTCAGGCTGATATTACAGGGATTACATTCAGCGTTCTTGACTTTCCAAAATCATTAGAAGAGTTCTCACCCACGCAATGGAAGTAACTTGCATTTATATAGTGCTTTATGATTTCCAAAATGTTTTCACTTTCATTAGATCCTCAGGGCATCCTGGAGAGACAAGCAGGCTGGGGGTGATCGTTTCTCTATTAGAAAAAGAAAGATTGATGCTCAAAGGGTTAAGTTACTTGACCAAGGTCACACCACTAGTTAAGAGTTGAACAAAAACCAAAACCCAGATTGGTTAAATAAAAGGGAAATAAAATCCTTACCGGGTAAGTGGAGATTTGTCAGGGTAGTGAAATGAGGGCTAGGTAAGGCTAAGACATTAGTGTGAATGTAGATGTTATAGAAGGTGAATTTCTGTTGACCTGCAGATGCCAGTGGGATGTGCCTTGCACTTTAAAAGCCTTGTGTCTTGATGCAAATCAGCAAAGGCAGGGAGAAAATGACCTAACATGCCTAAACACCCGTGAGGCCATAGAAGAAAGCTTTTCACCATAAGATTTTTATCTGATAGTTAATGCCACATCATCAGGAAGCACTGGGGCAAGGTGCTTGCCCTCTCTGAGATTCAGTGGCCTCACTGAATAGCAGCGTGGTCTCTAAGGGGCAGCCCTGGCTCCCTCAGCCCCCATCTCTTCTTGGATGCAAGGAATTACTGAAAACCAGCCTGGAATTACCTGGCCTGAGGCATGGTGAAGCCAATGGGCCAAGGAAGGAAGTCCTTGGGGTGTTGCTGTTAGAACAGTTATTGGTGAGACAGGAGTCCCCACTTAAGAAGCAAGTGAAATGACCAAGGCCAAGCTCTCTAACCAGGGTTGACAAGGAGCTGACAAAAAGGCAGGCACAAAGTCTGAAAGAGATAGTGCAGCAACCAGGCTGGGGCAGAAGCTCCAGCTGGGCATCACCTTGGAGACAGGTTCAAGAATCCAGAGCTTTGGGAGAAGGTCCAGCAGGTGCAAAAAGGGTCAGCAAAGTGCATGGGCTTGCAGGAGACCCAGAGCATAATGTTAGACCAAAGGGTTTCATTACAGTGCCTTGCACCTCGTCTCCCTGTGGAAGAGGTTCTCATAAGGGAAATAGAAAAAGTCCAGAAACTGTGGAACAACCCTGGCCCTGATTATCTATGTGAAATTAAATAATCCATTTGTCTTTTAAGACTCAGTATCTTCATCTGCAAAAGGACAAGAGGGTCTCCAACATCCCTCCTACTCTAAGATTCTATAACTTTGTGAGAGCACCATATTCTCATCTATAGTGAGACCAAATATATGCTTGCTTAATGAATAATTCTAGGATGAATTGAGTCAGATGCATTTGACCATTACCTATTAGAGGCAAATGTAGATTTTCAGCCCATGTCCAAACTTCCCTGTCACCATTCAATGATGCCAACTGCTCACAGACAGGCACCAGTACCCATAGGTGATATGGGGTACATCTTGCCCCATAACTTTATAGCATGACGGCACCCCCACCACAGAGTACCCTGATGAGGACTCCATACAATGTCTAGCTTTCTCTCTCTTGGTGTAGAAAGAGCTTAAAACCCCTATTAAGTTAATCATGACAGTCAAAGACAAGTGGGCGAATGTGTGTCCAATTTACAATGTCTAGACAATTGACTAACACTCTGAGATATTTTTATTCCATGAAAGCATCAGGTACAACTAGAGAGACCAGGGCCAAACCAAACCATTTGGCCCAGGATAACCCCACAGAATCATGACCAGTGAGTTTGCTTGGACTGGATTCTCCTTCAAATTAGTTAGTGTCACTGTGGTTATCAGAGATCTCCTCCCGGACCTGGCACCACACCCCAGGAATTTTAGCTAAAACTCTTATCAAAAAGGCCATGGGGATAATGAGGGGTAAAGGGTGCAGTGACTCCTGACCCCTCTTACCAGAGAACCATATTTCTGATAGGTGGTAACAGCAATAATTAATAATGACATCATAATGTTAGTAATAACTGGCATTTGTTGAATACTTACAATGTGTTCTGTGATAACATGTTTACCAACATCTTGTTTAATTCTTAAAACAATGTTATTAGGTAGGCTGTGTCACTTCCTCCGTTTTCCCCCATTTTAGCCCTTTGTCTCAGGTCACAGAGGTAGTAGGAGGTGAGGCTGGGACTTGAACTTAGATCCTTCTGATTCCTGAGCCTGAGTGTGCCCTCAGGATCCTCCACTGCATAGTAAACACTGAGATAGCCCTGACCATGATCCAGGCACTGTTTGATGCGCTCTACATAGATTGATATAATCGATTTACCTTTTGACTTTATGTATTAAGTATATTATTATCCCCATTTTATAGGTAAGAAACTGGGGCACAGAGGTTAATCCACTTGCCCAAGGATACACAGCTAGTAAGACTTGTACTCAGCTGAGATTCAAACCCAGTTGTCTTAGCTCAAGATTCTGTTCTAAGTGCTAGACAGTTCTGTTCCACTGCCTCTCAGAAAATAGATAGAAGACAATCCACAAGTGACAGATGCCATGTTACCCTCAGCAAGAAGCCTCCTAGAGAAAGTTCAAGAGCACAGTTTGAATAGGACATTCCAAGGGCAGTCAACATGCGTTGACATGGGGACCCATGTGACTTTCACACCACGACCATCATTGTGTCCATACTTGTCCACCCAGGATATGAGCTTGTTCCTGCAGCATGACAGGGGAAAGAGTGAATCCAAGTCAGCCCCTACCCATGAGGCCAGCTCCCCCATCCTCGCTCTCCCTAGCTGGCCTTTGAAAGGCCTTGTCATCTTTCCAGACTCATGCTAGATGAATGATGCGCGGAATGCCCGCAGTTTGCAGTGTGAATGGGAATCTTTAAAAGCTGAATTTTCAGGCAAATTCAGCATCTTCATGACATTTTAGACTCAATTTATAATCAACAGTTATTTTAGCTCTAATGGCAAAAAGCACCAGTTTTGCAGTAAAAAGCATTTATGAAAAGGAAAAAAGGAAACATGAGGTAAAGAGGAAAAAAAATACTTCTTTTTCTCCTTTTCTCCACCCTCCCCCATCCTCCCCTCTTCTCCCCTCCCCCCCCCCCCCTCACCCAAGAAGCAAAACTAGATATCATCTTTGGGCTTCATCTTTGAGCCCTGTCTTGCTCTTGCTGGCATTAACAACCTCACATCAGTCTCTCTGCTGCTCCCCACCCTGGAACAGAATGAGCAATTCTAAACTCCCCTTCCTTGTAGAAACCCTTAGGTCACTGTGTTTACCAGCCTGGGCTGAAGTAAGGATCTCTGGGTCCCAGCCCAGAACCATGACTCCGAACTTGCAAGAGAGAGGCTTGGCAAGCTGTGTATTTAACATAGGCCACTGGTGAATCTTATCCACCGGGCTTTGGGAAATGCCTTTTGAGGGAGTGAGGGGCAGGTTAACTACCTATTTCCCTTTTGCATTTAATTTTCTTGCACTTTCTTCCTTTGCCATTCTGGCTTTGCCTCTGGATTGCACTTAAAATGTTGTTACTCTCTTATACATATGGCATTTAGACCTTAATACTTCACCCTGCTAATTCTGCCACTTAATCACATGCTACCAATCTTCAAGGAAGAGGCAAAAACATACTCTTCTCCCTCCTCCTTTGAAGGAGTGGAATGAAGAGCAAAGCCGCAAGGGAGGATAGCTAACAAATTTTTAAAACCTCACTGTTGCTGCATAACTTCTTCTTTAGGGCCATCTGTAATTGTTGCTCAGTGCCTTCACTGCAGAATGTGTCCAAGGCCAGCACTGAGCCCTGATTTCTGCACGGGGTGCCCAGTCCAGGGCTCCCAGAACCCAGCTGGTGGTGTAGAGAGGCAGGGGCAGGGAGGGCAGAGCCTGCTGCTGGACCAAGGCAGATCTTGGAGCTGGTAGCAGGATTCTAGCTCAGCAGATCCCCAGCACCTGAATGACACAGTCAGAAGGCTTCTGGGACCCTCTGGAAGGATGTAGCCACCTTGATACTCTCCCATTAGTCCTGCCAGGCCTGCTCCATGACTGCCTTTTTTTTTGTTTGTTTGTTTTTTTGTTTTTTTGGTTTTTTTTCAATATGTGAAGTTTATTGTCAAATTGGTTTCCATACAACACTCAGTGCTCATCCCAAAAGGTGCCCTTCTCAATACCCATCACCCACCCTCCCCTCCCTCCCACCCCCCATCAACCCTCAGTTTGTTCTCAGTTTTTAAGAGTCTCTTATGCTTTGGCTCTCTCCCACTCTAACCTCCTTTTTTTTCCTTCCCCTCCCCCATGGGTTTCTGTTAAGTTTCTCAGGATCCACCTAAGAGTGAACACATATGGTATCTGTCTTTCTCTGTATGGCTTATTTCACTTAGCATAACACTCTCCAGTTCCATCCATGTTGCTACAAAGGGCCATATTTCATTCTTTCTCATTGCCACATAGTACTCCATTGTGTATATAAACCACAATTTCTTTATCCATTCATCAGTTGGTGGACATTTAAGCTCTTTCCATAATTTGGCTATTGTTGAAAGTGCCGCTATAAACATTGGGGTACAAGTGCCCCTGTGCATCAGCACTCCCGTAATCCCTTGGGTAAATTCCTGGCAGTGCTACTGCTGGGTCATAGGATAGGTCTATTTTTAATTTTTTCAGGAACTTCCACACTGTTTTCCAGAGTGGCTGCCCCAATTTGCATTCCCACCAACAGTGCAAGAGGGTTCCCGTTTCTCCACATCCTCTCCAGCATCTATAGTCTCCTGATTTGTTCATTTTGGCCACTCTGACTGGCGTGAGGTGATATCTGAGTGTGGTTTTGATTTGTATTTCCCTGATGAGGAGCGACATTGAGCATCTTTTCATGTGCCTGTTGGCCATCTGGATGTCTTGTTTAGAGAAGTGTCTATTCATGTTTTCTGCTCATTTCTTCACTGGGATATTTGTTTTTCGGGTGTGGAGTTTGGTGAGCTCTTTATAGATTTTGGATACTAGCCCTTTGTCCGATATGTCATTTGCAAATATCTTTTCCCATTCCGTTGGTTGCCTTTTAGTTTTGTTGGTTGTTTCCTTTGCTGTGCAGAAGCTTTTTATCTTCATAAGGTCCCAGTAGTTCATTTTTGCTTTTAATTCCCTTGCCTTTGGGGATATTCCATGACTGCCTTTGAAGGGGCTGCCCTGTAGCTCCATACCGTTTTCTCCATTTCTCTAAATTTTCTAAGTCAACTTACAGTTCTCTGGCGAGAGGCTGGTTTTTTGTGGGCCACATAATTGAAATCCCAGTTTTTGTCATTTTTCCCTGTACTAGTAACACATTTCCAGACCCACAGAGGAAGCCCCTTAAAGTCTGGGAGCTGTGGGAGTGGGCCGCCAAGAGCTCCCTTCCAGGGGCACATTTACTCTCGGTTGCAGGGACCTGGTCTTCAGATCTAGGCCAATGCATGAAGCAATGCTTGTCTCCTTGACTTGCCAGAACTATCTAAGACTTCAGCTCAGAATAGGAAAGCACTGCCTAAGAGAATAATGTATTTTGTGCAGAAGTGAGCTCCCCATAACTGCATATTGTCGAGTAGCTCCCAGGGAGGCCATGAAGAAAGACCTTGAATTCTGAACATTGGCTTAGTTTGAGTAGGAGTGGCAATAGACTTAGCCAAGAGGGTCTCTATAATGGGTGATTGCAAGAAGGCACCATCTCAATTTAAGTGAGCTCTCCTTGGTTAATGTCTCCACCACAATCTCCATTTCTGCCAGATGTTGCTTTTCAGAAAAGCAGTTTACTGAAAAACACATAATTATGATAGCCACATTTATATAATACCCCCTGTTGGCCAGGCACTAGATTAAATATTTGACACCAACTTTTAATCCTTCCACCGCCCCCCCTTTGAGATAGGCACTGCTAACAAACAATCCTAAAATTTGTATGAGACTACAAAAGATCCCAAATAGCCAAAGCAATCTTGAAAAAGAAGAACAAAGCTGGAGGCCTCACAATCCCTGATTTCAAACTATACTACAAAATCATAGTAATCAAAACGTATGGCATTGACTAAAAACAGACACATAGATCAATGGAACAGAATACAGCCCAGAAATAAACACATGTATATATGGTCAACTAATTTACAACAAAGGAACCAGGAACATACGATGGGAAAAGGACAATAAATGGTGCTGAGAAAACTGTACAGCCACATGCAAAAGAATGAGATTTACACCGTACACAAAACTAACTCAAAACAGATTGCAGACTTGAGCGTAAGACCTGAAACCACTAAACTCCTAGAAGAAAATAGGTAGTAAAGCTTCTTGACATAGGTCTTGATGATGATTTTTTCAGTCTGACACCAGAAGCAACAAGAGCAAAAATAAACAAGTGGGACTACATCAAACTAAAAAGTACCTTCACAGCAAAAGAAACCAACAAAATGAAAAGACAACCTACCAAATGGGAGAAAAATATTTGCAAATCATGTATCTGATAAGGGGCTAATATCCAAAATATATAAAGAACAAAATATATAAAAAATATATAGGGGCACCTGGATGAGTTAAGTTCCTGATTCTTGGTTTTGGCTCAGGTCATGATCTCATGGTTCATGTGTTCAAGCCCCGCACTGGGATCCGTGTTGGCAGTGTGGAGCCTGCTTGGGATTCTATCTCTCCCCGTCTCTCTGCCCCTCCCTCACTTGTTCTGTCTCTCTCAAAATGAATAAACTTAAAAAATTTTAAATACACACACACACACACACACAATTCCATAGCAAAACAAAAAACAAAAAGCAGAAAAAAAACATAATCCAATTTTAAAATGAACAAAATATCTGAATAGACATTTCTCCAAAGAACACATACAGATGGCCAACAGGTGCATGAAAGATCCTCAACATCAGTAATCATCAGGGGAGGGCAAATCAAAACCACAGCGAGTTATCATCTCATACCTATGATGTGGAGAAAAGGGAACCCTTCCTTACTCACCGTTGGTGGGAATGTACATTGGGGCAGCCACCATGGAAAGCAGTATGGAAGTTAACTCTGAAAAATCAAAAAATAGAATGACCATACGATCCAGCAATTTTACCTCTGGATATTTATGCAAAGAAAACAAAAACCCTAATTAGAAAAGATGTATGTACTCCCATGCTCATTGTGGCATTATTTGCAAAAGCCAAGATATGGAAGCAATATAAGTGTCCATTGATGGATAAATGGATAAAGAAGATGTGGTATATGTATACATTTATGTATATATATATATGTAGTGCAATATTATTTTTTTTAAATTTTTTTTAACGTTTATTTATTTTTGAGACAGAGCATGAACGGGGAAGGGTCAGAGAGAGGGAGACACAGAATCTGAAACAGGCTCCAGGCTCTGAGCTGTCAGCACAGAGCCCGACGCGGGGCTTGAACTCACGGACCGTGAGATCATGACCTGAGCCGAAGTCGGATGCTTAACTGACTGAGCCACCCACGTGCCCCTGTAGTGCAATATTATTTAGCCCCAAAAAGGAATGAAATCTTGCCATTTACAACAACATGGATGGACCTGGAGGACATTATGCTAAGTGAGTAAATCAGACAGACAAATACCGTAGGATATCCTATATATGGGATCTTAAAGGAAAACAAAACAAAACAATCTCATAGATACAGAGAACACATTAGTTGCAGGATTGCAAGAAGTGAGGTGCCTGGGTGGCTCAGTTGGTTAAGTGTCTGACTTCGACTCAGGTCATGATATCACAGATCATGGGTTTGAGCCCCATGTCCAGCTATGCGCTGACAGTGTGGAGCCTGCTTAGGATTCTCTCTCGGTCCCTCTCTCTACCCATCCCTGACTTGCGCTTTCAAAAAGCAGTGGGGGTAGAAATAGTTGCACTGTTGGTTGTTGTTGTTGCTGTTGTTGTTTCTTATAGATTTAAAAAATTGAGTATGTTTTTAAGAGGGAAAAAGGCACTGCTGTTAGTTGCTAGATGAGGAAGACAAGATACAATAGGCCGTTGACTTGCCCTGTTAATTGTGGGGCTGTGAAAGAGTCCAGCATAGAGCCCAAGCTCCTTCACTACACTGCCACCTCTTAGCTGTCCTTTGGATCTCAGGAATAGTGATTCTGGTCAAGGGCCTGGGAATAGAGGGGCTACTAGACCACATCTCAAATGGTTGGCCTTGGGCATCACCTTGTAGCTTGGTAGAAATGCAGAATCTCAGTCCACCCCAGACCTCCTGAATCAGAATCTGCATTTGCACAGGATACCCAGGTGAATCCTGTTCAATTTAAATTTGAGAAGTTCTGAATTCCAATGTCACTCACCTGTTTGCTCTGGTTCTTTTCATCTCTGACTGCCCTATCCCTTAATCTCCCTCCCATAGTTGAGATGGGGAGGTAGAGGGAACAATGAACAGACTCTAAAATCTAAAGTAATGTCCGTACTCTTATTGCTTTGGTAAATTGCTCTCACCTCCAGATATTTTGGTCAGTCCTCATTAAAGTCCTGATTTTTACTGACTGGGAAAGGGACTCAGGCTAGTTGGAAGGGAGGGAAGCAGCAGAGAACAACGGTCCGGTCCCCTTGGGACCAAGTCCTATCCTGGGTCCCTGGGTCCTGCCTACCGCCACTCTACACTCGCCCACTCCCCACTCCCTTCACTGTCTGCTTCCCTTCTCTGTGGAGCATAACAAAAGGTGGCTCCCCCACCAGGAGAGTCCAGATTAGTCCCTGAACGTGACAGTCCCTCCAGCCACAGCCGATGTTATTAATTTTTAAAACAAACTTCCTGATTGAGGTTCTGGCTGCCTCTAAATTGTCTCTACAAGGAGACTGTGTACTAATTAACCCATAGAAACAATCAATGATGTACCTTTTTCAAGTTTCAGGGTGATTAGAATATGAAAATGAAGAGCACAATGGTGCAGATGTTTTAAAATCACAGCAGACAGCAATTAGTGACACGGAAACCAGCTGCTTATCTCTCCAGATAAAGCCTCTTAATAGGGAATTACACTGGAGGAGTCATTACCCAGATGGATCTCGTATGATTTACAGAGGAGGCGGGGCAGCGCTAACTTTGATTTGTGAGCAGGTTTTTGTCAGGCTTCCTTCCTTACCTCAAACAAGGTGGATTTGTGGCTGGGAGGGAGGCAGGCTTCACCTTTCTACCTTTTGGCCCAGGGCAGGGATGTTGCCAAGAATGGGGCCTGCAGAAGCCGCAAGCACCTGCCTCCTTGATTCAGGCTCCATTGTTTAGGGATCAACTCCATCAGCTGTCCTTGTGCAAAGGGGAGAGGGAAGACTCTGGGAAGGGGAAACAGTGAGTAAATGGCTGCCTCAGGTGTTCATTGGAGAAAAAAGTCCCTAAGTTCTGCAGAGTGGCTTTGGGGTGTATGGGTGCATGTACGTGAGTGTCGGATATAAGGAGTTCTTAATCATTGTTTGAGATAGTCTCTCTCTCTCATGTAATTGAGGTAAAATTTACATATACTGAAATGTACAGATCTGAAGCATACATTTAAGCAGTTTTGACAATGTATTTTGACAAATGTAATTTGAAATCCTCTCGTGATTTAAAGTATGTCCATTATCCCCAGAAACCTCCCTCCTGACCCTTTACAACCCCACCACCTATTCTAGAACTTTATACAAATGGATTTGTGCAGTATATACTTTTTGAGAGTCTGGCTTCTTTAGCTCAGCATTGTTGTGTGTGTGTGATTTATGTATGTTGTTGACTATATCTACACTTTTATTTTTATTGATGAATTTTATATCCCCCTGTTGATCAACACCTGGGCTGTTTCCAAGTGCTTTCTACTCAGAATTAAGTTGCTATGAAGGTTCTATGAAAGTCTGATTGTGGATGAATAATTTCTTCTCTCTTGGGTAAATCTGTAGGAGTGGAATTGCTGAGTCACAGAGTATATTTAGCTTTAAAAGGTGTGGCCAAATCAAATTCCAATGTGGTTGTACCATTTGACACCTGCTCCAGCAATGGATGAGAGTTTTAGTTGCTCCATATCTTTGTTAACACTTGTCGATCTTTTTAATATTAGCCATCCTATTAAGTACATAGTAGCATCTTGTTGTTGTTTAAATTGGCATTTCCCTGATGACAAATGATTTTTCAGGACATCAGCAGGTGCTCACTGATCATTTCTACTTCTTTTGGCCCAGAATATTTGGGCAAAGGTGTTTTGCTGGTAGGTAATGTTCAGTTGACTGAATGTTGATCCAGTCTTCCATACAGTTTTTTTCCAATTTCTTTGGTCAGTTTGTTCCAGCAGGAAAAGTGTCAACATTCTTTTATTTTTTTAATTTTATTTATTTTGAAAGGGAGTGAACATGAGTGGGGGAACGGCAGAGAGAGAGGGAGAGAGAGAATCCCAAGCAGGCTCTGTGCCAGATGCTGAACCGACTGAGCCACCCAGGTTCCCCTTAAAATCCTTTTATTGTGGAATTGTCTCTTTCTTTAATTCTTAGTTTTTGTCTCAAGTATTTGAAGTTTTGAGTTGCAAACAAATTTAGTAGTATTATCTTTTCTTGATAAATTGACTTTTTTTTCTTATCATTTTGAAATGCCCCTAATTATCAGAATACCTTTTGTCCTGGTGTCTATTTTGCATTGCATTAATTGTCTCCAGTATTCTTAATGCTTTTTGTATTTTATCTCTTTCCATCCTTTTACTTTTAAGCTGTCTGCATTCTTACATTTAAAAGTATTTCTTGTAAACAGCCTACAATTGGGTCTTACATTTTTGTTCAGTCTGACAATCTATCCTGTGTGTTGATGTTGTTGTTTTGGAGTTGTTAATACATTTCAAGTCAATGTAATTACCAGTAGTGTTCAGTTTATCTACAATGTTATGTTTTCTCTTTGTCCTCTTTTCATTCTTTTTCCTCCTTTTCTGCCCTCTTTTGGACTAATTAAGCTTTCGTTAGTATTCCATAAGTTTCCTTCTATTGGCGCTTTAGATACATGACTTTGTTTTATTTTTAGAGGTTGCTCTAGAGATTACAATGTGCACCAAGTACCAAGCTACTGTGAACTATTATTACATCCCTTCAAATATAAGAACTTTAAAAACATATACAGTGGACCTTGAACAACAAAGGGGTTAGGAGCATTGAGCCCTGTATGGTCGAAAATCTGTGTATAACTTGTAACTCTCCCCAAACTTAACTCTACTGATAGCTCACCATTAATTGGAAGCCTTACTGATAACATAAACAGTTTATTAACACATATTTTGTATGTTTACTGTATAATCACAATAAAGTAAGCTAGAAAAAAGAAAGCGTTATTGAGAAAATCATAAAGCAAAGAAAATACATTTACAGTAGTGTATCGTATTTATTGAAACAAATTTGCATGTAAGTAAACCCATGTAGTTCAAACCCATGTTTTTTGAGGGTCAAGTATACTTCCATATACAACTCTCTTGTTTCTTGTTTTATTGTTTTACATTTTATTTCTATAAAAGTCATAAATTCTATGATTTATTGTTATTATTTATGCTTTAAGCAATCATTTGCCTTTTAAATTGTATGTGTGCCCACATATTTTCCATTTCCATAGTCTTCATTTGTTCATGTAGATCTGGGTTTACATTTGGTATTATTTCCCTTTACCCTAGAGAACTTCCTTTTACATTTCTTATAATTTTGGTCTGTCAGCAATTGATTCCTTTAGTTTTTATTTATCTAAAAATATTTTACCTTCATTTTTGAAGGATATTTTCACTGGTTATAGAAATTTAAGTTGACTGTTCTGTTTTTATTTTATTAACATGAAGATGTTATTTCATTATCTTCTGGCTTGATTTTTACTGATGAGAAGTCAGACGTTATTTTTGTCATTGTTTCCCTATGATGATGTGTCTTAATTCTCTGGCTGCTTCTAAAACTTTTATCTTTCGGGGGTGCCTGGGTGGCTCAGTTGGTTAAGTGTCCGACTCTTGATTTTAGCTTAGGTCACAAACTCACAGCCTGTGAGTTCAAGCCCCATGTCAGACTCTGCACTGACATCATGAAGTCTGCTTGAGCTTCTCTGTCTTCTTTTCTCTCTGCCTCTCCCCTGTTCATGTGTGAGCATACACTCTCTCTCTCAAAAACAAATAAACATTTTTTAAAAAACAACTTTTACCTTTGGTTTCCATCAGTGTGTTTACAATGTGCCTATATGTGGTTTATGTGTGTGTTTATTCTGTCTATTGAGCATCTTAGCTATGTGAATCCATATGTACTATTCTCCTCTACTTCTGGGAAGCTAACTATATATGTTAGACTTATTGATACTTTTCCACGGGACACTGAAGCCTTGGTTTTTTGTTTGTTTATTTTTGTTTGTTTTTTGTTTACATCTTTCTCCCTTCTTTCAATTTGGATCATTTCTACTGTCTCTCCCTCATGTTCACTGAACTTCTCTTCTGCATTGTCCTATAAGCTGTTAAATACATCCTTTGAATTTTTCATTTCAGATATTATATTTTTCCAATTTAGAATTTTTATTTGGTTATTTTGGTAGAGTTGTCTCTCTGCTGAGATTCCCCATATATTCATCGATTATGTTCAACTTTTCCTTTCAACATTTGAACATTTTCATAATGGTTGTTTTGGGGGCCTTGGATCTGTATCTACTCTCTTGGTTTTGGGTCATATTTGCCTATTTTGTTGCTTGTCTGATACATCTTTTATTGTCCTGGATATTGTAGATATTATATTGTGTAGATTCTGGGTTTTGTTGTTTTCCTTTAAAGAGTTTGACTTTGTTATGATAGGTAGTTAATTTACTGGCAGATTAGCTTTATTCTACTGAGGATTCTTTTTAAACTTTGTTAGAGAGGGATTAACATAGTTTCTATTCTGGGGCTAGTGTAATCCTACACTTAAGGAGTACCATTTCTGTAATATCAACTAAATCGGGAATATTTACTTAAGTTACCCCACTCTGGCTAAGCAGATATCCAACACTGCCAGGTATTAGTGATCTCAGAACTCTGTGTTCAGCTTATGGACCCCTAGTAGCTGCACTCTGCTGGTTCATGGAGTCTTGCCCTCAAGTGCAGATTAAAAATTGGCCAAAGACATAAGAAGATCACTATAAAGGTTTCTAGGATTTCTTTTCTACATGGCTTCCTCTTCTCAATTACCCTATCTCTCATATTCCAGTTCCCTCAGCCCCATACTCTGATCTCTGTTTCTTCCATGCAGTGAGATCACAGATTTCTGGCTTCTACTTTTCTGGGTCCATGTTCAGAAAGTGCTCCCAGCCAAAAAAAATAGGGATATGGAGGCCTCATGAGTTTCCTTATCTCTAGAATCACAGCCCATATTATCTCTTGTCCAGTGCCTGAAAACAGTTGCTTCATATATTGTGTTCAGTTTTATATTTGTTTCCAGGGAAAGGGTAAGTCTAATACCTATTACAACATTGTGGCTGGAATGAAGTCAATGATCATTTTAAATTATTCAGAATTGCCCTGTACTCAAGGAAACATATGTTAGGGGCCTCTGTCTTTGCACCAGCTGTTATCACCCCCAGGAAAAGGAGTGTGTTAGTATCGCTCACAGCCCCCAAACAGCATATCAGGAATAGTTCCTATGGGAACTAAATCAAGGTGACTTCCCAGGGCAATTCATGTGACAGGAAATGAGGACACTTTCACTTTATATACATAATTGAAAACTTTATGTTCGTTTAGTAGCTGAGTAGTGTTTCTGTTCAGGCTGCTATAATGAAATACCATGGATGGGTAGCTTATAAACAACAGAAATTTATTTATCATAGTTCTGATGGCCAGGAAGTCCAAGATCAAGGTGTTGGCAGATTCACTGTCTGGTGAGAACCTGCTTCTTGGTTCAGAGATGGCTCTCATATGTCTCTTGCCTCACATGGAGAAAGAGAAGAGAGTTCCTTGGGGTGTCTCTTTGGGGTGGAGCATTAATCCCATTCATGAAAGCTCTGCCCTCATTACCTAATCACACTGTGTTCCCAAAGACCACATTCCCTAAAACCATCACATTAGGGCTTAGGATTTCAACACATGAATTTTGGAGGGCCATAAACATTCAGTCCATCACACCCATGGAATCAGAGGATCATAAGACCATGGTTCAAATAAGGTAATAAGTGGCATTCTTCTATACCTACTGTTAGCAAGTGCAGAAATGAACTGGGTTGAGGAGAGATCCTCTGGGGTCAAGTTCAATGGAAGCTGATATATACATTTTTCCTCTTCATGAGCCTAACGGGTCATTCTCAAAGTCTTTCTTTAAGTGATAGAACCATCTCTCCCCAGCCCCTACCTCATAAATGAAATCCTTTGCAGGGCTGTTATGTTTATTTGAGGGTTAAAAGAATGATGTGGAGCATCTCTCTTGCCCCATCCACTGGCTATAGTTCAGAAATGTCTTTACAAAATCCTAGGACTCTATGGAACACATTTGAAAACCACTGAACTAGAGCATATCCTGATAATATCAGAGCCTCCCTAGTCCCTAACCCAGACCCCTGTCTTTGATATAATCCAGTGATTCTCAACTTTGTCTGCCCATTGGGATAACCAAGAGCTTTGAACAAAGTACTACTGTTCAGACCCCACTTCTAGAATGCAGATTTAATTGGTCCAGGTCAGATCCCAGGCATGGTATTCTTTATGAAGCTTCCTGATGATTCTAACGTACAGCCAGGGTTGAGAAGCTTTCATCAGACAGTTTCTGGTTACATTCCTTGTCTCCCACACTCAGTTCTTGCTCAGGCTCGAGCACTTGCTTTGAGCCTCAGAGATAAATGCCAGGATACCCCAGGGCTCTGAGTATTGGCCTGCATGAGTTGGGGAAATAGAAATCCCAGGGTGCATTCCAAAGTCTTTCTGGGAGGACAACATACTCATCCACCCACACCATTGACTTTTCTGCCCACCTCACCTTGCAGTGTACTTGGAATATCTGAACAGGGTACAATGTTAGAGTGTCTTACTATGTAAGTTATAAAGAGTTCAGAGAGCAAAACAAGAATGCTCACTGGTGCCAGATTGCATATCCTAACAGGCCTATGGTGATTTGTTCTGCACATTTACCACCAAAATGTGCTACAGATGTCATGGCAACCACAGAAGAGCCCCACCCCAGAGGAATTATAGTATTGAAACATTAGATCAGCGCTTTTAAAACTTGATTGTGCTTCAGAATTATCTGGAGAGCATGTTAAAACGCACATTCCTTGGTCCCACTCTAGAAGATTGCAATCAGTAGGTCTGCAGTGGGGCCCAAGGATCTGTATTAACAACCAGTACCTTAGGTAATTCTGGTACAGTGGCCCAGGATCTCATCTTGAGAAGCATCAATTGCCAAATTAAGAGCAAAAGTTCCCCTCATTCCTTCATACCCAGGCATATTTTCCTACTCTTGTAAAGCAAAATATCTTACAAACAGTAAATTTAAATTATCAGTGTCAGCAGAAAGTAGCACAAACACAGCTAACCCAAAAGAGTAGTTTATCTCCCACAAAGTCATGCTTGATTTTTGATGAGTTATATGATTTTTCTCAGACCCAAATAGCCCTCTTCTCTCATTGTGACAACCCTTACTTTAGATAAGCCATAGATAAGACTGGGTGACTCATTTTCTTCCCATTTGTATGGATTTTTCAAGTTTTTATGCAGTGATCTCATGCTTGTTCTTAAAAGTAGACAAAAATCAAGTGCTTTTTACAAGGTAATCTAACTTACGCAAAATTTAAATGTATATGATCTATTATACATTGTGAAGTTATCCACTTCACAAAATAATTCTTCACATTGCAGAAGAACTTGCTTCCATAAACACATCCTTTAGAAGAGATATCTGTGTAGTTTTCAGAATGGTGGTTCAGTGATGAGCATTTGGCATCTAGGCTGAAGGGGCCCGGAAAGCATTTTTCTTATAAAAGTAAGCCACACCTTCAAAGTGACTGTATGTTTTCAAACAGTTCACGGGGGCGGGGGAACAGCCAAGAGAAATGCTGGGCTTAGTTGGTACTAAAAGTTTTCCACAAAATAATCAGCCCAATGTAGAATTCCATCAGGACTTGCCTTATTTGGTAACCATTTTAGGCAACACCCCTGCCATGGATGAAAGGTAGCAAAGAGGCTTTAAAAGATTCAGGTCTTACTCCCAGAAAAATGTAGAATCTAAGGGGGAGATGGAAACATGTGCTAAGTAGATCAATAAAGCCCTCAGTCAAAGACCCCCCTGGGGAGACTGACTGCTGGAAGGGTGGGAGGGGGAGCCCCTAGCTTGCCCCAGCCAGCATTGAGCTAGGGGCCTGTTTTGCCACGTCCATCTCTGTCTCAATGGAGTAAGTACTCAATTCACAGTGAAGGACATATTGGAACTGACAGCCTTACCATTGTGTATATAATATGTCATGGCTGACAGATGAAGAAATGGGATTCCGTGAAATGCAATGGGATATAGCCATCAGCCAAGGCTGGAGAAAAGCCGTGTTCTCCTGGACCCCTTAGAGAACACTCCTCAGTTCTCTTTGCCCCTTCACTGCAACCCATCTCAGTGCAGGGTTTAAAGCACCATTTCCCCCCATTAGTCCTGATCCTTTGTTGTGCTTCCCTTTTGTCCACCCTGCCCTTTGATTGTGCAGCTCTCCCAGCAGGGCAAATTGCAGCTGAAATGGTAGAAACAATGAGATCAGGCAGTGTCCAGATGGAGGCACTGGGAACCAGGCACACTTAACTGCATTACTTTCAGCCGGTCTGCCCTGGGTATAAGTGAGCAGGCCCCACCTTTCAACTGCCGGAGTGAAATCCACCCTCCTGACAGTCACATGGCTTTCCCCAAAGGCAGAGTTAATTGGAAAGTGAAATAATTAACAGGAGATGAGAGAGAACTAAGTAAAAATTGCATTGGAGGGGAGTTACCTTGCAAATGCCTTTAGTCCTTAAGTATTTGGGAAAGATTTTTTTGTTGTTGTTCAACACCTAATGCATTTGAGCACTCCAATTTCCTTATAAGCATTATCAAATGAATGATTGGCAGTTTATTATCTTCTGTGTGCAGCCACATATTTTATCATGGCAATAGGCATCTCAAACATGATTTTGCTTATTCACTCAACAAACATTTATTGGGAACTTTCTGGGTGGTTTGCTTTGTAGTAGGCATAGGGGATAAGAAGATAAATGAGTCTCTGACCTCAAAGTACTTACAGTCTAGGAGAGGGAGACAGAAAAGTACACAAATAAATGACACAAAGCATTATGGGGATTGTGATAGATGTCTTTATGAGAGACAATGGTGTTTGCAGAAGGGAATGGCATAAGGAATTAGGCTGCAGGGGGTAACTGTGTTTGAGACAATATGTTGTAATATACAGGCCATTAATCTCACTATTGATAAAAAATAAAATATCCCCATAGCAAAATGTGTGTTCCTTCATTTGTTCAATAAATGTTTATTCAGTAAAAGTGCCTACTACTTGCCAGGTACTGTGCTTGGTACTCGTGTGATGGTGTGTACAGGCTAGAAAGGGAAACGGGCTTTAATTCAATTAATGCACAAATCAAATGTAAAATTAAAACTAAAATAAAAGTACAACAAAGATGACATACCTGGTTTCATGAAAACTTCTAACAGGAGTACTTCTCTAAGGTAGGGGGCCTCCCTACAATCGAGCTGAGATTCAAATGTGAAGAGTAATAATTAAGGATTCTGCTAGGTTCCAAGAAGAAAAAGACGGAGCAATCGAGGGAAACTGGGGGGATCAGAGACCAAAAATTCCAGTTTCACTATGAAGCCCCAGTGTGGACTTCAGTGACCAGATCTAGAAAAGTGTGGGGAGGTGTGGCAAGAAAGTTGGGAGGGGGGGCAGGGGAAACGGGTGACTGTAAGTCCTGCTTTGCCGGAGTCCAAACTAGGAACTCAGATTTTTCTTTTTTTTTGCACTGTAATGTTTAAGAAGTGCCAGCACTAACTCTCAGAAGTGTTCTAGTATGAGTTACCGCTTATACTGTTGCACTAAAGAGTGAGAATTTTGTTTCCAAGCCCTTTTGTAGACCTGTCATCCTGTGAGTACACACACAGTGCCAACTAAAATCTGAAGTACAAATGACAAATTAGCAGAGCCCTGATTCATAAAAGATAAGTGGCATTCAACATTTTATGCCATGAATAAGATTCCTGTATTTTTTAAAAAATGGGACAGCAGCTTATGTCCACAGCAGTCATTTCTAGCAAAGCCAAGTGCAGGATTAGTCTAGATGTTGATGATTAGTGATGTCCCCTAAAACATTGCAAGATGAAGAAAAAGTAAATACAAAAAAGTAAATTTTTGTCTTAATTTTCTCCTAGGCACTTATAGGCTTAGCCTGGGGACACTGTCTCATGATACTTAAAAAACAGAGTCCAATACTGGAAGTATAAACAGGATTTCACAAAATCAGGGAGGCAGAAAATAACTCTAGGGATTCCAGGAACCACTGTGAAAAAAACCCTACTTGCTTTACTGCATTGAATTTTACCCATAATGCTTTCTGACACCTGTGTTTTGATTCTTAATAGGGACTATAAGCAGTGTTTTCTAATGAAGCGTGAATGCTAGAACATCAATGGCAAATAGGCACAGATAGATGATAGAAACATGGGTAGATACATAGATAAAGACAGATACATATTACAGGTTAAAACTTCCTAAGTCCACTAAGCCAACCATCATTTACTTCTCAGTGGAGATATTATCCAAAGCTTTCTTCAATTTACTAGTATTTTCCATTCTTTAACACATCTTAGGATAATGCATCCTGTATGTTTACTGCTTGTGTTTATAAAACAGTACTTACGATAAACTTTGAAGAATGCTTCTTCACACTGGTGGCATGGCTTAAAATCTATCTGCAATAATGTTAGTGTATCTACGTTAAAAAAAATTGGGTTAATGTCTTGGGCAAGCTGGGTGGCTCAACCAGTTGAGCATCCACCTTCAGCTCAGGTCATGATCTCACGGTTCATGAGTTCAAGTCCCTCATTGGACTCGCTGCTGTCAGCACATAGCCTGCCTCCGATCTTCTGTCCCAATCTCTCTCTGTCCCTTCCCAGCTTGTGCTCTCTATTAAAAATAAATCAACCTTAAAAAACCTTTTAATATCTCAAAAAGACATTCATTAACTACTCCCTCTGTGACTTTGTAGGCACTGGTTATGTCTGGCCTCTAGCACAGGTTCTGCCTTTCCGGACTGAAGGGTCAGTCCTCAGGAAGGTGCCAAAGTCTGGAGACTTTCCTGTAGAATTCATGCTGGGAGAAGCACAGCTGACAGAGTTGGGAGCAGTGATCTTGAGTGACTGTGCATTTTTTTTTGACCCATTTATGTCCACGAGACTCAAGGTTCCTTTTGAGATTGTCCAGGAGTTTTCTCAAGAAAGCTGTCAGTGCCTAACTTGGGTTTCAGGATGCCTCAGCATACTAACTCCCAACACCACACCGCTCCTAAAAGTCAGAAGGGTGGAAGGTCTTTTGAATTTCTTTCCTACTCCATTTCTTCTTCTCCATGTCCTTGACTGGCTCCCTTGTCTTCACACAGTCTTCAAATTCCCCCCTTAGTTCCTCAGTTTGTGCTGTTTTTCCTTGTTGCAGTGGTTCCCAGTGAACTACTTGTTTGAGCACAGAGATGCTAAACTCCCAGGTAAAGTGCAAACAGAAATGAACTTCAGTAGGAGGAAGCAAAGGAAGGACATGAGTTGGAGGGGAAGCTGGGACAGAAGTAAGAGGCAGCTTGAGTTAGGCAAAGGGACTGGGGAGTTGGAAAGTTCACATTCTCTCCTGGGCTCTGCCACCATAGGCAGGACTCACCATTAGAAAAGTTTCAGCTTTTTCATGCATACAAGTCGGGCTAAGCTAAGTGACCTGCAGGGCCTGTCCTCTAGGCTGAGATTGCATTCAACCAAAAGATCGGTAAAAGTTCCTATTGTTAAGGGGGATAAAGATGGTGATCAAAGCATCCATATTAATGTTCCAAATCTGTGCCACATGTTTTTACTTCTGCAAATGAGAAAACCTTCAAAACCATTCTGGAATTAAAGGTGGCCATTACCAACTTTCAAATAATAAAGCCTTTTGACATTGAATTTTAAATATCTCCAACATGCTCACCTTTGTTTCTCTCTCTCTCCTTCTCCACCTGCCCCACCTTTAGGCTTACGAGCGGCCACAGAAACACTCAGCTCTCCACTATGACCCAGGCCTCCCACAGGACGTCACCAGTGACACCTTAAAACCAAAGCACCAGCAAAAAAGCAGCAGCCAGAACCACATGGACTGGTCCACCAACTCTGACAGTGGACCTGCCACTCAGAATTGCTTCATCAGTCCAGAGTCTGGCAGAGAAACTGCAAGCACCAGCAAGATCCCTGCTCTTGAGCCCGTGGCTTCCTTTGCAAAGGCCCAGGGTAAGAAAAGCAGTGCAGGGAGCACATGGAGTCAGTTGTCCAACAGCAGCAAAGATCTGCTCTTGGGAGGCGTGGTCCCATCCCCAGGCAGCCACAGCTCACCAGCCCCACCCAGCAGCTCTGTCGAGTGCAATGGGCTTCAGCCCTTGGTAGATCAAGATGGCGGAGTTGCAAAGGAGCCCCCAGAACCACCTACTATAGGCAGCAAGAAAAAGTCCAGTAAAAAAGATGTGATAAATCAAACCATATCAAACCCGGACCTGGACTGGGTCAAGAATGCCCAGAAAGCATTTGACAATACAGAAGGGAAAAGGGAAGGCTACTCTGCAGATAATGCCCAAGAGGCATCACCAGCCAGGCAGAACACGAGTTCTGTCAGTAATCCTGAAAATGACTCAAGTCATGTCCGGATTACTATCCCTATCAAGGCACCCTGTCTAGATCCAACCAGCCATAAGAGGAAAAAGAGACAGTCCATCAAAGCAGTGGTGGAAAAGATCATGCCAGAGAAAGCCCTGGCTTCTGGAATCACTATGAGCAGTGAAGTGGTTAATAGGATACTCTCTAACCCTGAGGGGAATAAGAAAGATCCCCGTGTCCCTAAATTGAGTAAAATGATAGAGAACGAGTCCCCCTCAGTTGGCCTTGAAACAAGTGGAAATGCCGAGAAAGTCATTCCAGGAGGTCTGTCTAAGCAGCGGAAGCCACCCATGATCGTGACGCCTCCAGCGTGCACAGACCACTCTCCATCGAGAAAGCTGCCAGAAATCCAGCATCCCAAATTTGCTGCAAAACGGAGGTGGACATGCAGCAAACCAAAGCCCACCAGTATGCTTCGGGAGGCAGTCATGGCCACCTCCGATAAACTGATGGTGGAACCGCCATCTGCCTATCCCATCACCCCATCCAGCCCTCTGTACACCAACACAGACAGTCTTACTGTGATCACGCCAGTCAAGAAGAAGCGGGGGCGGCCGAAGAAGCAGCCTTTGCTCACGGTTGAGACGATTCACGAGGGGACTTCTACCAGCCCGGTCAGTCCCATCAGCCGGGAGTTCCCTGGCACGAAGAAAAGAAAGAGACGACGCAGTTTAGCTAAGTTGGCCCAACTAGTGCCAGGAGAGGACAAGCCCATGAGCGAGATGAAATTTCACAAAAAAGTTGGAAAGCTTGGGGTGTTGGATAAGAAGACCATCAAAACTATCAATAAGATGAAAACACTCAAGAGAAAAAATATCTTGAACCAGATCTTGTCCTGCTCCAGCAACATTGCTCTGAAGGCTAAAGCTCCCCCAGAGACCAGCCCTGGGGCAGCAGCCATCGAGAGCAAATTGGGCAAGCAGATTAATGTCAGCAAGAGGGGAACCATCTACATTGGCAAGAAGAGGGGCAGGAAGCCAAGAGCAGAGCTGCCACCCCCATCTGAGGAACCCAAAACAGCCATCAAGCACCCAAGGCCTGTTTCTAGCCAGCCGGATGTTCCAGCCGTGCCTTCCAACTTTCAGTCACTTGTGGCGTCTTCACCAGCAGCTATGCACCCACTTTCAACACAGTTAGGTGGGTCAAATGGCAACCTGAGCCCCGCCAGCACTGAAACCAATTTTTCAGAGTTGAAAACTATGCCAAATCTCCAGCCTATCAGTGCTCTTCCAACCAAAACCCAAAAGGGAATACACAGTGGAGCCTGGAAGCTGTCTCCCCCCAGGCTGATGGCCAACTCACCTTCCCACCTTTGCGAGATTGGGTCACTCAAGGAAATAACGCTGTCCCCCGTGAGCGAGTCGCACAGTGAGGAGACGATCCCAAGCGACAGCGGCATTGGGACGGACAACAACAGCACGTCTGACCAAGCAGAGAAGAGTTCAGAATCCCGACGGAGGTACTCTTTTGACTTCTGCTCCCTGGACAACCCGGAGACCATTCCGTCTGACACCAGCACAAAGAACCGGCATGGCCACCGGCAGAAGCATCTCATGGTGGACAACTTCCTGGCCCATGAAAGCCTCAAGAAGCCAAAGCACAAGAGGAAACGGAAAAGCCTGCAAAATCGTGATGACCTTCAGTTTCTGGCAGACCTGGAAGAGCTCATCACCAAGTTCCAGGTGTTCAGGATCTCCCACCGGAGTTACACCTTCTACCACGAGAATCCGTATCCCAGCATTTTTCGGATTAATTTCGATCACTATTACCCGGTGCCATATATCCAGTATGACCCGTTGCTCTATCTTCGCAGGACTTCAGACTTGAAGTCAAAGAAGAAGCGTGGTAGGCCTGCAAAAACCAATGACACCATGACAAAGGTGCCTTTTTTACAAGGGTTCAGCTACCCTATTCCCAGTGGAAGTTACTATGCACCCTATGGAATGCCTTACACATCAATGCCTATGATGAACCTTGGTTATTACAGTCAGTACCCAGCTCCTTTGTACCTGTCGCACACACTTGGAGCAGCTTCCCCATTCATGAGGCCAACAGTGCCACCACCTCAGTTCCACACAAGCTCCCACGTGAAGATGTCTGGTACAGCTAAGCATAAAGCAAAGCATGGAGTGCACCTGCAGGGACCTGTCGGCATGGGCCTTGGCGACATGCAGCCATCCCTGAATCCTCCCAAGGCGGGCAGTGCCGGTCTGTCCAGCGGTCGGCTCCACAAGAGAAAACACAAACACAAGCATAAGCACAAGGAAGACCGGATCCTGGGGACCCATGACAACCTGAGTGGTCTCTTTGCAGGCAAAGCCACAGGCTTCCCCAGCCACATCCTGAGCGAGCGGCTGAGTAGTGCGGACAAGGAGCTCCCACTAGTGAGTGAGAAGAATAAGCATAAGGAGAAGCAGAAGCACCAGCACAGTGAAGCCGGCCACAAAGCTTCTAAGAACAACTTTGAGGTGGACACCCTGTCTACACTGTCACTTTCTGATGCCCAGCATTGGACACAGGCCAAGGATAAAGGTGACTTGAGCAGTGAGCCTACAGACTCGTGCACAAAGAGGTACTCTGGCAGTGGTGGGGATGGTGGCAGCACCCGACCCGAGAGCCTGGACGTGTTCAGTGACATGACCCCTTCAAATGACAAGTGGGACAGTGACATGAGCGGGAGTAAAAGGAGGAGCTATGAGGGCTTTGGGACATACAGGGAAAAGGACATCCAAGCCTTCAAGATGAGCCGCAAGGAGAGAAGTTCTTACGACTCCTCCCTGTCTCCAGGTAAGGCCGTGTTTCTCCTCAGACCTGGGCCGTCCTATTATTTCATTGCTGGGCTTTGCACGTCAGGAGTCTGCCATCATTGACACATTGTATTCACTAGTTTGCAGAGAGGTAGGGACCAGGTGGAAATGGGCATTCTTCACATGTGACTTTGCAGCACTATTTATACACGGGTTACTTGGTATTTACTGCCTTTCCTCTCAGAGTCATTGCCTTGGGATCCCTGGGCCTAGAGACAGCCTCAGTAGCTACCTAGACTACAACCACACCCACTATGTGCATGCCTTCTATTAGAGATGCTATGCTTAAGTCCTCATCCAATCTGATGGTGCAGTTTGTTAGTGGCATAAACCCTCTAAAACTCACTAAGAATGCCAGTAAGATCCCAAGAATGTCAATGCTGGATGGGAGCGATATCTAGTTCATCTGGCATGCGGCCTCCAGAAGTCCCACATCCTAGGTGAGAAGTCTACAGCAGAGCCATTGGAAGCTGCCCACCTGTGCATCCTCAAGTGTACCTAATGAGGGAGCCATAGCTCCAGGCTATCTTGTCCTCATTTTGTCCATGGGCATTTGATAAGCTTCCCTGAGGAGACCCCACTCATCATTTCCCCGCATGAAGGGGAGGGAGCCTGGCTGAAAGGTGTTGCAAGCCTCCTGCCCCTACGGGAACTTACTGCTGCATCTCTTGGCATGTCTGCTGGGAGTGGGATTTTGCCCACTGATTGCTAAACTTAAAGTACTGGTTGCTATTAGAAAGAGCTCATTCCTTGTCAGTTGCTGGCAGAATTTCCTTGCTAACGTTCCCACCCACACAGACCTTCCTTGCCACAGAAGCTTGATACTTTGGCGTAAGTATTCCTTTGTCCCTGTCCAGACATCATGAAAGTGATAAGACTCTTGTAGAACAGAACAGTTGTTTACGAGGAAAACAGCAGAAGCTCCTTTTCTAGGAGCTACAGAAGCTAAAAGGATTTCTCATGCTCCCTCTACCCCCAGATAGTACAAGCACTCTGGCCACAGTCTGCTTTTAAAAGACTAGTCATCTTTATTTCAGGTTTGGGTGTAGTGTTTCTCCTCTGTGATGTGTACCTCTTCCCTCCTGGGTAGTCCATCATGAGTGAAGGTGAGGGCAGTGTATTCACAAGGAATTAGAGTCATTTTTCTAGGCCAGCAGACTTCAGAAGAAATATGATTATGAGTTGGAAACCACTTAAAGATTGCCTCAAATTACCACTAGCTTGTGAGTTGCTGTAGTGGTGGATGTTCTCCTTGGTTAATGAAGAGACCAATTAGCAGTCATGTCTCCTACTGAAGGTGATAAATGGCCCACACTTCATAATTGCCCAAAGTGGATAAATTGCCCAAAGTGGATGTTCTCATCTAAGTTTCTCTGTTTCTCATCATCAGACTTTGTTGAAAGTATTTGTTTTTTTCTACACAAAGCTCAAATTAAGCCCACCTGGACGGAGTTGCTAGATTAAACTTTTACATGAGAAAAACTATTGCTCTCTTTCAGTATGGTGAAATTGATCCACAGGTCCAACACCAGCCATGGACAGAGGGTTTTCTTCATTTTTGTATTTTCTTGGCATTATTTAGCAAAACAGTAATGTTGCCATGTTATTACTAAGAAGCCACAAGCAAGGATCCTAACTTAACAGACCTGAGAAGCAAGATCTTAGAAGCTAAAATCTCTATCCATCATTGCTCATTAGATTTCTCAGCAGTCATACCAAGATTTTTCTCTGGTCGGACTACATTTCCGGGTGTTGGTTGACTTCATGAAGGTTCCCAGATAGAGATCCATCTCTGATCCCTGTGTGTCTCTGAAAGTGCCCACCCTCTTAGCCATACAGTTCTATCTGGGTTTGCATTCACATGATGGCATTACTTTCTTCAAAATTCCCCTTCCTCTCCCTATCTTCTTATTCATTCTTTACTCTGCCACATCAGGTGAAAAGAAACCAGCATTATGACAAGTGTCATAAAAGAAAGCTGGGTTCAACCTAATTGGGTATTAATTGGGTACTCTGTGATGTAGGACCTTAGGCATGGCATTCTGTTTCTTTGGGTTAGTGTCTACTCATCTGTATCTGACAGAGTTGGGCCAGACCTCTTTCATATAGTATGTTTCAGTTCTTAAAGCCATTTCACATGCATTTCTTGATGACACCCTGCAGTCTTAGAAGAGAGGTATTTTCATTTCTATTTTACAAATACATTGGGGTTCAGAGATCAAGTGACCTGCTCGGGTTTAGAAAGCCATTATTTATGATTTTAAGCCCAGGGCTTTGGCCATCGCATTGCAGCTTGAACACATGCCACCAATAGTTAAGCCAAGTCTAGAACACAGGTCCTGGTCCTCAGCTCAGTACTCATGTATTCCTCTATGGCCCTTCTTCTCAGATATCCATCCATCCCCCAATTACATGCCTTTCCCTAAGGCATCTTCACAGCGATTATGTGATAATTACAGAAGAGAGTAATTAAGGAAAGACCACATCCCTGTATTCAATTCCCAACCAATGAAAAAAGACCCCTAATGGCCCAACCTTTTCTAGACATTAGCCTGGAAATGTCTACCTGGACAGGCTTCCACCTCTGCTCCTACTGCAATCCAGTTCTCGGAGTTATTTTTGCTACTGCTTTGTGCTTACTCTGTGTTATATTTTTTTCTTCTTCAGCTTTTTAATGAATCATAGTTGTTGGTGGTTTCTATATCTATATGAGTTATGTCTGTTGTCCCTACACATTTTGTTGAATATGTTACTGGAGGAGATCAGATTCTCTATCACTCCCCTCCCTTCCAAACCTTGGCCTCATCTCACCTGTATTCCAAATGTCCCCTCTATTTCTGAACCCCAAAAGCATCAGGGACAAAATGCCTTTAGCAGCACTTGGAATTCAATGTCAGAGTTTGTCAAGACTCCCTGAAGAGTGCTCACCTTAATGTGACACACTTGAAGAAACACCAAGTCCCATTAAAAGGTGGAAGGCAGGTGGAGTGAGACTGAGGTTACTGGAGGCATTAAAACCTTTAAGAGACTTTACCTGAGTCAAGGTGTCTCTTCTGTGGATGATACTGAGGGTCCTGCTTGGAAAAAAGTATCAGTATTCCTCACAATTTCTCTCCCTCTACCTTTTCTTTCTCCACTCTGGATTCATTCCATTAGCATCCCAATGTCCTATTTCACATGAGCTAGTCTTTTCTAAAATAGATATGACATAAATATAGATGCCATTCTTTAGCCTGTTGAGGACCAGATTTAGGAGCTAAGTCAAGAGAGGACTTTGAGCATTCCCTGAGATCAGAGCTGATGGAAGACACCATATAAATGGAAGTCATTACCATTATGGAGACAGAAATTAGAGACTTCATTTAGCAATAGCAATAGTTGCACACTCCATTTCCTCTTTCCTGCTTGGAAAATCATTCTTTCTCCAACCCCCTTGGCCCAGCAGATGGATGCATTGTCTTGTTAGCCCCCTTACAACACACCTAGAGCTTAGAAGTCACATTGACTCTTTACCATTTTTCTCTATTTTACTCCTTCTGCTTTGTGTGTTTGTTTGTTTGTTTGTTTGTTTGTTTGTTTGTTTGTTTCAGAAGGCAGTGGATCTTTTGATCTGTTTTCTAAATGGATACCATCTGCTAAATCTCCGTTTATAAAAATGCTTGTCTGGGACCAAATAATGGATAAGCAGTGGGAAGGTGCCATCCACAGATACCCAAAGCTGGAAGGAGCCTGATGGGCCCTCATGTGCACCTTTCTCCCACCAGGCATCACCATCTTTAGTGTACTGACATGCTGCAGATTCCTAGAAGAGCAATCCTGTCCAAGTTTGATAACACATAGTCAGAAGGATGCCACATGCTCTCAAAGCCAACTTCTCCTTAGGTGGTGGAAGAGGTCTGTAGTGTGAGTGATGTTCTCCCCATTCATACCATTTAGAAACAATTTTTGCTTATTTTGACCTAATATTATGCTGGGAACTTCAGACATCTTGAGCCCTGCTATCCAGGCTCCCATTTGATGTTGGAGAAACAGTGAAAAGAGTCAATTTACCTATGTTACCTCTTCATCCAATGCCATTAATTAGTCAAGGTAGCCATCCTGAGTCCACAGACGTCAAGTACTTTCCTCACAATGAATGGATGCTGAGAATGAATCCCTGGCTCTCCTCTCAGATGTCAGAATCTTGCCATGTAGGTAGGTAGATTCCCTTGAGCCTGGACAATTCCACCTCTCCTTGTGGCTTCTGCTTTGCCCTTTGCCAGCTCCTCTTCTCAGCGCCATGGGGCATTGTGGGAGGCAGTCTCTGTTGTCACTCATAGTCAGGAAATAGATGCCCAAGCCAAGAATAATACAAAACCCTCCTCCAATGAGGCATCCAGATGAGGAAATTAGCCACATTGATGAAATGTCATGAAAACTATATAAAAGAACTATGTGTGAGGAATGTTTTCTACAAATAGAATAGAAGGAAGAAGAGGTCTCATGGGAGAAAAAGTTAAGACCAGGAAAAAAGAAAGTGAAAAATAAAAAGATGATGAAGTGCAGTCTGTTTAATCTTAATCCAGGTTGAATGCTGGGTCATCCTGTGGGAGGAAATGAAAGATTAATTAGCTAATGGCTGCTGTGTAGTTTAACAGGATTATGAGCACCTGGCCCAGTCTTGTCTCCTCCACTATTCAGCTGAAAGACCTCTTCATCTTTTTCACTCTGTTTTCCCAAGTGGGACTGTGGTAGGAAAAGTTCTGACCAGATCTCATAGTCTCAGATTCTAAAAGTCTCAAATTTATACAGTGCAGTTTGAATGCAAACATATACGCACATGCATGTGCACAAACATACAGATTGGATAGTTAGGAAGAAAGTGCTCAAATTATTGGCCAACCTGGCCAATTAACTAGCTGTGCAATGAAATTTCCAAACAGATCCCTCTGGTCTATGTATTAAATTATATGACTCACCACCATTCATCTTTGGCTCCAGCCACTTCCTCTAGCCATTTGATTTAACTTTTCAAAAAAGGTGGAACTCTCCATACCTGACCCCCCACCAACAAGTTAGCTCATTCCTTTTCTGTGCTGAACCCACAGTCATCACCTTTGAAAAAAGATTAGAGCACTTGTGTGACCCATTGCCTGGGAACAGACAGAGCATGTTTGCATTTGTATTTAGACTCAGAAGTAAAAGAATCTTAACAATGTATTATAAACACCTCATTTTGCTGATGAGTACATTGAGGCTTAATAAGGTCAAGTGACTCACCCAGTGATACATACCTAATTGGCAGAAGAGCTCAAACCCAGAAGCTTAACATCAGGGAGAGGGAGAGGGAAAGGGAGAGGGAGAGGGAGAGGGAGAGGGAGAGGGAGAGGGAGAGGGAGAGGGAGAGGGAGAGGGAGAGGGAGAGGAAGGAAAGGGAGAGGGAGAGGAAGGAGAGGGAGAGGAAGAGGAAGGAGAGGGAGAGGGAATAAAAGAAAAAAAACTAGAAAGGTGAGTTGTGGGAGTGATGTTAAGCTATATGTTTTCTTTTGCTGTGAGCTGTTGTAAAAGGTAAGCATCTATTTGACAATAATTTGGTTTCCAGGCTGTCTCGGGGGACCCATGTTTGGGACTGGAAACAATCTTTGTGGGCTCTGATGGAAGTCATTTTTTTCCTTTCCTGTCTTAACAATTGCACATACTTATTTTATTGGGCCTCCCAAGGTTCCTCCTAAGGTTTTCTCTTGGAAACCAGGAATTAATCAAATTAAATGTTGTGACCCATAACTTTCTGGCAATGAAAGAAAAAAATCTTAGATTCCCAGCATCTCTTTTTCCACATTAAAATCAGAAATCAAGCCATTCTGCCTTTGGAGCAAGAAGTCCCCAGGCCATTTATCTTCCCACAGTTGGCAAACGCTCCCCTGTCCTGTTGGAAGTTTTTATTTATACCTTGTGGCTTTGGAGAATTATGCAGATTCAGGTGTGGGTGCAGAGAGCTTACAGTTTCAACAGACTTGGCTTTGATACAACATGGAGCCTTTCTTGGCTAGAGAAATCAATAAAGCATGCTTGCCAAAGACTGGTGTGTCACTGGGGCAGAGATGAGGATGGTGCCTTCAGAAAGACTTTCCAGAAACCCATCTCTTTCACTCTATAAATGAAAAGGTAATGAGACTGAATACTTGCTTGGATTGTGGCATAGGCTCGTGTCAGGATAACACTTAGTACAAATTGGCTGAATTCAAGGGGGTGATAACGACAAGCGAAAATGTAAAAAAGGATTTCTTTGGTGGCTGGTATACACACACACACACACACACACACACACACACACACATACATACACACGTTTGGTGCAGTCCTGGGGGAGGAATTCAAGGATTAATAAACTGGATGCTTATGCCCTCAAAGAAATTACAATCCAGAAGTCTCTCCTGTTAATGCAGAGGAGGAAACTGGATGAAGCTGATCTTACAAGACAGGCTATAAGCGCCATCAGAAGCCACAGAGGAAGCGCTGGGGCTGCCCAAATGAGGGTAAGCCACCTCCATGTTTTCAGTACAAGTACAGCAGTGGAATCAGAAATGCTTCTTTGCAGTAGTTGCTATTTAAGATGGGTCTTGATGGATGGAAGAAGCTTTGGAGAGTGGAAATGGTAGAGGACTGAAGGGAGGTGGAGGTGAGGTGGGGAAGCAAGCACAATGTGGAAAGGAAGCCATGTAAACAAAGGTATTTAGGTGGAAGTACCCAAGAAACATTTGAGAAATGGTGTTTACTCCAGTTTTGTTGAGGATAGGATCTGCACTTGGGGATCATGACAGATAAGGCCAGAAAAGACTGTTGTCCTCATGAGTTAGGGGTTTTTTTTTCCCTACACTGTGAGGCTTGTGCTTAATGAAGTAGGCTAGGCAGTGGGAAGTCATTCATTTTTTAAATAGGCAAAAGTCATGAAATGACCAAATTATACTTTGTTTTTCTTTCCTGAACACTCTTTCCCACTAGTCTGGGTTGAGCCAACCTGCTCCATCTTTGGTCTTTCCATATGATATGCTAATTATCCATGTCTTATTTGGGTTGTGCCCACCACCCTGCTTTCCTTCCCTACCCTAGCACCCACATTATAAGTAGCATAAAAATATCATTACTCAGGTGAGTCATTCTTAATTCATCTCTTTTCCTCTCTAGCTAAAGTCAAAGATGATTCCAATATGTTGGCCCCAGACAACTGGAAGAGTGGTAGCATATGAACAGAATTACAGAAATCAAAGAAAGAATCTGGTTGGTGTGCAAGAAATTGAGTTGCTAAGGCAGAAGTCAATAGTGCTGTGCAGAGCAAGAGACAGAATTATAGAGAATAAAGAAAAGAGGGTGGAAGAGAGGACCCTGTGGCTCACCTTAAAGAGAGAAGCAGAATAAAAGGGAATCAGGAAAGATGCAGAGAAGAAATGCTGGAAATGTTGGAGGGAAACCAAGGAGTCAAAGAAAAATGCATTTAAGAAGAATGGGGTGGCCCTTAGGACCAGAAGCTTCAGAGAGTTCATGGGAGATGAGAATATGTATGAACATATCAGTGGTCCTGAAGCAACAGAAATTTTAAATATTATGTAATCAGTGCCTCATATGGTTACGGCTTGGTGGGCCATGTACCAAATACAAGTGATAAGAAGTTAAAGAATCAAGTGGACAATGAGAAAATGGGGGGCTATAGGTACAGACAGTGAAAGTGGTTCTAGCCATGCTCCAGCTTCTAAGATTTTATTTCTTATCAGCCTTTGATGGGAGGTGATGCACCCAATCTTAGTATGTCTTAAGCCTAATGTCCCCACATCTGGGGGCATAAAAACAATGCGAGAACCTTTTATGCTGTGCCATTCTGCCTTCCCATGAAGTCCATGTATAGAAAAGATAAAGGTTATAGTATTTGAAAAGAGGTAAGAGTCTAGGCCAGCTCCCCCTTCCCTGCCCCACAGACACTTGAGCACTTAATTTTTGATCATGGTAATATCTATTTGAAAACTCCTCTCTGTGGTACCGTGGGTGTTGGCTGTGATCCTGAGAGCATATGGAAGATCAGTCCTGGCTGTCACAAGTTCTGACAAATGCATCTTTTATTGAACATTTACTATATGCAAAGTATTATAGACTAAAGCCCAATCGTTGCTCTTCCAGAGGTCTTCACTACTTTGCCGAATGAAGTATATATGCTGGCTCATAAAGACCCTATATTCACAAAAATGATCAGGAGCTCTTTAGTTACTTAATATATATCACAGTGCCAGGGGCAGTTAGAGAGACCAGAAGAAAAAAAAGCAAGGAAGGGCTCCTACTTCGAGTTCCTTATACTATACTGAAGGGAGGCTAAGTTAGCATACATAAAGCAACCAGGGAATAAATGCAGACCAAATTTAATCCATGCTCAGTGGCCAACAGTGGGGGCCATAGGGATCCAGGATCAGGAAAGATAATAGTATTCAAAAGACAAAATCCTAGAGCCAAGCCTTGGAGAGTGGAAGTGTAGTGGATGAGTGTGGCCACATGTGGTAAAGACGTGCAGTTGGGCATATGTGGGGGGTACAGGAAGGCACCTAGCTGACTGAAGTCTGCAGTAAAGGTTTTTAAGAGGCAAAGCTGCCATGCAGAGGATGTGAAACTGCATCCTGGAGGATGCACTGAGAAGGACACACTGACATTAAAGGGTGCTGGGCATGAAGGGTTTTGAGCTTGGTGCTAGCTTGGTGCTAGGTGCCAGGTAAAGTGATCAAGTGCCAGGAAACACGCCTATCCTCAAAGACTTTGTCAGGAGACAAGAGATGGATATATACACATATGCAAAGCAATTAGACACAATAGTGAGAGTCCATATGTTTAATGACTAGAAATAAAAACCCATTCTACAGGAAGAAAGGACCCATAAAATAACTTTCAGAGTAATAACCTGCATGTTGTAAAAGCAAGTTGGTATTGGTGTTTGCCCCATTGCATAAGGATTCAGAGCAAGTCAGAGGTATTAAGAGAGGATCGGTAGCACATCCCTCAGGCAGCCTCTGCTGTGGTGTTTGCACTCTTCTGTGAAGGGGTTAGGGAGCCTGGGAAGGTGGGGAGTAAGTCCATGTGGAGATGGGGCTCCCCTCGTTGATGGAGGATCTAAGGACACACAGAGATGAAAAGCTTTCCCTGAGGCTGCATCCCAGTCATCCTTACATCTGAACAGGGTGCTATGCTCTTCAAAGTGCATTTCCTTACTTTTATTTGATCTCCAGAATCCACTGAGGTTTGCAGATAGATGTTGCTCTCTCACTTGACAGGCAAGGAAATCAAAACCCAGAGGGTTAAAAGTCTTTGTCCAAAGTCACCGAACCAGTTTTGCACAGAAAAAGTGCTGGCTCCCAGGTTTCCTGATTTTTCTCATCAACTCCCTTTTCCACTAGATTTTCTATGTCGTTGACAAGGTCAATAATATGACTCAGCTTCTAAGTTATCCTTAAAGAACCGTTGCCAGTGGGTTAAATGGTGGAGCGCAGAATAAAGCACTAGCGATTTGGTGTTGGTTAAAATTAGTTTTTTATATAGAAGAAGCTCTTTGGAGACAGGTTCAGCCAGGCAGACGGTGTAAGGCTGATTCTCTGTGTAGAGACTGGGGTATAAATTCCCCAAATGGAGCATGAATATCCTGAAAATCACAAAGGAGTGTTTTGTGATTATTCACTAAACTATAAAACACTAAAACTAATATTAAAACTTTGTGGTTTTAAGGAAAAGTGTTACACAGTTTGAGGGACTTTATACATCTCCTAGCAAACACACAGAAACTTTCATCTTGAGAGTGATATGCTAAAAATGAAAACAGAGTGGAACAAGGCCTTAAGGAAACAGTGGGATTGGACTGTATCTCAGAAATTTGGAGAATTGTTAAGTTAGGAGACTAATCATCCCCTTTTGAATGTCCATGAGAACTTGCGGTGTGGGCTGAAAGAAACATTGTTCCAAAACAATTTGTCATGTCTTATATTCCAAGCAAGACCAGGAAGCCAGAAGTGTTCTTGTATAGGATATACTTTTTGTACTGTTAGTTATGTTTATACTTAACTTATCTACTCTAATTACACCATTGAAAAGTATCAAGTAGCTAAAATGTGTAAGACATAGTACTGGGTGATGTTATGACTGTAAGTATGTAGGGGACACCTTGTCATCCTTCAGTGGAGGTGTCATAGTCCTAGGATTCTGTGTCAGTATGACTTCTACAAACAACAAACCCTTTTAAAATTTTTTTTTTTTCAACGTTTATTTATTTTTGGGACAGAGAGAGACAGAGCATGAACGGGGGAGGGGCAGAGAGAGAGGGAGACACAGAATCGGAAACAGGCTCCAGGTTCTGAGCCATCAGCCCAGAGCCCGACGCGGGGCTCGAACTCACGGACCGCGAGATCGTGACCTGGCTGAAGTCGGACGCTTAACCGACTGCGCCACCCAGGCGCCCCAACAACAAACCCTTTTAACACTAGATGTTATTTTTCTCTCTGAGACCCCAACAACAACAACGATAAAAATGGATTCCCCACCCATAGCATAAAGCAAATGAGCTTTTGGAGAAACATTTATTGTGTCTTTCATTAACTACAAACAAATACCTATTAGTGTAGAAAACTTTGAAAATTTAGGAAACCATGTATGAAAAAAGTCACTTATAATCTCACTAAATAAGCATTATGATAATGTAAATGCACAGGTGCCAGCTAGGGTCTTTCCTTTCTGCCCCCCTCCCTTTCCATCTCTCCTCAGGAGAAGCTAGAGAAAGCCAACCCATACTCCCCTCCCCCAGTGTCCCTCCTTTTTCTCCATTGTCCCCACCACCACTTTGGTTGCCTGATTGTTTCAACTTTCTCTCAAGTACCTTTCCCAGAATTGACCACGATAACTTTTCCTTCTGCATTCTACATCATTGCCCAAAGACTATATATATATACATATATATATATATTTTTTTTTAATAAATGCAGCAGCAATTGGGCATGAAAACCATCCATATTTCCACACTATCCTATTTAATATCTCCACAAGAATCCAAGTGCTAGGACAACAACCAGGAAGGGACACATTAGTCATGGCTGAAGATGCTTGCCAAAATGTTTTCCTAAGAATCACTGAGTTTTGAGTGTTTCTTCTCAGATTGGAATCTGACAAGGGGGAGGGGTGCAGTAACTTTTCCAAAGCTTGAGGTCCGGGACTCCACACCACAACGAGGACTGCTACCAGTCGGGGTGGGTTACAAATACCATGCCCACTTTACACACAGACACACACAGAACAACTCCAACTAGAGCTGCTCTTATCGGTCAGTGTTGCTGTCACTTATACTGAGATTTAATGGGAAGGAGCCAGCGATTAATTATAGGACACAATTATTATCCAGTTGATAATAATTATAATAGTGGAAACTGTCCCAGTGGTCTTAGAGAGGATAATCTTGTTTCTGGGTTTCTTCTTCATCTTCTTCTGGTGAGGACTCTAAGCCTTGACTCCTTCCAGAAGTCCACCAGCATAGCACGTCTGTGCCACCTGCACAGGGAAGTCACTCAGACCCCAGAAATGCTTCACTCATAGGGGCTGGCTTTCCACTGGCCTCTGGCCATTTGCACCATCTTGGTCTCTAGCACTTTTCCTCTACTTCATTTTTCATTTTGTTGACCCTTTTGGCAATAATCAACTCAGAGAAAAACTCTAATTTCATCTATCCTCCCCTTACAGCTCTAAGTAAATATATTAATTATTGAAATAGAAAAAGAAGAAAGGAATAGTTTCTCATGAAATATCTGGGAAGGCAACCATAGGTAAATGAATAATTGATGCCAGATGTAGAAACATAAAATCTTATTGCATGAAATCCAAAATTCTTTATCTGGCTTTAAAGAGCCTCCATTATCTACTGTCCCAGCCTCACCTTGACTCCTGATCATTTTCAGCTTATTCCCTTGCTGTGAGTTCTGCTAAACCTCCTCCTTATCCTACAGAAAATGCCATAATTAGCCCTTCATCTGAGTCTCCAACCACCACGTTGTCTCCTTTCCACAGAACATCCTCTTCTTTTCTCTCTGGCTTCTGATCTTACCGACTCATTTTCTTAGCCATTCTGGCGTCTCCTTCTTCTCTAATATAACCAATCCTAAAGTCTTCAGTTTCATTTCTCTTATTTATATATGGCCTTGTGTTATTTACCTTTATTTTAGGTAAGGATGTCTTAACTCACCCAAAGAAAATTTGAGTTGGGGGCCAGGGATCAGGATCATGCCATCTTCTCTGTTTGTAGCTTATACGACATTCAGATGGTACTGAGCATACATAGATCTTACTAAGGGACCAATTGGCTAGCTTGATCTTGCAGACCTCCACAGGCTCCTGGCACACGCTTTGAGGAGCACCAGCTTAAGAATGAATGCAGCAGCTTCTAAGGCAGCCTAGTAGAGCCAAAAAAAAAAAAAAAAAAAAAAAGGAGACAACTCTCAGGAGTTAAAGGCTCTCAGATATAGATTTGGATGCTAAATCCCCCACTTACTGGTAGTGTGACCTTGGGCAACTTAGCATTTTTGATCTTCCTTTTCCTCATCTGAAAAATGAGGCTATTAATACCTACCTGGCAGAGTTTTTTGAGAACTAAATAAAAGCAGAATATACACAGGAGCATCCAGCACACTGCTTACTACATGATTGTTAATAATGTTCATTTCCTTTCACTTCCACTTTGGATAATATATTCAAGCACAGAAAATACAAGCCAGCAGATTGCTATAGAAGTCTTCTTTAAACAGCAGGCTTTCCCTCCCAATTATGCTCTTACTGGGATCAGTTAAATCCCTCTCCGAATACACATACATACACAGAGGGGCAGACATCAGCTGGACGACAGTTGTATTTGATGACAAAGATAAGGTGTCAGGATTATACAGTTATGGTGAATAAGTAACAAAATACACATTTCACCCAAAGTTCTCTTGAAAGGGGTGGCAATTTCAATCCTCTGGCATTTGGTCTGTCACAGTGAGAGTTTGTTAGTGCCATTCAGTAGCACCTGTTTTGTAGACCAATTTATCTACTAACCCCAGACATAAAAATGCAGTGAGAGAGAGTGAGATTTGTATTCGTCTTCTATTGTTGCTGTAACAATTTATCACAAATTGAGCAGCTCGAAACAACACAGATTTATTATTTCACAGTTTCTGTAGGCTGTTGGTCCAGGGACTCAGCTGGGTCCTCTGCTTAGAGTCTTACTGAGCTGAAATCAAGGTGTGGGCAGGGCTCTGTTCCTTACTGAAGGTTCTGGAGTAGGACCAACTGCCATCTCATTCAGGTTGCTGATCCATTCAGTTCCTTGTGCTTTTAGGACTATGGCCCCTGCTGGCTGTTCCAGGGGCTAATCTTTGCTTCTGGAAGCTACCCACCTCCCTTATGCTTTTTATGTGGCTTGTCCATCAGCAGAGGGTCCAATATCTCTGACTTTCTCTTCCTCCTCATCTCTCTGATGCCTGGACATGGCTCTCCCCTTATGCCCTCCTGCCTTTCCCTAGACACAGGTACCACATGCTTCCATGCCTTCTGACTTTACATGCTTTTTCTTTCTCCCAGGACACACTTCAGAGGGGAAGATACTGACATTTGCTTCATGACTGACTACTTGTGTTCTTTGTATATTTCTCCTTATGATCTGATAAAGGTTTATCTCATGGATAAATTTGGAAACACGATTTTTATAAAGTCAGTTATCAAACCTCATATTGCTAAACTGAATGGTAAAGAACTCAGAAGGGAGACCATTCATTTTTAGTCTGGAGTAGCACATGCAATGCTTCATGAAAGAGGTGTCATACTGGGGCCTGGAAGAATTGGCTGGATTTAGATAGATGGGGAACAGAGAGGAACAGCTTAGGGGGAAATACATATGTAGTATTCTTCAAAAAAAATATTGCATTCAGTCATTACATATATATTTTAAAACTTTTGAGAATATAAGAATGAATAAGGTTCCTGTATTTCTTTGTTTGTTTTTTAATTTGAGAGAGAGATTGAGCATGTGAACAGGGGAGAGGGACGGGGGCGGGGGGTGGAGAATCCCAAGTGGGCTCCATGTTCAGAATGGAGCCCGATATAGGGCTAGGTCCCATGACTTTAGCTGAAATCAAGAGTCAATGGACCGAGCCACTCAGGTGCCACAAGGCTCCTGTATTTGTAAAGTTTATAGTCAACTGGTTGATGTGGAAGAGAAAAAAAAGAAATAAAATAATTAAAGAATAATGTGATCATTTAGAGAGAACAAACATGACCAATGGGGCACGGTCAGCTTGATTTGATTGCTCGTCCTTGTGGAGGGCTAGGGAAGAGGCCTGCCTGGGTAGGTGTGGTCTTATCAGAGAGCTTTTTGTCTTGTGCTAGTTTTCAATTAGGTGCCACCAGCAAGAGGGGACGTCCAGGATCAAAGAAATGTCATGGCAATCACTGTGTCTTCTGCAGATTAGTCTGGCCATGATATGACTGACCTTGATCATTTAAGTAGTTCCAGGCCATCTTGCAATTCTGTGATATGTCTGAATAGCTTAACAAACCCTTTCTTCATAAGCAGGCAACAATGGCTCTCCCGCTAATCCCTGCCTGAACGATTGAGTTATAATGACTTGCACTTTGAGGGTGCCTTGGTGGGCTAACCAGCAACCAAAACCTCAGTTTGTAATCCAGGCATAGCTTGCCCGCTAGGAGGAGGTAGCTCAGAACATGTATTAAATCAAACTATTTCTCACTCTTAATTTCTTTTCACAGTTCAGAATCTGTGTTTTATTCCATGTGAAAAGGAAAATAACTCTCTTGCTTGGATTTCTTGCTGACATTTCTCTTTGGCGGAGGTCAGGAGTGTATGTGTGTATGTGGGGGGGGGGTTGTTATGAATGCTTACTGTTCCTCATAGTACAGCTCTGTGGCATTTTCATAAAATACCAACCACCAAAATTCTAGTAATCACAAAAACGTGTGCTTTCTCCTTATATCCACTAAAATTCTTTCTCTCATTAAAAAAAAAAAAAAAAGAAAGTTCAGAAATTAAATTAGAAAGCTAAACTTGATATCTTTAAATTCTTTTGGTTTCAAGAGAAAAAAAAAAGCTACAGTTTTTCTGATTTCCCTTCAGCTAAATGTTACTCCTGAATGGGGAAAATTGTACAAAAAGTCTGAAGATTTGAGACTCTGACATGAGGGGCGGATTTGTATTTCCTTGCTATTAAATGAGAAGAAGAAGAAACCCTCAGTTATGTCTAATCTTTAGGAACGCAGGGCCCTGTCCAACCCGCAAACTGTTGGCAGTATCAGAATGCTACACACACAGAATGTTCTTTTAAGCTTTTCCCGCCTCCCAAACCTTTCCTGTGAAGTTATAAATCTCAGCATGTAGAGACTCTTTTATTCAAATAAAGTATGGACTTTAGGTTGGGCCCCTTGGCATCGTTTCTGCTGGCTACCTGCTGGAGAGACGGTCCCAAGAAAAGCAGGCATACTTAGCTCGTTTGACTTCACTTGTGAAATCCCATTTGTCCATCCTACACCAAGTCCCTACTCTGGGAAGCTGTGATTTAATAGCTCTGTGCCCAGAGGAAGTCTTACCCAACCCCTCATAACATCCTCCTGATTGTTTAGAAAATGAAATTGCTCTGAAGGTAACCCCATCGCCACCTTGCACTTCCTCATCTTCTGTTTACAGCAGGCCTCCCGATTCTGCCTACACAATGCTCCCTTCCTCATCATTGCAGCAGGCAGATGTGTGTGGCCTCGGGGGTAGCTGTACCTGGAGGAGTCCCAAATAGTGTCCATTTGGGTTCAGATAGGCGGGCAGATGCCCTGAATATGCTGATGCCTTGAGTCAGAGAATCCTAATTTTCCACATCTGGTTATTTTGCACCTTGGAACAGTGACTCACAGTTTGCAAAGTACATTTGTGCCCTTTCCCTGATCATCACAGCCCCATATGCTAAGAACTCATATTATGTCCTCAGGGAACAGGCCCAGCAGATTTGCTTAGGAACTGAGGCCAGAAAGTGACAGGCACCTTCTGATTTAGAGCAATGAGCAATCATTGGAAGGAACTGGGAAAAGAAAGAGGCTGGCCAAAGAGAGAACTCTGCCTCTGATTTCTCACGTTCAAACAGGGATAATAATAGATTCCACCTCATAGGGTATGTCTACTTATAAAGTTGTACCATAGTGTCTGACTCATAGAAAAAATGCAATAAATATTGGTGGTTATAATTATTGTTATTATTAAGCATGTATTAGGCACTTATGGTATATCGACCTTTATTTCATATTTTGTATACAATGATTCCAGTTGGTTTTCAATCATAGATTATATACTGTTGCTGTAATTCCAAATAAATGTGATTGTTTTTAAACAAGTGTATTAAGCATCTACCTACTTTGTTTCAGAGACTCTTAATACACAAAGACTCATATGACCCAGTCACTGCTCCTCAGGGGTCTCTATCCCAAGAGAGAGATGCGCAATGAGACTGAGAAGGGTATTGGGATATTTTTGGTGCTGAGATAGTTTGTGCCCAGGGTTCAGTGGGGGCAAATGAAGACAGTCGCCGGTACTCCCTGGAGGGCAGAAAAGGTGGCATTTGAATGAAGCGTTGAGGGTCTGGTGGCTGGAGAGAGAGGAAGAGCATATCCAAGCGTTGGCAGCAGTGAGATAAAGACTGGATTCGTCACACAGCCTGCCTTGTTAGGGACAGGAGGCTGCTGGGGTGAGAGGTGAGGGAGGCCAGGAGTGATATGGAGAGGCAGACAAAGAGGAGGCGCCGCTCCACCAGGCAGAGGGCTTTGGACTGTTGGCCCTGCACTTTAGGGTACCACCAAAGGTTTTAAGTTGGCAGGGGGTAGAGGGTGAGGTGATTGATATTCTCAGAGTCATACTTTAGAACAGGCTTTTCAACCTATCTGTGGTCAAGGACTATAGGACTCCAGAAGTGTAGAGAGAAAGGGAGGAAGAAAGAGGTGTCTAGATTTCTTCACCTTGCATACTATGGTGCTTTCACTACATAAAAGGCTTTAAGGTTTTAAAATAAGACCCAGAGAGATTCTCCACTGATTCAGATCTGGTACACTGCTCCGAGTGACTGATGTGACCTCGTGAGCCCAGCCCAGGTGAAGTGATTAGATCTACCAAAGTCTGGTTAAACAAAACACAACCAAACAACAAATACATAGAAAAGGAGAAGGGTAGTACCTTATCTTTTTAAAATAAAATAAAATGTAAAATCAAAACCATCACAAGTAGGAGCAAGATGAGTCAAGAGTAGATCAGTTTCATCTAAATAACACAGACCTTTTATAAATTTCATTTTTCATTTAAATATAAACTATGCTATGTGGAGAAAAAAGAAAGCAATAAAAGATACCTAAGTCAAAAGGCTAAATTAGCCTGTGAGTGGCTGTCCTTAAAAATTACATTCTTTTTGCCCCTCGTGAGCACATATACCTCACGAATGCACTTGTGGAAATCTGATTTGACCAATACCTATTTATTAACGTCAGTGTGTGTAGCTCTGTTATCGGTGTCATAAGGTGTATTAAAATCAGTAAGGGGTACATAAATAGGATTGGAAGTCTTCAGATCCAAAGAAAGAAGCTCTCTTCCTTTCAAACATTAGAATTTCTCTGAGCCTGAGAGACCTCCTGTACTAAAAATAAATCTATCATAAAGAACCCGTCACCACTTCACCTGTGGGGACCATTCATTTACCATTTACCATAGAGATGGATTTTAGATTCAGTTCTACTATCTTGCCATTGATTGCCTTGCACAAAAATAAATTCACTTTTAAATACCATTTACAGTTTTTCCTCTTGTTAGCTATCTAATCATTTGACAAATGCATTAACTGTTTATTGTTACTAAAGTTTGCATGTGGAATATGTGCTTGAGACTGCTTGATGTCCTAAAACTAGTTCTTGGCATTGGCCAGCACCCCAAGAAATAGCCATAAGTATTCTGTAAAAAAAAAAAAAAAAAAGTTTGATTATCAAATACGTTTATTAAATTTCAAAATAGACAAAAACATATAATTATCTACAACATAACATCTCATCACTTTTAACATACTTGTGGGCAATGTGAATCCATCCATAGAAGAAAAGTCACTTTTTCCCATTGTATCTGATGGTACAACTCCTATTTTTCCAAATCCACCCACTCATATATCAAGGGATACTAACATTCTGAAGAAATAGTTTGGAAAATATGAATCTAGTTTAATCCCCTAAAATTAAAAATGCAGAACCAAGGCTCAGAGGGTCAAGCAGTAGTGACCAAGCTGGGACTGGAACACAGGTCTACTGATGCCAAGCCCGAGCTTTTTCCACTTTCCCACTACCTTGAGGAATTATTTGCCCAAGTCCCTGCTGCCACCTTCAGTAGACTGGGTGTGCGTACCAGTCAGCAGTGAGTCTAGCTTTAGGGGAAGAGCAGGCGTTATGTATATATATTCACACATGCATATACACCACAGCTCCTGGGAGCATCAAGGCTCCTTTCACACAAACCCAGGAAGTGCACTGGAGCAGGAAGCAGGTGCAGGGAACAGCAGACCACACCACAGTGGGTTGGGAGGTCCCTTGTTTGCAGTCTGCATTAACCTTGGGTTGTTGCAAAGGCCAAAGCTTGGCTCGCATTTGAGATCTGAAGCTCTGACATTCAAGAAGCTCCAAAGCAAATGAACCTGAGTGAGTAAATAATTAAACCACACACACACAAAAGCCAGTATTGAAAAAAATGTTAGTGATCTGGTGTAATCTCCAGAAAGCCAGACTGCAGAGAAGCAATCTGGCCTTTACCTGCCCCTCTATGCCTCATCTGGGCACCAGAATGCATCCAGAACACTAGTGAGCCATCATGTGTGTGTGTGTGTGTGTGTGTGTGTGTGTGTGTGTGTGTGGACGAAGGATGGTGAGAGAGGTACATGTCCTCAGGGCTAAGGTGTACTGTTCAGGATAAGTAGGGAAATGATCCATCACCATTATGATAAGTAGATGTCAGGGGCCCCAGCTCTGTCGCTTACCAGCTGAGTAGTCCAGGCGATTGCACACTCCTCTGTAGTTCATGTCCTGTCTGTCTCTTACATCTGCAATATGTGGATAATGATACAGTGCATCAGAGATGTACTATGAGGGTGAAGGGAGTGACCTCGTGTAAGATGCTTAAAACAGAGCCTACCACCTAGCAGGTGCTCAAAAAGTACCTCTGTATTTGTTGTTGCTGTTTTATTCTGGAGCTCGTGGACTCTGAGGTTGAAATAGAAAATATGGCCTTTGGATTCAGACATATCTGCAACCTCAATTTACAGAATTGACTCCCAGCTCTCTAACTTAACTACCTCTGATAGCTACCATAAAATTTTAACCTCTCCGAGCCTCAGTTTTTTTGTCTGTAAAATGGGGGTAAATAGTGTTTATGCGAGAACTTCCTGTCAGGATTAAAAGGGCTGATATGTTTACAGAATGAATGAGGGTTTCTAATCTGTAGTAAATCACTAGTACAGGCAACTCTTATTACCTCTGAGACTTCTCCTATCTCAAACCCTGAAATGATTCCTTCGCTTTCACTGTGGGGCCAACTCAGGACATTGAAAATGTCCTGTAATCATCAAGTGAAGTGGTTCTAAAATTGTTCCTTCAAGGAGGTACTAGAAAAGAAAAGAAGGTGCCTGTCATGTTCTTTCAGATCCCAGATAGAAAGAGCCTGCAGAAATATCTTTTGGACGTGTTCTGGTCTGTTTTGGTTGGATATAGGAAAAGAAATAGAGGAAGTGTATGTACATGACTGATATTCTGGGGAAAGAGAAAGGGAGGGGAAAAAGGAGCAAAGAAGGGAGGGACAGCAGATAAGCTTAATCTGAGTTTGGTTAGAAACTCTGGCCAGTGTTCAATCAGGAATGAGCACCAGCCAGAAAAACTGGCTGTAGCTGGCAAATGTCCCAAATCATTCTGTAGAAGGAGGCCCCACAAGTGGGGAAATGCTGCTTGATAGATGAATTGGATTGTGAATAAAATGCTGCCTTCCAGGCACCAGCCTTTGAATTACCCTGATATGTTGATTTAATTCAGATCCTTGATGTTTCCTGAACATTGACTTTTTAACTTTAATTGTCTTCTGATTTATTAGTAGATAGCTGTGTTTTTTTATGTCTCCCTCATAGAAGTTTAAACCTGGCTTCCCAGAAAGATCCTGTAACCTGGGGCAGATCTTACGGCAGCCAGGCTCAATTCACAGGGGCCACTCCGGCCTGAAAACACTAGTTACTGAAGCTTCAGGCCAGTGCCTGCCCAGCTAATAGGAGGCTGTCCCAGCGAGCCACATATTGCCACTGCAAACGAAAAGTGTCGGTGAGCTGGTAAAAATCTTCCCCAGCTTCTAGAGGACAGTCTTCAGATACCAAAAAGCTCAGTGGCATGGGACACCTTTCAGTGTAAGGGCCATATGCTCTCACTCTCCCTATTCTTGAGTCTGGGATTAAGGACACAGCAGCAAAAAACCTTCCATACCCCTAAAACACATCCTTCCTCCCACCCCCCACCACAGCCAGGCTGCACTCAGCCCGTGGGCCAACACTAGTTTGAAAAGAGCAAGGGACAAAATAGCTCCATTATTCCTTCCCTTGCAAAGGAAACTGACAGTCACAATTGATGACATAAAACACTGAGACAGGCTCATATTTTAAGAGTGTCAATACGAACTTCACCCTCAGAGGTCCCGATTTCTAGAGGCATCGTATCAACGTTTATCGCAAGCCAGCTTCTTTTCCGTTCCCACTGCAGAAGGGGGCAAGAGAGAAACCAGAAGCTCGGCTTTGTAATAAGGTGTCTGTCTCTGCAGAGGAAACAATGTCACTTTATCTTACATATTGTAGTGATAATAATCATAAAGCCCCCAAATACTAAAGCCCAAAAGGATGAGCATTAGGAAATCTAATCCTAGCAGCCTCATACCACTCAGTATTTACAGTGCCCTTCATCTCCTTTATCTGCTATGATCTTGAAAATGTTTCCCTGATGTGGGTAGGGCTAACTATGATTAGCCCCATTTAACAGATGAGGAGACAAAATTTCAAAGGAGGACCGTTATTGAATGTCAAAATAGAAAACTGTACAAAGTGAACAAAAGCAAGCATCGTGAATCTTTGTAGGTGGATATGGCAATCCATGTTTACCAAGCCTCGTTCAGTCCCATGTGCCCGCCCATGATGGCACTCACTGAATTAGAGCTGTTGGTTGACATTTGTTTAAGCTCTAGGATGCTATGCCATTTGACATTTTTCATAAAATATCCGTAATTATTCCAGATCTCTTGATAATAAGTACTATTATGCCAATATTTTCCAGTTTTATTGATGTACAACTTTGTATTAGTTTAAGGTATACAACATAATGATTTGATGTATGTATGTATTGCAAAATGGTTAGCACAAGAAGTTTAGTTAACATCCATTATCTCACATGGCTACAATTTTTTTTTCTTATGATGAGAAGTTTTAAAATCTACTCTCTTAGCAACTTTCAAATATGCAATAGAGTGTTGTTAACTATAGTCACCGTGCTGTGTGTTACCTCCCCCAGAACTATCCCAGTTTTATAGTTGAGGATGATGATCCTCGAGAAATGAATAATTTGTCTAATGTCATGTATATAATAAGTGGCTGAACCCAAATCTGTTTGACTTCAGAGTTAGTGCTTTTCTTTACCTGCCAAGGTGCTGATTTGAACAACTCACTTGTTCTACAGTTTTTGACTGGAGTTGCCTGTGAGGCTCCCCGAGGTGGGCTTTTTCTCTCACCTGTGGTCTCCTGGGCTAGAAGGTGAGCACAGAGCAGGGCTGCGCTCCCATCTGGTGAATGCTACCTGGACAACTCCATGAAACAATTCTGACCTTACAGACCCAACCCAAATCTGCATTTGCCTCCCTTAGCAATCCAAGAAGTCAACTCCGGTCTGTTCAGTATTTTTCTGTTTGGAACTGTATTCCCGGAAACTGCCTGTTTTTAACTTTATCCATAAGCCTTTCATATTTGTTTGGCCCTTTGTTCTAGGACGACTTCAAAGAAGTTGCCTTAGTTTCATCAAATTCAGCATACTATTGGCATGACTATTAGAACTTTGACTCAGCCTGAGGCTCAGTGCACAGTCTTGAAACAAAATGGAAATCAGTGAAAATTTCTCAATGCTGTTATCTTCCATGATTTCAAAAACAACTTAGTAAAGTTTGGTCCATGGCAGTGATTACAAAGCTACACGATGCCACTACATATAGGTGATATGGGGTGATTCCTTGTATATGTGTTGACCAAATCTGAAACTTTGAGCCATACTGATAGAGCTGATGACGGGGCTCTTACATGGAGAGGCTTTAAGAGGAACAAAACATGGTCTAGGTTTCGAGAAAACACAGTTGAGACAATCGAATATTCGTTATTTTTCTTAACACCACCTACTGTACGTATACATATGTATACCAACTGGCAGGGAAGACATAGGAAACCATCTTGTTTCTCCATTCATGTTCTTTATTTAATACATTTGTAAATATAGGAGTTCCTTCCTGGTTACTAAACTCAACGTTGCTGGAAACCTCTGTAGAGGCTAATTTGGACATAAGCAACCTTCAGACTTCATTCCCTGAGCTGATACTGATCCAGTGTCACTGTGTGCCCAGCACTGAACACAGGTGAGCACTGGGTTTAGAGCAGTGGCCAAGAGACATGAAGTTTTGTTCTCACAGAGCTTGTATTCTGGTCTCCATGGGCCCAGACAATAAACAAGGCATTAAGTCTATAATATAATCTCAGATATCAAGAAAAGCTGAGAAGACAATAACGTAGTTAAGCGGATGTACAGTGACTGGGTGTGTTTTAATACAAGTGTCAGGAGGGGCGCCTGGGTGGCGCAGTCGGTTAAGCGTCCGACTTCAGCCAGGTCACGATCTCGCGGTCCGTGAGTTCGAGCCCCGCATCAGGCTCTGGGCTGATGGCTCAGAGCCTGGAGCCTGTTTCACATTCTGTGTCTCCCTCTCTCTCTGCCCCTCCCCCGTTCATGCTCTGTCTCTGTCCCAAAAATAAATAAACGTTGAAAAAAAAAAATTAAAAAAAAATAAAATAAAAAAAAAAAATACAAGTGTCAGGACACGTATTTTCTAAATTGCCAAAATAAGACTCAGGAAATAGTAGTTTGCACAGTTAACAGTGTTCAGGGGTCAGCATTGTTCGATTACAGCTTGCATCTCGTTGCAAACTATGGTTTAGTAAGGTAGAAATGAGGACGTTTTACTACAACGTGTATTAAACAAGACAATTTCATAGATCATAGAATCTCAGAGTGAGAAGGTACCTGAGAGGTCACCCAACCCCAAATAGCTTTTCTGATTCACAAATACCTTCTGCCACATTCCTCTGCTAAGGAAAGAATTCTAGTCTTTGGAAACTCATTACTGTGTAAGACAACCAAGTCCCATTTCTGAAGAGCCCCACGCCTCCCTGGCTCCTCCTCTCCTCTGACCAGTAGGAGTATAGAGAAGAATTTCCAAAGGCCTTTTCCTTTTTTCTCAAGCATGGAGGCTGTTACCTTGAATGAACGCATAGACGTCTCTGGCAGGAAGAAAGCACTCCACTCCCGCCTCCAGCTTCAGAAACTGCTTCTTCATCTCTAGATGGAGGTTATGTTTGTGTGTAGCGGGCAGAAGGGCTGCAAGCATGGTTTAGGGAAATGCCAAGGACCCTGAATATGAAGGCAGGGAACACTGGGTTTCTAGGCCTGTGTGGGTGCAACTTCTACAAATCTGTATTTTTTTCCCTCAGGACCTCGGTGTATTCATTCACCTGTAAAGCAAGAGCATTGTGTTAGACCAGGCCCCCTGACAGAAAGCAGTAGCCTCAGTTAAGAACTTGTTTGGAATGCAGATTCTCAGGCCTCAGCCCCAAAGGGCTGAATTAGGACCTCTGGTACTGGGAACCTGTGATCCAACAAGCCCCCCAGATTCTAACACATGCTCAAGTTAGAGAACCACTGTCCTGGATGATCTTTAAGCCTCTCAATTCCAGCTGCAGCAGGCTGTGAATCCCCAAGGCCCAGCAATGAAAGCTGGTCAACCCGGTTTGCTGGGTCTCATCATAATCTCTCAGGTTCCAGTGGCTTTGCTCTCTCTCTCCTTGGATCTGTGAGCCAAGCTGCAAAGCCATCGGCTTCAAGAGGTGAATCTAACTCTCAGGACATGTACCTCCCTTAAAAAATCTATATCCGGTCTTACATGGAATCAATGCTTACAGTCACCTTGTATCTAAGCAAATTGAATAAAGCTGAGAGCTCGAGCAAACCTGCTTATTTATCTCATGACAAGGGAAACAACTTTCAGTTCTGCAGGACTTGACACCTTTGTCAATAAAATCTGCAGATGGCACAATATAGAGTTGTTTTAGAATTCATCTTTCTGACAATAGCAGGACTTTCCAAGAGACGAGCATCTAGGGGTTATGACGGCAGCCGTGTCTTTGCCCGGAGATTACTGACTGCCTTGCCCACGTTTCACACTGTACACAGGAACTATTCAGTGAATTTGCATCAGCGCAGAGATGCTTTTTTTTTTTCTTTTCATGCATCTAAAGGAGGCAACCAAGTTTGATTTTTGTTTTTTAAAGAAGTGCTTAGTTTTAATAGCTGATTAGCCTGCAATAAGGTCGAACTTGTGTTTTGTTTCTAATTAGCAATAAAAACAACAGGGTATTACGTTTGCGGCTGCTTCACTGTAGCATCTTTCCAAGATTTTCTATTCACGCTGTTCGAAAGTGCCATATACGTCGGAAATGTGCATTTATATTCAGAGCGGGCTTATTGTAGGAAGCATAAAAAGAGCTCCCCATAAAGCGGAAGTTTGAGGAAGGTGGGGTGGAGTTAAAGGTAGTAAAAGCCCCTCAATTGCTTGATTGTGTGAATTGAAGTTCCTGTTGGAGTGAATCGCCATTTGTGGCTTCACGGCTCTGGAATAAATGACACTTCCAATAACATTCTCCCATACAGGTGTAAAATACACAAATCGGGTGAGGAAAATGGTAGCATCATTGAAATGCATAAAAGCAGAAAGCCTGGGAAGCAAGCATATGGCAGGGAGCCGGCCTGGGGAGGCAGGGGACTTGGGCTGGAGGATCCACATACTTTGGCTTTCTAGAGCAGTCCTCTCAGGGGGCTGGTGCACAAGCTCCATCCCTCCACATCTAATTTAGATGATTCTGTGATTATTAGATCATTTAGGGTATTCCCTGCCTAGAGTCTTTTTTTCTTTATTTGCGGCTCTGGCTTTACCCACCCCCCCACACCCCCCACCAACTCTTCTGAGTTTGCATGAGTTGTTGAAAAGCCTGTTTAACCAAGTAACAATGCAACTTTTTGGTTGTATCCATACCAGTAAAATATCAAGTTTCCTGAGCAAAAGGTAAATTATTCTCTGTATAGGTAATTATAGAGACTGAAAGTGCTATGTGTTATGTATTTCCCCTCTAGCTGAATATTTGCCTCTTCCTCTTATTTTATTCCTGTTCCCAGTGTGTCATTTAATTCCCTGCAGGCTTATGAAGGCTACTTTGAAAGACTTTTGTGACCTCCACTTTTAAAGGCTTTGGAAGTGAGTGTGGCATCGTTGGTGGGACAAGGGTGAGGTGGGCAGAGGGCATCCAAGTCTTAGTGAGGAGTCAGGGGCTCCTGTAGCAGTGTCCTCTGCAAACCCAGTCCACATGCTAAGGACACCTTTTTTGTTTCTGCACCTGATGTTATAGATGGCAACACCAAGTTCTAGAGCAATTGAGAGACTTGTCCAAGGTCACAGGATGGCTTCACTTCAGCCAACTATATAGTTGCAGTGACAGTATGTGTGCTCTCTGAGGGGTTACTGAAAACCCGTGTCAAATATTTCCTGTGGACACTCAGCCTTTAAACTCCCAAGCCTCATGAAGAACTTATTGGGGGGGCGCCTGGGTGGTTCAGTCGGTTGAGCGTCTGACTTCGGCTCAGGTCATGATCTCACAGCTCGTGAGTTCGAGCCCTGCGTCGGGCTCTGTGCTGACAGCTCAGAACCTGGAGCCTGCTTCTGCTTCTGTGTCTTCCTCTTTCTCTGCCCCTAACCCACTCATGTTCTGTCTCTGTCTCTCTCAAAAATAAACATTAAAAAAAAAAAAAAAAGATGGGGCGCCTGGGTGGCCCAGTTGGTTGGGCGTCCGACTTCGGCTCAGGTCACAATCTCACGGTCTGTGAGTTCAAGCCCCGCGTCGAGCTCTGGGCTGATGGCTCAGAGCCTGGAGCATGCTTCCGATTCTGTGTCTCCCTCTCTCTCTGCCCCTCCCCCGTTCATGCTCTGTCTCTCTCTGTCCCAAAAATAAATAAACTTTAAAAAAAAATTAAAAAAAAATAAAATAAAAAAGGAACTTATTGGGTGGGAGTCAGGCTTAGTGAATAAATCCCGATTAGGAACACGGTAAAATGAGGAGAGGGAGTATGTGAATAAAGTCATTTTAGTTTATAGAATAATAGGATTGTATTTTTTTTTGTACATATCAAAGCAAGATTAGAGAATTTAAAAGGTATGAAATAGTTTTTTATTTTTTTATTTTTATTTATTTATTTTTTTAAATTTTTTTTTTCAACGTTTATTCATTTTTGGGACAGAGAGAGACAGAGCATGAACGGGCGAGGGGCAGAGAGAGAGGGAGACACAGAATCGGAAACAGGCTCCAGGCTCTGAGCCATCAGCCCAGAGCCCGACGCGGGGCTCGGACTCACGGACCGCGAGATCGTGACCTGGCTGAAGTCGGACACTTAACCGACTGCGCCACCCAGGCGCCCCGAAATAGTTTTTTAAATAATAAGTAACCATTAAGGGCTTATTAAGTGTTAGGTGCTATTCTAAGTGTTTTATATGTATAACTTCATCTTTCCTCTGAGCAGCCCTAAGAAACAGATATTACTGTTATCCCCATTACACAGATCAGGGAACTGAGACCCAGAGAAGTGAGGTAGACTTTTAAGGACATAGAGCTCACAGGGAGTAGAACAAAGATTTGCCCTAAGCCAGCCCGACTCCAGAGTCCGTGCTCTTCACAGACACCGTCCCATGGCCCTTCCGGTTGGAGCAGGTTGGCACATGTAATTTCAATCCTTCCTGCAGCAACAGCAGCCCTTGTTCCTCTTGCCAAGTAACACCAGAAACAGCCATCCACCCAAGCCAGCTTGAGTGGCTTCTTCTGGGCTTAGTGACAGCTGTAAGCTGTCAGCCTGGTTAAGTAACCCCTTACTGTTTACCCTTTGCCAATGGATTGTGATGGTTTGAAACCACGGGAAGAACCACAACAGTAAATCCCTGTTTCCTGTCCATCTTTGCTCAGGGGACCCATCTTTTCTGATTTTAGGCTTTGTCATTTATCAAAAGATGATTGTTTCCTGCCTGCCTGTCTTATAAGAGGTGTGGAACCACAAGACCATATATGATATAACTACAAAATGGCGTACAATGATAAGGCGGTGTTGTGGTCATGGCTATGATTATGATTATACACCATAAAGGTGTGGAGTAGATTTAGGAGGTCCTACATCTAAAGTACTTTGCTCTAACAGTGCCTGACACATACCGGGCACATGTTGGTTATTACGTTATTAATTGTTGTCATTACTAATGTAGCCTGTGGTGATTTAAAGTTTACGTAGGAGGCTCAAAAGTCCACGCTCAGTTTGCAGAGAATGTTCACCGACTCTGAGATAAGCATCAGGTACCATTGCTTTCACTTTCAAATAACTTCTAACTTCATTAGAGTCTCACATCGGCCAGATTTTGCTTCTCTAGAGCTGTGTTTGCTGTTCCTGTCTTGTAAGTGGCCCAGACAACCCTGCATTTAACACTATAATAGTAATAATAATAATAATTCTGGACTCATGCATTGATTAATGTTGATCAAGCCGTGGAATCCATCAAGAAGCATAGTCATATTTATTTTGTATGAACCTCACCCAAGGCCACAGTGACTTGTGTGATGATTCTTCCTCATCTTCTCTAAATGGCCTTAATTTAAATCTACATTACTACTGTTCTGTTTTTGTAGTGTGTAGTTGCCCTATGAGTTGTTCAGTAATCACTCTATAATCCACCATTTTGTATCCTCAGGGTTACGTTTAATCAGCCTATAGGACTACTGTTCATTTTCAGTGTTCCTTTCAGGGTTCAACCTTGAACCAGATGCATTTTCAAAGTACCATGATTCCCTCCCAGATTTACAATGATGGGCACAAAGATCCTGCAGGGGAAACTACAGAAGACTTTCTGTTTTAAAAAACAATATTTGGAACAGAAAACTAGAGTATATAATACTCCAGTAGAGTCTTATTGCCAGAGGAAAGGAACAGGCAATTTCTAGGATTTTGGTTTTAATGTGAGGAAGAAACACACACATTAAGCACAGCATAGCCAGGACCAATTGTAAAGCGATATTGCTTCTACTAGTGTCATTAGCAGACATCTCCATCCCCGTGGGCATTGCCCCTTGAGATGGCAATGTGTCACCTTATCCCAGAGACATAATCATAGACTAACATATTTAAAGATCCTTCTGCATAACAGCCTTCTGAATTATTTTGTGGACCATTCTCCAGTCATTTATGATGTTGGAGATACACGGGAATAACGAGACTCATGGAGCCACTGGCAGCCAAACCCTTGCACGAGGATTATTGCCTGCCCGGCAGTGACTAGACGACACAGCTTCTCGTGCAGCTGCCTCTGCTCAAAATGTTTTGGAGCTCTCTTCGAAATGCTTTCAAAGCCCCGCCACATTCTTTTGAATATCTGAAATATCTTTGTCTTTGGGAGGAAGATGTGATTTATGGAAACAGCCGTCACTTGGTGCCAAGCCTGGCGGGGAGGTCAAGATGGGTAATGTCAGTCTAGAATTACCCATTTTAGTTGGAAGTCCTGTCCAGGTTTTCCCAGCAATGACTGATTTGGTTCTCTCAGTGAAAATCTTTGCTATCCTTAAGCTTGTGGTAGAAAAACATACATAATTAAAGTAAATTTATTATCAGTAACTCCATTCGTTATTCCAATTTACTGTTTCATTTTAGCAGAGTAGCACGTACAGGCATATATAGTGTGGGCATGTGTGTTGATTCTGTGTAAATAGGCAAATCAGTCTCTAGTTAGACAAACAAACATGTACAGATAGATATAGCTATATATGCTGTTTCTCATGGGATATTTTTTATTCCCTTTTCCCAGACATAGTTTCCAGAATTCTCCTATAAATGTGAACCTTTTTCATTGTTGATATTCCTCTAAGATAAGCAATTCTTAACCTTTTTTTAAGTTTATATACTTATTTTAGGTTCTGCTAAAAGTTATAGACCCTTTTGTAGAAAAAAAATAGAAATGTACACACATTCAGGAGATTTGGGGAGGAGGAGATGTGGATGCCACATTCCCAAGTTTTGTTTTAGGATTTGGAAAGAAAAATGGCTTAAAATTCCGCATCATAGAATATAGTTATACGAACAAGTCAAACATTACTTTTCAAAAGGAAGCTGCAATTTATTTATTGTATAGCATCTTCACTTAATTAACTGAATTTCAGATTGTCTGAATAAGGCTAAGAAAAAAAATAATCAATAGTAGTGATAAAGGGCACCCAGGTGGCTCAGTCACTTAAGCACCCAGCTCTTGATTTCAGTTTAGTCATGATCTCAGTGGTTCATAAGTTTGAGCCCTGCATGGGGCTCCACACTGACAGTGCAGAGCCTGTTTGGGATTCTCTCTCTGCCCCTCCCATGCTCTCTCTCTTTTAATAAAGAAATAAACTCAAAAACATTAGTTATGATATTAAGGAGAGAAGTTAGTAGGTCACTTTGTATCAACATTTGAAATTAAAATCACAAACACGTTTCTATTTTCAAGATAGAGTGGACAAGACATTCTTTAAAAATCTTTTGATAGAAAAATCTTTAAAAACTGGATAAAGTGCAAAAGGCATCTTTTTATTTTTTAATTTTTATTATTTTTTTAATGTTTATTTATTTTTGAGACAGAGAGAGACAGAGCATGAGCGGGGGAGGGGCAGAGAGAGAGGGAGACACAGAATCCGAAGCAGGCTCCAGGCTCTGAGCTGTCAGCACAGAGCCTGACGCAGGGCTCGAACTCATGGACTGTGAGATCATGACCTGAGCTGAAGTCGGACGCTTAACTGACTGAGCCACCCAGGCGTCCCCACAAGGCATCTTTTTAAATACATGCCTAGGTTTATATGTTTGTTGGGGGAAGGGGTGGTCTGAGAAGCTAAAACTGATTAAAAAACACTAATACAAAGAGGTAAGTAATCTTAAAGTTGATGGATTTTAAGGGGCATCAGCTTATGCCTCGATGTGCAAACTTTTTGTTTATCAGGCTGCATGTAGGGAATAGAAGACAAATGTAGCACCCACGCAATACAGGAGGTATGGGCCAAAAATCCCTTCATAAAGACTAGAGTTTACACATAAAACTCTCAGTGAAACAATAACTAATATAACTGACCTCACAAAGAGAGAAAGGAATCTTGTCTGTCCCTGCTCTGGTTGGAGGGACCAGTCACCTCTGAGAAATCTTAACCACAAGACATTTCTCACATGAATAAGAGCCAAAATAAAAACCTTTTTGTGTGTGATGTGAAAATAATTGTGCCAAATTTTAGTTTAAAATGCTCTTGTCTTGGGATGCCTAAGTGGCTCAGTTGGTTAAGCATCCAACTTTGACTCAGGTCATAATCTCATGGTTCATGAGTTCAAGCCCTACGTTGGGCTCTGTGCTGGTGGTGTGGAGCCTTCTTGGGATTCTCTCTCTCTCTCTCTCTCTCTCTCTCTCTCTCTCTCTCTCTCCCCACCCCACCTCTTCCCCGCTTTGCTGTCTCTCTCTCAAAATATATAAATAAACTTTTAAATAAATGAATGAATAAATAAATAAATAAGTAAATAAGTAAATAAAAATAAAATGCTCCTGTCTTGGTAGAAACCATGGACTCAAAGAATTCTCACACATAAAATGCTCAAAACATGAATGATAATAAAATATCCAAAATGAATGAAGGACCAAGCTTTTATAATAGCAGAAACAAGAAAGTGTACAAGTAGACCCACCGAGTCTACAAAATGTGAATCACTCTCAAATATAAACTAAGCAAGCTTGATATGTTTGATACCATAAAGGAGGGCATCAAGAGAAGAATAAATCCAATGTACAGTGAAATAGGACAAATATATTTAAAATCTGTACAATAGACTGTGAAATAGGACAAATATATTTAAAATCTACCCAAATATAATTCTAAAAATGAAATGTGTAGTAATTTAAATTAGAAATGCAGGGGCGCCTGGGTGGCGCAGTCGGTTAAGCATCCGACTTCAGCCAGGTCACAATCTCGCGGTCCGTGAGTTCGAGCCCCGCGTCAGGCTCTGGGCTGATGGCTCGGAGCCTGGAGCCTGTTTCCGATGCTGTGTCTCCCTCTCTCTCTGCCCCTCCCCCGTTCATGCTCTGTTTCTCTCTGTCCCAAAAATAAATAAAAAACGTTGAAAAAAAAATTTAAAAAATAAATAAATAAAAAATAAATTAGAAATGCAGTGGCAGATGATATAACAAATTAGTCATAACTGAAGAGAGAATTGTTGAACTGGAAGACAGGTCCAAAGAAAATATGTGTAACATAGAAACAGTGGAAAGTAATAAACAAAGGTTTAGAGAATCATAGGCTAAAGAGCACATTTTTCACATATGTTATTGAAGGTCCAAAAAAAGACATCATAGAAGGAATAGGGAAAAGAATTATTCTTAAGAATGTACAGGATTGATTAAAGGCAAGGACCCCCAAAATTAGAAAGCCCAAGAAATTTAACAGGATATGTGTAAAAAAAAATTCTCCAGGTAGATACACTATAATCAGAAAGCAGCCAGGAGGAAAAAATAAATGACCTTCAAAAAACCAACCATTAGGCTTTTTGGCTGACTTCTCTACAGGAATAATGAAATCCAGTAGACAGTTGCAAACTACCTTCCAAATGCTGAGAGTAAAATAAATTGTCAGGCTGGAAAAATGTTAACAGCAATACAATCTTCCAAAAACAAAAATAAAGGTATTTTAAGTCTGACAAAACTGAGAATGTTTACTACTGATAGACTCTCCCTAAAGAGAGTATGTACTTCAAAATAAATAAATAAAATAAAAATATATTAGATATTACATATTCCCAGAAAGAAGATCTGAGTTGTGAGAAAATATAGTGAACAAAGAGAATGGGGGAAAAGGTGGATAAATTTAAATATACAAATATTGGCTATACAAAACAATAAAAATAATGTCTAGTTTTCAATGTTAAGAAAAAGATAGAAGTGAAAATACTAAATAATTATAGTATAAATGCCTAGGAGTAATAAGATTAAAATACTCCAAGTTTATTGTTTTGGAAAAGGCTAATAATAACTAATTTTCAACATTATTAAATATGGATTTCAGAATGTCTAGGGTAGCCATAAACAGGTAGAATTAAAGGTATAATTTACAAACCAGTAAAGGAGGGTCAGGGGAGGGAGAATGAATGGCAAAAAATAAATAAGTCAAAAAAGGAAGAAACATGAGAAACTGAAAATTCTGCAATATAAAGAACAAATCCAAATATATTAATAATCACAGCAAACATAAAGTTTTTTTAAAGATCAGGTTCCGGAGTGCCAGGTGGATCAGTCGGTTGGGCATCCGAATTCAGCTCAGGTCATGATTTCACAGTTCGAGGGTTTGAGCCCCACGTTGGACTCTGTGTTGACAGCTCAGAGCCTGGAGCCTGATTTGTATCTCCCTCTCTCTCTCTATGTCTCCCTCTCTATCTACTCCTCCCCTGCTCACTCTCTCTCTCTCTCTCAAAAATAAGTAAACATTAACAAATTTTAAAAAGAAAAAAAAAGATCAGATTGGATCCTCAAATTCATAATCCAGAAATATGCTGGTTATAAGACATACACCTAAAATACATGGAAACATATGACTGAGAATAAAGGTATAGGAAAAATATACCACATAAATAGTAATAGAAAGCTGATATACTGATATAATAATAGCCTTTAATAAAAGCCACAATAGCCTTTAATGACTTTTGCCTATAAAAAGTTTTTGGTGGTCAAAAGGATCATAACACAACCTTGATGATTTATTGTTCAGTTAAAACCAAGAGGATTTAAAATCTCTAACATGAATTTGACAGAGGACCATGGGGGAGGGGAAGTAAAAAAAATAGTTACAAACAGAGGGAGGCAAACCATAAGAGACTCTTAAATACAGAGAACAAACTGAGGGTTGATGGTGGCAGGGAAAATGGGTGATGAGTGTTGAGGAGGGCACTGGCTGGGATGAGAACTGGGTATTGTGTGTAAGTCATGTATCACAGGAATCTACCCCCAAAGCCAAGAGGACACTGTATACACTGTATGTTAACTAACTTGACAATAAATTATATAAGATAAATAAATAAATAAAAATTCCAAAATAATAAAATCTCTAACTTGTATGTATATAATAACACAGATAAAGACTATATAAAGCAAAGAAGACAGAAAGAAATTGACAGACAATCTCAGAATGGAACATTTCAACCAATCGTTCCCGGTAATGGATCAAGCAAACAAAAACACATTGAGAAAGGATATAGGAAATTGCAGAAAAACAACTTGCAAATCTAATTTTAATAAGTATACATAAATGCCACCTCCAACTAATAGAAAATACAACAAAGCACACATAGAACAATAATGAAAATTGATGACACACTATAGAGCACAGCTAACAAATTTCACAGAATCATGTCAGAGTTCATATTCTCTAACAAAAGGCAATTAGATTAAAACCCAATAATGAAAAGGCAATTTTAAAAACCTCAAATTGCTGGAAATTAGAAAACACACTTCTAATTAACTCACGGGTCAAAATATTTAGAATTAAATATTAGTGGAAATACAGCATATCAAAACTTGTAGAGTGCGGCTAGCTTGGTTCTTAGAGAAAAATTTTAGAAGTTTAATGATTTATTTTAGAAAATAAAAAAGGCTCGATGAAAGACTAAAACAAGAAAAGCTTACTATGCAACTTGAGAAATTAGAAATTATTTTTAAATGAATACACCCAAAGAAAGTAGAAGAAAGGAAATCAGAAAAATAAAAGCAGAAATCAATAACATACAAAACACAGATATAACAGAGAAGGTCAACAAAGGCAGACATTTGTTTGAAAAGACTGCTAAAACTAATGAATGTATGACAAGAAAATTGAGGGAGGTAGGGAAGGACAGAAGGCAAAAATATATGTAATAGAGAAAGAAGGAAAGATGAAAACCAGTTATGGAGGGTGTACAGCTGCAGAAGCATTTAAGATGAAGAGACTAATCCGTTATGAACAACTAGATGCCAACATATTTGAAAACATAGATGAAACAGGCACAGTTTTAGAGAAGAATATAACTTACCAAAATTGATTTAAGAAGAAATCAAAAAACCAAATTTCCCTTTAATCGTTAAATAAAGTCAATAGTTTAAAATCTTCTCAGTAAAACCCAGTCCAAAAGAATTGTATTTAGCTTTACCAAGAATTCCATTATTGCACAAACTTGCCCATAGCAGAGAAGAGGGAACTCTCCCCAAGATGCAGTCTAGATCACAATCAGATGAACACAGAATAAGAAAAACAAACAAATAGACGGTCAATCCCACACATAAACATAGATGTAAACATTCCAAACAAAATAATGGAAAAACTAACGTAGTCATGAATTTTAAAGGATACATTCTGAGAAAATTTGATTTAACTCAGGAATACAATTTTGATTTGACATTAGAAAATATATTAATGTGATTCCCCATATTAACAGAACAAAAGGAAAAAGCCAGATGATTATCTCAATTGATACAGAAGTCATCCGATAAAAGTCAACATTAATTTGTGACAAAAGCTTTCTGCAATCTAAGAAAGAAACTTCCTTATCCTGGTAAAGGATATCAAGAGAAAAGCCTCCAGTAGGCCTCATATCTAACAGTGAAACATTAGAAGCCTCCCCTTTAATATCAGAAGAAGGCAAGGATGCCCTCTGTAAACACTTGTATTCAAAGTTGCATTAAAGGTCTCAGCCAGCAAGATAAGGAGAGTCAAAGAAATAAATGGTATAAGGTTTGGAAAAGTAAAAAAAGAATAGCTTATGAAATGATTACATTTAAATCCAGAAACAATACATGTACAAGTTATCAAAATTGATAAAAGTATAGTAAGATAAAATTACTAAATAAATACGGAAAGGCCTTTTTGGTGTATATTTCTATTTATTGCTGGTATTTAGAAATGCAGATTCATAATAACAAAAATAAGTTACCTACAAACAGATAAAAAGAATATGTGCATGATTTCATTTTTAAAATTGAGACTTACTGAAGTACACAAAAAATGAGATTGGGAAGCTATTTATTGATGGATAGACTCATTATCATAAAGGTATCAATTCTCTCCAACTGACCTATAGGTTTGATGGAATTCCAGTCAAAATTTCAACAAAAAGATTTTTTTTAACTTTATAAGATAAGTCTAAAACTCATATGAAGGGCATAAATGGCAGATTCATAAATAAGTAACGTCCTCCTAAAGAAAAAAAAAATGGAGAGACTTACCCCACCATGTATCCAAATACACAAAACACCATATATTAAAATACATTTTCAGGTGCATAATTAAATGAGAAAGCTGAAACTTTAAAATTTTAGAAAACACTTTATGACCTCAGGATGAGAAAGTATTTCTTAAGGCAAAAAAAAAAAAAAAAAAAAGTGAAAACTATAAAGAATTGATAAATCTCTCTTAATAAAAAGTGTTTATCAAAAGACATTGTAAAGATAAACTACCAACTGGGAAAGTATTTGCTTTGCATATAACCAACAAAGGTGAAGGATTCTGAATATTTACAGCATTCCTACAGTTTACTAAGAAAAGGCAAGCAACCTGGTAACAAAAAACAAAACAAAAACAAACAAACAAAACAACCTGGATGAAAGACATGCAAGGGCATTTCACATAAGTGGACACCAGAAACATTGTCAGCTTCATTTGTAATCAGGAAAATGCAAATGAAAGCCATGTCCACCACATTGGCAACAATTAAAATCTGATAAGACCCAGGGTTGGAGAGGTTATACAGCAATACTGCCATTGAGAGTATCAGTTGCTACAATCATTTTGAAGAACAATTTGACATCATTTGGTAAAATCGCAGCTGCTCCATTCCTAAGTATCTCCTGTAGAGGAATTCGTGCACACATCCATGAGGAAAGATATGCCAAACACTCATATATTTTTTTTAATAACAAAATACTGGGGGCACCTGGGTGGCTCAGTCAGTTAAGTGTCTGACTTCAGCTCAGGTCATGATTTCATGGTTCATGGGTTTGAGCCCAGCATTGGGCTTGTGCTGACAGCTCAGAACCTGGAGCCTGCTTCAGATTCTGTGTTTCCCTCTCTGCCCCTCCCCCTCAAATAAATTTTAAAAAACATTTTAAAAAAAACATTAACAAAATACTGGGCACAACTTGGGTGTCCACTGACAGGTAAATGGATCAGTAAATTGTAGGTTATTTCCACAAATGAATGCTATTAGCAAAGAAAATTAGCAACCCAGCCACAACTACATGTATTAGCCTGGATGAATCTCAGAAATAGGATGTTGACCAAGAAGGACATATGACTATTTCTATCAGATTCAAAAGTATAAAAAAAGAAGCAATATGGCATTCATGGTCCATGTGTCTGCGTATATATGATAAAACTACAAGGAAAGGGAGGTTGGGCAGGGTTGCCTATGGATTTCTGTACATCACACAAGGATATCCAGCCAAGAGAGTGATTGAAGCTAAAATCTAGACCTTTGAAAGCTACTCCCAAGCTTTTTACCCTAGTGTGAACAATGCATCTCAACTCGAAGGAAGGGGGTCACCTTTTTCAAGTTTAGTCAAAGGTACTGTGTCGGGAGTGAAGGTAACATACATGGGAGGGTCACAGGTATTGGCAATATCCTGTGTCTTAAGCTACATGGTAGTAAATACATAACTGGCCATGTTGTTTATATTTTGTAAGCAAACATGTGAAGAGCACGTTTTTAAATGTACATATACATACAAATATATACAACATACATGGATAATTATATATAATGTCTGCAGTCCAAATTTGTATACATGTATAGAATACATGCATACTGTATGTGTATATGCTTAGTATGTATGAGGTGTGACATATCATACAATTTCAAAAATTGGTGTAAAGTGTGTGACATTAAGTTTTCTTAACATGGTTATTTTATTAACTAATTAAAAATGGAGTAAATAATGAATTTCCTATGGCCATAACTATTTGTCTTGGGGGGAAATGGTATATATTTTATATTATATACTTATATCAGGCATGTAACTTTGGCAAATGAATTTTTTTGATCTTTGTCAGGAAAATGTCTTTTCCCAAATTTAAGAAATCAAAACTCAACAGGACCATTGTGAACTTTGAATGAGGCGATCCCCAAAACCCAATACAGAGCTTATGTTATGTGAAATACTGACAAGGCTCCAGAGGACAGCATCTTTAAATAAAGCCTAATGGCCAGGAAGGATGTTTACCTGGAATATGAAAAGTCTTCTCGAAACAATCCCTCAGAGAATTACATAAACTAGAGTCTGCTCACACTGGCCCAGATTTTCAGTGTCATGGGACCATCAGTGTATAACACACTCAGAACCTGTGGAGAAAAGGAACTTCCGTGTGGAGTTAAGGGTCTTCTCCTTCCCTCCTTGACTCGGTTCAGCTCTAAGGTCACCTTTGGGAAGTGCCTCTTTGCTGTGTCAGCACCACAGTGAGAAAGGGAAGCACCGTGGCCTTAACCTTCTCGCCTTAACCTTCACTCCGTGGGGGCACTGATAGCTCTCCCAGTGAAGATAAAATGGTTGAACTGATTCTAAGAATCCTTCCCACATATCTACAACTTTATAACTTCTAAAGGGCTTTCACCTGTGTTATCCGTTCGAGGTTCTAGGCACTGCAGTCAGGAAGGGACAGAACAGCAGATGTTAGCATTTCTGCCTCATACAACAGAGAACCTCAAATCCTGAGATGGGAAATGACTCTTGTAAGGTCAAGTCAGGCAGGTCTCCTGGCTCCTTCAATATCCTTCCTTTTCATCCCAAAGGGGATTGGTTAAGGCAGAAGCAAAGGAGAAGACAGACAGAAAAGGGGGAAAGATTAGGGGCTAATTGAAGAAAGGGGCAGAGGAAACTGGCAAAGTAGATAGAAACTTCCATGCAGAAGCAGTGACAGGAAGTAGGGGCAGGTCCCAGCCAAAGGGTATATACCTGGCATGTTTACTTTGAGCCCTGTCACTCACCAGGGGAGTGCAGATGATTAGATTGGGGGCCAGCATTTGCCATAAGAAAAGTGGTGTAATCAGAGATGAACAGGGCTGCGTGAGAGTGTTTGGGTGAGAGTTGAAATTTAAGTCTGTCTGTTCCAAGGCCTTCTCTTTGTTCTCAGCAAGCTGCATCAGGCAGGCCACATCTGCCCCCTCTGATCCTGGCTGATCATCCGGCTCCCCAGAACAGGCATCCCTAGTATTCCATGGGCATCACTCACAGTCACCATGACGTCACGATGGGCTGAGGTCTTCCCAGAAGCCTACCATCACAAGACCCCACTCTCCAGCAAGCACACACACCTCCACTTGCAGTAAACAGAGGCCTTATGCTTGGCCTCTTTGCCAGTTGGCTCCCAGCTCTAATCCTTAAGCACCACAGCCCATTGCCAGTGTGATGCTGAGTATTCCAGTGTAACTTTTTTTTTGCAAAGTTCTAGCCAAGCCCTGGCAAGATGCAGTTGAAGACAAGAAAAAACAGTCTCCCCTCAGGTGGAGGTCACTATGCCATGGTGCAATTCTTGGAATCTAAAGATTGAGCTTTTTAAACTAACAATTTGATCTCCATTGCTTTAGTGTAAATTGGAAATGGATACCATATCTTTAATGCTAATTAGGCATTGCATTACTTAGTCTTCCAGGCCTCGTGTAAATAACAATTAGCAATAATGTAGCAGTTGTGCATGCTGGCGTCTTCTAATCCATACCATTGTATACCATTCCAAATTCCTTTGCATTAATTAGGATCATAAGCCAATCAGTACTAATTAGGAAGAAAATAAGTATAATAATAAATGCAACAAAATTAGTGATTTGTATCTGGTCGGTAGTTCCTTCCCTCTGCAGTTCATCAAATAGTCTTAATGCGTAGGAACTTCTTGTAATTGAAACTAATTATGAGGTTTCCCCTGCTACTTCGAGCCTCATGTTCAAATCCCACAAAGCTCATTAAATAAGTAACAAAACTGGAATCTTTAACACATATTGTAACTTGGATCGTGTTAATTAGCACCACACGCAAAAGGCAGCAAGAGGCCGTTTAGCAGCCCCTGCTCTAGTTAAAGGGAAGGGAGATTGGGATCTTTACAGTTCTTCAGGGCTTTGAAGAAGCCAGGCCAGTAATGGGTGGGCACCGTGGTGAGCAAGTGTGTGTGGTATTTCAGGGGCAGAGAAGGGACATGGAATCCGAGGCTGTGCTGTGCCTTCACTGGGGCATTTCCAGCAGCACCCGCATATAAGGAAAACATGTGAGTGGGGTTGGTGGCCCACTTACAGGGGAGTCTAGTTACTCTAGGAACTCGCCCCGGTCTTCACTAATCTATGGCTACCTCTCCCTTATTTTGGGCCAGTTTTAGAGCTTTTCTCTTCAAGGTTGAGTGGTGAGCATCAAGGACCCCAGAGAATTCACTTGCCCTGCACAGACTGAAATTGTATACACATAAACCCATGTGTCTGTTTCTAGTCAAACATATGTACCATTCAGTAGACATATTGACTGTATTCACAGCTTCCAGCGCTGATCTAAACGGCTGCCGTTCCTTTTCCATATACAGCTAGATCTGTAGATAGCTCTCGAGGCCTCATTGGAAAGATGCTGAGAAATACACTCACCCCCCAATGTATCTCTCACCCTCCTCTCCATGCTATGAGCAATCTAAAGTCAAGCAGTGGGGATAATGGTGGGAGGGCTGGACATGGCACGTCGGTTTATGGTGTGCCCACCTACAGTACCAGAATGCCGTAACAACATTATTTATTGCTGTTTTGTGAGAAGTAGTTCTAAAATAATCCTAACAGAAAACACTTGTTAATTGACAACTGGGACTTCTCAAGCTTGATAGCTTGATGAGAAAAAAGACAGGACAGGACAGTTCCAGTTCCAGCTGAAACAGAGCTAATGATGCCGTAAGCTATTAACATCAACCTTATATATTTGGGGATAGAATCTTCTGGTTCTTATGTAATAAACAGTCAATTATCCTGAGCATCCATCTAGCCTCCCCTAAGGTCTTACTCCTAAATAAAGGAGCTCCTCCTATTTATTCTAGTTCATAAAAATAATTTCTTTTTTTTTTTTTAACTCCTATAGCTCTGATTATCAATGAGACCTACTTATGCATGGTTGCAAGTTGTTTGAGGAGAATCCTCCAGGCAAGTTTGGTCTCCCTAACCAGACTCTTGATTATACAAGAGCAGAAAAGTCCTCAGGTGCCATCCTACTTTTGAGCCCTATAGGGGCTAACTCAGGCTGAGAACCAAAAGTTTCCAATAAGCTCTGATTCACTGATTATGTAAAAATTTAAAAGAGCATCCAGGGTTGCCTGGGAGGCTCAGTCAGTTAGGCATCCAATTCTGGATTTCGGCTCAGGTCATGAACTCACAGCTCATGAGATCAAGCCCCACATCAGGCTCTGCACTGATAGTGTGGAGCCTGCTTGGGATTCTCTCTCCCTCTCTCTCCGCCCCTCCCCCCCACCCCCCCCAATAAACAAACTTTTTTTTTTTAAAGACCATCCAGAACACAGCATAAGAATGACACTTTAAAAGTCCAAAAATAAAATTTTCATTATTCTTATATTCTCACTATTTTAATTTGTATTATGAGTGGGTGGGAATGTGAGAAGTCTGTAGTCTTGATATTATCTGCTAAATGATAGCTGGAAAGAACTCTGGGATATGTTCAGTGTGTATCTATATGACTTGCATATTTTATCTGACATTAATGGGTTATGAACGTAGGGCTTTGTCTATACTTATACACAATGGGATAGAGACTTAGAACAACCTAACTCGTGACAAACCCTCTTACCAATGCTCCATAGTAAAGGGGAATATAATAGCTATGAGTTTTCTTGCATTGCTAAAATTAGCTGACCTGGTTAATCCATTTCATGGTGGTTGATTCAAATTGTCTATGTATGCTCAGCCCTCAACATGACACACAAGTAATTTTGAGGACATAATTGCACATCATGAAATGCTGAATAATTGACAATGAAACTAATAAGATAATAGTTACTCCCTGCCACTAGTCGCTTACAGTCTGCAAGTTTTCTTATCAAGCGTTTGTGACTGATCACAGTGAAATTAAATATAGCTGAGTTACAATGTTTAACCAAGAGAGAGAAAAAAAGCAAAACACAAAAGGATTGTTAGTCCTTCTTTACTTAACCAAAGATTATAGTTGCCACCATTCCTTTGTCCATAGTCCGATGTTATGTTATATCACAATGCTATGTTTGCATGCCTGCCTCCCCTACTAGCATTGGATTCTGACTTCCTCACAAAGGCCAACAATGGGCCTCAGATGGTGTTTACACAACAGGGATCTGATTTGGCATAAGGACGCCTACACTGGGCTTCTGAGACAAAACTCCCATCCCTAGTAGAGGATGAAACAGGAGGCTGGTCTTGGTCATTAGGGAACCAGTGCAGACACTGGACTTGGACAGAGAAGTGCACACTTGGATCAGTAGAATCAAGTTACAAGGCAGAGTCCACAGTCACAAAGGAAAAGCAGGAGCCAGAAATGAGAACCAGGCCCAGGGGCAAAGCAGGGGCTGCAGTGGGCAGCCAGGATGCTGGGCAGCCTATGTGTCATCCAGAGGTTTTCTGTACATGCTCCTGACTGAAAACAGTAGGGGTTTGGGGAGGTGGGGAGAGAAGATATGGAATAGGGTTGGAGACTGGGTAGAGCCCTGTGTATCATTACAAAGCTTCCCCCACCTGACACAAAATCTGTTCAAAATGTATCTGTCTAGGGGCACCTGGGTGGCTCAGTCTGTTAAGCTTCCAAGGTCAGCTCAGGTCATGATCTCGTGGTTCGTGAGTTCGAGCCCTGCATCAGGCTCTGTGCTGACAGCTCAGAGCCTGGAGCCTGCTTCAGATTCTGTGTCTCCCTCTCTGTCTCTGCCCTTCCCTGCTCTCACCCTCCCTCTCTCTCTCAAAAAAGAATAAACATTTAAAAAAATTCAAAATGTATCTAAATCTTATTAAATGCAATTTTAAAATTAAAAATATACATGTATGTTTTAGACATGATAAGCAAATCTCTCAGATTTCTATATCTTTTCCATTTTATGATTTTCTCACTGAAAAAAAAGATAAAGCAGAGTAGTTTTTAGGAATATAATAAAGGACCTTAAACAGTAACTAATATGCTGCTAAAAATCTATACAACTAGATCCAGGGTGCACCACTGAAAATGCGTGTGCACATACACACACACTCACACCCCTAGGAAACGTTACACTAGACAGAGTGCATACTTTATATTTGTGTCTGCTTAAACGTGATGCTAAATTCCAAAGACAGCATGAGCCAGTAGGTACCGAAGGACCCAACAGAACATAGTTTGTAGCACTGCAGCTCCTGACTACTTTGCAATAGGATGCTTCTTTTTTTTTTTTTTAATTTTTTGTTAACGTTTATTTATTTTTGAGACAGAGAGAGACAGAGCATGAATGGTGGAGGGTCAGAGAGAGAGGGAGATACAGAATCTGAAACAGGCTCCAGGCTCTGAGTGGTCAGCACAGAGCCCGACACGGGGCTCGAACTCACGGACCCCAAGATCATGACCTGAGCCGAAGTCGGACACTTAACCCACTGAGCCACCCAGGCGCCCCATGCAATAGGATGCTTCTTTAGCACATGTTCATTTGTTCATTCATTCACTCATTCTGCATTTGCTGAGCACTTCCTCTGAATCTAACACAACACTACATGCTCAAGTTGCCGAGGGCAGCCATGTAGTCTAAGGATCACTGCATGAATCTGGAGTCAGACTGACTTGGGTTCAAGTCTCAGCTCTTCCACTTGCTATGGAAGACATTTCCGGAAGGTTGCATCGCCTCTCAAAGCCTTGGTTTCCTCGTCTGCATTAGGAGGGCAATATTAATTTCTGCTTCATTGGGAACTGTGAGGATCAAATCCAGTAATGCCTGAAAAGCCCCTAGGCCAGTGCATGATGTGAAGTAGGTGCACAAGAACTGTTAGTGGTCTTGTTGTTGCTTTTAAATGTCAGTATTCTAAGTGAGTAGAAAGTGGAGGGAAGCAAATGCTGACTCACAGGAAGAGCTTCCCAACAGTGAGAGCCCGTCCACACAGGATGGACCCCTCGGGAGGTGGTGGGCCTCTCATTTCATCCCTGCCTGCTGCGTTCATCCCTGCCAAGCAGAGCGTGGATTTCCCATCTGTTGGGGATGTGGTAGAAGGGATCCCTGGCTGAGGAGGAGGCTGGGACAGATGTGCTTTACAGGCTCTTCCAACTCTGCCCTCTCCATCCCATCATGCTCCAAGGGAACCTCAGTGGGACAGGAAGTAACATTTCAGATTGCACCCTGTGTGCTGGCCCACCGCTAGTTGCTTTACAGTTATGTTCTGATTTGAGCCTCACAAACTCTCTGCAATGAAGATCTTGCTACTCTCCTTTTGCATTAGGGAAATTGAGGTTTAGAAGGGCCTAGTAACATGCCCAAGATGGTGCAACCAAGGAGAGTTAGAAAAGACATGGACCCCAGGTCCATGCTCTTTGACTGTACTACACTCACTCTGAGTTAACTCGTTCTGAGAATCCTCAGGAAACTTGTAAGAGAATGAAGTCAGAGCGGGATTTTGTCCCCACAGAGTTCGAGGGTGATGCCCCTCCCTCCGTCTCTAGATCTGGTGCATCGGCCAAAGCCCCTGCCTCCAAAAACCAAACCAAACCAAAACAAAACAAAACAAAAACCTTGCCTAAAAATACCTCAGATCCAGCAAGTCTGAAAAACTCCCTCAGAAAATCCTCACTTCCGCACATTGATCTCTTTCTGAAAAAAACAAAGCCACTCCATCACCTAGCTACACTGATGAAAGACAGGCCCAAACCAAGCATTCCAGAAATTCACTATAGAATCCCATCTGTCAGATCTGGGATCGGAACGTGGTAAGGGGTGGAAAGGGTGGTGGAGGGTGAGGGTTGAGAGGATTTTTTTTTCCTTTTTTTTGTCAAGAGAAACAGATTACATTCTTGAATCCTCTGCCATGTTATAAACAAGACTAAGCACACAACATTCCTTCCGAAGCACATGGCCCTGTTTTTAAAACACAGGTCTGGTCTCCCCTGGAATTTAGTGTTTGTCTCAATACTGTTCTTCCTATCCCTTGGGATTTATTATAATTCGGTGCTATTAATGGTGGCCAGGAATGGAACAGCTCTTTTATTCATCCCCTCTTTTCCCTCATCTCTCCCTCCACACCCTCTCTCTTTTATAATTATGTTTGTAAGCCTGTAAACGTTTCCAAGGACACTGCCAAATTTTAAGTGCTGCTTGTTATTACGTTGTGTGGGTGGTTTTACCCTTGTACCTGTAGGCTCCAATTTTTGCTGGTATGTTGTGGTTCTTTCTCCAGAGTGCTCAGACCTCAGCAAGGACCCCACTTGAGAAGATAGTACCGAGCTTCTCTCCTTTTCTTTTCCTTCTTTTGTTTCTTTTCACCTTTTCAGGCCAGTTGTCAGGGGTCAGTTGGAAATGTGATCCTCAGGGAATCATACAAACTTGGCTGAAGACCAGAGCTGTGGGGCCTTAATTCTCACTACTTCTTTGGACATTGATTGGTAGTTAAGCACTTGGGTTTTAGGGGTGAGGTGGGATGCCTACTTTGGTATATATGAGGGATCAGTATTAAGTAATTAGATTAAACCATTTAAGAAATATAAGGATATGTACCAAGTCAAATGAAAAGGTCTTTGTCTTAAGAGGATATATCCATACCACAAAGCTGCCATTCCTCAAAGAATTTTTGGAATATTCCTGGACTTGCTTCTAGAGACTTTGGTGCATTTTCTTTTACATATACTGAATCAGGGAAAACCTTCATCCTCTGTCCACAGCACTAGTGAATCAGTATATGTTTTTAGTTCCCAATTCATGATTATCACAGGATCCTGAGACTGATTTTGTTGGTTGCCTCACAATCTAGTTCGAATGGTTCCAAACTCTGAGCAACATTTGAACAATGGCAGTATTGTTGGGATGTATTATTTGCCTTCCGTGATGATTCCCTTCCATCACAAGCCATCTATGTATGAGTCAAGGCCTCCTCAGCAAGCTGTTGCCCTATTCAAGGAGCATGGCAATCCAAAGACTTCCAGCTCCATCATGAGTCCAATACCCCGGCAATGTCTGCCTTGAGCACAGCTTCAGAACAAGTGCTTCTCCCTGTAAACAGGGACCACCCACATCCTCACCATCAAAGCATCCTCACCTGAGTTCGCCAAAGATCCTGCCTCCTCATCCACATTAGATGCCTGAGGAATAAGCAATGTCATGAAAAATAAAATAGCAATAATCTGAAAGTCACACTTTTTAAATCTTAACACAGCACTTAGTTACAGGGACTCCAATGTCTATTGACAAGAAGAGTTTAATGCTGTGGCTCTCCTTGAAAAATCAGGAGAGGTGACCTTTCTTAAAGTTGTGTTCTATGATTTGGGTGTGGATAATCTTTGGGAAAGATTATATCCTACTAGAGAAATGGTTCTCACCTTGGCATGATTTTGTCCCCCAGAAGACATTTGGCAATGTGTGGAAACATTTTTTATTGTCATACTATGGGGAAGGGTTTCTGCTGACATCTAAAGAGTAGAGGCCAGGGACACTGCTAAATACCCTGCAAGGCACAGGACACCCATCTCCCTTCACACACACACACACACACACACACAACTCAAAAACATCAAGAGTTCTGAAGTTGAGGAACCCTGCACTGGAACAGTTTCACCTAGTGAATCAAGCAGCACATGACATAAGCATGAACATAGCCCTGGCAAAATACCATGTACGCTGTCTTCTTCTTTGAGCAAGATTCAGTAGAGGGGCTTACAATGGTTCTTTTCCATTCATGCCATGAAAATCAGACTGTTCCAAATAGATGTTGCTCTCGGCGTTCTGAATTCATCTTTTTCTGTCCCCGTGTCTGGTGTGAACAAGACCCTCATTTTACCCTGCCACGGCACATCCTGTTCCATGCACTGTGCAGAAGGCACGGGACATCTCTGCCACCCATGCTTTTGTTCCACTCCATCTTCTGTCGTGTAACCAGATGCCTGTTATAGAATCAAAGAATATTTGGACTGAAAAATATCTTCTGGTTTTCTTACCTGTGAGGAAACAGAAATCTCGAGAATTCAGCCAATTCTTCTGGTAGATAGAAACTGAGCCAAGATGAGAATCGGGTCTCCTGAGATCCAACCTGGGGTTTCTCACCACCTTATTTTTTACCGCACTTCCTTCTTGTAGGCATAAAGAGCGGCAGCCCCAGGTCAGTTGTACCCAGCTTGTAACAGATTTCTTTACATGTCCGGGCAGTGAAATCAGGGACTCCACTCAAGGGTGAGAACATATTTCTCTCTGCCGCTGGACCCTGCAGAGTCTCTGAACTGTAAAGTTCAATTCTCTGACTTTTCTGCTGAGATTTAGAGAATAGTTCTCTTTCTTCAGCTCGCTCCCCATGTCATGTTTAAAACATCACTAATTGATAGTGGGAACAATCCTGATAAGCTTCTCCATCATTATAACCAGAGAACAAATCAGGAATATAACTGATATGAGACAGAGGAATTTCGCGGGTTGTGATTGCTATTTTACAGGTAAATAAGTTGGGGCTTCTGGGTGGCTCAGTTGGTTAAGCATCCAACTTCGGCTCAGGTTATGATCTCACAGTTCGTGAGTTCGAGCCCCGCGTGGGGCTCTGTGCTCACAGCTTAGAGTCTGGAGCCTGCTTCAGATTCTGTATCTCCCTCTCTCTCTGCCCCTTGCCCACTCTCTCACTCTCTCTCTCTCTCTCTCTCTCTCTCTCTCTCTCTCTCAAAAGTAAATAAACATTTGGGGCGCCTGGGTGGCGCAGTCGGTTAAGCGTCCGACTTCAGCCAGGTCACGATCTCGCACTCCATGAGTTCGAGCCCCGCGTCGGGCTCTGGGCTGATGGCTCAGAGCCTGGAGCCTGTTTCAGATTCTGTGTCTCCCTCTCTCTCTGCCCCTCCCCCGTTCATGCTCTGTCTCTCTCTGTCCCAAAAATAAATAAACGTTGAAAAAAAAAATTAAAAAAAAAAAAGTAAATAAACATTTAAAAAAATTTAAAGGTAAATCAGTAGAAGACCTGTCATCTGCAAACTACTGTAAGGGTTTTGCCACAAAATCTCAGCAAAGGAATGAAACCTGATGTTGACAAGACAGACGCCAACCATTATCACTATACAAAGAAAAATTTGGCGACACCTGGGTGGCTCAGTTGGTTAAGCGTCCAACTTCAGCTCAGGTCACGGTCTCCCAGTTTGTGAGTTCTAGCACTGCAACAGGCTCTGTGCTGACAGCTCAGAGCCTGGAGCCTGCTTTAGATCCTCTGTCCACCCCCCCCTCTGTCCCTCCCCCACTTGTACTCTCTCTCTAAGTAAATAAATATATGTATAAATATATAACCAAACATTAAAAAAATGTTTTAAAGAAAACAAAAAAATTATAATAAGAGTGCACAACCTCAGGATATTAATTAATTACATTTTGTCTTTGAAATTTGCTAAAACTAAAGTCTTGATGGTCAACCCTTTATTTTTTATTTTTTTTTTAAATGTTTTTATTTATTTTTGAAGGAGAGAGAGACCGAGCGTGAGCAGGGGAGGAGCAGAGAGAGAGGGAGACATAGAATTTGAAGCAGGCTCCAGGCTCTGAGCTGTCAGCACAGAGCCCGATGCGGGGCCCAAACTCACAAACTGTGAGATCATGACCTGAGCCGAAGTTGGACGCTTAGCCGACTGAGCCACCCAGGCGCCCCGGTCAACCCTTTAAAAATCCCCCAAATTAAGGTGCTTGTCAAAACATTCTTAGGCTCACCATCAAGTAAGTGAAAGGAAGCATAATAGTGGTATTTCTGATGGTGGGAAGACTGAGCAGAAGAATCTCCAGCACACCTGCCAGCAGATGGGCCTGTTTTAAGAGGAGGCCCCTAATAGAGTTCTGGTTATAGGGCCAATAGAGTCTTAAAATTGAGAAAGAACTTCTAGACCATTCAGACCAGCTCCCAGTAAATGTACACTGGATCTGGGCTAAGGTAGGTAAAAGAAGAGTGTGAAATAAAACTGAGGGAAAGGGATGTAAGTACCATAAACATGGCCCTGAGGGGACAAAATACAAAACCACTTGGAGACTCACCAAATCAGGGAATAAGCTTTAAAACTGTTTGCACCCTGACTCAAGCCCTCCCTACTCCATGAAGTTTTAAAAACTTTGTTAACCAGAATATTCCCCCTTCTACTCAGCACCCCTAGTTAATATATATCTGTTTCTGCTACTGTGCCTTTCAGCTGGGTTTTTTTTTGTAGGTTTGTTCAGTCTCTGCTGCTGCATTAGTTTGCTGGGGCAACAAATGTAACAGAGTAACAGAGTGCCGTCAGCTGGATGGCTTAAACAAGAGGAATGTACTGTCTCATGGTCCTGGAGAATACAAGTCCAAGACCAACATGTTGGCAGGATTGGTTCCTTCTGAGGACAATGAGGGAGAATCTGTTCCGTGCCTCTCCTCGCTTCCAGTGGTTTTCTGGCAAACTTCTGTATGATATCTGCCTTCATATTCATACGGAGTTCTCCCTGTGTTCGTATCTGTGTCCAAATTTCCCCTTTTTATAAGGACTTCGGTCATACTAGATTACAGTCCACCCTAATGACCTTATTTTAACTTGATATAGACTATCTGCAAATAAGGTTACATTCTGAGGCACTGGGGTTAGTTAGGACTCCAACATGTCTTTTTCTGGGGGGTGGGGGACACAATTCAGCCCACAATAGCAACTAAACCTTAAGGTCTTGAAGACAGGAATTGTCATATTCGTGTGGCTCTATTACACCAGGCTAACTGTGCAGCACAGAGCCAATTTTTTGGTTGATCAGAGATGCAGTGTGAGTCATGAATACATGGTCTGTCCAGGGTCTGGTCTCTGGAGGATTGGTGGAGGGTGCTTTGTGGGAAGAAGTCATTTAAAAAGTTTCACCAAAACATGTCCTACTTCCACCAGTTATGTATCTCCTCGCTTATAAAGTGCAAAGTTGAGAAAACTCTGTGACTTAACCATGCTGTTAGTAGAAGAGTTAGCGTTCCATCCCAGTCAACCCATTCCCGAGCATACAGCTATCCTGCTCCACATTATCTTTTCTCGAATCTATTTCTAGTTCCAGCTGATCCCAGTCAATGGATCACACTCGTTTTATACAGTTGTTATCTCTTCGATTTACCCTATATAGTGTAAACTATAGTAGATGGCTGTTCCTTTCCATTTGTCTTCTTCTGCCTTCCTCTAAATATGCTTACTAGAAAACAATACCCATTTTGGGGGCTTATTGATGAGAAGGAAGAAAAGATGTCCACTAATGCTTAAAATCCCACTTTGATTATTTTTCTCCTGTTTATCGACTTCAGAGAACCTACCAGACAAAGCCTACGTTCCTTAGCTTGAACATCAAGATGATGTTTCTGCACTCCTTGTCAGCCATCTTGCCTTATGTCCTTACATACATTTTTTGCATCAGGACATGGTCTCCTGATCTCTCCCATCCAGTCTTTCCCACATCACAGGTATGATGGGTTTTTTTGCCATTTTTCCTGCCATTATTAGGATTTATTCATATATTTAGCTTGGAGATATTGATCATTAAAGACACTAAAAAATGAGGAATTCCGTCTTCTAAATTAAGTTGGCTGGCCATGAACTCTTTATTAAGGCCAAGCTGTTGCTTGAATCCAACATGATCCAGTACAGTCTGAAACTATTCTGAGGATTCAAAAGGCATCCAGGTTGAACCATGGCTGGACCTCCTAAGATCAGAGTGAATCTGTCAATTCAGAGTTCATAAGTCCTGAAAGGCAAATGTTTGCCCAGATTTTCTCTAGAAAGGATCCAGCAATCTCTCCACACCTTCCTGAGGGGATGTCAAGGGCTCTTTTAGAGCTCCTAAGTTATCAAAACTCCACATTATCCCCAGCAACTGGACCTTGAATCTCCCTACGAATTTGTGAGAAACCCACAGTTCCTCATTTGTGCAAGCAAGAAGGAAGGCTCAGAGAGAGATCAGGGTAGCTCTCTGGGCATCAGTATTTGATTGTGTTGTGTTTTTCCCCCTTTTTCTTACGGTTTGAGCAACATAAACCAAATTATATCTCATCTCTAGCTTTCTTCATCGACCTCTTGGGTGTTGAGTGGGTGAAAAGATAAACTGAGGCTTATTGAATTTTTAAGTGTTTATTCGAGCAAAAATCAATTCTAATTGAGTAGTACCAAACCGGAAGTGGTTAGGGACACTCCACCAACAGGACCTTGGGAACGACTTTTATAGAGAAGAAACAGAAGCAAAGAAAGCAAGATTGGTTCTAGTTTAAGTGGTTTCCTTATTTGGGAAAGCCTAGTTGGCTGTTGGCAGTTGGCTGTCCTTAGGTTTTGATTTCTTCTTCATCTTGAGGCATTTTTTAAACTTATTTATTTATTTATTTATTTATTTATTTATTTATTTATTTATTTATTTTTGAGAGAGAGAATGGGGGAGGGGCAGAGAGAGAGACACACACACACACAGAATCTGAAGCAGGCTCTGTGCTGTCAGCACAGAGCCCAACATGGCACTCGAACCCATATACCGGGACCTGAACCAAAGTTGGAGGCTGGACTGAATGAGCCTTCAGGTGCCCCAAGGCATTTTAGGGTTAGGTTTCTGTTTGCTTACATAGGCTTCTAAGGCATTAAAGCCACCTCAGTCTTATGGCTTCATTGTTTAATTAATTTGACAGTTGTATAGATATATACAGATATATATATATATATATATATATATATATATATATATATATATATAAAGATTCAGTGATATCTCACAGAGATGGGGACGAGTCTAGCCTAAAGCCTGCTCTGAAAATGATGTGTATCCTTGATCATGGGCCAGGTATGCTCATTAGGGGTCAAATGGACATTTTTCATCATCGTTTGCCTCTCTCCTCCCCACCCCCCATCCACCTGTCAGGATTAAATCCAGATGTACTTCCCAGAAGGACCGCTCAGAATCTGTTGTCAGGGAAGTGATGATGCTAAAGATCAATCACATCCTGTTTCTTTCCCAAAAGCCCAGCTTGAGGAGCAAAGATTTTGTTCAAAGAGCAAAGACTTTGGAGTTTGATAAATCAGGCTTGGGCTCCAACTGTTTACTAGCCCTGACCCCAGGCAGAATATTTGAAAGAGCTAAGCCTCAAATTTCCCCTTCAGAGAAATGGGAAAAATAATGAACACCTTAAGATACGAAAAGGGAAACAGAAACAGACGCCCTGACTCCCTGGTTCTCCTTCTCCCAGCCGAAGGCAAGGTTCTGACTGTCCTCTAAGCTACAAATTGCAGACCCCGACCCTTGAGGAGGCTTGCTGGTCAGCCAGGCGTGGAGGAGGCGGCCAGGCGCGCTTCCCCCTTCACTGTCCAGGTTGGGTTTGCAGCTCACGCGTCACGCGTGTTCTCAGCGGCTCTGAGAGCAGAGCAGTAAAGGCGAGGCAGCAGAACAGCCAGTGTCTCCTTGGCTTTGGGGCAGGATGTGACGCCTCGCTCCAGAATCCGCTTCCACAGATGCAAAACTGGAGGAGACGGGGGAAGCGATTGCCACCTTGCACTGTGGTGGCAACACTCCTTTTAATGAGGGCTCCTCAGAAGTCATGTTCTCAGAAGGGAGGACGCAGGAAGAACAGTGTTTCTTCACAGCTGCCAACCGTGCCCACAGGGCACCAGAAGGAGTTTAGCTCTGCACACTGGGCCCCGCAGCCAACCTCACAAAATGCTTTTTGGTGTTTGCCAACGGGGAGGCTCGGTCTGCAGCTGCAGCAGCAGGTGCCTGCTGCCAGGTTCCCCGTGGCAACCCAGGTGTCTGCCAGGTTAGCAGCTCTGCCTCGGAGAAATGGCCTCCATCTCAGATGCATGTGGCCCGGAGCACGGACTGGAGCTGTGTCCCCCCACGGTGGGAAGATAATGATGGTGCTGGTTTTTATGGGGCATAATATCACCTCGGTGGGTGGCTCAGTGGTAGCAGTGGTTTTTAGAGGGTATGGAAGATTGCAACACGCTTGTTGCTGTTTCTTGTTTGAGGGATTTTGTTTGTTTGTTTCTGTTGTCGTTATTCAGCCCCGTTCATTATCATTCACGGATTTGCTCAGGCCCTTGGCTAATATGTTTACGACTCCAGGAGGGCTTGCTTCCAGTCACATGATAATTCAAGTTGCTGTATGCTTTTCAGAAATGTTCACATCCAGGATCTTATTTGGGGCCGTCTAGGAAATCATGAGTGAGATAGATTAGGGATTGCTAACCTGGTCTGTTTGGTGTGGGAACCAAGGCCCAGAGAGTGACTCTCCCGGTTATATACCACATGTCACGGAGCTGGGACCCCCATTCAGGTCTTCTGAGTTGTGTGCCACATCCTTTGCAGCCAGCCTGCTATTCCGGCCTCCTGCTGGCCCCTGTGTTTCTGTTTCCAGTTGCTAGTGAACTGTTTAATCACATGTCTTTTCCTCCGATCGGTTGTGGTCTTTCCTTTGGTACACAGATCAATGCCTGCTAACCACAGTCGCCTGCCTCTGAGGCTCTGTTACTGAGCACGGCGGGAGGAAGAGGAAAGGAAAAATCCCGAGTTATAAAAGCATCCTGTCCCCGTCACCACACTCACCTTCTCTGTGGTCTTCTCTCCTTGCACGCAGGCCCCCATCTCCCTGCTTGTAGCCACTTGTTTGGTCATGAGCTGCCTGCCGTACCTCTTGGAGATTCAAGCTAAGTGGGGCATCCAGGGAGGAGTAACCTGGGCCCCAAAACACTTTGGCTAAAGGTCGTCTGGTGCTGAGGCGCCTGGGTGGTATAGTCGGTTGAGTGTCCAACTTTGGTTCAGGTCATGACCCGGAGGTTCGTGGGTTCGAGCCCTGCATCGGGCTCTGTGCTGACAGCTCGGAGCCTGGAGCCTGCTTCAGATTCTGTGTCTCCCTCTCTCTCTTCCCCTCCCCCACTCACACTCTGTCTCTCTTTCTCTCAACGATAAACATTAAAAAAATTAAAAAAAAAAAAAGATCAGCTGGTTCCCCACCATGTTGGTAAATTCACATTCTAGTGGACTGCTCACTCCTAATTCTTCTCAATATAGGATGAAGCCTGAGCCTGAGAAATCCATAAAAGCTGATAATCCCCAAATTACATATGTACATACACACATGCGCGTGCACTTCCTGTAACTTTTTTCTGTAACCTTTAGGAACTTGACAGTGATATGTGTCAGGACATTTTTTGCCTTAGGCAGAAGTTCAAATGTGTTGTCATTCCTTAAACATATAACTAAGTACACACGAAAGCAGCCCAGAAGGTTATCGAAACACAGACCCAAGACGGCAGGCATCCCTGATGGTTCTCATGGGCGTTACCAAGCAAAGCAGTTCCTGGGACTCGTCCCCTCTACCTTAGTTCCCAATGAACTACTGAAAATAACAACAAGAGCAATAATGCCAGCAAATACTAGGTGAGCATTTGCCATGTGCGAGACATTGTGCTAAATCCAATGCGTGTAGGACTTATTTCTTCCTCACAGCAACCCCCTAGATTTGGTTGCCACTAACTTTCACAAATGAAAACTCATGTGTGACCTAGCTGGTGGGGACTCAGGCTAGGATCTGAAGGAAGGCAAAGCTCTAGTTGTTTTGTTTTGTTTTGTTTTTTAGCTTCACAGCAAGTTGTTGTTCATTTGTTTTTACCACTTTATTCAGGTATAATGTATACATGCAAAAAAAAAAACATACAAATTCAATGTATACAACTCACTGTGTTTGGAGATAAGTGTATACCAGTGAAACCACTGTGATCATCAAGGCCACAGACTTATACACCAGCTCCCCAAATTCCTCCTTCCCCCTTTGCCATTATTTTGTTGTTATAAGAATGCTTAACATAAGGTTTACCCTTCTTTGAAAATTTTAGGTATACAATACAGTAGTGTTGACAGGGCTATAATTTTAAAAGAAAATGTTAATTTTAGAACTCGAGGCTAAAGAAGTACATATCCCCAATAAGAAAACTTAATTCACGTGACCAAGTCAAGTCAAACACTCTACTGACACGAATGTTGTGGCATCTGGGGATGCCACAGAAATGTGCAGCCCAGTCCTAGGATTAGAGGCTCTGTGGTCTGCTGGTGGTAAGATATGCACACATGGAAACATAAATCACAAGTGAGGATTCTCGCTTGGTTAGAACAGGGCTGTGTTGTTAGAGACACGGAGTTCCAGTGTAGAAGAGGAACGTATGTTGTGACCCTACCATGCGCCATGATGTCAGTACCTGATAAAGATTTGGTCAATGGTTAAGTTATATACCAGCAAGACCATATAGACGAATCTCTCTAGTGCAGGAATACTCCCAGCTGCAACCCCAGTGCCTCAGACGGGGGGGCACACATTCCATTTTCTGGCGGGGACTGCATTCACAGTGCCACCGCACAGCAGCAAGACAAGGAAATCACCACAAAGTGGCTGCCTTCGTCCACAAAGTCTTACGTGGAAAAAAGAAAAACACAGGCTGAACTAAACAGTATGTTCAGTGTCATACTTGATTTATATACACATGACAATCTCTTTCTCTCTCAGGAGCCAGGTAACAAATAGCCTAGTGACCAACAGCTGGTTTGCAGACCATTCTTTGCTCAGCTCCATTCTAGAGCCCTACATTTGAGGTCCCAGTGCTTTCCCGAAACGCTGCTTCCCCGGGCACGGTGCCGCTCAGTATGCACTGGCCTGGTGTGTGGCCTCAGGAGTCAGAGTGCTGAGTTCTGCATGCCACCTCTGTCCAGCTCCAGCTGTGTCATCTTGGGCAGTCAGTTATTCTCCAGAGACCACAGATGGAGATTGAATGAATTAAAAAAAGTAATCCATGGAAAATTCCTAACACATAGTAATGCTTTATACCTGTTAGTTCTTGTTGCTGCGGCTTCAGATAATGTGGTTAGAAACACTTGTAAACTTTAAAAAAAAAAAAAAAATTAAGCTCCCAGGGGCACCTGGGTGTCTCAGTTGGTAAAGTGGTCCACTCTTGATTTCGGCTCAGGTGGCGATCTCGTGGTTCGTGGGGTTGGGACCCACGTCAGGCTCTGTGCTGACAGCGCAGAGCCAGCTTGGGATTCTCTCCCCCTCTCTGTCTGCCCCTTCCTTTCTGATGCTCTAAATAAATAAATAAATAAATAAATAAATAAATAAATAAATAAAGTAAAAAAAAATAAGCTCCCAGTAAAATAAATATCCTAGCACACAATAAAAGATAAAGATACCAGGGGCGCTTGGGTGGCTCAGCTGGTTAAGCGTCCGACTTCCACTCAGGTCATGATCTCGCGGTCCATGGATACCAGCCCCTTGCCGAGTTCCCTGCTGACAGCTCAGAGCCTGGAGCCTGCTTCACATTCTGTGTCTTCTCTCTGCCCCTCCCCCATTCGCACTCCATCTCTGTCTCTCTCAAAAATAAATAAATTTTTAAAAAATTTAAATAAAATAAAGCTCCCAGCTTATATTAAGGGATCCAGGAATGGTAAGAGAGTGACTTCTTTTTAATTCCCCAGCTTAATCCAGGGGAGTTGAGAGGTTTAGGGATACGCATGAATCTTAGTGTATGAAAATGCACGCAAGATTTGTTTTCATTGGGTTTGGTAAGACACAGAGACAGGAAAATGACTGTCATGAAGGAAGAAGTTTATATTCACTATCTCTAGAAACAGGAGGTACATCATGCCATGCCTGTGGCATGCAGGGCCACGTGTCATGAAACAAAAGAGCAAAAGCCTTTACTGTCTTCATGGGAAGGAACAGTCAAGGCAGGGTAAGCAGATTTGGTATTGGCTACTTTGAATGATTTCAGCAGACTTTGAGGTGTAGAAATTGCCCCTAGTTTTCTGGTACCTAGTTCAGGGGTACTATTAGGGCAGGGGGAGGGTGGCTCAACCTGTGGAAGCTCCATAAAGGATGCAATTGGAGGAGACCAGCTTCTGATGGCAGATTTGCACATGAAAGCCATGCTGTCCAGGAAGTCATTTGCTACTCTAAGAATTAGCTAGCCCTGGAGAGGCAGCCTTCCAGGGTCAGTAAGGCCAAATGTCAAAGCATCATAAAATAGGGAAAATAGGGGTACCTGGGTGGCTCAGTCAGTTAAGCATCTTGACTTCAGCTCAGATCAGGATCTCACGGTTTCTGAGTTTGAGCTCCACATCTGGGCTCTGCACTGACGGCACAGATCTCTCTCTCCCTTTCTGCCCACCTGCCCCCGCCCCCCACCCAGTGTACACTCTCTCTCAAAATAAATAAGTAAACATTTCAAAATATAACAACAAAATAAGGAAAATAAAAAACATGATTATTACAAGTGGCACTGCGATCCTGGATAGTAACAATAGGGTTGGTATTTAACAAAGGCATGATGATGGCTTTTGTCAAGCTCACAGCCAACTCAGCTTCTAGATTAAGGAATACCATGGTATCTCCATAGTAGGGAGTAGGATGCTTGGTTGGTGTTAGCCATGGTGCCCTGACCCTACTACCATCTCCAGTGGTCAAGATGGCTTGGGGAGACCCAAGAGCTCACCCCTTTGGCCTTCAACCTTCCCTGTTTTACCTTAGATAACTCATTTCATGACAGTCCTATGAAAATCTGGTTGCCTCAGCCCAATGAGTGTTTTGAGAGATGTGTTTCTGGATCTGGATCCACTGACACACCTCATTAGGACAGTATCTGATTAGGAGTAGCAGCCCCTGGATACCCTTGCCCTTGTGCTGGTCACTAGGCATCCCTGGTGTAGTCTGAAGCTATAATGGTTGTAGTTGACAGACAACTCACCCACTAGGTTTCTCCCTGCTCTGTTTTTAAATTTGCCTTCAGAAAAAGGCATGTGGTGTCCAAAACACTTGGGAATACACAGATGTGTTTAAACAACTTGGTTTCTTCTCAGGTTCTGCCTTAATTCAATAATCCATGCATCCTTTCATTCAACAAGCAAATGATGTTTGGCAGATTTTTTTTTTTTTTTCCTGAATTCCCAGGCAGCACAGCAAAATGAATCACTGAGCTTTGAGACTCAAATTCTCCAAAGTGGGAGGGGCATGCAGAGCCAATGTCTGCTGTACAATAAGCAGGGAGAATGTAGGCTGAGGGAGTTAGTAAAGATAGCCTGTTATCCATCTATTAAGCAACCACTGGACTTCATACAGTCCAGGGCAGGGAGTTGGAGGTTTAAAGGCTCAAAGAAATTGGTTTCATTCCCATGTCACCCTGTTAGTTCTGGTCAGCTTCACTGGCCATTGTCATCGCCTCACACTGACCGCCGTTCTGTGCGAAAGAGCAAAGGAGGCGGCGTGCTGATAAGCCAGGGCGTATCCGCCACATCACAGTGCAAGTAATTCAGGGTAGTTCTTCCTGCTGCTGGGTCAGGGCAGCACATTTCAATTTAAGCCCACCCAGGCAAAGGCATAGTTCATATACTTAGGAATAAATTAATAAATAACGCTCTTATTGAACTGGCAAAGTTGGTTTAGCTTCCTGTTACTATCTGGCCTAGTACCTAGTGGCTGAATTTTCTCCTTGCACACACGCAGGAAAGCAAAATATAAAGGGAATCCAGTTGTCTAGTTCTTAAGAGGGTCAAGTGTCCAAGTATCCAAGAAACCAGGATTGTATGGCATTGTTTAGTGGTTAAGTCTTTGAAGCCAGCTTGCATGCTTTCAAATTCTGACCCTACCCACCTGTTAGTTGTGGTAATAACAGAAGGCGAATTGCTTACCCTCTCTGTCTCAGTTTCCTCCTCTGTAAAATGGGAATAAATATAACATCTCTTCCACATAGGTTTGTTGTAAATGTGAGATGAATTAATATATGTAAAGGTCTTGGAGAGTGTTCTAGTAAAGTGCATGTTCAATTAAAGTATTTGCTATTACTATTATAGCACAGTTGTGAGAAAAGAGTTTCAGAAACTGAAATGTGTGCCTCAAACAACTAGGGGCAAGCCTTCTCTGGCCTCTCTGCCTTGGCTTCAAGGGTTCCCTGATCAGTACCCGAGCATTCTAGGACATGAAGAGGAAGCTTCTGGAAGGTAAACCTCCCTGCAGGTTTTGCAGGGTTCAGGATACAGAGAGTGAATGGAAAGGAATGGCTCAGAATCTGGCCAGACCAAAAGAGAAGGAGCGATGTGAGCCCCAGCACTACAATGGAGCAGGCATTCAAGTGCTTGAATAAGATGAACTTCTCAAAAGTCATTTCCACTGTCTCGAGGGTTTGAGCCAGATAGGATGTTTAAGTGGGTGTATCAGGTTGTCTGACATTTTGGCCCCAATTCAGAAGCCTGCCCCCTCTCCCAGCTGTACATACTAGAAACTGATGCCTGGGTTTTGATCTGCCTTCACCACGATCACCATGAAACCTTTACCTAAGAATCTACCCTTACATGGTGTTAAGAAGCACTCTTGCCTTTCCCAAGGCCTTAAACTATAACAGACACATACCTTATTTTCTCTGGGTGATCACAGCATGCCTCCAACCCACCCATCCATGCTCCAGGCCTTCAGAAATGTCTAGAATTATCAGAAGGTTCAGAGGGCTTTTGAAGATATATTAACAGTCATGTTTGTGTGAAGTAAAGGAGGAGTATTAGACAACACTGACACGTGTCCCTCTACATTTATCAATGTTTCCCACCAGTGAGTACATGTATAATGAAAGGCAATGAGGGAGGGAGTTGGTTTGCCAAATTATGCTATAGAAACAATCTTGGATTGAACAGAGAACAATAGATCGGTATACATATACATACTTATGCCCATAAATCATCTCTTTAACAGAGAGAAAGTAAAGAGATTTGACATTTGGTCCCAGGAATATTATATCCTTGAGTTAGATGTCTTTATAAGGCATTTTTCATTCAGTTTTGATAATTACCATAGAAAAGGAATTATTATCACTTACACTTAAGGAGCCCACAGCCCAACCCACAGCATCCACCCACTAGGAAGTTCCTCCCTAAAACAGACAGGTTTAGTAATGCCTCAGAGCATTACCAGAAGATATCAAACAACAAAAGAAAATACAGCCCAGGCATGATAAAGCTGACCAGCTACTTATTTTGCTTTGTGGAGGCAAATAATTAGCTTGAGCTCTTGCCGAGCTTCCTCTGAACTGGGCTGGTGGGGATGGGGGAGATTTTCCCTTACATATACTATTTTAGGAAAGCCCAAAATTGAATCTAATTTCTGCAGCTGCCGTTCGAAAGCAGGACGGGCAGCAGCAGCATCTGGGGGACAACAGAAGCCCACAGAGCAGGGTGGAAAATGCCGGGTGCAACTGAGAATCCCAGGGCAGAGAGCAGAGCCACCTGCCCTAAAGTGGTACCAAAGGCAGCATGGAGCCGGTGCAGAAAGTGGCGGGAGAGTGTGGCCCTCCCCAGCACCCCCCCCCCCCCAATCTCACAGAGCATCTAGCAGAGTTCCTGGAGCGGCGGAGCCTTCTGTACCTTTGTTCTCTCTCCGCCACGGCTTGTAAGTATTAGCCTGATGTTGTTTACTTCTTCTCCCAATCTCTCCAAGGAATATGATTCACACGTTTTCAGATTTATTTGAACAAAATGCAATAAATATGCTGCTTCAATTTTAACTGCTGGCCTGTAGCCAGGGTTTTTAATGAATCTGGCCTGTGCTACTGAAGTGTTCCAGGATCTCCAGGGCTCTGGGCACTGTGAGATTATACACACTGGTGTGCGTGCTCGTGCACTCTCGTGCACACACACACGTCCCCACCTCCTGTTCCCTGGAGGGCCAGTGACTCACAGTCAACTACAGGTTTTTCAGAGCCGACTCTGGTTAAAATTAGCAGGAGCCTTTATTGTTCAAGGAGAGGAAAGATTCCTTCATCTCCTTTCACGGCTGCATGGAAATGCCATCTTTTAATTCTTTCCCCTCTGTTGAAATTGCTGTGCCCACCACCAAAAGCTGCCATCATGAGCCTTGTCTCTTTTCCTTTGTTTCTTTGCAAATGGTCACTAGACCAGGTCCAGCCTGGGAGGGCTTCCATTTCAAAGAGCTTGGATATGGGGGCTTAATTAAGTGGAGACAAAAGGACTCTGAATTTATTTTCAACGCAACCTGTCTGTGCATCATGCTTTTGAGAGATGGGAGGAAACAGGAAGAGGGACACCCACAAAAGTAGTCCCAGGCAGGGCACCCTTTTTCAGAATGAAGGGGAAGAGAATGAGCAGACATGAGTCACACATCTCCCAGACCCCACCTGCCAGGAAATATGGGCAATCGAGGGTAAAACTGAGGAATCTGCAAAATGGGCCCCACTTGGGGACCACAGCCTCCTCTCTCTGCAGGCAGATGACCACCAGGACCTCCTCCAGCTTCGAAAACCTGAAACTCCAAAGTGTGATGTCAAAATGAACACCTAGGGCCTTTATGGGTAGGAATCCAGGAACCCCCTCAGAAGGGGGGGCCTATTGTAGGGAGGGGTGATTTTAAGCTCTGGGTCATGGTTTCCCACTAGTGACAGAGACAAACAGGTGACTCCAAAGCCATCGTCTGTTAATGTGGTGGCCAGATGCTGCCTCATTGCTAAGAACACCACCACCTATTTCTCCTTTCAAAGAATCAACCATAGTCTGATCTATTAATACCAGTGACTTTCACTGATGTCAGCAGCCCACGTTTGCTTTTACTCTCTTGAAGTTACTGTCAAAAGCAAATTACAGATTGTTGTATGAGAGTCTGCCCACCTCACTCCATCCTCATCTCATTTCATCACATTCCCTGATGGGACCTTCATAGTCATTAGGCAAAAGAAGCAAAGAAGCTTGGAAGTCAATAGCATGAAATGCCTGGCTGCCCTTACTGACCCAGGATGAAGACCAGGGTCCAGAGGTCCAGGCTGGAAGAGCATCACCAAGAGCACACAGCATGAGTTCTGGGAGCCTCCATTTCCTCATCAAAGCAATGATAGAATCCATTAAGTGATCTTTCCAGCCCCGATATTCTGTGACTCTGACTTCCGGATTGCAGACTTTGAGTGGTTTCCCCTTAACATCCTTTACCCTCACCGTATTTAAGAATTAAAGACACTTACAGTTAAACACCTCCTTCTCTGTGTTTCACTTTCTGGAAATGCAATAATAGCTCTTATTTCTGCTGTGATTCTTCAAATCATAAAAATTGCATCCTCTTATTTATAATATTCAAAGAATTATAGGTCTTCTTATGTAGACCAGAAAAAAAAAAATCTTGTTTCTACTTCAAGTAGTAGTATTAGGGGTGTGGTCCTGTGTGTGTCTCTTTCATGCCCTTAACAAGCACGGATGCAGCTCCATTAAACACAGATTCATTGATCACATGATCTCTTACTAGCCCTTTGCTGGGTAAGCACTGTTAGAAACATATGAGAAATATAGGACACAGACTCTTTTCTCAGCTTACTAATTATCTTATTGGGAGGTCAGGATTACTGTGCATAATAATAATAATAATAATAATAATAATAATAACAATGTTAACAACAGTGTGCCTGTTGGGAGCCAGGCAGCCTTCTAGATACTTGATGGAACTTGACTTCCCTGAAGCCTCAGTAATTTTCATAAGGTATCTTACTTTTATTTCCATTTTACCCACAAGGAATGTAAGGATTCAATTAATTCATTTGCCCAAAACTGAGCAGTGATTGAAGATGTACCTGACTGGTTCTATGCGTTCCAGATGTCCTATAACTATGTGTCAAACTGAATGTAAGCAAGGTTGACAGAACCGTGGTATAGGTGGAGTGCCCCCTGCTAGATTAGGGATGTGGAAGTTCTGAGTAAGGAAGGTTACCTGCCACTTGACTTATTTTTTATTTTTTTAGTATTTTTAATGTTTATTTCTTTTTGAAGGGGAGAGAGAGAGAGAGAGAGAGAGAGCAAGAGCAAGCATGAATGGGGGAGGGGCAGAGAGAGAGAGAGAGAGAGACACAGAATCCAAAGCAGGCTCCAGACTCAGCTGTCAGCACAGAGTCCGATGTGGGACTCGAACTCACTGACTGTGAGATCATGACCTGAGCCGAAGTCACACTCTTAACCAACTGAGCCACCCAGGTGCCCCCCTGCCACTTGACTTCTTACTGAAAGGTATAAGCAGGAGCTAACCCTGGGCTCTGGGGAGAAGGCATCTGTCCAGAGGTGAGAAGGAGAATATGGGCCCTTCGTAGATGTTAAAAGGAGCCCTGCTTTGCTACCTGCCATCCTCTTAAACAACGGGCAAGCTTATGATGAGACTGTTGGGAAGAGACAGCCTCCACCTGCCCAAGCCTGGACCCCACTCACTTTTTATGCTGGATGTCCTTCAAGCAAATTCCTGGCTTGACAAAGACCTGCCCCCAGATAACTTTGATTATTTTAAAAACGGTGCTTATAAAAACAAACACATTCCACTTATTATATAACCAAGGCTGGAAAAATAATGTTTTACTGTCAGTTTTATTAGTTGGGAAATGTAATAATTTCCAAGTTTGAGAAATACAGTCTGGGAATTTTTTTTTAACTTTTGTTAAAAGCCTTGCATTTGCTTCGTTGGCCCTTCTTGGCTCCATTTGCTCCCTGAATCCTGATTTTAGCCTCCTGTCTCTTCTTAGGGAAGCTTAATTCTCATGTTTATGTCTATTTTTTAGCTCTGAGTTCATGGATATTTTTCACAGGTGTAGCCTCATTGCACATTCATTCCAGATTTTTTTTTTCCAACAGGTTCTGTGACTTCTTAATCCCACATTGGGCCATTATCTGCTTGTACCCAGGGCTAGCTAGACAAAATTAAGAAGGAACCATTTGCTAACAAGAGTTCTTTTCTTCAGTCTTTGCCTAAAGAAAACTTCTCACTGTTTCTGTCACTTTGGGGAGCCCAGACACTGAAGTGTCAATCTATATTCCTAATAGACATGGGAAAGGCAGGCTGTTTAAGGAAAAGCCCTTGACAGAGAGTTCAAATTCCTGCTAACATTAATTGTTGTGAGACCCTGGATGTGTCGTTTAACATCTCTGGGCTTCATTTTCCTTGCATATAAAATGAGGTTAATAGTATTTACTTCATAGGGTTATGGGGAGGTTTAGGTTAGAAGTGACACATGTAATTAATCTTCAGCTAAGGGCAGTTAGTCAGTTCTGAAGTAACCAAAAGGACTTCATTAAAAAGCAGCTTCCCTGCAAGGTGGCTCTAAGGTAGGCCCTCCAGAGTTACTGTTATCTTGGGGCACCCACAGCCCATGACACAAACACCCAGATGAGCCTGGTCCTGACTGTTTCCCAGGCCTTTTCATGTCCAGTTACTATTGAATTTTATTTAGTTTATCCGATGGAAATGAGATCTCTGTTGTCTTCTCAAAAATGGAAATGATTCCCACTGTTGGCTTTTAGATCTTTCCTTACAATGGCCAAATGATTTCCCTCCTGTTGAAAATCACAGGAGGAACACCTGGGTTGCTCAGTCGGTTAAGCGTCTGACTGTTGGTTTCAGCTCAGGTCATGATCTCACAGTTTTGGGAGTTCAAGCCCCACATCAGGTTCTATGCTGGCAGCACAGAGCCTGCTTGGGATTCTCTCCCTCTCTGTGTCTCTGCCTCTCCCCCACTCATGCTGTCTCTCTTTCTCTCAAAATAAATAAATAAACTTAAAAATTTGAAAAGAAAGAAAGGAAGGAAGGAAGGAAGGAAGGAAGGAAGGAAGGAAGGCAGGCAGGCACAGGAAACCCTTCTATCTACCCAAGATGCAGAATCGGAGGGACTTAGAGACCATAAAGAAACTCAGGACCAAAAGAAGTGGCATGCCCTGGGAATCCCACCTCGGAGCTTCTGTGGCCTTCCCCCTCCACACCCTCCAGATTTCCTTTGTGACCAGAATCCTTTAAGTGAGCACATATATGGAGACCTCCCACCCAGCATGGTTCTAAATGAATCGCTGAGCCAGTGTGCAAAATGTTCCAGACAATAACATGGCACATTATCTATTGCATGTGCGCCCACAAATGTGGGCTATTTCCATGTTAAACTCACCCCCACTGCTCACTATTCCTGTGTCTTTATGCTCAGAGTTTCAGCTTGTATGGCTTGCCTTCAGTTAGGGTGATAATTGTCACTGCCCTTTCTCAATTATTGTACTAATTCTTGCCCATCTTTATGCTGTACAGTGCTGGCATTTTTACCAAAGTCTGGCAAAGTTCCTTCTTTATTGTAGAGGCTCAATAGTTTTTGTGGTTTTTTTTTGAATGAACAAATGGGTAAATGAATAAATACATGAATATTCCCAGCACATATCAATCCAGTGGTATTTATAACTTGCTAGACTGACTTCAGTTTACAAATTAAACAAGCCATGAAATTTGAATTTAGTAAAAGAATTTTTAGAGGTCTCTATGCCAACTAATAACTATCTTGACTGTGGTTTAACAAGTTGTTAGGATGCCATGGTTTAAAGCTGTAATATACCTGCTTCTTCAGGAACTGACACCAGTCACCCAGCAGGGTTTTGTGCTTTTGCCTGGCCATCTCTGCTCTCCTGGTTAAACTAACAGCTTTCCTGTCTTCTTGTGCTGATGACCTGTCCACTCTTAGTCCTTCCTGTTATTTCCTCTTCTCTCTCCCAACCTCCCATTTTCTTTCCCATGTTCAAAGCTTCTTTACTGGTCTGAGATCTGAGTATCAGTAGGAGATTTTTGTATTGGGAATAAAATCCTTCAAAAAGCGTATCAGGGGCACCTAGGTGGCTCAGTCAGTTGAGCGTCCCACTCTTGATTTTGACCCAAGTAATGATCCCAGGGTCGTGAGATCCAGCTGTGTGTCAGTCTCTGTGTGGAGCATGGAGCCTGCTTAAGATTCCCTCTCAGTCTCCCTCTACCCATCTCCTCCTGCTCATGCGTGTGCACATGCACTCTCTCTCTCTCAAAAAACATAAATGAATATTGAATACCCAGCCTATGAAGACTGGAAGAAAAAGTGAAACTTCAGTGCAGGTGTAGAAAAATCCACACTTGCAGAACACATCCATTAGGTGGGGACTTAGCTTCTGGAAAACATTTTATAACTTTCTAAAAGCCCTCACCTCCAGCTGTCCAAATGAACAAAGCAAGATTTTATTTACAAAAATATGATTTAAACATGGCTTTGGCTGTCTTCATGGCCTACTTATCAGTGTCTCTTTCCCCCATAGTGCCTTGAAAGGAATGTCTAATGAAGCATTTGCCCAATAAAGGTTGAGGAAGGGAAAAAGAAACAGAGGGAGGGCAAGCAGGAATTGTATACAGTAGAGCACACTGGTTAACTATTCTGTATCAAAGCTTCAATTTCCACCCTTGATTTTAAAATATCTTATCTTCTGTTGGCGATCTGCTCAGAAACTCCCTGGGAGCAGCTTCTTTTGCTCTAATCCAAGCTGTGGTAGAGAACAAGCCACCTCTTCTCCATGGTTGGGTGTTGTGTGTCTACATGAAGTCTTCTTCATGACCCTCTTCTACCTTCAGGTGAAATCCAGACTCCTGGCACCATTCCCAGCCTGACCCAGGCCCGTCTCTTCTATTATACTTTCCCTGCCCACCCTAGACACTACACTGTAGCCACGTGAGAACTCTTGCCCTTCCCCAAACACGCCATTCAATCTTATGCTTTGAGCCTTTGCACCTGCTGCTCTTCCTTCCTGGGATTCTTTTCATCCCCTTTCAGCCAATACTTCCAAACTATTAAAGACCCAAATCAAATGTTAACCTCCTCAGTGAAGTCCCTTCTGACCCAGCAGGGAAGTCACTCATTCCCCTGCTTAGTCATGGCTCTTATACCTGATCCTATTGTTCTTATCACAGAATGTTAAAAATTAATATTTACATGTTTGCCTCCAGCTCTCTGAGAATGGAGATTGTCTTTGTCTCCTCACATTAAACCTTGTGGGGGAGGGATGGAGGGATAGCTACTCTTATTAATTCTATTATTGATGAGAAAACCAAAGCACAGAAAAGGTTAACTAAGTTGCCCAGTTTCCGACAACCAGTAGCTTGTAGAACTATGATTTGAGCACAGGAAATATGCTCGCCCTTTTTTTCCATAAAAATGATCATGCTGATTACCTTGTTACTTTTACTATGGTGTCTATATTAATGTAAATTATTATTATTAATCAACCTGATCAATTATTTACATTTGTATATGAACTATACAAGTAATACATTCCATCTTAAACTATTGTTCTAGAATATATGCTAGTTAAAATATCCCCAATAAATCTCTAGTATGGCCCCAGGTACAATAGAAGATAATATAGGTGGTCTTTTCAGCTCAGGGGAGATTGTTATTTTTATTTAAATTTCTTATTCCTGTGTCTTGGTGTTTTTTTTAACTAACTATTTGACTACCCAAAGACTGGACCGTTTTTTTATATTTTAAGGGTCCCCCAAAGGATCTGGAGTTGCTGTGCTCACAGTAGGCACTGAAACTTCTGCTGAACTAATTAACACAGGAACAAAACTGCTTCCTTTCTGCCAGCCACCACCAACATATTGAGAATGTGTCATTGGGTGGAATATTTGAGTTGATAAGCTTTCTCACTGGGATCCCAGCTTTAAGAGAGAGAGTTGGGAGTTAGTTGGGATGGTGGAAATGGAGCAATGACTTGACCAGTGACATCTTCTCCAAATCGCTAGTCATTCGCTCAGGTGTCTGGTAGCCTCCTTCCTAATCACCTTGTACATGTCCCACGTTTTCTGTTCTTGTTCCTGGCTGGCTTGTTGGGAGCACATTCTCAGTGTCAGCCACTGTACTAAGCATCTTACACATGTTATCTCATTTAATCCCCATGATAGCCCTCTGAGGTAGGTGGTTCATTAAACTATTTTTTTAATAAGGTAATTGAAACTTTGAGAGGTTAAGTAACTTGAACAAGGTCAAATACCTAGTTAAGCAACAAAGCTGGGATTTAAACCAAGGGTCTTCTGACTCCAAGGTCACAGCCTTATTCATTAGCTTAAAACTCTTTTCCTTGAAAGTAATATATTGCACGATTACTGGCTTTTACATTTGGATTCTGATTCCCTCTTATATAGAATGTTTCTGCCTCCATGTCTTTATTTTACTTTCCTAATTCAGCATCTCCCCCTTTTTAAATAAAAGCTAAAAAAAGTCCACAGATGTTTTTGGTTCTGAACTAGCATGTCCATCCTCACCTTCCTGATTCCATGACCCTGGATAATGTGAGGCAGCTTCTTCAGAAATGCAGGTTCCTTATTATTTTATTTGATTTTTTAATAGCATCCTGCAGTTTTCAGTCTTTGCAACTCCCATTTCTTGGCCCTCCAAATGAAATGCACAATGCAGAAGCCCTTATTCTTTATCTCCATCTAAACACTAGTCCTCAGTAACTTGATTGACTGCCTGTGAGTCTTTGAATCAAAAGCAGTAGTCTCTTAGCCAGTTCCAAACCTCCCCAATGACTAACTTTCCTTCTCTGATCTCAAGCCCCACCCAGGGCTCTTCATCCCCATTGTCCACTTCTGTAAATTTCCCCCCACTCTTCTTTGGATGACCAAGAGACCTCCTCGGATACACTGTTAAAATACCCCTCTTTGATTATTTTTTTTTAATGTTTATTTATTTTTGAGAGACAGAGAGAGACAGAGCACGAGTGAGGGAGGGGCAGAGAGAGAGGGAGACACAGAATCCAAAGTATGCTCCAGGCTCTGAGCTGTCAGCACAGCCCTGACACAGGGCTCAAACTCACGAGCCGTGAGGTCATGACTTGAGCCGAAGTCGGATGCTCAACCGACAGAGCCACCCAGGCGCCCCCAAATACCCCTCTTTGATTTTAAATCATATTATCAGTCTTGCTGCATGTAATGGCATGTCCATTAGTTCTGTATATGCACCACACACTGGTGCCAACACAGGCATTACCCAAACCAGACATATTCTGAGCCACTTTGGAGTCTGGCAACAGTGAAATTTCCTTAGAGGATGGTTGAAAAAAGTACAGTGCATCCCATCTCTTAAACAGAGGCTTGCATAATCAACCAAGTAGAAAGAAATGTTGAGGTGCATTTAACCTCATTAGTTTCAGTAGGACTGACTCTCTCCAATCCATCAGAATTGAGCTACATTAGTGAAACTCAACTATTTCCAAATCTCATTTACATAATGGATGAGATGTGAAATGAGCCCAATGCGAGGGGAGCCGCCCGGAGGCACTAAAGTTTATCACAATATGTAAGAATCCTTTTAGATCATTGCATTAAATTTCCACTAACAAGGTAACAAATTAATTGTCTGTATTACTGTACTAGCCCAAAGTCTATTGAGTGCAGAGTATCAGTGAGGAAGCAGTTGAAGTTTCAAGGACTGTGGGCGGGAGAGATGTTTATAGGGATGTGATGAATGCTACCTTAGCTCTCTCTTCTGCCCCTTTAAGAAATCCTCGGCACCTCTGTAATCTGATGGCAGACTTTGGCTTTATTAGTGAGGTAAGCGAGGATGAGTAAATCAACTGTATCAGACAAGCCTCAGGACATCTAGAAATTGATCATTCTGCCGAAATAAGCACTCTGTGTTTATTAGCTGGGAGTTCATCACTATCACTTCTCCTCATCCAATTCCTAAGAGATTTCAAAGCCATCATCATGGTATTAGCTCGTCTGACTGAACTACTAGAGATAAAGATTAGGAGATCTATCTAATGATGGGTCTGAGTTTCTGTGATTTTTTTCTTCTATTGCAAAGAAGAGAGCTTTTCCAGCACACATTTTGTGTCCATATGTGTATGCCTGCACACAATCTCAGTGCATTTGCATTCTATAGGATGGATTTAAATAGTGGAACAAAGTAGGTGGTTTGAGGAAGACACCCAATTGTCTTGAAACAATACAACTTTGCCATACATAAAGCGATCACTACTTAAAAAGGGGTATATGCGAAACTGACTTCTCTAGCTGACACAGTGTGTCTATACAGTGGGTGATACTGCATTGAGGAGAATAATTTGATTCTATAACTACATTATAATCCTAACATCCACACATGGTCAGACTCCTACAGATATGTCCATGAGAAACGAGTACATATTGGACTGATCTTTCACAAACCAGTAACTATGCATTTATCTATTTATACATATATTTATAGACACACATGCACTTAAGCTCCTGATATCAAGCTCTTTTCTCAGTGTGGCTTCTAAATAAGCAGTAATCAAAATGCAAATAAGGTGACCCAGTTAGCATCGAGATCTGTATTACCATGCAGATGTGCTCTGCCACTCTGCACTATTACGGTAAAAAGGAAGACACTACAAAAGATGCTTAGATTAACCAGCCTTGACTACTAAGCCCTTGCTATTAGGGAGAATCTAGGGAAGACACTCCCAGGGTTGATGGTCTTATAGCTTGGATCAAATCTCTGGTTTTTGGCGTGATCTGTTTTTAAGCTGCCCTGTGAGTGCAGAATAACAGGCATGCACCGGAAGAGCAAGAAGATGGCTTCTGGAAAGTCTCAGAATGGAACCCTGGCAGCTCAATGCCAACATGCCAGCCTGAGACAGGTCAAGAATAAGGCCAGGCTCAGAGTCACGGCTTTGCCATTCTCTCTGTGCAACACTAGACAAAGGCAAATCTCATTGCTGTCTGGGATGAGTTGCCCTGGAAGAACCAGACTAACTCGGAACTGCCTTGATTTTACTGTACTGAAGCTTCATTTTGTTTATCTGTTGATGAAACCTGAGACGTGCTTATGTACATTACAGTAGCAAATTCTTAAACTACCTGATCTCCAAGGATGTAACAAGAGCATACTTGGTGCATCAGAGCATTAAGTTGGTTTTAATTACATGTATGCATTGTTTTTTCCCTAGCTAATACATCTTGAAAGTCCCTTTGTTATATTTGTCAGAGAACAGCTACTACTCTATTGTCTCTGCATTTTTTAAAGCATGGGAACAGTTACATCAGCATTCTGTTTGGTTCTGTCTGTCTGCCCTTTGTCCTTCTATGGTGTGTGCACGTGTGTGTGTGTGTGTGTGTGTGTGTGTGTGTGTGTGTGTGTGTAGGAATCAACTTAGGCAGGTAAGGCTCTAACCTGAGCTTATAAGTACCTATGAAGCTGTTTACAAAATGTGTTCTCTCTGTGTATGTGTGTATATATATGTTCTTTTTTTCCCCCTAAGAAGAGGTTTTGGTGTCTGAGATAAATGCAGGAAGGTTAAAAACCTCTTACTCAGTATGTCTCCTCTTTGCAATTTTGATATCTGATATATTTCCATTCTGGATGATGTCATTGGGTGCTTCTAGAAAACACCTTTCATCTGGCATGAACTTTTCACATATAGGATCAGGAGAGACTGACTTATGCAGCATTAGAATTTACTGCATAAAGGCTCTGTGAAGTTATAAATCTCTGTGAGGTTCCAGTGGACAAAATATCATCCTCTCAGCCCATTTCTACACCCTTGAATTAAGAGAAGCAAGAATGAATCCAATTGTTTAGCAGTGTCTCTGAATCTGGAAAGCTTAGAAGCAGAATAGTGGAGCCAGAAGAGATTCCGGCCAGGAGGAAAACAAAGTTCAGTGAGATTCCAAGTCTTGTTCAAGTTCATGCAGCGAGTGTGGGGTAGATCCTGCAAAAGTTCAGGGTCTCAAAACTTTTGTCTCTTAACTTTTATACCAACAAATTATTTGTCCCTGATATAATTTATTGACTGTATTTATTGAACAGTTTCTTTGTATCAGATGTATACTAGGAAAATACAAGAAAAGAATGTAAAGTCTCTGCTTCCTAAAGAATTTAAATCTTACAAGGACACACATAACTTGAACATATGAAATAAGTTTATAATGAGCAAATTAGTGCTAAGACAGTATAGTGCTTAGAAATAATGATAATAGTTAATACAGGTGAGTGCTTATACAGCTAGGCTCCTTAGTAAGGTCTTTTATATGTGTGTTAGTTTCTATCACTACTGTACCAAATTTCCACAAACTTAGTGGCTTACACAACACAAATATATTACTTTACACTTGGAGCTCAGAAGTGCAAAATGGGCCTCACTGGACTAAAGTCAAAGTATCAACAGGGCTGCATTCCTTTCTGGAAACTGTAGGGTAGAGTCCATTTCCTTGCTTTTTCCAGCTTCTAGAGACCATGTGCATTCCTTAATATATAACTTTCCTCCTCCATCTTCAAGGCCACCAATGTAACGTCTCCAGTGCTTCCAACACCACATCTTTTTCTGGAACTCTTCTCTTCCACCTCCCTGTTCCACTTTAAAGGACTTTTTATTATTATTATTACATTTTGACCATTTGGTAATCAAGGATACTCTCCCTCTGTTAGGGCAGCTGATTGGCAACATTAATTCCATCTTCAACTTCAATTCTCCTTTGCCATGTTGCATAACACATTCACAGGTTCTAGGAATTTGGATATGGACATCTTTGGGGAGTTGAGGTACTATTTTGGGTCTACCACAATGTGTAATCTCATTCAATCCTCAGAAGAGCTTCATTTAACAGATGAGAAAACTGAACCACAGAGAGTTGATATAAGTTCCCCTGAATCACACAGCTAGCGAAGCAGGTAGTCTTATTTGCACAAAACATATCCTTCGTGTCAACTCTCTACTACACAGAAGTAGGAGATTTAGAAAAGAAGGCTATGTGTGGACTGAAGCTTTGGGACTAGAAGGATAGAGGTGTTTTTTCTCTGTTCATTCATCCATCCTACACTGTTGAGTATCTAGTATCTATCAAGCTAACTGCTGGGGAATTAAAACAAAGATATGGTTCCTGACCTCTAGGCAATGTTGCAATTGCCTACAAGATTGTCAGAAAAATGAACAAATAATGATACGAGAAGCCAGAAGTCTGTCCAGCATGATAAGACATAGAGGAGAGAGGCACCAACTCTACCCAACAACGAGCTGTGGGTTTCATTTTTCCCAACTGCCTTTCCAAACATATCTCCCAGTATTTGGTTTTTATGACACATCCCCAACCATTCTTATATCGGCTTATTATTCCTGCTTCCACTCTTGTCATTTCCCAGCCCTGGCAGAGCCTCCCTCCACTTCAAATGATGGATTCTGACCCTCAACACTTGGGTTGTTGTATCTGTGTCTGTCTTCCTGAGTGGATGAGTGTTCATGTTCCCCGTGCTTAATGGTGCCTGGCCCACACAGGTCCTAAATGAATATTGAATAAATAAATGGATGAACACAAGACCACCTCAGATCCCACCAAGATCTCACCTTCCTCCTAATTCCTGAGGGACTCATTTGGTTTCCTGTCTTGTTTGGTTTTCAGTTTCATAAGTCTTTCTGTCCTATGTCACTCTCCACTTCTAAACTTTCTCTGCAAATACAGGGTTTACATCTTCCAAGTTGTGCTAGTAGGCACTCAAATAATTGTGAATTTTAAAACTATTAAGTCTAGACTCACTGAATAGCATTCCATTTAAGAGTGACCTTGCCTGAATTTCACCTCACAAGGTCCTAGAACAATGTAAAACTCATTTGACATAAAACACATGTTGATAGAGTCACTATGACTGAACAGGCTGTTCACTGTCCAGTGCACTGGCTCAAGGGGAGGGGAGGGCTGAAATCCAGCCCATGCTTCTGCCTCCAAACCTTAAGCAATGAAGATGCATGTGTGCACAGGAAGCCATGTCTTTTTCTAATGTTCACAGGGTTGCCCTCTCTTTGCTGAGATTTGGGTCATTAGAACTCTATCCCAAAGATACTGTATGAGTGAGTAGTAGAGGCACTGCCTTTTGATGATTAAAACAAAACAAAACAAAACAAAACACCTTAAGATCTTTCTGTGTCCTTATAAAAAGTAACAATTACCCTTATGCTATGCCAAGGTTATTAGAATGTAATTCTTAGAAAACAGGGATTTCAACTGTTTTGACCAGTGCTGTGTCCCTGGTACGGTAAACATGCAATAAATACTTGCTGAATTAATGAATATGATAATGCAAATAGGAAAATAACATTTTTTTATTGACTTTGGCACAGAAAAATATTTCCCCCAATACTAAAGGTATCATGTAGTGGTTTTTATTTAATTTTGTTTCTTATTTTTATTTATTTATGAAAGACAGTGAGAAAGAGCCCTCATGCATGAGGGGGGAATGGGCAGAAAGAGAGGGAGACAGAGGATCCAAAGCAGACTTTATGCTGTCAGCTCAGAGACCAATGTAGGGCTTGAACTCACTGTGAGGTCATGATCTGAGCCAAAGTTGGACATTTAACCGACTGAGCCACCCAGGTGCTCCAGGTATTAAGTAGTGTTTGGTTCATTTTCTTCTGTAACATATATCCCTCTTTGCACCATGAGTAAAGTCCATTTGTAAGCAAGAAAAAAGAGCAATGGAACAATCCAACAACGAGTTATGAGAATGGGAATTATTATCAAGTTTTCAAGAGTTTTGTCTTATGAAAAATGCGTTATTTACTGGTTTACCCAAAAGGGAAAGAAAAGAACATTGAACTGAGTCAAGAGGCAAGATTTTCCACTTCTGCACACATGCCTTGTGTGCATGCCTGCACACGTGATATGTGCATTTGGGCAAATCATCTGGTCCTCTGTGGCTCAGTTTCCATATTTGTGTGTTTGGAGTTTTACCACCTGCCTTTTGTCATCTACAGAGATGCTTCACGGGGCAACTAGCATTATCTATGTCAAAGCTCTTTGTAAAAAGAAAAGCCGATGACTGCTCAATATCATATACCTCCCACTGCATGCCAAGAGCTGCATTCTGCAGCATGAAGGGGGCCAGGAAGGTGACTGAAGAATCCAACCACCATCTCAGTGGTGTCAGGCTTTCCTGCTCTTCCAGGCTAAGCTTTGTCACCAAGAAACATCTGCATCTACAAATCAGATAATTAAAAAAATGAATGAAGGTGTTCAACAAGACCATATTAATCACATAGCATTTTCTAGATCTACTGCTGTCTGCAGTGGATGTTACAAAATGAATTACATATAATCCCTAGGTGATAATTCCATTAGCCCCTTTATTTTAAAGAAATTGTGAGATGAGAACCTTTCTAGAAGTCAGAATCTAGTTCTTAACACTTCTTACTGGCTGTGTGATTTTAGGGAAGTGACGCAACCTCTCTAAACCTCCATTTTCTCATCTAGAAAAGGGGACTGTACTGTACTCATCCTACTAAGATTTATGTTTGTTTGTTTGTTTGTTTGTTTTCCCCAAAAGAAAATAAGATAAAGTAGCTTTATAAACCTAGAGCAACATACAAATTACTCTAAGGTGAAGCTGGTTTTTATTATCCAAGGTCACAGAGCTCATTAAAGGGATCCTGGGAAAGTCAGCCACCATAGACCCTGCTTTTCGTCCATGACCCCAGTGACCTTGAACAACCTGGGGAAGAGGTAATTGAACAGTAACTACTACTTTGGAGGAAACAGAATCAAAATATTGAAGCTATTGACTCACCCTTAAGGCAGTAAACAGTGCTTTGGTCTCTGACCTTTTCGCATCCTGGGGCAGTCAATAACCTGGCCGCTAGATGCAGCGCCTGCCACTGATTCTGATTCGGGAGTACTTTAACCTTGAACTAAGCTCCAAGTAACCAAGGCAACAGGAAGTCAGCTTCTGCATCGGAGGAGTGGGAATCCATAAATCAAGTCCCTAATGCAAACACGGTGTGCAGGTAGAGGTTTGAGGGGATAAGTAGTCTATGAGAAATTACCTTTGAAAATGAGTGACTGTCCCTCGATACACTACAGCACAGTTTCAAAGACTTTTAAAAAATGTATCAATAGAGGTCAACAGGTTATTAGCAGAATGTTTTCCTATAGGTTTAACTTTTTAAAAAAATTTCCTCTTGGCTCTGTCTTTTAATTATGAACAGATGTTGGATCCACAGTTATTAGCATTGTTACTTCCTCCTTTAAAAATGTACTGGCCTCCAAATGTGCAAGCCTCAGTACAGTTTGTCCCGTGTTGGGGTTTAGGGAGGTTCTGAACACATATCCACCACGTGTGCTCTCTATACAGTCTGCTGTCCAGGATTGAAAAGCAATCCCTCCCCAGATCAAAGCCATGCCCACCTTTACTCAGGTCCCAGGGTAAGTCGCAGTGACATGTCTCAATGGCTCAGTCAGCACAGTGCAAATATCTGGGTTTCCTTAATGGTGAACCTCCAGCTTCAGACATCTCCCTCCCATGGAGAGAAGGAAGCCAGCCCATGCTGAAAAGAAGCTTACCAAATGCCCCAGCACTCTGCCCTCACCCCATATCTCTGAGAACTTGGTTCTGAACTATTTAACACCTGTCTGGACATTTAGGCACCTCTCCATGGGGCATCAGCTGCCACCTGGAATGAAGGGAAACAAAGATGTGGGGTGGCCCGCCTGCCCAATGCTCTCTCCCATGAGGGGTCACCCATTCCAGTCCCCGAAGCCCTGTGCTCTCAGGCAGGTTTTGTGGATTACAAATGCTGCTAGATTAGTCTTTGTTGAAAGCTTATCTAATATACTTGCTCATGTATGCTATTTCTGGGATTGTTTCCATAATCCTCTCAAAACCCAAAAATGTCTGAGAAAACGTCATGGCTCTTTTTTCTTTTTCTTTCTTTTTTTTTTTCCTAATTGGTTTTCAAATTCATTGGATGGCAACTAACAAACAGTACTATAATCTAGAAAATCCTAAATTATCTAGGGTTTTCAAGACAGCTAAATAGTGACAATTTGAATTATAGAGTTTCTAAGTGTCATTTTATTACTTTTAACATAAACACTTGAGTAGCAAAGTATGCCCAATAGAGGTATGATCGAATGGACTTTAATGAAATGATGTGGACTGAGACTAATTTGGATTGTGAACATTTGCATGAAAATGGGTACAACGAAAATGACTTGAAATCAGTTTGTTCCCAAGTGATAGTTAAATATCCACTTGCTAATCCTGTTTATGGCTTGTTCCCTGAGCATGTCATAATTTGAGCAAAGAATTACCTGCCCACCCTGTGTCCACAGGTACAAAGACGACATATCTATCAGTGGGTTTTTCCAAAGGACCTGTTATCCAACAGACCTCTGATGGCTCAGCATTCCAGAGGCGTGCTATGGAAAGGCACACCTGCATCTGTTGAATGGGAGCATGACATTGGTGGTAGAGAGCACCGAAATGGGGGATCCCCATCAGACCCGGTGTGCTGTCCCCAGTTCAGATTGTTAGCTGCCAGTTGGTCAAGCATATCAATCTACCCCAAAGCCCATGCTCTGGTAGATTTCTAGATTTTCGCCCGAAGTCTTTTTATTTTCTCAAAGGAAAAAGAATTTAAGTTGTGTGTGGTTTAGGGGCCATTAAACGTCTGACTTTGGCTCAGGTTGTGATTTCACTGTTTGTGATTTTGAGCCCCACGTTGGGCTCTGTGCTGCCAGCTCAGAGTCTGGAGCCTGCTTCAGATTCAGTGTCTCCCTCTCTCTCTGCCCCTCCCCTGCTCATGCTCTGTCTCTCTCTCTCTCAAAAATAAACCTTAAAAATTTTTTTAAATATTAAAAAAAAGATGTTTGTGGTTTAAAAAACATTAACAATAAAGAAGGCTAGGGAGTAAAAGTAAAAACTCCTTCTTCTTCCTCACCAATCTTGCCTCCTTCCTGAGAATAACCACTGTTAACTGTTTGCGTATATCCCCTTGTGGGTGACTCTGTATGTATTTTACCTGGGTTATATGTGTGTGTCTAACTTATCCCTGACACGCCTGCATTTCTCTCAGATGGGCATACTATACACGTTTGCTGCCCTTCCTGATTTCTTGATGGTCATGCCTTGCAATCTTCCTGTCATAGGATTTGATGTCTGTCTACCTCCACTGTCAAAATGCTATGAAATATAAAATCCAAGGAAGCATAAATGGTATTGTTATTTGCAGCACAAGAGGGGGAGTTTCAGAGGGCGGGATGGAGAATAGGAGGACGGTAGTAGTAGCATAAATGAAAATGTCATCATGACTTTCTTCCTCAGATGGTTACAGGTGGGTGCTTTTTCCAGGTGTGATACTAGGGCCTGTGCACCCTCAATGTGAACTATGCTGTCGGCAGACTAGGGTGGTGTGGTGGACAGGTGTTAGAAGATGACCAGTTGGGCCAGGATGATCCATGGGTCCAGGATTTAGCATCTGCTGCTTGCAAAATCCCAGCTCTGACATTAGGGCTGTGTGCGTTTATTCAGTTTTCTCTTAAGCACTCAGAAATGTGTTTTCCTCACCTGCCAAATTAAGCAAATAGTAACTTCCGTGCTACACACTTCACTGGGCTGCCATCAGGCCTACCTGAGCTGGCCTTACTGTGGTGGTGACAGAATGTTTCTCTGGGAGAGGGACTGAACAACTCAAGCTGGTTGGGTTGGAACCAAAGGGTCAAGAACTTTGTGATAAAGCCTCATTTGTTGCTGGCGCTGTGGGTGGCAGGTAGCCTAGAAATGAAGAAACTCTGTGTAGATGACCATTGGATCAGATACCCCTAGCCTCTGGACTTAGGCTTGGATGAGTTGGAGAGTCACCTTTCTGCAGCCAGCGCTGTTGAAGGAGCCCAGAGATCCTTGGTCAAGTCAGAGAAGAGAGCAGATTTGCCAGCTGATTTCAGTTGCCCTGAGGAAGCAGCAGGCTACAGTACTGGCCGTAGTAATTATAGGAATAATAAATAGTAGCAGGAAGCACTTCTATGTCATGGACTGTGTGCCAGGCACTGTGGTAAGCACTCTACATTAATTGACTCAGGGATGCTCTCAACCACCCCTGTGAGGTTATACTGTTCTGCCCCGTTTGTACAGGTAAGGAACCTTAAAGCTTAGAGAGGTTAAGTAACTCGCTTGTGATCGCACAGCTAAGAAATAAGAGAGCCTGGATCCGATCCCAGGAAGCAAGGTTCCAGAATAGCTCTTACAGTTTGTTATAGAGTAAATGTCCAGGCCCTTTTACAGAGGCACCTCACAGGGGTTCTTTTCCACATCACAAAGACATGACTTATGATGCTTATTAGGACCAGAGACCCCGAAAAGCCCCCAAATCAACTTTCACTCAGCCTGGTGACTGTCGTCACACACCAGACCCCATAGGGCATCTTCTGCTGTAGCAGACTGACCTCTCATCTGAGTCAACTTCCTCCCCAGCCATAACTTAGCATATGCTCTTCTCGGCACTGAGAAAGCCATTCCCTCTTCCTTGTGCTTTAGCGTGAGCTCTGGAACTTCTCCCCACACTAATCCCTAACCCCTTAGCACTCCCCAAGCACCAAGGATGAACAACGCACAAGCCTGTCTTTATGCGTTACCCAATTTTTCCTTCTCCTTTAGTCTGGCCTCCCCAGCCAGGTGCGATGAGAAGCTAGGGTGGGGCCTGCTTCTCCCCTTCACACCCCGCACACAGCACAGCCTCTGTGAAGACGCGCTCCTTGACCCATGGAAGACAAAGGGTACCTGCTAAATCCTACTGCTTCGTTGGACCTGTGCCCCCACTTCCAGGCAGCCAAACTGGAATGTTGTCACCACTAATCTCAGCCACAAAACCAAAACCAGTCATGCTGCTAACATTTTTTTTTACACATTCTAAAATTTCATTCTTGTTGGACCAGAAGGAGGTCAGATGATTTAACCATTTCCTCAACTCACTTTCAGGTTTTCTGTTGTCTGTTTTCCTGTTCCTTTCAAGTAACTGAAAGCTTTGGGGTTATTATCTTTTAGGAATGCCAAGTCCCCACCTAAAAGTGGACCAAACGGCACCACATAGTAAGAACGAGGGCTCCGCGTCCACCATGATGACCAGGAAGAAGCCAGCCGCAGTTGACAGTGTTGCAATCCCACCAACCCCAGTGTTATCTCTCCTTGCTGCTTCTGCAGCAACGTCCGATGCAGGTGAGCACTTCTCAAATGCTTTCGGTTCATCCCCGTGACAGTGGGCATGCAGAAGGAAGGCCCACTGGGCGTGTGCTGTTGCATATAGGTTCTCTGTGTAGTCAACCTCCCACATACACTGAGAATGCTTCAGCACTGGATTTCAAGTGGAAGGAAAGGAAGGAGATGAGCTCAGGACCTGGGGGCAGAGGCCTGTGAGTGGCAACTGAATGATAGCAGTATTAATTATTTTTTATCAAGCCTTAGTAATTCCTAATCTCCACATCAAGGGCTTTACATATGTTATCACATGTAACTCATGAAATAAGTCTGTGAAATAAATACCTATGTCCTCATTTCAGAAGAGGAAGCTAAGAGTCAAGAAACTTGCCCCCAGACACCTGTGGGCAGTTAGGATTCCAATTTTGGTCTAGTAGCCATGCTCTTCACCACTGCATTTTATTTGCTCCCTGGCTCACTGGGGTTGAGAGATGGCAACCAGAGTTTCCCCAAGGCCTTGATTCATCCTACCCCGTGATGTCATGAATTCCTCATTAGCCACCAGACTCCTCACTAGCAGTTGATAAAATATAAAATCTTTATTCAGGCATCCCAGATGCTCTGCCTTCCTCTGCTCCCCACATAATCTCCTGGCAGCGCCTCCCTGTTCCAAGAAGGCAGGCCTTGGACTTGGCTTAACACCTTTTTTTGAGGACAGGCTTCCTCTACTCCCATCCCCATCTCCCCATCCCACAGAACTTCAAAGCCCAGCCTCCTCTGAATGCACACAGCACCCAGTGTCTGCACCATGCATTTGCTACCTACTCAGAGACTGCAGAACTGTCTTCCCTTAACTTCTTCTCCCTCACAATGAAATTGTACATACCTCAGAGGTAGAAGCCATGATTTAGGTTCTTGCTATCTTCGTGGCACACAGAATGATGGCACATTGTGGAATTAATGCATTGGTAAATGTTAAGCATATCATAGTATTTAGAAATGCCTATTATACTTAGAAGCCCAAAAGGAGACTCTTTAGTGATATTCATTCTAAACTCATCTTCTAAGTGACCAGGTTGCTTTGAACAGAGAACTCAACTTGTCTTCATACCTACCTCCTTCATGGAAATTATTGGTAATTAGAAAATGCACCCAGTTGAAATAGCAGTAGGAAATATTTGGAGTGACATTTCCCAAATTGAGTTCTGCAAAGTATTAGTAGGTGTTTTGCGGTAAAAGCTATTTATATAGTTAAGCGAATATAGGGAATGCTGCTTTATACCTGCTTCTCTTCCATAGGGCTTTTCAGATCCTTTAATTGATCAATGTGTACTCTGAGGTTCCAGGAGGGAGAGACACCAAATTTCACAATCTTGTCTGACCACAAAACCCATTTTTCTGGCAAGAGCTCTTAATATCTCTTGGAAGAGCTGTTCTCCTCAGCCGTTTGAGAAATATCGCTTAGAAGGAATGGGATAGTCTCTTAAGTGTGATCATGAATCTACCCACCTTTCACACGCTAGGTGTGAAGTGAAAAGTTCTTGGTGGAAATGCCAGGTAAATGATGGCTGCAGTGAAACAGGAAGAGGTCAGAGGGAAAGTTGTAGGTGAATGAGGAAGAAGTTATCTGAGACTTGACAGATGGTGCTACCTTTGCAGGAAAGCGTCCAGGCAGAGGGAGTGATGTGGACATAGTCCAGGACACGGGAGCTGGTGTCAAGCATGGAACTCTGAGAAGGGATCACTTGGCTGGAGTGAAAGATTTGGGTTGGGGTCTGCACTATCCACGCAGATAATTACTTATGCAACCTTGTTGGCTAAGCTCTGGAGACCTCCCTTCATGGATTTAGAAATTAGCCTGTATGTTTCCGCCTTTGCTTGCCAAGCACAGATATTTCCCAGGGGCAAAAGACAGGTGGTCCGCCATTTTTCTCCCCTCCGCTCTTTCCATCCAGAGTGAGAGAATGTGTTCTTGGGACCTCCTGCTTCCACGGGCTTGCCTCCTCTGTTTGCATTCAGTTGTTTACAAATATGCCAAAAAGGTGTAGAAACCAGGTGGGTATTAAACTTTTAAACCTGCCTCTCTGGTAATCAGAGCTGAGCCAAAGCTCTCGTGTTTCAGGATGCGGGAATGGGCTGTTTATTTTTGGCAGTGCTAAAATGAGACCCTCGTGAGAATTTCACAGATTTGGTCCATTTCCGGGTCTCAGGCTGTGAGGCAGAACTTTGGGGAGAAAACCAGCCAGAGATTTCCCCAGGTGCTGGAGGCCAGACCTTCCTGAGATTCCACTCCCCACAGATAAATGGATTCCCACAAACCTGAGAGAGTTAGGGTCACACAGCCTGGGCTCATGTCCAATACCCTGTTTCACATGTGATTCACACATGATTGCTCCCGAGATTCAGAGATCTGCCTGAGGTCATGCAATTGGATTAGAACCCAAACTTCTTGATTTACTGCCTGATTTCCAGTGGAATCTCACTTCTATCACAGGCTCAACATTAGAAAAGGCAGATTTCTTTCTCCCTAATTATGGGCCCCTACTTCTTTTAGGGAATAGTGAGGAAAAACTCATCATTTGATGTTTTAACTATGGGAAAGCACACAGTAGAAAGGCAGTAAATAGTATCTTGGTTTGATTTCATTTAGTTGTATGCTTCTGCATTAGTCATATATATTTGTGATGAAACAATTCATTTTTGTTTTCTTTAGAGTCCCTTTTTTATCTTTGGCCATAAGCAAGGGAATTTAGACATACTTCTGGCCCATTTTCAAAAGGTCCTCCTTTTCACAGAATGGTTTTGAAGATCCAGACAAGGGCTGAGGGAGGAGAAAGGAAAGGAGAATAAAACTAAGTATCTTAGAAAAAAAAAACTAATTTGAGAAATCCTGTATTGAGATAAAAAATATATATACTGAAAGAATTCAATTAATTAGAAATTCCTTTCCTTTTAAAATAATGAATGCTACAGGGTGCTTGGCTGGGTCAGTAAAGCATCCAACTCTTGCTTTCAACTCAGGTCCTGATCCCAAGGTAGTGGGATTAAGCCCACATCAGGCTCTGCACTGAGCATAGAGCCTGCTTGGGATTCTGTCTCTCTCTCTCTCTCTCTCTCTCTCTCTCTCTCCCTCCCTCCCCCTCTACCTCTCTCTGAAATAAAAATAATAACAATAAATACTAACCTATCTAGTACAGGCCCCTGACACATAGTAGACACTGAATAAGTAATCACTGAGTGAAATGAATCATTGTGAGACGGTAGCTGTGTACTTACATAGCACTAAACATGGTGGGAGACATCTGAGAAAAACATGCTCCATCTTGGAAGTTAACAACCAAATGGAAAACATTTGACGGACATGTGGTAGGCTCTTGGTAAATACTTGCCAAATAATTAATCAGTCTATAGTCCTAACAGTATTTTTTCAAATAGGTGATCTTTGTTAAATAAAAGGGGGGGGACATTTCTCACCTTATTTTATCAACATTATAATGTGGGAGAAATGCATATGGTCAGAAGTTAAAAAACATGTCTTTTCTAGCTCAAGTGTGTGTGTGGGTGGATGGGGGTGGGGGTTAAGGGGGAGGGTGTGTTTTGTTTAAGGCAATTTTTAGCTTCTCGGAGTCTGGGAAGCATGCTGATTATGAAGTTATTGATTTGGAGGAAGAGGCAGAAGACGAGCTGCGGGAGAGGGAGGCCAGACTGAGAACATGTCAGTTTGTGAGCTACCGGGAAGGAGGGATGGCCGTGGCTGCCACTGGTGCTCCGGCAGGTCAGCCTTCGTGATCAAACTGCTCAATAGCTATCGATCAGCCACAGTCCCCTGCCACAGTGAAGGGTCTGATTCAAGGGAGCACTGCGTCATTATTGTGAGTAATTAGGGCTAATGCAGTAAAGGCTTCAATAAAGTTTGTTCAAAGTGATGCATAATTTGAAATAACTTCTATTGCACTGTCCCAATCATGATTTAATAACCATATCAGATAATCCATACCTCAATAAGTCAGGCTAATTTTTCTGTTTTCCTACATATTGAACTAACTTCTCAGAAAGGTCATGCAACGTGTAGAAAATGTGTGATTTCACTACTGAAACACACCCCCCCCACCTTTGTATTTAACATGAGACTATACTATTAAATAGATTATAATCTATTTATAAACTCTATTTATAAACTCAGTAAAACACCAATAAATTCTCTGTAGTCCTGCACCTGAAAGACTAGTCATAATGGTGGAAAAATGCACAAGCATATCCATTGTGCCCTTCTCTCTCTTTCTCTTTCACACACACACACTGATTCACACTAGATAGCCTCTCATCTTAAATCCCAGGAGAAAAAAAAGATGTGTTGTTATCAGTGTTGTTATCATCAAATCTTAACTGTTCAAGGTGTGGCTGGGCTAGAGCTAACAGGAGAAAGCAGAGGAGCAAAGCTCCTGGTTTGTATCTGTTTCCTATCAAGGCTAATCCATTATTCTCTAAAACTGTGTGATCTTTGTTTAAAAGTACCAAAACCTAGGGGCACCTGGGTGGCTCAGTCAGTTAAGCATCCGACTTCATGGGTTCCAGCCCTGCATTCCCTCTGTGCTGACAGCTCAGAGCCTGGAACCTGCTTCAGGTTCTGTGTCTCCCTCTCTCTCTGCCCCTCCCCCACTCATGCTCTGTCTGTCTCTGTCTCTGAAAAATGAATAAGCCTTTAAAAATTAAGAAAAAAAAAACCTACCAAAACCTAAGCAGAAATATCAGGTGGGAGGACGGGTAAAATAGGTGAGGGGGATTAAAGAGGAGTACGATTGCCATGATGAGCACCAGGTCTTGTATGGAAGTGTTGAATCACTATATTGTACACTTGAAACTAATATTACACTGTTATCTAACTGGAATTTAAATAAAAACTTTAATAATAATTACAAAATTAAAAAATAAACTACCTATAAAAGACAAAAAAATAAATAAATTTCACAAGTGTATTAAATGCTTAGACATTTTGCTTCTGAAGGCAAAGACTGACATTAGGCAAGCCGTTTAACCAACTATCAGCCCCATCAGAACTGACAGATACCTGTAATCAAGATGCAAAACCTTAAGACTGAAAAGTTACCTTCATTGGGGCACCTGGGTGTCTCAGTCGGCTAAGCATCTGACTCTTGATTTTGGCTCAGGTCATGATCTGGCAGTTCTTGAGACTGAGCCCCGCGTTGAGCTCTGTGCTGGTAGTATGGAGCCTGTTTGGGATTCTCTCTCTCTCCCTCTGTCTCTGCCCCTATCTTGCTCACACTCCCTCTTTCTCTCTCAAACTAAATAAATAAATAGATCTTTAAAAAAAAAAAGAAAAGTTACATTCACAAATAAAAGAATACATTCTTAATTCTAATGGAATTAGAAAGAAATCCAGTATTCTAGTGGCTGGAGCAAAATAATCATGAAAATTGCTTCTGACCACCAAATTCTAGCATTTCTGACTTTGCAGTTAACCAACTGCTATCAATGAAGAGGGTCCCAGAGTAATGAAATAATATTCAGATGCAAAAAGCAACAAATTCCTTTGCAAGAATTGTAAAATTATTTCTTTTATGTGCTTTGAACCTACGTGGAATCATCCTCTGACGCTCCTAGCCAAAATAGTGAATCAATTCAGCCAAAAGCCTTGTCTTTCAAACAACCAAAATAGAGCAAATAAATATGCAAGTTAATAGGATTTGGAACATCTAAGGGCTATAAGTATACAAACTGAAGAAGTCTTCAAATTGTAAAATAAATTCCTATAAGGCCAGATTAATCACTTAAAATATACAGTAGAAAAACTTCAGAAAAGATGTAGAGAAAATAAAGCTTTATTTTTAAAAATCAATTGTTCGGGGGCACCTGGGTGGTGCAGTCAGTTTAAGCGTTTGATTCCTGACCTCGGCTCAGGTCTTGATCTCGCAGTTCATGAGTTTGAGCCCAGCATCTGGCTCTGTGCTCTCAGTGTGGAATCTGCTTGGGATTCTGTCTCCCTCTCTCTCTGCCCCTCCCCCACTCATGCTTGTGCACGCGCGCTCTCTCTCTCTCTGTCAAAAATAAACATAAAAATTAATTAAATGACATTTAAACATTTAAATGTCATTAAAAAATGAATTCTTCAAATTTCCTGAAAAGTGCTGCCCATGGGCCCATGTTGAAGCACCACAGAATGAGTCTGTTTGCCTGGAGACCTCTACTGAATGTGAGGCTCATGAAAAGCCCCCTCCCCTTGGCTCTGGGCCATGAAGAGACCCAGTAGGATTGGAAACTTCTGCACTTCCTTGAAGATCCCATCACACCAAAGGCCTTCCGAAAAACCTCCAAAAATTATTTTTATTTTTGCCCCATAAGGAAGAAACAAGCCCTTTTCTGATTTGATACAGACCTCTAGAGCAGCTGAGCTGTCCCCATGGCCAAAGCTACAAGCGTCCTAGAGAAGCACCAAACACTCCAGAATCTACCCTCTGCCTCTTCTGCTCCAACCACATCTCCTTAGAAATGTTAGCCAGCACCAAACTCCTTGGGAATCCTACAGTAAGAATGTGGTTTTCAAAAAACTAAAAACTCAGGTCAAAAATTCACTCAACTCTTTAATGAGGAAACCAACATGGTGATAAAGCTGATCCAGAGAAGAATTAGAGGGACAGGACATTATAGGAATGTAAGCACTGAAGAAAGAACATCAAGCGAGATGGCTCAGTTAATGTCCTAATGGGCAATAAAACCATAACCTCTGGGCTTATCTTTGCTACCAGTCAGAAATCATTTGCATATTTTTTGAGCAAAAATCTTCAAGTTAACATATTTCCTGGCAGAGTCTGGGCCTGTAATCAGTAATGGGTAGCAAATGCAACAAAGCTACATTTCCCTAGGTAATTAATCATGGGGACAGGCCTGTAAAATGGTACTCTAGGAATCCAGAAAGACATGTACCCTTCCATTTGCCTTGTTTCTACGTTTGGCCCATTTTTCTTCACACCACACATGGGCCATGCACTGCTCTACTTGAATGCATATATCCTTGCTTCAGATCATCTACACTGAGATCTCAGTGCTACACTTAACAGCTGGCTGATCTTGATCCTCAATGCTCACATCTGTAAAATGGAGGAAAGCATACTACCTAGTGTAAGAGGATTGTGGTGAGGAATAAATGAGATAGCCCTTGTGAAAATCTTAGCAGAGTGCCTGGCACATAACAAGAGTTTAGCAAATGAGCACTGTTGCCACTTCTGTGGTTGCTATTGTCATTGCCATTAAGTGATTATCTGTTTTCCATGCGGGATGTTCCCCTCTCCCTTCACCCACCCTTCAAGCCATATAGATGGCTAATTCATTACCATTCTTCAATACAGAGCATGGTGACTTCAACTCTACGAATCCTTCCACATTTTCTGTATTCCATGACCCCCTGTTATAAGCCCATTGATAATTGACTCCTGTATTTAATATGGTGTCTGTGCTCATGCCTGTGCCCCATGCTGGACTGTCCCTTCCCCTATTGTCAGATCCTACTCAACTTTAAAATCCCAGTACCTAGCACCCAGGTGGGCAAACAATAGATAATCATTAAATATTAGTCAAAATGAACAGAACAACAACTTTTTCCTGCATAAAACCATCTGGTGCATGAAAATACATACCTCAGAATTATATTCATTCAAGTTGAGAGACAATGATTTGCCTTTATTTTCCATTAGTACCAGAAACAGCAAACCATCCAAAGAATGGTCAGCAGAAGCAGCTACCTGAAAGGGACCTCCAGGGCCTCCAGAATCTTTTGTTCAGTAATGGCAGACCAGGTCCTGGATAATCCACCAAGATATTCACAAGGCAAGATTATTTTCAAGTTAAAGAGTCAGCCTATATGGCACAGTATACATAATACACAAGTGTGTTTTTATTCCGAGAGGAGAAGGAGGGACTTGTACACGTGTCTCCCTTCACTCCGTTCTTCTATGATATTTGGGGGATGAGCCACTCAATGGAAAGCTAGGCTGTAATTTAATTATTTTATATATAATAGTCTTGCATTGTGCCCAGAGTGTTGGCTTCCCAAGAGCAACAATCATATATCCTATTTCAGGTTTGCCCCCTTCGGTGAGTATCAAGTATCTCATAAATCCCCAGAACCTTGTGTTGTTATATGGGATGAAAATAAGAGAAGCAAAAGCCAGGCTGTTGAGCAACTTGTAATCATATTTGGGTGTCAAGAACCTTGCAAGGTGCTGGGTACATCGTAAATACTCAATAAGCATGCCTGGACTTGATTTAACTATTTTTCCCCCCTCCAGAGTTGAGATTTTAAGAAAGACTGAAGGTGTAATAACAGGTTTGAAAGTGCTGTGTCTGTGAGGAACTTAACTCAATTTATCTTCTCTGAATGCTTCGTACAGATTATGCTTCCCAACCACCTCTTGCCACAGTCAGACCCTCTTAAAAATAGAGTAATGATAATAATACATTTTATCTTCTTCCCAGTGATGGTATCATTCACACCTCCATTGAAGCCCAGTGGGAGGTTTGGCTGTGAGGCATCACACGCAGGGGGAGTCAGGTGCGATTATTGTAATGAGGACACCGTGCTCAGCGAAATGCGGGAAAGAAAACCTCCCATACATGAAGCGATTTCTATTAAGATACTCATCTTATATCAAATATTCAAGCTCCTCTTTATAAATCGAAGAGAGGGAAAAGAGACTCTTCTAGGGGGAGATTTTATGTGGCCAAGAACGAAAGGGCACAAATATTTTATGATCAGTTTTGAGATGAAAGTGGTGTGCCTGCCTCATTCACGGGCTCTTTCCATTTCCACAGGTCTAATTAGATTGTTGGTTTAATGGTGGCGAGATAATTTAGTGGCCACTGAGAGCAACTGTGTTAATGAGAAGGGGGGACAGTGCTTTGGGTTTCCTGTAATTAATGGAGAGTTTTTGAAAAACTTCTTGGTTCCAGTGAAGTTGGCATACTGTGCCCAGCTGTTGAGAACGGAGGCGAGGTCTTTCCTGCTCATTGCTGTGGAAATGGCCTCAGGCAACGTAGAAGAACTGTGTAATGACTGTCATTAAGAATGATCTTTAGTGGTCCAGGCAGGCTATCGTCTGTCTACAGCAGAGAAGAGACAGAGAAAGAGGGATAGGGAGAAAGGAGGCAGTGAGGGAAAAGAGAGTAAGGATTATAAAACAGACGTGGCAGACAGACAGACAGGCTGACCGCACTATCCCTCGCCGGTCAGCCCCCTCCATTCCACCTTTGGGAGCAACTAGAATAATGCCGCAGCATCCTCCCAGGGAATCTCCTTCTCTTGTTGCATAAACTGGAGTCCGACCAAACAAGACTGGGTTAGACCGCATGGAAGGGCTTTCCACTAATCCCTTCATGGCAGAGATAAGAAAATTGAACCCAGAGAGGTGAACTGAACTACAAATCTGGCCTGAGTAGGAATTAGGAAACCTGGACTCCTGGCCACCACATGGATATGTAGTGGAAAGTGGATTTGGAATTCAAGGACCAGGGTTATCATACAGCTTTTCAGAACTTACTAATTCTCTTAGTTAAGTTGCTGAGTCTTCTGAGACTTGGGAGTCTCAGTTTCCCCATCAGGGAAATGGGAAAAGTGATTTCTGACCTTTATGCCGTGGTGCAAAACAAATGAAATAGCAGATGAAAACACCAATCATATATTCAAAACAATATATCACTATATCTTGACCCCTCTCATGTCAAGAATGAAGTCATGCCCTGTAATGATTTAAGCATATTAAGTCATAATTTAGTCATGTTATGATTCAAATCATAACATCCATTAACTATCTTTAGAATTTTTTTCCTCACTCACTGCTCCAAATACCTTTATATCTCAGGGCACAGTCAAAGCCTCCCTACCCATGAGGGTGTTAAATGCTATATCAAGTTCATCTTACTGGAACTTTTGTAAGGCTTTGTTACAATTGTCAAATATTTTTTTAAGTATCTGCCACACTGATACATAGACGATTAACCCCTGCCCTAGGGAACTTTCATGCTATTTGGGAAGGCCAGACTCTAAAACATGAGATGACCAAAAAATATTAACAAGTGAAGAGGCTGAATAACAATCTCAGATCCTAACAGAGATATCACTGAGCAATGGATAAGTTATGAATTTCCAACCAAGTGGTACTAGAGGAGATTGGGGGATATGGTAAAATAATCTGGGAAGAGAAGGACTGAAAGAGCTTTCTGGGGATGGATTGAATTAAATAAGCAGATGCGAGCAGAGGGACAGGTTTACAATGTCTCTGAGATAGGAGTATGTGTGGAAATAATGACCAGTGAGGCTGGAAGAGAGATTTGGGGTCAGAATATGGAGAACCTGAAATTCTAGAATGAGGCACAGTAAACCTTCTGAGAGGCAGTGATCGCAAAATAGCAGCCATGGGCCAATAGCTATCTGCAGTTGTACTCTGATTGGCTTACAGGGGGTTATACATTTTTAAAAACTCCGTTTGTGAACAACGGATTTACCTAATAATCAAGAGTTTTGGCTTTTTGAAATTCAGACTATCTGGTTAACTTTGGGCTCAGGTTCCTACCTGGCAACAACTGATTGATACAAAATAACCTCAGCCCTGTTAGATGGGCTATATTCTCTTTCATTTCTTATTCCCCCGGCCCACCCCACGCTTCCCCCGATCTTCCTTCAGGGTCCTGACCAACTTCACTCATTATACTGGCAGCCTGGCCCCCTACAGGGAGCCATCAAAGGCATTTGGACTGGACAAAGTCACAGGATCAAAACAATGTGCAGGAACTCCTAATCTAGCAGAAGTAGCAGGAATAGTCTGTAGTAACATCTTGTGTTATTTAACTATGGAATTTGGAGGTTGGAGGAGGCCTTTGAGATTGTGAAATTGAGAGAAATTTGGCACTCTGATGCAGTCAATAGTAGAAAAGTAACAGGGAAACCCAGGCTTCCTCACTCTATCTAGCTCCCTGTCTTCTTCACTTTCTTAAGGAAATATGGTTTGAAACTGGCTTTGAAATAGGGCAGCCCTTGCTTGCATCCTTCAGTCCATCACTTCTAAGATGTGTGCCCTTGGGAAAACGATTTAACCTCTGAGGTCCCGGTTTTCATCTCTGTACAGCAGAGGCAGTAATGTTCTCATGTGGTTGCGACCACAATTAAATGAGGATGCATGTGAGATACTGCAAACTGCACTGTAGGTTCCCCCAAAATGTTCATTTCTTCCCCTTTCTCTTTCACATGATAGCAGGAATGTTACCTTGTATCATCTTACCTGTAAACTCCATGGTATGATACAAAGTTGTTGTTACCAAAGTAAATGTTGAGTAAATGAATAAAGACGCTGCACACCTCCCCAGCAAAGAATGAAAGTCCTTGTTCTCCCCTCCCCTCCCCCACCAAGGGCTCCTACAATGTGACATCTGTTACTTAAATGTCCTTTGTAACTAACTCTGTTAGTGGTTTTTTTTTTTTTTTTTTTTTTTTTTATGATGTCTGCTTTTGAAAGGAACACAAGGAGAGAACTCAGTGGCTTCCACCTGTTGAATCCTCTTCCCCAGCAATTGTTACATGTTTCCTTGATAGCGCTTTCAACTAAGAGAGACCAGATAGCCTTCTCACAATAATGAGGAAACACGCCATGTGCAGTTTCAAAAGACAGAGAGAAGGTACTAATGGAGGGAATTTCAACTGTTCAATGATCCCAGCAATGTCTGAACACCCTGTGTGGCCTGGACCCAGGGCTTGCCCCATAAAGATGAGAGAGCTGAGAACAAAAGAGAGTAAGCCTGATATTACCTTTAAATTCAGCGGGGGATGCAGGCCAGCCTCATGCAGTGTTCCTGGGTTGCGAGGTATAGTTTCAATGTTCAAAAACACTCCTCCAAGGAATTTTCTTGCCTTCCAATACCTGAAGATATTTTGAGAGGACTTTTCTTATTTTGAAAATCCAGGTTTGTTAGTGCCTAAATATTAAGCCACAATCCTGGTCTTTGTCTCATGTGTGTTGCCAGAGTTAAGTGATTTGGGCTTTACATATGGAAAGTTCATTTTGTTGTGTAATTAATGGGAAGCAGACTTTGGGAAGCTGATGATCCAAGCCCTTATTTATATGAGAGCATATGTCTGTGTTCTGTTTATGACTCACTCTCTTACTCCGCGCATTGTAACTTGGGTTTGTTTACACTAACTTTTCCTAGAATCCAAGCCACATGGTATATGAGCCAATAATTTATGGTCTCTAAAAGGGAAAGATGATGAATGAGCCTTTTCCTCTTAAATTGTCAAATCTTAAACTGAGGAAGAAGTATTTGCTGTCTTGAGTCTGTCCAAGCTTATATTTGGAAAAAAAAAAAAAAAAAGGTAATGCAAAAATTAAAAAAAAAAAAAAAAACACACTACTGGCATAGTGCTTAGAACTTGAATGTATAGGTATTTGCCAAGACAGCATATGACCACTCCCCCACAATATACCATTTAATTCTGATCCAAATGTTCAGCAATGAAAAGACCATTCATCCTCTCTCTTCCTGTCTCTCTGTCTCTCTTGTCTCTCTGTTCCTCTCTGTCTCTGGCTCCTATTTTTGATGGTAGCTAAGTAAAATATAATACGTAAAAATGTCTCCCTTTTTCAGGAGCCCCATCATGTTAATCAATCTGTGGGCTTAAATGTTCAACCTGCTTTTCTTAAAGGCACTTAATAAATTCCAAACTTATTTTTGTCATTGAATCTGCATGTCTATGGAGTGGTTTGGATATCAGTGTATATTTCACAGTACTTCAGTGCTATGGTCATAGCTTAGATCCTTCAGACAGTTAATGGTGCTCTGAGGAGAGTAGGGAACAGCTGAAATATGTGAAGATCTAATTTAATTTACAGTGATTTGGATCCCCTTCAATAAATCCTTTCATATTTCACGCACAGCCTTTACAAAACAGACAGTAAGTGTTGGTTTAGGTCAAGTCACATAGATTGATTTCAATTCAAGTAAGTCAGCTGAACTCTGTACTGGTCACATGGGGGAGGAAGCCATGGAATGGCGTGTCTAACACAGAGCCTGGCACAGAGTGGGCTTAGTCAATGCTTCTTCCAAGAATGAATGAGAATGGATAAGGCATGGTCCTTGTTCCTTAAGAAAACATAATTTAAAAGGAGAGAGAAATGCAGATTGATCCCATAATCTTAACACAGGACAGACTATATGAAATGCTGTCAGAGAGATACAAGCAATGTAGAGGGGACCAAAAAGATTAATATTGAAATGAGAGTCCTCGGTGGCTTTTAGAGGAATATCCAATTAAACTGCATTCCAGCAGAAATTAGAAGGCACTGGATGCATACTGACTATTGTTTTGTTTCTTCTTTTTTCTTTTCCTTTCTTTTCTTTTCTCACTAGGGCAGGAGAATTGCCTGTGGATAAAAGAAAAATGTAAGACTCCCCATCCCCACCCAATCCAACATCAGATGCAATATCCTCTCTCTCAGAAATAATAGAGTTGGGCACACACCTGTAGGCAATGCAAATTCATTCTTTCTGTAGCACATCCATCATCTACTGACCAGACAGACATAAAAATACGTGAAAGTCTAAAGCAATGGGTATAAATTCCTTGTTGTTTTTATGATGAATACAGGGATGTGTGTGTGTGTGTGTGTGTGTGTGTGTGAATGTGTGTGTAAATTACCATTTTTTTTTTGAAAAACTTAAAAGAGAAAAGCAATAGCGTATATTTGGGTCACACGAATCATGCCCAGAAGGAGATAAAGGGACAGTTATTAACTCTGAGGGTATTCAAACCCTCTGTAAATTTTACAAATCTGGGCAGTCTCTGAGAAAACAAAATTAAGATTCAAAACTTTCATAACAGACTAGAACACTGGACGAAAACCAATAAAATAAAACTTTGCAGATTTAAATAGAAAGCTTGTATTTAAGCTCAAAAACCCATTCCACACAGCAATGGCCAGGTTTGGTAGCAGTTTATATGGAAGCATTTAAGGGAGTTAATTGAGCTTCTATTTAATATGAGCCAACAGTGTGATGTTGCTGGGGGAAAAAAAACAACTTTGCAGGTTTTATTTATTTATTTTTTATGTAGTTCTCATTAACGGAAGTGTAGTAGTGCCTTGATCACAGAAATTAATCAACCCAATCTTTCTGCATAATCATTTCATACTTGGAAAATCAGTTCAATCCCAGGCACCAAAATTTAAGATGAAATTTGACAGACACTAAAATCTCCAGAGGAACAGGATCAAAATGGAACATAGTCTAGAATTCATTTCATATGAAACACAGATGAAGGAAGTAAGGATGTCTTACCTGGAACAGAGAAGACTTGGAGGTATATGACTGTTTAATTTTTTTTTTTACAAGTAAGGGTCCTGCCAAGGAGTCAAGAATTTGTCTAGAAACACAGAACTGAGGAGTGCAAAGTCTAGACTAGAGCCTTATTCTTACAACATCCCAGGCGGTGTTTTCTATCAGATCATAAATAACAAGCCTGAGGATTTAAGTAAACAAATGCAATTATTAAAACTAGGAAGAAAAATAAAGCACGGATACCTACTATTTGACACAATTCCTAAAGCTCTAGCATGGTCAACAGGATTTATTTTATCTGAGCCTAAATATTAAAAATGTAAATGTTTTCATGAAATCATATTTGCCACATTATTCTTTGTTCCCTGTTTTTCTTTTCTTTGTTTTTTTTTCAAAATTTAAACGAGAAAATCTCTCACAATCAAGTATGAACACACAGCTACAATAATTGGTGTATTATATAAGGGATGGTATTTATGGTTAAGGATACAGTTATGCCACGTTGGAGAGGAAGGGGAAAAGAAATATAAAGAGGCCTTTGAGAGGGTGTGACCACCCCCGCCGTGTGACCACCTGGCATGCTGTGAGACTCAGCAGATGTAGCGTCAAACTTTTTGGCGTTAACTGCATTTCTATCCAGCCTCTCAAGTTGTCTACTCAGTCTGCTGGGGCTTGAGCCACATGCAACAGACAAAAGCCAAAGTTAATTGAAAGAAACAGAGTAAGCCTAAATGGCCCTCATATTTCCCAGTTTAAGAGTGCCACCACTTACAGTTTATTCCTCGCCAAAAGCCTGGGAAGCCACTGTGGCCCTAATAAGCATCATGCCCAGAAAGACTCCCAGCTTTGAAACTCTTCTGTGACCCCTTCCAGGGCAGTTCCTACTAACAAATATGCCCAGTGTGCCTTAGAGACAGAGAAAATCGCCTCTGTTGTTCATCTCCTGATCTCTGAGCTCTCTCCCTTCACCTAGCTTTCTTAGGCCTGACCAAGTCTTGGTTACCTCCCCTAGAGGCTCCCTGAGGGACCTAGCTGCATTCTTCCTCTGTGCACTTTCTCTCTGGAGATGAGTTACCACTGCCTTTATCTGTCCAAAGCCACAAGTGGTTCTCCCAAAGCTCACCTCATGAAATGACTGGCATTATTTCCCTGTGGTCAGAGAAGTCAAGGATGCTGAAAACCTAGGGAGCAGGAGCTCAGAAATGACTAACCAAGAGGCATCCAGGTCTGCCTCCAACCTTACTGTAGAAGCTCTCCATGGATAGGACACTGTTCCAACTGCCATGGAATTACATGCAATTCAATTAAAACTGCTCCAGGGAATATAAAGATTATTGATACCCAGACTTTAGTCTCTAGGAGCTTATGATGTGAAATAATCCAGCAAGATATATTAAGCAAGAATCTACTGTGAAAAAGACACCACGCTCTTTGTCACAAAGTGTATGAAGAACACGTGTGGTCTGTCTTTGAGAGCTTTAATGCTTCTTACGCTGTGCACATGGAAAGTTAAGATCTTCTAGAATTAAATACTGAGTGAATAAACTCTTCAGAGGTTTAGAATCAGAAAGGGCAACTTTAAAGCAGCCCAAATTTTTGATCATGTGGTGATATCACTAACATACTTTTGAACAGTTAATTCCATGTAAACACTATTCAGAATATACACACTCATATTTTAAAATATGAACTTTGGGGGCTTCTGGGTGGCTCAGTCAGTTAAGTGTCCAACTTGCGGCTCAGGTCATGATCTCACCGTTGGTGAGTTGGAGCCACGTGTTGGGCTCTGTGTTGCCAGCTTAGAGCCTGGAGCCTGCTTCGGATTCTGTGTGTCCCTCTCTCTGCACCCCTTCCCTGCTCACTCTCTGTTTCTCTCTCCCTCTCAAAAGTAAGTAAACATTAAAAAAAATTTTAAATATAAACTTTGAAATGTTGAGCTAAATCTGTAATCATATTGTTAAAATAATTTTAAATTTCATTTAAGTTTGTATTAAGGAAACAAAAATATTTTCACTGTTGTCAAAATTTTACACTCATTTTAATATTTCTTTCTAAAAATGTTTTGGGAGGGCCAACTAAATGAGTTTGAATATTTCTTTTTGAAAACCTTGTGTTTTTTTTTTTAACACTTGTGATAAACCAATTTGAAGCTCTGATTCCAAATTTAGTTTGTTTCAATACTCATTAGTAGATGTTGTAGATTGAAAGGGTATTTCACATAAACATATATCCAAGAGGACAAAGTGCAGCATTTTGCTTAAATCAGAATATGGTAAAACCTTGTTTTTATGAGCATTACAAACCTTGGTTTGTGAGCATAATTTGTACCAGAAACATGCTTGTAATCCAAAGCACTTGTGTATCAAAGCTAATTTAAAGAACCATGGGCTCATGACATTCACCCTCACATTGTACTACTCCTACTGCAAGACATAGCTTGTTTATCAAGTTAAAATGTATTAGAAGTGTTTGCTTGTCTTGTGGAACACTCCCAAAACAAGTCACTTACTTGCAATGCAAGGTTTTATGTACTGTTTTTTTCAGTCCCATCCATCAGTTAAGCAAAGGTGGTTGAAATTTGTCTAACCAACTTCCTTGACAATCAGATGGTCTTGCATATCAAAAGGCATTGCATTGTTTCATGAGTTCAAATCTCTGAAACTCTTCATTTGGAGGGTAACTCTGTTTACAAGATTTTTTAATTTGCAGATCTAAGGAATCTTATAGTTTATAATATATCATTTTCAGTAACAAAATTGCCAATGGAAACATTTTCAATCAGTTGTCAAAAATGCTGTCTCAAGTATGAGTTTCTTCCTAAAAGCGGTTAAATTAATTCCCATTTTACCCTAAAGAGACATTAAGTTGTTTGTATTTTTCACTGACAGCCCATGGACAGCACAGCAAAGGTGAGAACATTTAGAACCCTTGTCTTTTTATACAAGAAACTGCCAAAATTCGTCTCTGAAAATGGCAACTCTTATATAGTTTGCTAAGAGAAACCAATAAAAACTGCATGGCATGTGACATATTTCATGGATATTCCTGATCTTATGACTAAGTAGTTTGATTTTTTTTCTTTTCAAAGATCTTAATTTCCTAAAAAGAACCATAAGGGCTGACCTATTATAGCGTTTTGAATATAGGACGTGCCCTTCCCAAAAGTAAGAAACTGATGGATATGCCCGCCAACCCCCTTAAATGAACGTGACCTCTCCCCTTCTCCTAGGTACCTCCTGCCCAGCGGTGACAGGTGACACATCTGATGTACAGCTCAAATAAGGGCATCACAGTTACCCCAAACATTAAGCATTAGAATGCTTAGCTTAGTTCTTACTTTTTAGATCAAATATAATTAATATAAATAAAAACTATTAATATGTTTTTCTTGTAGCCAGGTAGATAGTCCTGCTTCCTCCATGGGAACATGCACCCCACTAAGAAAGTGGCTAAATTAAGAGGTGATCAGAGCTGGAGAGGCACAGAGGCTATGAGTGATGTGGGCAGAGTTGCAGAGGCAGCAGGACAATGTGAGACAAGTTCCTGGATCCCTAATGCCATAATGTCTCCCAGAAAATGTAGGGGAGGCACCCTGGTGGCCCTTGCTTCTTCAGAGCTCTCCTTGTGAACATGTACATCCTGCTGCTTCATTTTCTCCATCAGCCAAAAGGCCCACTTTGCCTCCAACCCTCACTTGTCCCAGGGAGAATGAGAAATAAGAGCAAAACAAAACCAGGATCCCCACCTTCCCCCCGCTCCCCCCAACCACCAAGGCACTGCAGTCAAGATAGGATGTTGCTTTACCTTAAACCCCTAAGTGGGAGCTGCCCTGGAAGAATCAAGCAGGTACTGTGTGCTTCACACAAGCCAGTCACATTTTCAAAGAAACCCCAAACTGTATTATGCCTTTAAAAATAGAATGGAGACACCTTTATATCATGACAAATCTCCCACATCTGCTAACCCTTAATTCTAAATTACAGCTTTGAAATTGTAAAGCAGTACTACGGCACTTATGCTGATGACCAACAGCAACTCAGATGTGCCCTGCCTTGCAGAAGCCTCACTAACAGAGGCAACTTGCCATCTTTTTTAAAAAGAGCCTTTAAGGCCAGGATTGTATAAGGTTAATTTAAATTCTAGGGAAAAAGGAAGAACGTTTGCATGCCAAGGCAAGTTGCTTCATACATCCCATTAAAAAATAAAAGGCTGCATTAGGAAAACAAGAGATCATTACTGAGTAAAGTACAAAGTACCAAAAAAAAAAAAAATGCACAATTTCATGGGAGAACATTAAACAAGTGAATTCCCTTGAGCTTGTATTTGCTGACCATGTGTTGCTATATGCCAGTTCCATGTGCTACTGTGTGAATGAGCCTGGACTGGGGATCCTGGGAGTACGAAGAAATGACATGGCTTCTGCCTTCGAAGGATCTTAACTTGGATCACCATACAATGTAATTCATACTGCAGCTGTCTGCCTTGATTGAGGGAAAGAGTGTTCCAGCCCTTTCCACCCTGGAAGGCAACTCCAGGCAGTTCAACAGTCCTCCCAGTATTACCTCCCTCCCTGCAGGGATATTTAAACAGCAAGAAATATTCTAACGAATCTAGAGATGAATTTGCTTCCCTTTCTGACACACCCAGAACTTTCTTCTCAAATTAAGATGTGTCTTGCACATGGACAAAGTATAGTCTCCAAATCATTAGCACCTATTTTGGAGGAACTTTACATATAACTAAGCCTTGTTAGCCTCTCTCTTGCTCACAGTGCCTATCCTACATCTGCAAAGTCAGTGTGCAAAACACAGTGCTAAGTCCAGTCTTTGATTATCATAAAAGACGTGACCAAATCAACAAATGCTGATGAGCCAATCCTCTGATAATGGGAACTAAAAGACAGAAAAGCTACGTCTGGGCCCAAAACCAAGTCAACCATTTGCATGACAATTTTAAATACAGAGAAAGGTCTAGAAGATGATTTGCTTTGCAGTTATGAAGACATGAATTTTCATTTTGCCTTGGCCACTCATAATTATTTTTTAAAACTAACAAAGAGCAGGCAAGATATGGGCCCATTATAAGAAGGAGAGCAAATATGGAATCAATCTTTGCTGCAAGAGCCCAGAAATTACTGTCTAATAATGAAACAATTTGAAGAGAGAAAAATCTGAAAACATTTAGAGGGACAATGAAATCATAAGCAATAAGGAGAAAGATTTGTGAATATCGAATCCTGCCAAGACCAAAGTCCTCACCCCCCCTCCACCACCACTAGAATTTCAAAATAATTTGAAATTATTCCACCTCACATTTGGGAAGCCAACTGATAATGAGAATAGGAAAGAATTACAGCAATCTTTAAATCTAGAAGGGAATTTTGAGAGTATCTAGTATAACTGCCCAATGTAATAGATGAGGAGAGATCCAGAGAGGCTAAGATGTTCATCCGAGTTCAGATTTGTTTCTAGCTGCCCCTGCAGAGTCCTTCCCACTGCCCTGCCCTCTGCTGCAGTTCTCATGCAAGGGTAACAAACCTGAACTGAAATATTTGGATTATACATATACGGGCAAAATACAATTCAGATGTTCAGTAGATGTGGATACCTCCCCCCCACCTCCAAAGTTTACAATGTAAAAAAGAAAGAGGCATATTAAGTCTTAGCCCCTGATGGCATCAATGGAGATTGGGCCCTGATATGTTTATTCATTTGGTCACAGCATAAAAGCCAGAGCACTTAATCATTCTCCCAGCCCATTAAGCCAGGAGGGCAGCTACCAGCAGGAATTTTCTAGGGTGATGATACATGCCTTTTGCTGAGGACATTTCTTATCTTTCAAAAATTATTTTGGTGACAGAGCCCAAAAGGGTGAAAAACCAGAGCACCCTACAGTCCTAAGATGTAAAGAAAGATGTTTTATTGCCACTTGCCATGTATATGTTTTCAACCAGGTATTATGGAATTATCAAGTATATACCAAAGTAGGCAGAATAGCATAATAAACCGCAGTGTACCCACCACCCAGCTTCAGTAATATTAACTCAAGAGTAATATTAACTCAAGAGAAATCCTATTTCATCAGTACTTCTACTTATCTCCTCTATTCCTCATTATTTTGAAGCCAATTCCAGAGGATATCATGTGACTTCATCTATAAATATTTTAGGGGCACCTGGGTGGCTCAGTTGGTTGGGCATCCTACTCTTGATCTCAGCTGAAGTCTTGAATCTCAGGGTCATGAATTCAAGCCCCACATTGGGTTCCATGCTGGACGTGAAGCCTACTTTAAAAAAGAAATAGCAAGTATTTCTAAAAGCTTAGTACTTTAAAACATTGTCATAATGCAGTTATCACACCTAAGTAAGTAAACAGGAATTAAATAATATCATGCAATGCCCAGACACTATTCAAATGTCCATGAATTCATGAAATAAGATCTCTTTTGACAGTTTGTTTAAACTGGCAGCAAAATATGGTCATTTTATCTCTTACGTCTTTTTTAATTTACAGTCCCGCCACCTCCCCTGCCTTTCTCTACTTGCATCTTATTTGTCAAGTTTCCCACAGTCTGTATTTTACTGAATGAACCCAGTGTATTTCATGGTGGTTAGGACTAGAACTGAGCTGCCTAGTACAGTAGCCACCAGCCACATGGAGCTATTTAAATTTAAGTCAAATTAAAAATGTAGTTTCTCAGTCATGCTAGCCACATTTCAAGCGCTTAGTAGCCACATGTGTCTAAGGACTACCAAATGGGACAGCACAGATATAGAACATTTCCACCATGGCAGAAAACCCTACTGGACGGTACTCCTCTAGAAGCTTATGCAGTATGAGGTAGCTTTGGAGAGGAGAGTGAAATCTCATCCACCTAATCCTTAGCTCACAATTGAGCTTCCACATTGTTGTCACTTTAAACCTCCACATTTGCACACTGAAAATGAAATAAAAATTCAAGGGATCTGGGGCGCCTGGGTGGCTCAGTCGGTTAAGCGGCCGACTTTGGCTCAAGTCATGATCTCGCCGTCCATGAGTTCGAGCCCCGCATTGGGCTCTGTGCTGACCGCTAAGAGCCTGGAGCCTGTTTCAGATTCTGTGTCTCCCTCTCTCTGACCCTCCCCCATTCATGCTCTGTCTCTCTCTGTCTCAAAAATAAATAAACATTAAAAAAAAATTAAAAAAAAAAATCAAGGGATCTTGAATTCAAGGGACTTGAAAAGTGTTTTTACACTTTTTTAAATGGTATATTTGCAAGTACTTGTATTCACTTTTGTTACCAACTTTGTTTTGTTTTTAGATTTAACCATGTTGATATATGTTGCTTATTCCTTTCAACAGATCTATAATATTCTATTGTTTACGGATTAAACCAATAGATTGTCTATCTATTGTAACGGATTATCTCCTTAACATTTAGACTGTTTTCAGTCTTCTGGGCTTCAGGGAACATCCTTGCACATCCTTAGCCTCCCACTACAGATAAGTAAAGGAGCCAGCCTGGACACAGGTTCTCTGGGGCATTGAGCAAGCCCATCTTCAGTGCTAGTGGTCAGTGCCCAGCTGCTCACCAATATGATTAGTTGAGTTTACACTCCTACCAACAGTGTACAAGGACCCCCACTTCCTTACAGTACCACCAACATTAGGTAGTTTCAGCTCTGTAATTTTTACTAATATGGGTTCATGCATATGCAGTAAAAATATAAATAAAAGCATGGAAAAGGAAAGGACTGGAATGGAATTGAGAGGGGAGTCTGACTTAGCTGAATCTATAATATTTTCTTTCTTTAAAAAAATAATGTATAGGGAGCGCCTGGGTGGCTCAGCATCTGACTTTGGCTCAGGTCATGATCTCATGGTTCATGGGTTCGAGACCCACGTCAGGTTCTGTGCTGACAGCTCAGAGCCTGGAGCCTGCTTCAGATTCTGTGTCTCCCTCTCTCTCTGCCCCTCCCCCACTTGTGCTCTCTCAGTCTCTCAAAAACAAATAAACTGTTAAAAAAATATAATAATGTATAGGGGCACCTGGGTGGCTTAGTCGGTTAAGTGTCCAGCTTCAGCTCATGTCATGATCTCAAGTTTCGTGAGTTCAAACCCCATGTTGGGCTCTGTGCTGACAGCTCAGAGCCTGAAGCCTCCTTCAGATTCTGTGTCTCCCTCTCTCTCTGCCTCTCCCTGCTCGCATTCTGTCTCCCTCTTTCTCAAAAATAAATAAACATTAAAATATATATGGCAAAAGTTAACATTTATCAAATGTGAACAGTGGGTGCAAAGGAATTGGTTATGATATTTTTAGTAAAGGTATGTTTACATGACTGAGAATTAACTTATTTCATAATCATTTTTTCAGTACAAGGGCTTAATAACATATTATGCAGCATACAATGAATTACTGAATACGGTATTATCTACCAGGTTCCTTTTGTTTGTTTGTTTTTTGTCACTTCATGCTAAAAAGAAAACACTGAGAGAAACAAAACCAATGCTTGTATTTCTCCCAAATGACCTGCCGTTCATGGAGTTTTCCAGTCAATCTTTAGTCAGTCAGATGTTGACAACTAATTTCCTAATGTTTTACTTTCTACCTATATATGCTGTATTATGTACTACACAGAGTTTTCTTTCCCCCAAAGATGATACAAAGAAAGGGTTAACTTCACATGAAACGTGTACTTGGAATAATGTCAAAGGTTTTGTGGAGTCTTTCTGACGTCTTCTCAATACTCATGAACTTTGTGGACAAGATAGATCACCTGGCTCGGACATGGAGACCTGCTAGCTCCTACTGTCCCTATTTTTGTAGCGGATGCTTTAGAAATCCAAACTTGAACTCCTTTAGAGAAGACTCTGACTACAAGGCACAATGATTAGTGTGATTCATCAGTCCAAAAACAATTTTTAAATCCTGTCCACGGACAAGGCACCACGCTATGCTCTGTGAGGGACACAAAGATGGACAAGAATTGATCCCTGCATCTGAGAACTTACAATTGAGCAACGCTTTTCTTTCACAACACTAACTACAAACATTTTATTTTTGTACTCAGAAGCTCACTCTGGCTTTGTTCTATTTTGATCTTTATAACTTATTTTAAAGATTGTTCAGTAGTTATTCATTGCTCAGTAAGTCTTACAATGACCTTGGGCCAAAAGCAGTAACATTTTGACCTGTCCTATGGAACTCAGAGATTCCCACTCCATAAAGCTAGTGGTGTAAATAACTTCAAATAATACCCTCCTGGAGTTCAGTGCCAGCCACAGCACGAAAGAGAAATGGGGTGAAGCAGGGAAAGGAATAAAGTGGGAGTGCCCAAGAATAAGTGAGAATGGTATCCATGTTTTCAGTATTTTTCCCTCATTTCCCTTAATTATTTTTTTTTAGAGAGAGAGAGAGAGAGAGAGAGAGAGTACATGTGAGCAGGGAAGAGGGGCAAAAGGAGAGGGAGAGAGAATCTTAAGCAGGCTCCGTGCTTGGCACAGAGCCCAATGCAGGGGCTCAATCCTACGACCTTTGGATTGTGACCTGAGCCAAAATCAAGAGTCAGATGCTCAACCAACTGAGCCACCCAGGTGCCCCCTCTCCTTATTTCCTTAGGACATAGTTGAAAAAACATGGGATAACACAAGAAACTATGATGCTAAAACCATAATACATGGTCCTGTAATGTTTAGTAGGGTCAGCATCTTCTCCATAGGCATCTTTGGGGTTGAGAATCTAGGGTATATCACAGCAGCAAAAAACTAAGTGAGGACACACTTCTTACGTTCATAAAAAAGGAGGGGACGGTGTGAAGATGGGGCAGAAGAGTATGTGTGAGTGCCTGAGTGTGTGTGTGTGTGTGTGTGTGTGTGTGTGTGTGTGTGTGTACACATGGACGTACATGCATGCCTGCTCATGAACAGCACAGGGAGAAAGAATAACCTAAAGGAGGAAAGGTCTGCTACATCTTGAAGCCATTCACATTTTACAGTGTCCGAACGTCAAAACAAAGCAGTTCTGAAGGCTATTTAGCGGTAGCAGTACCTGACTTCTGGAGATTAGAGGTTTGACTCATACAGTACAGGTCCATCTGGCCACCAGGATCTGAAAGGAGCTCTTTACAAACAACACAGCCAAGTAGTGGAATAGTGGGAGTGATTCAGAAACACCCGGCTGGTTTCCCTTGAGGTTTTCGGAGGATGAATTGGTTAAGAAGGACTTGGTCAACTGGACACTATCAGGCAACTAGACAAGTCTAGAACATTGGCGGAGCGGGAGCAGGGGGGTGGGAATCAGAGAGATGGTGTCCCAGAAAATAATCCTCCCTCCTGTCAGTAGAGGAGGGTTAGAAATAAATAGGCACACTTACATACATGCTCCCTGTGAGGTCAAGGCATCTCTTTTTTGAGGTTGATAGTACATGTGAACGATCCAGATTGCTTGTTATAAAGGACTGTCATTTTTTTTCATTCAACATCTTCTACAAAAAGAAAAAGCATAACCTAATCCTAAATTGAATCACATCAAATGTCAAAGGGCTAAATAAAAAATAAAAGATAATAGGAACAGGTAATGGGAATATTGATTCTGACATTCACTCCCAGGGTAGATCTTCCTACATGGAGTAAGCCTGTTTCTAAATCCTAGACATGGGGAACAAGAGCATTCCACAGAATTGTTGTAAACAAGAAATAGTATAAATAGAATTGCTGTGTGCACAGAAGATAGCCAACCAATGTTGACTTGTACTATTTTCAGTTTCCATCAAGGAAAAGGAAGACTAGATACTGGGTCACATCCATAGCATCGCTCCTCCAGAATCTTCCTGGCCAAATACAATGCCAGTTGTCAGTGCGATAGCTGGGTTTAGGGCAGCTTGCCTCTGGTGCTCAATCTTCTCTCTTCCCCTCCTGCAGCCAGCTCCTCCCTGAAGAAGCGATTCAAGCGGCGGGAGATCGAGGCCATCCAGTGCGAGGTGCGCAAGATGTGCAACTACACGAAGATCCTGTCCACCAAGAAGAACCTGGACCACGTGAACAAGATCCTGAAGGCCAAGCGGCTGCAGAGACAATCAAAGACAGGCAACAACTTCGTCAAGAAGAGGAGAGGGCGTCCCCGAAAGCAGCCCACCCAGTTCGATGAGGACTCCAGAGACCAAATGCCGGTGCTGGAAAAATGCATCGACCTTCCCAGCAAGAGGGGGCAGAAGCCGAGCCTGAGCCCGCTCGTCTTGGAGCCGGCCGCCACCCAAGACACCATCATGGCCACCATCGAGGCGGTCATCCACATGGCCCGGGAGGCGCCGCCCCTGCCCCCGCCCCCGCCCCCGCCCCTCCCGCCCCCGCCGCCGCCGCCGCCGCCCCCGCCCCCGCCCCTGCCCAAGACCCCCAGAGGAGGAGGGAAGAGGAAACACAAACCTCAGCCTCCTGCCCAGCCCCCGCAGCAGCCGCCCCCGCAGCAGCCCCTGCCCCAGGAAGAGGAGGTGAAGGCCAAAAGGCAGAGGAAATCCCGAGGGAGTGAGAGCGATGGCCTTCCCTAGGGTGGGTCTGGGCGTCTGAACCTGGGGCTGGGGGAACTGACACTTGGAAGTGCAGTGAGCCGGGGTGGGGGCGGAATCCCACGCTGCAGGGACACCGATGCCCTTCTCTCCAGAAGCTGGGCAGGCAGAATCGCGCCCGATGACGGGGTTGAGCCATCCGTAGCTCTTGGGAAAGCAAAGCAGGGGGACGCCTTCAACAGAAGCTGGTCTGTGCTTTACAGCAGTTCCAAACCAAGCGGCATTTCAGTATGGCTAGATCCTTTGCAGGCGAGAAGACCCATCGAGGAGGAGAAAGCCGGTGGTGGTGCTCTTTGACAGCCACCGGGCCTCCTGCATCCAAGGTGCGCCTTTGATTCCATTGCATTTGCTGGCCAGGAAAATTGAAAGGGAAGCACCCTCAATTAGGAAACATTCCAAGGGGAGAAAAGCTGCAAATTTCTCAACTGGCTTTGTTGTAACCCATTTCCATTTAATTGGTTTTTACTTTTATTTTGGTTTTTCCAAGCTTGGCTAGGCTTTGGGGCACCAACATCATCTTCAGGTGACCTGAATCTTTCCATTAACCATACAGTTTCTCAGATGGATTCGTCATCAGAAGGTGGAATTCTAGTGATAGGCAACCTTAGACATGGATTCATATTCTTCTGTATGCCTCTGCTATATCACACACTGATACTTAGCGTAGTCTGTTCCTACCTTTCCTTTGCCCATTGTACTTCCATATACCTTTTCATTAACTTACTTGCTGCCTTCTTTTCCTTGGTACACACCTAAATAATGTAAACTTTATGTGTGTTGTAATGTTCACCCTTGGCATGCTGTCCCAAGGAACTTGGCTTCGAATCCCAATCATTGTGAAACAGATACTCAGTATTGATAGAGCCTTTTTAATAAGTGATTTAGAGCAGCCAAGGATATGTTGGCCGGGGTGTCAATCAGGTTATTTTTATACTTAAAACATATCAGCAGAGAATAGGCAGAACAGAACGGTTTTAATAACCCACAGCAAATGGAATAACTGACAAATCACCAAAAATTGAAACCCCAGACCCACCAGAAAGACAAATGTCTGGCAATGCCTTGGTATGTGAACCTTCATACAAGTAGCTATCATAGATTGTTGGAAAAAAAAAGAAAAGAAAAGAAACAAAAACACAATAGAATAAGTCCATTATCTCTTGATAATTATTTCTTAAAAGCAAATGGAAGTAAGTGTTCTTATCTGAAAAAAAAAAAAAAAAGAAAGAAAAGAAAATGCTCAAAGGGTATCACCACTCCAATTGTATCAAGCCACCTTGGACAAAGTATCCAAATTGTGGTTGCCTTAATAAACTAAAACATTTTTGTACATAATGTAATTATAAATCTATCAGTCTGCATGGATGCAAACTGTGTGTGACAAATCGTCTTTTAAATGGTCAATTTCAACTGTACATTTCTCATCCAAGTTGTACTCTAGCCATTGGTTTAGCGTGGACAAATATTCCATCTCTATCACCCATTTCCACAGCTCAAGTAAAACATGTTAAGAAGACTCAGAATGAATATGAAGTTATTCCATTGCCGTAGATGTTTTCTAAAAGTCAGATGTGGAAATTTCAAATAAGTATTTCCAATTTTCTCCCTTCCTCCTCCCCTTACCTTCCCCAAGACATCAAACACCTGGCATGGTAGATTATAAAAAGAGAGACACTGAGAGACAGAATTCAATTTTCTAATGGGAATTAGAATATCTGGTTTACCTCCAAATTAAGTTTCTTTACAGGAAGTTGGGACTGGCTGGAAATTGTATTATCACTTCAAAACACAACACTGTTTCCTTAGAGAGAGATGGATTTTTGCTGGGAACACAGGAGAATAAGGGATGGGGTATCTATGGGAGTAAATTTAAAAATCCCAAGTTAATATGCTTGCCAACATCACTGCTCTGTCATGGCACCAACAATGGTTGAAATTACCCACAGAGTCATCCTATTCTGCACTGTCACCTTGGGCTTAACATCATTTGCTACCCACTAGGTCAGTCACATTTAATCCTAGCAATATGTAAGTTTAAAGGAATGCATCCTCCTGTACTTTAAAGCTTATATCATAGCTACTCCGTTTGTGACCTAGGTGGACCTTTGGCATTTCACAGAAGTTGAACAGCAAAATCAAACCAGCCACTTTCAATGTGTCATTCCCAAGCCATGTCTGAGTGGTTCCAAAGTCACCGGAAAGGAAGATTTAAATTAGCCCCGTTCACCCCACCATGGCTATGAAAGAGCAACCATTTTCATTCCAATTAAACCATAAAGGGGTTTCTCTCCTGCCAGACTTTGAAAATCATTTCCTTCATTCTTTCTTTTGCCCTTCTTCCTTCTGGTGTTGTACCATTTACCCAAACAGGTCTGTGAGTAGACTCAGTCTTCCTGCAGAAGAGAATGAGCTGGCACTCTCTGAGCTTCTTAAAGAAGGACCCAAACTCTAATTGACATTAACTTCTAGTTGGAGAGAAATGTCAAATAACTTAAGGATACATTAGAATTTCCAAACCAGCGTAAGGTATTCCAGGAGGGATATAGCAGGGTTGTAACTACATAAATTCAGTTCTACAGTTGCCATGTGACTTAAATGCAAATCCTCTACATTTATGACCCTAAGAATAGATTGGAAAACCACAGAGGACCCAAACTGAGACATGCTAAATAGCCATTGGAAGGTGGAAGCTAGTCCAGGCACGGTACGGCTTCCTCTCTCCCCTGCCCAGCTCCCTACTCAGTATCATGTTACTTTTTTTTTTTCTTATACTTACCATTAACTTAACTCATCTCATTGGTACAACCATTTTCTTATTTTCTAAGTAACCCCTTTCCATTAGTCTCTCCTCTCCTGTCCTGGCTCAACACTAGGGCCAGCCTAGTTTCACCTCATTGGATGCAGAACCAGGATGAGAACTCAGCAATCTTGACCCGGACTGAGGAGTCTCTAGCCAGCCAACACTGCCTTCTGGAGGCTGCATTTTTATTTAGAGAAGATGTCATTTGGTATGCATGGGACTCCATAAACACCTCCAGCAATTATTTCATAAAGAAATCTCTTGGTTCTTTGTTTTTGTTTTTATGGAATACTTTCCTTCAGCAAGCAGGCATGAACCCACTTACAGGGAATCTGATTAGAGGTGAGCAAAGGATGAAATCGAGATGTAAAAGCCTCCTTGAAGGTGATGATGGGTCTCTGATCCACTTCCTAAGTGGCTGAGGAGCCACTTGCTTTTCAACCCCTCATCTCATGTGAAAGAGAAGTTTAACTTCCTCTAATAGCATGGCTCTGGCTACAACCCAAGGAAGACAGGTCAAAAGAAAGGAGAGCATGTCAGGAGCTGGTTTGTGACTTGGCAGGACCGGGACTCAACAGCCACTGACAGCCCAGAGTAGGTGACTAAGGGCTGACAGAGGATTAGCATGTTAACTTGGCTGCTGTTCGGAGTGGGAGGCCATGTTGGATGGCAGTCGGAATTTGTGTTCTGCACAGTGCTGGCTCTATAAATATGACAAGCAAGTGGTGACAGAATTATAGTATAAGGTGATGTACTACATGCACATCATAAAGGATTTGGTTTTAGTACTTTAGTAGAAAATCCCACTCCTACAGCTTATTACCCAACAATATTCAGATAATGAGTTTTTGGAGAATATTTTTTCCCTACCACTAGGAAGATTTACCTGGGAACTGTCTAAAGTCTATACATATATTTCCAAAGCCTTTAAATGCCAACTGTAGCATGGAGAGAGACGGGGTGGCAGAAGCCGAAATGCCTCAAAAGCCATTTAAGTGTTACATTGCAGGATTTTCAGTCTTCTCATTATGTAAAAGTAGATAAATATAGACATTATTCTCAACACTACCCTATAGTATCACAATGGTCCAAATGCCAGAGCTTACAGATAATGTCATCACAGTGCCTAGAAACTCGAACTGTAATATACCGTAGCATTTTCTTGGTGTTTTTTAAAGTTTCTTTCCACAATACAAGGCTCCCTCTGCCTCTTGTTTCTTGGAGAGTTTGCCCCACTAATGAGTCTTCCTTCTGGTGGGACTCAGTCATTTGGGGAACAGTCTTAGAAGCACATATCAACCAAGGAAGAAACTTCCTGGATATCTATTGCCCACTTCCCCAGGTATGATAAACACTAAAGGGGGGAAAAATTGAAAAGAGCTGCCACTGGTCAACACAGAAGGGCAGTTCCAACCTAGGTTGGTGTCTTTCTTTTTCTTCCTTTTTTAAAAAATCTATTTCTTAAATAATAATAAATGCACATGATGTGTTAAATATGTATATATATATTTCAAAAGAAAAAATGGGGCACAAGATTGTCTTACAAGTCGTGCTGGCTAATTTTTAGTTTGTATTCATAAGTGGTTTTTAAAAGCCTTTTTTAAAGTGTAATTTGCATGTTCTACTTTGATTGTATGTAAACATATTTTAGAACAAAAAATGTATTTGTATTTTATTGAATATAGAGGCAAGAAAATTGTACATTGTTTGAAATGTTCTTTTTGTAACAGTTTTTATTCATAAAGCATTTTTGTACATTTAAAATGAACACGGACTTGCTGTTATTTGAGGCGTAGATACATCTGGCATGCTTTACTGTCATGCTCCTCCATGGTCTTAGATGTTGGGTTTTAAACATTTTTTCTAAAAGAAAGCTCAGTCTTTTTCGCTACCAGATCAGGTTAGCACAGTATAGAGCACTTAACTATTAAAAAAAAAAAAAAGTTAATCCTATTCATATGTTATTCATTGTGTGAAATTAAAGACATTCAATTCAGTCTAACATGAGTTGTGAATTCTTTTGTTTTATTTTCCATCTGGTTCACATCACTAAGGAGTTTAATAGTATTTGGGGGGTCTTTGCTCACACCAACTGGATATAGAATCATTGAGAAAATTCTAACCAAACTTCTGCCTTTTGTAGAAATCTGGGAAGTACATCTTGGGCAAGATTTGAGTCTGATTTACTGGGTTACTGTTCAGAATATATTACACCTGGATGTAAAGCCAAGGGCTAGATTCAAAGAACCAGTCAGACCTCTGCTGAAAGCAAAGTATGTTGGATAATGTTGGAGACCCATCCTGTCCTAAATTTTTACAACATTATGGATGGGGATTAAGCTTTCTTACTAAATATCCCATGATGTCAGATATCTCAAGGATAGATCCCCGGCTGGATTTAAAGTTTGGAGTGATAGGAAAGGGCACTTAATCAACCGTAGACAGTTATGGATCACCTAGCCAGAGTCTACCAGTCTGAACAAGACCCTGAGGACAAGGGCCAGGAGTAAGAAGTCCTTGCTCTGGAGGAATGCACAAGGCCTGTGTTTGAAAAATGAACTAGCAGTTCTGAATGTGGCAAGTGGTAAGAGTGATGGGGCCTCCGAAAAAGCGAGGAGCTCCCACACTGGCACTTTCTTCTCTTCCCACTCTGTTCCAATTTTGCTTTTAGAGTCAAGTTGGTTTATAAAGCCCTTTTAAAGTGTAATTTGCACATTGTACATTGAGAATATGTAAACATACATATATTGATGTATTTTTCACTCTCTTTCTTTATGCAGTCTTCCAGAGCACTTCTTTCAAAATCCAACAAGGTATGTAGGAAGTGTCAGGAGCAGCTCTCATCCCTATCAATCCATCCCGCTGTGACATTTATTAGGACTTTCAGTATGTGGAGCACCCACAGTGGAATAACGGAAGTCTGGTGGAATGAATGGAAGTCTTCAGGAGTAGATTATTAGGGAAGCCTCAGGGTGGTCAGAGCACTAGTGCTTTGGGTAGCCTCCTGATAGAGAATTTAGTCAGCACTTCTAACAAAGTAGAATTTGCCCTCTTTTCCCTCTCTGCCAACTATCTTGCACTGAACCAGGAAAATTTAAAGCATTATATAGTCCTCTTTCTAACTCAGGTTCATTAGGCTGGTGGTATTTCTGAAATCAGCAATGACTTCTCAGAGTGCCCCTAATCTCTTCCCGCCAGCAGGGACAAAGCAGTTGCCTTGGAATGGATTGGCCCATCTTTGGGGGTTTTAATCAGCCCACAGAATAGCAATGTGCTGACAATGATTCTTGGGAAAGTCAGATGTGTTCACACATGGGGCTGGTATGAACCTCAGTCTACAAATAGATGGGTGGAAGGAATATACATTTTTAAATTTCTCTGCAGCTCAACATTATTAATTTTTAAGCCCCCATTCCACCAGCATAGGAGAACCTTAGTTACAGACCTAAGGGTCCCTCTTCTAACCTAGAGGGAAAGAAAGGAACGGTCACTATGAAAACCTTGCTCCAACTTCCAAATTGTTTCTCTGTGCCCCAAGTTCTTTCTATTTTCCTAGTTTCCAGGCATTTGAAACTGAAAAGCCAGGGAAAAAAGTCTTTTTAATTTTGGTCTCCCCTTTGCTTTCTGCTGTCAGATACATGCCCTGAGGGAATGAGCACAAACCAGCCTAGTTGCCTGTATGGGGGGAGGACACCAGTAGCAGAGCGAGGATATTGGAAATCAGTTACGACTTCAAAAAATTTAACCTGTCACACACGTGATCGGGAGTGAGGACAATGGGATATGAAAAGCTAAAGGATTTGCCCAAGGTCATAGAAAGCTCTTTATAGGTCATATGAGATAATGACTGGGTGTGAAAGGGATTGAGAAGGAGGCAGACAGTGGTGTGCACCTCCATTGTTACTACTAATGCTTTCACTTTTATGGGAAAAGCCCGTATCTGGGGTTTTAATTGTTAGGCGGTGGTGGTGGTACACTTCCCTAAAGTGTCACAAGGGCTTTTGTTTACAGAATTAATTAAAGAGAAGACTAGTTCAAAGTGTAATTGACATTTATATATGCTAAAATTGGAAAGTAACAAATTAGAAATAGTAAAACCTCAAAAGAGTTAGAAATCACACATATTCTTTTCATTATTAAGCTTGATATTTTAAAATGTAATTCTGCTTTTAGTGAATAGAGCAGTAACATAAGAGTCAAGAGACCTGGGACGTATTTCTGCTTGGTCACTAAGGAATTTTATGCCCAGGTGCAAAACTTATTGGCATTTCACTTGCTTACTCTCAAATGGGAGGTTAAACTATCAAGGACATCTGCAGTGCCTTCCAAGTCTAAAGTCTCCAATGCTGTCATTTTGTGCCTTCCAAACAGCTCCCACCTTTATTTTCCATTTTTACCCCCACCATTGTGTAATGGTCATATGTCGGGGTCATCACCTCAACATAGTCTATTCTAGGCTAATCTGATTGAAGGGCATGAGGTATCAAAGAAATTAGTGGAAAAAAAAAGTAGAATCATGAGGACATATAATCACGTTTTCTTCCTTTCTTCCATAATTCCTTCCCTATACACAGTGCCAAGCATCAAAAATGTAAGGATGAGCAAGGAAGACAAGGTCTCGCTGAGCTTTATTTAAGCAAATCCTGATCGTGAACTTCCTGCTCCCATTCTCTGCCTGTCCAACTTCTCGACTTTTTATTTATTTTTATTCCTTTCTAATTTAAATTCAAGTTAGTTAACATACGGTGTAGTCTTGGCTTCAGGAGTAGAACCCAGTGATTCATGTCTTTCCTTGTCTTTTAAAGTTCAATTGAAACCACACCTCCTCTGGGAAGTCTCATGGCCACAACCCACAAACTGTAAAACCACTCTTTGGGTTACTGTTCTTAATAATATCGAATGTGACAGAGTATAATCCTCAGCCAGGGCTGCCATGTCAGGTTGGGCAGGTTGTTCCCTGCACAAGCAGACCTGGCTGAGAAAGGAAGTGGGGGCTGAAATCCATCCTGCACATTCCTTGTCAAGCTGTGCACCCTCGGTGTGGCATCTGCACCCCAGATCAACATCTCCTTCTCATTCTCACAAAAGTGATTTTGTGAAAACAAAAACTTAAAAAGAAATTCGAGCTCTGTATATCTCTGGAAGGTAGACATGATCTCTGTTGCTCCTTCTTAGACCATCTATGCTGCCCTTGCCCCTGAGACCCCCAAGACCAGTCTCCCACGATTTCCCCCCTGTACTCCAGAACACCCTAAATCCATCCCCAAACTAAACAATTGGAAGAAAACAGTGAAACCAGATGTGATGGTTAATTTTATGTGTCAGCTTGACTGGCCACAGCTTGACTGGCCTAGATGAAACATTGCTTTCGAGTGTGTCTATGAGGGTGTTTCCAGGTGAGATTAGTGTTTGAATCAGTCGACTGAGTTAAGTGGATGGCCCTCCCAGGTGTGGGTGGGCCTCATCCGGTGCCTCCAGGGCCTGAATAGAACAAGAGGAGGAGGAGGAAGGGGGAATTCACCTCTTTTTTTCCTGACTCACTGCCGAGATGAACACCTCAGTGCATATCTTCTGCGGTCAGAGGATGGGGATGTACACCATCAGCTGCCCTGGTTCTCAGGCCTTCGAATGTGGACTGCATTAGACCACTGGCTCTCCTGGGCCTCCACCTTGCAGACAACAGACTGTGGGACTCCCTTGCCTCCATTACCATGTAAGCCAATTCCTATAATAAATCAATTTCTCTCTCTTTCCCTGTGTCTATATATAAATATAATCTCCTATCGGTTCTATTCCTCCTGTGCAGAACCCTGACTAATATACCAGACAACAGCTTTGTGCAAACATGTCAGGTGGTTTCCGAGTCATATCCCCATGAATATAATTTGCTAAACTAGTAGACGTCTGATGTCTCAGAAGGTTTCTAATATGCCAAAGACTTTTGGAACTTTTATTTGGAAAGAATTTTAGATTCAGGGGAGGATGCTCAGAAATACGTCCGGTGCAACCCACCCCCCACCCCACATGAACATGCCATGTAGCCCCAGTTCAATAACAAAGCCAAGAAACTAACATTGGCACAATTAGCAGAGCTCATTCAGATGTCACCAATTATGCACAACTCGTGTGTGCTTGTGTGCACGCACAGATCTCTGCAGTGTTATCACATGTACAGCCCTGCGTAACCACCCCCACATTCAGTCAGTAGCACCATCACCACAGATTTCCCTCTGCTAACCACTCCCTCCCTCACCATCCTAATCCCTGGCAACCACTAATGTGTGCTCCATCTCGATAATTTTCTACTTTCAAGAATGTTACATAAATGGAATCGTGCAATATGTGGCCTTTTTAAAATAAAGTCTATTTTTAGAACAGCTTTAGATTTACAAAAAGTTGTGAAGATAGTACAGAGAGTTCCCATAAACCCTGTAACAAGGCCAATTTCCTTATTATTAATATCTTACATTATGGTATGGCATCTATGTCACAGTTAATAAAACAAATTATTACACTATTATTGACTATGTATTATTCAGATGTCTTTAGATTTTAGCTAATGTCCATTTTTATGTTCTGGAATCCCTTCCAGAATACCACATCACATTTAGTCATGTCTCTTTAGGCTCCTCTTAGCTGGGACAGTTTCTCAGACTTTCCTTGTTTTTAATAACCTTGACCATTTTCAGGAGTATTGGCCATGTATGTCCCTCAGTTGGGTTTGTCTGATGTAATTTCTCATTAGACTGGGATCATAAGTTTTTGACAAGATGATCACAGACGTAAAGTGTACATACTATCAAGACTTATCCCTGCTGAGTTTAACCTTGACCACCTGGCTGAGGAAGTGTTGGTCCAGTTTCCCCACTGTTAAGTTGTTTCCACCCCCCACCCTTTTTCACACTTTGTTCTTTGGAAGGAATTCACTACACAGAACCCACATTTAAGATACAGAGAGTTATGGGGGCTTTTGGCTGGTTTAGTTGGTAGAACATGTGACTCTTGATCTCAGGGTAATGAGTTGGAGCCCTACATTGGGTGTGGAGCCTACTTTAAAAAGGACGAAAAAAAAAAAAAAGAAATGAAGAATTATGCTTCTCTCCTTCAGGGCTGGGTATCTACATATATTATTTGAAATTCTTATGCACAGAGGAGTGAGTTTTTTATACTTTTTATTCTGAAATAATTTTAGTCCTGGGCACGCAGGTGGCTCGGTTGGTTGAGTGTCCAACTTCTGCTCAGGTCATGATCTCTCAGTTTGTGGGTTCGAGCCCCATGTCGGGCTCTGTGCTGACAACTCAAAGCCTGGAGCCTGCCTTGGATTCTATGTCTCCCTCTCTCTCTGCCCCCACCCCTCTCACACTCTGCCTCTCTCTTTCAAAAATGAATAAACATTAACAAAATAAAAAATAAAAAGAAATAATTCAGGCTTACAGAAAAGTTGCTAAAACAGTACAGGATTCTATTTAATGCCTCCACCCAGCTTCCCCTAATGTTAATATCTTACATAGCCATAGTATAATTATCAAAATTAAGAAATTAACTTTTAAATAGTATTATTAGCTGAAATAGACTTGAGATTTCATCAGTTTTCCCAAAAATGTCCTTTAAAATCTTTAAAAAAATTTTAATTGTGGTAAAATACACATAACATTTATCATCTTAACCATTTTTTAAAATAATTTTTTAATGTTTATTTATTTTTGAGAGAGAGAGAGAGAGCAGCAGCAGCAGAGAGAGAGGGAGACACATAATCTGAAGCAGTCTCCAGGCTCTGAGCTGTTAGCACAGAGCCCGACTAGGGACATGGGGCTTGAGCTCACAAACCAGGAGATCGTGACCTGAGCTGAAGTTGGACACTTAACAGATTGAGCCACCCAGGTGCCCCTCAACCATTTTTCACTGCACACTTCAGTAGTGTTACATATATTCACACTGTTGTGCAAATAATCTCCAAAACTTTTTTCATCTTGCAAAAATGAAACTCTGTACCCATTAAACAACAACTCTCCATTCTCCCTACCCCCCAGCCCGTGACAACCACCCTTCTACCTTCTGTTTCTCTGCGTCTGACTACTCTAGATATCGCTTATAGGTGGAACCATACCGAATTTGTCTTTTATACCCATTTATTCATTTACTCAATGATTTATTTCTATTGATATGGACTCATGGATATTGACTTTACATTCTAGGTTATATTCTAATACCACCTTTTTGTTGTTGTTGTTGCTTACATTATTAGAATCATAACCCTTGGGAGTTCTTTCAATTGGCTCCTATATTCCTTTGAATTATCCCCATCATTACGTGTGCACAATTTTTTTTTTTTTTTTTTTTTTTGGTGGGGGTTGGAAGCACTATTTTATCTTCTGGCATTATAAGATGCTCCAGGCTCATCTTGTGTATTTCCTATGCCAGTCCTAGAATTAATCTTTTCTCTAAGGATCTAAGCTCCTTTTATTAAAGAATGGTATTAGAAGCCAAGATATCGGCACTAGGTTTGCATATTGCTATTGGTGTGTCATAACTTCTTGGGCCTCTTATCTGGCAAAACAAAGAAATCTATATGTGTATACCAACCAGTGTATGTAGACTATGTATAAATATTTTTATATGCAACCATCTGCATTAAGCAAAACATGAGTCTAAACCGGTGTCTCTAAGTCTAATATGTCACCACAGGAGCATTCTAGTTTTCTTCCCTTGTTCATCTCTACCCTTCTACTCCAACAGTGAAAAACCTGGTTCATGTTATGTGCCATTCATTTACTCTTCTGTTTAACTCCAGTACACCAGTATCAAAGTGGTTGACTTACACCTATCCTTTAAAATTGGCTTTTTGTCTTTCACATAGCATAATTTTTTTGAGATTTGTCCAAGTTGTGTGTTTCAGTAGTGGGTTTCATCTCATTGCTGAGTAGTATTCTATTGCATGGATATACCGGGTTTTTCAACTAGATTTCAATAGATCTAATTTGGATCTATTATAAATAAATTTGCTATGAACATTGATATATAAATAACTAGGTGAAAATACACTTTAATTTATCTGGGAAAATTGCCCCAAGCATCAATTGCTGGATATGTGGTAAATCCATTTTTACGTTTTTTTTTTTTTTTTAATTTTTAACTTTATTTATTTATTGGAGAGAGAGAGAGGAAAAAAAAAATACATGCAAGCAGCTGAGGGGCAGAGAAAGAATGAGAGAGAATCCCAGGCAGACTCTATGCTGATGCAGGACTAGAACTCAGGAACCATGGGATTATGACCTGGGCCAAAAAATCAAGTCGGATGCTTAACTGACTGAGCCACCCAGGTATCCTCCATTTTTAGTTTTGAATGGAACAGATACATTGTTTTCTAGAGTGGTTATACCATTTTACATTCCCACCAGCATGTATGAATGATCCAGTTTCTCTGCATCCTCATAGGCATTCAATGCTTGTTATCACTACCTTCCATTTTAGCCATTCTGACAGGTACATGGTAATAATTCACTGTGGTTTAAATTGAATTTCTATAATGGCGAAAAATGTTGAATGTCTTTTCATGTGTTTGCCATCTGTATATCCTCTTTAGTGAAATGTCTATGCACAAATTTTTCCCCTTTTCTAATTAGATTTGTTTTAATGCTGAGTTTTGGGAATGTTTTATATATTCTAAATATAAGGCTTTATTGAGTATGTGACTTGCAAATATTTTTTTCCTAGTCTGTAATTTGTCTTTTCACTTATATTTAAAGTCTTAAAACATGAGTGCTATTCACATTTTAGCATGAGGAAACAGGCTCAACAAGACAAAGGACTTGTTTTTTAAATACAGAGTTATTAAGGGCATAGCTGGGATTAGAACTTGTACATGCTAACTCTTAGCCAAGTACTTTTCTATAATAGACCATAATCTTGGTGATGTCACACTTGGTAATGTGTTTCCCTTTCTTCATGCCAAAGACTCTTTCAATTAATAATAGACTGTTATTTTGAAAGAAACCTGAGAAAGATTATAGCTCAAGTCCTGCCATTTACAAATGATAAAACTGAGCACAGGGAGATGAAATGAATCAGATGTAGTCACATGTTTACTAATTAATAATGGAACCCAGCCTAGAGCCCAGGACTTGGACTCCCAGTCTGATCTTTTCCCTGTCCTACCATACCTTCCTTTGGTACTCCTCAAGTCTCTCCATTGTTATGTTCACATCTTAAGAGCTTAGGGGGAGGGAAAACAAATGACCTGAGAGCTCAGAAAGGAGCTCTTCACCTGGGATGGGTGAGGGAAAGTGGAGAAGTGTCCTAGAAAATGAATGGCACCAAAGGCAGTGATGTGGGCACATGGGAAGCCTTGGAAGCTTCACCTATGAGAATGCAAGGGGACTGATGGGGCCTGTGAATGTTATCACTGCATCCCCAAATAGATATTTATTTCCCTGCAATATCTGTGACAATCTTAAAAGAGGCTGTTTGTGCCTAATAGTTTATTGTTCTCTTGATTCAAAATACTAAAATATATTTTTCTTAAATAAGTAAATTTTCCTCAGTGCAGCAGTTTATGTATATACATTCCATTGCTCTATCACCACCCTCTACCCTCTCACACCCATCTTTTTAAAAAGATTTTGTTAATGTTTATTTACTTTTGAGAGAGCAACAGAGACAGAATGTGAGCAGGCCAGGGACAGAGAGAGAGGGGGACAGAGAATCCAGAGCAGGCTCCAGGCTCTGAGCTGTCAGCACAGAGCCCGACATAGAGCTCGAACTCACAAACCACGAGATCATGACCTGAGCCAAAGTTGGATGCTTAACCAACTGAGCCACCCAGGCACCCTGTAGGCACACACACACATCTTAATGTAGGCTGGGGTGGAGTAGTGATGACCCAAATAGCTAGGAAAGAGGCTCTGTTTCTCTTTCTGCCAGAGTTAGAGCCTTTGGCTTAGGAGAGTGTCAGTTACACGTTGTGTTCTTGGTGACCAAGGAAATGTCCATGATTTGAAATAACCATGAAAACCCCAAAGGCTTTCTAAACACTCTGGGTCCCTGGGGACATTTCATTTTTTAAAAAACTTTGTATTGTAAAATACAACACCAATACAGAAACCACACAAAATATGGTTTCTTGAATCATTGTAAGATAAATCCTCTATAAGCACCACCCAGGTCAAAAAATAGAAACTATTAGGTTACCCCAGAAGTGCTTCCATGTTCCTCATCCCAACTCAGCCAATTCTTCCTCCAAAATTCTCCAGACTTTTACAGAAATCACTTCAGTGCACTTCTTTATGGTTTATCATCCAAGTGTATATCCCTGGACATGAACAGTTAGTCTTACCCATTTTTTTTTTAATTTGGTATGTCTTTTAGGTCTCTTTGAATCCACATGTCTCCCCTTCATCCCCTACTCTTCTTTACATGTTCATGTTGAAGAATTTTGGCTATTTGTCCTGCAGAGATGCCCATGGTGTGGATGCTGCACACTCCAGGTGTACTTCAACATGTTCCTCTGTCTTCAGAGTCCCCTGCAAATTGGCAACTAGATCCCAGAGCTGATTCCAGAAATAGGTGGATTCAGGTCTGATCCCTTAGGACAGATTGTAGGTGGAAATGTATCCATTTATCAAGAGGCACATACTGTCTGGTTATCTCTCTGTAATGTTAACAGCTACTGATGCTTGATGCCTGGAGTTTAAATTTTAGGGATTGAAGAGTGGTGACATTTTAATACTGTCATTACTTTTCACTGATTAGTTGGCATGGTTTTATAAAGAGGTGCTTTCCCTTGTCTCCTTTTCCGTTACCTCATGGTACAGTTTATACAAGAAAAGAAAAAATAAATATTTGATTCTTCCTTTTATTTTAAGGAAAATGAATTAGTTCTCTACCACCCTCCAAAAGTGACCAACTAATCTTTTTTTTTATATTATTTTGAACTCAGGGACTTAAACTTATTTGAAGGGTTTCATTCCATTCCAATTATTATCATTATTAAAGCTCAAATTAGCCCATCTGTGGCCAGTTGGAGTCTCTTCAAGTTGGCTCCTGAATCCTTTTTTGTATAACCCCAGCAGTTTCATATAACCTAGTAGGCTTTGATAGCTTCTTGGCTATCTGATGTGACAAGATGTTCTAAGCTTATCTTGTAATTTTTTCTGTTCAGGCCTTAAATGGGCCATTTCTCTAGGATCTCTTGTTTTGTCTGGTTTCATTTTTAAGTGGGAAACGGTATTTCAAGACCAAAATCTGAGTGCGAGGGATAGATAGATAATCTGAAATAAATTTGAACTGAAAATATCAGTATGAACTTGGTCTTGGCATGTGGTGTGTGTGTGTGTGTGTGTGTGTGTGTGTGTGTGTGGTGTATATTCATACTGATGCTTCTAAATCAAATTCATTTCAAATTCCTAAATGTGAAGTGGAAGAGATTTTATTAAAACTTATGTCCATGTTTTTCCTTCATATCAAGAATCTTAAGGACATTAAAGGCAAATGAAATAGAATAACCGTAATTATTCATTTTTTTCTACTCCACATCATGTATACAACAAGGTCAGGGGAATAACCTAAAACCATCATCAATATGATTTCTAAAAGGTGGGGGAAAAATAACATGAGCTTTCCTGCTCTCATCTTTATAGCTGTTCTATGTCCACATTATTAGAACATAAGGAGCACATATACTTGCTCCCTTTTGACATACATTTAATCTTAGTTCTAAAAAGTAGCTGACTATTTAGTACTTACCACCAGAACTCAGTCAATATCTCTAGTCATTTTGGTTTCTGAAGCTCAAAATCAAGTAAATTCCTAAGAAAAGGTTCTTGGGAGTATAATTTCCTCAGTTCTTGCAGGTAAATGGATCGATGCCCTTTACACTTGCAAGTCCATTGGTTGTTTACAAAATCCTTGTCTCAAATCTTCTTTCTGTCTTTGAAATAGATCTCCTCTGGAATGAAATGCTGTTTTTGAAAATTATGATCTAATGTTCTTTCCTTGTAAGTCACTTGCTTTTTCTTTGTCCTTAAAATCCAATCGTTTTTCTAGAATATGTTTTGGTGTTTGTCAATATTTTCTTTAAATATGTGACTTAGGGGCGCCTGGGTGGCGCAGTCGGTTAAGCGTCCGACTTCAGCCAGGTCACGATCTCGCGGTCCGTGAGTTCGAGCCCCGCGTCAGGCTCTGGGCGGATGGCTCGGAGCCTGGAGCCTGTTTCCGATTCTGTGTCTCCCTCTCTCTCTGCCCCTCCCCCGTTCATGCTCTGTCTCTCTCTGTCCCAAAAATAAATAAACGTTGAAAAAAAAAATTAAAAAAAAAAATAAATAAATATGTGACTTAAATTTTTAAAATTTTTCTGAATCATATTTTTTAGTATTTATTCTGTTTCTTTGTTTTTCTTCTTCAGGGACTCCTGTTACCTTCCAGGATTTTCTTTGTGTAGCTCCAATTTTAGTCACAATATCACATACCCTTTTTCTCTCTTGATTTTACTTCTTTTTTATCTAAAATTTGTTTCCTCCACTTAACCTTCAATTTCTCTGCAAGTATTTTTGTTTTGTGTTTATTCACTCTGGTATTCCTTTTGCTTTCATTTTCACTTGTGACATATTTTCATTGATTTCAAATCTGTCCCTGTCACTTCATTTCTGAGATTTTCTAATTCATGCTATTCTTCTTTTGTGTGTTTTAACATTTACTTCATATCTTTTAGTTTATTTTGAAATGGTAGGCTGAAGTATATTTTATTCTACCTCTTAATTCTCTTTTTACTTTAACAGATTTTAAAGGATTTAAAAGTTGATACTTTTCTGTTTCTAATTTTTATTTCAAATTAGTTTTCCTAAACTTTTAGAAAGAGAAAGAGAGGAGGGTGAGGACAGTTTTTCTAATTCCACATCACTCTATCTTCTGTTTCCCTATCATGTTAATAGTGTTGGTTCATGTTCTACAATATTCTGCCCATTTCCCTCACCCACTCTTCTCTGAACCTTCTTTCTCCATCCTCTTTATTATCCCTATCCTCTCTAGTGTCGTTTTATTTTTTATTTATACATGTTTTCTCTCTCTCTCTTTTTTTCCTCAACTTAGCTAACATAGAGTGTTGTCTTAGCTTCAGGAGTAGAGCCCAGTAATTCATCACTTACATATAACACCTGCATATATTGTATTGCATATGTATTGTAAAATTTTTTTAAAGTAATCTCTATACCCAAGGTGGGGCTCAAACTTACAACCCCAAGATCAAAAGTTGCATGCTCTACCAACTGAGCCAGCCAGGCACCCCTCTAATGTCATTTTAAATGACACAAGGATTTGGCATGAGTATATTTACAAGTGTATTCTCGGTGGCCACATGCTAACTACTGGCTAGAATTTAAGGGGCCTACAGGCCATCTGTGCTCACAAGTTAAGGTAGTCTCCACCTTTGTCTATGGATCTGATATGCAAAATGAAAGAAAATGATTGGTCTAGGATACCAGTATTTGAGGAGTTAAAAAGAGAAAAAGAATGTATCTTAGTGAAAATAAGACCCCAGCCTGACCCTAAAGTGAGGATGTAGGCTTCTGGAAAGGGCAAAGAGGCATCCCCTGGCATGTGTCATAAACAGGAGGAAGAAAATATAAGCAAATATGCTGCAGGTTATGTATATGCTATGATCATAGAACAGAGAGATCAAACTGGATGGTGGGGGAAGGCATCACAGAAAAGGAAGAAAGGATCAGTGGGGAATAGAAGTGAATAAATAGGAAAGCATCATAATGTTAAAAAGAAAGAAAATTGGGGCTGAAATTGCTGAGCATTTATGATACATTTTAAAAACAATAAACCAGGATTCAAAATGCCAGAGAGATTGGTTTATGGTTTATGGTCCAAGTCTTATATTTTCATTATGTGCTCCCTTTAATGCTTAGTACTATGCACATAGAATACTCTCAAATTTGCTGATTCAACACAATAATAAATTACCATAGGCCCACTCCATAAAAAAGTCTGTGGGAGCCAATATAAATACAGTGGCCATAACACAGGTGCTGGCCCTCAAGGAAAGTATATCCAATGATGGCTAACATAATTGAGATAAACTATTCACAAACCAGTGTGGCTATGAATTACCATCCCTCAATTAAAACAAAACAAAATAAAACAATACTCTCCTTTTTAATATTTTTAAGAGATGTTCTTTTCAAGAACATCATTTTCAAGGACTTACTTATGTGAAGAAAGCAAGGAGCAAATGACTTTAAACTCACATAGAGGTAAATGTCAGTACTTAAAAAGTGCTATTTTTCTCTATCTTCCTTTCCTTCCTTCCTTTTCTACCACAAGTACAATGCTGCTTCTCCTAGACCAGGAGGTGGCAAACTACAGCCCATGGCCAAATCCTGCCTGCTGCCTGTTTTTGTATGACCTACAAGCTAAGAATGGTTTTTACATTTTCAAATGGTTGGGAAAAAAATTCAAAAGAAGAATAATATCCCATGTCCCATGAAAATTACATGGAATTTAAATTTTAGTGTCTATCTATAAAGTTTTATTTAAACTGAGCTCCACTCATTCATTAACATATTGTCTGTGGCTGCATTCCCACTACCACAGAGCTGAGTAGTTACAACACAGAATATACAGCCCACAAAGCCTCCGATGTTTACTGCCTGACCCTATAAGAAAACGCGTGCTGGCCTCTGGCATGCTAACCTAACTATTGGTCACCAGGAAGTTAAAACAGATTGTCTGCACGTGATTCAGCTCATTAGGAACGTTGCCTTGTAGCATTTTACTCAGCTCCAGAGAGGGAACAATAATCTCATCTCATTTTTATAACTTCCTACCCTAGTCACTTTCATCCCATGCTTCAGGGGCCCTCAATCACTGGGGCTTCTAGTTCCTAGATTAGGCTGTATATACAGGTTTCCCACTATCTGAAAGCAGCATGTTCCTTCCAAACCTTTCATAAGCCAAAATGGCGTAAAGTGAAGAAGCTGCTACCATTAATTTATATGGAAAAATGTTTGAGCATTCCCAGACCCCAAAAATAACCTCTCTTAGGGTTTTCTGATACCTTAGGACACATCTTGCTAATGGATGCACAAAAATCCATTGAGATAAAACATTTGGGCACAGTGTGAAGCTCTGGAGGTTGATGCCAAGATGCTGACTGTGGTTCCTGGGGTGGCTTGCACTGCTCAGGGTTTGCGCTGCCTCTGGAACCATAACTGCTGGCTGCAGAACAAACAGTGAATGCTTGTTTGCATTTCTCCTTTTTTTTTTTTTTTTTAAGAAAAGCAAATATCCTCTTCGAATTTCTTTTGGCTAGCAAAAACAGGTACTAATGTAGGTCTTTCATAAAAGTGAAGTGGTATAACACAAACTTTTGAAAAGCAAGAGATAACTATATTTGGAGAGTTCTTACTGGCCCTTTGATACTTCCATTGTGTCTAGGTTTCCAGTCCAGTTAAAGCCTCCTGGCCTCCGGAATTCCTTCCTGTGTTCTACCACATGATAGCAGGCGCCTCTCTGCCCTTGTGGAGCCTTTAGGCACTAAAGCCAGGTAATCTAGTTCTGATTAATAATTAACTGTCTCTTATTATTTCCACTCTTGTGGTAAGTACTCATGCCTAAGGTAAACACCTCCTTAGAAGCAACAGCCTCTGTTGAGGATTTTGTTCTATCCCTTCTATCAAATGCTAGTCACAGCCCCTTTGGAGATGATCAATATGTATTTGTTGATTGACTAACTGACCGATTGACTGAGCAGTTGAGCCATTGAGGTGTCAGCCTGGGGTAACAGAGGGATCAGAAAAGCCTTTGTATGAACACTTTGCCTTGGGCAATGTTTGTTTTGTGCTTTTTTCCTTGGAGTTCTTCTGGGTTTGCTGGATTTGAATAGCATTTGAGAAGGAGAGAAGATGGTGCACGTGAACCAAAGAACTCACTCGCCTCCATCTGCCTTCAATTCTCAGACTGGGGAAACATTTCCAGAAGGCCTGGTGCATGAGAACCTGACGTGGTGACAGAACGTTCTGTCTCCCTCTTATTACATGAGCAGCACACAGAGTTTCTGCAGGCTCATAAATCCTGAGGGCCTTTTCCAGCCGCAGCACTTGGGCCGCTGGCCCCCATTCCAGGAAACAAACACTTTGAAACCCCCATCAAAAGGGAACATTGTGTTTCTGCACATCCAGGCCCACTGTGGGCTGATTTCTCCCAGTGCAGGTAGGCTGGGCCGGCCGGTTAAGTCATATGTGCTTTATGCTTCCTAAGCTCTGGCCTTTTGGAAATCTGCAGAAAAATTCAATGGCCCAACACTGTTCAGTGGTATGTTTGGTGAACTGAAGTATGTATTATGAATTTATTAAGTTAAATTTTCCGGGAGAAAACCCAGGAAAGTGTTTCCCAGGGGCTAACATAAACTGGTGACTCAAGAGAGCAAGTGGGGAAGACCGAGTGCCCAGGGAGGGCCCAGGTCAAACCTGAAGAATCTGTAGTGGGCCCTAGGTGAGCACCTCTCCAGCTGGCTGCTTTGAGGGCTCTCCCCTGGCTGCCAAGGGGAAGAAAGTCTGGTGCACAGCCTGGAGGTGGAGGGAGGGTGAAGGGAGGAGTTAAGTGAAAACTCCCTGGGGTTCTTGTTCTCCTCCCCCACCCCCGCCATCTGTCTCATTCACACACACGCACACACATGCATACACATGTGCACACACCATCAGCCATCAGCATCAGTCTTGCTCAACACTCCTTCACACACTACCCACGCCCGACACCAGGCAGCTCTTTGGTTTTGGTTCTGCCTTCTCTTCTGCTTCTTTTGCCATCAAGATTTGTGGTGTTCCTGGCCACATCTGGAGCATTTAATGTTTGGCTACACATTAAAAAAGACATGTAGCAGACAGAGTATTATATACTGGCTTGAAGGCAGAGTGCTAGATATGAGAACTTGGGCAAGCAATATAGTCAGTTCCCTCTTCTGTAAAATGAGAGACTGTAGTATCGATCTCTCAGTGTTACCATGAGAGTAAAATAAGACAATAGCTGTGAAAATCTTTCATTAACCACAATACAAGTGGAAAACATTATTAGTATGCCTGGCAATATTATGTAAGCTGCTACTGTTAAACTTGCTACCACTATGACTTCTTGTCTTGCTAATACTACCAGTGATTTTCATCGAAGGGCTGGATAACAAGGGTAAAGAATCTGGAAACCACATCATACCTGAGAGGAACAGTTGAATAAACCAGCTGGAGTTGGCACAAGCAGAAATCTCAGTGGGAAAATAACTGTCTTCAAGGATCTGAAGCTTTGCCATGTAGAAAGGGAGGTAACCTTGTTCTGAGTGCCTCCAGTGAACACTCAAGACAATGGAGAATTACAAGGAGAAATATTTTATTAAAGGACAAGAAGAATTTACTCTTAATATAATTGTCAAACAATGCAAAATACCACCTTGGGACATGGTGAAGGCATTGTCTTTGGGAATGTTGAGGTGCAAAGAAATGAACATCTCTATGGAAAGACTGTTACTTATGCAACAATCTCTCTGGATGGCCCACTGAATGGCAGGCAGTGCTTTAGGTGCTCTCTTAGATTAGACTAGACTAGATTAGATTAGATTAGATTAGATTAGATTAGATTAGATTAGAGCAGAGCATTGGGTAGAGGTTGGATGCTATGCCATGGCTGTCATTTCTTATTGCTTCCATCATTCTGAGTCTTCTAGAATACTATGATTTCACAGGTGTGCAATTAAGAGGACAGAAGGGGACAATCAATCTGTTTTTGACTTGCATGTAGATTCTCCCTTCAGCCTAGCTCTGGAAGTAGAGAATGGTCATGGAAGGAGCCTCTAAATCCCTGTGAATCCTTTCCCTAACTGAGCAGCATTCCTTGGCTGAGAATTGGCTGTACTTTCCCAGTGAATTTCAGGATCTGGCTATCCTGGGAGCTGGACTTATAAGCTTCCAAGACCTCTTGGAGCTTCTGCAAGGTGAGCAGCAAGGTTCTTGCACCCAGGCAGGGGTGACAGCAGACAGGATGATGTAACTCTCCCCTGCCTAAAACACATCTCCTCTTGCCCTGGAGGTAGGCTGCAATTCCCCCAGGCAGCCTCTCTTAAAATGCAAATATTCCTGACAGGAGTACACAGTACTGCCTGCATTCAAGCAGCCAGCAGTTCTAAATTTCACCCTCCAAAAATCTCATCTGGCCATCTCCTTCTCCCTCCATATCACCTCTGACTCTCCACATCTTATCTAAACAGCTGCAACAGCCTTCTGCCCTCCCCACTATAAACCCTCTTATCCCTCCTGTGAATGAAACCTCCATGACAGTCTCCTTCTTCACAGCCTGCCACTCGTTGATTAACCTTCAGTGGCTCCCTGTTGCTGAGACCATGGTCTTTAAAGGACCAGGACCCTGGGAAGGAAATACTATAACTTCCATGAATATATTTCTCTAAAAAACAGGAAAATTAATCTTTAGATAGTAGCAACGTACAGATCAACAGAGGGTCCTTATCCAGTCCTTTTGTCTGATTGTCAGGGGTTACTTAGGGCTCCTGAAGTATTTACAAAGTTAAGGAGGTAGCTCACAGGAGTTGAGTACCATTTTCATTCGTGTACTGAGAAACCACAGACCCTGGAATCAGAGACTCCTGGATTCAGTCTCATTCTGCCATTTCCTGATGCTGCCACCTTGAGAAGGCAACTTACATCATCTCTCAAAACCACAGCTTCCTCTTCTGCAAGATGGACATAACAGGCTTACCGCATACTCTTGTGGTAAAAATTAAATGAGATAATGAGTGATTTTTTGTAATTGCTAAGACACAGTACTCCATCAATGTTAGTAACTACTTTACCAATACTACAATACAAAATTGCCTCATTTATATTTTTGTCCAGGGTTGTCTTTGAGTAAAATTATAAAGTGCTAGTATTTGAATGACTGAGGGAATCAAAGATCATCCTGAATTGGACAGTAAATGCAGAAATCTCATGTGAGGCAGGATTTGTAGAGGGGAGGATGTATACTACTGAGATGTATGCCATCATGTTTATGAAACCACATGGCAAACATCCAAAGTATCTATTCATTCATCTATCCTCTTTCCCACCCTCTCTCCCCCTTCCTTCCTTCCTTCCTTCCTTCCTTCCTTCCTTCCTTGTTTCTTCTTCTTCTTTTCAGGCAGGATTAGAGAAGCAAGAGGACTGAACAGCTGGGGAGAGGAGCAGAATGTAGCATTCGTGGACCATTTCCTCAAGTGCATGAAGCTCAGTTCTTAAATGAAACCCTGAACCATAAGGGCCACAGATGGGTGGGATGGTAGTTTGAGATATCCAGGGGGTGTGGAGTTTGCTATTTTACAAAAGAGTTAAATATAATAGTAATTGAGGGAAGCAGTTGGATCAAAAGGAATTATTTGCTAGGCAGTTTCAAAACCAGAAAATGCTTAAAATGCAAACCACAAAATGAAGAAACCTCAAAGGTTAATGAAAATCTGCAATAATAGACAAAGGAAATGAAGAATTGCAACAGAGCCCTCCTTCCAAATCTATTAAGCAGTCATACCAACATCCTTCCAAATGGGGAATGCTATCCAGCTCCATTTATTCTGCCTTGGAAATGCTGAAATAGGGACAAGATGTTAAGATAAAATGCCTCAGTATCTTCTCTCTTCACTAGACCAAGAAGACCCTAGTCCCTACAAACATTGCTGAGACAGCACAGGCTTGTGCAGCTATTCCTGGTAGGTGTCCCATGAGGATTTGTTGAATGAATTAGAGTCCCTGGGTCTAACTAGTTAAAAGTCAGGCATTTACTAAGAACTAGAGAGAACAGGGGTAGAGAAACTGTGTGGTAGGTCTAAGGTAGAGCCAAAAATATTGGTCCAGGGAAAGCATTTGGACAGTCAAATAATCAAAAGTCAGAGAAGTAACCATAGAATATTAAAAGTAGTGACAGGGAGGCTAGAAAAATCAAACTGGTCGAGAGGTTCTAGATTGTGAGGAGAGAAAACAGTGCTATAAAGGGTACAAGTTCAAGATTCAAGAATTCAAGAGTATGCCCACATCCAAAACAGAGGAGGGCATGCAGCCCTGAGAATAGACCTGGGACTGGTAAATATGGGCCTGGAACACATAAGAGTGAGTGGACCCTGGATGGTCAGGATTTATGCTTCATGGCCCCTGGCCTTACTTCCTTCAGAATGCATTCTTAAAACAGTGCCATGTTCCCTGCACTGCAGTCTGGCAGTGGATGCCTGAAAACCAAGAATTGTGACTTCCTGCCAGTGCCTAGTCCAGTGCCCTTTGAGAAGTCACTGAACTACATACATTACAGAGATCAAATAAAGAACCAGCTTGCATGACACAAAACATCCAGGGCATGGGAGGAAAAGGAAGCCAATGGACAGCTGTCAGGAGGCCTGGTTCAAGGCCTAACTCCATAACCAACTCATTTGTGGCTTTGGAAAAACCTTCTAGACTCTGATTTAGTTTACTCACAAAGAAGATAGTGATAAAGTGTCTTATAACTTGCTCCTAGGGATATTGTAGAACCCAAGGAGGAAGTACTATGTAGACTTTAAGCACTATTCAGACATCAGGACTTTTTAAATTCTGACAGGAGAACATCTAGGTTTGCAGCCAGCACCAACCAAAAAGTGTGCAATTTGTTTCTAAGGAAGAACTGAATTTTGTTGTTTTTGGTCAGTTTTGTTTTATTTCTCTCCCCAAAGTCTTTAACTTTTTCCTGGTAAACTGATAGTTGGCCTGATACAGGCCTGGCACACACATCCTTTTCTTTACCTGGCACTAGATTTCAGATGCTTTGATGTCAGACGCTCTTGTTAGCATAACCAGCACATGCTGCATTTTCCTGTATGTCTCACAAGCTGTCAGGACAACAGGAAATTTTAGAGTTGGCATCAGAGTGTAACTCAGCCACCCTGGACTCTGTTCTCTCCAAGAGATAAGCTTAGTTGACCGTGAAGACGAATGGAGGGTAATTCTGCGGAAAATCACAGAGAATTGGCCCATTTGGGTGCCATGTTGTGGCGATCTTGTGCACATTGGGCAAATTGATTTTCAATGAAAACATCACCTCTGTCTGTTCCTTTTTTGCTGACAGCACACAGAAGGAATGCTGAGCCAGGAGAAATGGTTGCAAAGTTTGGCCTGTTGTCTTCCCCAAACCTCTCCACAAGTATCTCCCGGCAGAAGCAGCCTTTGGTGGGGAAAGTTCAACTGCAATACAGTTACAGATTTTCCCTGTGTGCCTTTTCCCTCCTCTACCTCTTTAACCATTGTTCTCTCTCCTGTGGGCCCTCAAAATTTGTTTGCATGAAAGATCCTATTATCATTAATTAGGCCTTAGAGTAATGTATAATTCAATGAGCCCAAACAGTGATTTAAGAGGCTAGGGTTCAGTTCTGAGTCTTCCATTGTGCATTTGAGTGGCACCATTTGCCTTCTTTGAGGCCCAGCTGCTTCCAGTGTCAATAAAGTGAGGGATAATAATTCCATAGTTTCCCTACCTGCCTTATATACTTGTGAGGGTCAAATAAAACAAAAATAGAAAGGCACTGTGACAAATGTAATGTTACAGTAATTCAGATGGGTTTTCATTATTACTGTTAGTAGCAATAATAGTATTTGTATTGGTAGTAGCAGCAGTAGTGACCTGAGCAGCAGTGGTCTTTATAGAATCCCAGAGTCTTGGAGTCAGAAAAGACCAATTTCTCACCAAATATAATACTGTATTACCTATTAACTTCATTATCATAATTACTATTTTATATGCTTCTTCCATTCTGTTTTCTCTAGGGCATTCACTGAAGTAAAACTAATGTCTTCCTATCCTCTTCCATATTCTCCCCCATCCAAACCTGCTTTTAGGGAATGATCTGATCTCAGTCAATAAAACCTGATGGTAAAAGTAGTAGAACAAGGATCCTAAACCTAGAGAAGAAAAAAAGTAAAAGGAAGGAAAGAGAGAGGCCAAGACAGAGGAAAAAGAGAACATTTTCCTAGACTTAGAAGCTCTGGGAGAAGAAAAGAAGAAAGAAAGATGATATTTAATGTCTCATTAGGACCTGCCTGCTCCACTTCCCTAGGCCAGGAGCAGTTTGGCCAGTGGTCATTTTCATGGCTGGCTTAGATTTCCTCACTATGGGAAAAGATAGCTCTTAAGAAAGTCCCGGCAGGGTTGGAATACAGGCGATTCTGCAGTTCAGGGTAAAATCTCTGTGTTATTTTACACAATTAATTACTTCCTCCACATTTGCTTTAGGATGCTATTTTCAGATTGGAGTGAGCCACAGGAAGCGCGAAGGCTCCCTGGGCTGAATGGATGGACTGTGTCCTGGTGATCAAAATTCATTTCCAAGTTATTTCCTGAAATGGTGTTTTGACACCTGGGTCATATGTTAGCTTTATGGAGTTCCTCTGCGACATGCAACAACAACACAGATAGGCAAGAGAACATTATTCACAGGGAGGTAACTTGGGAGTTCACTGCTGCTTGTCAAACTGCATTAAGTAAAGGGAAATGTTTAAGACATGAGATTTACTCAAATGCAGAATGCAAGCAGGTTAGCTTAATTTCCAGCTGGGAAGATCTTCTGTGGCACAGTTCCAGACCCTTGGTAAAGATCAACTGGGATTCAGAGAATTCCATATTTTAGGGCTAGAGGGACCCCAAAGGATCACCTTTTTTAGACATCTCCCACAAAAAAACAAAAACAAAAACCAAGAATCATTATGATCCCCAATTTCCTGATGAGGAAACTAAGGCACAGAAATTCAAGTTAGTCATGATCATGCAGCTGACAGGTGGTGGCCAAAAGGCTCAAACCCGGGGCTTCAACCTAAGTAGAGAGCTATCTTGAACTTTTACCCATAGTCATCCAGGGTTACTATTACAGGCAACAATGAATTACTCTTTACCCTGGGCTTGAGAAAGTTCTAGAGGTAGTCACCTTTGGCTTTCCTAACATAACTGTCAGTGTTTCCTCTGCACACATTGGGCCAGCACCATGAGTTGGCAGAATAGGAAGCTGTTTAACAAGATGGACCGTCTCAGTCAGTCCTCCAGAATCTCCAACACTTGAAATACCTTCGCCCGGGGTCAACATCTCTGTCTTTATTAAATGAGAAGACTTAAAATGCAAATATTTCTGTGGCAGCATGCTACCCTAAGAGAACAGGTTTCATATTCAGGAAAGCCCAGGACCAACTGTCTGTGTTACGGACTAGCTGTTGGCCCTCGGGCAATTACTTACATATTATGATTTAGTTTGCTTGTGTGTTAAACAGCAGTAAAACGCTTATCGTGTGAAGTTTGTATCTGATTAAATGAGATCAGAATATCCAGGCACATAGAACAGATCCAAGGATTCCATTCTGCAAGGATAGGGAAATAGGACAGTCCTTGGCTCCCTCCCACCAACCAACTCTTGAAAAGCTGTAGAAACAAGAAGCTAACATGAATTCTAGGAACTAATAACAATCACAAGCGAGGAATCCTCAGGAGACTGATGTATTGGGAGGTGCTCAGCTACAGAGGGCAGTGAGGGATAAAATTGGAGGGAAAGGTTATATTCTGCTCTTGCTCTCCCTACGTTAGCATAACTTTGGGCAATGACTGCCTGAACCTTTGTGGTATAAATCTGCAACAAGAACCCAGATGACCAGGGCAGGTCAAAAGTCTCACTGGTTGAATAACTGAAAAGCAGGTGCAAGGGAATGTTTATCTTTGAGCATTCATTGCCACCTCCGCCCTCCCTCTTTCCTTTGTAGACTATCAGCTGATGTATTAGTTTCCTATTGCTGCCTTAACAAATTATCACAAACTCAGCAGTCAGTTCGGTATGTTACAGCCTGGGTACAGCATGGCTTATTTGGGTCCTCTGGGTAGTCTCACTAGGCTGAAATTAAAGTATTGGCAAGGTTGTGTTCCTTCCTGAAACCCTGGCCAAATTCAGTTCCTTGTGACTTGGGGGCTGAGGTCACTGTTTCCTTGCTGGTTGTCATCCACGAGCTGGTCTTTCCTCCTAAAGGCTGCCTGCATTTCTTCTTATGCTTTGCGTGTTGCCTCTCTCATGCTTCAAATTTCCCCAACTTCTTTTACTTCCATATCTCTCACTTCAGCCGGAGAAAGTTCTCGGCTTTCAAGGGCTCATGTGATTATATTGTATTCACCTGGATAATCAAGATAGTCTCTCTATCTGAAGGTCTGTAACCTTAACTGCATCTGCAAAGTCCCTTTTGCCAGGTACCATGACATACATGTTCTGGAGATTAGGGCCTGGACCTCTGTGGGGAGATTATTCTGACTGCCACAGCTAGCATGCATACAGGCATATTTTTTTCAACATGAAGAACTATTCCACCACCTGCTCAGAGCTCATCCGTTCACCTGTGTGTGATCTGGATTCTTCCTCTCCTGCCTTCATTCATCAGTTATTTTCTCTTTAGCATGTATTCTTAAGCTGTTTCCTCATAGTTCATTCCTTAAGCTTATATGAATTTTCTATTACCCCCATCTTTTGAAATCCTTTCTCAATGCTTTATCTCTTTATCTTTTTTCACATTCTTCTCCTCCAAATAATATTCTGTACTTGTCTCTATTATTCCTTCATCTGCTCACATCTCAATCACCATAACAACAGCCAAAGGAAACTTTGGCCCACAACAGCCAAAGGAAACTTCTCCACCATGTGTCATTAATGTCTTCCTAGCTTTCTGACCCAAATGAATGCAAATCCACGATTTTCTTATGTAATCTCTCTCTCTCTCTTTTTTTTTTTTTTTTTACATTTGATGTTATCCATGATGCCCTTCTTCCTCAAATGCTCTCATCTCCTAGTTTGATGTCTTCCCTATTTCCAGATTTCTCCCATCCCTCTAGCCACTCTTGGGCTCTCTAGCCCACTCAATTCTTTAAATGCTGGAGTTCTTAAGAGTTTCTTCTGAGGTCATCTTCTCCCTTCACTTTATATTGTCTCCTTAGGCAATCTCACCCAATTCTGAAATTTCCATTGCCATCAGTATACTCTGGGTTGTCAAATATTTACTATAAATTCATGCTTTGAAAGTGAATTCCATAGGCTTATATCAAGCCACCTCTTGGATATTTCCACTTGAATTAATCACTTTTCCCCAAAATCTCCCCTTTCCCTTTGTTATCTACCTATCAATTTTTGTAAAAAGAGAAATATAATTCTTGATTCCTCTTTCTTTAACTCTCAACATGAAATCAGGGACCAGGACCTATCCAGTAGATTCTGCTTCTTTAGTGCTTATATACATCCTTACACCTTTCATCCTCATTGCTATGCATTTATAATGGCTATGTTTTATTCAGTCCCTTTGTATGTGAGACATTGTATTAAACATCTTTTGAAAATTATTTCAGTTTATTTTCACAAAATCTTAGGAGGTAGACAACCTTATTTCTGTTTTATAGCTGAGGATACTTAAGGCATGACTAGGCTAAATAACTTGGCATGGGTCACATAGTTTCTAAGTAGTATCTCAGGTCCATCGAGTCCCTAAATCAATATTCTTTCAAATGCACTGTTGCAATTTACTGTTTGAGCTCTTAGCATTCTTCATATGGACTCTTGAAAAGTTTTTTTCTTTTCTTTTCTTTTTATATTTTAGAGAGAGAGAACTGGGGAGAAGGGCAGAGGGGGACAGAGAACCTCAAGCAGGCTACACCGTCAGCATGGAACCCGATGTCAGGCTTGATCCCACGACCCTGGGATCATGACCTGACCTGAAACCAAAAGTCAGACACTCAACCTACTGAACCACCCAGGTGCCCCTTGAAAAGTTTCTCTAACCAGTCTTCCTACAATCCTCCTTGTCCTCTGCTAATCCCTCTCTCACACCTGTAGTCAGAGAATGTATATAAAATGAAAATTCAATCATGTTACTTCCTGGCTTAAAACTTGTCTTTGGATTGCCTTTGCTACGCTAGAGTAATTCACACCTCTTTAGATAGTCTCCTTTGTGATCTGCTTTTGTCTCCAACTTATTTTCTTGTCTTATCCCATCTACTCCACACATTAAGCTTTGGGCCACTCCCAAAGTTATTTTCTTATTTCACATTATACCCTCCACTTGGGGTCCCCCTTCCTGCCTTGTGTTCTGGAGAATCACCCACCACCATTCAATATGCTTCAGCTTAACATTCTCATTGAAAGTTTCAACCTCCTGGTGGAAACTTTTCTATTCTTTCAAAAACAATGCAGCTACATGCTCTTTTGTGTGTGTGCATCCACCATGCTCAGTACATATTTCTTTGGTTGAACCCAACATTGCTGCACTCATTTGTTTATTTACATGTCCTTCCCCACTCTATTGGAACAATAAGGTCCATGGATCAAGGAACACATATTACTTGTATTTACATTCTTATGACAGTGCTTCTCATATGTGAGGATTCAATGATAAATGCTTGAATTCATGAAAGATAGCAATTTGAAGGCCAGACTAAACAGTCTGGATCTTATTCCCTAGAGAAAAAAGAAAAAGGAAAAAGACTGAACTTCTGGGGGCATTTGCTTATTTTTGAGCATGAGAATGCCATGCCCAAGGCAGATTCAACTGACAGCAATGTATAAGAAGGGTTGTAATGGGGAGAGCTAGGCACTGAGGAAACTTTACTGGGCCATTTCTATATGCCAGTAAGAGATAAAGATAAGGTGGAGGAGATCATTGGTGATGACCCCTAAGTCAACGGCATTCACCAAGAGAAAAAGAGTGGAAGCATTATAATGATTGTGCAATAATACACTCTCTTGATGTGACACATCCACAGGCAGAGAACATGGGAAAAACAGAATTATCAAGAGTGATTTCACAATGCCTTTGGATTTTGGAAATGATGGGTGGATGGGGGGAGAGTTTATCATGTCTTTTATAAAAGTCATAAATATTCCTGGCACCAATTGAAACTAAAGGCAGCAGCCTGAGTATTTATTTAGTTTTTATGGTCCATTTATTGTCTCATATTCCCCCAGTCAAAGATAATTATTTCTTAATTAATCATATGTAAACAGTCTATATCCTTTGCAGAACTGGCTACTTAAAAGGACATTTATCATAGCAATTGGTCCCCAAAACCCAACTGCAAATCAACCACTTTCAGCTGGTTTTCCTCTCGTTGACTCCTGATCATTTTTGTGTTTCTAATGGTTTTGGGGGAAGGTGGAAGTTGAAAGGGGCTCTAGAATGTATAACATGTAGAACTGTCCATTTTTCTTGTTGTTTATTTTTAGGAAAAATGTCTGAAGACAGTAAGAAAGGAAGGAACAAAAATTTATGAGTTGGGATATTGGCAATTTGTCTTAGAGTTGGTCAAAAAGTGATTTTATTTCATCTACAAGAAAGGACCCATCAAGAATTTGCCCAACAGAGTAAGAGGCTTTTTAGGGAAGTGAAAATAGGTACATGAATATACAGATACATGTGTAATAATGGATACATGTCATTATACATTTGTCCAAACCCATAGAATGTCCAACACCAAGAGTGACCCAAATATCAACTATGGACTTTGGGTGATTATAATCTGTCAATTTAAGTTCATTAGTTGTAACAAATGTACCACTCTGATGGGATTGGGGGGGGGGGGAGGATGTTGATCACATGGTAGGCTATGCATGTGTGGGAATATATGGGAAATCTCTATACCTTCCTCTTAATTCTGCTGTGAATCTAATATTGCCATAAAAAGTACTCTTAAAAAAATGTTTGCCTGAGGAGAATAGTCACTACCCTTTTCAATTTTGTGGGGTGGTATTTATAAATGACTCAAAACTACAGAAGTGTGCCAGTGCCCATCTTGGTATGGATTGTATCATCCTGGAAAGAATGTACTGAATGTTTCATCTTCCTGGATTCCCAAGTGAAGATGCAATAATAGCATTTTGGCATTAAACCAAGGAACATCTAATCATTTTGTCTAGGGGTTCTTCGGTCAGTTTAGAAAGTGCTGATCAGCTTTCTCTACCTCCCGTGGACAGTAGCTGATTGACATACAATATAAAAGATTTAAGTTAGTCTAAAGTCAGGAAGGATATAGAGAGCCAAATCACCTGGGAGCACTTGTTGCCTGGAAAAATCAAAAGTACTTTATCTAAGAGAACATAAGTGGACCCCAGGCCTACATAATAAATGTTAAGTCTAAAGGACAGCGGCTTCAGCCTTTGTATAGGTCGTTCTCTCTGAGAGCAAGGATGCTACCTTCTAGATCTTCATATAACCTCTAGCAATTAGCACAGTTTCTGGCTTTAAGTAACAATAGCTATGGTGATGGTAGGTATTTTTATAAGACTTACTTACTATGTGCTGGGTGCTATTCTAAGTACTTTGCACATAGTAGCTAATTTAATCTTATGGACAGTCCTAGGAAGTAGGCTTCTATTAGTGTTCCCATTTTGCAGATAAGGGAATTGAGGCATTAAGAAACTAAGCAACTTAGTGGCACCCGGGTGGCTCAGTTGGTTAAGTGTCCATCTCTGGCTCAGGTCATGATTTCACAGTTAGTGAGTTCAAGCCCTGTGTCTGACTCTGGGCTGACAGCTCAGAGCCTGGAGCCTGCTTTGGATTCTGTGTCTCCCTTTCTCTCTCTCTGCTCCTCCGCTGCTCCCGCTCTGTCTCTCTCTCAAGAAAATAAACATTAAAAAAAAATTAAAAAAAAAAGAAACTAAGCAACTTAACCAAGTTTTACACAGTTTGTATGTGCCAATGCCTCATGCATGTGAAACCATGGGATTGAACTGAATTGTTAGTTCAAGGATGAACTGAGCCAGATTTTCTCAGAGTATGTGTTACTATTTGCACTGCTTTAGATCCAAGATGATCCCTCCTACCCAACATGTCACTAAGATAAAAATTAAAATCGCATTCACTAGGCCTTCTTTACTGCCAGCTGCACATACTAGCTATGGTGATTAACTGACATTGGCCATACCATTAGCACAAGTTTCATGGCCAACCTCATTGTTCCTAGTGGAACCTTCTTTCTGTATGCTTCCTTCAGATAAAGAATTGAGGGAAAACTTGCATTCTCTCTCCTCTTCTTGGCTCCCTTCTTTGTATTTTCTCTGTCCATATCTAGCCTGTAGATTATTCTGAGGAAAAGAAACATGTCTAACATGTCTTACATTGTTTTCCTAATCCCTTTGTACAAAGTAGGCTCACAATAAAACACGTTAAATAAATATTTAAAAATTGGGAAGTTTAATGAATTCTTTCATAGTACCAAATTCTAACTTAATTGTACAAACAAAACTTTGTAAACCATCCACTAATGAGAAAACTGGAGTCCACTGGAGGGAACTGACCTGTCTAGTGCCCAGTTGGCTAAATTGCAGGAACCTGGAAATTAGGCTAATATGGGATATTTTTCCTTCATCCTCTCCCTTTCCTTCTACTTTTTTTCTTCCTTTCTCTCTTCCCTCTCAATGTTCATGTCCCTAATGTTGTAATTAAGGCTCCACTCTGTCTATCTATCGTATCTATCTACCTACCTACCTATATACCTACCTACCTACCTATCATCTATCTGACTTTTGAAAGTTTGTACCCTTTATTAACCTATCCTTATTTCCCCCTACCCCCAGCCTTTGCAACCACTTTTCTACTCTTTCTTTAAGTTTTACTCCCACCACACACATATATATGGTGGTATTTGTCTTTCTCTGTCTGGCTCATTTCATTTAGTATAATGTCCTCAAGGTATATCAATGCTGTTGCAAATGGTAGGGTTTCCTTCTTTCTCATGGCTAAATAATATTCCATTGTGTATGTAGGTGTGTGTGTGTGTGTGTGTGTGTGTGTGTGTGTGTGTGTACCACATTTTCTTTATTCATTCATCCACTGATGGATACTTCTGTTATTTCCATACCTTGGCTATTGTGAATAATGCTGCAGTGAACATGAGAATGCAGAGATCTCTTTGATACCCTATTTCCACTTCCTGGTATATACCCAAAAGTGGGATTGCAGGATCATATGTTAGTTTTATTTTTACTTTTCTGAGGAACTTCCATATTGTTTCCCACAGTGGCTGCACCAATTTACATTCCACTAACAGTATATGAGGATTTCCTTTTTCTTCATATTCTTGCCAACACTTGTTATTTCTTATCTTTTCAATAATAGCCATTCTACCACATGTGAGTGGTATCTCATTGTAGTTTCGATTTACATTTTCTTGTTGAGCACCTTTTCATATACCTGTTGACCATTTGTATTTCTTCTTTGGGAAAAAAGAGTATTCAGTTCCTTTGTCCATTTTTTAGGCAGATAATTTGCTTGTTTGTTTGCTATTGAGTTGTATGAGTTCTTTATATATTTTGGATATTAACCCCTTATCAGATATACAGCTTGCAAATATTTTCTGTCATTCCACAGGTTGCTTTTTTGTTGTGTTCATGGCTTCCTTTGCTGTGAAGAAGGTTTTTAGCTTGATAGAATTCCTCTTGTTTATTTTGCTTTTGTTGCCTTTGCTTTTGATCTCCAATCCAAAAAATCATTGCCAACACCAATGTCAAAGCTTACCCCCTATTTTTTCTTCTAGGAGTTTTATGGTTTCAAGTCTTATGTTCAAGTCTTTAATCCACTTTGAATTGATTTCTATGTGTGACATAAGAGAGTGGTCCAGTTTCATTCTCTGACATGTAGCTGTACAGTTTTCCCAGCACTATTTGTTGAAGAAACCGTCCTTTCACTAGAGTATATTCCTGGCTCCTTGGCCATAATTCACCATGTTTGTGGTTTTTTGGGGGCTCTTTGTTCTCTTTCATTGATCTATGCATTCATTTTTATGCCAATAATATGGTATTTTGATTACAATAGCTTTATAACATAGTTTGAAATCAGGATATGTGATGTCCACACATATATTTGGTCTTCATAAAAATTTTGTAAACTGAATATTTTTTGCCCTTATTTTATAGATTTAGAAACTCAAAGTTTATGAAAGTTAAGAAACCCACCCAAGGCACATGGATAGAAAGTTATGAAGCTGGGTCTATCTGATGCCAAATCCTGTGTTCCTATCTCATCTACTCTGAGAACAAGGTGTCTTCCTGAAAGAGAAAACTTTATACTGATATGGAAAAACCAGCAAGGTATACTGATAAAAAGATAAGATATACAGGAAATGGGGCACCTGGGTGGCTCAGTCAGTTGTGTCTGATTCTTGATTTCATATCAGGTCTTCATCTCACGGTCGTGAGTTCAAGTTCCACATTGGGTTCCATGCTGGGTATGAAGCCTACTTAAAAAAATGATACACAGAAAAAAAACCTAGAGTATGCTACTTTGTGTAAAAAGGAAAGGAAAAAAATATATACCTCATTGACTTACACATGCCAAAATATTTATAAGAATGAATGGCAAATTAGTCACAGGAGTTACTTTTTGGGAGAAATGAAAACTGGGCAAATATAGCAAGGGTAGGAGACTTCTGCCTGTAGTTTAAAAATACATTTTAATATTTTAAACATGTACATAGATTATCCCTTACATTTCTTTAAATTTAAAACAGGTCTTAACAAATATATGACTTTTCATCTTGGCTGTTTTAACATGAGGTATTTTAACATGGCCTTAAATATACAGCTTTTGTAACTGTGTAATTGCATGTCAGATACACTCCATTCCATTGTTGAGCCATGGTAAATCAAAACTGGTACAGAAGCCTGATGAGGATTATGTCCACAGCTTCTGCTTTGACCAAAAGAACCTGAAAAATTTGAGAGTCATTGTGATCCTGATTCCTCAGCCTTTAGCTCTCTGGCTCCCACAATTACTCTGTGTACACCACATTGATAAAACCACAGTTCATGGCTACTTCTTCAGCCTTATGAGCTCATACTCTTGACTCTTCCTCTTGACCAAACGTGGATCTGCATCCCCAGAGTAGACTCACATTATACGGGTTTATGAGCCTGGAATACAGAGCACAGAGCCAGCTTACTGATTTATAATGAGGCATACAACAGAAAAGGTGACACATTCTCTCCCTCTGGGCAAAAACACATGGCAATGCAAACTGTATTGACAGATTGCTTATCCATATGTCATGAGTTCAAGGGGGATGAGCTCTTTGGTGGCAAGTGGTAGGTCAAGGATGAGGCTACCATCTCTGCAGTAGGGACACTTCTGACATCAGAAGGACCTAGAAGTTTATGTTCTTGAATCTAGCTGTCTCTCCTGTGGTTACGGCCTGCATGGACACTGCTAACATCTGCCTCAGGACTCCAGGGTATGCTTCTGATAGATGCATTCTCCCTTTAGAGAGGTTAAAATATTCAGCTTGATTTCTTTTGACCTGGTGACTATTTGGCTTTTTAAGATGACTCTGCCCAGTTTAGTTCTTTTAATCACCAATTTATTGATTATGTGAATCTACAATGGATAGTCTCATTTCCCTTAATCTTCCATTTTAGTCTCCTTGCTGTCAGCTCCATGCCACACACTGTTCGTGCCATGAACAGTCTGTAGAACCCCTGTTTCCCACTCTCAGCTCCCCAGCTCCCTAGGTTTTTTCTGTCTACTCGTGTACTCCTCCTGGGGGCTGACCAGTGGCAAGTGGTGGCCAGCTAAAAATACTCAAGAATGATATCTGTCATCCAATCTGGATGCCTTTCTTCCTTGTATGGAAAACTGTATTTTCAATTCCTCTGTTTACATGGGAAAGGAAATCTTTATGTTTGTATTAGGGCTGCACATCTGTGTAAGTGTGAGTTGATAGCCACAGGAAGGGTCAGGAAGGGGATAGGGAGGGACTTTACGGCAGTTCCCTTAAGGGGAAGGGGAGTGGCTACAAAGCTCACCTGTCAGAGAGTATTGAAAGAGCCAACTATACCCTAGATCAACCTCACAGTTTTGCGGAGAGCTGATGCTGGAAGAGAGAATCCAAAGGAATCCAAGATCACCAAATCTATTTCTCATTCCTTGCAAGGTTGCTGTGCTAATGGAAGGTCATTAGCATTTTTTTAAAAAGCAGATTGCTTGGGATAGATAATATATCCAAAGTCAAAGTTTAGAAAGATACATGGCAGTGCTGGTCTGTGAACTGTTTGCTTCTGGTGCATCAGAGAAATTCAGAGTAAGAATTAGAGAGTTAGAAACTTTTATAGCAATGTGACATTGTCAACCAAGCACAAAACCAATGGACTCCAGTCCAGGAAAAGGGCAGAGACTAGTTAGATGTCATCAGATTCATGTGGTAAGCAACATGCAGAGCAAGCTGTATGCAAACATGCACAACAAGACTACCTCCTGGGCTGTGATGAATGTGATGGAAAATATTGAGGCTCCCTTCCTGCCACAGGTAGTTTGAAAAGCACTGCTATATAGTAAAGGCTTCCTCCTATTCCAATTCCTCAGCCATCCAGCTCCCTCCTGGAGGAAACAAAGTTATTGGTCTCTTGTGTGTCCTTGCACAGTTCACAAACATACATGTATATGTGTGACACACATATGGTAGCATGCCAAATATTCTGCCACTTGCTCTTTTATTTAACGATATAGTTTGGAGGGGTTTTTCCCTCAGTTTTAAAGACAGCTACAGAAAAGTCATCTGTATGGAGGCACTATAGTTTATTTATCCACTTTTCTAGTTTGGTATTCATATAATGCTGCAGTGAATAATCAGATATACATTTGATTTCACACATGCAAATAAATCCTTGACACTGAATAGCTGCAAATTTTTTTAAGCAGGAGGCATGCATAGTATGTACATAGTAGGCATTTAATAAATGCTTGCTGAATTCAGTGAAAAATACAAAAATTGGTGGAGCTTCTGAGGGGAGAGGGGCAGATAGTCTGCAAAACCTTTAGTGCACCGAAGAGTTGGCCTCGTGTGGTGGGAACCATGAGTGGAGGGACAGCTGGCAGAGTGCTCAGTACCACCTTTGCCTGGCTTTGTAAGAGGACAACAAAGTGGCAGAACTGGGCTTTGAACCCAGGCCCCTTCTATCCCATGCCTCCTTCCGTTCCCTGGGATGCTCTCTGCTCCTTATTTCCTGTTAAACTCCATAGTGCTGTCATTACTTGTAGGTTTGACTTGCATCTTTTTGCATCTTTCCTCTGCCTTGTCAGCACCAAGAGACAGAAAAGTGGAGTGAGATTAGGCTTTGGTGTAGACAGAAGATTTTGGCTTTGAGGCCATTTCTAGCTGTGTGACTTGGGCAAGCTGCTTAACTTCTCCTTTCTTGTCTCTAAAATGCAGGCTGTAATGTATCCTCACTGAGTGGGGAGAATAAAATCATCTGGCTCATGTAATGCTCCTGTCCTGGTGCCTGAGATATAGTAAGCTCTCAAAGAATTTTAATACCCCCAATTCTCCCTTGTCCCAAGCCTAGGCACTCCATAAATGCTCATGGAACTGAATCTAATTACATTAAGCACCACTTGTACACTTTTGTGCCTCCTCCCATGTAGGTAGCTGCATTCTGTCCTCTTCATGTCTCTAAGATGCATTTGTTCCCAACTCCTAGAAGCTCATTAGAATGAGAAAAGCACAAGGAGCTGATTTTCCCCCAAGGAGGGATGGGCAACACACTAAAGGAAATGGAGACTGCTGCTATTCTAGGAGTTCAATCAGAAACAGAGTCATTAGAGCCAAGGCCTGCTGTGCAGAAAACAGGCTGAAGTGAGAGCATGGTTTGGATTCAATGACCCGAAGTGCGTGTTTCCCACCTATTTGCTACAGTCTTACGTTACGTTAACAAATGTCAGCTTAGCTGCTGAAGGTACACATGGTGCACTGCACAGGATGAACTGAACAAGTTTTAAGCTCAGTGTCGGTAACTCCAAAAGGACTAGGGTCGGAGGGAATCACCGTAACTAAAAGCTACTTGGCCAGTTTAGAGTTGTTTCCTAGAAAATTCGCTCAGAGTGTGGGTGGTGGCACACTGGCTTTCTGTGGAGCTCCTGTTATACCTAGGCTATGAGCTGTTTAGCTCAAGTATACTCACATGCTCACAAGGAGCACTTAAACAACACTTGCTGAATGAATGGCAAATGTGTTAGCAGCTTCCTGGCCTTTGGTAAGACATGCTTACTGCTCAGCAACAGTCCAACACAGGTCTAAACCTACGTAATAGCCATTACTGAACAGAAACCCAAACCAGGAATCCCTGCCTTTTGTTACAAACAATTTAATTCCTCTACCTTTCATGAAAGGTATATTTTTGATATTAAAGGTGTATTTATACCTCCAGAAGAAGACATTTTATTTAGCCTTAAATACTGAGAATTGTTTGGCTCCTCAGGCCAATGTGGGCATGGTCTCTTTGTTTGCCTTTTGCTGATACCACTTAATACAAATGTCAAAGTCTCATGTAATACCAGTACATGTCCTTGGCTTTTGAAAGAGACTGGTAAAAGAGGATTTTTCATGCAGTAAGAGGAGGATCCGGCCTCTCCAGGAGACGAGGCAGAGCTCATAGTGATGCTAAACTTTTCAACTGAGCCCTGTATCATCAACCATCCATTCTCCCATACATTCATGCACCCATCCATACACCCATCCACTCAGTCATTTAACATGTATGGAATAGCTACTATATGCCAAAAACTGTGCCACAGAGTGAAGGATGAAGAAATCATGGTCTCTGTCTTTAAACATCAAGAAATGAGCAACTACCCCAGGTTCTCCAGGAATGACAGGAGGCCACCCGAACTCAGTGCAAGGAGTTATCAGTGAGACAGAGGTCTTATTGATGATGGATACAAGAACAGCTATTTCCATCATGACTCTTGTGAGGTTACAATTTTGTTGGGCCCTCTCTTTTTATGTAAATAACACTGGCCAGAGGCTGCTTACCTGATTCATTCCTGTTGATCCTGTCTCTCAAGCCACGGATTCTGTTTCAGTAATGCCTAGCATTTGGTAAACACCTGCAGCATAGGAATCATGTCTTCTAGAATGCCACACTTATTGCTAAATAAATGTATAATTAATAGATGGCTCTCTGGCTTGTTATAGCTCTGGTATAATCTTCTGGTATTAACATGAGTACAGAGTAGAAACAGGAGACACTAGCAGAAATGCCAGTCACTCCTCCACCTGTCATTTTCTCCTCATTCATGCCCATCTCCTAGAGAGTCTCCTCTTTAAGACTCAGTCCCAGTATCAGTGGTTCCATAAATCTGGCCACAGGTTGTGTCTCTCAGGATATAAAAAATAACTCACAGATTAAATACATCAAAAAATCAGTGCTCAATGCTTCAACTAGAAGGCTATGTAACCTTGGGGTTGTGGCCATTTGGGGACTGCTCTGGTTTACATGATGGATACATGAATAGAGAAGTTCATCTGTGGTAGAGAAAAATGGAGCAGCAATAAGAAACTCTACCTCACAACCCTCTAGGTCCTAGGACGCCATGCTATTATGGTAGCTATTGAGTTCTGAGTTATACATTTACCCCTTTATAACTCACTTTCTAAAATTTAAACTACTTTGTGTGGACTTCTAATACTTGTAACCAAAGGATAACTGACTAATATAGGGAAAATAAAGGTCTAGATCCTTATTAGGAATATGTTGAGATAAAAGGCTATTTTATAGAAGGAACATGGTATGTGGAGGTCAGGATGCATTAGTCTGTGAAAATCCAATATTCCAAATAAAACATGGAAAACTATCACATTCACTGCAGTTTTTGCCCCACTTTTCCTGAACTATTTGAATCTAATGCATTTAGTCCATTCCTGCTTCCCTGAGGACCTATTTGGCATCAAATCATTGTATTGCCTTCATCTATAGCTATATCAGCTTGTCAGTATCAAGTCTTGTGACTTTATTTTTATAGCAGCACTGTCCAACAGAACTTCCTGTGATTATTGGAATGTTCTATAGCTGTGCTGTACAATAAGGAAGCCACAAGCCACATGTGACTGTTGAGCACTTGGAATATGGCTAGTGTGATTAAGGAACTGAATTTTTCATTGTATTTAATTTTAATGAATTTAAACATAAATGTAAATAGTCAAATGTGACACTCTATCAGCTACTGTATTGGATAGAGTAGGTTGAGAATATATTCCCACATCCCAACACTTTGATGTCTTCATGTTACAACCCACTCTAATAGCTACCAACAGATCCCGTGCTTCTTCTCTTACCTCTCCATAAGGTCACTTGAAGAGCTGCTGGAGAGATATTTAAAAACACAAATCAGATTTAGACTCCTGTTCAGAACCCTCCTGTGTTTGTATTTAAATGTGGAATGAAATCTAAACTTCTGTAGCCTGCAAGGTCCTACCTGACCTGGGGCTTGCCTATCTTTCCCACACTTTTCTTCCCAACTCCCTCCACCATTCTATCCCATACACACAACCCTTCAGCCTCATTGGCCTTCCTCCTGTCCCTTGAACACTTCAGGGTTGCCATAAGCTCAGGATCTTCATTTAATGACTTTTCTGCTTGGAATGTCTTCTCCCACGTCTTGCTATGGCTGGCTCTTTCTCATCATTCAGAACTACTCAGTATATGTGTCATTTTCTCAGAGAGGCATTTCCTTCTGGTCACTTTAGCTAAAAAAAGTTTCTGCAATGCTGCAATGGACCTCTCTATTTCTTTTTAAACACTTTTATTTTTATTCAAAGGACTTATCACTTTTCAGAATTTATTTCACACATATATATCAATCAGTCCATCTGCCCATTCATCTATCCATCCAACCATCCATCACCTCTGTATACCCCCAAAATACCGAAGGCCCTTAAAGAAAGAGGATTTAGGGATTCCTGGGTGGCTCAGTTGGTTAAGCGTCCAACTCTTGGTTTCGGCTCAGATCATGATCTAGCAGTTTTGTGAGTTTGAGCCCCGTGTCAGGCTCTGCTCTGGCAGTGCAGAGCCTGTTTGGGATTCTCTGTCTCTCTCTCTCTGCCCCTCCCCCATTTGTACTTTCTCTGTCTCTCTCAAAATAAATAAACTTAAAAAGAATAAAAGAAATAAAGGAAGATTTATCTTAGTCACTGCTGCAGACCCAGAGACTAGAACCCTGCCTGGCACATGCTAGTCATTCAAAAATATTGGTTGATGGATTGAATGACTACCCATTCAGGGTTTGGACTCCTTGGGTGTGGTCCTCCCAATATTCCCTTCTCAGCCCAACACTGGACCCACTGGGAAGATCCTGATATGTCAAAACCTGAACTTCTGACCCTTCTCCCCAAACTGACTCCTCTGCACTTGTCTCCCTCACAGTGATACGAACATCCTGGTGATTGTGCAGGCAGAACACATCAGTGTCATCATTGACACCTCACTTTCTCTCACCCCAATCCTATCCATCATCAAATTGTTGGCTCAAATGACCACTTCCTACTACCTGTACCTCTTCCTCCTGATCAAAACCACTATTATGTCTTCATATTTTGCTCAGATCATAGTAGGCCTCTCCAAACTTCCCTAACTTCTAACCTTAGACCCTTCATCCTAACCTTAACAGAATGCATCTGTTAAAATATCAGTCAAATCATGTCATTCGTTTGCTCAAAACCCTCCAGTGCCTTCTCATTTTATTCAGGGTAAAAGCCAAAATTACTTCATAGAGATCCACAAGGCCCTACATATCTGAGCCCTCCCCTCTCAGACATCACCTCTAAAACTGCTTTCTCTGCCTCGGTCCTTATAGCACAATGGCCTCCTGGTACAACAAAAACGCCAGGCACACTCCACCTTGGGCACTTTGCCCATGTTGCCTTTTTAACCAGAAGCTTCTACCCAAGCCATCCTTATCCCCCTCCCCCTTTATTGTTCACCACAGAACTTCCTATTTTTGAATATACTACATGGTTATTTATGTATGCTGTCCATTTTTCATATGTTCCCCTAGCATATAAACTCTATGAGGGCAAGGACTTCTACTTGCTTTTGTGTTTTATTCATGACTGTATCCCCAGTATGTAGAACAGTACTATGCAGCAGAATTCAATTAATATTTGTTGAATAAATGAATACATGAATGATTAAATGAATGACACATGACAGCCAGAAATTTAACTAAAGGTAATTTAAATATTAAATGAGGTTTAATTTCCTAGATAAAGTGAATTGATTTTCTAGACAGATCAAGATTACATAAATTTATTAAGGGCCAAAAGTTTGACTTACTCAAACACTTATGTCCCAAAGTCTTGAGGTCACTGAGAGACCAGTGGATTGATCCAATTATCCAATTTCAGAGTAGAACATTCTCTTTTGTCATTGTCACTTAACACTGATGGCTTATTCAGACTTCCTTGGCTAACATATATTAGTCAGCTAGCTACAAATGCAGGTAGGAGGAGAAATCTATAAATAAGTTAAGAAAGTGAATTAAAATTTTCTTCTGTCATGGTTTTCTTGTTAGCATTGTTTACAAACTGCAGGCTCTTTAGAACTGCTTGCCATACTAGGAGATTACACCAGGGGCCCAGAAAGAATTAAAAGGGATATTGAGAAAATGTGTACTTTGCTCCAGGGTAGGAGTTGGTATTCAGACTGCTCTATTCCAAGAAAAATACCCCTGGCATGTGGACATAGAGCTGTGAACACCTCAAGAAACTAGAGGTCTACTGTCAAGAAGATAGAGGAAATGCAGACAGACCAAGAGCTACATTGTTAGCCTTTCATATCACCTTAGTTGTACCAACACTTTAATACCCACTCTCAACCTTCTTAGAGGAAACTAACAATAAAGCAAGAAATAAGATATATGCAAGCAAGCATTATGTATTCCATTTAAAAATAATAAATCAAGACTTGGAGAGGCCAAAAGTTTAGTTTTAGGAAATATGATTAGTTTATATAGTAGAGCAGCCACAGAAGAACCCCTCATTCACATCTGTGAATCTCCAAACCTCTAACTCACATCTTTGAGGTGTAATGAACTAAAACACCCATATTTTGACCTTAAGTGAACATCCAAGTAAGCCACTGACTTCTCTGGATCCACTATGCATTCCAGTTCTCCATTAGGGGGAGAAAAGAAAATAAATATTTCCTAGGGATTGATGATTTTGTAAAACATTTTGTGGTCTGACTCTACTCTTTTATGTTTTTATTCAATTGTTCAGTAAATTTGTATGGAGTATCTATTTGGATTAGATCTACAAGGACAAAGGACAGGAATCTGGTGGCGGAGTCCAACATGTAAACAGTAGAGTGACAGCTTCCTTGTGGCTGAACATGTTGGAGAGCCATCCTATTTGAAGAGTGGTTTCTAAAGCCTAAAAACATGATTCAAAATAAAAATTATCTTGAAATCCCAAAGAAAACAGCAATTTACAACTTCTCAATATATTCAAATCAGCCAGTTTTTCCACCAGAGAACTGTTCCTTGGCTGGGCACCAGAGAAGTGGTTGGCTTTTGTTTAGGGGTCATGTGGAACACGAAATACAACTCTTCAAACAGCAAAATCCCAGTCAACATGGGAAGATTCTCACAGAATAAGGGTCACGTGAGAACTAAGACCAGCTTGAGGCAGACACTCATTAAGGGAAATGAGTACAGAATCACCAAATTTTATAGCTTGTTCTCCCCTCTCCCATTCTCTTCTTCCCTCTACCTTCCTCACTATTTTGGCTAAACACATATATTTGAATTTGAGTAATTCCAATGCCTGAGTAAAGCAGCTGGTTGTTACTGTGTATTGGATGCCTTGTATACTTCTCAAATCCTCAAAATAGTTATATAACATATATGTTATTATGTCCAGAATATGAGATACAGACAGGGCAGATAACTTGGCCAAAATCACAGAGCAAATAAACAAAAGTCCTTGTATCAGTCACAGATGGCACAATAAAATTGGGCATTTGAGGATGGTATAATAAAAGAACTATTGTCAAAGGTGTGGGCAAGGTGCAGTGAACTACAGTGAATAGTGCAACACCCTGGTCTAGTGATAGGGGCTGTACTACCACCTGTCAGCCCTAAAGGAGTAAGGGGAAAGGTTGTGGTTACAAGATGCCTAAGGAGAGAGAATGTTGGGAGCAATGCTAACAGGAGCTATGGCTTTAAGTTGAGAAATGCAGCCAGCATAGGTGACCAGGCAAGGAGGGAGCTGGGGGAATAAATATTCCCCAAGTTCTCTCACTCCCAGTCCACTGTGTCTGCATAAACGGAACCAATCAGAAGACAGAGGGCAAGAGAACTTGATATGGTCCATACTGCTCAGTCTTCTGGGACACTGAAGTGGGTGGGTGGTGAGTCAGGATGGGTAAATGAAAGCTAACCAGCACAGTTCTCTGCTAGAGAATTGGTAACTCCTCCAAATGAATGACAGCAGTGTCTTACTTGTCTTCATATTCCACTGAACAATGCCTGCCATATCATAAATGATCAATAAAAAATGTATTAATACTTTTTTCTTTCTTTCCTCTCCATCCTTCTATCCTCAAAACGTCAGGCCAAAAGTGAGAATGGCATTGCCAGTCAACTGGGGACAGCTGGTGATTATCTAATAAGAGAAAAGTGTTATGTCTTTCCCCACCCCTCATCAGAGTTCAGGTGGTATGAGTGGAGAACATTCTAGAGGATTCCCTCTTATAAAAGACTCCATGTTCCTTGCTCTTTTGCAGTTGCCCTGGAGGCTGGGAACAGGGAGGGTGGACTGTTTCTTTTTCTGGGGAGGTTTCCAAGCCATTTTGTAGAGCATCAGCAACTTTAATTTGGGTCATAACCAACGTTTGAGAACCAAGCTATTCAGTGAACTTCTTTACAAGATGTTGAAAAAAATAAAACAAAACCCACTGTTTTTCAAGCAACCAAAATTGTTGTCAGAAGCATTTCAGATTTGAATCATATTCACGAGAAAAATGTGGCAGAGGAGGTCTGCATATCTGTTCCTTCAATAGGTACTTATTAACTGTCTATCAAGTGCCCTTATACCATAACAATCGGCTAGAGAGGACATTAAGGAATGAATAAACATAGTTTAAAGGCTAACACCTCTTATGATTTTTTTTTCTCAAATCCCCTCCCAAAAATCCAGTGTCTCATAAACAGGTCAGTCCTGCTCTGAGGAGGTCGTCTTGCTCTAGTTGGAATATTTGTTTCTTACAGACCTTTCATATGGTTTTTGATGATCTTTTAACTATAAGCAGCTGGGATCTTGCTATTTGTTAAAATTTCTCTGGACACATTTTGCTCAATAAGAGAATGTGTTATGGAATCTTCAGGCTTGAAGATACTGGGGAGGTCATCTGGTATGTTCCCCTGTCTTTTTGTACTCAGTCTTTCCCACACTAGTTGATAGGACTCTTCCTGAGGGTGAGGGCCCAGAAAAAGAGAAATTATCCTTTCTTCCAATCTGCCTTGCCTTGCTATAAGAAAGCAAGCTACTCTCTTTAATCTTGCCTGTTCAGAATTAAAAATGGAAAGTACAACAGTTTAATACATTTTATGACCTTCATGTTTTATTAAATTTCATAAAGGCATTCCATTTGAAAGAGGGTCAGATTTTAAATTAAGGCTCTACAACAAATATTTAAACTCAGATTTAATAAAAAAGTTATTGTGTATTCATGCAATTGCAATTGATTATAGAAGACTTAGGTATTGAAATTTTAAAAGGGTAATAGATATTGTAAATGGATAATAATGTTTAACAGGATACTGAATTTGGCATTTATTTGGCCTATTTTATGTACATTTTGAAAATTTATGGAACAATGGTACATTGTTTTTTAGATACAAGTGCTTCACATATAGAAGGAGCATAATAAATATTGATAGAAAGAATATGTGGATTATATAAGTGAAAACATATCTGCAAACTTCACATTCTTTTTTTGTTATGAGGACTAATACATTTAATTAATTCAATGTAACAAAACTTCATAGAGAGTATAATTTATTCTAGTATTGCTAAGCTTTAAAGGAGTTATATGAAATGTTTGTGCATCCTTAAGGAGATATAGAATTCCTAAGGAGCTATGTGAAATGTTCATGCATCCTTAAGGACCTGAGCAGTGGAATGAGGAAGCATGATCACTGAGAGAACAAGAAGAAAGAGATACTTCCTGGTTCTGTTCCAGTAATCAGGGGAGCTGAAATGGTTAGGTTTAAGACTTTATGAAAGAAGTAAAATTGAGGCAGCTCTTAAGTAACTTCCAAAGGAGCATATAGTCCAATCTCCTATTTTATCTGAACAGACAGTTAAAGAATTGTCAAAGAATTAGCCAAAGGTTCTCAGCAATGTGGCATACAAAGGTTATTTAAAGAAATTAAGCTCCCTTCTCTACTCCAGTGTCTATCTCTACTAAAATGTTCTCTTTCATTTTGTTTCTGAAAGTTTAACTATATGGTACTTACATATGATGTTTTTGTATTTTCCCACTTATGCCTCACTGAGCTGTTAAACCTGTGGGTTGGTATCTTTCATCAGTATTAGAACGTTTTTGGCCATTTTTCTCCAAATATCATTTTTTTCCTATTCCTTCTCCTTTCTTCTCCTATGATTGCAATCACATATATGTTACATAGTTTATTTCATCTTACACATTTCTTTCCACTCTTTCTTACTGTTTTTTTTTTTTTTCTTCTTGTGCTTCAGTTTGGGTATATTCTAACAACCTCTCCAATTATCCTATCTTCTATTGTGTCCAGGCTACTGTTAAACCCATCCGATTTCAGATACTGTATTTTGTACTTCTAGAGTGTTGATGTAATTATTTTTTAAAAATAGATTCTGTGGAAATATTTTTTGTTTTTATCCATTCCATCCATTTTCCACTCTAGTTTTTAAATTTAACATAGTTTTTTGAGGTCCTTGTCTGTTAATTCCAATATCTGGAATTAACTTCTGGATTTGCTTCTGTTCCTTGTCTCATCTCTCTATTGTCAGTCACTTTTTTCTGTTTCATTTTATGTCTAGTAAATTTTGATGATATGCTGGACATTTTAAATAATGTTTTGCAGAGGTTTTGAATTATGTTATCTTCTGTTAAAGGGAGTTGCATTTTATTCTGGTAGGTGATTAAATTATTGGTGAATCTCCTTGATTCTGTTCAGAGCCTGGTAAAAGCTCTGCTAAAGCAGATCTTTTTCAGTTTTTCCCCCTTATTGTCAAGGCATGGGCCTTACATAGTAGGGTTTTTTTAGGATCTCTAATTGTCCAAGGTCTTTCCCAAAGTACCCCCACTCTTCTGCGGGGTCTCTGTGATCTCTGATGAGCTCTCAACTCCCCAGCATCTGCTATCACCCAGCCTTCCTATAGTCTCACGTTGTATCTGCAAAGACTGGAGATTGGCTCAGGACCTGGGGCCTATTTCCACATATATTTTTGAAATGCTCTTCCTATTGTTTACCTTTTTCTGACACCCTACTCCAAAATTCCAGTTATGGTAGTAGATCCAGACTCTGAATTTTCTTCTTTTGCCTATAAAGATCACTATTCATTATTTGGGTTTCTCTTTCCTTCATTAGAGCCTAGAAAACATCCTCAGGGAGAAAGTCTGAGTGAATGTGGGTATCCTTTTCTCCGCCTTCATTCTCTTAAAGAGCATAACATTTCATGTGATTGTTCCTAAAAATATTCAAATAATTATTTTATATGATCTATTCTGGTTTTATAGTTATTTGGTGGGCAGGTGAGTCAAGTACCAGTTACTCTATCATGGCTGGAGTCTCCCTACTAAAGAGAAGTTCAAACTCATATATACACATGCATAACATATGAGTTTACTTGTATACTCACACTCAAATGTTCATACACAGATACATACATGCATATAGGCTTGCTTATGTGTGTAGATATGTACACGTTTGAACGTGTATATTTATATCTATATGTCACATGCATATAAGTTTGCTTGTGCATATTCACATATATGACTATAACTATGCATACATACACACACACAAACATTAATGAGGTTTAATTTATGCATCGGAGTTAGCTTTGGGTGATGACAGGTTTGCCTTCCTACTGCCAGATAGTCTACTGGAGATTTATTTGGTAAATTGAGAATTTTTATGAGGGCTAATTCATTGGCCACTGATTCATTTACTGTAAATTCCTTGAAATAAGCTCTCCTTCTGGTAAAGTCCCACATGGGTAAATGCTAGACCTGGCATTCCTGATCAGGTCTCCAGTGTTTCACCCAGTTCTCTTTCCACTATATCAAACTATCTATTTTTAAAAGGCATTAGTCTTTTCCTGGTATTCTTCATTCCACTAGGTACATGATTTCTTGCTGCATTGAGTATTGGCTACTAATTGAGAGGTTCTTGAGTGGCTCTCTGGAGACTCAACTTTATCTTTCTGTTTTGGTTTTAGGCACAGAGTTTCAGAAATCTTTCTTTTAATTCTTTCCATAAACAAAAGAGACTGTTGCTCACTCAAGCAGGGTGAAGAAAAAGAGAACTAACATTCAGACAGAAGAAAAGGGTAGAACAAAGCAAAAGTGAATGGCAGTTGTAGGCAAATTGTCTGTTCAGGGGCTTTTCATTTTGATGTCTCCTCTCATCTATATCTGGTATTGCCCCATCTTTGTAGATCCAGAGGTCCTCAATGTATATCCCATTGACTTCTCTGGCCCTCAATTTCTAATTCTCTAGTTGAGATGACAGTGACCAAAGACGATAAGCTCCAAGTTACTCCCCTTAGAGACACATATTTAACTAGGGGGTCTTAATCTTACATTAATGAAGTAAAAGGTAGTGTTTCCAGCCTCAGAGAGTAAAGTGGGAAGGATTGGGCCAGGACTGAGTGAGGCAGAAAAGTCCTTGTATACTCCTAAATTAGATGCCTGAGGGACCAAGAATACAAGATGGCTAAAATCCTAAGCTTCTGCCCTCAGTGCCTCCAGGTATCTTGGAGATGAGCATATTACTACACCCAGAGTGAGGTGATGAAGGACTTTGTTAAGTGACATAAGATGAAACTCACTCTTTTGAGTTTTTTTTTTTCAAGCAGATAAAATGAGTGTCCTAATCAAAGTTTAGTTTAAGAAAGCTGTTTATAGATCCTAGGAAGCTGTACATGGCAACAAAATCTATTCTCCATATAGCAGTCAAACTATATCTTAAAAATGTAAATCATGTCATGCCTTCTTGCAGCTTAAAACCCTCTAGTGTTTCTTATTGTGTGGAGACTGAGCTATCAGTCCCTCTGTGATCTGGCCTCTGCGTTCTCCTTCTCTAAGTTCCAGCCACACTGACCTTCTGTTTCATAAAGAAGCGCAGCTTATTCCTGCCTTGGGAATTTTTTACTTTTTGTTTTCAGTGCCTAAATAGATATTCCCTCATGTATTTGTTCCTTCTTGTCATTCAAGACTCACTTCTAATGCCACCTCCTGGGAGACACTTCCAAGACCTACCACATTCTGTTACATTCCCGGGTTGTACTTTTCTTCAGCAATGATCTTGCTTATTTATGTGTTTGTGGCCTGAGCCCTCCTGTCCCATGAAAATGTCCTTTTTGAGGACAGTGACCATTTTTGTTTTGCTCACCATATATGCACTATATGTTTGACTTCCAGAATAGTGACTGGCTCAGAGCAGGTGTTCAATAAGGTACTGAAAAAGGAATTAATGAATCAATGAACAAGTAGTTTACTCTGGTATGCTTATAAGAATTTCACATATAGATTCATAAAATGTCTAAACTGAGAAGCCCACAGAAAGCCTCTAGTCCAATTTCTACTTAATGCAGCTCCCACACCACCTACAGCATTCTTGAAGCTACATGTGTATAAGACAACTTTATGCAGTAGCTCATTTCACTCAGGACAGTCTTCCTAGTACCTCACTCAGTGCAGATTGACTTTTTTTTTTACTACACAATTTTCACATGTTCATATGGATTCTAAGTCCTTAGGAGACCTGCAGAATCAAATCAGAAGAGAAGGAAGGGGACTGTCACAGAGAGAGGAGAAAGACAGGACATCTCATAGTTTGACAGTAGAAGAGGAAGACAAAACTCCCTAGATCACATGTGGAAACTCAAAACTTGGAAGCTGCACCCATTTAGGTAAACAAAAAGTTGTGGATGCATTTCAGCACCTGCAGGGCTTCATAATATCACAGAAGAAAAAAGCTCTGATAAGAACCCAGGCACTGCCATTGAACTGACAGGGTTCAAGTCCAGTAGAATGACCTGAGGTAACAACCTTGTAAGCTCCATATTTCTCACTTGAACATTTGGGAAATAAAGTGTCCTTCAGAGAGATATAGTAGGCATGGATATAATCTTTGTAAAATACTTAGCTCTATATACTGACATGGAATAAGCCTTCAATAAATGTGAGCTACCCTTATTATAGTAATAATGTTCAGTGTGATGGCCTTATGTTATAAATAAAAGAATAAATTCTGTGCAATAAATTTTATGAATATATCCAACACTATTACTCTTTTTAAGTTTTAGCATAAAGTAAATAAAACTTCAAATATCCAAACAATCTGGCACAATTCATATCAATGCTAATACAACTTTTATTTTGACAATATTTTTTTTTTATTTTTCAAACCCCTTTCATGGATAATCTCTCATTTGATGATTCACAGCTGCTTATTCACTGAATAATATAAAACTTTAGAAGTATTTTGTAATAAAATCTACCTGTATTCCAGTGCAAGAATCTCCTCAGTCTTAATGTTTTGTTTGGCCAAACCTGATTTCCTATGCCAGAAACTACAGAGCCAATTTGTTCTCTTGAAAGCTCAAATATTAAACGTAGGGAAGAAAAGTCTTTATCTTAAAAAGGCAGCTTGGAGGTGTCAGTTAAATTCGCTGCCGCCCACAGATGCTTAACCTGGAGAAATCAGAAATAATGGAGGATTAAAGATTATGCGCCTACAGTAATTTTGGAAAATGAAGGAGTCCCTCAGGTAGAAACATGATCCATTAGCCCAAAACTTTTCAAGTTACAGCCTATAAATATTTGAAGTGTTTAACTTCTAAGGAGGCAAAGGAATTATTCAACCCAGTACAAGGAAAGGTGATGAGGAGTAATGGCATGACATTAACAAAGAGAGCATTTTTTCAGTAGGGAGAACAGGTAACGCAAAGGCTCCACTGAAAATGGAGACTCCTTGATTTAGCAGTTAAAAACAAGATGGCACTTTATAGCAAGAGCTGATGGCTAGTTCCATTTTAAGTTCCTGTGGCTAGTGACCTGCTCATAGTACACTGAATGATTTTAATGGTTCATTCAGCACCTTTTAAATTGGTTTGAGTGAACTAGTAAAAAGAATAGTCAGAATAAGTAAAAATGTTGATGATTCCCTGGCATGTTGACACCCACTGTTGCTGTTTTCTTTTTTTTTTTTTTATTTAACACTGGCATAATGAATACTCACCATTTTGATATTTTATCTATTTACTTGAATCTTCTCAGTGATAATTAAATAAGGGAAGGAAAAGACAAGAGGTGGGCGTGGGGAGTGGGAGAGGGAAAAAGGAGGCTATTAAACGGATCCTCGTGCACATGCAATCAATTGATGAATATAAACATTGCCCTTGTTCAAGCATGAAGGCAACTGTTCCTGTTTGTACATCTAGACCTCTTTCTGGTTCCCTTTCCTGAATTCGTACCAGTCAGCCTGCCTTTTATATTACCAAATACAAGGAGAGAAGAAAACAAATATTAAAAATAAGAGGACTAGGGTCAAGATGTCTCTGACCTCTAATTTATCAATCTTGAAGTTGATAATGAGGATTTCAAATATTTAGATGAAGTAAATGTTGTATTAAACAAATATTGCATGATTCCATTTACATGAGGACAGGCAAATTCTTCGAAACACAAAATATAATAGAGGTTGCAGGGGCTAGGGGAGGGGGAATGGGGAATTATTTTTCCTGTTTGAGATGAAAATGTTCTGGAGATAGATGGTGATAGTTGCACATCATTGTGAATGTTTTTAATGCCACTGAATTGTACACTTACAAATGGCTAAAATAGTCACTTTTATGTATGTCTTACTATAATAAAGCTACTGTTGTTATTATTATTTAACTTAAACAATAATAACTTGAAGTCAAGGGATTAATTTTGATTGATTTGCTAGCTACAGGAAATCTTTTTCAAGAGAAGTCTGTTTTCCAAATTCCTTAGAGATCCAAATCATTCCCTAGTCCTCCCTCTCCCCACTACCACCATCAATAACTTTCTAATATTTATTTTAAAAAATTTTTTTTTCAACGTTTATTTTATTTTTGGGACAGAGAGAGACAGAGCATGAACGGGGGAGGGGCAGAGAGAGAGGGAGACACAGAATCGGAAACAGGCTCCAGGCTCTGAGCCATCAGCCCAGAGCCCGACGCGGGGCTTGAACTCACGGACCGCGAGATCGTGACCTGGCTGAAGTCGGACGCTTAACCGACTGCGCCACCCAGGCGCCCCTTTTTTTTTTTTAATTTTTTTTTTATTCTAATATTTAAAGTAAACTTAAAAACTGCACTCAAATATTTATTATAGCCACATATTGATTTTAAATTTATGGTATATTATAACATATAATAAAAAGAATTAATTCATTTACTAATTCATGCCACGAACACATCTAAGCCCTTACTGGCCAAAATCTTATTCTAGGGAGTAAAATAAATAATGGTGGTAGGTGCAAAGATATTAGTGATATTAGTTTCTACTCTTAATGAGCTTAATATCTCTTAGGGACAACAAGACATGTACACCAAATAATTGAAAAAATGTATAAAATAACACATGTTGAAGATACTACAAATACCTTTAAATTAGTATCTTACATTTGAATAAGTTTTACAGTTTGGCAAATATATTTGCCTAAAAGGAGGCAGATTTGGTTTAACAGTGCGTCTTTCTGGAGGACTGGACTTTCATCCAGGCCATAGAAAATAGCAATTATATTTATTGACATTTTATAGGTTATATAGACTTTGCATACCTACATACAACTTAACAATTTAATGGAGTATAGATATTACATTTTGAAAGGAAGCACTGAGATTTGGAATCAGACCTAGATTTAATTTCTTTTTTTTTTTTAATGTTTATTTTTGAGAGAGAGAGAGATCGAGGGAAGGGCAGAGAGAGAGGGAGACACAGAATCTGAAACAGGCTCCAGGCTCTGAGCTGTCAGCACACAGCCCGACGTGGGGCTCAAACCCACAAACCGTGAGATCATGACCTGAGCCGAAGTCAGAAGCTTAACCAACTGAGCCATCCAGGCGCCCCAGACCTAGATTTAATTTCTAACTGTATTGATTACAACTATGGGATTGCGTGTAACTTAATTATTCTCTTAGAGTTTCAGTGTTGTTTCCAGAAAATGGAGGCAGTAACTCCATCATGGTCATGTACTGATAACTGAGATTATACATGTAAGGCACTCAGATGTAGCAGCTGCTCAATAAATAGGAGTTGCCTTTTCTAGTTGCGGATGCCGTAGCCTTTAGGTTGTTATGACCAAATGCTGATTGAATACATGATTTACTTAGTGTGATCTCTGGGTCTGGCATACCAGTTCCAATCATAACATTGTTCCTATCTGAAAATATAATTTGGCTCTCAGTGATCTGTGTTTGATAATCCTTTCTGGTGTGGTTTCCAGGAATATGGTTTGATGAAAAACAAGGACTGTCTTATATGAGTGTGTGTGAATACCTATATACATATATAAAATATATTTGTACTATTTTCAAGTACTTTAAGTAATGCAGTCTAGTGTCTAGCAATGTATTACAGAACAGGGTTCCTAACCAGATGTGTTTGAATGACTGGCTATCAATCATTTGTAATTAGCACACTGTATGTAAATTTATGCAATTTAAGTGCTTGAAAACAATTTATTCTTGTAAGTAGATTAAATTGTCCTTTTTACAATCCTGTTTACATTGGTAATTTATTTAACAGACCCTCATTTCATTGATGGTAAACTTTACCCCTGCCCAAGTTCAAATTCTCTCATTTTGGCTAAGTGCCATCTGAATTCATGAGGTTATATTGTACTAAGGAAAAAAAAAAAAAAAAGGTGGAGTACCAAATTCCATCAATCAAGGGCTGGCTGTCAGTGACAGGAAATTGGCACTTGCACAAGGACCCCTGACCAGATGGTAGACATCTGTGCGTTTCTCATCAGCAGGGCCAGGTCAACTGTGCACCCTCCATAGATAGGCCTCAAAGAGTTAGGGCCCCATAGGTGGAGGGCACCTCAGGGCTATTAAAACATTTGGGTTATGAACAGCAAAGAGGAAACTGACACCTTGGGATGCCTTAAACTTTCTTTTTTTAAATTATGTCTTGGAACTTAGGACAGGCGCCAAATTTGATCTCCTTGAGAATTTCTAAGACTAAGTCAGTACCTGCATCTTGAGAATACAGAAAAAGAATCAGAGGAGCAGTCTTCCAGTAGAGCATTCTATTAGAAAGTGTCCTGGGAGGGAGATGTGGGGACTCTGGCTCTAACCTGATTTGAGAATGAGGGTTACTTCACAGGTTGGAGTCTCAATTTCTCTGGGAAAAAGAGTTTCAGGGTCCCATGAGCTGAAGGATATGAATGTACTTCTCAAATCCAAAGAGAACAGAAGAAAGCATTGCACCACAATCCTCTTCAACTACTTAAATCCAAGTTACCCTTCATGACAAAATTAAGCATTTTGTCCTCCATGAAAACTATCCCCATTCTTGATACCCAGGTCATGCTTTCCAAGTCTAAAGTGCTAGAACCTCTAAGATCTAACAGGTTCTTGTTCTGTTCTTGACTCCGCTCTGAAATGGTAAGAAATCTGAGTGCAGGAGCCATGTCTTCTCATCCTCTTTCACAGGAAGATGCTAAATAAAAATGTGTTAACTGATTCATAGCTCTGACATTTCCACTCATATTCACAGCCCACTAGGCTGCAGTACTTTTCCCTGAAATCTCTGGCTGAAATCCTGTTAAAAGGACAAGCAGGATATTTCCATCCTGGGGCCTTGTCAGTAAGCATCAGCTCTGCCAATGCCCACAGATGAATCTCTGCCTCTTCTGTTCTATGAAAGTAAAGGGACCCTGTCAACAGCCTCTTGCTCTCTGAGAAAGTCATCACTGAGCCTCAAATGCACTTGAAACTCTGACTCTCTTTAAAGACTACTGCTGTTGGATTTTCATCAGAAAAGTGGTAGCAAGGACAATGAGAGAACGGAATAGAGAGATTCCTTATCCTTGTGCTGGTAGGAAAAAAAAAGCAGTGGGCATAAAGATTATAATTATCTGCTTTTAACCAGCTCTGTAACCTTGAGGAAGTTATTTCATGAGCCTGAGCCCCAGCTTCTGCTCTTCTGAAATGCTCATTTGGACCAGATGGTCTCGTGACCCTTATTGTTCTACTATTTGACGATTTGCAGTAGAAAAGATCACAGATAGTCCTAAGAGGGTATGGAGCAGTCAAGGAGGCATGCGAACTCTTACAATTTTTCTTGAAAACAAACCAAAAAACCTGGGTAGTTACTTATGTGTTAGAATTAGGTTTCTGGTACAACAACTTTTGAAGTCTAACAAAGGTACCATCTCTGTGGATGAGCAAGACAGGAAGTTTATTTATGTGTTTATTTGCCTGTACATTCATTCATTCATTCATTCATTCACATATTAACTTCTTCAACAAATATTTATTGAATATCTAACATGTTCTAGGCAATCTTTTAGGCACTGGGGATACAGCTGTATACAAATAAATAAGAAATCCTGCCCCCCATGAAGTTATAGTCCAATATTCTAGTAGTGGTGGATAACACACAAACAAAGAAATACATAATATGTGGGGCAGGGTTAATAATCTGAGAAAGTAACAAAGAGGGATAAGGATAAGGATATACAGTCAGGAATGGGGAAGGTGCTATTTTCAATGTACCTGGGATGTTTAAGGAATAACTAAGCAACTAGTGGCTAGGGCCAAGAGAACATTGAGGAGAGTGGTAGGAAATGAGGCCAGAGCAGTAGTGGGGCCAGACAGAATAGTGTCTTATCATAGGAAGATAGGTCTTGACCTTTTACTCTGAGAGGGGAGCCATTATAGGGCTTTGAGTGGAGGAGTGTTGTAATCTGACTTACATTTTAGAAGGATTACTCTGCTGTTTTGTGTTGAGCAGACTGTGCAAATGCAAGGATGGAAGCAGGGAGACCAGTTTCGAGGCAATTTAAATAATTCAGGAGGAAATGGATGACTGTTAGAATAGGGAAGCAGTAATGGAAATGGAGAGAAGTGGTCTGGAATCTAAATATATTTCCAAGGTTGAGCTTACAGGAGTTGCTGATGGATTGGATTTGTGGCACCAGAGAAAGACAGATGTCAAAGATGACTCATAACCAGGATGACTCTAAGTTTTTCTGGTCTGAGTAGCTAACTGTTAGAATGGAGTTGCCATGTGTGAGACAAGGAATAGAGTGAGAGCATAAGGACTTTGGTGGAAGGCTCTGAATCAAGAGTTTCATTTCAAACACGTAAAGCTTGAGTTTCCTATCAATATCCAAGTAGGAATGAGAAGTAGGTAGTTAAATACATGTGTTTGGGGATCAGAAAGAGAGGTCAGAAGTAAAGATATAAATTTGGGCATAATCAATGTAAATGGTATTTAAAGCCATGGGACTGAAGGAGTTCACTAGGTAAAAGAAAATAGAGAAGATAATCAAGAACTGAGCCTTAGAGTTCTGTAATATTTAAAGATCAGGATGATAAGAGAATGATAAGCTCTGTCAAATACTGCTGGAAAATCCAACAGGATGAGGGATTTTACTTAGAGTTTCCATTGTGACACAGGTGACTTTTTCTCTCTCACATACAATTATGATTCCCACCAATAGCCTTTCTTGCTAATTTGAATATGAAAAATGACCACTAAAATGAAACCAAATCTTCATCCACCACTTGCATCAAGACTCAGGACTAGCTTCTATTTGAGATGAAGTGTGTGTGTGTGTGTGTGTGTGTGTGTGTGTGTGTGTGTGTGAGAGAGAGAGAGAGAGAGAGAGAGAGAGAGAGGGAGAGAGAAACAAAAATATTATTCAGAGAAGCACAATAGAATTAGACATTGTCCCTGGACTTGAAGAGTTTCTCTAGAAAGATAACAGAACCACTAACAAGTCCATGTGGATTCAAAATATACTTAAATAACTGCCTACAGAAAGCCAAAATGGAAAGATTAAGCAATCAGACAGGTGCTATGGGGCTAGGAAGATCTATAATGCCTGAAAATTATTGTGACTGTCTTTGGGAAAACTAAGGAATTAATTTATTTTCAGGAAGTCATGCCTTAGAGTCTTTTCTCAAGTTACATTATTACATTCTAGCTTTTGCTTAAGAATGTCCAAAGGCGTTCCATTGTTTAGAGGATAATCTCTCCCCATAGCCCTGGCTGGCATTCAAGGTTTTTCAAAAACTCATCACAATCAGTCCTTTTAACTATTCTAACTTACAGTGAGCTCTCCCTACAAAGTCTTAGACCACTAATTATCTACCTCGCATTCATTAGTTGTCTTTAAAAAATTATTAAGACTTGGGGCGCCTGGGTGGCTCAGTCGGTTAAGGGTCCGACTTCAGCTCAGGTCACGATCTCACAGTTTGTGGGTTTGAGCCTCACGTCAGTCTCTGTGCTGATAGTGCAGAGCCTGGAGCCTGCTTCAGATTCTGTCTCTCTTTCTCTCTCTCTCTCTGCCCCTCCCCTGCTCAAGCTCTGTTTCTCTCTCTCTCAAAAAGTAAACATTAAAAAAAATTTAAAATTATTAAGACTTTATTGTTTTAGAGCAGGTTTAGGTTCATGGCAAAATTGGGAGGAAGGTACACAGATTTTCCATATATCCCCTACTCCCACATATGCATAGCTTACCCCATCATCAACATCCCCTGCCTGAGGGTACATTTGTTACAACTGATGAACCTACACTGACACGTCATAATCAGCCAAAATCCACAGTTCACATTATGTCTCACTCTTGGTATTATATATTCTATTGGTTTGGACAAATGTATAATGACAGTATTCATCATTATAGTAACATACAGAGTATCTTCACTGCCCTAAAAATACTCTGTGCAGAACCTATTCATCCCTCCCCCCGCCCAACCCCTAGCAACCACTGATCTTTTCACTGTCTCCATAGTTTTAGAATGTCATATAAGTGGAATTATACAGTATGTAACCTTTTCATATTGGCTTCCATCATTTAATAATATGCATTTATGTTTCTTCCATGTCCTTTCATGTATTGACTACTCCATTCCCTGGATGTACCAGTTTATTTATTTGCCTACTGATAGACATCTTGGTTGCTTCTAAGTCTTGGTAATTTTCAATCAAGCTGCTATAAACACCAGTATGCTGATATTTGTATGGATGTGTTTTCAATTCCTATGGGTAAATACTGAGGGACACAATTGATGGATATGTTTAGTTTTGTAAGAAACCACCAAATTATCTTCCATTTTGCATTTCCACCAGCAATAAATGAGAGTTCCTGTTGCTCCATATTCTTGCCAGCATTTGGTGTTATCAGTGTTCCTGCTTTTGGCTATTCTAGTAGGTATATGGTAGTATCTTTTTATTATCTTGTTTTTTAATAAGTGTGAGTCTTATTTCCTCCAACAAATTATAAGCTAAGGGACAAATTAGACCATATGTTACTTTTTTTTTCCTCTCCAGTACTACAGAACTATTATTAAATGGGTATTTACTAATGCTACTTGAATGAATGCACAAAATAAAAAACAAATATTTTCTTTACCTGCCATTTCTAGTGTTTACCCAGATGTAATGCAAATAAGAAAAAGATGGACAGAAACATTTTGGAGTGGTGGGTGAACCACTGGGCAGATATTCGGCTGCTGTGTTTCTAAATTTAAGCAGAATATACAATGAGGGAGTTTAAATCAAGAACTGTATTATTTATATTCAGAGAATTTCATGAAACTTCTCTCAAAGCTGCTCCTCCTGACAAGGGGCATTCCACAAAAAGAGAAAAAGCAATGCCTTGACCCATGGACCTTAAAAAGAGTGACCAAATAATTCATCATCTGAGTTGGGGCAACTTTTAGAGTGAAAGGGGATTCTAATAAAAATTATGTCAGAGAAACAGGCATAAGCCAGGACTGTCCTGGATACCCTTTGGGGTCACAGACTCCTTGGAAAAAGGATGGAAACTGTAGTTTCTTTCTATGGAAAATTTTTACCTTAAGTTATGGGATATAACTCCTTAGAGCCTGTCTAATACAGTGTCTGAGAATCTCTCACCCATACTATCTTATGTCCATCTGAGTATGCTGCTCCTTCAGTAACTCACAGCCCACATGAAAGGGTTAAAATGAACTTCAAAGTTCCCCAAATTAAAGCAGAACAACAATATACAGTGATTATTTTCTGTAACCGATACACACTTTCAACAGTTATGCCTATACAGTTCATATCTATGGAGAAAATCCTGTTTTCTATAGTTTGCATTTGAAAGTGGGAGATCTGTTCCTATTTAGGGAAACATGTTAAATATTTTTCTATCTATAAAAGCATAGTAATTACTTTCGACATAAATTTCTATTTTTTCAGTACTTTCAAAAGGCAACCTAAGCTCTTTGTCCTTGATCTCCTTTGGGCCTCCTTGACACACAGTTATAAAGTCACCTAGCCTCTCGTAATATCTGAGGGAACTTGGTTACTGTACTACATCAGGCCAGTAAGTGCTGCTGGAACATGCTAGTTTTCTCTGGGAAAATCATTCTTAAATTTTGTATTTTTTGTGTTTTCAAATTTTTTAATGTGATTGTAATAATTTTATTTTAAAGCTTAAATAAGGCTTCAGGGGTATGCCTCCACTCTACTTATTCTGTCCTTTCATTTTCCTAAATATGATGAACAATGAGCAAAAATGTATGTTTGGCAAGAAGCAGTCATAGGATGTCACCAGTCACTCATCCCAAAAGATACACACACACACATATATATGTGCATTTTGGGGACAGACTTTTATGTCTCAAGGACTATTATTTTTAAACAATTTTTTTATTTATCTTTATATAATTCCTTTAAAATCTTTACTTATTTATTTATTTTTGAGAGAGAGCAGGGGATGGACAGAGAGGGGAGGGACAGAGAGAGAAGGAGAAAAGGAATCCCACACAGGTTCCACGCTATCAGCACAAAGCCCAATGTGGGGCTCGAATTCACGAACTGCAAGATCATGACCTGAGCCAAAATCAAAAGTCAGGTGCTTAACTGACTGAGTCACCCAGGCACCCCAACAATAATTTTTTTAAATCTAACGTTGCTGCAACTTCATTGTACAAAATCTGAAATGACACACAAAAAATATATAGCAGAATATGTTTAAATCACCCATAATTCTACCTTCTAGAGATAATCACTAATAACATATGCCTATGTATTTTTCTATTTACTTTCTTACGTACAGTAAATGCATTTAAAAAGTCCATATATACATATATACATATACACATATATACATGTATATGTACTTTATACATACACACACAAACACACATACACACACAATCTCCTGCTTATATTTTTTAAGCTTATATAAAAGCATAGGCATTTGCCAAAAATCTAGAACTTAGAGTCAGACAACACATTAATGATCTCCTTGTTTAATGTTATATTACAGATGAAGAAATTAAGACATGGATTTTGCATCTACTTTTTTATTTTAAATGAATAAATACACAAAGAACCTATATTTTCAGTAAGTAAATATATTTATTGATGTTCTCAAATTTAGATGTCACATTCAATAAATGTACAGGTTCACTATGATAACTACAACTACCCTTTTTTTAATAGTACCTGGAAGATTACAAAGAACTTGCTGGTATATTATTTTCTTTAATCCCTATAGTACAAGAAATACTATTATTATTATTATTCCCGTTTTAGACATCAGAGAACTGAAGTTCAAACAGGTCAAACTGTATGCCAAAGTCATACAAGATGCTTTGATTTCAAACTGCATATTGTTTAGTATAGTATTATATTCCAGGCAGTAAAGTTAAGAAATAGAACTGATCCTTAGATGATCTTGCAGTTTTGCTGGAGAGACAAGAATATATGAACAGACAGACAAACAAGCAAAAATACCTAGAATTCATTGAATATTCACTAGGGACCAAGCCCTGTGCTAAAGAATTTTATTGCATTATCTGATTTGATCTGTGAATTATTTCCCCAATTTTACATGTGAAAAAAAACGAAGCTTAGAGAGATCAAATGATAAATTGGTTAAAGTAGGATTCAGTCCCAGGCAGCTGGATGGCATAATCATTAAACTGAATAATGATGTAAATACAGTGAAACTTCTTCACTGAACATCTTGAAATTGTTTTTGTGCCATTAAATCTGACATATTTCTGAATGTTGGAGTACTGGGAAGAAGCTTCATAGAAGTTGTAGGGTGTTAGATTATTGATAGTCAAGTAGACACTTAAACTGGACTTTGACATTGAGTAGCAACAAATGGATAAAGTGAGAGTAAGAACAGAACTGTTGTCATTGCAGATGTGGTAAAAGAGAAGGGTAGAAACAAGAATGTGGCATTTCCATTCAGTACAGAATAGTGTAGCAATCTGTGCAGCCAGAATACTGAGACCCCACCCTGAGTAAGTATTTAGAGCCAGATCAGGAAGGGCCAGGAATGCCTAGATGAAGAGTTTGGGCTTTGCCATTAAAGAAATGAGGACCACTGAAAATTTTTAAACATGAGAGTCTAACAATGGTGTGCCACTGGGGAGATGTGCCTGGAAGGAGAGGATGTCTAGGTTAGTATAATTGACACTGAGCAGGAACAGCTGTCAGGAGCTTCAGCCTAAAAGCTCATCTTTGGTTTTGCCTACCGAGTTAAGAAAAAGAATCCTTGCTGTCCATGGTTCTATGGCAGCTACAGCCTGAGGCAAGGTTGGAAAAAAAATAGATACCAGTCTGATTTCTTTTGTTGAAAAGCAAAAAAAAAGAGCGTAAACTCTGCTCTGCTTTAGCAGTCTGGATTTTAGGATTCACATTTCAATGGTTCTCAGGCCTGTTACCTGGGGCACTATTCAAAGGCACAAATGCTCTGGATCCACCCCTGGAAACTCTGCTTTGATTTCCTGAGGGAGGAGCCCGAGCATTGAGAATTTTGAAATCTCCCAGATTATTCTAATGTGCAGCAATGGGTCAAGAACCATAGCTGCAATGGAGGAAGTTAAAATTAGTACTGTGTGTTTTTCCTTGTGGTCTTAAAACAAAAATGCTTTTCTAAATCTGTTTTTTAAACCTGAGCATCCAGCCTCTTATAGCCAGAAGAACATGGTCAAGTATTTTATTTTATCTCATTTTATTATTTAAAAAAATTTTTTTTAACGTTTTATTTATTTTTGAGAGAGACAGAGACAGAGTGCGAGTGGGGGAGGGCAGAGAGAGAGGGAGACACAGAATCTGAAGCAGGCTCCAGGCTCTGAACTGTCAGCACAGAGCCCGACGTGGGGCTCGAACTCACAGACCGTGAGATCATGACCTGAGCTGAAGTCGGACCCTTAACTGACGGAGCCACCCAGGGCCCCATGGCCAAGTATTTTAGAGGGTATCTTTGGATGCTTTCTTTTTACATCTCTGTATAACTTTGCTGCGGAGACTAAGAGAAGGGATGGGAAAACTTAATTGTCCTGTCAGGGTTTATTTTTCCCCCTGATTCTACCTGTCTTACATTTCTCAATATATAGGGCAGAAGCTAATGTTACATGAGAACATACCATCCAGACCTACCTTTTTGGCTTATCTTTTTATTTTCCCTCCACTAACTTTGTCTACTCATTCACAATTATCATGTTCTTAGCAATTGGTTCCCAACACAAGTAAAACACTCTTCCTTCCAGAAGTCTTTGGTTGAATTATTCTCCAGGGCTCAGCCAAGGCAAGCCTCACCTCATTCATGAGTCTTTCACTGGTGGACTCTATCCTCAGATATCATTTTTCCTCACTTATTGGTACTTATGTCAGAAACAGGGCCTGGAGGCATCAAGCTTTTTGTATGTAAGGGTTTTATCTCTTCCTCCTCAAAATGCAATGCCTTGGGTACCTTTATATCCTGCTCAGAATAGATGCTCCATGTATCTTCCCTAACAGTCTTCTAAGATAAACTTCTATATTCATCATTCCTTATGTCTGCTTGTGGGTCCGAATGCTCAGGTTGTACAATACTCTCTCACTTTTGTTAATTTTCTGTTTTTCATATGCTCATTTTAAATAGAGTTAGTGATTCATGGACCATAGCTTTTTCGGAGGCAGCTTCCACAGGCTCCTGAATTCCTCCTTTTAGGATAGGACCTGGAAACTTGTATGTTTTTACAGCTCCTAGATGGTTTTGATTGTTAGCCAAGTTTGGAAAGAACTTTCTAGAGCAATATTTTAGTCTTATACTGCTATGAATAGTAAGCAATACATTGTTACACTGTGACTCAATATTCTACACACCCATAACTGAAACAAATATATATCTACCTTTAGTATATGAGGTATTCTCGTATTTTCTATTCTATTCTATTCTATTCTATTCTATTCTATTCTATTCTATTCTATTCTATTCTATTCTATTCATATATTTTTTTTAAATCCTGATCTTGCAATTCTCTACTGTATTGCAACTCTTACCTTCAAAGTACTCTTCCAAAATCTAGCACAGAGTTACTCACATAAGTATTAAAAATGCTAGTGGTATTGATTTATATCTTTTTGTTTTACTTCTAGGGAATGGTTTTTACTTAAAAATCTTTCCCTAACCAATTTCTCTCTCTTTTAAACTAAGTTATGAGTGTGAGCCACTTCCCTGAGGCTACTTACTCCATTCCAGTTCTCTGTTTCTTTAAGTTTTCAGAAGTCTTGGTGCTTCCAAGAAGCATTTGTTTGGAGAACCTCAGCTCCAGCCATGGGACAAGCTCCAGCTTAGAAGGACAGGGAAGTGCTTTCATTCAGCACCATAAGGACCTCACCAATATCTTGGTTTGTGTGTATCATGTGTCTTCTTTGGTGGACTTTAGCATTCTAAATAACACAGACTTTTCCTGCCTCTATCTTTATTTCAAGAAATGGTAATACTGCTGTATACCATTTATTTGTTCAATGCATAGTTGTTGAGTGGTTGTCTTGTGCCTCCTTGCTTGGTCTATGTGTAATAAAACTTGACATCAATTTATTCAGGCAGAGACCTCTTAATACACCAAGCTGTCACTTCTAGCTTCCCAGTTGAGAGACAAGATGGTTGACACTTGCACCAAGATGGATTGTGTCACCTGTTCTCCAAAGTGACAAAGGAAGGACGAGAGCTAAGCCAAAGGTAATCAGCAATACAGAAACTGATTCTTTTCATAATTGCTGATGAAGCCCTAAAAATAACTGACCAGTCAAATCACTTAACTGCAGAAGTAGAGCTATGAACAGCCCTCTCAGTTGTCCATTCTGTGTTAAGTGGACTAAGGATCATGCTAAGAGGACCCCTCTGACCTTTAAGGTCTTTCAGACACTTGGCAAAAGCTGGTGCAAAGCACCTTACGTTGCATGTTAGATTTCACATGGATGCTACTCAGAGAAAATGTCTAGATTAAAAACTTGGTTTATGAGTAACATACTGTACTCTGGATGAAATTCCTGGGGTTAAACTTGGGCTTACCCTTTTATTTTATTTTATTTTTTAACTTTTATTTATTTTTGGGACAGAAAGAGACAGAGCATGAATGGGGGAGGGGCAGAGAGAGAGGGACACACAGAATCGGAAACAGGCTCCAGGCTCCGAGCCATCAGCCCAGAGCCTGACGCGGGGCTCGAACTCACGGACCGCGAGATCGTGACCTGGCTGAAGTCGGACGCTTAACCGACTGCGCCACCCAGGCGCCCCTGGGCTTACCCTTTTAAATGTTCCATTTTAGCTATCTAGGTTGTGGTAGACTATATCATGACCATATTACAAAAACTATGCAGGAAAATAATAATAGTTAAGACAGATAGAACATCTCCATGCTGAAAGGCTGATTTTTTTATTACAATGAAATCTAGGTAAATTTATAGGACCATATTTTATATACATGCAGAGACACATGTATAGACATATATGTACATATACATATACATATATATACACACATACATACATTTATAGACTAACCAACACCATTAAAAAGGTTCAAATTCTGTTGGGCATGTGTAGTTGTGTAAGGAGAGAGAATGAACTCCTCTAAACTGACTATTGATATTTAAGACTGATAACTTCTTTGAATGAATTGGATTAAATAATTGCATGAAGATCATAAGATACAATTTCCTTTTGATTTTTATAAATTTGCTTTACAGATTTCTTTTCATTCATTCAACAATAATTTATTGAGTACTCATGATGTGTCAGGCAAAATGCCAGGTTCCTGACATTAAGAAGCTCTCAATCTAGTCAGAAAGCATGTAAACAAAAAGGTTTTTTGAATGATAAGGTTCAATAGAAAACATAATAAAAGCCTTCTTGGCTAATGCAACTCAAACCTGTATTTTGTATGTTTGGAAAGTTAAAGAGAAGAACTATAAAAAAATACTAATGCTACAAATGCTATCCATTTTGCTTAAAATGTAATTAACTAGTTTTAATGTAAGTCCAAGGACTTTTTTTATGGGTTCACTAATTGGAGTTTCATATGGTCTTCCTTACACAAATCATATCCATAGTGCATTATATACAGTTTCCAATTTTATTTTTCTTTTGTTTTAAAGAAAGGAAAAGTTAAAAATACATCAAAACTATCTGAATTTTGAGCACCTCTGGAATTTTATGTTTTTGCTCTTACTCATAATTTTTCACCCATCCCAATTTGACTTGCTTTTATCAATTCTTTCTAAACCAATTAACTTGATTTTCATAGAAACAATATCTCCTTGTATTTCACACTCATATCTCATCAGTTTAAATAATATGTGATCAAATTACATAATTACAATGAAAAGTTTGATTGTCATAAACAAATTTGGAAAGGAACATGGTCGTTTTTTGGGAAGTGTGCCATTTGAAGGCTGGTAGGAACTAAAGTATGAGAATGCACTAGGCAGTACAGTGCCAGCCTCGCACATTCAATGTACCCTATCTGTTATTGCATAGGAGAAGGAAAACACGTTAATGTGACAAATTAATTATTTGAAAAGCTGGGAGAATTCTTAGGATAGTAGGTACTATAACTGAAAGTCCAGCACAATGAAATAAGGGCATAGAAATGTCTAACTGGCTGGGGAAGTTAGAGACAGCTTCACGGAGGTGATGGTATTAGAACTGGATTTTGAGGCGCGAGTAGGAGTTTTCTACATGAAGGAGGAGGCAAGGGATATTCTAGTCTGAGGAAACATCATGTACAAAGGCAGAGAGTCAAGAAGAATATGGGCTATTTGAGGAGGATTTGGAAGTTGGGGCTGAGTGCATAGGATTCAATGGGCAGAATAGTAAAAGATGAAGGAGAAGGAGGATGGTATAGATTGTATAGGAGTATACTAATTAGATGCTTAAAATATATTTAGAAAACATGACTTATTAATTTATAAAAGTAAGCGGGGTACTTATTAGGTATATACTAAATGAATGCAAAGGAAAGCAGTGAAGTGCCTGCTACTGTGCATCACTTTAGCAGAATAACCTGGTTAAGGGGAAATCTTGCCTAGAATGTAAAGTGTATATATATATATATATATATATATATATATATATATATATATATATACACACACACACACACACACACACATATATACAATTTCTACTATATATATATACACACACACATATATAGACAATTTCTACTATATATATATAAAGTATATATAAAGTATATATATAGTAGAAATTGTCTACTTTATATATATATATATACATATATAAAGAAATTGTCTACTTTATATATATATAAAGCATATATATAAAGTAGATATATGTGTGTATATATATATATATATATATATATATATATATATAAAGTATATATATATAAAGTAGAAATTGTCCTCCAAGTAGAAGGCTTGAAGTAATGCTTGTTACATGAAAAAGTCTTGTGTGTTTTAAAACTCAACATTAATAAAAAATCCAACTACAAAATGGGCAAAAACATGCACAGACATTTCAATGAAGAGGATATACAGATGGCAAATAAACACATGAAAAGATGTTCAACATCATCAGCTATTAGAGAAATGCAAATTTCAAATGCAGTGTGATATCACTACACTCCTATCAGAAATGAAAAATGGTGGTGAGGATGCAGAGAAACTGGATCACTGCTGGTGGGAATGTAGAATGATACAGCTACGTTAGAAAATGGTTTCTTTCAAAAGTAAAAAAATCTACTAAACATCTAACCCAGAAATTTCAGTCTTGAGTATTTACTTCAGAGAAAGGAAGACTTATCTTCATGCAACAATGTTATGCAAATGTTTAGAGCATATTTGAGATACTTCCTGACTGGAAACATGGAAACTACCCATGTATCCTTTAATGGGTGCATGGTTAAATAAACTGTGGTAATCCATACCATAGAATACTATTTAGCAATAACAATGAACAAACTATTGGTATATACAAAATGTAGAAGCAGCTCAAGAAAATTATTCTGAATTAAAAAAATCTCAAAAGGAAGTATAACATGATTCCATTTATGTAACACTCATGCAAAAACATAATTACAGAGATGGAGAACAGATTAGTGGTTTCCAGGGATTAGGGGTATTGAGGAGGGCATGGAAAGTATGGCTCTAAAGGGATAGCATCAGAGAAATCTTTGGTCATAATGGTACAGCTGAGTATACTGATTGTGGTGACAGTTATGCAAGGCTACAATGTGATAATACTCCATAGAACTTTAAACACACACCTAAATAAATTATTGTATCTATAATTGGTACAATTTTAATAAACTCAGTGGATTATGCTAATGTCAAATTCCTGGTTTTAATTACGTAGTAGAGTTGTGTAAGATGTTAACACTGAGGGAGCATGACAGAATGGTGCACTACACTTCCCTGCACATTTCCTTGCAGATTCCTGTGAATATAGTTATTTCAAAATAAAAAGTTTCTTAAAACTCTATGCATGTGTTATAATTTTGATATGTCCAACCCATTGTGCCAAGTGTCAATGCTCAATGATCTCTGTCACCTGGTAGTAGCTCTGTGTGGGTAATTCTTTGCTAGGATGTGGAAAATCTATTCAGTATTCAATAGTTCAAAGCCATAATACATGTCATGGGTACATCTGTTACCATTGACAAAGTGACAGGTTCTATGATGGTTGGCTTCACAATTCCCTGCATATCTTGTATAGCATGGATCATGGCAAGATAGAATTGTTCATGGGAAATGCACATTGATTATATATATATAATCATACATAATGAATACATAATCAATACATATACATAATCAATGTATATATTAACAATAAATTTTATACATATGTGTGTGTGTGTGTGTGTGTATACACGCACACACACACACACACACATCCAAGTTAGCATATAGTGCAATAATTATTTCAGTAGATTCCAGTGATTCATCTCCTATGTATAACACCCAGTGCTTATCCCAACAAGTCTTCCTTACCCATCTCCCCCCACAACTTCTCCAGCAACCCTCGGTTTGTTCTCTGTATTTAAGAGTCTCTTCTGTTTTGTCCCCCTCCCTGTTTTTATATTATTTTTGCTTCCCTTCCCTTATGTTCATCTGTTTTGTATCTTAAGTTCCACATGTGAGTGAAGTCATATGATACTTGTCTTTCTCTGATTGACTTATTTCACTTAGCATAATACCCTCTAGTGCCATCCACATTGTTGCAAATGGTAAAATTTCATTTTTTTTGATTGCTGAGTGATTCTCCATTCTTTATCCATTCATCCGTCAATGGACGTTTGGGGCTCTTTCCATACTTTGGCTACTGTTGATAGTGCTGCTATAAACATTGTGGTGCATGTTCCCCTTCAAAACAGTACACCTGTATCCTTGGATATATAACTAGTAGTGTAATTGCTGGGTTGTAGGGTAGTTCTAGTTTTAACTTTTTGAGGAAACTCCATACTGTTTTCCAGAGTGGCTGCACCAGTTTGCATTCCCACCAGCAGTGCAAAAGAGATCCTCTTTCTCCACGTCCTCGCCAACAACTGTTGTTGCCTGAGTTGTTAATTTTAGCCATTCTGACTGGTGTGAGGTGGCGTCTCATTGTGGTTTTAATTTGTATTTCTCTGATGATGAGTGATGTTGAGCATTTGTGAGATTATTTGTTTTTTGGGTGTTGAGTTTGATAAGTTCTTTATAGATTTTGGATACTAACCCTTTATCTGATATGTCATTTGCAAATATCTTCTCCCATTCTGTAGGTTGACTTTTAGTTTTGCTGACTGTTTCCTTCACTGTGCAGAAGCTTTTTATCTTGATGAAGTCCCAATAGTTCATTTTTGCTTTTGTTTCCCTTGCCTCCAGAGACATGTTGAGGAAGAAGCTGCTGTGGTTGAGGCCAAAGAGGTTTTTGCCTGCTTTCTCCTCTAGGACTTTGATGGCTTCCTGTCTTACATTGAGGTCTTTCATCCATTTTGAGTTTATTTTTGTGTATGGCGTAAGAAAGTGGTCCAGGTTCATTTTTTTGCATGCACATTGATTATATTGAGTGATATATACCATATGTCCAATCTCAACATATTAATGCATCTTTTCTTTAGAGAAGGGAATATAATATAGCACATTCTAAAATAAACCAACTGAAGCCTAGTATCAACAAAGATGCTTCTCTGACCAATATCATGATAAAAGATATCACTTCATATGAATATATATGAATTCAAGAAAATTCTGAAGTCTCCTGGAATTTCATTCCATATGTAAAATTAGAGCAATCTTCATTTGCAGGCTTATAAGGTGTGGTTTCAGGGTTGTCCTAAAGATGTTTTTACCTACCCTCCCCCACACCACCCGGCTCCTTTAGATGCCTAAACGTTCATAGAAAAGGCACAATGCTTTTTCTTTCAGATGCAGGAATCGGATGTTCTGCAAGCACCCCCACATCCACCCAGGGGTAGGGGTGGATAAATGATGACTTAAATTTCTCTTAAGACTTAGGTTACTGGTATAAGGCACTTTAATAATTATAGGTTTGATTCGGAAGGTCAACAATCACCTGAAAAGAGAACAGAGACATGGCCTCTGAAGAAAGACTGACACAGAAAGGAGATGGAAAAAATGGCTCCCAGCAGGATCTGGAAATAGTCTTGGGGTTTAAATTCAAGCTCTGTTGCTTGTTAGCTGTGCCATGTTTCCCTCCTTTAAAAGGCATATTCATAGAATTACCTTATGGTATAGCCATGAAAAGTATGGAGGCCCAGAGTCACATTCATAGGGGCCTACAGTCAATGACGGGCTATGGTAGTGGTGGCAATGATGGCTGTAGAATTGTCAAATCCCAACTTGACACAGGATGCCTCTCATGTACTCTTTACGTTTCCCACCTTGGCTTCCAGTCCTGAAGGTCCATACAGATTGCTGACCCTGAGCTCCGACAAGTCCCGCTTTCAATAAAGAAAGATGCAACTCTATCCAATACTTAGAAAAATCTTTCCAACTCAAGTTATAACTCCCTAAGAAGCAATAACCCCTTCTTTCAGTTTTGAGTGTCTCTGGCAGGATTTAGTGTGCTACATACAGCAAGTGATCAATAAATGTTTGTTGACAATCATGAAGAAACTAGAGTATCTTATAGGTTTCTTGAGTGCATGAAACAGAAATCTACTAAATCCAGGTTAGCAAAAAGATACAGGAAACATGCATAAAATCCAATTGTCAGATATGCAGTGGGTTTTATGCCCAGGACCTGGAAAGCAGACAGGCAGCCATTCTTTCTCCATCTCTCTGAGACAGCTTCTCTCTATACTTTAATCTTTCATTCTCCTTTCTGCATTAGAACATCTTTCACAAGGCTCTTAGATTCTGCTCCCCCATAATGTGGGCTTGAATGTGGCTTTGGCATTCTGGCACCCACTCCAACTTAAAGGAGTTACAGTTAGGTGCCTAACAATCTCTGACTGGTTCAATCTCCATTCTCCTGAGAATCTGAGTATGTCTGACCCACCTCATTCAGGTATTCATCTCTTCTTCAATGAATGGTGAAAAGGGCGGGGTCATGTGGTTTGAATGCTGCTCCCATGGGGCTATGGGAGTAGCAGCTTCTCAACTAGAAAGGATGGGAAGTGAGAGTGTAAAGGGTATCTATAGAACATGGACATAAATATTTCAGGTTTTTTCCCCCTAGAAATCAAAGGAATTTTTATTTTTTTTTTATTTTTTTTTCAATGTTTATTTATTTTTGGGACAGAGAGAGACAGAGCATGAACGGGGGAGGGGCAGAGAGAGAGGGAGATACAGAATCGGAAACAGGCTCCAGGCTCTGAGCCATCAGCCCAGAGCCTGACGCGGGGCTTGAACTCACGGACCGCGAGATCGTGACCTGAGCTGAAGTCGGACGCTTAACCGACTGCGCCACCCAGGCACCCCTAAACTTAATTTTTTTTTTTAATTTTTTTTTTCAACGTTTATTTATTTTTGGGACAGAGAGAGACAGAGCATGAACGGGCGAGGGGCAGAGAGAGAGGGAGACACAGAATCGGAAACAGGCTCCAGGCTCTGAGCCATCAGCCCAGAGCCCGACGCGGGGCTCGAACTCACGGACCGCGAGATCGTGACCTGGCTGAAGTCGGACGCTTAACCGATTGCGCCACCCAGGCGCCCCTCAAAGGAATTTTTAAATTGAATATGAATGCAATTTGCTAAGTAATTCTAGGATAGGTCTTGAGATTGATCCAATGTTAGATTCAGGTTATAAGGATTGTCCTCATTTCTGTGCGGAATAAATGTTCCTTTTCATTTGTGAATTCAGGGCTAGCAGCAAAAGTCCCTGCTTTAAGCACCTGACCTTAAGATAGGCCCTTCATCCTTTGATAATCCAAATGCTACACTTTTGTTACTTTTGCCCCAAATGTCAATGTTCCCTGCCACAGGTTAAGATCTCCCTAGTACCCAGCTCTTTCACCTTCAAAGGCACCAAGTGCCTGCAGCAGCCCTAATGCGCCACCGTGTTGTGGATCCTGACTCTTCATCCAATTCCCCTGGTCTTGTTGTCTCAGTCTCTGGTGCCTCAGCTGCTCTCTGTAGCACATTAAAGACTTGCTGTCTCTATTAGCCACCAATAACGCACTAATACATTCGTTCTCCTATTACCTCGGACACTAATTTGGTGGAATTGGATAGTGACAGCACATTGATGTTGTTGAAGTTAATGACCCAGCAATTTACAAGATAAGTCACATTAGTAGTCAAATTGATTGTAATCATTGTTTCACTGAGCAGAATCTGCATTAAGTACAGTATGTTGTGCTCTGTCCTTCACCACCCCATTAATGGAGAGAAAGAGGCAATCAGAATCTTTGCCTTTGATACCTTCCCTCAAGTATTTGCAATGAATACACTGGGACTTCTATCTTCTTTTACATCTTTAACAGAAAGATGCTAGGAACACATGGGAAAAATAGAATTCAACTAGGCCACTCAAATAGTTACTGTTATTTATTTCTTCTTTTATTGGGTACTTACTATTTTCTTAGTCTAATGATTTCCACTGAAGGCTCCAGGACAAAATAAGACATGGTTTCTGCTGTCAAAGAGCTCATGTTTAAGTAAGAATCATGCACCTCATGAGGAGATAGTAGAAGACTCTGAAATTCCCAGTGAGTGGAATAATCATTTCTGAGGAGGGAGAGGTTGGAATAGATAGGAAGAATATCATGCTGGAGACAGAATTTCAGATGGGGATGAAAATATTGCTAAGATTTTGATAAATACCAATGATCAAGTCTTTATCCTTCAAACTGTAGCTAGAAAGTATTATTTAAAATATGCTTACCCTTTGTAGTTGTCTAATTCTGGCAGATTATTGAGCCTTGTTTTCCTCCACTATTAAATGGGAATAATATTGTTAGCTTTGTATATCTTTGATAATATATGAATGATCAAAGAGGACATAAATGAATCTTCCTGGCAAAATGATGGCATATAGTAAGTATTTCAACAGAAGCTCTTTGATTCCATATGTGATTTAATTTTTAAAGAAAATTAAAAGCCAATTGATGCCAAAATAGAAATAAGGTAAATAGTCAGACTTAAATACATCATTTGGGTTATAAATTCACAAGAGGTATCGCTGAAATGATTGCCTCATCTGTGGAATGTGTCTGTGTGCACATGTGTGCTTGTATATGTGTATATGTATGTGTGTCCATGCATGTGGCTGTGGATGTAAATCAGCTCTAAAGGCAATGGAAAGAGAGATATTCTAGAACTGTTTTGACAGTCAGTCGACTAGCATGGTAGGATGTGAGAGGGTAGGGAGGGCTAAGAAACTGTGTGGTACTACCTCTTAATTTTACACATGAAGAAACTGCAACCCAAAGACAGGAAGAAATGGATTGCTCCATGACACACAATTAGATAGGCATGCGGTGTGGATTAGAACCCTGGTGAACTCACCCCTAGAAAAATATTCTTTCTACCTCCTCAAGACCCTAAGGTATCTCCTATGAAGGATAATACTGATTATATATTCTGGCCTGTTTTCTGAGTAGTTAGTCTCATTTCTTAATCTTTGTGTACCCTTTTGAAAACCTTTCCTCTCCTCTGGGTCTTATTCTCACTCATTTATTTCTCTAAAACACAGGAATCTCCCCACATTCTAGTCTCTGCTCATCTGAGCTTGAAGACCTTACTTTCTCTGTTATATTGCCAGCTGCCTTGACATGGCAGACAAGCATCCTGATCTGGCCTGAGCCTTGTTTTGCCACCAGTCCTGATTAGTCTTCAAGTGACTTCCCTGTCATCAGGAACTATCCAATTACAAAGTACCCCATGTCCTTATAAATTAAAATGATGATGTTTGATGTTTCCTCATTTGAACTGCTTTTGTGCTGTCAGAGGGAGTAAGGCCTGCATAAAACCCTCCTTTTGACTGGAATGTCTGCCTGCTTTGCAAGCCCAAGGACCCTTTAATTAATGCCAATGAAAAACTTAAAAGCAAAGGCAGACACAAACAATATCAATAATAATAATAATAATAATAATAATAATAATAATAAATGGGTTTCTTCTAGTCCAGAGAAGCCAGAGGGAAGGGCATGTCAGCAACTTACACTGTGATGTATTGTGGGAATGCAACCGCCCACCCCTGAGCAGCAGCACATACCAATTATAAATATAAAACATGCTTCACTGACTGCTGCAAAGGCGGCCTGGCAAAATTGAATGGCAAAATTACTGTCCGCCCATGTTATACTTTTCTATAATCTCATCATAATTAAAAGTTTTTGGGATGCTGTGCTTCCCCTAACCCTTTGTTGGTCTCCTTAGAGTATTTTGTGGTTTAGGATTCAAACTGTCAGGACTGGGTTACTGTAGTATAATGGTGACATGAGCCAGAAAGGACCAAAAAAGTCATGTTCAAAAATGCTGGCAAAATATGGAGGAAGATGCGCAGGCAGGAAATCAAAGTTGAGAGTGTGTGGGGAAAGGCTTGGCTCCCAGAGAGGATATCAGGTAATGTGTGAGCATCAGGACAACAGAAATGGGGCCCCTAAGAGTTACAGGATAAAATAGGCAGAGTGAACAATCAGCCTCAGCATTTAGAGACAGAGACGGTTAAATGGGCAAAGGCAGAAGCAGGTGCCTAGAAGGCTTTAGAGCTTTTTATATACGAAGCTAGACTTCAGAGCTGACACTAGGAAAGTGGGGGTCTAGAAAGAAGAGTATAAGTGCCAATGCCATGCTAAGGTGTGACAAGCTAAAAATGTTAATACTAGAACACCAGAGTAAGCTGCCATTTGCCGTCTAGTGCCATATTTTCTTTCTAATCTAGTGATGAAATCGCTATCTCGAAAAGATAATCTGCACTCCCATGTTCACTGAAGAATTATTTACAATAGTCAAGACATGAAAGCAATCTAAGTGTCCATTGATGAGTGAATGGATAAAGAAAATGTGGTATATATACACAAAGGAATATTATTCAGCTATAAAAATACAGAAACCTTTCCATTTATGAGACATGGATGGAACTTAAGGGCATTATGCTAATTGAATTAAGACAAAGAAAGAAAATACTGTATGATTTCATTTGTATGTGGAATCTAAAAACACTGAACTCGAAGAAACAGAATAGAATGGTTGTTGCTAGGGGCTGAAGGGTTGGGGAATTGGGGACACATTGGTCAAGGGTATAAATTTTCAGTTACAAGATGAATAATTTCCAGGAGGTTCTAATGTACAGCATGGGGACTATAATCAATATTTTATTATATACTTGGAAGTTTCTATGACAGTAGAGCCTTAATATTCTCACCATAGTGGCAACAATAACAAAATGTCAATTATGTAAGGTGAGGGATGTGGTAACTACACTTATTGTGATAAACATTTTGATATCTATCAATCATATCTATTATCTATCTATCTAATCACCACATTGTACACGTTAAATTTACACGTTATGTGTCAACTGTATCTCAATAAAGCTGGAATAAGAAAACATAATCAAACCTGGAAAATAAACCCAGAACACGTACAACAAACGTGTAGCCTCCACACTTTGAGTTTGATACTCAATATGTATCCATTAGACCAAAGGAAATAACGGCAATATAAATATCTTTGCTAATATTTTATAATTTCTGAGAGAAATGTATTGAAATTTCCCACACCTCTAATGATGTATCTGTCAATTTCTCGAGAATTATAAAATTTTTGCTTCAGATCTTTTTAGGCTCTTTTAGAGAACACGTATGAATTTAGAATTGTTATATATCTTCCTGGTGAATTAAATATTTTTGAATCTTTTATCATTGAATTGTGACCAACTTTATTTCTAATAATCTTTGTCTTGAAGTCTGTTGACTTCAATATTGTATCAATATTGCTACATCAGCTTTCTTTTGGTTAGTAACTTCTGGACACATCCCTCTTTTCCCCCTTATATCATCTTTCAAACTTTCTATATCCTTATTAAGGTGCATCTTTTGAAAATAGTCAATAACTAGATTTAGTGTTTATAAAAAAAAATGCTGTCTGGCAGTCCTTGCATTTTTTTGCTGTTGTTGAAGTAGGCTTCCTGCCCAGCACAAAGCCCGATCCAGGGCTTAAACTCATGACCCTGAGATCAAGACCTGAGCTGAGACTAAGAGTCAGATGCTTAACCAACTGAGCCATTCAGGCACCTCAATCCTTGCCTTTTGAGAATTTAGTGTACCTAAATTTACTGTGATTACTGATAAATCTGGACTTACTTATATCATCTGATCATGGCTTCTATTTGCCTTGCCTTTTCTTCAGTTTTTCCTTCTTTCTTGCTTTCTGTTGATTTTTTCCCCTTTTCCCCTTTATTAGGTCATTTTTTCATTATATTTATAAACTATTTTTCTGGTGTGTATGCATGTGTATGAGTGTACACATGTGCTTACAGTAACTATTTGAACATGCATTTGTAACAAAGTCTGATGACTAAAATGTTTGCCCACTTCCTAAATAATACAAGGGTCTCAGAATATTTTAAATATGATCAACCTTCCTGAACTAATATTCCATTGTTTCATTGTTGTCCAGCATCTTAGTTTTAGCCAGTTTTCCCTCCAAGTAGATATGTTAATTATATTATAAAGTTAATAGTTTTTTTTTAGCTTTACACCCATATGTTCCCCTCTGTATTCATCAGTCTTTTCTTGCATTTCATCCCTTCCATCAGGGGTAATTTTCTTCTGGCCTGAAATACAGCAAATCATCTTTTTGGTGTAGCCTACGAAGTTTTTGTCAGTGAAGGGAGATGAGCCTGGAGTTTCCACTGTCTGACAGTTTTTAAACAACAAATTCAATCTCTTTAATGGATAGAGATATGTCATCATTGGGTCAAGTATTCTATAAAATTCAGTTATATCAAGTTGGTTGATAATGTCGTTCATGTCTTCTATATCCTTACTGATTTTTGGCCTGCTTGTTCTAGTTGATACGGAGAGAGAAGTATTAAACTCTCTAGCTTTAATTGTAGATTCATTTATTACCTTATGCATGGGAGAGGAACTGGTTTTGTCAGACTTATTTTCTCCATGTCTGATTCACCATTAGCACTGAGTCTTCTCTTTGTGTCTGAGACTCACAGAGAGAGGGTCATTCTGGATATTCTTATCCTGCCCCCTCCTCATAAACTACTGTTATTTGTTACTCAGTTCTTGCTAGCCTGGTTGGAAGCAGGAGGAGCAGGTAGGAATTCTCTGTTGTCCTGGACCAGCCTCAGTATTAGGCAGATGCTTTGTCCCTGGGTCTCATGTGTGGGGCTTTCTCCATGACTCTGCCTCTCTCTCAGTGGTGTGGAATCTCTAGTGTTCTGGAAACATGTTTTCTTGTCCCCCCTCTCTTCCCCAGAAATAGAGGGTTTTTTTTTTTTTTCTGTTTTCTTCCCCTAGCCATGATGCATGTTCACTTGTACCTTGAGAGTTACAGGGTCTTACACTATTCTCCTAGCAGCTTAAGCCTTTTGTCCTGTAGGAAAGACACAGGAGCCAAATCTAGGTGGGACTTTTTGCCTTTCCTGCAGTTGGTGCTGCTCTCCCTTCCAGGCCTGCACCACATCAGTGGGGGGGGGGGGGGGGGGGGATGTGGGGGGGGGGAAGGGGGCTTCCTCTACTCTCTTACCATCTTTTTTTCTCCCATCTTTCTTGTGAGTTAAGCATCTGACTTTGGCCTAGGTCATGATTTCGCCCTTCCCAAGTTTGAGCCCCGTGTCAGGCTTTGTGCTGACAGCTCAGAGCCTGGAGCCTGTTTCAGATTCTGTGTCTCCCTCCCTCTCTCTGCCCCTCTCCCCCTCTTTCTCTCAAAAATAAATAAACATTAAAAAAAAAAAGCCTGAAAACAAGTACTCATTTTCTTTGTGTCTGAGGCTTCTGGTGTTTCCATATTCTCATGCTATGCCATACTTAGCCTTTTGCAATAATTGCAGATGTTAGCTGAGTACTTCCTACCAGCTTGTATGATGCTCAGCACCTGCCCCAGATGCATAAGTGCTGGTGCCCTGCTCTTCTTGGATACTTCTCCTTTCCATGGGTTTCAGGCTATGCTAGCCCTGAAACCTTAGCTCTCTAATGGCTTCAAGAAAAATTTTATTTTCATAGTTTACTCAGCTTTTCTTGTTCTAAAGGTGAGAATTATTTTTTTTGAGCTTTCTACATCCTACACAGATGCCAACTATTTATTTTTATTGTTGTCTAGTTTGCTAACCTACTTTTTATGGTCTGTTCCCTGAAGATATTTTCAAGAGCTTTTAATATTTTTAGATATAGATATAGTAAACACAGTTATTTGATAGTATTTGTGCAATATTTATAAAACATGACATCTTTGTAACTATATTTTTATTGTCTGTTGTTTCTGCCAGTTTGCAAACATATTCATTTGTTTGTGTTCTTGTTTATACTGACTGTGGGCTGGTCATTTTCCTTGAAAATTTATTTGTAGGATGAAGATATTTTCCTCCAGAAAAAGTTCATATTTATTTTACTACTTTTTAAGTACTAAAATTGACTTGGGATTGAACTGATTCTCTCTCCTTTCTGTCTCTCATTCATTTCCCCTCTTTTCTCTGGTTCTCCTTGATAACAAGGCAATTATCCCCCAGCTTTAGGAAGGTAAGCTGTCAGGATCAAACACTCCAGAAAGTCTCATTCATACTGACACATCAAGACACAGGAATATGAGACACTTGTATCCAAAGAATAAATTTTTTATGATAAAATATCATACCCTCACTGCATATTATTAAAGGAAATAGTCTGTGGAAGACTGGGAGACAAAAAGGGTCTCTTACAAGGGACCCTCCAGTCTGTGATATTAACCATCTCTCTTACACAGACAAGTAACAGCTGGCCCAGAAGACCAATTCCTGCAATGTAGGCTATAGACAGAAGACAGCTCAATGCTGGATCAACAACTTGCTAAGTGGTCTAAGAAATGGAGGGTAGAGGGTCGCCTGGGTGGCGCAGTCGGTTAAGCGTCCGACTTCAGCCAGGTCACGATCTTGCGGTCCGTGAGTTCGAGCCCCGCGTCAGGCTCTGGGCTGATGGCTCAGAGCCTGGAGCCTGTTTCCGATTCTGTGTCTCCCTCTCTCTCTGCCCCTCCCCCGTTCATGCTCTGTCTCTCTCTGTCCCAAAAATAAATAAACGTTGAAAAAAAAAAATTAAAAAAAAAAAAGAAATGGAGGGTAGAAACCTGGGCTAGGGACAGCATTATCACTTTGGGGACTAGGCTGGGAGTTTCAATTGGCTGGAATGCATTCTATAGAAAAGGTCATTGAGACTTGGCCTGAGTCCAGCTTCCTGGAGCCAATCAGTGGTTTCCTGGGCTTTTCTGCATGCTGGTTACTGAAGCCTTTTTTTCACTAAGCATACTCTCCATATTCTCCACAGGCCTTCAGCAAAGAACAAATGTTGATCTTACAAATTTTTTTTGACATAAAAATCTATAGCTCTATAGCTTTCCCTAAAGCAAGACAGAGTTCAGAGTTTATCAAAATCGATAAAATTTAAGGAAAAGAATATCATTACAGCTTGGCAAATCAGGAACATAAATAAGGGTCAGCTTTCCCCATTTCCTACCTTCTAGTAGATGAGAACTTCAAGGCCTGAAATTATATTTTTGTTGCTCAGACTTGAAGACTCCAGTATTGGTCTTTGAAATTCACATCTTGGCTTTGTTTCAATTTGTTAAGATCATGAAACAAAAGAAGAGATTTTTCTCTTGTATTCCTTCAGGGGACTCTGCCTACTTGTATAGCAGCAAAACAGGCAAATAGTTCTCAGGAAATTCACCCCTGAAAGCTGTAATGTAACCCTAGCCTCATGCTAACCCTGGGCTACAGGCTTAGATGATAAAAAAGTAGTGTAAATATGATTCTTATTTAATCAGAAGGGATTGTTCAGTCTAGAAGAGACTTAGGTAGCTTACCAAATTATGCAAAATGGTGAGAAATAAAGAGAAATTAGGTGAGAAGAGAGAAGGAAGGAAGTAAATGGATCCAAACACCCCACAGATGCTTCCTATGAGTTGGCCACCAATTTGGTTATTAAACATTTAGTCTCCCTTAAAAAGGAAAATCTGATGAATTACACAAATTATATAGTGTCATATCAAGTAAAATTAGATGGACTGTTAGGGAGACCCAGAACTCTCCTAATACTAACACCAGCTAGGAATGTCTCTCATGGAGCACCATGAAGAAGACTCTTGGTAAAAAAAAAAACAGCACTTTTTCAAAAGTGATGGGTGGTGACACAGTACATAATCCTTGGAGACTTTTCTCATGGATCCCTTCAGCATTGACCGATGACACTATATGAAAGTACAATCTATATATGTAATACCATAAGGGAACAAAAAGTATATAATGGGAATCCCAGGCATGTAGGAGTATTTCTGAGTCTTGGGAGATTATAGAATGAATTCATGGAAGACATGTTCTTGAAGATGGATATTTGGATAAAGTAAATGATGATGTTGGAAATCAATATCCTGTACATATTTGAAGTCTTCTAAATGTATCAAGCAAATGCATGGCAGACACAGGAAATAAGTTCTCCCAATAACTCTAAGTTCCTTGAGAGCAAGTGTGGTAATATTTTGTATCCGTGACGTATATCTAGGACATAATTAATGCTTGACCAGTAGGAGTCATTGAATTAGAGACAGTAGGAGGCAGAAATGCACATGGCTGGCACAAACAACAGTGAGGAGACTGGCCTGGCTGAAAAGGAGGACTTTTGTTGCAGAAACTTTCACACATCTCTTCTTCCAAGAGGCTTTTCTTGACCACACATCTTCCAACTGAGCCAGTTACTTCTCCAAGGAGCTGTCTCTCTGCTTGCCATAGGCTCCTACAAGGGATTCCCCCATAGATTGTAACTATTTGCTTACTGGTCTCCTCCATTGCCAGATGAGGAGTTCCTTGGGTACAAGGCTCAGAATTTTACACTGTTGTATCCCAAGTCTAAATACTCAAAGTAGTGAATTGAATTAATAGGAATATTGGGTCTGATCACTGGATAGTCCAAAGGAGTTTTAACTCCATCCCACAGGAAGACTTTGTTCTACAGAAAAAACAATTAAGTCCCTTGAAAAACTGAGTTAAATAGAAAACTTTTCTAGGAATATTTATTGCAAGAATGCAGACCTGAAACAATGAGGGCCAGAATCATAGTAAACAAACACAAAACTAAAACAGTTGTCTCAGTAGGTAATTTTTTACATCCATATAGATCATGGAGATAAAAAACAGTTTGAGAGGAAGTTTTGGTTAAACTATATTTCTTCCTTTCCTTATACACACATAAAAAATTACTTTCACCAATCTAAACATGAATGCTCTTACATGTATTCACATATCTTTAATATCTTTTGGGGAAAACTATAAAAACAGCATTAAAAAGGCAGTACTACAAGCTGCTATGAGGTTTGTCTGTTTTGAAGGAAGTAAGGATAAAAGGGAAGTCACATCTCTGAGACACTGAAAAAATTGGACTTTTTCGTACTCCAACACTAGTGTTGGGAAGTCACTTAACATTTCTGTGTCTATTTCCTTATTCATTAAAGGCAGAACATAAAACAATAATAATTTCTATACCTTAGTCATGGGGCCACTGAGGGCAGGGACCTAGTCATACGCCCTGACACTAAGCACAATGTAGATGATCAATAAATATTTGTCCAAAGAATGGATAAATTACATACTGAATAGTATAAGGTCAGGGCAAGGAATTGACATTATAAAAAATAAAACCACCTACATTTGTGCCATTCCATTTGGAACTTCAGCCACAAAGAGAGAGGCAGTTTTTGCTCATGTCCTGGCATTTGCTGGAACATGGTTAGTTGTGAGGCAGGGACAGAGGGCACTGGTGATGGAGAAATGGTGAGACAATTTAATCCTTTAGCTGGGTGCCTTGGGAGATGTCTACAGAGCCTGGTCATTTCTGTAGAGGATTCTGGATTCCACCCAGCTTGCCAGAGGCCTCATGTCAACAGCCAGAATTAATGTGTGTCTAATTTTAACTCAAGTGGAACAGACATTTATTTTGGGAAGACAGGAGCTTTTTGAGAATGCCTGCAATTGCCCGTGAGCGGGGTCAGAACTGAATTTCTTGATCATCTTCCTTAGCTGGTGGGAAGATTTTATTGAACTTTCACCTGGCTATGATATGATCTCTCCCTCTAACTTTCTAAAGAATTATCAGGAGAATTTATTTTTAACTCTCCAAGATGCCTTACCTGTTGCATACTTCCTGGAGTCCATCTGGTTTAGCCTTCATATATGTCTGAAGGAATGTTCTAGCAGTAACCTTTGATGGCATTTCCCCTCACCCTCCAGGGTACAGCAGCTGTAATGAGAGGAAGGATCACCAGACTGAGAGTTAGAAAGACCAGGAATCCATTCTCTGATCCTTCACTTATCAGAAGCATAACCTAAGGCACCTCAGGCATGAGACTTGTTAGGAGCCTCCATTTATTCTTTTATAAAATATATATTTATGTAAAATAATATTGCTTTTTTTTGACTCCATAAATATGCCTGGAGCTTATGTTGTTCATCTTACACCTAAACCTTTCAAGACATATGTGAATTATTATTCTTGGAATCTCTGAGGCTGATTCCACAGTCATTCTTTAAATCTTTTTATACTGCTTTAGAAGGGAATTGGTATGGGGGAAAAAAAAGAGATAAAGGAAATTTCCCAAGAATGCCTTCAAAATAGGGTTGCTTCTATTTAGAAGCCAGTGATATCAGTAAAGACCCAAAGTAGGACAGAATTACTCCTTGGCAGAATGCTACTGGCATATTACTCCCAGCAGGATGAGTACAGATGGGTGTTTTCTCAAAACCAAGTGCTATTGTAGAGGTACTTGCAGGGTCATGGGGCAACTTATTCCATTCAAATTAAGAAACATGTGCTGGAATCTTCTGTATGCCTGAGCATATGGTATATGTTACAAGAATAACTAGAAGAAATGGTCCTTGCTCTGAAGCAGTTCACAGTTTACTGTGGGTATATGATACAGACACAAGAAGTATTCAGAGAACAATGATGCATATTGTATAATAAAATCTAAGTGGAATGCAACCCAAGTAGGGTGGCAGAAAAAGCAATGGAATGTCTGAAATGTCAGCTCAGGTTCTACTAGCTCTGTCAACTTCAAAAAAAACCACTGGTTTTCCTAGGCCTCATTAGTTCATCTTTTAAATAAAAGATGGCATAGTGTAGCCATTAAGTGTGGAACCCCACCAACAGGTATGGGGGGCACAACCTTCTCAGGTTCCTAAAGCTGCCAACCTCCCTCTTGTCAAGGCCAGGTGGGCACATTCAGTTTTCTACTGATCAATCATTTTGGCCCCTGTCTTCCTTCCCTCCATGGGCCTGGAGGACATATTTCACCTAGCAAACCTTCAGTGACAGCTGACAAAACCTGTCTTCACCAAATACTGAGATGTCTCTAACAGAGAAAGCTGTCCTCAAAAATGGGATGGCCTTGGACTCTATCACTGCCTCACAAGGAGGCACCTGTGCCACTGGCAGCAGGACACTGTGTTCACACCCTAGGATTTGGCTAATGTGCCATCTTCATTAAATCCCATAGGGATTCGAGTGAACACCTGAGTGATCTGACCCCAGCCCAGGAGGCTTAATGAGTCAGTGGTTTTAATCATGAGGCTCTTGGTGAAGAAAACTGTTACTTACTTTGGGACTCATTCTCTGGATCCCGTTTTCTCCTGCGTGAGCCTCGATTGCTGCCCTGGCGGACGCCTCAGGTGCAGCTGTGTAGCAGCAGAAGGAACCACCTCCATCCGAGGGGAACCTTGCTCAGCCCCGGGGCATGAGGAGCGGGGCGTGATTGGACTACGAGAGGGTCACGGGGCTGGAGGGCTGGAGGAGGTCCCGGAGGGGACGCGACTGGCTGACCCGGGATCTGGACCCTTGCAAGCAGAGGCTCCTCACTTCCTCACCCTCTCCCGGAGGTCGGAATGTACGTTCTGCCCGCCGGCCCTCCGCGGAGCCATTTCCAGCGCGCAGGGAGCGAGCGCGTGGTGCTCAGATCCTCTGGATGCATGCGCGCAGTTACCCAGTCCTGCCTCGTGTGAGCGCCTAGACCTTGCGGTGGGGAGGTGCGTGTCCTGCGGTACCTGGAGGAGCGAGTCTCCTGGGTGAGTTCCGGGCTCCAGAACCCGCCACAGGCTCCTTGGCTGCGGGCTCGTCCTCTCTCTAAGCCCTCCTCGCCCTCCTTCCAAGTGCGGGGATGCAGTTTGCAACCAACACTGAAAGAACACGTGGCAGGCGGGGCTTCCTCAAGGCCAGGGTAGGTGTAGCCTGTGTGAGAGAGCAAGTGAGCAAGTTCCCTTTCTTGGAGTAGAAACTTCTTGTTAGGAGAGCCATGAACAGGGCGTGAGTATTCCGGGAGTATTTAGGTATGAAAACCAGTTATGAGAGGGTCACTGTCGCTACAGAGATTGTGCAGGTGGTGGGCGTTACCATCGTGTCTCCACATTGCAGAGAAGCGAGACGTCCAAATGACCCCTGAAGTTCTGAGGCTAATGTCTATTCCTCCAGAAGAAATGACACTTCCGGTGCAAACGTGCTGCATGATTTCCTAATGAGATGACTGATGTCACTCCATTCCCATCTCTTGTAGGGAGTCTGCCTTTCCTCTCTGGCAGCTTTTAGATATTATTCTTCCCTTGAGTTTCCGAAATGTTACAGCTATGTGTCCAGGTATGTTGTCGTTGGCAGTTCTCCCCAGGTTTTCAGGTCCGTACAAACCAAGACTCACGTCTCCCCTTCCTCTTAGTTTGGGGACATTTTTCTGCATTATTTCTGTAAATATTCTCTTTTCCCCATCTTTTTTTTTTTTTTTTTTTCTGATTGCAGTTTCTGGAACTCAGATGGATTTGGAATTTCTGGATCAAGTTTTCCTATCACTTAATATTTGTCTTACATTTTTCTATCTCCTTGCCATCTGTCTGTGTGAATTCAACTTTATATTAGCTGTTTGGTTAGACCTTCATCTGTCTTTTTTTTTTCTTGCCATTATATTTTTCATTTTAAAAATCCGGTTCCTTGTCATAGTCACTTACTCTTGTTTCATAATCTCCTGTTTTGGTTTCATAGCTTTTTGGGGGAATATGATCATCTTCCTGAGAAAAATTTAAATATTTTAAGAGGTTTTCAGATTACTCTGTTTCTCTGATTTCTTTTATAGTGTTAGCTTTCCTCTAATAATTGGTGGCTGTTGATTAAATGCTTATCATTAAGAAAATTTTTCCACATGACTATCCCACACAAATTTGCATTATCCATGAGACTCTCTTTGTGGGATGGCAAAGTAGCAGGTATCTGTCCTCATTATCCCCATGGCAGTGACTTTTCCTGTCATTCTGTGTTTCTCTTTTATAGATGTGTTTCTTGTTCTTGAATTTGGCTTTGCAGTAGTTTATTTATTTTTATACATGTGATGATTTGGTACAAGAAGTATATATATTTATAAAGTGCCCAGTCCACTTTCTTAAAATCAGAAATCCAGAACTGCCTGTTTCTCAGGTCTCTTATAGGTCTGAAATTCTGTAATTCTTTAACTTCCCTTTGGTATATAATTGTATATTGAAAAACATTGTATAGGTTTTAAGTCTTTGTTTTTCATTTCTTAAAAAAGTCAAGTCAGTGTTTGCCAAGCAAAACAGAATCTGTAGTAAAATATTACAAGACACTGAATTTTTGTTTCTTTGTGTTTTCACTTTACTTCTGTTTATTTCCAAACAAAACTAAAGCCATGTTTAATTTTTTCATATGATCTAGAACTGTACTATCCAATATGATAGCCACTAAGTACATGTGGCTATTTAAATTTAACTTAATTAAAATGAATAAAAAACTAAAAATTCTGTTTCTCAGCACTAGCCACATTTCAAGTCCTCAGTAGCCATATGTGGATAGTGGTTACCATATAGTACAGCACAAATATAGAACATTTTCATCATCACAGAAATTTCTTTTAGACAGCATATTGATTTAAATCATTGAGGTTCCAGGGATATAAACAGAATTTGTCTTTACAAATATATGTATTTATATTTATGTGGTTGTGTGATTTCACATATAACGTTGAGTTTCTTTGCTGAATGATATTGAGTATGACTAGCAAAGCACCAAGAATATAGTTCTTTAATATATTGAATATATTTATTTAGATCCTTTAGCTAAAAACTTATCCATATGAATAGGCTGTGAGTTCCTCACTGGTAGAATTCCAACTGGAGTGGTCCCAACTCTATTGCTGTCTATGGCTTGTACCTCCCTGTCCTTATAGATAAGGAATCAGGATTGATCACAGTAATGTAAAAGACCTATATATTCCATCTTTCAGGAGAAACAACAACTACATCTTGTAACCATTTTTGTCTGAATAATAAAACTGCTTCCATCTTCCATAAAGATAATGTGTTAGTGTTCTAGGGCTTCCAGAACAAAATAACAGACTGGGTGGCTTAAATCACAGACATATATTTTCTCACAGTTCTTGGAGCTAGAAATCCAAGATTAAGGTGCTGGCAGGGTTGGTTTCTTCTGAGGCCTCTCTCCTTGACTTGCAGATGGCCTCTTCACCTGGTCTTTTCTCTACGTGTGCACATCCGTGCTGTCTCTATGTCCAAATTGCCTCTTCTTATGAGGACACCAATCATATTGAATTAGGGGCCACACTAACAGCCTCATTTTCACTTAAGCACCTATTTAATGGCCCCATCTCCAAATATAGTTATATACAGTACTGGGGTCAGAGCTTCAACAAATGAATTTTGAAGTAACATAATGCAGCGCATAACAGATAACGTCTATAGAATTGAAAAAAAAATATAGTCAATTCCTCGTATACTAGGAGGCTAGGAGTTCTGTTAAATTTAATTCTTTGTGTACTTGGAGGACAAGTAGAAATTCCCAGTGGTCTTACCGCATTATTTCCTTATAACTGAAGTCTGTTGTGTATCAGTACTTGTTTTTCCCCACTAATGAGGAGGCATCAGAGTCTGGGAGTAAATATTTCTTCTAAAATAATAGAGAAGGTTAGAGAGTCATCTTGGAATTGTCATTGAACTTCTTTGAATCCCCATGTCCTCCACTATAAAATAGAAATATCATAACTGCTTTATGATGCTGTTTTCTGAGGCAATGCCTGTGGAAACTGCCTGGCACAAATCCCATTTCATTGCCCATGCCCAGAAATATCTGTTGGAAGCAGAGGAGGCTGAGTCTGTGTTGACTTCCAGACAACCTATACTTAAAAAAAATTTCTTCATCTATAATGTTTTTCTTCCACTTTCTGATAAAATGTTCAGTCAATGTCATGAGATCCAGTAGTTAAATATTCTAGTTAGATGAACTTTAGCTTATTAAGGTTTAACAAAACCGTAGGAGAATTTGGATGAAATACATAGAAAACATTTTTCTCTTCACCAGAAGATTGGTGGTGATCCCTGCACGCAATTCTTGGGGAATCATCTAGTTGGAAACGGCCACTATTCCTGGCAGTCTTGGGAGAGTCCCTGTGCTCTTACAATCCATCTGGGAGTTTCCTGGAAGAGTTTGCTCCATTATATGTCTTCTTGACTAATTACGTCACTCCAAGAAATAACGGAGAAAAGAACACAAATACTTTTGAATTAAAAGGAAACGGGAGCCAACCTCCCACCCAGTGGAAATATCCTTTCTCCTGCACCTTCAGCCTCCCTTGGACAATTGTCAGCATATTAAGCTTGCTGTCTGACAAGAAGCATCTTCCTCTTCTCAGATCTAATTGTTAAGAATTCCTAATATATAGTGAAAAAACAAAAACAAAAACAAAAACCTTCCTGCCTAGCAATTCTAATCCTAGAAGCAATTTCAACACCTCCCAGCCTAGTCTTAAAAAAAAGCCACATATATGGTCTAGAAAGAGAACAAACTCATTGATTTAGTGACAGCATTCACATTTCACTGGCAGTAGTTTTAAAATGCTGCTCTGAGGACCATCCCTGCAGTTCAAGTTTGCCCGTTGTGAATTGAGTCATGAAAGGTGTGTGGGTGAGTGGGTGATGCCAACCTCATGGAGAGTTGGCTGAATGATTAATGGCCTTGCCTTCTGATTTTAGAGGTTCCCATTAATTACAAGGGATTGAGTCTTTTTTGTGAAGAGTCTGTTACAGCTTCTCTTGCCACCTCCTCACTTCCTTTTAAAGTGAGTAAGATGAGTATTTTTTATTTTAAAGTGTGGAAATCATTTCTTGTCATTTCCTTTTGGAACTTTCTGGACCAAATCACCCTAAAAACACATTTCTTAATCTTATAATATCTGAACAGTTCTGGAAAAAGAAGGAAACTGGTAAAGGTGCCAATGAATGTACTTCTCCAGCTTTGTCTGTGACGTCATTACCTTTATCATGGGGAATTTTAAGGACAGCATTTATAGAGATCTTAGCAAAACAAGAATGTCAGTATCACCAGAATCATTAAAATGTTGAAGAAGCTTTCATTTGCCATCATTGTCTCTTTACCGTGGATGAAGGGTTCTATATGAGAGCATGGTGTGGAGTGGAACTGACCCCAAAATATGGACCAGGAAATCTGGGTTTGAATCCTGGCTCTGAAATGAACTGGTTGTGTTGCATATAACTTTTACTGGCCTCAGTTTTCTCATCAGAAATAACAAATGGAAAATATAGATAAAATAATGTGAAGAACATGTAAAAGTCTATGTAATTATTAGTTAAATTCTTATTTAACACCCACCCATTTCTTGTCTTACTACCCTTTATGATTCCCAGATTTTAGCCATTCTGTGCAAAATTGAGGTTGTCCTTTTGGATAAACTTTCAAGGTCAGCAGCAAACTGACCAATGGAATTGGAAAGTACCATAGTGAGGTGAAAATAATTTGGAGTCATACATTCCAGGATTCAAATTCTAGGTTTATTTGCCCATGTAATCTTAAATAAGCTACTTTACTTTCTTGATTTCATCTCTAAAATGGTAATATGCAATTTATTTAATAGGATTATTATAAGGATAAGAAAGATAATATATATATAAAGTAAGTGCCTGGCACCTAGCAGGTACTCTTTAAATATTATAAATACATAATCATCTCTCCTCCCTCCCTCATCCCTCTCTCCTTTCCTTTCTTCATTCCATAAAAATCACTCAATCTCCAACCACCCAGTATGGAACATGTGACAGGGGATTGAGGAGGTGGAATAAATAGTAGATTTGGCTGGATCCAGAGTCAGCAGGGCAAGAAAACAATTTACCATGATCTTGCCCATCTGTTACAGGGTGAGAATTCTGTGAGGAATTTAATATCTTCTTTCATCACAAATCCTGATGGGTCCTCCTTACAATACAGTAGAGGAGCAGCAGATAGGGCAAGGAAAGATCTTTGATCTTAAATATTTCTATAATTGCTCTCCTACAATATCTCATTTCCTAGGCCTGGACACCCTAAAAGTTGCATTTTTGACTTATAATTCACATAGCAAATGAGGGAATCTCAGATTCTGTTTGCATGAAACCAAACTGAGGGTTCCCTTACTGTCAAAATCAAGCTACTTGGAACCTCTTCCCAGTAATACTTCTCTAGTATGAGTAGGTCACAAATACTCAAGTCCATTCCTGCCAATCTAACAAGCCAAGTGGAAGTTGATCCTGGTGGCCATTAATCTCAGAGTGCACTGGAGTGGACTGGGTGAGGTCCTAATTATGCTTGCATCTAAAAGATTCTGATCAGACCAGAAGCAGCCCAAGGTAATGTAAAGAACTCTGCAGGGTAAGTTCAGAGACATGGATGCTAGTCCAGACTCCACCAGGACTTGTTTGGGACCTCAGGCAAGTCTTTTGAGCTTTCAAGGACTGATTCCTCATCTTTAAAATGTGGATAACGATCATTATATCTCTTTGCCTCACAATGCTATGATGAAGATTAACATAGATTATAGGTGATTATAGGTGTGAAAGTGTAGTGTAAAAACAAAACACTATTATTATCTTTAATAATAGTCTTCTGAAGTCTTGCCATAGCTGTCCTGGGGCTCTAATCTATGGGAGCACTTTATAATGAGGTCTTCTGGGAATTTCACTAACCAAATTTCCTTGGATGCCATTCAAATTGGACCAGAATCATAGTATTAGAGAGTGTTAGAGCTGGAAGGGATAGTAACACATCTAGTTCAACCCTCTCATTTCACAGATGAAAAAAAAAAAAAAAAAAAAAAAAGGAGTCCTAGATAGAGAGAGGGACTTGCCTCAGGTCACCCAGCTACAAAGTAGAAGGGTTGGTGTAAAAGCCCATTGGCTCTTTACACTCCATACACCGAATTTTACTTTTCCATGGAGAGAGCTTAAAGCAAATCCACTTTTCTCCTTAATCGCTGCCACAGCTATATCTTGACCCCTTCTCATTTCTCATCTGAAGTCTTAACACTAGTTCCTCCTAGCTTGCAATTTACCTGTGCAACTTCATTCTACTTATGTCCACTGGGAGCTTTTTGAAGTATGGATCTGTGTATAATACACATGCATACCTATAAACACACTATTTAATTCCTTTAATCTTTTCCATTACCTTCAATATAAAATTAAAGTTTCTTCAAAATAGGGAATACGTGGGGTGCCTGGGTGGCTCAGTCAGTTGATTGTCAACTTTGGCTCAGGTCACGATATCACAGCTTGTGAGTTCAAGCCCACATCAGGCTCTGTTCTAACAGCTCAGAGCCTGGAGCCTGCTTCAGATTCTGTGTCTCTGTCTCTTTCTGCCCTCCCCTGCTCATGCTATGTCTGTCTGTCTGTCTGTCTGTCTCTCTCTCTGAAAAGTAAATAAATTAAAAAATAAAAATAAAATAGGGAATATGCTATCCCAGGATCAACCATCTTTTTACCTTACCTCCAAACTCACTTTCATGTGGACTTAACATTCTAGACCTCCTGACTTATTTGCCATTAGATAGATGTTCTGTGCTCTCTGCTTCTTCCTTCACTTTGAGAGTGATCTTCCCTCTACCTAAAGCTCTGTTTCCCCCTTTCTTAATATGGCAAATCCCTCCTAGATACCCATCATGTAAACTTCCCCTCCACTTCCATGCCCCCAGTTGTAAGTGCTTTATTCTCACCCAGACAAACCTTTATTGTAGCATTTCCACATCATGGGAACGGGGAGGCAGAGATTGGGGCTGGTGCAACTGACCTTTAAGTCTGTGCCAATCCCAAGATTCTATCATTCTATGCAATCACTGAGGAATGAAGCTTCAGGGAAGACTGTTTATGTAGAAGTAGGGATTTGAAGGATAAGGGAGTTTGGAAAAAAGGGAGAAAAAAAGATATATCAATTTTTACGTGTTTGTATATTATTTTATAAGGCACTTAAAGGTGTCTGTTATCTACATTATATTATTATTCCTTATAGGCAGAGCTCAGGTATTTCTAATTCTTGACTCTTGCTCTCTCCCTGTCCCCACACATCATGCCCAAACAGGGCTTTAGATGAAGAAATGTGGTGGCACAATTTGGCATATTTGTCTTAGAATATTGCAAAGAAAAATTGCTACCCTGTCATTTCTGTGATCAAATGATTCCATTGTCGTCTCTCTCCTTTTTCTTCTCCCTCCTCCTCTTCTTTTAGGTAGCATCTCAGGGGAACTAGTAAGAAGGATGAAGGGGAACTCTTCCAAGTTACTCAGAAGGAACTGTTTAGCTATCACTAGTGACCCCATTTATCTTAGACAAAGTGAAAAAAAAACTATTCTAAAAATAGGATTCAGTAATTGTAGCACAACCCCACAGATTTTTAATTTCTTCAGTATTCTAAAACATTATTATTAGATGTCATAAAAACCTATGAAGCAGGTGGAGACCAATGTTATTATAGCTATTTTCCAGATAGAGAAACCGAGTCTAAGTGGGGTTAAGTAGCATGTCTGATTGGAAATGCTAGGATTGGAATCTAGGGCCCTGACTGTCCATTCTGTGATCACCATGGCCAAAGTTCTGCCACAGATGGAGAGGGCTGAGCCTCTGTTCTGACCACCTCTGGTGAGGGGGGATCCTCCTCCCTAAATAGTACAAGATGTTTGAGCACCTGACACTTTGACACTGGACAAATGAGGTTGATAGAAGTTAGTTTGTAATATACACTCACAATCTGGGATTGGAGAGAGGGGAGAGGACATTGCACACAATGTGGGGCCACATGGGAGTGGTGCCTAGGATAGAGTGAATAAGCAGAGGCACAGGGAAGCAAGACTTGTTGTAACAAGAGGGTGAGGTGACCTCTGATTCCCAAAGGAGGATATGCTTGGCTCCTTTGAATAAGTCTTCAGTCTGTGAGGGAGGTGAATCCACTGGGTTAAGAGCTAAAGATGGTGTAGTTGGTCCAGCTAATAGGGAAGCTAGCTGGGTGGCCGCTTTGCTATCAGATGGGGGAGTATATTTGGAGAGAGAAAAAGAACTCACAGTTGGGCTTTTTTGGCTTCATGGGGCCCAAATATACCAAGGAGGCACATGAAATTTTAGGTCTTAACAAAATTTTAGGTCCCATAGCTCCCCTTCCCTGAACACGCTGCATCTGCTTTGCAGAAAATACCCTTATTCATTGGCATTTCCATTAGGGCTTTCACCAAGATTTCCTTTCTCACACAAATGACTGTTCATAAAAGAATCCTGTCAAGGAGCTGGCCTGTCCCTTGATGGCCTGGTAGATAAGGAGGCCTGACATTAATTTATTTGCCTAATGAATAACATGGTAAAATCTTGGTTTGATAAGTGCACCACTTACACCAAGGTCTTTCATTCACATTCAGCTTCGTAAAATGGACATCCCTGTAGAAACTAATTGAATCTTGTTGGTATCTGGGATAATGAACAATGTCAGCACATTTCAGAGATTAAAGACTCACACCAAAGGGATGTGGCAGCAGAAGAGATTAGCTGTGCTTCCTGGAGACATCAGTTGAAGCAGGATGGTCTCCTGTGGTTGGACCATGTTCCCCACTGCAGGCACCAAGATAACCATAACACCCTCTGGTTTTTCCTTCCTAAAAGCCTACACACTTGTATCTCAAGATTTCATTGAAAGCCCCTGACTTCAAAGAATGTTCATGTTCAATGACCTGCACAACAGCTCACAGGAGAATATTATAGCTGGATTTCCAAACAGGTTTCCAGTTATTATTAGGGTTGGGTTTTGGCTCCTACTCCAAATCTCCTAATGATTATTGAGAGTATAACCAGTGGGGCTAGATGGAAACATTAGATGTCTGTGTCCTCTCTTCCTATGGATGTTGCCTTGTCACTAAACTTGCAAAGACTAGCGTCATTGCAGTGGCCCCATTAACTTGCACCTGAGAACATATAGTTTCCTCTGTTTTTGTCTTTGCTACACTATAATGGGCAAATAGGATTTTGGACTTATGCAACAATGGGAAAGGGAAAGCCTAAGGAAACCATGACTTAATGTCCAATTAAATGCTTCTTATCCCTGCCTGTGCATGAGAATGATCTATAGGATAATCTCTATACATATACGGGAAACTGTGCTCCTTCTATTTCTGCTAAATCAAAATAACCAGGGCAGAGGCTATGCACCTGACTTCACATGTGATTTACATGTGATTCTCATGCACAGCCAGGCTTGAGAAACCCTCATACCTTTTACATAGAGAGGATTATGCATGACTACACATCCAGGAGAGCCATGATTTCAGATCAGAGGATCCATAAACTGGAGCAGAGCAAATGGGTCCAGAAGAGAGAAAGCAAAGGTGTTACCAGGAAAGTAAGTTGGCATAGTTACCAGGAAAAGAAGTTACCAGGAAAGAAAACTAAATCCAAAATCAAGCAATACAAGAGCAGCTATAATGAGGAGGCTGATATGAATGGCTATAAATGGGAACATGGGTATGAACTTGGTTTATATGCCACATTTGGTGGAACCAGGGCTCACTGAGGTTGTTGCTAGATGGTAGATTTAGACAGATTCTGATTCCAAGCAAGCCCAAGGGTGGGAGGGGTGAAAGGATGGGGTTGTCAGAATAAGTTCTATAAGGTGACACATAGATTCCAAAAAAATAAATTTAAGAATTAATGCATGTATAGGGGCACCTGGGTGGCTCAGTTGGTTAAGCATCTGACTCTCGGTTTTAGCTCAGGTCATGATCTCAGGGTTTCGTGAGAGTGACTGACAGTGCGGAGCCTGCTTGGGATTCTCTGTCTCCCTCTCTGTCTGTCCCTCCCCCACTCATGCGGTCTCTGTCTCTCTCAAAATAAATAAATTAATTAAAAAAAATAATTAATGCATATATGTACATGTGTATACAACATCCATCCATCCTACAAAGTACTCTTGGCACAATTAGCTACTTTTATTAGTAAATAACTTATGGCAAAATTTTACTAGCTGGCAAAATTTTATGGCAGAATTTACTAGGATACCAAGAGGTAAAAACCACTGTACTGTAATTAAATTCATCATTGAACTTAAAATCTGGCTTCAAAGGCAAAACTCATTCATATTGATTATTCTAAATTTTTTTTTTCAATATTTATTTATTTTTGGGACAGAGAGAGACAGAGCATGAACGGGGGAGGGGCAGAGAGAGAGGGAGACACAGAATCAGAAACAGGCTCCAGGCTCCGAGCCATCAGCCCAGAGCCTGACGCAGGGCTCGAACTCACGGACCGCGAGATCGTGACCTGGCTGAAGTCGGACGCTTAACCGACTGCGCCACCCAGGCGCCCCCATATTGATTATTCTAAAGTCAGAAGAAATCAGGATGGGTTGAATTCTTCTCTTAATAAACCTCCACATGCTCCCACACTCTGGAGATAACCAAATGACTTCTAGTTTCCTAACATGCCAGGCAGTTTCACATCTTCTTGCTTTTACTGGTGTGCCCCCCTCTGTTTGAACTAATCCTAACCCACCAGTGCCTTTGCCTCATTTAAGACCCAACTTCAGTGTCAGTCCTTCTTGCAGTCTTTTCCCCACTTCACCTGTCTTCAGAGAACTACACCTCCTCATTTACAAGTCTGTCTGCCTTTTTGAATGAACGCTTTTGGTTATGACTTGTTACAGGGTTCACCATTGAACCATGTCTTGATTTTTACTTGTTTCCTGGGGGTTGCCTTCTTCATCGTTTTGCAAGCAGATGGGAGAGAAACACACAATGCTTAAAACAATATATTTTTGTTTCAATTGATGTAAATGTGCATTGTATAGCAGAAATGTTGAGAAGTGTCAAGGCCATTTCATAGTCAGTAGGAAGAAAAACTAGGATTGTAGTGAATGAATGGCAGGCAAAGGACTTTGACTGCATTCATCTTTTGAAGCAAGCCCCTTAACTATCTCATTGTCTTGAAAGCAGGTATTTGTACATGACTACTTTCTGACTTTAATGGTGTATGACAATATAGATTTAGTTAATATTTATTGAGAACTCACTGTACCAGGAGAAGTTCTAGATGTTTTCACCCATTTTAGCCCACATCATACACACAATAGTACTATGAGATACGTCTTTTTGCAGCTGAAGATGCTGAGGTTCAAAGCAACATAGCCAAGAAAAAGCAGAGATGGGTTTTAAACCTAGGTTTTCTGGATCTGGAGCCTATGCACTTAACCATTATGTTGATTTTCAGTGGTAAATCTGGGAAAATCCTGGGCAAATTGGAGCACGTTGGTCACTCTAGCTATGCTCCAGGATCAGGGCAATTGCAGTGCCGTCTTGAGGGCTATGTTAGTTTCCTGGGGCTCCCATACGAAGTACCACAAACTGAGAGACTTAAACAACAGAAATTTGTTGTTTCATGGTTCTGGCAGCTAGGAATCTGAAATCAAGGTGTTTTCTCCCTCTGAAGGTGCTAGGCCTTCACATCTGCTCCAGGCCTCTCTCCTTGGCTAATAGATGACCATCCTCACATTCACATGGTATCCTCCCTGTATATGTGTTTATCTCCAAATTTCCCCTTTTTTTATAAGGACACCAATTCTATTTGGTTAGGTTCTACTCTAATAACCTCATTTTAACTTGATTATCTCTGTAAAGACCTTATCTCTAAATAAGGACTGGAAGTTAAAACCTCGGCATATGAATTTGGGGGGATATGATTAAGCCCATAACAAAGACCATCCAGTAACCAGGGGTCACAGGTTAACATCAGGCCATGGAGTAGATCAAGGGTTTCTCTGTTTTATTACATCATTTAGGTGATGTAAAACATACACACACACACACGCACACACACACACACACGCACACGCACACACACTACCTTCAGCCCCTATAGCAGCCCAATTAAGTAAGAATTTTGATGGTGAGCCAAGGCATTAGAAGAAATTTTAAAGTTCTCCAGGTTATTCTCATATACATCCAGGACTCAGAATCCCTAATCTATCTGAGCTGAGGACCTTTCAAGTAGCAAGACCAGGAGGAAGAAAGTTGGGCGAAAGGGTAAGACAAAGCAGAGGCAAAGGTATGACCAAGGAGCTGTATCAATAGCAAAATTTGCAACTTGGGCTGAACATGGGGCACGGGAGGTCAGGAGACAGAGAACGGTGAGACAGGTTGAGGCAAAGAGGTAATGGACAAAAGCAAGGTGCAGACTTGGGCCTAGATGTTCGATACTTCAGTCCTGGTAAGAGCAGTTTTCCAGACAGAAAATGGGAAGTAGCTAACCAATGGTCAAATTCAGGGGCTAGATTTGCTCAAGTGTCTGTAGGGGATTTGCCCCTTCTGATGCTGCCTTTTACTCACATTATGGACTCTGCCAGCCTGTGTACTACCTCTTGCCAGGAGAAACTCCAAGTAAGATTCAGTACCCTGAAATGTTCAGGCTCACACCTGCCCCACTTTCAGCAAGTATATGTTGTTTACAAATCCAGATTTGTAAAATAGATGCATTAGAGAATATTTGCTTTACAAAATGACTCACAATGGGTCTCTTTTAAATAGCGAGTTTCCCCTGGGCCAACTGATTTTATTTTCCAGAAATCATTTCACACGATAGTTTTCCATAAGCATATCTAAATTGTGAACTAAGTTTCAGGAGACAGTATCTTCTGATGCTTAGCAGTTTTGAGCTTAAACACATAATTTACCTCTCTGGGACTTAGTTTACTCATTTACAAAATAGGAATAATACCAGTCCTAATTAACTCAGTATTTTCAGTTAATGAATGTGTGAAATTAATTAGAAAATGCTAAATGTCTTAACAAAAGATAATATTTAAAGAAGTTACCAACAGCACTAAAAAGTGACTTGAGGAAACCTCATGTTTCCATTGACATTTATCATTGACATGGTATTGCATATAAGATGGAGGTGGCTTGCCCAATGGATAACTTCAGGAAAGATGCTTAATGCTGCTCCAAACCAGGAGCTGGATCCCCTGCCTTTACCACAGTGAAGGATTGAGGAAGAGCTCAGCAGAGAGAATCCAGGCAGGGCAGGATGCTGAAACTGGAGAGGGAACTGCATTTCTGGAATTTACAAGCAAAGCAGGCAGCTAACATCTTGTAAAACATAGGAAGGCAATTCATGGCTCCAGAAGTACACGTTCACATGGAAGCTTGGGCATTTGCAGATGGAAAGACAGAAAACTTAATAATAAGGGCTCTGGAATAAACAACAAAAGTCAGTGCAGTGAAGATCGGCTGTGATGGCTCACAGAAGTGGGGTTAGCAGAAGGGCATTGTGCGGTGTTCCAGAGAGGAGGGGAGTGTTATTGAATGCTTTACCAAAGTGTTCTTTATGGGGAAGAACTAGGAGGTAATATTGGAAACTTACTGGACAGTATTTATAGCTAATTATTTAAAAGCTTAAGATAATTTTTTTAAAAAAAAATTTTTTTTCAACGTTTATTTATTTTTGGGACAGAGAGAGACAGAGCATGAACGGGGGAGGGGCAGAGAGAGAGGGAGACACAGAATCGGAAACAGGCTCCAGGCTCTGAGCCATCAGCCCAGAGCCTGACGCGGGGCTCGAACTCACGGACCGCGAGATCGTGACCTGGCTGAAGTCGGACGCTTAACCGACTGCGCCACCCAGGCGCCCCAATTTTTAATGAAATGTATACCTCTCATTAGCCATTCATTTTTGACAGTCTTTTTGCCTAAATAATGATATCCTACAAATAATCTCTCTGAGCCCTGCTATATACAGAATGGTCCTGCCTCACTCTGAGGCAAGCTGCCGATGGTGTAGTGGACACAAGCAATGAGCAGCATCCTTACAAGATGGTGACCGGATGGATTTGAGTCTGGCCAGCCTGCATGTTACACACAGGCCCCTTCCCTCCACCCTGAGCCACACCCTCTCCTGGCCACTTCTGGGGGATGTTATCAACTGACAACCAGACACATTTTCACTTCTGTCTCTGGCTGTCCCTCCTTAGCAGCAACACAAACATAGGAGTAGATCCCAGAGCCAGAAGGTCCAGCAGATACAAAGCGCAAACAAAGCATGTGGAAGGTGTGATGGGATGACTGTCATCTGAAGAACTAATATTTCATAAAGGCAGTTGGGAATAGATTTTTATAAAGAGGAGGAAAGGGAATTAAAATAGGAAGCATGTGTCTGAAGGCAAACGCTGAAGATCTTAAAGAAGGCTTGTCAGCAGGCTTGCTTCAGCACTGGCTAATTGTTCTTTTCTGAGTCTAGCTATTTCTCATCCTGTATTTGCTGTATTTGGGAGAAGATTCCAGAGATAAAGCAGGACTGAGCCACATCTGGGAATTTGAGTGGGGAACTGAATTTCTTTCATGAGTTGCATGGAAGGTAAAATAGGCAATCAGGGAAATAGCTTTTGAGAAAGAGTCTTTCAAATTCCTGAAACCATAAAGCATGTTGAACAGTTACTAAGGTCTAAGGTCATGATCTGGGTCAGCTGGAAAAACTTCTTTAGAACACACAGCATTCGGTGGTATACATATCTAGAAAGTGTCTAAACATTATACCTGGAGTCAAGGTAAATGAATTGTCAGACTAACGCCATCTAATTTCTTCCAGCAGGTGAGAATATATGTTTTTGAAGGTCTCTAGTGGGCTTGCCTAAGAAGTTTAAAATACTGTGCAAATGGGGGCACCTGGGTGGCTCAGTTGGTTAAGTGGCCAACTCTTGATTTCGGCCCAGGTCATGATCTCACAGTTTGTGAGTTCAAGCCCCGCATTGGGCTCTGCTCTGACAGCATGGATCCTGCTTGGGATTCTCTCTCTCACTTTCTTTCTGCCTCTCTGCCCCACCCCTCTCTCTCAAATAAGTAAACATTAAAAAAAAATTTTAAAAATACTGTGCAAATTAATCTGAAAGCAGATTCAGTACAGCAGCTCTGGCGTGGATTGATTCCTCTCACCAGGATTGGAACACGCTCTGGACAATGTCAAGCCCCTGTTGTAATGCTCATCCTGTCTGAGGAGAAGGTTTCCTAAGTCTGAAGGTGATAGGATTTATTATCTGACTCACAGTATATATGGCCAAATGTTTTGTAATTACTTTCTCTCTTCTTGTAAACTGGGTTTTAAAAGTGATCTGCTGTACTACAAACATTACTTAACATAAGCACATGGTCTTAAGATCTTTCTGAATCTGGCCCAGATTCTACTCTTGAGTTTAATTGGCTGGACCTGGTATAGACGCCAATCTGCTCTGATAACCACAGACTGAGTTTGAATTTCAGTTCCATGACTCATAGGTTTGTGCCATCAGGCAGTTCACATAAGCCCCCCACCCTGCCCCGCCAAGCCCCGTTTGTACCAGTCACCTTGAAAGCAATACAAACATTCCCTAACACCTGGGATGAATAAATGAACTAATGCGTATGGGTGCTCTGTGAAGAGAGTCTTTCTCAGTATACAGTCCTGTTCTCCCTAGATGAGATGTGGTTACTTACTCCTATTCTCTGAGGCCTCTGGCCTTGGTCCTGTCCCCAAACTGATTTGGCTAAAGGGCCAACGAGGGCAGCATCAGCCTGTCTGTCTCTGTGGGGTTCTGTTACTCTCTGTTCTGACTCATAACCCTCTGAATGTGGTGAATTAGGATAGTGTCAGTAACTCAGGGTTGTCCATTATGGTTCCCAGGGGAATGTTATACTCACTGAGGAAAAATAGGTAGCCACACCTGGCCCTGCATCATGACAGTTCCACAGAGTATCCCTATTTGCACTTCCTACTGCTCCACTAGGAGGGGTTACTTCTTTGATAGGCCACTTGATATATTTTATGTTGACAGCATGAGATGTAATGACTTTCAAACATACTGACAGTTTCTTGTTTACTATATGCTACATGCTCCTGAATAATGTCACTATCTTTGTTAATCTTCATGTGCTGTTGGGTCAATGTCAAGCCTGGGCGCAGCCCTGGATGTCAGTCCCCCCACAAACTGTTGATCATGCCTCTCAATAGCCCCTGAACTGACCACAACCACAAAGAAGGAGAACCATGAATTTAAGAGCTAATGCTTTTCTCCTAGAAGCTCAAAACAGGAAGGCACAGATAAGACAGAGCTGACAAACACTTGTATGCAGACTGTGTTAAGCATTGGGGCTGTAACCTGACTTCAGTTGTGTTCTGCCCCTTGTCACTACTTTTATGGAAGTGGTGAGGCGTGTTTATTAATAAATCTACACTCTCCATTCTCCACAATAGACCAGTCTGAGTGTACAGCCAGTGGGTGGTTTCTGGCTGAGGAGCTCACCAGTGGAACTTGGAGACCCTAGGCCCTCTTTCTCCAAGTCTCACCTTTCACTGAAGCACCCCAAGCAACCCACCTTCCTGCCTTTCCTCCTGGCAGCAGCTAGCCTACCTGTCTGATGACTCCAGCTGGTGCTGATTCAGGGTTTCCAGGTAGTATCTGGTTTTGTACCAGGTGGGATGTTATCTGAGCTCTCTGCTCAGATGGGAAACAAGATAAGACAAAAGCCTTTGTCATTTTCCAGCTAAGTTCTGCTGTCCTGTGTCATAACCTGATTTGAGCTCAGATTTTCTGTGTAGGCTTCCCCTACATGCTGTTGTGCTCCTTTGTCATTTGTATAACTAAATGAGCCTGACTGAGGTGTTATTGCAGATCTACCTCTACTGAGCATGGCTAGCTCAACAAACAGCCAGTTTGTTGAGTAGCTTGGTAGAGAGTTCATGCACTCTTGGTATTGCCCTGGATCTGCTACATCATAGTAATGCTGAATAGTTCCCTTTCATAATTGTATGGTTCATGACAGTGTCATTCTTGTTAAGCTTTATCTTTCTCATTTATTGCAACTTTGTTTAAGGTAATGCATAATCGATAGAAGAAAAAAGAGCTATTTTGTCTTAAAGCTTTTTATTTACTTCCTACATTGCTCTAGGGCAAAAAAAAAAAAAAAAAAAAAAAAAACCCTAATATGACTTTTAGTATTTATGGTTAAGGCAAACAACTTATCACGTTGTATAGCCAATAGCATGTCATCTGTAAAGCCGAATTTTTTAGTTGAATTCTGGGTGAACCACATAGTAGCTTTGTGTCTATGAGCAAGTTGTTAATCTCTCAGTGCCTCATCTACCCCATCTGTAAGATGGAAATAATAATTAATGCCTACCTCTTATAGTTTGTATAGATTGAATTCAACCAAAACCAAGAAGGGTTAGAACAGTACTAGCCATACAAGAAGCACTCAGTAAATTATAGTTTTTAATAATATTTTTGACATGGACTTATATTTGAAGCACAAAACCTACACATGTAAGTCCTTACATCTTGGTAAAAGTGACTCCCTTTAGAAATTTACCCTATTGTGATTTCAGTGCTTGGAATATAATTGATCATGAGAAATCTTCTTTTGTTGAAGTATTTTATTTTATTTTTATTTATTTTTATCCCTTTCACCCATTTTGCCTGTCTTCCCACTCTCCACTTAGGCAACCACAAACTTCTTCTCTATATTTATGAATATCTTTCTCTTTTATGTTATTATTTGTTTTGTTTTTTATATTTCACACATAAGCGAAATCATATGGTATTTTTCTTTCTCTGTCTGACTTATTTCACTTAGTATAATACCCTCTAGGCCTAGCCACGTCATCATGAATGGCAAGATTTCATTCTTTTTTTATGGCTGAGTAATATTCTATTATGTATATATGCCACATTTTCTTTATGCATTCATCAATTGATGGAAACTTAGGTTGCTTCCATGTTTGGCTATTTTAAATAATGCTGCAATAAACATAGGGGTATATGTATCTTTCCAAATTAGTGTTTTTGTTTTCTTTGGGTAAATACCTAGAAGTGGAATACTGGATCATATGGTAGTTCTAATTTTAGTTTTTTGAAGAACTTGCATAGTGTTATTCATAGTGACTACATCAACTTGCATTCCCAGTAACAGTTCTCCTCACCAACACTTATTTGTTTTTTTGATACTAACCATTCTGACTGGTATGAGGTGATACCTCATTGTGCTTTTGATTTTCATGTCCCTAATGATTAGTGATGTTGAGTGATTTTTTCATGTGTCTGTTGGCCATCTGTATGTCTTCTTTGGAAAAATGTCTATTCTTCTGTCCATTTTTAATTTGATTATTTGGTTTTTCAGTGTTGATGATGAAGCATTTTAATCAGGGTATTGTATTGGGAAAAAAGAGCTGTCTTTTTATGAGGCATTCAGTGCCTTGGAAAAGGCTTCTGGTGATAGAATGGACTTAAAAATGAAGAAATGTATTTTCGGCATAAATCTGCTGCTCCACATTTATTAAAACTTACTATATATTTTAAGTCCTGTGTCAAATGGTGTATAAATAGTATGTTATGGTGTTGGATCACAGGACCAAGTTCACTAAGAATAGAGGTCATGCCTGTTTTGTTTACTGTTCTATATGGGCCACTGCTTAGGTCTGGACACATAGTAGCTGGCCCATAAATGGTTAGTAGGTAGATATACAACCAGTGAAGGTTTGAGTTTGAGTCACTAAGAAATTAACCATATGTAGTTTCTCTGTTTATGCACATTCCTCTTATTCTAAAATTCTGGGGGAAAAAAGAGTTTTCTGAAAGAAAATGGCATTGATAAAAAGCCATATGCTTTAAAGTCAATTATTTGCCAAAAGGTTGGTTGTTGATGAACTTCCCATATGAAATATAATATATATATCATATTTTAAGTTCTACCAAGTTTAATTTAGTGTTCTATGGAACTTTTGTTGAAACTATTTGGTAGCCCAGTCCATTCTGACATTGAGACCTGTGACTGCCACATGTCACCTTCTGCAGCTGATTCCATCATTGATCTGGCAGCCAACATTGACATGCCTGGTCCTCATTCAGCCCTCTCCCTCTGCTCACTGATTCACCCCATTTTTAAGGTTGCTCCCACTGGTGTCACCTCTAAAGCTCTTTGGTAGGGTTGTAATCACAGTGTTACAGTTACATGAGTTTTTTAAAATGCCCCTAGCATAATAATACCTCTTTCATGTGTCTCTCTTAACCTATTTATGACAAATTACTCTGATGGAGTAGGAATACAACAAGATACAGTGAAGTTCTTCACAAGGCCGTCTCTTTTCTATCATTTTTAGCCTGTGTCCCTGGAATAATCCAGGGCATTCCTTCTCCCTTTTTCCACAGATGCTTCTCTGTGCTGAATGCTTTCCCTAGAGTGAAGTACAGCCATACTTCCTTGCTTATGAAAGCCTCAGTCCTTGGGTACAGCAAATGGGTGACACCATCTATCCATTTTTCTTCCCAACAGAACCCTCAGGCATTTAGGAAAATAGTACTCCAGAGGGACACCCAATCTCCTCTTAGCAAAAGGAATAGTTTTATTTTAGAAACTTGCCAACAATAAAAACACAACCTAAAAAGGATGAAGTACTTCAAGAGAGCTACAAATAAAATGCTGTCAGTAGTTAAAGGAGAGAGAAAGAATATTTCTGGTTGGGATGATATGGAAAGCCTTTAAAAAAGAGGTGGTAGCTAAAGGTGGTTCTTGTTTTAACAGAGAATCCCAAGCAGGCATTAGCATAGAGCCTGATGCAGGGCCCGAACTCAAGAATTATGACATTATGGCTTGAGCAAAAGTCAGCTGCTTAACCGACTGAACCACCAAGGCACCCCAAGGTGGTTCTTGAAGAAAGAACTTAGAAAAGGCAGAAATAGGGGCGCCTGGGTGGCTCAGTCAGTTGAGCGTCCGGCTTCGGCTCAGGTCATGATCTCGCAGTCTGTGAGTTCGAGCCCTGCATTGGGCTCTGTGCTGATAGCTCAGAGCCTGGAGCCTGCTTCAGATTCTGTGTCCCCCTCTTTCTCTGCCCCTCCCCCACTCATGCTCTGTCTTTCTCTGTCTCAGAAATAAACATTAAAAAAAATTAAAAAAAGAAAAGTCAGAAATAAAAGACTGGGGACATTTTTGAGCCTTGGCTCTGTCACTCTGCTACAGAGTATTGAATAGATAGATCCAAGGTCCATCTTTTTTTCATATCTAAAGCGATAGTGTCACACTAGATTCCTAGGTCTTCACAAAGCAGGGACTGTGAATAAGTAGGATTTAGAAAGGCAGAGACGGTGAGCATTAGAGATGGAGACAGAAGAGCAAACAAAGGTTCAGGGTGTGTTTGGGAAGTGGTGAGTGCTCCATGCAAGTAGGTAAGACTTGAAAGAGAACAGAACCAGCATGGAAATGAAGTTAAAGTAAAGAACTTTATTTTATGGAGAGAAGTCGGTTGGTACCCTTGGTTTTTCTAGGGGCAGGAATACACAATATTGAATGTTTTTATATGGACACAAAAGGAACTCACTATCATATGAGACGTTCAAAAGCATTAGGAAGTTTGATGCCTTGCAAAATGGATCTTTTAAGTTAAGAGAAGGTAAGACCAAACTGGCAAATAAGAATTCAGCTTTGCAAGTGACTTTATAGTAATTTTCAATTCACTAGAAGAAATTTGATCAATTTATATTTTTCATTATCATTGGTAACAACTGATCAACTGTTGTGGACCTTAATGTTAATTTTCATTGAGTCCCATCCTATTTTCTTGTGGGCCCGGGCTAATGTGGTATGATTCTGTTATCTTAGCTTGAAGAAGAAGCAGACTGTGACTTAATAATTGGGAGCAAGTACATGGGTTGTGAAGGAGTCTCAAAGGAATTAGCCAATTTTGAAATAATAAAAAGCACCACTTGGGGTAGGAGGAGATGTAAAATGTGTAGCATCTAGCTCTGTCTCTCACAGGACTAATAATCTAGTTAGGGAAATCGGATGGACCCATACAGTCAAAATGTTGGATGATAACATAAGTAAGTGTACATAGAATGGTTCAAATGAAGTTCTGTGGGACTTTGGGAATGAGGAGAAAGAACTCTGGTCAAAGGTAAGGTTACTAAAGTTAAAAAATAAAAATATAAGATGCCCAGTTAAATTTGAATCTCATAAAATTACTGAATAATTTTTACCATAAGCATATCCTAAATATTGCATGAAATATACTTACACTAAAATATTCAAATTCAAATTTAAGTGGATGTAGTGCATTTTATCAGTCAACTTAAAAAAAAAAAAAGTCTGTTTCTCCTATGGCTTGATGGATGTGAAAACCTGCAGAAATAATTGGATATTTGGAGAAATGATGAAATGTATAATTTTAAAAAGAGGCCACCATTTGCAAAGGGATGGTGAGTAAAACAGGTAGTCCAGAATTAAGAGCTTATATAGAAGAGAAAGGTGGACCAGCAGAATCCACCACTGTAATTCATGGGAATTTAAAACTGATAGGTCCAATGACCTCAGAGTTGAAGATATAAAAGTCAGATAGATATAATCTTTATTTTTTATAAATGTAAAAAGTTCATGGACAATTAATGCTGGAAGAAATCTTAACAGTCATCTCTCCCCTCGTTTACAGATAACAAAAGCACAGCCCAAATTTATAAAGCTGAGACTATAATTCTGATCTCTTAATTCTCAGGCCAATGTTCTTTTCACTTCACCATGCTATAGTTTCTTATTTCTCAAATAAACCCGTAGTTCCAAACCACCAGTGGGCCCAAATCAACAATCTATTGGGACATAGTGGTGAAAGCTAAATAATGAAATTTTTTGCAAAGTTCCACCATGAATCCCTCAAATCATCTTAAACAGTTTTGGAAACCTTCCTCTGGTGTTCAGATTTCTCTAGGGTACAGCTTCTTTTATTAGCCCTCAGGGGGCAAATTGCCACTGACGTCCTAAATTTAGAGAAGCTGTTTTCCTTCAGAGTTCTTGTGGTTGTTATTTTCCATAGACAACTAAATTCTCCACACACAGATTTGTGCCAGAAAATAATCTTCCATGTGTATCAATGTCGTAAGCAGTGATTGGCTTGGGTTGAGCATGTAAATAAGTCTTGACTTCACTCAAAGAATTATTCCCTTACTCACTCCCTCCCTAACCTTTGTCTTGCATTCCCTTCACACTAAGCTGGCACTGGAGATTTGGCTCAGGCTATCTCCCAAGTTGGCCTCCTCCCTTCTGTATGCCAGCCAATATGTCCAGCCACCATCAAAATAATTTATAGAAAAGAGCCCAATCATCCATGAAGTTAATTCAGAGTTCCCCTTTTAGGTGAGATGATATTTCTTAGGAGCCAATGTCCTTAATGCAGTAAAATAATAAAGAGTCTAAGTGGAATTGTCATCTCAGTAGTCATCAAGCATGTGGAAATCCTGTTTTATCTTAATTTTCACGGATATTGGTAATAACTGGAGCTTTTCTGGCAAGCCTGAGCTATATCTACTGGATTATCTACCTTGTCTACATATTCACTTAGTCATAGAAATTCGTGCTTTCATTTATTTACCAGTTTTGGTATCTTCCATTTGCAAAGCAATGTCATGGCCTATTAAAAGTTATAGCTGGGAAAGGAAGGTAGGTATTTAGAAACTGTCCATGTTCTTCTCCTTATTTTACATATTAGGAAATCAAGAACCAGAAAGAGAGCTGGTTTTTCCCTAAAGTCTCCACTTATGAACAAAACTGTGACAAAGTCCTAGTTCTTCTGCTTTCTAATCCTGATTCGTTCATAGATTGCCTCAACCCTAATGGAAATGACTTCATAAAATATAATTGTTAGAATTGTATCACCAACACAAAAACAGCTACTAAAGATTACAGCTGGCATTTGGAACTTTTACTATTAAATAAACACTAAATTGGTACTATCAAACTGCCAAATGCTCTCTCCTAACTTAGAATGAGTAAAGACAAGAGGAGCAATGGATCAATGTCACATCTCTTCTCAAAGGGCAAAGGGGAAGCCACTTAATGTCATTGTTAAGATGCTAATGCGATTAGCTGTCAGGTAGTGAGTTCTCTGTCAGCAGGAGTGTTAAGCAACTAGATGGCCCTTTGGCAGGAATGCTGCATAAGGAATTTTGAAATGGGTGAGAGACAACTGATATTTTTAATGTTTCTTCCATCTCTAAGATTCTGTAATCAAGTTTAGGAAGTCTTAAAGTAAAACCCATTTCTCGTCATTTAAATCTAGAAGCAATGACAATAATAATAATGAGGCATTGCATAGGATGCCTAGCAGTAGTCCCTGCTCACCATAGAAGGCCAATATCCATTTGTTTTATCTCTTGTTGGCATGCAGTTGAGAGCTAAAGTGTCAAGAGTAGAGATCACCTGAGAAAGTATTTGTAAAGGAAAACGAAAGCAAGGCAAAATTTCATGGATGGGTGTGGGAACATGACTCAGCCAAATGTCCTGATATTTAACACCGCTAGGTCTGCTGTGAACATAGGTGTTTAGGGCCTGGAGGGTTGTAGAAGAGATGAGGGCCTTTGGCCTCTGGCAGCTGGGAAGACTTTAGTAACTGACTGGCAACTTGAAGCATGAGCAGAGTACCACAAATAATTGTCAATTATTTTCAATCAGTGATAAGTATCACTTAAGTATAAATTTTCTTTAAATTCTTGGAAACTAAATTCATGGCCCTGTTTGATAGCACCCTAGTTCTGTGCCCCATCAGGGAATCATAGTATAATAAAGTTGACAAAGGGTCCTGAGATGCCCCATCCTCCTCCCACCCCATTTTACAGAACCAGAAACTGAGCCCAGGAATACTTTAACAGTTTGTTCTGGGACACATAAGCTCTGACAGAGCTTAGTCTGCTGGTTTTACTCTGTTAGCTTGGTGGTCATTTTTCAAATCATTTTCTGAGTTTCACCTTAAATGATATTATGGAGTAAACTCTGTTACCTCATGGATGTGTTACCAGGGCAATTCTTGCATTTGATTATGCTTCCTTCCCACCCTGAGCCGCTCCTCAACTGGGCTCGCTGTTTCTATTTTTAAAGCACAGGGTAGATCAGATATGTACACCTAGGGAATGAGTTTTCTTCGTGGCAGTGAGCATGTCATAGCAGATCTCTCCCACCACATCAGCATCTCTATTAAGAATGACACTCACTCTACCTTCCCCCTAGCGATGACAGAGTCCTGGCCATTTTTCTTCTTTGCTACTGGATTTCCAGGTGACTGACAGGTGGTTATAAAGGTGATTCCTCCTGGACAAGTTCCCTCAAATCCCATTCTTTGCTCCACCATTTTCCTAACTACTATCTTGAGAGTAATTGTTCTAGTAAGACCACTCTGGGGAGGTTACACGTATTCTTTAATTTGCACGTTTCTTTCAGAACTGGGAAGAAATGAAACCTTGCTATAAGTGGAGAGAGTCTGCCAGAATCACCATTAAAAAAAAAAGAGTCAGAGCTTGAATGTCAATCATAAATTGCCATTCCTCATTTCTTTCCACTTCTAATAATAGTCTCATGTACCCCTTCACCACATACATACACTTACATGTTTATTAGTAGGGAATTAAGGCAGGAAAGGGCCCTGACCAAAAACATAAGGATTGAGTCCCAGGGTGGTATGTTAAAAATTATTAGGGGCGCCTGGGTGGCGCAGTCGGTTAAGCGTCCGACTTCAGCCAGGTCACGATCTCGCGGTCCGTGAGTTCGAGCCCTGCCTCAGGCTCTGGGCTGATGGCTCAGAGCCTGGAGCCTGTTTCTGATTCTGTGTCTCCCTCTCTCTCAGCCCCTCCCCCGTTCATGCTCTGTCTCTCTCTGTCCCAAAAATAAATAAACGTTGAAAAAAAAAATTAAAAAAAAATTATGAAGAAGGGGCTATACATGTTTAAAATCGGAGAAAAAGAACAACCTGATGGATGGATACATATGAACAGAAATGAAAATGCAAAAGGCTCTTATATGAAATGATGCACAACTCATGCATAATAAGAGAAATGGAAATTAAAATTAGACTGTGATCCCATTTTTTACTTATCAGATTGGCAAAAATCCAAAGATCAAAAACATACCCTGTTGGCAAAGCTGTGGGGAAATAGACCCTTTTCAGATATTGCTGGTGGGAATTTATATTAGTACAACCCCTATGGAGGGCAATTTGGTGATATCTGTCAAAATTACAAATGCAAATATGCTTTGACCTAGTAATACCACTTCTGGGAATTTATCCCACAGATATTCTTGCACAGGTGCAAAATAATATACTTACAAGGTTATTAATTGCAGCCTTGTTTGTAATAGCAAAAGACTGGAAACAAACCACTAGTCTGTCAATAGGGCCTTTAAAATAAATCATCATATATCCATATAATGACATAATATGGAGCTTTAAAAAAGAAAAGAGCTCTCTGTATTTTGATATATAAAGATACCCAAGATATATTAAATTTAAAAAGAAAGGAAGGTTGAGGTGCCTGGGTGGCTCAGTCAGTTAAGTGTCCAACTCTTGATTTCGGCTCAGGTCATGATCTCACGATTTGTGAGATCAAGCCCCAAGCCCCACATTGGGCTCCACAGAGTCTGCTTGGGATTCTCTGTCTCACTCTTTCTCTGCCCCTTACGTGCTCATGCACACATGCACATACACACACACACTCTCTCTCTCTCTGTCAAAATTAAAACAAAAAAAAGGTGAAAAAGTTATCTACATTTGATAATTAATAAATGGGTATAGAGGAACAATAGTACAAACTGACAACTCCAGAAGATTCCTGACAGACTGTAGCTTTGGTTGCCTGTGGTAATACTGAGACCTTTGTGTGTGATAGCTGGGTAGGCAGGGAAGAGGAATGAGCCTCTTCACAGTGTTTGACTTTTGTGACTTAGAATAGGTTGTGTTACATGGAAAACAGAACCACAGACCTAAATTCTTGAGTAAGCTGTTCTCTAAGGTGACAGACAAGAAGGAATAAGACTTGGGTTCAATAAGTCACACTGCGAGCTGTTCATTGTGATGGGTTACAACATTATGGAATATTCTGTGGTGTTGACTTATGATTGGACCACAGGGTTAGCAACCTTGATGAGCCTGCTGTAAAGGGTGCTGACAGTGTACTTTTGAAAGGGGTCACACTCTTTGAACACTTATTTGTTCAAGGGAGTAAAACATAAGGGTCTTATCAGTTTGCTGAGCCATTAATTGTTGTTAGTCTATGTGACAAGTAATTCTATTAAGAGGAGCTGATTTCTTCTTCAAATACCTGTTGAAATAAATAAAATAGAAAAATTATAGCATAAAAGAGTCTCTGACTAATAACCTACTATTTTCTCCATATGAAATTCATATAAGAACCAGAGTAGATAATATATCTTAGCAACCTGGTGAAGCAGGTTGTGAGCTTGGCAGTGTAGACTGCTAGGGAGACTGTCAGACTGGTGTGCAGAACTGGTTGTCTACCTCTGCTACCCCCTGGAAAGAGAATAAGCTTGTTCTCTTGAACTAAAAATTGTAGCTGATGCCCACTGTGTATTCCAAAGTGCTAGGCACTGTCAGGAGTACTGTGCAAATATTAATTCATTTAATGCTCACAACCACAACAGGTGGTAAGTCATATTTCGATTCCCATTTGGCAGATGGAGAAGAGCACAGGAAACTTGCTCAAGATTCCTTAGTTAGTGAAGAAGCAGAACTAGGATTTGAACTCAGTCTAACTCCAGAACCAGTGTGATGATTTTGCCACATCACCATTACCTCCCAGTCCCCAAACCCTGCCTCCCCATCCCCGTAGAACCCGCCCCCCTTCCCTAGTTTAGATACACAGGATCTGCATCATACAAAAAGCTTCCACACAGTAGCTACTAGTTGTCCAGCTTAGATTTTTCCTTTCACTTCCTCCCTCTCCCAGCTAGTACTTCCATTTCCATATGTACTCACAGATGGAAACCCCCAGAATAACATTTTTATAATCCTAGCTAGAAAGATAAGAAAACTAAGGTGACAAATTTCTTATTTGGCATTGTTGGCCATTAGTCCTTCTGGAAACCCTTCCTTCCCTCAGTTCCTTTCACATCTACTCTCCTGATTTTCCTTCTACATTATGGACATTGTAGTCTGATTTGCTTTTTTATTCTCTTCCCGCAGCTCGTAAATGTGGAGTTGGTTTCACAAGGCCCAGTCCTAACCTGTTTCTTTGTGCACACCAGTTCCTCTTCCTTAGAAATCTCTTGGGCATCGGGGCCCCTGGGTGGCTCAGTTGGTTAAGTGTCCAACTTCGGCTCAGGTCATGATCTCACAGTCCGTGAGTTCAAGCCCCACGTCGGGCTTTGTGCTGACAGCTCAGAGCCTGGAGCCTGTTTCAGATTCTGTGTCTCCCTCTCTCTCTGCCCCTCCCCTGTTCATGCTCTGTCTCTCTCTGTCTCATAAACAAATAAATGTTAAAAAAAAAATTTTAAAAATCTCTTGGGCATCTACAGCATTGGCTGCTGCCTATTCACCAAAGACTCACGAAGCTTACAAAATAAGCCTAAACCTTTATTTTGAGCTTGAGATCTGCACTTTAGTTGTTTTCTTGAAATTGTTGCTTAGATGTCTCTATAGCTTCTCAAACTTAAATATTATCAACAATAATCTCAAGCTTTTTCTTTCAAGCCTATTTTAAAATATGATCTCAGTGAAAAACTCTACCATCTAGCCAATTGCACAAATTAGGATGTAGGGGACATCCTTGACCTCCCTTCTCCTTCTACCCCATTCTTTCACCAAGTTCTGTTACTTTTGCCCTTCATATGTCTCTCCAATCTACCCATCTCTGTCCCTATACAACTAACCTGCCATTCTTTCTTACTTAGGACACTAAAATAACCCTAGCTGGTTTTACTGAGTCCATGATAAGTTCTCTAATTCAATTTTTACTCTCCAAGCAGGGAGATTTTCTAAAGACCATATCAGTAGCATATCACTACAATGCTTAAAATCTGGTTAGTGGTATTCCATTGCTTTTAAAATAGAGACCAGTGTCCTTAATAAGATGTGCAGACTCTACCTACGCTGGCCCCTGGCTGTTTTCACAGAGCACTGCATTCCACACACCCCTTGCATTCAGTCTTTCATCAGTGTATTTACATATACTGTTCCCCCCATCTGGAATGTTGTTCTTCTTATTCCATTAAATGACTTCAATTCAGCCTTCAGTTATCAGCTTAAATGTCAGTTCCACAGAGAAGTCTTCCTTGATAGCTACCGACACTGAATTTGTTTCTGCTCTAAAATGTATATGTTCACCACATTACTCTTTCTCCTCACAGTATTCACAAATTTACAATTATATCTTGTTAATATTATGTGTGTATGCTTCTTGAGAGATACCAAGGATGTTTTGTTTTATCCCCAGTGCTCATTATATACATACAACTCATAGTTATTAAATGCCTGTCTACATGAAATAAGAATGAATGAATGAGTGAAAGAGGATGACCTAAAGTAAAGCACTGCAGGTAAAGGTAGAGGGAAGGTTCTGCTCTCAAGATATCCTCTGTTTTTTCATGTATTTCATCTGTTCAGACTATCAAAGCTAAAGAAGAAGAAGACACTGAGAGTTGCAGTCCAGTGTTGAGCTGCAAACCTAAGAGAAAGATTTGACCCACAACCCAGAGGGCAAAGGGAAGAGCCCCAGGCAAAGAGCCTGTCAGTGGGCAACAGAGGATCTCCGTTCTTCTCTTCCATGAAGAAGAAACAATTCATTTGTTATTGAGGTCCATAAAAGACAAAACACTTAAAATAATAGCAGAATTTCATATCAAAATATAATAAAAGTGAACTGCTATGAAAAATCATTTACTATGGAAAGCAGAAAATTTGAAAACAGTTTCGCATTCTTAGTAGGAAGCAATAGGATCTAGTCTCCATAAAAGAAGTAATTGAAAGTCATATTAGGAGGGAGAGTAATGAGATGAAAACATTGGTGGATGAGATGAAAGAGATGGGTACTATAAAAAGCAATCACAAGAAAACCAAAAACACAGTAGCAGTATTAAGGTATACATTATTGGCATTAAAGAACAAGGAAGACATAATGGAAAATTAAACCAGTGATTTAGAGGGCAAACCTGAGATGTTTTACCAGACTATGAAGCAAAACCAAAGTAAATCATGAAAAAAATGTAAGTATAAATGCTTCTGAATAAACAAACAACAGAATTATAGACATTCCTGAGGAAGGTGCTAGAATAATTGGAAGAGAATTGATAGTCAAATATTCAACCACAGTAACAGCTAACTTTTATTAAGCCCCTTACTTTGTGTCAGGTATATGCTAAAGCATCTTCACATCGTTGCACAGAACAGTGCAGGTAGGTGCAGCATTTACCTTTGCTTTACGGGTGAGAAAACCCAAGCACGGGAAGATGTAATTTGGACAAGTTTCCACAAGTCACACATCAATGAGCTGTTCCCGCACCCTGACTATTTGAGTCTGGCTATTTGAGTCTATTTGAGTAACTTTGCTCACTGTGATTAATTAGAAAATACATATTTTTGAGCTAAAGAAAATGTCTGATCACATAAGTAGAAGCGATTAATCTCTTTCCCAGCACAATTCACACTTAGAATACTGCAACAGGTTTATATCCGGAGAGCATTATAAAATAGATACTTACTGAAGATGTCAGCTAGGGCATTTCTTCCCCAGACAGATTTAAGTAAATGGACTTCAATCTCCCATTCCTTTGCCTAGGATAGTTTGAAGCCTTCCCAGGTGATTTCTGAAAATTCCCAGGGAGATTACCTTCTCTTTAACTTCTTTGCTTACTTCCTGTGCTTTCCCAGGCATTGTTGTTCTACCTTCATCAATCTGTGTGCCAGACCCAGGACCTTCATTAGCTTTCACAGAGCCACATGTGATATGAGTGCTGATTCATCTGTTCACATGCATGAGCTTAGATATTTGGAAGAGGTCCTAAGGAGCCTTTGCAGAGCATCATGTAGGGTCATAGGCCATCTTGCTGTCTCTCACTTCCTTTCTCTCTGCCCTCCCAATCTTCTCTTTTGTCTCCACCCTTGCTACATTCACACTACTCTAACCAGCTTCCTTTGCCTCAGAAACATGCTCTTAGAATCTTGCCTCTTGGCCCTGCAGTTTATCAGTATTCTTTCTTGACAAAGAAAAGCAAAGAGCAAAAACAACCCAGGGTTCTCCCTGAAAGTTATTCCATGAATATTTTTTCTACCTTGTTAATAAAAATATGTATATATTTTTGTTTAAAGAATATGCTCTGTGTTAAATGAATTTGCATTTCATAAATGAAAGGAATAAAAAATAATTCTCAGGCATATAGGGACTCAGAAAATATACCACTCCAATACTGTTTTTGAAAAAAGGTACAAGAACCTATGGAAAAATTAATTAAAATTAAGAGCTTACAGGTGAGAGGCAGTAAAGCAGATCGACTGAAAACATGGGCTTGGCACCTCACTGCCTGAGTTTTACATCCTGCTCTGTTAATAACTAGTCATGTGACTGTAGGCACGTTATAATTCTGTACCTCTGTTTGTTAATCTATAAAATGGGGATAATATTAGCACTCATTTCATGGGGCTGTTATGAGGGTTAAATGAGTCCTTATTCTTATGTGCTTACAATTCTTGGTACCAAGGGATCACTATGTAGTCATTTGCTAATTATAATAAAGAATATGGACATTGAGGTATAAAAGATTGAGAAATAAGCATTGAAATGGTTCACTTAAACATAGAATTAAAATAATTCTTGGGGCTCCAGGGTGGCTCAGTCAGTTAAGCATCCCACTCTTGGTTTTGGCTCTGGTGATGATCTCACCCTTCATGAGTTTGAGCCCCACATCAGGCTCAGTCCTGACAGTGTGGAGCCTGCTTGGAATTCTCTCTCTCCTTCTCACTCTGCCCCTCCCCAACTTGTGCATAGACATGCTCTCTCTCTCTCTCAAAATAACTTAAAAGAAAACTAAATCTTATAAAGTAGTTGCTTAAAAATAATTTAAATGTTGAAGAATTTGAAAGATGATACATGTATCATAAAAAGAATAGTGATTTATCAACAAGCTGTATAAAAATGCTAGTTTATTATTTTTAAAGAAGTATCAAGTCAGAGCAATAAATAAGACTCAGGAGACTCTGTTCTTGATTTTAATAGTTACAGAAATATCAACTAACGCTTAATAAAATGATATTTTTGGAAAACTGAAAGATATTCACTAATAGAATTCAAAACAGGATATAATCCCTTCGAGTCATTATAGCATATAAAATCAAACAACATATTCCACATAGCAAAATACAGAAAATAAAGGAAAGAGCACAGAAGTTTATGAATAGAAAGTGGGAAGCAATGTGTTATTTGGGGCCCTTTGATTACAAATTCAGATACTCTTGGGTTCCCTAAGGTGAAAAGGGAGCACAGGGAAGTGGGGCAGCCCAGAACACCAACCCAGCACATGTGATGGTGACCTGAAATGCCATCAGCTCTCACCTGGTTGTGCTTGTTTCCCACATCAGTTCCACACTGCAGCACACCTGCTGGACTCTCAGCCTCCCCAGATACTACGGACTGCCTGCTCTGTCATTTCATTTCTTCTACAACTTTTCCATATGCTCAGTGTATTTCAGAGGTTTGTATTCTCTATTGACTGCTGACTCTCTTTGTCATGCTTTCAAACTCCTATAAGGTGAGGGAGTGTTTGGGCTGCCCCACCATTACTATATAAGTGCCCTATTGACTCTTGAGTCTGGGAATTTCATAGGGCCTCTTTGGATCAGATGCCTGATCCAAATCAGTCCATTTACTTATTCCTACGTCTAGTCCTATATCTAGTTCTCTTCCTCGCCCTATTACCTCAGCCCAGCAGAGGTACAAAGCCCCAGGAAGGAGGGTATGAGTAGAGTCAGCAGTGTGGCTTTTCAGATGGAAGTAATGTAACTCAAAGGATTATTGCATAGTCTTTTCATAACCCTGAAGGAGGGCCAAACAAGATATAAAGTGAATGTAAAATATCTTAACCCTTCTTTTGTAAAAGACTCTCTTTGTAAAATTCCAATATGTGTTCTTTTATAAACAGCACTCAAAAAAGTTAAAACTAAAACAGCAACAACAACAAAAACCTGTATCAAGCAAATTCAAACATTAGAAAAAAATAAATGACAATATTAATTTTATATAAAGTAAAATAAAAAGAAAAAATTCACAGAATAAGACAAAGCATCATTAAAAAAAATAATAATAAAACAAGTTTTAAAAAATAAGTTGAGCCACCCTAGAGCCCCGAGAAAGAGAGAGCACATGTGCATGAACATGCATGAGCACATGGGCGTGTACAAGTACAGGCAGGGGAGTGGCAGAGAGAGAGGGAGAGAGGGAATCCCAAGCAGGCTCTGAACTGTCAGCACAGAGCTTGATGCAGGGCTCGAACTCATGAACCATGACATCATGACCTGATCTGAAATCAAGAGTTGGATGCCTAACTGACTGAGTCCCCAAAGGGTTATTTTTAATTGATAAAAGATGTCATCTGAAGCAGAGATTTATATACCAATCAAAAATATCAAAATATTTTTAAAACCCATAAGAAATAAAAAGAAATTTGCACAAACCTTACCTTAATAAATCTGTGACACTCTTTAATGTATGAAGTAGACTAATTAAGAGATTTAAATATAATAATGAGGTTGCATAAATATAGATTAAATAAGAGTTTATTTTTTAACACAGGCAATTTCCATAAAAATTTCTTGGATTTGAGAGGAAATAAAAACTATAATTATAAAATTGTTAGTACCGAAAACAAGAGCAGTGTTAATCAAAATGTATGGTTTGTGGGCAAAACAGAATCACTGGGAAAACTCCTACCATTTTATGTGTGTGTGTGTGTTTTTAATTAAGCAATAAGGAATGAAAGTAATGAATTAAGCATCCAGCTTAATAAGCTTTAATACACCAAAAACTAAAGGGAGTATAAGAATAGATATGAAATAAAGAAATTAGTACATTACAAAGTAGAAAAATTAGATAAACAGAATTTTTACAATACCTGGTACATTAGGGGCAAAAATCTCAACAAAAGAAATGATCTCTGGAAAATATGATTTTAAAAATATGACAAAAAATTAAAAGGGTATTATAAAAAGAGATCTACTGAAGAAAGACAAATCAGACTTCATGAAAATTTTATAATTTTGTACATCAAAGGACAATGTCAACAGAGTAAAAAGACAACCCATAGAAACAGAGAAAATATTTACAAATCATGTAAGTTATAAGGGATTAATATCCAGAATATATAGAAAACGCCTAACACTCAACAAAAAAAACCCCAAACCAAAATCAAAAATAAGCAAAGGAATTGAATAGGCATTTCTCTAAAGAAGACGTGCAAATAACCAATAAGCACATGAGAAAATGCTCAGTATCACTAATCATTAGGTAAATACAAATCAAAACTACAATGAAATACCACCTCACACCCATTATCATGGATATCATAAAACAAAAGCAAAAACAAAAGCAACAAAAAAAAAGAAAATAATAAGTGTTGGTGAGGATATGGAGAAATTGGAATTCTCATGTACTGTTGGTAGGAATGCAAAATGGTACAACCACTGTAAAAACACTGTCAGTTCCTCAAAAAATTAAAAATAGAATTACCATATGATTCAGCCATTCCAGTTTTGGATATATACACAAAAGAATTGAAAGCAGGGTCTCAAAAGGATATTTGTACACCCATGTTCATAGCAGCATTATTCACAATAGCTAAAACATGGAAGCAACCCAAATGCCCATTGGCAGATAACCAGATAAATAAAATGTGGTATATCCATGCAATGAAATATTATTCAGCTTTAAAAAGGAAGGAATATGGATGAACCTTGATGACATTTTGCTAAGTGAAATTTGTCACTTACAGGGGCGCCTGGGTGGCGCAGTCGGTTAAGCGTCCGACTTCAGCCAGGTCATGATCTCACGGTCCGTGAGTTCGAGCCCCACGTCGGGCTCTGGGCTGATGGCTCAGAGCCTGGAGCCTGTTTCCGATTCTGTGTCTCCCTCTCTCTCTGCCCCGCCCCCGCTCATGCTCTGTCTCTCTCTGTCCCAAAAATAAATAAACGTTGAAAAAAAAAAATTAAAAAAAAAAAAAAGAAAAAGAAATTTGTCACTTACAAAAAGACAAATACTGTATGATTCCATTTAAAAGAGTACTTAGAGTATTCAAAATCAGAAATTGAAAGTGGAGTAGTGGTTTCCATGAGCTGGGGGAGGGAGAAATGAAATAAGCTAATGGGTACAAGTTTTTAGTTTTACAAGATGAAAAGAGTTATGGAGATGGGCAGTGGTGATGGTTGCGCAACATTATGAATATATTTTAACACCACTAACTTGTATACTTAAAAATGAATAAGGTAGTAGATTTTGTGTTTTGTGTATTTTACTACAATACAAAATTGAAAAAATAATAGATACACAATACTTCAATTTTATTTTTTATTTTTTTTTTTAATTTACATCCAAATTAGTTAGCATATTGTGCAACAATGATTTCAGGAGTAGATTCCCTAGTGTCCCTTACCCATTTAGCCCATAACCCTCCCATAACCCTCAGTTTGTTCTCCATATTTATGAGTCTCTTCTGTTTTGTCCCCCTCCCTGTTTTTTTCTTATTTTTGTTTCCCTTCCCTTATGTTCATCTGTTTTGTCTCTTAAAGTCCTCATATGAGTGAAGTCATATGATTTTTATCTTTCTCTGACTAATTTCACTTAGCATAATACCCTCCAGTTCCATCCATGTAGTTGCAAATGGCAAGATTTCATTCTTTTTGATTGCTGAGTAATACTCCATTGTATATATATGCCACATTTTCTTTATCCATTCACCCATCGATGGACATTTGGGCTCTTTCCATACTTTGGCTATTGTTGATAGTGCTGCTATAAACATGGGTGTGCATGTGTCCCTTCAAAACAGCACACCTGTATCCTGTGGATAAATGCCTAGTAGTGCAATTGCTGGGTTGTAGGGTAGTTCTATTTTTAGTTTTTGAGGAACCTCCATACTGTTTTCCTGAGTGGCTGCCCCAGCTTGCATTGCTACCAACAATGCAAAAGAGATCCCCCTTTCTCCACATCCTCGCCAACATCTGTTGTTGCCTGAGTTGTTAATGTTAGCCATTCTGACAGGTGTAAGGTGGTATCTCATTGTGGTTTTGATTTGTATTTCCCTGATAATGAGTGATGTTGAGAATTTTTTCATGTGTCGGTTGACTATCTGGATGTCTTCTTTGGAGAAGTGTCTATTCATGTATTTTGCCCATTTATTCACTGGATTGTTTGTTTTTTTTGGGTGTTGAGTTTGATAAGTTCTTTATAGATTTTGGATACTAACCCTTTATCTGATATGTCATTTGCAAATATCTTCTCCCATTCTCTTGGTTGACTTTTAGTTTTGCTGATTGTTTCCTTCGCTGTGCAGAAGCTTTTTATTTTGATGAGTTCCCAGTAGTTCATTTTTGCTTTTGTTTCCCTTGCCTCCGGAGACGTGTTGAGTAAGAAGTTGCTGCGGTCAAGATCAAAGAGGTTTTTGCCTGCTTTCTCCTTGAGGATTTTGATGGCTTCCTGTCTTACATTGAGGTCTTTCATCCATTTTGAGTTTATTTTTATGCATGGTGTAAGAAAGTGGTCCAGGTTCATTCTTTTGCATGTTGCTGTCCAGTTTTCCCAGCACCACTTGCTGACGAGACTGTCTCTATTCCATTGGATATTCTTTCCTGCTTTGTCAAAGATTAGTTGGCCATACGTTTGTGGGTCCATTTCTGGGTTCTCTATTCCATTGATCTGAGTGTCTGTTCTTGTGCCAGTACCATACTGTCTTGATGATTACAGCTTTGTAGTATAGCTTGAAGTCTGGGATTGTGATGCCTCCTGCTTTGGTTTTCTATTTCAAGATTGCTTTGGCTATTTGGGGTCTTTTCTGGTTCCATACCAATTTAGGATTATTTGTTCTAGCTCTGTGAAGAATGCTGGTGTTATTTTGATAGGGATTGCATTGAATATGTAGACACAATACTTTTAAAGTAACATACTACTATATAACACCTTAGGGAGGTAATTTGAAATTCTCAAATAAATGGGTGGTTTTCTTGGAAAAACTATACCTTTCCATATTGATTTAAAGAGAAGAAAAATAATTGGGGAAAAAAGGCCCTCAAAGACCAGACTCCAGCTGACTTGAAAAATATGTTATTTTAAACTTTGGAAAGATAGCTAATCCTCTTGTACCAGAACATAGAAAAAGATGGATAGTATTTAGGAAGAAAACTAATGTAAAAACTACCAAAGTCAACATGAGTATTTGATAATGTAGAAAAAATACATAGAAATCCAGATCTGCCTCTATTTGGAAAAAAAATCAGATAGAAAATATTATTTTAAAAAGCAAATTTATGAATACAAAAATTTACAAAAATACATAAAGCAAAAAGAAACACACACAAAAAACAAACAAACAAAAAAAAAACCCAAATACATAATGTGGCCAAATATAAAATGTGCTATAGTCACATGAAGAAAGTCAAAAAAATTGACTGAGGGTATAAACATGCCTTAATACATGAGAAATATGCTATGTTTGTATATAGGAAAACTAAATATAAATATGATAATTCATCTCAATTGTAGCTTATAGTTTAATTCAATCTAGTGACTCTAGAATTTATCTGGAAGACTAAAGGATGCAGACTGCCAGGATTTTTTTTTTTAAAATAAAAATTATGAGGAAGTAATTATAACAGTAGGGTATTGGTGCCAGACTTTACAGACTGGTGACTGGAACAGTATAATGGCCAAAAACAGAGGTTAAGTATAGATTAGAATTATGACCTCTTAAATTTAGAAATATAGTTCACAGGTTCATCTGTTCATAAGCTTAAAGTGATTAGGAAGGTGGTGTCTAAGATGGCTTCTCCCAATACATTCCTACCAAATTAGATTGAGAGGTGGTCTTTCAGTGCTAAACCCAGGGATAGCCTTCCTCGTGTATTAGCTTATGTATTATGCTTTTGGAAAACCCGTTTTGTGGAAACTGATAAAGACTCCTAAGGTAGACAGGTCTCCTTGAATATCCCTGAATGAGACCTGAAGACATCAGCAGTTAAAATAACATCACTTGCTATCTTACTGCTCATTTTGATGTGCTGATATGAATAAGCCTTGAACTGGAGTGAATCAGCAGCCTAATCTTGCCATAGAGATTTTATGTTCTCAAACTCCTATCCTCTCAGAATATTTCACAAATGGCTTCTGATATTGATATTTCTTTAGCCCACACCTAAAATTCTGCCCATTAGTTTTCTTTGTTAGTGTGAATTATTTATTGCAGAGGAACCCAGCACTTTCCTGTATTGAATTGATTTGTTTTTGTCCATCAGAATCATTTCTAACTGTGGAACTCATGTGTGCAATTTTGTCAGTTTCTGAGAAACTTCAAATGTTTGTAATGTTTTATTTTTTAAGACTCTGCTTTAAAAAATGATCTGTACTTTGTTTCTGTCCTCATTTTACCATATTCACACTGCTAATTACATTTCTTTTATATGATGGACTTCATGATATTAGTAAAATAAGTCAAAATTAGCAATGAAAAATACAAATACATTTAGTAAATAAACTAAAATGACCACAGATGACCACTAATGGCACCTCTTGGTGCAGATGTAGTTGACATAAATTTGTTCTGGAACATATCATGATTATTATTTATGAAAGTTAATAATGAAGAGATGTCTATAAAAATGTCATCACAAATCAAGGGATAAATTTAAAAAGTGAAGGAATGACTTGTGCTGACACAATAATTAATTATTTGGAATGGAGATAGTGTTGGATCCTTACCTCACACCATATACACAAAACAATCCACATAAATGAAGCAGTTTAATTTAAAACTTTTAAGCCAAGGTGGGGAAAAGGTAGGTATTTATTTAATATCACAATTGGAAGCCACTTTTTAAGTATAAAAGTAATGGAAGAAATCACAAATAATGATTGAAACATTAAACAAGGCATAGGTAGTATATTTTCAGCTGAAATTAACAACATATTCAATTGTTAAATGGCTTAAATAAGAAACTGTGTTGTTTCACAAAAATTGTATTTGCTTCATCAAAATATATGAAATACTTAGGCAAAAATCTGATCCAAAAATTGTAAGACCAGTACACAGAAAACTGCAAAGCATTGCTGTGAGTAAATAAAGATGTAAATAAATGGAGCAATATACATTGCTCTTATGTCAGAATATTCAGTATTGTTAAGATGTCAGTTCTTTTCATATTGGCCTCTAAATTCAGTACAATCCCAATCAAAATACCAGAGGTCTTTTTTTTTTTTTTTTTTTTTTTTTTTGTAGGAATTGACAAGATGGTTCTAAAATGCCTAGGGAAATGCAAAGCACTTTGAAAAGAACAGAGTTTGCAGAGAAACACTATCTGATTTCAATACTTATTATAAATCCACAGTAATCAAGACTATATGGCATTGGATTTAATATAGACATAAGGAAAATAGAACCAAATAGAGACCCATTTATACATGGACAACTGATTTTGGATGGAGGTTCAAGGCAACTAAATGGAGAAAGTATAGTTTTTTCGATATATGATATTGGAACAATTAGATATCCATATGCAAACAACAAAAAAAAGGGAAACAAAAAATAACATCAATTAATATATTGCACCAACTACAAAAATTAATTAAAAATGGATCATAGACTTAAGTGTAAATCCTAAATCTATAAAACTTACAGAAGAAAATATGGAGAAAAACCTTTAGAGACTTCCAATTTCAGCTCCCACGTGTAAAGAACTTGGAACTCAACACTCTCTTCCTTATTACAGGAAAAGCTGGATAAACTGAATATTAAGGATTTTTCTTTGACCCATCGGAGAACTGGAGTTTCAGGGTAAATTGCTACCCAAAAATCTGAAGAGACAGGCACATCCCAAGTGTGATAGCTGAGGTCTGCTTAACTGGAGCAGAAGCCACCAGAGTCAAACTGGTAGGAATACTTACCTGGTAATACTTACCAGCAATTCTAATGAATTGCTCCAGGCTGAGTGTGAATGAGTGGGAGAGTAAGAAACTCCTGGGGGCTGCAGTCTTAAAGGGAAGCCTTTACATTTTTGTGAACTTTCTACCCAGGAATTCTACTTTCTACCAGGTTCCCATGGTAAAGCTTTGAAAATGATCTTCTCATCGCTCTATCAGTCTCCTCTAACTGAAACTTTTTATAATCCCAGGACTTTGTCTTCTTAAAAGCCATTCCTTGACATAAATGGCTTCTCAGTTACTCCCTCTGCTGGGATAATCCTCTGTAGTTGCTTGTGAGATCCTTTAGATTATCTTCAGAAATCACTATTGCCCACCACAGCACTCCCTTCTGCTATCCCAAAGAATCCTTCTTTTGAGAGCATGATTGCTCTTCAAGTTCTCACCACCTGGGAGCATTATGTATTTTCTTTAACTTAAAATGTTTTTGTCTACTTTGGTAACTGTAGCAGAAACAAGAAATGCCTAGTCCATGACTTATATAGACCAATAATGAAGAACCAGAGAAAATTTGTAATGTTCTGTGTTTGACTGGGTAGATAGACTACCTCAAAGTTTAAATGGGGCCTTCCCAATACTTGAGACTGCATATGTAACCAAGATCTAAATATAATCTAGAGAAAGAAGTGGAAGGAATGACAAACTGAATAAGGTTAAATGTCTGCCACCAACCCCAATAGAATGGACTTGCAATTGGAATTAAGTTGTGGAACAATAATGATTCTTGGTTTTGGGGATCCCAAATTATGAACTGAGATTTACATTCCCTAGGATACTCTCCTTGGTAAAAAAAAAAAAAAAACAGTATTGTTCACTGAAATTTGGGAAGGAGATAGTCTTGGCACTATGGTGTTGGAAGAAATGTAGAAAACTAGGACTTTTTAGCATTAATAGGTGGTTGCCAAAAAAGAAAATGAGGTTGACTAATGATGCCCTTGAAGAAAAACATCTGTGACTCAGGGCAAATGTAGGGTTTCCAGATCATTCCTTCCTTATCTTCTGATAACTATGCTCTTACCCCAGTCTCTGCTTCTGGTAGGGAAAAAAAAGTTGTTTTAGTGATAGGAAGGTGTTATCCTTAGAGAATATTGTGAAAAAATGTTTATCTTTGTGAAAATATATCCTATTGAGTCAAGCTTGAGTTATCTTATGCCAATGGGTATTACAAGGTCAGTAAAATTTCTTAAAAAGTCTGTGAAAGAGAGTAGGTTCCATTTCTTCAACATTGCATGAGACTACAGGGAAGTATCCTGTTGATGCTAATAGAGGATATTTCCCAACTCACTAAAGACAAGTTTGTGCCATAGGCAGTCTCTGCTTATGCCAAGTGACCTTCAGAGCAGTCTCCATGAACAAGAGAAGATTTGGGCCAAAGTTCACAGGATGCTTACATATCCTGGGAACGTCAATATTCCCTGTATGGAGAGTATAATTTAGAAGGTATAAAAATGAACTATTTGGATGTAGCTCCCACCTACAGGTCCTTATAAACCTGACATAGACTGTTAAGTTGGAGATGATAAAAGATGGGGAGAATGTGTTGGTAGACCAAGAATATAGTTTGAAGGAGATACAAGAGAGAAGTAACCGAGTAGGCAACCAAGAGTAGTCTTCTGTATTGCTCAGATCCCCATTTCTCAACTGCCAACGTCCACAGGTGAGAATTTACAGAATCCCTGGGCACCTGCTCAATGATGATTATTGGTAATTCATCCAGGCCACTGATCCTCATTCAATTTATGTCTTAATCTAGGTGTAAAAAGCTGAGGATCTTTGTTTAGGGAAGTAAGCATAGAAGTAAATCACAAATCCAACAACAAAGGGAGAGCCCAGGGTGTGTGTCAAAGTAGGCAAGCAGTGTCATTCCTTAATTCAACTTAGTTTACATTTAGAAGAGTCCTCCTCTCTCAGTAGTTCCCTGTGGAGTGTCACCTCCTGGCCCCAGAAGACCTCCAAAGGCACAGAGCCTGAGATGGCAGCCCTGGTTTTCCCCAAGATACAGCTGATGCCTGGGTCTTGAGTGGGGGCACAGGTTTGTAATATGAATCAGAATATCAGAAAAAGCTTTGCAAGTGTGATAAATATAATTTGTTATTAGCACATTTCCCATTTGGCGGCATTATTTGCATAGCAAGTGGCTTTTATAATTTCTTGGGAATCATTTGTTGACCTTTAATCTTCAGCAGGCTAAACATTTTCCTTATTTATACAATAATTTTCTCTACAAACTCTTCCTTTAGATCTTGCTTGGGAAAGCAGGAAATCAAACTACAAAAGTTGACAAATCCCTTTTGGGGGGACAGACAAATAAATGAATGTTGACACTTAGTGTTGGAACTGACAGACCTAAAAGGGCACAGGTTTCCAAATGCTGTTTTAGACTACTTGCATTAGGCATTTAAAATATAGTTTCCCTGCTCATATCGTAGGTTGAATGAAACAGAACTTCTGCATGAGTCTAATAGTCTGCATTTTTTAAATTTTATTTTATTTTTTATTTTTTAAAATTTACATCCAAAATAGTTAGCATATAGTGAAACAATGATTTCATGGGTAGATTCCTTAATGCCCCTTACCCATTTAGCCCATCCCCCCCACAACCCCTCCAGTAACTCTCAGTTTGTTCTCCATATTTATGAATCTCTTATGTTTTGTCCCCCTCCCTGTTTTTATATTTTGTTTCCCTTCCCTTATGTTCATTTGTTTTGTCTCCTAAAGTCCTAATATGAGTGAAGTCGTATGATTTTTGTCTTTCTCTGACTAATTTCACTTAGCATAATACCCTCCAGTTCCATCCACATAGTTGCAAATGGCAAGATTTCATTCTTTTTGATTGCCGACTAATACTCCATTGTGTGTGTGTGTGTATGTGTGTGTGTGTGTGTGTGTGTGTGTGTGTGTGTGTGTGTATACCACATCTTCTTTATCCATTCATCCATCAATGGGAATTTGGGCTCTTTCCATACTTTGGCTATTGTTGATAGTGCTGCTATAAACATGGGTGTGCATGTGTCCCTTCAAAACAGCACACCTGTATCCTGTGGATAAATGCCTAGTAGTGCAATTGCTGGGTTGTAGGGTAGTTCTATTTTTAGTTTTTGAGGAACCTCCATACTGTTTTCCTGAGTGGCTGCCCCAGCTTGCATTGCTACCAACAATGCAAAAGAGATCCCCTTTCTCCACATCCTCGCCAACATCTGTTGTTGCCTGAGTTGTTAATGTTAGCCATTCTGACAGGTGTAAGGTGGTATCTCATTGTGGTTTTGATTTGTATTTCCCTGATAATGAGTGATGTTGAGAATTTTTTCATGTGTCGGTTGACTATCTGGATGTCTTCTTTGGAGAAGTGTCTATTCATGTATTTTGCCCATTTATTCACTGGATTGTTTGTTTTTTTTGGGTGTTGAGTTTGATAAGTTCTTTATAGATTTTGGATACTAACCCTTTATCTGATATGTCATTTGCAAATATCTTCTCCCATTCTCTTGGTTGACTTTTAGTTTTGCTGATTGTTTCCTTCGCTGTGCAGAAGCTTTTTATTTTGATGAGTTCCCAGTAGTTCATTTTTGCTTTTGTTTCCCTTGCCTCCGGAGACGTGTTGAGTAAGAAGTTGCTGCGGTCAAGATCAAAGAGGTTTTTGCCTGCTTTCTCCTTGAGGATTTTGATGGCTTCCTGTCTTACATTGAGGTCTTTCATCCATTTTGAGTTTATTTTTATGCATGGTGTAAGAAAGTGGTCCAGGTTCATTCTTTTGCATGTTGCTGTCCAGTTTTCCCAGCACCACTTGCTGACGAGACTGTCTCTATTCCATTGGATATTCTTTCCTGCTTTGTCAAAGATTAGTTGGCCATACGTTTGTGGGTCCATTTCTGGGTTCTCTATTCCATTGATCTGAGTGTCTGTTCTTGTGCCAGTACCATACTGTCTTGATGATTACAGCTTTGTAGTATAGCTTGAAGTCTGGGATTGTGATGCCTCCTGCTTTGGTTTTTCTATTTCAAGATTGCTTTGGCTATTTGGGGTCTTTTCTGGTTCCATACAAATTTTAGGATTATTTGTTCTAGCTCTGTGAAGATTGCTGGTGTTATTTTGATAGGGATTGCATTGAATATGTAGATTGCTTTGGGTAGTATCAACATTTTAACAATACTTGTTCTTCGTATCCAGGAGCATGGAATCTTTTTCCTTTTTTTTTTTTTTTTTTTTTTTTTGTCTTTTTCAATTTCTTTCATAAGCTTTCTATAGTTTTCAGTGTATAGATTTTTCACCTCTTTGGTTAGATATTCCTAGGTACTTTATGGTTTTTTGTGCACATGTAAATGGGATCGATTCCTTGATTTCTCTTTTTGTCTCTTCATTTTTGGTATATAGGAATGCAACCGATTTCTGTGCATTGATTTTATATCCTGCAACTTTGCTGAATTCCTGAATCAATTCTAGCAGTTTTTTTGTGTGTGGAATCTTTTGCGTTTTCCATATACAGTATCATGTCATCTGCGAAGAGTGAAAGTTTGACCTCCTCCTGGCCTATTTGGATGCCTTTTATTATTTTGTGTTGTCTTACTGCAGAGGCTAAGACTTCCAATACTGTGTTGAATAACAGTGGTGGGAGTGGACATCCCTGTCTTGTTCCTGACCGTAGGGGGAAAGCTCTCAGTTTTTCCCCATTGAGGATGATATTAGTGTTGGGCCATTCATATATGGCTTTTATGATCTCAAGGTATGATCCCTCTATCCCTACTTTATTCGGGGTTTTTATCAAGAAAGGATGCTATATTTTGTCAGATGCTTTCTCTGCATCTATTGAGAGGATCATATGGTTCTTGTCCTTTCTTTTATTGTTGTGATGAATCACGTTAATTGTTTTGCAGATATTGAACCAGCCGTGGATCCCACGTATAAATCCCACTTGGTCGTGGTGAATAATTTTTTTAATGTATTGTTGGATCTGGTTGGCTAATATCTTGTTGAGGATTTTTTCATCCATGTTCCTCTGGGAAATTGGTCTATACTTCTCCTTTTTAGTGGGGTCTCTGTCTGGTTTTGGAATCAAGGTAATGCTGGCTTCACAGAAAGAGTTTGGAAGTTTTCCTTCCATTTCTATTTTTTGGAACAGTTTCAAGAGAATAGATGTTAACTCTTCCTTAAATGTTTGGTAGAATTCCCCTGGAAAGCCATCTGGCTCTGGACTCTTGTTTTTTGGCAGAATTTTGATTACTAATAGTCTGCATTTTTAATAGGTGTCCCATATTATTAGTGTAAGAAGTTGGGTTTGAGAATCATTTCAGGTCAGTCTCTTTGGAATTTCTGTCACTGAATCAATTACCAAGTTGGTCAACTGGTCTAACTCCATGAGAGATAAAGATGGGCTGCAGCAGTGTTATAAAATTCACCAGAATCCACCTCTCCCTTCCTCTTGTCTCCAGCTCAGTGAGAACAAGACATCTTCTTGCCAATTCCATAACACGAAGAAAGTCCACCCTGCCAGCCTGTCTTGTGTAAAGCATCTACACAGGGTCTACACTTTCACACAAACTTCAGGATATCACTGAATTAATCAACTAAAAGCAAAGGTATTGTTATTATTCAAGTTGTATAGATGTAAAAATGAAGAACTGAGAAGTGGTAAGTACTCTGTCCAAGTCTTCATAGCTAAGAACTGCAGGTGCAAGGTTATAAACCATGTCCATTCTCTGTATTCCACGTAGCCTTGTTTAGAAGGGAAAGGCATAATGTTTACCTTGTTCCAGATAGGGAATTTTGGCTTTCATGCAACATGGTCCAGAGAGAGAGGACACTGTTCTTGCACCAAAGGGCTTACAGTTCAATGGGGAACCAGGAGGGCAACCCTGTCTTCTCCCAGCTGACAGCCACCTCCATCTCTACTGAGCCTCCCTTTCCTTGTCTGTCTCTCCAAGGCACATTCTAAGCCAGATTCCTGTATGACTCCAGTCCTCTCCTCCAGTAGACTATGGTCCCCACTCTCTTCAACTCTTTGAAGACTGAGAGGTGATGGAGCTGTAGAAGAAAACTTTGAAGCTAGTAGAGCTTGGTTAATGAGGTTTATGGAAAGAAACCATCTTCATATCATCAAAGTGCAAAGTGAAGCAGCAAGTGGTGATGTAGAAGCTGCAGCAAGTTACCCAGAAGGTCTACCTAAGATAATTAATGAAGGTGCCTATACTATTTTCAATATGATGAAACAGATGTATATTGAAAGATGCCACCTAGGATTTTCATGACTAGAGAGAAGTCAATGGTTGGCTTCAAAGCTTCAAAGGACTGTCTGACTCTCTTGTTACAGGCTAAGACAGCTAAATGGTGACCTTAAGTATAAGCTGGTACTGATTTACCATTCCAAAAATCCTAGGGCCTTTAAGCATTATGCTAAATTTATTCCACTTATGCTATATAAATGGAACACGACCAGGATGACAGGACCTCTGTTTACAACATTGTTGCTGAATATTTTAAGCCCACTGTTGAAACCTACTTCTCAGAAAAAAATTTTTTTAAGATTATTTTTTAAAATATAAGTATTTTAAAAAATATCACTGCTCATTGGCAATGTGCCTGTCCACCCAAGAGATCTGATGTACAACAAGATTAACATTGTTTTTATGCTTGCTGACAGCATCCATTCTGAATGGATCAAGGACTAATTTTGACTTTTAAGTTTTATTATTTAAGAGATAAATTTTGTAAGGTGTCGTAGACTCTGAGTCTGGAGTTCTTTCTTGTCCAGCAAGAAAGCGGGACACAAGATTAAAAATGCTACAGGTGGCTAGTGACCGGGAGAAGACAAGAGTCCCGATTAAGGGTCCTTGCTCCATTCTTATTAGGATCAGAAGCTTACAAACATGGTGATGGACGTGCACAAAGAGACAAACTGTGAACATTAACTCATGGGTATGAAGGAAAGGGGGTTTTGAGGATATGCAGGGTTAGGGGTTTGGGTTAATACAAAACAAAATCCTGGCACTGAGCAGAAGGTTATTTACAGCAGATGTGAGGCACCACCTCTGTTTACCTAAATTGGTCTAGGGGACAAGAAAGAGCAAGCTACCCCAGGGTCAACAAGGCACCTTTCTTTTGCTAATTAACTCACTCTGGGCAACTTCTCCCAGCAACAGTCTATATCCCTATTTGCTTGTTTACCTAATTTGGTCCTTCCTTCCTGTGAAAGCAGCTTTCTGCTGTAGTACTAAGTTGGGGAGCATTTCTGCTCTGAATTCCTAATCTTGTTTACCTCATATATCTTTGGGCCTTTGCCCCACCCTGTCTATACTAGGGCCTTTGCTCGCCTTACCTATTCTTTTTTTTTTTTTTCTGCCTTACCTATTCTTATTTACCTAATCTTGTTTACCCAAACTTGGGTGAGGACATCTATGGCTTTCTAATTCTTTATGCCTTGTTAACCCATCACTGTAGGCTTGTTCCCCACAAGCTATAGCTATAGCTGCCACTGGCACTGATTCCTCTGATGAATCTAGGCAAAGGAAATTGAACACCTTCTGGAAAGGATTCACCATCCTATGGATGCTATTGAGACCATTTGTTATTCATGGGAAGAGGTCAAAATATCCATGTTAACAGGTATTTTGAAGAAGTTGATTCTAGGATGATTTTGAAGGGTTCAAGACTTTGGTGGAGGAAGTAACTGCCGATGTGGTGGAAATAGCAAGAAAACTAGAATTAGAAGTGGAGACTGAAAAGATGGCCGAGTTGCTGCAATCTCATGATACAGCTTTAATGAATGAGGAGTTACTTCTTATGGATGAGCACAAAAAGTAGTTTCTTGACATGGAATCTACTCCTAATAAATATTCTTTGTTGAAATGACCAGAAAGGGTTTAGCATCTTACATAAACTTAGTTTATAAAGCATTTTCAGGGTTTGAGGGCATTAACTCCAATTTTGAAAGAAGTTCTGTGCTCAAATGCTATCAGACAGCATCATATACTATATGTTCATGAAAGGAAAAATTAATAGATGAGGTAACCTTCACTGTTGTCTTATTTTAAGAAATTGCTACAGCGTCCCCAGCCTCCAGTAACCACCACCATGATCAGTTGGCAGCCATCAACATGGAGGCAAGATCCTACACCAGCAACAAGATTACAATTTGCTGAAAGCTAAGATGATAGTTTGCATTTTTTAGCAATAAAGTATTTTTAAATTAAGGAATATGCATTATTTTTTTATACATAATACTACCGCACAGTTAACAGACTACAGCATAGTGTAAACAAAACTTTCGCAGGCATTGGGAAACCAAAAAATTCATTTAACCTGCTTTATTGCAATATTCATTTTATTGCAGTGGTCTGGAACCAAACCTGCAATATCTCTGAAATATGCCTATACCACAATTTGTTTATCTGTTTTCCTATTGATAGACATATGGGCTGTTTCAAGTTCTTGGCTATTACCAATAAAGCTGCTATGAGCATCCATGTACAAATCGTTGTGTAAACATATGTTTTTTTTTATTTCCCTTGGGTAAAAAACTTATGATTGGAATGGCTGGATCATATAGTAGGTGTTGCTTAACTTTCTGAAAAACACTAAAATCTTCAAAAATGCTTGTATCATTTTACATCCCCATAGGAACGTACAGAACTTCCAGTTCCTCTACATCTTTGTCAACACTGGATATGGTCAGCCTTTTAATTTTAGCCTTTCTAGGTGTATAGTGTGGTATCTCAATGTGGTTTTATTTTTCTTTCCCTAATGAGTATCTTTTCATGTGCTTATTTAATTTTTTTTTATCTTCTTTGATCAAGTGTCTGTTGAAATCTTTTGTTCATATTTCTATTGGGTTGCTTATTTTCTTATTATTACATTTCCAGAGTTCTTTATGTATTCTGGATATAAGTCCTTTATCAGATATATATAATGTGTCAGTATTTTCTCCCTGTGACTTATCTTTTCATTCTCTTAATATCTTTTGAAGAGCAGCATTTTTAATTTGAGAAAGTCCAATTTATCAAATTCTTTCTTATGGATTATACTTTTGGTTCATATATAAAAATTTATGCTTTAAGGATTTACATTTAGTCTGTGATCTATTTTGTTTTTTTTTTTGGTTTTTTTTAATTTTTTTTTTTCAACGTTTATTTATTTTGGGGACAGCGAGAGACAGAGCATGAACGGGGGAGGGGCAGAGAGGGAGACACAGAATCGGAAACAGGCTCCAGGCTCTGAGCCATCAGCCCAGAGCCCGACGCGGGGCTGGAACTCACGGACCGCGAGATCGTGACCTGGCTGAAGTCGGACGCCTAACCGACTGCGCCACCCAGGCGCCCCTCTATTTTGAATTAATATGTGCACATGGTATGTGTATCCAAGGTCACTTTAGGCATGTGAATATTCAATTGTTCCAGTACCTTTTGTAGGAAAGAATGTCTTTCTGAATTGAATTTTGTACCTTTTTAGAAAATAGATTGTCCATATATGTAGTGATCTATTTCTGAATTCTCTATTCTATTCATTGGTATATTTGTCTACTTTTATGCCAACACCATAGTGTTTTAATTACTGTGGATTTATAGTAAGTCTTGAAATCAGGTAGTGCTAGTTATCCAACTTTGCTCTTTTTCAAAGTTGTTTTTGTTTTTCTAGATTCTCTATATTTCCATATGAATTTTAAAATCAGTTTGCCATTTTCTACAAATGCCTACTCAGATTTTACTTGGAATTGCATTGAATCTATAGATGAATTTGAGAAAATTGACATCTTGGGAATATTATCTTCTACCCCATGACCAAATTTACTTAGGTCTTCTTTACTATCTCTCAGTAATTTGTAGTTTTCACTGTGTACATTTCTCAAATATTTTGTCAAATATTCCTCTCAATATTACATATATATATATATATATAATTTTAGAGAGAGAGAACATGTGTGAGCTGGGGAGAGGGGCAGAGGGAGAGAGAGAATCTGAAGCAGTTTCCATGCTGACCTGGGGCTCAATCCTACAACCCTGAGATCATGACCTGAGCCAAAACCAAGAGTGGGATGCTCAACCAACTGAGCCACCTAGGTGCCCCAAGATCACATTTTTTATGGTATTTTAAGTTTTTTTTTAAGTTTTAATTTACGATTTCAGTCTTCTTCCTATTGAAACTGGGGATAGGAGGAGGGGATTATAGCTTATTGAGTGGGAAGCCATCTGTGGCCTCTCAGAAAGCCCTAAAAGGAGGTGTCTAGTTGCAACATTTCATTTTGAGTTGGGGCTTTGGCTTTACACACAATTCAAGACAACAAGAAAAGCTCCAAAAACATATCTGGCCAGGTACAGAAGTTACTAAGAAAGAGATCTTATCAAATATTCCAAAGAACTCCTTACTGATCAGGAGGTCACTAAAGTGGTTGAAGCAGTTACTGAATGGTAAGAGAATAAGAAATTCTTATCTGGGATATAGGAAAAGTAATTTCTGTATTAGAATCATAAATTCAATATGTTTAGTCATATGCAACATTCAAAAAATGAATTAAAATGGGATAGAATTTTATCATAGAATAGGAGAAGATAAGACAAGACCTATAATATCAACTGAACCACATATAGTAGTTAGAATTTCCTACAACTTTTGTTTAATTCTCATTTTCTTCCTCTCTCATTCAATCACACATATGCACTCTGCTGCAATGTAAAATGGAGTTCTTACTGTAGATCACATTTGAAGAATTTGAAGCTCCTGAGCTAAGGGACTTTTCCTCTGTGAGGCTCTGATTCTCTCAAGTGGCAGTAAGGTAAGGTTTACAGCTATTGTTGATTACCCTTTAGGTGCTCCCTGTAAGTCCAAATCTGCTTTGAGTTTGCCAACCTTAAGGTAATATTGAGGAATATTTCTTAAACAGACTGCTACCTTTGTGGAACAATGGAGAAGTATGAATATAGACAATTTGAGAGTGGTCTGTGCCCCATCTTACTCCACCAACTTCAAGACTTTAAGGAGGGCTGATCCAGAGGAGTGGAACTGGTATCTTCTCTCAACAGAGGACTTGGAGTTATATGACTTGCCATGAAGCAGTCAAGCAACACATAGCTAATTCTCCAGTGCCTGGTAGTTGTCAGCACTGTTCTCAAACTGTGTTTCAGTCCCTGAAACAAGGGGCTGCTTTCAGAGGCCTCTCTTGTTTACTTGGCAAACAGAACAAATATCCCTGAAATAACTCAGGCCAAGACAACTTGTAAATAACTGCTAAGCTGCATATAACATTAAGTACAAAAGGAGTTTAAAGACAACAGGAAACTAATGAGCAAAGGGAGAAGCTTTCTCTAAGATGGACTTGGACAAATCATGAAGGATGGAAAATTCAGGGTTATAAAGAGGTCAGGGTGAGGACCAATATGGTCAGGAGAGTCATACTAGAAGAGGTTCGTGTTTGTGTTTGTGACAATCCTGTGGGTCCTATCCAGCCAACCCTTCTCAGCAGTGACTCAGCAAATTGATTTCAGAGGTAGCCTCTGGGCACTTACATCCCGCTGATGGGTTTATAATGAAAATGCTGACGCACTGCTAAGTTGCACTGGGACCGTTGAGCAGCACTACAGAATTGAGTGCGTCATTTCCCCCTGAACAATGCATCTCATTCATTGCTTGAAGTGTGACCATTCATGTTGAAAATGAAATTCCACAGAGTGATCTGCTTGAGGAAATTATTCAGACTACTCACTTAGAGATCTTGCTATCTTTTGTGGTCCTCAATTAAGGCTCACAAGAACCACTCCAGGGTAAATTGGTGCCAATCTAGGCATTGAGAGTAGAAGAAAAAGTGATGAAAGCCCAGACTTGTATGAACTTTCAAAAGTCATCTCTAAGGACCCCAGGGAGCAGCGAACATTGATTATAACCAGAACACCTAGAATATTGGTGTAAAGGGAAAAAGTATGGACTTGGAATTAGGAGACCTTGGTGCTAGTTCTGATTCTTCCTGAAGCTGCCTGGCTGTTTTTTGGTATTTTCAGAAATATATACTTTTTTTAGACATAGAAGGAATAACTAAGCCTAATTTTTTTTAATGGAAAAACGTAAGGCATACAAACGTAAATCTAATAATACCTGGGTTTGCATCACCTCCAATTATTAAGTGTGAATATTTTGTTTTCTTTTTTAAATATTAATAATATATAATTAATAAATGTAGATAAAGTCTTCTTAGACCTCTCACTCAATATTCAACCACTATTATGAGTTTGATTCTTTCCGTCTATTTAAAACATTCTATAGAGTTGGTTACATAAATATGTATCTGCATTATAATTTATTAGGGATTTAAAACTTACATAATAGGCATCAATGGTATGTATAAAGTATTATTCTGAAAATTGCTGCTCTCTATGTATTTGGATTTATTTCTATCATCTTATTTTGTGTATTCTCTTTATGTTACTTTTTCTTTACTTCTTTTCCCCTCTTCATTAGTAGTCTTTTTGGGTTGATGTAATTTTCTGTCTTTTGTTCTTTTCTCCCTCATAGTGGTTTGTAAATTATGCATTTTTAGTTCTCTTAGCGGTTGCCCTCAAATTTTCAATATACATATTCCATTACTAATTTTCTAACAATGTGTATAGGGAAGAACCTTAGTATACTTCATACTCCTTAGATCTCCTCACTCTCAAATTCATGCTATTGTTGTTTAATTTTAATTCTAACATGTTTTAAACACAAAAAGAAGCATATTTTCTTTTTTTGTTTACAGTAAGTATGTATTTTTATCACTATATCCAGTTTCTTTGCTCAACAATTTTCTTGAATCCCACTCCTCATTTCTGAATTTATTTTTAGTTTTGATGAATTATATCCTTTAATAGTTCTTGCAATAAGTTAGTAATAAACTTAGTCCTGAAGATATCTTCATTTACATTTATTCTTGAAGGCATAACATTCTACATTTACAATTTTTTTCCCATAGCACTTTGACACATTCTTTTATTAGTGAAAAAATGAGCTGGGTCAGCCAGGTTACTGTTATTTTAAGGTAATTTTTCTTCTCTGGTGGGATTTACAGTCTTTCATCCATTGCAATGTCTATATGTGGATGTATCTTTATTTGTCTTGCTAGGCAAATATGGTTTCCCCAATTTGAAGACTCTTACCTTTCTAATTCTAGAAAATTTCAGCCATTACCTAACTCCTTTTGACCCTGTCTCTCATTCTTTGTATATTTTTTCTTCTGAATTTCTTATTAGACATGTTAGTACTTCATAGCCTTGATGTCAATTTCTTTCATTTTTTTTTCTGTCACTATGTCTTTCTGTTTTCATTCTGGGAAATTTTCTCAATTCCAGCTTTTACTTCACAATTTCTTTGGTTGTTAGCCTAATACTTAACACACTATCGAGTCTCCCAATCCTCCCATATTTCTTTGAGGATTTCAAAGAAATTGATTTTTAAACATCTTTTTAGATTTTTTTTCAATTATTTCTATTTCCTTGAATGAGAATTCTCCCATTTCTTTGGTTTCACTCATCTCTTGGGGAATTCCTCCCTATGCCTCTTTCCGGGAAGGCCATTTCATGATTGCTTTAGCCGATGCCTCTTGGTGTCTGGATACAGACAACCTTATTTTATCAGTTCAGCAATACTCTCAGTGCTCATGCCTACAATAGCCTGGAAAGCAGGCGCATGTGAGAATTTTGGCTTGGCAGTAGGTTCTGAAGGACCATGTTTTTAGAGGCCACCTGGGCAGACAAGAGAAGATGTTTCAATCTCTGTTACACATAGTCTGAGCCATTTGGAGCCCACACATTCCCATCTGAGGGCCCCACCTGGACCATACATACACAGCTAGTCTTATCCCCTTGGTGACCATGGGGGCTTTAGCCTCTGCCTATACCATACTTTCCTTTGCTTTTTGGTCCTTGGATTTTTTTTTTCATAATATTTAGTGCATTTATGTATTTATTTTACAATAAATTTATTATATTCTATGTGTTTGGATTGGAGGAGGGTTTGTATTCTACATGAACTTTCCTCTATCATGAATGTACCCTTCATTTTCAGATAGGGAAACTGGACCCCAGAGAAGTGAGACCACTGGCCCAAGATACAATCTAATTATTGCCAACATGTAGATCAGGAAGCACTTCTCTACAATAAATGTGTTGTATATTTTCCCTTTGTGTCAAGATTCTTGATGTTTACAATGGAGAAAGTAATGTCTACTTTGCCTTTTTCAATTCATTATTATAGGAATTGACATTGCAAATAAATGTGAAAGTATTTTGAACATAAAAATTTTAACCTCTTATTGATGTTATCATTTTTAATGTTTTATTGTGATGGAGATTTTAAGTTATGTCATATATACTTTCCTTGCTAAGAAATTCTCATTTTTCCACTATAGAATTCCTTTTTTTATATATACCACTTTTGCCCTCAAAGTCATTTTGGTATTAAATAAAAGAAGACCTCCTGAATAGAAGGTGATTTACTAAGGTCAACTCAGAGAGAATAAAGAATAAATTTTATTTTCATACATTCAACAAACATTTGTTGAAAGTCAATGTACCATACACTTAAGCTTTGCCTAGGGTATAGTAAATAAATTACATTTTTAAAGGAAACAGTCTTTTTATTCTAGAATAATTTTAGACTTATAAAACAGTACAAAGCTAGAATTCCCATATGCCCATCCTTTTTGCCCCTACATTAACATCTTATATCAATATGGTATATTTATCTCAATTAGTGAACCAATATTGATACATTATTATGCTTTTATTCAGATTTCCTTGTTTTTTATCTTGTTTGCTTCTAGGATCCCACACAGGATACCACATTACATTTAGTTATCATGTCTTCTTAGCCTCCTCTTGCTGTGACAGAAGGTCACACTTCCATTTTTGGATATCCTTGACAGTTTTGAAGGCTAATGGTCAGTTATTTTGTAGAAAGTCCTTAAATTGGCATTTTTCTAACATTTTTATCATGATTGCAGTGGGGTCATGTCTCTCTGGGGGGAAGACCACAGGGCTAATGTGGCATTCTCATCACTTCATATCAAGGGTACATGCTATCAAGATGAGATCATTTTTATGTTTGAGATAATGTTTGTAAGGTTTATCAACTAGAAAGTTAACTCTTTTTCCCTTGTCCATATTGTATGGAATCTCTTTGGAAGGAAGTCACTTTAATAAGCAGCATGCACTGAAAAGAGTGGGGAGTTATTCTTGAGAGCTGGTTATCCACATAAGTTATTTGGAACTGTTCTGCTTGGGATATTTGTCTATTGTCCCCCATTTATTTATTTAATCATTTACTTATGTCAGTATGTACTTGAAGGAGTTCAGGACATGTTACTTCAAAATATATCATTTTAGCATACTGATTTTTTTTTTGAGCTGAAGGCATTGAGAAACAGCAGATACAGGAGAGTTCTCTTTCTCTTTTCTACTAAAACCAGGTTCTAAAATTTCGCATGAATAGATGGCCTCTTTGTATCAGCACAAGAAGAACATTCTTTTCACCAGAGACTGGAATCATTTCCAAAATAGACCTGTATGAACAAACCTACTAAAATAATCCTTATCTTCCATTAATTTCTCCCATATATTTCCTGGCCACTGTCCAAAGATTTACTGCCTCTATTCTAAATGTGTGTGTCTTGTCATATCCCCACAATTTATTGTTTTTTGTTTTAAAAAAACCTATATAAGCTTTTGAGCTTAACAGTTTCTTTATTTTCCTTCTGAAGATTCCTGTGTACATGTAAAAATATTACATAAAATTTGTATCCTTCTTGCTGTTAATGTCTTATGTCAGTTTAACTCTTAGACCCCATCACAGAACATAAGAAAGTAGAAGGAAGTTTCTCCTCCCATACAGACTCGCGAATACTTATTTTACTACTTTATTTATTTTGTTGTTCAAATTGTTCCAGCTTTGGCCATTGAATGCTTTTGCCTCTCTTTGTGTTCCTTTCACATTCTCACCATCTGTTTGTGTCTGTGTATTTAAATTCTTACTTCTTGGTGACGCAAGATTCTCTAAGCTTATCTCATATATTTCCTGTACCAGTCTCAGAATCAGCCATTTCTCCAAGGAGCCCTGGTTCCTTTTAGTAAGGAGATTATTAAATAAAAGGAAATGTTGCATTGAATCCAACATGAGTAGACATTGTTTTCTTTATTTATCCCCATTTATAAAATATTTGGTACTTGTTCTCCTCTAAGCCTCATGGGAATGCTGAGAGCAGAGTGAATGGCCTCACAAAACCATTAGATTTCTTTGAAAGGGAAGACTTTAAAAATAGGAATATTCACCTCTTAGAGGAAATTAGGAAACTCCTTTAAAGATAACAGAGAACTTCACTCTCAATTGCCAGTTGAGACCATACATTTCTTCTAAACATAGGTCTCATATTAATTTATCAGATGGAAATGCCTTAAATGCAGGAGCAAATCAACTTGGAAATATACTAAATTTCAAGGAATAGGATCCATTTTCATTATTCAGAACCGAGACAGTACCTCAGCAGTTATTAATAAGCTGTTGTTGCTGTTGTTGCTGCTTTAAACAAAGAACCAAAAATGTTTATTATTGCAGTGTGTCTTTTTATGTGTGCCAAACCCCAAAGCCTAGTTTTATTTGTAAGGTTCCCCAACAGAGTGGTTGCTATAGATATAGGAAAAGCCCAAAGGGCAGCATGCTGAGCCTTTGGAAAAACAGTTGCATTTCCCAAAGCAAGGGATAGATATTGAGGCTTAAAGGGAGTTGATCCTTAGGATAAAGTCATAGCTAATGTAAGGGTTTCAGAATAAAATAAAAGATTTCAGGGAAATCTAGGGACCAATTATGTGATGTTCAAAGGAAACTGTGAATATGAGTGAGCCTTAGTTTTTACCCTATGCTTAAGGCAAATATGTGCAAATCATTCTGCTTAAGGTTGGGGGATAAAAGACTATTTTTGTTTCTTTTTGTGATAATGATAATGAAGGAGAAGAATGAAGTGAAGATGAAAGCTGACATTCTAGGCACCTGAGTTTAAAATTGCTTCAGTTCAGTCATAACCACAGGGATGGAATTTGACTTTGGTTTGGTCCTCTTCAGAGAGGAAGGGACAAGATCCGATGTGAAACATTTATCATGACCTTTTCTCTGAATCTGCCTCTGTTTTCTGAATTTCATGGTAAAGTTTGCTCATGTACCAACCTTCAAGATAGTCAATTAGTTTCTCAAATGGAGTTTTCCATCCTGGGAAGGCCAGGTGTACCAGCCCTCCTTATCTTCAATCAGCTCAAAGACAAAAATGTCTTATGAATATAAGATTTGTAAAAATTTAACCTTTCAGTAATGTGTAAAGAAAAAAAAAGGAGGAAACAATGTGGCAGAGGGGAGACCAAGCAGAACCAGAGTGGCCACAGGAAGCATGATCTTCCAATAGTTCTCGCTGGGGCCCCTGAGATGGGTTGTCTGGCTACTTAATGATAAGCAAATTCTCCAATGGGAGAACAACCTGATCCTCACGTAACACTTGACCATTGAAGGAGAACGGGATGCTAATGAAGGCAGTCCAAGGGGAGGCACTTCAAAAGCAAATCTCCTGGATTTGCCAAACCCACTTTAGTGCTCAGTTGCTGATAAAGAATAAGGAAGGACTGAGTGAGCCAATGAACACACATGTGTCCCCCATGTCAGCTGCCTTCTTTACCTTGACCACCTGAGAAGGATCCCAAATTCTTATTCAGAGTTGTCTCTTTGGTGACATTGGCTACTCTTCTCAAAACCATCATTTCAAGGCTCAGGAGGAACTGCAGGGTAAGGCATAGCTTTTTCTAATTTTGTGCCGTCTTACTAACATTTGGAAATTTGTTTCTACCTGTTCATGGAGGAAATTATTGGCTTCTAAGCTTCTTTTCCTTTTTCTCTCCATCCACCAAAAATCCTAACGTGTGTGTGTGTGTGTGTGTGTGTGTGTGTGTGTGTGTATGCACATATGATCATTTTCCCATTATTAAAAGATTTGAAGTGCTTGTTAGCCAATAGTATAGATGATTTGAAAGCCTTTTGAGGATAGGATCCTACTTTCAATGGCATGGAATGGTATAGCTGTTATTTCTCATAGAGCATCTCCCAATTAGTTTACTTTCAACCCCCCTCCACGCCTCTGACTCCAACCCCAATTTAGATTACAGTGTTAAAAAGATCATCATAAAATGTAGCCTTGTACAAGGAGATGATCTAATTATTCAGCCTTGCCATACCAGCCTAATAAATTATGCTGTTTTGCCCGCAGTATTTCACCTGAGAGAATGAGTGTGTCAAACACTATAGCACATGAATTCTCCAGCCAGCTTGTGTAGGTGCCTGAGCAGTTGAGTGTTTAGTGCCACGATCTGAAAGTTGGTTTTACAGAACTTGAAGAGTGAATGTTAATAACTCATTTTGGTTTTGGTTGGGGTTGAGAATATGCATTACCCTAAAGGGACTTGTATGCACATAGAATATCCTATATGTGATAATTGTTGTATATTTAATAGTGTTCAAACAAAGGGCATGCTGTCACTTAATTATGTGTATATTATTCCATAGTGGTAATGACAAAACTAAAGGGAATCCCCCAAGAGTTCAAACAAGTTTTTTTGAGATGGATGAATATTAGCCTCCTGAGGCTCCTTTTAGAACAAGAGGACATATTTACAGATCCATCTGTGCACGTAGGAGGAAGTTCCAAAATCTATTCCAACTATTCAGGCTCACTGAATGGTTGTTAAATGGAATGCTACTAGTCTACCTGATGATTTCCTCCACCATTACCATAGTGTGATTGCAGAGCTGAAGTGTGTGGCTCCCTGTTAACTGTGAAAGCTTCTGACTGGTCTAATGGAGGGTTGGACTTTGTTGACTTTTGAGAATGTTGTATGGTGGGGTGTCTAGATTCTTTGTAAGTGTGGGTATAAAGGCAATGATGATAAGTATGTGTTCTTATTTTGTCTTATCAATAACATTCTTGAGAATAAAGTAGATATTGCAAATTTATTATGGCTAAAAATCCCAATGCTAATTGGCCTTACCTATAAAATAAATACTGTTAACAAATCATTGCGTTATATGCAGGTTAACTGGTTAATGTCAAAGGAAATTTTACTGGATATGTAAGCCTTGATTTTATATCAGCTAGCCAAATTTAATCAAAGCACTTTTGTGAATTAAAAGCAATTTCCAATTTTTAAACCTCTTTTTGTGGTTAAAAAAAATCCCTTTTCAGGTAAGGTACCTACCTGGTTGCTTGCCAGAATGAACCCCCTGCCTTACAGTCCATTATATAAATTTTGCATGAAGAGAGAATGCCATGAGGTGAGAAGGAATGGGAAGTAGGGTAGAGTTTGCTGAGAGGAGATACCTGTCTTTGGTAGTAGCTTTTTCAGCTCTGTTCAGAATACCTAGATAGAAGATGTAGGTGTTGAGGTATAGTTGTAGTGTTGACCATGATATGGAACTAGTTGAGAACTGGAGCCTACAATTTGATGTTGAACATGGGAACCACTGTCCCAAGAGCCTTTCCTCCAACATCCCAGCATCCTAGCAGCAGTCCAGCAGGCCTTCCCCCAGCAACACCAGTCAGGCAGCATAGAGGGCCAAAGATCAGCATTACCATTCATCTGCTGATGGATGATGTCTTCAGATCAGCACGCCAAAGGTGGTGTAGGTGTCATGTGCATAGGTTGCATGAACTTTGAGCCAGTGAATGTAAAGGACAAGCTGGAATGTTCTTTTAGAGATAAAAGAACAATTACCTGACAAAGGATCTTTAGTGACTTCATCCAGTAAGTTCCAAATCATTTTATTACAGTTAATTCTAAATTATCTGGGGATGGAAGGACCAGAAATAGCTGGACATCAGGATTTGTTGAACAGAATTATATACTGAGGACCACTAGGGGTTAAACCCAGAAGCAAGAAAAGGGTTATTGCCTTTCTGGTGCTTATGAGCCCTTGACAGAAAAAGAGATTGAGTAAATGCAACTCAAAGACATATGACTCAAGACTTCATGTGTGCATTGAAGCTAAAACCCCATCACTAGAAAATGAATTTGATGACTTTAGAGATCTTTTCAGTCTTTCACATATTAAAAACATGAAGATCTGGTGGAACATGGAACATGTCAGAGAGCAAGACCTTATAGAGAGGATTACTGGCTGGACCCCTTCTGGAATCCATCCATTCATTCTTTTATTTCACAGATACAAAGTGAACACTTCACATATGTGAATCTCTGGGATCTCAACAAAGGGATCTGCTACAGAACCCCTCAGCTCCTGTGCAAGAAGACAGGAGCATGGAAAGAGAGAGGGACTTCCAAAGGGAGAAGAGGATGGGAGGCAGAGCAGTAGTTCAGATCACAGATTCTGCTTTGGAGTTCTGCTTGAAGCAGAAGGATCTCCAATAGAGCCTGAGATGGACACATGAAATTGAGAGGCTGGTGGGGATAGGCAGGCCATGGAAATAGACAAGTAGTGTGTACCTTTTCATCTGCATACAGGAGATAGTGGTCATTCAGAGCAGACTTAGTCTTTTTTTTTTTTTTAATTTTTAAAGTTTGTTTATTTTGAGAGAGACAGTGTGAGTGGAAGAAGGGCAGAGAGAGAGAGGGAGAGAGAGAATCCCAAGCAGGCACCGTGCTGCCAGCACAGAGCCCTACTCAGGGCTTGAACTCCTAAAACTACGAGATCATGACCTGAGCTGAAACTGAGAGTCATATGCTTAACTGACTGAGCCACCCAGGCGCCCCCAATCGTGATTATTATATTGAAATTTAGAAGATAATTTTTCTAAAAGACCAGATGGGGATGAGATCAAGTTTGACCTTACCTCTCAAATATTCTATGTAGCTCTTGTGTAACTCAAGTTAGCCACTGAAGAACACACCTTCCTGAAAGGCTGCATGACATGAGGGTACTGGATTAGGAAAATATGCACAGACACTTACACACACTTAATTTGAAAAGGAGTTTGCCTTTAGTCCAAGGCTAGCCTTAATATGCAATAAGTTGTAAATAATTATATTGCATTTCATTCCAGCCTGAAAATTCTATGATATTTATGCAGGCCTTTCTTGTTTATAATTCAGTGCCTATGGCAATTTACTTATTATTTCCTAGGGGGTGTTACTTTTCTTGACCTTGTATTTTTGAGGAAGGCCGAAATACTACACTTTAAAGACAAAAATCATCTGAGAAATTGAGCACCATAAGCAGCTGGTGTGCAGGTGCTGGTTCCAGGGGTTGTGTGATGCAGGCCTTGTGAAGGGGAATTGCACATACATTGAACTAAGGATACCCAGAGGATGCTGAGTGGATTCATTATCAGATCAATAATCTGCAAACTGTGAATATGCAGGAAACCAGAGTCTGTTGGCTTTTCAATTCATTGTGAAAATAAGGGTCTTTACGTGGACTCTGAGAGCGTTCTGGTCCAGTGAGCCAATAATTCCCATCATATCATAGAAAATGTATCACCCCTATAGGCTGCAGAATGCCTGGGGGATGCTCTTCAGTAATCAAGTGTCTTGCATAGTAGATTTTGCATTAACTTTATAGTCTGCCCTGGGACCTAATTGGTAAATAACATACAGTTAGGTACATTTTACCTATGTTTGAGTAGAGCCGAACTGAATGCGCTGGAGAAAATGGTGAGGCTTTACAAAGTGTTTCATGTAGACTTAGGCAGGGGTGAAGTAGAATATAGTCACTCTGGTCATGTAGTATTTTCTGATGTGTATATTTCTAGACTCTTCCTGGAAGAAAGAAAATAGTAAGAGAAGAAGGCATGAAGGAGAGAAAAGGAAAGGAGGAGGGAGGGAAGGGAACAGAAGGGAATGGAAGGGGAAGAATGGAAGGAAAACCTGATGGTATGTGTGTGTACTGGGGGGGGGAGGGGGGAGGAGGGGACAGTGCGGGGGGAGTTGAAAGTCCTAGGTTGGATTCAGCATATTTCATTGGGTTACTAACAACAGCTCGAGCAGCAGTCTTCAAACAATAAAGAGAAAAAAATGTTTTTAAAAAGTTAACTCCGCTAAATGTAAATATGAACAGAGTTGGAACTAGAACATGGAGCGATCATAGAGACATAAGAGAATCTCATGTTCTGTGATAGAAATTATTCTAGGTCAGTTGGAAATACCTCTAGTATTAACAACAGCTATACCTCTAGAACAACAGCTATAGCTGATGGCATGTCCTCCTACTGTGCCAATAACTGATTAGTGGCCACCATGCCCAGTGCTCCTGATCCAATATTCTGGGCATCTCAGACAAATAAACCTGAGATGCCCAGAATATTTCCTTAACAGTAATATTTGCAGAGCCCCTTATAATTTACAAGGCATTTTACAGCAATTACCACAGTTAATTCCCACAATAACCCTGTGAGTTTAAATATTAGACTTCTTATTTTACAGCCGAGGGAAGTGCTGCCCAGGAAGATTAAGTCACTTTTCCCAAGGTCACTCAGGAGTCATCCATAAAACCAGAACCCAAAGCCAGATCTTTTGACTATCGATTGTCCTTCTATCTCATCCTCTCTGCCTTTATATTCATTGATCCCTCTGCAAACAGTTACTTTATATGGTAGAAATGGAACTACTTGGAGTATGTCCTTGACATAACCCCATGGGCACCTGTTCCTACAACCAACACAAAAACTTGGGCTTGAAGTCTAAAATTTCAATAAACTTTTTAAAAAGACAGAACAAAAATGTATGTTGCTTTTTCCCTCAGAAATTAATTCTTTTAGATATTTCTGACTTCTTTAATAATAAAATTTTGTCACCACAGTTAAGCTTAAAGATAACACCACATGAGGTGCTGAGTGTCAGGTCATCAAATGTGATCCTGCTTAGGGACATTCATTTTTGAGAGTCATAGATGAGGGGGGCGGGATTTGAAGGCAATGCAGGTAGACAACTGGTCCTGTGAAGGAAGCAGTAATGAGCACATAACCACCTGTGCTCTCAGAGTAACCACAATCTATTGACAAATACACCTGCACATGTGGGCAGAGGGGAGAACACAAAGGTGGGGGAATTGAGAAACCTTGTATCCTGTGTAGGGATCAGAGAGTGAGTTGGTTGATTAAACCAAAGGGCTCATCTTGGAGAGCAGCGCAGAGATCAAAATGCCAGACTGAGAACAGTAGAATGTCACAGATAGAGGGGTGAGAAAGGCATAATGAAAGTGTGTTTAGGAAAGGAAGATCTGGTAGGAAAATAGAGAATCAATCTGACAGGAAAAGTTGGGGACCCAAGAGACCTATTACAAATATATGGCGGTATTCTGAAGAGAGAGAGTATGAGCATACCAATAAAAATACCAATAAAAGAAATACCAACAAAAGGCAATTATTATAATTATTATTTATACTTTGATTCCCAATAAGAAACATTTCCAGAACTCTCTCTAAATTGCTTTGAGGTGTTATTTCTTAAAATGGGCTCTAAGAAATACTAGTGCCTCTGCATATTAACAGGTGTTTAAAAAAAAAAAAAACCTGAAAAAAATGTACAGAATTTATGGGGAGAATGAGCTTTAAAATTTTATAGCAGGATTTATGAGACTTTTGTGTGCATAATGTATATCTTACATTCTGAAAAGATGATAGAGAATGCCACATTTCCCAAACACATTTGACTAATTAGGATCCTCCTGTCTTTCCCCAGCAAGCCATCTTCCAATATTTGTGGAAATACCTTGAATCAGAGACTAGTTTTGACTGGAAGTTTAACAAACAACAACAACACCTGGATTCTAGTTCACTTGTAGACTAATGGTGTGACCTTGGACATCTATGGGCCTTGATTTCATCACTTATCTTGCTATCCTAGTTTGGAGTTTAAGCAGATAAAAGGAGACTGTAGGACAAGAGTTGAAATAGTCATTCCTTGAACAACAGCTATAGCTGATGGCATGTCCTCCTACTGTGCCAATAACTGATTAGTGGCCACCATGCCCAGTGCTCCTGATCCAATTTGTTATAGTCCTGTAATAGCTCAGAAAATTATTTGCTAGAGACAAGGTGAAGCTTTGAGTTTCTCCCTTAACTTAAAAAATTTAGGTATCTCACATGATTTTATAAGTGTGAATGTGCCAGAATGGTGTAGAAAAAGGACCCCCAGGGGGGTCAGACATCTTCCTTCTCATCCCTGCCTGTCTCATCTCCTCAAGTACCCATGGAGGTAACCTCCAACTGTTGGCCCATATCTCATGGCTTTTTAAGCCCAGGGAAGGATGATGCTAGGCTTTTATGCAAAGATCTAGGATCAGCCAAACAGAAACATCCAGGAAAGAATGAATATTTCAGACCCCCATTCTCTCAGTCTGTGCACAGATAAAAACAGCTTTATTGAAAGAAGTAACAGGGCCACCTGGGTGGCTCAGTTGGTAGAGTGTCCAACTCTTCAGTTTCAGCTCAGGTCATGATCTTAATAGTTCATGGGTTCGAGCCCTACATGGGGCTCTGCACTGACAGTGAGGAGCCTGCTTGGGATTCTCTCTCTTCTTTTCTCTCTGCCCCTCCCCTACTCATGTTCTCTTACTCTCTCTCTCTCTCTCAAAATAAATAAATAAAAGAAAAATAACAATCCAAGGGCAGTAACGCCTTTGAAGAAAGCAAAGGGAAGCATTATCAAATACCTACTGTGTGTGAGTTAGTGAAGCAGGCATCTTGTAAGTTATCTAAGTGTAGCATGGTAAACCACAGATGGCTTTCCTTTCAGCTAGCCCTTGGTTTGAGTTTTAGCTCTGCCAACTAATACTTGTGTGCCTTTAACCAAATTATTTAAATTCCCTGAGCCTCATATTTCTCATCTGTAGTATGATACCTACTTTATGGAATTATATTGAGTATAAAGTGATAAAATACATGAAAAACAGTGCTCTGCATATAGTAATATTCAATAAATGTTAGCCTGTACTATTGCTATTAACTTATTACCAACTCAATTGCCAACACTCCCCAACACAAAGGAAAGAAACAGGCCTGATATGACAAAAATCTACATAGGAAATTTACTAAATGGAATTTTACTTTTGAGAATATTTTCCTTTTTTCCCCTCTGTCTGGGTTATAATTTCTCCTTTCAGATACTGTTTTTTAGAGCTCAGAAACACCAGAGAAAATCTATTTCACTTTTTCTCTAGAAGGAGTTTCCGCATCTTCCATCTAGTTTCAGAGCAGCGATGTTAACCTTTACCATGCTGCCAAATAGTCCATTTGTAAATAACACAGCCAAAATATTTTCCAAGTGCCCAGAGTACAAGTTGATGAAATGCTTATTGCCTTTCTCCTCCTTTTCAATTCCACAATCTCAACCAGGGGCTCTGTTCTCAGGACATTCTTCTTTAGCCTACAGAAAAGGTAACCAATCTTAGACAAAAAAAGGAAAATTGCACAAAGCCTAAGATGAAGAATAGAATAATTTTCAGGGGGCAGGGCATATATTTAACATCCCGTATTATTTCAGATGGTGTTTTTGTGTCTCTGGGAGAAGCTCTGACACTGAGAAGGCAAAGGCTGGAAATTGTCACTTTGATCCTATATCTCGCTATAATTCTACCTTCTTTCTTTTCTCTTTGTCCGCTTCTTTCTTCTTACATTTTCTCTTCTCCTTAGTCTTCCCTTCCTTCAGCACTCCATCCTCTGCTTCCTTTTCTTTCTCCTTACAGTCATCATACTCACCATTGTTGACTTTTAACTTTTTTTTTTACTTTTTTTTTTTTGCCAAACATTGTGCTAAATGCTCATTATGCACTATCTTCTTTAATCTTCTTTAATCTGCGTCACAAAAACATAATTTACAGAACAACACACTTTCTGGAGAAGAAAAAAAAAGATTGAAAGGCTTGTGCCCAGAGGCTACACAGTCTTCAATGACAATAGACCCTAGTGGAGTGCGTTGAATTAAGGTGTTCCAACCACCTCAATGGAAATGGCTTTTCCTACAACATAAAGAGGCAATATTAATGGAATTCATAGTGTCACCTTAATGCTAATGTATTTTGTGGCAAGTAGTGAATGTATTCAATTATGTATGCATGTGGATTTGATTTATCCATTTTAAAATAAGCTTACTATTCTTTTAAATGACTCATTTTAATTGGGTCACGTATTAGAATTCATTCTTATGTATAGTTCTATGATGGGGTTCTTCAATAATTATCTTGGGGTAAAAAGGGGGAAACTGGAATGTGGTATTTAACTTTATATATATATTTGCAATCCAACATAGATCAAGCTTTTGCATATATATTATTTTAATTTTGTATAATGCACATGTCTGTATTGTTTGTGCAAACATACCACAATTATGGTATGGAATTAATTTGCACATTGCAAAAATCTATTGCAAGTCTATGTGATGTGAAGCATGACTGTATTATGGTTTTGAAGACTGTGTTAAAGTTTTGGAGCTAAGCAGACCTAGATTTTAATCCAAGCCCTGCAGTTTTTCAACTCTGTAACCTTGAGCAAGTTTCTTAATCTGTATGAAGTTCATGAAATTTCCTCTTTATGGTAAACATGGAGGTAATAATAGCCAATTTTCACAGCTATTGTCACATTTCAATGAGAAAATATACAGTCCTGGCAGACTGTACACATTCAACAGAAACTAGTCCTCTTTCTCCATCCAGATTTCTATTTGTTGTAATAACGTCCCTCCATCCGTATCTATACTCATATCAACCCATATCTGTCTATATAAGGTAACATTTTTCTGTGTATATGTGTGTTCATACACACCCATATTCATACCCGCATGTGGAATCCTACTCATAAGAACATATACATGTGCCATCCCAGGTATATCTTCAATTAAGGTCAAACCTAAGGAGGTGTGAAATACCCACATAAACTCACTTTAATCCATACAGCACTCTATATAGAGCCTTGCTTACAAAGGAGTGAAAGCTGATCCCGTCCCTCTGCTCTGCCTTGGTAGCAATACCCATGGGTGCCACAGATGTATCCTAGCGCCATCTAGTGGGGAATCCCACTTTCTGCCCCACAGTGCCTCCTTGTGCTGGCTGCAACCATTGCTCCAACTCACCATTTTGCAGGCTGCCTCCATCATTCTAAAAAAATAACCATCCTAAATGAACTCTGTATTCTGTTTAGACTCTTTCCAGTTAGAAAACTGGATGTTTTCTGGACATGTTTTCCTGGGTGTTTCTGGACATGAGTACATCCCACTGAAATATTTCCACCTCTATCTACAGACAAAGAAAAGGCTTGGAGGACCTCAATCTACTGTGCCAACAGGACATGAATGACCGTGAGTACATGAATCACTTCTAAGGCCATGTCTTTAGGATCTAGAAGGAAAATTCTATATCTTATAATGGAAGCTTCCTATATTCACTAAATATAGGAATACTTTATATATGTATAGTTCTTTCTTTATTTCAATAAGAACTTTGGCTCACAAAGAGATACCACAGGGAAATTATTTCAAAGAAATGAGATGGTTTTGGTCTTCCTTTGGCTGTGAAGGAAGCCAAGTTGGCTATAGAAATTGTTATTACTACACATAGATTAACCCATGGAATTCAATCCTCATTTCTTTTAGCTAGTGTATTCAACGCACGAAAATGATTAATAATAGTGAAGAAAAACCAGACCAGAGCTGTATCTATATAGACAATTAATTTTGCAAGTTCCTTGACCCCTTCAGAATTTTAAAGGTGACTCATAAACATGGTAGTGGATGAGGTGAAGAGTAAATGCACTCATTCAAATCTTCTTGGTAGGTTAATTAAGCCAGAGAAACTAGTAAATCCTATTGAAACAGTCAAATCATTATCAATGTTCTGTTGAATTGATCAGTTAAGTTAATTATCCTTGTTCCAGTTGTCCATATAGCAACAAAGCATATGCAGTCTAGGGGAGAATTTCAACCTGTGGCCCCCACTTGGTCTTCCCTTCCTCCCATCTTGCTCCAGATCTTTGCCCAGGGACCAACGGCATTTGGGTTTGCCTGATTAATCTTTTCACAGCTTCATATCAGTTACACCAATGTGGGCACTGAATATGTTACCTACATATTCAATAACAGTGGTAGAGAGCCTTCTCCCTAAGAGTCCCCTACCATCAGGATAAAAGAAAGGGTGTAAATAGAAAAAGAATAAAGAGTGACAGGGAAAGGCAAGATGAGTTTCACTGCTGGAACAGATTTGGCCCGTACTTTCTGTTACTAAGTTAATAAGCCAAACCTTGTGGAAGGAGATAGGAATTCAGACAAGAGGTAAGTAGATTGTTTTACTCTCTGTACATGTGAATGAGGATTGTATGAATGTACGCAACCTGACTCATATTGTAATACCATAACTCATTTACAGGGTTGAGTTTGTTTTGGCAAAGGTTGAATGCCCAAGTTTGCCTTCCTGCTCCTTTGTTTGAGGGGCAAGTGACACTCATTCGAAGTATCTTGTAAGAAATCAACATCTCAGTCTCTGGGCTGGGAAGATAGAGAAGGAGGAAATGAAAATGCCATGCTTTCATTATATTCCAAGTTACTTATTTGTAAAGAAGTTCTTCATCAACCAAATCTGTCTGTTTCTCCCATATATTGCCTCTCAGTTCTGCTGCCTTTGTTGTAATGTTACATTTTGTATCTAATATTTCTTGCTACTGTTTAGAAATCATTGTGGCTACATTGGTCTTTATCAATAATTTTGTGTAGCACAATCCATCACCATGTTGGATGTTGGGCCAGGGAGAAGGGCATTACTTTGTCTTTCACTTGGAGTTCAGACAGCTCTCTTGTATTGATTTCTTGGCTTGCATGTTCGTTAGATGATGATTTGCACTTTTCCTGTATTGTGTTTATCCAGATTATGTTTCAGATGCATCTACAACATATCATCATTAACAACAAACATTTATTGAACTCTTATGGGCTGTGGATCAGGCTCCAGGCTAGATACTAGGGATAATAAGAGAATTTAATGCGAACCCTACCCTGGAGGATTTTATCATCTATTGGATCATGTTTGTTTAAGAAAAAAAAAAAAAAAAAGATACCTAACAGCTTATGCCCACTGAGTGCTGAGGGCAATAAATGCTCTTTGAGTTCAGAGAAGGGAATGGTTGGTGATGGCTGGATGACGGGTCAGGAAAGGCTTTATGAATGAGATGAAATTTGAGTGGTTTCTTAAAGGATAAGAAGGATATTTTTTATGGGATACTGAATACAGGGAGTTTCTGAATACCACTATGCCAGGTTATATAAAAAAAAAAAAAAGTAGTGCCTGTTTCTTTAAACTACAATTGCCTCTTTAATTATTTATGAGCTTCAGACAGAGAATCAATATTCACCTGCTTTCCACACTGCTTTTTGCAGAGTTCTGTTGTTAATAGCTTTGCACACCTCATCATGCACACCAACAAAAAGCCAGCTAGTCTGTTAACTTTCTCATTAAGACTTCCCTGGCCTGGTTGCCAACTTTTAAGATTGTCTTTGCTCTGTCTAAAATTTGCCCTAGTTTCTCTCCTAGTGAAAGCTCCAATTAGAAGAATGTATATTCAGTGACTTCTTAAAGCAAAGTGAATTTTAAGGTAAGAGAATAAGAAAGAAAAAAATAACTGACTTTCCTGTGAATGTTGCCTCACTGAATCTTCAGTAGAATGCAGGTTTGACCCTGGAGAGGATATTAGTTCCCCAAGGGAAATATCCATTTATGAGAAGTTCCAGGGTTTTTTTCTCTGTAAGAGAGAGAGATGTTCAAATATTTTTGAGGATTGAAAACTTTGCTTATTACTTTTGTGGGACTTTACTGGTCCAGATAGATATTTACCTCAGCTTATTGACAGAAACCTTGGCAGGAGGACTGTCTGTGGCCAGCAGTATTAATATTCCAAGGACTAAACCCTGTGACTTTCTGAATGCCAGTTCTTTTTCCAGAACTCTCTCTGTGATTTTTCTTATGCTATTTTTTTTAAATCTCTCTGTTTTATAATTTATCTTGACTTTGGTGGAGTGAGAGGCAGGGAAGAAATGAAATCCATATTTTTTTCTTTCTTTTCTTCATATAGTACATTTTAGAGGCACCTATTGTGTATATAGCATAAAGCATTGCACAGATCTCTGGGAGACTGCAGTCTACTTGTTGTGTTAAACATGTGAAAAGGGATTAGCATTTACATACTCTAAATGGGTCAAAAAATAAAAGAATGCATTTCTTTTTTTTAAGTTTATTTATGTATTTTGAGAGAGAGTGTGCAAGCAGGGAAGGGGCAGAGAGAAGGAGAGACAGAATCCCAAGCAGGCTCCGTGTTGTCAGAGCAGAGCTGGAACACACAAACCGTGAGATTTTGACCTGAGCCCAGATGAAGAGTTGGACGCTCAACGGACTGAGTCACCCAGGCGCCCCTAAAAGAATATATTTCTTTTCTATACCTGTTTTCCTCAGTTCTACCCATAGTGATAGGAGGGATTTAAAATTTCCAATTAAAGGTGATTCAGTCTTTTTCATTTTAGAATAGTTTCTTAGGTATAATTGGGACTAATTTAGACAAATATTCTGTGAATTTGAAGTATATACATGCTCTGTCAGGAATATTTCTCTTTTCACAAGAAGCACCTCTGTATCCCCTCCCAAGATGGTGAGATGCTTGCAGGGAAAGCTGACACACCCTCTGGGGTGGGGGGTGAGGTGGCCTTTCTTATATACAGTTCTCCCTACCTTCACCAGAGTGAGGTTGGTCTGGTCCCTGAGCACTTTGTGCTGGTAGCTTCCCACACGGAGAATCTCATCTGTTTTTTGTGGGTATTATGCTGTTGCTCACACCATCAAAATATATAATCATCAAATATATACATGTTGGAGAGGTTTTTATCCTTTTCATCTAATCCTTTTTTTTAATCCTTCTCATCGAATCCAGTGTTACAAGGTCTCAGTAACTCTGTGTCTGTTCCTCCCTCCCATGGAAGCATATGGGAACTCAAGCTTTGCTCATGAAATGTGAAATCAGAGCTTTCCCTCTCAGACTTTAAGATTTTCCCTAGCCATCTTGGGTGCAGAGGGGCAGAGCAGCAACCTGGATGTTCTAGAAGGCCTCAGTCTCTAGAGTCTAATGTTTCAGTGAACCAACTTCCCACCTTTGGTCAAGACCCAAGAAAGTCCCGGGCTTTGATTCTCAGAGAACCTGACAATACTCTTATCCTGTGGTATCCACACAAAATTATCTTCTTTCTTGCCTGCAAATGCTTTCTTCTCGTCTTATCTGTAGAAAACTCCCTATTGTCTCTATTCTCTGCAGTGTGAGGGTAAAATTCTACCATGGAGTTTGCTGGGTTTGGCTTCTAATCTGCAAAGGGGAACTTTGGGAATTTAGAAAATCCTTCTCTCTAGACCATATCTTGCTTTTAAAACCTTCTTGCACTAGGACAAAAAGCACCCATATTCCTCTTTTTCCTTTCATTCCTATTTTAACTATTTTAATCATCCCCAGAGCAATGGATATCTTAACCAAATAGGGAAAGCACATGAAAATGCATAAAAATATATATTAACCATGTTGCAGTGTCTACCTAAAACCATTGAGAGAAAAGGGCAAGGCTCTGAATGGTTACAGGAAGAGCGTGATTACAGGATTTAAAAAGGTAGGGGCGCCTGGGTGGCGCAGTCGGTTAAGCGTCCGACTTCAGCCAGGTCACGATCTCGCGGTCCGTGAGTTCGAGCCCCGCGTCGGGCTCTGGGCTGATGGCTCAGAGCCTGGAGCCTGTTTCCGATTCTGTGTCTCCCTCTCTCTCCGCCCCTCCCCCATTCATGCTCTGTCTCTCTCTGTCCCAAAAATAAATAAACGTTGAAAAAAAAAAAAATTTTTAAAAAAATAAAAAGGTAAACCTCAGTGGCTTACAACATTGACCAATGGCTTCTCAGAGGCAGTGGAGCTGGATCTGAATGTTGGCGCTAGGAGAATTAGGGTAGGTGTGAAGAACAGGAAATGGGTCCTCGATCAAACTTGGTGCCTGGAGTTCTGTATTTATAACTCATACACATGTATCAGCACAGAGTATCTTGACTCCAGGTTACTCATGGGTGAGTCTTACAGTGTGATTATAAATTATTTGAGAACAAGGTTAAAAACTTCTTGTGTTTCTATCTATGATATTACTTAGGCCTCTGCTTCTATACATTAGGGTCTCATATATATTCAAAATTTAACATATTAAGAACTTAGGACTTTTTATTTTTTTAATCTTAAAAAAAATTAATGTTTATTTATTTTTGAGAGAGAGAGACACAGAGGGCAAGTGGGGGAGGGGCAGGGAGAGAGAGGGAGACACAGAATCTGAAGCAGGCTCCAGGCTCTGAGCTGTCAGCACAGAGCCCGACTCAGGGCTCAAACCCACGAACTGTAAGATGATGACATGAGTCAAAGTTGGACACTTAAATGACTGAGCCACCCAGGTGCCCTGGGAACTGAGGACTTTAAATATTTTTGTCCTTAGTTCTCTCCTTCAAAATTGCTATGTTACTTTACCCACTCTATTAAAGAAAAATGTATTTTGAAAAATCTGAATAGAGATTTACTTTAAATATTCTTTTTCTTTTAAGTTTATTTATTTATTTTGAGAGAGGGAGAGAGACAATCCCAAGCAGGCTCTGCACTGTCAGTGCAGAACCCAATGCAGGGCTTGAACCCATGAACCGTGAGATCACGATCTGAGCCGAAATCAAGAGTCGGACACTTTAACCATCTGAGCCACCCAGGTGCCCCTAAATATTCTTCAAATACCAATTGCTCAGGTTCTCCTTTCTCTTCTTGATATCCCACCCTTCTTTATTGTGGGATTACCATATGCTGATCACCTCAAACTGTTATTTTTTTATTGTAAAATATACATAACATGAAATTTACCATTTTAGCCATCTTTAAGTGCATAGTTAAGTGGTTTTAAGTGCATTCACATTGTTGTGCAGTCATCACCGCCATTCATCTCCAGAATTGTTTCTTCTTCCCAAATTGCAACTCCATACTTATTAAACAATAACTTCCCATTTCCTCCCTCCCTGAAACCCCTAGCAACCACCATTCCTATTTTATATGTCTATGAATTTGCTTCTTCTAGGCATATCATATAAGTAGAATCATATAACATTTGTCTTTTTGTGTCTGGCTTATTTCATTTTGCATAATGTGTTCCAGGTTCATCCGTGTTGTAGCATATGTCAGAATTTCCTTCTGTTTTCAGCCTGAATACTATTCCACTGGGTGGATAGACCACATTTTGTGTATCCATCATCTCAAATTTGTGGTGAAGGTAAAATGTTCATTACTTTCCAATGATTATTTTTGGTGACTTGATTTTCTCTCTATTATGAAATATTTGATTATTTGATTAAAGGGTTTAAATACAGCCCTTTAAAAAAAAGAATATGCCATATGGTACTACCCAAATCAGCACTTCCTCTAAGGCAATTAGTAGCAGTTTTAAAGTCAAGTAGAGTAGTAGCTAGAATTTTTAAAAGAAAATAAAAATGTTTTTGTGTTAGGCCTTTAAGATTTCTTCCTTCTCTAAGTCACTTGAAATGATTAGAGACATCATACCATTACTCCCTAGACCACTAATCCTAAAAGATTTTTTGCACAAAGTGGGTATGGGAGGTCAAATAAATTTGTGAGTGTTGCTTCCAATGGCACCCCTTGTGGGTCCTCATGGTAGGCAATATTTTAACATCTGAGGAGTCTTGCTGCTTTAAAAAAACAAAAAACAAAAAACAAAAAAACAAAAAAACCCACAAAACTTAAGTTATTCTATCTAGCATTTTACAAGCACATCTGAATTCAGAATCATTTTTTAGTTGTTATTTTTGTAATACTTAAAAATACTCTGGATTAAAATAAGGTAAAATCTTTGAGAAGATAAGACTGAGAACATCTGAGAAAGCAGAAAAGTAGATTCTTTTAGAGCGTTGAGTAGACTGGATTGTGACCCACAGACAACTGAATTCTTCTCTATTTTCCCATAATTAGGACAAAGACACTTATAGTCAGAGAATTTATTTGTTGTATATTTTTAAAACCTTTACCTCAACACAAGAATTTATCTTGTGTCCACATATAGAATATTGAAAGATAGATGCGGTAAATAATTTTAATATTTTTTGTCTGCATTTTTGTGGAAGACATAGCAGTGCTGTTTAAATGAATAAGTGTGTAAAATTTTATTTAAATAAAAGGCTGTTTAAGTCTAGAAGTCTAGTTTTTTCTGTAGTCTTTCAGTAAGTGAAACAAGAAACAAGTAAAGGCAATTATTTGTTAGAAGCATGTTCACCACAAAGAACTGATTTTTAGCCATAGTTTTCACAAGTGGTACAATATAGTGAGGAAAAGAGGAGGTGAAAGGTGGAAGGAGATTATCAAAGCCGTAAATGAAATATTAAGAGAGCTACGTGAGACTTGTGGGGGAGAGATGCATTTGAAAGAGCAAAGGGAACTTAAAAAAATAAGTTTTCTGTTTTCACACCTCTGAAAACCTCAAATACCAGTTACTGAAGACTTTTTTATAGCTTAATAAATTTTTCATTGTGTATTTTTAACCCTGTTTGCTGAATTTTTCTGAGTAAACACTTTAGTTTACTTTTAAACAAGCAAGGGGTTTATTGATGTATGGGGAGGCAGGAAAATATGTTCAGAAACTTTATTTTAGGAGAAAGAGCACCCCTGCAATGGAATGGAGTGAGCAGGCAGCAGTACATGAGGATTATAGCAGGCAAAACAACCAAAAAACACAATCGAGAATAAATAGACCGCAAAGCTTTTGAAGATTTAAGAAGTAGTCCCCAAGGCTGACGCTTGTAGAAGGTTAGGACATTGAATCTAAGTTCAATGATAGATGTTCTATAGCAGCCTAAGCTACTGTGTGGTCAGGCTTCTCTGTTTTCTGATAACTAGTAGGCATGCAGTAGATACTTGGTGAACAAATGGTGGTCCAACCTAGAATTCAAATATTATTAGATGAAATAAAAGAGCAATTTTGAACTTGACCAGGTAAAGTCATTCTTATTAGAGCTAGGAAAAAACCCTTCCTGGGAGTAAGCAAATAGCTGGTTTGGAAGTTGGAAAAATGCCCTAGGAAGAGTTTTCACCCACTTGTGTTTAAACCAAGCCACCTGATCTTAGTTGAGTGGCCACCTTCACTGGAGGTACTAGGGGTTAGGGATTCATCATATGAATTTGGGAGGAGGTACAATTCAGCTTTCTAATATGGTTGTTTTATCAAACCATCTAACTGGCAGGATGAGAGCTGCACTGGGAAAATAAGGAATCAAACATGGCCAAGATTCTCTTCTTCTAAGTGTTGTCTTTGCTCTTCTCTCTCAGTAGGCTTCATCATTTCAGAATGAGTTCTCCAGTAAGAGGGAACCATGGCTTCCAGACCCTCCGACCTCTCATCTTTAGTGCATTATTAGAGAGGAAAATAAGTGCCCTCCTATCAGTTTAAGCTTGAAGCATTCTGGAGGAAGCCTCTAATTGGCTTATCTTACATCATGGAGTCTTCTGTGAACCAATCAATGTGGTCACAGCAGTGAGATACTTTGGTCCAGGTTCATTGGGTGCCTGCTGCCTGGCCAGTCACTGCTACCAGGGTGGCAGGGTCTTATCAAGATGGCAGCCTTCATCTGGAGCATATTTCAGGAATGAACAAGATGGGGAGGAGGAATTCTCCCAAAGAACTAGGGCAGCACTTGGTGGGAATACCCCAGTGTTAGGAGGGTTGGTGACGACTTCACATAGGACTTAAAAATAAGTCCTAAGTGGGGAGAAGGCTAGCCAAGTGGAGTGAGTCATGGAAAAGATGTGCAAAGACTGGTGCGGGAGCTTTGTGGGGACTGTAGGTATTTCAACAGGGTAGAGTAGAATGTAGAAGTTGAGGCTAGAGAGTCCATGTTTTCAAAATAGCAAAGTTTGGAAGGCCCACAGTGGACCCAAAGTGAACATATATTTTTGACTGTGTTTCTGATTAAACAACAAAACTCAGAACTTCCATTAAGATAAAGGTATAAAAGGGAAAGGGGAGAGGTGGGAAGCATAATTTGGTTTGGGTTCTCTCTTATAAACCTTAACACTTCCCGTAGCCCAAGTAGAAAAACACTAGCCTGGGCTCTGACTTTAACTGTGAATCTGATCTAGGAACATCCCCTCTTTGGTTCTCAGTTTATTTATTTCAAATGAAAGCATTTGTCTTATGAACTTTCAAGACCTGCCAGGCCAGTTAGTTGCTACTTATCTTTCTGTCCAACAAGTATGTAGCTTGAAAACTTGTTATCAACCCCATCTGGCCTCTGTAGTGACCTTGGTTTTGGAATGCAAAGATCTTTATTTGGCATGGGTCCTGTCCATGAAGAACTGCAGACTAATCATCAAGGCTTAAATGTGAACAATGGAATATTAGTGCAAGGTCACCATACTGAAACTGACATGTGAGAGATACAGACAGTTCTGATTTAAGGGCTCAGGGAAAGGAGAGGGACATTTGGACTGCAGTGGTAAGATAAGCTTTGTGGCACAATGAGATTTCAACTGAGATGTAAGGATAGTTGTGATTAACATAGACAAAAGCAAGGAGTGAGGGCATGGATGTGGGGGTTGGGCATGAGCTAAGGGTGGTGTGAACAAGAAAGAGGAAGTGGGAAAGTGTTTTCCCAGATAGAGACACTTAGGCCTGCAGAAGTCCAACTGCCCTTCTGAATATCACTGCACACCATCTCTTTTAAATATTCCAAACCATTTTTATCCTATTGTTTGACACTTCTTATGTCACCTGCTGGGGATCAGTCTCCCTAGGAGTTGGTCCTATTCATGGGAAGCCACCATTTATGGGGCTTAAATAGTGCATATGTATGTCCCAGCACTCATCAATGACACTCCGCTGCTGTCACTGAAAAGCCTTTACTTCCCTCTCAGTGCCACTCGGAGCCTCAGCCAACTCACCAAAGCTAATACCGTATGAGGAGCATATAGGGTTGCCATTTCTACCAGCACACTAATTGCCAATAATCATGGCCAACATGACTGTGCTCCAAGTAGTGCCAAGTCTTTAATAGTTAATATTTCATTTAATCCTCCTAGTAGCCCTAGGAAGTGGGTTCTATATTATTTTCTCCATTTCCAAATGAGGATAATAATTCTTAGAGATGTTTAGTGGCCTGCCTAAGATCAGAGGTGGTCACTGATGGAGCTGGGACTTAGACCCTGGCCTCTGACTATAAGGAGCTCACCATCCCTGTGCATGTGAGGTCACAGAGGATAGAAGTTCAGGATGGGAAACAGTCTGGCTACAGGTGGTAGGAGTCGCTTACCATTACACATTAATCAATGTGGGATCCCTTCTCTGCTCTGCTTGATGGATTATTTGCTTGGTGGCTATGCTGGGACATAGCCTGGATCCTGGAAGCTTTGGAGGTAGGGTTGGGCTGAAAAGAAAATACAGAATTTTGCTAGATAAAATAGGAAGAAGGTATTCCAAGTGTGGAGTTTCCATGGAACAAGTATGGATGTGGACATTGTGGTGGGAAGATGAGGCAAGACTGTGGTTGGAGGGAGACAGGAGGCACTGAGGAGGAGCATGGGTTTGGAGCCAGGTAGAGCTGGGCCCCCAACCCAGCCTTACCAAGTCCATGGACAAGTCACAACTCCTTTCTCCTCATCTGTAAAGTGGTACTATGAGAATGATTATGGTGAAAAAAAAATTTAAAACATATTGAATTCTACAACAGTGCCAAAAAAAAAAAAAGCTTTCAATAAACGGTCGCTGTAGTTTTTAAATTGCTTTTGTGATTGAGGAGTGAAAGCATGTCTAACTCCGCAGGGAGAGTGATCATTCCTACCTGGAAACTTTTGCTTACCATCACATTGATCCCCCCTCTTTCTTCATCAATTCACCTGTGCAGTTATTTCATTGAAGGACACTTAACCCCTAACTGTGGAAACAAATAAAAGACATTCCTTTGATAGATGCTTTACTTTATATACATATGTAGGTGTCTTGTCTCTCATCTAGACTATAAGAAAACAAAAAGTCTTTTATCACTTGCCTACATGCCTGAAACACTTGGGGAAAACCAAACACAATAAAAAGTCCTGGTCTTTGCTAATTGATAGTCAGGGAGGAAACTTAATCTCGGATAAGGCTCTAATTTCCAGAAGTTTTCAGTGTGTGTGTGTGTGTGTGTGTGTGTGTGTGTGTGTGTGTGTGTATGAGGGAAAGAGAGAGAGAGAGAGAGAGAGAGAGAGAGAGAGAGATCAACCATCCCCTGATTAGACTTTCATGACCTGTCTTCACTAGAAGTTCTTCCATGGGAGGCAGCCATTCTCTTTCCCACTGTCCAGTAGGGACATAGATGGCTTCTCGAAGTTTCCATAAGGGCTCTGAAACTAAGCTGGCCCTGAGGTCGAGACGGGAGGTCATCCACTGTGGTCAGAGCCTGAGGCTGAGCTTTGGAGACTGGCAGACCCCCAAGACTTTGGGCTCTTCTGTGTTGGAGTCGAGCTCCATGGGGCAACTCTGGGGAAACAGGGCCTTTGTGAAATGCTCCTTTGATGAGAAGCATAATATAAATACAAATTGCTATTATGTCAGCTTCTGAGGAGCCACTTCAATCCATTTGGTCACCTTTGATTTTATTCTCCAATTGCCTTCCTTCTTCAAAAAATTTAATAAGAGCAAGTTTTCATCTGGCCTCGAGGGAGTAATTTATTTATTTAAAGTAATAATAAAGTTTCAGCATAATCCCCAGTTCCCAAGGGGGAAAGGGACTCTTTGAATGATTTATTTTTCCCATCCTTGAAGTGCCAGGGAGACCAAGTGGCTGCCGTGGTGGTGTCTCGGAGTCCACTGCCATGGCAACAGCCAGAGCGTCTGGGGCCACTCGGAAGCAGGGGAATGGAAAATGGAGTCATAACTCTCTTCCTTCCCTCTTTCTGCTCTAAGTTCCTCCTTCAAGGAAACTGAAGGGTAAGTAGAATGAGGCCCCAAATCAGTTTTAGGAGCCAAACAGAAACTGTGAGAGCTAATCACATCCAGGTCCAACTTAGGCCCCAAGTGGAGGTCCACGAGGGGCAAGTCTGGGCAAATGGGTGGAGTACCTACTCTGGATTCTCTCTTCTCAGTGCAGAGTCAAATATGGGGCACTGTGAAGGGGAGGAGTGAGCCAGCTGCAGAACACAGGAAGAGTTTAGAAATCTCAGTCTTCAATGGGTGCTGAGGGATGATAGTAGCACTTCTGCTAGGAAAACCAGGGTTATTTGACACTTATCTGACAGTCATTATTTTAATATTTTATGTGCATTATCTCATTCAGCATTTATATGAAGCATACACTACTGTGATTCCCACATTATAGACAAGTAAATGAAGCTTCTGGCAATTAGGAAACTGGGTCGAGGTTATTTGGCTAGTCAGTGATAGCTCCAGGATTTAAAATTAAGGTTGGTTCCAAAATCCAAATTTGTAACCATTGTATACATAGCCTCTCAGGTTGGATTGCTTAGGGGAGGCTAATGAGGGTGGTTACATCAGTTAAAAATACTTTTGATTGCAAGTAATAAAAAACCTGATTCACAGCAACTTAAATAAATGGGGGAGTCGATTTTTCTCTCTTAGTAAGACTCAGGAGGTGGGCAGCTGCTGGTACACAGTCAACAGCTCAATTGGAGGGAGATTGTTCCCTTGCCCTTGCCCTCAGGTGCCATCACTTTCTTGTCACAAGAAGGCCATGCACCTCTAGACTTCACATCTGTATTCAAGGCAGAAAGATGGAAAGGAGAAAGGTTGGTGCCAGCCTATCTGTTTCCTTCCAGCAGGTAAGAAAAATGCTTTTCAGGACAACTTGTCTCCAACAAAAGCAACTTCTTATGTCTCATTGACGATAAAGGGGTCACAAGGCCTCCCCCAGCTGGAAGGAAGTCTGAGGAAAGCACAAATTTGCCTTTCCAATCTCCATATTGGAAGGGCAAGAATGGCTTTTTGCAGCTGTGACCTGTGCACTGGATGGTCAGAGAGAAAGGGAAGATACCAGAGAGGAAGGGTGCAGGCATGAAGATGGGAGGCTGGTCTATCTGGATCTGGTTTGTGCCGAGAACAGTGGGAGCATAATGTAAAGCCATCCGAGGCTCAGACTACAGTGAAATGTAAGTGCCAGTCCTGAAAGCCAGACTTCATCTTCATGGGTATGCACTATTGTTTCCATGCTTCTGTCAGCCACATTCTCTTGCTCCTACTTTAACAAGATGCATGTGTTAATTACTTCAATTTGCTAAATTTCAGAAAACTTGCCCCAAGGCTTGGGGCCAGGCCAGATTCCACAGTAGGAAAAAGAGGTTCTAGGTTCATATGTGAATAGATCCTTTGTGCTCCATTTAAAGTAGATTGTATCACTTTAAGTAGATAATGGAAAAATTCTTCTATAAAGAATGTCTCATCTTCTCATTGGGAATGTCCCTTCTATAAGACAAGAGAAAATCTGTCATTGATTAGAGGAATTAAAATAAAAGACACTGACAATAGGGGTTGTGTTGGGTGACAGGATATGGAGTGATTTATTATTATTATTACAACATTTTCTTTAAAGTTGAATTGTATTTTAGTAAAAAGAGAAGGAAAAATATTTAGGGTCATTGAAAAAGAATCTATTGTCAAGTTACCATGACAGCAGTTCTAGTAGGGACGATTGTCAATAAATGTAATTGTCAGAAACTTCTCTAGAGGTGGAGCTATTACCAACACCTCTGAGGATGAATTCTGGGAGACTTGTCTTGGCTATACCTTCATGTGGGACACTCTCCCTCCCCTTCCTGCCACCATGTGAGGCCTACTGTGGTTTTTGGTTCTTTCAGCCTCTCTAGGACTATTTTGGATGCTTAGTGACTCAGAGGTCATGTCCAAGTGACTGCCATAACCTCAGGACACAGCCCTTTTAGTGTTCCTCATGGAAGGGAGGTTTTTTGTGTGTTTAAAAAAAATTTTTTAATGTTTTTATTTATTTTTGAGAGAGAGAGAGAGAGAGAGAAAGAGCGAGCGCAAGTGGGGTTGGGGAGCAAAGAGAGAGGGGGGAGACCACAGAGTCCGAAGCAGGCTTCAGGCTTGGAGCCACCAGCATAGAGCCGGAGGTGGGGCTCGAACTCACAAGCCATGAGATCATGACCTGAGCTGAAGTTGGACGCCTAACCGACTAAGCCACCCAGGTGCCCCTGGAAGGGAGTTTTTTCATGAGGGTCTCTGATTTTGGCCCCCAAATCCTCTCAGTGAGGGGTGGGGTGGGAATGAAGAGACACTCTTCTCAAAAGTCCAGAGTGTCCCTCACAGAACCCCCTCTTCCCTAGCGTCAGGCTGCCTTTGACTCTCATCGTACTCTGATGTAAAATGCCACCCTTCACCTTTTTCTACAAGAAAGCCAGTGGCATTCACCACTCAGTGAGTTCAGGGCCTTGACAGATTCTTTGGAAGGCTGCAGAGAGACACCCCAGTGCATACAGACTAGTTCAGGCTGTCTCCCATGGATGCTGCATTTCTCAGACCCCACCCCTTCGATATCCAGCACTCCTGTCATGTGATGGTCCATGGTCATGCAGCCCCTGAGCCTGTGGCCCAGTCTACCTCTCCAGTGGTTCCTAAAGCTGAAAGCAGGCCTGGTGGGCCAGCTGGCCTTTCCCAGCTCTCACATCCCCTCACCACCGTCACCACATCTCCCAGGGCAGAAATCACGGAAACTGCTGAAATCTGGTGTCTGGATACTCTCCAATTTTTAGCAAGACTGTTTGGTTTGGCATACACATGTTTCCTGAGCGTCTGCTCTGTGCATTATTGGCCTACAGTCTTTCCAGAAAGCAGACAAGGCATGTATCTCCAATAAAAGAAGTTCAGGAATGCATTACTTGACCTGACTGTTCATTCATTTATCAGTTTCTTCTCTAGAAACCCCTATGCTGAGTTGAGACCTAAAATAGGTGCTGGAGATACACACAGATAGAACCCAGTTCCTGCCTTCTGGAGGATTAGAAATCAGGAGTTAATAACTAAGGAGTTTAATGTTGAAGAAAAAATTCAGAATTTTAGAGGCGAATAATCAGTATAGATCTCCTGAGACTCAAGCCAGTGATTTTTCCCATAGGCAAGACTTTTTAAGAAATAAATGCCTTTTCTCACTGCTTTCCAATTCTTGCTTTCTTGGTAGATCAGGTAAAAAGCTGAATGGGTTCTACCATCTCATTCCATGTAGAAAACTTCTATATCTCCCATCTACCTACAAATTAGAACCCAGTGCCTACCATGGTCAGAGCTTTGTGATTTATTTTGAACCTGTTTTTCCAACCTGTATCTCCTAGTACACCCTCTGGCACTGTACGTGATGCCAACTCATTCTTCACCTTCCCCCAACCATAGTGGTGTCCCCATGCCATTCTTCACATAACTCCTCCACATGGTGGTCTGACTAGTCTCTTCACTCAAAACCCTACTTACCAGTTCAAGGTCCAGCAAAATCTCCCATAATCTAGAAAATTGCTGCTGGTTTCCCAGGTGAGATCTTTCAACCCTATGAAGTGAACATGGTTTCAAATTCTAGATCTGCATGTATTTGCTATATAAACGTGGGCAAGTTAGTTAATACCCCTGTGCCTCAGTTACCACATCTATAAAATGGTATCAATAATAAAACATATCTCAAGCATTACACGAATGCTCTTCAGTGTTATTTAAGCATTATTATTATTATAACCATTATCATTATTATTGATGTTACTGACTTATCTCACTTTTGCAGAATTTATCCCAGATGTCCTTAGATTGTCATGATTTCTCCCTTTGTTTCTAATTTGTTATTTCATGAGGTCTGTGTTAGTTTTCTATTGCTGTCATAAAAAGTTACTACAAACTTAGTGGCTTAAACAACACAGATTTATTACCTTATAATTTTTCAGGTCGGAGGTCCAACAAAGGTCAAAATTAGGGTGTTGGCACAGTTGTGTTTCATACTTGAAGCTCTGAATCTATTTTCTTGCTTTTTCTAGCTTCTAAAGGCCACCTTCATTCCATGGCTTGTGGACTCCTTTTCCCAGCCTCAGAGATAGCATGGTGGTATCTCTCCAACCATTTTTCTGTAGACATACCTCCCTCTCTGACCACCATCAGTAAAGGGACTCCAGCTATGTAATTAGATTGTACCCACCCTGATAGGCTAATCCAGGAAAGTCTTCTGATCTCATGGCCTTTATCATATTTACAAAGTCCTTTTGCTAGGTAAGGTGGCATATCCACAGAATGTGGGGATAAAGATGTAGATATCTTTGGGGGGCATTCTTTTGCCTGTTGCAAGATACTTGAAGACAGATCTCCTTTCCCTCAACTATTCCTTATGGGGCCTGGCATATGAAAGACTTTTAAGAAATGTTGAACTAAATCCAGTCCTCACAGAGAGCCAGGGAAGGAGGACTCAAAGAGAATTTTGAAGAATCTGTTGTTTTCCAGAAAATATATTCCTAATGTCATTTGTGCAAATTATTGGAATAAATCGTTATGTGTTAATACCTCCGGCAGGAAAAAAATTTTTTTGAGCCCAGGTTGCAGTTATATTAAATATTTAACAAAAACAAAGTAAGTGTATTGGCATTAAGTGCCAAAGCCCAGGGTGTTTTACAGTTATTCTACACAGACTCATAGATGTCATAGAGTAGAATGGCATTGCTATCCAAGCATCACAAAGTAAGGAACCAATAAATGTACAGAGAGTCTAAATAATCTGGCCAAGGTTGCAGTATAATGCAGAGGCACAACTGAAATAATAAAATCTTGGTATTCTTATGATGATGGTAGGCCTTTCTCAGCTCGTGACCCTAAAAATCCTTTCTTATCTCAAGCCAGTATACTCTGACCTTTGTTTTCTCATTACTCAAATTATGTCCAAGTCATTGTCTTCACAACATCTTTGGCATTTTCTCCTAATACGGCTATAATTTAGATGAAATAGCAAATGATATGACCAATAACAGTGCAGGAGAGTGGGGAGCCAGTTTGAAGAGTGGTGCACACCTCAGTTATGTCATGCTGTGGGGTGTACATGGGGAATTAGGTCCTTCATTCACTAAGTAGTTATCAAACATCTAAGTGTTGTGAGTTGCCCAGTGAATATCCAGGGTGCAGCTACTGCCCACGTGGAGTTTTATAGTGTGGTAGTGAAGACAATCCTTCAAATAATTGAGTACATGTCTCAAGAGTGTTACCAAAGAAGAAACATAAACTTCTCTGGGAAGAAGCAACAGGTGAAGCTGGAAACCTCTAACATAACACCTTGAGAACCAGGCTGAAGCATTTAAACTAGGAGCCCAATGTAATAATAAAAAACACAAAATGCTGAGAGCTTGGACCAGGACTGAACCTGCAGGTACAAAAAGGGAAGGATCAATGAGGTCATCATAATAACACATCTCAACCCATGTTCTAATTCTTTGGCATTTCAGTGACCATTTAGAGATGTGGAAGAAACAACCAACTTGGATTCCAGCTTTGGAGACTCATTTGGCAAACCCAGATCCACCAAGCTAACACTGTAGACAATATCTTTGGGACCCAATCAGGAGACTATATTTAAATATATTCTAGGCTGTCACTTTTAAAAATCTGTTCCGTTTAATTGGTTTAGTAACCAAGGTCTTTAAAGAACAGTCAGCTTGCTCCAGGCTGCATGTCATGGAAGATGCCGTTAAGCAGCTGTATACCCACTTGTGAGGCACAGCCATGAAACCACAAAAGGATAAGATAATTTAAAAAATTATCAAGTGCCAAGCTATGTGGAAGAGGCTACCAGTGCTGTGTGGGTTTAGGAGGGGTTCTATGAAAGGAGAGGTTGCAGGTTGACTTCCTACACAATTTTCCTCCAACTTAAATGGCTATGTGAGATTTTTAATACTCAAAATGCTTTATTTTTGGCTAGACATTTTCTTCTTGCATCTGTCTTTGAAACTACAAGAAGGGTGCCTAGGTGGCTCAGTCAGTTAAGCATCTGATTCTTGATTTGGGCCCAGTCATGATCTCATGAAGCCCCACATCAGGCTCTACGCTGACAGCATGGAGCCTGCTTGGGATTTCTCTCTCTCCCTCTCTCTGCACCCCTCCACCCCGACTCACACTCTCTCTAAAAATAAAAAAAAATAAACATTTTTAATTTAAAAAATCCACAAGAAATGTTGGGTCCCCTTAGTTTCATTCTACTTTCCAACAACTTTCTCACATGGAGAGTGGTCCAACAGCAGAATCTGCATATTGGAGGGGCAGGAAGTTCCTGTATGTCAAGAGGCTCAAACAGAACCTGAGTGACCATCTTTCTGCCATGTTGTGGAAGGGATTCCTGTGTGTTTCAGGAGATTCCACAAGTTGACCTCTTATGATCAACTTTCTCCTAATCTAATCTCACCTGCCTGGCAAAAGCATGTTACTGGGATGCTGTCTTGTTCACGGCAAACTACCCCCTCCCCAAACCAACCTGTTGATGTACAGATTATGTGGTTCTTTGTTCCTGATGAGTGGGTGTCTTTTTCTCTTGGTATGGATGAAAGTGCAACATTGGAATAAACCAAACACAAACCTCCCCTGTTTCATGGTTTTGCTTTAGGATCTGTGGTCATGAAAAAGATTTATGAAGAAAGGACAATCTATGTGACTCAAGAGAAGCAAAGTTAAGCTGTGATGGGGCCATATGTTTGTCATGACTCTAAGTTTGGCTTACTGGCCTGATTTTTGTTAAGTGTGTCTTAGCCTTATTGCCTCTTGAGGTTGTCTTTACATTTTTGGGAAAGTGCTCTTCACTCTCCACCCACCCACTGCCCCACCTAAAAGCATTTCCCAAAAGCTACAGTGCCTTTATGCAGTAAAGTGGAATTGTTTCTTTTCTGTAAAACACTGGCTTTTTCTGCTTTTTTGGAGTAAGGGGTGAATTTAAAGCTACCTATCAGAAAAGTGAGAAATTAGCTCATTAGGAGAATGCAGGCTTAATATTAGATAAAGAAAGGCTATCTGACATATTCATTGTCTAGACTGCTTATGGCCTTCCAGGCATTATCAGAGGTAATTTCTTCACATTATACCTCTGGCCAGAGTCAATTATTCTCTCTGTTTGAAAAATTAGGAAAAATTAAGTGCTGATTACTTAGATAAATTCCTTCATCTGCTCAACAGTGCTAGATTACTCAAGAAACACAGTGTAATTGTACATACAGTCCTGGGCTGAGGATCTGGGCCTTGGGCACCAAACACCATGGACCTAAAATATCTACAAAGGGCTCATGGTGAACTCACTAGGTAAGGCAGCATCTCCTACTCTATAAAGTATGAACAGATGTTGGAAGATTACCATTTGTGTCTTAGAGTATTCAAACACTATACTTCAGTGGATTTATGTATTGGTCATCTTATAAGTCCTTGTTCACACAAGACATTCTATGACTAAAAAAAAAAAAGAAAAGAAAAGAAAACCACTGACTTTAGTCTGTCTACCTCATTGACATTTAGGAAAGTGAATTCCAGAGTGTTTAAGTGGCTTCAGAAATATACAAAATTTTGGAGGAAAAAGATAAGGGAGCAGCAATTATTTAAGTGGGAGATGGATATTGTATATTAGTTATACTGTCTTTGTAACTACTTTCATTCATCTTTCCATTCCTTTGGCTTCCTCTCTGTGTTTGCATCACAAATCAAGCATGCTCTGTCCCTGAGCTCCCTCAGAGAACCAATTTTTATTATCTACTGCCTTTTGGGAGGACCTACCTGCCTAGAAGTCAACCCAGAGTTTCTAGAACCAAACTCTGTTTCCAATGGAATGCATCATTTTTATAGAAATTCCTTGTATTTATCATTTAGCTCTTCTTTTTTTTACTTTTCAAAATGCATGTTTTCATCCAATGCCTTATTTGATCTTTACAACCTCCCAGTTAGATAGATGAAGAAGATGTTAGTAAAGCACATTATACATTGAGCAAAATAACTGGAAAGGTAGAACTTATTTTTTTTAATGAGAGAATTTATCTGCTATTTCACTGTATAGGTGGGTACAGAAGGTAACTTTGGAACCCTTTAAATTTGCCTCTTTTCTGAACAGAAAGGTGGTCCCTCCCAATTAGGCAAATGTAAAATGTGAAGGGGATAAATCTTTGCACCCTTTTGTTACTCTGTAGTATGTTTAGCTGGAGAAGAGATGAGTAAGTTTACACAGGTGCCAAGGGATCCCCTGGGAGGCTCAGATTTTAAACATCCCCTTTAGACCATGTATATTAGCTTGGAGTGGGTCAAATGTTATCTCTTAGTAAGAAATACTTTACCTATCTGGAAGTATTGCTCTGGTCTTCACCCCAGGCCCTGGAAGTCTTGGGAGAGAGCCCAGAAATAGTGCTGCTGGGCATGGGTGTGTAACCACTGACAGCCTAGTAGTAGGGGGTCACAAATGAGGAGACCCTCCTCCCACAACCTATCACAGGATCTGGACTTGTAAAGGCATCATCTCATCCATAGAAAGAACACAGGGGACTCTGTGGGGGTGGGAATCTTTTTAACAGCAGTACCTGTGGTAATAATAGAAACAAAGGCAGCTCAACTGGGGACCTTTAATGGACACATCAGTCTCCTAAGTTCTCCTGACACTTGAATGAAAACTGGCCCCATTGGCAATTCTTGGATAATTAAAGAAGAATCCTCAAGAGGAAGACACTATACTCCTTGCTAATATGAACACAGAAGATCCTCAGGACGGTGTTTTTGATTTCCTATGGATGAAGTATAGATGAGATAAGGTGTAGGTTCCAGGTGACAAAAGTATAAGGACTTTGCCCAAGGTCACATGGCAGCCCAAGGCCCCTAACCTCTTTTCCCAGCTTGTTGCTAACTCATCAGTCGGGACGGTGTGCTCAGTTCACTCCTAATGACTCTGCCTTAACCACGTACCCCATTTCTCATGTCTGTGAGTGGAAATGTGACCTTGGAGTGGTGGCAAATCATAAATCCTCTCGAGCTTTTCTCTTGCCCATGCATTGGCTGTTTCCCATCTAATTTTTCATATTGTTAGGGACAGTTCTCGGAAACCATTAGATGCATCATCTTAGGGCCCTTAAGCACAGCCCTGCAATGCAGAGAGCTCCCGTCCTGCTTGTGGGAGTCTGGAGGTAAAAGATGATTCTCCTCCAGCCCTTCTCCTAGAAGCTGACAGCAAGACCAGGGGCACCTTAAGGTTTCAGCACAGGCTGAGGGGCCCCAGGGAGTGCATTTTCCTGGCTCCTGCAGACTTCCATTGTGGTTATTAGTATGCATGATAATGGCAGTTTAGTTCTTTTCCCTTGAAGATAGCTTTTAAATTTGCTCTGTTGGCCTCTTGATGAAATAGCTTCATGCATATTAATGACATCTTTTATTTACTGAGCAGCACCATTAAGCACTTTGAAATACCAGATTCCACCCAAGGTCTCCAGGGAGACAAACCAGTGTCTCTAGACTTACTGAATGAATGGGAAACTGAGGAAACAAAAAAAAGCTCAGTAACTTCCTGAAAGCAACACAGAAAGTCCCTCAACTACATATGCAGTCTGTCTAGCAGGTGGTTATGGTCTTGACTGGGTAGCATTATATTGGGTTTCCTGCATGTCCATTCATTCTTATAATAGGCTTTTATTGAGCACTTGCTGTTTGTATAGCACCTTACGGGGCACTGAGTGAGGGGGGCGCAGGAGGTGTATATAAGATACATGGAAAGCCATCCCCTGTTCAAGGAACAGTTAGGCCCCTGGTTATCTGAGAGAGAGGTTAGAGTACAGAAAGCCATGTCAGAAAGTTAAGATGGCACTGTACTGTTGCAGAATTTGAGGGCTTACTACCCCAAAATGCCCATTCTTCTTGACTTAATACTCCATTTCTAAGAGTGTAAGCATTGGTAAAAATGAGGCAGATTCAGATGACTTGGGAAAAGATGTTCACGATAGAGCATTAAATGGGGAAAAAATTCTGCAGGCCAAAATTTTATGCTAACTATGTGTGTATGTTTATGGGATTATATGCATAAATTATGCATGTAGGCAAGTAGATAGAGATAGAAAGATAGATAGTCAGATGGGACTTAAGTAAGAGAGAGTAGAGAAAAAGAGAGAGGCAGCTAGAGAAACAGGAAGACTTTGTATGAAACTAATAGCAATATGGGGGGTGGGGTGGAAAGGGTCACATTCTTGGTTTGTATTTCATATAATTTTCTGAAGTCAGATTAGCAGTGACTTTTTTGTTTGCGTTTTAGTATTTTAAAAATAAAAATGTTCAAAAGTAGATACCTAAAAGGCATAGTCCCCCACCTCAAGGGCCTTACAACCCACAAGAGCATAGAAGCATTAACTACATGATCAGAAAGACTAAAATAAAGTAAAGACACTCCTAGTTCATGAGGAGTGTTTTTTTTTTTTGTTTTTTTTTTGTTTTTTTTTTTGAAAAGGTGTGTCTAAGATAAAAAGGCCACATGTTGAAAGAAAGTTTCCCAACAGGAACATTGACCAAGGACTTTATTCTTTCATCTCTACAGTGGTAGCTGCTAATGAATTGCTTCTTTGGTCCTGGGTGGTACAGTCAGCTCTATGTACCTCTGGAGCTAACCACCAGCCAGCCCCAGATCCTCCCTAGGTAGGAAAGTGTTGGACCCGCCTTTCTAGGCCTCTGTTCCAATCTTGCTTTACCAGAAGGTCTGTCCAGGAGGTCTGTAGGTGTAAGAGGACTGATATAGCTTCTCTGATTTAAATTTTCCTTGGAACTTTGAACTTTTTCAAAGCGAAGACCAAATCACAGGTAATATACCAGAAATTAACTTTGCACTATGTGTGTTTGCATCCCACAACAGGACCCCAAAGGTGGCAAACCTATGGGGTGAGGAAGGCAAGCAAGGCTGACAGTTGGCTCAGTCATCTGCTGTCATCCTTTTATGCAGTGGCTCCTGTTACTTATGAAAATCATGATCTTCTGGGCAGAAACACATGTGATCTTAGTAAAAATTCTAAGTAAAAAACATATGCAGGGGGGGGTGACAAAGGCACAGAAGGGTGCCTCCTCATTCTGACAGGAAAATCTAGTATGACTTGACTGAGGAGGAAGCATGCTAATTCTGGAAGGATTGGATTTTGATTAGCAGAGAAAGTAGAAAGGGTATTCTAAAAGAAGAAATACGGAATAATGCAACATTCAAATAGCTGCTTACACTTAAATAGCCCTTAGTCTGCCAAGTGCTATTTACATATATAGAATAAATTAATCCTCATAACAATCCAGTGATGTAGGTATTGCTATTATACCCATTTTGTAGATGAGGAAATTGAGGCACAGGAGCTAGGTAATTTTCCTAGGGTCCCAGAGGGAGTAAGTGGTACAACTGAGATTCAAACCAGGGAATTAAGCTCTAGGGTGTAGCTCTTGACCTCTCCAAATGTTTTAGTAGGTAGAGAAATGATGGAGTGCAGGGGAAGGAGTGCTGGGAACACTCAAAGTGAAGTGCTGGTGCACAGACCAGTTACGCCCTGGTGTGGTTTGAATGGAGGCAGTCACCTTGAAAGGTAAAATGCTGCAGTGTGGTTTTCCCAGGATGCTGAAGAAAGGATTGAGGACTTACTCTGAAGGAAGGGGAAGCCACTTGACATGTTTTCAGAAAAAATAAGGGAGGACAGGAGAGGCAAGGGGCTGGAGATTTGGAGCCAATTAGGCAGGAGATACTGAGGGCCTGAGTGAAAAGGGGTCATCTCAATTAGAGAAGAAGTGGACATGAGGATCTATAGATGGAAAATGACCTTCCCTTTGTTTCCACCTCCCTGCCAGGTCCCAGGTAAAAAGTGAATGGCAGAGATGGAGGTGCCAGCTGAGAACAGGTGATAACCAACCAGTAGTAGTGTCATCTTCAAACCATCCCCTGGTTTACTGTAGGCCTCAGTTCACTTATTTGATTTTCAGAGCAAACATGCCTCATTAGCATCCTCTCCCCATACTTTCCCTTGCTCCGGCTTTGAAACTAGAAAATGGTCCTACGTGTCTGAGAAAGTATTTCAGAGCACCTCACGGCACAGTAAAGCCTGAAGCAGCCGTCACAATTTTGGCTTCTTCAGGTCCAGGTCTGGAGGGAGGCAGCTTGGACCATTTCCTGAGGGGTTTGGAAGCAGATGATGCCAAGCCCAGGCCTGGTTTGCTCTCCTCCATTTGTAAAGTCCTCACACTGTAAATTGCAGACATTATAGCCGGGCACTCTCTTTATGGCTTACTTTCATCCTGAAATGTTCCCGTGCTACATTTTCATGTAACTTATGCACCTCGAATGTTGTAAAAACTGCCGTAAAAGTCAATATAAATGCAATAATGTCACGTCAGTCAAAGGCAGCAGAGCAGCCCTTTTGAGCAAACAATTGGGAAAACTAGAGGGAAAACTCAATTGCTCCATGTTGCAAATTGATTAAAGATATGAATCAGAAAATTAAAGGGCTTTTGGAGTTTAGGTTATTACTAACTGCTTTACTTTATGGAGCAATTACTTTGATTCTATCTCGAGTCCAGTAAAGTGACTGCTAGCATATGGCAAGATGGGGCCCTGTGTCTTTCTTATTAATGTGAATTACTCAAGATCAGACTAAATGAATGCATACGTGCATCTTGGCCATGCAAGTTCATTTCTTAAGCACTGTATTTACAATTATAAAAGAATAATTTATAGCCAGGGTCACATCTCTATTAGACCAAACTTGCATATTTTTCTCATCAGCTAGGAGGACCAATCCTATTTTCAGAGAGTGAGATGTTGCAACGGTCACCTCCATGTTTAGTTTATATTTTTTAGTTTATATTGGAAGTGCAGGGATGTGTGGGGTATTGTCAATATGGGTTGATTTGTGCTACCACAAGCTTAAGCCTATTGAGTGCCGAGATGTCATTCTCATATGGTTGTCTTGGTATCTGAAAGTCCGTAATTAGATGGCCATTCCTTCAGAGCTTAAACCTTTTTGTATCAACCTTCTTGTAGAAGTATCACAGAACTGAATAAACTTGAGCTCAGAAAAAAAAAACCTTAGCAATAATTAATATGGCCCTTTGGGCCTTGGCAGCCAGGAAGCTAAAAGCTAAATTTAATATTCAGTTGTAGTAATTATCCTGTGCTAGATTCCTGGCCTAGCATGGGGCCAGGCACATTTAGTGGGTGCTCAGTGAAGGATGGCTGAATGGAGGAATGAGAAATAATGACTAAGAGTCAAATTTATTATTGCTTACTGTGAGTGAGAGTTTGCAGGTGTGCTAAGTACTTCTAAACATTACCCTAATTAATCTTAACAATAATTTTCTTAGCTGTTTTCACGGCCATTTTACAGACGAGGAAGCATGCGTGTAGAGGTTAAGTGATTTTTGCTCATGTTCACCCAGGTTGGATTTAAAACCAGGTCTTTATGACTCAGAACCAGTACTCTCAGCTACTATTCTCTGTATCTATGAGCTAGTTTTTGGGTGTTTTGTTTGTTTTTTTAGATTTCACACTAAGTGAGATCATATAATCTTTGTCTTTTTTTGTTTGTTGACCTTAGTGCCCTCAAAGTCTATCCATGTTGTTACAGATGGCAAAATTTCCTTCTTTTTATGGCTAAATAATATTCCATTGTTATTACACCATATATATATATATATATATATATATATATATATATATATATCACATTTTTTTCCCATTCATCCACCAATGGACACTTAGTTTGTTTCTATGTCTTAGCTATTGTAAATAATGCTGCCATAAACATGGGGGTGCAGATAATATTTTTGAGTTATAACTTTCATTTCTTCAGATAAATAACTAGAAGTGGGATTTCTGTATCATATGGTAGTTCTGTTTGTAATTTTTTTGAGGAAACTCCAAACATAGTGGCTGCACCAATGTATGTTCCCACAAATAGTGCACAAAGGTTCCCTTTCTCCACATCTTTACTAATGTTTGCTATTTCTTGTCTTTTTGATAATAGCTGTTCTAACAGTTGTGAGGTGATCTCATTGTGGTTTCATTTGCATTTCCCTGATGATTAATTTTGTTGAGCATCTTTCCATGTAACTTTTGGCCATCTGTATGTCTTCTTTGGAAAAATGTCTATTTTTTTTTTTTTTTTTTTTTTTAGAGAGGGAGAGGGAAAGCATGTAAGAGCAGGGTAAGAGAGGGGAAAGAGAGAGAGAGAGAGAGAGAGAGAGAGAGAGAGAGAATCCCAAGCAGTCTCCATGCTCATCATGGAGCCCCATGCAGGGTTCAATCCCAGGACCCTGAGATTGTGACCTGAGCCAAACTCAAGAGTCAGATGCTCAACTGATTGAGCCACCCAGGCACCCCGGAAAATTCCTATTGTCATTTTTCATTGGATTATTTTTGGTTTTGCTATTGAGTTGTAGGAGTTCTTTATATATTTTAGATATTACTAGGGATATAATTTCCAAATATTTTCTCCCATTCAGTAGGTTGCCTTTTCATTTTGTTAATGGTTTTCTTTGCTGTGCAGAAACTTTTTAATTTGATGTAGTACTACTTGTTTATTTTTGTTTTTGTTGCCTTTGCTTTTGGGGTCAAATCTAAACAAACCTATCACCAGGACTGATATAAAGGAACTTTACCCCCATGTTTTCTTCTAGGAGTTTTATGGGTTCAAGTTTTATGTTCAAGTTTTAATCCATTTGAGTTGATTTTTGTGTATGGTGTAAGATAGCGGTCTAGTTTCATTCTATTGTGTGTGGCTGTTTAGTTTACCCAACATCATTTATTGAAGAGAGTGTTTTCCCCATTGTATATTCTTGGTTTCTTTTTGTAAAGTAATTGACTATACATGCATCACTCTTTTAAAAAGGTTATCACTTTAAATGAATTACCACTTTTATTTTTTTTAATGTTCATTTATCTATTTTTTTTTTAATTTTTTTTTCAACGTTTTATTTTATTTTTGGGACAGAGAGAGACAGAGCATGAACGGGGGAGGGGCAGAGAGAGAGGGAGACACAGAATCGGAAACAGGCTCCAGGCTCTGAGCCATCAGCCCAGAGCCTGACGCGGGGCTCGAACTCACAGACCGCGAGATCGTGACCTGGCTGAAGTCGGACGCTTAACCGACTGCGCCACCCAGGCGCCCCTCATTTATCTATTTTTGAGGGGGAGAGGGGTAGAGAGAGAGGGAGACAGAGAATCCCAAGCAGGCTCCGCAGCTGTCAGTGCAGAGTCTGATGTGGGGCTCAAACTCACAGACTATGAGATCATGACCTGAGCTGAAACCAAGAGTCAGACGTTTAACCAACGGAGCCACCCAGGTGCCCTGAATTACCACTTTAAAAAAAAAGAGTTATTTAAATAATAAATTTCACCAGTTCATTTAAAATTTGATTTTCTTTAGAAAAATTGATTTATACAGTCACTTTCCAAAAACACATCCATTGTGTAAAAAGACATAACTACATAACTACTAAAACCAAGCGAGCGATACTGAAGACATCATGATAAGGACAGTAATAGCATATGCCCTCCTTGATGGATTATGGAGGCCTGGAAATGTGTGGTCTGAACTCCTAGATCCTGGCCTCAGCTACTTATCTGTATCAAGACTTAAATATAAGCAACAGATTTACATAGGAATATTTGTAGATTTGTCTGAGAAACATACATCACTTTGTCTACTCCTTCCCACCCTCCTTCCTTCTTCCAGATATACTCCTCCTCCCTTCTTTCCAGAGGAGTTCAAATGGGAGCTGCCATTTTCGAACAGATCTGCCCCCTGAACAGGTGGGGCCAATTATAGAACCTTACTCTGCTGTCTTTGATTGATTATTCTGGTCATGGGCACCTTATTTACATTAGCTCAGTCAAAGCTCTTTCTTAGCATTTTAAAATTTGGGTTCCAAAAGAGGAGAAGCTCTCTGGTAATCTGAAATGAAGCACTAAACTTGTAGGCAACCATGGGCCCTGTTATAAAAGAAGCCAACCTGTGGTGGGAGAGAATGGAAGTGACTCAGTCAGAAGCATAGATGAGAGGGAGACAAATAGGAAGGTTGGTAGAATTATAGTCCCTAACTGCAAGTGTTGCTGAGGCCCAGGACACCACACCCACACCTTTCCAGCAGCCAGGTGATCTCGTAAGTTTCCTTTGTGCTTCAACAAGTTTAGGTTGGATTTGTCATGTGAACAAAAGACTTCCTTCTGTATCAATAAAAGTCTTGGGGGAGGGGAAGAAATGTATATTAAATACTACCTTGAAAAGAGGGTAGCAGCCTGCTCTGAATTTGTGCAGTAAATAATTAGCTGGCAGTGGTCACTGCATAGGAAAGGAAGGAGGGAGGGAGGCAAGAAAAAAGAAACACCCTCTTCCAGTTTTGCCAAGGAAAACTTTGCCTTAGAGAACAAAATTTCCAACCAGAAAAAGGTCTTAGACTTTGTCAAACCTATTTTGTCCTACCATAGCACTTATTGGATGCTTTGATTTGATTTTTATTTCTTCTCCTTAAGCTCTTCTGAGGCCCATGGAAGGTACTGGTCCATATAGAAAGATCCTGATCCCTGGGATCAAGGTATTTGAACTTTATTATTCTCATCCTAGTGCAGAACAGGAAGACTTGGCCTGTTCCCTCCAGAGATCTCAGCACTCACAAGACCCCTGCACCACAGAATGAGGGAATAAAATATTGGTTGAGCTTGTTCAAACAAAGTCTCAATTTCCTGACAAGCAATTGCAACTTCAGGTTACGTGTTGAGGTAGACTTCAGACTCTCTTAATGGCATTCAGAGACATGGTTCTCCAACCAATTGGCATTCAGGAAATGTTTATCAGTTCTGACAGCCACAGTTCCACCCTGCCCAATTTTAGCTCCTGTGACTGGAAGTGACTTGGATGTTTGAAATTCTGTAAAATACAGGCTAGTTTTGAAATGGAGCCGCAGAACTACAATGGTATTCTGGCTTAGCTCTTAGGCAATTTAGGTCAAAATCCTCTCTCTTCTGAACAAGGGGAAGTTTCCCTGAAAGGACTGGTGATAAATTTTCAATAAATCTGCTGGGTGGTGGGAAACGAAAGAAGAATTTTTTAAATGATTTATGAACCTGAGTGAAATGATATTTTCATTGCTGTCCACTTTCCATAATTTTTCTCTTTTAAATTCCCTTTAGTGTCTTTTCGAGGAAATAGAAGAAGGGATCCAGATTTCTTTGGGGAGTTTCCTCCAGATAGTCATCAGACTGTATACATGCATGGGTCTATATATGTATATAAGCGACATTCATTTGGGAGCAACTGTTAGCCGTTTATAAGTGTGTTTCCTTCAGTATCAACAGAGAAGGATTTTTACATAAGCGCATTTTGACATAATTGTTTCCTTATTTTAAAAAAAAAATGTTTTATTTATTTTTGAGAGAGAGAGAGAGTGAGAGGGGAGGGGCAGACAGAAAGAGGGGGAGACACAGAATGTGAAGCAGGCTCTGAGCTGTCAGCACAGAGCCTGACGTGGGGCTCAAACTCACAAGCCTCGAGATCCTGGCCTGAGCTGAAGTTGGAAGCTTAATCTGCTGAGCCACCCAGGTGCCCCCACAATTGTTTCCTTCTTAAAGGACTTTCATAATTTTTTTAAGTAGGTTCCATGCCCAACATGGGGTTTGGACTCACGACCCTGAGGTCAAGAGTTAAATGTTCTGCCAACAGAGCCAGCCAGGTGCCCCTATAAAAATGTTTTTACGTTTCTTTTTAAACTAAGGAGGGGAAGTAACTTTAATTAATTTGCTCACTCATTTACTCTTTTTCTATTATCTTATATTTGGACTTAGCTACATCCCTGTGATGCCCTGATGAGGACACTAAGGTGTTGTTAACTGGGTCTTTGTGTGTGCACATGTGCTTCACATTTATTGAGCACTTACTTTGGTTTGTGTTATTTATGTTTCAAGCATTCTTTCTTTTAATCTTCTCAAAAATTCTTGAAGCAAATATTATAATGCTTGTTTGAGAGCAGATATAAGAGCTCAAAGAGGTTGAGTGACTTGCCTGAGTGTCACTAGAGGCAGAACTATAGTGTTTGGCTTCCTGAAAACCACCTGCCCCTCTGGTCTTTGTCTCCTTATAGGTCCAGTGAATGGTCTCTCTCCTTCCTTCCACCTGCAACACTTGGCAAAAATGACTTTCATTTCTAGTGTAGAAAATGTCAAATTCAGGGCATCTGGGTGGCTCAGTCAGTTAAGCGTCTGACTTCGGCTCAGGCTGTGATCTCATGGCTCATGAGTTTGAGCCCTGCATCGGGCTCTGTGCTGATAGCTTGGAGCCTGGAGCCTGCTTAGGAGCCTGCTGTGTCTCCCTCTCTCTCTCTGTCCTTCCCCTGCTCATGTTCTGTCTCTGTCTCTCTGAAAAATAAACATTTAAAAAAATCTTTTAAAAGAAAAGAAAATGTCAAATTCATTCCATGAATCAAAGACATTGGCTAAATATCCAAACAGGCCTAATAACCACCAGAAGATAAGAAGGCCAGATCCTGGAATTGAAATAGAAGAAATAGCATAAACCCACCTGTGGAAATTCAAACAATATGATTTACCAGCATGTCTTGATAACTCAACTGAGGTGTGGTCATTTTAAAGAAACAAGAGGCTAAAATCAAGAGGCATTTAAATAGGTCCTAATGAGCATCTATATTAATGTTTTTCTGCTCAGGGCATTAGCTGTAGTTTGATCTTTGGGTTTTAGATCAAGGATTCCATTGACAGACACTCACCCATGCAGCATGCACACATTTGAGGGTATATTTTAATAAGTCCTCATTTGATTTTTAATCTTGCTTTTATTCCATGACCACTTTAAAGTGTTTTATTATCACATATAACATATTTCCCCTCTTTATTCTTTTTCTTTCTTTTCTACTCTTCCTTTTCTTTTTTCTTTCCTTCCTTTGCCCCAATTATTCCATTATTCTTTTCATCTCTCACCTTTAGTTTTCCTTCTTCGTCTTCTTGCTGTACTCATTGCCCCTTCTCCCTGTTTTCTAAATGTACTTTCCATCTCCCTGATCTCCAAAGGTAATCAGTGGTAAATAGGGTTAAATCAAGGCTGTCCATTGGAGACCCACTGCACAGTGCTGGTCTGGGATTGCGAAGTGGTCCAGAAGATCAAAAGGGCTGACTCCTCCTGAACTTATCACAGAAACTTGTCCTACAACTGAATCTTCTAGATAGTTGCTTTTTTGGGTCTGAGACATCGTTGGGAGAAAAAAGTGTTATCTTTATAGGTCTGTTTCCCTGAACTGAAAGCCAGTTGTGAACATTACTGGAAACTTTGAAGATGAGATGCCTGAGGCAAGCTAGCTGGGAAAATGTGTAGGCCCCATGAGAAATAATATTCACAGCTCTTCTGAAAGGGTTAGTGGAAGGCTACAGAGAGAGGGAAGCCTTAGGAGATTAAGAGAAACAAATGGTCATCTTTCCTGTAGCTGATGTTCTCACAGTTCTCTTTCCCTGTGCCTCTATCCCTCTGTCTGGCTCTCTCTTCCCACACATACGTACCATCCCCATTTATGCACCTGTGAGCTAGCTTCTGAGTCTTGGTGCCGCAATCACCTCTCTTCTATGAAACACAGACAGGTGCATAACAGAGCTCTCCAATTCTGGATCCTTCAGGTCAGGTCATGGATGAGATGGTGTTAAAGAATAAGCTTTTCTTGTCTGATGTTGTCAAACCAAATGTTCATGCAGACAGAGGCTGTATGTGCTTTCATACAATGAAGTCAGAGTAATTAAGGAAAACTTCCTGTTCTTTCCATATCCCTCCAGAGATACATGATCTTTTATATTGCAGGTGGACATTGTTCTCCCACGGGGGTGCTAATCTGAAGCCAGTCATTACTAAAATCAGATCATATCCTGGTATTAAACAGTGATCATACTGGCTACCTTATAGAGATCACTGGCTCCATGCCAAACTCTCTTTAGGTGTTTTGCTTACATTATGGAAAATTTATATGAATAGTTCTGTAAGGTACAAATATTTGTAGAGCACTAGGCATTCATAGGAGATCATTATCAGTGAGTGACCCTGCAAAAACAAGGCTTCTTTTTCAAAATGGATGTCATTGTCACTCTCCTCACCATCTTCCGCAAAACATTGTCAAGTTTGGTCAATTCAGGGCACTGTGGAGCCAATTGTTTGGGGTTTCAGTGATGTTGAGGCACCCTCTCTGCATCTTCTCCCACCCTGGCTATGAGCATTTCTGTATCTAAGACACCTGTATTGCCACCTGGTCCTCAAAACACATCTCATCACCAATAACCTACCAGAAAGGCAGCTGACTCACAAGGTTGCATGGCTTGTGCCTCTTAGAGCTGGATCTGGAGAAATTAAGCTTTCTTGGTTTTCTTTCAGAAAGATAAATCAGGTGGGAAGGGAGTAGTTATGGGAAAAGGTGAACAAATTAATATGCATAAAAATATGGGGGGAGGGGAAAAGGAGGAAGAGAGGAACAAAGTGGTGGAAAGAGGGAATTCAAGTGGCAAAATGTACTTGGCCAGAAGGTAAATTGCACTGATAGAACCTTGTCAGGTATTGTCTGTGCTTTGCTGGCCTCCAGCAGGGCAGCACTGGGTAAGTCACTTAATCACTCTGAACATATACTTGTCTTGCCTCTAATGTCATTCACCTTTTCCCTTTTTCTCTCTCTGTATGTTAAATGTTGGTGTTTCATGTTCTGTCTTTCTACATCCTCTCTTCTCATCCTTCAAATTTTCAGGTTTTCTCTGGTTGATCTTACCCACTCCCTTGGCTCCTGCTATCATCTTTCTGATAAAAACTCATACACAGGTGCAGACAATTAAATGTGCCTGCTCTTTGGCACAGTGTGACTATGCCTTTTAGGACTCTTTTTCCTACTTATTAAAAACTCGGGCAGTTAAAATGGACAGGTCTAGGGTATTTTTACATAAACTACATTGGGAATGATGGTTCCTGGATTTGGCTGTGTAGTGGGTCAGTATATAAAATGGATGCACTGTACTGGGCAATATTGTTGTCACAACAAATGATTGGAATCACATAAATATCCATCAATAGAAAAGGAGTTGATTATATTATGAAATAAAATGCAGATATTAAAAACATTATGCTATAATAGTACAAAGAGCTGACATTACAAAGACTGACCATCTCAAATGTTGGTGAGGATATGGAGGACCTGGAACCTTCATATGCTGCTTGGAAGGAGTGGCAAATAGTATATTCATGGTTCTGCACTTTCTTGAAAAGGTAGCCATACATGTACCATATTATTTTGACACTCCACTTGTTAAACACTCCAGCACATTTGGATTTAGTAGGTCTGAAGTTGGTGCCTGGCATCCAAATTTTGAAAAATCTCACCATGTGCTTCTGTTGTGTACTTCTGGTTGAGAGACACTGTCCTTAACCTAAAGCCTGTATCACAGTACCTTGCATATAGTAATTCAGCAAATGTGTGCAGAAAAAGAATCAAAAGCAGACTTCTCTGGTGAAGGTAATTAGGATTGGGATCAAGACTTTGGACCAAGGTTTGTCTCTGCCACTAACTAACTAATGACCCAACTCAATTGCTTAACCTTTTAGTACTTCATGTTTTTTTTTTCTATAAACAGAGGGTGGGAAGGGTAGGTAGAGCAGATGATCTCTGAAATCTCTTCAACTCCATCATTCTAGGAAAGAGTGTTTGTGATTCAGAATATAAAAGATTATAAGATCATACACTGTGAAGTAAGGCTGAGAAAACTTCATAATTCATTTATAGACAAAGAAGAATCTTGCTTCATGATTTTTGCACTGTAGTCAAAGAACTCAAACTATCTTCCCTGTCAGAAGAAAATTCTTCCCTTGAAAATGCATTCTGGGGGGTGCCTGGGTGGCTCAGTCAGTTAAGCTTACGACCTCAGCTCAGGTCATGATCTCATGGTTCATGAGTTCGAGGCCTGTGTCAGGCTCTATGCTGACAGCTCGGAGGCTGGAGCCTGCTTCGGAATCTGTGACTCTCTCTCTCTCTTTGTCCCCTCCTCCGCTCATGCTCTGTCTCTGTCTCTCAAAAAATAAATAAACATTAAAAAAATTTAAAAAAATAAAATAAAATGCATTATGATTCACAGGATAGGTAGTATATTAGTTTCCTAAGGCTACCATAACAAAGCCTACCACAACAAAATTGTCTCCAAATACAGTCACATTCTAAGATACTGGGGGATTAGGGTTTTAAAATATGAATTTGGGAATACACAACCTCTAATAGGTAGGTAACAGAGGATCTGTGCAAATGCAACCTCTACCTACCTGTAATGGCAGCATCTCTCCTGGTCTGGAGCTTAAAGAAACAGAGCAGCATTATTAACAGAATAAAACATTAAAATTTTGATGGAGGAAACATGTATCTCTTGAGTTCTTTGCTTTGTGTGATGCATCAGCCTTCTTCAGAAGGCCCTGTTATTGATAAAAGCTATTTCCACAATAGAAAGACCTTGGCCCCCATTGCTATCAGTAATGGGAATTATACCAGGGGTGCCTTGAGCCTCACACCAAACTCTGGATTGAACAGACTCTATCTTTCTTTTTTTCTTTTTTCTTTTTTTTTAACTTACATCTAAGTTATTTAGCATACAGTGCAATAATGATTTCAGGAGTAGAATCCAGTGATTCATCCCCTACATATAACACCCAGAGCTTATCCCAGCAAGTGTCTTCCTTAATTCCCCCTGCCCATTTAGCCCATCCCCCCACCCACAACCCCTCCAGCAACCCTCAGTTTGTTCTCTATATTTAAGAGTCTCTTATGTTTTGTCCCCCTCCCTCTTTTTATCTTCCCTTCCATTATGTTCATCTGTTTTGTATCTTAAATTCCACATATGAGTGAAGTCCTATGATATTTGTCTTTCTCTAATTTTGCTTAGCATAATATACTCTATTCCCATCCACGTTGTTGCAAATGGCAAGATTTCATTCTTTTTCATTAATACCGTATTGTATGTGTACACAACATCTTCTTTATCCATTTACCTCTTGATGGACTTTTGAGCTCTTTCCATACTTGGCTATTGTTGATAGTGCTGCTATAAACACTGGGGTGCATGTGCCCCTTTGAAACAGCACACCTGTATCCTTTGGATAAATACCTAATAGTGTAGTTGCTGGGTCGTAGGGTAGTTCTACCTGTAATTTTTTGAGGAACCTCCATACTGTTTTCCAGAGTGACTGCACCAGTTTGCATTCCCAACAGCAGTGCAGAAGATATCCTCTTTCTCCCCATCCTTGCCAACATCTGTTGTTGACTGAGTTGCTAATTTTAGCCATGGACAGATTCTATCTTTTTAACTCTACATCAGAATCATAGATTTTTATTTTATTCGTGAAAAAAAAATGAGAATTGATTGTGTTATAAGAGAAATCTGAAGATTTGAAATCACCTAAGATTGGGATAGTAGAGAGATGAGGAGAAATTTGGGACCACAGAAATTTGAAAGCATACAGGGACCTTAGAAATGACTTATGGCTTTGTTTCCTAGACTTTTTGCATCTTACTACCAATAATTTTTTAACAGGGGTGTCTTTTAGGGTTTCTGATTTTGCTTTGCCAAATATAGAGGTTTAAAAAAAATAAAGAACGTATTAACAGCAAAAAAAAATTGAAGGACAAAATCTTGCACCCAAAAAAGTCCTATTCATTTAAATTGAATATCTGGCCTTATTAAAAAAACAAGCAAACAAATGCAAAATAACTTGAACATCTTCACCTGAACACCTTGCTTCATTCTGACAAGAACTCAATCACAGATCAGAACAGTCTATAGAGTGGTATTTGTGACTCCTGATGTTCTACATCAGTGTTGTTCAAACTTGACAATGTTCAGGCTTTCTATAAACCCAATTTGAGAAACATTAAAATCAAAGCTAGTTATTGTCACTTTATGTTTTCCCTAGGTGCCAACATACTCAAAGCAATTTGACACTGAATTCTTTTTACAGACAAGAGAACTCAATGGAAAGAGATCAAAAGGAATTAGGAAGTATAATTGGCTACATGTTTCCTCCATTTCTACCGATAGGCTAAAATAAGGAGAGGCATTCAAAAAAGATGAGAGTTGGGGTGGTCAAGGAGCAAATCCGTGACTGACGGAATTAAAAAGGTTCAGTTCTGCCACCCTATAACCTTCTGCTTCAGTTTCTAATTCCTTCCTTTAACCCAAATTCTCATATTTAACATCAGAATCTCCTGTGGGACTTGGGGGAACCTACCCAATTTCTGACTCCACAGGTCAGAGTGGGGCCCAATAATTTGTGATGATAATGAGTTCCCAGTTGATGCTCCTGCTGATGGCTGGAAGGCCACACTGTGAGAACCTTTGTTCTAACACAGTCTGATAAGCGAGCATCCCAATTGCCCAGTATTGAGAGGTAGGAAAGAGCAAGTATAATGATAAGAAACACAATGGAGAGAAGACAGAAAACAGACCAAGAAACATATCAAAGCAAGTTCAAAGAGATCCATAGATTTGGGAAAACGAGTACTGTACTTTTATACAATACTTAAAGTATTTGCTCTTTGAAATATGTTGGATGCTTTGAACACAGACATTCATTATAACTTTAAAAGTCAAATGACTGCATAAAAAAAAATCTTAATTTGAAAGCACAGAACCCAGGCACTTTAAAATTTGGTGTGCACACATCATTTTCCATCAGCAGCTGTTAGGAGGATAATTAAGAATTAAATTTTCATTTAATCATTTTCAGATATGAATATACTTTCCCTCTCCCTCACCCCCACCCCAAGCCATTTGAAAGATGCAACTGAACCTCTAGCTCCAGATCTTATCTTTAGAGAATAAATAGATTTACTTCAATTTTGTAAACTCATTAAAGTGATTTAAGAAATATTTGGTTTAATTTCTATTTCCCAAATTAAATTTTCATAGTGAATAGTTTTGTTGTTGTTGTTGTTGTTTATTAAAGTTCTCATGTGCCTGAATGGGTGAGGAAATTCTATTCCATGCCTAAAAAGAAATATGAGCAGTTCACATCCTATTTGATTCTGTGTTGGAAATTGGTGGAAATCGGCAGTAGGGGGAAGTGAGGAAGTTTTGTAGGAGAATCACAGATATGAAACACAAGAAGGAACCCTACAGGTCACCCAGTCCCACAGCTTCATGTCACAGGTGGGGAGTCCTTGGCCCAAGGTCACACAGCCAGGCAGTGTGTTTGCTGACACTTTAACCCAGGTTGTCTCATTTAGAACCCTGGTGCTGTTAGCTGGGAACATTGTCATGTCCTTGCTTTTGTCAACATCCTAACACTTTGGCTTGGAGAGACACAGAAATGTGGAAGAGCTTGCAAGCAACCTGAAGACAAGCCCTGGGAATGTCAGTCACTCAGCATTTCCTGCACAGGACAGTGACCAAGCACATTGTAGACCACACACAGACTTGAATCAAATGAGCTGAGATGCTAAAAATTGGAAAGGGGCCTTGAAGGGAGGAGGAGAGAGAGAGGTATAAATACTCACCATCCAACTGTGCAATTTGGCCAAGATTTTGTTTCCATATACTAGGAAACACTGGACCTCAATTCCAATGCTTTGAAGGCCTAAAGGCAGTTGACTGGATTTTGCTTTTTCTCTGGGAAGAATCTATACTGCTTTATCTCTGCCTTTGAGGAGAGAAATTATTCCATTTGAACATTCCAGCAATTCAGGTGAAAATGTGGGCGGAGCCTGAGCGGTCCACATGGGCCTGGATTTCAGGGCTGCTGAAGGCTGGGGTAGGCCAAGTTCTTGCTGTCCCAAAGAGGCTGATGATTCTGGCAGGCTTGAGCCAGACCTTGCCAAACCAGAGGGCAGGGCTTCCCACTGCTTCCCCAGAGCTGGCCTGGGCAGCCGCCCACATTCACTCCGATTGATTCCAGCTGTGTGGTGCCATGCTGGCCAAGTCGGCCGCATTAGTAATGCTATCTGAAGGGACAAGGGGGCTTCCGTACAAGTGCCTGAAAAAGGGACACCCTGCTTCCCTCCATTGCCCTCTTTTAGCCATTTTGCTGGTTCTCTCCCCATACTCCCATTTTTCACTTCTTTTCCTCCTCTCTTTTTCCCATTCCCTCTCTCCTTTTTCCATCTTTATCGCGTGCCTCACACTGTGCCACCTTTTTCTTTCCCGCTGCATCCTTTATGGCTCTCCCTTTCCGTTACCCAATCCTTTCCCCCTCTCCTCTGGCACCCTCAATCACCCTGATGTTTCCTCTTCCTAGCCCTGCCTCACATTCCCTCTAGCATCACAACAGAGTTAAGCTACAGGCCTTGCTCCTTTAAAATAAAGAGATCTTGGTTTTGCACAGCTGCAAGCAGGATTGAGCAAGACTGTACTTAACAGCATGGTTTTTTTGTGGCCAAAAAGGAAGAGTGTGCTTGTGCGTGTTTAGTAGCTTTGTCCAGGCTTTCATTGTCCAGCATTCAAGAGCAGATCCTTAATTTGCTGAAGAATCACAGCCGAATAGTCAATTTGCTTTAAAAGACTCTTGATTTAAGCCTTCTGAGAGCTCTACCTCTGGCCGTGGTTTTGGAAAGTGATTGCCTGTCATCTCAAAATGTTAGAGTAAACAGCGGGTCTGCTCAGCATCATATGTTTATTTTCCACAGTGGCATTTGCTAGGTCACGTGGTGGCCATTTAATTTCCACGACTGACATTCCACAGGTCTGAGATTTCATTCCTTTGGGAGTATTTCAAATACTTGTGGTTTTAACCAAGATGAAAAAATGTATATATTTAAAGAGAAAACCCATATGCCACCAGCCCCAAACCCCAGTCAGTGGTGTCCCTGGCACAGTCTCATGGGCAGCTCCTCTGCCCTTCACATCTCAGATGCCTGCAGACAAGGGAGAGTAGGAAGGCCCAGATGGCTGCCTTTGATAGATCTTACAAGACTAAGCCCTTTGAATTGACTCCAGCCTTAGACTGGAGTATTCGTTCTATTTTTGACTCCTGACACCTGGTTTGGCCTTATGCATCGAGGAGCTGGGAGATGGTTGTATCCTGAGTTGCAGTCACTGGTGGAGGAGCCTGAACATGTGCCCACCACCGTCCCCCAGGACCCTTGATTTTCCCTGGTGAAGAGACTGGTGGTACCATCTATCTAAAATTCCCTAAATTTCATATAGTGGAGGACAAGAGGAACAAGTTCTTATCAAAGTATTTGGATTGTTGATCATTCACTGGGAGTTAACGTAAAGCAACAGGAATAGTTGGAGAAGCAATGGCTGCTGAATAGGAATGAGGTTTCAGAGATAAGGCCAGCCCAAAGCCACATGCAAAAGAAAACCAGAATACATCACTTTCATTTCAACCACCCTTTGAACTCTTTGAGTTCCATTTGAACTTGGCATCTCTTCATGATCTTCCAACTGCCTAGAGAGCTTCCAGAGGTATATCCTGCTAGGGTCAAAAATGGCTTTCAGCGTCCTGCCTCTCCTTTTCTGTTTATCTTACAAGTTCATTTTCTCACTTCCTCTTAGCCTGTCCTGCAAGAAACTGATGAACTCCATTGAGTGAAGGCATCTTAACTGATTGTGCTTCTTATTGCTCTTCTGGTGCAATGATTTTATTTTAAGAAAGGCCAATTTACCAATTGTGGAACTATCATTAAAACATATATCGGAAAGTTCAAATTCAGCAGGAAGCTTTCCATCACCAGCTGATGACTAAAATAAGAACCTAATGGTTAGTAGCCTTTATTTTTCAAAGTTACTTTTCTTGACTATCTAAGTAAAGTAAGAGGAAAGAGTTAAAACACAGGTTTAGCATGAAATAGGGATTTGGAATGTCGGCACTGGAAAGGCCCTGAATGGAAGGCCTCCCAAATATCATGTATACACACCTAGAGAAAATATCAGAAATTAAATTTTAAGGGTGCCTGGGTGGCTCAGTCAGTTAAGCATCTGATTTTGGCTCAGGTCATGATCTTGCGGTTTGTGGGTTCGAGCCCCGCATCGGGCTCTGTGCTGACAGCTCAGAGCCTGGAGCCTACTTCAGATTCTATGTCTCCTCTCTCTCTGCCCCTCCCTTGCTTGCATTGTCTCTCTCTGTCTCTGTCTCTCTCTCTCTCAAAAGGAAAATAAACATTAAAAAATTTTTTTAAGAAATTAAATTTTATTAGATCCTGTTACTCTTGCCTTCTTTCCTCACACTTCCCCCAATGTTTTCCCAAAGGCACGTCGTCTGAAAAGTTGGCATGTGGTCAAGGTGGGTCTCTGCAAAGACTGGCAGTGATAGCACATTTTCAAAGAGGTAGAAGGTAGACAATAAGGTGATCACTACATACAGACACATTGACCCTAAAATTGTCTCATAAAATTGCATTTCAACTTAGGAAGTTAATTGTTCCAGGGAAAATGGAAGCTGAAGAGTTTTAGATAAATCAGATAAGATCTTTTTAAATGTCTTCCTTTAACAGTTTCTCCTATGTTGCAGGTTGAGTTAAGCTCCCTAACTTTTGTGTTTGCCGGTGGATGAGATACATGTATTCCTCATCACATTCCTTTGTGGCCCTTTTTTCATTAGTGAGATGGAGAATGACACAATTTTAAACTCTCTAAAATTGCAGGTGAGCTGATGGCCAGAGAGAAAAGTCAGTATTTTACTTGTTTTTAATCAATCAATAAAGAACTAATAATTACATTAAAATATGCAAATCATTTGAATTTTTTTAACAAAGCACTCACAATACAGTCAATATTTCCAATTGATTTTATTGTTGCTGTATAGTCCTTGATTAAATTCAGAGTACTTATAAATTGGAGATATCTCACCTTTTTTTACTCTCTTAGAGTAAGTTCCTTGATGTGTGCTTTATAGAGGAAGTCTAAAGTCACTGTCTTATATAGGAACCAAGGGCCACATGGGTATGATAAACAATCTAGTTGGTCTGTGTTAAATATCTTTATTTTTAAGGGTTTCTCATATGTTGCAATGCTCATGCACATTTTTATATGTAAAATTCAGAAATTACCATATACTTCAGCCACAGAACCCCCTCCCCTGTATGAGGAAATACTTGCAGTACTAGTGTCTTCTGAACACACTTTGGGAAATACTACTGTTAACAATAATAGTAATAATAGCAGTGACAGTTGCTACAACTACAACTAGCTTTTACTGAGCACATACTATGTGCCAAGCACTGTTCTTAGTATTAACATGTATTCACCCATCATCCCCATCATTCTATGACAGGTACAGTTATGGTACCCAAGACCTGAAGAGCATAAGTAACTTATCTAAGGTTCCCAGCCATTACATTTGGGAGGTATGATTTGAACAAGGCTGATTAACCCTACTTGCACTCTTCATTCTTCTTAAAAAAAAATTTTTTTTAGGTTTCTTTATTTTTGAGAGAGAGAGAGAGAGAGAGAGAGAGAGAGAGAGAGAGCAGGAGCGGGGGAGGGGAGAGGGGCAGAGAGAGAGGGAGACACAGAATCCAAAGCAGGCTCCAGGCTCTGAGCTGTCAGCACAGAGACTGATGTGGGGCTTGAACCCATGAACCGTGAGATCATGACCTGAGCCAAAGTCAGAAGTTTAACCGACTGAGCCACCCAGGTGCCCCTCTTCTTCTTACATTATGCTCCCACTACTCTTTTCTGTGACAAGAGGTTGACAATGGTAGAACACAGTGGCCTAGAGTATGAGACCCTCCAAGGTAGGAACTTGGATGCCTAGGAGGTTCCTGCATCTCACATATCACTCCTTGTTGCTTTCTAGTTAAAGAATTACCTGGACTTAGAAGGAGGAGTGCATGTTCAATGTTATTTCCTAACGAGGTATTTAAACCTCCAAAATCCTAACACCATTGCAGAGTATTCCACAGCACAGAATTTAACTCCAGATTTTCTCTGCTTTCTCATGGATTCAGCTGTGTAACTCTTGATAAGCTGTGTAAGTTTTGTCTTCTCAACTGGACTTTAAGCTTCTATGGCCAAGAACCTTGTCTAATGCTTTTTTCCCACATAGTAAGTGCAAATCATACTGATGAGTTGATTTGAATGGCCATATTAATAACCATACTCTTATTCATTGCTGCAAAATCTATTTTTGAATAAAAGCATCCACATGGTATTTTGCTATTTGTGAATACTTCAACAAGTGCAGAATGCCTTGATTCCCATGACAGCCCAGTGAGGAAGATTTGAATTGTCTCTCCCCTTCCCAAAGATGATCACATATGTAATTTGACCAAGGTCATGGAGGAAAGTTTGAAGGTGGCAGAACTGAGACACAGTACAGGTTGTTCAAACCCAGACCTTGTGCCTCTCTCAGCTGCCATATCACCACAAATAAGTGGAGTGTCTTATTTTGGAGTAGCCATTCTCTTTGGAGTATGCCCAAGCATGTGCACACTAGCACACTCACAGGTCAGTTCATCTCAGGCTACATTGCTTTCTATCTCCCACACTTTCTCTTCTTAGAATAGAAGCCTGTGGTTTTGGCCCACCAGAGTTAGGCAAGGAAAGAGAGGAGAAGGGATTTAGAGGACTTCAGTGCTAATGTTTTATCATCTCCTCTCCCTTTCCCACAGGGTGGGGAAGTACCCCTTTCATTCTGGGACACTTATTTAGGGTCAGGAGAATAATAAAACTTCTGGGACTCATGAAACATTTCCACTACTGAGCCATAGAGGCAAAATGGGAGGAAATAATATATTGGAGAGAGATGGCAGCCAGGGTGGGGGGGGCAGCATTTGGATAATTCTTGAGCAAAATCATTGCTGTTTGCAAAAATAAAAGGAGTCTGCAGTACGCCCAAATCTATGGGACTTTATTTCATACAAATGGCACCATAGGAATGATCATAATGATAGCAACAGACCCAGGATTCCAACTTGGCTGCCTCATGTTTGGCCAGAAATAATTTAGAAGTATGTAAGTGGAAGAAACACAGAGAGAAGGAAAGGTGAAGAGTAAAGATAAGAGTGATTCATAAATTGAAAGATGATATTTTTTTTCTTCTATGGAATAATGCATTCAGTAAGGAAACAAGTACATCTTCAAGGGCACCGAAGGAGCACTGCACTTTAGATATTGAAAATGGAAGCACCAAAAAGAATGTGGCCAAAATGCTTAACAAGGAGGGTGATATTTTATTTCTTTAGTAATTGCCAACCATTGAAGCTCAAGTTGACTCTGAATATGTATTCTTGGAAACAGGGACAAAAGAACATAAAGAGATAATCTGGGAAAGTGGATGGCAGGATTTTTTTTTTTCTTCCAAACGAGGAAAGAGAAGGGCAGAGTACAGTCAAAGATTGAGTGTCGGGCGTGCTATTTCTAAGTTTGTCTTCTCAGACATGGTGCTGACAGGCGATTTTTGGTGGAGAGGGATGGGAGGAAGAGATGTCAAAAAGCTAACGACTCCCACAGCAAACTCTGACAGAGTTCAGGAAAGACCACTTCTAGCACTAGAGAATTTTCTATTTTCTAAGTTTGTTTAAATATACACAGATGACAAGTTGGCCCGAAGCAAAATTGTGAAGTAAGAGAACATTGGCTTTAGGGCTTTATGAATCAATCAATCATTGGATATTTATTGAGCAACTCCTGTGCACAAGGCATCATGCTGGGGAAGTCTGAGCACATGCCACATGAATCCCTGCCCTCAAAAAACCTACTGTTTAGTTAGGAGGGCACAAGTTGCTATACCCAGAGGAGGTAAATAATATTCTGAATAGTGTCATGAAGTACTGGGGAAAACAATATTAATGTAATGTTAAAAACAAACACTATAGTGTTTACCATGTTGCAAGATTAAAAGCTTTACAAATATTGTGTCCTTTAATCCTTACAACAACCCTACGAGGTAGGTTTTGTCACTACCCTTATGTTACAGCCAAGGAAATTACAACACAGGAGTATGCAGTGACATTAGAATGGGAACCAGGCAGTATAAACCCAGAGCCTGGAGACTTAACCACTACACATGCCACCCCTTGTAAAATACCACTATGTACAATGAAAAGTAAATGAGTTAGACATGCGATAAATGCAGGGGAACTCTAAGTGAGGTCATGCCTCTGTCATTGCATTGGTCCAGACTCTCACTGTGGCCTTTGAGCCCAACAGTGACCCTGAGAGTGAGGGAGGCAAGGTCACTGTTAATCATTTCTGGACAGAAATGATTGAATAACTTTCTCAAGGTCACATCATCAAAAACAACAATCTGATGAGCCAGAACTAGAATTAAGGTCCTTGCTGCAAGTCAGAGCTTCTGACTCTGGGGGGAGCCATCCCACTTTTCCATCTCCACACCCCACCCAGTCCTGAGTATGTACCACCTTGCTGACATTTTTTTTCCTTTCACAACATTAATTGAGCACATTGCTATGTGATGAACATCAAGGAGAGGATGGAACAAAGGCAGTGTCAGCATGAGCCAGAATGAGTGATCAACCCTTAAAACATGTATGTTTATTTTAAAATTTCTATTTTGAAATAATTTTAGACTTAACAGAAAAGTTGCAAAACTAGTACAAAGAATGCCTATAAATGCTTTACCAGTTTCCCCAAATATATACGTATGTATTTGTGTGTGTGCATATATATATAATTTGAAAGAGAGAGAGAGCGTGCATGAGCGGGGAAGAGGGGCAGAGGGAGAGAGACAGAATCTCAAGTAGGCTCCACACCCAGCACAGGGCCCAATATGGGGCTCAATCCCATGACCCTGGGATCATGACCTGAGCCCAAACCAAGGGTCAGACACTCAACTAACTGAGCTACCCAGGCGCCCAATCCAGCTTCCCCAAATATTAATATCTTTCATAACCATAGCACAAATATAAAAACTAAGTTACTACAGTACTATTAACTAACTGTAGACTGTATTTGGATTTCACTCGTTTTTCCACTACTGTGCTTTTTTTGTTCCAGGATCTGATCCAGTATCATACATGATCCAGTATCATGTCATACATTTAGCCCTCATCCCTCCTGAGTCTCCTCTAATTGTGACAGTTCCTCAGTCTTTCTTTATCTTTCATGGCCTTCAAACTTTTGAAGAGTAGCTGTCATTAATTTTGTAGACCATCCTTCTATCTGGGGTTGTCTTATGTTTTCTCATTACTAGATTGTGGTTATGTATTTTGGTAAGAAGTCTACCTAGGAAGTGATGTGTACTCAGTGTATCAGTCAGGTGTCAAATGATGACGTCTATTTGCTGGTGATATTAACCTTTATCACTTAGTTAAGTTAGTGTTTGATAAGTTGTTCAACTGTGTGAAGTTCTATTTTTCCCTCTGAAATTAATCTATCTTAGGGAGATGAGGTTATATAAATATGCTGTCTCTCTTCAAACTTTCCCCCACTAATTTTATGTTGGGGATCTTGCCAGTAACAATTCTAATGTAGTGTCTTAATGATGATTTTCCATTTCCCTATTTTTTCTACATTTTTAAGTAAAATTATTCTAGAAGGAAAAGCTATTACTTTTCCCACATTTATTTATTCAGATGTTGATGTATATAAGTATGGACTTATACATATTTGTTTTATCCTATTGTTCTAGATTTGGTCATTAAGAGCTCTTTTATGTTGGTCCCTATGCCATTTTGACATATCTGCATTCTTTTTAAAGCACTTCATAACTTTTTGGCACCACAATATGCCCCAGGATCATCTTATGTTTTCTCTGAGTAGCTTTGGAATCAAAAAGGTATCTTCAAGGAGCCCTGGCTCTATCTGTTGTAGGATGGCAGTTAGAAATCATGATCTGAGCACCAGGTGTGCTGATTGCTATTGTAGTGTCATCGCTCCTAATTCCTCATAGCAGACGGAGCTTACAAATAAGTGAATGAATATTAACTTATGCACTCACATGCATCTATATTTATTTAGGTACTTATGTACATATATTAAAAAGCCTTGAGTTCATACTCATATTTTTCATTTTAATCCAACACCACAAGGTTTATTATACCCTTTTCTCTTTTCTTATGTGTAATTTTATTTTCCAGTAGTGAAAAAGAACAGATTTTCTAACAGATTTTTAGATTTTTCTAACCTGACTCTCATTATCTACAATATATTTACTTATTTGTTCTAAACTGGAATACACATGAAATAGTTTCAGAATTATGAACCCATCCCCTTATGAGAAGCAAATTTACTAACTATAACACAGTATTTGTGTGTAGTTCTTTTTGTCTTTTGCCTTACAGTGTGGTTTTTGGGTTTTGAAAAACAGAAAGTCACATTTAACTCTTAGTTGTTTTGTTTTCTGTATAGTTCATATCTCTCCTGGATGGTTATGTTGTAGAAAATTTACTTTAAGACTACACCAGTGAAGACGAGAGCATGTAGAAAATGATGCCAGAGGTGGTGAGGGGTCTACAGTCAAGGCATTCATTAATCAGTGAGTGAACCCTCTTCTTATATGCATCCGTATATTCATTCATCCAGCAGTGGCTTATCTATCCATTGAAAAAGATTTATTGGGGGGCATATAACACATGGGCTATGAGCAACTAAATGCTGGAATTATTGAGACTATATTGGAAGTTGGAGTGAGACCAGGATGATTCTCTTCGAGTTTGTGAAAGCATTTCATGTGGAATAAGAATTAGACCTTTCCTGACTAGCTCCATTAAGCCAAACCAAGACAAATTAGTCGAATATACGGTGATGCAAATTTTCATTAAATGTAAGAAAGAATTTTTTAATTCTTAGAATGGCCCGACAATTGAATAGGCCATCTTACACAGTTATGAATCCTCATTGCTGAGAACTTCTCCAAGAGGCTAGAAAGTTGGACAGGAAGTCCTCTAAGATCCTTTTGAAAGCTGAATCTGTGTGGTTCTAAAACACACCCTTTAGTACCCAGATATCCATTTGCTCTGTGTCTAACTCCTCTTTCATTTCATCTGGACCCTTGTCAAAAGCACTTGGCTTGACAGAACACTGTCAGAGATAGAAAACCTACCTATGAATGAGAAAAATCCTGTCCTATTAAGAGAGACACAATTGTAACTTCAACATTTTTAAATAAATAATTTAGTAAAAAGTACTTCGGGGATTGGTCTGAGAGGGTAACCCCATTATTTGGGGAAGTAGTATAGATAAGGGCAATTCATAAGCATATATCAGTGAGTTGCATGGTTTTCAATGTTCTTAAAATTCATGTCAGGTCAACTAATATTATTGAATACCTAATTTGTGCTGCCCATGGTTTTAGGCACTAGGGATACAACACTTATCAAAAGAGACAAAAAGTTCTCACTGTTGTGAAGTGTACATTCTGCCAGAGACAGATATCAAGTACAGTGGTTAAGGTATATAATAGGTAAAAAGGAGATATATAAAATCACTTAAAAAAAACAAAAACAAAAGAGGGAGAGGGGAAAATCAGGTACACCAGGGACCAGGGTAGGAGATTGTTATATAAAGTGAAGAAGTAAGTGTGGGTCTCCTTGAGGTGACTTTGACCACAAACTTACAGGAGGAGTAGAAGTCATCACTGCTAGGCTCCTAACCACCTTCTGCTTTCATGAGGCCATGTGACTAGTCCTGGCCAATAAGCTAAGAGAGGATGGAGGATGTAATGGCATTGAATTTGAGGAATTTGAATATAAATTTTGACAGGTTCATTTCCCAAGAATACCACACTAGAGGCTGAGAAGGGACTGAGGTCACTTGTTGAGGTCACTTCCCTGTGCCATGATAAGTGGCTCCTTTTAGTCATTGGCTTTATTTACATATCTTTAATCCTTTCATTTACATTATTTAAACTTCTGGACTGAGTTATCTAAAATTCACTGAGTGTGGGGCCTCTTCATAGCTATTAATCAAGGCTTTATTTTCATGGAGAGTTCAACAACCAAAACTCCTTATTTACATATTATATATAATATATAACTTATATGCATGTATGTTCATATATATATATATATATATATATATATATATATATACATATTATGTCAAACATACTTAAGCGAAGGAATGGTCTTAAGATCAGGTTTTTCATACATTTCTCACATCCTCTTATGGCCATAATGTTATGAAAAGCTCACTGTAAGTAGAGGTTTTCAGTTGGTGTGTGGTTATTCCCTGGGTACCAAACACCCTTCACAGACACACTGCCAAATTACACATACAAGCTATGTGTACACTAATTTTGTTGGAACCAAAGATCTATAATTTTATAGCTGTGGCTGTCAGACTGGATGCTAAGCTGAGGGACTTGAGTAATTCTCGCTACAGGTCAGGGTAAGGAATGTGGCATGTGATCAAACAAATATCAGACAAACATCCTGTATTTTCTGTAACATGTGAGAATACTGCCTTGTGAGTTAGTGAGAACGGAGTCTGGACAGTGACAAAATCTCTTTAAACATGACACAGATTTGAAGGGTAACCAGGCAAACAAGTGTGTATATTTATATGGGTGTCTTTATGGGTACTGGAGATCCTCCAATTGTACTGGTGATTGTCTTGCCCTCATTGACAACTTGTATAGAAAGTGTTAGTATTTAGTGTTCTGCCAACGATTCCAACTACTCAATCCTGTCTTAAAAATCCTTGCAATATGTACAGACACAGGCTTGCCCCATTGGGTCACTTTGTCAAACCTGAGATAGGTGTGTATGTTATAAGATGTCTACTGACATTCAATCCTCCTTGTCTAGCTAGCAATAGACAGAGCTGAGAACCTGACTGTTTCCTCTGACCTCTCAGGCTCCATACTTTACTATGTCATTTGATAACTATACAACATTGTGTGCACTACCACCCTTCTCTTGTTATCCTCACTGTATTCTTCCTGGCTTCAAAAGCATGAAGATGTCACGTGCCATTCCACTGTGCTATCATCCCTTTTAAACCCATGGTAGCCATTTTTGGGAGAACTAAGTACTTTTAGGAGGGTGAGCTAATCCATGCACCCAGCACCCACCATGACACTACTAAACACTGAGATACAATCATGAACTAGGAGTGTTTTCATGTTAAAGAACAGCAAAGCTGTTGCCCCTAAAGTACTCCTGGGGCGCCTGGGCGGCTCAGTCAGTTAAGTGTCCGACTTCGACTCAGGTCATGATCTCACAGTTCGTGGGTTTGAGCCCCACATCGGGCTCTGCTGACAGCTCAGACCCTGGAGCGTGCCTCAGATTCTGTGTCTCCATCTCTCTCGCCCCTCCCCCACTTGCACTCTGTCTCTCAAAAGTAAATGTTGAAAAAAAATATTTGTAAATAAACATTTAAAACAAGTGAAAATAAACAAAGTACTCTGAATCCTGTGAGTCACACCCTAACAGTTTATTTAATATGGAGGACATTCCTGGGGAGGAATACGATCATCATTGTGAGGGGAAATATAAAGGAAAGAAACCAAAAGTGAGGGACAGGGAGATGAGATGTGTGGAACACTGGGCCAACCACATCAAGGAGATGGAAGACCAAAGGTACCAGGAGACCTTTAGTGACTTAAGAAACGATGACAAGGAATTGTGAAAGGCAGTAAGAGATGGGGTGATAAGTGTTTGAGTGCTGGAAAAAACTCTCTGGGATGGAGAACACTTCAGTTTCTGGTATTTCCCAGTGACTTTGATGGAAACTGGATGCTGGGCAGCATTCAAGACTACTTGGAACAACTCTGAGGAGATAAACTGTAGGGAGCAGTTTGGCATGGACTGAAGGATGGGCCTGTTTGTTGTTCTTCCCTTTCAGCTCATGATTGTAAAAAGTTTACTTTCTCAGGAACTTTTGTTTGTTTTTTAAAACCCTATAGCAAACAGAGCCCATTGCTCATGATACACTACTTGACCATAAAATGTTTTGCATTTGTCTCTATTTGTTTCATGCTCATTAATCTTACTCTGCCCTGCCCCCCACCCATAAACTCCATAATCTCCAGGGAAGAGAGGGTACCATAAAGTTTTCTTCTGTAAATCCCACAGTAACCAGAACAATGTTGAAGCAAATACCGAGTGCTCAATAAATATGTATTGATAAACTATGGGTTTATTTAATACAAATATCTGCCTAAGCCCTCTGCTAGGAGCTGGGTAATGTAAATATGTCTTTTCCTCAAAATATGAGAGAAATGGGAAAAAAATCCACAAGTAGTTAATTTCCATTTAATGTTAAACAGAAATGTTGAGCACTAATATATAATAATAATATGTAATATATAAGAAACCAAAAGCAGTTTATGACCCATGCTAAACAAATGGTAGGATATCATATGTACAACTGCTGTGACTCCATTGTTTCATAAACAATTGGATTCAAAATGACAAAGGATTTTTGTCTTTTTAAAAAACATTTTTTAATGTTTATTTATTTTTGAGATAGAGACAGAGCATGAGCAGGGGAGGGGCAGAGAGAGGGAGACACAGAATCCAAAACAGTCTCCAGGCTCTGAGCTATCAGCACAGAGACCGATGCAGGGGGTTTGAACCCATGAACCTCGAGATCATGACCTGAGCCAAAGTCAGACACTTAACTGACTGAGCCACCCACGTGCCCCATAAAGGATTTTGTCTTAGCTAAAGTGAAAAGCAATGCTGCTGTTTATTTTTCCCTTCTTTGTCCTGTTGTCTCTTTGGGAGAGCAACATGCATTATGTAAAGTCAAAATACATGGCATGTGACCAATTTGGAAGCACATATATACAGTTGTGAGCAGTGTGGTCCAGCCTTGGAGCAGCAAGCAGGTGGTCACAGGTCCAGACTCCTGATATTTCTTCTGGTTGGGTGGGCATGGGTGGGAGCTGGTAACTGCTGTGGGTCAGGCTGGCCAAAGGTGGAGCTCCACATGACAGGTGAGGCTGGATAGCCATACCAGATCATGAGAGTAATTGGAAAGGTCCAGAGTTCAGCAAATTAGAGCCTCTTTTTGGTGTGTGTGTGTGTGTGTGTGTGTGTGTGTGTGTGTACATGTACGTGTACTAAATGGATGGGAGGAGGTTGAGGTTACCAGTAATGATCACTGACAGAAGGAGGTAAGGCCCTGAGGTTGAGTCATGCTTCCAGAAGGAGACCTGAATAGGCCAAGTTTTATAGTGCCAAATCAAGATAAAACTTTGAAAATGACCTGAATCTGATTCCCAAGGGTCTGCCCTTTCATTTTCATTAATAGGGCACTCCTTACCCAAAAGCAGAATGGATGGGAAGGATTTCAGTGTGCTGAGAACTTTCTTCTCATTTGTTTTTGGCTGATACCTATAGGTCTTTACCTTGAAATAAAACTTTGCTTTAACACAGATTTGCCATATAGGGGAGCACAGTAAACTTTTAGCTGGTTTTATACATCAATGAGGGTGTTCTTTAAAGCCATCCACACAGGGCTGAAAATAGAGAGCAGGCATGGTAAATGAGTAGTACAGCTAATGGCACCAGTGTCCATATCCCCTTTGTACAGTGGGGGCCCCACCTCCAGGTAAAGAAGGCTAGTAATGCCTCTGTTTGAAATTCAAGCTGCATTTGCAAAACTTAACCAAGTCATAAGAGCAAAGGGAAATAGTAGTTCTTGTAAGAATCAAGCCAGCATTTCCCCAAAGGAAATGCCCTCTGTTGTGTAGACATCTTAGTGGTTGGGCCAGTTTAGTTTTAGCTCTCTCTAGCAATGTTTTTTTCTCCCTTGAGAGGTGATTCTAGAGTCTAAAGACCATGCCATCCTAGATCCTAGAAAACTCAGGGAATTCACAGCTTGAATGTAAATATAGGCTGATGGTTTAATTATAAGTCATGACTTTATGAAAAAGCATGAAGCAACTGAAAAGTAACTTTAAAAGTACCAGCAAAACATGCAATGATAAAAAGATACCTAAACCAGCAACCAAATCCCTTCTGGGTGAACCTAGATATTAGATAAACTCTACACGGAAAAGTCTGTCAGGAATCTTGCTATTGCAGGTGTCAGAATAATGGAACCAGTGGCTTAAATAAAAGGGTGATTTTTTGGTTCATATAACTGAAATGTCTAAGGTTTCAAGCTCAGATGAATCAAGGAGTTCTAACAATATCATCAGAATGGGTTTTTCTCCATCCTTCCACTCTGCTTTGCTATGTATTGATTTCATTTTCGGTGACTCTATACATTGCAGAAGTAAAATGATCATCCAGCAGTTCCAGGCTTACATGCCCATAACTGTAAGTTTAGCAAGAGAGAATGCCTCTATTATGGTACTCCTGACAGAATGCTTCTATTATGATATTGCCTTTTTGGCTCTAATTGGGTCACATGGCTCTAATTGAACAAATCTCTGTGGCCAGGGCAATTGGATGCTGTGATTGGTCAGGTGTGAGTCACATTCCTCTCTCTGAACCTGGAGGTAAAATCAAGATACCACTCAAATCGTTGACACTGAAATGGTTGGGGAGAATATTTTTCAGGAAGAAGAGTTTCTCTTTCCAAATCAAGAGGGAATGGATGGTGTACAATAAAACCATCAAACACCACTATAGTCTAGAGTCAGTTTTTCTCTGATAATGTGTGTTTGTTGTGTGTTTGTGGTAGGGGGTGGCAAAGAAGAAAAGAGGAAGCACAAAAAGATGGGCAGAGTAGCAAGGTCTCCAAAGAAAAGTCTGAAAGTCTATAAAGAAAGCATTAACAAGGAGCTGGGAGGTAAGATGTAGGACAAATAGGAGAGCAAGCCAGATTCAGTATGTTAGCACAGATTGTTCTTTGAGTGAAATAAAATCCTCTTCTTTTTTTGGAAATTAAAACTTAACTGTGACTTCTGCAAGTCCCTTTTCTTCTCTGGGCTCAGGGTAATCATCTGTGAAATGACATGGAAGGGTGAAGAGGATTTAAGTCCACTGAACACTAAGGTTCCATTATGCTGAAAATTTATGTCATATTTAATGTTTAATGAATTTTATTTAGTTTGAATTATAATTTCAAGGCAGGACTAATGAGGATTACCTGATACAAGAAATACTTAATTCAAGAAAATGTAATACAGTTCACCTCTACTTCCTTATATTTTTGTATTCCATTTATGTGACAATGGGCTTGCCAGGAGTCCCTTGTATTGGTGATAGTACAACCTAACTGACCAAAAGTGGTACCCAAAACTTTGAGACCTTATATATAGTGCTTGGAGCAGAGGCCAAAGTGAATTGATCAGCTGTAATTTGTCTGTATAGTTTCACCCATGTTGATCTTCCTGGGTCAATTCAGGCAAGGTGTGTGTTGTTCTCATTAGTGAAATTAAACATCTGTCTTAATGACAAAACTTTAGTCTGCTACTAGCTTAAATATTAAGACTTGAACAATTTACTAAACTTGTAGTCCCTTTTTTTCTCTTATATTATTGGAAGTCTTTGGGATTAAATGATGCCTTAGCCATGGTTTTCCAAGGCTAAGACCCAGCCATAGATCTTTTATTACCTTTGCTCATAGATGTAGTCCAAGTTTTTATAAGATCCAGGTTTTTCAAATGTCTGATTTTTCCACAGTTATGAACATTTTATTAACATGGTTTTGTTCTGTAAGTCATCCATAGAGTAGGAAATCCATGCTCCAGCAAATTCATATTTTTTTCAGAGCAAGATATTGCCAGTCAACAGATGTTGAAGGTGGGAACCACCAAAGCCCAACAGAGAAAGGGCAGTGTCCTCAGATCCTTTATAATGACTTCTGTAATAGTATTTCAGGCCTTGCCCAAGGGAGTGTGACTCATAATTCTCTGTGACCTCCCTGATAACTCTCTTGTCCTCTTGAACATCATTTACTCTTCATTGAACACACCCTAGGCTCCCTTGAGAATGTTATTCTTGGTGTGAATTCCTCAAGCACAGCTCTGCCAAGAACAGTTTTTCCAGTCTTGATTCTCTGCTTGATGAATGAGTTTGAAGGTCTCTTTCAGGGAGAACTATAGAGGTGCATGAACTGAATTCTCTTTTTAAAGCTCCTTCCCACCTTGCAATCTTTCCGTTACTCATGCTAAGATTATGTTTCTCTGTAATGCTTAAGCATTACCCCTGGAAAGGGGTGGTAGTGGGTAGGAACAAGTAAAGTACTGTTTTTCATGTTTCACAGAATATGTGGTACCTGTTCCACATTTTGAGTGACTTTATTTTTGGATGAAAGTAACAATGAAAGAGTATATGTACATAACAGGAAGAAGAAACAAATACTTTGCTAAACTCCTATATGAGAAAAGCTGTATGCATCCCTAAGAATGGAAACATATAGGATAAACTCAAGTACTGAGTAAACTGTTGAATAAAGGTAATGGGATAGGTAGATTTACAACAATGAGATAGTGTAAAGATAGCAGGGTATAAAAGAAAGTACATGAGATTTAGAAGAACCACAATTATTTCCTCTTTTAAATTGGATGTGATGGTACCTGTGTGCTAGGGCTATTATGAGTGATAAATGAGATAATAGATGCAAAGAACTTAAAATGGTGTATAGCTGTATTAGGTGCTCCAAAAAAGTGATTTTCTCTAGAGGCACTATGCCTGCAGTTCTGCGTTTTACCACCAGGTGGAAGTAGTCTCATTAAAGATAGTAATTGAATGATTCATTTATTGCTGAGTGATTAATATCTGCAGATAGAAATCCTCATCTTCATTACCTTATATTCCAGTAGGGAAGATTGGCATATTAAAAAAATGAATATATACAAATATGTAGGTTGTTGATAAGTGCTAAGAAGTCAAATAAGAGAATGAAGAAGAAAGGTACTACTTTTGACAATATAGCCAAAACACTTTGTGCAGATGACATTTAATCAGAGACTCAAATCAAGAAAGGGAATGAGCTATGGCATGCATCTCAGAGGAGAGTGCTCCGGACAGTTGTAAAAGCAAACGTGTAGGCCCAGAGGTCTGGTGTTTGGGGACAGTAAGGAGACGTGTGGGTTAGGATAGGATGGAAGTGTGTGAGGCAGAGTATGTTGGGAAATGGGGTCTGAGAGACAGCTGGGGTAGATCATTAGAGCCCTCTAGGCCATGGTGAGGAGACATTTCATGGCATGCATACCTCACTTATTCATACTTTTAGCCAGTTCACTATCATGTGTAAATCAGGGGCTATGCTGATGAGTCCAAAAGGATAAAATGATTCACAAGGACCAGACAGAAATGGACTGCAAAATATTCAGTGGAGCTTCATGGTCCTTGAAACAGAAATATACACAAAGTGCAGAGGGAGCATAGGAGAGGCTCTTATGTCTAAGGAAATCAAGACAGGCTCTTAGGAGATCAGCTTTGAAAAATGAAACATGAGTGAATTTTTCTAGGCAAAGACAAGGGGAGTAGTGAGGTAGGATAAACATGCCAAGTAACAGCAGTATGACATTAGTGAGCATGACAACTTCAGGAACACAAATGGTATCGGATAGAGAAAGCCCATAATCCTGGCCATGATTTTTTTCCTTTAAACATTGTTACATTCAACAAGTGTAGGTATTAGACATTACCTATTTATGTTACCATTGAGTTAGAATACCATTTGGAACAAGTTCAAAATAAATTCTGTTCCTAGGCATAGATTGGTGCCATATGAATAACTGAATTATCATCAAGCCCTCCTGAGTTAAACTATATTTTATTGGTCTCCAAACTCCCGTGCAAGGCTGAATCCCTGTACCAGTATCCAAGACAACCAACAGCATAATGGTTGATAGCTAGACCTGACCTCCCACTCTAGCCCTGGCTATTTCTATCAGCAATATAACATTTTATTATATTATTTTATTACATATGTATTTTATTATATATGTAAATCTATATTACATATATTTAATTGCTTGTCTTCTCTGATAGACTTAGATCCAATAATGTTGATGTTAACAATCATCCTTGGCCTTTACCCTTTTCGTTCCATCCCATTACTTTAAAACTTCCCCAAAAACATAGAGTAACACAAATGTACCATTTTCCTTATCTCACTGCAGTCATCCACTCATCTCAGGAAAAAACACTTTAGCTGATTTTATGGGAAACCTGTAATGCACCACTTGAATTTCCTTGCTGGATTAGAAATGAATAGCATCTAGTATCTTACAGTTGCCAGTTCTTCCATGTTATTAGTAGTGTGATCTTGGATAAATGACCATATTTTATGAATCTGAGAAGCCAAAGATTGTAAGATGAATCCTCACTTCAGATGTATTAAAATGTGAAAAAAAAAAAGAAAAGGGGGGAAAAAAGCCAACACTGATTCTAAGATGGCATCAGTGTTTTAAGGTGCATTCCATTCCAGAATGTTAAAATGTGAAAAATGTATTTGATTTAAGATCTGTGAAATATACCCTTAGTTTTTCTAAGCCTCAGTTTCTACCTAATAAGGTTGTTGTGAGGATAAATGAGATAACACACTTAACACAGGATCTGTTTGATATATTAGAGGCACACAAATATATGCACAGGGTCCAAAAAGTCCCCATCCTTTCTTAGCCTGTTTTTATTTTTTTTTATTTTTATTTTTTTTAATGTTTATTTATTTTTGAGACAGAGAGAGACAGAGCATGAACAGGGGAGGGTCAGAGAGAGGGAGACACAGAATCTGAAACAGGCTCTGGGCTCTGAGCTGTCAGCACAGAGCCCGACACAGGGCTCGAACTCACGGACCGCGAGATCATGACCTGGGCTGAAGTCGGACGCTCAACCGACTCAGCCACCCAGGTGCCTCATCTTAGCCTGTTTTTAAAAGGGACTCCCATTTTCCCACCTTCTGAACATATTTAGCATTTACATGAATAGCCTGATAGTATGGATTTCTCCCAATAATTACAATCTGGTCTTATACCACCTCTCCCTCCATCCCAGAACTAGCTCCTTGTGATTATCCACACGTAGGAGGACTTTGTCTATGAAGCCAAATTCACATGGTTAGGGTGCTCCCCCACACACCGCTAAATTCTGTGATAATCACTGTGACTTTGTGGTTTAGTGAAGATGTGGAAATTTACACAGGGCCTTCTTTAGGAGCTTCCCGTTGAAATACATAGCCCATGAGATGAATCAGTGGTTTCCTCATAAAATGTGGGTTTTTCTGATACTAATTAAGTGTCTCATCTGTGTGTTTGGTGAGAAGAACATGAGATTTCCTGTTAAGTCAGGGTTTCTCAACCTTGGCACTGGTGACATTTGGGGTCAGATAATTATTTTGTTGTAGGGGCTGTCCTCTGCATAGTATGATGTTAGCAGCACCCCTGGCCTCTGCTCACTAGATGCCAACAGCATTGCCCAATTGTCTCCAAACATTGTCAAATGTCTCCTGGGGGTAGGCAAAATTCCCCTGTTAACACCCATTGTGGTAGAGCATTGGAGGCAGGAATTCTGACTTTGGCTGGATACCTGGCTTGGGCAGGAAATAGGTAATATTGGCTTACCTAACTCACAGGGTCACTCTGATGGTTAAAAAGCAAAAAGCTCATGAAGTGTTATAAAATGTTATATAAAATTTTTTTTTTACAAATATTCTTCTCTTTCTGAAAGCTGGAGGGTGATCATCGTTTATTTTGCTTTGTAAACAGCATAGTTGCTGACTGATACTAGTGCACATTCACTATATATGATGTGTGATATAGAAATACTTGGTAAGTATTATCTCACAACAGCCCCCAAAGATAGGCAACATACATACCCATTTCATAGATGGGAAGCAGAAATATAGAGGTGATAAGCAACATGACGCACATGCATGTGAATTGTGGAGCTGAGATATTCAGACATTCTGGCCGCATAGCCTGGCTCTGATCTGTTCTATAGGCCATGGGGAAGGTTTACGTCTTCCTCAGCAAATATCCACTGAGGATCCAGTGGGCCAGTTCCTGTGCTGGGCAGCCAGTGATAAAAGAAAACTATCTGGCAATAGCAGATTGTCTGAGATATGTTTTAGAATAATTACAAAGGAGCAGTAGAAAGACTTTGATATTTACCTACAATATTTTCCAGAAAAAACCGGCCTCTTGAAACATTTCTGATGAATTTATGTGCAAAGGTGACGTTTTCTCACACTGGCCAGGCCCTGCTCATATGTCATTTTGATGGCTTGCAGTATAAAAAGGATGAATTTAGTCAAACAGTCTTTCTTTTGTTGTCAACCTGTTGGAACGCAGTGACTTGACTGTATTTTTCTCTTTTGAACTGTTTTTAGAATGATCTGGATATAGTCTTAACATTATCTTCTAATACTGCAGATTCGGGGGAGGGGAGAAGCATAGTATATGGCTTTACTTCCATCTTAAGCCATGAACAGATGAACCCAGCTGTACAAAACAGATTTACTTTTTTGCCAGGAGTCAAAGTCTCTTCCATGTTTATAAGAAATTGTGAGCCTTTTTGCTGTGCAGGGCTCTGAATGAGAAACAAAAAGTTTTTAGATACAGCCTCTGCCTGCCCTCAAGAAGCTTACAATCTTCCAATAACATGTATATATATATTATATATCCATGCAATCCATGATAGAAGCTATCATTGATAGAGAACCCGTGAGACATTGAAAGAAATTTTATAAGGAACCTCGGCACTATTGACACTTGGGGCTGGAAAATTCCTTGTTGTGGAGGGCTATCCTATGCATTTAGGATATTTAGTAGCATTCCCTGGCCTCTAATGACAAGACGCCAGAATTAACCTCCCCTCCTGCACTTGTGACAACCAAAACTGCATAATTGCTAAAGTTTCCCCTGGTTGATAACCACTGATTTAATTGTAATGAGCTTGCTTTCCTGCTGCATATTTTTACTCCACAAACCAGGAAACTGAGGCTCCAAGAGAGTGACTAACTTTCCCAGGAGCACAGGGCTAATGAGGGGCAGAGGAAAGATTTGAGTGGGGTCTTCCTGATTTTAAGTGTTGTGACCACACCACCACACTGCCTGCTGGATTCTAAGGGCCCAGGATGCACACTAGTGGAAATCAGCACAAGGACACTGCATCGGCCTGAAGAGGCTGGGCATGTGAGAGAAGGGGCCTCAATGTAGACAGGTGGGATGGATCAGAGAGGAGGGCAGGATAGCCCAGGTTCAGGAGCATACAAGAATTCTGAGGGGCTGTGGAAAGTCTGCGAAGGGTAAGGGAATGATTTGGTCCAAGTGGGTTGAGGATCCACATTTGGAGAGTAGTATCTCCACCACCAAGTGTTTAAGTCTATATAGGGGTCTGCTGTCTCACAGGCCACAGTTTATAGTGATTTTATGCTCCTTCAGGCTCTAGTTTTCTTTCAGCATAACATTTCTACAGGTCCTGGAAGAGGAACACAGTCTGGATGGTTGTCTGTGACCCTTAGCCCTCATGGGAGGCATTTGTCATTGGGGTTTCCCTCTCTGGAGCACTAAGCAGTCCTGCCAGCTCCAGAGACTGCAAGGAGAAATAAAGTGCTGGACAGTGATGCTTATTCCCCATGCAGTCTGGCTTTTGGCCCCTGCCTTTACCTCCTTAATAGTCCCCAAAGAGGCAGATGTGGTAAATGCAGTTCCACCCTTCTCACCTCTCCCCACCACCAGCATCTCAGTCTTCCTCTGTCTTTATCTTCATATCTCCTCTCTCTCTGCCCTCTGCTTTGAGAATTCCTGTGCATGTTTGTCAATCTGTCACGGGGGTCTCCAGCCCCCCACCCCCACCAAGTCCCTCCACCCATCACCTCCTTGGCTCTGTCCTGAACATCAGTCTGTGTCTGTCAAAACACTGACAGTGCTTCTCCCTGCTCAGAGAGCGTCAGATCCCATCTGTACCACAAACAGTCTTCCAGGTCTATTTTGCCTATCACTTCTGAACACTTGCTATTTAAATTCCAAATCATTTTTATGGGGGTTAACAGTGCCCCTGCTATTCTTGGAGTTTACTCACTACATCCCCAACTCAGCCACCTTATTTGTGTGCTCCTAGACTCATATATATACACACTTGCACACACATAAATGTATACTCGTACACATGCACGTGCAGACACATGAATAATGTCTTGCCCACTCCATCACTGCCATAAGCATCAGGCTGGGTTAATTGTCCATCTGTATGTTAAACGAACAGCAGAATGTCTGAGATCATTCCTGCTTTCAAAGACCACTTGAATCATTCGGAAGAAAAAAGAAATATGGGATAGCTTAGATTTTTTTGTTTGTTTCTCCAGGCCCTTTCCAATCAAAATTTAATTATGTGATTCTGTCAGTTGAAATATGTTGAGAATGCTTGTCATCATTCTCTCTCACCTCTCTTAGATGCTAGAGGGGAATTTAGAAGTATTTCTTGGTAAATAAAGCAAGCCCATCACTTTCCCTGCTTATTAGTAGAAATAAGATCACTCCACAGCAGGAAAAGTGAAGTAATCCTGCCTCATCATGATGCAGGACTCCTGAGGCAGATCCTATACCTTTCTGTTAATATTAAACACTTCCAGGTCCAATGATACTCAGCAGCCAAGAGTATAAAATAGAGAATAGGCAGTCAAACAGTCTCAGCTCTAGGATCAGAAGTCAACCTTGTTCACCAGAGCTCTGGCAAGTGGCTCAACTCCTGAACTGCTCTAGTTCAGATGCCTGCCTACCTCTCAGGGCATTCCTGACCTAGGCCCTGCTTTCTGCCTGCTTCTTGTTCATGTAGCTGCTTTTCTACTGGAGTTAAGTCTTACTTACTCCTTGAATCCATGCCTAGAATGCCAAGTCCTGGCCAGTTGCATGCTGGCCCAGCTTACTCCCCTGTGGCAGTGAAGGCCTTTGGGTCAAAGAGTTTGTACTACTACCAGGCTAATGCAAATAGAATGAGATGCTGAGCCATTGAACCCCTGGCCTGATTTGAAAGAGGGGGTTTGAGACCTGGTGCCAACTCCAGAAGAGAAGTCCACCCTGCCCTTTTTAGTAAGGCCTGGCTTAGAATGGCATGTGAGGAGACTGCTGTGAGTGAGAGTAGACCCAGCATCTGGGGTACTTCTGTTCGGAGTCATGAGGCACTCAAGTTACATGGATCCCAACTTAACTCTATAGTTTGTCATTTTCAAGTCTGGACTTACTCCAAAAGCCAGGGAAAGGTCCCTAATCTACTGTGTGTTCAGCTGGCATTGAAGCCCAAGTTGTATCATTCCACCACACCAACACCATCCCAATTTTTGCAAATCATGTGCCTTTCTATTTTTCTCATAAAAGCCAATCAAAGGGTCTGACCTCAAAGAATCATCTCATAAAAGACACAGTATTTGTCAAAAGATAATGGCCTTTTGCCAGAGGGAAATGCCAAGGCCCAGCCTCATCTACTCTGGAGTATCTCCATGTCTAGGAGACATCTGCCCTAGATGTATGAAGCTGGACAGTGGGGCAGACTGCAAAGATGGGGTTTCAAAATACAACAAAGCATCTCTCTGCCTGAAGTCAGTTTATACCAGTTGGATATTCTGTGTTCTTTGTTTCCCCTTATTCTCTCCTTTCTCCTTTTCCTCACCCTCTTCCTTCCTTTTTTCCTTCCTTACCTTTTGCCTTCCTCATTTACTTTGTATGCATTTGTATGAGTGCCATTTGTGATTTTATTAAATATCAAAAGAATAAAAGCATTTATAAAATATACATGGACTATGAAAACTAGCAATATAATCAACAATTGCACACCATCACTGAGTAGAAACAATAGGCCATGGTCACACCTTGAAACTCCTATCTTATTTTCTTCCCTCCCCCATTAGAACTAATCACTGCCCCTACATTGTGTGCATCTGATTTGTGATGCTCATGACCTGTTGAGACTTTTACAATCCCAAAATTCCCCAGACACTGAGCCATTACCTCCTGTAAGAAAAAATTTCCCTCCAACTTTGAGAAGATGACAGGAGGGACATTTGTGAACACTGTAGTCTTTTTCTTATTAATAAACATGGGAGATATTAAAAACTATCATCATCCAACATCATCCAAGAGAAACCCGCAAATCAATAACAGCCCATGATTCCAAAGCTACTTAATATTATGTGTGAAAAAGTTTTAAATGTTATTAAATTTAGCATATATAGCACTGCCTTATTCAGACTTCTAAGATCTATGTTCAACAGGTTCCTGTTGTGTTTTCTTCTTACTTTTTTTCAATTCCCGGTTATGAATTTTTTTGGAACTTTCACTCACGTGACGTTTTCTTTTAGATATGGAGACATTCTCCACAGTGGATTCATATCCTATACTCTCTTATGAAATCACTCAAGACTTCAGTAGTCAGCCACTAGGCACATGTGACTATTGAGCACTTGAAATATCCCAGTTGAGAAGTGCTGTAAGTATAAGCTGCACACTGGATTTCGTATGGAAAAAGAAATTAAATTATCTCATTAAGGCTGGTAGTATTGATTCCATGTTAAAATTATAATATTTGGGTGTTTTGGGTGAGATAAAATATATTATTAAAATTACACACATTTTTTTTTTCATTTTTAAAATATGACTAGTAGAAAATTTAAAATAGTCTGTGTGGTCTACATTTCATGGCTTGCATTCCATTTCTATTGGGTACTCTGTCTTAGAATATCAGACAGAACAGGATACAATCAACCATCAGATTGTGTTATACAGGCTATAGGTACAGTATAAGTTCTTGACCTTTTGCCCTCAAACCCATTCCTTACCCTGCTCCTACTTTGCTTTGTACCACAGGGGGGCTGCTGCTTGCCAGATTGTTTCCCAAGTTCCAGTGGAAGCTACTGGATACAGCCAGTGGAAGGCACTATTAGGGAGATGGAGAGAGGATTTCTTTCCTCTCTACTTCTACTTTGGCAGTGTTTTGACAGGTGCTGTGTCATCAGCATGCTTCAGGTCCCTACTAGACAAACCACTCTAGGGCTCCAATCCCCCGGTTCCCTGCCCCAGGTAGAGGATTACCTGGACCCTGGGCTTTGGTAACAGAACCTTCTCCCTTCATTCTTTCAGCCCAGAGGGGGTGGCCTCCTGCTTCTACACTGGATTTTCATCTTTTGTACCCCCTGTGTCACAAATTCCATTTTCTTTTCCTGGCTGGACACTGACTGATCCAAAACCTAAATGAAGGGAGAGGTTGGCCCCAGAGCTGGAGAAGATGACGGAACACAAAATGAGGGTTTGAGGACTGGAAGACTCTCAAAAGTGATCAAGTGCCCCTTTTAGGCTGGAAGAGAGGAACTTAAGTGGGGATGTAAGAAAGGGGAGAGAGAAAGAAAAAGAAAAATTCAGGTGAGGGGGCTAGCCCCGGAAAAGACTCAAATGTTGGGATGTGCAAGTTCTGTTCAGAAGACAGGGAAGAAACCATCCAATGGGATGGAAGAGTTTGGTTTGGTTTGATTTTATTTTAATACACTTTTGATTCTGGAATACTGTGGGCATCCAAGGTTTACAGAAAAGTTGTGAAGATATTACAGAGATTTCTCATACACTCCTTACTCAGAGTCCCCTAATATTAACATCTTACATGACAATGGTAACTTGAAACGTTTCTTTTAAATGTGAGTGATATATTCTATTGGCAGAGTAGAAGCAGATTATAAGAGGATCTATATTCGTTTCCAAATTTTAGGATTTGAAGGGGTCTTGGGGACCTCTCATTCTAATCTTTTCCTTTCGTAAGAAACTTAGTGTCTTTTTATTCACTCACTAAAAATAAATTACAGTCCAGGCACTGGTCTAAAGTGGTAAGCCGAGGGTAATATAGCTCGTTAGTGGAAGAATTGAGACTAGAGCTAGATGCTTCTTCCGTGCAGTCCAGCGATTATTCCCTCAGCCACTGTGTTGTTATTGGGGCAGAGGGATTTACAGAGAACCACAACCAGAGTTTTATGCATGACATTTCTCAGGGCCTGGGTCTGTGCAGGTCTGTACTTTGGGGTGCATGTCAGACCTCAATTGAGGAAATCCACAGCTGCCCCACATTTCTTCAGAGTAGCAATTCTTAACTTTGCATCTCCGTTAGAATCACCTGGTGAGCTTGAAAAATGCCCGTGCCTCGGCTACAGCTTCTCATCTTTGGTCTGGTTTGGAGCCTGGTAATTGGTATTTCTAAAAAACTCCCCAGGTATTTCTAACATGTGGTCAGGGTTTAGAACCAGACCTAGAGGGCACAGGAGCTCTAGAAATTGGCACACTGTGGCTTAGCGACTCTCCCAGACGCTGACAGCTGAGCTGAGTTTGAATTTCCATGTGCACTGTGTTTCATCAGGACCCCTTCCAAGATTGGTCTTCCAGACTTCCTTGGAAACACTCATGTTCTCACCTGGGCATTTTTCATTTTGCTTTATTGCTATTAGCATACAATTGAGTTTCTCTCCTCTTTATCATGGCCCATGTTTCCATCTTTGTCCATATGATCACATGGTCTTGATTGGATGCTCAGAGCCGTTTGGATTCAGAAATAGTCAACATTTTGAACATTGTCTCTTGCCACCTTCCGCCTCTTCATCCAGTGCCATTTATTATGCCCTTCATCTGCACATGTCCAAAACCCCCATGGCATTGCGGCCTCTCCTTTCTCCTTTATTAAAACCTGACTTGTGATTTCTCACTTGTGCCAAGTTCCAAATCTTAGAATTCAAAATTTTGGTGGTGGAAAAAAACGAAGGGACTATATTTGCCCCCATTTTGTAGAAGCCCAAGGGAGGGCGCTCTAAGTTTTGGCTGAGTGTTGCTTTTGTTCATCCCATACCATATCTTCTCCCTCTCAGAAGCTGAGGGACTGAGAGGGTTTCTAGTGTTCAAAATCCCTCTTTCTTTTCACTGGCATTCACTGTTCTAATGTATGCATGACTCTGTATGTGTGTGTGCACGCGCGCATGCACTTGCACACACACAAGCATGCATGTCCACAAATGTTAGGGTCCATAATACACAGTACCTGCAAATGCTCATAGATGTTATGGAAGTGATGGAAGGGCTGTGCCAATCTCGCAAACACAGAGCATGTGTTATTCTAAGACTTTGGCTTTCCAAATGGGAACATGTAAAAACAGCTGATAGATTTATGTTCATGTATTAAACAGGCCACCCAGCCCCGGTGTAAAATCAGGGTGACAACAGAATACATCACTGTTCCCGGCAGCTACCTGGGTGCACTCATTACCCAGTGGAAAATGGGCCAGGCTTGTTCATTAGAACTCCCTTCTCCTAAGGAGAGCCATTTACACGCTGTCTCATTTAAAACAAACAAACTAACCCCACAGAGATTTAAAAGAAAGCAGAAAGACCTTTCCCTTTATAGCTTCTGGAAGGTGGTGCGTGTTACTCCTGTTTGCCTGTGTCTAAGCTGTCGTGGATGAAGGATAACCGCACACCTGCTCAGAAGAGGGAATTGTCTCCTTGTGGGAGGAGGGATTACCTGTCGGCATTAATTAGAAAGAGGTAAAAGCTGGTAAATATTTTGGGGAGGAATTACTGCAACTTGCATGAACAGCATACTGATTGCCACCCATGTCACCTCAGAGGAACAAAAGGGCAGGTTGGAATTAGGGTACCATCCTATGAACGTTGCATGCAGGTCAAGGCCCTGTAGGTGATTTCCCACACAGACACCTGGAGAGCAACAGCTCACGGTCTGTGGTAAGGGAGTTCATTGTTAGCCCATGAGGGAGTTCATGGGTACAGGACACAAAAGTGTTCTCTCCCAGACAGCTTGCAGCCTTACCTTCTCAAATTCTGATGCTGTGAAATTTCAGGAAGGAAATGGGGGCCACATGGTGGCCATGAGAATCAATGATTACCCCTCACTCTGTCCCTTCTGTCCTCCTGCACCCCACCTCACCAGCTGTCCCAGACTTACACCTTTCCTCTCAGACTCTTTGGCTGTTTGTCTGGGCTCCCTTCTTCCCAAGGGTGCTCCTTGCTCTCATAAGCCATTTGGGCAGTGCCTCCTACTTTAAACTTCTCCCAGACACCACAAAGTCCTCTCCCTTTGGCCTGACACCAGCAACAGGGGATAAAATCCCCCAGGACCCCTGCTGGCATGGCTGCCCTAGCCAACCATAAGCCTGGGGACTGGGTAGCATACTGGTAGCCCCAGTATGCTACCCTTCTTGCTGCTGAATCCTGCTGGGAGCAGGACAACTGGTCTTCAGTCTTACTTCCTTTTGTCACTTGCCCAACAGCCTTGAGCAAGTTACTTTAGTTCTGTGAGCTTCCATTTTGCCTCTCTAAACAGGGACACTCTTACTTATAGAAATATTCAGTTCACAGCGTTTCTGGGAGGTAAAAAAAAAATGAGAGGAAGACAGTGAATGAACCTTGCAGACACAAAGGGGCAAATGGTGGCATCTGCTGCTTCTGACCCTTCTCCTTCTCAGACATCTTTTCTTGGGTCTAAGGTGGACTTAGGAGTAGAGTCCGTTGCCGAAAATCTAAACCAAACTCTGTGATGCTCCTAGTGGTCTAACCCTGTGTGTTGGAATTGATTATACATGGTGAGCTGCTTTGCCCCAGACTCCTGAACACATAGATGGCATGCCAGGATCCCCTGCTCCACCCTCCATGGGGCAGGAGGGTGGGTGGTGATAATAATAGCAAACACTGGAAGATACAGTTCACTTGCCCTGCCTGAAAAGGGTCCCTGGGCCAGTGCCCCACCTCTCTAGACACCTCGTTTTATTAACAGGCAGTTTGGGAGAGAGGTGGGCAGGCGTGATATCCTTACTCACCACTTCTCGCTTCTCTATGTGGCATACGTTGCCAGACACATAGTATATACTGAACCCCAAAACAGACCATATATTTGAGGAGAATAAAACCATGTCTGTTAGGGAACTGCAGAAACAGGGAGAATAATAGTTCCTTCCTTGTAAGGATTCTGAGTGGCAATTGAGATCGTTCTTACACAGCTGACATAGTACCATTCTGCGAGTGCAGAGAGCATGAACTTTCCTTCTGCTACGCTTTTGATCTTATTCCCAGCCCCCACCCCCTCACACACACACCTCTTACTCCCAAGGGGATATGTGGACTCTGAGGACTAAGGACATCTCTAATCCTACTTGTGGTTCCTGTGAGGGTGAAACCACCTACATGCAGTAACAGTGCATTCCACCAACTCATGCTAAACACGAGTGAAAGCATTCTGGGGCTCTCTAACCCAGGATCTCACTGGTCTGTGCAGGGCCTGGGGCCATCAAGGTATACCCTAGCTCTGAGCAAGTAGGTGCCCAGACACCTGTTGATTATTCTCAGCCACCTCAACAAAGACACTTGCCTTCCTTCCATGGGGTAGTATTGGCAGGGACCCAGTACACTGCTCATCCTTTGCTTTCATCATTGCGTCCATATCTCTCACACTGCTTTCTGTTGTTTAATTTCTTATCACATTTTAAAATCTTTTTTATTTTAAAATATTTTTTAATTGGTGGATATGCACCACCAGCCCAAGGGAGGAGGCAGCAAGGATGCTTAAGCAAAAGAGAACTGACACTATCCCCCTCCAATTCCAGTCACCTCCACAGTGGTCCTATGAGCCCCTGGGAGCCAAGATTTAATAAAAATTCCCTAATTAAATACCCTGGGATTCCACTAACACAAAATTCTACCCATCAGTATAAGAGGGAGACAGACCTATTTTTTTATTTATTATTTATTTTGAGGGAGAGAGAGAAAGTGAGCACAAGCCAGGGAGAGACAGAGAGAGGGAGAAAGGGAGAATCCCAAGCAGGCTCCACACTGTCTTCACAGAGTCCAATGCAAAGCTCGAACCCACGAACCCTGAGATCATGACCTGAGCTGAAGGTTGGACACTTATTTAAAGAGCTGGACGCTTATTTGACTGAGCCACCCTGGCTCCCCAACAGTCCTATTTTTTTAAACCCCACAACGCTGTTATATAAACTCCACTGAACCACAGACCAATGTTCCTTAACTTCTACCCTGTCTCCCTGACCAGGACACCTAGAAGTCCTGCTGTATGTGCAAATTGGCTAAGTTTCTGGAATATAGTCTTTATCCTCAAATGAAAAACTCTTCTGGCATCATCTGTATCCCGTGTGTGGTCCAGGTACACCTATTTCCCCTAAAAGTATCCCCAAGGCTGAGCAGAGGGGAGGTGGTTACTAATCTCCAACTGGGTATGTTAACTCACAAAGAGCCCCTCTCCATTAAGAGGTACCAAGGTGTTATGCAAGGTAAGGATTTTGTTTTCTTTTAACATCATTTAAAGGGTCACTGTCAAGTTGAGGCAAGACCTGATGAACCTGAGAGAATAACTCTGTGCCTTGATAAATGAGTTTGTACACTGAAAGAGAGAAATATGGCACATGGTGAGGGCTTCCTTGCTGACAAATGGACAGATACAATGGATTCTTGATAATAACATTGACAAGGCCTCCAACTGCCAAGATCCCATCTGTGGCTGCTCTTCCCTCCACCCACAAACCTTCAAGCTTCCATTGCACTGTTTTAAACCTGCATTGTTAAAAGCAAGGCAAACTCACTCACTTTCTTCTGAGACTTCTCAGTTTTGTGTGGCTATGAGCTTCTCAGACATGTTTGCTGGAGTTTGGTTCACAGCGGAAGCCAGGATGTACTGCAGGGGGCAGGCAGAAGGGGAATCAGCTCTGAGGTGGAAAGAATGTTGGCTTGAGGGTCAAGAGACGTGGGTTCTATTGCTCTACTATGAGTGACAGTGGGAACCTAGAACTGTTCTGTCCAACAGAGCAGCCACCAGCCCTGCACAGCTACTGAGTACTTGGAATGTGGCCAGTCCGATTTGAGATCTGCTCTAAGGGTAAAAAACACACTGGGTTTCAAAGACTTCGTGCACACACACAAAAATATCTCATTGGTAATTTTTGTGTTGATTACATATTGAAATGATACAATTTGGATAAATCAGATTAAACAAAATAATTGATTTCATCTGTAATTTTACTTTTTAATGTGGCTACTAGAAAATTTAAAATTTCACACATGACTTACATTATATTTCTATGGGTCAGTGCTGCCCTAGACTAATCAGTACAGCTTCCCTAATTGGTAAAATTAGGTATGTTAGAGACCACCTCTGACAATCAGTATTTTCCTTGCATATGCTATATCCTCCAAGGTTCACTGACTTCTTTGATATTTTAGAAATGATTCCCCAACATCATCAGTGGATGTTAAAGAAGTACTGAATACAAAACATGTCATGTGGGACACATGTTGGCATCCAGGCACTATAAAGATATAAAAAACATGAGCCCCACCCTCAAGCAGCAAATGCTAGGAGTAGAGTTATAAGACATGGAAACACAAAATAATCATTGATGATACAGAGTCAGATGTAATTAAATGCCAACTTAGTTCTTTGCACGATATAGGATGTGTAAGTCTTTAATCAGAGGACTTCACATGGGGAGACTCCTAGTGGGGATTAATGGTGAGAACAAAACAAAGATGAGACTATTATTTCTCATTCCCCCATAAATAGTTGCATGACAATAATGGGGAAAGATGAGTGAGCTAAGTGTTCTCCAAAACAGAAAATGTCTACCGAGCCATTATCTTTCCCTCTAAGAATATTTCCCCTGCTTTTTTTTTTCCATCAAGATTGGGACACCTGGGTGGTGCTACCCCTTGCTTCTGCCATTTTCTCCAAACTCCCAACTGTGGGAAGCTAGAGATGATAACAAGCCTCTCTGAGGCAATGGGGGGTTATATTAGAGAACTCTGGCAACAAAGAACAGTAAAGGTGTAAGGCATGTTTTACTCCTCCAGGAGAGGGAGAAAGTGGTGTTGCAGCACCTCCTTGGCATACTGAGTAGCTTCCAGTCTGCTTTGTGACTTCCCTTCCCCAGCCTGGAGACAAATGCCCCCCTCAGCAAATGCGACCATAGCATTTCATAAAGCTTACATAGGTGTTATGGTGATGAATCAATTGAACTGTCATGCTATTCCAGGTTCCTGTACTGGGGGAAAAAAAAAGCCTTTGGAGAAAACCACGAACTGGCCCTCATCCTCCCTCTCCTTCAAAGTTTTCCTCCCAGCTAATCCAGGAAATAACATCGCAGAGGCTCCCATCTTGGTGTGTGTGGTGTTTTTAAATCCCTTCTAAATGGCTAAGAAGGCAATTCTTTTCAGTCATTTGCTTTGTGCAGCCCTCCCCTTTCCTGGCAGAGACAGTGTATGCACTCTATTAGAGCATTTTTTTTCTACATATAATGGCACCAATTAAATTACCTTGCAGCCCGACCTTAATCTGGCAGGAATGATTATTCCATGAAACAGTTAGGGCTCTAATTGACATGAAGTGCCTGCAAAATATGTCTTTTGCGGCAACCCCTGTCAAAGTCACATTGATATGCTAATCCCTATAGCTGGCAGAATCACTTCATAAAGAGAGACATTGAAAATTGAATTATTTCAATTTCAGTACCTAGGAATCTAGTGATCTGTCTGTATATGTAACTAAGTAGGTGCAATACTTTATATGGGTAAACAGCTGTACTAGGGCGTTGCCATGGAAACTGCTTGACTCATGGCAGTTGTGTTAGTGATGAAGTCATTAGCAGTGTGAAATGTACTTTGAGGTTGTCAAGTGTAACACTCCAGGAATATTTCAGCGGTATTAGTGGAGCCTTTTCATTTACATAATTTAGGCTTTCACACATGATCTCATTATGGTGCAAGGAAGGAGTGGGTTGTGGGGGCAGTTGTACCCAGACCAGATGAATCTCCATTATAACACTCAATTATTATTCTTTCCTCCTGAAATAGGGTCCCCCAAATAAGTCTTATGGGAATTGATAACTCCCTCAGAACAATGACTTTGAGAAGCCCTGTTGGTTGTGGGACAGGCTGGATTAGCCTACATGTTGCATGTGCAGTTAGAAACTATTGAGTATATTGGGCCAGTTTATCTCCAGATGCACCCGTTATTTTTGTTCTGATGTTTCATTAACCTTATAAATTAGGAAATAAAACTTTAAAGTCACAAGATTCATTTTTTAATCACTATCCAAGTAAGTGTTATCCCCTTTCATGTGCATCTCCAGTAGCTCCTTAATGACCACAGTGGTGATGCAACGTATGTTATTAGTGGATTTCTAGTTTGGAAATTGTCTTCCAAGTCAAATTACGAGCCCTATTTCTTGGCCCCCCAAAAAATGATTAAACTTCTTCCAGGTTCTTTGGGGTCAGTTCTGAAGGATTTCTGGCCATTTCACAAAATCAGGTCACCCTGAATCAGGCTCTGAGCAGTCTTCCAAAAGGAGGATTCTAAACATATTTTAAACAGCAATTACTTTATTAGTGTAAACAGGCAACTTCCCATGGGGAACTTTTTTGACATGCAAAGCACTCAGATGTATGAATGTAGGCATATGAGTTTATAGCTACATCTCAGTTTTTCGTTTGGTATTCTGAGTTTTTTTCACCCGCCATTCATTTCATTCATGTATTCACTTGTCAAATATTTACATATGTACATATATATATATATATATATATATATATATATATATATATGCAGTTGTAAGAACCAGAAATGATGAGGGGGACCAGAGGGAGGTGCCTAATTTAGATTGAAGGGATCAAGCAAGGTCATCAGGAGAAGTGCCATTTTAAGTTGATATTGGAGAGATCTGAGGAATGTGGGGAGAGTAAGAGGAAGCATATTTCACACAGGAGACAGCCCATGTGAGACACTGAGGCCAGGGGAGTTTGCTGGGATGAAGGAATTTAAAGCAAGTAGGAATGAGTTCACTCTAGGCCTCATATTTGGAGGGAAAACAGATGTCATCTGAAAAGGGTCATTGCATTTACCATTTTCAGATGAGTGATGATTTTCAAAGAATGCCATCCACATAGGATGAGAATCTTCACATTTTCCAGAAGTTTAAATATCTGTCAAAAATCTCAAATAGCCACACATTTTTATGCCTGTTTTTACCTTGTGTATAGTGAGTCATCAAACAGGTATTAGATATTTACTCATGGAAGTAACTTCTAGGCTATGCCATAGGGTCTGCTCTAATTTACTTTTTTTCCTTGACTTCTAAATAAATTACTTTCTAATCAAATTTCCCTGCACTTTATATATCCTTTGACTATGCAAGCTATAAATTAATATTAGTACTATTAATATTAGCATATCTGTTGCTGTTCCTATTAACTTGTGACAGGGACAAACTGTTATTTATTTTGCTTCCCCCTCAATTATCTTTTAGAACTATATCGCATAGGTATTATAGAAGTTACTAGAAGGAACGCATGAATGGTAAGTGCTGTGCAACCTGGCATGCCTTCCTTGGTCCTATAAAATCCTTAAGTGTCTACTAAGCTAAATTGTTCCTGCAGAGGAATTTTACAAATGTGAACAGGAGTAACTTGAAAATTATTTCTGTGGTCAAATATATTTGACTACATTATATAACACTTTTATGAAGACACACAGTGCATATTGGCATCTTACAAGCTTGGAATCCTGCTTTAAAGATGATACTTAACTTTGCTTACTCCTGAATTCCCAAGCTCAGTTAATCATAGACCTCCCTCTGTTCCCCACTCCGTTTTGGCCACATATTTCTCAGCATCTGTGAAGTGCAGTTCAGGGAACCTAGTTCATGTTAAGGCTTTTTCAAAATGTTTGAAATATACATATTTGTTTTTCTAGTTTTTGAAAGCATATGACAGTCTTCAGTTAAAGTGAATCCTTAATGAATCATAAAACTTTTCCTTTCATTCCATTACTCACTGGTCAAATATACATTAATTACCTCCAGTGGACTGGTAGTGTGCTAGAACTCATAGTTCAAGCAAAGCAATGAATAAGAAATCCCATTCTTGCAGTGATGTGGTAAGTGGTGATGGAGCTTGTCCCAAGGCTAATCTTGGCACAGAAGTGCAAGCCCCTCCCATTCCATTTTGGACCAATGGGAGATTGTGATTTATACCAGTGCCAATGGGAGATTGTGATTTATACCAGTGATGAGCCATTTTTCAGCTTGGTTCCATATTACCCATTCACTTTGCACCCTCTTTAAATGTTCCTTAATATACATTTTTTAAAGTCTTTTTTTTTTTTTTTTTTTTTGAGAGTAGGGGAACACCCATGGAAAATGCAGCTGCTCATAGCTCTCCAAGTCCCTTGATATGCCACTTGCAGCAGTGGTGGTGATTGTGACCACTACAGGCATTATTATGGGTTGTCATAGGGCTGTCTAGGATCATCATCAAGAAGCTGTCCATCCTTTTCACAGACTGTAGCTTCCTACAACTGAAAAGGAGAAGAGGAAAGAACCCATTACAAACATGTTTCCTTAGAAAAGGTCAGGGCACAGTCACTGCTGGATAAGAATCAGCACATTTCTCGGAAGCAATACCAATCCTTTCCATCAGTCCTCCCAGTGAGGCATGTCATGTTCTGTCCATTTTTACAGGCCTTATCTATCCACAGCCTGCCTTTTCGCCTTGATAACTGATTTCTGCACTATCAATCGCGTTGGCTATGGGAGCTATCTGAAGGACCGCAGAAGTGGGCGAAATGCCAGATTTATCTCACTTTCCCTCTCTGGTGCCTTTTATCATAGAAATACTTACTTGCTGTATAACTTAACCATGGGCTACTGAATTGAGCTCCAACTTTGCCCATCTGCAGAATGGGAATAACAACTAATATTAACCTCAAGGGACTGTTGTAAGCAAAAAGCAGATCACAGAAGGAAGAAACTACAGGGGATATGCCACAGGGTAAATGCTCAAAGAATGTTCCCTATTTTTTTTTTTTTTTTTTGCTCATCATTTCTTAATATTCTTTATATCATTTCTTAGGTTTGGAATTAATTTTTGAATGAAATAAGTCTTAAGTGAGCACCAGACATCTAATTCAGCAAATATTTATTGACTATCCATGATGTGCATGAGGAAATAAAGGGGCTCTGAGGAAATAAAGGTCAATAGAATAAGAATCTTGTCTCCAGAGGACAGCACCATGGAATAAAGGACCTTAGAATTTACTATGTGTTCCGTCTTGGGATGGAATGGGGTAGGTACAATTTTAAGACAAAACAGTCCTAGTCTCCCAAAGATCCTATGACTGTTCCTGTACAGAGACATTAGCTTTTTATGCAGGGAGCAGGTTAGGTTGGGATATAATTAGACACCCAACTGATGGAACTGTTTCTGTGGCATAAAGTAGAGAAGCCAGATGTGAAGCTAACCTGGCTACAACATCTGTCACCCAGGGGTTCATTTGGTATCTCAAAATTAGCTAAACCAAAAAACAAACAAACAAACAAACGAACAAACAAAGGTTAGCTAAACCAGTGTCTTGGTCCTTTCACCAAATGATCAGGGAGTCAACCTTCCCCCTAGAATTTTGCTGTTGGGTCCATCAGTTAAGAATAACTATATTCCTGCTCTGGGTACCCCAAACCCACTCTCTATGCCCATCAGTAGGAGTTGATGTTCCCCAAGCTCTGTTTTCAGCAATGGTAAGGGGGCATTGTTTGTGAAGAGTGGTGGTCTCTACTTCCTCAGTATATGGAGAAATGTAAGACAACTTCTTTTCTGAATGTATTTGTCCCAGGGTAACCATCATAAAAGTGTCTGTCTCTGTTGGCTGAGATATTTTTCTCCTTTTCAAATATCCTATTGTTCTTTTCATGTTTATTGTTTCCTTTATGCCTCTTTGATAGCTTCTTTTGAGGCCTTGTAAGATATTTTGATACTGAGTAAGGAAGGCAGATGTGAGACCCTCTATTATTCTGCCTCTTATTTTGATTTAAAGTTACATGTTCCCCTATGGAAGAAAACAATAAAAATACAGTGCTGGAAGAAGGAAAGAATGTGGGAAGATGAATAGGAATCTGTTTCACTGGAGAATGAAAGAAGAAGAAGGATATTGGGCATAACAATCAATGCAGGAGATCATGAGTGACACTCAGATAGTCTATTAACCTGATAATAACTGCCTTGTTCGATTTATTTCTTGAAGGTGCAGCAACTACTGAAAGACAGTCTGAAAGTGTGGTTTCTCCCGATATGTTGTCTAATTCAGTGTAATCACCATCTTTTATGTATTAATTATAGCTTAGCTTCACAATTGGGATGAACGGAAGAGCTGACATCAAATCAGGCCAGATTTGATTAGCATTCTTTGACAGAATTCTTATCCAGGATGGCATTTTGAATCTCACATCCTCTGAGGACGAATGTGGATGAGAGCATTTTGTCAGTGATCGTGAGCAGGGTCGCACATCAAGCCAGGATGCTCCATGTGGAAGTTACCTGCCGTGGAAGAGACAGGCTTAGTTCTAATTCCTGTTCTGTTACCTGGTAGCTATGGATTTGGGACAGATCACCCGAACTTCCTGAGTGTCAGTTGCTTAATCTACAAAATAGGAGTAAAAATAGCCATTCTGTTGACCCAACAGGATCATTTGGAGGGTCCAATGGGATAATGTACATGAAAGTGCATTAACAAGTGTTAATGTCAGTCCCTGAGTGACCAGAGACACCAATCCCTGCCAGACGAATAGCTCTATCTTCACTAGTCGTCTTCAGGGTCCAGGTTATTATTTCTGCACACAGCAGGCACTTGCCCCATGGGATTGACCAAACAACCTGACTGTCCAGCATGGGCATCACCCTGAAGGAGAGAGTTTACAATCCCATTTAGAACACAGATAAAATGTGACAAGCCACTCATTCAAAAGGTCAAAATAAGTTCACTTTAAAGACAAAGAGGCATTTTATACTCTATGCCTGTGTCTCCATTTTAAAAAGTAAGTGGAAAAATCCTTCAAAGATGAATTTACTTAATCAGGCCACAGTTGGAGCCATGAAAAACCTATAATCATAATATAGTATCTTCTGAATATTTATTACTTTTAACTGGACATACGCATCATTTCTTTTATTCCTCACATCATTTTCTGTAAAGTAGCAAGAGAGATAATTTAAGATTTAGGAAAATGTGTGCTAGAACCATTTGTCGGAAGAGACATCCCTGTAATTGGTAGAGCAGCAGTGAGAAAGCAGGCCATCCAGGGCAATGCTTGTTGCTGTTACTTAGAGAAAAGGCTAATGAAATACCCATTTATTTAAAGTGGCTTGTTTGTTTTGTCTTCCCCTTGATGCAAATATGACAGTGCAGCATGCAAAAATCTACCGGGAGCTCCGGCTACACCTATCCACAGGCAATATCTACAGCAAGTACGGTGTTAAGACCTGTTTACTCTCTACTGATCAAATAATTTCAAAATAGGATTTCCTCTTCCTGAGGCCCCTTTCGCCACCTTTTATTCCCCAGCCTTTGCCCCCTGTAGCTTCATTTTTCTTCCTCTTGTTTAGATAGCAAACCTGATCAAAGACCATCTGTCTGCAGGCTTTCAGTGGAGGTTAGCATGCGTCAGAATGTGATTAATGTTTGATTGTATATTAACATCATTTTAATTATGAAAACTGAAATTTAAATAAAAATATCCAATTTAAATCTCTCCCAAAGTCAGCCTCCTGTGTGGTTCTCTGGGAGAGAAAAGAGGGGGATTTTCTGACCTAATTCACTGGGAAGACTGAGAGAGCATATACCCCCAAAGGCCAGGTTTTCTTGCTCTTTAGTATGACAGTGACATCTTTCTCATTCTCTACTAAGGAACAATTCACCAAGTTTTTGTGTTTTTAAAGACACAGTCTGGAGCTGAGCTGCTTGACCCATTGGTTGAAGAGCCATTGTTTAGCTGTGAAAAAATGCAGAGTAACTGATAAAGCCCATCACAAGCCCTCTGGCTAAAAGGTAGTTTTGTTTTGCAAATTAGATTCTTTGACACATTAGAAATTCGGTAAAAGAGATAAGGCATTCAGCTTGGGTTCTGAATAGACAGTGTTCATGGGAGATAGCTCAGCTCCTAATGCATAAAGAGTGGGGTTCACAGGAGTGCTGCTGGTGTTGCCCATGACATCGAGCAGCCACCAGTAAATGCAAAGCTCTTTCTCTTTAGAGGGTTTCCAGCATTCTGTGCAAAGATCTGTTCTATGTAAAGACAGGGAATTAGGGAGAGACTCTTGGCATGCCACTTTAACTATTGTCTTCTCTGGGCCTTTGCTATTGTGATGATGATGTAGATTAGATCCCAGGAAAAGGAAGGGACACACACACACACACCCTACTTTATAATGCAGCTGAGGAAAATAATGCAGCAGGTCCCCTCTGCTGCTCCTTTCCTGAATCAAGTCCTGGCCTAAGAGAGTCAGTTCCCAGTACTTGTGTCTTTGTCCGGTCCTCCTAGGCTGTCTCAAATGGTGCTAATGCTTGAGGCTGGCAGAAAGATGTGCAGGGGAGTGGCTTCCTGGCTTTTTATTCTTGTTAGTTATTTGGCCAGTAATTACGTTTGTGGTTTTGCCTTGTGCATTTTCCACAGGAAGAGGAGTGGCTACTCCATCTTAATTATTGTCCCTTGGAGGTCAGGACCCAAGGGCAGGTCCCGGCTTGGTCCAGGCACGGTTCAGAAGAGAGGCTATGGCTTCAAGAAGGGAAAGAGTAAGACCACCTATGTGGCACTGTTGCTCTCTCTTGTCTGTGTGTCAGCATCTAGCAGCCCTTTCTGAGGACTTGCAGTCTCCTGTGTTGTAGGATTTCCTTCTTCCATTTTTCAACAGAAGTAGTGAGGTAGGGGCTGTCACATCTTCATTTTACAGTTGAGGGCCCTGGGGCTCAGAGAAGTTAAGTAAATTGCTTAGGTTTGCACAGATAGTTAAGTAGTTAAGCCTGCTGTGTCTGCCTCCAGAGTCCTTGTCACTAATATGTAATTTTACTGAACCCTCCCACATTGAAGTCTAAGAAGCTGCATCATTTCCTTCCCATTTAATTTGAAACTGATGATAATGCTGTGTTGTAATAATTCATTCACATAATCAAAAAAAAAAAGTTTATTTATCACTGTCTTAGTCCATTCAGGCTGCTATAAAAATACCAGATACTGGGTAGCTTGTAAACAATAGAAATTTATTGTTTGTGGTTCTGGAGACTGGGAAGTCCAAAATCAAGGCACCAGCATGGTTGGGTGAGGGTCCTCTTCCTGGTTCATAGTGAAGGGGAAGAAACATAATTTGACCCTTCTGAGTTCTTGGCTGAGACCTCTGTAATAATAGACTAACAAGAGAGAAACAAACAGAAATTTATTAATGTGTACTTTGTATGCACAAAGGAGATATCAGAAAAAAAAAGAATAACTTTAGAGGTGGCTGAGAATTCAGGCTTAAATACCATCTTAATAGAGAAAGGGTTGGGGAGATGTAGGCCTCTTAAGGAAAAAGAAATGATTCTTAGGGAAGATAAATGGGCCCTTAAAAGAATAGACTGGAGGTATGATAGTTTGTGACAAAGCCTGTCTGGGTGTTGTGTTGACTTCCAGTCTCCTCTCCTGTGATAAGATTTAGTCCTTTCTGGTTGATGACACTTTTGGGGAGGGGATTGACACTTACATTCCTTTTGGAAGATCTGTCTTTAGGCAGATAAAGGGAGTTCAGAGAAAGCCTCTCCCTGCATTTTCTGATTGGAAGGTGGAGGAGGGACTAGAAAGGATCCTCTAAACTAGGAAAGCACTTTGAGACAAAGAAACAAGGCAGGCAACTCCATGTGGTTTACACAGAAATTTATTCAGCATGAGTTCCAGAGAAGATCTGGTGGACCACAAGGTGGACAGCTGTGCAGCTATTCTCTGCAAAGTCTGGACCTCAGTCTACAGATTTTTATAGAGCAAGGGGATGTGCGGGAGGGCACCGTGGTGAGGTCCACACTTATCAGAACTTGTGGCGCCGTCAGGAGGGGTTGGGGAACTATATTGTCTCTACTCGTTATCGAAACAAATTTAGGAAAACCAGAACAAGCCTCCGTGCAGTCTGGCCATGGCATACATTAACCTCCAAGGGGCCTGGAACGTGTAGCCTTCAGGGGTGTCATCAAAGATGGAGTCACTATTGTCAGTACTCCTACATGCTGTTTTTCAAGTGCTATGAAGTTCAAAAATGATCAGTATGCCAATGTGGCATATTTTAGCCAGTGCCTTCTCACTGTGTCTTCACATGGTACAAGAGGCTAGGGATCTCTCTGGAACCTCTTTTATAGAGGCACCAGTCCCATTCCTGAGGGTGCCACCTTCATGACCTGAGCACCTCCCAAAGGCCCTACCTCCTAATATCATCAAATTGGGCATCAGGATTCCAGTATAGGAAGGGGGGGGGGGGGGCGGGCGGGGAGCAGAGGCAAGCGGCACAAACATTCAGTCCATAGCAGTTACCTCTTACATGCCAGTCACTGGACTAGATGGTATAGGACAGGTGAAAATTAAAACAAAACTTCCTTTTCATAAGTAAAAATAGTTAATAGTGAATCCTGATTACTTTCCCACTATGGACCAGGCACTGTCTTAAGCATTCTACATACTTAAATATGATGAATCCTCAGAGCACCTCTGAGGTAAGTACTATTATTATGCCCATTTTATAGATGAAGAAATGGAGGCATTGATGAGTACATTCCTTCCCCAAGATCACACAGCTAGTGTGAGGTAGATCTTGGTTTGAACCCTGTCTGACTCACAGCCTGTATTTGTTGCCCCAGGAGCAGCCTCATAAAGGAGGCCGATATGTGTCGAATATCTCTGCTATAACAGAGGAAATATCACATGGCCAATAGGAAAAGGAGATGATGCTGATGTGGGAGTATTGTTATCTGGGCCTTGAAGGTTGGGTAGGAGTTGGGGTCAATGAAACGTGGATGATGTGACTTCCTACATAAGCAAATCATCTGCCTGCTGGCTGGCTCAGGGATTACCACTCTTCCTAAAAAAGTTTATGATTTATAAAACATTTTTACAATTGTGTAAGGAGGGCAGAGTAATATTACCCCATTTTAGAGACCAGGAAACTGAGGCTTAGTGGGGACTTATTCATGGTCACATACCACAGCTAGTAGTTGAGTCAGGACTAGAACCTAATACTGACCCTGTGGTTCTCAACTCTGCTATTTTGACCTCACTGAGCTGCTATACTGGGTGGATAAGAAGCCAGTGAATAAAGACAACTTAGGGTCCCCCAGACACAGCAGAACAGAAGGAGGACCTGGAGTCCCACCTCAGCTGGCCAGAGGCTGTACCATTCATGGACCCGTGGCAGGTCCATCCAGAAGCCTCTTCTCCTTTACCCTTTAAAAGAGGCCTGACCTGCCTACCTATTTACCAAGAAAGAGGGAGTTGCTGAGAAAAACTAAGAAGTGGATATTGGCATCACAGATACTCACATTTGTGCCTGCTCTTGGCTCAGAGAATTTGTGACTGATTTCAGAAATTTTGTTTTTGCTCCATTCAATCAAACTGGTTTGTTTGTGTGGTGAAGTTATAAGCCAAAGCAACAGCTTTGAGAAAGGAAAATGCAATCTATCAAGCAGGTTGTTTCCTCTCCATAATGCCAAATCATCGGTTGGGATGATTTTTGTACCCTGTATAGTCTCCTGTTGCTCCTCTTCGGAAACCTTTTCTGCAGCCTTCTGGTCTACTTACTAATCCCTGAATGCGCCACAAACATTCTCACCACCGTGAATATTTACTCTTGTTTAAAATATTGCTCGTCTACCCCCACAAAGCTCCATGCTCCTGTTTTCCAGGTCAGGCCCTCCCCTGAATATTCCACCCAAAGAACACTTGTCTCTGAAGCCTGTTTCTCAGTGCCAGCCCTCAGGTCTCATTACCTCTGTTGGGTTCTTCCAGGTCTTACAATGGCCACTCTATTTCGTGTTCCCCTCTCTGCCCTGTAATGCTTATCATCTATGTTTATGTCTCCTCTCTTTTCATCTACACAGGAGACCCTGCAGAGGAAGAGACCAAGTCTGTGCTTGGTACCTCTCTGAAAAATGTCACATAATCTAGTCCTGAATGAGGCTGTTGTGGGTTTTATCAACTCAAGATACTTTGGTTGATCTCTAACAGGTCTATTTTCACATGATGGTGTCTCTGGCTGCTGAGGTTTGGAATAAGTAGATGGTTGGTCTATACTCACTTGTAGATAGCTGGAAGCCATTGAATTAGCAGATATCTGCACTACCAGGAACCTTGCAGAGTAGCTTTTCCAATGACTTTATTCACTAGATGAGGACATTGAAGCCCAGAGAGGGACAGTGACTTTGTCAAAATTCTCTCAGGAAGTTATGGAGTAAGGCCCCTTGTCTGTTTGTCTGGGCCCCCTGGCTCTTTTCCCATCACTCTACCTAATCTTTCCAGTATGTCTGGCTGCTTATACTTTCCAGAGATGGGAACCTTCATTCTTTCTGTCTTTCTTTCTCTTTCTTTCTTTCTTTCTTTCTTTCTTTCTTTCTTTCTTTCTTTCTTTCTTTCTTTCTGTGTTTCTTTCTCTGTCTTTCTTTCTTTCTTTTTCTTTCTTTCTTTCTTAATTTTTTTAATGTTTATTTATTTTTGAGAGAGAGAAACAGCATGAGCAGAGGTGGGGCAGAGAGAGGGAGACACAGAATCTAAAGCAGGCTCCAGGCTCCAAGATGTCAGCACAGAGCCTGACGCAGGGCTCAAACCCATGAACTGTGAGATCATGACCAGAGCTGAAGTCGGACACCCAACCAACTGAACTACCCAGGCACCCCTTCTTTATTTCTTCTTTAGCTATCCATTCTTTGCTTTTATCAAGTCCTGGATCAGGGTCTTTTTTCTATACCCAACAGAAACTCAGCTTCTATTACAGAAAGAAAAATACTATTCTTGTAAGTTCATATGCTCATCCTAGTACAAGCCACTGCTTGTATCTCTTACATTTCAGATTCAGTCTTTACTCATAAAATACATGTAGTATAAGTGAGAAGATGGGACATGTGCATGGAAACTGTTAGCAAAAATATAGAGCAGTGAGTGATCATTGTTCAAAGTCATTAACCAGTCAAACAAACTACCAAAACAATTCCTCAGAAAGATCCTTCCTGTGGAAGTCAGTATTGGGTAACTATGGATAAAAGGCAATCTCTTTGTCACATGTCAAAGCCAGGGTCCAAGATCACTGTGCATCAAGGAACTTTCATGGAAGTGTCCAGGGATGGAGAGCTTGGTAGAGACAAGGCTTCTATGATGGACATTTCTGGGCACAGCCACCTGTAGTGGCTGCTCTTATCTATGTGAAATGTATACAGACTTGACTTATGATGTGCCAGATGAGGAGACACCTCTGCCCTCTTCCATGATGTTTTGTGTTCTTTTTTTTGGTGGGTCTGAAATGTCACAGTAATGTTCACCGCAGAACCACCTTGGCAAATCAATTTATAGACTAGTCAAATAGTTGATATACACCGTGCAACTTTAAAAGTGGGTCTGTTCTCTGTATGTTATTAATGTTTCTTTTTTCTTACATTTGGCTAAAAGATCAAGAGTCAAGCTTTATACCAAGATCATAGTCTATAACACTAGTTTTGGAGTGAGGTCCAGCTGTCCGCATCAGTCAATGATGCATCCATCCCCAAGCACTTACAATGTGACCCAGACATGTTAAATATGCATTGTGCTTGAAAGCCTTCCACATACCTGTAGCAGCAGAGTAATTGGACCTCTCTATGAAAAGATGCTAATAATGACACACCAGTTGAATTTCTAATTTATTACAATTATGATTTAAAATGTGCATTCTTTGAACAGTTTGAGAAAACTGAATGTTCAAGAAACCCAACTCTTCAAGACTTGGCAGGCTCCCCACTTCCCATTTTTTCAGTATGTATACGATATGTCAATAATGTTAGAATACGATTCTTTCCAGAGAGTCTCCAAGGAGTCACTCTTTGCTGTTTCAGCTCAACAAGCATGGCTTCATCTGGTCTCCATTATTACTTCCTGTGCTGGTCTCTTGGTCCTCTCCATAGATGCCTTTGGTTTATGTTTATGTGTGTCTGGTGGGACCTCAACCAGACTCCAAGCCCTCTGAGGATGGGACCTATGTCTCATACTTGTTGTATTCTCCTTGCTCATGAAAGTATCTATCACAAACTGTACTCTCTACACTATCTACATATATCTACTATAAGCACTGTCTACAAACTGCAGAAACTTTCAGAAAATGTGATAATTAATTAATAACTGAAGTGTTTTTCTAATTACTTGACATCCTGACTCATTGAAAAGATGACCCAGAGATCATATTACTCAGGATTTTCTTTTTCTATAAATGAAATTTAATGATGTAGAATAGTTTTCCAACCTATGGGCCACTGACCCCTAGGAAGACTAACAAGTCATTGCAAGAGGATTTCAGTCACACACGTACATAAATATTTTCTTCACGAATATATAACAAAAGTACAAATGTTGTCGTTTGGGCCCTTCCATACACTTTGCCACTTCTGTAGCAATTAACTTAAGGCTTTGGAACTTTTATTAAATGCAAACCCTGGGTAGTAGGTGGTCTGTGTGGTGGGAGGGTGATCATTCTTTGGTGAAACAGTGATCATTCTCTAAGGAATGAATGGAAGATCTATAGCTGGTATCGGGAGCTAGAGAGGAGACAAGATTCATAGTGCTAAAGAGGAGAAAGTAACCTTACTGCATAGTGCTACCTTTGGATCCCCTGAGAGGCAGACAGCATTCAGCATATGCTTCCAGTTTGTATTCATCTGCTAGAGAGGAGGACTCAGAGGCCCACAGAGTTAAAGAACCACCTCTGGGTAAAGGCTCCTGCTCCCTATTTCATTTGGGAACACAGGACAACTCTTCATTAGCACATCAATTATGTCTAACACAGATCAAATGGAGCCTTGTTAGAGAATACTTATGTGTTTTCCTTGCTCTCATGGAGTCAATAAGAGACTGTCTAAGAGGCAGAAACCACCTCTGGGAATCATTCCACAAATAGTGCTCATGGCCAAATGCATGGTGAGTGCTTGCAACCTGACCTGTGACAGAGGTTGGGAACAGGGCTGATGGGCTTGAGTTAACAGTAGTCCTGGGGAGAGATGGAACTTGTTCCAGATACAGAAAGCTAATGGTGATGTGGTAGGGGAGGCCAAAGCATTGCGGGACCAGCAGCAGGGCTGGGTGAACAGTACGAAAGAGTGCTGTTGTTGGAGATATAGGATACAGCACTAAGTGAACACGTGTTAAGGAAGGAGTCTGAGGTCCTCGACTGTCTTTTGGTGCACCCAAGAGTAAATCAAGCCAACAAACTGTTTAATGTTATTGGCACTTCCTAGCAGAATGTATCTTTCCAAGGTCAAAGGATTTCAAAATCTTAATCTTGAAGTGCACTTGGATGTCATCTAGTTTGACCTCCACCCGTAGTGTGAATCTCCACCCTAGCTAGGTCTCTGCTTTGAATTCTTCCAGTGAGCATGAACTCACTGCTTCCTGGGGCTCTTGATCCTTTCTGGATGGGTTTTATTATTAGGACATTCTCCCCCTGATTTTCTGATGCTCTCTCCTTTCCTGTTCTTCCCCCACCCTCTGTTACAACCCTCTCCCTCCAAGCCACCATGTATCGCTGCAGACACATCTGACCCTACCACTTATCACACTTCCACCCACTGCTTGAAATTTAGAACTCTAAATTAGACCAGCTTCTCTGCCTTAGTCACCAGCTTAGGGCTTCTTATTATATTAATTGCTGTGTGTAGCAGAGATGATTTTTTTTTCTGCCAGATTTCTTCTCAGCCTTATTATTGTTCGGAAACCATAAAACTGAAAACTGCATTTTTATGACTCCAAATGACCTTCAGAATTCCAGACACGGCTGACTCCTGCTTGGCTATAATATTTTGGCTCATTAATTTCAGAGAAGATATTCCGATTTATAATTTTATTAAGTTTCTGAGGATTTTTAATACTGTGTTTCTAAATATGATGAACTTCTCTCCACCAAATTTTAATTAGGGAGCATATTAAATCCTCAATTAATGCTTGCAGTAATGCATATTTAATATCCAATAACATTTGATCAGGATACTCTCAGCAAGGAAGGGACTGGGGTATTCAGGGTCCTTGGTTCTCACTGGCCGATAGGGAAACCATATCTTCCTTTTAGTCCTTCCTCACCCAGGAGAGTAGAGCCCATTAGGAGGTATTGGTCAGGAACACAAATTAACACTCTCATTATTAACTTCCCCACTGAAGTGAGTGGAGAATATTCTGCCACTGGGTATGCAAGAGGCACCAAGTAGATTTTCTGAACAAGCAAGTCCAAAGTACATGAAGGAACTTTTAAAACTATGTTCCTTAAAGGTATTTTATTTCTTCTTTTCATCTCTAATTTATTTTTCAATGCATAGGAGTAACATACCTTAGTGCAAACTTTTTCTATAAGGGGCCATTTTTTCTGTAAAGACATTGTGGGTCATATGGTCTCTGTCCCACCTGCTTGATTGTGCTTTTATAGCAAAACAGCCATAGATAATACATAGGTGGATGGATGTGACTGTGTTCCAATAAAACTTTGCTTATGAACAATGAAATATGAATTTCATGTAGTTTTCACGTGTCACAAAACATTCTTCTTGATTTTTTTTAACCATGGAAACATGTAGAAACCATGCTTAGCTTGAAATTTGGTCAGTGGCCAGTTTTCCAGCCATTGCTTGAGTGAAAAGAGTGCAGAACCTAGGTCAGGAGACCAGCTTTGCCACTAGGTCACCTAGAGACTCTTCGAAAAGCCACTGCACTCTCTTGGGAACCAGTTTCTTCAGTTGGAAAATGAAGATTTGGCCTGGATGGTAACTAAGATCTTGGTCTAAGAATGAATCATTGCTTCCACTACAGTAACTTGCTCAGGTATTCTTTCTAGAGACCATAAGAACCATCTATTCTCATTTCCCTCTTGCTTCATAAAGCAGTCCCTCTCCTTCAGCATCAGAAGGCTAATTGGAAGAGCAAAAGTAGCCAGGCCAATTCAGGAGTGCCTGGGGTTCATGGTCTGCACTTTGGGATACAGAAGCTTCATTTTGGCATTGGTTGCAACAGAAACAATTTCTCCCTCTGCTTCTTTGAAACCTTCTCTCTCTCTCTCTCTCTCTCTCTCTCTCTCTCTCTCTCTCTTTAAATTAAGTTTATTTATTTTGAGAGAGAGAGAGAAAGCACACATGAGCTGGGGAGGGATTGCAGAGAGAGAGGCAGAGAGACAATCCCAGGCAGGCTCCACACGATCAGTGCAGAACTGGATGTGGGGCTCAAACCCACAGACCATGAGATCATGACCTGAGCCAAAATCAAGAGTTGGATGCTTAACCAACTGAGCCACCCAGGTGACCTGGAAACTTCATTCTCTTGAAAGCTTCAGAATCTTCATCCAGAAAATCCATCCAGGAAGTGCTGACCACCAGGGAAGCCCATAGAATTCAGAGGTAAACAACATGGCTATGGAATGGAGAACATGTTTCTCTTAGAAGGGCTGGCCCTCAGCTATATTCAAGCCACCAAAGGAGGCAGAACTCCCTCCAGTCTTCCACTTTGGCTCTTATTCCTTCAATAGCCATGTCTGTCCCTTTATGCTCTTCTTCTTCCTATAAAATCCCGTTGTCAGGATAAGGACATAATTTGGGCATTCATGTTGAGATAAGGACAGTTGTTGAAAACTTATAACACTGGAGAAGGCTGGAAGAATCGGGCTCTGATAATTATGAAAGCCAACACTTAATGGGTTCTTACACCTGGTAAACTCTGTGTGTAGGTGTGCACATGTGTGTGTACTTTTCTACCTAAAATCCCCATTTTGCAGATAAAAAAAAAATTAAGATTAAAAGAATCTTAGTAACTTTCCCAAGGGTATCACCTATTAAGTGATGGGATTTCAACCCAAGAAGTTTGACCCTAGAGCTGCCACTCTTATACTGTCTCTAGAATAGTAAAATTTGGAGAATCAGTAAGTGGAAAAAGGAAAGTATTTAGAAGAGCTTGCCTGCACCATCCTCTTATACATACTTTGTAGCTGCCATGCATTTTGTCTCCTGTGAGGTTGCCTCTCCTGTAATATGCTTTCCTTCCCTCATTCACAGTTTGCCAAGAAGCAGGATACTTGTATACTGGAATCTGGGAGCTGATTGTCCTTGGAGCTGTTAGTTCTGCCTCACTCCCTTCCTCCCAGGTTGCCTTGCCATCCCTTGCAGTATGATTTTATCCAGATGGCCAAATAATAACTTCATTATAAAAATAATTGGTTAAGTAAAGCTAATATTTATGATTTATACTCAGAATTTTCTTTCCCCCTGTTCTGAACATAGCAAAAACATAACACTTTTAAATGCCACTGAGGCCATCTGTTGTTTCCTATCAGTTCCTGACGTCATTTGAGTGGCTCAGTTATTTTAGGGTTTCCATAACCATGATCACACAAGGAGGTATTTCAGAGCATTTTGGGACCACTGAACAAGGGACTCAGACTTGCAAGGGATCCACAGGTCATCTATTTCTCCCTTCTATGTTCTCCAAGTGTTTTGTTTTGTTTTGTTTTGTTTTGTTTTGTTTTGTTTTGTTTTGTTTTTTCTGATAGGTAGAATTCAACCTAAGTTTTGGAGATTCCTATCCAGTGAGAAATTCCTGATCCAGTTGAGGAATTTATTAGGAAATTCTCCCTCCCTCTATATGCCAGTGTAGTTCTCCTCCCTGAAGAATTTGCTCACATGTCTAGGTTCTACCCTCTTGACCTACACAGAGTAAGATGTCAGCCATGAGTAGATGTCCAAAAGTTTCAAAACTGTGATCATGTCATTCTGGAAGCTTCCTTATTCTAGTGAGTTTTCTCTATTCCTTCAAATACCTTTTAGGTGATTTGGCATTGATCGTGCTCACTTTCCTAATCTTTCTCTTCCTATTAGACTTCAGGAATCCTCTTACCATGGGTGACCATCACTCTCAGAAAGCACTGGAAGAGTTATTATATCATGTAATCTTCACAAACACTCTGTGAATAGCAAGGACATTGGTGTTCCCTGCTGTACTGATGAGGAGACTAATTGCAAGGTGGACAAACTGTTGTGTTCACCATAAATCCCTGACTCCTCTACTGTCCAGTGAAGAGTCACTGAAACCTAATACTTTTCTCTGCAGCCCAATACTTGATTATGATGCTCAGAGCTTTTTATTTTTTCTTCATTTCTTTTTTATTTTTTTTGCTCATTTTACATAACATTTTCTCTTTTTAAAAAAAATTTTTTAAATGTTTTTATTTATTCTTGAGAGAGAGACAGACAGCATGAACGGGGGAGGAGCAGAGCATGAGAGGGAGACACAGAATCTGAAGCAAGCTCCAGGCTCTGAGCTGTCAGCACAGAGCCCCACAAGGGGCTCAAACTCACAGACCGTGAGATCATGACCTGAGCTGAAATCGGATACCCAACTGAATGAGCCACCCACGTGCCTCCATTTTCTCTTTTTTTAAATGTTTATTTCATTTTGAGAGAGGCGGAGACAGAGCACAAGTTGGGGAGGGGCAGAGAGAGAGGGAGACACAGAATCCGAAACAGGCTCCAGGCTCTAAACTGACAGTATAGAGCCCAACACAGGGCTCAAACTCATGAACCGTGAAATCATGACCTGAGCTGAAGTCAGACACTTAATCAACTGAGCCACCCAGGCACCCCTTTTTTTGTTCATTTTAAAATGAAATACCTAAGGCATACCAAAAGAGTATAATTAATAACTTAACGAACCCCCTTATAGCTATTACCCAACTTAGGAAATAAAACATTACAGATACATAGCTTACGTACCCTTCTAAAATGACCCCCACCTTATCTCCCTTCTTTTAATCCATAAGTAACCACTATTCTAAATGTCATATATATCATTCTTTTTTGTGTCTATCTCTATACAACACATAGTATAATTTCATGTTTTATGAAACTTCATATATATGCTGTTCATAATGTAGGTATCCTGATTTTTTATTTCATTTAACATTTTGGTTTTGAGACTCATTCATATTGATACATGTGACTATAGTTCATGTTTTTCTATGTCCTGTAATATTCCCTTTAATTAATATGTTATATATTTACTCATTCTACTATTGCTGAACATTGTAGGTTCTTTCCCATCTTGCTGTTGCAACAATGCTTCAACAAACATGCTACTTGGCTCCTGGAGCCCAAGTTTCTCTAGAAATTGAAATACTAGGTGACAGAATTTGTGCATCTGGAGTATGTGCAGCTTTACCAGATATGAACACATTGCTCTCCAAATTGGCATTTTATGCTCACTACTAGCAGTGGTTGAAGGACTCCATGGTGCTACCTCTTCATCCACACTTAGTAATATCATACATACTTTGCCAGTCTGATAGGCAAGACCATCACTGTTTTGCCTGAAATAGATATTGTTGTTTCTAATTTATAGTAGAGTGCAGAAAACTAAACTTTATTCACATTAAGTGCCTCGACCAAGCCACACAGTCTGAACTGGAATGCAGGCTTCTCCAGGAATAGAATTTGCTCTGCTGCTCTCAGCCATTCGTCAATATTGCCTAGGCATTGGTTTGTAAAAAATAGCTATCCTAGGTGCCATGCGACATCCATAGGAAATCCTTTTGCATTTGTTAATGCTGATGGAGGCAATGTACAGGTAAAGTGGGTTTGTAATTTGGACTTATGCTGCTTTTGGTGATGTAATTGAAGTGTGCACTGTGTCAGTCTATATAGCAGCAAGACATGTGATCATAAGGTTCTGTGGAAGTAGATACACTCCATCCTCTCAAGGAACCTGCCATTAAATGGTAGAGCAAGTGAAGACCACAAGCAGTGGCCCAGATGGAGGCTAAAGAGTGGCGTTGGGATTAGAGTAATAGAAACCGAAAGTCAACCCAGCTTTGAAGATGTGCTCCAAGAGATGTGCCCTGCTGACTTGGTGGTGACAGGAAGATACAGACAGCCTGGACAAGGATATGAAGACCTGCTAGCCAGGGACGTTCAGGCAATATTGAAAGCCCAGGCATCCAGCAGGCAAATGCCAGTGAGTCTACTAGAGCAGTTCCATTGAAAGAGCTTATAGGCACATAGCACAGAGAAGGTGGTGATGTTTCCCTTGGAGCCACACATTGACCTAGGGAAGCCCAGGGCAATGGCTACTGACTAGATCCAGAAGGTAAAGTTCACAAGCCCAGAGGTGCAAGTGTATACAAATTTTTACTCTGCACCTGCCAGCTTCAGACACTTGAGAGGTACTGAGATATGAGATAGCAAGTATAAGGATTTTGTTTATCATAAGAAAGCTGGAATAAGGAAAGTTAAAAGACTTTGTATACATATATGTTAGAGTAGAAGTAGACATATGGTAAGGAGTCAGTAGTAGGGAATGGTAGTACCAAAAGCTAAAGTGAAAAGCCAGAACCACTGATGGGGAATCTTGAATGCCAAGCAAAGGAACTGAATCATCATCCAGTAATACTACCGGCATACTTATATGGCACTGTATATGCCTTATATCATTTAATTCTCACAATTGCATATGAAGTGGGTGTATTTTAATCTGTTTTATAGATGAGGGAACTGGGCACAGAGAGATTAGGAGACTTGTCCCAAATCTTCCAGCTGCTATGTGGTAAAGCTAGGCTTTGGACCTATGCAGGATAGCTGCTGGGTCTGGATTTATAACCACTATCTTAAGTCCCATTATAGGATCTGAGAATTTTTAAGTAAAGGTAGTTAAAGCCTATTGCTTTTCAAAAATCCCAAATGTTTTGCTGCATCACTGGACATTCAAATTCCACGCATCTGAAATATTGAACAGCTTCCTGGGTAATTCAGGTGCACATGCACATCTGACTGACAGTCACTGCTGTTAAGCCAGGTTTCTGATAAGCCCAACCACATTCCCAAAGTTCACCATGTGAGCAAAGGAGTATCACAAGCAGTATTTTAGCAGAACTGATCTGGGACTTGTGCTTGGCAGGGACTAGGAAGGTCCAGAGAATTGAGGTCGAGAGAGAGTGGCAGACTGTTCAGAGGCCAGGTCATGGGAAAGGAGGAGCTGGGCCAAGAGGAAACAGAAACTGAATAAACCGTTGATGGTGAAGACCAGTTAGCTCTATCTAAAAAGAGATATGGATGCCTTCAAGTTGGGAACTTGAATAAAGAGTAACAAAATCCTCATGCTGCTGAGTCCACCACAGTGGTTAACACGTGGGCTCTGGTTCCAATCCCTACTCCATCACTTACAAGCTGTGTGGCTGTGGATAGGCAAGCTATGTAACCTTTCCATGCTTCACTGGGTTCATTTATGAAGTGAAAACAATGACAGCACCTCTCATTGGGTGATTACTATATAAACAATGCTTAGAGCCGTGGTTTGCTCACAATATGTCTGCAGTAAATGTTAGGTCTTATTATTTTTACTGGTAGGAGATGGAAATCAGGAAGTATGAGAGACAATAAACTACGATTTAGAATGCTTGGTCTTTGATGCAGCAAGATCTCTGATCCTACTGCAGGCTACCTTCAGACTGGGGGGGAAAAAAAAACCTCTGCTTTTCCCAAAATGACAGCAGCTTCATTTTCAATGAAAATGATGCTAATTACTGGGTATTGACCCAAGATGAATTTCTCTTTGATGAACTACATACTGCTCTTCAGAAAACCTAGCCAAATCATCTCAAATACCAGGAAGTGTGGGGTAATGCAGCAAATTGGGGGAAAATGTGTATCAGAAAAAATTATTGCTACAAAAATATTTTCAGTAAGTTTGTTCCCTTCATAAATAGTGTGAATGGAATGCCTCAGCAATCAGCTGAAAGCCCGATCTTCGCTGTGGGCTAATTGCTCGTCTGGTTAGTGCAGAATTTAATTTGTGCTATTGTGCAGGCAAGGCTGAGAGCGTGAAATAAACAATGTGTGTTAATTTCACGTTTTCCAGTCTACTTAGCCAAAGAGAAAGCTTGGGCTCCTTCTCAGGCCTCACCCCACCCCCACCCCAGCTTCTCATCCTGGAATTTGCAGACCATAGAGGGGTACGATATTTGCTGACTGCAGGTGTGGGGTTTTTGCTCCAAGACCAAAGTCACAGGAAAGCCGGTTCACTTGGGCAGTGATGCTGACCAAGGACATGCATGGTACTCTCCCCACTATGCCCAGGACTGGTGCCCAGACCTTTCTTCCAAGACAAATGGGTACCTGCTAGTGCCAGGCAACTGGCTTTACACTCTCTGGCTTGGTGATACCCCTGGCCTCCTGCGGAGCTGTTTTCTTCCAGGGAAAGAGAGAACTACCTAATCCACACTAAATGGATTAATTTGATGAGCTAAGTGGATTCTTCTCTGTTGAGGGCAACAAAGGCAGCTTTTTGAGGATGCAGAGGTGGAACTTGGCACTAAGCGACTACCTCCTTTCTCTGTGGCCGAAGGCATGGAAGCCCAAGAGAAGTGACTGGCTTAGGGTCAGAGGGGCAGTCGGTAGCTTGACTAGGGCCTAGAACTCCAGGACATCACCACCCTTCTACTACTCTCTGCTACACCATTTCTCAACAAGTCTATAAAGTAAACCCAGTTACCTTCTTGGTTGCTAACTTGTGAGCAGGAACCCAGAGCCAGACTGCCTAAGTTCATATCCTTGCTCTAGCTAGATAATATTGCATGAGCTACTCATGCCTTTCAGTGTCTCAGTTTCCTCATTTGTAAAATGCAGATAACAATAGCACACTCTTCCTAACAAGATTATGAGTACTAAACTAGTTAATACATGTAAAGTGCTTAGAACAATGCCTGGCAGAAGGTAAGTGTTCAGTAAACATTAGCTATTATTAGTGTCATTATTTGGAATATTCTAAATTTCTGCTGTGATTTTATATTAAGATTATTTGTATGTGCATGTATGTGAACCCAGATATTCCTGTCCTCTCAGAAAGGAGAGCTGTTATTCCCTTGCCTTCACTTACCATCTGTCCTGCTTTTATTATTAAAAATCTAATAAGGGAATTCCAGTATTTGGAAATGTCTGAGGCTCCCTCTTAATAAGGAGAAGAGCAGAAGAACCAAAGTCATTGATGCAAATCCTTGTGATGGCAGAAAACTTGCCTTGTTTGTCACTGTCTTACCAGTGACCAGCTCAGGTCCAATACAGAGTATATCTTAAATGTGTGCTAAACTACCAAGAGTCCAATGGGAGAGGCAAGTTGTGGCTATATCTTTCAAGGCTACAGAGGACAAAAAAACAAAGTGGAGCAAAACAAATCTCTACCCTTCAGGCTTTCTTTGGTCCTAGGGATGACTGCTATTTCTTTCCAAGGAAAAGCAAGATCACCAGTCTTATTTTAATTTATTAAAGCATAGGGTAGAGCCACCTGACTCTGGTCTAAGAGACACTGCTGTATATGCTCTCAGTGGGGCCTCCATAAATAGTCATTAAGGCCTTGCCTTGGGCTGGCTACTGTACCAAATACTGAAGATACAAAGATTGTGCCTATCCTCCAGGAGGCCACAATCCCTGTAAGTAGGGATATTAATTATATAATTCAACTTGACATTGAAGCAGCATCCTGCTGTTGGTAAAGCACTGTGCTAACCATTCCTAAACAATAGGTGAGGACAGTAGGACAATGAAGCGTTGAGGGATTTACCCAAGGTCACACAGCTGGAATGTGGCCTCAGGTCTCTGGGTTTAAGATCCTCTCCTGTCTCCCCTACACACATCAATTCCTCCATGAAATAAGGGCTATTTGGCCTGACAGCCTTGCTCTACTGACAATTGGCAATGGCAGAGAAAAAGCACATTTTGTGATAGTACAAGGTGGGGCTGCGTAACCTGAAGATAAAAGAAGAAGCATGTTTCCACAATGCTACAATTATGCCCTGGGAATCTAGGAGAAATGAATACTCTCAGTAAAGCAGCCATAGTTATGGAGCACCTACTGCGTACAAGACACCAGGCTGGAGTTTCGGCAGGAGGGAGTAGAACTTGGGCACAGAGATGAGTAAGATGCTGTCCCTACCCTCTGGTGCATCACAAACTCCAGGAGAAGACACAGTGAGAATCCCCAGAAGGAAATTTCATATTAGCTTTGGGAAGCTGTTAGCAAGTTGTATGGACTAGATAGGCTAGAATTTGAGAAAAGGTGAGAGCCTATAAATGCTGGGCTGGATTTAGGATGCAAGAGGAGAATCATGCAAAAGGGGACGCCAGGAAGTGCATCACTAGCTGCCTGGCAATAAGAGGAACAGTATCTTGTTTGCTGCAGGGAGGAGAAATCAGGGAAAGCTTCTAGAAGCAGGGGAACCTATATGGGCCAAGTAAATGACAGCCATCAGGAGGCTTCCTGCTGCTGCAGTGCCACAGAGGACAGGCAGAGGGAAGGGAAGGTTAGAGGAAGAAGGATGCAGATATCAGATAATCCAACAGGGAAGGTGCAGTGTCTTGCCCAAGCCACACAGCTGGTCATTTCACTGAATGAATCAGCCAGTCTGGTATTTAAAATCTTCTGACATGTGGAACTGGATTGGTGGTGGTGTTGCAAAGAAAGTGACTGCTTGAGTGCTTCTGAGGACCCGTGCGACATTGTCTTTTCCTTAGGGATTTCTAGAGCGGAGAGGGCCTGCATTCTAAACCCTTCATGATGCTTGGAGCTCCCTGGACCTTTGAAAATTTCCAAGTGTGAGAATTTTGAGTTGAGGAGCCAAGAAGAATACAGCAGTATTCCATGTGTTCTGCCCTGTGAAGTCACCAACTTCTATGCATGACCTGGATGACTCATTCCTGTGCTGTGCTTCCATGGGCAGAGCTTCTTTTCCTTCACCTTCAACTCACAAACCTTCTCCATCCTTCTAGAACCAAGTTGAGGCCTCTGCTCCATGAAGGTAGCTCCAAATAGCCAACACCGATCCATATGTTTTCCCAAAAGCTACCTAATGAGAGCTCCCATTTGAAGAATGCTGACTCTAGGCCCTGTGTTAGTCATGGTTTCTTCATTTATGTTCACAACAAACCTATGAAGTGAAGCATTATGTTAACTGATTGGAGGACAGAGACTCGAAGAAGCTGAGGAATCTGAACCTGGGTTCAGCCAATTCCAAAGTCTGAGCTCTGAACCACTGCATTCTAGTGCCTCTTCCAGCCCTGACCATGTGCAGAACTTTTTTTTTTTTTTTTTTTGTATTAAGACCATATGGATTAAAACTGAACTTGCTAGGTTCATTGGGAGTATAAAGTATTATGAGATCCACATCCCCTTTTGTTCAAGGAACTTGAAATCTGGATATACAGATAAAGTATTTAAATAGGTAGTTAAGGGGCACCTGGGAGGCTCAGTCAGTTAAGCGACCGACTTTGGCTCAGGTCATGATTTCACGGTTCATGAGTTCAAGCCCCACATCAGGCTCTGTGTTGACAGGCTGGATCCTGTTTTGGATTCTGTCTCCCTCTCTCTCTCTCCCCCTCCCCCACTCATGCTCTGTCTCTCTCTCTCAAAAATAAATAAATATTAAAATAAATAAACAAATGAATAAATGGTTAAAATACGGAACACATTACATCATAACAAATGATGTTTATTGAGCATCTAGCATGTACCATCAGGCATGGTACTAAGCTCCTCAAGATCTTAAGAGAACTGTCTCTGCTCCATTGAAGCTTATAATCCACTGAGGGAGTTAGTCCTTAAACAAATAAGTTTGCAAATGGCTGTATAATTTGTACCATATGAAATGTTAGGGAGAGAAAGATTTGTAAGCTATGAGAGATAATAGCCAGGGGACTGTTTTTAGATGGGAAGACCAGAGAAAGCCTACCTTCAAAAGTGTTATTTTAGCTGAAATTTGGAAGATGAACAAGAGCTGGCAGAATGTAAGGAGATTGGGATCTGGTAAAGGGGTGATTTCTGGTCACAGCTCGAGGCAGAAAGAAACATGGAGCTTTAAAGGAACACACCTAACGAAGGCAGCCAGTGTGTGCTTTCAGCTTTTGCCATGCTTTTTGGGGTTCTTGAGCCCCCGGGCCCCACATTCTGAATGCCCTGAGCTTAGCAGATGCCTCCCCTTTCTGTCTGTATCCCTGGTCTGTTTTTATGACATTATCCACAGCTTCAGTCAGAAGTTGGCCTCTTTTTTTGTCCATTTTCTCCTTTTGATCATGGCAGGGGCTTCTGGACCACTTGGACAGTAGGGCTCATGGCTCATCTCCCCAAACAGGGGGTTACTGGGGGCTGTCAGAGCCCCACCTGGAGAGTTCTGCTTTCTTTTGTAGCTCCCCCTCCCCAGTCTTCGTGGGAGCTAGGACCTGGGAAGACTGTAAATTGTATACATTATTTCCTTTTTGATTAGGTGAATAAATAACTTGATTGAGACGCGCCTCTTTGGAGGGTGATGCTGGCAGGCTTCCAGGAGTGGGAGGCAGCTGGCTCTGAGCACAGAGGAGGTGGCAACAAAGACTGGAGGGATAGACACATCGTGGGCAGGCTTGGGATCCTGCCTGGTACTGGAGAGAACCAGCCAGAAATATTTAGGGAAAGCAGTTTGCCCCCTCTCTGTCCCTGAGAGGGAAAGTTCAGGTTTGGGCTGCCTTTGCAAACACCGGGCTATTTGTCCCAGCCCACTGCTCTCCTGAGTGACAGGCTTCAGCTGGAAGGAATGGGCACAGGCTCAGAGCTGATGACGATTTTGCTACCCAAGTGAGTTGGACCATGGGAAAATTCTCCATAGATGAGAGGTATAATTTTTAAGGCCTTTAGATCCTGGACAGTGTCTCCATATGTGCAGGGCAAAGACATATTGGTGCATGGAATACATTTTTGGCCTTTGATCCATGCTCCTCTTACTGCTCTAAGTTTAAAGTATGGAACTAAGCTGGGATTCTTTTCCCTTCCTCAAGTGACCTCATTGGCCACCTGCACAGCCTCCCATAGGGGTCTTGCCCCACCTTAGAACTATGACAAGCTCTGGTGCTAACCACCCATGATGCCCTGTAACAAGGGGCAGTTTCAAAGTGGTGAGAAATAGCATGGCAGACTCTAAGTGATCCTACCCCGAGGCCAAACCTTGAGATTCACTGCTCCGATGACAGGGGAGAAGCCAGCTTTTAGTGTAGACACTAAGATATCTAAAATAGGCCTCTTGGTACAAAATTGGGTTTCCTTGCTGGTTACTGATCAACCAGCTGGTTACAGAGTTATTCCTTGGAGTTAAATCATGGTGGCTTCAGAAATCCCTTAAGATGGAAAACGATTAAAACAATTTTAGTCACAAATACCTTATTTGGTTAGAGAATAATTGATTACTACCCTTTAGGGCCCAAGGAGATAGATGGGGACATACAACAATTTAGGGAGCCCATTACAAGCCTAGGAGAACACTGAGTCTTTCATGCATGTCTTCTCATATCATCCTGAGGATCTGTAGTGACAACCACTACACCTTTTCCATTCTTCCGGCTGCTTTACCTTAAGGTATATTGGGGAAATGAGACTGTTCTGAGGAAACACCAGTCCTGGAGAACCTCTGAGAGGGCTTCTCTGAATATCTGGGTACCTAGGATGGAAGGGAGAGTACCACAAGCTGTAAATGGCCCAGATTTGACTCTGTTCACCTACAATCCGTGATTTACATTGTGACCCCATACCTTGTGCTCCTGGTTCCTGGGCAGATCCTCCACAGGCTGTAGGTATCACTTAATACCAGTCAGCATGCTTGCTTGCAAGGTCTTCTGGAGTCTCAGGAAAGGCCAAATGCACAGCCAGATGTTGAGCCTCACTTGAGTACATTGCGATGAAGATGATGTCAGGGGAATTGGAGAACCTGAATCCAAGTTACAGTACATGGATACTGCATTGTTATCACCGCACACACTCCTCACTTGTGCCAAGGAAGCCCCAAGCTGACTTCCATATAGGAGAAGACCTCTCACTCCTCTTATTCTACCCAGTTCTGACCCTTACCTATAGTCTTTCCATGTGCTTCGCCTCCTCTTTATGACCTCTTTATTACTCCAATCATCTCCTTGCACCTGGAAAATTCCTTACCATGCTTTGAGGTTCAGCTCAAAGATGGTCTTCTTGATGATCATTGACCTACAGCCCCCTCTTTGGTTTTTTCCCTGGCACGGGAGTTCTCCCCCACTCCTGTGACAGAGTTTATCACCCAGTTATGCAGATCTGTCTTCCCTTCTAGACAGGAAACCACCTGAAGACAGTGTCTGTTACGTTTCTAGTACCTAGCACAGTATTGGCACATAACAGTTCTTGTGGGAAAACCTCTCTGACCTCTTCTCCACCTCCCAGGCTTGGTTCGATATACATTCTCTGTACCCTCACATTACCCTGCTCACACACATAGTATGATGAAGACTGTTTATTTGTGTGCACCATTTATAAGCTACAGTATCAGGAGAACTGGGCCCATGACCATCCTGTCCACCAGCCAATCACTAATGCCTGGCATATGTCTGACACCTAGGAGCTGCTCAATTAATATATATTGAGTAAATGAATGAGTCCATCTGGGATTTTGAAAACCAGATGTAGACTTTGTCTGAGTCAGACACCTTATCCCAATAAACACCTTATTCTCTTAGTCCAGGTCCCCTGCAAGGCACACTTGATCTGCAATTGCCCAGAGTCCCAACATCATCAAACTGTGCTTAACTCAATCACTGTGCTGAGGTAGTAGTTGTAGTTAAATAACTTCAATCAAATACGTAATTTTTCCAGAAGTTCTGGGTTCTCACCTTTGTACTAGTACAAACAACATTAGCAATTAATGTGCTCTTTCCTTTCACATACAAGGAGAGAAGAGAAAAATACTTTGTCCTATGGTAGGTTTGATATTCTTCAAAACTGGGAAATCTGATGTCTTAGAAAAAGCTTTATTCCCAAGAGTTAGAAACTAGAGTCTGCTATTAAAATGCTATGAGACCTCAGGCAAATTCACCCAACTGGCCTAGTTTCCTAGTTGCAAGTGCTACTTCTATGCCTCACCCCTTTTTTTCTAGTTTAGGTTTTCTAGACTACCTTTCTAGTCTGTTCACTAATTGTTACAAAAATATTAAAAATTGTTTCCACAAGTTCAGCCCTTTATATGAAACTTATATATTTGCTTATCTCTTATTTCATTGCTCCATGGGGTAAGTAGGATAGTTTGATCTAGAGGATTTCTAATATGTGTTATAGTTTTCAGTTTCTAAGAGGTTTAAATGTAAAGATTTGTACCCTTTGGCCCTTGTATACAGGATCCCTTCCTCAAGGTAAGGCCAAGAATTCCCATGTACCCACAAGTCACAGAACACCAACCTATTCACATGGCACCCCATGTGAAAGAAAACCCAGAAGAGCTTATTCTCCAAAGACAGGACTCCCTGGTGGAGAAATCTCCCATAGTCATGATGGTCTGTGTTTTTTGGAAAAAGTGTCTTCCTACTTCCCTGTCAGTCACAAACCAGGGCTACTGATCTCTGGCAGTGCATCAGGCTTACCCTGACTTGTGGTCCAGTGATCCTGGCATTGGACCCTTTGAGCCTGGCAGAGATCGTGGGAGGGATCCAGCTCAAGTACAGCTCAAGTACTTTCAGCCATGCCACATCAATTGCTATCATAAGGTAAGAAAGGGTGGCTGGTTTGTTACACTATTTTTGAAATATAAGGCTTGGAAAGGTGTAATGGCTGGTCCAAGGAACCACCAAAATTCAGTGGTCAGGACATATGGCTACACTCCCCATGCACTGCCAGAAGAGAAAGCTTCCTTCTCATTCAAAAGTGCCTTTTAAACTTTGACCTCAACAGCATCTGTATGAATACTGCATCACCAGTGTTCATGGGCTTGAACATGTGGAAACCATATGATTTCATATGGAAAGAATTCTAGACAAGAAGACAGCAAACCAGAGTTCTAGCTGAAGCCCTAGTTAAAGTATTGCTTCCATGTTCTGGGTCTTACTTTCCTCATCTTTACATAAGAGAATTATTCACAGAAGTGGTTCTCACTGTTTAGTCTGAGGACCAAGTATATCCACATCATCTGGATGCATGTCTAGAAAGGCAGATCCCTAGGCTTCCCCAAGACCTGCTGAATCAGAGTATTAAGGAGTGGGCATGAAAAACAGCACTTGAAACAAACTTACCAGGTAAGATTGTGAAGCATACTAAGGTTCAACAACCCCAGGACCCGATGATCAATAAACTTCCATCGTGAGATATCATCTTATGATCTTATGGATATAATTATTGCAAGGTCCAAAAGGTGCCAGCTATACTTCTAGTCTCCTGATTTTTTATCCCCCACCATGTGTGCCAGTTCTTTGTAGAAAGTAGATGCGTTTGAAAAAGCTAGTTCATTCTGGGGTGCACTGTAGTTGCAGACTCATCTTGAGATTCCCTCCAGGCTGTTGTGGAGCATGAAGCTCTTGATGGTGGGATGAGAAAGGAAGAAAGCCTGCTCTGTGTTCTGAAGGAGAAAGAGAGTCCCTATAAACAGCAGTCCCAGAATTACCCTCCAGCTCCCTCACCATTATAAAGAAGAGCTGACACAGCAGAGTCCAGGGGATGCTGAGTGTCTGCAGAGCCTTAATCACTAAGCCAGGCAGGCTAAATGCAAGAAGAACATTTTCACAAACAGCACCTGTACTGAGCAGCCATCCTCTATTTTTAGAGCTGCTGCAAAGAGAAGAGGGACATTTGGAGAGACTCCCGAAGGGCACTAGGCAACAGGAAGGTGGGGAGGTTCCAGCATGTTCTCTCTGGTTGATTCTATAATGCCCTGTGAATGGAGTCATTGAAAACTTAGCAAGTCTGACTTTTTGCTTTGTTTTGGTTTGTTTTATGGTTGAGGATGAGGTGGGGACATAGTGGTAGAGAAACAAGATGGGGTAAGGAGTGCCATTCACATCTATTGGTGATGTTTTTGATGGAGGAACACATATTTAAAATAAAGTTAATATGATGTTAATTCTAAAATATACAACAGTCTTTTCACCAGGACTTATTCTGGAACAGCTCAAGGTAGGACTAAATGGGAAATTTTTTATCTTATTAATTTTATCCAGCTGCAAAAATGTCCTCCTTGTTGGGATAGTCACACTTTGCATTTGTAGATAGGACAAATTACATAATTTAGCGCTAGCTATATGTTAGGTTGGTTGGTTAGAACCTGACCATTAGAGCTTCTGGCCATTTGGAAAGACTGTCAACTCAGAATGTCAGCTCTTATTTCCAAATGAGGAATAATAGCAAACACTAATTGAGGGCTTAAACATTTCCAAGGGCAGACCTATTGACAATTAGCTAAAGATATCAATACACATGGAAAGGTAGACTGGAACTTTGGTAACATTTTATGTACATGGAATTTCCCATCCAAGTGAACACCATCAATCTGATAAATGTTATGCATTTCTTTGACCTTTCAGGTAGATTCATAACACTTCAGGTCAGAAAATGTCATTTTCTGATCTACCTCCTCCTCTTTTCCCATTTGCAATTAGGAAAGTCTCCTCTTTCATTTTCAGCCTTCCTGGGAATATTGGGTTGAACAATGCAATATCTGGTCTAATCCTCTCCCATTGTGGATGAACAAAAGAGTCTTGTCTCCTTTTCAAGCTCACACAGCTATTTGTTTGCATGGTTAGCTTAGAACCCTGACTCCCAGCTTAGTGCTTTTTCTACTACATCAGAGAATCTGAAGATCCCAGAGTTGGAAGGAACCTTAAAAATCATCCAACATAACCAGTTATCCCCAATGCTTGAACTGATAAATTGGAGATCACAGACTTTTTTCTAATAATTCTTTTGAAACACAAAATTAGACAAAAGGGATGAATGCCAAGTTGAGTCAATTTTCTTTTGATCCTGCTTAACATAAATGCAGAACAAACAAATAAAAACACCACCTGGCTGCATCTTAACGTAGAGTGGTCTTGAGGTGTGTAATTCAGAACTTGTGGACCTCGTAAGACTATTTTTACAGGGTAAACAAATTGTGATGGAAACCAAGCTGTGATTTTGCTGCATAAATACTGTATATATTTCTTAATACATTCTAGCTAATGCAAACATTTTGTGACTGTTGGGACAATAACCTTAGTGAACTGTTGACAGAATTTCAGAACAACAAATTTTGCTATTTTCCGATGTCCACTCAACTTCCTGATGATTTCTCCCTGTTTTTTTTGTCAGGCCTCTTCCAAGAAGCCACCCCCTGTGTTAACCATCACCCTTTGGAGTCTTGCTGTCAGCCAGCTGCCATATCCCCCCTTAAAGCATTTTCCCATAAATATGTAATAAGTTTGAGAAGGCCAAAGGGAAGAAGAGAGGTGTGCTTGTCCATTTGGGCTGTTGTAACAAAACAGATTGGGTGGCTTGTAAATGACAGAAATTATTTTCTCGTGGTTTTGGAGACTGGATAGTCCAAGATCAAGACACTGACAGATTCAGTGTCTCATGAGAGCCTTCTCCCTGGTTCATAGACAGCTATCTTTTTACTGTGTTCTCACATGGTGGAAGGAGCTTTCTGAGGTGTCTTTTATAAAGGTACTAAGCCCATTGAGGAGGGCTCCACCTTCATGATTTAATTACCTCCCAAGGACCCCACCTCTTAATATCATTACATTGGGGATGAGGTTTTAACATAAGAATTTGGGGATCTATTTTCAGTCTATAACCAGAAAGAAATACAGGTTTAAGAAGTACAGATTCCTAAATCTAACCATGTATTTCTCTCTCATTCTTCTGATTTTGTTTGCTTCCATTATGGGCTTTTTCAAATTCTGCTTTGTATTAGATTGAACCCTAGAAAATTGTCATTTTTGTAGGTCAAAAACAGTCAAATATCACCAATTTATTAAGATTCAACCTAATGTCATTGAGTCAGTATGTTCTGAGGATTGAGGATGCCCCCACAGCAGTGGGGTACTTCCTTCTTCAGACTGTTGTTGCTATGCAGCCACTCAAATAAATTAAGGTTCTCATCTTCATGGACTTTTTTGCCAAGACAAGTTCCAAACACCAGTATATAGCCTGACCCCTTTTCACCTCCCACCGCCAGAACACATCATGGTTTCTCAGGCTTTTGCACTAACAAACATTGGAAAGTAGCAGGTTTTTCTTTCTGTTTTCACTATTGATTTCAGGGATATCTGTTGAACTATGCTTAGCACTCTGTGTAAAATGCATGCTCTGGAGATTTCAAGTTTAATGGCAGTAGGAAGGAGAGCAAAAGGGAAAGTATGAAAGAGACATTATAATTTGAAAGCAGGAACAAGCAATGTAAGCACATGTGGGGGTAGTGGGGCATATGTCCATCACTCAAAAGGGAGTAAGCTCTTTGGAGTTAAGTATTAACTTTTCGATACCATACATCGCTAGGAACATAATAGCTGGTCACCAGGTATCCATCGAATCAAAGTAAATACTTTGTTTAGGATCTTCAGTATTTAAGCCAATAATGGTGGAAGCATGATGTCCCTTCTCCAGGCATTTTTCAAACCACACTATGGAGGCAGCCACTGGTTACCTGTACTTGCAAAGCCAGATTTGATCCAAATTTTTTTTCTTTTTTTCTTTTTAAATGTTTGTTTATTTTTGAGAGAGACAGGGAAAGAGAGAGTGTGACTGGGGGAGGGGCAGAGAGAGAGGGAGACACAGAATCCGAAGCAGGCTCCAAGCTCTGGGCTATCAGCACAGAGCCCAACACAGGGCTCGAACCCACAAACCACAATATCATGACCTGAGCCAAAGTTGGACACTTAACCAATTTTTTTTCAATCCGTTTACTCTTCTCTGCACCCAAGCAATGTCCAGCAACTATTTTAAGCAATATTTATAGCTCTAAGTCCTCTTTTATTCGTCCTCCAAAGGACTACAAAAGCTAAGAAAGCAAAAAGTCAGGGAAGGAAAAATAAACAGCCAATTTAAAAAGGAAGGAAGGAAGGGAGGGAGGGAGGGAGGGAGGGAGGGAGGGAGGGAGGGAGGAAGAGGGGAGGAAAGGAAAGAGAAGAGATCAGGAAAGTTGAGCCCTTTGAACTCCATCCTGGCCTTACCCCATCAGTTATATATGCTCTCCTTGCCTTTGTAGGACACTGCCCAGCTCCATCTACCCCTTCTCACACCACATCGTGCTGTCATCTTATCCCAAGAAACTCCGGCAAGTCTTGAAACAAAGACCGACAGCAAATGAAATCCCCTGCTTGACTGGGAATAAAATGCAGTTAGCCAGGGAAGGTTTTGAAATTTATTTTTAATGCTACGAATATTTTATCTCCTGACCCTCACCTCCATTCACTCCCCCCCCCCCCCCAGCCACCGCCTGGACCCCTTCACACAGGGTCTTTGCAAAGTGAAGCATGACCTTTGGATTGAGACATTCTGTGTTGCAATACGTTGGAATAGGTTTCAACACGGTAACTCGAGATCTATTTACTAAACTGTTTGGCACATTCAGCACGTCCTGGGGGAATTGTTGGCGGGACCCGCAGTGCGTTTTTCACTCTTCCCTGATGCATTACCAGACATAAGGTCATCCCAGTCTAGCAGAGATGGGTGCTGCACAGGGCTCATTACCTCGCAGCAAGCCAGCCAGATGAGGCTGTGGGATGTTTTCTCTTCATCATTCAAGCTTGAAAGGAAACTGTCAGCCTCCACTTGCTCTTAAAACAATGAAAATTTAGGTGACAGCACTCTCATTAGCTCAATGGAAATGAAGGTTTCTAGGCAAAGACTTCTCTCCTTTGTAGCATACTAACCAACTCTACTTTAAGAGTCATTCTAGAGGCCAGGGCACGAGGATGGCTATCAGCTTCTGGGAATAGGGTAGTGACAATCAAACAACCCCCATCTCTTCAGTAAGACTAGAAACTTTCAGGATAAAGAAAAAAAAAAAAAAAAAAAGAAGCTTTCAGGGCACACAGCATCTGAACTGAGAAAAATGGGTAGATTTTAGGTAGATCCGGGTTTTCCATGGCTTAGCTTTGCTGGAAAATGGGTATATATCTAGGGCTATCCTCTTTTGACTTGCATGTATTCACATTATCAGAAAACAAGCAGGGATATTATTACCCTGGCAAATGTTCTTCCTAAAAGAAACTCAGGCAGAAGTGCCAAGTGTAGATCCTGTTCCCTAGACTTATCATTGCAGAATTCTAATCTAAGAGGGTATGCTTAACATTTGATGAACTACTTGAATAATGCACAGAATTATGGGAACCCTAATAAGTGCTTACATTTGTATAGTACCATATTCTAGGACATCCATATGCATTATTTTCTCATGTGATCCTCATAAAAACCACATTTAATGGCCTTAGTAGGTAGTCAGTCTTTGTTTTTATAAAATCTTAGGAAGATTAGAACGGAAAGTGACCTTAGCTATAATCTTGATCAGTAGATGCTAACCAGGGATGCATGGTGAATCACCAGAGAAACTGTTTTCAAAATCTATGTGTGTGCACCACCCTCCCAACTCTCTACTTCCTGCTGTCCTCCCCCAACACACACATACAGAGTCTGAATCACACAGTGGGGAGGAGAACCCACACATAAATGCTTTTTAGAAAACATTCCAGAGCACACCCCAGTTTACATCACTACTCTAGACCAGTCCTTCATTTGTCCAATGGGGAATTTGAGGAGTAAAGCAGACATGACTGACCTGGAGGCAAAAGTGTCAGGCCCCCTGACACTTAGTTGGGTAGCCTTTCTTTCCCACTTTCCTACCACTTTTCCAAGTCAAAGGACAGACTTCCAGGATGAGGTTCTTTATTTTAAACTATTTTTTGCTTCTGGCTTTCAGAAGGCAAAATGGTAAGAAATGCTCTGTACAAAATATACCTCATGTGAGTAAAGTTCCCAGAACCACAATTTTCTGTTAGAAGCATTTCTACCTGAATGCATGTTCCTCACAGGTTTTACTCTGCAGTGCTACAATTTGGCTCTGATTCTCATGAATAGTGATTACCCTCTTTCTCTTGGTGGCACTTCATCTCCAGATTCTGTATACTTTCCCCAAAACACAGGAGCATTCCACTGAATTTGGGGCTAATATCATCAGTACCCCCAAAATGTATGAAAAGGCACTGATGAAGAAGAGAAAGGACTCTGGGCAGCAAGTGAGCTATGTTGGAGACAGGAGCAAAAATCTTTCTCCCCTGCTTCTTTGCCCCTCTGTCGTACCCTTCTCTAGTAATTTCATCTGATCCCCTCACACTCCTGGACAGGAGGGTGGCATCAGATTGCTCAGTACCATGCCCTTCATTGGTCCCATTTACTAGTGGGCTGGTTACTGTGTGAAAGGGTAAATAGAGCTCTAGTTCCGGTGCTCCCTGAGCTCAAGTGCTAAGAAATGAAGGCAGACCTTTCTTCATGGCTAACCTCTTTCATGCTGCAGGTTGGATAAGCAGACCTAAGACAGGCTTTACAAATTTCCTGATCTCAGTTCCTATCCAGAGTGCAGGAAACCTCATTAGGAAGTTCCTGATGGAAGAAGGCAATGAAGAGTTACCCAGTCCTGCTCTTAAAAAACAGATGCTGTGTCCAAAATGTCCTTCATTTGAGTAAGGTTCTATGCACCACAATTTTCTATTATGAGTGTTGCCACCTATTTGGTAGCAGCCGTAATGTATTTCTTTACTCCAAAGAATATGCATATGAGGCTTTCTTGCCAGTAATAAGGGTCTGCAAACCAGCAGCCCCAAAACTTTGTTTTCTTATTGTGATAGAATATACGTAACGTCAAATTTACCATTTTGACTGTTTTTTTAATGTATACAATTCAGTGGCATTAAGTATATTCACAGTGTTATGCAACCATCATCACTATCCATTTCCAGAACTTTTTCATCAACCCAGATGGAGACTCTGTACTCATTAAACAGCAACCTCTCACTTACTTTTTCTCTACTTCCTTACTCCCTGGTAGCCTTCATTCTACTTTCTGTTTCTGTGACTTTTCCTAGCATAGGTACCTCATATAAATGAAATCATACAATATTTGTCCTTTGTGTCTGGCTTATTTCACTTACCATAATGTTTAAGGTTCATCCATATTGAAGCATGTATCAGAATTTCATTCCTTTTTAAGGCTTAATAATATTATGTTGTATGTATAGACCACATGTGTTTAACCATTCAGTAGTGGGTGAACTAACCTAGGCATTTTTATACTATTATTGGTTGAGTGTGATGCATATGTAACTAACTAAGCTGTGGCATAGGAATGAAGGAAAGAAATAATGAGGTTTGGTGAGGTCTTAGGGAACCTCTGAATTAGGCATTATAAACTGTAGAAATATTATAATGTCCACATTTTTCTGAACTAAAAATGAGGACATGATTTGACAAATATCATGTTTGAAGGTGGATAACTGAAGAGAACATTGAAAATAGACTGTCCAGAAGATTAAGCAGGTGTGGTCACGATAACTCCCTTAGCAACTGGAAAAACAAAGTGGAGGGAAAAAAATGTTGTTCCATAAGGATTTCTCGCTTCTAAAGCAGAGGTTCTACAATTCTCTCTCCCCACCTTCCTAATTTTGTCCTCTTCTGTGAAATGAGTGCCTTCTCTTCTTGAAGGTGCTGTGTCTGCTGAGCAGGAAGGGAACATAGCCTGGAAATCCCAGGAAAAATGTCTTAGAAGCACCTTGTGGCCCAGGAAGATGACTGTGTTATCTTTCAACCTCTTAGGACTTCGATCCTGTTATCACTAAATATCAACCACAGTACCTGGGTAGAAAAGATGGGCAAAGTCTTGAAAAGCAGAATAGGGCTGAAATCAACCCTGTCAGAACCTAACTGTCTTGAGTTGGACTGAAGTTATTATACTCTAATATAGCTGCTTTGGGGCTCAGATAAGACAACTCAATACTGAGATTCATGAAGTCTCAAATAACTCCCTCGGAGGGCTATGTCAGCTTCTTTCCAGGGGGTGTTTGGATATCATGAAGTTGGTAGCATAATAAAAAGCATACATGAGATTAGGTCAACAGTAAATCCTTAGAAAATCTCCTTCCTCTTGCTTTACCTTAATTGGTGGATTTCATGTTATGTAAGAAGGGCATGCTTGACACTCAAGCTGGAAAGCTTCTGAGGGGGATGATGGAGCATTGGGGGAGGGGCCAGTGGGTTTTATGAAAAGCAAAGGAATTATGGAAAGCACATTGCAAGTCCTGTTATTTTTCTTGTACTATGTTCCAAACCCAAACAAACTCGAAAAAAGTATGTGTGCAAAAGCAAACCTTAAACCGTTTTTGCGAATCCCACCCTAGATTTCACATTTCTCTAGTGAGGCTCACATTCCTTTATTCAGATTCCAAAAGTAGAGATAATTTGTTCCAAATGTTTCCAAAGCCGACCAGCAGAAGGGCCTAACGATTTTTCCAGAGCTGGAGAAAACTGTGAAATCTTCTACAGTCTAATGGAGCATTCACAGTGGAAAAAAGAGAGAGACAGAGACAGAGACAGAGAGACAGAGACAACAAGGGGAAAGGGAAAAGGAGTGTTTTGATTATCTATTTGTTTATTTTGTTACAGTTACGGCTTTTTGACAAGGTCTGAGGAGACGTGTTGATTGCCAACATCTTATTTCCTTTGGCAAGGTAGCATTTCTTCTGTATTATGGAGCAGATTATGATGGAGAAATCGGCCACACAATTATGTATTTCTTGTAAGACAATGAGCAAGCTCATTTCAAAGAAGTTGAACTTGGGGATTTTCTGTGTGTGTATGTTTATATGCTGGTATATGCCGGTGACCTCCTTCCTCTCCCTAACAGATCTTCATATCACCATCAGTTTGCAGATAACAACTCCCTGTACTAATAGAAAAAACTGTGCCCCAACATAGTTTCCATTTAGAAACATGTTTGGGCACTGGGGTCAAAGCTGATGATTGATAGCTAGAGTAATTTCTAAGGAGGGACAAGTTTCAGTGGGATTAGGGAAAAAAAGGCTTTTTTTTTTTTTACTTTCCTAAAGTGTCACTAGACTATATTGTCATTCAGTAGTTTAATATGTGTACACCTCATCTCCACTGTGAGATTCCGAGTTTCTACAAGTCTAGAAGTGTGTCTTCCTCCTCTTTGAAGCTCCCACAGTGCCTGGCACACTGTTCAACCAGCTATAGATGTCGATTTTGGGAAAAAATTGATAGAATGGGACATGTGACACACTTTTTAGCTCATTAAATTTTCATGGAGCCAAGGAAAACTTAAATAACTAGGAAGATAACCAGTTCAGATTTCAAACTGTTATGGTTTGCAATGTAGTAAGTAATAATTATAACTTATTTTTAATATTACTATTATCATCTTTACCGTTTATTGAGGTTACACTATATGCTAGGCAGTGACAAGTGCTTTACATATATAATCTCCTTTAATCTTCCTAACAAGCCTGAAAAATGAAATGACTATCTTATTCTAAAAATAAGGAAACTGAGGCACAAAGAATTAAATAACTTTGGATCCCAGTGACTGAAGTTGGGTCAGATCCAGGTTGGTTGATGAGTCTTTGGATATGAGATGAGACCTTGAAAGTAAACAGGGCTGATGTCATAGCCAGCTCACTCAGTGGGGTCAAGCAAGGGACTAGGGAGCCCACAGCTATGATTGTGACTCTGTGTTTGTGATGCATCAAGACAAACTCTTTTTTGGATTCCAACCACACCCCTAAGCCAAGCCAGATGGATTTGAAATTGTGCAATTGGTCACAGGCAAAAGAGTGTGGGTGGCTTGGGGAAAATCCATCACTAGGCTTGAAGCTGCATTTCAGAGCACATGGTCTTCTAATGGGAGGCTGGGAAAACATTTCTGTGCATGAGTGATGATGGTGCCTGGCTGCCGGGGTCTGAGAAGGGATCGAGATGGAATGTTAGCCATGGTCCCTCTCTTTGAATGAAGGGGATTTATACAGGAAGGCAAGATGTCCAACCACCCCAAGTAGGACATGGGAATATATGGGCTCATGGATGAGCACAAATACACTCTTTTCAAGCTCAGTACACACATATGAAGACATGGATGTGATATTACCAGAGAAATCTTTTCCTTGTCATCCAGAGTCATCATTTGCTGCTCTGTCTCAGACCCCAAGACCCTTTGTTCCCAAACCATATCCAATTATAGGAAGCTTGTATTGGAGAAAAAGAGCATTGGCTTTGAAATAAGAAGACCATGGCTCAAGTCTTTCACTGTCACTCACTAGCTAGAGAAGCTAAATCTTCATTCTTGAACTAGATGTTTGAAGTAATCTCTGTCTTCCTGAACTTATGTGATTGTTGAGAAGATAAAATTACACATAGCACACATCCACAAACATGGAAGGGCTTCATGCATTTTCAAAAAGTATGTGAATGATTGTGTATATCATAAAACCCAAGGGACATAAGAAATGCATAACTAGCTAAAATTATTGCTGGGTCTTTCTATGTCCAAGATTCTGTTAGACATTTGGATGAAATGACTAAAGACATACATTACATAGCTCTTACCATTAGGCAGCCTATACTATTTTAGAGATGGTAAAACTAGCAAGTGTTATTGGTTTATTGAACAAGCTGGGCTGAGTAGGGTGTAAGAAAGAAAGAAATTAATTTCTTCCTGCCACTGGCTATCTCTGTCTTTAGTGATATCTCAGAGCCCCTAGTTTTCAAAGTCATTTTTAGATATCAACAGACAGTCTCATTTTGAGGTATTGAATTGTTGGGTCAAAAGTGGTGAAAAGCTCCACACCATTCGAACTCGGGAAGGAGGGGTATACATAATCTGTTTTATATCCTTTTCTCATTCCGACCTTATTCTTGATAGAATTTGTTTTTCTACACTCCAGACCTCAAGATTGACTACAACGAGGAAAGAAAATTTGAGGAAAAGAACACAGCTTTTAGTAGCAAGTTGTCTCTACCGTATTGGGCTCATTTTGAATTAGGTGAACAAATACCAGCTCTTTCTCTCACGGGACACTTTTCTGAGTCCTTTGTCAGTCTTCTCCTTTCTGAAGTCCAACCCTGGATGGTTTCTGTGTACACTGATACCTCTGTCTGAACGACTTTGAATCTCCCTTTATTTCAAGCTGTTGGTGGCGAAACTCATGTCAAATCTTTCTGCTGTGGCTCCCTCATTCTGGCAGGCAGCTCTTGAGCAGGATCCTTTCAGAAGAGCTTATTCCTAGTCACTTCTGCAGAATCCACTGGCCTTTCTTCTAACCCACAGGAAATATTTGGAAGCCAGCACAGTCCTCACTCTTTCCTCAGCCACTACAGGTGCTGCAGTCTTTGGACATCTTCACTTGGGAATCAGGCACCAGGCTCTGAATCCTTCAAAATCTAGTGATACAGGTCAAGCTCCCTGACAGTTTTCTGGAAGCCCCTTGACCTAGTTGAATGTGAAGAGTTGAGTGGAAGGGAGCCATACTTCCTGGAAACTCTCTCTGCAGAGATCTATTCTCCCCAGCCTTCTCCCTCTAAATTCCCATCTTATATGGTAGAGGAAGGATGAATAATGAGCTATGGGCAGCAGAACTAGTGTTTGGCCACTGAATTAGTTTCCTAGAGCTGCAGTAGCAAATTACCACAAACTGGTGGCTTAAAACAACAGAAGTTTATTCTCTTACAGTTCTGGAGGATAGAAGTCTGAAACCAAGGTATCAGCAGACTTGGCTCCATCTGGACACTCTGAGGGAGAATCTGTTCCATGCCTCTTCTAGCTTCTGGTGGTTGCCAGCAACTCTGGACATTCCTTGTCTGGCAGATGCATCACTCTGATTTCTGCCTTTGTCTTTGCATGGCTTTCTTCCCTCTGTGAGTGTCTCTGTGTATAAGGACACCAGCCAATGGATTTAAAGTACCCCCTACTCCAGCATGCTCTCATGTTAACTTGATTACATCTGCAAAGAATTTATTTCTAAATAAGATTAGATCACAGGTACCTGGGGTTAGAACGTCAACATTTCTTTTTAAAGGACACATATTGACCCACAACAGCCACCTTCCTAGCAACTATTGAATAGAGGTTCTGGCATCTCTCTTTAGAATATATGGACACCTAACTCTCTTTGTTCTCAGATTTGGGGCCTCATGAAATGAGACCCAAAGTGAAGTTTCTTGTAATATCCACTTAAACACACACAAAATCATTTTCAAATGGCATAAAAATTCTAACAGGCAGAAGAAAGCTATTCGTCCCTTGGTTGGCCAGTTTCTAAGGGCAATCTCTCTTTTTTTCTTACTTTTTATCTAATTAAAAATTGTTTAAACTTTCAAATATATACAAAAATAGAATAGTATATATACCCCATGTACCATCACTCACCTTGAATATCATCAACATTGTTGAATTCTTGTTTCATCTGTTTTCCCCCAACCAAAAGCACAAAAACAAACAACACCTTTGTTTTTTTGAAGTACATAGCTGTCTGTAGAGGATAAGTCCTTGCCCCTTTGAAATCTACATCCACTGTTTCATCTCTTTTAAAACATCTTCTCTAAAGTTAAAGTCAGCCATAACATTCTCATCAACCAGTGTGGTAGAGTCACTTTGTTTTCATCTTTCTAGGCTTCCCCTTGACAGTCAATTCCATGTTTCAAAGATATAATGTGTCCACTAATGATCAAGGACCTGGATAGATACTGTAGAAACATCTCTCAGGAGGCTTCCAAGAGAGTGGAAGGGAGGAAATAAAACAAATAGGTAACCATAACTCAAGGAGAATAAAAAAATAATAAAATAAAACCGAAGAGGTATAAAAAATTGCAAGGCTGAGTCAAAGCCTTCACCCAGAATGACAACTGCTTCCAGAGAAGTTTCTGGAATTATGGCTGTATACTAAGTCCACAGCTTAAACTGGAATAAAAGTACTGGCAGCAGTTTGAATGATGCAATTTTGCATGAGGAGAGAAGCCTACAGGGTCAGGAGTGGGGAGATGTACAGGGTGAATTTATCAGCCATGTTTCTCAAGATTCAGGCCACCTTAGGGAGCAAATGCAGCCATTCAAATCCTGACTATTAGACTTTCCATTTCAAAGTTCTTTCCTCAAGAATTCATAAAAATGCAGCTGGGGTGAAACCTTCTGAGCTACACAGGGCCTGGCAATTTATCATTCAGCAAGGCTTTTCTCCAACTCAATTCGGCCTTTTTCTCTTTGTTAATAATAGAGTGTTTAGGGCGGTTTGTGGTTTCAGGTTATCTCCTTCCCTGGCCAAATTATACTCCCAAATGCATCAGTATCTTCTGGGGAATCATATCCATTGACAGAAGAAATTATTTGCCCTCTCAGAGGATCAAGCAGAGTGGTCTGGAACTGAGAGATGAAAATATTTAGATAGAGAGGCAAAAAATAATATAATCCTTATTTGTAGTGGTGGCTACCTCATGCAACAGACCCAGTGGCTGCACATCTCTAAGGGTGAATATATAGAGTCTCTGCAATAGTAAAGAAGTAGTTGGGATTGAGGCATAATGCAAAGAGGGACTATGTGAAAGGCATTTTGGGGGTATTTCCTTAAAATTCAATGCATGGTTTAATGCCATTTATTTTGTATTGGCAGTGTAATTTATATTCTAGAACAGTATACATAGAAAATAACAGAGGACCTGTCCCAGCACTGGTCCTGAGAAAAATCGTGGAGTCAGTAAATTGTAATCACTTAAGCCATGAATCTTTATTGAAGTTTCCTGAGGAGCACCACACTGTGCTGTGGACAATGGCAGGTTCAAAGGGCTAAAGACTCGTGGCCCATCAGTCCTAACGATGCCTTGTTAAAAGAGAAAAAAAGTGTAATGCTTGACTGGCTGTGCTTTTTTTTTGGGCAACAGGATCTTGACTCCCTTCATTAATTTAATAAGTGTTTATGGAGTGCCAGGCCCACCCAGCACTGACACTTATTCATAATAATATTTGAAATGGTTCTTTAACTTTATAAAAGTGTCTGTTGAGAATGACTGAGACTGGTTTTAAATTGAGGGCTATATATAGTTTATTATACCTAGCGGTATATGATACACTATGAAAGTACATAACAGGTTCTGACGTTAGTCGCAGTTTCTTCTTACAAAAACTAGTAATTTAAGGTAAAGGAAATATTTCTGGTTTATTCCACATTCTGTTCCTTTGCATCTGTCCCTTGAGGCCTGATCAATGCTGAATTGTTTGCTTCAGGATTTGTATGTAATCAGTGATACAATAGAAGAGCTAATGTAAAAATGGCATCCCAGTCATCGCCTTTTATGGTAAATGTAAATCTGCATATTAGGAATCCAAATAGCAATTGCATTTTGTTTTGCCTGTTTGATGAGAATATTTTGTTAATCCTTTATTAATGATGTTTAAACACTAGCCAGCAGAACTAGGGTGCACAGGCAATATTTGGGAAATGAGGTGTAGTAGCTACATATTCTGTGTCCATGAGGACCACCCTAGATATTAGTGTTTTTTTTAAACTTCTTACAACTTTTTAAAAAAAAAATTTTTTTAACGTTTATGTATTTTTGAGACAGAGAGAGACAGAGCATGAACAGGGGAGGGTCAGAGAGAGGGAGACACAGAATCTGAAGCAGGCTCCAGGCTCTGAGCTGCCAGCACAGAGCCCGACGCGGGTCTCGAACTCACGGACTGCGAAATCATGACCTGAGCTGAAGTTGGCTGCTTAACCGACTGAGCCACCCAGGCGCCCCTTAAACCACAGAAGCAGTTACCAAATTCCCATTACACCTACTGAAGAATTAGAAATAAAGTCATTAAGCATTTTGGTCACAATATCACATAAATGTACTTCCCTCTGTGGGTTTATCTTGGTCTGTAAACTCCTAGCACATCGGAAAACGTCCTTTGGATGTCTGTTTTAGATGACCGCTCATATACAGAAGCCACTTTGCCTTCATCTCCCTTTTCTTTTATCTATAAAATAGTAAAATAAAATTTGCACCTCTACCTCTTGGGCTCATCGTAAGGAGTCAATGAGTTAATCCCCATGAAGTGCCAAGAGCATGCCGTGGCAGCACTCAGTAAACGGTGAGTGAGTGCCACCCACCACAGACCAGGTGCTTCTCCACCCACTGCTAGCTGAGGAGGCATCTGTTCTGAGAGCCCTGTTCCACCTGCCTCCCCTGCCTCTCTCTACCTGCAAAGTATTCACCTCCTGCCTTCAGTCATGTGTGCTCCCACAAGAATTTGAGTGAACAAGTATATAGCTTTTATTTATTTATTTATTTATTTATTTATTTATTGTTTATTCACTTATATCCTTACTTATTTAAATACCTTTTTGGGGGGTATGATTGACATAAAATAAATGACACTGATTTAAAGCACACAATTTCAAAGTTTTGACAAATACGTACACTCTTGAAACCACCATCACAGTCAAGACTAGGAATATACCCATCACCCCTATAAGTTACCTTATGTCCCTTGGTAATCCCCCCCCCCCACTCCAGGCAACCACTGATTTTCTTTTGGTCACTATAGATTACTTTGCATTCTATAAAGTTTTATATAAATGGAATCATGCAGTGTGGACTCTTTCTTTTTTATTTTATTTTATTTTATTTTATTTTATTTTATTTTATAATTTTTTTGGTTTGTTTTTGTCTAGCTTCTTGGCACTCAGCATAATTATTTTGAGATTCACCCATGTTGTCGTGTGTATAAATGAGATGTCCTTTTGAGGATGTCCTATTGAAAGTAGATTCATTGATTGCAGTAGAGGATGGTGGCATAAAAGCTATTATATTCAGACATAAGAATCTAAAGCATTTTGCATTCTGGATGTGACCATCAGTGTTGCACAACTCCTATGATTCATTAAAGCCAGTAGAATTAGTGTCAATACAGATGACCCTCAGCAACCAAGAAAGGATAAGTCATGGTCAGAATACTCTATTTAAGAAGACATGGAAATGCAGAAAATACTTTGTAGAAATGTCTTCCAAAATAGCTAGAATTATTTTGAATTTTGAAGTCTAAAAAGTCATCTTAAGCTACCTGGAAAACTTGCCTCACCGGAATTCTCCAAGGCTTCCATGCAGCCAAGGATTTACTGCACTTCACTTGTAGGGTTTCTTCTTCTAGCCAGGAAAGGAGGGGCCTGTCCCTGACTCACTGAATAAATGGCTCCTTTCAGAGGAAGGTGCTAAACTCTCCTGGCTCCCTGGCCAGAACAGGTAGATGAAGCCCTGGGCTTCCACAGCATCTTTGCAAGCTTAATGGGGCGATAACGAGGAGAAAATGGCTTAATCTGTGTTTTGGCCTCCTTCTTGCCAAGCTGGTTGGAATGAGAGAGGCTGTAACTTTGGAAAATCTAGCCATAAAATAGGTTTTTTAACATGGCTGTTTTTGGCAGGGATAGAGAGACCCTAAAGGAGTAAGTGCCTGCCAGTTTCAGCTTTGAAAATGGACCAATTAATTAGAAAAGTGAGGGTGGTGAAGGAGATACAACATACACCACCTGGACAGCCTGCTTTTGTGTTGCCTTATTGGTAAGGAAAACAGATTTAAAAGAAGCAAATCCAAAAGGAAACAAAAAGGTATTTGAACTGGGAAAATGTCCTCTGGGCAGTAGCCTAACCGGATATAAAGGTGAGGGAGAGACCCTTGAAAAATGGCGCTTTCCAGAGAAAGCAGCAGGGGATCCTTATTAACATCAGCCTGCCATAGTTAATAATTCTGCATTGGGCAGGAGGTTGGACCAGATGATCTCTAAGGGCCCTTTCTCACTCTGAGATTCTAAGATGCTGATATTTATAGTGTAATATTCAGAACCTATAAATCAACTGCTCTCTGAAGGTGTGCCTTATAATGTCTCTTTTATTTCATCAGTTTTCCCCCTGGATCTTGCCTCCTTCCCTCTGTTACCTCCTTGCCAACAGAGCAGGAAGAGTGCATTCATAGATCCCTGAGTAACATCTGGAGGATATGCATTGGCCTCCAGCCCTGGACAGATGTTCTGGGACTGCTCTTTTGGCCCCGTATTTCACATGGAAATGTAACAATAACTGCCTGTGATAGCTCCCTGTTTCGTCCACCACCAAATCTAATCCCACATCCCAGAATTCAGCATCCTTCAGCTGGCCTCCACCTTGCCCCAGTCCAAATACATGGAGGCTCAAGACTTGTTGGTTCAGATCCTTAAATAAATTGACAAGCCAGCAAGTATTTACTGAGCATATAATATGTGCTTACCTTTGGGTCAGGCATTAAAGGCATCCAACGGAAGAACACATCTCCACACCCAGGATGCTTACAATACAATTTTTAAGAAGTGTATAGACAAAAATAATCAGAGAAAAAAATAATAATGAAAGAAAAAAATCCCCATGTACTAGATTGTGTGTGTCCAGCTCTAAGTGGTATAAGAGTTTAGAATAGGAATCCAAAAGGACTGGAATAATCAGAAGGTCCTTTGGCTCTGAGGGGCACCTGAACTGGGCTTTGAAGGATGGGAATGAATTGGAATGGGGGATAGGAAGAAGAGGCAATCTAATAAGGAAAAACAACATGTAACAAGGTATGGAACTCTTTGCAGACTGACTTGTGCCAATTATTAAGTTATTTTTGGTAGGTACTGGTAGCCTCCAAAGTTAGAAGTAGGAAAGGTCTATAGGTCTGTTTTCCTACTAACTTGCTTCCATATTATAATTTACCAGTTGAGTCATGCTTCCAAGGAGTACTCAATTCTGCCATATACAAACAAGTTTATTAACAGGCAGGTATGAAAACAGTCACATAACCTGTGCTGTAAACAACATGGGTAGTGTCCCTCTGTCCTTGTATGAAAATCCATACTGAAACAGATGGAGCAATGTTCTGGTGGCAGGATTTCAGTAATCTTCTGGTCTGATAAACAAAGACACAGGACCCATTTGATTCCTAACCCAAGGGACACTATTCCAAAGTGAAGAGAAAATTGTTCTCACTAGTTTATTATACTTTGTTTGTGCAAGGGCAGGGCTGCCCATAAAACAGTGCCAAAAAAAAAAAAAAATCCCACATTTCTAGCTGTCAATGAAAAAGAAAAGGTTTCTAACTTCCATTATTCTAATTAACAAAGCCTCTGGTCATAACCCATAACTGGGTGGCTCAGTTGGTTAAGCGTCAGACTCTTGGTTTCAGCTTGGGTCATGATCTCACGGTTGGTGAGTTAGAGCCCCACAAGGGCTTTGCGCTGACAGTGTGGAGCCTTCTTGGGATTCTGTCTCTCTCCCTCCCTCCCTCTCTCCCTCCTCCCTCTCTCCCTCTTCCCTGCTCGTGCTCTCTCTCTCTCTCAAAATAAATAGATTAAAAAAAAATAAAGCTGAAGGCCTGTGGTAGGTGTCTCTGAAGTTATGGTTTCTGATTAGAGTCTTTCTAATGCTAACTAACCCCCTGTGGAGTGTGTATTCCTGATTAAGAAACTACAAATATTAATCAATAGTCTCTACAGATTAAAGTTAACATCTATGCACCCATTATGCCATCCCTCCTAATGCATTTTGAAGTAAATTACAGATAATATAAATAGATGAAAACTAATGTGGCATGGATTGTGGACCGTGGAAGGACCATCAGCTGACCTGGTAGATGTTGAGAAGAAAGGAGAGAACAGGTTGTATGGGCAGGTTTTTGGCAGATTGGTGATGCGTGGCATTACAGGCTGAGCAGGTTTGATGGTGTAGTCTATGGATAGGGTGATCATATAATTTATTGACAGTACAAAAAGAAAAAACTTATTGGAGAGCAGAAGAGGGCATTATTAATAATAATGCCAGAACAACAGATGTAACTGGCTCTGTCCTAGGCAAACCAAGACATATGGTCAACTTAGCTGGGTTCATTGCATTAAAGCACAGAGAAGACGTGACTAAAGCTGCATTCTATGAAGCCTGGTCCATCAGACACTTTTGCTGTGAGTCACCTGGACACAGCAAAGGTTCCTTTGGGTGACTTGGTAGGTCACTGGGGCTATCTGGGAAGAAAACTTCCTCTAACTGTACTTTGTTTAGTTATTCAGACTTGTTCATCTGCTGCCAGTGTGGTGCCCTACTTTCTCAGAGCAGCATTTCTGGAACATGTTCTGCATCCTAAAACTTTGGCTTGTCCAGAAGCAATTACACAGTAGTAAGGAAACCACCTTCCTCCCTATTATTTTTATGTGACTTTGGGCAATCACTTCTCTGGGCCAACAATTTAGATTAGCAGGTCTTTTTTGAGAAACTACTGTGTGCTTTTCCATATGCAATCTCATTCCTCCTAGTAGCCCTGAGAAGTGTGTGGGAGGCAACATGACCTGCTTATCCATAAATGAAGGTGTAAGTATCCACCCTACTTTCATCCCAGGATGTGTGAAGATAAAATGAGGCAAGAAGATCCTTGAAAAATTAGAGAATTGGTTATCCTGGTTATGAAGGTAGAATATTCTTGAATAGAAGAACTAAAGTTCAAGTTATAGTCCTTGAGATCCATTGTGGAATAACTGATAGAAAAGTCCCACCAATGTAGATAATTCCAGGAATATTTGTGAGCTCTGGTTCCCAAAGCTACTAGGTGGTTAAAATTAGAATAGAACTTTATTGGTCTCTTGGAAGGCAGAGATTCTGCATTAGAAATGCCCTTCCTATGAAATAATTGGTAGATTAATGAAACACAAGCTATAAGCACTGTTTGTTTGAAAGGGGATTCTGTGGTGTGGGGAAAGGGCACTGGTGTGGAAGTCAGGTACTGGAAGTTCTGGTCTCTGCTTTGGCCCTTAATGTATGTTACCGTAGGAATATCATACCATGGATCTGGGGTGATACCAACTGTCACATCCTGTTACTTCAAGAAGTGGTCTATGCTGTAGATATGTCCAGTTGATGGATGATTACATCTCAGGTAGGTCAGTCCCATGACAACTTTTATAATAATACTGGAGAACTATTCTGAGTCATCCACCATATCATCCAGCCCAGAATTCTCCCTCAGACAGAGGCCCCAAAGATGGTTGTAGAGGAGTTTAGGCTATTCCTTTAAACAAGCAGACAAATGACGAAGACTGCTATTTTTTTTTCCAGTATCCAGCCTCAGTTCATTTCCCGAACATCTATTTATTTTATTTTTTAAATGTTTATTTATTTATTTTTGAGAGAGAGAGAGAGCAAGAGAGCAGAGGAGGGGCAGAGAGAAGGAGAGAGAGAGAATCCCAAGCAGGTCCACACTTAGCATGGAGCCCAGTGCAGGGCTTGATCTCACAACTGTGAGATCATGATCTGAGGTGAAATCAAGAGTCCATCACTTAACCAACTGAGCCACTTAGATACCCCTAAACATCTATTTATTGAGCATGTGTCACTTTCCAGGTACTGTTAGGTACTGTGAATCAAGTGGAAAGTAAAAAACAACCAAACAAACTTCATATAATTTATAATCTAGTGAGTATAAAATATAATTGATCCTCATTATTTATTGAGTATAAAATATTATTGATCCTCATTATTTATTGATTTCATATTTGCAAATTTGCCTGCTTGCTAAAATGTATTTGTAACCCCAAAATCAACACAGGCAACACCTTTGAAGTCTTTTACAGACTTGCACAGAGCAGCAAAAAATTTGAGTCACCAGATATGCACTTTCCCGGCTGAGTTTGAATAAAGCACTATGTTGTCTTCTTGTTAAGTTCTTTCATACTGTAAAAGTGTCTTTGTGATCTGTTTGGTGCCACAATTTTTTGCACTTTTGAGCTTCTTCTTGGTGAATTTACTGTTTTAAATGGCCCCAAGCATTGAGCTGAAGTATTGTCTAGTGTTCCTAAGTGCAAGAAGGCTGTGATACACCTTACGAGGAAAATAGATAAACTTCCTTCAGGATGAAGGTACAGTGCTGTTGGCCAAGAGATCAATGTTAATAAATCCACAATATATATTAAATAAGGTGTCTTTAAACAGAAACACCCATAAAACAAGATCATGTATTCATTGACTGACAAAAAATGTGACCAAAGGTTCATAGGAACCCAATTGTGTATTTCCCTTAGAACCAATAGTTAAGTATTCACTCACCCAACTACCATCAATAGTGGGAATTGACTGTGTTAACCAACATTTAAAAAAAATTTTTTAAAGAATGCAGCTGTGTATAGTTATAGGTGCTTGAGGTGAGGGTGAGCAGGTGAGACCTTGCTGGACAAGGAAGGCTTAGCTGAGATCTGAAGGATAAGAAGAAGGGAACCAGAGGGAGAGTGTTCTGGGGAAAGGACACAGTAGGGAGACCTATCCTGCCCCCAAAAGAGAGAGAGATGGCAAGTCATATGGCTAAGATGGAGAGTGAGGGAAAGTGTGATTTAAAGTCAAGGTCAGAGAAGTGAACAGGAGCCAGTCCATACTGGGCCCTATAGAGTTGTAATTGGTGAACAAAGGGGCATGATTAGATTTACATTTTGAGATAGCTTTGGCTAAAATGTGGAGAACACTTTTGAGAGCAGTCAGAGCGAATTCAGGGATCCAGAAAGAAGGTTATTGCTAGTGTTCTGTAGAAAATGGTGTCTGGTTTGTACCAGAGTATTGATGATTAGGATGGAGAGAAGCAGTTATTTGAGTTATTTGAGGAGTTACTTGTTAGGAGACAAACTGGGCAGAAGTTGGTGATTAACAGAATTGGAAAGGCAATCAGGAATTGATCCTAATTCCAAAGACCTTCCCATGACAGTGCACTTCAGTGCTCAAGCTTTGTCCTTGAGAGAAATATAAAACTTCTAAACCCACTTTTCAAATTAGAACTAAAGAAGGCACCTCTCAATCTACCAAACTTTCTACGTGACCAAAGTCTATTGAAGCATCCTTTAAAGTTGATTTATTTTTTATTTTTATTTTTAGAGAGAGATAGAGAGCAAGTGAGGGAGGGGCAGAGAGAGAGGGAGACAGAGAATCCCAAGCAGACTCTGCACTGTCAGTGCAGAGCCCAATGTAGGACTCAAACTCACGAACTGTGAGATCATGATCTGAGCTGAAGAGTGGAAGCTCAACAGACTGAGCCACCCCGACACCCCTGAGGCATCCTTTATTCAGTCTTTGAGGTATGAATAACAAACCACCATTGTCCCTGGTCCCTAAAGCCCTGATGAGTTGCCAAGTCTGATAGTAGCTGGGGTCAGAAAACTGGACATAGAACCTAAATCTGGGCAGATGGGTAGTGCCCCCCATCAAAAGTAATCTTACCACTTCTACTCCAGGTAGTCCTATTGGATTGTCCTTCAGTACTGCTGAAAACCTTTTTCTGCTGCTTTTTCTCATGAGCAAAACCCTGATCCAACTCCAAGGGAAACCCTCCCTCCAAAGCTACCTTCATTTATCGAAATTTGTTTGATCACAGTCTCTCACTGCTCTGAAAATCTACATCTGAAATGAGCCCCACAGAGGAGCTGGGTCTTTTTTATTTGGGCTACATTCTTCCTATCAGTATGTTCTTTCAGGTGGTCAGGTGGAAATCAATAATGCTAGGGGACCAGGATGCTACAATGATGGTCCCCTTATTGATAGGGACGCTCACATGGCGGTTCCTATTTCTCTCGTGTCACTTTACTGTCCCTATCTCCAGTGACCCCCTCTGCTGCTGTGACACACAGAGAAGTTGCAGCACAGAGCAGGAGAACACAATTCAGAGTCTCTTCCATCCAATTAAAATGTTTTACTATCTTTCCTTTTTATCTCGCCTTTGTAATTGGATTCCCAGTTTCTCAATTTTCATGGCAGCAAAGGGAGGGGGAAAATGATAACAAGTATCTGATAAAAATAAAATGCTATGATTTAATTTTTGCTGAAAGAATTCTCTCTCCCCTTTATGAGGCCTTTGAAAGGGTCCCGGAGTCCCTAACCCAGTCAGATTATGGCCCTGTGGTTCCTTCTGGTTATTCAAAGGGTCTTAGAAATTCCAAGTATCGTGAGATCAAAAAATATAAAGTCACTCTCTGTACAAACTGCATAGAGGATCCAGAAGAGACAATTTGTGAGGTGATGACGAGACCAGATTTTATGTGACAGCAATATCTGATTATATGAGACCTCAGTTATCCCGAAACTATAGTCCCTAGGGTGGGGGTAGGCTCATTTTACAAGGCTATCCTTTCCTAAGAAAGCGTTCATGATGAAATCTGCACATACAAGCAGCTACAATTTGCTGGCCCAGTAAGTTTCATTAGCTGTAATATTCCAGTTTTGTTCTTAGAATTAAAAGGGTCAATGTATGTTGACCTTCTGTGTAGTTCTCTAGTTAAATCTTGTCACTATCTTTGTTGTTGTGGTGGTTGTTGTTGTTACTCTTTTTATGTCCATAATGCCTGGCAAAGTCTCCTACATATATTGTTTACTAAATAAACATACACTGATCAGTTCGTTGAGATGTTACTTCACCCATATATTCTTCAACATTAACTGTCTGACATCAATGAGGTGTCCACCGATTTGGTTCAGTTCTAACACTAACTACCCAGGGTTGGTGCAGACCCAACAAGTTAAGGGCTCATTCCCACAACACTGCTCCCACTCCAGATACTAGCCACAAGTGCCAGGTACCCCCCAAGCACTTGTAGCCACTTACAGATTTGGGGCTTACCACAACATCCTCAGGCTCAGGAATCACTAGAACAACTCACAGAACTCAGGAAAGCTGTATATTTATGATGACCTATTTATTATATAGGATACAAATGAATATGCAGATGAAGAGGTATATAGGGTAAGATCTTGGAGAATCCAAGCAGAATACAAGCAGGATACAAAAGGGAAGAGGCACATCCCAGAAATGTTGTCAAAATGACGGATCCAGTAAGTGATTTCACTCTGCGAAGACTCAGGGAGATTGAGAAAAGGAGAAAATCATCTGGCCAGGAAGTGAATGTAGTAAGAACAAAGAGCACACTATGTCTTTCTGTGTGTATCACTATAAAGAAAGGTAGAATTGGTTCTGGCACATTCATTCATTTAAAAATACATTATAGGGGCACTTGGGTGGCTTAGTCAGCTTAAGCATCCAACTCTTGATTTTGGCTTGGGTCAGATCATGATCCCAGGATTGTGGGATTAAGCCCCACGTTGGGCTCCACACTGAGTGTGGAGCCTGCTTAACACTCTCTCTCTCCTTCTGCCCCTCTCCCTCACTCTCACTCACTCTCTAAAAATAAATAAATAAAATAAAAATACCTTATAGATGAGTGATGGGTATTAAAGAGGGCCCTTCTTATGATGAGCACTTGGTGTTACATGTGGTGAGTCACTGAATTCTGCTCCTGAAACCAATATTGCACTGTATGTTAACTAAAACTTAAATTAAAGTCTAAAAATATCTATTATTGAGAACTTACTCCATGCCAGGCGTTCTGATAGGTGCCAGAGACATGGAGATAGAAAAGTTAGAGTGTCTACTCTAGCAATGACTTCACGAATCCGACAGTCAGATGTTCAGGAGAGAAGCCCAACTCACATTGCATCGTGCATATGAGACCTTCTGCTTCTTTTCAGAAGCACAGCTCTGGTTCCCTTTTGTTTATTACCCTGCCATCTCTAGTTCTCAAGCAAACCAACCATCACTTCTGGGCTTAATTTGTGAGATTGATCCATACATAACATTTAGTTCATCTGTTTACAGTGCTCTGTATCATTCCACTGCAGAACCATCCCAGTTTATTTATGCAGTCTCCTTTGATGGGACCTGTGGGTTTTCTCCAGTTTTACACTGTGCAGTGATTCAGATATGTGTATTCTTGACCTCACTGTAAGTGTTCATCTAGAGAAAATATTTATGAGAAAATTTGCAGGAATATAGGAAATATGCATCTTCAACTTTACTAGGTATGACAAATTGCTGTCCAAATTAGTGGTGTCAATTTACACTCTCATTAACCGTAGATGAGAGATCCCATGAGTCTGTATCCTTGCCAACACTTGGAATTGTCAGACCTTATAGTGTTTGCTAATATCATGGGTGAGACCCTGTATCTCACTATAGTTTAATTCACATTTGCCTGATAATAAGAGTTGAACTTCTGCTTACAGATTTATTGTGATTTATAATTCCTCTTTTGGAAATGCATGTTCATATTTTATCTCCTTTTCTGTTGGGTTGTCTTTTCTTTGTGATTTTTACCAGTTTAGAAAAATATGTTTTAAACATCAATCTTTTGTTGACTTTTGGAGTTGCAGATATCTTCTCTGTGCGTGATTTTTCTTTTAATGGCAACTTTTGATAAACAAATTTTTTTTTTACTGAAATTTTTTTACTGAAATTTTCTTTAAAAAAAGTTTTGCCTTTCATATTTAGATCTTTCTCTGACATTGATTTATGTTCAAGATTGAAGTAGTGATCCAATATCTGACATCATTTTCTTTCCATTTGGATAACCAGTTGTCTCTACTCCAAAGTATGGGACAATCTTTCCTTCCCCTGTAAATCTACAAGATCACCTTTATCATAGATCAGGAATCCAGAAAAGAAAAGTGTCTGTTTTAGGGCTCTATATCTAGTTCTCCATCTGTCCCTGTACTAATACCACACTGTTATAATAACTCTAGTTTTATAATAAATCTTAATACAGGGAGGTCAGCGTATTCTGATTCTTTAGTCCTTTTGAATCTTTAATTTAGCCTTTATCTACTTTCATTCCTCACTTACCATTGACTCAATCTTCAAGGCTCAATATAAACATAAATACAGCTACAGAACCTTCCATTGACAGACCATTTATAATTATTAAGTTTAACCCCAATGTTATTTTAGCACTTTTACCTCCATGATGGCATCTTTCAAGATCTGCCTTGGGTCTCATCCCATTATCCTGTGTGCCCCAGCCCACTGCCCCCATACCCACACAGCTGTGAGCTCCCTGCAAAACAAGGTCTTATCCCTGCATCCCCATAGCATCTCAACTGAGTGAGATGTACATAATAGGCACAGGTAGACTTCATGAGTTGAGGCTCTTTGCCATCATACAGTTATCTCTGCACTACCACACCATCCAGGGCACTGAGACCGTTTCTCTGGCAGAAGCTTACCCAGCTTTTCCACCAGGTCAGGGATGCACTGGCCCACAGCCTATAGAAAGTCCAGAGTGAACAAGATGACATCAGTCATAAGTTCTGGTTTGTGAGATGTCTATGAAAATTATTTACAAGTTTTGAAATGTTCATCGATGGTATTTAGTTCTTTTACACATTTATGTACATGTAAATAAAAGTTTGGATTTCTCAAAAGCCTTGCACATAGTTCATCTCACTTGGACTAGATGACAGTGGATCCAAATCCCCAAGGGACAGCCCCAGTTTTCCCATGAATTCCCTAATTTCTCTCTTTTTCTGGGCTTCAGTATTCTCACTATAAAATAACAATACTGTACCAGGTCAGTCCCAAGGTCACTTTTAGCACAAACACTCTATGGCTGTGATTAGGATCGTGGTCTCCCCTGTTCCTCCTAAAGTTCTACTATTCAGCCTTGGTAGCTCTGGACCTCAGTTGTTTCATTTGTAACAGAAAAATGTTAGACTCAACAAAGTCATCTTCAGTTCCAAAATGCTGCAGTTCTATGTTCCTCATAACCAATTTGGGAGATGGATAGGACAGTAACAATTTGCTGTAATTTATAAAGAAACTGAGACCCAGAGAGGTTGAGTGGCTTGCCCAGAATCACACTGTAGGAAGTAAAAAAGCAAAGACTAATAGTCGGGGTTCTAGAAGATGAACTAAAGCATGTTTCTTGTATCGTTCTGTCTCCCATTTCTTTTGCATTCAGACCACTTATGTGACCCTGTCTTCCTTTTGCATGGCTAGTCACCGGATAGTTTTAGCCTCATACTTTGCATTCAGCAGCAACTGACTGGAATGTTAGTATCAGAGGTTTCAATTTGTGTCAGGCTCCTGGCCTCCATGTCAGGGATGAACCTTTTGTTGACTGAGGAGAAAAGATTGGACTTAGGATACAATTCATGCCAGATTGAGATAGTTTATAATGGAGTCTCACTACTTTCTTGTCAATGTCTCTATGGTCATTTTGCTTTTGTGCTTTTAAAAGGTGCTTCATTCCCTGTCCATTTGGACATAGATCATATTTGGAAGGACTTTTGTTCACTGGAAAGCTTTGCTTGATCAAAAGTTTTGCATGATTCAGCCTGGGGATGATATCAAATGGGAGAAAAGCCACATAAGTCCCCAGGTAGATAAGAACAGCCACGTGAGAACTTCGAGAACTTCGCAGTATACCAAAAGTGGCATACGGGGCTTGTGGACCATGTCATGTGGATAGAAGCTGATTCTGTTTTTTAAAAAAGGTTGCTAACAATCCCCTTTCCCCTATTCTATGTTTTGATTAGCTGGCCACATTCCAACCACCTCCTGGGGATGAATGGAAATATATCAATGGGCCTCCTAGGTGGCAGACCAGCACATCCATTTCCAGACACAGCAAAGGTCAAGCAGAGACAGACAGCAACAGTTGTCCGTGGTTTGCACCCGGCATTTCAATTCTGATACATCATGCAGTGAATGCAGTGAACAGGGAGACAGCACAAACATCACCCCTCTTGGCTACAGCACTCTCCTCTCCTGGGCATTCCCCCAAATGTTGCCCTAGAATTATCCAAGGTGCTGTCATCTCTAGATTGTAAAAAATTAAAGGCAAGAAGTGGAACATAGAAGAAGATTAAGAGAACTAACTAGGCATAACTTAGCTAAATGAAAATGCCAAGGGACCTGAAAGCAGTCTCTAAGTATTCTGTGTGCCTAGGTAATTTGGCAAGAGGCAACATCTAAATCTATCAATGGTGGAAACAATGACTGCTTAAGGTAGGCTAAGAAATCAGAAGCAGTCAAAGGAAGCAATATTATCATTTTTATTGAGCATATGCTATGTGTCCAACCTTGTGCTGCACACCAATGAAAACTTAAGATGAAAGCAAAACGAGTTACAGCACCCACCTGGGAGGACAGCAGGCAAAAAGACAGAGCACATATCCTTGAACAGAGTCCAGAGAGTGGACAATATTAGAAAAAGGTACAGGGCACGGAGAGTTCCCTATGACCGGGGGTGGCTAAAAAGCCAGAGAAATGTATAAGAATCTGATTTAAAGAGCATTTTCTCCAAAGTGAGTAAATGTTGCTAAAATCCAACCTGGATAAAGCCCCAGAATCATGAGGTATGCCACTGAGATGCCCTGAATGGTTGCTATTTCTGATTTCTCTGATTCCCAGGAACACCCCGTGTCTCAGATCGGGTTGATTATAAAACAAACACACTCACAGCCCAAGGTCACAGGGAGAGCACGTTCATCACCATGAGGGAAATTGCTCAGAAAGAGGCTGTAGTTCAGTCTCCTGATGGCAGGACCAGCATAGCTCTGTGTGCTTAATAATTAAGAGGCTCGGTTTAATTCTAAATATCTGGGCGACAATCAATAGTGGGAGCATGAGGGGTGTGTGGCTGGACTGGTTTATGTGACAGGTCCCACATTAGGTATCTAATTGATGTGGCTTCTCGGGACGTGGCAATGCCGCTGACACACACCACTTTCCTATTACTGGGCTTAATGGTTCATCTTTTGATTTCTGCCTCACCCCCAGCACTGTGTTATTTAAATAAGACCCTATTAGGAAATTTATTTATCACAAGGAAAAGATTTATCCAGGAAAAAAATCTACTGAGACACAGCAGTTCCCTTTTCAGAGGTGCCTTAATAAAGAAGACAATAGCAATATTTTTACTGGTTAGGTCGATACAGTTATAGGATGGGAGAAAGCAAGGAGCAAAAAGTATAAATTTCACACTCAGTGACCTAGTAATTTGTCAGTCATTTTCTGCATTAAACCTAATGCATCCTCTGGGACTAGGGGATACCAGAGAAATGGTGCTCTTGGACTGGCCATGTTCCGAATTCCACACCATCTCCTCTTTCATCCTACTTCTTCCTTGATCTTTTTCTGTATGTGTTAAATTGTCTTTAACAGATAGTCTTCTCAGTTCCTACGGCTTTCCAATGAGAGTTGTCTTTACTCTTTTATTCTTATACCAACTGGTGGGAAAATAATTTCCTCTTCACCTACCAAAGGAACATTTTGTATTTCTTTACTGGAAGAAAAGGGCCTAATATGGAGTGCTGAAAAATCTTCACATTGATAAGTTAAACTTTGTCAACAATGGGAAAAGAGGGCAATCCTATTCTTCCTGGGTCTCCAGCCCACATAATCTCCTTTTTTTTTTTTTTCCAACATAAACCTTTCTTCACTACACTTAGGCACTTTTCATTCAGCAATGAAAGCCCATTGTGTTTTCAGCCAAATGTGGGGTTTGAGAGGTATATAAAAGAGGCAGAAAGGAAGTTGTTCCTTTCCGGAGCTTACAGTCTATATGAGGGGATGAGACACACACATGGAGCATAGAACTGAGAAGGACACTGTGGGAGTAGGATGGACAGTAGATGGAAGGAAGTGAAGAGGTGTGACAACTGTATCCAAGTATCAGAAGGACAGTGAAGGGCCTGGAGGAGTAGATGTCCTGTGGGAGCTCTGGGGAACATGAATCGGATTAAAGTATGGGATCATCAAAGACAGAGATGTTAGGTTGACATCAGGAAACCTTCTCAATCCAATAAGTGGAGTCATCTGGCAAAAGAAGATGACATCTATGAGTAACTCATGGAGAGGGCTATGGTCATGGAATTATTGTATTGGACAGGTTATGGGACTGGCCCATTTAAACCCCAAGTTCTCTGATGTGACAGGTATGTGCTTTAAGAGTCTGTAGAAGGAATACATCTGTGAGGGCTTTAGTTATCAAGGAAGACTTCAAAGGAAAGGTAAAACCTGACTTAGTCCCTCTGTGAGAGCTGAACTGCTCAAGAAGATATGGAGAAGGTGCTTCTAAAGAAGGAGCAACACACATTGAACTTGTGCTCACACTCCCCTACACACATTATTTCTTGTAATTCTTCATTCAAAGAGCAAATTTATCTAGTTTAGGCAGAGAAAAAATAGTTCATATCGTGTTTATCCATCCCACAAAGAGAAGGAAAAAGTACAAGAAGTGGACCAAATTTTTAAGTTCATGCCTTTATTTTCTTTCTTTTGTCTAATTCATCTATTTTTCTGTCTTCTAAAAAAACTTACTGAGGATCGAGGCACTGGACCAAGTGCTAGAGATGTAATGATGTGCAAAAACAGATGTAGTCTTTTCCCAGAGAGCTTACAGTCTATCAGAGGAGATAGACATTAGCCAAGTAATGTCACAGATACATATTTACAAATGACACCAGAGGAAAATACAGGAAGAAATGAGAAGATGTAAGAGAGAGCCCAGATAGAGGCTGCAGAGACCGAACAGGCTTCCCTAAGGGAGGGATATATGAGCTGAAAGCCAAGGTTAGGGGATGATAAGAAGGTGAATGTGAAGAGATTCAAGAGCTAAGAAGAGGAGGAATAAATTATTCCAGGAAGAGGAAACAACATAAACAAACACAGGAAGAACTACATGCTCAGGGAACTCAAAGAAAATTCCAGGAAACACAAACATGGTATCCATTCACAATGGTAGAAAATACCCGAATTAGGATCATGGTTAGTCACCAGGGATACAGGAAGGAAGGAAGGAAGGGTAAACTGATGAAATTCAGGAACCTCAGATTGCTGGAAATAGTACCGTCCTGCTGTGTACAGTTCTTTGGGAATATGGGGAGAATAGTGTTCATTTCATAGGTCAGTTGTATTACAGAAAGTATTTTGGATTGGGGCAGCCTGTTTTAGCATAATTCTCCTGTAGGCCCAGGCAGAATGTACAGATTAAAATTTCAAGATCTCTTAATTATCCATGCATGCATCATCCCTTGTAACCTGGGCCCATAAGTGGTTTTCCTTTCTACCACGTTACTAACCCTCAGCAGGACAAGAAGAACACATTAGATGTGAAGGAATCCTGGGGCTGGATACCAAGAAGATGGATGTATTAGAAAGTCTGAATGTGATAGGCATACATTAAGCCTGTGGCTAGTGGGGTTTTTTCTCACCATGTTCCAAGACTAAACATAGGCCCCTGGATTATCCAATCTTTTGTATTAATCTGCCTATGGCTGCTTAGGCTGACTTTATTCTGAAATCTCAGAGATTTATGTTAAATGGACAGATTAAGTGAGCTGCTAATTGTTTTCTCCTTTCTTAGATTAAAAACATTTTTAACAAAATAAGTGAGGAATTTTTTAAGAAAGACATAATGGGTAGAGATGATGGGAATTATTTGTTCTTAATTGGTCTCCTTCCATTATGAGAAAGCAGCAAAACTCTTAGCTTTATCTTTTTAATATCAAAGGCACTAGATGTAATTTTTTGGAGGGGGTATATTTAAGGTAAGCTATAGAGTGAATGAATAATTGTTCTCTTTAACATCAATACTAAGTAAATATAAAGACAAATTACCTGTGCTATATACCCAGTAGAAGTCGCTGATTCAAGCTTATCTCAGCTATTGATGTTCTCTGGCTCACCAGTCCAACTTGTTAGCATTCTATTTACCTAATCAATAGTCTTCAAGAATCCCTGGTAAATCAATCAGCAAAGCTTCTAGACATCGAAAGCAGGATGATTTCTGAGGAACCTTTGGAAATACGCAGGGACTGGATGGGCTAGCTCCTGGGTTATTGGTGGTAACAAAAGTTATTTTGATTGATTCCTCCACTCACCTCTTGAGTAATGTTGACTCTGTGGCTAATGCTAGATAAAAGCCATGTAAATAATAGTTTTGACTTGTGGAGGTTCCCAGTTCAGTAAAGCAGACAAACATGTAAACATATCCTCAGGTCACTGAGGGGTACTGTACCTAAACCCTGTTTGGTAGAGTTGGAGCAATATCCCCAAAACTGATGGCACTTGGCTGTCTAGTGGGGTCAGGTTGTTAATGCCCTGGTAAAGCCACTGCTATGGTAAAAGAAAATATTCACAGAAACAGCCAGATGAAATAAACATAGGCAAGAGATAAAATTTTCATAATTTCATGCTGTGTACTGCCCACCCAAGCCCTCACTCCCCATGTGCCCTATTCGGCCTGCTATATGACAGAGTGGCTCAACCTCCAAATTAATCTGTTGTTCTCCCCTCTCAAAATCCCAAAGGATTTTCAGCTGTGTATACTAGGAAGCATCAACTAAGAACACTCACTAAAGGACGTCAGTGACTGATCACTCCTATGTATTTTTTTAAACATGTATGATGTCTTAAATGGATGATATAGTGATGGAACTGGAGAAAGATAATATCATAGAACAAACACTTGAGACTTAACTGCCTTTGAGACATGAAGACAGGGCCCTTTTACCTCCTGGTTCTGTAGCTTGGGGCAGAGAGATGCCCATGCATTTCTGCACTAATCTCTTGGAGTCCAATGCCCTAATCTATAAAAGATCATACCTCTGTCTTGTAGGGAGACCAAGTACACAAAGCACAGGTCCTGGAGCATAGTAGGTGTTCAGTGAAAGACAACTCATGATGCTGGTAATGATTCATATCTCACACAGATGTAAGAGACCATCTTTCTTTGGCTGCTAAGGTAGGTTGGAGAAGGCAGGCATCTTTGGATAGGAAGCACAAAGACTCCTGAGCTATGTTCACACTCACAGAGCCTCCATAAGGCTTACCCTGGTTTCAGATAATACCTGGGTCCCAAGTGCCTAAGAATTATTGTCTAATGTTCCACTCCATCTCAGGGCACTGGGTGGACTGACCAGTGAGCTGACCAGGTTGGGCTTCTGGGGAACAGTCAGGACAAGCCTACCATCTAAGGAAGCAAGAATCAAGGAAACCAGGATAAATCCCCACCAGGGTCCAAGGGAGAAGCTGACTGCTATAGGAGTTGGAGGGTGGTGCTGAACTGCTGTGAACACCTGAGGGCTTCTGTGATGGCTTTGATGAGGAGGTGGTGGGGGCTTCATGGACATGTCAGTTTTCTAACTACATTACAGTGTACCAAAAGCATAGCTGTGCTCAGCATACTGTAACCTTCAGTGTTCAAAAAGCCCAGAAAGATAGGTTCTATGGATCTTTGCATGTGCCCCTTACCTTCTCCAAGTCTAAGTTTATAAATCTGTATAGTCAGAATGACACTGGTAGGTATTAGAGATTTTACTAAGACCAAATGAGATAATGGATAGGGAACAACTTTGTTTTCTCTTATAGGTGACTATTATTATGATTGTGAATTTTATATTTTCAATAATCATCACTGTATAGGGGTGCTAGTTAAACAGCAAAGCCCATTCAACAGACTTTTATCCTATTTATGGAATTTCTCTAGTATGGGATAATGTCCCACTTATAGATGTCTTGGAAGAAACCCATCACATCAGCATAGACAGCAACAGGAATGATATGGAAAGTGGTTGAATCTGAGACCAGAAAGCTGGATCTCCCTAAAGTCATAGCTGGAGGAAATAAACTGTAGACTGCAAATCTGGGTCCAAAGAGATAAATATACAGATTAAGAATGAGATAATAATTCGTGGTCTAGATTAGTGGTCCTTAAACCTGACTGGCTCTTACTAGAATTAGCCAGGAGCTTTAACAAAATATAGACCTAGTGAATCAGAATCTCTGGATGGTGTCTGGGGCAAATGTTTTTGAATGTTCCCTATATAGTTGGGGTGATCAGCCAGGTTTGGGAAGCAGAGGTCTGAGCCAGGATCTCAGGTGGGTCCAGGTGCATGAAGCCATCAGCCCTGCAGGTTCAAGTGCGTGGGAGCCTGGGGTCTGCAGTTCCCTGGGCCACGCCAGAGACACCAAACACTGGTACATAGCAGGAAGAATGAAGGGGACAGCCTTCATTGGCACATGGATTTTGTTTATTTGCTTAATTCTAGTGATGTGGGAACTTCAATTCAAGATGCTGAAGAGCTGGGTCTGTAGGTTTGGGGAGAAAGAAAGCTACAGTTAGGATGGGGAGCCAGAAGGAGCCACTGGGGATGACTGTGAAAACAAGCACGTTTCCTCTTCTCATGCTCTCTAAATTTCTCTCCTGAGGCAGTAGGTTTGGGACACTTTTTTTTTTCTTACTGCTACTATCAGGACAGGTTAAGAAAATAGCGCTTGAAGGAGAAATACGGTGGAATTAGAAGAAGAGGGAGAAAAAATAAGAGTGTGTGGATTCGGATTTTCCTCTCCTTCACCCCATCCTCCACAACTACAGAGGAGTGAAGAGAAGCCACAGGTGCCCTGAGGAGAGTGATGCTCTGGGGCTCATGTTCTCAGGTGTGTAAGAAGACCAGGTTGGTGGGCTGACAGGATCCTGGAAGAAGTTGTTTTCACACCTTGGTGAAGGGTTTGAATCCACCACATCTCAGAGGACTTCTACAAATCCCCCAGTTCTTAGACATAGAGCTTTTGGTAACCACAACACGGGGAAAAAAGCAAGAGAGAGAGAGAGAGAGAGAACAGAGTTTGTGAACCAAACAGATGAGTGGGTAAGAGCCTCATAATTCCCAAATCAAGGTATTCGGTTGTGCATATCTTCAGTTTAAAAAAATCATAAAAAATAAACTCTTTGAAGGAGATAGAATGAGAGAAAGGTTTAGTTGTCTACCCTCTGTCCTAGTAAAGTGACAAAATGAGGATTCCACATTAAATTCTCCAAAAATTTGCCAGATGGACCGAGTTACGTTGAACAGTATGCTTCAGAAATGGAAGAAACAGTAGAAAGGAGCTTTACCTTTCTGGCCAAAGCCTCATTACTCCTACATGCCACTCCTTCTGGAAGCAGTACCTGCCTGAGTTCATATGAAATATCGGTGAGGATCCTCAGAGCCCCATTGGCCCATCAGAGGAACATAATAAAACACTGTATCATAAAACTTGACTTGGTTCAAGTAACTTTTATTTACCCATAATCAATTATATAATGTGTGACCAAGATAGTTCATCATAGAGGAAGGACTGTTAACTTAGAGCACGGGGCCCACCCCTGCTTATAACACTTCCAAGTTATATGGTCTTGGGCAAATTTGTAAACACCTGAAAAGTGGACACAAGGATACCCACACCTACCATGTAGAGTTCTGGAGAGAATCAGATGAGAGACTATGTATGCAGTCACTCATGACAGTGTCTTAAGTATAGCAGGCAGGCACCAATAATATGCCTTAAAATATGATGCCAATTCACTCATCTGTGTGTGATCCCTCCCAGTTTTCAAGCAGTTATTTGTATTTCTCCCAAGTGCCCTGGATTTTTTTTATACACAGAAGGCCACAGTTAGGTCCGAGGAGAAAGTGATGTTTGAGCTGAAAGGGAAGCATTTGGTTAGGTGAGCAAACCAGAATTTCAGGCATGAGCTAAAGGAAGATCTTTCCATAGAGCTGGTTTGAGCTGAAGAGGAAGAGTATGCAGAGGTGGGAGATAAGCTGGGAAGATAGGTCATAGTCAGACTGTAAATCAGAGCTCAGAGTCGGCCCACTTCAGGCATTGTTTCCAAAGTGGCTCCCCAGGGTGATGGCTCAGGCTCCTAGTCCCCACACTACCCCCCTGCCCTTTTCCCTGCCCTCTGCATTGGCCAGTTAGTGCCCAACCTTTTGGTTCCAATACCCGTGGGGTGAGAGGCACCCAGAACCTGATCCTCCCTTCCCTGGTAGGAGATAAGGAGCACCCAGGCTGCATACCTCTGTGCCTTCAACTCTCCAGGGTGCACCTCTGTGATCAGGTGCTTATCTCCAGGTGTTTGCCTGAAGGGAGGTCATGAAAAATCAACACCAATCAGGGCAGTTTCCTTGGAAGCTGAAATTATCTTGCAGGCATCTCAGAGCAGGTGCAGGGCTATTTTGGGCCAGCAATCACTGTGCAGAGGAGGGAGTACCACCTCTCCTCACAACAAGACAGCAGCCTAGAGAGAGCCAATTATGGCGAGACGTTTCCAGCTCCTTCTGTCTGTGTCTCCAAATGCTGCAGAGTGTCCTGGCACAGGTTTCTCCTATCTGACCACCAACCACTGGGGAGGGCCTCTCTCCAACTGATGAAATGATAGGGGCTCAGTTTCCTGGTCCAAAAAAGAGCTTCTCTAGCCTACAGGAAAAAGTTCACATCTCTTAGCTTGGAATTCAAGGCCTCCAGTCTCCAAATTCCCATGCAATCTTTATTCAGAACCTTTGCCCACATTCCCCTCATGCTCTTTGCCAACTCAGACCCTCCACACATATCAGGAAATGTCTTCATTTTAACCAGATATGCTTAACCTGCCTCTGGACTTCTTCCCAAGATTCCCCTCCACTTCCTCCCTTCCCGGTTAACCTTACTGTTTATGATTTCTCCAAATTCCTCTTCTTCATCAAAGGGCACTCCCTCCCTTGATGGCCACTCCAGCCCCACACAGACCTCTCCCTTTTCTTCTCTACCATTTGGAACTGCAAAACCCAACAGTGCATCTGTGTGCACTCCTTAATTGGTAAGGTTGGTTTCCTGGGTGTGTTACACCACCCCCACCACAAAACAGAAAGTGACTCAAGGGTCTCCTACTTTTTGTGTCCCCTACAGTATCTGAGACTAAAGTCTAGGCACTGAATAACTTAGTAATTCAATTTCTATCCTAACTCCTGAACCTTCTGCAGAGCCTAGCTCACCTCTGTCCCTTGGAAATGTCCTGTAGTCCCTCAAATGGTCAATGCCAGTTATAGTCACAGACAATGTCCCAGAGTTTAGGAATTCACTAAAATTCATTTTTAAAAAGCTTCTGGTAGTTTGTCTTGTGTCTCCAAATAGTCCATTTCTGGGGACCAGCACCCTATGTCATGTGGATTTCCTCATACCTCACCTCCACCCCAGCTAACACAGAAAGGTGAGTGCTCCATGTGTGTTCCGTTTGCTTAAAGGCTCTCCAGCTGGTGATCCGGTTTCCAAGGAAGGGAAACACTTGCAATGTAAACTGATTTACTAAGATACCTGCCCACCATTCTTGCCTTTTAGAAGCCAACAATCTAAAAATATGTCACAGAGAGAAAGGGCACACAGACAATTGAAAATACAAGAACTAAGAGCAGACAGTGTCTAAAAATATCAAATGAGGGAAGTTTTATAGTGTTACCCGCTGAAAGCTTGTCCAAAGCAGACCTCCCTCCCTCCCTCCCTTTCTCTCTCTCTCTCTCTCTCTCTCTTCCTCCCTCCCCCCACCCCTAAATTCTTCACTTCTTTTTTCTATTCATTCCTTCTCTTCTAATATTTAATCCTTTAAAACGTCAAAACAGAATCTACTGGGCAGCAAGCGCCCACATCCATCCCTGCTTGTTCTCTCCCCAGAAACTGGGTAGCACATTGTGTAGCTCCTGTCAGATCACTGAGATGAAAGTCTTCCTCCTTCCTCTGAGAACATTTGGTGCCCTTCTGATGCAGTACTGATGAAGTGGTCCTGGACTGTAGTCATTGTGTGTGTGGTTTTCACCCTTATTAGAGTACAAACCCCTTAACAGAAGGAACTGTGTCTCATTCACCCCAGTAGCAGCAGGACACAGTGCAGTGTTTTTGGTATAAGAAGGTGGTCTTTTGCTAAAGGAATGAGTGAGCTATTCTTTGAAACCATGATTCTCTCCAGGGCTTGACAGCCCATGGACACACTGATATTAATAACTATGTTTTGGTCCCACAGAGCTCCCACCTACACAACCAGACAGTCTGTCACACATTGACTCCATCTGAATCGGGAATGGAGGAAAGGGGCAGACCCACAGACAGACCCTAATATAAAAAACATATGGGACAGGTTAAAATGTCTGGGTTTGGCAGAAGGCTGCTTTGCAGAATGCAGAGGCTCCAAGCAACAAGGGGGCCCAAGTGCTCTGTGCCTGCGCCCAAGAGGTCATCTGAAGAGTGAGAACAAGCAAGCTCCCTCCCCTTTAACCAGGGCTGTTCTGCTTCTCCCAGTTTCATAGTCTGGGGTTGTAGGTAGAATTTGGTCTGGAGAAAGTCTTCCGGTAGTTAGAAGAAAAGAAAAGAAAAGAAAAGAAAAGAAAAGAAAAGAAAAGAAAAGAAAGAAGGAAAGGAAAGGAAAGGGAAGGGAAGGGAAGGGAAGGGAAGGGAAGGGAAGGGAAGGGAAGGGAAGGGAGGGGAGGGGAGGGGAGGGGAGGGGAGGGGAGGGGAGGGGAGGGGAGGGGAGGGGAGGGGAGGGGAGGGGAGGGGAGGGGAGGGGAAGGAAAGGAAAGGAAAGGAAAGGAAAGGAAAGGAAAGGAAAGGAAAGGAAAGGAAAGGAAAGGAAAGAAAGAACTAGGTTCCATAAAGTTTCCTAATTACTGCTCCATGGAACAAAATGCCATTGTTCATGCCCACCTTTGCCCCGGGGGCACTCCTGACTACAGACCCCAGAAATGCTTAGATCGCTGACCACCGAGCAGTAGAATTTGCATGGGGAACTTGGCTATGAACTTCCCTCCTCCTACAGGTGGAACTCTGGAAAGTTGCCTTTCCTCCTGTTCATCTGCAGGCTCCCCAGGCCCTCTTGCACCCTGCCCCCTTCCACACCTTCTCATAAAGGCTCTGCATTATCACAAGTGAGTAACTGAATGCGAGAGTGTCCAGACTCTTCTTGGTCTTAGAGATGAAGAAACCCACTGTGAATTCTGGACAGGCAAGATGAAGGCCCAGTCACACTGTCAGACTGTGGCTTTGGAGACTCCTGCCTTAGGGTGTTTGCATACTCAACAAGTTCAAAATATCACACTGCAAGCACCCAGGGCTCTCACAGAGGTTCAGGCATTAGGCGCTTCCAGGTTAGGCTGTATTCAATCCAAAGTAGGGAGAGCACAGTTCTCCTACGGTCAGACACAGCCGGGGGATTGTCACCCATGCTGCCTGCAGAGTACAAAGCCAGCATTGAAGAAACTGTGTTTTCTGAAAAACTTCATAGTTTCAGCCAAATGAGAGTAGCCTCATACTCCAAGGCCAATATTTAACTCCCATCTTCTCCAGTCGACCTGACTCTGGCATGTGCTGGAGCTGTTCCCCTGAACTAGGGATAGGGCTGCTATGGGGACCAGAACTGTGTGGCACCAGCTTAACAGCGTCCATGTGAACGGAATCTGCCCTGGCCTGGCATTTCTCTGCCTGCTCACACCCATTCCTGTCACCCCTTGCCCGCCCCTCTCCTCTGAAACCTCCCCCCAAATCAAGAGCGTTGTATTTCCCAAACCCCATTTCACAGCTGTATTGTTTTATAAGGCCCCTCCAAAATACCTTGAATAGTCCCTTTTTATGGTTCCTATTTTCTGAAAACTCCAGCTGCTCCTCTGAAACCATCCAAATCTAATTAACCGCATAAGCTGGAGTTAGGGAGAGTGGCTCACTTTCGGGTCCTTAGCATACCCATTCAGGCCTTCTTTCAATATGGGCACAAAACCAGGAATTTCTAATAATTGTATCTATGGGCCTGGAAGGGGGAAAAAAAAGAAAAGAAAAAGAAAGAAAGAGAGCTGCTAATAAGTAGGTCTGTGAAAGCAGGGAGATCAGCACCTCGCATGAACTTGGCAGCCTGGCCCCGAGAAAACTTGGAGACAATGCCATTGGGGGATCTAAAAAGCTTAGCCTCCTGACTCAAATCTGGTGAGAACGCACCCTGGCTGTGAATAGAGATCCGAGTCTCAGCTCTAAATTGTCCCAGCTCAGACTCATTGAAATGTCTTCTCACAGAATTAGACAAGAAGGGGGCCAGGAAAGTTTGCAGAATATCAATGAGGCTGTGCTTAGAAGTGGGAGATGGAGAAACGCAGAGGTTGATTCTGGAACGCCATGGATTAAGACAAAAGCACCAGTTGGGTCCTTGCCATGTGGCACTGACGGGAGGGACCGGACTATTTGGGGAGCTAGGAATGGGCATGAACCACCTCCTGGGGTGTCACGTCTGGGCTGGGGCCCTGGGGAGTCACCTACTCAGTCCTCACTGCTCCTTTAACAGATGAGAAGAAAGAGTGGGAGCAGAGAAGGGGCTTCAGCATGCTCCCCTCACCCCAGGCTCTTGTTGCCTCACCAGGCCACCTTCCTCCCCACTAAAATTCAGTCCCCTCACTTGCCAAAAGAGGCTTGTACAAATAAGTATCTGTTTCTATCCTTCCAGACTCACTGCAAATTCCAGTGCCTTCCCCAGTCTTCACCTTATACTCTCCCTACCCCCTTCACATTCCTCCAAACCCTCTACCCCCTTTATCTTCCCTGTGCCCCTCTCATGTCCCTTTATCTTCCCTGTGCCCCCCTCGTGTCCCTTTATCTTCCCTTTGCCCCCCATGTCCCTTTACCTTTCCTGTACCCCCATGTCCCTTTATCTTCCCTGGGTCACCTGTATCCCTGGGCTTCCCTGTACCCCCCATGTCCCTTCATCTTCCCTGTACCCTGCTATGTCCCGTTATCTTCCATGTGCCCCCATGACTGTATCATGTACTTATGGTATTCCCCACAATCCCATATGCTTAGGAGATAATTAATAAACATCACTTGAACCAGATACATAACTAACCAAAGTTGAATCTGAAATTCAGGTCTCCAAATTCCTAAAATCAAAATTTCCCTACACTATGCTTAAAGGCTCTTACCCATGTTTGGTCGACTTACTTATTTCAGTCATTGCCAAGTTCAAAGTCAGATAAAAGCAATAAGGTAGCCCTTCTGTAATAATGGAAATACTAAAGATGGACAAATTAAAAGAAGAATTAATTTTTACAAGAATGTAAATATAAATGAATGCGTACCTATGTTATATATGGGTGTGTGAATGTCTGGAAAGGTATATATATCCATACATATATGGAATGGGAGCACACGTATTTCAACAGAGCAATTACAATAAGAGAGGAAACGGTTTTCTTCTGGAAAGGGGTCGATGGTCTCTCATTGTAAACAAGAACAACTGCAGGTTTTTATAAGCAACATAGATTAGGCAACACACAATTTTAGAATAGTGCTTGGCACCTAGCAAGCATGAGATGTTTTGTTCATTTTTATTATCAATGTTGTCTCAAGTCGTTTTTCCAGGAGTGGGAATGTGTTGTCTCCTGAATAGGAATTCACTCACAGGGCCTCACTAGCTTTTATGGAGAACTAAAGTGCCATTCTCTCCTCACATCTTTGCTCTTGGGGACAGTGGTCAGAGCCCTGTTGTAGCCCCAGATGTGAAGGGTGAAAGACCTGGAACAGGGTGAATGACAAGCTTTTTCAAGCCATAAAATCTTCAAATGAAATTGCAGACAGGTAAATAAGTCAAGAGGACCCTCTTTCCCGTTGTCCTCTGACCTTCCACTCGAGCCCCAGCAGCCCTAGCAGGGTACAGAGACTTCCAAGGCCCCTTGGCTCAGAGCAACACTGTACAAGACCTCTCCTTTCTTCCAGTGACCCAGATTTACAGTTAGAAATTCTGAGGCAGGTCCCAATTCTGCCTTTTTCTAGCTTTATGGCCTTGTGAGATCCATTCTTCTAGTGTAATCTTAGTAATCTTGCCTAGAAAGTGGTCATTACACGTACTCCTTTTTTTAATGGTTGTTTATTTTGAGAGAGAGATAAAGAGAGAGAGAGAATCAGAAAGAGGAAGAGAGAGAATCCCAAGCAGGTTCCATGCTGTCAGCACAGAGCCCAACTTAAGGCTCAGTCTCACCAACCATGAGATCACGACCTGAGCCGAAGTCGGACACTTAACCAACTGAGCCACCCAGGCGCCCCAGGTACTTCTTTCTTTGTGTAAAAAACAGTGTACATTCCCTTGTGGAGCGTGAGGATCACCAAATGCAAAGCAGGATGCATGACAGTGAGATGTCTTGGTCTTAATAGTCTTCTTTGCTACTCTGATTATTTACAGAAGGCATGGAGGATTAGAAACAGTATTGTGCTCAGTGTCACAGATCCCAGGTCACCTACAGCTCCTTACGTCGGTATTCTTCCCCTGGTCTCACTTGGATTACATTCTCGATGAGAAGGAGACATCTGTCTTTTGGTGGAGGTCATCACACACTCTAGAGCCAGAAGGACTGGGTTCAAGTCACAGCTCTCCCACCTGGCTTATAATAACCACTGTATCTGTTAGCTACTACTACTATTACTATTACTATTATTACTATTGTAGCTTTTAATTGTTTTTCTAGGACTATGAATGGACTCTCTCTTGTGTGCTCAGAACACATAAGCTGTACGCTTAGCCAATGTAGAGTTGCAACTGGGATGGATTATCCCATAAACAGACTAAGCACGTACACCCAAGCAAAGGAACCAAAAAAATAACTTCAATAAACTTCAATAAATTATGTTTTGTAATTAGAAAATTTCACCAGCAAGGATAGAGTGAGTATAACTATATGTTTTAGTGTTTCCTTTCCAAAGGACTTACCATGAAGCAGAGTGCCCCAGAGGGGAAAACAGAGCACAGCTGCCTCCCCAGTCAGTAGTCTGAACCCAGCACCTCAGCCAGGCTTCGCCAGCCCCACTGGTCTGCCCCCTGTGCTCACTAGCCGTAGCAGTCACCTCAATCACATTGCCCTTTCTGGACTTAGCCCCCCACTTGACCCAGCGGCCTCTTTCTTGGCTTCTCTCCACATTTGTTCTCCTCCCCTTCGGTCTCCTAAGTGTGTACAGCTAGATCAGCTGCAGGAAAGGTTGTGATGAAGTCAGACTCAGATCTGTCCACCCAGGTGCTACCAGGTCTGGAAGTCACTCTTGACAATCACAGAGACAAAGGCACTAGCATAGTTCATGCCGAGGACCCCTCTGTCACCACTACCATCTATAGCAAAAATAGAAATATGCAAAGTGGTTCTCAGCAAAGTGTGAGCCAGAGGATTGTCTCTCACTTTCTACCTTCGTTTTTGGAGTCCTTCTTATTCCTTTAGTGCCTTCCCCTCTCCCACCACCCACTGGCTGTCCTCTGGCTGCCCAGGGGAACTAGCTGCAGCTTTCTGCCTGGGACATATCTCCACCTCCCCAAAACCTGAGACTGACTCTGTATCCTGTTTACCCCTCTCCACACATACCTGGTGCGTGTCTCTCATCATTGGGAGAATTGGCTCAGCTGGTATCTGGTAGAATATTTATGGATACAAAAGCATTTATGGTGACTGATGGATTCCATCTGCTTCATCAGAGTGGTCTATGCACTTCAGAATGGAACAGAGTTTATATATAAAGGTAGGATGTCAGGCCAAATACTGGGCCAGTGGGAAAGCAGCTTAAGGACAAAGGCTGGTACTTGCTGGTATCCTTTCAAATACCAGGGCATGCTGAGGCCCTGCAAGAGGAGTGTGGAAAGAAATCTGTCAGAATCACAGCTCCATTTGGGTAAGGGGCAGGGAACCAGTTATCCAGCAGCATGTAAACAGAAAAAGGTGTTTCTTTGACTGGAAATTTTCACTTGTGTTTTATATTGTGGATTTGTAGCTCTGAGATTTTCAGTATTGTTAAAACTAAATGTTAAAACTATGAGGGACTTGGGATATTTTGTAACCCAGATGCCTCATTTTGCAGATGCAAAAACAAGAACCCAGAAAAGAGACATGACTTGACCAAGGTCTCACAGTGAGATGGTGCCCTATGTGTTTGAGGGAAATTACCAAGATTTCACAAATGTAAAATGAAGTAAGGTTTCTTCTACATTATGGAAAGAATGGGGCCACTTGCCTCAATATATCCTTCTCCTTGGTTTTTGGGTTCTCAGAAACCAGCTGAATCTGGTATACACAAGAGCAAAAAGAAACTGCACTTGAAGAATTACCATCTTTGGATGTGAGAGATTATCTGGCTGTGGAATCTGTCACGCCATTGATCACCAGGGTTCATTTGGCTGATGTGACTGGCTAGACAGGTGTCCCCTTCTTCTCTTTCCACTCCAAGTGTACCCCTCCCAAAGCTGCATGCTCAGTGGAGTACAGTCTTCCCTGGTGGAGAAGAATCGGTCTTTGGTCAAGAACACATGAGTAGCTGTGCTCTCCTGCTAGAATCTCCAAATAAGCTCTCAAGGTCCATTTATAGGAAAACATAGGGCAGTCAAGCTTCCAAGACTCCAGACACATCCAAATGAGGCGCTGCATGTGGCAGTCTTTCTTAACAATGAATGAATGAATACATACATACATACATAGGAATTAACATCTTCTCATTTTATTTTTTTTAATATAATTTATTGTCAAATTGGCTTACATACAACACCCAGTGCTCATCCCAACAAGTACCCTCCTCAATGCCCATCACCCACTTTCCCCTCTCCCCCACCCCCATCAACCCTCAGTTTTTTCTCTGTATTTACGAGTCTCTTATGGTTTGCCTCCCTCCCTCTCTGTAACTATTTTTCCCCTTCCCTCCCCCCATGGTCTTCTGTTAAGTTTCTCAAGATCCACATATGAGTGAAAACATATGATATCTTTCTCTGACTGACTGACTTCACTTAGCATAATCCAGTTCCATCCACGTTGCTGCAAATGGCATGATTTTATTCTTTCATTGCCAAGTAGTATTCCATTGTATATATAAACCACATCTTCTTTATCCATTCATCAGTTGATGGACAGTTAGGTTCTTAACATAATTTGACTATTGTTGAAAGCATTGCTGTAAACATAGGGGTACATGTGCCCCTATGCATCAGCACTCCTGTATCCTGTGGGTAAATTCCTAGCAGTGCCATTGCTGGGTCATAGGGTAGTTCTATTTTTAACGTTTTGAGGAACCTCCACACTGTTTTCCAGAGCAGCTGCACCAGTTTGCAATACCACCAACAGTGCAAGAGGGTTCCCGTTTCTCCACATCCTTGCCAGCATCTATAGTTTCCTGATTTGTTCATTTTAGCCACTCTGACTGGTGTGAGGTGGTATCTCAGTGTGGCTTTGATTTGTATTTTCCTGGTGATGAGCGACGTTGAGCATCGTTTCATGTGTCTGTTGGCCATCTGGATGTCTTCTTTGGAAAAGTGTCTATTCATGTCTTCTGCCCATTTCTTCACTGGATTATTTGTTTTTCAGGTGTGGAGTTTGGTAAGTTCTTTATAGATTTTGGATACTAGCCCTTTATATGATATGTCATTTGCAAATATCTTTTCCCATTCCTTTGGTTGCCTTTTAGTTTTGTTGATTATTTCCTTTGCAGTGCAGAAGCTTCTTATCTTGATGAGGTCCCAACAGTTCATTTTTGCTTTTAATTCCCTTGCCTTTGGAGAACACCTTTCAATTTTAAATAGCAAATTGCTTTAACAGTGAGCAAGTATGCTGGAACATCATGTCATCCTGTGGTTTGACATTTTAGTGACCTTGTGACCTCACAAAGGTCACTCTCCCATTGGTATGCTGGAGCTGGCTCACACCAAGCCAACTGTGCTCATCTTTCTCCAATTCCAATTTCAGTAACTTCATGTTGGTAGCTTGAAATTGGTCATGATGGAAGTATTTACACCATGGAAATCAGCAAATGCTACAGATCAGAGCTTTTTATTGATGTTGCACTGATTCATCAGCTTTCTCCTTTCCCAGGGCCCCTACTTACCCTGCTCTCAGAGGCAATCTTGGCTCAGCCTACTTCTGGCTCCCAAGTTGAGGAATTGTAATCAGAACAAAGTGGCAGCTCTTTATCTGGAAAAAGAGACACTGAAGATTTAATCCTCTTTTTGATTAATGAAAGGCAAATGTTAGGCTCACTGGTTGACACCTTGGATCAGAAACATCTGGGTTCCTGTGACCCTTCATGTCCTCTCGTGCTCTGTACACACTCATTCCTCAATCCTACTATGGGGACACAGGAGGTCAGGAACAACAGATACATCCTTCAAGCAGATTTAACCAGGGAGACATGGAGAGACATATTCTGATGCTGTCCCTTTACCTGAATAAAGGTCTTATGAACAGTGCTAAAGAGCAAGTTCTCCCAAAAGAGTGACATCCTTATGCATATGTTTATTCATTTCCTTTGAATGTATACTTTGGTTTGTTGCAGTTGAATTTCATGACATTAGAATATATAGAAGAGGCATAAGTTGAGGGTGGCAGTGTGGGAGGGAAAAAAAGACTTAAAATAACAGCCATATCTTTGCTTACCAAGAGCTAAGAAACCTCGGTCTCTGGGATTCATTGTTAGTTTTTCCCTGGGTATAAATTCCTAGGAGTCAGAGACTGAGATGTGGGTAGAGTTGATGACTGCTTCAGTGGCAAGGTTTAAGGAAAGACCCATCACATTAGGCATATGACTTTATAATGTTTCCCTTGTTAAGCATTTGGGAAGTCAGGTTTATTTCCATTTAACAATTAGTGAAACTGTGCAAATGTCAAACCCGGAAAGGTTTTCGGCCTCCAGTGTTGACAGCATAAAGGAAAGGCCATGTGGACAAGAGAGATATAATGAGCAAGTGGAAGGGGCTTAAGACAAATCTCAGATTCCTTGTAACTCTGCTTTGATTTGGCTTAACCCCTTACTTCTCTCACACCAAAGAGAAATTTGTCCTACTGGACATTGAAGGGTTTCAAATGATGTTAATAGCCAGTAAATACCAAAGATCTTAACCATCCAACTAAATTAAATCTTTCCTAAAATTTTTGGTCATTCAACAGTAGAATGGCAAGCCTTAAGACTCAGGAACCATCTTCAGCCAAGAAAAATCCAAGCAACAACTTGGGATGTTGTAATGGGGGTTCCTGAATGAGTGACTGCAACCAGCTCGTCTGGAGAGGCTAAGATTCTCTGTTAGGTAAAAGTAATTATTTTGTATTAGTCTTAGTCAACATGGGAAAAAACAAATAAATACTGTCACTGCTCATCTTTTCAGAGGGTATCCCCTCTATACATCCTCTCTTTGTTTCCCCTACCATATAAAAATAAATTGGGCCTGATCACCTGGACCAGAAAGATGGGGGTAATTCAATCTCTGATGAAGACTCGGTTTCCAGCTTTCTCATCTAGTATCCTTCTACCTACCCACTCCTCTTTGAAGCTAAACAAAAGGAGAACTGGCTGGGGTGCCTTGGTGGCTCAGTCAGTTAAGTGCCTGACTTCAGCTCAGGTCTTAATCTTACACTTCGTGGGTTTGAGCCCCGTGTCGGGCTCTGTGCTGACAGCTCATAGATGGGAGCCTGCTTTAGATTCTGTGTCTCCCTCTCTCCCTCTCACTCTCTCTCCCCCTCCCCCACTCATGCTCTGTATCTCTCAAAAAATGAATAAACATTAAAAAAAATTAAAACAGTAACAACAAAAACAAAACCCCCAAAGGATAGTTGGTCTTTTCTGTCTTATCTTAGGAAGTAATTTTTCAAACTAGTTCACATATAGAATTTAATGTGATGCCCAACACAAGTACATTTGCATTTTAAAGGTGGTCATAGGAAAATGTAAGGCTAATAAAAAGAAATATCATACACTTAATGGTGAAATCTCAGGATCCAGGGATCCAAGATGGGTATTTTAAATATAGTTGGGTTGGCTGAAGGACAGTGTTCCAGTGGAGGATAAGCTAAGATTTATATGTATATATGTTTTATGCTAGGAACATTGTTTTGGGGCATTGTTCATAGTGCTTTTATTTAATCTCTTTTAACATAAAAGTACTCTGTGAGTATGTATGTGTGTGTGTTACACACATATATAACATATTTAATATATGAACTTGCTCCAGATCATATTTTCATTATTAAACACCTGTTATACACCAGGCACAGTGCCAAACTCTGAGACACGTTTGGAAGCAGATGCAGTGACTTTTTGTGAAGCCCACAGTCTAGTGCATATACCTTCTAAAAGTCCTAGCCAGAAATGAATGCAAGACTCCTGATAACAAGTCCAGTTCTTTCTACTATGTTATTAACTGTTTCCCAGAGAAGTTGTAAGAAATGGCAAAAGCTTATATTGGTAGATTTCTGCCCCCAGAGTCACCCCTGGATTGCACCAGATCAGCAATGACACCATGGACCAAGAACTGTTCACTCCAGGCCAAGGCATCATCTCTGATTGGCACTGGGGGAAGGACCTGATGCTTTCTCTAACTTTCCCTTCCCTCTTCTTGATACACATTCTTTCCTCACATCCTGTGCTAGGAGACACATAGAAGATAACAATGGGGTTAACTGTTTCATGGAAAAGAGATTTAAAGGTTGAACACACAGTGAGAACGCAAGGTCCTGGATGTTTAGCCGCTACCTCAACTACTCCCCAAGGACACTGTTTCCTTTTTTTCTGGGATCCCCCAGAAACCTGCAGGAAAATCAGCCACAGAGAAAGATTCAGGCAGGCCTGAGCAATGAAGGCTGGTGAGGAAGTGAATCCAGGCAACTCTATCATCTGCTCCGTGGGAGAGGAGACTGGTGAGCTCAGAGGCCTGCTTTTCCCTTAACAGATGCAAGAAAAGAGCCGGAAAAGGTCAGAGATAAATGCAGCCCTCACTTTGTTCTGCATATTCAAAAGAACTTCTCTAAAGAAAGACCCAAAATATATGTGTGTTCACTCAACCTTTTCCTGTCAGGCACAGGGTTCCAGATATGGAAATGACAGGGTAACTACTGATGAAATTTGTGCAGGTCTGTGCAATAGCAGTGCTTCTGAGCTGGACCCCCCAAAAGAGTACACTTCATGCAGGACCCATCAATCTGGCTGGAGAAAGGAAAGCTTGGAAATAGCATATTATCTTGAGAAATCACTCCCAGAAGGGAGCAAAAAGTTCACAAGGAGAATGCCAGGGAGGGGGAGAGAAAGGGGGACTGGAACACTGTCATCAGAAGCAGCTGGAATTGGAAACAGTCCAAGACTTCATCATGGCTGACATCCCCGCGCATAATCAGAAATTCCTTTCAATTATGTGGGAAAAGTCTCTTTGCATTGTCAGCCCAGAAGCCCCCGTGAAGAAATAGCATGAAATGAGTCTCAGGGAAATGTCAGCATGGGAGAGAGATCCGATTGCCAATGGCTTGGTTGGGGGAAGACGGGCCAGAGAGATGGGGCTGATGGAATAATCTGTTGTAGCAAAAGCAAACAACACCCCAAAGGTACAGAGGCTCTGCATCATGGTTTGGTAGTGTAGACACACATTTTCTCAATGTTAATCAAAAAATTTTAATCCTGTAGCCCTGAAAGCTCTTCTACCTCAGTTTCCACAACCAAGGACCCAACCTCCCTTTTCCACCATAATTCCCCTTATACCCTTATGTTCACCAAATTAGATGACTCAAACATGCTTAGTTCTTTCATGCTCCATAGGTCAGGAGTTTCTTCTATCTAGGATCCCATCCTTCTCTCTTCCATCTCTCCAAACTTTATTATACTTCAAAGACCATTTCAAATTCCACCCCAGTGTGGTGTTCAACTACAGTTAAGACCCTCTCCTAAGACTTTTTCACCCACATAATACCTAGCCCCACTCTGTGTTAGTCTCATCTAGTAACATTAATAATATTTATTGATCCCAACACCATGCTAAACTAGTTTAGTCCCTATATAATCTATTTAGTGAATAAACAGTGACATTATTTTATCCTTTTTGCAGAGAAATGAACTGAGGCTTAGCTAGGTAAAAATACTTATCTGTAATTACACATATGGGCAGAGCCTGGATATAAAATTCAGTCCTTCTGATTTGAAATACTCTGCTGTTCACCCCTGTGCTTTTCTACTTAATGTTTGCTTATTGAGGAGGAATTTTTTTGTTTGTCTATTGAGGAGGAACTGATGAATGCCCATTTTGCAGATCTAGCCAGAGAAGATGTTCAAAAAGCAGTTGTAAGTAATGGCATTTTCATTATTCAGTGCATATATTCCAAATACTAAACCCTCCACTGCTTACTTTCCAAGTAAATTTATTCATGAGTATGAATGCTGGAATAAAGTTTTCAGAAGAACATGGGACTAGGTTATCTGGTCTAGAGTTAAATATTCTTGAAAAGAAGTGGAAAGGTATTACTTTCTTAGATAAGACCTTGACTGTGAACTAGAGATTCAAAAATTAATTGTTATGAACAATTAACTTTTTCTACCAGATAACAAAATTTCTACAGTATAATCATAGAGTCAGAGCACACTAGCTAGGGCTGAAAATGACCCTAAGGGCAGCTCCTTTTTGTCTTAGATGAAAAAATCTAAGATGTGGACTAAGAACAGACCTTGTTCTTGGTCATTCAGGTAGTTACTATTAGTCCTGGCATTGTTTAAGTGTGCAGACTAGGAGAACAGCCCGCAAAGGAGACATTGAACACTGGTGTTATCTAGTGCTTCTCAAACTTCAGGGCCTATGTTTCTAGCAAGCTCACAGATGATGCCCATGCAAATGGTCCATGAGTTAACTATACCTTAGGTAGCCAGGAGCTAATCTAGACCAGCACTATCCAATAGAAATATAATGGAAGCCACCTGTATCATTTCAAATTTTCCAGCTACCACATTTTAAAAAGAAAAGAAAAAGGTAAAATTAATTTTAATAATATTTATTGAATCTAATATATACACAATATTATTATTTCAACATGTAAGCAAGAGAAAATATATGCTTTACATTTTTTTCATACTAAGTCTTCAAAACCCAGTATGTAGTTTAAATTTACAGCACAATTTAGACTATTCACGTTTTAAATGCTCAATAGACACCTGTGGCCAGTGGCTACCAAATTAGACAGCACAGCTCTATACCACACTGGTGTCACTTGTAGACTATCTTGTGGAGTTTATGTCATTTTGTAAAAGTCTTGAAACCCAACTAGGCCAGCTCATCCCACAACAGAGCTCATTTCTGTGTATGTCCTGTGACATCTTGCCCAGGTCTGGGCACATACACATGCCATCCATGGAAACTTACTGATTTCTGGTCACCCTGATCTCTTATGAAGAGACAGCAGCATTTCCCAGCATCTTCATACATTTATATTGTTCAGCTCAGGGCTCTCTGGTTCCTGCATTGTGTATGACATTAGACAAGGTGACTTCCAAGCTTCTTTCTTTTTGCAAGAGTCTCTGCTTTTATCCCTTCCAGCATTAATGGCAGCCATTGTCTCAGACACCCTCTTAGCCTCTCCTATATCCCTCACTCATTTCCCCTCTTAAAAACTCATTAATCAACCTCACACTCCCTCTGGAGCCAACTTCGGCAACTCTCAGATTTAGAGCCTTATGCGGAAAACTGGAGTCTAATAGAGGACAGTTGGGGGCATTATATCAGATGCTCCTGTTTCTGCCTGCCCTCAGAAGCCAGTCTCGTGTTTATATATGGCCCCAAGAAAAATGGCCTATGGTCAAAGCAATAAGAGTCTGAGGAAGAGTAGTATGTACTGTAGCCAGTAAGTGCACTGGCTCTGGGATCAGACAGCCTAAGATCAAATATTAAGTTCAGCATGAGGCATATGTAAATTCTCCAAAGTTCAGTGCCTCCTAAGAGCTATGAGGTTAAATGAGATAACCCAAGTAAAGGACTTAAAACAGTGCCCCTACATATTCATGCTCAGTAAGTGGCAGGTGTCTGTTGAAGCTGTTTTTTTTTTTTTTAAGTTTATTTATTTTGAGAGAGAAAGAGAATGCACACACATGCAAACAGGGGAGGGGCAGAAGGAGAGGGAGAGGTAAGAACCTTAAGCAGACTCCACACCTAACTCAGAGCCCAACACAGGCCTGATCTCATGACCAAAAGATCATGACCTGAACGGAAATCAAGAGTCGGAGGCTTAACTGCCTGAGCCACCCAAGCACCCCAGTTGGTGGGGTTTTTTTGCATTACAAGGAAAGGACCTGATCATTGCATGGTTCAGCCAGAAGAAATGCTGTGGCTCTAAAGGACTGAGCACATTTTAGTTTGTGCCTAATTTACAGCAAAATAATTTCTCTTTCCCATTAAACATCTGATCACTATTGTATCAAGACCTTTTGATTTCAGTCCTTCTCTTAAAAATCTTCCACTGGTTTCTTTCTCATCATTTCTCATCACCTCACTGCCCAGCACTCACTGGTGACCTTCAGCTGGTGTCAAAGTGCAGATCATCTCAGGGAGTCTCACAAAGATCTCCTGGCTAAGGTTCTGTCACCATGCTGCCCAAAGTCACCCTCCTGCACTTTGCAAATAAACAACTTCTCCCCTGGAAGAAAGAACAAATAGTTCATAATTGGCAATCTGCATAATGAGTGGTGCATCTATGCAAATATAACATTTGGAATAATCTATTAATATCTCGACTGTGATGTCTGTGGGCCACCACTTCCCATGCTAAAAAGCCAGAGCCAAATATTTTCTGACTCCTCTTGAGGTGAGAAGAGAAATTGACAAGCTGCCGTCTTCTTGGGGTTCCAATTAGAAATCTGGAGACCACTAGGGTTGGAAGGGATCTCAGGAACTGTTCAGTCTTACATTAAGGGTTAGGAGTCAAAAGCCCAAAAATGTATGGAGGCTCCCAGGTTTCCTGTGCTGTTAGTAGTAGAATCGAGGTCACAAGACAGCAACAGACTCCCAGTCTCAGCTCTCCATGAGATGTCAATACATGTCTCTCCTGCTGATTGGGCTGTTGCTGCTATAAAATGCAGCCGTCTACATGGAATTGTCTCTAGCTTTCCCTCCCCTGCCTTCTCTCTCTTGGTTGAACTCTCTTTGATAATCTGGACTTCTAACCTAGAGAACCAACTTCTAGGGCTGTAGGACAGAAGATTGGGAGGCTCAGATGCCGTGCAGGCTCTGTGAGTAATCTGTAACCACATTTTCTTAACCTCTTCCCTTCTCTCCCTGTCCTCCTGCCAATCTTAGGCAGCCTCACCACTTCTATTATGCTCCTTCCCTTCCCTAGAGGCTTGCCTTGAGGCATGGCACCTTCTGTCACCCAAATATCTAACAAGCACCAGTCAAGTCTACATCCCTGCTGGCCAGGGCAGGGTGGGAAGCTGTGGCAAGAGACCAAGCATTCAGTTACTCAATCAGGCAATTAACCAATGCCCAAGTTGGAAGAGTAACAGTGTGGATTTGGGAGATTTGGGCTACACGCTGGCATGGACATTAACAAGCTGTAAGTTCTCAATATTTCTTTAAGGCACAGGGCAAATAGCTCCTCCTCCCCGACACTTTTTTTCTGGACTTGACCTCATTTCTCAGATTTAATTAACAGCCCCTCCTCCTGTTCCAACTTGTGCAAACCACTATTTTACTTTGTATAATTTATACTTTTCTGAGCTGTTTACATGTCTCTTTTCCAGGTTAAATTGTGCATCTCTTTGTCTCCTAAAGTCCTGAGCATCTTGCACAGTGTCTGCCACATATAAATGCTTAGCAAGTGTTTGACAAATGATGGAATGAGTAAACTATGTCATAAAAGCCTCTCCAGACTTCAATTTTTGCATCAGGAAAATAAGGTAGTTGGACTTTCTCAACTTAATTCTGTGACTCTAAGATATTATTGCACCCACTGTGTGCTCAAATTCTGGTAGGAGTTACTAAGAATCAAGGGAAGTATGAAACCTGTTCTTGCCTCTCACAAGTCTAGTTAGAAAGACAAACCCATTCAGTAAAGAAAGTCATTTCAGGCTAAGCTGGTTGGTTTTAGTTGATGTAACAGAGATTCAGAGAAGAGAGAGATCTCTGCCAAGTGGGGCATTTAAAGATGGTTTTTGATGGTAGTAGGTGGGTGGGCACAGGGTGGGAGCAAAGAGGAGATGACTATGGGAGCCACAGCATGGCTTTGAGGCAGGAGTATAAGCAGAATGGGAATGGCAACCTCTAGAGCTATGGTCCATGATTTCTGACTGTCAGTTCAATAAGAGACATTTACAACTAGATTTTGGTTCTTTTTTCTTGCTCATACCTCTAGCCTCTCACTTTCTACCTACTTCTTTCTATTTTTTTTTTATTTTTTATTTTTTTCAAACTTTATTTATTTTTGGGACAGAGAGAGACAGAGCATGAACGGGGGAGGGGCAGAGAGAGAGGGAGACACAGAATCGGAAACAGGCTCCAGGCTCTGAGCCATCAGCCCAGAGCCCGACGCGGGGCTCGAACTCACGGACCACGAGATCGTGACCTGGTTGAAGTCGGACGCTTAACCGACTGCGCCACCCAGGTGCCCCTACCTACTTCTTTCTAAAGATAGGTTCTTATATCTCTGTCTCAGTAAAACATGTTGTTGCCCATGCTATTCTCTCAGAATGTTCCGTTACCTCCTTAACCTCTTTTAAATGTGGCTTCCATCACTGCTTCCACTGCTCAAACAACCTCCTGAAATATGACTGTTTCTTCTACCATGTGCTGATGCTACTTTCTAAAGGTTTCCAAAACATCTGTAATTGCCAAACCTCAAAGCTATTGCTTATTACTAGTCCTCCTTGACCTCAGACACTATTTGATCTATTGACCACCAACCCAGCTTTCTTGAAATGTAACCTCTGAATTATGTGGTCTCGTCAGTGGTGACTTCTTCATCACAAACTTCATTCTCTGTGGGTTTTTTTTTCACTCCCTCCTCTTCTTCCTTAAACACAGTTGAGGATCCTTACCCTCAGTCCCTTGATGGTTACATCTTTTCATATAACATTGGCTTCTACCCATATGACTTGTAAACCCCTGATACAAACTGCACCTCCTATCCCAAGCTTTGGACACTGGTTTCTGACTACCAATCAAACTCTCAGTCTGAAGTCAAAACTGGTGTCTAAGCCCCAGGCATTTCTATTTTTCCTTAACCTAGGTTTTTTTTTAACTTCCTCCCTACTCCCCCTTTCCTTTCCCAGCTACATTTATTCCAAAGCTAATGCCTTATAGATTCTCCCACTCTAGCATCTTAGATTCATCTTCTTCTTTTTATTTTTGGTTCACCCTTTTGTTTGGGTAATCTCTAACTCACAGACACCTGCCCTATCACTCTTATTTCCAATCCATTTAAAACTGCCAAATGTACCTTTTCTATGGTATGGTTCTTATTATTCCTCTTCTCTGGTTGAAAGACTTCCATGATTCTCTATTACCTACTGAACTTAAAATAAACCCTTGGTCTAGGCATCTGAGCCTCTGTCTTCTGTGGCCCTATCTTCTAGCTTTGCCTCCTACCACTATCTACTCAACCACCCAGTTACAGATATCTTGACTTTTCCAGAGTTGTCCCACAAATTCCTATCTCTTTTGCTTTCTCAAGCTCACCTCTCTTCTTGGAAGATCCTACCCCCAACAATTACCATAAAAATTTACATATACAGCAAAATTCCTGTGAAATTATCATTTCCTTCTTTGATGCAAAAACTACTATAATATATCTCTTTATTTCTCCCCTAAGGCACTTAGATATTTTACTTTGAATTTACATTTATCTGTGGGCTCCAAACTAGACAGTAAGCTCTTAAGACTGGGGGCTAGGTCTTACTTGTTTCTGAATTCTCTGGAGTACTTAACACAGTGCCTTAAAGGCTCCCATTAAGAAGTGAATTGAATTGAACTGAACTGAATTGAAATATTGGTAAAGAGGTCTGAAGACCGTTCCCTTTATTCCTCATCTCTAGAGTAAAATCTTTGGAGAACTACTTCTTGAAAAGAATCTCTGAGCTACAGCACAGCCCACATTTAGAATTGAAATTGGATTACCATCTCCCATCTCTAGTGGAAACTGACTTCAAAGGGTTCCGGAAGAAGTTTTTCCTTTAAAACTCTTGAGATAACATAATAGAGGCAAGTGATTCAGCAGAAGGTATCTGGGCTTAGACAATTGTCCTGAATTCTAATTTATTCTTGCATATGCAGCCACATTAATATGCCATTTCACTGATGCTCTTAGGGAGGTAAAAATTAGACTATGATACAGCTCCTGCCCTCAAGTTTAGGATCTTTATGGAAATCTATAAGAAGAGGATTCATGTCTATTTTATACAGCAAGGTATCCACAGAGCCTGGAAAACATAAGTGTGCAACACATTTTTATCAAATGTATCTGATAGGGAGATGATACCTGACCAAAGAGCTAATTAAATTAGCAAATGATCAAATAAAAAAAGATAGAAAGTGACTGCATCTTATTAATCCTTGAATCCCCTACCTGACCCTCACTCCCACCTAGAATCTAACACACTGCCTGGAACAACCCAGATGGACATGGTGGAGATGGAATAGCCACAGGTGTCATGGAATACAAACTTCCACCTAGTACAGGTTCTGTTCTCAAGTGTCCTTGACAAAATGTCCTCCAGGCTGTACTTAAATTCCCTTAAGAATAATAAGCTTTCTGACATCTACATTGTTGGACATCTCTTCATGTTAAAAAGACAATTCCTATATTTAGCCAAAGCTGGCTTCTTATAAATTCCACCCACTAGTCCTAATTCTGCCTCCAAAGTAACATGGTGAATCTATTTTCTCTTCCATGTGATGGCCTTTCCCATGTCTAAAGGAAGCTATCATGTCTCCACCATGTGACCTATTCTCCAGGCTAACTGCTCCTGCCCTCATTCTCTCAACTGTTCTATGACCTGGTTTCAGAGCCACTCTTCATAATCACTAGCCTCTTCTGAATGTGCTACAAGTACCCACTGATCCTCTAAAATGTGGTTCCCAGACCTGAGAAAAATACTGTCTTTATGCTCTGTCGAAACTACTTACCTTCCACAACTGAGCCCCATCTACTGCTTAATGAGGCCCAGGAGCACACCAAATTTTATCAGAGCTTCATCACTATTTGCTTACATTGTTATTATGTTAAAACTTCATGCCCATTTTAAATAAAATCCTCCCCATCCTCTAATTTTGTGGTTATCACAGTATTTGACTATGGCCAAAAACAATGTTATGCATGTCCTCCATGCATGGACTTGTAGGAGTAATATGATAGATAAGGAAAGGGACTCTCCCCAAACCAGCCAAGGATGATCATTTCCTATCTCACCTACCAAATAGCACAGTAATACTAATCCTACCTTCCTCACCAGAGTAATGTAAGGCTCAAATAAAAAAGTTAGATTTGGGGCACCTGGGTGGCCCAGTCGGTTAAGCATCCAACTTCAGCTCAAGTCATGACCTCGCAGTTTGTGGGTTCGAGCCCCATGTCGGGCTCTGTGCTGACAGCTTGGAGCCTGGAGCCTGCTTCAGATTCTGTGTCTCCTTCTCTCTCTGCCCCTCCCCCACTTGTGCTCTGTCTCTCCCTATCAAAAATAAGTATATGTAAAAAAAATGTTTTTTAAAGTTAGATTTGAAAGGGATTTGAAAAATTGAAGCAGAGACTCAAGTAGAAATTATTAAGATGATTCATTCTCCTCAAATCCCTGTGCCTTGCAACTGTCTCCTGGTGGCATCCACTATACTCTCTGGGCCTCTCCCCTATGGTGGTGGTAAAGGTCAGCCCTGTTCAGTAGTATCATGCCCTGGAAAGAATGGGGGGCTGGGTACCACAAGCCTAGCCCTTACTGTGTGTCTTTCCATGGCAATCCGTTTAACCTTATGGAAATTCTCAATATCCTCCAGCCAAAGACCATCAGGAGCATACTACAGTTAAACATGTTGGGCTTATAACTCTTTGCAGCAAGGGAGAATGCACACCATGAGGAACCACAGGACATTGCAGTAATAGGGTGTTAGAAAGAGCCTATTACAGTCTTTGGGCCTTAGTTGCATGATGTGAGACAGGGTCTAAGGAAATAAAGATTTTCTCTAGATTGGATGCTATAACAAGTGGGGAAGAGTCTTATCTTCATCTCATCTACAGTGAGAATAAGGATAAATCTATGACTGGTAAAGAAGTAAAAGTCACTCATTTTACCCACAGTTTGATATTTGTGGGTGGCATGGTGGCCTTGTTTTTGTCTGTGTTTAGACAAAATTATGAAGTGACCTTGCTTTGTCTTATTTTATTATGGTCTCAGAATAACCTTGTCTGAATTTAATATTCTTTGAGATTGTTTTTGTCCAATAAGAGAATAACATGACCTAGATGTGAGTGCCAGGCCAGCTTTCCGATGTCAGGAGCTGTTCTTTATTTTCTTTTCCAAAATTAATTTAACTATTTACTGAACCTCCTTAAATTTTAGTTTCCTCATCTGGAAAACAGAAATCACAATTCTAAGCACTGTGTTGGGGATCGAAAGCAGTAACGTTTGTGAAAATGCTTTGTTAACTCTACAGTTGTTTGATAAATATGGAACTGCCTTGGCCAGTTCTGTTCTCCAGATCCATGACCTGTAGAATTACTCAAGTTTTCCTGAGCCATATTACCTTCATATTACCCCTCAGGAGCTAACACATCTTACCAAGAACTTCATAGCTTGAGTCTTCTGAGAAAGCTGCTCTTGAATTCTTCTGATAAACCTCTCTCCATAGATGAAGCTAGCCAGTCTTCCTCACTTGTTAGACAGTAAGTTATCTTCTCCACCAGCGGAAGCTGAGCTGTCTTGTAGGACAGAATCTAGCAGGCTTAATCCAGGCAGTTGATAGTGATACTGAGCATATATTTGATTAATTAATCATTGCACTCTTCAAATCAAAACATAATTGGATATTAGATTTGGAAGACACTAGACATATTCTTGACCAAGCCTCTTATTTTATAGTTTAAGAAATTAAGGATCATAAAAGAAAAGACCTCCTGCATTTAGTTTTCTGTGGTCTTTTGACTATAATCATCCCAAACTACATGAGCCACAAAGACACAGAATGGGATTTTATATATTCCCTTTGCTTCCAGATCCTGACCTGAACCAATTGAGAGCTTCAGCATTTGAGTTAATATTTTATTATTTTCTTCTTCACTGTGTCTTGAGAATAGCTCTGAGGGATCCAGTAATATGGACTATAAATGCTTTAAGGGGCAGACTGGTAGGAGACAAAAATGTGACTCCAGCTTAATTCAAGTAACATTTTGGAATAATACTTGTGCTAGATGTTGGAGATATAGAAAATAACACAAATTCTACCTTCAAAGAGTTTATGCTATTATAAGAAAGATAGTACATGTCAGAGTGTATTGAGGAATATAATGAGTGTCAAGGACAATGGTATTTCATTCTACCTAAAGGTATAGGAGAAGACCATGCAAAAAAGTTATTTATGCTAGAGTAAGTCTATATGACTTGCTCTGCAGTATCCCAGCTACCCATATTACGTCTCCCAGGTTCTCCCCAGTAAACTCTTTCCACCCTACTTTTGCTACCTAGAAACTAAATGATTACCCACACTGCATTATTAGAAAGAACCATATGCCCTTATGGGTTACAGTGAGTTTAAGTTAGGTGCCATTAGTCCCTGGAAATATTTGTATTTTAGGCCTAATTTCTACATAAAGAACTTATGAAAGTTCTGGTCACTTGGTGGGCACTTCATAAATACTCCTAATATATCAAATAACACCAATATTTTCAAATGCCTTTTTTTATACTTCATGTCACTGTTTTGAAAAGAGCTGCTAGATATGCATTTGTTCTGTGACCATGGCAGTCTTGTGTAATGTATGGCAGAGGAAGAGTTTAGTTTAGAACTGTGAAAACCTTTAAAATTGTCTCATCCAGTGATGGCAAACAGTTTTACTCTCAAGAAAAAGCTCTGTTTGGTTGATAATGGCTGTTTCAAATGCAGCGTTGAAAGGGATTCTGAGTCTAGTTCAGTAGGAAAGAGTACCATAATCTATTAGCACTATGTGCTGTGGGCCTTGACTGCCTGGGTTTTTTTTTTTTTTTTTTTTTTTTTGGCTTTTGTGCTACACATTTGCCTTCCCTGATGTATTCCAGTACCTGGATTTGTCAAAAAAAAAAAAAAAAAAAAAAAAAGCAAATTAAAAACCAGAGAGGAAAGTGACTTGCCCAAGATCACACAATGAGTTAAGACCAAGTAGGAACAAGACCCATGTCTCTTGATTCCAAGTATATTGCTTTTCCTGTAATCCTAGGCAGCCCCCAGAAGCAGGTTCTATGCTGGCTGTCTGCAGAAAATAGAGGACATTGGCCTATTGTATGCTAAAACAGCTCAGCTCCATGTGGAAAACATAGTGACCATATGGAAGCGCCTTCAGCCAAAGGCACTTCCGAACTCCATCCAGCTCTTAGAATCCCAGAGGCTGGGAGTTAAAATGGGCTTAGCAGTCGTCTAGTAAAACTATCCAGCCAGTCGGCAGCTTCCCTGATGGTCCTAAACAAAATTTGGATGTAGGCAAGATTTATATTTGTTACACTCCCATCATCCCATTACATCCTTGCCTTCTCTACTTCTCCCCAACCTCCTGGGGCTCCTTTCATGGGCCTCCAGGTGTTCATACCCTTATGATGCTCTCAGTGTAGACCTTCAACCAGGCTTAGTCTTGCCCCAAGTTGTTCCATAACTCAAAATATCTGCGTCACTATCCCTGCCAAATGTTATATAAAAGCAATCTGAAAAATATCCTTGGGTGGCTGCCCTGGGTTCTGCTTTCCAGGCTTCTTTACTTCCTTCACTTCTGGACCTATCAATTCCCTCTTCTTTCTCACTGCAGTCCCCAAGGGGCCTCTGACAGTGAGATGAGGTGAGAAGAATGAGTGAGGTTAATCTGAGATTCGTTTGTGGAATGGATTTGAGAAGGACTAATATCAAGGGTAAATCCCCAGAAACATGAACAAGTATAGGAAGCCAAGAAGAGTCTCTGGGTTGGCTGAGAGCGGGGAGAGAATTGCTCTTATATACAGCATGCTAGCATAGGCACTGCAGAAGGAAATAGAGACTGGATGTAAATTACAGTTCTTTGAAAATGAAAGAGCTGAGACTAGAAGCCTTTGCACTTTTTCTTAAACCACTGGGACCTAACCCATGCACCAAAAGGAGGAGTAAGAGCTTGAGGGCACCATATAGATCCTCTCTTCCCCTGGCTGTGACATCCTGGCTTCACCTCCCACAGTTCATTTCACCTTCAGAGTAAAGAGCAGCATGGAACCCTTCCTGGCAATCCATGAACAAGTTTTGCTGCTATAAAGTGAATGGATCAGACTGTTGCTCTCTGTGGGTTCTCTCTCCATAGAGCTAGGATTTTCTGTGTTCTTCAATGGAAATCAGCCGACAGACTTTATAAAGGAAACATTCCCCACTTTCTTGTGGATGCAGAGGAGGCTCCAAAGTCATCCCCAATCTGCCTTGACCTGTCTCTGAAGATAGGGATGGATTTAGGATGGACTGTTAGGCACTGCTGCCCTCTGCTGGGTGGTATGTAGCCAACTGACCCCACAAGGTGTTCTGTCCACCCCCAGCTGCCCAGCCACTGTCTCTGTGGTCCCCTCTCGTAATCTATCTTGCACCTCATGTTCAAGTGGAAAACCACAAAGAAACTGAGGACCCAGGAGGGTGTATGTACCTGTATGTGTTGAGGGCAGATGGCACGTAAGTATAAAACCCAAATGGCCAGTTGTCCTCAATTAGGTGAAAGCTCTCTGTGACTCGAGCGAGACCTTAACCGAGGTATCATTCAGCTGACAGCCCCTCGCTGGTTACCGGCATGATAACACCTTCAAGCAGAGATGACCAGGGGGCTTTCAAGCTTTACCTGCCTTCTGCTACTGATGAGCTAAAGCACAGAAGCAAAATGGGAATAATTGGATGGCAGGGGAACATCAGGATATTGTAATTGTTCTCCTTGGAGATGAAAAGGGAAGCTGAAAAACATCTGCACGCTGAAATCTGCTCCGATGTGCTAAGTGGGCCAAGAAAACCTGCAGCCACGAAGTGGGGCTAATTTACTGCTCTAATCACCAGCATCCAATCTGAAGCCAGACATTATCTTAAAGTACACACCAGTTCCAGGTGGTGCACAGCAAATGTTTGATTAGTGCTACCAAATTCCCTGCAACTTGATAACGCTTCTAAGCACGCAGGAGTCACAGGGCGGCTCTCCAGTGGTGGGGGCTGCTGCTGGCTTGGCAGCAGGCTATTTACCCTTAGGTCACAACCTCCCCCAAGAAGCACAGCTCAGCCCTCTTCCCAGGGTGCTGAGGTACTGGGTTTAAACAGAAAAAAAAAAAAAAAAAAAAAGAAAGAAAGAACGAACTTAGCAGAGGCACAGGGAAGTAGATTTAGTAGATGAAGAACCAGACTGTTTCCTGTAAAGCTTGAAAATGAACTAGAGGCAGAGTCGGGGGATTAAAAACCCATATAGTGTTTGCTATGTCCCAGGTGCTGAGTATTTTATACATTTAGCATCCTCACATAATAGTACATGGTTACATCACTGTTTTCCCATTTTGCAGATGAGAACTGAGGTGTAGATAATTTAACTGACTCACCCAAGATAACTCAGCTAGGAAATTATGGAGTCATAATTTGAATGCAGAACTGACTTTAAAAGCCTTCAAAGTAAATGGCTCTGATGGACACAGGAGTTCAAATGAGGTACTGCAGATGTTAGGATGTTCTAGAGGTTACACGGAAAAGTAAGAGGAAGACTAGAAGCCAATCAATGGCTTCAGATAAGATGAAAATAAATAAACCGGAAGCAGCCGAGGTCTTCCCTGAGCCCCTTCCATGTCCCCAGGACTGCATTGAGTGCCATGAGCGAAGTGAAAAGCACAGTGCTTGCCCTCAAGGAGCTCAGGGTCTATTTGAAGGAGAGGAGATTGTTTGGCCCAGAAAGGAGAGGTGCTTGGGGTTCAGTGTTGAGAGCTGCACTGACAAAAGATGACTCAAATCAGCAGAGAAAAGAACATATGCCAAATGGTGGAGGTGCAAGTGATGGTGGTGAGTTATTCTGGGGTAAATGAGGAGGACCAGATGAGAAATTACATCTGCCTAGCTGGAGTGGGTTCAAAAATTGCAGCTGGAAGCTACTTCTGGCTGGCTTTTAAAACCCAAACTGAAGGGTCAAAGGTCTTGTGGAAATTTCATAGATGGGAGGGGAGATCATATTAAAACTGAAGAGAAGACAAGGTAGAGTGAGGATTGGTGACAAGGAACTCAGTTTTCATGACACCTGGAGTTGGAGCTGTTTCCTGCAGTGTCCTCTACAAATCAAAGAGCCCAGGAGGGTCTTAGAAAACCAGGGCCAACCGCAACCTTGTGGTCTGAAGGCCCACAGCACCCCCTAATGGACCCAAGCATCGCCTCCATACCTGGCTTCTCCCCTTCTTCCATCATAGCTCACCTCCTGGGGTCCCATCCCAAAAAGACTCACTTCTTGCTGAGTGGCAGTGTGCACAGCTACATTAACAGTTACACAGAGTCTTGCTAACATGTAATCCTAGAGTCCCCCTCCATTCAAGGGGCCTGCTTTCAGAAGCAGAACATCACTGTGGTTGTCAGCATGGACTCTGGCTGGGATTTGAGTTTTTGCAGTGATATCAACTGGCTGTGGGACCTCCAGCATGTTACTTGACCCTCCCTGAAACCTCAGTTTCCTCAACTGTAGAAATGGAATGGTGACAGTACTTACCTTTCAGGGACACTGTGAAGGTTGATGGTAATGTACGCAGAACACTTGGCATATAACCAGGCACAGGATGAACACATGCAATAAATAGCAGCTTGTGAGTAGTAATAGCATTGTGATTCAATCTGAATTATTCTCTATGAACATTCTATGAATGTTAACTCTCTCTCCCTCCAGACCTGGGCTCAAACTGTTTGTGGAATGCTCGTATCTAAATTACAGTTTTTCTGTAAACTGGGCCTAGCCCAGTTGCCACTTCTTCCGTTGGATTTTCCTGTACACTCTACACATTAAGGAATCGCTCTCCATAAGAATTTTGCTGTATCTCCTTTACAGCTTTCTTCCTTATATTGTAGTTGTGTTTGCCCACGTCCTGTTTCTGTCTTATAAGGATGAGCTGCCTATTTTAGTCAAAATAGGCCAGGCTATGCTGCAGCATCAAATGACTCCCAGTCTCAAAGGTTTTAAACACTCACTCTCTCACGTTCCTTGTCCATCATCTGGGGGGCTCTGCTCGTGGCAGTCACTCAGGGGCCAGACTCAACCACCATCTCACACTTTCCTGGTCACCATGCATGAAGAAGAGTACTGGGAGGGTCTCACACCAGCACTTAAATTCTCCAGCATGAAAGTAGAACCCATGACTTCTTGCCACAGCTCATATGCAAACTGATCATATACCCTGTCCCCAACGCAGGGAGGCAGTAAATACAACCCTACCATGTGCCTCCTCACCCCCAAGGTGAGGAGAACTGGCTATTGGTGAGAATGAGTAGTGGGTACTACATTTCTGGAAAGCAAAGGCAATATCCCATTCCATTTTGCACTGCCCCTCTTATTTACCCAGCAGCGTGCCTTATACACAGTAAATGCACAGCGGAAGTCTTTGAGTGAATAACTGAATGAATATAGTTGTTCACATTTATGTTATCTTTCCCAGTAAAGATCAATGCCTTAGATCAAAAGTCTCTCAATGACTGCTTGTAGAAATTTCAGATATCCTCAGGGCAAGTCCAAAGGGGTGGTACTGGTCACAATTCTGTTCCCCTCTTAGTCACACTGTGTGTTTTTACATGTAAAAAGTTGTATGAATTATTATGGCAGTTAGTAACTTAAAGGGATTATTTGGCCTCAGAAAACTGATTCGCACATGAAATAGCACTTACACATAACATAGCTGAAAGACAGTCCACAGCTACTTGTAGAAAAGGCATAAGAGCTGGTATATACTGTGTCCATAGGAGAGACTGAAAAATAGATTGATCCCTTGAAAGGTCAGGCTGTATGGGAAGGAGGTCATTCTTGACCTGATTTTTAAAGGCAGTGTACAGTCTGGGAATGCTCAGAGAAGGAAGAGTCCCCAGTCACCTTGTTCATATCTTAAAGAAATCATGAACCTGAAATAAGGCCTTACTTTATCACAGATGGAGAAGAGTTTCACTTCTTAGCTCTTAACAACAAGAGCTGTTGAATTATTTGAGAGCTCCTTCCTTTCCTTCCCAGCAGCTGGGGCCACTCTGGCATTTCCCTTCAATGCCCCAAGGCCAGCAGTACCTGGAGTTGATCATTCATATATATTCAGATACATAACCGCTAACCCTTCCTCTCCACCATCCTCCTTTACTCCCCAAGAGATCATGAAAAAGATAGGAATTCCACCCATGTTTCTGATTCCACATGCTAGCTAGAAAAGAAGAGTATCTCAGCACTTGCATGGAGAAGAGGTACAGATCACAAATCCTCCACTGCAATCCATAAATATACAGGGAGCATAAAGGCCACAGGTGCACATAGGTATATGTTTGTGCGTGATAGGACTGTAAAGCCAAGGGATTCTTCTACCTCTAAATGTGGGTTGGCTCCTTCAAAGAAGGCATGCTGATGTGCTAGAAGCATCTCATGGAGTTTTTTTTAATATTGAATAAATAATTAAGACACAAATAAATATTCATATATAAAAATATGTGCATATAAATAGACACACAGTAATCTGGCATGGATAAGCACAAGAGTTAACCATTTGAGAGAGAAAATCTTTTGATTTCAAATTGTTTTGATAGAAATCTTCTTAAAATATATGACACAAGTGTGAAGCTTTGTATAGAGAGGAAGCTGGCCAACCTGAAGCCATTTGCTGGTGATAAAGATCATCTTTCCAACCAGTTAATAGGCAGCTATTGAAGCGTATAGCTTGAGTAATGGTACAGAATGTGTGCTAACTTCAGGACAGGCTTGCAACTTGTTTTTCTGACTAAATTTTGATATTGGTTTGATGCTTTATAAATTTTCTTTTTCATAAATATGGGCCACAGTTTCCATGTTCATGATTTTTGAACCATGAATTTTCTCCAAAAGTAATGGTCAACCCAGTGGCCAAACTGAGCTTTTCCAAAAAACTGTCTTATTCTTCATTCATACCATTCCTCATATTGAAGATCTGACCAATTTTCCGGGATAAAATGCACTGTTCTTGTAGTTACTCTCAGAGTCCCAAATCAACTTCAACCAGCATTCTGTCTTCCTTGGATTAAGCTAACAGGTCAGCATTGCAAAACTGTGACATTCTAGAGTTCTGCTACAAAATGTTTCTCAAACAGTTACTCAGCTATAGAACTGAAGTTGCTTTATATTTGAGGATATTTTTCTTATAAGTGCCAGAGGGTTAGGCAGGTCTTAAGCAAAATAAGAAAACTGATAAAGTTTGGATACCTCACCTAATGGTTCTCTCCTTCTTTCTCTCCTGTTTCCTGAGCTGAGTGTCCCATGCTCATCCCCATTCCAAAAGATCTGTAGATTAGATTTCACACTCTAAGGAGGAAAAATGTTGACCCTGCTTAAAGATCTTTGCATTTTGACAGATATCCACACTTTAAGTTAAAACATCTTTGTAGCATGCAAAAGCCCCAAGGGCATTTGGAGAGAATTTGAGAGGAGGAAAAGGGCCTTTCCATAGGTCCTGGAGCTGCAGAGCATGGGTGGCCCCTTATTCTCCCTACATCCCAGGCTGCAGGATAAGGGTGATGTGAGCACCGGGAGAGAGCTGAGTTCTGGCGCAGACCCTGGCATGTCCAGATAGTGCTAAAGAGAGACATATATCTGTCCCGCTTCCTGTGTTCTATGTGCCATCCTGTCACTGGGCTTTGTGAGGCAAGCCCTGAACAACCTCAGGCAGTACCTCATCTCTGCCTCGTTAGCTTGTGGGGCTCTGAGAATGGGAGAGTCAGGATGGAGTAAGTAGTTTTGCAGTCCGCTAAGCTTCACAGTGGGAATGGCTGTCCACCTTGTGTCCATTGTGCCGTCTGCCCCACACCCTCATTAGCGAATTCATTCATTATGAAAAAATTTTTTAATGTTTATTTTTGAGAGAGAGACAGACAGAGCATGAGTGAGGGAGGGGCAGAGAGAGAGGGAGACACAATCTGAAATAGGCTCCAGGCTCTAAGCTGTCCCCACAGAGCCCGACGCGGGGCTTGAACGATCTGCAATATCATGACCTGAGCTGAAGAAGAATGCTTAACCGACTGAGCCACCCAGGTGCCCCATTGTATTCATTCCTTATTAAACAAACATTCCTGGGGTGCCTGGGTGGCTCAGTCGGTTAGGTGTCATGATCTCACAGTCCGTGGGTTCCAGCCCCGTGTTGGGCTCTGTGCTGACAGCTCAGAGCCTGGAGTCTGCTTCGGATTCTGTGTCTCCCTCTCTCTCTGCCCCTCCCGTGGTCATGCTCTCTCTCTGTCTCTCAGTAGTAAATCAACGTTAAAAAAATTTTTTTTAAACAAATGTTCCCTTTATACCTGCTAAACACCAGGCACTTAGTGAACAAAGAAAACTCTACCCTAAAGGAGCCTACATTTTATTATCCAAGACAGGTAATTTTAAAAGATGCACAAATAAGCCTGTTTCCGATTCTGTGTCTCCCTCTCTCTCTGCCCCTCCCCCGTTCATGCTCTGTCTCTCTCTGTCCCAAAAATAAATAAAAAACGTTGAAAAAAAAAATTGTTAAAAAGGGGCGCCTGGGTGGCGCAGTCGGTTAAGCGTCCGACTTCAGCCAGGTCACGATCTCGCGGTCCGTGAGTTCGAGCCCCGCATCAGGCTCTGGGCTGATGGCTCGGAGCCTGGAGCCTGTTTCCGATTCTGTGTCTCCCTCTCTCTCTGCCCCTCCCCCGTTCATGCTCTGTCTCTCTCTGTCCCAAAAATAAATAAAAAACGTTGAAAAAAAAATTAAAAAAAAAAAAAAGATGCACAAATAAAATAGGGTATATAGAGAATGGGAAGGGAGTTAGGAGGTGAGTGTGAATAGGGATGTGATTTTGGCTGGGCTGGTCAGGGGTGAAAATGATAATAATTGCCACCTGTCACGAATGGCCAATGGGGCCAGGCACTGAGCTGAGGACCTTCCATACTGTTCACTGAATGCTCACGATAACCAGGGGGAGGCAGTCAGTATTGCTGTGCCCATTTTACAGATGAGGTAGGCAGCATCAGAGTGTAAATACATTGTCCTGGACACACAGAAAGAAGTGAAAGCAGGTTCCAAATCCCCAAATCTTCACTGTGCTTAACCGCAATGAGCACAGCCACCCAAGGCCATTTGGCCCCTTCAGGACACACTGTCACCAGCAACCTCTCCCTCTCCACACACACATGCTTTTCATCTATAATATGCTGGTTTTTCACTTTGTATCTAAGACTTTAATTTTGTTTGATGTGTATGCATTCTCATTGCTAAATGTTTAGGGAGGAGATTGAAAAAACACAGATGACTGGCCCCAGGTATTACTGGGGCCAATGAAAGCACCGTTTTTTCACAGTACAGCATGGTAATCAGTGTGCATAGTGTTGAACTGGAATTCACCATAAAATGTCAGAATACATTTAATCGCTCTGCTTAAAATGGGCCAGAGTAGAATAACAAATTTTTAAAAGATCTTCTACTATAATGGCTATTGTATACACTATTTGCTTTAACTGGCACATAACATGCTTACATAAAAAATTCCCTTATCTAAAATACTGAAATAAGGTATCATTTTGTGTGACAGTAGACTTTGTATCTGAACCTGTGAACATATGTATATGCGAATATGTGTGTGTATAATTTTTCTATCTCACTTTGTAATAAAAATGTGTAGACAATTAGAACGTTCAGTATTTAAAATGTTGGGATTAAACTTATTTTCTTTTTAAGAGCACATTTGCTTTCTAATAATGTGAACCAACTTATTTTCTTTGCAAGAAAGCAGTAAATTCTTGGTGAAGATAGAGCATGAAAGATTTTTCTTCATTGGCTCCACTAGCATTCTTTCTACAAAAAAAACCCACTTTGACTGGAAAGCCTCTCCTCTCTCAATGTTTCCCCTTGTACCTATGTGATAGTATCAGTTAGTATCAGTTTTATGAGTTGATACATTTTAGATCAATTTTGTCTGCATATGATCTTAACCTATTTTTGAAATAACTCAAAAGGGTCCAGGAAGACCCAAACTCCTGAAAATGCCTTGCTCCCTTCTGCCAACCCATGCCTAAAATTTTGCTGGTATTTGAGTCACTCCCCTAATTGAAACCTTGTCCTCTGCTGCAAAAATTTATAAAATGTATGCACTCCTGGGAGACATGGCACATCGCTTGCTGCTTTAACAGGGAAGCACGCATCAGTTCATCTTTTTCTACAGAAAAGGTTGTGACAATAGTTTGTCCCTGTGCATCATGGAAAGCCAAGGTCTGAAACAAGACAGTACTCAGAAGCTTTTGAAGGTTGGATAGCCCACGAGGGTGGGAGGGATCTTGAAGCCCTCGAGAGTCACTAGGAGTAGACCTGGTTCATCCACTCTGACTTCACCTTCTCCAGGTTGACTGAGGGAGCATAAGGCTGACTCTCTTCCCCACCCTTTCTGGCATTACTCTGGCCTGATTTGCAGGCTGGATGGACCACACTACCATTTTTCTGCCAGTTCTCCATACCAGAGCAGCAGCCAGTACTCACTGAGTTCTTGCTCTAGACCGTGTACCTTATAAGCATTATAATCCTGCTGAATTCCGACCCCAAAGCTCTCTGTGGTATCATAATCCCTATTTTACAGAAGAGAAAATGGGACCCAAGTTCTCACCATTAGTAAGTGACAGAGGTGGGATCCACTCTCAGGTCTAAAAGGCTCCAGGCTCTTAGCCCATCCTTAACCCTGTACCTCAGATGGTCTTACTTAATTTTTTTTCTTATTGTTTGTTTATTTGTTTATTTTGAGAGAGAGAGAGAGAGAGAGAGAGAGAGAGAGCAAGCAGGGGAGGGGCAGAGAGAGAGGGAGACAGAATCCCAAGCAGACTCTGCACCTTCAGCATGGAGCCAGATGCAGGGCTCCAACCCTCAAACCATGAGATCATGACCTGAGCTGAAATCAAGAGTCTGGCACTTAACCGACTGAGCCACCCAGGGGCCCCTCTCAGATGATCTTAATTCATTCAAGTCTGCCTACTTAAGGCAAGTCAGCCTTTTATCATTTGCCTTGTTAATGAAACCAGAAATATTATGCACATTAAATGCTTTGCTGTGCTGCAATGATACTTTCATTGCTCAAAGTATTATACGAGGACAAATGACATTGAATTGAAAATTTCTGTACCTACTTCTTCTCATTGTTCTGTTGCATACCAGGCTGTCAGTAGTCACTTTCCACTGATGTAAGTTGCTACTTTACTTTACTTGATTTCAGATAATTTCTTAAGATATTGGAAGTAAAAGAATCATGCTCTTAGAATGGTGTATAAATTGAAAGTTAAGAGACACTGAATCAAGTCCTCAGGCTTTGCCATAAATATATGTGAGGTTTGTAGTATCCTTTTCAACTCACAGTGTTTTAGTTATTTTAAATTTAGAATCACAAACTGTCAAAGTAGAAATTACTTTTAAAATATTATCTATTTTTTTTATATTGGTCATCTTAGCAATTGTGAAGTCCTGCCTCATTTTGGTTTTCATTTGCATTTCCCGAATGTTTACTGATGTTAAGCATCTTTTCATACACCTGATGGTCATTCTAGATCTTTTATGGAGAAATGGCTATTTAAGTCCTTTGCCCATTTTCCTCATCCGGATACTGTACCACTAATTGAAAGGCCTCAGGGAACATTAGATGTTTGGCAACTATATCCCATAACTAGAGCATGAAGCATTTCTGGCCAAATAAGTCATTCTTAATCTTTTCTCATTTAACTTCTGGCAAGTCATTTCATCTACATTCCAGTTGTGCAGTTTTGTTTTGTTTTGTTTTTTACCTGAGGTTAGCCTTGCATATTTTTTATTAAAATTTATGTTGTTTGTTCTGCATCTATCTCTATAGAGAACTTTTTGACATCTTAGTAGCTGGCCCTCACAGATCCACATGATTGTATAATTGTTCCCTCTATGACTTCATATAAAATAAAACTGCTGATCATGTCAAGGGAAGAGTCCTGTGGGACTCTACTAGAGACTTTTCTCCATCTTTATAGTGGTTCATTAACCTATACCCTTAAGGTCAGTTATTTACTTAGATACATGTTCATTCAACAAACTGTGAGAATTCCTCCTGTTTTATTTTACTTTCTATTATTCATGTTATTTTGTTATCATTTTTATTATTGAAGTTAGTTAGTGGGGCAGTGGAGTAGGAAGGTAAAGAATACAGCTCAGGAGTTGACCTGCCTAGTTTGAATCCAGGCTCTATCACTTACTACCTTGCACAAATTAATGAATCCCTCTGAGCCATAGTTATCACAATTGTAAATTAGAGATAACCATAGGACTTACCTCTTTAAAGAAATATTTACAGAATTGAATAAATTAATCTATGTAAAGATAAAATACTTACTCCAGTGCCTGTTCCATGTAGACCCTCAAGAATTAGCAGTAATGATGATTATGATGATAATGATACAAATAAATCACCTGCCAGTTGATATTACTTGTGACATGAATCCTCGTGGGGGATTTAGGAAGTAGCATTCACTGAGGACCTACTATGTGCCAAGAGCTTACATATATAATTTCTGTTAATTTTCACACACAAAAATAAGTAGATATTCTATGTACAGAATTCATTTTACATATAGTAAAACTGAGGCTCATAGAGATTAAGTGAATAAGGCAAGGCCCATAGAGTTTTAAGATAACACACCAGGATTCTAAAGGAATTCTTCAGAGTCCAAAGCCCTCCCCATCAACCATTCTTCTTCCGATTTCTTTGCATTGAGTGTATGGCTGACATCAAGGCTGGATGTTTACTTTTGACCAACATCAGATAATGAAGGCCAAGGTTCTTGAGGGAAAGCAAATGACCATGCCACTTCCAAGCTGTCTTGAGCATCAGGCCAGATTCTTATCATGAAGCAGCAGGGATTGGGTGGGCAGACATTACTATAAAACAATAGTGTGCTCAAAAGAACTGAAAGCAGGAACTTGCACAAATATTTCTGTACCAGTGTTCGTAGCAGTGTTATTTACCAAAAGCTGGAAGCAACCCACATGTTTGTTGATAGATGATCAGATAAACAAAATGTTTTCTATATATATATTATGGAATATTATTCAGCCTTAAAAAGGAATGAAATTCTGACACGTGTTATAACATGGACAAACCTGAAGACATTATGCTATGTGAACTAAGCCAGACACAAAAGGACAAAGACTGTACAGCTCCACTTACAGGAATTTATAGGAGTAGTCGAACTTACTGAAACAGAAAGCAGAATGGCGGTTGACAGGGGCTGAGTGGAGCAGGGAGTGGGGAGCTGTTGTTGAGTGGGGACAGAGTTTCAGTTGAGGTTAATGAAGTTCTGGAGATGGACAGATGGTATAACAATGTGTGCATACTTAATGCCACAGAGCTACACATTCTAAAATGGTTAAATTCTGTGTTATGTATATTTTACCACAATAAAAAGTATATTTAAAGAGCCAAAAAATAGCGTAGATGCTCACTTATTAGACTAAGTTCCATCTCATTCGATCCTCATAATAATTTCAAGAAGTAGGTCTTATTAATGCTCTAAATTTTGACATGAGAACCCTAAGGCCGAAAGAGGTCCAGAAACCTACCTCTGTTCACACAGCCAGTAAGGGCTGGAGTCAGGATTTGAACCCAGCCTGGCTTCTGAGTTTATGCTCTTGCCCCCTGTGCTAAAATTGGCAAAGCAAACTAGAGCTCCAGAGTCTAAAGAGAACCTTCGGCTTTAAGCAGTAGAGGCAATGCCAGAGCCGGGGTGAGGTCCCCTGTGGGGGATCTGCTGCCCAAGTTGTGAGCACCTGAACCAGCAGAGGAGGAGCTGGCCAACCCACAGGCTTTGAAGCCATCACACTTCTCTGAGTGGTGGAGTTTAGAGTTTATCTCCAGTTCTGAACACCTTCCCAGAGCCTCATAAATATCCCAGACGTGGGAGACCCAGCTGAGGTCCATCGTCAAGAAGTGCATGTGGGTGAAATGCCACTTCCTTGGCTTCTGTTGTTTTTTTGGCACTAAAGAACTTGGGAGGTTCCCTGCTGGTGGCTGGTTTTTGTTTTTTATTTTCCTTTCATTATTCTGTTTGATAGGGCTGTAGGGGAGGAGAAGAATATATATTATGATGGAACTTCTTTTTCCATTTGCATCTATTTTTTTCTACTTTTTCAGATTTTTCTTCTATTTGCTGCCACCCACACACTCCCAACCACACAGGAAGACAACTGGTGAGCTTACATTTAGAGTTAGAAGGGGTCTGATTATGCTACTACTCCTGCAGAGGAATTTGCAAATGTGAAGGGTAAGAGCCAAGGGACAAAGCCACCCCGTCAACATCCTCTCCATTCTTTTCTTCCTCCTCATACTCACCAATCAGCTGTGGCCCCAAAGGTCCTACAGACCTGAGGCAGTCGACTGTCTTGTCTCCATTCATGGCCGCATCACAGTCAATTGCAATTTATGCTGCAAGAAGCTTGTCACCTAGCAGTATTTGAAGTATGGAAGTTTAGGGTAAATTTTTTTAATGTCATATTATTTGAAACAAACTCACCAAAAATGTTGCGAGAATAGTACAAGGAGGTTTTATATACTCTTCATCCAGAGATGCCAATCAGGCTACACATCAAGCCAATCACGCCAGTCAAGCTCCGATGATGTCCTTTATGGCAAAAGAATGCTGAGTTGCACCCAGTAGTCACATCTCTCTAGCTTCCCTCCATCTGGAACAGTCTTTTAGTTTGTTCTCAAGTGTCATGCTCTTTACCTTTTTGAACATTACAAGGCAGTCGTTTTGTGCAATGTCCCTTAACTGGGGTTGGTTGCATCCTTCCTCATGATTTGACCCATGTTATGCATTCTGGGCAGGAAACCACAGGATGAATGCTGTTCTGCATGTTGGCACCCCTCAGGTGGCATGCAGTGTCAGTTTGTCCCAGTCGTGTTGGTACTGTAGTAACCTAATTAAGATGGCATGTTCCAGGTTTCCCCACTATGAAATTATTTTTCCCTTTTGTACTTAATAAATATTTTTTGTGTAGATATTTTGAGGTAATGTAACAATCTCTTTCATGGTCCCATTTCATCTGCTATTTTTAGCCTCCTCTGTTGTTTCTTTCTTGCCTGTTACTGTGATTGACAAAAGGTGATTTCCTAATTCCTTCATTCCTTCTACATTTATTAGTTGGCATTCTCTTGTAACAAAGAGCTTTAATTTCACCCCATGCTTGTATTCATTTATGTATATCAACATTGACTCATGGATTTCTACTTCATTCAATGGGTCATAATCCATTCCTATCATTGTTTGTTTTGACATTCAGCTTTGTCCTAGATTTGGCCAACAGGAGTTCTTTCAATCTGGCTCCTGAGTCCTTTTCATCTAGTTATGTCATTCGTTGAGCCCTTCATTGAATTATACTTTCCCTGCCACAGCCCTGGAGTCAGCCATTCCTCCAAGGATGCCTGGTTCTTTTTAGTGGATGATGGCAGCTGGAAACTGAGATCTGGGTGCTGGATGTGCTCAAACCGACTAGGGTGTTGCTGCTTTGAAGACTTCTCAATGGCAAGACTCACTCCCTGCCTCCTACACATCTTTACTCAAATTTCATCTTCGTGGGCCTTCCCTTCTACCCTATATAAAATGGCGACCTCTGACACCAGACCTAGCCGTAGTTTATCCATCATTCTTGCTTTAGTTTTTCCCAATCACTTATTATTATATAATATCATAAGTATTTTAATGTATTTACTTTATTAACCCACCCACCCCTTCAAAAATACTGGCTTAATGAAGGTAAGCACAATGCTAGGTGACCAAAACAAATGAAAATCCTTGTCCTCATTAAAGAATGTGAACAATGTGTAGGAGTTACCTGGGGGAAAAAAAGTCAAGGGCAGAGAAACCAGATGAGCCCACACAGGCCAGCCTGTGTAGTTCAGCAAAAGGATTTGGTACATTTCCATATAAGTGCCACAGGAAGTCCCTACAGGGTTTTAAATTACAGGAGTGACCTAATCTGCCTTATATTTTTCAAAGATCACAATGGTTGTTTAATGGAGAAATAATTATATAGGGGCAAGACTTTTAGGAGAGATAGGTGTATGCAGGTTGTTGCAGTGGTCCAAGAGAGAGATGTTTGCTAGGGTGGTGGCAGTAGACATAACAGTAGAAGACTTAGGGGATATTTTGGAGACAGACTCCCTAAGGCCACTGGTGATAGATTAGATGTGATGGGTGAGGAAGAAGGAAGTATCAGTAATGATCCCCAAGGTATAGCTTCAAGAAGAGGGAATTGAATCTGGGCCTCTCTAGCTTCAAAGCCTGTCATCATAACTGCCTTGACATCCCTAGATGTATATAAGAGGATAAGGTTTAGCAGGTGAATATTTGGATCAAGAATTGCTTTAAAAAATCTGTCCATACATCTTTACGTACCAGGGAGCCAAACCCCCCTCTAGTCAAAGAAGTGATGATCTAGGCCCTCAACACCTATCACAGAGGCCTACAGTCCCTTTGGAGGTCTTAGCAGAGAGCCAGGAGCTGGCAAAGGAACCCCCATGAAAACCCAAGAATGAGGAATCACATTCTAGCTTTCTTACCTAACACCCCCTCCTTTCCTTTCTTCCCATAAAAATGTTTCTCTTTGTAAATGTCTATAAAAGATTATTGTCTGCATTTTATTTAATTATTCTGTATGAAGTAATTATGAGAGAATAATCAGCCAGTTCTCTGATAATAGACGTTTCATAAAAGAACACAAAAGACACTAATAAAGGCAGAGCCAGCCCTCATCGCTGTCATTATTAGTTTCTCTACATCTTTAATTTTCACACATTTTTATTGTTTGCCTGAAATTAACTGTCCATTTCTTTCCCCAATCAGGTTTATTGCAAGTGGGCCACTTCTAGATTGTTATACCATTGGTGTGTTTAGCTGGTGAATGTCTCAGTAGATCTTGTCAATATTGAAATATCTATCTAGGAGGCCAGGAGGAAAAGAATAATAAAATCATTGTCCCTTGGTTGTCTAAGGGTATCATTAGAATTCAGCCACTCCCCCCAACCTGCCCCTGCCCAACATCCTCATTTTACAAACAAGGAATCTGAATCCTTGAGAGGAGTTTGCAGACTATTTGGTGGCTGTCCTGAGACCAGAACCCAGACCTCTTGCATAAATCTAGAACAGTGGAGATGTAACAGGATTTAACTAATCTCAAGTAGAATTTAATTTCCTGTCATAGGTGTGAACCATTGATAGGATGGTATCTGGGTCTTCACCACCCCTGCATACACTTTTAGGATGGATCTTCCTTCAGCTCCTAGCTTCTAAAAAATTCTTGTTATGAATAAGACACTTCAGTATTCCTTAACAGGTTGTATTAATATCCTAGGGCTGCCATAAAAAATATCACAGACTAGATGGTGTAAACAACAGACACTTTTTTTCTCACAGTTCTAATGTCTGGAAGTCCAAGTTCAGGGTGCTAGCTGATTCGGTTTCTGTGAGGCCTCTCTCCTTGGCTTACAGACAGCCACCTTCTCACTATGTCTTCACGTGGCCTTTCCCTTATGTTGCACAGAAAGCTCTTGCTCTGTTGTTTTTTCCTCTTCCTATCAGATTAGTTCCCCAACCTTATGACCTTATTTAACTTTAATTACCTCTTTAAAGGCCCTATCTCCAAATATAGTCATTAGGGGTTAGGGCTTCAACATAAAAATGGCGTGGGAGACAGAATTCAGTCTATAACTGGATAATAATAATTAATTCTATCATAGAATTCTAAGGATAATAAATTAAGTTTATCACAGAATCTTTTTTTTTAATTTTTAAGCTAGTAATGGTAATAATTGCTTGGAAGTGACATTAGTGTTCCATAACTTTGGGTTATATCCACTATATATGGATATAGTGTTGTCTCTCAAACCCTTAAAATGGGTTATTCCTGAGCTCTCTGCATTGCTGCTCACTCCTTCTCATGTGAGCTGACCAGAGAGTCTGTGCCAGGGGTGCACCCTGGGCACAGGAGCAGGCAGGAAATTACTGGACACTCCATAACCTAGTTCACGGCCTCAGCATTATTCACCCTGCATGCTGGGTAAGGACTATGGTTTATCTGTCCTCCTTTGTATCCTCCTTTGAAACAGTCAGAGATGGATGGATGGATGGATGGATGGATGGATGGATGGATGTGTGGGTGGATACTTTATTTTTTTTTTTTAATTTTTTTTCAACGTTTTTTTATTTATTTTTGGGACAGAGAGAGACGGAGCATGAACGGGGGAGGGGCAGAGAGAGAGGGAGACACAGAATCGGAGACAGGCTCCAGGCTCCGAGCCATCAGCCCAGAGCCTGACGCGGGGCTCGAACTCCCGGACCGCGAGATCGTGACCTGGCTGAAGTCGGACGCTTAACCGACTGCGCCACCCAGGCGCCCCAATACTTTATATGAATCAAATTTGATTGCCAAATTCCTCTGCTTACAATGCTTTAGTAGCTTCCCTACATCCAGAGGGTGAAGGCTGGTACGGATTTCCATGATCCAGCTAAATCCACTCCTCCAAGCTCAGAACTTCTCACTTTGACACCAGCCCCTTTTCCCCTCTCTGTACATGCTAAGTTTTTTGCAGTTTTCTGCCTACTCGTAGCCCTACCATACATATGTGTCTTTGCTCATACTGTTCATGCTGCTTAGAAAGACCCTTCCTTTATCTGGTTGGCTGAGTTCAGGCATCAAGACACCCTCACTTCCTCCAAATATGGGAGGTTCTCACATTATCTGGGCTCTTAGTGCTTTCTATCCAAATCTGGAATTATATGTGTCCATTAACTTGTCTGTCTCCCTCCATTAGATATGACACTGTTATCTGTATATCTTACTATCTAGCACAATGCCTGATACACACATGATTAATTAGCCAAGTGTATTATGATATTATTAATTTTGCATTATGTAATAATAAGGCTAGATTCTAATCTATGAATCAGAAGCTGGTGCAGTACATAGATGTGTAAGAAAGTTTATGGTCTTGGGAGCTCAGAGAATTTGGCCAACTCCTGAGTTCCCTCCCTTTCCTCCTTCTTCCCATAAATGGGAGATGTCTCTCTTATAGTGCTTCATACTTACTGGAATGGGAAGCTTGGTGGACAGTGGGAATGATGCAGTAATTTCCAAATCTGTCTGAATCTCCTGGGAAACTTATGATTACATGTTATCAGACTATACCCCCTATTTCTAGTGAATGAATCTCCCCAGGAGAGACTCCAGGTGTCTCTGTGATCAGCCAGGTGGCAACCACTGGTACAGTGGAAAGAAGACCAAAGCTGAAGTTTCTATCTGGTCTGGCCACTGATGAACTGAGCCTCCTTGGTAAGGTCATTCATTTCTTTAGATTTTTACCTTGGTTTCTATGCATGTAGAAAGAGTACAAATGGATTAGGGTTTGTCAGTTCCATAGCAGTAGAACAAAATCTTGCACAGAAACCCAATACATAAACCAAAAGAAAAAAAACAAAAAACAAAAAACAAAACAAAACATGGCTGTAATGGCTGAGGCTGAAGAGGACTTCCCACTCAGCCTCATTCTCATTTCCACCAGCACTGTCCTGAGAAGCCTTCAAGACACTTCCGTGCGGGACTTCCAGGGCTCTCTAGCATATAATTTGCAAAACCTTAGACCAGAAAATCTATGTCTCTTCCAGTTGGCATTTTGTCACTCCATGGTAACAGTGTGCTTACTTACTTGATAAGCCCTCAGGTCACTTTATGGAAGTGTCTGGAAAGTTGCAGAATATCCCCCAGGGCAGAAGAGCAATCTGAGGATGTGCAGGAACAGTTCCAAGAAAAAAAAGGCAGAAAAACAGTTGAGACAGCTCTGGAGCTCTGAGATGCAAAAGGTGTAGGGAGAAGGACATCAGTGAGCAGAACACATCAGCAAGCTAAAGCCGGGAGAGATACAAGTAGCAAAGACTTGAAGTAGAAGAGTCCAGATGAATCCAGGGCATCCAGAAATTCCTGTATACCTCAATAAGAAATCAGAGAGAGGCACCTGAGTGGCTCAGTTGGTTAAACACTGACTTCAGCTCAGGTCATGAAACCAGTGTTTGTGAGTTCGAGCTCTACATTGGGCTTGCTGCTGTCAGCACAGAGCCCACTTTGGATCCTCTGTCCCCCTCTCTCCCGCTCTCTCTGCCCCTCCCCTGCTCATGTTCATGCTCTCTCTCTCTCTCTCTCTCTCTCTCTCTCTCTCTCTCTCTCTCAAATGAATAAACATTTATAGATAGATAGATAGATAGATAGATAGATAGATAGATAGATAGATAAAAAGAAATCAGAGAGTGCTTATTGCTGAAATAGCAGTCAGTATCAGGATTTATCCCATCTAATTCTTCCACATGGAGGAAAATATAACCTAATAAACCCTTAGTACCGTATGGTTCTGTTTCAGGACAGTGTCCTATTCAAAGAAATAAAATTTAATGACCAAAGCCAATTAAAAATATCTAATCTGTGCTGGTGTCTTTGAGGTCCAAATTATAACACATAGCAATAGTTCTCTAAAATCCACTTTTCTTGCCTCTCCACTTCTTTTCCATCCCCACTGTTAGGGTCTTTTCATTCTAGAAGTTCCTCATCTTCCACTGTATTCCCCTGACTCCACCCAACACCCAGATGGAAACCTCCTTGCCTGCAAAGATTCTGACCAGGTTTGACCATGTATGGCTCTACCTCATGGTCCCCCATTCATGCCTAACTCAGACTCATTCCTGAATGTCTTTCCTTTCATTTGAATCCACCTCATAATTTTAACCCAGTTGTCCATTCAGAAGAGGTGCTTTGAATACTATCTCTAGCAAGAATTTTTTCTGGATGCTGAGCCTTGCTGTTGGACTCTGCCTGGTTTGGACCTGCCTCTTCCTCCCACCGCACACCACCCCCCATCTCCTCCTGTCCTGACACTGAGCAGACCCACCCAGAACCTTGGAAGGAAATTCATGATACATGAGGCTTCAAAGAAGCAGACTGTGAGGAGCCAGGTACCAGTTATTCTCACCTTTCATTCCAAAGACTCTTCTCATAAAAGCTGAGTCTCCTCGATACCTAAACCACTAGTTAGTAAGCAAAATGTTTGCACTCACCCACAACAAGAGTTAATTGCCTGATCCAAACTTTTAAAATCCTGTATTCTTTCAGCTAGTGCAAGACATAGACCTGGCGCTGGGAGACAGCACCACTGTCCATTCAAACAACACGTCACATACATCTGGCGGCTTTGCAAAGGGGCAACTGCAAGCTCTAATCTGTGAGCCTACGTAGAGGAACTCTGCCACAGAAACAAATCTTACCATTTTCGCTCACATAATAAGCAATTGCAGTTATGAACCTCCCCACGTCGCTTGCTTAATTATTACCTAGGTCAGGCTGAAGTACATTTGGTGAAAATTGAGCTGCCTTTCTTCGAACGAAGGCGCAAATGCTTTAGTCTTCACTGTTCATATCATTGCTGGGGAAATCAAGCTGGCATATGTTTTCAGTAACCACCACTGAGATCATTTCTCTCTCCCTCTCTGGGGGTAATTCTGGGAAAGGAAAGCATTCAAAATATTATATTTGCCATCCCCTAGCACATTCATGTCATGTAGCACCTACAATTAATGAGTGATACTTGTGAGGATGTGAGTCATTACAGCAAAGCATTTAATTCCATTCTCCTCTAACGCACTGATTTAATCCACCCTGAGTTAAACCAGAGCTGTAACGCACCTTCCCTGAATAGAGCTCTATGAGATAACATAGTGTGTCCGAATGACAGTAATTTTGCACATGTACATAGCAGCTTCCAGGCTAGGATCTCCAAGAGTTGCTTCGTACATGGTAATTGATGGCACCTCTAAGCGTTACATTAAACATTTAATTGAACAGTTAAATGTGGATTAATGAGGCCATTAATTAATACAGTGGGGAAGTCTACAATTCTTATCTGTGAACCACAGAGAGGATTTCCCCACACCATGTATTTGAAACTCCATCAGGAAAATTCAAAATTGTGCAGCTGTTGGCAGTGGGGAAGAAAAAGTGCAGTGAAAGTAGAAATAGCATAAGGCTGGCAGAAGAAGACCCAGAATTTGGAGGCATGAGGCTTTACTACCAACTAGTTCTATGACTGTGTAATTCACTTTACCCCTCTAGGACTGGTTTCCTAATCTGAAAAATAGAGATGTACAACATTATCCCTAAGATTTATTTTATTTAACCAATGCTCTGAGAGTCTATGAATTTAACCAAATGGATTCTGGGAGTGGTTCAGTTGCTCAACCATTGAAGTATCTGTTGACTTCTGCTCCCCAAACATGTGGCTCAAAGCTCCAACCCCTCCAGTTACAGCCCTCCACGGGCAGGTGGAAGAGCACTGACTTGGAATCACAAGTCCCACTTCCACTCTGCTACCAGAGGTGAGATTCCAGAAGTCAACAAATGCATCTGGTTCTCTGCCCGTCACCCTTAAAATGATCAACTGCAAGAAGTTGTTATAAGGACTAAATGAGATATTTTATATGAGGACTGAAAACTGTAATATGTATGTGAGCTACTGTTTTCGTTTTTATCATCATTACCAGGGCCACTGACAACTGGTTATCGGAGTGATGTCAGGGCCTGTGGCTACTCCCTCATCTTTCAGCTTTTCTCTCCTTCTTCTCCTCCTACCTTAATGCTCATTCTTGACTTTTTATTTTTCTGAATATAGAGTAGACTATTTATCATCAAGCCTTTTGGTACCTATGATTCTTTACTCAACAAACTATTATTTTTTAAGTTTATTTATTTGTGATGGTGGGGAGGGGCAGAGAGAGAGAGGGAGAGCAAAAATCCCAAGCAGGCTTCACGCTGTCAGCACAGAAGCCTGACATGGGGCTCAATTCCGTGAACCATGAGACCATGACCTGTTCCAAGATCAAGAGTTGGACACCCAACCAACTGAGCCACCTAGGCTTCCCTCAACAAATAATTACTAAACCCTTTTATGACTAAAGTAGTGAAATGAAACAGAAAGAAAATTCTAAAGTTTTATAGGGTGGTATTGCCTCTTTCAAAGTAAACCTGACTCACTGAGCTTCAAGACAAACTTTCTTTCCACCCACCCCTTTTTTCCAAAGAACATTTTCAGGACTTTTCCTAGATGGAAATGAAGAAGCAAAAGTATTAAGTAAATAATTGTTTATACTTCAAATCCCCACTCCCCAAATCCACACGAGCAGTATATTCTAGAGAAGTTATTTAACTTTAAGTGAATTTTATAAACTTTCATGGTGAGGTTGTTTGGGATGATCTTTATAGGAATCTATGAGGCACATTATCCTAGGATTAAATTATGTTCAATAGCACTTTATTACTAAATATACTTTATTACATACCTCATATAAAGCACATGAATTCTCTCTTAACCAATGCTGCTCTGAGGGCTCTGAGGTCAGCATGCAGTAACAGACACCAGAAAGGATCATCTCAACAAGATCTTCTTCCCAAACAAGGCAGGAGAGAGTAGGGCGATATTTTTAAAGCAGTCAAAATGAAAAAGCAAACTGTCAACCAAGAATGCCTTCTCTTAACCAAAATGTTTTATTTTTACTGTATTAAATAGCAAATCTTATTAATTAATTCATTCAAAAAATGTTTATTGGACATTTACTGTATGCCAGATAATGTGCAGAAGAATATAATTATATATATATATATATATATATATATATATCTTTTTATAGATATTGGATCCCTCTTTGCAGATTTCATATTGAAAATTCATCTGCATGCTAAAATTTATTTGTAATCCCCAAATCAATACTCATAGTGTTTTCAAAGTCATTCAAGGACCTGTGCAGAATGGTGAAAACTTTGAGTTGTCTGACTCACACATTCTCAGCTAAGTTGAACAGGAAGCCATTCTTCCTTTTTGTTTCAGCTGTCATACAACAAACAAGTGTCTTTTTGTGGTTTATTTAATGTCACACATTTTTTTGCATTTTTGTGCTTTTAATTTGTGATTTTCTTGTTTAAAATGGCCTGCAGCACAGTGCTGAGGTCCTGTCTAGTATTCCTAAAGTTCAAAAAGGCTGTGGTGTGCCTTACAGAGAAAATATATGTGTTAGATAAGCTTCATTCAGGTATGAATTATATATATAATTATGGTATATATGATATATTTTCATGAGAGATATCATGCTGCTGGCCATGACTTAAATGTTAGTGAATTAACAATATATATTATATAAGGTATCTTTAAACAGAAACACACATAAAACAAGGTTATATATTGGTTGGTTGGCAAAAATGTGACCAAAGGCTCTCAGGAACCTAACCCTGTATTTCCCATAGGAGAAATGACTCAGTATTCACTAAATCAGTATTAGAAGCAACTTTCTAGAACATAACTCCCTCAAATACTGAGAATTGATTACACACACACACACACACACACACACACACACACACACACACCTGTGTCATTTACTTAAGTAACAGACACTGACTATAGAGGAATATAATTAGCAAATTTATGCAGTACTTTTCTATTTAACCTGTTAATCTCATCCAAAGTTGTTAATTTATTTTTTTTTTAATTTTTTTTTTCAACATTTATTTATTTTTGGGACAGAGAGACAGAGAATGAATGGGGGAGGGGCAGAGAGAGAGGGAGACACAGAATCAGAAACAGGCTCCAGGCTCTGAGCCATCAGCCCAGAGCCCGACGCGGGGCTCGAACTCACGGACCGCGAGATCGTGACCTGGCTGAAGTCGGACGCTTAACCGACTGCGCCACCCAGGCGCCCCCAAAGTTGTTAATTTAAATGAGCATTCATGCTTTATTAGGATAAATGAAAAACAGTCAGCTGAGTCTTAAGAAACAAAATAGTCAGGCTTCAATACCAAATGTCACTGTGTTAAGAGCTCTGATCCAGCCAAAGATGCTTTATCTTGGTGTAAGTCAAGTTTGAGTCTCCCCATAACACAGATTCAGTTCCCCACACCCACAATACAAATCATGTCATCTCTGATCTCTCGGAGATCATCTGTCCACTCTGCAGCAAGCATTCACCCAAGCTGCACTAGGTCCTGGTTAGCAGAGATGACAGGTCTTCATCTTACATTTGCCACAATGGTATGGGCTGATTGGGAGATATGGGAAGACTGCTGAGGGGGACTCAGTGTAAGGGGGAGGGTACATGTTAATAAAGATTGCCCTGAGGATAAGATGCTTGAACTGAGAGACAAAGACCAATGAGCATGGTGACCTGGCTGGGATCCCCTGGTGCAAGGGTCCACAGCATTTACTCTATGTAAGGCACAAGAACAGATATCATGGGCTGCCCTCTCTCACCCCCCGCAAAGGCCAGGTTTGTTGTTTTTTTTTTAATTTTTTTTAATGTTTATTTATTCTTGAGAGAGACAGAGACAGAATGCGAGTGGCTTAGGGGCAGAGAGAGGGAGACACAGTATCCGAAACAGGCTCTAGGCCCCAAGCTGTCAGCACAGACCCCGACACAGGGCTTGAACTCGGGAGCTGTGAGATCATGACCTGAGCTGAAGTCGACGCTCAACTGACTGAGCCACCTAGGCACCCCAGGACAGTTTTTCAAGAAAGCTTTCCCTGGAGACATGCTCCCCTCCCTGCACACATACAGTCCCAACCAAGACTAGATCTGTAGCCTCCCATAGGACTCCTTTCTTTTTCATCCTGGCACTTATTTGATTAGTATCTGTCTTTCCAAATAGAGTGTGTGCCCCTGAAAGCGAGGGCCAGATATTTTTGTTGTTGTTCGCCATTGCATCTCCTGCCTTAAGCACCACCTGGCACAAACTGCTGAACAGCTGAATGAAGATTGCAGAGTAAGGCCACAGTCTTATCCCTAGAGTGACAGCTTTGCTAGGAGGTTTGGCAAATCAAAATATTGGGGGGATTTTTCCCATATGGAACAATGTTTTATCCTGGGAAATAAATGTACATCCCACAGGTATTTTTGTCACCATGTTCTAAGCTTTTTTTTTTGCATAACTCTTTGACCTGATAATGGGTAAATTAACAGTAACTAGAACTGAAAAGAGAAAACAGAAAGGTTTCAGGCCCTCTAATGCATACTTTTAAATGCAATCTTTGATCTTAGCACCTTGACCTGTATTCTCAGCTCAGAGTGGAGACTACCCTCATGGGCAGGAGTTCACATACCTACTTTTATAATAACTTGATTTGATATAATCACCAGATTTGAGCTTGAGGATAAGCCCAGAATCCCATCCCCAAAGAATTATTTGCTTGTCCTCAGTCCCCTTAAATTCCCTTACCATGAAGACACCAAATCTCTGGGTGTACAAAGTAAGATAAAGCACATCCAAGTGGGACAAAAGTCAAAGGGTGCACAGGTGCTGATCATGGCCAGGATAACCAGAATGGCCAACCCCAAGATGGTAGAATACTATGAGGTGTCTGAACCAGGAGGCCTTGCCCTTCTGTTTCTCACTTATTTTTTGTGGTGTTCTTAAATTCAGCTGTTCACATGGCTGCTAGATAAGCAGAGTGGTCAGGTAGAACTGTGATAAGACCTGTCTAGAGAGGGTAACTGCTACTCAACTCCATGCAAAAATTTGGGACTAGTATTGCCACATTTTCTGATTTTTTTAAAGAAAAGGCAGAACTCTGGCATTCTATCTTCAGCTTGTCAGTTTTGTTGTTGTTATTGTTTTTCTGAAGTGCCTTTTATCGATCATTAGGAAGAGGATAAAGATAAACGGAACCATGTGCCCATTTAAAGGAGCCAGTGGTCCAGGGGGAGAGCTAAAGCCCATGTATTCAAAGATCATTATACACAGTAGCTTATGTTATCTAATGTTATCTGGAGAAAGAGTGTTGCAAAGTTTTATTAGGCAATTTTGTTGAGAATCTCCTCTCTTTAGTAACAAAAAAGTTTACTGTTTCTGCTCCCAGAAAAAGAAGGTTTTTCTGCCAAAAGGGTCTCTTTGCTTAGCTTGTTGAATTGTAGAATTGCTTACAGAATTGTGTTGCAATGTGGTAAGAAGGCTACTGAAGGTGGTTGCATCACGTACATGCCTGAGTTAAAATATAGTCAAACAACCATACTGTGCCAGCATTCTTCAGCTTCCTTTCCTTTTCCTCTTTCCTCATCTGGACTCAGATCTAAGTCCCTGACTTCCAGTAAGGCATTCTTTCCTGTCTTTGCTTATGAAAAAGGAGCAACCAGAACTTTAAGGTAATGGGAACATTTGAGATTCAGAATTCCAGTGCTTTCTAAAACATGGTTGCTTTTTCATCAACTTTGTCATTCAGCAAGTAATCAGACTTTCCCTGATTCTGCCAGTGCTGAGCCATAGTAGTTAATATGTAGGGTTCTGGAGCAACCGTTCTTGATTCCAGTCTCTTTCTTCTCATACTAGCAGTGTGACTTTGGCCAAGGTATTTAACCTGATGCCTAAGCCATAGTTTTCTCATCTCTTTATAAGGTAATAATAGTACCTATTTCCTGATTGTTTTATGAGGAACAAATGAGATCATACATGTAATTTTACATGCATAAAAAACTCTATAGTTATCCCACAGAGTTTGATAAGAGAGAAGATCATGCATAGGTCTATATGTGAAACACAGAGATCTGCACCTGACATTTAAAAACATGCACAGTTCATGGCCTCTGGGTGGCCCAGTTGGTTGAGCGTCCAGCTTTGGCTTAGGCCATTATCTCATGGTTCAGTTCATGAGTTTGAGCCCCATATCAGGTTCACTGCTGTCAATGCAGAGCCTGCTTTGGGTTCTCTGTACCCACCTCCTCTCTGCCCCATCCCCACTCACACTCTCTCTCTCAAAAATAAATACACATTTTTAAAAGCTTCTCAGTTAAAGAGAGTCCGTATCATCAAACAGGAGCACAAATACTTTTTGGTATGGAGTATTGTGAGAATAAGGATACATCTGCATAATTTCTAATTCATTGCAAATGCAGCAAGTCAGCCTAGGCAAAGCCACATTTAGTGTCATGTTGGTGGTGGATGAGTTCTGGCCTGGCCAATGGAGGAATGTGCCCCTCCAGGCCCAGCACTCAGCATGCAGCATTGTAGGCCTGAGTTGAGGCACAGTGCATGTAGTCCAACCCTCTATGCCACTAGTTGGAAAGTGGCCCTGGTTAAATAATAAACAATGGCACAGAGCTTTCCAAGTTTTTTGGAATCCTAGAATAAATGTCTGTGGACAGAGGAATCTTCGAAGAGAACCCAACAATTTAAGAGGAAGGAAATTCCTTCTTCTGTCTTTCTTTCATCACTCTTTTCTCTCTTCCTACTGATCCATCCATTGTCTATAATGAGGAGTGCATTAGAACATTTGGACACACGAGCAATTTACTTTTCCAGAGGAAAGTTTATCCTCCACATACTTACATAATTGCATCAGTTCTTCAAAGATCCAATGGACCTTTCCACGTGCCTTGCACAGTGCTGGTCACTGAAGATACAATAATTGGAAAATATAGTGCCTATCCTCAAAGGTCTCATGGCATTGGAAACAAGATTATCTTTGTAAATCTTCAGTCATCCTTCTCCGTCTATGGTTCTTCCCATCCTGAATGCCTGGTGTGTTCACTTGTTCTCTGCAAACAGTCTGCTCAGCTTCTTTGTACTAAAGTCTGCCTGGCTACCTTGCACACAAGCCTACATTTCTAACCTCTTCTCAGATCACAAGGGTGTCTGCTTTTTAAAAGGAGAAGATACATCTTAAACCAAAAAGATGATCTCAAATGACATATTTTTAGGCATTCTTAAAAGAATAGGTGGAGCAAATATTGATAAATTGGGTATGTATTTGCTGACCAAGTGACTAAACCAGCTATTTGGCTACCAAATATGTTGGTCAGGATCCTCCTTGGCCTACTGGGTAGGTTTAGAAGTCCCATATCCTGTAGGTATCCTTTATCACAGGCTAGTGGAAAGACTTAAGCTGTGGCTCAGAATTAAGGCCCAAGGGCAGCAGGTGTGTTTCTGTCATCATTCTCTCCAATTTTCTACAACTGAGTACTTACATTGTTGTCCAAGCAAATGTGTGGTTTGTTGGACTCCTCGGAACGCTGCAATATGTGAGTATGCTGAGTCTTGATCACATACTGAACGTGCCTGTCAAAGCTCTCTAATTGAGCCATCTCCACTGTTAGATGGCATAAGTCAAATATTAGTCTTAATTTAAATTAGACCATTAACATACTAGACTTCTCTGTCATTCTAGGTAACTTCAGAGCCAATGGCTCTCACATTCCTGAGTGTTAAAAAAATTGCCACTTCAAAGGGTTCAACTCTTCCCCAATTTTTATTTAGAAAACTGATAATGGTTGAAATAAGCCACAGGGGGTCAAAGAGCCAGGTGGCCAGGGAGCTTATACCCAAGATGAGAAACCCTTGCAACCTGCTGGTTTAATAGTCTGCCCTTATTTCTAATGGGGCTTGAGTAGAGCTGAAATCGAGGCCGAGAGACCATATCAGAGTGATCTTAACATCGAACCACCTGACACTGGGTCTGTGGGGGATATTTCATCATTGTCTGCTTGACCTTTGGCCTCTTAGACTTACAGCCCATCATTTCTGGGAAGCAGCGACTAAAAAAGCCATTTGTTCCCCGTTGAATGTACCTGTCCTGATGCGCTGTCAACAGCTGTTTGCATTGCTAACTGTGCCAAGGGAAAACAATTGATGCCCGCAAACTCGAATTTCTAACCACCTCTTTTATTTTTGTCACTCCTGGTGCTAATGATGACCTATATTCTCTACCATAATGATTATCTTAAAAGTCTTTTTGGCTTTGAAGAGAGCGTTTGAGTCCTAAGTGCCCGTATTGTGAAAGAATATAATATGGAGAGGTCTATTATCTTAGAATTCATTTGCCCATTTTTTTCTTTTTTTGAGGCAGCATTGTAAATTAAACCGCTTGAGTTGGCTTTGTAGGTTTCCTTTTTCTTTCCTTATTTTTTTTTTTTTTTTGCATACACAGCAAGGATAACTACACCTCAGATTTATGAGCATTGTGAACAGGTTGCCATAGCAACCACTCTGGCTGCTCTACACCAAATAACCTTGTCATGTGAGCATTTATCACAGGAACATCAAGGACTGGATTGCACTGTACGCTCTTTGGCTAAACAGCAGGATTTTTCTGAATAATAATTGGTCGTGGCCTTTTATTCCACCAGTCAGAGTTAATCATCCTCGGAATCTGAAATTAACCATAATGCATTCAAGACACAGAGTGCAGCCATTCAAAAATTCCTCTTTGGAGGAAGAAAACTTTCGAATGATCTTTACTCTTTGTTGTGTATGACCATTGTTATTATTGTTATTGTCATTATTATTACTGAGAAGGCTTAAAGAGAGAAGAATGAGGATTTGAGAACGGCACATAGAACTCATTACCATGATATAAGTAAAATGGGCATTTTAACTAGCCTATTATTTATGAGAAATAAAAGATATTTTAAACTGCCATCAAAACCAGTAGTTTTTTTTTTCTTCTCAAATTACCTTTACAGGACATTTGATCATTTGAATGGATTTTACTAGGTTAATTTATTTTCCATAAATTCATGTTTTACTACACATCCAGAAATTTCAATGTGCTTCTGATGTAGCATATTAGGAGGGAAAATGAATGGGGTGTAAAGGACCAGTGAGCTGTCTCTGTGCCTACACAGCATGCACGTGTATGCACACCCACACCGGCGTTCATGTGTAGGTACACGAGCCCACAGGATGGACCCCAGAAAGAAAATAATTACATCACAGGGATACAGCTGGTGCTCTGTCACAGGCAATTATGTTAGAGCATGGGAGGGTTGGGGGATGGGGGGGTTAAAAAAAAGTGTCAGGATTGTTGTTATTCATCAGCAGAGAGGTTTTCTGATCCATGAAAAGTTGCCACGTAAAATTCTACTAGGGATGAGAACAAACTTCAGCAAATTCACCAAATTGTTGTTTTCTTGGGGACTTTAACACTTACTATTTTCAGTGACCCTTTCTCTTACGCCTTCTTCTTGCACTTTCCTAGTCCTAGAGTCATATTTCTTACAGGTCATCTGTCACGGTTATCCCATTAATAATAATTTTCACACCTTAAGTGTGGCCTCTCCCAAGAATAGTTACATAAAAAAAAAAAAAACTAAGTATTAAATCTCAAATGGAAGAATTTTTAAAAATCAGTGAAGAATAGTGTTTTTAAAGAAGGGATTGAAGGAGGAAAGAACATTTTAAAAATCCCCATCCAATTTTACCTTTAGCGTAGCCATGTACTTTACCACCTTCTAAAACCTGCAGTCAGCCCAATTAAATGAAGTTAACTGATTGGATTTGGAGGTGAAAAGTAGCTAAGTGGGCAGATTTTGAGTCAAGTTATTCAGGGAAATGGCACTGCCCATCCCATATCAGATCCCTGCTCTTGTCTTTTTTGCAGTTCCCCCTTGGAAATAAATGTGTGCTTGGGGCAGGCAGTAAGTTGAGTTGGAAAAGACACAGAGCAATAGTGGGAACACAGTAATTCATTCATGCATCAATGAATTAAGTTCTTGTAAATGCCAAAGATACTGCTAGGTGCTGTGGGGGAAATGGCAAGGAATGAAATCTGATTCCCATCCTCTAGGGCCTTACCAGCTTAAAGAGCAGATAAAATACATACGTACAGACCCTAGGAAGCAGCTGCACTGTTGAGTGAGAAACCAACTTCTTGTAAGAAAGTAGCATAAAAGCCCAGAGATGACAATAGTCTTGGTATTGTCATGAGAGGGTTCCTGTACTTTGTGGTGTTCAAACTTCTAGATTCTAAAGAGGTATGGAGGGCTGGTGATTGGAAAGAGAGCATTTCAGGGAGAAAAGATGGCAGGAGTGAAAGCAAGAGGCACAGAAGTGTTTGGTGTGCTCTGAGGCTGGTCAGTATTTGTTGGGGCTCCAGGTTCACATCCATGAGTTGTGGGTAGACATACGACTGGCAAGTATTTTCAGGCTAGATTTGAAGTGTCATTACTATGACACTTCAAGTGTCATGCTAAGATTCTTGGACATTTATTTGGGTGATTAGAGAGTCATTTCAGGTTTTAAGTAGAATATTGATCTGATCAAAGCTGTAGGAAAATTTAAATGAGACTGGGGTGAGAAAGAGAAAGACATTTCAGAAGTTGTTTTATCACTTGGAAAGGTGGATTTACCCCAAGTCCCTGTTCAGCTAGCTTTCCTTCTTGTTTTAATTCTGGGGGGAAAAATGCATTTCCTTTTTAATGATGGCTTTGAAGTACTATATTAGAAGTGATCAGAGGATCCCTCGGCGTGCAAGCCTCAGATCCGTGGCTTAACAATTAGGTAGGAGAATAGTTAGGAATATGCAACTGGTCGCAGTTGGGCTGATCAGGCTGAAGCACCAAAGATACAGCCAGACTCATCATCATCATTTGATTTCTCAAGTTTTAACAAGACTTGTGAAGAGGAAAGAAGTGATCAGTACTGACCAACACTCAGTAAGCTATGATCAATCTGCCAGTGAGAATTGCTGTTGTTAGACCCAAGAGTGCTTTACTTAGATATTAAAAAGAGAAACATGGGGGCACCTGGGTGGCTCAATCGGTTAAGTGTCTGACTTTGACTCAGGTCACGATCTCGGGGTCCCTGAGTTCGAGCCCCGCATCGGGCTCTGGGCTGATGGCTCGGAACCTGGAGCCTGCTTCGGATTCTGTGTCTCCCTCTCTCTCTGCCCCTCCCCCGTTCATGCTGTGTCTCTCTCTGTCTCAAAAATAAATAAACGTTAAAAAAAAATTAAAAAGAGAGAGAAACATGTTCACACTACATGGTGGAGAATCTTCACAGAATTGTGTCTGGAATGTGGGGTTCACGAAGCCCACCCTGACCTGGATGATCCCTGGGGCTCCTCATGGCTCCCTCTGACTCTGTTAGTGGGGGTGACATCTGTAGATGAGCTTTAAAGTGTGAATAGAAGGGTAAACAATTCTGTCTCTGGTGTCTTTACTCTGCCTTGCTCTTGACCATCAAACTATTGAGCAAATTTCTTTTGTATTATGGTTCTGTCCCAGAAGCTATTGAGAATGGAGTTCTTCTTCTTTCTCCTTTTTCATTTTATAAGATCCATGAGGACAAAAAGTAATGTGTCCTTTGTATTCTCAGTAGAGTAGGCATTCTTCTTGCTATTAGTTCTCAATATCAGGTTCTCCCTGGCTAGAAATAGCAGCTCTATTTGGAAGATTGTGTGTTATCTATAACTGCATAACAAGTCTCTCCAAAACATGATGGCTTAAAACAATAATAACAATTTAATATCTCTCATTATTTCTGAGGATCATAAATTTAGGAATAGCTTGGCTAGGCAATGGTGGGTAGGGGTCTCTCATGAGGTTTCAGTCAAATGTCAGGGAAGGCTCTTGTCATCTGAAGATTTGGCTAGGGCTAGAAAATATACTTCTGAGGTGGCTCACTCACAAGCTGGCAAGTAAGTTGATATTAGCTGTTGTGGAGAGTCCTCATTTCTTCACTACCAGGGTCTCCACCAGACTGCTCAAGGGTCCTCATAACATGGTGGTTGGCTTCCCCCAGGATAAGTAATATAAGATACCAAGCTCAAAGCCCTTATGACCCAGTCTTAGAAATCACACTACCACTAATGATTCATTCTACTGCTGTACAATATATTGTGTTTATTCTATTATAATATATTCCGTTGTCATGCAACAGGACAGCCTGATTGGATGAGGTAGGGAATTACACAGGTGTGAACTCCAGGGACTATAGATCACTGGGAGGTGTCTTTAGAGGCTGCCTATCACAGAAGTGCTATATCTTGTACCTCACAAGTAAATGTATGAGCTTCTGGTATTAAGAAGAGAAACTTCCCTGTTTCTGATCAAAAACTCTGGGAAAATTTTTACCTGTACTAAGGTTAAGCAATGCTCATTGGAGAAGAATTGCTTTAATCTGACATAGTCTGGAATAATGGTTGATAATGGGTCAAAGTATTTTATTTTATTTTATTTTATTTTATTTTATTTTATTTTATTTTATTTTTAAAGTTTATTTATTTTTGAGAGAGAGAAAGCACAAGTTGGAGAGGAGCAGAAAGAAAGGTAAAGAGAGAGAATCCCAAGCAGGCTCTGCACCCTCACTGTAGAGTCCAATGTGGGGCTCAAACCCATGAGCCATGAGATCGTGACCTTAGCCAAAGTCAGACACTTAACTAACTGAGCCACCCAGGTGCCTCAATGGGTCATAGTACTTTAAACATACATTTAGAAAGTAAGCCTTTTATTGTAGCTTATGCTTATAAATATGCGTTCATTTATCAATGTTTTCATTTTTCTTTTTCATGAGAAAATAATAATTTTCCTTTGAGTAAGGACCTTCTAATTAAAGTTCTGCATCATCGTTTCCCCAAAACCATTCCCAGAATACATAATTTACATAATCTAGTTTTGGTTTCTTTAACGTAAAGCTAGAATCTAAAATGTATTTTCCAAGCTATGTGAAAACAGAATTTGTCAAGACCTTTATGATTTTTGGCTAATTTCTTAAAGCTGCTTCACCCACACTCAATTCAGCATCATTTTTTTAAAATCAACTTCCTATTTATTGACTTTTTCCAAAGCAATCAACTTGGACTTGGTTTTTATCAATGAAACAACTCTCTTTGCATTCATATTTCACATTTTTGCATAATTTCCACATAAATTGCATACTTACAACTACAACCAGCATAAAAGGGCTTGAGAACAAACATAATTGATTCTAAGAAAGCATACAGAATGACAGGTAGAAATAGAATGCACTGGGCTCCTGGAGACGACTGTGCTAGCCCCAGAATTCATCAGAATGTCTTGACGGGATGGACAGCATTGGTTATATGGTCATGTGTTAAGGCAATGTTTATGGTCAGTATTTTTAAAATATGCATTTAAATGACTGAGCTTTGTGCTCCTTCCTCAAAAAAAAAGTCAAATTTGCAAATCATTGAACTGGCCGTATAGCTGATCAGATAATCATTGATTATCAATGAACCCCCAGTGCTCTTCTTTCCAAGCATGTAAGAGAGGCCTGGAGAAGATCTTAGGAATGGAAAAATGAATGCTTAAGAGTTAATTATGTTTGGCCCCAAACCTTAGGGTGATAATGTAGATCAGCTTCTAATCCAATGCTGAATGGCAATATGTGGCAATAAGTGTGTCAGCATCAGTATCAGTAGTCAAAGAAGGCTTTCTGGAGGAAAGGGTCTTGGTTTTGGCCTTGAATAGGATATTAGACCTCCAATGGGACAGGAGGTTCTACTACAGAAGTGAGTGTGAATGGAAATGATAAGAATATTTGTAGAATAGCAAAGAGAACATGGAAAACAAAAGCTGAAAATGTGATCTCTTGGAGATATTTGAGAGTATTTGAGGACTATCAGACTGTCAAGAGGGCACTGAGTAGATTCAAATGGGAAGAAGAAGCTGGAGCCAAGGTCAGTATGCAAGGAGCTATAAGAGTAGTTTAGAAACAATGTGTGAGAGGGTCCTGACAAATGTAGGTTGTGTGTACAGAGTTTTCACTAGAAAAAAATAACTGAATTTGGAAGCTATAAAACAGGGAAGATGAGTAGAAGAAATGCAAGAGTGAGTCTAGAGAGATATGAGAAATAGTTGGTGCCACTGTCATAGTGTGAACATACGGGAAGGATAAGGAAGTGAATGCCGATTTGGGCTGAGTGGGAGGGTAGAGGGGCAGTTTGAAGAGGAGTGGTATGAAGTGGAGGACTGGACCCAAGGAAAGGGGATAGAACCCAAGGGGTAGATTAAGGAGTCATCTATAGAGCAGCCTGTGAGAGACCCTAAAAGTGGGTGGGTCAAACCTCTGAGGAGGATCTTGCAGGGAGAAAGAAAGCCAGTGTCAAGTCTGAGCCTTAGCCAAAACCCTGCTCCATCCCCTTAGCCAGATGTTTTCATGGCCCAGAAACGGTAGCTAAAGGTGCTGCTGTCTAAGATCTTACAGCCCAAGCTTTTTCATTTCTCCACTCAACCCCTTTTTGGGAGTCCCATCCTCTGTGTTTCCTTTCTGGATCTCCATTTAAACAATAGCAATCAAACTTTGTGTAAGCCTGTGCTCTGTTTCAATCGGCTTTTTATTTTTATGTGTAGACTCAGCCTGGCTCCCCCATCCTCTCATTTATTTGTGCCCTTTCTTTGTTCTCCCCTCCTAGCTTTTCTACTCATTCCGTTACCTACAATTTCCCACTGTTAAGGATGGGAAGCCCTCCATTAGGACCCACACTCCATTGTGTCGCATATTATTTAAATATCTTTATCACTTTCCCACTGGGAAAAACAGTAATTGATAGTATCTCCATTTATCTTCACTTTCTCTGTTGCGTTTGGGGAAAAGATGACGGTTTCAAATAGCTCCTTATTTATTTTCCACTCAGGCTCAAGTTGGATTCCAGCACCGTCCTTACAGGGACCCAGATTTCCCACAATCCCATAATGTTTTATGAGCAGTTTTACAATCCAGACACTGCATTATCATGTCCTTCTGAAGGATGGTTATGTGAATTGTCAGGAAACAGGAACTGAAAGACAGGATAATCGGCCACTGCTTGACAGTTCAGAATTTGCCCTGGTGACAGCCCTTTGCTCTGAAGCTCCTGTGTGGAGGAACTGCCACAGTAAAGCCAGGTGACCACTAATTTTTAAAAGGCTCTCATAGTCAACAACAGTGTGCATAAGCTGAGGGGCTACAGTGAATCGCTGACATGGAAAGATTCATTAGTGAGCATCTAGGCTATCCCACCCATTTCACAGATGAAGAGACTAGAGCTCACACATGGGATGTGATCAGCCAGGGCACACATATAATGACAACCTCAGGATAAGAGACTAGAGCTCACACATGGGATGTGATCAGCCAGGGCACACATATAATGACAACCTCAGGATAGGAAACTTAGCTGTCTGACAGTCAAAAAATATCTTCTTAAAAGAATTGTTTTGCTAAATACATCACAGATGTGACATCCAGCATGTCTGCTAAACTGTCCTAAGTAGAAACAAAAACTCACAGATTATGACATAGAGTAATTCTAATTTGATGTTTTATGTTGAGAAAACAAAATAAACAGAAGCCCTGGTAATTTGCATGCCTTTGTCTCAAGAGTTGGTGCTCAAGTGCTCCACTTTTGATTTACCTTGTCAAACTGCATCATTCCACCCAAGATTTATTGAGGTGGAGTTTTTTCTATCCCTTATTCATCTCTTTTTTGCCTTCCTGAAAAAGAGAGAAAAAACTGGAGTTGAGCGGAGTAGCCCCTCCCCACTGAATTTGGGACATGCTAACCAATGCCACTCTTGGGGCTGGCTTTCAGGGAGATGCCTGAAATGGCAGAGGGAGGACGGCACAGACTCACAGACTTCACATAACAGCATCTATTAAGAATCTCAGCTGAACCCTGGGCGCATGGGATTTCCTGTAAGAAGATGGGGTTGGGAAGTACAATGTTTAAAAGGCCTACGGTGACATGCAGTAAAAAGAACACTGGACTTGGACCCAGGTTCTGGTTCTGACTTTGCAACCAGATAGCTGTATAACCGTTCTGAGCCTCCCTGCTTTCATGTCTAAGATAAGGGGGTTTGTTCTGTAGACTCAGAGACCCTGCTCAACTCTAACATTCTGGGATTCTGTGGAGACTCTGCATCCGGGCTATGGTGAACAAAGATTGCAAGGAGCATGGGCCGGAAGGGAAATGCTAAGGAGAGGCTAATGGAAAACACATGGTATGGAGGACTAGAAGCAGGAAGAAAGGGAGGCCTGGGAGCTCCCTGTAAAAGCTTCACTTCTCTAGGGGCAAACTCTTTCCAAAATCACAACTGAGCACAGGCAAGACTTAGGCACTCATAACTTAACTTTTTTATTGCATATCAAAGAAGAGCAATTCATAATCATCTCTGTTAACTTTCAGAACGCCCCTATGAAGTAAACAGATTCTATAATCTTGCATTTACATAGGAGATAACTGAGGCTCCAGGAAGGTAATAGACTTCCCAAGGTGTAGTATATGAGCTGAGTTGGACAAGTTCCAAAGTTTCCTAGGTCCTACTCACAGGCCTTCTCCCACTCAGTTTGCAATAATAACCACTTGCATTTCTACAGAACTTTTTACTTTTAAAGTGTACTAAAAAAAAAACAACAACATTACCTCATATTTCACCCGCCATGACCCTATTAGTTAGGATACTAGGAACCATTTCTCCTATTTTAGAGATGAGGAAACTGAGTCCCAAGGAAATTAAGTGATTTTCCCTAAGTTTTCTATTCATCCAACAACCTCTCACAGAGCATTTATGATCCACCAAGTACAACCCAGACACGACTGCCTACTGGCAAGGCCAGTTTTGATCTCATAGATCTCAAGTGCATATCCAGTGCATTTAGGAGCTGTGATTTTTTTTTAATGTTTATTTATTTATTTTGAGAGAGAGAAAGAGAGAAAGAAAGCATAAGCAGGGGAGGGGCAGAGAGAGAGAGAGAGAGAGAGAGAATCCCAAGCTGATAGCAAAGAGCCTGATGTAGGGCTTGATCCCATGACCCTGGGATCATGACCTGAGCCAAAATCAAGAGTCAGACACCTGACCAACTGAGCCACCCAGGTGCCCCAGAGCTGTGATTTTTAATGTGAAAACAAAAACTCTTGAAAGAAGTTTCTAAATATGGCATAGACAAAATAGCTCTACAATGGTAATATACCACCCAAACATCCAAATAGTGGTCCTCCACCACCCACTCTTATTTTTAGATGGCCTTCTAGCCCTAGTTAATGACTTAGGAGATACTGAATAATTCTTATAGGAATGGCAGGACAATAGTAACAGTTGATGAGGGCAGCAGGCCCAGGCTTCAATTTTGATTTGACATAAGCAAAGCATATAGCAATATTTTCCAACCTCTCAGTGCTGTCTTAATCTCTCCCTTCTTAACACTGTGATTCCACAGTCTCCTCCACCCTAGAAATGTATCCTTGGTTCAGTCCCTACTAAGCCCCACTGATGTGCTGGTACATCAATGGAATATGCAGTTACAAGAACAAGAGGCTAGATGGCCAGTACTTAGAGATGGCTCAGAAAGAGATCTCTTGCCTTGGGAGAGGGCACTGGGATTCTTGCCACCTTTAAAAAATATACTCACAGGAAGTACTACACTACCTCCGGTGTGTCCCAGAATTTGTTCCTTCAGTCAAGCCTTTGTATATATTAGTAAGTTGTCCATTACTTTCTAGTTGACAAACATGACATTAACGTTCTGCAGATCTTCAAAGCAATCCCTGTTTCCACATTTCCCTTCAAGTCTTCTCTATAGGTAGGTAACACAGCCCAGATGTATTTTTTTTTTTTTAAATTGGGGCGGAAGGCGGGGGAGGTAGATTTTATTTGTCTGAAAAAATTGTGTTCTATCCCTCTATCTCAGAAATGGTGTTTCTCACCCAGGATGCTCTTTGAGCCTCTGGAAGTGGAGGCAAGTTTCTCCTGAGTCATCCACATTGCCTTGTGTAGTCCTTAGACTTGTGTAGTCCTTTGTGACTATGAGAGAGCAAGTCCCTGGACACAAAAAGGTAGTCTGTGTTGGGGAAAATGACCAAGTCAGTGTGCCTGCTTTCTCCCATCTGCACTTCCTTCCTTGCCTTTGGCACCACCTGCCTGGTGACTGCTCCTATCCAGCAGCCATCCAGCAGTCAAGACCCAACACAAGCCCACACTTCTGATTCTGCCCAGACTGTCCCACCTACCTTGGACCTTTCCCTTTCCAGGGCTATGACAGCCAGTCTTTCTGTTCTTCACTGGGTGCCATTCATCATTATTATTCTTCAGTTGCTCACTGACTTGTCAGGTGTGTAATCATGACTTTCCAGTTGGAATATAGCCTCCCTGAAGGTGGAAGACATACTTTCTTCATCTCTGTTCCTTGCTATGGTTTACTTTCGCTAATCGCATAGAATATGTTAGTTTCTTTTAAAAATGACTTCTAAGCAGAGTATATCCTGACTTAGTCCTCACAACACAAAGCAGAACTGAGTAAGCAAAACATATGTGTACTCAGTGGAATAATGGCTCTTAAATAAGACTGGACATTTTCTGGGGGAAGCACAGTGCTGTCCCACAGTTCTGTCTCTGCCCCAGGGAACTTGCATTGGTCACACATGGTTGTGTGAGGAAGTCCCTTCTTTTGCTGATTCTGGACCACCCATCACAACAGCAGGAAATCTATCCATCTGCTGTCCTCCCTCAGGGAATGACTGCATTGTAACCATCTCTTTTCACCTCTTAAGATGCCAAATATATTCATTCCTTCTTCAACACAGAATTGGGGAAATATTAGTATTGGCTGAGTTGAGACTCTGGGTCATTTTACTTAGTTAATAGTGACTGAGTCATTCCAAAATACCTACTGAGGGACATAAGTAGCTTGGAAATGGACACCCAACCCCTTCTCACTGGAAGATTGTAAGAGTGCTTCTTTATATTTGTCATGGGTGAAACCAAATCCCTGATCAGACATTCACTTAATTTTTCTTCATGGTAAAAGCTGTTGACTTCTCCTATTAGTGGGATTAGAAAAAAACAGCACTGGCCTGGAAGTCAGAAGAGCTGGCTTCTTACCCTGGCTCTGTGCCCAAGACCTCCTCCCCTTGGTTCTTTCCATGGGACCACACCACTTGCACACCTGCCTGTCACTTAGTACCAAGTGATGGGTTCATTTGGGTGGCATGTTTCCTTTGAAGACCACCCAGAAGTTCCTGCTGACACTCATGCTACTTAAAATTATTGGCAGCAGGGAGACCAACCTCTGAGGTATACAGTGTGTGTGTAAAAGGGTGTCAAAGTTCCACCTGGAGGGTCTGGGAACCAAGTTCTCTCCTACCTCATCCATTGATCCCCATGTGATCAGCAAAGCCCCTTTTGTCTCTGTGTTTGTTTCTCTGACTGTAAGTTGGAAACAATGATGCAGATAAGTTTCTTCCAAGGTTCTTGAGAATTAAATGGGATTAGAAATATGATCATATTTTAGAAGCAAAATGATGTAGAGAAACAGATATGGTTGTCAGAACATCATCATTTGTGTTGCCAAGGAGTTAGCCCAGGTAGGGGTATCTGGCATGTGGTTCTAACTTGGCTGCTATGTGACCTTAGGCAAGTCATAAGATCTCTCCAGGCCTCACTTACTTTATCTGTCAAATGGGGATTAAAATAAATGTCCTCCCTTTCACACAAGGGTGCAGTGAAGATCTGAAATAAGATGTATGAAAGAGCATTGACAGGTATACAACACTGTTTTCAAGTAAGAAAGAGTTCACTGTTTTTAGCAAGTCTATCTGGATTGAAGTCCATTTGTTCCATGTAAGAAACCTACCTTCCTAAAAGGGAGTCCCAGAGAGAAAGCTTATATGCAAATTACCCCGCTACTATACCTGCATTACTTCTGGATGATGTGTCATTCAACACAAGGAGCACCAGCCTGGGAATTAAAGATGGAAGCTAGACATTTACAAGGAAAACTCACAACACAGCCAGTCCCTGGGGATAGCATATGTCTTAGCAGTATTATATCCAACTCAAATAAAACAACACCTTTCAAGGGCGCAGTGTCACTTCTTTGGATTGTTGAATAGAAATGATCCATGTTTAAGAAGCTATAAAATGGCGACCACAGACCATAACTTTAAAATAAAAAAACCTGCTTTGCAGAATTGTAACTGAAGAAATTGTACACAATATTGGAAGTACAGAGGGAAATAGTGCTAACATGAATATAAGCAGAGAACAATACTGACAATGGGCACCACAAAATTGTGGGAAATCCCTGAGGGCTGGAGAGAGAGCTACCCCTGTGAGCTGGAGGTTATGGGCACATAACCCCCAGAGCATATACCATATAAGTTTGCCCTGAAATGTGGATTATAATTGGAAAATCAAAAAGGGGGAGGACCACTTCAAGGTGCCATGGGTCAGGGTAGGGAAGTGAGCAGAAGGAATAGCAGATTTAATGGTAGAAAGGACCAATCCCTGGGATTGCACTTAAAAAAATCCTGCCCCACTTACTACCCCAAGCCAAAAGAAGAAAAACTAACTGAAACTTCCATTTGGGTTCTATTTAATAAATATAAGACATAAATTCAGCTTCCCTGAAGTCATTCAGGATGATGACTAGTAGTTCTTGTTGAATAGTGGCTCATCATGATGAACTGGTGATAAACTGATTCTTAATGAGCTCCCAAAACTTGTTCTCTACTATTGGTTCTAGATTTCTGGGAGGAGATGGGAATCTGTTGCTCTCTTGGGAGAAATCCATGTACTTTTCCTGTAAGCATTGACAACATCCCCTCACAAGTGCCTGATGCATAAAAGGACTGAGTAACGGGTGTATTAATGAACAGGGATGAGAGAGAGTCCAGGGAGCAAAGGCAAAATTCACTGTCTTATATATGGAGGAACATTGATTGGGACCACAAATGGAGTTACGCAATAAGGACAAGGAAGAAAAGAACAAAGATGTTAGATGCTGAATTTATTGGCATGAAGAGATGTTTATAATGTATCATTAAATTAAAAATTACCTTATAAAATAATATATACTGTGTGTTTTCATTTTTTGCAAAAGTAAAAATACTTACTGGATAAACTAACACAGTTACATTTTTAAAAGCTAAATTCATCAATCCAGGAGTCTGGGGAGCTCACATTTCTATCAAGAACCTGCCTGTGACAGTAGACTTACAGCTAAGCATAAGAAGCCACTCTTTGTGCAGATGTTTTGAGAGGCAAGGACCTATCTGAACAGAAGCATGCTGGCAAGGCTCAAGGAGGACCATCTCACCTGCACAGCCCTCAGGCTTTTCTATAGTAGCACTGGAAAAGCCCTATCCCATCATTCCATTCCCTCTTGTCAAACTCTGTGATATGGACAACCATTAGCTCCTAGGACCCCCACTCATAGTCAGACAGCCCTGTCCAGCCTAGCCGGTCTTAGAATACAATTAACTTAACATTTTGCATACATTTCAGCCCCACAAAGAAATTCTAGTCTGTGATAAGAGTCTAGAGTAAAAGGAAGACAGAGTGCTTGAGTGTGATCTTCCAAGTCAAGCTACCTTCTGGGGCACCTGGAATTCTTCTGTGGCTCCCCTGGGGTCACCGAGTTCTGATCTCTGCAGTGGGGGAACCTGCCATTGCAGCCAGATCCAGTGAGGGTCTGTGATTGAGGAACCTGATCCACTGCACTCCAAAAGTTCTTTTTTATTATTATTTTTTATATGAAATTTATTCTCAAATTGGTTTCCATACAACACCCAGTGTTCATCCCAACAGGTGCCCTCCTCAATACCCATCACCCACCTTCCCCTCCCTCCAACCCCCCATCAAACCTCAGTTTGTTCTCAGTTTTTAAGTCTCTTATGTTTTGGCTCACTCCCTCTCTAACCTTTCTTTTTTCCTCCTTCCCCTCCCCCATGGTCTTCTGTTAAGTTTCTCAGGATCTACATAAGAGTGGAAATATATGGTATCTTTCTTTCTCTGTATGATTTATTTCACTTAGCATAACACTCTCCAGTTCCATCCACGTTGCTACAAAAGGCCATATTTCATTCTTTCTCATTGCCATGTAGTATTCCATTGTGTATATAAACCACAATTTCTTTATACATTCATCAGCTGATGGACATTTAGGCTCTTAACATAATTTGGCTATTGTTGAAAGTGCTGCTATAAACATTGGGGTACAAGTGTCCCTATGCATCAGCACTCCTGTATCCCTTGGGTAAATTCCTAGCAGTGCTATTGCTGGGTCATAGGGTAGATCTATTTTTAATTTTTTGAGGAACCTCCACACTGTTTTCCAGAGTGGCTGCACCAGTTTGCATTCCCACCAACAGTGCAAGAGGGTTCCCGTTTCTCCACATCCTTGCCAGCATCTATAGTCTCCTGATTTGTTCATTTTAGCCACTCTTACTGGCTTGATGTGGTATCTGAGTGTGGTTTTGATTTGTATTTCCCTGATGAGGAGCAACATTGAGCATCTTTTCATGTGCCTGTTGGCCATCCAGATGTCTTGTTTAGAGAAGTGTCTATTCATGTTTTCAGCCCATTTCTTCACTGGGATATTTGTTTTTCAGGTGTGGAGTTTGGTGAGTTCTTTATAGATTTTGGATACTAGCCCTTTGTCCGATATGTCATTTGCAAATATCTTTTCCATTCTGTCGTTGCCTTTTAGTTTTGTTGATTGTTTCCTTTGCAGTGCAGAAGCTTTTTATCTTCATGAGGTCCCAATAGTTCATTTATGCTTTTAATTCCCTTGCCTTTTGGGATGTGTCAAGTAAGAAATTGCTGTGGCTGAGGTCAGAGAGGTTTTTTCCTGCTTTCTCCTCTAGGGTTTTGATGGTTTCCTGTCTCACATTCAGGTCCTTTATCTATTTTGAGTTTAGTTTTGTGAATGGTGTAAGAAAGTGGTCTAGTTTCATTCTTCTGAATGTTTCTGTCCAGCTCTCCCAGCACCATTTGTTAAAGAGACTGTCTTTTTTCCATTGGATTTTCTTTCCTGCTTTGTCAAAGATTAGTTGGCCATACTTTTGTGGGTCTAATTCTGGGGTTTCTATTCTATTCCTTTGGTCTGTGTGTCTGTTTTTGTGCCAATACCATGCTGTCTTGACGATTACAGCTTTGTAGTAGAGACTAAAGTCTGGGATTGTGATGCCTCCTGCTTTGGTTTTCTTCTTCAATATTACTTTGGCTATTTGGGGTCTTTTGTGATTCCATACAAATTTTAGGATTGCTTGTTCTAGATTTGAGAAGAATGCTGGTGCAATTTTGATTGGGATTGCATTGTAGACAGCTTCGGGTAGTATTGACATTTGAACAATACTTATTCTTCCAATCCATGAGCATGGAATGTTTTTCCATTTCTTTATATCTTCTTCAATTTCCTTCATAAGCTTTCTATAGTTTTCAGCCTACAGATCTTTTACATCTTTGGATAGGTTTATTCCTAGGTATTTTATGTTTCTTGGTGCAATTGTGAATGGGATCAGTTTCTTTATTTGTCTTTCTGTTGCTTCATTGTTAGTGTATAAGAATGCAACTGATTTCTGTACATTGATTTTGTATTCTGCCACTTTGCTAAATTCATGTATCAGTTCTAGCAGACTTTTGGTGGAGTCTGTCGGGTTTTCTATGTATAATATCATGTCATCTGCAAAAAGTGAAAGCTTGACTTCATCTTTGCCAATTCTGATGCCTTTGATTTCCTTTTGTTGTCTGATTGCTGATGCTAGCACTTCTAACACTATGTTAAACAACAGTGGTGAGAGTGGACATCCCTGTCGTGTTCCTGATCTCAGGGGGAAAGCTCTCAGCTTTTCCCCATTGAGGATGATATTAGCTGTGGGCTTTTCATAAATGGCTTTTATGATGTTTAAGTATGTTTCTTCTATCTCAACTTTCTCAAGGGCTTTTATTAAGAAAGGATGCTCAATTTTGTCAAATGCTTTTTCTGCATCGATTGACAGGATCATATCGTTCTTATCTTTTCTTTTATTAATGTGATGTATCACATTGATTGATTTGCAAATGTTGAATGAGCCCTGCGGCCCAGGAATGAATCCCACTTGATCATGGTGAATAATTATTTTTTTTTTAATTTTTTTTTCAACGTTTATTTATTTATTTGGGACAGAGAGAGACAGAGCATGAACGGGGGAGGGGCAGAGAGAGAGGGAGACACAGAATCGGAAACAGGCTCCAGGCTCTGAGCCATCAGCCCAGAGCCCGACGTGGGGCTCGAACTCCCGGACCGCGAGATCGTGACCTGGCTGAAGTCGGACGCTTAACCGACTGCGCCACCCAGGCGCCCCAATAATTATTTTTATATGCTGTTGAATTCGATTTGCTAGTATCTTACTGAGAATTTTTGCATCCATATTCATCAGGGATATTGGCCTGTAGTTCTCCTTTTTCGCTGGGTCTCTGGTTTAGGAATCAAAGTACTGCTGGCTTCATAGAATGAGTCTGGAAGTTTTCCTTCCCTTTCTATTTTTTTGGAACATCTTGAGAAGGATAGGTATTATCTCTGCTTTAAATGTCTGGTAGAATTCCCCTGGGAAGCCATCTGGTCCTGGACTCTTACTTGTTGGGAGATTCTTGATAACTGATTCAATTTCTTTGCTGGTTATGGGTCTGTTCAAGTTTTCTATTTCTTCCTGTTTGAGTTTTGGAAGTGTGTGGGTGCTTAGGAATTTTTCCATTTCTTCCAGATTGTCCAGTGTGTTGGCATATAATTTTTCATAGTATTCCCTGATAACTGCTTGTATTTCTAAGGGATTTGTTGTAATAATTCCATTTTAATTCATGATTTTATCTATTTGGGTCATCTCCCTTTTCTTTTTGAGAAGCCTGGCTAGGGGGTTATCAATTTTGTTTATTTTTTCAAAAACCCAACTCTTGGTTTCATTGATTTTCTCTACAGTTTTTTTAGATTCTATATTATTTATTTCTGCTCTGATCTTTATTATTTATCTTCTTCTGCTGGGTTTGGGGTGTCTTTGCTGTTCTGCTTCTATTTCCTTTAGGTGTGCTGTTAGATTTTGTATTTGGGATTTTTCTTGTTTCTTGAGATAGGCCTGGATTGCAATGTATTTTCCTCTCAGGACTGCTTTCGTTGCATCCCAAAGCATTTGGATTGTTGTATTTTCATTTTCATTTGTTTCCATATATTTTTTAATTTCTTCTCTAATTGCCTGATTGACCCATTCAGTCTTTAGTAGGGTGTTCTTTAACCTCCATGCTTTTGGAGGTTTTCCAGACTTTTTCCTGTGGTTGATTTCAACTTTCATAGCATTGTAGTCTGAAAGTGTGCATGGTGCAATTCTTTTATACTTATGAAGGGCTGTTTTGTGACCCAGTATGTGATCTGTCTTGGAGAATGTTTCATGTGCACTCAAGAAGAAAGTATATTCTGTTGCTTTGGGATGCAGAGTTCTAAATATGTCTGTCAAGTCCATCTGATCCAATTATCATTCAGGACCCTTGTTTCTTTATTGATCTTGTGTCTAGATGATCTATCCATTGTTGTAAGTGGAGTATTAAAGTCCCCTGCAGTTACCACATTCTTATCACTAAGGTTGCTTATGTTCGTGATTAATTGTTTTATATATTTGGGGGCTCCCATATTTGGCACATAGACATTTATAATTATTAGCTCTTCCTCATGGATAGACCCTGTAATTATTATATAATGCCATTCTTCATCTCTTATTACAGCCTTTAATTTAAAGTCTAGTTTGTCTGATATAAGTATGGCTACTCCAGCTTTCTTTTGACTTCCAGTAGCATGATAGATAGTTCTCCATCCCCTCACATTTGATCTGAAGGTGTCCTCAGGTCTAAAGTGAGTCTCTTGTAGAAGCAAATAGATGGGTCTTGTTTTTTTATCCATTCTGATACCCTGTGTCTTTTGGTTGGAGCATTTAGTCCATTTACATTCAGCGTTATTATGGAAATATGTGGGTTTAGAGTCATTGTGATGTCTGTAGGTTTCATGCTTGTAGTGATGTCTCTGGCACTTTGTGGTCCTTGCAACCTTTCACTCACAGAATCCCCCTTAGGATCTCTTGTAGGGCTAGTTTAGTGGTGATGAATTCCTTCAGTTTTTGTTTGTTTGGGAAGACCTTTATCTCTCCTTCTATTCTGAATGACAGACTTGCTGGATAAAGAATTCTCGGCTACATATTTTTTTCTGTTCATCACATTGAACATTTCCTGCCATTCCTTTCTGGCCTGCCAAGTTTCAGTAGATAGGTCTGCCACTAGTCTTATGGGTCTCCCTTTATCTGTTAGAGTGTGTTTATCCCTAGCTGCTTTCAGAATTTTCTCTTTATCCTTGTATTTTGCCAGTTTCACTATGATATGTCGTGCAGAAGATCGATTCAAGTTACGTCTGAAGGGAGTTCTCTGTGCCTCTTGGATTTCAATCCCTTTTTCCTTCCCCAGATCAGGGAAGTTCTCAGCTATGATTTGTTCAAGTACACCTTCAGCCCCTTTCTCTCCCTTTTCCTCTTCTGGAATTCCTATTATACGGATATTGTTCTGTTTGATTGCATCACTTAGTTCTCTAATTCTCCCCTCATACTCCGGGATTTTTTTATCTCTCTTTTTCTCAGCTTCCTCTTTTTAAATAATTTTATCTTCTAATTCACCTATTCTCTCCTCTGCCTCTTCAATCCGAGCTGTGGTCGCCTCCATTTTACTTTGCACCTCATTTATAGCATTTTTAGCTCCTCATAACTATTTCTTAGTCCCTTGATCTCTGTAGCAATAGATTGTCTGCTGTCCTCTATACTTTCTTCAAGCCCAGCAATTAATTTTATGACTATTATTCTAAATTCTTGTTCTGTTATATTGCTTAAATCGTTTTTGATCAGTTTGTTAGTTGTCACTACTTGCTGGAGTTTCTTTTGAGGAAAATTCTTCCGTTTTGTCATTTTGGATAGTCCCTGGGGTGGCTGCCAAACTGCAGGGCACTTCCCCTGTGCTGTCTGGAGTAACTTGTGTTGGTGGGCGGGGCCGCAGTCAGACCTGATGTCTGTCTCCAGCCCACTGCTGGGGCCACAGTAAGAATGGTGTGTACCTTATCTTCCCCTCTCCCAGGGGCAGAACTCACTGTGGAGTGGTGTGGCCCCTGTCTGGGCCACTTGCACATTGCCAGGCTTGTGGTGCTTCTTTGATGGGATCTGGCATATTAGCCGGGGTGGATCCGCAAGGTGCACAGTGGCAGGAGGGGCAGGCTTAGCTTGCTTTGCTGGTGGTGGTCCCCTGTGGGAGAGGCCCTACAGCACTGGGAGGGAGGCTGGCCCATCAGAGGGATGGATCCACAGAATCACAGCATTGGGTGTTTGAGCAGTGCAAGCAAGTTCAGTAATGGGAACTGGTTCCCTTTGGGATTTTGGCTGGGGGATGGGAGAGGAAGATGGCACTGGCCGGTGCCTTTGCTCCCCTCAAGCTGAGCTCTGTCTTCCGGGGCTTGACCCCACTCCCTCCTGGTGTCCTCTCGCCCTCCCACTCTCTGAGCAGAGCTGTTGACTTATAACATTCCAAATGTTAAGTCCCGCTGGCTGTCAGAACTCATGCAGTCCGGCCCCTCTGCTTTTGCAAACCAGACTCGGGGGCTCTGCCTTGCCAGGTGGGCTACTCCTCCACCGCCCGGCTCCCTCCCACCAGTCCGCGTAGCGCACACCGCCTCTCCGCCCTTCCTACCCTCTTCCATGGGCCTCTTGTCTACATTTGGCTCCGGAGAGTCCATTCTGCTAGTCTTCTAAGGTTTTCTGGGTTATTTAGGCAGATATGGGTGGAATCTAAGTGATCAGCAGGACAAGGTGAGCCCAGTGTCCTCCTATACCACCATCTTCTTCCAAAAGTTCTTTTCATCATTCCCTAAAGGCTCACTTAAGGAGGACCAGATTGCTTGGACCTAGTGATTTTTTTAAAGGAAACTTAATAATCTGCCTTAATTAACTGTGCTGTCTCTTGCTCCTTCATTCATATAGCTCACAGCTCAGCCTCCATTTTCAGAACAGTTGTGTTAATTAGGGTTTGGGCCAGGCCTTTCTTTGTAATTTCTCTCTCTTCAAATGTTTAACCAGTTCACTAAACTTTGAAAAAGGTGTTAGAAGCCATTTGCTCACACATCACCGTTTTTGCAGATGGGGAAAAAGGTCTTTGAGAGTTAGGTAATGTTCCCCAAATCACAATAGCTGGTTTGTAACAGGGTTGGAATGAAAGACGGGTTTCCAAATCACTAACTCGGTGTCTTTCTATGGCTTCATTTTAGCAGTTAGATTTGTTGAACATTTGCTACCAGAGGTTAGAGAAAAGCATAGGCCTGGCTCCTACCCTCAAAGCTATAAATCAAATTGAATAGACAAAACATACACAAGAGAAATGAGAGGGCTATTGTGGTAACCCATTTAACACTGACTAACGGATTTCAGGAAAAAGGGAGAGAGTGGTATGGGTGGGAGTCTCTTGTCAGTTTCTGCCTATGGAAGGGAACTGTGACCTCAGGAAGACGCTGAAGGGAGTATCTTGAGAAGGCAGGTTGGAAAGCAAACATAACCCAGATACAGAGGGACCGCAGAGGTGGATGGACTTCACATGGTGGTAAGAAAGACGTTCTGCACACTACCCTCCAAAACACAGAGATTTATAGATCAGTGGAGCTAACAGGTAGAGTGGGCAAGCCGAGAGCTCCATTAGCCCTTGGCCAGTGTGAGCCCCATGCTTAAGGAGACTTCTCTGGCTGGGTGTGAATGGCTTAATTTTAGAAGGGGGAGGAAACAAGGAGATTAGGACCCAAGCATGGGATACAAAGGATCTGGAGATGAGTGAAGAAGGATGTAGAAGATCTTACATAATTGATTTTAGATCTCTTACACTGTATTTGGAAACAATAATAAAACATTTCATTTAGGTTGATAATTAGATAAAGCTAAATGCTGAATAGGTAGAGGGAATAGCTCTTTATATGGCATTATTCATGCTAAAGTCTGACAGTGACCATTAGACTCTCTTCTCAAGGGATTTCTGGAGACAGTATTTTGTAAGAATTAAGAAGTTATATATATCATACCTATTATCAATCAAAAAATACACACACACATGCCTAGCAAGTGAATTAGTGTGTGGTATATGTGTGTGCATGCAATGCCTGGTTAATGAAGAATCTTGGCCTATTACTAACTAGTTCAGTGACCTTGGGTAATTTACTAAACCTCTATGTGCCTTAGTTTCTTTACAGTAAAATAAAGATACCTTGTAGGATTATCAAAAGAAGTAAATAAGACAAAAACACTTATGAAGCGCCTAGCACATTATGCACCCAAATAAGGTTGATTCTCTTTCCTCTTTCATAACTGCAAAGAAGGAACACTGTGGGGAAATTGGGCATGGGGACAACAGAAGGCTGGAGGTTAGGACACTGTATCAGCACAGTTAGAAAATGTTAGAAATTGGAAGTTGTCAGCAAGCAGTGCCAGGGAGCAGTGATGTGTGTGCTGTGGACTCTACAGAGTGTGTACTGTACAGAGGAAACAAGCATTACCCAAGCCCAGTGAATCTGGTGTAGGGCTGATGGCCTATCAGGATCACTTGCCCCTCGGTGCCCAGGCCTAGGCTTTGCAAGGCATACAGGAAAGTCATTGTGAAATGATGATTCATTCAATCAGATGAAAGAAATGGGAAGAGCGATGCTGGGGAGAGGAAGAAGCAGACTGCCCTGGGTAGAGCCTTTGGCCCTTGGAGGGCTCATAATTTTCCAACCTAGTCTCCTTGTTAGGTTACTTGACAATGGAAGGCAGTACAGTGCTGGTAAAGGAGTCCACACATCCCCTGGTTTGTGCAATCAAAGAGGCTTGGAGCACAGAGCTTCACTGTTGAATATCATTCCCCCAGCAAGACAATGCCTCATTTGCATATTTGTTCTTAGTCACTATTTGTTTTTATTCTGAGCAGCCATTAACCTCCTACTATGTCTCCATCTTTTATAATAAAAATAGCAGTGTTAGAAAGGATAACAGCATTCCTCAGCATGGCACCCTCCTTGTTCAGTGTTCTTCATGGCAAAGAAGGAAAAAAAAATGACAAGACACTCCCCTATTGCAGGGGCAGACCAGACCCAGGTGACTGAAAGGAGTTTCCGGTGTAGCTTTGGGGAAATCACCATTATGAAGCCTTCTTCCAAAGAAAGTAGCTAGAACACTAAAGGGGTAATTAATTAACAAGTGGCCTAGAATACTCAGTCCCTGATCAGACTTTTGCTCATCATACCCCAGGGGTTACATCCTAACCCAGGAGAGCTAGTTTCTGTGCTGGAAAACAGCCAGCATGATCAATGTGAGGCAGAGCCCAAGAGAAGTCACCAACTCCAGTTGCTCTGCTGTTCCCTAATGTGCAAGCCCCTGACCTTCAATCTTGATTTGGCCTTGTGAGGCACCTGTGGTGTGTTCATGGTTCTCACATGGTTCTCTACAAAGGCCTGGACTACAACTATCCAGCATTTTTGTCTCCCTAGTATAGGGTCATGTGAATGTTCAGGACAGCCTGGTGGAAGATGGGATCTCAAGATGGGATTTGATGGCACATAGACACAGCCTCAGTTATTAGGTGTCTGCTGGGTTGACCTTGAGCCAACAAATCCAACATCAGGGGGGGTAAGAGTTTGTCTGAAATTTTGATTCCCTTATATTAGCAAATAAATTCCTTTTGTATATTTTACAAAGGCTCTCATTTGTCATGACAGCAAATTTTCTAAGTGATCTCTCTTCCTTTTCTCTGGAGATGTGCTCCATCAATTCTTCTGTGTTACCTCCTCAAAATAAATCTTTATCTTCCCCAAACTATATCCTTCTCAATATGGATGAGACTTAGGTCCTGGCCTCAACATTTATTAGCTAAGAGACTGCAGACAGGATCCTTAACCTACTCAAGCTTCAGTTTCCCCATGTGTTCAGTACCCCCTCACATGCTGATATATATGCGAGAGTTAATTGAAATAATGCTTGTAAAGAGCAGAATGTGATGCCTTTAACAGAAAGCATGCACTAGATATTGTTTTATAATTAATAAAATTGTATTGTCAATGCAGTTAGCCAAACAGAACTATTTGCTTTTCCTTGAATGTAATCTCAGCTTGCCTATGTCCATGCTTTGCCTCTCCTATGCTTTTATATTTCTAGGCCTTCTTCTTATGATGAATATAAAAGCCTCAGTCATTTCTAAAAGTCATCTCAAATGCATATAACTTGCTCTGATTTCTCCAAACAGGAAATGCCCTCTCAGAGTTCTCCCTGCTATTCTCATGGCCCTTACCTTATCTGTCACACTTCTGTGAGGTAGAAGGATGTGGAAGTCTGACAATGTGCAATGTCATCAATTGACATGAGATCAATAAATGCTTGTGGAGTTGCATTATCCTAGTTTCCTGATTCCTGTATTTGGGTTTGGGAAGGAATTTACCTTGATCTGATTCAAATCATGATGATGTGAGAATCATTTAAAGTCACAGGACATTCAAACCCTGGGGAATGATGAGACCCAGGCTGTGGAATGGGCATGAAAGTCCAGAGTGGGCACTGAGTATGACTGTGGTACAACAGAAAAGAAAATGTGGCTTTTCCTCCTCTGAGATGAGGTGGATGGAGGGGAAAGTGTCATTATGGCCAACTTCTCCCTGCCTTTGGTTCACCCCATGCTCATAATACTTATTCTTCAGCACCAGATGGTCCTCTCCACCTCACATAACCTCATCACCATCTCTGAGGGACCTTCCTAGGTATTGGGGACCACTCCTTCACCCCCTTATTTCTTCCATCTCTGAATCACAGGTGATCCCGTAGTCTGAACCTCCCCCCTTAACTTTGTAGATTGCTTCATATTATTCTCTCTCTAAAGCAGGAGCCCTCAGGGACCAACATAATATCTATGCTTACTTTACTTTCCAAACAAGGGTGGTTCCTTAAGAAGTATTTGCTCTAAGACTGATGGACTGAGAGCCCCTCTTACAAATGGAGGTTGTGCTCAATGATAGGGAAAGACTTTTCAATCCGACAAGACTCTGAGATGTCAACTGTTAACAAATAAAAGAAAAAGGTGTAAGACCTATTTTCTATTTCATGGACTAAAAGTCTGAGAGGTTAACTCAATTTAATCAGGATATTGTTTTTGTTGCTTGTACAAGTTTCCATAAGTTTAATCCATTAAACTGTTTTGTACATGTAGCAGCAATAATGGAAATCTGGGGTTTCTTGGACAGAACCAAGAGCAAGGAAAACCCATGAGCTAGGGCAGTCCTTGGAATCACTACATTGTTAGTGGGTTTACTAACTGACAGCCTGGAGGCAATCTATTTTATTAAGAGATTGAAAAATAGTTTAAAAAACCAGCATGTGAAGATTTCAATCAGAAATAGATGGGCACTTTTTAAACTGCAATTGGTTTCTAAAGAATGGGCAAGATAAGAATTGATAGAGGTGAATAGCTATCAAAACGTGGGGTGAAAAAAAAAGAAGCAAATTGCCACCTACTTGAAGTGAATAGCTCTTGTAATGTAATGGGTTTTAAACTTTAAAATTGTTTTGTACTGTGACATACGTAACAGTGGAAGTCTGGATTGAGAGTGTTTATTGGTTTTTTCCAATGGAAGATTGCCTGTTTGGTATTTGAATAATAATCTCCATATAAATATATGGTAATGTAATTATGCTAACTAGTATTTTCTATAATTCAAGACTCTGTTTATAATAATATATCATATTTTGCAGTCAGGTAAGAATCCATTTGTCCCCTCCACCTGGGCCCAGAGACAGGAAGAGGAACTTTAATATACAGTTCTCTGCAATCTGCTCCTCTCTGGAGTTAGCATTTCCTCGAAGGTGATACAATAAATCTCACCAGAAATACGTTCATTTACCACATGCTGCCAAGTGGAGATGAAGCTGATTCTTCAAAATTTTGCAGATAAACTTGCTTTGACCAAACTCACAGATGGAAACCTGCAAGTGTGAGGATATTAGCCAAACTCAAAGACAAAGGAAGTGAGAGAGTATTTTAAATTAATTTGGAGAAAACAAATAGAATGGGTCAATTACATTTGTTACCACACAGTATATTATTGAGAAATTTATACATAAAAAGTGAGTACAGCATCAGCTAGTGTTAGGATATCACCCACATGAGAAAACACAAATTGTGAAGTTGTGGATGGGTCTGGACCTGGTAGAGTCCTCTTTTAAGTTGGTGTCGTACTAAGACAGTTTTCACAAAGCTAGTCCATTATTCTTACTTTCATACTAAAAATATTAGTGCTGATGGAACACCAGGGACCTAACAGTGTAAGACTTTGCCTTTGATTGGGAAAGCTAACCCTGAGAATACTGATTAATGGAGCAATAGGGTAGTATCTAGTGGCCTGTCCCAGTGTTCTGTATCAACATTGTTCAGATTGACAGCCTTAATAACAAGGATGAGGATACAGAAAACTACAGTTTTAGTAAAAGTGGTAAATACATTGAAAGGTATGCTGCAATCTAAACTGGTCTTTATGGCTCATACAGTGGGCCACATTTAACCTATTAAAATGTAGAAGGCTAAGTATAAGTTTCTGTATGTAGGTTTCTCAAAAGCTCACAACCAAGGAAGCACATCATGGGGAACGTGGCTAAACAGCAGCATATGACATGCCAAAAAAAGCTTAAAAAGTTTTGAGGCTCTATTAATAGTAATACCATGCCCGGAGAGAGGGAGGTGATTGCCCTTCACTGCACATAACACCCTTGGAGTTTTATGTTAAATTTGAGGGTTACCACCCTTTAATAAAGAAGTTGATACATTGGGGTAAAATGCCTAGAATGACGAATGAGAAATGCTTGAAAGAAATAAGGCTGTTTATGTTTTAAAAAGTAGTCTGTTTTTAAGTATGTTCAGAGCAGTCTGATAAATGAAGAAATGGACTTACTCTGGGTAACTCCAGAGAGCAGATGAATTTCCTGTAACAGTGCAGATCTATAGACCACTCCTCTTTCCTCTGATAACTCCCAAGCTCTGTGTTTTTTGTTTTCATTCTTCAGCTTTATTAAGGTACAAGTGACAGATAAAAATTAACCCCCAAGTCCTCTGTATCTTTTCACATGGGTACTCAACAACATTGTTAATAGAGGAAATAGGGAGAAGCAGCAATCTGTGCCCCTCCTACAGAGAGAAGAGCAGGGAAGGAGGGATGTGGGGAAAATCAGGTAAGGAGTACAGGCCAATCCTCAGAGGAACAGAAACAAAACCCTTCCAGTCTTCATCCCCTTTCTGTGCACACTCTTTTGTCCTCTCCCCCCCACCCCTGTCAGAGCATCCCCTTCTACAATTTTTGTGTTTGCATATGGGAACCTTGAAAGTAATGACCAGGAGAAGTATGTTGATTCAAACCTCCTGCAGCATTCTGGTTACCTTTCTATTTTTGTTCAACCACAGTGACAAGTGATTTGAGGTGATGATAAATCCATGCATTTAAAGCCTTGATTGCCTGAATAAATAGGTTGGATAGCTTCAGTAATTGGATAATTAAAGCAAAATGGAGATGCCAGTGGGGCCAGAAGCTGAGAAAGTCAGAATGGCTAGAGATTTCATTTTGGAAAAGTCAAAACCCAAAACTGTTGCAGTAGAGCAGGTAAAACCAAAAGGCACGCATTCCCAACAAACAAAGAAACAAACCCAAAAAACAGGTTGCAAGGAAAGGGGGAGGGTGCTTGATTAAAATGAACTGAGATGCAAATAAAAAGGAAAGGCACACTTGAACTTCTCTGCATATTTTCTTCTAAAGCATACTGTCCTCTGCTCAGGATTTCAGCCAGATTGGGCCAAGGAATAGACAACAGAGGGTGGAGTGCTGTTCTGAATTAGTGCTTTCCATTCCAGACCTGCCCTCCCTCCTCTCCCCCCTCCCCCCCACACAGTCTGCTTTGCTCTGTCTTTTCATCTTCTTTCCATTTCCCTCCCATTTTTCTTGCCCTCTAAGCAAGGTCCTTGAGAGCTGTGGTTAGACTCTAAAATCTGGTAAAAAGCGACCAGAGAGTGCACCTTACTGAGACACAGCTAATACTGGCAGACCCTAAGGGGACATAAAAGAGATCAGGGCTATGGGGCTGGCACTTCCTTGTTTCTAGATGGTGGAACACACATTGAGGAGATATAGTTATTCATCCAGAACCCTACTGTCAGACAAGGTAGTTGTCTTCTGCTGATACCAGATGTGCTCCCACCAAAGAGCCAGCCATGCCCACCATCACGGTACACTGCAAGGGTCCCCACCTCATTTAAGCACCCCCATCAGAGAGCTGACCCATCTGCTCCAGCCCCCAGCCATCTCCATCTCACATGGCCCCTGTCTCTCTTTTTCCCACGCACAACTTACATTGGAGATTATTAAGTGTTCACTATGCAGAAATGTTCACCATCACCCCAGCAGCAGTATGGGAGTTGTACTTGTGTGTTGAACACTCACTATGGCACATCAACAGTGGGTTAACCCTCAAAATCACCTGTTGTTTCCACCATTTTATTGATGAGGAGATTGAGACTTGAAAAGGATAATTAACTTCTTAGTAGATAGTTCCTGCCAGAAGGAAAATCCACACTCATACTGAGAACAAAACCCATACTCTTATTGTATGTGATTCCCTGCTGCCTTCTGAGGGCCTGGTAAGCTTGAGTTATAAATACTCTTACACTCCTGACTTCCTGTTGTCCTTCTGTCTTCAGTCATACATTCAGCAAAACATTTATTGGGCACTTACTATATACTGTGCCAGGCACTGAAGCTGTAGAAATGAGCAGCAACATGGTGCCCTCAAGGATATGGAAAGACAAAAATAAAGACTCCTATTAAGTACAAAATGTGGTAAGTTCTTTGTTTATGGTAGGTGCTCAGTGCAGGTTGGTTAAATAAAATCGCTTGAATTAAACCTTCAAAATCATTCCTGTGATAGTAAGCAGCAAATCAGCATTTCTCTGCATGACTGGCTCAAGCAGGTCAAGGAGAACATATGCTAATGGGGGAAGGGGTCCCTTCTATTACTATTGAAACCACAACCCTGCCTGAAAAACACAAAGAAATATTTTTGACCCTACAGCCGAGAGGATTCACCTCCTGTTATCTGTATGTACACAAACTAGTTTGACAGAGGTCAGGTACAACTTTAAAGAAAGGCTCCATGTGTGTGCACACATGTATGTTCATGCATGTGTGTTTACAAAAGAAAGAGAGATTTTTATATAAGACTCTGATTAAGATGATATATATAATAGCCAAAGCAACTGTTTAAAGGAAACCCGTTCTGCTGAAGGCTAAACAATACCATTTCCACTCAAGCAAGCAATGAATAGCATCCCTCAGATTAGAAACCAAGAGTAAAAATGTAGTAATGATCTAAGAAGAAAGTTAAATTAAAGGTTCATGTCTGTACTATGCTACAGAAATAGACAAGAAGACCAGTTTGTAGTGCCTAGAGGTAATCCAGTGCCAACAAAGTTACCTGGCTAAGAACCCAGCACAGAGCTATGAGGGACACACACGGAGTTCATTATTGGCCATACTAGGCACTGGGCATTTTCTGTGCAGTATCTCCTTTAATTTTCCCAATGACCCTATGTAACCCCAATGTTATCTGAGACCTCTAGCATCTCAAGATCAGGGAAAGACATTGCAGAGTTGGCATTGAAATAGCAAAGGTATATGATTTGCTTTTCAGATTCCCACGTGTGGTTAACTTGGGTTAGAATAAGGGATTTGATGTTTAGCAGTATTCAGTAAAGAAACTACCGATTCTCATGCTGTCTGTATTTTCTGGGATATTCTCTTTTGGTTTTCCCTTTAAAAAAAAATGTCGGGGCGCCTGGGTGGCGCAGTCGGTTAAGCGTCCGACTTCAGCCAGGGCACGATCTCGCGGTCCGTGAGTTCGAGCCCCGCGTCAGGCTCTGGGCTGATGGCTCAGAGCCTGGAGCCTGTTTCCGATTCTGTGTCTCCCTCTCTCTCTGCCCTTCCCCCGTTCATGCTCTGTCTCTCTCTGTCCCAAAAATAAATAAACGTTGAAAAAAAAAAATTTAAAAAAAAAAAAAAATGTCAATGAGCAGCTATTCCTGGGGCATCTACAATGGGCTTTGCACACTGTGGTAGGTGCCGGGATCTGGGGATGAAAACAGCCAATCTAGTTCTTGCTCCTATGATGCTTAGAGGCTAGTGAGGAAGAGATGCCAAAGAAATCATTACATGTAATTAGCCACATCATTGTAGACTGGTCTCTGCTGTGCTAAGGAAAAACACAGAAGAGTTGTGTCTACACTTGGTGCAGAATTTTCAAGAAGATGGCACCATGTCTACACTAGCAAGTGTTGGGGGTGGGAGAGGCACAGGAGTCACAGTGTGGGGGAACTCAAAGAAAAGAGACCACACCACTCTCCAGGGAGAGAAGTGGTGCCAGCTCACACTTCCTACCTGGACAGTCTCCCCCAGGCTCTGCCCTATATGGAGCAGTCCTTGGAGACTCTGTGCTCTGTTTTCATAAGCAAGACCCTTGCCTTACAAGGGAGCAATTCACCTTTGGAAAGCTAGTTTCAGTGCCCAGTGACTGGTGTAACTGAATGTTTCCCTTCTCAATGAATCGCTTTGGCATTATTTAAGCCCAGTCATAATATTGTGGTTCACAGGAAGCTAAAAAGTGACCTTTGTAAGTTGATCAAATCATAAAACTAATGAAAATGGATGGCCAGGGCTTCCAAAGGGGCATGAATATAGGCCTTCTCCAGGCAGCTCAGACTGAGCTCCTCTCCATGCAAACACAGCTTTCAAGAATTTTTTTTCCAAGTCTTTCTTTTCTTTCTGTCAGCCATTAATTCATGACAGCCTGGACTAAATCCAGAAGTATTGCTCTATAGCTTTTGCTCTCACATACATGCTCTGAATCCTACGTGATTGCCTCCTAATGCTCCATCCACCCCAGCCCTGGCCAGGTCCACCTATGGGCACTCACTCCAGGACCATAACAGCAATTGGGTAGCCTGGGATTTCAGCATAAACTCTGGACCTGGTTTTCTTTTCCCTCCTCATGAGAAGAACTTCTCCAGCTTATTAGAAGTTAAAAGAGTTCTCTGGGCACCAGAATACTCATATCAGCAACTAAGGGGGAGGTGAACCTAGTAAGCCTAGTAAATGGGAGGTTAACCTACAAGAGGACAGGGTCTGAAGACTACAACCTTAAAAGTACTTTCCTATCTGATGGACAGAATTCTAAGAGTAAATTATCTGAGTGGCTGGCACTACTTCTTACTAGCTGTGTGACATTTGGCAAGTTATCCTCTGTACTTTGTCATCTGTAAATGAGGAGAGTAATAGAAGCTACCTCAAAGATAAAGTCTTTGAGTTGACCCAGGACACAGAGACATTGTGCAATAAAGGAAAACCATTGCTATTGTTACTTTGAGTCATAGATAAGAATCTTCCATAAGCTCAGAATGATGGACACTTTGAGTTCTTAGGTCTCAATCTGGTGTTGCCCTGGGACTTAGGTGTTGATTCCTACTCTGTCAAGGGAAATAAAGAGCTTCCTGTCTGAGGAGTAGCAAGGCTGCCTTGTTGGGGCTGCACAGTTTTGATCTAGTATTGACCTACTTTCTTGTTTCTGGTCTCCTGTTTTGCCTGGCCTCAAGGCTGCACTCTTGGTTTGTAACTGCCTGACCTGCTTCTGCCTGCTCCCAGACTGTCCCTTCTGATGGACAACCATGCCCCCTCTCCCTCCACTTTGGCAGATTGTCTGCATCCTTGTCACACCAACGTCCTAGGCCAATGGATTGGAAAACTAACAGTGTCCCCTTTAAAAAATATAGTTTTACATAATTTCTCAGCTTGGGAAATGCTGAGAAGTCCTTCCTTGCAGAAATTCCAAGGATAAGTCTCCCAGTACCCTCCTGCTGAGGGGCACTAGATTCAAATGATTTGGAAATGGAATCCAATCCAAGCTGGTGGCCATTTCTCTATCCTGGGGCTCTCCTTTTCTCCACCCAGTCAAAACCCTGAGAAAGGAATGCCATAGCTGCTAAGGCAAGGCCACCATGGTTCTTGGCTTCAGGAAAGATGGTGGGAAAAGCCATCTGAGGGTGGGCCCACTAGAGTTTAGTGCTGGATGGATGGTAAGATGAGGAGGCCCTGGAGGAAGCTGGTCTGTTTGGCTTTGGTAAAAGAGCCCAGTTCAACTTTCAGGTGTGTGTGTGTGTGTGTGTGTGTGTGTGTGTGTGTGTGTGTGTTTGAAGGCTGAATGGATGAATACCAGGGAGCAAGAGGGCCGTTTGACCACAGAGATCAGGAAATCAGGAATAAGGGAGCATTTAATTTTAAACTTGACCCTTCTCTCCACTCCTGGTGAATTTTGGTATTTACCACCTCAGAAACAGTATGAAAGTGTACACTGTATTTGAGGGCCTCAGATGTATTCCCAGGGCTAAACAAAAATTAAAATAAGATCAAATAAAATGAGAAGACTGGGGTGAGAAAATTTATTTTTCTTTTTATTTCTTTAATGTTTATTTTTGAGAGAGAAAGAGAGTGCACGCACCAGTGGGGAAGGGGCAGAGGGAAAGGGGGACAGAGGATCCCAAGCCAGCTCTGTGCTGACAGCAGTGAACCCGATGTGGAGCTCGAACACAAATGGCGAGATTATGACCTGAACTGAAGTCAGACACTCAACCGACTGAGCCACCCAGGCACCCCAGAAAATTTATTTTTCTAATGCTAGCCCAAGGCAATTGATTTGGGGTTCTGCTGTTGCTGGAAGGGGAAAAATGTGGGAGGAAATAGAAGATGTACCTCAGAGTTGGTGATGGGGTGTGGACTGGGAGACCCAGCTGCCCTGTGCCAGGCTGAGAAAGAAGATATATCACGTCCTGCTTGAAATACAGAGAAAATTGACCTTTTCTATTCCTTACCAGAACAGATTCCCACATAAAAGCAACAAAGCATGCAGTACTAAGTTTAAATTCTGGCTCTGCTCCTTACCAGCTGTGTGATCTAAGGCAAGTTATTTAACCTCTCTGAGCCTCTGCTTCCTTGTCTGCAAAATAAAGAAAATAGTGCATAGAGGCTTTATATTCATTTGTTAGGGCCACCATAACAAAGTTCCACAGACTGGGTGGCTTCAAGAGATACTTATTATCTCACAGTTCAGGAGTCCAGAAGTCTGAGATCAAAGGGTCAGCAGGATTGGTTCCTTCTGAGGCTGTGAAGAGCACTCTGTTCCATGCCTCTCTCCTTGTTCCTGGTCATGTGCTGGTGATCTGTGGCAGTCTTTTGATGTAGAAGCATCACCCAAATCTCTCTCTTCATCTTCACATCACATTCCATCCGTGTGTCTGTTTCTGTGGCCAAATTTCCCCTTTTTTTATAAGGATAACAGTCATATTGGACTAGAAGTCCACTCCATTTCAGTTTGAATTCATCTTAACAAATTGCATCTGCAGTAACTTTACTTCCAAATAAGTCACATGCTGAGGTATTACAGGTTAGACTTTAGCATATTGAATTGGGTGGAGGTGGAGGAGATACAGTTCAACTCCTAACACGATTGTTGTAAGAATTAAAAAGTATGACATATATGTATAAGGTTCTTAACAGAATCTCCATTACAAAATAAGCATTCGATAAAGGAAGCAATTTCATTGATACTTATTTATTTTTTTGCTAAACATTGATTTACAAAAGATTTATTTTTAGCTAGGCCAGATGACAGAGAAAAAAATCACCTCCCATATACATCAATCACATCATCTAAGTTACCCAGGATGTGTGTGTGCCTGGGAGGTGGGGAGGTGCTAGGCTATAGGAAGTTTTAGGCTACGTCCATACAATGTCAGTATATGAGCCAGTCGGGGCACCTGGGTGGCTCAGTTGGTTAAGCATCCGACTTTGTCTCAGGTCATGATCTCACAGCTTGTGAGTTCAAGCCCCACATCGAGCTCTGTGCTGACAGCTCAGATCCTGGAGCCTGCTTCAGATTCTGTGTCTTTCTCTCTCTGCCCCTCCCCTTCTCTCTCTCTCTCTCAAAAATAAATAAATGGTAAAAAAAAAAAATTTTTAAACAATATATAGGCCAGCCATACTGGCAAATGGACAGTTATATATGCACACCTTTTGCAAAATATATATAAAAAATCTTTTTTCTAAAATCTAAACCCCTTGAAATTTAACCTTGAGATTCATCCCAGATTAGTGGCTAGCCAGTAAGATCTCAATTCAAATGAGAGTGTAAAGCATTCCTCTTTACTTGAAGCCTAGGACTAAGGAAGGAGGAGGAAGGGGGTCTTTCCAGAGCCTGGGTTCTGTGGAGAAAACCTGGTTAGCAGTATGAAATTCTGGGGGAATGTGCCTAGAGAATGAGTCACCCAGAAATGGCAAAGGAACCCAGAGGGAGGATGTAGAAGCACAATAGAGTGAATATCACCAATTTTGCAAATTGGCCTCTATCATAAACAAAGAAGGTTTGGTTCCTGTGTGAAACCATCAGCAATTTACCTGAATGTAGGATTAGGGAAAGTGCTGAAGAACCCAAGCCCCTGTTTAGGGTTTCCTGTGGTATTAGCAATAGTCACGGTGATAAGACAGTTGAGGGCACTAGCTTGGGAATTGCCAATTTGGGAACTGGTGCCCCCTGCTCTGCAACAACCTTGCTGTGTGACCTTGGACAAGCTTCTTCCCCTCTCTGGCCTCATCTGTAACATGAGTGGCCAGAATGCCTTCTCTCTGTGGATGCTGCTAGCCCGACATTCTATGATATTCTGGTCCCTGCTCAGGCCCAGCCCCAAAGTCAGTTAGGAAGAAATCCTGCTGAATTATGAGTGTCATGAGGGATAATACAGTCCTCAGCTTAGATTTCTTCCTGGCTGGACTGCTGCTGTGCTGAGGCTGTGCCTCTCAATCAGGAATTGGAAGGGAGAAAAAAAGAAGGAAAGATCATCTGCTTGTATTTAAAAAGGAAGGAGAGCAAAATGGGAAGTACAGATCAGGCTTGCTCTTGCCCATCTTTGAAGTACGGAAAAGCACTTTCCCTGAATAGTGTGAGTGAATATGATGAATGAGGCTATTTGATTAAGCAGGATGAAACTGGTGAGCCAGCGTTCTCTGTGTTTTATTTTGCCTAATGGCTGTAATCAGAAATCACGCAGTCATCTTTTCAAAAGTGGGAGCCAGTGGTGAAGCTCACAGGTAGTTGTGCGTCTGCAGTTCTTTTGAAGACCCCGCATCTCTCCTGGAGCCTCTGGGAGATTGAGAATATGGAGGGGTCTCTAACGAAGTCTCCACCAACACCAAAGTAATTGGATCACTTTGTCAATTCAGTTAACAGCCCATTGGTTCAATTTCCTTTTGTAAATTTAGATTAGATAGCCAGTACCTAGGACAGTAGCTGGCACCAAGTAATGTGCTTCGAAAGTATTTATTAAATTAATTAATCAGTGAGTGACAGGAACAATGAAGGAATGCATGAATAATGGATGGGAACCTTGTAGGTAAGGGAAAAAATGTACAGATGAATTTTCGCTCTTTCTGTCAAATTGACATTGTTTTTGATAGGACACGAGAAACATTTGTGATGTACCATCCATCTGTTCATTGAGTTTTCATTGATAAAAACAGAGATTCCTACATTTGAGCCCTAGGTCTTTCCCTCATTTGCTGTGTAAACTTAGGGAAGTTGCTCAACCTGTCTGTGCTTTAGTTTTCTCATCTCTAAAATGAAAAATATTAATAATACCAATCTAGTGCCTGGGGATAGTGGGAAGACAGAAGGAGATAATAAGTGTGAACACTAATTACACTTTATGGCCCAAGGAGCTACAGATTAGGCTAGATGAGAATGAAGTTGGCCCTATGTGTGTACCACAGAAGGCACTTAGGCACTTGCCTTTAAGGCATGATTTCAGAAGGTCGATGAGGCCCTTCTCTCCCCAGGCATCATGCCACTGAGAAGTAGTATGCTTAAAACTCCTACTCTTAGAATTCCCTTTGGGAAAAAAAAAAAAAAAAAAAAAAGAATTCCCTTTGAGCTAAAAAAAAAATGCCCAGAGAAGTTCCATTGGTGATATAAATTATATGAGAAGGTAAACACATTCAGCCATTAACCACTAGTTATTTCCCAGACTTTAGTCTACCTTCAAAAGACAGAGCAGTATGCATACTCATCAATGCCTTGGCTTTGGAGTCACTCAGTTCAAATCTAGGGTATGCTACTTACCAGCTATGTGGCCTTAGGCAAGCTATTGAACTCTGAACCTTTGTGTTCTCAGCTGTAATTGGCTAATGATATTTACTTCTTAGTGTACTATGGGGATAATATGAGATAATGAACATGAAACTATTTGCATACATCACTCATACTCAGAGGAGAGTGATTATTATTAACATGACTTTTCTCCCATTGAAGATGTTCATAAAAACATTATTATGGATGGAATGTTTGTGCCCCCACCCCCATATTTATGTGCTGAAGCCCTAATCCCCAGTATGATGGTATCAGGAGGGAGAGCCATTAGGTGGTAGAGGCCCCTGATGGGATTAGTGTCATTATAAGAAGAGGAAGAGACTCAGAGTTCTCTCTCTGCCCTATGAGGACATAGCAATAAAGTGGCCATCTACAAGCCAACAAAAGAATCCTCACCAAGAACCCAACCATGCTGGTACCCTGATCTCAGACTTTAATCCTGTGGAACTATGGTAAATAATTGTCTGTTATCCAAGCCACCTAAGGTGTATGGTATTTTGTTATAGCAGTGCAAGCTGACTAAAACAAACATGAAGGGCAGTTCTCAAAGATTTTCAGCCATATTTGGAGCACAGCAACAGTATTGCAACGAATTTCAGTTCTTGGAATGACCACTTTAAAGGACACCCCTCAGGATGCTTGGATGGCTCAGTTGGTTAAATGTCCAATTCTTGATTTCTGTTCGAGTCATGATCTCATAGTTCATGAGATTGAGCCCCACATCAATCAGGCTCTGCCCTGACAGCACAGAGCCTGCTTGGAATTCTCCCTCTCTCCCTCCCTTTCTGCCCCTCCTCTCTCCATGCTTTCTCCCCCCTCTCTCTTTCTCTTTCTCTCTCTCTAAAAAAAAATAATAAATAAAAACTTTTTAAAAAATAAAGGACACCCCTCATCCTCATGTAGCCCCTTTCCCACCTCCCAGAAATCAGTGACTATTGACTGGCCCACACTGTAGGTGAATGCTGCTGGAATGCACAGAGAGTTAAGGAAGATCTCTTGAAAGAGATAGTCTCTGAATGGGGTTCAGAGAGATGAATAGGATGGGGTATGAAATGGGGAAAGAGGTCATCCCTGCCTCCTTGTGATTGTCGCCATTTTCATGAGTTCCTGGCGTCCTGTCTCCTCCTCCTCTCCCCTGCCCCTATCTCCTCCCCCATCCCCTCCCCCTATCCCCCAACCCTACTTGTGCCAAAGGGAGTCAAGGAGAGAGATTTCTCCTTCTTCAGAAACCTCTTTTTCAATCATTTCTCCACAGAATTTTATAGTTTAAATGCTAGGAGGCTGCTCCATGCATCTTGCTCCCCAGCCATCACATCTGGGGTCAGTCACTTCCTCTGGAAGAAGCCCAGGCTCAAGGAGAAAGTACCAAGTTAGAGAATGCAAGGGGCACATGAATTTTGGTCTTTTGCTTGTTTTATAGATCATCTTTCTCTTTTGACTGGAACCTTACCTTGCCTCTTTGCCCCAAGGTAGAATCAGGGATACCACAAGGCCTGCATATCCAGATATTCCCCCTTCACTTTATCAGGGGAAAGGTGGGAGTCTGGGAGGAGCAGAGAAAGAGACACACCAGACAGCTAAACGCAGCCCCATATTTGGATTGCAGCTAAGAAAAGGGTTAAAGAGAGATTTTCTTCTCATATCTTATTGAGATCATTTTATGGCTCCAATCTCAAGGGAAATGAGCAGTTTGCACATTTACCGTTTCCTATCAGTCGACCATCTGTAGGCACCACCTTTCACAAAGAGCTTATACATTAACTGGTCACTTTATCATTGTAATATATTTGGAAAATCAAAAACCAGCTGTTATAAAGCTATAAACTGGAGACTTTATTACATATTGTTTATCATTACTTTAGTATTTGGAGATTCATAATGCACGGACTTTGAGATCTATCTGTATTGCCAAGGAGGCCAAAGTTTATTTCCCTAATAATATGCAAATGGAGCCTTTATACCAGATAATGAATAATCACTTTAGATTAAAGGCTGAATTTTCTTTTAGTGGTACTGGCAGTGCAGCCTTTTGCATGCAGTTAATAATTAATTTAAAGAATTACCACTTCAGTGAGCCCTGCTTACATTATTTATTAAGTGTAATTAAAGTATTTATTAGTCAAGTAATAAATGAGGGACAACCCCCAGCACCTTCACAGTGTTGTAAAATAATCACAGACCATGTTTATCTGCAAAACAAGACTGAGTGTGGCTCGAGTGTGTTAATAGATTTTTCGTGATCATTCCATGCTCTATCAGTGTACCTCGACAATGGGTGTGTGTCTGGCGTGCCCACCTGCTTCCATTGCTTGGTTCATTCTACAGGAAAGGAATACCTTGGCTTTTTCTCATTGTTGATCTGTGTGTGTTCGTTTGGAGGCAACATAAAGAGGATTTCTTGGTTCAAGGGAACATCCCCAGTCTACTATGTTGGTATAGCTCAGATTGGCTGCTCCTGAAGGGCTGCTGAAAACATTACCTATAATGAAGATGACTGTATAATTCTTGTCCAAACCAGGACAACTTTGAGAATGAAAGAGGATGTTACTAATAATAATATGTAAATTGAGAGCGTTCTAGGCAAACCAAGACTGAACCTTCAAAAATTAGCATGGCCTTTACCTACCCTTCAAGCTGGGTTGCCTTTACCGTGTTGTGAATTTAAGAGTCACCTTTTACCTCTGACTGCTGCTTACCACATAGGGTTTTAGATAGAAAGCTGGACTGCTGCCTTCCCTCAACTTCAGGCAACTTTGGGCTGCCCATAGTCTTCCCCAGGAAACCTTTCCCGGTCCCTCCAACCAGAAATGACCACTACTTCTAACCCCCATCACATTGCTTACACCTCTGTTGGGGCCTATCTCAGAGGCTTGCTGCGCCTTGATTTATTTATTTTAACCACCCTGTAAAGAGATTGCAAACTCCTTACAGTAAGGGACAGACTATACTTGCAGACTTTTAACTCTTCCATCCATGCTTACATTGGTGCCTCGCTAAAAGTAGGTATATAGTAAACATTTACTAAACAGATTTTATAGTTGGGAAGCACAATCCTTCATCTTTCTAATCAGGCATGAAGACAGAATTTCAATCCAGATCACTAACCAGAATCTGTAACTGGACAGATAAGTTTGCAGAGTGGACATAGCAGGGGAAGGTGTGGCCAGCAGGCAGCATTCCAAGAGCCATTCAGGTCTGCCGTGGAAATCACTTGAGAATAGGATTACTCACAGATCAGTGAACAAAGTCTTAAGGCCCACTCCAGGCAGACTAGTGCCTCATTGGCCCTAGAGTATCATGCTTAGCCTTTGTTCTCTGAGTCCTCTCTCTGGAAAGTTCTCAATCCTATGCTCTCTGAAAAGCAAGGATAAAATCTATCGAAGCATATACAGGTTAAGAGGCTTTCCGAAGGTTACCCAGATGATTGCTGCATCTCTGCAAATCTGACTTCTTCATTTGTGTGAATCACACCTACCTCATGTTCCACTTCCTCTCTAAGGCTTTTTCTGACCACCTCGCCGACCATTTAAAAATTTGCATTATCCACATCACTCATTTCAGCCCTTTGCATCTTTGGGTTGCCCTGCTTTATACACATAAACCTTCACCATCCAGAAAAGGATGATGTGTCCTCCTCTCCCTGTACTTCTCCACAGTACTGAGCACCCAGTGCTCAGCAAATGAAGAAAGGAGAACCAGACCTCACCTCAGTTTTCCCTGAATGCATCCCTCTCCTGCCTGCCTGCCTCCAGCCTCACTCACTTCCCGGAATCCCACCTGGAAGGTATTATCACTTATCCAAAGATACTACTGTATTAAAAAGGAAAAGAAGTGATGTCCAGTCAAAGTTAAAGGGGCTGAGTGACATTTGAGAAAGCAAGCCCAAAGAATCAAACTTCATGTTTTAATAACAGCCAAGACTACTGGGCCCAAACTTGTGGGCTTATAAATTGATTTGTCTTTGGGCCCCTTTACAGAGCTGTTTCTAGGCGACCGACAGGTTGGCCGTATATCATGTGTGCTCTGGCCTCGTGCTGTGGCAGCCTGCTCCTGACCTCTTAATCAAGCCGAGTGCTGGGGCACAGAGAGGAGATATGTGATCACTTATGGAAACACCCAGCTGGCGTCAGGCCCACAAACCATCTGCCTGTCTCGCTTTGGTCAGACTGACTGTCTGCTAATGCCCTCTTCTCCTATGAGCCATTTATATATTTCCCCAGCCTTTTTTTTTTTTTTTTTAAGTGGAAAACAAATAGCATTATTGGACGTACTCTGCCTGGCTACAGCTGTGAAACACAAAGTTGGAAATCAGTCCAAGACGGAGTCGACAGCATATTCTCTGCTTGGTTGGGGAGAGATCCAAACTGCTGATCTAGCCTCATTTGATCTTTGATATTTTATTTATCTATAAATTTGACATGGCCCTGTTAGGAAACATCTTTCTGTTGTTCATTTTCTCATTCTTTTTTGTGTTTCCAAAGGGAAGGGGCCTTTGCTTAGTTGTAACCAAGGGTCAGCATTTCTTCCTGGCCTTGTCAGAAGGTAATCAATGTAAAGACAATAAAACATGAGAATTGCATGCAGCTGGTAGCAGCAGGGATGGGAGAGAGGGAATAGAGGTTTGACATAATTCCCCTGGGCTCTTTGCTACTTACCAAAGTCAGTAATAGATCACAAATACAGAGTAGTGAACAGAGCTAGATGAACCTGGGGTGGGAATCCTTGCCCTCATCATTGTTCCATTCAACTAGGAATGAATGAGTACCACTGGGCAGAAAAGCACCATGGCTTCCGAAAAAAAACGCACAATCCCTGTACCTGCAAGGAAAAACACTGACAGTCAGCTAATCATCCAACCAATAAGTCAATATTGACAATATCCTCTATACCTGTCTTGGTTTGAGTTCCCCAGAAGCAGATCCTGATGTGAGTGTAAACTATCTACTTGGGCACTGCAGGTAACACAAGGAGAAAATGCAATAAATAAAGGGTACATGACTTTTTTAGCCAGCTACTGCTATGGACCGCTGGAGCCTACCTCTCAAGAAAACTCTGGGAAATGGTGCAAAGCACATGATTCAGAACCACTTCAAGGAGTGAGGGAGCTGGGGTGTTTATATACCAACTTAAGAGCTTCATTAGTTTGAGGGCTATTGCTAGAGGGTGGTAACTCTTTGAAACTCTGGCCTGCCATATATACAAAGAGCAAGCTTTCCCCTACTGAGGGTGAAGGAAGGGGAGCCTTCAGGCACACAAAGGCAGATACTGACATTTTTAAGTTAGCTGGAGCCCACTGAAGGGTCCAAAGAGTAGGGCGGGGCCCTGAAAGCACCTGCTACAAAGTCAATCCCTAAGTGAGGGGCTTCTGGGGAAGCAAGAAACTGAATATACACTTTTTATGTCCTTCACTCAATCAGTTAGAATGATGAAACTATTAGAATGCAGTCTGAAAATCAAACACTAAGTGACATAAACAAGACTGAGACAAATGGAAGTCCAGAAGGAAAAATAGCTGTCCCACCATTGAGGAATTTCCATGAAAAAACTTACAATTAAATTAGGACTTGAAGAATGGACAGAATTTGGATTATGGAAAGGAGGGAGAGGAAGATTTGGATAAAATTATTTATTCCCAAAATTGGATATAAAAATACTTGAAAAATAAATAATCAGATTGAGTCCAGTGAACTCTTCCTTCCTATTCACATTCACATTATCATCTTAGAGATGATATCCATGATTATCCACAATTTCACTCCAATAGACTCTTTTAGTTTAAGTTTCATGGCATCTCAATTCAGTAGTCAAGGAAGTTTGCATCAGATGAACTTCTAAATTCCTTTCCTATCAGAGATTTTAAGAATCATGAGTCATCAATAAACTACTCAAAGGACTAATGATATTCTATTTTGAAAGATTATTTTGCTGGTTATATAAATAATTACCTCCTGGTTTATCTGTTTGCCCATTCAGTAACTCAAACCTCAGTTAAGCAGAACATTTTAGGACTGGGGGTGGGAGGTGCTCATACAAAGGGTAGGGACAGGTCTGGTCACATGCCCCTTTGACAGAAGACTGGACACATGTGTAAGAGATGTCCTTGGCTGCTGGTTTAACCCTCCATGGTAGGCAAAACAGTGCTTGGGTTTAGCTGAGAGCTTGAACTCAGAAAAGACTGGGTTTGAATCCCAGGTCCGCCATGTGCCAACTTTGTGACTTTGGCAACTTGACTCCTATAAGCCTTAATTTTCTGATCTCTAAAATGGAAGCAATAGCACCCGCTGTCAGAATTGCTGTATGTATTAAAGGTAAAAGGGACAGTGCCCGTAAAATATGTAGTCCAGGGTCTGAAAACTTAACAATCCAATATGCAATGATAATGAAAACAAGTACATTAAAAAAAAAAAAAAAAAAGAAATCAAAGGGCATTATTTGCAGTCATCAAAACAGTGCATGCCCTTCTGGTTTCAGAGCTTCTTAGTGCTTAATTTTACATACCACACACTAAATCATTGTATTAGTTCATACCATGCATAAGTGAGATGGGAATCTGCTATTTCTGGCGAGGTACCTTGCACATTAGTCCATACATGCATTTTAAGCTCAGGACAAACAATGCAAGTGAAAGGGAATCCAAGTGTAGGTTAATACCATAGAAATAAGGGCATTTAAAAAATTTGACATTAATTTTATGTATTGATTATTTTTCTTGTCAATTTCACTTTTTTCTTCTCTCCAACACCATGGACTAAAACAATGCCATGCTTCTTTGTGAGTGTTGCTCCCAGGACAGCTACTCTGTGGTGTTGGCAGCAGGTCACACGGCAAGGCCATGAGGGGCAAAGAGTCTGGCAAGATAAGGGCAAGGTCAGACACATGAAAAATGGCTACAGGGCAAAGGGTAAGCTATGAAGCATAGCTAAGGTCTGAGATGGGTCTGAGGAATTCTTCCAGCAGCACCAGACATCATCAGACACCGGGTCTCAGGTGGAGGGCAGTGTCTTTCTCCTTTGTAGGGGTTCAGAGAGGCCCACTACAGCACTGGCATGGACAGCAGCCGGACCCAGGATGACCATACATCCTGGGTGGCCCAGCCCTGGACACTTTAGAGAGCAAGAGGAGGAATTATTCATCACTGCTGAGACAGCTGGTGCACCAAAGACCGTCCCAAGCAAACCAGGACCTGCCATCCCAGCCCTGGGGTCTTTTTCCTTTTCACTTGGAATCAGACCATCTCCTCAGCCCCAGTCTGCCTGGGAAACCTAGCCCTCAAATTCTAAGATCCCACCCGCTGTCCAAAAGCTCCCCTCTCCTTAATCCCCATCATCTGTGTAACCCGTCCCTCACCCTGTTTCTCTTCCTCAGAGAGGGATGTCTGGAGCTTCTCTCTGCTTCTAGACAGTCCATTGCTCTCCAGCCAGGCGAAGAAGGTGAGGTGCTCACCCTCAGGCACAAAACTGAAGGAAGTGATGGAGATCTCAGTAATCAAGACAAATCATATTTCAATGCCATGTTTTTTAAAAATCAAAATTCATGCCAAAAAAATCCTTTATGAGAAATAGCTCAAAATTTCAAATAAAGACAGCATCAGTAGCAGCACTGTGCCAAGGCCTATGGGAACCTAAAGCAAAAGGAAACAGTCATACTGATCTTGTCTTTAGCTAAGATCTTGGTGTTTTCTTCTTTGTGGATTTTTGCATTAATTTTTATTTTTAAAAAATATTGGATTAAAATATTATCTGTCTAGATGGCAGAGCTTTTTGGTCACACCTTCAATTTTGTGCCTGAGGTTAGTGCCTCTCTTGCCTCACCCAATCCTGGCCCTGAATTCTTCAAGAATAACAACAGCTGCCATTCACCACGCATTTGGTGGGAAGCTGGCCTTGGGCTAAGTGCTCTGCTTATTTAATCCAGACACTATCCCCTCCAGGTAGGACTCCACCCCACGTGCTGTGCCTTTATACAGTGCTGCCTTACTGAAACCTGCCCTCTTGGGTCATCCAATACTCCCAGATTACTCTTTCTTGGAGAATAGAAAAAACTTTAAGCTGGAAAGACCCATTGAAACATTCTAATCCTTTGCTTTCTTTTTTTCACATGAGAATTTCAGTGCATATTACAGGAGCTAAGTGACTGGCCCAGGGTCACACAGCTGCTTGGGATTAGTGTCCATTTATTCATTAACTCAACAAATGTTGACTGAATATCTACTATATCCTCTGTTGTAGACACTGGGAACAGAGTAAGGAGCGAAAGGGGCAGCATCCCTGCTCTCACAGAGCTTACATTCTAGCGTGGAAAGGCAGTTACTATAAAAACATAGCCACACACATGCACATATCAGACAAGGAGAGGAGCCATGAAAAAATTGAATCATGGGGAGAGGGAAAGGAGTGGTGGAATGAGATCAGGGTTTCTCTTTTATATAAGATGGTCATGAATGGATTTTTGGTAGGTGGTTTGAGCAAACACCTAGATAAAGTAAAGGAAAGAGGAAGTTATGTGGCCAGGGTGGAGGTGGTGGGAGCTAGTTCTAGGGCAAGGTGCCTCCACTTTGACACTATTGATATTTGGGGCTGGATAATTCTTTATTGGATCAGGGTGGGGGGGGGGTGACCTACACATTGTAGGATGTTTAGGAGCATCCTTGGCCTCTACATACTTGGTACCAGTAGCACTTCCCTCCCAATCATGACAGGCAAAATGTCCCCAGATATTGCCACGTGCCCTTTAAGAAGCAAAATTATCCTCAGCTAGAACCAGAGTCAACGCACATGGTAAGAGGCAAGTGCAAAGGCCCCAAACAGGTCAGGCTTTTTCCATAGCTCAGAGCAGCACTCTCGGTCACAGGCAACCCCGTCAGCCCTGAGCACCCACCACCTGCAGACCCAGCACCAACAACACACTACTGGTCTCTGATTCATTTCACACAGGCTGGCTGTGGGCCTCCTTTCATCCTCCAGAGCAAAGGCTCCCTGAGGGTAGGCGTCCAGCCTACATTCCTTTATATCCTATGAAGGCTGGGCTCTGGCTGCATGCCTGTACACTCCCTTCTGCTCCTGCTCGGTAGGGACACTGTCCAAGGACTGGGAAGCTCAGAGCCAACTTTGGAGGCACCATGTCCCTACACAGCAGCCCAGCCCATGCCATCCTGTCAGTTGCCCTCTCCACATCTTTAAGGCTGTGCTTTCACAAAAGGACAACATGTGATGAAAGTTCACCTTCCACTCAATTAACCTTGAGAGAGAAGGTGGTTTTTTTCCCCCCTTTCTCCCCCAAGAGACTTTTTTTTTTTTTTTTTTTTTGATGACCTTTTTGAAGCATCTTATTTTCTGGGCAAAAAGCCAAATGATACACTCTCTTCCCAGCTGCAGGGCTGTTGTAGATTCTCAAAGCTGAGGTAAAGACAGCCTTTGGAATGAATGCAAGATGGGCAGTGGGGTGGAGGGAATGTGAAGAAATGCCTTATTATTCCAGGCGAGATGTGCCTGGAGGGATAGAGCCTACAGGACCCATGAGATGCAGGGACCTAGAGACCTCAGGGCTGCCAGACACTCCCCCCAATTAGGGAGCATGCATGAATATGAATTTTAAAAAATCAATTCCACTTTGGGTGAAAGTTGAATGTTAATAAGTTATAACAAAGCACATCTTGCACAGTATTTTGCGGTCTATGAAGAGGTGTTTTGTTTTTGTTTTTCTTTTTGTTTCTTACCTATTTCATCTCTTTGAGTCTCAGATTCAGTTATCAAGTAAGATTGGATTTTATTTAAGATTGGATCAGTAGGGCAGAATAAATGGTATAGCACATTTGCAACCTATTCCTTAACAGTGGTGCCCAAAAGCTCCCCTACCCCATCCCAGATGTTCAGCATCCCTGGTAGGGTTTAGAGAGGGCAGCACATGCTCCTCTCTCTCTCCCTGATGCAAGGCCTCCAAAATCAACTACATGTACATGCAGAAGGGAAAATGAAAAGAAGCACCCAGCCCAGGCCCACCTCTTCATTGGGGTTCTCACCAGCACCAGTTCTGGTGGCAAAGGGAGATTCATGAAGGTGGCCACATTTGCTTCAGGTCAGTTTTACCCCCTCTCTCTGAGGTCCACAGGCAGTTGGGAGACTTCTAGAATCTTAGAAGCATTGTTTGAAAGCAACAGTTTAGAAAGAGTCTCTGGGTGGTGGCTTTTTTCATAGGGACCAGGAAGTTGTGAGTGGGAGTCAGAAGACTGTGCTGGTAAAATAACAATAATAATAATAATAATAATAATAATAATAATAATAATAATAATAAAGAACCACAAGGTCAACAGCAATCTCAGGAGCTGGACTGCCTGGGTTCCAGTTCTGGCTTTGAAACTTGCCATCTTCATGACCTTGACCAAATCACTTTACCTCACTATGCCTCCATTTTCCCATCTGTAAAATGGAGAAAATAGGAGTAGCTACCTCTTAGAAGTGGGAGGAGAAGGGTATCCTCGATCCAGATGCACTCCAACAGGGCACTGAATATCAAGGATCAAAAGTGGCTGAGAAGGGTGGCAGGAAGCTGAGGAAAAGCACATGCAGGCTGTCCCAGGAAAATGATGTTGAGAGATGTGCCAAAGGGCAGATGCCATGCTGGGGCTTTGCTGTGGGTATGAGGGAACTGGGGGTTTCAGGCTACAGCATGAAGAGAGATAGATGTAGAAGAGATGCCTGCCCCAGGGGAGGCACTGCTGCCTAACATCTGCCATCCTGCAGCCTCCAGGGGGAGGCCCTCAGGCCAGAATCCAGGCAGCACAAAGGAGCTTTCTGGAACAAGTTTGCAGAAACAGACACTAATGTAAAGGCATCTCTTAAGTCCCAGTTCCTATCATTAGTCTCCATTTGCTGTCACAGGATGAAGGACCAGTGATTTGTGTTCCATGAAAACGTTCTTCCCGGAACATTAGGACAGGAGAATTGGCATCATTGCAAAACCCAGAGTGGCCCTGCAGCTTCTGGGCAGGAAACCCCCATTCGGGGTGACACTCAGGAAGAGGAGCCTTTCCCTTTGGGCCATGGGCTACCCACACCCCCCAAATCTGTTCACCCACTACCCCTTTGCTAAAGAGTCTTTTCTTCCTGACAGTGTCTTGAAATGATCAGCTAGCCATGCACTGATTTCAGCACCACCTCTACTGGCTCGTCAGCCACCCCCACCTCAGTGATCAGGTTAGAGCTAGAAGAAAGCTTTGAATATTTCTTTTCATAGAAGAGCAAGCTGGCACCCAGAAGGATTTTTAATTTTCCCAAAAGCACATTTACTAGCCATGATATGATGTCTGAGCCCCCATGTCCTCGTAGGTTTGTGGAGCTGTGACAGCAAGGTAGAGGTAGAATCATGTCACTTGAAATCTAGATGGTGAGTTGAGTTATCCTGCCTCATGACCTTTCACAGTTCTGGCAAAGTCAGAAAACTCACAGAATGTTTGGTGCAAGTGAGTATACTGATATACGGAAACTGTACCTTGGGGTACAAATGACAGTTAAAATAAGACAATTATAATGAGATGCTGTCTGTATAGCGGAGGAAGATTAGACATGGGAGGACCGTGCATGGCCATCAGTTCTGGGCTAGAGTGGATTTGTAGCGATCCCTCTGCTGAATGAGTGATTCCATGAAGGTGATTGTCAGATCCAAACTCCCTCCAGCAATGAAAAGAGTGCCAGCTCAAGTAGAAGACTCTAACCTGCCATCCATCTCCCAAAAGTGCCCTGCAAGTTGCAACCTTCTATTCCCAAGACCCCACCCAGTGCCCGGTACATAGAGCTGCTAAGAAAATAGTCAGGAATCAAGGGAGTATGTAGCCCTATCCAGTTCTGACATTTGGGGACCAGATTTGGAAGCTAGAAGCGTTCAAGCTATGACCTGTCTCACTTCAGTGGGTGGTTTTCATCATGGCTTTGAGGGAGGAACCCCTCTTTAGAAGAACCTATAACTGTGTGCTGCAGGCCTGGCCTGCAGGTCAGGCCTAGCCTGACCAAACCAGAAGACAAGAGTGAAAACTGAGTGTTCAGCCCCAGCATCTTCGCTCCCCTACCCCTTCACTGAGTCTCCTTCCTCCTACCCTCAGCCATTTCCCACCCAGCACCCAGTGCCCTCATGTGCCCCACCCCTGTCTACCCACTCTGGTCACTAGTTCACTCTATATTCTGGGCTCTTCCAACTTCCTTTAATACTCAAAACTTCTCTTGAAGACAGAGCCATTGGCTTCTGATGGATTGAGAGGCCATTTTCATGAAGCTGTGATCTATTACCTTCTCAAGCATATTCTCATCTGACAGGAAACAGTGCTGCCTTAAACCAGTGACGGCTCCAACATATACATCTCAGACAGCCACCAAAGGCAGGTAAAGGAAAGGAGGTAGAAAGGAGAGGAGGTAGAGGCTGAGACTCCTCACTGACAGCACTCCACAAATCACACTCTGACCCCTCACCTGTTTTCCCACCACCGCTTCTATGCGAAGTCTTCTACTGGTGTGCTGTCCCCACAGGTACACTCTGGGGTTGCCCAATCCACCTTGCAGTAGGGCCCGCCCAGAATTTGTGATTCAGGGCAACTTCCTGACTATTCCCAAAACTAGTCCACAATAAGAGAATCTTCCTTTGTGAATTCCAACTTAGGTAAAATAGGATTAGAGTCTAGGTGTAAAAACCCTAAAGAAGCTCTAACGAAATCTACTCCAACCAACAAGAGACTATGCACCAAATAAAGAAAATATCAGTAACATTTCACATATCTTAAATTAGTAATAATGGGTCCTAATGAGTTCTGTGCTATTAATTCCATTTACCATCCCTCCCTCTCTGGAAACTTCTCACGTTCTTCCTCCCCTGCAGCTTTAATGAGATACTTGTAAATTCATTTTGCTTTGTTGCAAAAAATAGTCACCCTAAGAAGCATTTGGAATGTGTGGGCCTGGTCCTTGGGTGTTTTTAAGATTTTATTGGCTCCTGCCTCCTGGGTCTCACTGTGTGACTTGGAAGCTGGAGAGAGAAAAGCTTTGGCTTGCCTTTATTTAACTTTTTTGGATGCCAAGTGGAGATTTCTCAAATCCTGTCTCAATACATAATGTCATAGGCCCTGGGCACCTGCCCCAATCCTTCCTACCAGATTTCACCTCTTACCTCCCTCTCAAAGGCCATTCAACATTGTTTTCCCCAACTCATCTTCACTGTCCCCCCAAAACTTTATCCCTACTTTCTATTTCCTACTGTACTCTTTCCAAGTCCTTCTGTTTCTTATTATTCCCAACACTGACAACCTGCTGGTCCTGGCAGCCGTGGTTGCTGAGCAGACATGCAGAAGTAAATCAGAGTTCGCTAATTTTTATTGCATTAGGGGAACTTGCACGGGGGAGAGAATTACTGTGGTCACTTCTCAGAGATGCTCCTTTGCGTTAGGGACATTGGAGAATGTGAGGATGAATCTGAGTGACACGGTCATCTCCAGGAGCTGCCTAGCTTGGGTGTAATTGAGCGATCTGTTAATGAGAATTGCGTTTCTCTTTCTTCCTCCTCTGCTAGGGGCAGCATTCTGAGCCATCCTTTGGTAGACCCAGACTAATCTCCTTTTTTAGGACCTACTCTAATTTAGTTTTGGCCCTGGGATCTATCACTCAACTGTGCTTGGAATCCTCATGCTGATATTTGAGATCAAAGTGTCTAGAATAATTTTGGCTCTCTAAAGAGCTACTTCTAAAGCAAAATCTATGTTTATAGCCAGAGCCAGTCTCCTGTTTAGTCAGAACCCACCTTTGCTTATATGATACAGCATGAAGGGCAGTGAAAAGATCTTCAGATTCCACTCAAACTTATTTCTCTCCCAAGTGCCTAAAATCATATCATTTGAGAGTGAGAATATATTTCAGTTAGCTATAATTACTCACCTTCAGCATTTTTTAAAAGACACAAATACAAAAGGAATTGTGAGCCATCCATTCTTCATAATTTCTATGAATTAATGCTAGATTATTTTCCTCCCTGGGAAAGTCTAGATTACAGGGAACACAGGATGGGAGGGACACAGAGGATGGGGAAGAAGGTGCAGGAGACAAATCTCACAATTTTCCCAGGTGCCAGGCTTACCTGAAAGAAATGTGGCCCTCTCAAAGCACCTGAAAACATCAAGCCATCATTCAGAAAAGTGACAAACCCCAAGCAAAACAAATCAATGTTTCTGTTTTCATAAATCTGTAGAAAACAACATTTCTTTTCCCCTCTTCAGCAGTTTCAAACACAGGGCAAATATTTTCCTACTACTCCATAAATCTTGAGTCTGTTGAACTGTAGGGAATTTCCTCTTCAACTGTCCCCCATAACAGCATCGAAAGGGAAAATAAAACCTCAGTACCAAAGGCATAGACTTTTAGAGCCCAGCTGACTGCTGGAACTGGGCCCTTGTTTCCACAGAGTCTTTGGCCAGCCGGCGTCCTGCATGCCGAGCAGGCGAGGGCCTTGTAGGCCGTCTAGCAGGGCCTGTAAATTCCCCAGTTTTTAGGGCCCCCTCATGAAGCTGCCAGGCAGGATGTGTATATTGTCCACTTGAGCCTGAGGGTTTCGAGATATATGATTTGAAAGAGAGTCGAGGAAGAGTATATAGACAGAGAGGCTGTTCTGCCTCGGTGACTGTTCCAGGTAATTGAAATGTATCCCTTTTAGGACTGGGACCATTCTGAAGTTTTAATTATTTAATAGAAAGCTTTTTAACTGGTAATGTGTACTTCCTTGAGAGCAGGATGGTGGAAAAGCATTGGAAGCAAGCAGTTTGACATTTGAATCCTAGTCCCACACTTAAAATGTGAATAAATCTGAAGAGGTTTGGGTGGGGGGATTATTTGCTTTTAATATCTTTGGACTTGAGTTTTTTTCACCTGCAAAATGGGATAATGCCTAATTCACAGATGTCTATGATATATAAGTGAGGCACATAGCAAACTGCTTATCACCTACTAAGTACTCAATATTCTCAATGTTTCTCTATATTATCATTCACATCATTAGGATTATTCCTTCCCTTTTAAAACAAAACATGCTAGGGGCACCTGGATGCCTCAGTCGGTTAAGCATCTGACCAGCTCAGGTCATGATCTGGTTCATGAGTTCAAGCCCCCTGTTGGGCTCTGTGCTGAGAGCTCACAGCCTGGAGCCTGCTTTGGGTTCTGTGTCTCCCTCTCTTTTTCTTCCCCTCCCCTGCTTGCACTTTGTCTCTCTGTCTCTTAAAATTAAATAAAAATGTTTTAAAAAATTCTTTTTTAAAAAATAAAACAAACATTCTGAGCATGCATTAACTTTTTGTTTCCCTTAGGGTAGATGATACTTGATAAGTATTCGCTCTGTGATACCCTACGATGCCCTTGGGAGCCTAGAAAGTAAACAGGAAGGTTCACCTCCCAAATAAGCAGGCCCATCTGCACTACCTGCAGTACTCTGCTGTCCCTTCTTTTCCAGGAGCCTTGGGTCTGGAGTCTGTGTAAATAGACAAACCAGGAGGCAGTTGGACAGAGGATAAAGAACAGGGATGGCCCTTGTGGCTAGAAATCCTCAATTCACACTCCACTCCCTCTCCCCACAGCCCTGTGGGCTTGGCCTCCCTGAGCCTCAGTTAGGGAACCAGACAGTGATGGTGGCCCCACCATCCTGGGTGGCAGTGAGGATTAAGGGAGATGATGCTGGAGGAGCCTCTGACACAGTGTCTGGTGCGCTGCAGATGCCCAATAAATGGCAGCTCTTGTTAACTGGTGGCCACAGGGGAGCAACCAAGGCCATTCAGTCTGCAACTTTACACTCGACCCAACAGTGAGCCGTGATCTGGTCACAGCCAGGTTCATAGCATATTCTAACCCTTCAGTCACCCTTTCTGCATGCCTCCATTTCCACTTGGGATTTTCCACATGTCAAGTGAGGCAGCACCACAGTGCACAGCACATATCATATAGCCTACCGTGAGGCTGGTGGCAGTGAGCCACTAACCCTGGACACAAAGGTCTCTGAGTGAGCACGTGGAATGTGGCTGCATGCACACAGCGGGTACAGGGTGCCCTACCATGAAATGAACCTATAACACATGGTGACCTTGGGGGAAAGACTCGTTGAACGTACGTAAGCACTTTCTGACGGTATTGATACCTTTGCTTCAGTATTGATGAAAAGAGTCTCCATGCTTGGAACCATCTGCAAAGGCCCAAATCAGCCCAAGGTAATTAGCCCAGCCTTTTCTCAATATCTCTGATTGCCACTATGCTTCATGAGTTGGTTGGCTGGTTTCAAGGACAAATAAATGAGATATCAGAAGATACTGGGACTCTAACACCTAATAACTGAGTAACCTGGGTAGAACTATTTGTCTTCCTGGAAGATCTGTTTCCTCCCTCATTAAAGGCAGTGGAGTACAGAGTGAGATGGGCATTTTACCAGGAGCCTGAAAACTGGACTCCCTGGCCTTTGCTACCAACTTGCCGGTTGACTCTGGGTACCTTTCTCAGCCACTCTGGTCTACAGATTTCCCAGTGTCTTGGCATAAACAGCCTCAAAAGTCTCTGTCAGCTCTGAAATCTCATCGACTTCTGAAAAAGAGAGTGCCAGGTCACAGCTGTGACTCAGCTTACAGAGCCACATAGGTTCCTATAAATAACAGGTCAGCTCCCAGCCTGGTGGTACCAGGTACACTAACTTCCAGTGATGTCATATGGATGAATTTGTATGAATATTTCAAATAAGGTAGATTCGAAAGCCACCCTTTAAAAAAATAAAGAAAGGGGCGCCTGGGTGGCGCAGTCGGTTGAGCGTCCGACTTCAGCCAGGTCACGATCTCGCGGTCCGTGAGTTCGAGCCCCGCGTCAGGCTCTGGGCTGATGACTCAGAGCCTGGAGCCTGTTTCCGATTCTGTGTCTCCCTCTCTCTCTGCCCCTCGCCCGTTCATGCTCTGTCTCTCTCTGTCCCAAAAATAAATAAATGTTGAAAAAAAAAATTTAAAAAATAAAAAAAAATAAAAATAAAAAATAAAAAAAATAAAGAAAGTAAAAATCTGGATGTATGGCAGTGTTAAAGTGTGTGTGTTAAGGGGAGGTAGGGGCACTGTGTGCAATTTATAGTTTCTATTTTTTGCACCTCATTCCTTGCCTCTGTGAAACACTAGCAAGTCTGGAGGGACATTTGCAAATCTGCCCAATGTCAATTCCACCCGTAGAGCAGTCCATCTTCTCTGGAGTGTGTGTGACCTTTGCAGGTTGTCACATCCTGGGCATGGCACCAAGCGGTCCTCCAAGGGGGCTGGGTTGGGGGAGCAGACCCTGAGCCGCGGGGTGGTGCAAGCGGCAGTTTCCGGGCCCTGTGCCAACCTCCAGATAATTGCCAGCAGCAGGAGAGAGGTGGTCGAGGTTGGCGGAGCCTGTCTCTGACAGATAGATGGTCCCCTTCTCACCACTGCAGCATTATGGCCATGAAAAGGAGAGCAAGGGAGCCAATCTGCAGGTGGAGGAGTGGGGAGCAGGGGGAGGGCAGGAGGGAGGGAGGAAGAGTCAGCCTAAGAGAGACAGAAACAATAAAGGGATAGCTGGAGAAATGACAGAAAAGCAAGAGATGGGAATTGCAGCGAGGTCAGCTAAAGAGAATAAAAAGCAGATCTGTAGAACAAGACAGATGGAGGAGAGCCAGAGCCAGAGAGAGTAATGCAGAAACAGAAAGAGAGGGAGAGAAGAAGAGAGCTCTGTCACAGCACTTCACCTCCCTGAAAGCCTCTGGAGCTATCTGAGCATCCAGCAAGAGAAGAGGAGTGTGCAGAGAGGCAAAGACAGAAAAGCACCCAGACCAGATCCATGTCCTTGTGGGGCCTCATTGTCAGCATCTCAGGTGACAGAGGGAGTTAGTTTAATGGAAGCAGCCAGCCTTGCTTCACATGTCAGTTTTGTCCTGTCTCTCCCAGGCCCAGGCCGGGGAGTCCCTGACTGGCCTGATCTTCCCTTTCCTTTCCTTTTCCTTTGGTCTAGCAGGTGAGACAGTTTGTGGTGAGGGGAGAAGCTGGCTGCTTGGCTACCTGGAAGGCAGCCACACAGGGAAGACTCTTGAATGGGGTAGATGTGTGGCAAGCCACATGGCTAGGTATGAAATGGAGAGAACTATCCGATTGTAAATGTCAGAGAACTGGCCTGGATGGAAAATGGAAAGAAAATGTCCTTTTGGCTTTCTGGGTACCTAAGACCTATCAATAACAACAATCAACACTTATTGAGCACCTAATAATGTGCCGGCATGGACTAAGCACTTTGCATAAGCTATGTATTTTATTAGCCAACCCCAGTAAAGTCTGTAGTTTTATTAACTCCACTGTATGGATAAGCCATGCACAGTGATTCCACGGGCTTGTCCCAGTCAGGCCAGAGTTTACTGTTTTGCATTGATGTGCACAGATTTCCTCATGCATAATAATATTCACTGGACATCACCTTGTGTGAGGCTGTGCTAGGATCTAGTTGGTAAGAAAATGTGGTGATGTGTGGTGAAGAGGAGGGCCAGAAGGAGAAGCTGATGGACAAAGAGAGAGAAACCGGAACACTGTGCCCAAGGAGCCTGGAGTCCACTGGGCAAGAGAATGAACGTGTCTCAGTATCTCTTATTATTGCAAATTCAGAAGACAAAGGATGAAAGAAGGTGCTATGAAGATTCAAAAAAGCATGAGATTCTTTCTGAATGGGAGGAACAGGGCCAGCACGTGGCATGAGCTTCTTCTGAGCCAGGCCTTGAGGCATGAGTTCAAAACATGAGATTTTGAAGTGCAGAGAAAAAGTGACTTCCAGATGATTGGAATTGCCCAAGCAAAGGCACAGAGGCTGCAGAGACAGGCTGCAATCTGGTGAGCTTAACTCCTACTTCATACTAGGAGGCTCTTTGAACACGTGGAGGAGCAGTGAGAGATGAAGCTAGACAGGTGGGTTGAAATTGAGCTGAGGGAGGGTTAAATTCAGAGTGCAGTAGGCAGTGACTGAAGACGTCTAATCAGAAGAAGAAAGGCATATGAATGAATGAATGGCCGCATTCAGTGCTTCTTTCGCTTAACAAATATCAATCATGGGGACACCTGGGTAGCTCAGTTGGTTAAGCATCCAACTCCTGATCTCAGCTCAGGTCTTGATCTCAAGGTTGTGAGTTCAAGCCCTGCACTGGGCTCCAGGCTGGACGTGGAGACTACTTAAAAAGAAGTATTTGAGGTGCCTGGGTGGCTCAATTGGTTAAGTGTCTGACTTCGGCTTAGGTCATGATCTCCACAGTTCATGAGTTTGAGCCCTGCTTTGGGCTCTGTGCTGACAGCTCAGAGGCTGGAGCCTGCTTCAGATTCAGTGTCTCCCTGTCTCTCTGCCCATCCTCCACTTGTGCTGTTCCTGTCTCTCTCTCTCTCTGTCTCTCTGTCTGTCTCTCTCTCTCTCAATAAATAAATATTTTAAAATTTTTTTAAAAAGAAATATTCACCATGTACCCACTGTGTGCCTAGCCCTGTCTGGATAGATGGGCACACCAGAGAAGAAAGCAGGCAAGTTTCCTTGTGTCCCTACCTCGTGGAGCTCTGATTCTTATAGGGACACATGCATTTTATGCCTTTTCTACCAATGATGGGACTGGGTCCATGAGGGCAGGACTTTTAGGGTTCATATGCAGGCAGGAATCAACCCCCCTAGGAGGCCCCAAGGATGCTGTGTAAGAACACCTCGTTTGGGGCAGCTAAGGACAATACAAGGGCATCTGGAGCCTCTGATGAGACAAGTCGGACAGGAAGGATTGTATAGCCAGGACTTTCTTGGTTGCAATTAACAAATTAAACTGGCTTCAGCAGTAAAAAGTGATTTATAGGCTCATGTAGCCAGACTCCTGAAAAAGCAGGGTTGGGAGCTAGCTTCATGAATAACTAGAATTGGAGATGTTAATGCCACCCATCCCTCAATCTCCATTTACGTTTCTCGGTGGGTGTTATGTCATTTCCTCAAATTGGCTGTTGTTTAGAATTTGGCATCAGCTCCTGCAGTTTCATATCCTGACAGCTCAATAGCCGGACGGCAAGATTGGCTTCCTCTGCCCAGCTCCACTTTGCGACTCCTAGGGAAGAACTCTGGCTGGCCTGGCTTGGGTCCCATATGCACCCCTTGGACCAGTCTGATAGCCAAAGCCTGTTCACCTTTATGACTAATAAAGACAGAAGGGGAAACAAAAATCATAGATCTCTGCTACTAGTACTGTGATAACTTGAAACCCATTTTACTTAATGGACAGTTATGCTGAGGGGTGCCCCCAGCATCTCTCCAAAATGCATAATACAAGGTCACTCCTACTCAATTAGTCTGAAACATAAATAGTACTCTCCCCACTCCACCTCCACAAATTATAGTAATAGCACTGGACAATTTAGAGAAAGAGAAAACACAATATGAACGAGCCTTCCTGGAGGAAAGTAAAGTGAATCACTTTAAAGATACAGTGTTGGGGTTGTGGGGGGTGTGAAGAGAGTGGGTCATTCAAAACAAAACCAGGTACCAGCAAGTTCCAAGGCTCACCAGACCTGCATTAGCAGAGACTCCTGCCTGTGATCGCAGAGTTATCAGTGCAGGACTGCAACCCGCTCTCCCGCCAGCCGCAACCCCCACCTCCCAGCAGGATTGGGAAACTTGGTCAGGAACAGTGCCTTCAGCTAGAGGCTCCTCATTAGCCAAGAAGGCCAGCCCTGCAGGAAATCCTGAGCTGAGGAACAAGAACAATTTGAAAGGATGCAGGAGGCATTAAGCCAGAATGGTTCTCCAGGGGGTGGCGGGGCTAAGTGGAAACTCAGGCAAAGAAAACCAAAGGGGGACCAAGTGGGGCCATCATTCAGGAAGGAAAAAGAATGCTTGCCGTCAGTGGGGGAGAGCAGTATCTTCACTAGGAAGGAGAAATCAAAAGCAAAATAAAGAGCCATTTGAGCAAAAATCAATGTTTTAAAAACACACATTCACACTTCCAGAGAGAAGTTCTAGAAACTTAGGGAAGAGACACAGCCTGCCCTGCCATAAAGGCTATTAGACTAGAAATAGAAGCCAGGGGTCTGGTCTCACTGGCACCAGATGCACTGACTTTATTTCCCCATAAATCTCCACCTTGCCTACAACACACTATTGTGTGCAGGTCCACTGAGATGATGGGTAGGGAAGCGGTTTTTAAAATATTAAGCAACTCTATCGTAATTAATTAGGCTAGGTAAATGATTAGAAAATGACAGTTGGAAATTGGGTCACTTACAACCCTGGAAGGGAGGAGGGCAGTGAAGGAGGCTGTTTAAGGCTCGGGACTCAGGTGACCTGCCATCCTGCTAAATGACACAGATGGAAGCAACGGATTCTCTGTTTTTAAAAAAGCATCTGTGATTGCTGAGCACCTACCATATTCTCAATCCCTTATAAGATGTCGAGAATAGTGTAGAAGAAGCATAAGATCTTATTGCTGAGGCTTACTGTCTATCAAATGAGATAAACATGTACAAATAAGCACAACTCCTAGCATGAGTTATGATAAAAGTCAAGCTAGGGTGTTGATAATAAATGTCCAAAGGGCTCAGAGTAGGAATCTATGGGCTGGGAACCTGGGTGGCTCAGTCAGTTAAGTGTCCAACTTCGGCTCAGGTCATGATCTCACGGTCTGTGGGTTCAAGCCCCACGTTGGGCTCTGTGCTGACAGCTCAGATCCTGGAGCCTGCCTTGGATTCTGTGTCTCCCCTTCTCTCTGCCCCTCCAATGCTCATGCTCTGTGTCTCTCTGTTTCTCAATAATAAACATTTAAAAAATTAAAAAAAAAAAAAAAGAAATCACTGGGCTGGTAGACCAGGAAGGGGTACCATGGAGTTGCTCTTGAAGCAAAATTTGGATCAGTAAGCGGAGAAAAGGAGAGAGAACATGAGGAACATAAGGAGCAGGTCAGGAAGCCTATGGTGATGGCATGGTTGGAGGGGTTGTCAGTATGAATGAAATAGTTGGGAGTGATGAACAATCATCACGAAGGGCATCATGACCAGTTGCAGAAAGCCTTGACATCATATGAAGGAGTTGATCGTAAAGGAAAAGGAACCCATCAGAGACTTTGGAGCAAAGGAGCTGGCTTGACCAAGGGGTGCTTTAGGCACATGGGTACAGGAGTAGAATGCTGAATAAACAGGGCGCAGGGTGAGGCTGGTGGCAAAATACTTACAGAAGAGGAGCTCAGGAGTGCAGGGGGCAACAGTCAGATGGGTACAGAGGGAATGAAGACTAATAAAGGAAGAAAAGGTAGGACTTAGTACCTGTTTGCATGTGGAGCATGAAGGATGTTCTGGAGTAAAGACATCATGATTGCCTTGATCCTAAAGAACAGGGTTAGTTATAGGGAGTCGCAAGCATGCCCTAACAGTCCTGTAGCTGGCAGGACTGGGGACAAAGAAGGCTTCCCAGAAAAGTGACATGTTCATGAAGTCTTAAAGGTTACATCTGCTTGCTCTCAGAGAGTAAAGAGCATCCAAAGAGAGGAAACAGCATGGACCAAGACAAAGGAAGGGAAGTGTGGAAAAGAGAACCCCCCATTGTGGGGATGTCTCTGAACACATGAAGAGTGGGAGAAGGCTGGAGAACTAGGCAGGGTCTAGATCACAGAGGAGCTTTAGGACTTCAGGCAGCAGGCACTGGGAGCTTGGAAGGCTTTAGCACAAGGGAGAGACACTGTAAGAATCTCTTGTAGCTGTTTGTACAAATACAGGGAGTTGAAAAATACAGATAATCTCAAAATGAATTGTTATGTGACTCTGAAAGCATCCTCAATTACTTGAATGGAGGGAATTGTATTAGTCTTTTACTACTCATGTGTCTCTGCCTTTATTTTTATATGTTCCACCTTTCAGCGTAGTAAATGTTACTGCTATAGGGGCACCTGGGTGGCTCAGTCGGTTAAGCATCTGACTTTGGCTCAGGTCATGATCTTGCGGTTTGTGGGTTCAACCCCCTGTCGGGCTCTGTGCTGACAGCTCAGAGCCTGGAGTCTGCTTCGGATTCTCTCTCTCTCTCTCTCTCTCTCTCTCTCTCTCTCTCTCTCTGTCCCACCCCTGCTCACACTCTGTGTCTCTCTCTTTCAAAAATAAATAAACATTAAAAAAAATCTAAATAGGGGCGCCTGGGTGGCGCAGTCGGTTAAGCGTCCGACTTCAGCCAGGTCACGATCTCGCGGTCCGCGAGTTCGAGCCCCGCGTCGGGCTCTGGCCTGATGGCTCAGAGCCTGGAGCCTGTTTCTGATTCTGTGTCTCCCTCTCTCTCTGCCCCTCCCCCGTTCATGCTCTGTCTCTCTCTGTCCCAAAAATAAATAAACGTTGAAAAAAAAAATTAAAAAAAAAAATCTAAATAAATATTACTGCTGTAAAAAAATGGGGGTACATAAATCCTCCTAATAATTATAGCATCAGTGAGATTGCAATAAAGTTCCCATTTTTGCATCATCTACTGTTTTGTGCCCTGAACTCAACCTTGTCTGAAACATGTCTAATATTAAAACTGGGATCTCTCCTTGTTTTGGTTTTGGTTTGGTTTGCTGGTTTGCCTTTGCCCACCTTTTATTTTCAACTTTCCAGTCACTTTGTCTTACTTGTTTCTCTTGTACACAGAATATGATTGTTTTTTTTTATTTGTAATTTAAACCGAGGATCTATTTCTTTTGCTTGATACATTTGACTTTTATTAATTTTAATTTGCTAGATATACTTAGAACCAGTCTTAATATCATATGCTTTCTGCTTTTATTTTACTATATGGTCTTTGTTTTGTTCTCTTTTAATTTAATAGATGCATGGGCTCATAGTGATACTTTAGAAAGTTTTAATATTTTTTCTTAATTTTTAAGTAAACTAAATGTAATGTACTTGATCCTCTATATCCTTAAATATAGCTCTGCAAGATGATGAAATTTTCATACTTACTCTTCTCCTGCCTCTCATTTTCCTATCATACCCAATTTTAGTTGATGATGATGATGATAATGACAATGATGGTAATATTTCTGTTAATCTTAATTTTATAATTTTTAATATATATTTCTTTCTATTCCTTGATTCATCAGCCCTACATGGTAATTTTGACTCTTGGCTCCCCCCAGCTTTTCTCTTTCCTCACCTTCTGAATTGTGTTAGTTTATTTTTTAATGATTATTTATTTATTTTGAGAGAGAGAGAGAGTGCACATGCAAGCAGGAGAAGGGCAGAGAGAGGGAGAGGGAGAATCCCAAGCAGGCTTGGCACTGTTAGCACAGAGCTGGAGGCAGAGCTCGATCCCATGAACCATTTGATCCCATGAGTCTAAATCCAGAGTCAGATACTCAACCAACTGAGCGACCCAGGCACCCCTGAATTGTGTTAGTTTTACTGTTTTTGATGTTGTTCTAGTTTGTTAGAAAGTACATCATTTTCTAGAACCATAATTGCCACAGGTCAGTGTTTGTTAAGGTTTTTTTTTTTTTCATCTTAATCCTAAACTAAATTGTTAAAAACCCAGTACTAGTCTTTCTGCCACACTGTCTCTATTCTCTACTGGTTGGTTAAAGTGCAATTTATTCCAGACAGGATCCTAGTGACCACATTTTCTGGGTTGTCAGATGTTTAGTAGCAGCATTTGTACTTGAACAAAAATTTAAATGTAACATTTTTTAATTTTTTTAAATTTAATTTTTTTTGAGAGAAACAGAGAGCATAAGCAGAGGAAAGAGTAGAGAGAGAGGGAGAGAGAATCCCAAGCAGGCTCCATGCTATCAAGCAAAGAGCCCAACACAGGGCTGGATCTCATGAAACATGAGATCATGACCTGAGCTGAAATCAAGACTTGGATGCTTAACTGACTGAGCCACCCAAGCACATCTCCCTTAAATTTAATTCTCACTGAGATTTTTGTAAGCACAGTTCCACTGTCTCCTAACATGAGATGTTACCATGGAAAAGTCTGAAAACAACCCAAAATTTTTCCCCTTAGAAAAGACATTTTAGTTTTGTTTTGTATTGTTCGTTTTGTTTTGTTTTGTTTCATTTGTTTTTATGGTAAAGAGTCTTTACCTTTTGGGTTGCTGGTTCTGTATTGACTTTCTCAGATAGTTTTGCTTGGTTTGGGCTTTGCTTTGTACGTAGACTTAAATATCTTATCTCTGTGATTATAATTCTCCAAATATAATTTCTATTCTTTTTTTTCAATATTCTTTATCAAGCACTGCTTGGTCTATTTATGCATACACATAGGTCTATTTGATCTGTTTCATCTTCCACAGCTACCATGTTCTCTTTCTAATCCTTGTTGACTAATCATTTCCATTTTGTTTTGCTCACCTTAGCATTCCAGTTCTTAAGCCCACTTTTTTGAGCATTATCTGTTTACCTTCTTGTTGCCTCTGATGGCTTCCTAATTTTTGTGAGGACATTATGTCTCTTCTACTTCTTTCCTGAGCTCTGCTAGCTCATTTTTTATCTCTTTCAGTGGTCTTGACATTTCTTCCTTGAGTTCTTATTTTATATAAGTGATATTTTCCATTAAAGTTTATTGTTTTGGTTGTCTGTGCTTATTTGCCCAACCAGAGATAGCACCCCTAGCTGTTTTCTTGTTTATACCATATTCCTTGTTTCTTGATGGAGCCAGAAAGGGTCCAGGGATTCTCTCACAGACAGCTGATTCACTGTAGACAAGTTGTTTCCCAAAAGATTGTGTTGGTTTTGTTCTCTTTGATGAACTCTGTGCTCTGCCAACCTTGATTGAGGTCTTTGGCCCAAGACATCCTTCAACATCTACCTGCTCCTTGTTGGAGTTTTATTGCATTTGACAGATTTTCCTCAACAAAGGTGAAATTTGTATTTCTGCTTTTTCATTTTCCTTATTGTTTGGGAATGAATTTAGAAAGAAGTGGGCAAGGCTTTCTTAACACTATCATCTTAAAAGTAGAAGTCCCCTTTAAAAGGCTGTAAATCCCTGTCTTGCTCCTTCTGAATCCCCAGCACGTAATATTATATCTGGGAAAGAGAAAATCCTCAATAAATACTTGTTAGATTAAATGAATAAATGAAAGAATGAACAAACAGTTCTCAAATGTAATAGTTGAGACATAACTGCATTTAAGACCTTTCTTCAAAAGACCTTCTGCAACTAATCTGGTTCCTCCTCACTACAGCATAAGAAGGCATATTTCCCAAGGCATTTCTCATGGTTTAAAGATCTTCTGCCCACATTCCTCCCATCTTTCACACCTTTTCTTAGCATCCTGATGTCACTTACTATTGAAGCTTGGAGTACCAGTACCCATGAAACAGTAAATTCTACAGAAACACTTTATACAGTGGGGTTTTCTTTCTAGCTTGGTATCTAGCCCGTTTTTATGGATGCATTTTATGATTGTTTCTCCTTGGCTTACTTCTGAAATTGGAAAAGCCCTGTATCTTCTTTACCATAAATCATCAGAAAATAAAAGCAGAATGTCATTCTGCACCATGTTTTTGGTAAGAAAGGATCCTTATATAAGGATCACATATAAAAAATAAGGAATTGTTCACATTTCCCCAGGTCCCCCCAGGGCCCCACAGTGGTCTGGACTCCATCCAGTTGCAGCCATAGAGGAAGGATCCTTTGAGAAATGGAACACTGTAAGATACAGACACTCTTTTCAGCCCTTGTGAATTCCATGGCGGTCTTTAGCATGTATGTGATCCAAGAAAAGATCAGCCCGGCTGTCAGAAGAGATACCAAGTCCAGGTTTCTCTCTGGTTTCCCTTCCAAAAGACAGGAGCCTTTAACTCAAAGAAATCTACTCCTTAAGTCCCTTGAGAATAAGATGTATGTCTCAGACTATTCTTATGCCTTCCATATAGGATATAATAGGCATCTGAGAAATATACATGTTAATTTCTGATTGTCCTTGGGTTTATAGGTAAAACCAAAAGCTGTCCTACTTGCTCAAAAAACTTCAGTGCCTAATCTCTGACAAGATTCCTCATTCCTTTAAGAGATCTTCAATGGATGATTTCCCTTCTTCCTTTGTCTTGGGTCACTCAAACTCCTCCAAATTGCTTATACTCTGCACCCTTCTCATTGCTGAGCTGACTGCAGTTGGTTGCCCATAACTGCCCTTGTTGTTGACAGACATGAAACCCAGAGTCATGTTGACTGACCATGGACTATCTATGCCAGCCTGCAAGACCAAGATGGGTAGGACAACAGGAAAGGGAGAGCCTGGGAAATGCATACCCAAAGTCCTTATTATAAATACTCCAAACAAAAGCACAATGACCAGCCTACAACCAGCACATAAGTGCTCTTCCTTCCAGACATACATGATATTACCCTTCCCGCCCACATCACCAAAGCAGAATACCTCCCTGCTTACCTGCCTGAAAACCTGTGTCCACACCAACCCTACCCCTATCCTGGGGACTTTGATGGATTTTCATTAGGGACACAAGCATCTGCTTCATCTAGAACAGTCCCAGGTTATGTCTGGTGTCCTCTCAAATTAAGCATGTGTCCCAATCAAAAGTGATTTTTGTATGACAAATTATATGCTGTCCCTAGTTTAATTTAATACGTGATTTTCAAAAGGCAGCATGAGTCAGAATGCCTCTGGTTATAAGAAAAGTCCTTCTCTTTTTCCCACCTTTGTAGAAGAATATTAGGACTCACCAAAAGAATGACACCAAGAAGAATGACACAGATACCTGAAGTCCCAGCACACAAGTGACCTGGAACAGGTGACTGGGGAAAATTTGACACTGTAGGGTGTCCAGACAGGCTCAGAAATTTTTACGTGAGGTTTGAAGGAAGAATCTATCCCAGAGAGTAGGAGGGAGGGGCAGGAGAGGCTCAGGGGAGATATTTGGGGATAACATAATCTCCAGGTCAGAAAGAAGGGCATTTATGGAGAACAGGCATTTTGTGTATCCTCTTTCCTCCCTCCTTGCGCCTGCACATTTTGACCAATAATGCACCAATAACAGTGATTTCTCTCTGTTATTTCATTTATGGCAATAACTTCAGGTCTTGTGTCTGGTCATAATGGTGATCTATGTGTGCCATCTACAGTGGGCATGGATAATGAATCCTATTTTATTTCTTAATTAAGAATTTGAAAGTACCGCAAATTACTGCAATTAACATGGATTTTCTTCCTCATTTATTTACTTATTTAGATGCCTGAAATTGCACCCTTAGCTTAAACCAACCACAGGGTTCAAAGCCTGTTAAAATGTATAGTCATTAAAATATTTATTCTTTCCCCAACAGTGAAGTTGCAATTTGGAAATGGTGGTGATATCCATGTATGCAAAACTAAAAAAATAAATTATATCTATCTATATCTATATCTATATGTAAAATATAGAATTCATCCAGCTAATTTAGAAAGTTGAATTTACTGACAGTCCTTTGGTTACTGACAGTGACTGAAATAAACTAAGATTTTCAGAATAGCTCATTATTATTTTGATCTCAACTACCACTGTGGTTTTCCCTCTCAAAGTTCTTGGGGACTTGAGCATCATCATCTTTTCAGAAGTTCAGTGTTCACTGAGAGATAAGAATAACAATTTGAGGGTGGTTGAATTCATCTGCCTGACTTCAAAACAATATACTTTGAAGAAACTGTTTAGCATCAGATTATCTAGTAATTTTGAAGAGTCAACCTTAGGCTTCATTCTTGGGTTTTTGGATTTGGTTTTGGTTTTGTTTCTAACTGGTTTGCAGAGAGACACAGCTCAAGAGAGAGTGGTTGAACTTAACCAAAAGTATGGCTCAGAAACGTAAGCCCTGGGGTGTGGGCAGCAGCCACTCCACAGTGCCGCCAGCAGAGGTGTAAAAGGGTACAGTTCTACCAGAAAGCAACTGGGAAATAGCATCTCAAAAGCCTTAAAAGATGAAAACCCTTTGAAATCCAGCTATTCCACTTCAAGGAATTTATCCTTAGGAAAGAATGAAGGATGTGTACTGAGATTTAGCTACAATGATATCCATTACTGCCCTGTTTATAATAGCAAAATAAATAAACTAAAATAAGCAACACACAACAGTAGAAGATTGAGTAAACCTTACACTGGAATACTAAACAACTATTACAAACTGTGTGGTTTATATTAGCTATCTATGGCTGCTTTACCCCACAGCTTAGCAGCTTAGAGCAACAAACATAGTATCTCACAGTGTGAGTCAGGAGTCTGTGGGCAGTGGCTGAACTGGATCCTCTGACTCAGGACTTCTCATAAGGCTGCAGTCAAGGTGTTTGAACCATCTCAAGGCTTAACTTGGAGAGAATCCACTTTCAAGGTCACTCCAGTGGGTGTTGGCAGGATTCAGGTCCTCTAAGCCTGCTGGTGGAGGTCTCCCTCAGTTCCATTGCCCTCCTTTCCTTGGGGCAGTTCACAACACAGCAGCTGTTTCATCACAGCAAACGAGCCTGAGAGCAGGAGAGGGTGAGCAAGACAGCAGCCAGAGCGATTTTGTAACCTAATCTCAAACTGACATCCCATCACTCTTGCCATATTCTATTGGTTAGAAGTAAGCCAGAGGTCCCGCCCATGCTCCAGGGGAATGGATTTCACAATGGTGAGGATGCAATATAGTGGGGATCCCTGGGAACCATCTTACAGGCTGTGTACCACACAGTTGACATTTATCTGGTGGCAAAAAATATTCATAACATTTTATTCAATGAAAGAAAAGCATGTCACCAAACATCATATGCAGTATGATCTCAATTCTATGAATGAAAAACAGTAGAAAAAAATATATATCCATATATACATAAATACTCATGAAACAATCTGTAAGTGTTCCATGGGTTAACTAGTGGTTATATCTGGATGGTGGGATGATAGATGAGTTTTATGTCTTGTTTCCTAATACTTATTTTCTATTTTTTTCTAAAATGAACATTTTTGCTTACAATTAAAACAAAAAAGAGCACATGTTATTTAATCAAAACCCAAAGCAATTTAAAGTTGACCTCCACTGTCTATCTTTACAGGACTTTTTATTGCTTACTACTTGAAGGCACCTAAGTAGGAGTTCACAGGACTCTTTGTAGAACCCATTGACCCCGCTGTCAAGAAATTGTGAGTATGTTCTAGAACTTTCTATATTTGTGTCTTCTGAAATAACTGTTACCACCAGTAATGCTGCCATGGAAAACTAAAAATAAATTTCCCCTCTGAGGTCACTAGGAGCACATGGGAAGTACCTGAGACAGCTAGGTCATACGAAGACCTTCTTCCCCTGGAGTCATTGTCTTCCCAGCTCAGTCATTCATGGCTGCTTTCAGACATAAGCTAGCATAATCACATAGTGTCTGTTTTCTCTGCAAAATTCCAATAGGATAGGTTCTATTTATATGTCAAAAATAGATGAACAGATCTGACACTACTGGACATATTTGTGAGTTTGTAAAAGGAAAGGGGATGGGTAAGTGAGAAGATAAAATCATTAATAATCCCCACACTTCATTAGTTTCCTTGCCATGTGCCACCAGGAGGGCCTGAGTTGGGATGCCCCTGGTTCAGGGTTAGAATGATTTCTCTAGCAATGTAAATGTTATCATAAGGTCACTTACTGATGAAAACTACTGTTTTGCTTAACATAGATTTATTGGTTGTTTGACAAGCAGACCAGCTTCTCTACACCTATACAGAACACAAAGAAATCTGCTTAGGATGGGTGAGCTGGTATCCATGGAGAAGGAATGCAGTAGTTTTTAAATGGCAGGGAATTAGGACCAGGTCTGAAACACTGGTGGATCTTTCAGTGGATGTATAGTACAATAGCTGGTGTAACGTATAACACTCAAATCTTGGTGGTTTAACACCATAGATCATTTTTCCCTTCTATAAGGCCCCATTGGGTGTTTATCAAAGTGGTGATTCAGAAACCCAGGTGTCTCCTGTCTTGTGGCTTCACCATCTTTTAGGGCCTTTGAGTTTTATGCTTTATATTCTTCATCTACCTGGTTGACAGGGAAGAAGAAAGTGAAGATGGTACACCCACTTCCTACCCACCTTGGCCTGTGATTGATACACATTATATCCCATCGATGAGCACTAGTCACATGGGCCTTACCTTGATAAAAAAGGCCTTGGGTTAGTCCATGACTGGCAGTCACTTCCTAACAAATCCACTATGTGGTAGGAGAACACACCTCATGGGCTCTGTGAGGAAAAATCATAGTGTAGAGAGTTCCTGCTGAGAAAATTCTTAATGGGCATCTGTACATCAGTCACAGAGCAGTTGACTCAGAGTCAGTTGACTCATCAATGACTTTGAATAGTGAATCATTCTGTTCCTATGACGGAACTTCTAATACCAACCATACCCCCTTCTTGTGATTAAGGCAACAAGCCCCTGGTAACAAGGCTCTAAAGATTGTTCTATATAAGAAGTGCTAGATATGCCTGCCAATGCTGGAGGTCTGCAGAAGCCACTAGGTTCTCATGATACCAGCTTTAAAATCACTTCTGTCTGTTTGCCTATCTCTCTCTCTCTCTCTCTCTCTCAGCCTTAGCTTCTTGTTGTGTCAAATGACAGTAACAAGTTCTAACTCTTAGAATTGTTGTAAAGCCCCAAGGAAATAATTCGAGAAAGGGCATGGTACACATTTTCTCAACACCAGTGACTTCTCCAGCCAATATCCACATATGATGAATAATCTCTGAAATGCCTTACCAGCACTACCACAGTTGTTGATTCTAATAAGATCCCTGTTACTATTAAACTACAATTATAATAATTAGCACTACCGCCAATAATAAACCCATAACATCTCTTCTATGCAAGATGTACATAGACGAGCCTTGATCAACAGTGCTTTACATTTGGATTTTTGACTCTCATGACAATGGTATAAAGTGGGAAGGAGACTCACTATTATCACACCCATTTCATAGGTGAAAGAACTGAGCCTCATGGAGGCTAAGTGATAATGACCAAGGTCACATTGTAGCCCACTCAGAGAGTTACCACTTGGCTCTCAAACCCAAGTCCAAATGATACTACTGCACCAGAAGTAAAATAGGAAATTGTTGGAACAAGTGGAATCATTGAGGATACCTAGTCTCACCCCCTCATTGTTCAGATGAAATGGGGATGCCTTTGAGGGCTACTCCGTTTTGTGCCACTGGCCTCAGGTTGTCTTATCTCCTTCCAGATTAGTCAGGCTAATTGGACCTGGGTTGTGGGATGGGGATAGAGACAAGTAGTGAGTGTTGATGTCATTTTACAGAGGCTATAACACATGGGGCTCTTGGAAACTGTACCAGGGAACATGAGCAGAATCCCAGGAAGGTGGAAAAGGGGGTACTTTTCCTCCACTCTGGCTCATACACAGACACACTGGCCAGCACCACAATCCTAGTGATATGGGTGACAGACTAAAAACCACTTCTAGGTTTCTTAGCGTTTTCTTTCTCTTCCATTCAATTCTTTGGACTTTTCCCAGCTGATGTTAATGACTAATTCTTTAGTGACTTTAGGGGCACCTGGGTGGCTCAGTCAGTTAAGCGTCCGACTTCAGTCAGGTCATGATTTTGCGGTTCATGAGTTAAGAGCCCCGTGTTGGGCTCTGTGCTGACAGCTCAGAGACTGGAGCATGCTTTGGATTCTGTGTCTCCCTCTCTCTCTCTGCCCCTCCCCTGCTCGCTCTCTCTCTCTCTCTCTCTCTCAAAAATAAATAAACATTAAAAAAATTTTTAATTCTTTAGTGACTTTGTTCTTTCTGTTGAGAGAAAAAAAATATTTCTACTAGCCTTAGGTTTGCAGTATAAATAATGTCTCTGGAGATAGTGTTTGACCCTGAGTTGGGTGACTCCAACTGCCAGGGGCAGTGAGCTATAACAAACGTGGATCTCCATGTACAGCGCAGCCCCCAGGCCCAGACCTGCTGCTCACAGCTGTGACGACATGAGGGTCATTTAGACACTGTAGGTCAGGATTCCCTCATCTGTCAAATCAGGTGGATGATGCTCTCCTCACCACCTCCCCCACTTTCTTATGGAAATACTGAGACCTAGGGGCTCAAACAAGTAAATAGACAGAAGTGCTTTGAGAAGCATAATGTGCTAAATAAATGTAGCAGGCGTCATCATTATCACTGTGCTATTGCCATTATTATTTTGTGGTCAGCTCAGCTTTTCTTAACGCAGAGCAGTTAATGAAGTGGCAACTGTATTGGTTTCCCACTAGGAGGGTGACGGGGCCAAATGAGGCTCTATTTTTATCCCATTTTAGTGTCCAGTTTTTTTTTTCCACAACAGCTATATCTAGTGGGTTTATCAGTATTTTAATTACAGTGCCACTTTATTATACTTATTCCTAACAAAAATCAGGCCAAGGACATTTTTTTAATTTTAAAAATGGTAGATTTCCCTAAAGAAATCCTAACTTTCACCAGCAACCATAACACTGCTACCTTACCTCTAAGCTTGGTACCTACAACTTTTAATGAATTATTTTCAGCATAACCAAAATTTTTAAATTGTACTTGAAGGTCTACCAGTAGAGAGAAAAATGACAGAATCTATTTGTTATCAGGCTTTGGTTTATAAATTTTTCACCAGCTGAGATGCATTTTTCCTATGGTCATGAGGATTTATGGGAATAGGAAATTTAGAAATCAACATAAAGACAGACTAGAAGGGCCAGACAGACAAAAAGAAAGAATACCCACTCCCGACCCTGGTGCATGGCCATTCTGTTGCTTCCTGCAGCATTTCAGATAGGCTTGCCCTCGTATCATCATCAAAAACAAGCAAACAACTGCCTCATTGGAAGGAAAAAATAAATGTTGCAAAGTAGGGAATCTAGCCCGTTAGGGCCATAAAATATCAAGTTATAAGGGGTTTTGTAAGCATATGGCCCCAAATAACCATTTTATAGATGAGAGAAGTAAGACTTACATAGGTGAAGTGTATATCCAAGATCATATAGATGCACAAATATTAAGTTGAGCCATATATTACTTTCCTATTGTTGTTGTAACAAATTACCACATACTTAGTGGCTTAAAGCAACACAAATTTATTATCTCACAGCTCCATAGGCCAGAGGTCTTACACAGGGCTCACTGGGCCAAAATCAAAGTGTTGGCAGTGCTACATTCTTTTCTGGAGACTCTGGGGAGAATCCATTTCTTAGCCCTGTCCAGCTTATAGAAGCTGCCTGCATTCCATGGCTTGTGGCCCCTTCCTCCACCTTCACAGCCAGAAATATTGGGTCTCTCTGATCTTTTTTCTGTAATCACATCCCTGACCACAGCCAGGAAGGGTTCTCTGCTTTTAAGGACTCATGTGATGAGACTGAGTCCACTTGAATAATCCAGGATAATCTCCCTATCTTTAGGTCAGTAACCTTATTCACATCTGCAGAGTCCATTTTTAGCATAGAAGATAACACATTCACAGGTTGTGGGGGATTAGGATGTGGACATCTTTGGGTGGGGATGGGCATTAGTCTGCCCACCACAGGGAGAATGAATTTATGGAGAAAGAAAATGGTGAGATAGAGCATTGATTGCTTGAGCAAGAAAATAACTGTGGACCCTTGTGGTAGGCTAGAGTCTCTAAGATTCTGACTCCACTTGGAGACTTGTTGGAAGTAAGAGTGCTTAGGATCAAGCCCTGCAGGGTAAGGGAAGGAGGGAGGAATGGGCAGAGAGAGGTGCTGGGCAGCAGGCTTTCCCAAAGCCTCAGCTCACCCCATGAGAATCCAAGAAGGGGATGGCCCTTCAGAGTTGTCATCAAGGTCTCAGCCTTTAAACTCTTTCCCTCTGATTGCTGTGACCACATCAAGCAGTCACAAGGTGTGGGCTGCCCCAACGAAAGTTTGTGATCTTGAACAAGTCTGCTTTCTTCAGAGAGGACAACTCCCAGTAGCTAGTGGAATTTGTCCTTCATTGATGAAAGAAGTTTATAAGCAGACAATCACAGCTTCTACCAGAGAACTTGTGCCTATGTTTCATGCCCACGTTTGAAAATATTAATAATAATAAAGTCAGCTGTGATCTGTTTTGAATGATACCTATTTGACAGATTTTGCAAAGTGATTCATCTATAGCAAGACAAGACAGGGTCTAGAAGGAGACTTGCATGAACATGGAAGCAAAAGCAGGAAGGAGTCACATGGGAAGAGGAGAACAAGACTGGGTCAGAAATGGTGTGGACCCCAAAGGAAAGGACAGACAGATTGCAAGTTCTGGCGACTAAGATCCAAACCCAGGTCAAAAGTCCAGGACTCTTCCCAAGCCACAGCAGAGAAGTGGACATTGGCAGAGGCTACAGGCAGGGGTGGTAATGCTGCTAATTGGTTTAGAAGGATTCCAGCAACTTCCATCAGAGACTGGTCAGGACGTTGCAGTCCATCATCAGCCATGGAGGTGACTAGGGAACAGGTAAGAAGTCCTGTTTCAGTAGAACTGAGGAAAGAACAGAAACCAAATTACCAAGGAAAAGGGTGTTCTGTATGAGATTAAGCAGGTGAGCTGTGGTCTCATGTCATCTAGCCCATGGATGTCATTTGGCACAAGGCACAGGATGCTCCAGTCATCTCAGTACCAAGGGTTAGACAGATGTGAAGGCATTGCTGTGTGCTCACTCCACAGGAAGTCTTTTCACAGAACATCAGGGCTAACCTTAATGTTAATTTTAACAAAATGGTATATGTGAGGAGGGTACAAAGACTGATATGTTCCCACCCTTGAATCTCTGTGACTCTCACTGTCTTTAGTCAGTGCTAAGCCCAATACCTGCACCAGGGTTAGCTTAGTCTTTTTTTCCACACAGACCTCATGGAATCTCAACCACCTCCTCTTCTTTGCACATCCAGACTGAAAATGTCTAAAGGAAATGGTATTTAAGAAAGGGACTTCTTGGGGCACCTGGGTGGCTCAGTTGGTTGAAGTCCGACTTCAGTTCAGGTCATGATCTCATGGTTCATGAGTTTGAGCCCTGTGTTGGGCTCTGTGCTGACAGCTCAGAGCCGGGAGCGTGCTTTGGATTCTGTGTCTCCCTCTGTCTCTGCCCCTCCCCCACTCACATTCTGTCTTTCTCTCTCAAAAATAAAATAAACATTAAAAAAATATTTTTAAATGATAGGGACTTCTTGCATCTTCTAGAAGTCTGTGTAGATACTGCACTGGGTCTACCATACTTACAAAGTAGATTTCTTTCTCCTACATGCATTGATTCAACTGGTGACAGCAAAGCACTTCAACACAGTAAACACCATTACCTTCCTGTAAGTCCTTTGTCACATGTAACTGTCAGCAAAAACACTAACAAAAACTTCTGTTTTTTATAAAGGCTTCACATTTTTACCAAGAACTTTCATGTCCATTATTTCATTTTAATTTGACAATACTACTTGGGGAAGGAACATTTTATGCCCCTTGTAAAGATGAATAAATTGAGATTCAAAGAGTTTAAGTGACTTACCTCAAGTCACAGGTTAGAGTCTGAACCTGGAGCCGGACCTTATTAACACAAGTTGCCTCCACCACCTTCTCATGGTATGTCCACCCCAGTGAAAGAGCTGTGTCTCATAACCCTGGAAGTTTGGGAGAAAGGAGTAGGAATAGTAGAGAAGGCAGAAAGCTGAGGAAAAAAATGTCCAACTTTCACCTTTTATCTTAGGCTAGTCCTGAGTTTATTGCTTTTGACTCTTTTTGACTTTAGCTCTATGTTTTTAATTCTCCAAAAAATTCTTACATCCTTACCTCATTTGTTCCACTCAGCAGTCCAGTCCCGTGAGGTAGGCAGACCACATCTAACAAGGGATGATGAAGCTGAAGCCCAGAGAGGTTAGACCACTGGCCTAAGAACAGTTGGCCATCTGGTGGCAGTGTTGGAGCTGGAACCCAGATCTTTGCGTGGGGATGGGATGGGGGGGAGCCCCTGCTGAGAGAGGTAGGAAGGAGGCATTGCCTTAAAAGACTCATCAATATTCATATACATTTCACAATATACGGAAGTCAAGCCATTATGCTGTACACCTTAAACTTACATGTCCATTGCCTGTCCATTGATGATATCTCAATGAAACTGGAAGAAATAAATTTAAAAATTCATACAAAAGTAAAAGGGGCCAAGAATACCCAAAGAGTTTTGAGAAAGAACATAAAGAAGAGGGGCTTACCTAACAGACATCAAAACTCATGATAAAACCTTGTGATGGAGGTGTAGGGATATAGAGATTAATGAAATAAACTAGAAAGTTCAGAAAGAGACCCATGCATTTTGGGAAGTTGGGTACAAGACAGCAGTTGATTACAAATAAATAGGTAAAGTATGGACTTTTGATATTAGTGTCACAACAATTGTCTCCCCATACTCGAAAATTAACATTAGAGTTCTATTTCATATACTAAATAACAGAATATTGCAGATAAACTCCAGGTGGATTTGAAGCTAAAAGTTCAAATAACAACAACAACTTTTAAACTATTAGGAGAATGGGGTGCCTGGGTGGCTCAGGTGGTTAGCTGTCCGACTTCGGCTCAGGTCATTATCTCATGGTTCATGAGTTCAAGCCCCACATTGGGCTCTGTGTTGACAACTCAGAGCCTGGAGTCTGCTTCTGGTTCTATGTCTCCCTCTCTCTGCCCTCCCCCACTCATGCTCTGTCTCTCTCCATCTCTCAAAAATGGATAAACGTTAAATTTTTTTTTAATTTAAACTATTAGAAGAAAGTTCAGAAAGATGTTTTTATATCAAACCAGGGAAATATTTCTTAAGATTCAAAAAAAGCACAAAAGAAAAAGATAAAGTGGATCACATTAAAACTTAAGATTTCTATAAGACAAAAGACACCATGAGCAAAGCCAAAATACAAGTGAGATATTTGTAAGAGGCAGTTGCAATGCATTTGACCAACAAAGGATTAATATCTAAAATATGTTGGTAAAACACTGCAACAAGGAAAAGACAAACAGCCCAACAGAAAAACAGGCAAAATATAAAAATAGAAATGTAAATCAAAATGGCCTATAAAAACATGAAAAGATGCCCTACCTCATTAATAATCAAGGAAATGCCAATTATAGCAAACAGATACCATTTCACACCTACCCAGTTGTCAAACATTAATAGTTCAACGGTGCTGAATTTTTGAGGGAAATAGGCACTGTCATTCTAGAGGGAGCACATTATTTAACCCCTTTAGAGAACAATTTGGAGAAATCTTGTAAAAATGAAGGTATGTGTCTCTATGACAACTAGTTTTATGTCTAGATATATACCCTAGCAAAACTCACTCCTATGTGTAATATGACTTGTAAAAGGATGTTTATTATTGTATGGTGTGCAATATTGAAAATTTGGAAACAATCTAAATGTTCATCAATAGGGCAATGGAAAAGCATTGTACATTTCATAGCAGTGAGCCTCCCTGAGCTAGACTCATGTATCAAGGATTACTTTAGAGAAAAAAAAGAGAAGGATTTTTTTGGAAATTCCAAGTTAAACAAAAGGAATCATATCATATCAGTGTACCACTTACATCCATGTTTAAAGCATACACAACAATACTATTACTTACAGATTCACGCATAGGTGTGGTAAAAACATAAAAACACAGAGAAAGATCCATGCAGTTCAGGAGAATCATTTTCAGAAGGAGGAGGCTAATAGGCTCAAGGATAGTACACAGAAGATTCAACTGAACCAATGTTTTATTTCATTAATTAAAAAAAAAAAAAAGCTAAAACAAATTCAGCAAGATGTGAACATTGTACCATTCTGTGCTGTGGATATTGAGTGTGTGACATAGTAAACAATTCAAGAAAGAAAAAGTTATTCACCAGCAGCCTCTCTTTCCTCCGGTGGAAATGAGAAGGCAGTGGGGAGCATGAGTCTGCAGGAAACAGAGCTGACAGCTTTGAAGATTATTTTGGCTTTGGATTTCTGCTCATGCACACACACCGAGACAGTTCCACACACGGGAGCAGCGGGGTCATGCACAAAGCGCTGCCAAGCAAAATAGTCAAGGCACACAGGGGGCTCCGCCAGCCCCAGCTCTGCCAGGGCATCAAGAACATTCTGTGGCTAGGAACAGGGCCCAGGAATGACAATGGCTTAAATACAATAGGACATTCTCTCTCTCAACATAAAAGAATTCAGAGGTTGGCAGTCCGGGACTGATAACAATGTCTGTGCGATCTCTCCAGGACTCAGGTTCTTTCCATCTTTCTGCTCTGCCATCCCTAGTTACATGAGTTCCATCTCCAGGGTCACTTCATGATCTGAGACAGCCCCACAACTAAAAGTCATCAAGGTCAGAAACAGGAAGAATCAGGGAAGGACAAAATGTTTCCTATGGGCCATCCTATACCCTCCAACAATTCTTTCCTGGAAGTCCGTAACTTGCCTGGACATTTTATTGGCCATTCCTAACCCCAAAGGAGGCTAGGAAATGTTTTGTTAAATGCAGTCAGCAGTGTGCCCAGCTAAAAAGCTGGGAGCTCTAATGCTAAGGCAGAAGGGGAGAGGCTAGTTGGTTAACAGCTAGTGGTGGCTCCCAGTCAGCAGTAATGCATTTTGTGCCCCTAGACAAGAGCTTGCCTCCTCTGGACACTGCTTTCCTGTCCATGCAAGAAAGAGCATTGACTAGGTGGCTTCCTCAGTGAAGCCAATCATCTTTGCTGTTAATCCTGTCACACTTTGGTCAAATTTCCACTTGGGTAATTATACCTGAAGCCCTTATATGCCCATTTGGCTTCTACCACTCAGGGATAGGTCTGAGTTGGGCTGCTAACCTTTTTCTCCCCCCATAGTTGTCCTTCTGCACTTATGCTTTATACCCCCCACTCTAGGAATTGCAGTTTTCTCTTCTAGGCTCATCAACTGCTAAAAACACCCAGATTCTAACCTTCCAACTCACCTCTTCAGCAAAGAGCCTTCCCTGGCTTGTGGTACCCGCACTGAGACCACTTCATCTCTCTGTCCATTGTCAATAGTTTCTTTCACATAGACAGTCAAGTACTTTTATTGAGGATGGGCCTTCAACTGTCTGGTGCAGTGCTCGTAACTTTTTTTTCCAGAACCCCTCTTCAACTGAACATTCTGTGAAACCTCAAGGAAATGGATAAAATGAATTAAAATGGTGGTGTGCAATGGGGTGGAGCCCAAAGTCTTCAGAACACGCTCTGAAAAGAGAACATCTTGCCCTTATTTTATGAATGAAGACATTGCTGCCCTAAGTCAGAATTGAATTGTCCCTGGTCATACAGCTCCTAACAACAGTGATGATAATGACAGCATTAGCTAACACTCACCCTCTGTGTCAAGCACCAGTCTGAGTGCTTTTCATAGATTAATTAAAGGCGCTAAAAGTAAAATAATAACAAGTCTCTGATTGCACCTTAGAAACAATATGAAAGTCTGTTTCTGTCCAAGACCCAGAAAAAACCTTTATACAGAAATTGCCAAATACATCATCTATTGTATAGCTATAAAGTGATAATGTATCTGTACTCTGTATGGCACAAGTTTTCTAAAAGGTTTAGCAATCAAATAAATCAACAACAAGGAAAACCATTGCCCAAATACATTCCTGTATTTTATTACTGAAATCAGCCCAGGAGAATTTTGTTTGCTGGGGGCTCAAGGAGCAGCCATAAGGGAGCAGCTGGAGAAGCCCCTGGACAGGGTCAGTGTCAGATGCCCAGAGATGGAGAGACTCAGAACAGGAAGGTCAGCAAGAGGCTGCCAGACACCCTGAGCCAGGAGGCCTTGTGCCTGGAGGTGACAGGAACAGCCCAGCTGGATGGGAGCGCGCTGCTTGCTGTAAGCGCCATAAGTAGTGCTGTAGACGAAATTGGCAGGAAAAGTGCGTGAAGCTCACACTTTCTCTGCATCTTCACCTCTCCCTCCCACCACCACGCCTGCTTCAGGAGAGTCTCAAATCTATTCTAAAGTGAACGCTCCATCTCAGCTCGGGATTCATCCCCTCCTGTCTCCTAATTAGGCTCCTGCGTTCTCACCTGGTCTCTCCCTTTCAGTTAGATTCTTCCTCCACAAACACATCATCTCCCATTTTTAAGGAGATTAAAAAAAAAAAGAGGGAGAGAATTTTCCTTGGTCCTGCTTTCCCCCCAGGCTAGCACCCCATCTCTCCACTTTCCTTAATTGCCAGATTTTAAAGAAGTACTTCTGTGTTCACTGTCTTCCCTTCCTCATCTCCACCTTCTTTAACACCTCACAGTCTGCTTTCTGGTCCCACAATTCCACAGAAATTCCTCTGCCAGATATGCCAACTTGTCCAAGCCTCAGTTTGGTCTCTACAGCATTTGTCACTGTGTAACCATTGCCTGGACCCAACATCTTAAAATAGTTGCCTCCTCTGGCCTACATGATGCCGTTCCCCTGTGCTCCTCTGAAGCCTTCTCATCTCCTTCCTGGTCCACTCTCCCCAGACCACCATCTTAGTCCATTGGTGGAAAAGAGACCAGAATAATTCAACACCCTGGATGTTTGGGGTTAACGTACTCTTTTGAAAATCTGATGGACGTTTTAAAGAATCTCCCTAGAATATGGTGTATATTTACATATACAGGCATATGGACATATAGAGATAGATAGATAGATAGATAGATAGATAGATAGATAGATAGATAGGATAGATAGATATGCGTTATTTCAGGAGAAGCTCATGGACTCCCTAAATTAAGGACCTCTCCCCAGAGAATAGCTTTTTGTACAAAATGCAGTTATAATGTCATGTGTCTACCCCATATTGCTGTTAAATCACACGTTTCTAGTAAGTTCTTGGCTTCCAGGGGTGCTATAATGGAGTCACACACTTTATCAGAAGGAGCCCATGATTCCCATCCCAGTTTTCATACCTTAAAAACTCAATCAAGTAACCTCTCTAAACAAGAGTTACCTCCTCTGTAAAATTGGGCATTATAATTTCTTCTCTGTGGCACAGGATTGTTGTAAAGGTCAAATGAGATCAGGAATTTGAAAACATTTTTGCAAACTTCAAAGCAGTACAGAAATGATTACCATTAAAATCACTGATCAATATCCTTAGGGGTGCACTAGCAGGGTGTAAACATGGGTTTTACTCCTCTGTTGGGCATCATCTTATGATCTGACCTGGGTCTGTTTCCCGGTTTGTAAACTGTAGATAACAGCTATTGTAGCTACCTCATAGAACCACTATGTGTATCAAATGAAATAATGAATGTGGAGGGGCTTTGCAACTCAGCAAGACCGAGGTGCCTGCCATTTCTCATCCTCTTCTTTGTCTCTCTCCATGTGCATTAATTGAGCTCCATAAGCCCAGCAGAGTGAGGCTGTGCTCACAAGAGTCCCACCGTGCCCAGTGATGGAGCATTCCTACAAAATAACTCTAGAGTCAAATTAGACTCCAGTGAGTTAATCATGGATAATGTAATTATAAGAAGCAGCAAATAAATTGATAATAATTGGCTACTTATTATTTTTATAAAGGGGACATGGAGAGAAAGAATATAGTGTGTGAGAAAGATTATCCATTGTAGAAATAATCACTCCTTCTAGCCACTTGGCCTATATTTGAATCCACCCCAAGGAGCACGCATGTCTCTTTGGTATACTGGGTTGCTATAAAATACTTCCTGACCTGAAATCCTGGCTTTACCTTGATGCATGAGCATTCCTAGCCTCTAGTAGGTGTGCACAGCTTTCCAGCTCTCCAAGAAAGAGCACAGCAGCTGGAACTGTTGTGCTTTCTCTGTTCCCAGTCCTTTCTTCTGTGTCCCGCTGTGCCCAGCTGAAGTTCAGAGCAGTAGGTCAGGGACAGGTGCAGACAAATTATCAAGCTTAAGATTGATCCATCTCTGCCTTTTCACCAGGTTCTCTTTGGTTTCAGAAAGAGGTGGGATTTCCATGGTGCTATGAGAAGGGAGGACTAGCTATTATCTGGTGAAGACAAATCAGGGATGCTGTCAGAGTCAAATAACAGAGCAAGAAGCATTTCTCAACAGTCTTTAGGACCTGAGAGGTGCAAAACTGGCCCTTCATTCCAGAAGTGAGGAGCAACAAAGTGTCTTGGGTTCCATGTAGAGAGGAAGAAGAATAAGGAAATGGAAGGGAAGCTAATATCTACTGAGCCAAGGACATTACCTACATTATTTCATTCAACAATACCCTCTGGCATGGGATTATTGTCCCATATTACCAGCAAAGAACCCGAGGGCCAAAAAGGCTAAAACTTGCCCTAGATCATATAGAGAGTAAGGAACAGAGGGACTCCAAATTCCAGACCATTTCCACTCTGCAGACTGGCTCACCATAGGTGTCAGAGATCTTTCCAAGTATTGGGCACACCCAGATAAAGAGTAACTCTCCAGTTATGTCCCGTCCACAGACATTCCCCTTGATAAAGAACCTTTGATTATTATGTGATAGACACAGACTATAGATGAATAAGAAGACTCCAGTCTGAAATGGAAGACGCAAGTCTTGTAAACTTAACTACGTCCTTCATGCTTACCTATAAAATAAACAGAACATTATCTCTCTAGGAAATGTGTAAGTTGTGTAACTCAAATGCTGTGATATTTGTGAAAATACTTTGTCATAGTCAGATAGAGAAGGTGGCATTGCCTCCATTCACAGAGCTGCAGCTGAAGACCACGTCCCTGGCATAGACACAAAAGAGCAAACGCTACAGAGGTCCTGGAGCACTGGATAAGAATGAAGCAGGAGCCTAGAATGCAGCTGAGGTCTGATAATGAATTACTAGGTCAGAGCAGCACTAGCAGTGGCAAGGGACCCCACACATGCTGCTTAAAACCTTCCTAGGATCGATGGGGTCCCAGAGCCTTGGACAGAGCTAAGTCTTCCTGTGTTAAGTCTAGTGGCTTCCAGCCTGGGAAAAGGAGAGTCGTGGGGAAAGAAGCTGACAGGTCATTGCAGCTGGCTAGAGCAAAAATACCAAGAGAGATGAGCTCCAACTTTGCTTTTCCCCCCTTATCCCTGGATATGGTTTCCTGTTTTTATGGCTCTAGACAAAAGTATAGGCTGTAAGATCCCAAAGGGAATGGACTCTGTCTCAGATGTTATTGGATTTCCCATAGAACCTAGAAGAGCACAGAGCTCAAATAAGTGGTCCATAAAGACAAGATGCTGTGCCATTGCCTTGTGAGTTCCCACAGCTAACTTTTCCCATAATGAATTTTTTGTTAGGCAGAAGATCCTAGAGGACTTATTAAACAGGGAGATTCCCAAGTTCTGCTCCTAGGGATTCAGATTCATGAGGCAGGGATGGAAAGAAATGTGCCTTTCACAAACTCCCTAGTTGTTTCCAATGCAGGTAAGCCCTGGGGCAAAAGATTTGAGAAACTCTGTGATAGTCTATTCTTCCACATACTATCTTGTATTGAAATGATCTATTTATGGGTCTGACTCCCCCCACCAGACTCCAGGACGGGGCCTGTGTCTCCTCATCCTTGTACCCCAGAGCCTGGCAGAGCACCTGGCACATGATAGGTGTTTGGTTGTGCTCAAGAATGAGCCAAAAAAATACACCCATTCCCATGGGAACAGTTTCAGATCTAGGGCTTGTGTTGTTGACAAGCATCACTGGTGATCCCCATATACCGTAAATATGGCAACAGTACTGAATGGTGGGATGCTAGAGCGATAGAACTGAAAAGTACCCAAATCCCTTCTTTAGCATCCCTAAAGCAAAGGCACAACTCTGGCTCTCTGCAATTATTTGAGTCTGTAGGATTATGCTCTGAGAAGCATTTTCTCAGAGATCATCTAGCCAACGTAATTACAGTCACTTTGAAGACAAGGGGATGGAAGCCTAATGAGGCTAACTGACAAATTAAAGATTGCACCCTGAATCAGTGTCATGCCCAAAACTTAGACCCAGTTCTCTGGATTTTCTGGGCAGAGCTTCCTTAAAGCCGTAAGATTCTAAGAACCTGTATTGGTTTTTGTGTTTTCTTTTTTCAAAGAAGGGTCAATAAAATCTTTTCTTTTTTTAATGCCTCTACTGCTTGCTACAGGGATATTTGTCACACGAAGAAGGCATCATTTTAAAGTTCCCTGGACAGCTCTTACCAAGAACCTGGGCCATGGAAAGTCTTCCCCAGAGCCCTTTGGAATTCTAAGAAGGAAACAAAATTAGAGCTAATTAAGTGTGTAATTACTGTTGATTGTAGCAAGCATGCTTCTTTTAGGTCAGATTTATGATGCAGTGGCCTATAGTGTTTGTGACATGTGATAGCATTGAGTATGTTTTCAGGAAATGGGGACCTTGTCTTGGCCTTGGGATTATTACTAGAGGCAGGTTTTTGTAGGATTGAGGAACAGACTGCAGTGGATTTCACAGAACAAGCTCTACAAAGGGCATCTCCATGTTATGCACATTAACCAAAATGGAACCATCCTGTGCTCTGCACTTGCCAATGGGGCTTCTCTTCTTCAGTGCTATGTCCCTGCCCATCCAAATGTTTAGTGAATCACATTAATGCAACTAACTCAATGTCTGGTTTTATGTGTCCTCCCTCCATTCTCTGTTCCTTCAATTTGGGTTGTCACTGTAACCCACCTATATTAATGTTTTCTGACTCTTCAGGTATTCTTGCTACTATGTCAGGCTCCCTGCGAGATGGGTTCCTTTTCTTCAGTCCTTGGGCACATCTTCACTTTTTTTCCTTATGCAAAATCTTGTACACTCTTTCTTGGCAACTCTAGTTAAAATACTTACTTACAGAGGTAGGCGGACCCCATCTGTAGTAGATCCAATGAGAGAGGCTGTGCCCCCTTCTTCCTTGCCCACCTGTGCTAATGATTTGAAAATAAATCCCTCTGATGGCTCAAGTGCTATCTGCTGCATTGTAATCAGCCTCGTGGATTCAGAGTAATTTTCCCCATCAAAGACTCTTCTCTCACAAGGCTTCCCACACCACTGGGAAATGGGTGAGACAGAAAGGATTGTAAAGGATTGTGTCCATTTTGCAGGTTTTGAAGCTAAGGATCAATGATCAAGCTGACTTACCTAAAGTTAGTTAGTAATAGGGCCCCTTCAAGAACCATGACTTCCTGTATGCTGGTCTAATTGTCTTTAGTCCTTTTTTCCCCCTCTGATCACGCTCTTGCATAGCTAAAGTGTACTCACAAGGTTGGCTGATGTGTCCTCGGTAGGATGGAAGGGAAGGAGGAGGAAATCTTTGTTTTCATCTCCTGGAATGTTCCAATGGTTCCAGCTGTGGCTACAGTTCATGACTGCAGGGATTTTTTGCTTGTTTATTTTCTTTTGAAAGATTCTATCTCAATTCCAGAAAACTTTCCAGCAAACAGTACTTTGAGGCAGCTGGGGAAGGGAAGGCTGTTCCTTCCCTGTCATATGTCCTTAAAATAACACAATGGGGGAGGCAAGCCCTCAGGGCCCCCTTGAGGTACCAAGGATAGCATAATGAATTGGCTAATCATAAACCATTCGCTCTTGAGTTCCAAGCGATATGGTAATGAATTGCCAACGAGCCATTCGCCAGACTGCAGCCATATGGTGAGGGATGGGACCCTGGCACATTGTAGCCATACTGTGGATTTGTCTGTGTAATTGTTCCCATCCAGGACCTCCCTATCTCTATGGCTGCTAATTAACGTCCTGTTTAAGCTTCTGTTGTCAAAACTAATTATTTGTTTGTTTTATGCAGACAGGTCTTTCTCTTATCTGGTTAGTAATAGTGACCATTAAGAAATTAAAATGTGTTTGAGTTCACATAAAAATATTTAAATTTTACATCTTGTATTGCCTAGTGGGTACTGAGGCCTACCAGCCCTGGCCTATGGTAGCAACTCAATCTAGGAGCTTATTAAAATCAACAAATTATCATCTTTCCCAATAGAAACTCAAATGAGGTTTCAGTTCATTAATTTTCCCCATTGCTCTTCCTGTCCATGGACATTACTGTAGTTGGTTCTTCAGCTATAAAATGTGGATTTTATGATAATAGTGACGATAATAAAAATAATCAGGAGAAGAAAGAGATTCATTTATTAGAATAAGGCACCATTTCAAATACATATTTCCTATTAGTCTGAGGAGATGGTGAAATTTTGGAAAGAACAATGTTGGTTTCCTTTTGCTCTTCTGCCATTTTGTTTCCTTGCCTCTTTAATTGCTTTCCTGAGTTATTACCCAACCGGGGCCAGAAAGAGTTTGGGGAAAACCGAAAGAAAACAGAGCAAGGCTACCCTGAAAGGAAAGGGGAATGAGGACCTACTACCAGGAAACAGCAAAGCCAATTGGAAAGAAACTATCTTATGAAGGATTTAGGAGACCAGCAGCGTCAGGGAGGCTATGAGCTGGTGTGCTATTTTCCTACACCAGCATGTGTCCATCATTCCCCGACCCTCACCACTAGGGAACAAGGGGTACTGACCCTTTATCCCCAACACACATCTTTCTGACAGCCTTTCCCCACTGACTGCCTATAACTCCTGTGCATTGATCTTCCTTTTATGATAATGTTAAAGAATATGAGGAAATGAAGGCAAAGAGGAAAGAGGATGAAGGTGTGAGGAAGCCCCCAGGGTAGTGTTTTCTGAGAACGCTCCTGGACTCCTCCTCGTCTACGGGACACAGTGGGAACAGTCTCTCTGTTTCACAACTTCCTGATTTTTCCCTGAGTCCGTGTCTGCACCCCAGAAACAGTCACTGTGTTAATTGCAAGGGTCAGGCCCGTGTCTCCCGTGGCATCTGGGACATGGTATAATGCACACAGATTTCCATATGCAGTCCCTCCCCGCAGTCCTCTGCCCCAGAGCACCCACACCACGTGAGAATGCGGCTTCTCGGGAGACGCTGACATTTTAATTGGAAGCATCTGTTGCCTTTTCTGTTATTTTTGGCCAGGTTTGGTTTATTTGTATGAGCCGATGTTTGTGTACAGACCCGCCTACGCGTTTCACAGGAGGCGGGACACAAAGCCTAGCATCACCGCCTCTCTCATTTTCTTCTCAAGTGGCTGACTGGGACATGTGACAGGGCCACCTGCATTCACCCCAGTCTGCTCTGTGCTGGGGTTCTCTCAGACGAACCGAGGGTGGGGAGGGCCAAATGGAGAGCAAAAAGTCACCTTCCTGGGAAAGGAGAGATTTGGGAGAGAGACGCCTGCCTCCCTCTTCCCACCCCTGGCCCCAGATTGTGGTGGGGCCTCTCCCACCACCCGCCCAGCAGATGTCCCTCCCCTGCTCTGACTCACACACTAGCCAGGGTTATCATCCTCAAGTCACCTTCAAGCCCTGTTCCCACCGGCCTCTGAGACCCTGCCCTTCACACGGAAAAACCTCCCTTCTTTTCTCTGTCAAAGCTAATCATCTCCACAGAACCTCCCTACAGCTGGCCAGTGGGCCGGGCCACACATTCAGCAGGACTGCTTCCAGTCAGTAATCAGGACATACTGTGCTGTTGCTGCATTTAGAGCCATAGTGGGTTGATTAGTGGTCCCCTCCAAAGTTGTCCCCTCCAGAACCTCAGGATGCAAACTTTAGGAGATGAAGGTCTTTGCAGACATCTTTAAGGTAAGGATCCTGAGATGAGATCATCTGCATGAGGGTGGGTCCTAAATCCACTGATGGAGGAAACAGAAAAGGAAATGAGAGAGGAGGATAGAGGCCAAGATTGGAGTGATGCAGCCACAAGCCAAGGAATGCCGGGAGCCACCAGATGCTGAAAGAGGCAAGAAAAGCTCCTTTCCTGGAGCCTTCAGAGCAAGCACGACCCTGCTAACACCTTGATTTTGGACTTCAAGCTTCTAGAACTGTGAAAGAATAAATTTGTTGTTTTAAGGCACCAAATTTGTGGTACTATGGTAAAGCAGCCCTAGGCGAGGGTGATGTGATGCACAAAATTCTAAAAATGGGAATTGGAATCAGCCCTAGATTTGCCACTAGGGGATCTAGTCTGCTGTGTCCCCTCAGAGAGGTCACATAAGCCACCTGGGCCTCAATATCCTGGCCTGCACATTGAAGGAGGTGGAGAAAATGATGTCTACGACCTCTTGCAGGTCTAGTATTATATGTGCTATACAAAAAAGAGAGGCTGTAACTACATAGGATGATGACATTATCAGCCCAAGTGCCCACTGTGAAAAGCAGACTAAAAAAGCCATCATGGATCAGAGGAGAACTTCACATGCGGCAATGTCAGTGAAGGCCCGGCAGAGGAGGCAGACTGATCTCAAGCACAGATTGGTAAAGGAGAGGAGCAGAGAGAGCATTAGACACAAGGGCCAAGGGGAGGTAACATGCAGAGGTTGGATGAGTGGGTCACAGTGAGGAAATGGGCCAGGGCAGAGCAAGAAAGACCATGAGAACACCACATTCCCACTCACCCAAAAGTCATCTTTTGGTAGTGTCTGCTCCACTGCCAGCATCCCTGCACCAAGGGATGTACTTTGCTCCATGGGAGAAATAAGACTCTTCCTCAGCTTGCACACATCCATGTATTAAACAAATACATATTGAACACTCACCATGTAGCCAGCAGTGGCCCATGCACTGAAGAGTCAGTGGTGAGCACAGCCTGTGCCCTCAGTGGGTTTGCAATTGGATGGTGGAGGCCGATCATTGAGCATGTAACTATGTTCAAGGTGGTGGGTATTTTAGTCAAGAACATAAACAGAGGGATACCTCAAGCTGAGTCCCACCTAGTTTGAGGGGCTTGGAAATCTTCCCAAAAGAAATGACTTTAAGCTACCTGAAAAATGAATAAAAGTTGGCTAGTTGACAGGAATGGTGAGGGCTTCCTTTAGTTCTCCCTCATTTGAGTATGTGTAAAATAAAAAAAGCAGAAACATACAACAGAAATAAATAGGAACAGTAAGAAAAGGCAAGAAGAATAATCAGTTAGAAAAACATGGCCATCTGGGGCCATCTGGCACAGGGACAAATATCCCTGCACAAACTAGGGCCTTCCAAGTACAACTCTGAACCTAAAATACAAGCTCAAAATAGATTCACTGTCCTTTGCTTTTCTCAAAGGTAAGAAAGACTAGAATAATTTTCAGAAATGCCATCATTCAATATCATCAACAAGGCACCTTAGCTCTCTGGAAGACTGATTGGGGTAGGTCTGTTCCCAGTACTGGCTGGCCTCCTGAATCTTCTTATGTTGACTGTTACAGACTGGTCTTCATGTATGTTCTTGGTGTGATTCTCTTCTCTCTCTCAGCCCTTGGAAGAGAGTCCTAAGTTCCTCAAAACCAGGTCCTTTATTGTTTCTTTGTTTGCCAACCCATTCATGGGTGCCTAGCCATCTACAAAGTTCTCCTATACAAATAACCAGTGTTGATTTAGTGAGTCCCCTCAAACCTTCCAGCATCCATTCATATGGATCATTGAAAGTGGTCTGAAGATGTGAGCCCAGTAACTCAACAAGACTTTGTTAAAGGCTCTTAGTTCAAGGCATCATGCACACACAAAAGCACCTGTCCTCAAGGAGTTTACAATCTGGTTGTGGAGACCAAACATACACATGTAAAAATGTAAATGGAATCACAAAATGTAGAGATATTTGGAAATCAAGGATGACCTCTGAGCTGATATCATGGGTAGCAATGCCAGCATCCTCCAAATCATTGCTTTCAGGTCGATCCAAGGGAAAATTCAGGGATGAAGGATCCTTGGCCCTAGCCTGGGGACTGCAGATGGTGCTGGTCTATCCTGGAGCTTCCAGTATAGCCAAAGGCCTTGAAATCTCTTTGAAAAGAACAAGGATGAAAATAAAGACTCCATATGCCCCCTCATGGAATACATTCCACACCTTACCCAACTCATCTGTGGACCTGGCAGTTTCTGTCCCATCCCTCTTTGTAGCCAGGGACACAAAGAGGAGATGGACCAATGTCCCTATCTCTGCCTATCCATCTGTGTCATCGCCTCCCTATCTTCCTCTCTTTGCCTTTCTGTCAAAACCTGTCTGTCTTAGGGGCACCTGGGTGGCTCAGTTGGTTAAGTGTCTGACTTTGGCTCTGGTCATGATCTCCTAGTTTGTGGGTTCAAGCCGCATGTTGGGCTCTGTGCTGATAGCTCAGAGCCTGGAGCCTGCTTTGGATTCTCTCTCTCTCTCTCTCTCTCTCTCTCTCTCTCAAAAATAAACGTTAAAAATTAAAAAAAAAAAAAAACCTGTCTCTCTCACAAATTCTCCAAAAGTTTCCTTTCTGTGTTTTTCTCTCTATCTCTTTCTGCCTCACAGTCTCTGTCTCTTTCTATTACATGCACACAGTTATATTTTGGGGAGAAACCCCCTATCCTTGTCACAGTGAGCCTCAGTTCTAATTTATTAGCATGAAGGAGATCAAGGTTTAAAAGAAGAAGAAAAGACACTTACAGGAAAGCCATGATAAGGTTGTGACTGCATTTCAGGTCACTGAGGGGACAGGGAAGGAAAAATAAATTGGACAGAATTGAAAAGTTAAGACTCAGAAAGGCTGGGTTATATTATGTCAGCAATCTGCTGCTATAATGGCCGTGATTCTGCATTCTGTGGGCCCTCACCCCCTGCCTCCCTTTGATTGTTTTTACAATAGGTGTTGGGGCCTTAGCCTTTGAGAAGTTCTGCTAAGATAAATTCTCTTTGTAGAGCTATCTCACTTGGAGCCCACATGGTTGCTTCTTCTGGAATACATAGGATTATGGGTCATAGGCCAGGCCTCTGCTGCACAGAGGAGTAAATAAGTCTCCTTCAGTGTCAGGACTGGAAGAGGCTTTGGAGAGTGTCTGATCCATCCTGTGCTTAACAGAGAGGGAACTTGAAGCCAGAGAGATGAGGTTGTCCAAAATTCCACAGCTAGTTTGGGGCAGAGCCAGCCCAGAGCATTTCTCCACCACCTTCTCACTGTGCTTCCCAGGTTCCTGCCTCATCACCATCTCTAATGGGCAATGTTGGGTGAGATGCTTGACCTCTCTGAGCCTCAGAGTTCTTACTACAGAATTAGGGAGCATGGGAAGAGAGCATTTCTGAGGGCTTCTTGTAGAGTAACAAGTGCTTACAACTATTTTCGTGTTTAAACCTGACATTTCTGCGTTTTTCAGTAGTCATAAAAATTCCCGTACTTAGGGGAGAAAAATTAGTCTTTGTGAGATTAAGCGAACTCCTTAAGATCATGAAACTTGTAGAGTCAGAATCTGAATCCTGATCCCAGCAGTTTATCCAGGACCCATCCCCTGCCCCCACCCCCCCCCACAGGCTTAGAGAAAATGAGATGTATTTGGACCAATGACCATGCCCTCCCACACTCCCCAGACTCTCCACGCTGCTCTGTCCCCCAACCCCGCCACCAGTGGGAGTGAAGAAGTAGGTCGCCAAGCTCACAGGGAAGCAACCTGGCCCACTCTTTCATGGAGTATCACAATGTCACATTCCCCTTGGCCTGCCTGTCAGGATCCTGCCTCCAGAAAGTGGCCCAACCAGCTGTGGAATAAAAAGGCATTCAGTCCTGCTCCCCACACACAGGTGTCTGCCTCACTGAAAGAGGCTTCGAGATGCCCAAAGCCCCACACCAAACAGCTAGATGATCCCCTGAACTCAGAGAGGAAACTTACTTGGAAAGGTGACAGCTCACTAGCTTGTTCTCATCCTGCTTGCACAGCACAGCAGCATTTCCAGCTGGCATTTGCAAAGGCCATTTTCCCCACTCTGGATTCAGGACACCTCCCCACCAGCCAGTGCTCAGAGCTAGTTGCACCATTAGACATTTCTTTGGACACACACTCATTCATACACATGCACATCAAGTCCTGTTATTTTTATTGTCTTTTTTTTTTTTTCTCCTTCTCTCCTGAAGATCCCATAGAGTCCTCTGCAGGGCACAGGCCAAAGAAGACAGCCACCCACATGATATGATTTTACAGATAGCAAAAAGGTCCCTGTTCCTAGCTCATGTAGTAACTCCCTTTTAATTGTGTACAGAGTCACCCCAAGCCAATAGCCTTGTTCTCTTCCCAGCCTTTACAGGGAGCATTACCTGGGCCAGACAGTTTGGCTCTTAACACATCCATGGTACTTGTCTGTATTCAAAGCAGCACTTTATTATGTATAGCCTTGCATCCTTAGTCAACTGTTTACCACGTGAGGAACTTTTTTCAACCAGGATATAGCTTCAGTGGGGCAGAAACTATATTTGAGGCAACAAGCTCTGAAATTCTAGGGTGTATATAGTAACTTAGAGCTTCTTTTTCAGACTCTCACATATTACTCATAACAGTGGACCCTTTCAGGGTAACTTTTCCTTGGAAGACCCTTGTCCTCCAAATCAACCCTCACCCCTCTTTTAAGGTCCATTTCCACTGTTTTCCTTGTGACATCCTTGGCTCCATTCCATATTCTAATGACATTAGTAACCCCTTCCCTGTGCTTGCTCCATGGCCCTTTATACATACCTTTATCTTTGCCTGATCACAATGGTTCATTTTTATCTGCAAAATATCTAGATGTCTTTCCATCCAGAAGGTGAGCACTAGGTGGGTAACTGCCATACCCAGGAACAGCTAGCAGGAGACAAGCGAGATCTCAGGGATGTAAGCTTGAGAGAGAACGCAGTTGGAACTGGGTGGGAAAGAAGGAGGACCTAATCCAAGTGTCCCAAATTCTCCCACAAGAATTCTCCCATTTGTGTTAAGTCCTGTCCCCAAAACAGATCTTGGAAAAAGCATTGCCTTGGAAGAAGGTCCAGAATCCAAGGGGTGGGATGATATCACACAGGGATCAGGCCACCATCTGTATATCAGAAGGTTTGCTACAGTAGGCAAAGCATTACTGCAGAAAATGCCCAGGGACACGTACTATTTGAAAACAGGTAGGCTGTGGCCTCAAGGCACTGACTCATCAGTCTGCTCATGGCAGGGCCCTCCTAGGAAGAGTGGGGCTAGAAAATTGGGCTCTCGGTTCTCAGGGAATAAGCCTAGCAAGAACCCAGCCTAACAGACTAAAGTTTGAGATGTGGTTTGAAGCCCACAGGGGAATTAGGAGGCTGGGAAGGGAAACTGAAGCAGGAACCCAGATGCACGTACAGGAGCACATTTGGGGGGAAAGATAAATGCTTGGAGACTATATACCAGTGCCCATGGAGCATCCCTGGGCAACAGACTACACACTCTCCATCAGATGGTGGAGGTGAGGCTCCCAAATGAGTTCTTGGCCTCACCAGGTATAGCTCGTGAATTGGGGTAAACAGGCCCAGCAAGGAAGGAGTGGGGAGCAGGAAGCACAAGCCAGATTAGGAGATTCCCAGGCCAGGAGGAAGGGTCCTTTTTCAATTTTACACCTCCCACACCCAGAAAACTGCCTGATCCCTATGAAGCAGTCAAGAGAGATTTGTTGGAGTGCATTTAGGAGAGAAGTTTCCAGATACCTTTCCATCATTTTGGCAGGTAACTCCCAGCTTTCCTGGTCAGGCCCTGCTTACTGGAACCCTCCGTCCAGTGCCACAGAGAAAGTGCAATTCCCCCTCTGCACTATTGCTCATTACCAAGAAAAATGACGGCTTGATAGTCTTCCAGCAAGAAAGAACGATCTATTTCATTTGGAAGTTTGGTAATTGATTAGAGCAATAGATTTTCTTCAGGGCAGCCTCGCTGGGAGAGTCTGGCTCGGGCACAGGATTTACATACATCAGGTTCACTATGCCTTCAGAGTTTGTCTGAGAGGATGAGATCACAAGGCCATTACTGGAGTGGGTGGTGGGCTGGAAGGATGGGGAAGGCAGAGAGGAATTCCCAGACATCATTTCTCAACAATGAGGGTCGTGTCTAGTTCAGAATACTTTCAAGTACTTGGTAAATCCATTACCAAGGGTCTGTCTACTCTGGGCTGTGATCAGAGAAAGGGCTTCTTTGAGGATCCCTGTTGACCAAGTTTCAGTATAGATGGTCTCCAGAAACTTACCACTAACCAGTGTGGTGCCCAGTCAGAGAGGTGCCCAATGATGGCTCACTATTCCATGGCAGCACCTCAGCCTCGGTGAAGGGATGCCCCGAAAGTTCATATCATGGAGCCACTGTAGAGGTCAGTGGAGCCAGCTAGTAGCAAACACAGGTCTCTATTACAAATACCATCTGAGGCATATCCTGATCTTATATACCCCAGCCTTTACTTCCCTCTCTGTGTGTCTCGGAGCCAAAACCTACTTTAAGAAAAACTCTCAAACTGGTCATTTACCCCCCAGTGTAAACATAAGTCATTATGTTCTCTTTCCCATAGTAACCTCCACTTTCAGCCTTATCACTAACTCTCTGGCAAAGAAATTTCCAGCATCATTACATTTATGAGATGGGGTGTGTGGAATACATAGGAGGGATACACACCACAGACAAAACACATTTTGTAATACCATTGTGTAATGATACTGCCTTTCTTTGAGTCACAACACTAGCTCCAAATTAGGGCCTGTAGGACTCAAATACAAAATTAATTGTGATACGTGTAATTATAATAATGACAGTTTGACCTTAGCCCCAAAGTAAAGAAGGAAGGGTAAAGGTGTTTAGATCTTACCTACACATATGCAAAGAATTGATAGTTGACTTGGGCCTATAGTGCCTGGCCCCAGATGTCTGATGGTGAAAAGAATGAGATACTTACCTGGTCTGTGCTATTCTCACTATACCTACTCAGACTCATGATGGAAGAAGTTTCTCCTTTGACCAGCTGAGAATGGACCCAATCTCCATGGGGATCCCAGACTAAGAGAACATCTCCACCTCCACAAAGTGTTCTGCCCTGGAGTGGTGAAAAACTGTAACCTTTCCTGTGCCTCCCTGGGTAGGCACCCTGCCCTTTCCATGCTGCAGCTCCTGGTTTAATCTCTAGAACCACAAGTCAGTCCTAATCAGACCAATAGCATCAGCCACAGATGGGGAAAAAAAGCTTCCCCCAAGGATGATACCGTGGAGGTAAACATCGACTCTGATAAAATGCAAATCTGGCCCTGTAGACGAACTTGCCTTGTTAGAAATTTCCCATAGATGCCTTAGGTGAGAGTTCTAAGGGGGACCTGGCCTATATTACTTGTTGTGTAAATGGTGATATTGGGAAGCATACCAGTCAATCAGCACATTTTATTGCACATCTATGATGGGCAAGGCTCAATTCTGTGAGGGATACAAAGATGAATAAAGATCGACCCATGCCCTCAAGATTTAGGTGGAAATCCACCCATGGCAAACTTCCTGTTGCTTACATGGCACTGAGATAGCTACTAATATAGCCATTAATACTCATTAAGATGTTAATTTATATATTAATAAATGCTTTTATTCCTACCCTTAAGGCTATCTTCTTTCCTCTGTTCCCCAATTTATCAAAAATTGAAATGCAAGCACCAGATTCAGTGATTCTCTTGAAACCTAATAAGAAAACAATAAGAACCGCATTAATCATAATGGCATTCTCCCAGGGCAGGTTGAGGGGGATGTGTTAGCTAAACAGGATGAGCGCTTCATTCACAGAACTGTTAAAATACCTGGTGGTGTATGCCCGGCACCATAACGGTGCCTGGCACTAAGTGATTTGTCAATAAATATTTGTTCAATGAATGAATGATCGATTGAAAATGGAAGAGTTCTCAAGTGCTCTTAATACAACTACAGATTCTGAAACTTATGATTTTAAAGTAACTGCCTTGTCATACTAACTTGTAGCATCACTGAGCTAAAATCCATTTTAAGGAGCAATCATGGAGACTGTGGACAGAGTGTAAATTTGTATCCAAACACCTGGGTACTGAGCTTGACTAATATCAAGTAGCCAGGTTGGCCTTGGGAAGGTCCTTTCATCTTTCTGAGCCTCTGTTTCCTAACAAAATAGTCTGGGAAATGCAGTATAAGCAGGAGGCACAGTCAGAAGGAGGCACAGAGGAGACAAAAGGAGCACCTCCCATCCAATGGGGGCACCCTCCACAGCTCACCCCCTATGGAATGTAGACACATGGGGCCTGTGAAAGCAGGGTGGGCAAAGTCACAAGGGGGTGACATTCCTGGGGCAGAGAAACTGTCCCTCACAGGAAACAGGACCTGGAGCAAGAAGAATTTAACACAGACCCTTAGTTCTTGGGAATTAATCAGGGTCTGATCTGCATTGCTCTCCTTTGTGTTCCCTAAGTGTGAGGCACCTTGCATACCCAAACTGCCCTGTTAAGTGGAAATTCCTCACTGTGAAAATTCAAAGTCTTGATAGGCGGTGTGAAATCTTAATATTAATAAGTAATTGAGTTAATCATTGATATGGTTTCCTAAACTCCCTTTCTGAAGATTCTCATTAAAAAAACATCACAGTTGGACTTTTGGGAGTGCAAGGGGTATGCTATACCAAGTATAAGGCTGTGTTGATGCTGGAATCAAAGAGAACATTAAATTAAACTTATCCAGAACATATTGAATTTTCATGTTTTTCTTTATTTCCCTTCCCTCTCCCCACTGTTTTCCTTCTTTCTTTCTTTCCTTCCATCCTCCCTTCCTCCCTTCCTCCCGTCCTTCCTTCCTCCCTTCCTCCCGTCCTTCCTTTCTTCCTTCCTTTCTTCCTTCCTTCCTCCCTTCCTTCTTTCTTTCCTGTCCTCCTTCCTTCCTTCCTAGCCTCCTTCCTTCCTTTCTCTTAGCCTAAAGTAAAGCAGTATCATAAATTGGAAAGGTCACCCAGGCAATACTTTGGAGACCTTAATTCTCCTCCCAAATTTGCCACTGAAATAAGTGTGAACCTAGTGGGGTCACTTTATTTCTCTGGCCCTCAGCATCCTCATGTATAAAGTGAAGGGTCTGAACAGACCAGTGGTTTTTCAGATGCTGCCTCAGGGAGCTGAGTGGGGGAGAGAAAGATCAGACATGGGGCTTGCAGCCCTCTGCCCTCTCCTCAATCAGGAAGCTGGTTTCTTATCTGCTTTCCACAGGGGAGGAGACTTCATAATAGTTTGTTTGAAAAGATTAAAGTGTTCTCTTTGCTTTTTAAAAACAAAATGTTAGAGACCCACTGGGCCACTTGATCTCCAAGGTCCTTTCACACACTAGGGGAGTGGGTTTCCAGTGTTTATTGAGTTTCTGTCATGTAAAAGACATGGTGCTGGCCCTGTAAAATGAAACCAGGAGGACTGTAAGGCAGGGACCCCGTGGCTCGAGGGGCTCCCTGGACTCTGGCACTCACCATGGGGTACTTGAGTGCAGGGGTCACTGACAGATCAGGGAGCAATGTCAGCAGCAGAGGAAGATGCACAGAGGGATGGAACTTGAATTAAGCCTTCAAAGATGGGTGGCATCTGAAAGGAAAGAAGGGAGAGCACACGGGAAACAGGGAGGGCCACCCCTTCCCCCCACAGTCCTGGCCGTGTGCTGTCTGTGCGTGGGCATGGGGACACAGAGGTGAACCAGACATCACCGTTTGGTGAGACGTGGACAGCCCACCAAAGAACCCAGTGGGCTCAGGGCCCAGCTCCATTTGGGTCCTCGGTGGTGACGACAGAGCTTTTCCCACGAATTCATCTGACTCTAGTTAGCTTGGAAAAGGCCGCCTGAGTCAGCAGCAGGGCAGACAAAATGACCTCCCGAAGTAACTTCTCATGAGACACGGCCCTGGCTGATTCGGTTTGGCTGGGATTCCGAGACATTCCAATATCTGCACAAAGGGCAGGCCCTCACCCCAGCCAGACTGACCTCAGCCTTGCCTCTCCCAATAGATAATTACCCCTTTACGTCTCCAAAGCAAGCCCTGTTGTGGGTAACCCTTGGAAGTGACATGCTGTTTTCTGAAGGGAATTAAAGGGTCTGGAGTAGCCAAAAGGCTCCTCAGCAGGAGGGTTTGTTATTCTTTTAATTGTGGCATTAAACCTCAGGCTAGCATTACATAAACATTCATGCTGCTATCCAACTGCCGAATTAGCTTCTTTTGACAGGCTTTATCATGGCCAAGGCCAGTCTCACCAGGAGGTGAAGGTGGCCACCAGTTCTTGGCTGGGAGTTGTAAATCCTGTACCTTGAGGAACCCCATACAGTGACCTTCCCTCCCAGAGCTTTCTCGCCTTTTGACTGATGCCTGGAATTCTACCTTTGGGATTTGGGGCATTCTCCCTTTTTTTCTGGGAGGGAATAGTAGGTTCATAGGGGCGCAAAAAAATAAAAGTACACTGGTAACAGAGAAGAGTTAGGAAAGAAGCAACTTCCTCAATGGGTGACTTCTATAGGGTAATGTGTTTTGTTGCATCTGTTTTAGAAGATCGTGGAACTGGAATGTTCAAACTAATACCATACCTTAGCTTTGACATCTTCGATTAGATATCCTAAATGCAAAATAATAACAATAATAATAATGATAATGATAAAGAACACAGATCTAGATTCAATCTGGTCTCTACTGCATCATATAGAAGAAGGAATAAGATGTATAATATGTTTTCCCAATTGCAACTCCATGCTTTATAAGAGCTGTTACCTGCTAAAGCATAGATCATAGCTCTGGATCACCACAGCATTTCCAAGACATCTTTGAGATGGTCCATTTCATTTCACAGTTGATACAGATCAGATCCCTATTCACCATGTGCTATGCACTTTAGCTTTCATACTGTATTGAATACTGTGATTTTAAAAAATAGATAATCATCTTGTTTAAAAGTCACATGTCCATTTTTTGCATGTAGCCAGTGTTAAACTTCAGTAAAACTCTTTTGTGACAGCATCTGTATTCAGCTGTTTGTCATTCATTCAGTTTAGCAGCTATCAAGTACACCAGGATTACTCAGGGAAAGAAGAGAACTCAGCCCACACGTGCAGTCTGGAGGTGATATAGACACGTTAGTGAGTAAAGCAGCCCTGTACACACTGGGATGGAGTAGTGACAGACAACCCAGAGCAAGGAATTCTAACATGCTAGGTCCCCAGGAAGAGCTTCATGGAGGAGTGGTTCAAGTTGTTGCTGTCAGAATTCAGCCACTGATGGTCAGACATTAAGACATGGTGACCAGGGCTCACTTTCCTTTGTGTTTTCACAAAATGATGGATAATCTAGGGACTGGAGTTGAAATCTCTTTCTCTTCCTTTTCTCATGAAAAAAGAACAGATGGATCTCAGCTTTTTGAACATCTCTTCAATAGTGTGCCACCTTAACTCCCTTTCCCTGGAGAGCAAAGCCAAGGACAGGCAAACTAGTTTGCACAGGTGTTAGGGAAAACAAGATGTGTCCACCGGTGATTTTGGTGAACTGAGAGCCCCAGCTGGCAGGGGGCCAGCCCAGTGGCATACAAGTAATATAATACACAATCTAAATGCAAGCATTTGGGGCCTGTTTGGGGAATCAATTAACAATAAGCATATACATCCATTTACAAAATAGCAGTGTGCTGGAGTATACCCACATTGTAATTGGAAACTAAAATAATACCGGGAGGAATAATCATTAAAAACTCTTCTCTGAAAAGCCAAGAATAATATTAAGAAAATAAAAAATGTCGTCCATCTGCAGAGTTATATCCTTAGGGAGGCACCGCAGAGCGCACTAACAAGCAACTGAATCCATGTATAAATGAACTGAAATCCACGAAGGCAGGAAAGGCAAGGTGGGGCTCGGAATGAAAAGAAAAAAAAAAAATCTCCCTTGCAGATTAGCTACCCCTGAACCAGGCATAGTTCCATTTGATGGCTTCTTGTAGGAGATGGAATGCTGACCCTCCAGGGAAATCATTTGCCCATTCACAGTCCCCGGTGTTAGTTCTGAACTTGGATCATCTTCTACTCCCACAGCCCCGTGCCCACACAGAAGCTCACATGCAAGCACACACACACCTCACTTGCTCACCCCCCCAGGGGGGATCCCAGACTCATAATTCACTGTTAGTTGCTAACTGGTGAAGGGGAACAGAATAGGACACCCCATAATATGACTTTTGGACATAAGGATTGTCTTCAGCTGATTTTTTAAAATTCATTTTTAATGTTCATTTTTGAGAGAGACAGACAGACAGGTAGGAGTGGGGGAGGAGCAGAGACAGAGGGGGAGACACAGCATCAGAAGCAAGCTCCAGGCTCCAAGCTGTTAGCACAGATACCGACGCAAGACTTGAACCCAGGAACCTCAAGATCACAACCTAAACTGAAGTGGAGCTTAACCCACTTAGCCACACACAGAGGCACCCCTTCAGCTGATTATTTTTAAGAAGCAAACAGAGGAGAAGCTCTGAAAACCCAGTAAACCCAGTTACCTTTTGCAAGAGACATTTACATTTGTAAGGGAAATCTCTATTTGTAAGAATGTCTCTCTTTGTATCAGGAAGAGATCATTCTAAATATCTAAAACTCTTTAGAAGTGGAGAAGGTGACTTAAATCTGCATAACAATCCTTACCCTTGTTTACTGTGCCCTTCCTGGTCAGCTCCCCATATGCATCTTTACCTCCCCAGGCCCCCACACCATCTTATCTTCAGCTGAAGATGATATTTAGGGTGATAGCTTGAACAATTCCAAAGAGTGACTTGATTGTCCTGGGTCTCTCCCATATATACAGGAGATATATTTGTTATTAAACTTCTGTTTGTTTTCCTCCTGTTACTCTGTCTTTTATTACTGAGGGCCTTTGGTCTGGAAGCCCTGTGGCTGTAAGAACACTTGGGCTCTACCCTGCAGTGAGGTCTCTGAGCTAAGCCAGAGTCAGGTGGAGTGAGTCCTGAACCAGGAACTAACAAGCTGGACAGGTACCAGGTACCTGGCAGTGGCATCAAGCTACTCGCCCAGCTTCTCTGGTCTTCAGCAGGGCTCTGCATACATGCATAGGAACTGGCAGCTGCTGTCACCTTCACTCACTGGAAACCACCCCTGTGCCGTGCTCAGAGCGCTTTGCGCCCGTGGGCATGCCTTGTACACATCAGTTGTGTCCCCCATAGTGCCAGGCACAATGTTTTTATAGTACTAAGGACTATATTGATACTTTTTAAATGATTGATTAAATGTGTTTAAAATCACTCTTCTTTCTGGGGTGCCTGGGTGGCTCAGTTGGTTGAGTGTCAGCTTTGGCTCAGGTCATGATCTCACAGCCCATGAGTTTGAGCCCGGCATCAGGCGCTGTGCTGACAGTTCAGAGTCTGCAGCCTGCTTTGGATTCTCTGGCTCCCTCTCTCTGTCCCTCTCCCACTCGCACTCTGTCTCTCTCTCTCTCTCTCTCTCTCTCTCTCTCTCTCTCATAAATAAATAAACATTAAAAAAATTTTAACTGCAGTTCCTTCTATTCTTTTTTATTACGATTTATGGAATAAACTCTGCATGTAAAATGAGTTAGATCTATATGGAAAAGTGTTTGGGAGTTTACATCCTGAAGAGGTGTGGCCTACAGGTGACAAGCTACATGGTGTCCTGGGAGAGCATGACATTTCAGCATCAGGAAAGTGGGGTTCTAACACATCTAGCTGTATGACCTGGGACAATTCATTTCACCTCTGGGAACATCCATTTCCCCCTCCCTAAACTTGGAAGTAGCAGTTTACCTAATATGTAGGTGATTATGAAAAGATCATTGAAAGGACTTAGTAAATGGCAAAGTTGGGAGCAAATATAAACAGTTATTATCATAGTTGTTACAATTGCAGAGGCCTGCATTCCATTCCTTTGAATGACAAAGGTGATTTTCTGTGCACTGCTTGAGTAGGACCTACGTATTTGTGTAGGACAGCGTGCACACCTTCTCCCCTGCCTCCTGGGAGATCCTCCAGGATCTGAACAGCTGGCCCAGGCAAGAGTGATGTCGACGACCAACCAACAGGCCCACCTGTGGGCTGGACCACCCTCTGCACCTTCCAACACAATTCTGTATCAGCCAATCCATCAACAGTCATGTTTTGTACATCCATATTTATGAGTCCCCACATTTTTGAAGGGGGGTTTTGAGATTTTAGGTTTTCACCTTGTAAGAACTCAGTGCCTATTTGATAATGGACTTGGCATCTGTAGCAAGCACACTTGATTGTCCAAATCGATGCAGGGAGTGGTGCTAGGCAGCATCCAACAGAGTTAAGAGGTTCATCCCAAGAATGTGCCGAAAGCATCTTTGCAGTTTCCAGTATTGTGCCAAGGACTCTTACAGAAGACTCACCCTCAGAGACTGTGCAGGATAGGGACCAAAAACCACAAGGCCGACCCACAGTGACTACATAGTCATGTAAGTATGATGCAGCTCAGGGAGCAGACACTAGCGCAGAGAGAGGGTCAGAAAAGCTTGGCAGGTTGGGAGTAAAAGGAAAGGGGGGCGGGGGTGTCAAGGCAAAAGTAGTAGTCTTGGAAAAGGCTGACAAAAAGGATGTTTCTTTTTTATCTTTTCTTTTTCTTCTTTTTCACTTACCTTTTTTTTTAATTTTTTTTTAATGTTTATTTATTTTTAAGACAGAGAGAGACACACAGCATGAGCACGGAAGGGGCAGAGAGAGAGGGAGACACAGGATGTGAAGCAGGCTCCAGGCTCTGAGCTGTCAGCACAGAGCCCAACGCGGGGCTCGAACTCACGAGCTGTGAGATCATGACCTGAGCTGAAGTCGGACGCTTAACCGACTGAGCCACCCAGGCGCCCCTTTTCACTTACCTTTCAAGGGAACAGATTTATATGTGAGATCATGTCTGGCTCAAGTGATCTTGAGAATGTACTGTATTCCCTAAACCAGCAAGTTGCAAAGTTTAACATGCATCAGAATCACTTAATGTGTGTGTCAAAAATGCATCTTGTTAAAGAATCAGAATATCTGGGGTTGGGCCCCTCATCTGTATTTGTACAAAACTGCCAGCTGATTCTGGGGACTCAAGCAGGAACAGGCTTGTGCTTATAATAAGTGGGAGGGAACATCACCAGAAAGCATTTACTCCAAGCTATATGGGAAAACTGGCTCAAGCATTGTGTGCACTCATTGAGAAGATGCTTCATTTGGGGGCAGCTTGTCAAGGAGGAAAGCACACTGGGCTGGGAGTCAGGAGATGTGGGTTCTAATCCTGCCTTGATTCTTTGCCTCCTGAGTCATGTTAAAGCAGTCAGCTTCCTCTTCTGGCCCTCAGCCTGCGAGTCTCATGACTGGAGATAACGTCTCCCTCACTGGGTTACTGTGGGTTTCAAATGGGAGTGTGAACACAAAAGCACCTTCAGAAATAAAGTGCCGTGGGCACGCTGGTGTCGTGTTATGGGTATGATGCTCTGTGAAAAGGAAGGATTTCTTTCATTAGCCTTGTTATCCAAGCAGCTAAGCCCTAGAAGCATAAACACTGTGAGCCCATGAGAAAATGTCTAGTTTGCAGTGATAAACTCGGGAAGGGAGCCCTCGCAGGCTTGCCCTTAACATTTCAGACCAAGGCGAGTTTTAACCCTGCCATATCTTAGGTGCAGCCGCTTCCTGGCAGCACCCGTCAGCGCCCGTCTCTCATTCTGCTCGGGGAGGGGACAGTCCTACATAATTCACTACCCGGAATGGAAATGCCACCAAGCACACTTAATTCTGCACTGACAGCTCCCGGGAAGCGGGCCTAGTTCTCCCTCGTGCTCTAAAAGAAGCTGATGGTTTTGGTAAGAGGACTTTTTTCAGGAAATTCCATTCATGTATTCATTCATTCATTCCGCACCACAACTATTTATCGATTCTTCTCAGGGTTCTTGTTGTCGCTGCTGTTGTTGTTCGCTGCATGAGGATTTTCATTTGCTCGCTTGCCTGCTTTCCTCAGGCTCTCATCTGATTCTCACTGACATGTGGGTCATTGGAAAATCATGTTACCCAACAGCTACACCCCATTGCCTTGGGCAATGGAAGTCAGAAGACATTTTAAAGGAGGCCTAGTTTAGACAATCTGGATTGCTTGAGGTTCCCAGCACCGCTAAATTCTAATACAGAACACACACGTCTTTGTACACATGCAGCCAAAAAACTGGTCCATTTAGGGTTCAAGTCAGGAGCAGCCCAAGGGTCTAAACAGAACCCCGTAGATGATCTGCAGCAGTCTGTAGTCTACACAGATCACTAAGATAATGGGAACTCAGAGGTCTTCACTTTCAAGCTGGTGAGGATTGTAGCTGATACTCAGTTGAGGAAGGGATTAAATAAATAATGGGGGGAAATGCCCAGAAATTCCCCCAAGCCTCTAATACTATACGAGGTCTGGGTAATCCAGCCCAGACACCCTACAGTGTAGGGAAGCGTCACGAAGACAGGACCCTCAGGGCAGCAGCAACCAGAGCTCTTTGGTGGCCACCATTCTCTAACCCCACCCAGTTCCTCCCTGTCTTTAAAGACTCAACTCAAATGATGCCTCCCACCTATGACCTGCCCCAATCCATGGCTAGCTTCACTGAGGTCTTCCCTCACAGATGTCTTACATTTCCTGGAGCATCTGGGCCTCTGGTCACATTTGTCAAGAACTTTGCCAACACTAGGTCTTTTGTGTGCATTTTAGCATTTAATCCTCACACCCTTCCTATGAAGGTTTTGTTGTCTTCATTTTGCAAATGAAAGATGCAGAGAAGTTAAGTAACTTGCCCAAAGACACATAATTTGTAGAGTGGAGATGGAATTTAGTCTTAGGACCAGTTGCAAAACTGGAGCTCTTTTGAAGGCACTGGGCTGCATCTAATACTTATCTTTTCTGGCCTTGGAAGGATTGGCAGTAACAAATATTAAGTGCCTGGGACGGAGTCCGGTAATTTGTGGGTGCTCAATAAATGATCTTTATTACTAGTACTCTCAGCCTTGAGCTGTGGGTCTTGATTGTTTACAGATATGTCTTCCCCTTGAGCCTTGAACAGAAAATGTGTTTTATTCACTTAGTGTCCTCAACACCTCCAGTAAATGTCTGGCTACACAATGCCTTGTATACATGAGGCCCTCAATAAATGTCGGTTGAATTGAATTACATTGCACTGAACACAGCTGGCCCTTGAAGACCTGGCATGTTTGAATAGGGTGGGAAAAAGAGAAGACAAAGACATTAAGAGGGATGTGCACTTGACCCAGTGTGGGACCAGCCCAACTGGACCCAAAGAGAGATGGAACGTTGGACAAGACCTTAAGGAAGCTTAGAGCAGCCTGATCATCCACAGCAGGCAAGGCACACTGACCTCAGTTCTTCATCCAGCCCATGGGACGGCGAGCAGATAGCAGGTGTGTGTGAAACTTCAGCATTTCATTCTTCTTCCTAGTTCAAGGCTCACTTAGAGAGGAGACGAGTGATGTCTTGGTGGCAAGAATATGGCCCAGAAATGAAAACACAACAAGTGTAGATGTAATTCTTCTAAGCACCTACATGACTCACCTGCCTTTTCTGGCCTCATTCTCTTTGTCTGTAAAATGAGGTATAGGCACCATCGCCCTGCCAGCTCCTGCATTCCATGATTCTGTGGCTCTAAGTGAAGCTTCAAACTCAGAGGGCTTCCCTTACAAATCTCCACAGCAGTTTGTTCTACAACAGCACCAATTAGCATTCCTTCAACTAACAAATAACACCTACTCCATGCCCAGATCGGGGTCAGTCACCATGAAAAATACAAAGCCTATGTCCTCAAAGAGTCTAATTCTAGTATGAAAAGCAGAAAAACGATCCTGAAGCCACTGGGGAAGAGCAAGGCAGGGAGGGCACTAAATGCTCATTTGCCAGCTCCAGGTTTAGCATTCGCTGACTGCAGCTGGACTCCCCAGCAACACCTCCCTCTGAGCCCTGTACAGTGTGTGAGGCTGGACAGAGACATGCAGGCTGGGGCCCCAGCCACGGTCTCACAGAGAGGCTTCCAGAGCTTGACCCAGGTTATGGCAGATGAGGGCAGCGTGGCTCATTGCCAAGGGAGGCAACCAATGCCACATGCTGTCTCTGAAGGCATTTGCCCTGTTCCCAGTCATTTGTAAATTGGAAGGAGCCCCTCCAACCGGCTTTCTAGCTGGTTCTTCAGGACACAAAGGTACTCTCTTCTCAGAGTCATCAAGAATGCCCATTTTCTTTGATGACCATTTCAAGCTGGGTGACCCATGGCTTCCACATCCATGGATTCTGTCTGTGTTCAATCTCACCTATTGAACCGTTCCTGGGAATGCTAGTTCCTGAAATTGAGTGGGAAATGCCTTTCTCCGACCATTTTGCCTGCTCTTGGACATCTTTTCACTCACTTCCTGACTCTCTGTCCTGGAAGCTCCCCCCTCCTCCCCCACCTTGCATTCCATGCTTCTTCTAGATACCAAGTCCCTCCATTTCTTCTGTTTTTCTTCTCTGAGTGCCCCTGTCACATATACTGTGATGGCCTGCTACTCCCCTGTGTCCCTGCTGCCACCCCAGTTTTAAGCATAGTGCCTGGCCATTGGTGAGGCTCAGTAGATACTTGTTTAAAAAACAAATGAGTGAATTAATCCAGGACATTCAACATAGGTAGAACAGATGACTGAAGAGGTGGGGGACTGTGTCCAGCTTTGCCATAATTATCAAGGAGCTCTGGGCCCCCTCTATCTCACCCTGGTCTCCTTCCAGCTTGCTCCAGACTTCAGATACTTGTTGAAACACCACCCAGTTCCTCTTACATTAGGATAACTTTGTATATATCTAAAGAACTATCACAGCCATTATCCCATCTAGGGTGCTAAGCACAGTAAAAATAGCACAAGACTTGCATTGGAATCCTAACATCTGCCACTTACCAAATCACATACCTTCAACAAGTTACTTAACCTCTCTGAGTTCCAGGCTGTCATATGACATATAAAATAGAGATAATATTGACTTCGAAGTGCTATTGTCAGGATCAAATGGGAGAAGTGCCTATCCCAGAAATGGGTGTCCACAGACCCCTACACCTTCCCTGAGAGTCACAGAGTAGGCATGATTGCTCCCACCCCATCACCATTACCAGTGAACAGATGGTGAATCCTGAGCTGAGAAAGCCAATGAGCGTCTTGTCTAAATATGTGACAGAACCAGGAAGAGAACCTGGTCTCAGATTCTGTCTGTTTACCCCATCTGGTTTCCCAGAAACTCTCAGAGCTGCAGCACCTGCCACAGGGTCATGCTGTCTGGCTTAGAGCAAAGCATGGCATCAAAGAAGCAGTTTCTGGTACAAGGGCTGCCTCCCATGAGATGTATTTGGACAAACAATCTGATTTATTCATCTGAATTTCAGAATTTTCTGTTTTCAAACTAAAAGCGATGAACCCCACCGTAGTGTACAGGATATTTTCAATGATCCAAGTAGAAGATATATGTAAAAATCTTTTAAATTGAAGTGTAGTTGACATGTAATATTATATTAGTTTCAGGTGTACAACATAGTGATTCAACATTTATGTACTTTACAAAGTGATCACCATAATAAATCTAGCTACCATCTGTCGCCATACTAAGTTGTTACATATTATTAATCATTTTCTCCATGCTGTACTGTTGCATCCCCAACTGGAAGTTTGTACTTTTTAGTCCTCTTCCCTACTGTGCCCATCCCCCTCTGTAAAATGCTTTAAATTGTATGAAATACTAGGGGTCTGGGCAGTGTGGTTAAAGTTATTTTCCCTCATCCTAAAGCTGAAAGGCTTTTCCCCACATTTTGCCTTGCTCTACCCCCTAGCCTAACCTTGACATGGGAGACCTCTGCCCTCCTGTCTTGACTCTGGCACGTGAAGGTAAAGGAATGTTTTCTTCAAAATTCAGTGAGATTTCTTTTAGAATGAATTCAGGAGACCTCCCAACCCATCTTCTCACCACATGTGGTCACCAAAGATGAAGTAATTTGGAAATCCCAAGGCAGATGATTGTGTGTGTGTGTGTGTGTGTGTGTGTGTGTGTGTGTGTGTGGCAGAGACAGAGGAAGAGATAGAGACAGAGAGAGGAGCTCCTTTATTACCAAGTGAAATGCCATAAAGTATCCTCTCTCCTGCCTCTGCCCATCCTTTAAAATTCTTGCTCCCACCTACCTGGCAATTCTTTAATGTGGTTTCTATTGGTAATGAAGCAAACAGAATTACTTGCAGTTAATCATAGAAATAAGCAAATGAAGCAAGGACTTCATGAGATCAGCCCTGGCCTTTTCTCCTGGGAACGGTCTGGTAGATTGGGCTTGCAGTGAATGATTGATTATGGTGACATGAGTGCAGTCCACCCTGCACGTCTCGAGGACTGTCCCTTCTGCCGCTTCCAAGATCCCTAGAGATATGCAGCTTAGATATTCCTTGGCTCAATTTCCCTTTATTACTGGTTATTAATCCTTTGACTTGCACTGAGCATGTGCCAAAGCCCTTGGCTCAAACGCAGAAATGGCTTTTATTAAACACTAGGAATAAAAATATGCTTATATCACCCATGATAATTTCAAAACGCTCACGAACTTAACTGACCTATTTGCTGTGCATTCCAATTAGCATTTTGTAAATCTGCTCAAGAATTATTTTCACACTTTAGATGAGACTCCTAAGACCAGGAATATATTCTCTGATGGTGTTCTAGATGAACTCCGGCCCATGAACGCACCTGATGCAACAGCAACTTCAAATTTCCAACTGTACAAATTTAAATTGATGGCAGGTGTACCATTTTTAATGCAGCTGATGGTGATCATTTTGTTTCTCACTGTCCTCTGAGACACCATGGAATTCAGGGCACACCTTGGGGCCCTTTAATATCCCAACAAGTCCCATCAAAATCAATTCACTAGTTCAAAGGAGATTTGTAAGCAAAAAGGAATTAAAAAAGCTAAGTGGTCAATAAAAGCATCATTTCATTTGGTTAAATGAAGAAAAAAGGCATAAGGCATAGAAATATTCTTTTTTGTATGAAAGATAGCTTCAGAGAAAATGAACTAATGTTGTGGCTGTAAATATTTGGGTTATGCAGGGAGGGTCGTTGTGGTAGCATAGCCTACCCTGCACAACCATTCTCTTCCCAACAGTGACCCCTCATGGACTATAGTCACTGGGATTCCTTGTCCAGCTAAAAGGAATAAAAAAGCTTCTTTGCTGGTGTAATCTAAGAGAACCGTGGGTGGCATGACCAGTAGTCATTGTCAGGATGCTTTGACACTGCAGTGAGATGTTAATTCCTAATTCCAGTGCCTAATTGGGAGACAAGCTCTTCTAACCAATAGACACCCTCACCTATCAATAGACCCACACTAACTGTGTTTGGCACTGTGGGGATGCGGAAGGAAGCATCACACAATATCTGAGTTAAATAGCTTGTAATTTACTTGGAAAGATTTTTTAAAAATCCAATAAATGGAAAGCAGTAAGTCCAAAGTAGTGCTTCAGAGAAGAAGTGATGGAGCGAATTTGATAGGTAGTAAAAAGTCACAGGGTATATAATATTAGAAAACCGAGCCATTAGGAAGGGGATGTGGGTAGAATATCTGACTTAGCTGCAACAGGAAGTTCCTGCAGAAGAGGAAGTAGAAATACACTGCAGACAAGCTGAGTGGAGCAAGACTGCAAAAGCCTTATTGGCCGGGCTAAGGGGGATGGATTTTAATTTTCTCAATCTTTTATGATAATCTGGAGCAGGGACTTTATAGGCCAGGAGGGAGCAGCTATGAAATTTACCATGACCTCACACAGAGCACAAATAGAGGAAATGTAATTAAAGAAGAAGGAATTGAACAGGAAGAAGATTCTTCAAAATCAGAATACTAGATGATGGGTAGACAAGATGGAAAGTTATAAACATAAAATAGCAGAGTTACAAGGATCTCAGAGATCATCTAACAAAGCCTTCATTTTATAGGTCAGGAAGCTAAGACCCAGAGAGGGGCATGTCTTGCCCAAGGTCACACAGCTGGTGAATGACAGAGCAGAGATCTTCCAGTGTCTTTTCCCAAGATTCCTCCAAGAAAACAAAGCTTGACTTGCTGTGTCCTGTGGTGACAAATTTCTCAAGGTTCTGTTCAGCAGTAGGATCCTAAGTCTTTAGATGGCACCTTTCAGCTAATGAGGCAATGCTAGTGGATCCAAAACATGAAATGATTAGGAGTAAAGTCACCTTCATGATCCCATTTTTCATCTCGAAAATCGTAACGGCACACCCCCTTACTTGTCTTATTTATTGTAGATGGTGTAGATGAAATCAAATGTAGATTTGAGGTATTTGATAAAGATGTTTGGTGATGTTATAGAAAACAGCTTACGAGAAAAGCAAGATAAGGTTGCCCCTAAAATTAGCAATAGCAATAGAATTACAGAAATTGCCCAATTCATACTTTAAGCTATTTTAAACTTTTTACAAGAAAAAAAAACATTTAGAGAAAAAACATAAATCTATGCCTTTTCTACCAGTAATATGGAAAGGCCATGGCAAAGCCCCAGGTTCAGTTCTAACTGTCACATCTAGCAGCTGTGGCCTCTTGAACAATCACTTACTCTCTGTGTTTTCAACTGTAAAATGGAAATAGCAATATCTGTATTACAGGATTGTGAGGATTGAGTGCAATAATATATTTGAAAGTGCTTTGAAAACATGCAAATTGGTGTACAAATGTGATTACAGTTCGTGACTCTTCTCTACCACCCACAACTTCTCTCCCAGAAAGCTATTCTTGGGGCCAAATCAACAACTCTTTCCAAGAAAAGAAGTTTACTTACCTCCAAGGAACACTGTCCTATAATTAAGGCAGGAAACTGGCTGCGTGTGTGTGTGTGTGTGTGTGTGTGTGTGTGTGTGTGTGTGTATTGCCCATAGAACCATCACCAGCTTAAAGGGACCTTAGGACATTCTTGTGGAAATTATTTTCCCCTACCTCCAGGCAGGTACAGCCCCACACTGACTATGGCACACAGGTTCGACTTCAGACCATACTTGCTCCCTTCACCAGGTGCACAACTATTCACAATAGTTGTGTGTGCGTGTGCACACACACACGCACTTCCTCAGTCTCTCTATGTCTACATATGAAGACATTCTGATTTCAAAACCATCTCAGGAATTCCTCCAAAAAAGTATCTGAAAGGAACGGGATTGTTCTAGATTTAAGCAAAGAGGCAGACATTGGAAGCTGCCAGTAAGCTTTCAGTATCATTCCTGTAGTTTTAAATTAGACTTCAAAATCAATGTTGTTGAAGAAGGCCCACTGACATTCTGACATCTTAGGATTACACCAGTTTCCTCACCTGGGCTGAGAACCTGTAGCATCAGGAGTGTTTACCACCCTGGTCATAAATCACATACAGTTGTGTTCTGTTTCAGATCGCTTCGGTAATGAGTTAATCATACAGCCAATAGGAACTCCATTCCTCTACTCCCAGTTAAAACACACACAGTCCAATTTGATTCCATCAAAGCCTGACTGACTCATTCTAAACCAGAACCATGGAAATATTCAAGATACACAAAAGAGCAATCCCTGGTCCTGGCACTCAAGTTACTAGACCCTAAAATCTATTCAATTAATTGGAAAACAAAGATTCAAACAAAAAGCCTATGCTAGAAAGCATCCAAGGATGGCTGCCATCTATTCTGCCTTTCCCTGTATGCTTTTTCCATCAAGAAGGGGAGGCTAGGGGCGCCTGGGTGGCGCAGTCGGTTGAGCGTCCGACTTCAGCCAGGTCACGATCTCGCGGTCCGTGAGTTCGAGCCCCGCGTCAGGCTCTGGGCTGATGGCTCAGAGCCTGGAGCCTGTTTCCAATTCTGTGTCTCCCTCTCTCTCTGCCCCTCCCCCGTTCATGCTCTGTCTCTCTCTGTCCCAAAAATAAATAAATGTTGAAAAAAAAAAAGAAGGGGAGGCTATTTCACCTCCTCTGGGGGCTGGCCTAGTGAGTTTCTTTGACCACTAAACTGAGGTGAGCATGACTTTGTGTCAATGCCAGACCTAGACTAGAAGCTTCCACTTTTCTGCTTTCTGGGGAAGCCAGCTGTATAGAACCTTAGGCTAGACTTCTGAATGATTAGATACCACTAACCACTTGTTACTCTTTCTCTCCTAGAGAGAAAGAGACTACATGAGGGAAAACCAAGGCACCAGACATGAGAGTAAAGCCTTCTTGCACCTTCCTCTCTGGCAAACAGCTAAATGAGTGACTCCAGCTCACATGAGGGCACAAAAGAGCTGAAATTTTTGACCCACAGAATCATGAGAAATAATAAATTTTTGTGCTGTTAGGCAGCAATTTATAACAAACAAAATCAGCAGTGGGAAGATGAACATAACCAAAACAGCTGTTTAGCCTGGTGCAGTAAAAGATTTCTTTAAAAAACAACTATCTCTGGAAATGCAAGCTGGTGCAGCCACTCTGGAAAACAGTATGGAGGTTCCTCAAAAAACTAAAAATAGAACTACCCTATGACCCAGCAATTGCACTACGAGGCATTTATCCATGGGATACAGGTGTGCTGTTTCAAAGGGACACATGCACCCCCATGTTTATAGCAGCACTATCAACAATCGCCAAAGTATGGAAAGAGCCCAAATGTCCATCGATCGATGAATGGACAAAAAGATGTGGGGTGTGTGTGTGTGTGTGTGTGTGTGTGTGTGTGTATACACACATATAATGGAGTATTACTCGGCAATCAAAAAGAATGAAATCTTGCCATTTGCAACTACATGGATAGAACTAGAGGGTATTATGCTAAGTGAAATTAGTCAGAGAAAGACAAAAATCATATGACTTCACTCATATGAGGACTTTAAGAGACAAAACAGATGAACATAAGGGAAGGGAAACAAAAATAATATAAAAACAGGGAAGGGGACAAAACAGAAGAGACTCAAAAATATGGAGAACAAACTGAGGGTTGCTGGAGGGGTTGTGGGAGGGTGGATGGGCTAAATGGGTAAGGGGCATTAAGGAATCTACTCCTGAAATCATTGTTGCACTATATGCTAACTAATTTGGATGTAAATGTTAAAAAATTAAATTAAAAAAAAAAAAACTATCTCACTATGATCCACTAACCATTGGTTATTTGGCCATATACCCACATAGGTGTTAAGTATATAATCCTATGTGAGGAACCCTGGGGGTTGGGGTAAATCCAAGAGGCAGAAGTTGTACCTCCTACAACCCAAGCTGGTTGTATCTTAGCCCTTAGATGGTTTTCTATAAGAAAAGGTCTAGGTCTCCTATTTCTTTGTCCCTTTCTAGTAAAGATCTTGACATAGTTTGCTGGGCATATAAGTCACCAGTAATAGATTGATTTCAATAGTTTGACCCATATGTCAATCTCTAGCTTATTACCCTCTCTCTCTCTGAAATCTTTAGCCTTGTCGTATTGAGGCCCAAGACTTAAGGTTGAGTTGTAGTTAATCAGCCAGCAAGAGAAAAGTAGCTTTGATTTAACAAAAGAGCCCAAGGTACAGGAAGGTGGAGTGAAATAACACCTCATGTGTGTTCTTCAGCATGCCAATCATATGTGGGATTCCCTTCCTGAAGCTCTTTGGTGGAGGACTATCTTGTGTCTAAGGGTTTAAAATAAACGAGTGTCTGGAATGGACTCCCCTACGGCCTCTAATTTCTCCAAATAGGCACAAAACTGCCAGGGTCCCAAAGTATGCCCAATCTTCAGAACCAGGCATCAGGATGGTTCACACTTACTGTTGCAAGGGGCTGTCATTGATCCAGCACCATTCCCTAAGAAGGAAGGCCCTGCCTCCCTAGTTTGTAGGTTTTCCACAAAGATTTTTATTCAGTGAATCATTGGAAAGCATGATATCGTACATAAGTGAATTTTCCAGAAATTAAAAAATACAACCCTTCAAAACATGCCTTCTTTTCATTCATCAAGTGTTGAGCACCTGCTGTGTACTAGGCAGTGTGCTAGGTACTGGGGACACAGAGGTACAAATCAGAGTTCCTGAGCTCAGATGAATCTCATCAATAATAACCGTGATGGGGGTGGGGAGGACAATTTTTGTTGGCAATTTCCCTGACAAGATTATTTCCTCCCTACTATTATATAAAGGAAACGCTGAAATTGAATGTAGCTTCTTCTCCATAACCCATTATTAAACAGTGCAGGGGCGCCTGGGTGGCTCAGTCTGTTGAGCGACTGACTTCGGCTCAGGTCATGATCTCATGGTCCGTGAGTTCAAGCCCCGCGTTGGGCTCTGTGCTGACAGCTCAGAGCCTGGAGCCTGCTTCAGATTCTGTGTCTCCCTCTCTCTCTTCCCCTCTCCCACTCATGCTCTGTCTCTCTCTGTCTCAGAAATAAATAAACATTAAACAGTGCAAAAGTCTCATGGGTTACTGAATTATATGAGGCTACCTGCCCTAATATAAAAATGTCCTTGTATTGCTGTGTTTTCATGTTAAGTCTAAAAAGTTTTTTCTTTTGATCCTATACTGTCAATCTTATTTCTTCCTAATGCCAGTGCCTCTCATAACCCACTTTCAGTTCTGATTCTCCATATCAAGTCTTCTGTAAGCTTTGACAACCATCTATGACTGTGTTGAAGCCGTGTATTGAATAAGAGTCAATAAAGTGCTGCATGATAGCCTAAGGCGAGAGAAGGTACATGGACTTCACATACTGCAAAATATTCCGTGGGAAGCTATTTCAGTTGTCCAGAAGGGTCTTGTCCTTGCCCATAGGGTCCAAGGTCCAAGCTGCTACTAGCCTGGCCTCTGAATAAATGTGGTACTGAAATAGCATTGGGGTATTATTCTTGGTAAGATAAAGCATTCAGGGCAACTGCAGCCAAAGGAACTTCAGGTATTCTGCTACATAGAAGTTTCTATGAACCTGGAGCCATTTCAGATTTATATGTGTCCTTTGAAAAGTGGTGGCTCCACTCATTTTATGTGATCAATTTCAAAGTCTATGTTAATTAATGTGTTTACTATAGCATCACTTCTGGTGGGGGAAGTCTTATTAGAAATCACCTTCCTTTTGTTTAGAGTCCAGAGGCCAAGGTCAAAGACTGCTTTCAGGAGAGATCAAATGATGCCAACTGGCAAGCTGAAGTGATTAACTAATCTCACCCAGGGGTTTGCATTTGAGCCCCACTTTTTCTAATGACTGAATCTGTCTCAGCAGTTTTATAAAGCCAAACATGCCAGGCTCAAGAACTGAAATGAGGAAGAAGGTGGAAAAAGAATAAACACCTTTGTTTAGGATCTCAAGCTGTCTTGGGCTTTGGGGCTTCACATCCAGGTGTGGTGAAATTGCGACTCTGTCAGGGAGGTACTTTAAGTCTGAGGAACTAAAGCTGCAACTTTTGAGCTGGAAGAGACCTTACGAGTTCACTTTGCATGTATTCCTTCTACAAATTCCACTCTACTCCTCACTGTAAATTATTCCCTTATGAGATGTTGCTGAAGTTGGAGAGATAATTCTACAGTGCTATGGCAAGTCTCAGAAAGAGAGAGCTGGAAGAGGCCCAAAGACTAACTAGTTCAAGCATCCAAATTTATAGATAGAAAAAAAAAAAGTACAGAAAGGTGTGTTGACTTAGGATAGCAAAGCTGGTTAGCAGCTGGTCAGAACTCAAACTCAAGCCCAGCGTTTTCCCCATCATACATGTGCCTTAGCCAGTTCAGGCTGCTGTAACAGAATACTGTAGACTGGGGGGTTGGAGGGTGGTTAACCAACAAACATTTATTTCTTAAAATTCTGGAGGCCAGAAGTCCAACATTAGGGTGCCAGCATGTTTGGGTTCTTGATGAAAGGCCTCTTCCTGGTTTATAGAAAGTTTGTGGCAGAAAGACCATCTCTCTTGTGTCTCTTCTTGTAGTACTCATCCCGTTCATGAAGACTCCACCCTTATGATCTATTTACCTCCCAAAGACCACACCTCCTAACACCATCATACTGGGGGTTGGAATTTCAACATAGGAATTTTGGGAGAGACACAGACATTCAGTCTATAACACCTTGTGAGGCAGCTTTATGAGGTTTTTCATTTTCTTTCACCATAAACACTTGAGATGAAGGCCTTGTAAACTTAATCCTTTAATTAATTAACTAATTAATTAATAATAGTAAAGAAGTTCACTTTCTTCCAGATACTTACAAGTGTCTGTAAAATGTGAGATTGGATCACATAAACTCTAAAGTTCCTTGGATATCATACTGCCTTAAACAATAACATGTGAAGTGTCAAAGGAACTTTGGAGATTATCTGGTCCAACTTTTACATTTTACAGTTATCTATTCAAGGTCAAGCAGGGGACAAATTGGGCCTTTATGGAGGATGTGTAACCTGGACAAAGGGTTGAACATGGAGCGGCAGTATATAAAATTATAAATTTAGGAACCTCAGAGAGCGTTAGTCCTACCTTGCATTAGCTGAAGGGTGACCCTGAGATTAGACGAGTGCACTGGCTGGTCTATAGTCGATTAATGGTAGAGCTGGTTCTTAAATCCTGGCACTACTATTATCAGCCCTATAGGCTGTTCAGTGCACCACACAGGACATCTTTGCAGCCATTGATGGGAAGAAAAAATATATCCTCCAAATATTACTATATTGTAAAATCTCAGTTCACTGAAATTCTCAGAAAATGAGGCATTCTGGTTAAGTGAATTAGCTAGTTAATGAGACCCAAGGTCTGTTCCATGTCTGTAATTCTCGCCCACTTTCCCATATGCAATGATATCTGATCCTTCACCATGGGGCAACCAGAAAGCTCCTCCTGTTTCTGCTCTGGTGTTTGGAAATCTTTCCAAAATGTCAGGTTCCCATTTCCTTTTTATACTCAGTCAAGTTTAGTGAACATCACTGGGCCTTTGTTTGCTGATGAAGGATCTTGCTAGCACTATATAACACTTGCTATTAGTGACAAGGCTGGGATAGATTATTTTACACACTTCCATTATTTCTGACAACTTTTCCAACTTAAGCTAAATGTGACAAATAGACCAAGATTTTGTTGAAAATGTAATTTGTTTCTACCTTTTTCTAGTTTGGAGTTTATGTGATGGGAATAAAAGTTAAGAAATGAACGTTTGTTGCATTCCCACAGTACACAGGCTCAGTTCCTCGATGACATTCTCATTGCATCCCCCTCCCACCCTGCAAGGTTGGTATTTCCACCCTCATTTTTCAGATGAGGACCCTGAGGCTTGGGGAGGTTAAATAACTTGCCCCAGATTGTACAAGCAAAGAATGATGGGGCTGGGATTTGAATATAGCTCTTGGTCTATGGTTAGCAATGACTATACAAGGGCTTATATTTGTAACTGTTTGACTTTGAGCAAAAGCCCCAGTGTTAGAGATCCTATATGGAGATAAAATGGAAACATTTGGTGGTTCTTCATCCCTCGGGGTCACTTTTCCTGCCTGGGCCTCAGTTTCCTCATTTGTAAAATAGAAAGGGAATAGGTAAACCAGACAACCAGACCCTTACTCACCAAACAGTCCTTATCAGTCAGCATGAGTGCCTTTTCTTTACCACAGTTGGACTTATAACTATGGGCAATGAAGGAGACACATCTGTTTCTTTTTTTTTTTTTTTTAATTTTTTTTTCAACGTTTATTTATTTTTGGGACAGAGAGAGACAGAGCATGAACGGAGGAGGGGCAGAGTGAGAGGGAGACACAGAATCGGAAACAGGCTCCAGGCTCTGAGCCATCAACCCAGAGCCTGACGCGGGGCTCGAACTCACAGACCGCGAGATCGTGACCTGGCTGAAGTCGGACGCTTAACCGACTGCGCCACCCAGGCGCCCCGACACATCTGTTTCTTATCATTTGATGACATTTAATCAGAGTGACAAAATGGTAATGAATGAGCAAGTCAAGAAAATAGATAAGATGGACTATCTACATTTTCTCAAGCCAGTAGAATGCACATTAAATGTGAAAGAAACCATATATTCTAGAGTTTAACCTTTAAATACTAGAATGCTAAGAGTTTTGGCCTCCTTCTTCTCAAGCTGTCCAAGAGGGCTTCTTTTCTTGGAGGATATGAGATTCATTCTATTGTACATGAGAGAAAAAACACTCTGTGGCAAATCAAAGGTGCTGTGTTCTTTTTTTTTTTTCCTTGTGTTTATTTATTCTTGAGAAAGAGAGACAGAGCATGAGCAGGGGAGGGGCAGAGAGAGAGGAAGACCCAGAATCCGAAGCAGGCTCCAGTATCCAAGTTCTGACCTGTCAGCACAGAGCCCAACACGGTGCTCAAACTCAGCTCAAACTGAAGTCGGACGCTTAACCAACTGAGCCACCCAGGGGCTGCCAAAACTGGTGTGTTCTAATAGTCTGTTAATGCTGAGAGAAGGCAGGACTGGGATAGTCTTGGAGAAGGCATGGAGATATGTGTAAGTGTCATAGCGCTGCTATAACAAAGGACTACAAACTAGGTAGCTTAAAAGCACGGAAAGTTATTCTCTAACAGTTTTGGAAACTGAGCATCTGAAATCAAGGTGTTGGCACAGTGGGTTCCTTCCGGGACTCTGAGAGAGAATCCATTCCATGCCTCACTCCTAGATTCTGGTGATGGCCAGCAATCCTTGGCACTCCTAGACATGTAGATACATCACTTCAATCTCTGCCTCTGTCTTCACATGTGATTTTCCCTGTGTGTCTCTTCTTCTAAGAAGACAATTAATCACGTGCGCCTGGGTGGCGCAGTCGGTTAAGCGTCCGACTTCAGCCAGGTCATGATCTCGCGGTCCGTGGGTTCGAGCCCCGCGTCGGGCTCTGGGCTGATGGCTCAGAGCCTGGAGCCTGTTTCCGATTCTGTGTCTCCCTCTCTCTCTGCCCCTCCCCCGTTCATGCTCTGTCTCTCTCTGTCCCAAAAATAAATAAAAAACGTTGAAAAAAATTAAAAAAAAAAAAGAAGACAATTAATCATATTGGATTAAGGTCATACTTTTCCAATGTAACCATATCTTAACTTAGTTAATTATATTTGCCACAATCTTATTTCCAAATAAGGTCACATTCTAAGGTACTGAGAGGCTGAGACTTCAACATATCTTTTAGGGGGACACAAGTCAACCCATGACAAAGCCAGAAAAGCATAGAGGTGGATGTGAAAAGCAGCAAAACACCAGAGAAGTGAAAATATCCAGGTTTTCTGGATGGGGAGAACAGCAAAACTGAGGGATTCCTGGGTGGCCCAAGCAGATCATTCATACGCATTCCCTGACTCCTGGTCTCAGCAAGCCTGCCACCAGATGTTGGGGTAGGATAGCCTCTCCCACCTTCAAACATCTTACAAGGAGAGGAACAATTCAGATTAAAATGAAGCATTCTCATAGAGTTGTCCTTCCTCCCTCCTTCACCATCCTGACCCCCTACCATCTATTCCTCCCTGCCTTCCATCCTTCAACAAATATTTATTGCCTACCACTATGTCCCAGGCTCATAGTTCTGGGTCTTCTGTTCTAGGAGATGCCACAATAAACAAAATAGAAAACATCAACAAAAACCCCTCTTCTCGTGGAGCTTACAAACCAGCAGAGATAGGCAATAAGCAGTAAGCATCATAAACTAATTGTATAATATTCTTGAAGGTTCTAAGTGTTGTATAAAAAGGTGATGGTGAGAAGAGCAGAGTAATGAGGCCTGGGAATTCAGGCGGTTGAGTGGCAAGTTTTGGTTCAGAGTATCATAGTCTGACTTACATGTGATTGGGATCTCCAACTGTGGGGTAGAAAACAGACTGCAGTGGCCAAGGGAGGAGGCAGGTAGCAGAGAGGAGGCTGTAGCTAGCCTCCGGGTAGGAGTTGACACCAACTCTCATGGGAAAACTGAGGAGGAAGCAGGTTAAGAGAATGATCAGGAGTTCAGTTTGGAATGTAGGGCAGAGAGGTAAAGGAGGCAGTTGGGTATACAATTCTGCAGTTGAGCAGAGAGGTCTGAGTAGGAAACAAAAATTTGGTGTCATCAACATACGGATGGTGTTTGTATGTAGTTATCTATCACTGTGCAATACATTGTTCCAGAACTGAGAAGCCTAAAGAATCTTCATTTAGTCACGTGACTTCTGAGGTCAGGAACCTGGGAGCAGCTTAGTGGGATTGCAGTCAGGTTGCTGGCCAGAAGCTTCAGTTTCCAGACACACGGGCCTACCCATACAGCTGCTCGTACAACATGGCAGCTTGCTTCCCCAGAATAAGAAATTCAAGAGAGAAGGAGAGGGGAAAAGAAGAAGCTGCAGTCTTTTGTATAACCTGATCTCCTAAGTGACGTACCACACTTCTGCCACATGCCATTAGTCACAAACACTAACCTGGTGCATTGGGTGGGGAGGGACACAAGGATGTGCTAGCAGGAGGTGGAGGCCATTGGGGGCATCTTGGAGTCTGGTTAGCTTATTATTTAAAACCAGGAGATGGAGAGATCACCAAAGATCCCTCTCTGCTTTCTCCCTTTCTCCTTTCTTTCTTTTTGTCCTTTCTTCTCCTCCATGTCTTCCTTCCTGCCCCATCCCTGTGACCACCTACCACGCAGCAGGTTTGTGTAAAAGCCACTGGGCTAACAACTTTAAGACAACTTAAATGCAGCCCTTGTTGCTGAGGAGCTGTCAGGGATGATGAGGCAGCCAGGCAAATGAACACCCGCTTCCAGCCCCATAGTGTCTCACAGCTGGGCAGACAAGGTGCCCCAGGGGCTCACAGGAAGAGGTAGGGGACTCTAGGTGGATGTGGACAGTCAAGGAAACTTCACTGCCAAACTTGGAGCTGTACACAGGTGACCTTGTCTAGAACAGCTGGAAACAGCTTCAGGGAGACAGATGGGGACCAAGAATGAGAGGACAGTTGTACTTGTGGGGAAGGTGGAACCAAGCCCTTGCCACCCATCCTAGGCTGGCTCTCTGTCTGTGAAGCGGGGTTACCTCCTGACTTCTAGAAACACTCCTGCTAGGATGCTCTCTGCCACCAGAGGTGGCACCTTGGCAGGCCAGGCTGAAGGAGTTTGTGAAGCCAAGAGCCAGGTGCGCCTCCATGCAGGTGGGAGCTGGAAAGATCTCCGAGTTGAGGGTGAGATCAAATCCAGACTGTTCCTCTATCCCTCCTGCAGCCAGCCTTGCTGGAGGCCAGCCAGGCGGCCCCATCGATCCCAGAACACGCAGGAGAGCCTTTGAAATACGGCTGCCTCTTCCTGGGCCTGCTCCCCGCGCCCCTATGGTGTCATTTCCAAATCCATTACATTCCAATGGCTTTGGGATCTTTTAATTACATGTGACGAAGCCCTGCCGTTGCTGGAATTAGACGGCCTGTGTTGACGATTTATAGGCCTCAGCTTTCACGCAAGCAGGGTAATAAATAACATGAAATGGGCCCTTCAGTATTAAAAACTTCAGAGCTACCCACTAAGCCATGACAGAAAGAAAAAAAAAATGAAAGGGTAAAAAAAAATAAAAAAAACAGTAATGTCTGTGTCTCATGTATTTAAAATACTGTATGTGAAACAGGGAATGTCAAAAATATGGGGTGCTGAGCAATAGGCAACTCATAAAATTTTATCTCTGGTATGAGGATTTCCAACCACATAATGAGGCCTTTCCTTCTTCTTCTTCTTTTTTTTTAATCCCGGGTAATTCATGCCTGATGAGGTGATTGAGAGGGCAGGTTGGCCAGCTCACCATTTTACCCCCCCAGATTTAATGGCAGGGTAAGGACTGCAGAGTGAAGCCATCTCCAGCCCCCTTCTCCTCTCCCCATTTGGACCTTCCTCCTGGCCCCGTCGACCAGCTTCATTCCCTTCCTCAGACATTTGCTCATGTTGGTCTCTGTAACTGGGATGATCTCCCCAATCCTTTCCTTCCAGCCACATTTTCTCACCTCCCCCAGTGCCCAGAGGCCTCCTCTGACTTCACAGACACCCAAATACACTGCATTCAGGGATAGTCAGACCCTGGCTTGGCGAGTTACCAAGCTTGGTGGTGCTCACAGGCCTTCCCTGTCTTGCCGGAATAGAGGCTCCCTGTGGGCTGGAGCTGAACATCTTACTTCCTTTCTTATCCCTTTTGGCACCTGGCATAGGACTGAGCACTTTGCAAAAACTTCACAAGTTATTGGGATTAAGAAGCTAAGTATCAGGAATTCTGTAAGGCTCTGGTCCAGAGAGGCAAGAGAGAAAGCATGTGAGGGAAGATGACAAGAGGGAGGGGATGGGGCTGGAGGAGAAGAAACATCTCACCTCAGCCCTTTGATTTAGAAGGAACAGGAGCTCAGAATACCTCAAGCACAGTGGGGCCTCTTCACAGGACAATAATATAAATGGGAATCAAAGACCATTGAGATCTAAGGCCATTCTGGCGGTGCCCCTTGACAGCAGGAGTCTACCGTCTTCTTGCCAGAGTTCCGCCTCTCCCATGATGCAGCTGTATGTGTGTGTGTGTGTCCCTTCCTCTTATCTGCTTCCTCTGTCAACAGCCCTGCAAGCCCAATTCAGAGGCCAGACTGGCCCACTGAAGTCACACTGCTCCTTTAAGCAAATCTCTCAAACGAAGACCTGCTCAGAGGCACCTGGCCAGCCTAGAGATAGATGGGCTGCCCCAGGATCAGGTGCCCACCGTAGTCCAGTCACCTATCTGTAAGAGACAGGCTCACAGGCACCAGCTTGACTGCTCAGGTAAAAGAATGGAGCAGACCTGTGCCTATGGGAGAACTGAGTAAAGACAGGTTTTCTTAGAGTTTCTAATACAGAATAGTTCACAGAAGAGGTTTAACTTTATTTGAGCCTTAAATGTTGGTTCATATGTAAGTGGATAGAGGTGTAATTCCAGACCTAAGAGAGTGCCTGACTTAAGCGCTTGATCTAACACTGTCTAGTGGCCATTAGACATCCAAACCTTACCTATAAAATAAGATCTAGATTTTCACATCTGAAAGACAGGGACAGAATTGGGAGTGGGCACAGAGGCCGATGGGACTGTGTAAAGTCATCAGGCTGTCTGCTTTGCCTGTGGCTAAGGCTTCTTGAAATGTAATCTCCATATGGACAGAAATCAAGGGCACCACACTCACTGCGTGTCCCCAATGCTCAGAACAGGGTCTTACACAAAACAGGTACTTTTTTTGTTAAGTGAATTAATAATGTTGAAAGGCAGAGACCTCTTCCTGACAGCAAGCTAAGTTCTTTGACAGACATTATAAGGTGCATCTATCCTAGGGGCTTGTTAGATGAAAGAGAAGAGGGGCTCTTGCTTCTGGGTCCCCGAGGCATCAACAATCAAAAAGCCTCACTTAGGTTTTCAGCTCACTTGCCTGAAATAGCCTCCAGGACTATCACAAAGGTATATTTCTCTGCTTAATAATAACTTCCTAGTCTCTGTGGGCTCAGAAATCTCAGAGGGCATGGCCGAGAACTGCAGTGAGTGGTTTTAGAAGTCCCGCTGGAACCCAGAGTGGATAGTCAGAGCCAAAATATTGTCACCAAGGACTGCCTTTCCTGAAGGATGGGCAAGGGAAACAGAATCAGGCCAAGTCGGCAATGCCAGTCAGTGTCTCATGCGTGAAAGGTATTAGAGTGGAATTTGGTGAAAGAACAGAGAGATGAGGAAGTTGGATTTAAGATGCAGAAAGTAATGTACAACAGGAAGCTTCTGGGTGATTTGTGTGTTTTCGTTTTTCAATGAACTTCCTGCAGTGGATAAACAATGATAGTATCCATAAAGAAGTATCTTGAGTTATACAAGAAAAAAAAAAAGAATTCTTAAAATAATAAGTAAAAATTGAATTCCATTTTCCCACTGACTTACACTACGAGGTCTCATAGAATCAGGGAAGTGTTGTCTAGTAGATCTGGAAGGTACCCTAGAAGTTTAGCAAAAAGCTCTTCCTTTACACAGGTAGCATATGACACTACATAACCAAAGTAAAAACGTGATAGTGAGGTTTCCGTGGTGGGAGGGAGGCTGGGCTGATCAGCATCAGCCATTTGCTCACTGTACTGTCCTCAGGGGTTGGATGTGGCCTCAGCCCCCTGAGGCTGTTGTTTATTTAATCTTTGATATTATTTGAGATTTAAGATTTAATTATTCTATATTTATTAATTACTTAATATTATTTAATATTTGTCTTTCAATTAACACTTTTTTTTTTAAATTAACCTTTTTACTCACATGTGGATCTTGAGAAACTGAATAGAAGACCATGGGGAAGGGAAGGGGGAAAAATAGATACAAACAGAGAGGGTGGGAGGCAAACCACAAGAGACTATTTAATCCAGAGAACAAACCAAGGATGCGTAGGGGGTGGGGGAGAGGGAAAGTGGGTGATGGGCATTGAGGAGGGCACTTGTTGGGATGAGCACTGGGTGTTGTATGTAAGCCAATTTGACAATAAGTTATATTCATTAAAAAAAATTAGCCTAATCCTAGATAGTACCTACAGTATCAGGTTTTTATACAGATAACAGATAGATATGTAGAAATATACACATATATACATAATGTCTGTGATATATTATAAAATATTATTATTAACTTTACATTATATATGTATAGGCATACCTCAGAGATATTGTGGGTTTCATTACTGACCACTGCAATAAAGCAAACATCACAATACAGTAATTCAAATAAATGTTTTGGTTTCCCAGTGGATATGAAAGCTATGTTTACACTATACTTAGCATTATGTATAAAAATGTACATACTTTAATTGAAAAATACTTTATTGCCAAAAAATGCTAACCATCATCTCAACTTTCAGAGAGTTGCAATCACTGATCATAGATCCCCCTAACAAATGTCATAAATATCTATACATAGCTTTTATAAAAATGGTATCATGATCTTTGTTACCTGTTTTTACTTAATAGATCATGAACATGTGTCCATGTGATTACAGCATAACAAGTATAAAAATGAATAATATAATAATAATGTGAAATACTGTGAGAATTACCAAAATGTGACATAGAGACACAAAGTGAGAAAATGCAGTTGGAAAGTTGGCACCAATAGACATGCTTAACACAGGGCTGCCACAAGCCTCCAATTTGTGAAAAACACTGAGAATATCTGAGAAGCACAACAAAGCAAAGCACAATAAAATGAGGTATGCCTGTAACTGTGCATCAATATGAATATATGAACATTAATATATACAAATTAAAACAATTCAACATTCATCCATGGATAGTCTAAAATGGACTTGCATACTGCTGATGGTATATGCTTGCCCTCTGGAAGTACTAGACTAGATGACTTTTATGACCCCTTCCAATTTTAGGATTCTCTGATCTCTGAAAAGAGGTTTAGTTTTGAGTATTGGCCACACCTGGAACACTTTCCCTTCTTCTCTCCATCTCCCTAAATCATGGCCCTGCTCAAATCTCATCTCCCCTGTGAAGGCTTCTGTGCAGAGGAGAGATAAAACAGAAGGCCTGAGATTGCTATCCTTAGAAAAGTGTGCTGCAGGCAAGGTTGTCTTTGGCTGGTATTGGGAACTTGGATTTTAGGAAAGTTCCGACTATTCCCTAATAGGCAAGCATGGCTCACTGTGCCTACACTATACAAACTATGTGCTTTATGCTGAAACCCGCTTTCCTCTGGGAGTCTAAAATTTTGGTACATGCTAGGTAGGCGGTGTCTGTGTGACCAGCCCCAGTAAAACCCTGAGCACTTCATGTCTGATAAGCTTCCCTGATAGACAGTACTTCCCATGTGTTGTCACAATTCAGCACAAGAGTTAAGCTTGTCCTATGTGATTCCACTGAGAGAAAACTCTTGGAAGACTATGCCTGGTTCCCTCTGGACTTCACCCCATGTGCCTTTTCCCTTTGCTGCTTATGCTTCGTGTCCTTCCACTTCTGTAAATCTTAGCTGTGAATGCAACCCTAAGCTGAGTCCCGAACCACTGACCTGGGGATGGTTTCTGGGACCCCACATATAGCTGCCTTCCATGGCCATGCCCCCTCCAGTTGCATGCCACCCTCCAGTTGCTTCCCTATCTTGAACCCCTTCAACAACTTAGATATAATCATGTAACTCTCCCACTTGTTTCATCAATTAATATATCACTAGCAAATGTGATGTCTCTCCCATTCATTAATAAGCTTCTGTATGACTCATGCAACTTTGATTTGTATTTGTGTTTGTGCCTAATAGTGTCTTATTCATGGTAATTGCTCTAAGCTTCTTTTTTAAAACGAACACAAACAAAACAAATTGTGGATGCAATATATGATTATTGTAAAAATAACTTAGAAAATACAGAACAGCAATGATTCCCTTCCCAGCAAAAACAAGTTTATCCAATTGGTTTTATATCCTTTTAGTCATCTTACTATCCATAAATAGCCCTTATAAAAATGGTATGATCTTTGTTACCTTTTTCTACTTGCCATGAACATGTGTTAGTGTGATTATATGTTTATCAATAATGTCATTTTTAATGGTGACATAATAACTTATTATGTGTCACAAACCCAATGACTCACAAGTGAAATACCACCACCTAAAGGCATGTCTTTTCTGTGTAGGATAGTACTGACTCACCCAATAGTTATAAAAAGAATATGTTAGAATTAGTTGCCAGTATCTGGATATTGGGAGACTTTACATAAAAGTCCATAATTTCTGCTTCCCTCTAAAAAAAAATGGTAATAATCACATTCTCATCAAACTACATGGGGGAAGCTGAGTAGAAGCTTATTTCTTTAGATGGAACTTGTGTTCACTCTTTGCCTCAGTCCCCACCATGACCAATGGCCTCCTTGAAACTAAACTAAAGTTAAGGGTCAGTTGCTATTTATAAGAGTCTTGGACTGATTTTCTTTTCTACAGTCAATAGAAAAGTAAAATATTTCTTGTATTCTTATGTCTATCAAAAGCTAAACCAAAAGGGAAAATAAAGAAGGCAGTTTGTTTCAACAAAATGGAATTGAACATATTTCTGCAGTTCCCAAACTTTGTTCCAAGGAACTCCAGGGTGCCACAGGGAACCCATAAGGGTAGTACAAGATATCTTTAATTATCAAAGGACGCACCATTGTACTTAATACTGTCAGATACTACACAAATTACCAGCCTGAGGGAGTTCAGAGATTATATCATGCTACATATATATGATATCATCATATCTTTGCAACTCTGGGTTTTCATTGGTTGATGTATTAAAAAGAAAGTACCATACAAAAATCATTGTAGAACAGGAAATTAAGGTGGATCTGTCCAATCTGATTCCAAGGTTTGACTAATTGTACAATGGCCAACAGGTGCACATATTCCATTGGTAAATGATTATGATTATTTAAGACTGAATTATAAATATTTTTTTTCTTTCAACTTACGTGAAATATTTTTTCAAACAGCTACTAAGCTGTTAGGAAATAAATACTTATCAGCTTATTTGGCCCTACATCCTTAATAAACTTAACCATGTGTCACCTATTTTGGTTTATGGGTGCTATAAAAATACTACTGAGACAAAGTTTGGGAACCTTTGGCACATTCCTTGTGCATCTAAAGATACTGCACTAACTGGTTTTCCTCCTGCCTGACTGGTTTCAACCTGCCTGACTATGTCATTAGAGCTTGTAAGGCCTGTATTAAATACATCTAATGCTTGTCTCCTATCCCTGAGAAATTTGTATTGCTTTTTAAACAAAGAGGAACGTCTTCATAGCTAATATTCCCATACATTCAAGATTATCTTCTTAGTTTAAGCTCCTAGAAAAAGAATTGCTGAGTCAGATTAGCCTAACTTTTAAGACTTTTGAAATTATTTCTGGATTGACTCGGCTTCATTTGAGAATCCCCAAGACTGAGAAAACTTCCTGACACACAAATAGTGCTGAATATGTGGGAACGGAGTTGAATTGAATCGAATCCCATTGAAGCAAACCAAATCAAATTGAATCTCTGAAAGCATTGGACAATGCTTTTACTTTTCTTGGCCTGAAGTCACCTCCACCTCTGTTGGAGCCTGGGGCAGAGGGTGCTGGGACATGTGAAATGGGCATTGTAGAGGTCCCAAGGGCCTAAAAGAAGGAACCCCAGAGAGTGAAGTGGGTGCTCTTCATCAGTCCCACCATCCTGCCTCTCTCCCATCTGTCTTCCTGTACTGATTATTTCCCCTGCTTCCCATTCAGGATTTGGGGTATGTGTTGCTGCTTGAATGGAAGTAAAATGGACCAGGGGCTGGAAATGTGGCCACAAGGGGCTCCTTCACCATTCACTAGATGGGAGCAGGTAAAGAAGTAGGAACTTAGCTTCCTTCCTGTCCCTTGATGCCCTGCCCCCAGTGGGTATGTGGAGCCAGTAACCTTCGGTGCCCCAGACGAAGGTCTGCAGTGTTTGGGGCTAACATTTTATGCGAACGGCTGATGTTCAGATGTGCTGCAAGCATGGCAGGGCCAGAGCCAGCCAAGCTGTGGGACGCACTGGGGAAGAGGGCTGGAGCAGCTGCATTCTCAAATCTCTCACACCACCTCTGCGCGGCCTGGGCTCTGCCTTCCCCAGACAGGAGACAGCTTGTCCCGGAGACACTTGTGAACATGAAAAGGGAGAGGGAGGGAAGCAGAGGGGAAGAAATCTATTCTACCTCGCAGCTTTCCATCTATACCCCAATGGAACGTGGGTAATTTGTTCTGCCTAATGAGCAAGTGCTGCCTTCTGTGGAGGCAAAAACGCCAGTGGGTTGATGAGGCAAGTTGCCATGGGAGACCAAGGGACCCCCACTGACGTTTGTACCGCCTGGCAAGGGAGTCTTCTCGGGAGGAAGGAGCGGCTGTCTCCTTCCGTCAGGGTAATAAGCCCTTGCATTTGTGCAGAGTAGTACGTGTTTTGAGGCTCTTTTACACCGATTGTTATATTACAGTTGAGCAATGAAGTAGGTGGGCCTGATGTTATTTTCTGTTTTTCAAGTGAAAAGACTGAGGCTCAGAGGAGTTAAAGAAATTGTCCAAAGTCGTGAAGGTAATAATAGATGGGTCTATCTCCAGACACCTAGTTTCCAAATACTTGTCTCTATGTGTCTTGTTTTTTATAAAGGACACGTCACTGGACTGAAAAGAATAGGAGGAACTTGAGGGACACCAACCCCCAGGGCCCCAACCCACAATTTAAGGTGAATCAAAGGAGGTCCCACTTCACCTAGAGGAGGACAAACCCATAAACCTCATTACCAAAGAGTTTAGATAAATGCACGCATTGAGATTGGAATAAATGACCAGGGAGAGCGGGGATGGGCGTGTCTAACAGAGCAGGATGGGGCCCCCTGCCCGACCCTCCTACCTTCCAAGGCTGACCTCTCAGCACCACCTATGCCTCCTATACCCCAGCCACTCAGAACCACAGCTGCTCCCAGAATCCAGCAGACTCTTCCTACTTCTGTGCCTTTGCGCATCCTCTTCCTGAAACTTCAAGTTCAAATGTTAGACATTTTTAAATTTCATGATGAGTTCATTGCTTTCTCCTTTTAAAATCACATGGAGGTGCCCACATATCCCTCCCCGGCCCCACCATCTATCTCTCTCCTCTAATAGACTGTGAGCCCTTTGAAGGTAGGAACAATGATTGAGTGTTTCCATCATCATCGCCATCGTAATTTAAATCAAAATTATTCACTGAGCATCGCTTTGGTCTGGTCATTATGTAGGCAATGGGATGTGAGATACCTTCCCCACAATCCAGAGCTCACAGAGTGCTTTGGCAAAGCAGGAGGAATGTAGGTACTATATTGAATTCAGATTATTTAGATGGCACTCTACGAGTCCAAACATGGTGAAAACCTGAGCTGTTCAAAAAGGATCTGAGGAGCCTTGAAGGAAAAGAAGGATTTAGAGGGCATTCCAAGACTTCATAAGGGCCCTTCTGGACTGGGCTCTGTGGCAGTTGCAAGATCAACGTGAAGTATAGTCTCAGTTGTCACAGAGCTGACAAGTACAAGGCCAACACAGCTGAGGAAAACAGAAGAAAAGTAAGGACACTGTTCTAAGGAGCTACCCATTTCTACCATGATGATGTCAGAGAAGGGAAGGCTAGAGTAATCATGAAGGCTTTGTGGAGGAGGTAACATGAGCTGGGCTTTGAATTATATTTAGGTACAGGAAGATAAACATCCCTAGAACAAGGAACAACCATGCACCTAGAAACAATAATTAATCCATATAGCTTGAAACAAGCAATGAGTGGCCCTAAATCTATCCCTCTGTTCTAGGACAGGTTCTGCCACAGGCAGAAAAGATATGAAAACAAGGCACCTTCTTTTGCACCAAGACACTGATTTTTTTTTTAATATGGATAATTAAAAAAAAAAAAAAAAAAGAACTCCAGATGGATTTTAAACACAGTGGGGAATTGGGCGGTGTGATGGCAGATGGCTATTTCAGCTGCACATGGGTAAAAATAATTTCAACTCCCCAATACCCAGGACTGCTCTGAACTTGTGAAAACCTCTTAAGGAGAAGCTGCACTGCAATGCTCAAAGCACAGAGCTGCAGCAGATGGGGTCCGGCGGCCTGGAGCTCACCGACAGGAAAATATCTATTGCCGTTGGATTCAGCAGGAGACACCCCAAACAAAGGTTCTGTTCTTAAGGAGCTGATATTCTGGTGGGAAGACACAGACAAAAGTAAATATGAAGTCAGGTGGTGTTGGAGGCTGTGGGAGAAAATAAAGCAAGGAAGAAGGATTGGGAGTAGTGGGGCAGGTGGTGGCTGTGTTAGATGAGGTGAGGAGCAAGTGTGAAACATGAGCAGTGACCTGGAAAGGGGAGGAGACCAACCATCAGAACATCTGAGACAGGTGTATTGTGGGCAGAGAGAAACAGCAAGGGCAAAAGATGTGAGGTGGTAGCTTGACCAGCTTGTTTGAGGAGCATCAGGGGCTGCGGTGATATGAGCAAAGGGGAGAGTAATAGCAGATGAGGGCAGAGCGGGAGGCCATGACAAGGCTTTGGCTAGGACCCAGAGTGGGATGGCAGCCATGGGAGGGTTTAGGCTTAGGAGACCTGGCATCTGGGAAAACCACCCTGGCCACAGTGTTAGGGGTAGGATGTGAGGGAGAAACATGCTCGGGCTGTATTAGCAATCAAGGTAAGAGGGGATGGTGACCTGGATCACTGATAGAGTAGACCAAGGCCTCCTAAACTTCCCAGCTCAGATCCCTTTTTTTGCATTAAATAACCTCCCAGCACAACAGTTACCATTTTTGTATCTGTTGATTAGGCCAACACTTAATGTTCACATCTCGACAGCATTTACATACATTTGGAAAAGAGTTGCATGTGGATATGTGCATGTTGCATTGTTTATTAGGTCTGCAGACTGCAAGTTTAATGAGTAGATGATTTTCAGACCTCCCCTTGCATTGTGGCCCAAAAGCAGGCCACTGAAATTTTGCTTCTCTCATTTTTCCCATTACCTTGGCCAGCCTAAGACCTGTTCCCTGAGGTCTCCCTGCTAGAAGGGGTCTAATAAGTCCATGTGAGCTAGACTGTCAGTGGGCAAGGATGATAACTAAGCAGGGATTCATAACCTGGAGTTGATCCATAGCAGGGATTTGGAAGATCCAAGAACAGCCCTACGTTGTAGGCAAAACATGTGTGTGTGCAATATGAGGTCAGCTTTCATTAGATTCTCAAGGGTCCCTGATGAAGAAAAAGAAGAAGGAAGGGAGTAAGAACCACAAATTTGATGCATTATTTCTCCCAGATACCATACATGTTTGAACAAGGACTTCCAATGCTTAACCCCAACAGTGAGCACCAGGTGGGGAGGACAGACATTTTGAAGCCATAAGGCTTCAATTCACCCTGCGCAGAAAGATCAGCACAAAGTATAGATAAAAACGTAACATCTCAGATTCCCAGAAACACAACTTTTGTTCCCTCCTAAGGTCAGTCTTGAACCCTGCCACTACTATATGCTCAATAAGAATGTGTGGAGTGAAAAAAAAAAAATTATACAAATGTTCCCATTTAAGAAAGACAAGATCATCCCAAAGGAACTCATGTATTTGGAGCAATAAATAAATAAATAAATAATCGTGAGCCTGTATGCTACCTTTGGATAAATCACGCTTGATTTGAAGGTCAGGAGCATTACAATGCACTGCTTGCTTCACCGAGGTGTGTGAAGGCTGAAGCTTGTGGCATGGTAGAAGAATTCACAGGGTTTAATTATGCTCCCCTTCAACATCCCCACCACCTTCCACGTGAGGTGACGTGAAACAATGTGTCACAGTCCCACACAGTCAAAGCAGTAATTTACAAGAGTCAGCAATTCTGCAAGGCAGGTAGGCCGTATTTCAAAATGGGAGAGAGAGTTGAGGGGACGCAGGGGGAACCAGCCGATCAATTTACAAAGATCCTGTTTCTTTGCCACTCTGTTGACCTTTCAGGCAAGACCTAATGCCAATTAGCTCAGTTATAAAGTCCATAATTCTTGCGGAGAAGGCCGTGTGTAGCACACGATCATTTTACAACGTTTGCCCTAATTTGCAGCCCCCAAACATGGACTCCTGGGGCTGCAAGGTGGGGGTGGGGAGGGGGTTGTTGGCAAGCGATGGGAGCAGCTGGAAGGGATCACAGAGCATAATTACTGTCTGCGCATGGCCACATCTGGAAAACAGCTCCATGCTGGCTTTAAAACAGCATTAATGAAGAATGGAACCTTGTGCTGGGAAGAAACCGGGTTGGGGGGGATGGGAAGAAATAAAGGGGGAGGCGCCCTTCTGCCCAATTTAGTAAGAACACAGCAGGCAGGGTATAAGGCCAAATCCAAGGAGAAGAGGGTGTTGACAAGAGAGGGGCAGCAGGGAGATGCTATTACTTTAGGGAGAGGTCTAATCTTTCTCATTTTTGCCATCTTCAAAGCTGGTACCCATGCAGGACTGGCCCTTTTTGCACTGATTGAGCAGATTTGTCCACAGTGTGAGATTTTAGTGGTATCCAAAGATTCCCAACTAAGAGAATGTACCCTACTTGTACCTAAATTCTACCAGTGAAAATATCCAGTCCTTTGGTCAAAGGGCCCCCTCCAAGATAGATTTGAAAATGCACGTGCACCTGTTAGCTTTAAGATCCAAGGCACATAGTAGTTGCTCAATAAATCTTTGTTCAGTAGAACTGAAATGAATGAGCCGAATAAGCCATTTTGTGACTATGGCCAAATTAACTCATATCTCTGGCTTCTCAGCTACAACCATTACACAAGACCGGTGATTCTCAATTGTAAGGACAGCAGAGAGGGTGGCATGTCTTTCCAAAAGCGTATATCACACTCCATGGGGAGGGAGAAGGCATTCATAGTTTAAGAAAGAATATTCAGGGGGCGCCTGGGTGGCTCAGTCGGTTAAGCGTCCGACTTCAGCTCAGGTCACGATCTCGCGGTCCGTGAGTTCGAGCCCCGTGTCGGGCTCTGGGCTGATGGCTCAGAGCCTGGAGCCTGCTTCCGATTCTGTGTCTCCCTCTCTCTCTGCCCCTCCCCCGTTCATGCTCTGTCTCTCTCTGTCCCCAAAATAAATAAACATTTAAAAAAATTTAAAAAAGAAAGAATATTCAGTAGTATAATACAGTGTTGTATTTGGAAAACCAAAGAGTCTGCTTCTAAGACAAGAGACTTTCCTAATACAGTCTATAGAAAGAAATGCTCAACAGAACCTTCCTGGCTGGTGAGGATTCATAAACTAACTTTAGTATTCAAGATAGTCACTTTCCAGCCCACCAAAAATGAGAGCATCTCTGGATCTCCCTGAGATGAAGAGGATTTATTTTATCATGGGTCCATGGATTGGAGTAGATGGACTTGAGGCCTCCCACCCCAACTTCTCCATTGGGCTGTTTAATATTCCTTCATTAAGACAGATCAGCTGCTCAGGCCCCAGGGGCCAGGTACCCTTAAAGGGGCAGCAAGAACAATTGCAAAGAGAACAGGGACTCAGGAATGTACAAAGAGACTTCACCTAGCCTTGCCTTTGTGGCTGTTTCTCTGCCTCCCCAGTATCACATTCTTTGAATTACTTAGGGTTGTGGATGCTGTGCCCAACTTGGCATATGTTTGTGTTTGCCTGAAAACCGTAGAGGCCAGACCATAGACCTGTAGAGGTGGAAGGAACCTTATCCACCCCAGCCCTGAGGCAGCAACTCCCCATCGGTGTCTCTGGCAAGGCACCCTTCTTCCTGTGTTTACATCCCTCCCATAGAACATAGAAACTAAGACCTTAGCTCTGGGTTCAAGTCCTGCCTCAGCCACCTATCAACTAAGTGACGTTGGCCAATTTGCTTCATGTTTCCATGTCTTGGTTTCCTCTTTTGTAAAATGAAGATAATAGCACCCACCACATGGGATGATCATGAGTGTTAAATGAGATATGTTGCTGTGATTTCTATGCTGCTGCTTGGAATTCTAAATTTCTATTTATGTGATACAATGTATTTATATTTACATACGACCTTCTTTGCAATCTTTGTGTAGCCCGATTCAGGATGAGTTGAGTGTGCATGCCAAAAATGATGCCGGCTGGCCGTCGTTTCTGTAAAGAGTCGTTTCCTCACATGGATCACCCACAGAGGGGGACGTGTATGTCACTTTCCCACTCCTGAGAGCACACTGCTCTATTCATTATGAAACATTTATTCATATCTTCAGAATACTCCTACCAAGCAAAGCATTCCCCTACATGTTCCAAAAAGGCCAAAATGTGGTCTCTGTGAGCCTGAGTATGGCCAGCTTTCTACTGTGCTGGGACACAGCATCAGGCCCCGCACATGAGAGGTGCTCAGAAAGACCAGGCGACCCCGGTGCAGGCAGTTCCCGTGCTTGCACAATAGACCTAGGGTATTAGGACGCCAGTATCCTCTAAGTCTTAGTCTTGCCCTCATGGGAGCACTGTCCACAGAGCTGAAGGCCTCAACCCAGTGACAACTGCTGTTCTGTGCCCTCTGTCATCGTTCCCCATGCACCTCATCCTCCTCTCAGAGTTCCTAGAGGAGGTTTCCTCTAGTCCCTGCCATGCTGGTCTGGGTGTTCTCCATGCCAGTGTCTTTCTTAAAGGGGTTGCATGCTCAGGCCAGGCTACTGAGCCCCCGTGATGTGTCTGAGTTTGCATTTCATTTTCAGCCCCCTCACCCAGTGGGCTTGAGTGCCAAGGCTCTGCATTCCTGCGCTTCCTAAGGAAAAGGCATTTGGAAATAGCCTGGAGCAGCTGGATTTGACACACTCCTCTGTTGCCTCAAAAATGTCCTCGACAGTGCCTCTCTCAGGGTCCCACTTTTCTGCACTTGAATTATGGCCAGGAGAAGTTCTTGCCTTCATAAGACATGTCAGAGTCCCCACGTTTAGGCCTGGGGTCTGTGTGTAAGCATCCTCCTCATGTGGCTTCCTCTCTTATTTTGCCTGTTCTCTCGGTGAGCCTTCTCTCTCTGAAGCACACGCAGCCTTGCCCACTTGATTGATCTTGCCTAGTGACTGTCACACTCCCAAAGCAGATAAGGCACTTAAGAGAGACCATCCTTAAATCCCACATAAGTGTGGACCAAGAAGGATGCCCTCCCCCCAACTCCCATTTGGCTAGAAAAGAGTGAATTCACCCCATGCCTGAGGATTTGGGTATTTCCAAGAGTGGCACAGGCACGAGCCAATCTGGTTGTCTCTAGTCCAGCACAAGGTGGGCACTCACAGATGCTCAGAAAGATGTCAGGTACGAATACTGTATCGTTTTGGATAATTCCCCGTCCTGGGCCATCATCTAACTTCTGCCCCATGTCCTATAATTCCTCTTTCCCAGCCACTGTCTGAATTCACTTTTCCCAGGCACTCTTTGCCCTGTTGCTCCTGCAGCTTTCTCCTTGGCCAGTCCAGATCCTGCCCATCCTCACTGCTCAGTTCCAGCGCCGCCTCCTATATCCTTGAGGACCCACCCACCCATCCCCAGTCTGGAACTGAGCTCACCCTCTCTGAACAGCCTCGTCACGCATCTGACCCTGCACAGGTGGCAGTAATCTGAGAATCTGGTTTCTCCCACCCCACCCCGAGGGGACCGCACAATGCAAAGAAGGTGGGAATGAAAAGGGAGAGACACTGAGGAGGATGTCCCATCCTCTGGGAGATCACCCTGGGCTGTGAGTTTGTTTCTCAGGAGCACAAGGGGAGTGGTTAGGCATTGAAATGTAGTGTTGAGAGAAAAACAGCAAATGCAGCATCACCAAGGCAGGATTACACAGGTGCTGCATGTTATGTAGGGTCTAGTAATGAGTCCAGCCTCACACACGGGGTGGGAAGGGGAGTATTTGGAGGTGGGAGCTGAAGCCAGGTGTCGCCTGCTGATGCTTGCACCTTGGCAAGCATGAAAAGTTGTGACTGCCCGTAACTGTCCATTTAGCCACAGATACAAGGGACAAGGTGTTACTGGGTCATGAAGAATGCTATCTTCCCAACAAGTCATCAAATATTTGGGGGTTCCCTATATGCCCAGCACTGTGCTAGGGGGATTAAAGGGCACAGAAATTGTAAACTAAACTTCAGAGAGCTCACAGTGTGAAAGAAAAGGTGAGGTACAAACAGGTGCAATGCTAGGCAGAGAATGGTGAGTCCAGTGGAGGGTAGGGGCAGCTGAGCATGTGGAGGATACAAATGGGAGAGTGTGAAAACAAAAGGACATAGTTTGAGGGGAAGGTCTGAATCCACTGGGAAGAAGGTGAGCTTTGAGAAGTGCCCTGGTGATGGGACCCATGGACTGGAAGGAGTTTGTGCAAGGCAGCCAAAGTGGGAGAACACACCAGAAGGACCAGCTGGCCCGTTTGTGGAAAGCTCCAGTGTCCAAAGACAATGCTCAGATTATATTTCTCAGGGAAGTAGGAAGATAAGCGTCTCAGAGAGACAAAACTCTGTAGTATAAAACATGTGTGGTCCTTACACCCTCCTCCAAAGTATTTCCATCCTGAGTTTGCATCAGGGTCTCCCCTAATTACATTTGTGATTGTCTGTTCCTTTTCTAAACATGCAGTAATGGTGCTCTGCATGCCATTTGTCCAGATTACTAACATCTGAGGAACGGCTTTGTTTCCCATGTCCTCCTTGGAGTGGACGCAGTTTGGGGCTCTGGTTGGTGCTAGAGCCCTGGGAACCCTCCATTAGCTGCAGGCACCAGGTATTTGCTCTCCCCTGGGGAAGAGGATGCTTGACCAAGCCCTCCAGTCTTTAGTAGGAGACAAGGGATCAACCACATCAAGGTCATGCTTCCTGGGTGTAGTCCCAAGTCCCTACTCAGTGTCTGTCTAGATACTGCCTCTGCCCACGTGACCATGCCCTGGTCCTCTGGACCACCTTGTGAGCATATGCCCCCTCCCTAGCTCATTCCCTCATCCCTTCATTCACTCATTCAGTAGCCTTTTCATTCTGACAGGCCTATCTCTATCTGGCATCTATTTTGTTATCCACATCTGTTAAAGACACATAGATCCCGACTATTTGCATAGCACTCACAGGTTGATAAACCCTTTCATGGATTTTATTCACTTCGGCCTCAGCAGCCCAGCAAAGTTGTATTATCTCTTTTCTAAAAATAAGGAACCTGAGTCTCAGGGAGGCTCTGTAACTGGCCATTGCTACGCCCCAGATGAGGACCCCATCCCTGGCCCCAGGATCTTCTCTCCATCCTAGGCTCCCGCACGGCCACCTCCTTTCTACAGATAAACCTCAGGAATAGGATGCTGCTTCCTGATGTCTTCCCCACCTTCCCCGCTGCCTCTGAAATAGACACCATTGCCTTCTATGGGATCTTATCTGGAGTCCCTACAGAGGAACCAGAAGTGAAACAAGCAATGTTAAGAAACCCGGCTGGAGTTAAACTTGATATTCTCTGCAATGAGAATGAATCTAAGCTGCGGGTTCAGAACCCTCTTCCCCAACAGCTCCTCATAAGGGGGCTTCCCTGCTGTGCTCTCACTGGGGCACATGCCCCCCTCACCCCTCTCCAGTAAGGATCTCTTTTACCTCAATTCTGAAAACTCCAAACAATGTGTTCTAAACCCATCAGACTCGCAGAGGGCACCAGACTAGACTTTGTTATTCTCCCCCCACCCCCCACCACCACCCCACCCTGCATAGCACAGAAAAAGTCAACTTAGGTCCTTCCCTGACAGACAATGCAAAGATAAGGCATTGTCCCTGTCACGAAGATACAAGCAGCCGCAAGGACAGTGTGTGGTTAAAGCCAAAACAAGCAGTACAGATAGAGTTCTGGGAATAGGTTGGGACGAGGGGATGTGGCGTCACCAGGACAGTAGCTTGAGCCAGGCAGAAGGGTTTGATGGTTGAGTATGTGCTGAAAAAGCAATGTAGGGGTATATCCCTAGTGGCGAGCAGATCAGAAATGAGCAAAGTGTGGTCTGGGGACAGTGAGGAGGCTGGCTAACATGAATCAAAGGGCAAAGTGCCTGTTGCAGGGCACAGGCTGGCAACTGGAGGCTTCACCTGCATCCTGCAGGCAGCAAAAGTCCCCTGGACTTGGCTCTTCCTGTTCCCTGCAGTCTGGCTTAATCCGGGGAAGCTCCCTGGGGAGGGTGACAGCAGAATGAATGGCTGGTTTGCTTGCTTCTAGGGCTGCTGACCCAGGCCAGGTATTCAGCAGCCAGACCTGGAGCCACTGTCTTATCATTCCCACCCACCTGCCCGCTTCCCCAGCCAGACTGAAGTCACATGGCTGCCACAGAGGAGGCCAGGAAAGGGGGTCCAGGGTGAACTAGAGGAGGGGGAGCCCATGAGGTGGGCGTTCTGCCACTCTCTCCCCCACAGACACCCATGTACTCATCAAGCAGAATTAGCAAATGTTAACATTCTCTTGTTTGCTTCAGAGTTTTATAATGAGAAGAAAAAGATATCCAAGATGAAGAATCTTGGGTCCCATTCCCCATTCCTTTCCCTCCCTCTCCAGAGGCAACCCCTGGCAAGAATTGTGTGTATTTCTTTCTCATCCATGTGTTCACACATGGATATGTTCATATGGACCCATAAAATGCTACATAGTATTCGTTTATGTGGCATTGAATCATCATAAATTATATCTTAACAAACATATTATTCTGCACTTTGCCTTTTGCAGTCAATGTTTCTGTTTTGGGAATCTATACATATTGATAATTCAACTCCATTTCCTTTATTTTAACTGCTCCAGAGCATGTTACTATATCCCATATTCTCTTTATCCATTCCCCACCGTTGGACACTTAGCTCAGGTCTTTTTTATCGCTTGTAATTTATTTATTTTTTAATTTTTTTATGCAAACAATGCTGCATTGAAATCCTTGTACCATTTCCTGAGGCACAAAACTCAAAAATTCTCCTGTTAGAGAGAAAATATTGACACTCTCCATTCCAGTCTACATGCAAGTTTTAAGCCTCCATCACAGGCAGAGCACCCAACTAAAGGCAACGGATAATGCAAATGATACATCCAGAGGAGTTCCTGCCTTGGAGGAGCTTACAGTCTGGAAGTAGGGAGAAGCCAGTTACCAGCCTGCAGGTTAAAAGTTCTGGGCTAGGACAGTGCCCAGACAGCCCTTATGAGTTAAGAGATAATGTGCAATCAACTCAGTGAAGAGAAGTTGAAGGCAATGAGATTACATAGGAAATCTACATGGATATGGATTTTATCAGGAAAGCTTTCTTAAAAGAACTTGATCTTGATAGGGGCCTCAAACAAAATATAATATTTAAGTGTTCTGTGGTAAGAGTCAGTGAACAGGAGAGAGGGCATTCCTGGCAGGGTGAACAGCAGGAGCAAGTGCCCTGAGGCAGGACTAAGTGTGGAATGTGAGATGTCTAGTCTGGCTGGAGCGCCTGGCTGAGATGAGCCAGAGGGGAGCCATTCTTCCATTTTCAAAGCTGAGCTCAGCCCCACAGTCCGGATAATGTCCACGTGGCCTGTTGCCCTGGGCAGCCAGCCCGGGTGGTATTTTTCCATTACCCTGAACAGAGAAGAAGTTCAGTCACTTGTTGATAGCAATGTGACCATTCAAGGAGAAAACAATTAGGGATGCTGACCTCTGGCCCCTAGAGAGGAGGGAGGGAAGGAAAAAATTCTCCCCGGGGGGAAGGGGCCGGGTGGGAAACATCCAAGAGGGTAATTGGTAAATATTATTGTTCATTCCATGTTTGCCTGCTTTGCTCGGGTCTCTCTGCAAGCGGTGCGTTTAAATCACACTGTCTGACTTTGGCAGGTTTAATTGAGTCGCCACTGAAAAAGAAATTATCCCTGTGCTATTAATTTTTATAGTTCCTCGGGGCTTTTAAAAAGTGTTTGGATTTTCTAGGTCTTTGAAAATGAAAACATTAAATTTTATTAAAAGGAAACGCAAGGAGGGGGAAGAGCTGGCGGGGCCCAGCCAGGCCCCGACGAGACTGTTGGTAGAAAGGTTTGTTGCCCTTCATAGGCGGTGTGACAGAACTTTTGCCCCTTTTAGAGTAAGAGTCAGGTGGTCTCTAAGGATGTGTGATGTCACCCAGTGGCTAATGTGGCCACTGTTGTCAGTGCCACCCACACCTGTCCCCACATCCAGAACCTCTGCTGGCAGCCACAGGCCAAGGCAGCTCTTGGTAGGGACCTAGGACTACACAGAGCAGACCCACCTTGGTGCGGGGGTGGGCAGAAACTTTCACAATTTAGGGGACCCTGCTGAAGGGAAAAAATTCAAAATTCCAAGTACAAAATTATGCTTGAAAGTGAAGTTGTATTTACAAAAACAAAAGAAATCACAACAAATTACAAACCGTAAAACACTGACAAATTCCACAGGCACCACATAATCTAGAATAAGTGTCTGATACGCATCCATAATACTCTTCTTCCTACTTTTTTTTTTTTTTTTGGCTGCAAACTCTTTGATCATCTCTTTAAATGACTATCATTTTTCAATATCATTTTTGTAGAGAGAATACAAAGATAATTCAGTCTCTCCTCTAACAAGTTGATCCAATTTTTGTATTTTATTATTCACGGTTTGGAAAGGTTTCTTTGAGTCTCTCAATTTGTCACTGGTAATGCCATGTGAATTTTCAGGATTGTTATCAACTTTGGGAAAACCTCTGTCAAGTATCTTTCATATATGAGGTATGAGATTTCAGGGCATTTCAACTTCTCATTTACAGTGACAAATCTAAAATACTCTTTGAATTTATGAAACTTATAACCAGATTGTCATCGATGTCCTCATTGTGGTGGCATATAATGAGTTTTCTGTTATCTCTGTCAGTGTCAGTATTTCCTGTCAAATCAGCAAGACATTTAAACATGGGGGTTCTGATAAATTCTGTGTCGGTAACTCCCATCAAAAAAGAAACAAAATGAATAGTGCATTTGTAATTGTATTACTTTGCATGATAGAGTATATTCCTGACAAGAGAGAACTTTCATTTTGACTAGGCAGTGATGAGAATAGAATCTTCTGCTTACAATTTCACCTGCCTGATGATTGGAGGAATCCCCCACCAGCTAGATTCTGGGGTCTGTACACGTTAGTCCTTGTTTTTCTTCCATTCTCCATGTACCTCCAGTGCTGGACACTGTAGGACACATTCACTCAGGTCTCCACACAACTTCGGGTGGCTCTTTGTGGCATGACACAGAATACCTCTGCACAGTGGGCAGCAGTCTGTCCCTGGAAGCCTTTGCTCCACGGTGACAGCTAGCAACAGTGAATTGCTTCTATAGAAGGGACTAAGTACCACATTAAATACATCCCGCTCAACACAAACCCAACACCCCCAACTCAGCTGCTCCTTAGCTAGTTTCCAAACTGGCATTCTGATGCCACCAAACAGAGAAGCGTGACAGGGGGTAAATCAGAGGTGAGAGAAACGCAGGTGTTAACAGATCATAGCTAAAATATCTTGCATTCACCAACTGTGTGCAAACATGTGACCACGTAAGCACGGTGTTGAGGAAGGCCGTGAAGCTTATACATCATTAGTGGCACAGAAAATTCACTTCTGTGCACCATGGAAGTTGTTGGGGGGGAGGACCTAGAACCTGGGGCTGTCAGGGGCTTACTATGCATGTGGAGGAAAAAATAGTGCAGAACTACACACACCCCGAAGTTGACAAGGAAACTGAAGGGAGACTTCGTGCGGGCCACCATGAAAGTTCAGAAGAGCAGGAGATCAGGGTGGAATGGGGAGACCAGGGAGGCAGGAGGTGGAACTTGAACTGGGTGTGAGTCAAACGGTTGAGGAGGAGCACACTTATGTTCACATGTGTGTGTACACACGTGCACCCGCACCTATAGTGCACTCTGTGCACGTATGTGTGCCTCTGTATGGGCGTGCATGAGTGTGTGTGTGCACATGTGCCTGTGTGAGTGTGCAAAGAGAGGGAATTAAGGGATCTGTGTGAAGGATGCAGGAGAGAGGGCCTGGCATAACAGCGGACATCAGTCTGACATGTGAGGAGGACACTGAGGCCCAGAAAGGTGAGGCAGCTTGTCCCGGGTTCTGCAGTCAGTCGGTAGCAGAATACTGAGCCACTCCCAGGCCACTCGTCACCACATGCACCACACACAGCCCCGGCCTCCTCTGGGGCACTGTATCAGTGTACCCTGACAGGCCTATCCATGGGCAGAGCGCTTTCCAGGCACGAGGGGCGGCAGGAGGGACGCTGTGTCTGAAGGCCACCTGCCTCCTCCTTGGGTCACTCTGTTACTATCCACCCCCCACCCAGCCCTGACTCAGAAGAGAAGAAAGCTGCCTTGTCCTTTTACCCTGCCTCCTCCACTCCAGCTTCATCCCTATTTAAAGCCACAGGCACTGGGTGTCAGGTGGGAAGGTGGGCTCGGGGGAGGTGTGCCTTTTGCTTCAGTGGCAGAGTAGACGTGGGTTTGTGCACTGCTTTCTTGAGGAAGCAAGTAGGGACAGGCCATTTCTGCCATAGAAGAAGTTCTCAATGGTCTCGGCATTGCTGCAGGTGAGGAAATCAGGGAGAATATCAAAAAATAGTAATAGTAACTGCGGATTTCTGGCCCTGTGCTAGGCACTCAGCAATCTCAACTCTACAATGTCAGTTTCTTAGCCATGCCCATTTTATAGACAAGAAGACTGAGGCTTAGAAGAAGTGCAGGAGTTTGCCCAAGTCACACAGGTAGAAGTAGCAGGACCAGGATATTTCAACTCAGATAGTCTGATTTCAGAGACTGTGTCTTAACCTCTATGGCCTACTGCCTTCAACAGAAGAAAATGGGATAATTCTTCCATGAGCACAGACCCAACCAGAACCCCTCTACATGCAACCACTTAAAAATCCTCTAAATAGGAAGCTGATGTCAGCCCTCTCCATGCTGTCACCCCCAACACATGTGCGCACACACACGCACACATCACTGCCTCCCTCATCTGGCCAGACTTCCTTCCCTGTCACTGTCCCTCCACTGATAATTAAGGCTTCAGCCGGTTAGCTACTGATCTTTGACTCCCATTTAAGCTCCACATACAACTTTGGCCCCTTAATACTTCCGTGTATTAAAGGAAGAATCTTGGGGGCAGGAGATGCTATCTCCACTAACAGATAACTGCAAGGCAGTGCAGGCTGAGAAAACTTCCAGCTTTGCTCAGAGGTCAGGTTTGTGAGAGGTGCTGGTGCGCACAACTCACAAGAAGACAGAGGACTAGAGAGTTAGCCTGACACAGGCTGAGGGCTACCAGTTCCAAATGTTCTTCATAAGTGTTTACCATTGTTCGTGCCGAGAAGTAAAGGCCAACGCCCCCTCCCAGACTGAAGTCATAAATCTCAGGCCTGTGGGAACAGGGCCCACCCTTCCCCAGCAGAGATAGACAGAGACTCTGGCCCAGACACATAGAGTGTGGAAACTTCCACTGGCCTGTGTCTGACCTCCCTACCTCCGAGTTCTCGCGTCTTAAAGGGACCCCAGCTGAGAGAGAGCAAACTGGCTGGACAGTCCAGATCTGTCTGCTTCTTTTGAGCTGTTGTCCTTGAACAGAGGGAAGCTTCTTTATCTTATTCAATGTCTAGAACACCTTAAAATTTGGGAAGGAGTCAGAGTATCCATTAATTCACAAGCCTGAGGTTCTTTTCACTCTATTTCTGAAGAAACTAACCTTTGTCTGGGTTTAGCCTAGTGACCATGTGGCACAAGGAGGAAAGTGAGAGAGGTGGGACTCCCAATCATTAGCCTCCCTGCTTGCAGTAAGCCTCTGTCTCTCTGGGCCTCCACCTTGGCTGACCACTTCACTGGGGAGTTGTTGGGTTCAAAGGCAAAATGGTCAGTTACCTCAAGAGGAGACCAATAAAAAAAGATTTTTTTAAAAAAACACCAGGCAAATTCAGATCATTTCATGAATAACAGATCCACCTGAGGATGTTCAGGAGAAGGCTGTGAAGACGTGGAGAAGGGTGGCCATGGTCTCTTCCAGCCTGCCCCTCAATATCATAGGGCTTGATCCAGCCTACTCTTTCTAATGTTCTTACTTTCAACTCACTGCAATCAAACCAGCATAGCTGTTGGGCTATTCTCCTACCCTCTTTCAGACACTCCTGTACGTGCCCAGCACTGTGGGGGCTGAACCACCCAAGATGGCAACATCAGTGCCCCTGTCATTGTGAGCAGACTCCTTTATGTTTCTTACTACTTGCTCCTTATCTCCTTGTGACCTTCACTTCCACTGCTACCCCCAGCAGGTCTTGCCTCCCCCCTCCCTCCCTGGCCTGCTTCATGAGATTTGTAGCCTGTGGCCTCAGGACTGGGCTAATTGGTGAGCTGGGTGGGTGCAGCTAGAACATCCCTGCCTTGTGACTGGTGCTGGGGCTGCCAAATTCGGCACCTCCGCTAGAGAAGCAGGAGGCCCAGAATGGCTGGCCTTCCTTTCAGAGAGCATGTGGTCTGACTGGAGGAGTATAGTAGTGTTAGTTCTGTTGGCTAAAGATCTACCACCCTTCCCCATCCAAGGCACATAATAGGATTACGTTTACTGCTCCTTGTGCGGGGTAGTAGAAGAACGGTTCTGGCCAATCGGCTGTGAGCAAAAGCGTCACGTTACTTCTAAGCCAGAACATCTAATTGCTGAGGCAAGACCTCACAAAACATTATTTTATATTTGGCATGAGGACCAACTACTTCAAGAAGGCAGCTCCATTGTCAGCCTGAGTCCCTGCAGGACAGTGTTGTGCAGAGCCCAACCCCCACCCTCATACCCCAAGTGAGACATTTAGTACGCGCAAGAAATAAACCTAGATTGTTTTAATCCTCAGAGATGTGGGAGGCTATTACTGTAGCACAACCTAACCTAACCCTGACTGATACAGGGACACAAGGTGTGTAGGTCTTGGACAAAATGATCATAATACAGGACTATGGATAGTCATATTCTGGATGTTATGGATTTGGGGGTAAACCCTGGATGCAGTAAAAGAAGAGGAATTTACTGTAAGCTGGCGTAGCCTGAGATCACTTGCACCTGCAGAAGTCTGAGTAGGATTGAAGTTAGGTTGATGAGGGTGAGATGAAATCCCCACTCTCTCATTTCTCCCTGAACATTGGGCACCTATTCCAGCCTAAGTTTATTCAACATTTCTTCCAACTAACTTCCAACATTTCTTTAACTAAGAGGGCAATAGGCTTCAGTTGCACCCCTCATGACCCCCTCCCTTCATCCCAACTGCCTCCCATCACACACCTTCAATCTTCTGTTGATTTCCATCTTCGCTTATCCTTAACCTCCAGTCTGAGAAAATATAGTGCCTTGCTCTTGTCCAAATCCAGTCACCCTACCAGTTCAGGAACTTTACTCCCTCAGTGATCTACCCTTGCCCTTTCTTGAGTTTGTACCTCCCTCTCCACTGGTTCCTTATCAACAGCCTATAAATGTTCCCAGATGCCTCCCTACTTGAAATAAAAATCATCTCTTAACCTTGAACGAACCCCTTTAGTCTAAATGCTTCATTAATATACCAATTCTATACTTCCTTATTCCTATAGAATCTACTATGAGCTTCTTCCTTACAAAATAAAATTCAAGATTTAGGGATCAGAGGCTATAAAAAGCACATCAAGGTATATTTATCCAGACTTCATATCTCATCCTAGCCAATGTTAGCCATCTCACAATGTATCTGGGAAATCAATATTCTATGAAATAGCGATTTCAAGAGGAAAGTTCACCCTTGCTGACTACATGTGGGTAATTAGTGATGCTATAGTGACAATGGACCTGATTTACTATGAAATGTTCACGCCATTATGGTAAAATAATTTGGCTCATTAAATAATCCGTCTGCCAAGAGTGCTGGTCCACACCAATATCCGTTCTCAATGACAGTGGGAGACAGAGCCCTGGCATGGAAGTCAGGAGTCCTGAGTTCCTTTCCCAGCTATCAACTAACCAGACATGTGACCTTGAGCCAGTACCATTCCTTCTTCAGGCTGCAGTTTGTAGCCCACCCACCTCCACCCCTAATCAAGAGAGTTTGACTAAAAGCCCTGCAATGGTGTTTCAAACTACAACATTACTGATTCCTTCTCATCATTCTTTCCTGTGCTCAAGTATAGTGTTGTCAGGAATGAAGAGCTGGAGTTGTATCAATCTGTTCCAGATAAACAGGAAACATTTATCTTTCAACCTATAGCAAGTGTGTGCCTTTGAGGGGGACCAGCTGGTGACAGAGTGATATGGACTGGTGTGCAGTCAACACTTCTTAACAGAAAAGAAGTACAGACAAACGGCTGTCTTTTCTCATTCCAGCTATACCCGTTATTAGCTGTGTGATCCTGAACTTGCCACTTAACCACTCTGGACTACGCTTTGGCTCTAAAACTCCATGATATTGTACATGTTCTTGAACGCCTAGTCTGCAGTCTCCCCAATCCCTCACCCAACCCTTACCCTGAAATGAAGTTCTTCATGGATTATAGTGGTTGGCACTTAACCAAAATGGTAGATATCAAAGCACCATGGCACAGGTTCTTCCTCACATCTCCCAAAGCAGACTGAGTGGCCAACATCAACTCTGATATCACCCCATGCCCTCATGTACCCAACTACTGTGGCCTGAGGGGCACATGAGAGTAAGACAGCAGTTTAGAGTATTCACAGCTCACAGGCTTGAGTGAGTCCACCATATTCTGGCACAGAGTGCATTCGTAACTTGGAATCATAAAAATCGTATTCATCCTTTAAGTTTACACAGTATATTGAAGTCTCCCGACTGAGTGACTTCCATCTCTTACTTGATCCTCACAATATTCTTTCTCAGCTTTCCCACATGGGACCATGTGCTTTAGGCAGTATACCACCATGGCCAGGGGCCCAGACCTTATACCTCCTCTTGGAGCCTCATATGACACCAAGATGAAGCAAGGGTAGAGGGGGTTTTAAGGAATTTGAACATGTAAATAATGTTTCCTTGTTTTTATATTAAACAAACAGATAAATTATAATTTATTGTGTTTCCTTCCACTAGAAGAGAAACAACATGAGACTAGGGTCTTTTTTATTTTAGTGATTCCTTGCTGAGTCTGAAGTTCTTAGGGTAATGCCATGCTTATCATAGACTCTCAGTAAAATGTTGATGAATGGAGGTGCCCAGGTGGCTCAGTTGGTTAAGTTTCCAACTCTACATTTTGGCTCAGGTCATGATCTCATGGTAGTGGGTCAAGCCCCACATCAGGCTCTGTGTTGAGTGTGGGACCTGCTTGGGATTCTCTCTCTCCCTCACTCTCTGCCTCTCTCTCTCATTCTCAAAATAAATAAATAAACATTTAAAATTACAATGAATGAATGAACGCACATCATATATAAATTTCTAAGCTAAAACTTCAGGCTTGGGAAAATGATGTCATCAAAAGCATGTCACTTTAACCTCTACACCTAGACTCCTTCAAATTTATCAGTCCATTTGCCCATGCCTTTGGGGCACTTCCTAAAGACTGGAAATTAGATTATGATTTACCCCACTTGGAAGAAGTACACTAGATGAATAAAGAAGATATTCTAGGATACACAACCCAGAAGGAGTAGAGGCCAGGACTAGAACACATGTCAATTAGACAAATATGTATTTAATTAATGCTGTGTGCTGGGTAATGGGTTAGTTGTACTTTTAAACACAGTGAAGTTACAAGAGACTTCTGGCTGTCCTCCCGGAAGCCATGTTCTCTTTTCTCTTGAAAACTGTCCCTACCCAGGCCTGGCCTGAGAGTTCCTTCCCTCCAAGACACTGTGCCACAAAGCCCTCCAGTTTTCCTTTCAGGCCCTGACAACAAGCCTTCCATCCTTTTTCAATTCCAGAGATTTACTGGTAGTTTCTGTGGAGCTACAGAAGGAAGTATAAAAAATAAACATGTGATGGTTATAAAGTCTAGGAAATCGGACAATGTTTTTATAATTGCGCTTTTGATCTGCAGTTCCTGACTTCTTACTGGTGTTGTATAGAAGTCTTCAGATGTCCTACCCAGAGTCCTTTCCACTGCTCCACCTCACCTTATGTTTTCTTTTCTGGGTTCATATTTTTTAACACTCCAGCCAAGATCACTTGTGTCTGCCAGACTCCCCAGCCTGCCAAGACCATGGCAATCTGCCACATTATTTGAAGAGCCACCAAAAATCAGAGACAACCAATGTCTGAGACAACAGAAACACTTCCTTACTGAGAATATGTTACAAGTCATTGGGGTTGATCAAATTTTATCTGAGTCCTACAATTATATCTTCTGAACTCTGCAGGGACCATGGTTCAGAGCACTAGCTGAACCTCAGAATCACCTGGGGAGCTTTTAAAATATAACAGTACACAGACCCCACCCCAGGCCAATTAAATCAAAATCTCTGGGGCAGAGTTCCTGATATGGACTTTTTAAGCTCTCCAGTGATCCTGTGTAGCCAAGGTTGAGAACCACTGATATGATGAACTTGCTTCTTCTCCCCTGGGGTGTCTTAAACTCTGTGGTTGGGCTAGTCTTTAAAGATATTAGGAGTTAATTAACACATACACATTTAGACTGGCTCCATTGAGCCAGCCATGGAGTTCCCAAGATAGGTTTCAAGTGTTCAGGCCTTAGACTTCTGTCCTCTTTCCTGAAAGTATGTGATCAGATGCCCCCAACACATCACCAGGTGAATAGCCCACTGACCCTAGAGGAATCTAAATCATGACTAGTGATGATTTTTGTCACTACGAGTTTCCAGATCACTTTGCTTACCATCAAGACCCTCCACAACTGGCTTCAACATCCCCTTCAAATTTTCCTCCACTATATCTCTCTGTACACACCCAACTGCTGGTAGTTGGTAAACTCACTGTCCTCCTATGCACCCCCATTTTAGTCTACATATTTAATCCTGGCATTTACCTACTAGGGCTGATTATAAGTGTCCTTCCCCCACCCACCCATCTCTCTGTAGCCTATTTTTATGTCTCAACTCAACAAGTATCTTTGATATGCAGCCTTCTCTGTGTGACCACCATAGCTCTCAGAAGCTGCTTCCTCTTCTGAGTTTATTGTTCATTATAAGTACCATTTATTCAGACATTTTAAATACACACACAACCATGTATGTGCTCATTCCCCAAGAGGCTGTAACACTTACATATGGTAGAAACCAAGATTTCTTACTATGTGATCCAGTGTAAAATAATGAGAACTTGGGCTCCCTTGGGAATTCTGAGAGTTGAAAGAAAATCCTGTAAGGATGTGTATGCAGTGAATTATTTTATTTTATTATTTTTTCATAAAATAAAAAACTATTTCATCTTTAGAACAACTTTGTGAAGTAAGTATTGTTACTATTTTCACCATGTCACCAGTAAAAAAAAATGAAAACAAAAGCAAACAAAAAAACCTAAAAGGAGAATAGTTCATCTTTGTCCCCAAAGACACCAAGACAAAGAATTGGCATGAGGAAACTAACATTCAGAATGGGTCATACAGCCTTTTAATAATAGAGCCAGAGCCAATATTCAGGGTCTACCCTGCCAGCTCAGTGTTCTTTCAACTAATAGAGTGATTCTCAAACTTTAGCTAATGCATCAGAATCACCTAGAAGTCTTGTTCAAATAATAGATCTGGGCCAGGTCCTGATAATTGCATTTCTAGCAAGTTTCCAGGTGGTGCTGATGGTACTGGCCCAGGTACCACATCTTTGAGGACCACTGTTCTAATACAAACTATTTCCTAAAAGAAAACAGATAGAAACAGAGACTTCAGGCCTAAGAGAAGAGATGTTAGAAAAGCAAACCAAAATCATATGGAAATAATAAGAAATAATAAATGACTTAACCTATTTATTTCAACACATGCTTGTCTATAAGAGTAATTTGGTGTAAATTACAAATAAAAACTCAAATTTGTAGTAAAGAAATCACTCTTATTAAGACTTCAAGCCAAAATATCAATATGTTCAAAGGGGTTGAAATAAATTCAGGCATGATAGATACAAAATGCATTAGAAATAATCCAGCAGAATGATAAAAAATGGCAAGGAGAGAATATAAGCCAGACCACCCGAGCTCTTTGCAAATTCCTTTGCAAGGAAGGAAGTTTGGCAACAAATCAGTTGGTCCCTCCATCAATCTGCCTATCACTCAGTCAATGGGTCTTTGCTGCATATCAACTTTATACTATTAAACTATGCCTGCCAATGAGTGGGATATGAAAATAGTTCAACAGAGCACTCCTGCTCATAAGAAATCTGTCATCCAATTTAGGTATAAAATCTATAAGAAAATTTAAGAAAGCAGTGTTGAAATTTTGTTAAAATTTTGTAGTAATGATGTCATATGAAGTAGAAATTAGGAAAAATCAAGATCAAGATCAAGATGAGTTAGAGTAGGAAAAAAATTTCCAGATCACTATAATCCAGGCAATGGTACGTGGCTGAGTTTCACTGATTAGTCCATTTAATAAATTAATTAATAAATAAACACAGTGTAAGTAATCAAATTGAACTAGATCTTTAAAAATAGGTAGAATTTGGATAGGTGGAGAAGACGAGGAAAGCCATTTGAGGCAGAATAAATGTCATGAGTAAATTGAGAGGAGGGAAACTGTGTGTGTGTGTGTGTGTGTGTGTGTGTGTGTGTGTGTGAGAGAGAGAGAGAGAGAGAGAGAGAGAGAGAGAGGCAGGCAGAGGGGAGTAGGGAGTAGGGAAGAGGTTGATACTATCACATAGAAGGTTCATGGAGGGGAAGAAGAGTGATGGGAAGTAGGGTTAGGACAGTAGATTGGGCCCAGAATGTTCCGTAAGCCTTCAGGACTCTTCCTGTAGATGAGAACAATCATTGTTGACTCTTGAGCTGGGGTGCAGGGGAGGGGTTTGTGAGAGAAGTCAAAGTTGAAAACAATACCATCCAACCGTCAGGGATAAGGCTGGAGAAAGTCTGAGTTCCCTGTAGCTGACACAGCAGACCAACAGCACACTCTGCCTCTGTCCTTTGCACAGACCTCTCCTAATATTTGTAGGACCAGGGCAAGAGTACATATGGAGGCCCACATGTGCCATATGGCTACATATGTAAGAGTTATAAATAAAGATAACAACTGTCAAATACAATATGTTCCCTCCTCCTCTATTGATAGATGTACTTTTATATCAACCTAGAAAGCCAAGTTTCAATTTAAAATTCTCAGAATTCTCAGTTTTCTGTACCAAACCTGCAGGCCTGGGGATGTGTAGGTTCCAGCCTCTGCCATATACCTCTCTTCTCTTTTTTCACCCTTGGCTCCACCCACATAGTAAAGGCCTTATGCTCATGCATGTGAACATCCCAGACAATGTGTCCAAGTGCCTCCACAGGCTCCCGTAAATAGCTACCACCTAGCCACCCCTCAAGTCTTGAGATATAGTCTGTCCTCAGAAGAATGGACCAAGGAGGAGGTTCATGCAGCCCCTAGAAGTGAGCTTGGAGCCATTATGTCAGGGAATTACAGATCCCAGGAACTAATGGTAAAATCTAGAAGAGGACACACTCCAGGTGAGCACATCTTCTTACTCGCATGGCTTTCCTGCCCATGTGGAAAGCATGGCTGGAAGACACTCAAGAGTAGAGAGATGGATCAGGAGCTCACGTCTCCTGGTCTAACAGTGATTCAGCCCCTGAGCCATGGTAAGCTAGGATTCTACTGTCACAACCCACTGTGAGCCAGTCCCCTCCCTCCATACCCCTACCATTCTCTCCATATTAGAAGCTTCTCACTTCCAGCTGGTGATGGAAGAGTCACTGAATCAAAATGCCAGCCTGGGCTCTCAGATCCACCCTTTGATGGAGAGCTCAGTCTATGGCGAGCCAAACCAAACAAAGCATCCTGCAGGGGTCTCACATGCTGAGATTGTAGCCCATCTTTCATAGGCTCCCCTCCCTACACTGCCAGGCATCTACAGATCTTGGGTTTCAGAAACTCATCTCATCACTTCCCTTTTAATCTCCACGTTAGCACTTGTGCCCTCCTTCAAGTGCTCCAAGGTAATTTTAAAGAATACCTCATTTTGCTTTCATTTTGCTCAGGCCTGGCTTTCCCATAAATCAGGGCTAAGGCAGAACTTGAGAGGACTGGGCTAATCAAGACTTCAATCTCAAGAAATGTTTAAATATAAATCAAAATAGTTGAAGGCTCTCCAGATCCTCAATTTTCTTTGAAAGCCTACTTTGTCTTGTTTTCTCCCCCCGCCCCACCACCTTCTCTTTTTTTTTTTCTTTTTTCTGATTGACCATGCTGAGCTCCAAATTTCATCCTATTGCCCCTAGAATTATTTCTAAATTGTTTTAGATGTTTTCTTTGAGGCACTGCATAAAGCGATACAAGCGGGCTATTACTGGTACTGTGGGGTGATGGGGGGAGGGGCGGGGGAAGTCTGTGGCATCTTGCTAGAACTGGAGGAATTTCAAATTTCAGGAATTAAATGGTACTAAAAAGGCATGAGCAGGAATTTGGCTGTCAAAGGGAATATGAATGTAATCAGCAGAACCACTCTTTTTGATCACCCCTTCTATTTCAGATACCTGTGTTTCTCTAACAAACCATCCAAACTGTGTTATGAAACAATAGTCATTTAATATGATTATCTCTCATAGTTCTGGAGTGGCTGATAGTTCTTGATTGGGATCTTCCATGAGGTTGCAGTCAGAAGTTGGCTGGAGCAGGGGTCTTCTTGAAGGCTCCCTTCTATATTCGGCATCTGGGCTGGGAAGGCTACAACAGCTGGGGCTCCTCAGGCATTCCTTCCTGTCTATGTCATCTCTCCACATTGTCCCTCCAGCATGGTGGCTTCAAGGTACTCAGACTTCTTACATGGTGTTTCAAAACATAGGTTGTATTATTATTTAGTATGGTGAGGCCAGTGGATCAAGAGACACTTGCCATTTAAAAGGTAGTTTGTTATACTGACAGATCTTAAGAAGAAGGGGCATGCCTTGCTATGGGGAACCACATGGAGAAGCACTAGGGGTGGGAGAGGGGTGGAATGTAGGTACAAGCCTATATTGTATCTCTGTGGGAAAGAACAGATGAGGCAAAGTATGCAGCCTTAGGATCGACTAATTTGACTAATTTCAGTAGGCTCTGGAGCATAGGATCTGTCCCCTAGTTGTCTGGTACCTGGCCTAGGTTGATGAGAGCGGGTGGATAGTGGCCCACAATGTGAGAGCCTGATAAAGGAGGCAATTGGGGGTATGGGCCCTTTATTGGTTAGTTTACAAATGAAAGATGCACTCCCAGGTGAGTTGTTAGCCATCTCTAGGAATTCACTAATCCTAAGGAGGGCAGTTCCTCCAGAGTCAGCAAAGTTTCAGATGTCAAAGCATCAAAATATAGAAAATGAAAAGTATGGTTAGTACACATGGTAGCTCAGGGCTCCAAAAGCACATGTCCAAGGTAGACATTATCATTGCCTTTTATGAGCTAACTGAAAAGTCTTGCAGTATCATTTGTCACTTTCTATTTGTAAGAAGCAAGTCATTAAGGCATCCCATAATTAAGAGGAGGAGAATTTGACTCCACCTTTTGATGGAAGGGTAGCAAAGAATTTGTGAGCATGTTTTAAAACCAGCAAAGCTTCCATAATAGAGGCTATACAACTTATCATAAAGACTAATGGGCCCCTTCCTCATCCCTTACAACTCAGAAGCCTTAGACTTGAAAGTTAACAAATCCAGTTGCCCCTCTGTTAATACCACATTTCCCAGCTGAAATTCTAGATTCAGTGTTGGAGTCAGAATAACCTTCAGAACTCCATTAAATGGCAGGCATTGAGAGGAGGAAGTGTGATCCTAGTGCTGTGAGTAATAGGAATCTGCCACCATGCAGTTCATCATTTAGTGAATGTACACATGTCAGATTCTCCCAGTAGATGTCCAACTCCAAGAATGAAGGAGGACAGGCGATATTATTCCCATCTTATAGACAAAGCACTTGAGATTGCCAAAGAGGTGAAATATTGTGCCCATTGTCTCACAGTCCTTTCTTGGGTGGGCAGCAGTCTCACCCTGCTCCTCCACCTATGGGATCCCTGCACTCCCAGACTTACTGCCTGTTTTGGAAGACAACGTACAGACAGGAGGGACCAAAAGAGGACCCACAGCAAGCATTTGTAGATGCTTAGGGGTGTGCAGGCTGGAGACTAAGGGAAACGAAGAAATGAGAACTTTCAGGGTCTTAAAAAACTGAGGTGGCAGAAAGGAAACTGGAGGTGTCTCTGGATCTGTGGTGACCAAATTCATCAGGGTGAGGAAAAGGAAGGGTGTTGGGGGACAGCTCATAGGATGATATCAAGGGAGTAGTGAAGCTGCAGAAGCAAAGCTGAAGCCTCACTCACCCAGGGGAAGTATGTGCTCTGTCTGCCCCAAGAAGCCACTGATGGCTCTAGGGCATAAGAGGGGAAAAAAGCAAGACAAAAGATGTCATTTAAAAGCACTTTCTGATAGGTGGGCAGAGTAAACCAAAGAGGGAGCTCTAGATGAAAAGGTAAACAGTCCAGTACAATATGCAAGATACCATCCAGTTCAGAAAATTTGTGCTCTTGACCCACCAATTTGGGAAGCAGGAAGAACCCCTGGCCATGGGGAGATGATGAAAGGAAGGGCTCACCATGGGCAACCATGGGCCCGGCAACCTAGTCTCTACCTCTGGCACCAAATAAGACAATTGCTGATCTCAGAATGGACTAAGACTAATTAGAAAGAAATTATATAGGGCCAGAGATGCCAGGAAAATGTGCAAATCCCTTTGCTCCAGGGTTAGAAATTCCACACGTTAGGTCTTAGTATTGCCAGTCATAACAGAACAGAGGTATAAAGTAGAGATGAAAACAATTTTGGGGGTTTTTTTGAACATTTATTTGAACATTTATTTTTTGAGATACAGACAGAGACAGAGCACAAGAGAGGCAGGAGCAGAGAGAGGGGGAGACACAGAATCTGAAGCAGGTTCCAGGATCTGAGCTGTCAGCACAGAGCCCAATGTGGGGTTCAAACCCACAAACCATGAGATCATGACAGAGTCGAAGTTGGACACTCAACCAACTAAGCCACCCAGGCTTAGCTCCCAAAGGTTTTTATTTTCCATTATGTACTACTAACCATTTGTGATACTGACCAAAGCCACATCAGTACAAAATAAATTCATTTAGCCTTGATTTTATAAGAAATAGAAAATGCTCTAGTCACGTGTTTAAAATTTAAGAGAAAAGATAAAGTAATCAACAAATATAATAAACATTAAAATTCACAAGGTTTAGTATGACTTTCTCATCTTAGACATGAGGAACTGAGGTCCAGAGAGGAGATGATTTTCCCATGTCACATACATAGCAAGCTGCTGGCCATGTGCTCTTTCTATACCCTTTGCTATTCCCTATGCCACCTCCACCCTGCCACTGGCAGCAACAAGCAGAGATTTTATTTCGTCTTCACTCTGCATCTCCAATGCATACATCCCTGGAAATTCTGAAGCCATCCACATCCTTAGGTACATTTCAGATGACTAAACAGAGACTTCTAGTCTCCACACATGGAGTCTCTGAATCTACCTCACTCCTGGTCCTTGGGGGTGGGAGTGCCAGTCTGATCTCCTCACCACCCACCAGTGCCTTGTCTCTTTCATGGAATCTCTGGCCCCTGGGAGATGAGGCTTGAAAAATGAAATGCTTTCCATTCCAACTCTCCATTGCTGGAAAGAGATATTGGGGAATCGGAGGAAAAGAGAAAATATGTGTGAGGCTTGTTAGCATGTAATACAAAGCCTCCCTTGTGTTCCAAAATCATATTCCGGTCCCATCTAACATTGCTCCTCTTTCCTGTCCCCCATGAGGTGCCAACTCCATCCCACCTGGAATGATCTTTCCCAGAATCTCTCCTGACAAACTCCTATTTATCCTTAAAGACCCAACTCGAATAGTCCTTCCTCTCTCAAGCCTTTCTTGCTTCTCACCCCTGTGCAGGCACTGCAGACTGCCCTATTCACTGGGTCCTACCTGCACCACTGCCATGGTGGTTTGCTCCAACTTCTATCACTGCTGCCCCTCCCACCAGATCCTGAGTGCTCCAAGAGCCGGAATGTGATTTATTCATTGTAAATCTCTGTGGTCTAAGCCAGTACTTTATACATAGTACTTATTCAGTGTTTGTGGATGAATGAAATAATACAGGCACTAGGGAAAAGAGATAAGAAAGCACACAAACTCCCATATTCAACCTGCACACCCAGAAAATAAATCTTAGGAAAACAAAACATCTAGAATAGAACTGAGAAATATAATATGAGGAGTGGCATGTTGATAAACCAGCTCTCAAAAAAAAAAAAAAAGCCATAATTTGCAATACTTTCCAGTTTCCATGGTGTAAAAACCCCCTCCATGACTGATTGTAAGCTACTAACGTGAACTCACTAGACACAGAGTCAGTACACAATTGGCTCTCATGAGCCATATGGTTCTAGCCCACCACTGAAAGCAAGCCACATATGTAATTTTAAGTTTTCTAGTAGTCCAACTAAAATTGTAAGAAGAAACAGCCAAAATTAATCTTAATGCTTTAACTCAGTATACCCAGAATTTTCCTTTAACATCGAATCCTTACAAAAGATTACTAATGAGCTGTTTTATATTGTTGGTTTCATATTTAATCTTTGAAATGCCAGTGTGTATTTTACAAGTAGGGCATCTCCTCTGGGACTAGCTGCATGTGGCTAGTGGCTGCCAGTATGGGACAGATAGCACAAGTCTAGAATCGGAGTCAGAGCCACACAGAGACAGAGTGACATGGACAGCTGTCATTTTTAGGATACTGTCAGTGATTTTTTAAATGCTGTTGCTTTTTAAAACTTTAGGCAGAAACAGTGCTTGTCCCATGGGCTAGATTAAGAGAAGAATCTGTTGCACTTCAGCAGGACATCATGTCCCTCTGACCCATATGGCTGCTCCATTAGGATCCTGAGCACTTATTAATTACTACACCTTCTTTCCAGCTTTCAAAGTGTAAGATTGAAGGCAGCCAATGAACACCCAAATGTACTTTTCCCTCTGCTCCACATGCCAATTTAGCATCAGAAATTGCCTGCCCCCTCCCCCCCACAACCCCTAGGACTTTTCCTCCCATCACATGATTGCTAGAGACTGTGGGTACACAGATAATGAGGCTGAACTTTTCAGAAGTTAAATGTGAATGGGAAGTGGACAGAAATGCACCTGTTGAGAGGCACCTGAGTGGCTCAGTTGGTTGAGCATCCGACTTCGGCTCAGGTCATGATTTCAGGGCTTGTGGGTTCGAGCTCCATGTTGGGCTCTGTACTCAGAGCCTGGAACCTGCTTCAGATTCTATGTCACCCTCTCTTTCTGCCCCTCCCCTACTCGTGCTCTGTCTCTCTCTCCCTCTCTCTCTCTCAAAAATAAACAATTAAAAAATTTTCTTAAAATGCACCTGTTGACTAGTGGAGGAGGTAAGCTGCCACATAGGAGCCTCAGGGAGGAGAATACAAGGCCTTCATTTTGGAAAGGAGAGTCTGCAACTCCCAAAGCAGTGGCCTGGGCATCAGAAGTCATGGGTTCCAGCTCAGCTCTGTGGGACTTTCAGAAAATCCCATAATCTCTGTAGTTTGCTTTATCCTTCTGTAATCTGACATTGAGAGGCAGCAGGTTTCTGATCGAACAAAACAATGTTTATGAAAATGCTCTGGAAAAATGTTAAATGCTGGGATATCGAGGTTAAAAGCAGCAGACCTTAGTGAGAGATGCAAAGACTGGAAACTGGAAAACCTGGATTCTTTTCTTGGATCTGTCAGAAATAAGCTGTGCAAAGCATAAAGCCTTTTCCTTATCACTAGAATGAAAGGGCCCATCTAAGCGACCAGCGTAAGTTAGATCATGCCATCCTGTATTAGCAAACTCCATGGCTTCCTACCTCCCCCCAGGGTCAGACTGCCCCCACCCCACCTCTCTGGCACCATCTCCTCCCCCTCTTCCCCTTTCTCTAGCCTTCAGCCACTCTGACCTTCTTACGGTCCCCATGTCCCCAACCTGACACCTTTCGGTGATGTCCCTGTTTAAGTTGAAACCCCCTCCCCTATTTTATTTCCTTCATAGTAATTATCACCTCCTAGCATAATTGTATTTATGTATTTGATCTTTATCTCCCTTCTCTAGAATATAAGCTCCATAAAGAGATGGGATTTGTGTCTGTTTTCATAACCAGATATATTTCCCATGCCTAAAACAGTACATAGCAGGTAATCAACAAATATTGGTTAAATGAATGAATGAATGGACACCATTACAGCTCTGACATTCTAAAATTACAACTTCCTGGGGCGCCTGGGTGGCTCAGTTGGTTGGGCGTCTGACTTCGGCTCAGGTAACGATCTCACTTTCCGTGGGTTCGAGCCCCGCGTCGGGCTCTGTGCTGACTGCTCAGAGCCTGGAGCCTGTTTCAGATTCTGTGTCTCCCTCTCTCTCTGACCCTCCCCCATTCATGCTCTCTCTCTGTCTCAAAAATAAATAAATGTTAAAAAAAATTTTTTTTAATAAAAAAAAATTTTAAAAAGTAAAATTACAACTTCCTATAATATTTGAAACAAAAAGATTAATAGCCAAGATTCTAGAAAACTTCTGTTCACAGGAATACTCAAATTACCTTTTTCCCCTTTAAAGGTACAGCCAGCTTAGTTCACCTGTAGCACTGAGCTCAGGGAATAAAAGTGAAATAGCCAAGGTGCTCTGCTCCATCTGGTGAGCCCCAGCCTCCCATTCCTGGTGCCTGCTCCAGTCCTGACACCACTCCCACCCCACTGGAGATGCCCCCAGGCCCTTCCTGTCCTTTCTCCCTCCTCTCGAGCCATTTTCAGGAGATGCTCTGATGACCCATCCAATATATGGGTGGCTCCTTGTGAATGTGAGTCGCTGGACTGCCTCATCCTGAGCAGGAACCAGTGACACCCTATCTCACACTTGAAGCAGGTTCAAGGCTCTCCCTCTGACAACATCTCTCACTGGGAAAGGGAAGGCTTTATTCATTCACTCAGTTATTCATTCAACATGTATTTATTGAGCATGTTGGAAATATGGAGGTAGATAAGACATAGTTCCCTGTTCACCTACGACAGAGACAAGTAATAAACAAATATGCTAATAAATATATATAATATACTATCAGGTGGTAATAAATACTATGAAAAAGTGAAGTAGGCTAGAGGAGAGAATGGCAGGGAGTGCTGCTCTAGGCACTGAGACAGCCTCAGCATAAGGGAATGAGTCACATATCTGGGACCAACCAGTACAAAAGCCCTGAGGCAAGAGTGTCCCTGGCTTGTCCAAGAAACATAGAGAATGGTAGTGTGGCTAAGAAGCAGAGCGTGTAAGGAGAAGGGGTGGAAAGTCAGGTAGTGGAGATAGCTAGAAGCTAAGTCTCATTAACTGTGGAGGCCTTGGTAGATGGGGATTGTATTCCCAGTCTGATGGGAAAGGATTGAAAGATCCAGAGCAGAGAAGCAACTTGATCTAACTTGTTTTTAAACTATCCTTCTGGCTGCTGGGTGGAGAATACTCTGTAAACAAATAAGAGTGAAGGCAGAATGGCAGCCGTTGCAACAGTCCAGGTGATGCTCAATGGGGGCTCCAACCAGGTCCTGACTGGTTTGCCCTCCCCCATGCCCCAGTGGACTGCACCATTTGAGGCCCTGGTCTTCCGTTAGAGCTCACAGATTCTGTCTTCCATCCTTCAATCTAGTCATGTGTGTCAGGGGTTTGCAGCCTTTGGCTACTTCCACCTGCAAGCTGAATGGGGCTCCCAAGGAAGGATGGGCATGCAGGGATTTGGAGGGAGATAAAATGCCAGCTATCACTTTGCCCCTTTATCTACCATTTTTAAGAACCTATAATAGAACGTGCATGGGTGGGAATGACCTTATAGGAAAACAGCTCCATTCTGTTTTATCTTTTTAGTTCTGCACTCACAAACTCAGTACCGTAACTGTTACTGATAATGCTTGGCTTGCCACATACTGCCACACACCCAGTGTGTCAACGCTAGGAATGAGAACCTTCTTCCAGGATACCCTTTGGGGCACATGGTTATGCATCCTCTGATTCTGTCCTCTGTGTATGTCTTGTCTCATGAGTCAGGAGGTAGGTTCCCAGCAGGCAAGAGCCACACCTTCTTTTCCTTGGTCTAGTGCACTGCTGGCACCAGTTGATAGATGAGCAGAGGACAGTAGGATCTGAGATACAGAAGCTTCCAGGTCTTTGGCTCCAGTTGGCATGAGCACTCATCTTTGTGAGTCTATTGAACTAGAAGGGATCTTGGAAGTTGTTTAATCCAGCTCTGATTTCCCAGAGGAAGAAACCAACCCCCAGACAAGTGAAGTGGGTGGCCCAGGGCCCACACAGCTTGAAAAGGCAGGTGCAGATAGTGAAGATGAGAGGCCACCAGAGGCTCCCCACCCTCACCAACCAATGCTGGTGTCAGTGCTGAAGAAAAAACGCTGAGGGGATAAAACTGCACTTCACTCCAATCTTTGCAGCCATTCTAGACAGTAGGAATTAATGGCAAAATTATCCTCATTTCATAGGTAGAACAAGCAAAACTAAGACTCCGCTGAGTGGTCTAGACCATATATTGAAATGAGGGGGGTGAATGAAAAGCTGGGTTTTTTTTAATCCATGGAAGGGGGAAATTTGGGATGAATATGACAATGATATATGGATATAATGATATGATAGGAACATAATAATGATAGCACATAAATATTACAATGATATATGATAATAAATCATGACTGTCATTCAGAAGAATTCCAGTTCTTCCATGTAGCTCCTGAGAACAGAATGAGGACCTCCAAAAGTGAGAAATGGAATGTAGATCTGGGCTCAGGAGGAGAGACAGCTTCCTGATCACTGGGGCTCTCTGAAAAAAGAGAGAATGGACTGGGGAGATGGTGGGCTCCTGGAAGGACCTGGGTCCAAGCTGGAAGTCAGCCAGTCAGAGGCACTGTTCAGGGATCCCCAACTCACAGGGGCAGTTGAACTGGATGGCCTCTGAAGTGCCTTTTAAGCCTGGCATTCAGCAATTCTGTACATAGGGAACTTGGCATTGGATTCCTTCCTTTTGAAACCAGACTTTCTCCCACCTACTTGACTGGAGGTGTTCTCTCCAATAAAGTCATCCTAAAGTCTGACATCTAAAAGTCTGCCATCCCCCAGGATGGAATAAGGAGAAATGGCCTTAAATCATGTGATTTCCATAGGACTTGTGAAAGCCTTTCCATCTTGTAACGTTGGAGGTGGGGTTCACGTGCCAGAGAATGTTAGAGGAACACCTCTCTGGGTGATGTCTAAGGAGAAGGTGGGTACCCATCGACCTCAGTACTACAGATAAAGCAGTGTGGAGGCAGGGAGATGGAATTCATGACCTCTCCAAGTTCCTGCCAGCCCATTCCAGCTATAATTCTATGATAAAACCATTAGAGGGCCCAGAGGTGGTTTAGCCTCATTTCTCCCATTCTGGTGATAGAACACATTTTTTTTAAACCCTATAAACCCTAAACCATAATTCTTTTACAGCAGAGGGAAAGACAGGACAGTCATGCATGGTTTGAAGCATAGGAGCTGCGGGGAGAGGTTAAAGGAAGAAGAAGGTTTGTTTAGATTGTGGTTGTCCTTTTCATTCAGGTGGGAGTTGTGGGGGTGTTAAATGTGAAGTTTGATGCGAACAAAAGCAAAGCAAAAGAGAAAAAGGAATGTGAAAAAACTTAAACCTGCAGTTTTCTGATACACAGAAGGGAAACCCAAACTCGGCTCATTATGGCACACATTTATGGCAGATCATAACATTAAATTACAACTCAGCGGCCTCGGCCAGGACTGTGCAGCTCTTCCCATGTGCTTCCAATTTAGCGCGTTTGAAGTTGCCCTGGATATTTATTTGTAGGGGATTTACTGTGCAGAACGATTAAAGTTTGTTCTTGTTAGGAGTTTGGGGCTAGTTTGGGGGGTGGGGAAGACAGAAAGGGAGAGAGTCAGCTAGAGAGAGGAAGGGGGCTGCCAGGATACCCCGAATGAATGCATGTATATGTTTTAAAGCACACACAAACACACACACAAGAGCCCTTTGTTTTCGACATGGTGAGGGTCCAACATCTCTGACTGTGATTTTGTTTATAGGAAATCCTTCATAATGCACGTTTAGTGTTTCCATATGGAATTCTCATAGGACATTTCCCCACACCACCCTCCCCCCTCCCCTTCTTTTATTTGGATAAGGCAAGAGAAAAAGGGACTGTACATTCCAAAGATTCATAGTCATTCCGGATCAAATTCAATGGATTTTGGCAAGAGTTGAAAAACCCAGATGCAGGGCTTCAGCCTCCTGCTGAGCCGCCTCCAGCTGTGAGTGTCTGGTGGAGGCACTTTGTAAAATCATGAAAACCCTATTAAATTCGTGAAATATGATATACTGTCGTTTCAGACTAACTTTCCATTGAACTGTCCATGAAGAGAGAATTTGGTTAACTTGCCGAAGAAGGGGGAAGTGGCGAGGCTGGGGCAGGGTTGGGAGACAGGAGGCCCTATTGAGGGAAACAGAGAAGCGCCAGGAATTCTGAAGAGGTTGCAGATTTCTGTGTCTGGGTATGAGCGCTCCCTCAGACCCCAGCAGCACAAGGCTTTCTCAAGGTTTGACTCTTCCCAGGAAAGCGGGTGGTCACCATGATCCCTCTCCCTCTCAAGTTGCTGAGCTGTTTCAAGTGCCGGGTGTTGTGACAGTTTCTCTGCTGGGATGATTGTTTCAGAGCACAGGAGACTCCAGCAATCCCTGGTGGATATTTAGACTCCACCCCTTTTTTCATAGCTGAGGGGCCAAGGGCAGCAGGAGGGAAGAGAGTGACTCCCCGCAAGGTCCAGCAAATTGAAAGAAAACCCACAGCTCCTCAATCCCAGTGTAGTTCTTTCTACCGAAGCACACCTCAGACACCTTCACTGCCTGCCCCAGATCAGAGCTGCTGACGACATGGTTTTTTTTGCATGAACTCATAGGCCTAGACTACCCCCCCAACCCCAGCTATGAAACAGTCTATCCTAAAGAAGTTGGACACTCTAAGTTCATTTCCTATTGGACTATAATTCACATCATAAAACTGTTGCATGTTTATTTTCAAACAGATCAGGGTGAGGGCTCCCTGGAGGTGAATTGGTTTTGTTTTCTGGAAACCTCCACAGGACATGGCAATTTCAGGAGCTCACATGTACATGCAGAGTTCACCTTGCAGGAAGCCAAGTGGGGCCCTTCTTCCCCAAACGTCTTGGCACCCTAGGGATCCAAAGTCCGGACTCTTGGAATGGAAGGGCACACAGAACATCGTGACTCACCTGTCATCCATGTAGTGGTCCCTGAAATAGGAACGTCACATGGTACAAGCAGCTGCATCTCTTGCCCAGTGTCATGTGTGGAAAGAGATCAGAATAAAAGCTGACTTTGATTGAGGGCTTACAGTATGCTAAGGTGCTGTCCCGAAAGCTTGGCATGAGTTAAATCATTCCATCATAACAACAACCTTATGATATAGTGGCACCATTATCCCCATTTTGCAGATGAGAAAATTGAGACAAATTTCCCAAAGTCTTGTAGCCAACTAAAATCACATAATGGACATAAGCGACTGAGCCAGTAACTGAATCTCAACAATCAGGTTCTAGAGCCTGAGCTCTCAAACTGCCTGCCACCCTCCCCAACCCCACACCCAAACACACAGACCTAAATATCAATGTCAGAGGAGAAGGTCTTAACTCTCCTTCTTCTCACTCCCATTGGAAATATACTTTTTGAAATAAACAGCTCAGGCTTTCTCTTTACCCTTTTGAAATATAAATAGCCCCTGAGTGTGGGTGGCATTAAGTCACTAATACTCTAAGCCAAGGCTTCTCAAACTAAAATGGACATACAAATTGCCTAGCCATCTCGTCAAAATGCAGATTCTCATTTAGTAGGTCTGTGAAGGAGCCTGAGATTCCACATTTCTAACAAGCTTGCAGGTACTGCAGTGGTCCAAGGAGCACACTCTGAGTGACAAGGCTCTAGGCTATTTACCTGAGTGCTTTCCTCCACCAAAAGAGGCACCCATAAGAAGGCAGCCAGAGGGTCAAAGATGGCTCATCAATTTCACAGCTGTGATGGGGCTAGCCCTCCTCCCCCCACCATCAGTAGAGCCACTAGATTTCCAAGCTTCAAGTCTCAGGCATTGGGAGACATGGGGAAGGTCTTTGGGGTCACAAGAAACCGTGGGATTGATATCTTTGCAGCAGCAAAGAGCAAAGCTCTTTGGACCAGAGAGTCCAGTATCAATACATCCCTGGCGGGGGCAGAAATAAGTGTATGGTGACCCCGGGGTCAGGAACAGTCAACACCAACATCTCTCTTACATCCTGCCGACCAAGAGGAACTGGCCCAGTGTGGCAGTTTCCACCTTCTTGCTGGGGAGTTTGGACAGACATTTCACCTTCCAGTTCCATTTGTTTGACATATAAAATGAGAGGATTGCACTAGATAATCTTTGAATCTTTCCCCTCCTTCCTATCCCAATCTATGAGTCTACAAATGCCTATACAATAAATAAAAATTCAGCCACTGTTCTGCACATCTAAATATTCTGATGTCCTTGTTGCCAACACCACATAGCAGGATATCAGACAGAACCATTAACTTTCCAGTGGAGGCTGAACACCACAAACACAGCTCTCACAGGAACCTGGCTGCCCCATTCCTGGTCCCCCCTTGGGAAGCAGATGGAGGAGGCTGATTCCCCCGAGTAGCCAAGCATGCTGCCTGAGCCCGGAGACTGGAAGGCAGAGCCTAGTCCCCAGGGCTCTGTTTCACAGCCAAAACACACCGTGTTGTGTTCCTACCAGCTCTGAAGACCTCACACAGCCAAGAGAAACAGGCATTTAAGAGCAGAAAGGGGCAGCACTTGACCCCTGGCCTCTTTGGTCTGGCTCCCTCTGACAAGAGGATGCAAAGCACTGTGGCCTAGTGAGGGGCATGGTGGCCCAGTATAGCCAGCCCCACAGAGCTGGGCTCAAACCCCCAGGTCCCTGGATCTGAGCTGCAGACTCTCTAGCCTTTAATGTTACAAGTGTCTTTCCTTATAAGGGCTAGGCACAGAGTAACTGGGACATAAAGTGAGACCATTCCTTTGAGTGACTGTTGATAATAAATCAGATACTCTCCAGATCTGTTCTCCAATCTGACAGAGTCCAAGAGACACTTGGAACCTGTATTGTGGAACAACTAAAGATCCAGGTTTAGAAATGCTTACAAGCCATCAATGTGTATCTATGTAATTCTAAATTTTTAGTAGGGGTGCCTGGGTGGCTCAGCCCATTTAATGTCTGACTCTTCATTTCAGCTCAGGTCATGATCTCACGGTTCATGGGTTTGAGCCCCACATCGGGCTCTGTGTTGTCAACACAGCAACATTAACACCACCCCATTCCCACCAACTTGCGCCTATACTCCTTCAGTAAATACTTTTGGAACTCTGACTGACCAGTGGAGAAGGCATTGGTCGGTGCAAAAAAGCACCTGCGGGGGAAATTTCTCAACAAATGAAGTATTCAGTATTGTTTCTTTTTGAAAATGTGATTTAAGTGAGGACCTTGAACAGCAGAGCTCAGCATGCATGGGTGCAGGGTTAGAACAGAGTCAGGGCATTAGGGGGTGGAGGGAAGGGTGAATGCATTTGGATGGATTATTTGCCGGTAGAGGAGAGGTTTGAGAAGTACTGTGGTACAGACGAGTCAAGTACAGGGTACCAGGCTGGAGAACACAAGGACGCCAAGTATTAGGATCTGGCTGGGACAGTGTGAGTGTGAGTTTTAAAAATAAGACACATCAGAGAATATTGGACATTAGATACAAGGTTCAAGGGAACCAGGGCATGGCAGCAGGTGGAGCAGAGTGAACAGCCCTCCTCCAGTCAGAAAATGGCACTGAGGTTTTTTCTACTAACTCCATGGCTTGCTCACCAAGCTTTTTTTGGTCTTTATTTTGTCATGAGGACAAGGTTTCGCTTGTCTCTTCCTTCTTTCCTCCCTGACACCCTCCTCTCCTCTCTCTCCTGGATCAATTGTTACCTCTGCCAACAGAAGGTGGTGGGACAGAGGGGAGGACCAAGGGGAGCGGGGTCGGTGATACAGACCCATACAACTCGGCACCACCTCCTCCATTCCTTGTAAAAATTGGGATAATATTACTAGCCTGATAGCCTGGAAGCTGAACCAGATGTCTTCTAGTGTTCAATTCTAGAACTCTAGGAAACAAGCCAAGAACTCTCCAGCCTAAGTCTTGCTACCAAAATGAGACTCCCACACATGGACCTCATGGCATACCACTACTCTGACTCCACCCTGGGCAGCGGTCACACCCCACCAGAACAGGCTCCTTCCAGGTAACTGCCCAACACACACACACACACACACACACACACACACACACACACCTAGATGTACACACAAATACACAGCCATGCACATACACACACACACACACACGTACATGTACACACACACAGAGGCACAAGCACACACATGCACACACAGGCACAGACAGACACACAAATAGACACACATATCCAGATGTGCACACAGACACACACATGCACACACACAGAGACACATTTACCTACATGTGCACACACACACATATGCACAAACACACACCCAGGTGCAGACAAACACACACATGCATGCACACAAACCCACAATTTCCTCCCCGTTCTGTGAGATTTTATCCCCTCTCCAGAAATGAACACTTCTTTCTCCAAAACATAGCCCTTTCCTCTTTCCAAACCCTGCCCAGACTTTCAGTCTTCTGTGAAACCTTTCTGTATTAATCCTTAAAATCTGACCACCTTATTTATTCAACTGTCTACTCAACAATTTTATCTACTTGTGCAACCAGCTTTTTAAACTATTTCCTTTCATATGAAAATAATAGTATGCTCACAACCTTTCAGTGTGTTTGCATACCTATTATAGTACCAAACATAATGTTATGCAAAAAGCAGAAGCTCATTAAAAATGAGCTGAAAAAAAATGATCTCCACAGTGTCTCTATGAGGAATTAATGATAGTTAACATTTATTTTGCATTTAACAACATGACCACCAGCACTGTGCTAAGCACTTTATATACAATATCCCATTTCATCAATAACCCTATAAGATAGGCATTACAGATTTTTTATTTTTATTTTTTAAGTGTATTTATTTATTTTAAAATAGAGAGAGAGAGCACAAGCAGGGAAGGGGCACAGAGAGAGAGGGAGAGAGAATCCCAAATAGGCTCCACACTGCTAGCACAGAGCCCCATGTGAGGTTCGAACTCATGAACCGTGAGATCATGACCTGAGCCAAAGCCGGATGCTTAACTGACTAAGCCACCCAGGCATGCCTGGATTTTTTATTTAAAAAAAAAAAAAAAAAAAAAAAAAAAAAAAAGCTGTGGCATAGAAGATTCTAGAATATAAGGCAGTCTGATTTCAAATGCCACACTTTTGCCACTGCACAAAACAACTGTCTTTCCATTTAACCATTAACTACACTGAGACACACAGACATTAAGTGAATTACCTGAAGTCACGTGGTTGGGGCTAGAAACCAGGCACTCTCCACTGAGCATCACCACCTCTTTCCAGTTTGGCAATTGAACTCTTCCTTCCATGTGAGAGAAGTGTATACATGAAACAGCAAGGACTTTAAAGCCAGGCAGAGACTCAGTTTCACCTTTTGTAAAAAGAAAATAGCAATAATTACCTAGCCAGGTTGCTGTGGGGGTTAGGACCAAAGAAGACCACGCATTTCCTGGCACAGAACTAGAGCTAGCTTTCAGCCTCTTCTCTCCTCCGGTCTCCACCCGCCCCCCTTCCCACACACTGCAGCCTGTGGGCAGTGTCCTTGTTCCGTCTGCCTGACCTCGTCCTTGAGAGCCAGTATCAGACCAAGCAGGCTGCCCTAAGCATACTCATTAAGAAGGTTTTGTCCCCTGACAATCATGAAGACACTGCAGAAATGGGATCACAGAACTTGTGTTGCTCATGCTTCATGGAGGCTCTCCTGCTGAGTAGTACAGATTCCATCCAAGAAAAAGACAACCACCCATTGTGGATGGGAGGAAAGCATCTGCTCCGGAAGGTCCCCCTTCCCCTGTTCATAGGGAACCTCTCCCCATCAGCCCTTCCATAAATTCTACCTGTGCACTCCAGTTGCCCTCTCCTGTCTTGCTATGGTGGCATGAGGCTAAATTAATTAATGTGTGTAAACCATGTGGAAATGTTTGGCTTGCCAAGTGCTCTTGATAGGTTTGAAATACTATTGGAAGCAGTGGAAATTGGCACGGCTATCTGGAGCAAAATTGATCTCACCCCCAGGACTCCTGAGATTGACTTTGGTTAATGGAGGCATATGCAGATAGAGCAGGATAGTCATTAAAAAACACTATGGATATATTTCAAGCCCTTACTGGGGAGCAAGGAGACAGAATTAAAAGGGAAAGAAAGACACCAGCATAGGGATTCTCCTGTGATGCATCAGACCCAAAGGGAATTGCCCAAGGTTAGGACAAGAGAAAGAGGATACCTACTAAAGTGAGGCACATGGGGCTGGGTGGGTTTGGGTCTCTCTGAGAGGCAAAAATCCAGTCCTAAAATTATGGGTGCTTGTATTTGTGAGCACTCAGAGGATGGGCAGGTACATAATGCCCTTCCCTAAACAGACTCCTCTTTGCTTCTGCGACTCCATCAGCTCCTGAAAAAGGAGGAAGGGGAAGAAGTACCCTAGCCTGGGGCAGGACTTACTGGAGGGAACCAAGAGACCTGCCTCAGGCAAGGGGCTGGGCTTGGTTCTCTCCTAAGGGTTGTATCATCAGAGGTCAACCAGAAAAGCAGAACCAGTAGAAGATAATACATAGTACATAAAGAGATTTATTGCAAGAAACTGGCTTATATGATTGTGGAGGCTAACTTGGCAGGTCCGAAATCCACAGGGTGAGCTGGAATTCTCAGGCATGGGGTGAAGCTGTTGTCCACAGGCAGAATTACTTCTTTTCTCAGAAAAGCTTCAGTTCTGCTCATAAGGAATTTCAACTGATTGAATCAGGCCCACCCAGATCATCCAGGATCATCTTCTTACTTAAAATCAGCCAATCATGGACTATAATCACATCTACAAAATACCTATGTACCAACACCTACATCGGTACTTGAGTAACTAGGGACATAGCCCAGCCACACTGACACGCTAAACTGCCCATCACAACTGCTCTGTCCTCCCGCCACTCAGCCCCCACCTCCTCTACTGTCAGACCCACCCACCTCCTACTGAAGCCTCCCCATCTCACATGGTTCTCCAGTGTCCCAGTCCTCCAGGAATGGCCCTGTGAGCTGTCTGCCAGCCAACCCTATCAAAACCAGGTCTCCAAGATAGAGTGTTTGCATGGCTTCTCCCTGTCATCACTTTTCCAGCAGCTGCCTGAAATAGCCTCCCACCTGCTATCCCTGCCTCCAAATCCTCATTGTCAGGAGAGTGTATTTCTAATCTCTACACCTGGTCCATCTCTTTGGGGACTAAGACTCCTTCAGCAACCACCCACAGGGTTCCTATTGAATCATGCTTTCCTCAGAGTGGTGTCTAGCCCACCTTCTCATCTGCCCACACTCCCCTCTGTGCTTCTGCGTTTCCTGGAACTGACCACACTGCTCACCTCCATGCCAAGGTCCATGTTCTCCTCTGACCTTCACCCATGTCTTTGGCTCCCCACCTCTGCCTCCTCATTGAGGACTAGCTCCCGTGGTGAGAGAAGCTCCCTCTCTGGGCCAGAACTACCTGTCTATCATCTGCCCCCACTGCAAACTGACCATCGCACCTCTGCCCCACTAGCTCCCATCCCGACATCCATAGGGCTGACTATGTGTGTCCTGCAAATGCTGGCTCAGTTCATGGACAAAATACACCAGCAGGGTTTCCTCAGCACCTTGTGTTAGCTTGGCTCCTCATGTTATTCCTCTGCCTGTAGTTCCTTTGGAAATTTATTGGGGGTAGGGAGTGGTTTTTTCTTATCCCTCTCCCTTCTCTGTCTTCCAATTTGAGAACTGTTTTGAGCAATGATACTGTCCTGATAGTTTATGGTATACAGAAGTTACGGCTTGAGGTATTGAGGCCCATTTCAGGAACTGAAAAAAAAAAAAAACATAGGGTAGTGCAGCCAAGAGGGTAAGGCAGGCAGGGCAAAAAGCAGGGCTGGACACTGGTCTAAGGAGTGGCCATTGACCCTGAAGACTGCAGGGAGCCTTCCAAGTGTCCTCAGCAGGGCAGGGACAGGCTAAAGTCCATCTTAGGAGTACCCTCCTTTGGCAACAGGAGGAGGGGCTAGGAGACCAGCCACCTGGCTGTTTCTAGAATGCGCTTCAGAGGAGATGAGGGATAGAACTAGGCAGAGGCCAGAAGAGGAATCACCAAGATTTCAGGATCCAAATCTAGGGTGAAAATAGGAAACCTGCTCATACAGACAGATGTTCAGACATTTTTAAAGGACAAATTACTTTACAGCCCCAGACTTTAATTCGTTCATTCAGTAAATATTATTTGAACATGTAATTTGTTAGAAGCCTAGAGATTTGACAGTAAAACAAGGTTCCTGCTTTCAAGGAGCTTCATCCCAGTGGGAGGGAAGGACAGGAAACAAATGGGGATGTGCCAGAGTGTCAGATGGTGGTAGCGTGCTGTGGAAAGTGACAGATAAGAGAGATGGAAAGTCAGTGGGGGATGGGGTGCTACAGTAGAGGGGTGTCTGGAGAATACCTTTCTGAGGAACCATGACTAATCAGGAGAGGGTGGTCTACGCAGAGGAAGTGGCACATGCAAAGATCCTGGAGCAGGGGTGGATTTAACATGCTCTAGGCAGAGGAGAAGATGATGTCAGAGATGTAGCCAGAAGTTAGGTGTGGAGCCCAAGCAGGAGGCAGAAGGACTTCAGCTTGTGTCTACACAAGCTGGGCAGTCTCTGGAGAGGTCTTCAGCAGGGAAGGGACTCGCACTACGTATTCAAAGGACCACTCAGGTTGCTCCGGCTGGACTGAGGCAGGCACAGGAGGAAGCTGAGACACATAAACAAGGAGAAGGATGATGATGCCTTAGGCGCCACCACTAGCAATGAAGGCAATGAGAAAAGCCAATTCCAGATGTAATTTAGAGGTGGAACTAATAGGAATTGCTGCTACATTGCAGTGTGGGGTGTGAGAGAGAGTCTAGAGCACTTGGGTGGGGGTGTCTTAGTCCATTCCAACTGCTGCAACACAAACCATTGACTGGGGTGGGGGGCTCATAAACAACAAACATTTATTTCTCACAGTTCTGGAGCCTGGGAAGTCCAAAATCAAGGCGCCCCAGATTTGGTGTTCGTTCTTTGTTCATAGACAGCTATCTTTGCTGTGTCCTCACATGTCTCTTTTACACGTGCACTAATCCCATTCGTGAGGGCTGCACTCTCTTGACCTAATCACCTCCCAAAGACTCCACCTCTTAATACCATCACATTGGGGTGTAGGTTTCAACATATGAATTTGGGGGACACATTCAGTCCATAGCAGTGAGTGACAGTCTCTCTTACTGAGACTGGGGACCTCAGGCTGATCAGGTTTGTGGAGGTGCAGGCTAATCAGTATGTACCCAAGCAGAGGTACCTGACACATCTCACATCTTTACTTTTTTACTAAATAGGCCACCCCCACATTCACACAGCATTTGTGGCTCACATATACCATGGAGACCCTGAGACTCAGAGCATCCTCAAGTGCCTTCTGAACTCAGCAGGGGTTTGCAATTCAGTGTGCATTTACCCACATGGGTTATCTCTGTCACTCTTTACCCATCATAAGGTATTATACTCAGAGCCTCCTCTTTCCTGTTTGAAATGATCTCCCTGCAGAGAGATAGACAGAAAAACATCTGAGATATGGTGGCTTAAAAGAGGTGGGGATGGGGAGGAAGCAGAACCTCATTGCTGTGGGGGTGGGGTGGGGAGGATTCAATGGACTGCTCCTCACCTCCCTCATTTCTCCCACAGTCCTCTTGGGTGGTGGGTATTGGCAGGGCCATGTTATGACTTGTGGGGACCCTAGGCACTCAGCTTTCATAGGTCTCTTTCTCCATAAAAAAATATTAAAAATTATATTTTATGACCACATTGGTATTGAGATGAATATAATGCAGGCCGGATTATATGTGTTTTTTCTTTCTGATTTTAAAGAAATTAAAGCAATGTTGTGGTCCTGAAGACTATCATGGGCTCCGGGCACAGTGCCTGTTGTGCTCAATAGAGAAGTGTCCCTGGGTATAGGAACGGAAGAGGGTGGGTCTGGAGCGACAGCGGCCATCAGGAGACCTGGGCCCCTGTCCTAACTCCCGAACAATAAGCTATGAGATCTCTGATCAGTGTCTCCACCTCACAAGGCCTCCTAATCTCTCCAAGGAGGGGTGGAACTTGACCATCTCCTGGCGGCCTTCTAAGCAACAACTCCCAAGGTTCTAACTAAAGCATGCAGACCTCGAGCTTCATTTTTTAGCCTTCTGACCCCAAGGGAAGGCTCTTCCTCCCCCCTCCCGCCCCACCCCACTAACTACAATATTAAACTTGTTTTCCTTTCTGGATCTCCTTCTCTCATCAAATCATTTGCTGGTGTGTGCAGCCACTGATTTCCAAAAAGCGGCCATAAAACCATAATGAGTATGGAGATACCAACGTGAAATGACAGAGAGAAGGCCATAAACATTCAAATAAATATATAAATATAAACAAGTCTATAAACCAAACCCGGGAGGTATTTTAAACGCATAATGTAGCATTTATATCTCTTACTTTGCGCAGCAGAACTTTCAAAGGAAATTCATTTAATTCTATTGCTCACACCCCTAACCCCCATCCAGGAGTAATCGCTAATAACCAGCACAATTACCGCCTCCCTCCTGATGGAGAGTTCATTTCAGAAGCTCGTTCTTGAATTCATTATCATGCTGGAAATGAGTTGAATCACAGCGGATGTGACCACATGACGATCCCCCTGCTTCCTTCCAGTTGGGTTCAGCGTGATGCCTGCTGCAGCCCTGGCCCCTGCCAGCCCTATTGCAAAGGGAGCTGCCTCTCTGTGCCTGGCCCGATTTAAAGAAGCTTGTCAGGAGTTAGGAAGAGGGCACATGACTCTGCCTTATTATGGGCTTGATGGGTGGAGGGACACCGCCCACCTTGCTTAGAGCATGGCTGTGGCCCTCCCTCTCCAAAGGAAAGGAACCTAACCATGGCTCACGTGTCCTGCCAGGAAATGGCCAAGAGTGAACTGAGCAGCACCACGCATACACTGGCCGTTTCCACTGCTTCCAGGTCCTCATTCGTCCAGTCCTCAACAAGCCCTGGGGTAGTTCAGGGCCAGATACAGATTTAATGGAGCCTTTGTTTAAAAAGCAGGGGAGGGGTGTCTGGGCGGCTCAGTCGATTAAGCGTCCAGCTCTTGACCTCAGCTCAGGTCTTGATCTGAGGGTTGTGAGTTCAAGCCCTACATTGAGCTCTGCCCTGGAGCGTGAAGCCTACTTTAAAAAAAAAAAAAAAAAAAGCTGGGGAAACATGCAGTTAAGGGTACTAAAATATAAAACTTTTTTCATTCTTCCTTGGGTGGTTTCCTCTGCACCCCCACCACCACTCCCTCCCTCTCTCTTCTTGACCTGTCATAACCTATCATGATGTTTTTATCTGCTATTTAATGATGCGGTCCCAGAAGCTCAGGGATTCTTGCTAGGTGAGCACAGACTCTCACTGCACAGGGCCCCACCCAGTGACTAAGTGTACACACAAAAGATCCACTCTCTGCAGGTTTCCCTCCCACCAGCCATCAGATTGCCACACTGAGCCCCAATCAAAGTTGGAGAGTTGAGCCAGGGGTCTCCCCTTCCCACAAGCCCTCCAGCCCAGCCCACTGTGAATGCATGACCCCCAAGGGACTGCCATCTATGTGCCAGGTTCTGCTCAGTACCAGGAATGGGCCAAAGTGCTGCAGGGTGCATCACCTAACTCCAACCCTCCCCACACCTGTGCGCACCTGAGCACAGAGGGTAGCAGCAGTCCCAGGGTGAGGGGCCAGGAGGGAGAGGCCCTGGGCACCTAAAGGCAGTTGAGAACAGGAGAGGCAGCAGGAGGCAGGACTGAGTATAAGCCAAGGATCCAAGTCACCCCCATTCATGGTCCACTGACCTATCAAACTTCACATATAAAACACAATGTTAGGATTTTGAACAATTGAATAAGTTTGAATTATTAAGAATTTCAAGATGGTGCTTGTGGAGCATCAAACCCCAAGCCTGGGGCCCTTTTAAGCACAAGACTATATACAATTGCACTGGTCACATGCCCTTGAAGCCAACTCTGGGTAGATATTACCACAGTCCTAATTTTGCATATTGGGGGGGGGGTCTCAGGCCCTATAATTAGCCCAAGGCCATGATGCTGGGAAGTGGGGGACACTAAGACTCAAACTGCATAATCTGGCTCCAGAACCTCATTCTTTGCCATTTCCCCATGCTGTGCCTCATTCCAGTAAACCTGGCTGCCTCCCCTCAGGGTGATCAGCACAATACCACATGGTCTGGTGGAAAAGGCAAAAGAGAGTACGCACCCCAACCTGTACCATATGCTGACTCAACCAGCCACTGGCTGTGTGTCTTTGGGCAAGTCATGTAGCCTCTCTGAACTTCAGCCCAATCTGCCACCTGAGGGGCACTGTGAAGAAAAAATCTGAAGTAATAAAAGTACACTTATGGGGAAGCACCTGTCTTACCTAATACATATAAGACAAGTAGGAAAGCCTGACCAGAACTGGACCTCTCAACCATCTCCTTCTTTCCCAGGCTTTTCCCCACCCCTCTGTAGGCAACGGACTCTGACCCTGAATGTAGAGAGGACAATGCACATGCTTTGTAATATAACTACTCTGTAGCCACACAGTAAGAAAGGGACAGGCTGGGCCAGTTCCACCATTCAGGTTTCTAAAGGATGTAATATTTTATGGGTCTATGTACACCTGCTTTGAGTTCATCATCTTAATTGCAATGGAGATTTTTTTTTCTTATATGCATATAGTCCACCGGGCTAGCTCTCTCCATTGATGATCCAGGACTTCCCCTGCCCAGCCAACATTTGCGCCACTGCATAGATGTTTGCTGAATGAAGTCATCAAAAGTCTACATGACGTTTTTCCTCAAATGAACTCATCAGATTGACCCAGTAGTAAGCATTGAAAGTAAGACTGAACTATTAGTAAGCATTGACTTAAGGGACCCAAAACTGTAGTAAGGCGAGAAAAAGCCTTAGGGACCCTCAACCTTTATGTCTTTTCTGCTGAACTAGAGTGACATGTGCTCCTCAGACAAGCTTGGGAGCTTTCCTTTGGCCTCATCATAGAAGCTTCTGCTTTGGCAAGACTGGCTGAAAGATCTAAACAGTCAGAGCCTTTGCGTTGTAATTTATGTAATTTATGCCAGTAATTTATGCCAGCTGAGGGCGTGCATGGCCGTGTGTGATGCCCAAGGGCCCCCCATCTCTCCGGGATCCAGGGCCTGCTCGAGGAGTGCTAGTTCACTGCCCAGACCGAGCCAAACATATTTGACAGAATTTCAGCTCTCAACTTCAGCCAAGAGAGTTATTTCATTAACTAATGGCCATAGACAAGGGGCGCTTGGGTGGCTTGGTTGGTTAAGCGTCTGACTTCAGCTCAGGTCATGATCTCACAGCTCATGAGGTCGAGCCCCACATCAGGCTCTGTGCTGACAGCTCAAAGCCTGGAGTCTGTTTCTGACTCTGTCTCTCTCTCTCTCTCTCTCTCTCTCTCTGCCCTTTTCCTGCTCATGCTCTCTCTCTCAAAAATAAATAAACATTAAAAAAAAATTTTAAGGCCATAGATGAGACATACGATGGTCAGTGGTTGTTAGGAACATGTGTACATTGCTCAGTATAGCGCCTGGTTCATAGTAAGTGTTTGACCAAAATGTCAGTCCCTGACAAATGTAATCTCTCTTGGGGAGGCTTAGGGAGCAGCATGATTTGTCACTCCTTCCGTGGGGGGATTGGAGGCTATTTGCCCTAGAAAGGGACAGTATGAGAGTTGGACACCCTGATAAAGGGAGGACAGAGGTGGACAAAGGAGTGTGAGGCATGGCGGGAGCAGGGATTATGGAAAACTGAAAACCTCTTTTACCTCCTGCTCTGCTTTCCCATGGTCTGGCTCTAGAAACCTCAGGAAGAGAGTTAGTATGAGGTCTCTGGTGTAATGTGAAAAACATCTCTACTCAGAATCACTTCCACTGCTTTTACTTGCCCCCAGAGACCATGTAATTGTAATGGGCACATGAGTTGGTCTTTCCTGAACAAACTCAGGTTCTTACAAGAGATCAGAAGACACAAAATATCACTCAGGTCCTTTCAAAAAAATCTCCTCTTGGATCACTTATTTCTTGAGGCCAAACAGCTTGTACTTCCTCATTGTAAAATGCAGACATTTGAGTGCTTTCTCCAGAGCAAAAATTGGTTGACACTCCCCAGTGATGAATTCAAACATTTTGACCTGAACTTATTCAAATTCCCATCAGTGTAGTCAATGGATGTCACATCAAATATCTGTCAGCACAACCAGCCAAGTCGATTAGACACCTGGTCTTTTTAGTCAGCTAAACTTGTTATTTCTGAAAACAAAAATAAAAAAAAAATCAAGATAAAAGTAACCTATCAATTTAGTTAGCAACTGACTAATAACTTCTATCAAAAAGTACATTTTTGTCGAACTACTTTGATTTTTTTTCCCACTGAATCTACTAAATCAATCAGTTGTGTGTGGGGTGGGGAGGATATTGACCAGATGTGCAGCTTGCTGAACAAGCAGGGAAGTGAACATCAGAAATGAAATCATCAAAGAGATTCCATCAGAACGGCCACTGCTCAATCATCCACAATAACAATGAGGAATGGGATCCTGCAAGATGTATGACAGGTAGTCCCTAATCAGGACAATTTGCTGCACTGAAGAGCATTTTTCTATTCTTTCTAGAAATTCACCTTCCTGTCTCGTTTGTCCATAATTGATAAGAAAATGGGTGTGATTGCCCAGGGAGTGCTGATTTGTGTCCCCAATTGCCTGTCAACCATCAACAAGCTCATGGCAGGTTCACTGAAAACTGAAAGTTGATTGTATTTATTTGGGGTCCCTTGAGTGTTATATTATACTGAATTAATTCTGAAAGATATGATGCCTTCCCAAGTCCAGAGGATTACGATGAATTCAGTGTTTGACACAGTCTATTTTAGACCTGAACTAAAGAATTAAAATCAGTTTCTTTGTTTAAACTGAAACCCTTCAACCTGGCCTTTGGCACCCTCCTTCTCTACCTTTACTCTTTTCTCAAGCCTCACCTCACCCTTTCCCAGCTCCCCACCTCCTCACACACCCTCCCCAGGATGCCTGGAGCCTTGATACTTACTGTTCCAGAGCTCTCCCTGCAGGGGCAGCCATTTAGTAGACCAAGTTATACCAAGGGATCTTTTACTTACTGTGCTAAATCTTTCCAAGGGTGCTTGTTTTTCAAAAGAGGATACCTGAAGAGGTCTATGTTTAGTTCAAAGGAGTAAATCACTAATGATATAATTTCAGATGCCAGGTAACTGGAGAGAATCCAAATGTCAGCAGACAGGATTTTAACAAAGCCAAGTATTGTGAAGAGCAGTCTTGCTTAGAGAATCCAAACATATTCACTCTTGAATGTATTCATGGAGAATTAAGTGGCCCACTTTTGTCCAATTCAAAATTTTCACTGGTCAGATTTTCTCCTGGTCATAGACATTTCTGCAACTGGAATAAGCTGATTATTTATTGCTAACCACTCACCACCTACAATTCACTTTTCCAATTTTCCGTGTTGCCTGTACAGTGCCACTTTGTCAATCCCTGCAGTTTATTGACTGTGTTCTGATGGCTGGGGTAAACAAATTACTTCAAGAATAACTGGAGCAAAAAGGGCATTGCTTTCTGGCTTCTAATGATGGAGCTGGTGTGCGACCCAATTGGTCCTAATGTCAGCAGGCAATTCACCGTCATGAGGGTGCAAGTCACATAACCCATACTATCAGTGACAAAATTTTGTATGGTACATAACATTGACCTTGTTTTATTCTGAGTAAATATCAGATAATATCAGATCAAATGATTTTGCAGATAAAATACTCCCAAATTTTGAAGTCTACTCTTTTAAAATCCATTGAAAATACACTGCACAGTAACAACTCTGCTTTATGAATGCATTAAAAGCATCAATAACCAAGAAGTTCACACTCTTACATTAGGGCCAGAGGACGTTTATTGGATCTGGGGTGTCTTGTACCGTTTAGACCCAAATCTGTCCTTAGCTCAGTGGTTTCCAAATTTCTTTACTGTGCAGTTCTACCAGAAAAATATTTTTGATCAGGCACCCCAATACGTTTGTTTAATTACAAATTATATTTATGTATCTACATCAGCCAATATGTCAAGGCACAATACACAGGTCAGGGTCATCTATAATGATAGTCAATGTAAACCCTTTTTATTTTTTTTAATATAATTTATTGTCAAATTGGCTTCCATACAACACCCAGTGCTCATCCTAACAAGTGCCCTCCTCAATGCCCATCACCCACTTTCCCCTCTCCCCCACCCCCATCAACCTTCAGTTTGTTCTCTGTATTTAAGAGTCTCTTATGGTTTGCCTCCCTCCCTCTCTGTTTGTAACTTTTTTTCCCTTCCCTTCCCCCATGGTCTTCTGTTAAGCTTCTCAAGATCCATATATGAGTGAAAACATATGATATCTGTCTTTCTCTGACTGACTTATTTCACTTAGCATAATACCCTCCAGTTCTATCCACATTGCTGCAAATGGCCTGATTTTATTCTTTCTCATTGCCAAGTAGTATTTGATTGTATATATAAACCACATCTTCTTTATCCATTCATCAGTTGATGGACATTTAGGCTCTTAACATAATTTGACTATTGTTGAAACTGCTGTTATAAACATTGGGGTACATGTGCCCCTATGCATCAGCACTCCTGTATCCCTTGGGTAAATTCCTAGCAGTGCTATTGCTGTGTCATAGGGTAGATCTATTTTTAGTTTTTTGAGGAACCTCCACACTGTTTTCCAGAGCGGCTGCACCAGTTTGCATTCCCACCAACAGTGCAAGAGGGTTCCAGTTTCTCCACATCCTCTCCAGCATCAATAGTCTCCTGATTTGTTCATTTTAGCCACTCTGACTGGTGTGAGGTGGTATCTGAGGGTGGTTTTGATTTGTATTTCCCTGATGAGGAGCAACGTTGAACATCTTTTCATGTGCCTGTTGGCCATGTGGATGTCTTCTTTAGAGAAGTGTCTATTCATGTCTTCTGCCCATTTCTTCACTGGATTATTTGTTTTTCAGGTGTGGAGTTTGGTGAGTTCTTTATAGATTTTGGATACTAACCCTTTATCTGATATGTCATTTGCAAATATCTTTTCCCATTCCATTGGTTGCCTTTTAGTTTCGTTGATTATTTGCTTTGCAGTGCAGAAGCATTTTTATCTTGATGAGGTCCCAATAGTTCATTTTTGCTTTTAATTCCCTTGCCTTTGGAGATGTGTCAAGTAAGAAATTGCTGCAGCTGAGGTCAAAAAGGTTGTTGCCTGCTTTCTTCTCTAGGGTTTTGATGGTTTCCTGTCTCACATTCAGGTCTTTCATCCAATTTGAGTTTATTTTGGTGTACGGTATAAGAAAGTGTTCTAGTTTTCATTCTTTGGCTTGTTGCTGTCCAATTCTCCCAGAACCATTTGGTAAAGAGACTGTCTTTGTTTCCATTGGATACTCTTTCCTGCTTTGTCAAAGATTAGCTGGCCATACATTTGTGGGTCCAATTCTGGGTTCTTTGTTCCATTCCATTGGTCTATGTGTCTGTTCTTGTGCCAATACCATACTGTATTGATGATTACAGCTTTGTAGTAGAATGTAAGCCCTTTTTAAAGTAGACTTCATAATTTTGACATTTTGGGGGCCTAATTCTTATTGTGGCTAATTAGGTTGTCATTGCCTTTACTTTCTAATGTGGCTGGAATCATCAGAACATAATCAGAACTGAAGAAGCAATGGCACCACTTTCCTGTGATTTATTTGGACTTATATTAGTCATTTTTTATGTTCTGAAATTTCTTTGTAGGACTCTTTCTAATCCATTTGTCCATTTTGTGTCAATCCTTTTGTACCATGGAAATTCCACTCTATTCCAGAATGATAATAATAATATTAATAACCAATAAGAAGCACTTATTCAGAAAGTTTTCCTCCAGAGCCTAAATAGATAGCCACTAACCTCCTAATCTTGCAACACTAAAGGTGTGGTACATAAGATCCATAAATGACATATGACAACTTGAAAAAGGATCTGAACCAGGATACCTTAAGTTTATCTCAATTTTTAGATAAAAATATACATAGAAGTTCTAATATGTATCCACACCCCAATTGACTGAGTGTCTTACAATACCCCTCAGGATGAATGTCCCACTTTGGGGACCCCTGGTTCTAGTTCACCTTAAAATGAAGCCTCTTCTGGAGAGGAGAGAGGAGAGGAAATTGGAGAGGTACACTGAGACCAAGTTGGACTTAATGTCCTGCCTGGGAGTTCGGGCATCCTGGGTTCACTGGGAAGCATTAAAGAGTCTTAAAGAAGGGGTGATATGACATGATTTGCATTCTTGCAAATTATTCTGAATGCACCAAGGAGAACGGATTGTGGAGCATACACAGATACCAGGAGTTATAACAGGAGGTATGATAATGGTCTGACTTAAGGCTGCAGCCTGGAGAAAAGTGGGAAGATTCACACGATAGTAAAAATTTGGTTATCCATTAAACTTGCCCAAGGTTAAACAGCTGGTAGGCAGCAGCTAAATTTAGACCCCAGGTCTCCTCACTCCCAATACAGTGATTTTTCTTCTGATTTGCCATGTCAGAGAACACCTGGTCCCTCTGTTTTATCCTCCCCCAGGGAGATAGGTGATCAGGAGGTAAGCCCAGATAGCAGCGTGCAGTTTCCAGCAGGGTGATGAAGGAAGGCAACAGGAAAGGAAAAGCACTGCCTTCTCCAGATGTATTTATCTTTGCAGGATCCATGAGGGGGCTCCATGAGAATCTGTTTTCTGGGTATTGAATCCCGTACTGAAATAACACACTTTCCAGTGACAACAAACTGAAACTCCAAGTGACTATTCATTCAAGTCCAGGCCTTAACAAAAGCCATAACCCATCCTTCTGAAGGGTGGAAGGTGATAGGGAGGTACCAACTTGGGGGAAAGAGAAATAGACTCTTGTAATCACTCCCACTAAGGGGCTTTCATCTCTTCTGTTGGGCTGTTTACAGTCCTTCTTCCTTTAAGCTAAAAAGTTAGCTCCTCCAAAAATTCCTTCCCAATTACCCCTTCCCTCTTGTCCCCTGCCTCCTGCCCCAGTCTCCTTTCTTATGGCATCTATTGGTCAAGGCTTAGTACATAAAACAGAAACCACTACAGGTATTTTAAGCAGAAAGGGATTTAATACAGGAATTTAGGGGCTCACAAAATTGGGGACACAGTTGTAGGAGTGAGCTTTGGGCCAGTAATTACTCCTGAAACACTACAGAACTGACCTACCATAGGAGCTACTACCTCTGAGGCCACCACTGAAACTACTGAGTTCAAAAACCCACCATTATATTCCAGGAATCAGGAAGCCAGAATCATGACATCACTATAGCTCCTGCCCCTCAAACCCACAAAGCTAGTGGCTGAGCAGTGAGCAGCAAAAAACATCATCTGTCCGTGACCTTTCTTTCAGGAGAAAACAGCTAAAAAGGCAAGACTTCTGCTTCACTTCTACCTTCTAAATTTTGCCTAATGCCTCAAATTGACAAAGCCTGATTTTATTCTAAAACCTCAGCTGCAAGAGAAGCTGAGAAATTTGATTTTTTTATTTTTTAATGTTTATTTATTTTTGAGAGAGAGGGAGACAAAGCGGGAGCAGGGGAGGGGCAGAGAGAGACAGAGACAGAATCTGAAGCAGGTTCCAGGCTCCGAACTGTCAGCGCAGAGCCAGATGCAGACTTGAACTTACAAACCATGAGATCATGACCTGGGCCAAAATCAGATGCTTAACCGACTGAGCCACCCAGGCGCCCCTGAGAAATTTGACTTTTAACTTTCTAGCCTCTTGGATATAGTAAGGTACCCTAGAAGGATTGAGCAAGCCACCCTACAGGCTCCAGCATGGGATATCCTAAATTACATTCTGTTTTTTTAATGTGTCTAACCACCCCTCAGCTCCTGAAGGACAGAGCTCCTGGAGGTCATGTCTGTCACATCCTTCAAGGCTGCAAGACTTGCAGATGAGAGGTCCTTGCTAAGGACAGCCAAATAATCAAATGATGAAACACAATCACTGTTTCAGTACTTTCTTACTTTGCTTTCTGATTCTGTTCCTGCCTTTAAATGTTATTTCTGAAGTAAACCCCCTTGAAGATAATGCTGGTTGGTACTTCTCAGGTGTGTCCCCACAGAGTGAGCCACAGGGCTGGCCATATACATTCCTCCTAAATTAGTGTGTTGATTGTGTTTCACAACTGATTCTCACCCAGAAGTGGTTTTTTTTTCCCCCAAAAGACATTTTTGCCCTATGAAGTTCGACCAACAGGAAACTAATTTCCTGCAAAAGTGTGAGGCCAACAGATCCTTCTTATATGCACTATTGTCTCATTTTGGCAGCAGACTACCTCCAAATTCTAAAAAAAGGTGCCCTCTACACTATTCTACAAGGTTGCTATGAGGATTAGATAACACAGAGAGCATTACCTACCACATAGTAGATGTCAGTAAGTATCAATTCCTTCCTTTTTCCTTCATAAAAAAGTATACCTTTCTGGGCTTCTGCTAAGAGACTGGCTAATTAGATCTTTGAAGAGGTATTAATGGCTAATGTATTAGTTATCTACTGATGTGTAACAAATTGCCCAAAACTTAGCAACTTAAAACAAGAAAAATGTCTTTGGCCAGGAATCTGGGAGCAACATAGCTGGGTGGTTCTGGCTTAGAGTCTCTAATGAGATGGCTGTCACGATGATGGCTTTACTAAAGGCTTTACTGGAGCTGGAGGATCCACTCTTAAGATGACTCTCTTGTGCATCTAGCCAGCTGATGCTGGTTGTTGCCAAGAGGTCTCAGTTCCTCTCCACGACAGACTCCTAAGGCTGCAGTTCCCCCAGAGCAAGTGACCCAAAAATGCAAGGCTGAAGTGGCAGTGTCTTTTAAACCTAGCCCCAGAAGGGACAGAACCTCCTTTCTATGATGTCCTGTTGGTTACACAGGTCAGCTCTGTGAGTACCGGGAAGCAAGGGTCACCAAGGGCCACTGTGGAGGTTGGCTGCCACACTTCATAATGGCCTAATAGGGTAGGTGAACTCTTCCATTTACTGTCATTGTGATTTGGAAGGGATTTTGAATGTCTCAATGCAAGTTTGTAAGATATTCTTAGAGATACTTTAATCTTTGTCAAGATTTTAGCTCTGGAGCACACTCATTAGACACTCAGAAAATATGTGAAGAAAGAATAAATTTGTCCCTTAAGCAACATATAAACATTCTCCAAAATGGAGCAACTCAAGAGATAAAGCATCTATGGGGCTTTCTTGTGAATATATATGTATATAAATTATGCATTGTGTGTGTGTGATAAAATGTCACCCACATGGTGAAATAAAATAAAGTACTTGGGAACATATAAACTATAAAAAATTAGTGATAATTGCTGAATTCCTTTTTATGTATACCTATATATATATATATATATATATATATATATATATATATATATATATCTTTATTCAATAGATAGGAACAGAAATGTATGAAATTATGAATTACAATTAAGGAATGGAATGAAATGGTATAAACCTTGACAATGCAATAATAATAATAATAAAATTAGTAAAAATTGATAAAAGCATATGAAAACAGTTTTCCTATTTTTCTTAGTTAGGAGGCAATCAGTACTACCTAAATATGAAACCTGGATTTTTTTTTTAAAGATACTGAGTTCTTAGTTTTTTAAATGCTTTTTCTGTTTTCTTAACCTTAAAAGGTTACAAAAACTAAAAATATTTCCCATGGTGAATAAACATTTATCTGAAGTTTAGCAGTTTCTCTAGTTTCACTTTAATTCATTTTTCTTTTGTTCAAGTCACACAAAATTAAATATGATACTTTCCGTTAAAAAACAATAGGTCAAAAAAACAAAAACAAAACAAAAATAATAGCTCATAAGACATTACCCTATTTCTAGGAAATAATTTTGTCTTTCCATTTTTTCTTTTGCTGCTCAGGAATATGAGCACAAAGGTATCTGGAAGGACAGCTCCCCAATGTTTATGATGGCCATTTCTGCATTTGGGAAGTGGCAGTAAGTTTCTGCATTCTTCCTGTGCTCTTCAGTATTTGAAATTTTCATAGTGACTACATATGACTTTTTTAAACATGACAAGGAGAGGCTTAAACTAAAAAGATTATGATTATTGGGTGGGTGATACTATCATCTCATTTGAAGGCATATTCCCCAAAATGTTTATGTCTTAGAACCTCAGAAGCCCTTGAAGATGTTATAGATGGGCCATCAGTTTTGAGAGGTGTACTTTACCTGCCTTTTGCCCTAGTGGGTTGGTGTGTAGAATTAATGCAACCAAGACAATGGGTTTGGTTCTCCAAATGAGCCATTTGTCTTCTCCCTGATCTGTGATCCCCATCTGTACCCCCAACCAGAACTGGACCACTTACAGAGGCAAAGCACTGATCAAGGGGCCTGCAAGTTGGAGTCTTGGTTGAATCCTACTTCCTAGTTCACAGTTGTATCAGCCGGGTCATGAAGGAATTAGGAGCACCACCAAAAAGGCAATGGAATCACAGACCCTTAGAAGGATGGCTCTGTAAACTCTGAAAAACAGAAAGAAACAGGACACAGGACTCCTTCACATCCAATTAAAATATCTTTTCAAAGTTGATCTTGGAGAAATGATGGTATTAAAAACCTTTCTACCAACAGGGAAGTTTTTGACTTTCATGACTTTTTGCATCCCTGGCTTACCAGGTTTTCTCACTGAGCATTTTGTGGGGGACCATTCCTTGTCATATAGGCTTGTCCTGCATATTGCAGGATATGTGGCCTCCCTGGCCTTTACCACTAAATAGTAGTGGTACCCCTCCTTCATTGAGTCAACCAAAAGATGCTCCCCTCATTTCCACCTTCATTCTCTACCCACCCCCACAGTGGGAAGCAGGGCAGTCCCATCCCTGGACACTCACAGTGTACCTTCTGGTTTCCATGAGGACAAGAAGAACTTTGTCTTGCTCACTGATGAATCTCTAGTGACTGACACATAGTAAGTACTCAACAAACATTTGAATTAATAAGCAATATCCAATGTAGGATCTGCTATGGAGAAATTAGTGTTTTAGGAAGATGAACATTTCTAAATATTTACATCAGCAAATCTACTCTCATTAAATTCCTGGTAGTTGGAGCCTTTAGAGCTTATGAACAGCCCCAGAAAAGCCAGGAGGACGTAGGCAGAAACTGACATTTGGTGACACCTACGGTTCGTGGAGTAGTGTGCTGCTCAGCCCTCTACATGTTGCCTTATGAGGCAGCAATCACTATTCTGCTTCCCAGATGAGGAGGAATCCCCACGTGGCACATGGTAGATGGCAGAGCTAGAATTTGGCTGGACTCCCAAGGCCATGTTCTTTTGGTTCCACCCACTGTGACCATCCCGGTGGAGTTTGCTCATCAACACTCACCCTCCTTTCAGATGCTCTCGAGAAAACACATCTTCAGAGGTTTCACAACAAAATTTGTTTTCCAGTGATGTCCAGATAAATTCCATCTCTTCGGAAGCTTGACTGCATAAATATAGCCAACATATCTCTCCCATTACATCAGTCAAGCTGCAGGGGGTCAGAGGACAAGCATCTCAGCAAATGTCTTCGGCCACTTGCTAAATGCATACTTTCTTTAACACTCAACTGTTGTAACCCCAAGTGGCTTCTTTGGAGATCTGAGGAAAGCTCATTTGGTAAATCTGGTTAGGGCTGAAGGAGAAGAAAGAGTGGGATAAAGTTAGATTAAGTCCCCATCTCCACACCAGGATCCCTCTGCTTTTCCTTCTTCGGTAGCTGGTCCGGAGCTGGCTGTCTCTGGAACCACATGATGTGCCAGGGCCACATACAGGGCAGTGTGACAGAACAGCTCACTTCCTCTCCCCAGGAAGACTGTTGCTCCATCCTTCACAGGACTCATGCAAGAGAGGAGGAGGAGGGAGAAGCCTTGCCAAGGAGTCTGGCAGCCTGGAGGCTGTGGCCCCTTCAGAGCAGAGACAGAGGGCTCAGGAGTGCCCATCTGTCTCCCCAGCCCATCTCCTCACCTGCTCCATCTCCTTCTCAGCACATCCTCTCCCACCAGCACTTCAATCCTCCTACTGTGCTGTGACTCTGAGGTTTCTCTCCTCTCTTCTCTTTCTCCTTCCTCCTATTCTCCTCCCTCCCCTGCCACTTCCCTTACGTCTCCCTGTAATGCCCCAGTCCTCCCACTTTTTCCTTCCTGCCTGCCAATTCCAACTGTATTCCTCTTCTCACTACCCCCACGTAATGTCCCCTTCCACTCTGGGCAGGGCTTCCTCTATTCTGTCTTCTCCAATATGGCACGAACTTATTGTTTGATTACTGATGTTCTTACTAGTGCCCTTCATTCCTGCATACCCCCACCCCCACCCCAGCATCCCACTGATGTTCATAGCATGAGGCTGTCATGACTAAAGCCTCCTAACCTTGACTCACCCCAACATGAATCCATGTTTATGCCCTCTTGGGGCCATTCACAGCAAGGACCCAACCTCATCTTCTCTTTACGGTGTTGTCTGAGCTTACAAAGCAAAGGTGAGTTTTCGATTTAGGTATTTTCAACAATGGGAGGAGCCTCCATTTCCATAGGTGCTACATTTTTATTTCTGAAACTGTGCACCCCTTACAAACTGGCTTTCTCGGGAGCGTGCCATGGTTAGGGCCCTGCACAGGTTGCGTGGGAAGCTGGGATTTAACTGCCACAGGCCAAGACACATGATGGAAAGGACTGGGGTGTTTGCCATCTCCTTTCATCTGGAGGTAGAGGATGTAAATGGTATTTAATGAAAATAATAAATCTAGCTTTGGTTTCGTTTTGGTTTTGCTGTTGGTAAATCTAATCTGGTTTCACTTGTTTACCGAATGCTTTCACCACTCAGCCAAAGTTCTGAAAAGAATGGAGATTGTGCCCAGGCCCTCTCCTCCTGCTCCCTTCTTGTAGCTCCCCACACCCAGTGCCTTCTCCCTACAAGAGCACTGCCCAGCTAGACCCCTGCCCCTGTGCTTCCCAGAGCTTATGAGTAAAGGAACCACCTGAAGGTCTTATTCAAATGCAAAGTCCGCTTCTGAGAAAGGGCCTAGAACCTGCACTTAGAAATACAGTGAGGGTCTGTCTGGGTGGCTCAGTCAGTTGAGCGTCCAACTCATAATTTCAGCTCAGATCATGCTCTCATGGTTGTGGGATCAAGCCCAGCATTGGGCTCCACGTTGAGTATGGAGCCTGCTTAAGATTCTCTCTCTCTCCCTCTCCCTCTGCCCCTCCCCTGCTCACATGTGCATCCATTCGCATCCTCTGCCCTCCCTTCTCAAAAAAAAAAAAAAAAAAGAAAAGAAAAGAAAAAAGAAATGTAGCTGATCCTCAGCCTGCACCATGAGTAACAGGGCAATAAAATGTGTTCTGCAAGGTCAGACACCCAAAGGTCCAGGTCATTGCTTCTCAGTCTGGGCTGCACATCAACATCAGCATCACCTGGAGAGCTCTTAACATTCTCAGTGCCCATGCTGCACCCCAGACCACTCACTGAAGCCACAATCTCTGGAGGAGGAGCCCAGGATCAGCATTTTTTTAAAGCTCCCAAAAGAAAGATGGTTGTGTGCTGTCAGGGATGAGAATCTACTCTCAGGGTTGAAAGGAAGAAGCATTCACATCTGGCTGAAGGGAAAGGGAAGGTGCCCTGAAAACAGCATTGCCCCCTACTCGCCCAGTTGTTTTTCCATCATGTGCAGAAAGTGAGGTCATGTTTGAAGACGGAGGGTGACTTGGGGAAGCCAGTGCCTGTAATGGCTCCCAAGCACATTACAGAATGCTCAGAAGTCTATCCAAAAGCATGGAGGATGGGGCAGTGGGGTGCTGCACTAGGAGAACCCCGCCCTGGGGCCCCTTTGGCTGCTGCTTAAGACCTGAGACTTAACACCATCCCCTTAACTGCCCTTCTTTACCTGTACCCAACACCACCCCCTCCCCCTTCAGAACACCTCCACTTTGTCTCCAGAAGGCCTTCAGTGTCACCTGACTCTGAGTTGTGCCCAGATTAGAGGCTCCAGGGACAGCGCCTGATGGGATCTGTCCCAATTTCTTCACCCTCCCAGGGACAGCCCTGCCTCCCCACTCTCATCCCTGTCACTTCTAGAAAATAAACATCTGTGCAGGGAAAACATTATCAAGGTTTTACTGAAAAGAAGAGGAGTAGCCCAGGGGCCTAAAGAATATGCCAAACTAAGTCCTTGGAGAGGTTAATTTCGGAAGAACTGTATCCCTGCCAAATGGAAGAACGGGGTTGCATACTGCCCCAAGTTGCACATAGGAAGTTCCAGTTTGAGGCCATGGTTCAGTTCCCAGAAGGAGGCATGTATTTGTACACATGAAACCTAAACTACATAAAGCCAGGCCCCAGGGAGAATGGAGGATGCACTAGCCTCTGAGCTCTGCATGAGGGGAGAGAGACATCCTGGGGGCAGAGCCCATGGGGTCAGTGATGGTGTTGTGGAAAGAGCCCAGGCCTGAGCATTAGGAGGCAGGGTCAGCCCCAGCCACTGTGTCAATGCCCTGTGTGACTCAGGTGAGAACCCTCACTTCTCTGGGCCAGTGAAATAAGAATAACACCACCCTGTCCCTCTCCCCATCATGGGATCATTCAGAGAAACAAATGCAGTTCTGGATAGGAGAGTACTTTGTAGAGTATGAAGTATTATGCGCACAGAGAGAGCAGTGTGGAATTTGCAGAGTTCGGAGTGCATATGTGCATGTGAGTGCACATGTATGAGTATGTGTGCACATACATGAGGATTGTGCATATGTATGAGTACAAGTGTGTGTGTGTGACTGTTGCACTGGGAAACAGATCCTAACCACTGCACGGGCCAAAGGAGAGGTCAGAGTGTCCCTGGGTCAGGAAAGCACTATAGCAATAATTGGGCTGGGACATGTGGGCAGGATTCAGGGAAGTAATGGAGAACAACACTCGAAGAAACAGAATGGAGCCTGAGGCAGCCGTGGGCCCAGAGGAGATCTCCTGCCCAGAACAGGAGTACGTGCTACAGAGAAGCTGGAGATTGGTTCAAGCACAGATGAAGCCCTGCCCCCTACCCCCTGCACCAAAGCAGAACCATGGGAGAGTGAGAACACGGCTGCCTTCACCTTTGGTGACACTCACCTCTTCCCCCAAGTAGCCCCCACCTGTGTGGAGACTGGACATGTTGCCCCCCGGGCAGTCTGGGAACACACCTGAAGTAGCCATCTGCAGACTCAGAATGTCTTCCTAGCAATTCTGTTTTAAAATAAAAAAGGTAAAAGCGGTAAGCTCCCAGTCCCAGCAGCAAGGCCCTTAGACTTGGAGCACCTCAGAAGCTTTCTGAGTAGTGGCAGGACCAAGCCATGTCTTAAGGTATTTCATCCATCACCAGGGGCAAGGTGGAGAGAAGCTGGAGAGCTGCAGTCAGGGAGACTGGCTGAGAGCTGACCTGGACAGAAGCGGACCAGCCCAAAGGGAGAAAACAGACTTACACAGCCAAGGCCCTTGAAGTGAAATTTGATGGCTTAGTAATTGCTGGTTTAGGGATGTGGTGAAGCAGGGGCTCAATACACAGCACATCAGAGGGTCATCCCACTTAAAGAATGTCAGCTGAGAAGGGTACAGTGACCCCCTCAGAATGTCCTTCCAAATGCAAGGAGATCCAGTATCTAAGGAGGAGATCCATGCAGGTCTAGCCTCCTCTCCCAATCCCACTCCGGGCCCTGGTTAGGTCCCCAGCTGCAGGCACCAGCCCTGGCCCCTGCGAAAGAACCCAGAAAATAGAGCCCCCAATGTGCTGACCACCAGCCATCTCTAACCCCAACAGTTTGCAGATGGGCCAGGGGAGGCTGTGCTCCCTCTTGACTCCCATCCCTCCCAGCCCGACCCCTGGCCCCGTGAGTCAGGCTCCTCTCAGCCCACATCAGACTCGCTGGGCTGGAGCTGCCAAGAAAAAATCTGAGCCCCCTAATAAAAAGGAGCATTCAGCCAACATCTTACACAAGCCAGCCCTGAGAAAGGCACCTCTCACCGTAGCCCAGCTGCCGGCCAGCCCCTTCTGTTCCCTGCCCTATCTGTCAAGGGACGAGGCCTCTCCTGGCTTGATCCCCTCCTTGGCCTCACTGAGGTATGATCCATGGATCTGTCCTGTCCCCATTCCAGCATCAACTTGGCCCCAGACAGCTGATTTCTCCCTTTCAACAGCTGTCCATGGGGCTCAGAAATCAGCAGAGCCCTGGCCCAGGGACCCAGCCTGACTCAGCAAGGTCCTTTTGGAGTCATGTCTCTGCCTTTGATCCTGCTGTCACTGAGATACACAAGCAAGATGGCAGAGAGTCTGGGGGCTTTGTTGGGTGAACCAAATTAAAGGAAATCCAGAGGTCCGCCCCAGAGAAAGGAAGATGAAGATCAATCTTTGAAGTGCTCTCATGTAGGGAAGGGAGGACATATATCCTGTGCAGATATGAAGGCAGCACTAGAACTAGCACTGGGTGAAACCGCAGGGACTTGACATCAGCTCCATAGACCTAATGGCTTCTAGTATGCAGACATGTTCACAAGGAGAGCAGCCTGCTTCATGGGATCGTGGGACACCAGCCAACTGTCAGAAGCACTAAAAAGTAGTTTCCTTCATTGATTGAGAGAGGTGAAGAATATCCTTTTTGATCCTGAGGTTGTAGATATACACGAAACTGTTTTCCATAATTGCATCAACTACAAACTCTTGGGAAAAATTAATTCAACAAATGTTTTGGAAAACCTGCTAATCACTTTTTCTTCTCTAGAGCTGCTGTGACCTCCAAAACTCAGCTTGGGTAGATGATGAATAAACGAGGCCATTTTAGATTCACCCTGGGATGACAACTTCACTGGCATACTTAATCCCAATAGGCCATGGGAAAGAGAGAGAGCCTTGGCTCTGCACTAATTCACACCAACAACTCAAGAAACCCCTCCAGTCATAAGCCCCCATTCTCCCTTGACACCCAGAATGTGCTAGAGAGGATACAGCCCCTCCCCATTGAGCATGGGCATGCTTTGGCATTGCTACCAGGGACAGATAGTCCTTTAGAGAAAAAAGTCAGGTCAAGAATTAAAGTTAGGGGCACCTGGGTGGCCCAGTCGGCCCAGTGTCTGACTTCGGCTCAGGTCATGATCTCACGTTTGTGAGTTCAAGCCCCGCATCAGGCTCTGTGCTGACAGCTCAGAGCCTGGAGCCTGCTTCAGATTCTGTATCTCTCTCTCTCTCCCCCTCCCCTGCTCATGCTCTGCCTCTCTCTGTCTCTCAAATATAAATAAATGTTTAAAAAAATGTTTAATTAAAAAATAAAGAATTTCAAAGTTAGTACAATAGAGTCAGACACGTTTTCTAAATATTGCAAGAATTGGGGTCCAAATATAGGGACTGAGAACTCTTCCCAGTCTGGCTTCTGACTCCCTACCTTCCTCTTTCTATTGTCTGCTGACACCCTTCCCCATATTCCAGCAAGGTGTACAACTGGGATTTCCTGGCACAAACCATGGATGTATTTTCTTAGGCATGTCCTTGGCCTTGAGTGTTCTCCTCCCTCTGTCTTGCTCAGCCAAGTCCCCACGTGAAAGCCTGGGCCCCAGTCTTTTCGTGCCCAGGAGCTGCCCTGTGCTCCTACAGCTGGCCCCGCATCCCCTCTGCTATTGCCTTTCCTCTGTTCTGAAAGTCTGTTCACTTCTCTCTCCCTGCCTTCCGAAGCCCAAGCCCAAACATGAGCACTGTGCAGGCAGCTCTGATACTTCTGGGGGAGTCCAAGGACACACAGTAGGTGCGCAACAGAGAGCATTCTTACAAGGAGGATGGAGGAGCTAGTGTTTCGGGAGCCCCCTTGTGGGAACATTCAAGGCCTGGGTTTTGGAGAGACATGAGGCTGATCCAACAGCCCTTTCCGTCCATATTTCTGAGGGAGAAGAGGTGCGGGCAGCCAAGGGGAGCATTTGCACGCCAAGCAGATAATTATGTGTTCTTGGAAGCTGGTTTAATGGACTGGCTCAGAGCTGAGTTGGGAATGGGCTCTGAGGCCTGCCGCCTTCAGACGGGACGTGGCTCAGGCAAGGATTTCACCGTCCAGTTTTAACAAGTGGCCAACGCCTTATGGAAACTTTTGAAAGGCGTTCTGTTTCAGGCCAGCCAGCTTGTACTTCATCTGGTTACTTTACCCATCTTTCCTTCAATTTGAGAGCACAAGAAGAAAGGAAACTAAAAATCACTGAGTGCCTACTACGTGCCAAGAACCAAGTCAGCAATTTCACTGTCCTAAGAGTCCCACATTGCCCTTTGAAGAGGGAGAAACAGAGGCCCATGTAGCCCCTCGCGGCAGAGAAAAGAGTGAAGCTGGGCATCTCAGCTTCTGCAGCCTGTGCTCTTTCCAGACACAGCGACCTTCTCTTTACAAGGCCATTCTTGCTGCACGTCTCAATCCTACCCCAAAGCCAAAATTCCCCCAGTTGAACAGGATAAACATTCCCATGGCAAAGGAACGCTGTGTTCCCCAGAGGAGATGCAATCACGTTGTTCCTGCTTAGGCTATGTGTGCTTATGAAATAGAACTGGGCTGAGGGCCTGGACACGGGCTGAGGGCAGCCACCCCTCCCCTGAATCCCCCAGCTGTGCCCTGCAAGGCAGTTAGAGTAACAGAAGGGTAGGGAGCCCAGGGTGGAGAGCTGGGTCTAATCTTGACTTTGCAGCAAGCTGCTGGTTTTCCTGGGTCTCTGCTTCCTCTTGCCATCACAAGGCAGTAGCTTGCTTCGAAAAGTGCAGAGTTGGGGCGCCTGGGTGGCGCAGTCGGTTAAGCGTCCGACTTCAGCCAGGTCACGATCTCGCGGTCCGTGAGTTCGAGCCCCGCGTCGGGCTCTGGGCTGATGGCTCGGAGCCTGGAGCCTGTTTCCGATTCTGTGTCTCCCTCTCTCTCTGCCCCTCCCCCGTTCATGCTCTGTCTCTCTCTGTCCCAAAAATAAATAAAAAAAAGTTGAAAAAAATTTAAAAAAAAAAAAAAAAAAAGAAAAGTGCAGAGTTAAATCCATGTGAGAAATAATTCTTATTTTGCTTTCCTGGGCATTGATTTCTCTATCTGTAGTTGCAAATGTTGTCCACATACAGGAGAGACTCAGAGGTAGAGAAGAAAGTACCTTTTTGGAGATGACTCTGGAGAGAGTACTTCCCTCGTACAATCACTCATTCTTTCCAAAATCATTAGACACATATTGAGGGCTTACTATGTGTCAAGCTCTCTGCCAGGCAGAACAAATACAGAAATCAACAAGATAAAGCCCCTGTTCTTAAAGGACTCCTAATGTATAAGCCATTTTTTCATCAAAAAAAAATATGTATGTATATACATATAAGTGTTTGAATTGTCATGGTTAGAAAATAATCCTGAATATACCCATTCTCCACTCCTGTATACTTAAGCCCTATCACTAAAAAATATTTCCTTGACTATATAATATACATTGTTCTCATATTTCAAAATTTATTAAATCAGCACACATCTTACAATTTTGATTGGCAGCATTTTCTTCTTGGCGATACACCAAATAATGATCATCTTACAGATGATCACATCTTAGATTTAATGAAATATATTTCATTTCACTTTTCAATTGGGCTTTTAAAGGAATTAACAGCCACTGAATTTAACATAAGGTTTTTCCAGCACATTTCTAGTTCGTCCAGATGTATGGTGTCACACACATCATGTGTCTAGATAACCTGATTGCCCCTCATTTTTTCTTCTGGATGGCTTGGAAGCAATCTCATACCAATGGGCCAGGATGCTGTATCACCTCTTGGCCACCAGAGGGAGAGAGCACCTTGGTTCTCAGGCTTGCTGGTTTTCCCTCTCTCTTAAACCATTCCAGCATGCCCCCTCCAGGGCAATCTGAAACACACTCAAACTCCACCTGCAAGGTCAGAATAGAGGAAAGGGCTCTCTTTCAGAGCAATGGCAGTCAGAAAGAGGAATTAGTTCTGAATGATGTTTGCAAACCTACAATAAAAATCAGCTATGGTTTAAATGAGCAACTCTGGGGAATGAGGACACGTGTTAGACATGGCAGAGTTCTTGCCACAAAAAATGAAGAGCTGATGAGTGTGGCCCCATGCCCTTCTTAAACCATTCAAGACTCAGGATACTTGTAAAGTTGTGCAAGGAAGTTTTCCCACTCCAGCAATCACCTGTAGCCTTCTATTCTTCCTCCTTTTCTTCCTCCCTTTCTTCCTTCCCTCATTTAACTATTTATTGAACATCTGCTATGTGCCAGGCACTTAGCTAGGAGCTAAGAATAGAATACAGCAGTAAACAGAACAAAAAAGGTCACTGTCCTCATGTATCTTAAGTTCTGGTGGGGAGACATACACTATAAAAATAAATCTATCATCACTTGGTACAAAAAAAAATGCTATAAGGAAAGACATTAGGTCCCATGAGAGTATGATAGGAGAACATGGTCAGGAGCTGATCTGGGCAGTCTTCTCTGATGAGTGGTAATGGAGACAATGCTTGAGGGAAGAAGAGGAGTTTCTAGGTAACTAGCAAGGGAGAGCCCATCTGGGCACACAGACCAGCATTTGCAGAGGCCCTGAGGTGGAAAGTGTTCAACACTTAGGTACTGAAAGGAGGCAAGTGTGGAACTTAGAGACAAGGGGCAGGAGAAACCCAGGGTGGGCTAACACATAATAGGAACATGGTGGTACAGAGTTCTGTGTGCATGTTTAAGATGCATTTTTCCATCAGTAGCCATTGATGGGATTGAAGCAGGGAACAGACATGAGCAAAGTTGAGTACTGATATGACAGCACTGGTGGCCATGTGGAGCATGGCGTGAAGGAGAAATCTGAGAAGTGAGGTGTCCGATTGGGAGTTACTGGAGCAGTGGCAAGAGGTGATGGCAGCCAAATGGTGACAGTGGGCATCCAGGTGTATTTTAGAGGTAGTATTACTGGATTGGGGGAGGTTAGAGGGGGTATTATAAGGAGTAGCTTGGAATGGAGAGAGGACTTTTCCTGGGACAGGCACCTTTCAGAGAGGACAGGATCTGAGAAGAAAACATTATGAGCTGTTTCAGTGCATTAACTTTATGCTATTTCTGGAACATCCATATGCAAGTGTAAAGTAGACAATTAAATCTGTGAATCCAATGCTCAAAACTGGGCTGGAAATATTAGATTTGGGAGTCATAGGTACACAGATGGAGGATAAAGCCACAGTGAGAGCTGACGTCACCTGGGTAGGAGCATCAGTAAAGAGAAAATGGTCCAGAACAGAGCTCAACAGAATGCTTATATTTACAGGAGGAGCCAGCCAAGGACAGTGTGAAAGAGCAGCTAGAGAGAGGATCAATGTAAATGCCAAAAAGAGGAGAGTGTGTCAAGGAGGGATGGTCAGCTGTGTGGATGCCCTGAGCTGTCTGATGAGATGAAGACCAAAGCATGTTTCAGATTTGCCAACATGGAGGTCTTACAGCAGGGGCAGTAGCAGCAGAAACCAGCCTGGGCTGGCCAAAGACGGAAAGGGGAGTGCCAGGAGTCCGCCCAAGAGGATGGCAAGCATAAATCTAAAGTGACAGCAGCCTACCCAGTTATGCAGTTTTTCTCAGGCAATGTTCAGTTGCTTGATGAAAGCCTAGAAGAGATGGAGTGTTGGGTTTAGCCTGGCCAGGATTTCACCACGCAAGCATGAGAGAGGGATTGGGGAGGGCAGAGCAAGGGTGTTGAAAGAAGTAAAGTGACTGCTCCAAAGTCTAAGTTGGTTAAGGAGGGCAGGGGAGATAGGGAGCTGGTGGAGCTAAGGGACTGGAGGTCTCCCAGAAGTGAAAGTGCTGTCAGTGGACGCACTTGAGCAGGTGAGCCTGAAGTCCAAAGGAGAGCATCAGACTCTGGAGATTTCATAGTTTGTGTAAGACCAAGTCCACGTGGTGACTGTGGAAATTAGTGGCTGAAAAGAAGAGGTAGAGAGGGTCACTAGAAATGAGGAACACAAGGGTCTGTGAAGTCAGAGAATGCAGTGATGACTTAATGTCAAAGAGATCAATCTCAATCAATGTACAGACATTGAAGTTACTGAAAATTATTGGAGTAGAGATGAAGATAACTAGAAAGGAGCCCCTCAAGTCTTCACTGAAGGAGTGAATGACCAGGAAGTCAGTAACACAGCAGTGAGCAGTGAGAGGGATAACGTAAGCCTCAAAAAAGAGGGCTTTCTGCACCAGCGAAGTGAGCAGTGGTCTGGAAGCAACAGGGAAGAACAAGAAATCCTTTCATTGGGAGTAGGAAATAGCCCAGGGAAATGGCACTAATGCAAGTAGAGGAAGGGGTCTGGCTCCCCTTTGGAAGAGAACTCTGCATCATTTATCTGGGTCTGCAGTGCTAAGTGTGAGGAACACCAGCACCCATGCTAGGGATCTGCAGACCCCGTCCTAAGATACACTGTCTTGCAACTCAGGGGAGGCAGGGTGGAGCCATGGGGAGAAGTCTAGATCATACTGAGAGGGGACTGTGCAGGTCCAAAGCCACCTGTCATAGGAACAGTAAAGTAAGTGAAGACATAACTGAGCCAGGGGAAGACAAAGAAGAACAGAACGGCTAAGGTGGCTTAAAGAGGAAGGAGAGAAGCACGCACTACCAGCGGGCAGCCACAGTAAGCCAGGAAACTGAGGACCGCAGGCAGAAGTTACTCCACCAGCTAGTCCTGGCATAAACCCTGGCCCCGGTAGTGAAGGGAAAAGGAGTCCCACGTGGAGGGGGAAGGACCTCCAGCCTGGTGCACACAGCTTCTAGTAGATGTTACCAGAACTGCTGCTGCTTCTTTGAACTGTTCCTGGGGAAGGAAAAGGAGGAAGAAGCTGGAAAGGGCACTGACAGCAGAGGGAAGAGAGGAGGGACTAGAGGTCAACCATAATCAACATAAGCTCCATAGCAAGTAAGAAAAGGAGTCGCCCTTAGATCCCCACTCAGTTAGAAGCCCCAGATCTATGTGCGCATATCAAAGAGAAAGTATTTTTACAACTACAGCAGTGAGATAGTACTATGGATAATATAAAAGGTAGAGAAAACATATTTCAGTGATCAGGAAAAAAAAGAGAGGCATCTATTCTAACTGGGTGGTCAGGGAAATCTTCACGGCAGAAATGGACTTTCCTCTGGACTTGGAAGAATGGGGGGATTTTGAAAGATAAGACCACAATGGTGGAGGAGTGGCCCCAGGGCTCTCTGGCAGCACTCTACTGCAAGAGTCATGTATCAGGACCAACTGCATGCCTCCTGCGGCCTCCCTGCAGCCTCAGCCAAGTCCCCCTGGGCCCCATCCTGACTCACTGTTCTCCCCCTTTCCTTTCCGCTTGCAGGACCTAGGAGCGACTGCCCCCTGAAGGAAATGTCTGACACTCATCACAGCAGCCCTCTCCTGACAGAGCCTCTTTCCAGCAGATACAAACTGTATGAGTCAGAGTTTACCAGCCCTAGCTGGCCCTCAAGCCCCCAGGATACACACCCAGCCCTGCCCCTCCTGGAAATGCCTGAAGAAAAGGTGAGGAGTGTCCCTCCCAGGATATTTCACAGGTGGAGGGAAGGGGAGGAAGGGTGATGAAAGAAGCTGCTCTCCCAGCTGCCCAGTGCACGGGTTGCATAATGCCATGGAAGGGTCACTGGCCGGGGAGGCTCTGCCCCAGTCAATGCAGGGTTCCACCCCCTGGTTGGTCCCAGTGGGTCTAAGATAGAAAACGTGTTTCTGTGTGCAACATGATTTTAGAAGCAGGCAGGGAATGCACAGTCACACGCCGGTCTTCCAACCAGTCCCCAAAATCTTTCCCCTTAGACCTGCTTCCTTGAATTACCTTATTGTCTCCCAAAGTAAGGCCTGTGTTCAAATGCTAGCTTTCAACACTCCTTGAACTGATAGAGTGGAGAGGGATCCAGGACCACTAACGTTTGAGTTTTTTTTTAATGAGATATAATTTACATGCCACAAAATTCACCCCTTTAAAGTATACATTTCACTGATTTTTAGCATAATTACAAAGTTTGCCAACATCACCACCACTGAACTCCAGAATATTTTCATCACCTTGAAAAGAAACCCAATACTCATTAGCAGTCACTCCGCATTCCACCGGGCACCACCAATCTACCTTGTGTCCCTGTGGACTTGCCCATTCCGTATGTGTGATGTAAATGGAATCATATAACATATGGCCTTTTGTGAAATGCTTGTGTCATTTAGCATAATGCTTTCAGGTGCATCCTTATTGTAGCATGACTCGGTACATCATTTCTTTTTATGACCCAACAATATTTCATGGTATGAGTGTACCATAGCCTACTTACCCATTCATCCATTGATTGACACTGGGTTGTTTCTTTTTGCCTGTTATAAAAAAAAAAAAAAAAAAAAAAACAATGCTACTGTGAACATTTGTGTCGAAGTTTTCGTGCAGACATATGTTTTTCTTCTTCTTGGGTATATATCCAGAAGTGGAATTTCTGGGTCATATGGTAAATCTATGTTTAACATTTTAAGGAGCTGCCAAACTGTTTTCCTAAGTAGCTGCATCAGGTGTACATTCTCTCCAGCCAGGTATACATTGTTCCAGTCTACCTCCTTGTCAAAACTCATTACAGTCTGTCTTTTTTATTAGAGCCTGGGTGGATGTGAACTGACATCTCACTGTGATTTTGATTAGTATTTCCCTAATGTCAAATTGATGTTGAACATCTTTTCATGTGCTTAATGACCACTTATATACCGTCTTAAGAAAAATGTCTTTTCAAATCCTTTGCCCATCTTTCAATTGGGTTATTTGTCTTTTTATTGTGGAGTTGTAATAGTTCTTTATATATTCTGGATATTAGGCCCTTGCCAATTGTATGATTCACAAATAATTTCTCCCACTTTATAGGTCTTTTCACTATCTTGATAGTGTCCTTAGAAGCACAAAATTTGTGATTTTAAGTCCAATTTATCTCTCTTGTCTTTGATTGCTTATGTATTTGGTGTCATATCTAAGAAACCATTTTCTTATCCAGGTCACAAAGATTTACTCCTATGTTTTTATCTAACAGTTTTATAATTTTAGCACTTACAGATAAGTCTTTTCTCCATTTTGAGTTAATTTTTGTATAAGGCATTAAGTAGGGGTCCAATTATCCAGTTGTCCCAACACCATTTATTGAAAAGGCTATTCTTTCTCCATTGAACTGTTTTGACACTCATCAAAAATCAACGGACCGTAGGTGTATGTGTTTATCTCTAGACTCTCAATTTTATTTAACTGATTTATATACCTATCCTTATGCGAGTACCACGCTATCTTGATTACGGTAGCTTTGTAGTAAGTTTTGAAATCAAGCAAGATTGTTTTGTCTGTGCTCAGACCCCTGAATTTCTATATTAATTTTAGGATCTGACTTTGAATTTCTGAAAAAAAAAATGAAACTCGGATTTTGGTAGAGATTGTATTAAATCTATAGATCAATTTAAGGAGTATTGCCATTTTTAACAAGAGTAAGTCTTCCAATCCATGGACACAGGATATATTTCCATTTACTTAAGTCTTTAATTCCTTTTGATTTTTTGTAGTTTTTAGTATTGAAAAACTTGTATAAAACCTTTAGTTTTAGGATATAAAGCCTTTCTTGTTAAATTTATTCCAAAATATTTTATTCTTTTTCATACTGTCATAAATAGAATTTTCTTCACAATATTCTTGGATTGTTCCTTGCTCATATATAACAATAAAGTTGATTTTTGTATATTGATCTTCTATCCAGCAAATTTGCTGAACTTGTCCATTAACTTTAATAGGTTTGGTGGGGGGCGGGGAGGTGGTTGAAGATTTTTTAAGGAGTTTCTATACAGCAGAATGTCCCATCTGCAAATGGAGAGATTTTAAATCCTTTCTTTCTAATCTGGGTCCCTTTTGGTCTGTTTTTTTCTTATCTAATTGATCTGGCCAAAACTTGCAGTACATTATTAAATCGAAGTGACAAGAGAACCAACATCATTGTCTCATTCCTGATCTTAAAGGGAAAGCATCCCATCTTTCACCATTATATATAATATTAACTGTGGGTTTTTAGTAGATATCCTTTATTAAGTTGAGAAATTTCCTTTCTATTCCTGGTTTTTTGAATGTTTTTATCAGGAAAGGTTGTTGAATTTTTCAAGTGGTTTTTCTGTGTCTATTGAAACAATCATGTGGGTTTTTTTCTTTTATACTTTCAATAGTAATAATTGCTTGATTTTTTTATACATTGAAACAGTCTTGAATTCTGAGAATAAATCCCACTTGGCCATCATTCTTTTTATATGTTACTGAATCTGGCTTGGTAGTGTTTTGTTAAGGATTTTTGCATCTATATTTATAAAGCAGATTGATCTGTAATTTTCTTTTTTGTGATGTCTTTGTCTGGCTTTGGTGTTAGGGTAATACTAATACTAGCTTCACAGAATGTGATAAGAAGTATTGCCTTCTCTTCTGTTTTTTGAAAAATACTGTTATTAATTCTTTAAAGATTTGGTAGAATGTACAGCCATCTGCACTTGGGCTTTTCTTTGTGGGAAGTGTTTTGTTTGTTGTTTTTGGTTTTGCTTTACTAATATAATTTACTTTGTTATAAGTCAGCTCAGATTTTTCTGTTTCTTCTTGAGTCAGTTTGGTAGTTTTTGCCTTTCTAGGAATGTATCCAGTTCACCTAGGTTATCTGATTTGTTAGCACACAATTATTCATTTCTTTAGAATCCATTTCTTTATAACATTTTTAATTTTTTTAATGTTTATTTATTATGAAAGAGGGAGAGAGTGTGTGAGAGGGGGAGGGGCAGAGACAGCGGGAGACACAGAGAATCTCAAGCAGGCTCCTCACTGTCAGCGCAGAGCCTGATGTGAGGCTCAATCCCATGAATCATGAGATCATGACCTGAGCTGAAATCAAGAGTCAAACAACTGCCTGAGCCACCCATGCACCCCAACCCATTTTATTTCTTGAAGGTTGGTAGTCATGTCTCGTCTTTCATTTCTGATTCTAGTAATTTCAATCTTCTTTTCTCGTCTTGGTCAATCTAGCTAAAAGTTTGTCAATTTTGACCTTTACAAAGAACCATCTTTTAGTTTCAATGATTTTTCTGTATTTTTCATTCTCTATTTCATTTATTTTCTTGATAATCTTTGTTATATCCTTCACTCTACTTGCTTTTGGTTTAGTTCACTGTTATTCTAGTTTCTTAAAGTGGAAGTTTAAGTTGTTGATACAGAATATTTCTCTTTTTAGCACAGGTCTTTATACCTACAATTTCCCTCTAACACTGATTTAGCTGCATCCCATAAGTTTTGTTTTCATTCATCTCAGAGTAGCTCTTAATTTCTTTTCTGATTTCCTCTTTGATCCATTGATTATTTAGGAGCGTGTTGTTTAATTGCCACATCATTTCCCAAATTTCCTTCTGCTTTTGATTTCTAAATTCACTCCATTATGGTCAGAAACATGATTTCAATCCCTTTAAATTTAGTGATACCTTTTTATCGGTAAAAATGTTTTACTTATCCAACTTCGAGCTGTATTACAAAGCTGTAATCATCAAGACAGTATGGTACTGGTACAAGAACAGACACTCAGATCAATGGAACAGAATAGAGAACCCAGAAATGGACCCACAAATGTATGGCCAACTAATCTTTGACAAAGCAGGAAAGAATATCCAATGGAATAAAGACAGTCTCTTCAGCAAGTGGTGCTGGGAAAACTGGACAGCGACATGCAGAAGAATGAACCTGGACCACTTTCTTACACCATACACAAAAATAAACTCAAATTGGATGAAAGACCTCAATGCAAGACAGGAAGCCATCAAAATCCTCGAGGAGAAAGCAGGCAAAAACCTCTTTGACCTTGGCCGCAGCAGCTTCTTACTCAACATGTCTCTGGAGGCAAGGGAAAAAGGTTTTACTTATCTTATGGCCTAACATATGGTCTATACTGGAGAAGGTTCCATGTGTGCTGTAAAAGAATGTGTATTGCCTTTATAGAAGAGAGAATTTTTGAAGATCCTTACTCCACCGTTTTCATTGATATCCTCAAGACATTTAAGTTTTAATGTAGGAAGGAAGTTGGGGAAATCTATAGACCATCAGCATACAATAGAAGTATAATATGAGCCACACATGTTTGTTCAAATGTCTATTAGCCACATTTTTTAGAAGTAAAAAAAAGCAGTTATTTGATTATATAGTCAGTATAAAGTATCGTTGAGATATTTTACACATTATTTTTTCATAGTAAGTCTTCAGAATATACTTAGAGCACATCTCAATTCAGATTAGCCACATTTTAAGTGTTCAATAGCCACAGCTATTGGCTGTGATATTGGACAGTGCAGTTTAAGAGCAAGCAGTCCTGAACTAGGAGGCCACAGATAGAACCAAGGGCAGATAAACTTGGATGGGGAAGATAATTTACCTTTATTTCACTAACCTCCAATGAACTTTAGTACTTATTTCAATTATAAATATAAATAATGAACTATAACCATATCAGTAGCACCTGAGATTGTTGTCATTGTCACAGATTGGGCTCCCCTAGAAAGCTGACTTTGAGATGGTGATTTTCATGTAAGAAGTTAACTGGGATGTGCCTTTGCAGTCAATAGTTGTAGAAGAGGAAGGGCAACAGGATTAGGCGAAGAAGTTGGGCAATAAGGGCCCCAGGTGACCCTATGGTCAGCTCTAGATCTCAAGCAGCCCTTTAAAGTTGTCCTGAGTTGGGGTGAAGAGGCCCCACTTATTCACTCACTGCTACTTTGAAATTATAATAGATATTGGACTGGCTGTACCTATATGTAGATCATAGGATTTTTTTTAATATTGTAATAACTGCTTCAGTATAACTGGTTTTCTTTGCTATACTATTTATTTTATCCATTTCCAAACATTATTCTGGAAAGAAGTCCACAGCCTTGCCCAGCTGCCACCAGGGATCCATGGCACAAAAGTCTATGAAACCCAACTGTGAAGAATGTGTAGTGGTCCTAGGAAGAGCTGGCCTGTGTGCAGCACTCTGGACCACAATAGAGAATGGACACATGTCTTATGATCATTTGTCTTTATCAGGACACCTGCCAACCTTCCCTATCCCCAAATGCCCTTGCTCTCAAAAAGCTGTATTATTTGATAGTTTGTCATGACTTCTCTTAAAAGGATCTCTGGTCATCCAATGAAGACAGCCATATTGTGAAAATGGAAAAACTCAATGAAAGGAGTAAAAGGAGAGAAAGCGGGGCAGCTCATCGGGGCTCTACAGGCTTGGGGGGCATCAGCCTCTTCCAAGCAGTGGGATACCTCACAGGGGACATGAAGGAGTGCAGGAGCTGGCTGAAAGGTAGGCAAAGTCCCAGGAAAGAAGCAGCCGGGCTGGGCCAGGGAGACAGCCCTCCCTCAGGTGTGAGTGGAGGAAGCTGCTCCCTCACTCACCCGTTGAGAGGACTCCCACAGTTGGAGTACTCACACCCTGAGTTGACTCTGGATGGGTCCAATGTACCCTGCTAACTTGGAATTCCCATGGAGTTTCAGAATTAAATACACTTCACTAATTTTAGTGCTTTGCAAATTCTTTGCCCCTATGTGGAATAGATACAGGACAACCACTTAGTGGTATATAAGTCATTTCCCAAACAAGCTGTCATTCCTTCCCTTGTTCCATGGCCATTTATTATGTGCCAAGAAAATATTGACATCACCCTCCACCATGTTCCAAGGCTCTTTCTTTCCTTTCAACGTCCTTCTTCTCCTAGTTTACCTCAACTAAATACTGCAACAAACAGCCCTTCCCTCCCCAATCACACCCTCATAGGCTGTCCTGGAAACCAAACCAGAATGTATGTTCCCTCTTCTTGACCTGGCTTCCCCCAGGTCCTAACTCAATACTGATTCCATAGCTGAGCTAAAGCCATTTCCTTTCCAGCTCCTTTTCTCCAGATGACTTTCTTTGCTGCTCAGATACCAGTTCTCAACTGAGTCATACGGCACAACACAAAAAGAGGGTTTCCCTGCCTCCTCACCCCTTCCCTTGGACCAATAAATTTCCCTTGGAATGCTCCTGAGGCTTCCTTGCCAACCAAGTCGAGGGCTGGAACGGCGTTAAATTGGTCTCAGCACGATGCCTCAGTCTGTACGGCAAAAACTAACACCCACTGTGGACTGATTGCCTAGCCACTCAGAGACTTGGGCTAGGTGCCAGACCAAACGAGAGGAAATGTCCTGGCTCGTGCATCCTTGTTTGCCTTGGTTGCCACGCCAACCAGTGGTCCAGCAGGGAAGCACAACTGGGACTCTGCTGATGGCTCTGCCTGTCTCTTTCAGATAAGCCACTGGCCCTCCAGGTTACAGACTGGGTCCTGAGGGGCACTGCTCAGGTAATGTTTGTCAACAACCCTCTCAGCGGACTCATCATCTTCATAGGGCTTCTGATCCAGAATCCCTGGTGGACGATTGCTGGGGTGTTGGGGGCAGTGGTCTCAACCTTAACTGCCCTCGCCTTGAACCAGGACAGGTGGGTGCCTGTCTGCAGTGGTCGTGGGGTCTTGGTTAGACAGATAGAGAAGTGTGTCCCTGAGTGATCAGCCAACGTTATCCTACCAACCAGCCCAAGTCTCCTAAAGATTAACCTTGAACAGGTCACTGGAGGTCTCTACAGAATTAAACCACTCCTGTGCTCAAAGCAAGTGACAGCACTAAGCTCCTTTTGACGGTAGATCCTTCTGGAAACATTCCCTATGAGGCGGATGCAGAGGAACTCTTAAACTGTTCTTCCCTTATGGAACCTACAGTCTGGTTGACTAACAGGCAAGAAATGTCCCAGAATAATATGAGACGGTATATACCGGAGAGCTCAGAGAAGACAGATGTTTCAGAGTGTTTTGGGGCTGGGGGTATGAGAGAGGGTGGCCTTTGAGCTGGAAACATGGGATCTGAGAGAGAGAAGGAAGGTAGAGTGGGGAGGGCAGCGTGGAGGTGGGAGACAGCTAGAGGAGGGCCCCTCCAACCCAGTGCAGAGCTGGGAGACAGCTAGAGGAGGGCCCCCCCCCCAACCCCGCACTGGTAGCCGCAAAGTCCAGGAACAATAACGAGTAGCATTTTCTGGAACTGGACCATTTTCTCAGACTTTGCCCCATGCTGTTCCAACAGTTCCCAAATTTTCCTGATGGCTAGAGTCACCAGGGCTGGCTGTTAAGAAATGTGACTTCTCCACCCCAACCACTTCTGTTCCCTCAGATAGTCCCATTCAGTGGGTCTGGGAGGGGATGTTTTTAACAAGATCCTCCTGGATGCTTCTGATCATCAGAGAAGTTTGGGAATGCTCATGTTTTTAGTGTTTTTCAGTTTGGGGTCACCAATCCGTTTGTGGATCATGAATCAATTGGCAACAGCATTTTTAAAAATTAAAATAATAAAATAAAATAGATTAGAGTAATTCACGTGTAGGATATTTTGTGACATTTTTGTTTCATTAATGTTGGGATGTGTTGTATATGTGGGGGGTGGGTGAGGTTAGGGAGACTGAGAGAGAGAACTGAGTCATGCTCCTTACCGCGGTATTCCCTCCTTACCGCGGGTTACTGTCAAAAAGATTGAAAAGCACTGTCATGCCTTGTTACATGTGAGTCTTGCCATCACATCACCAGGCAGACAGTGAAAGTAGGAGAAAGACTGGGAGGAGCAGGTATTCACCTAAGGTGCCACAGTCAGTGAGTAGCAGGGCTCGGGCTGCAACACAAAGCCTGCATCTTCTAGGCTGAAGGTCAGTACTGTCCTTGTCATACAGACAGAGTGTGGACAGCAAGGCCAAAGGGCCCCTGGTGAACCCAGGGGATGGGGAGTCATCAGAGTTGGTTGTGTTGTGACCAGCATCACACTTCACCCAGGCCTACCTCACATTCCAGATGCCACCAAGGCAAATTTGTGAGTCAGTTTGTCTCCCCTGAGAAGCCATTCATGCACCTCTGAGGTGGCATTAGGGGAGCACTCTGATTCTAGCAAGCCAGGAGGCCATGACAAATTGGATGAAGGAGAGGCTGAATTATTTTGTGTGCAGGTCTGGTGAGTGACATAAAAAATAGGCTCCAGCCAGGACTTTCTGTCTCTCTTTAACCCAGTAGGTTCCCTATTCCTTGTTTCCAGTTACTTGTCATCTCATGGGCGGCTGGCACAGAACTGGCCCCTGACAAGATTAACTCTTGTCTCACTGCTTCATCACTGTTGGGTAAAACACCAGGGGTGAACTCTGTCCAGCCCACCAGCTCCTTAGCTATGTGACCTTGGGCAAGTACTTCCCCTCCTGGCTCCATTGTCCTCATCTGTGAGATCTGCTGCTTACTGGCTCACCTTCAAGGAGCCAAAGCCCCTTCATGCTCTGACTTCCCTCTTGACCATAATCTACTGGTAAATTTGCCAAGCCATTCAGAGAGTTGCTTCATGGACTTCAGTACTATGGAGGAGACACACACCTAATCCTCCCAAACATTTTAGTAAGACTAGTGTGTGCCAGTTTGGCTTCCAGAGATTTCTCTGCTGGGGCCCACCACATCTACCACTCAGCATCACACTGTTCCCACCTAAGCATTTTTGCTTCTGCCTGTCTAATCCTACCATTCCTTCAAATCCTCCTCCTACAGGGAGCCACCCCTAATTATCCCAGTGCTCTCTGAACCCTCCCTTCTCACTGGACAACCACAGAACATACCCTGGTACTATATGGGTTGGCTCTCTAATTATTTTCTGAGTCTTCTCTCCCTGGCTGTGTTCTAAGCATGTTCAGGACAGGAAGTCCATTTTGAATGTTTCATATTCTACTACTATGTCAAGAAAAGATTCATTGCTGGTAGGTCAGTACCATGTTCTATACCATAGGTTCAAAACTCTAGACACCCTACACAATATCCACACATAAATCCTTCTGAGGAGCCCTGACTTCACCACTGTCCCCAGCAAATCACTGACACAGCTACATGATCTAAATATAACCCCCACCATCCCTCTCTACCCCCCACCCCTGTTCCCCTGACCACCGCTACTTCCTGTCCACCAGTCCTACTCCCCTCCTCCTCCTCCATCAGCCCATGTCCCCCCTTATCCCTGTTACCCTAACCCCGCTACCCCAGAGACTGTAGCTCACAGAGAGTAACTCAAGGTCAACAGCACTAATGCTGCAGTCCTGAAGGAATGTGGTCCTAATGAAGATCTTTTTGGCATTGGGGTTAAACCAAGTTTTACATATTTGATAGTCAGAGCAGATATAAGGTAATGGGTTTCATTCTGACAACCAAACCCGGAAGCCACCAAAGTTTTGGTAGAGAAGTGTTCTGGGAGGGGACTTCCACAGAGAGGGGTTCTAATTTTGTCTCCCCTGGGCTCCCTTGTTTGATTCCTGCTATGCCCACTGCACCCTGCCACTGGGACTACAGGACAGCCCCCAGTATGGGTCAGCCATTTTTTTTCTCAGCTTGCCTGAAGCAACTAGTATTAAAACCAAAAAAGTACTAAATCCTAACACTGAACAGAAATGGGAAAATACAGATAAAATGCACACACACACACACACACAGACTTAAAACTAATTATTTTCCCAAAACATGGGTTTCTGCTTTTTAGGTAGATTTTCTAGTCCCAAGGAGATAGATTCCAAACCCCAGCATTCTTCCCTCCCAGCCACTCTTCCACCCACCTCATCCTCCCCACCCCCTACCCCAACCCCCGTCTCCAACTGCCCCATATGTTTATGGCCTCAGGAGCAGCCAGCCCTCTAACCAGTGTCCCATACAAGTGTCCCCACACAGTGCCATGTGTTCAGCTTTTCTTGTTGGAAACTGTCTAGAGATACCTCCTCCCACCCTCCAGCTCTTCCCACTCTCCTCAGTCTAGCTGAGCTAATCTCCTGGCCACTCCAGAGCTGAAAGCTCCCCTCATTCCAGACCCAAGCCATGGCCTCTGCCAGGCAGGAGCCATCCTCTAGCCAGAATGCCCTTCTTCCCTCCTTATGCTTCTGGATGCCCTTGCTGGGCAAAGACAATCAGTCTGTGAAAAACTTTAGCATGTACACACACCCATTCAACAACCAAGCAAGGCCTAGAGCCCTCTGTGCACCAGACGCTGTTTTCTGTTACACTGATGTCAGACAGACAAGTTCCAGCCTGGACAACTTACAGTCAAGGGCAGGACAGAGCACAGTACACAAACCTCATGCTCTGGCAGGGGTCTTGCAGTGATTTGCCCAGTCCCTCCTTCACCCTGTTCCCCATCCCCCAGCCAGCTGAGCCATGGGAAGGGTCAAGGGCAGGGTTTATTAGCATCAGGGAGAGAAGTTTAGGAGCACATAGCCTTCCCTGATGAAACAAAAAGAAAGGATAGACTCAAGCTTGGATTCTCCCCACCGCTGGGCCCCTCCCTATCCTGCTGTGGGGAGAGGCTTTTGTGCATCCCCAGCGGGTTCAGCTTGTCCACTCTGGGACACAGGCCAACTGCAACAATTACAGCTTCACACGATGCAGTCAGATGCACTCTGTCCTCCCCCTTCTCTCCCACCCCTCCTCCCTGTCTCCTACACACACACACACACACACACACACACACACACACACACACTTTCCCTGGTGTCATACCTCAGGTTTCTATTAGATCTCTCACTAAACTTAGCAGTCTGAGACCCCCTGAGAAGCCAAGAGGGAGCTTAGACACAGTGAGAAGACAAAGTGCATACTTTAATTCTAGAACGGCAAGGTAATCAGGGCCGTGTGTGTGTGCATGTGTGTGTGTGTCAGATCTAGGAAGGCACTAGCAGCTGTGTGACTGCCCAACACTCAGGAGTAAGCTGACTTTCTTCTGGGAGTACCAGGGAGGGCCCTACAAGCCCCACCAAATTCAAATGCAATGTAACTGCCCCCACCCAGGTCTGCCATTGCCTCAGGCCTCCACGGGTACAATGGAATGCTGGTCGGACTACTGATCGCTGTGTTCTCTGAGAAGTTAGACTATTACTGGTGGCTTCTGTTTCCTGTGACCTTCACAGCCATGACCTGGTGAGATGCCTCCTTCTTTCTGCTCACAGACCCGCAGGGCCCCGTGGTGCTTGCATCTTACACTGGATGGGGACATGTGCCCTCCTGGAGCCTAGTGTCTTCAGAGTCAGGCTGGCTCTGACACGTGGCCACAAGACATGGTGGCGTGGCCACAAGACATGGTGAAAATCCATCAGTTTGATTGCAACACAGCAGATCATTTTTTTTTATTTTGGAATAACAGGGATCCTTTAGAGCAGCAGTGACCACAGGTGTTTTATTGTGCTAATAATCTTCCTTGAATCTTAGGTTTAATAACAAAAGGTAACCTTTATTGAATATTTCCTGCAAGACAAGCCCTGTGCTCAGCCAGGTAGGGTTATTTTTGTCCCCAGTTTACAGAAGAAAAGAACAAGTCATGAAGAGGTTAAGTAACTTGCCCCAGGCCATACTTTTACAAAATTTTTGATGATGAACCCAGAGTCTGCAACTGTTAAACTCCAGGCTACATGGGAATTATCTAAACTGTGGCCTGACCAAGATGGAAAAGCTAAAAACTCACTTGTGATAGAATCAGAACTCTCTTGGAGAAGAATGTCTATAGTGAAAGCATAGGATCTTTGAACAAGAAACATCAGTTGAGATCTTGCTGTACAATCACTTCATTCTGCAAAGGAATAAAAAAGTCAAGAGAAAGGGTCTTGGGAACAAATATTTGTTGAGATGAGGGGTGTGCTGTGGCTCAGCTCACCTGGATCTTGGGCAGGTCTTTGCTACCTGATGCTATCATTCTTATGCATGCCGTCACCAAAGAGCAGGAGCCCAAGGTGACCCATGTCCTCCAGTCTGTGCCCCACAGCTGTGAGACATGCTAACTCATTTTCAACACCTCTAAGAAGTACATATCTTTCTTAGATTTCTGGAGTCACTAAAACAGTTAGTTTAAGTACTAATTTATTAAGTTTCAGTTTATTACTTTTTAGCAGTGCTTGTAAATAAATTACTACATTAAGCATTTTGGGAAATTTATGTTTCTTCTCAGGGTTTCTGTGTTTCTGAATCCATTGGGACAAAAACTATAGCAGTCATTTCTATGGGGATTTCCTCAATGCCCCGCACCTGCCCCCATGTAAGGCACAGGAGACCCTGTCTTCATTTGCATACATTTGGTTTATAACAAAAGAGTAAGCCTCTCATGTCAAGATTTGATCATTGCTTTGAAGAAAGCAAAACAGAGCAAGTGAGACAGAGAGGGATTCCAGACGTGAGTGGTCAGGGAAGGCCACTTTCAGGAAGGAGCATTCATGCTTTCCCCTAAATGATAAAAGGCACTTGCCATCTGAAGATCTAGTGAAGGACGTTGCAGACAGCGGTGGTGGCATGTGCAGACCCCAGCTGGAGGAGTGCCCCATGTTCAGGAAACAAGACCAGCGGGGGCTTATGCCCAGTGAATGAAGGAGGAATGGAGGAGGTGAAGGCAGAAGTAAATGAGGGCTAGACCCCGTTTGCTTTGAGGATCCAGTAGGCTTTTGTATTTTTATTACAACTGTGATGGGAAGCAGTTAAAGGGTTTTAAGCAGAGATGTGATAGGATATGGTTTAAATTTAAACAAATCGCTCTGCTTGCCTTGTGGAGAATGGATTTTAACTGGAGCAAGAGCAGATGCTGGAAGCAGAATCAGGAACTCACAGAGAGATGAGAGTGGTCTGGACAAGGGTGATACACAGGAAGGTGGTTGGGTTTAGGATGTATTTTAAGGAAGGTAAAGGCAACAAGACTCTCTGGGAGGCTGTGGAGTTTGGGGGGTGGGAAAGAAAAGAGGATTCAGTACACTCCTATAGTTTGCCTGAGCACCTGGATTGATGGACAAGACTAAGAGAAAAACAGGTTGGTGGTAGGAGACAAGGTGTAAATCAAGAGTTCTGACAGACATATTAGGCTATAGACTTCCAAGTAGACATGTTGACAAGGTAACTGGATGTACAAATCCAGAACTTTGATATGGTCAAGATTTGGAGGGCAGAAGTATACAGAAGACATTTTGTCCATGGGACTAAAAGATATCACCCAGAAAAAGAAGATGAAGAGAAGACCCAAGGCCGAGCCATAGGATATTCCAGTATCTAGATGACTGGGAGAAGAGAGAAAGAACCACAAAGAAGTGACAAGGAGCAGCTGGAGAAGTAGGAAGAAAGCTAAGAAAGGGCAGTATCATGGTAGCCCTGACAGAAAATATTTCAATCCAGTTGGAGCATCCGATTATCAAATGAAGGGAGCAGGGAATGGCCATAGATTTGGTAGGATAGATGTCATTAGTGAACTGGACAAGAGCCACTTGCATGGCATGGAAAGAACACCCACCTGATTGGAGTGGATTTAGGAAAGAAAGGGAGTGGAAAGATTGACCATAGCAATCTGTTGAGGAATATTTGTTATGAACAAGGGCAGGGAAGTGGGGCAAAATAGCCAGAGGGGACATCGGATTAGAGGAGGAGGGTGTTAATAGGAAGAAGATACTAAAGCATTTTGTAAACTTATGAGAGTGTTCCAGAGATAAAGGAGAGACTGCACCTGCAGGAGAGAGAGGAGAGAATTGCAAGAGTGAAGTCTTTGAGACAGATTGGATCTTGAAGCACAAGAGTAAGAATTGGCCCAATAAAGAAAGAGGAATACTTTCATTATGTGACAAAGGCAGAGAGGAAAACTATGTAGGAGCTGGGCAATTGGAGTGTAGAGCTTATGGTTGGGAAAATGAAGCATTTCTCATCTTGTCATTTCTATTCTTTTATTCTCAACAAGTTGGAGAGTTAATTTGTATGGACTGTGTAGTAGGGTTTTCAGGCAGTCATAAATGCCCATTGGAGACTCAAGGTCATGAATTAAAGGTAGACCAGTCAGCCAGATCATGTGATTTCATGTTTTGTCCCAACAGCTCTTTGAGTGTGAAGACGTAGGGTGTTAAGTGTCTACGGTGGCTTGTCCTTTCGAGGAAACTAAAGTTCAGGGAGATCATTACCTAATGCTGCTCACTCAGCCTATAAATGTAGGAGTTAGGATTTGCACCCAGCTACATCTGCTTCCAACATGCCTGCTTCTCCCAAGGAAGAGGCCGAGAAAAGAGAGGACACAAACAACTGAAGGTTTCATCTTCATATGGTGGCTTCCAGAGTAGCTCAAAGCACTTCAGCTGAATCAAGCCCACACATTACCTTTGTGCCATAGCAGCTGCCTCCTCCAAGACCAGGCTTCTAAAATGTTATCACAGTGCAGGAGAGTAGCTGTTGTACATCCTGATGATTCAAGGGCAATACACATTATTTTCTAAGGATTACGTTTTGTTTAATTTTCTTAGTTTAAGAAACAAGCAAATATTTAAATTATAAAGGTTTATATTCAAGTATTATATTTGCTATTCAAGTATAATTTATAATATATTCAAGTATATTTATACTTTAAAAATGCATCTCTCAAAGATTCACCTTAAATGGAACACCTTATCCCCAGTCCCAGATAAATGGACCACTAGAGTCTCAAAGGAGCCAGGAATGGCTGGGCCAAGGACAGGGGGGCACCATGGACAGAGCTGATGGGACAAGATGGTGTAGACCTAAGGATGAGCACAGATTAACCCTTTGTCTTGCTCATCTTCAGCCCAGTTCTTTCCAGTGCCTTGAATTCCATCTTCAGCAAGTGGGACCTTCCTGTCTTCACGCTGCCCTTCAACATTGCTATGACCCTGTACCTGGCAGCCACCGGCCACTACAACCTCTTCTTCCCCACAACACTGGTGGAGCCTGTGTCTTCAGTGCCCAATATCACCTGGACAGAGATGGAGATGCCCTTGGTAAGTTACCCAATGGCAGATGAGTGGGGACCCCTGCTTATACCACACACCTTCTTGATAACTGGTTTGTGGATTATCCAGGCTCTCAGCTTCTCCAGATGCATCTCCACCAGATGATGGTCATAGTAGAGAACAGGACAGAGAAAAAGGCTGCTGTACTTTCAACAAACCCTCATTGAAGGTCTGATATGTACCAGGCACTTTATCAGACACTAGGAATACACGGGGAATAAAAGGACAACAACTTCTCTGCCCTTGTGAAGTGTACTCTCTGTACAGGGAAACAGACAGTAAATAAGTGCATAGGTCAGTACCAAGTTAATTATACAGAATGGTAGGGTTCAGGGAAAAATACTCAAGAAGGTGGATGGTTGGGTGAAGGGGCCAGATACTAAAACAAATGTTTAAAATTAGGGTTTTAAAGGTCTTATCAAGAGAAGATAGGGATGAATTTTCATGTACTTTCCGTATCAGTGACTTTCAAGCAGGGGTGACTTTGCCCTCCTGGAGGGAGGAGGCAAAATTTAGACTGGGGGGAGGGGTGCTACTGGTATCAAAAAGTCAGGGATGCCACCAAACATGCTACTATTCACAAGACAGCCCTCCCCATAACCAAGAATTATCTAGCCCCAAATGTCAATAAATATCGAAGTTGAGAAACCCTGCTTCACATCCAACTATCACAAATGTACATATTCATTTATTCTACCAATCTCTAGACACTTGGGATAAAGGGATATAATAAAAGCCTAACACAAGATTAAATAGACAGAATTGTAAAATTTGGCCTTGTTCATGAACAATAGAGAGAGCTAACAGCTAAGGCTACGGCAAGCTTATTACGTATCAGACACTGTTCCAAGCCCTTGACTTCTGGACTTAATTTAACCCTCCTAATAGCCCAATGCTGTAAGTACTATCATCATTCCCATTCACAGATGAGAAAACTAAGGCACAGAGAAGGTTAGCTGCCCAAGCTCAAACTGCTGCTAGTGCCTGAATATAAAACCCAGGCAGCCTGATGTAGAGCCCAGGCTTTGACCCATCACCCACTTAGTCCCAGGTGAGACAGACACCCTCATCTGGAACAACCACAGTGAGGTGAAACCTGCTTCTCAATGCAGTTCACCCCTCATTAGGTACCGTGAAATATTAGAGAGCTCTTTACCTTCCTCAGAAATCTGTCCCCCTCCATCTTTCACCCATTGGTTCTAACTCGGCTGTTTAGAGTAATTCAGAATATTATTTCTATGATTGCCTTTTGAATACTTGCACATAGAACGACATCCTCAGTATTGTTTATGTAGTCTGCTTTCCCAGCCCTCACCACCCAGCTGAGCCCATCATCAAGATGGGCTGCTGGAGGCTCAGCTCCAGGGCCACCACTTGTGGGTGGGGAGGACAGTTCAGGGGTTTCAGGGTCAGCCACACTCGGACCTGAAGCTATCAGAAAAGGAAAGTCTTCCCTGCCCCTAGTGCAAATGCTAACTATGCAAAACCTTTTTGAATATTTTGTCTTTTCAAAGTTTTGTCTGGGGCAGGGGCTGGAGGGGCATCAGAGTCAGGGTTAGGATCTAAATCCAAGAGAATGGAAAAGACAGAACCCTGCATTGGAGGGAAAGCCCACTGTCTCAAGTAGAAAATGGCAGGGGCAGGAGCAGGGACAAAGCTCTAACTCTGAGGGGACTGTCAGTGATCATCAGCTGGCAGTTAGGCACATTGCCATAAGGGCACAGACCTGCAGTCCCTGAGCCCTACCCATGAGGCAGAGTCCCAGTAACAGCCTCGGGGGCATGGGTGTTGCCCATGGAGCCTCCCACCCTCCTCACTGAGGGGCACAGGATGGAGACGGCCACCTGCGAGAGATGCCTCTCATTCATCTTCAAAGTGAACAGAAAGTGGCAGCATGCAAATCCATATACCCTGAGGCACCAGCTCACCCACCACACCACTACTTTCACAGTGGGCTCCTTCTCTTCCACACCATCCAGGTCCCAACTCCCCTTCCCTCCTTGTCTTTTAAACAATGATGAGAATGACTTCCTTTTTGTTTAACTGGCCTTTCTTGTTACTAGAGGATTGTCGAGAGTAGGCAGTAGGAAGGATGCAGGGGCTCAGTAAATTTCCATGCACACCCGACTGCCCTTCACACCTTCACCCCAGGGTGTTGGAGAGCAGGTGGAAGGGAGGGGTGCCACCCCAGGGCCACAGTTCACCAAGCTAAAATATGGATCCCGGCAGAGGAAGGTGCTTTCTGAGCCCAGACTCTGTTCTGAGGCTACTTGTCCCTCATTCTTCTCATTCTTGACTGCTTGGGCTTCAAATCTGTGTTCCCAGACAGCAAGGGGGAAGTTGGAACCCTCTTTGCATCCTGCATGCCTCAGACTTTGGGAAGTCATGGAATATTTATTGAGTACATTTTCAGCCAGTACCCCACACTTAAGCTGAGTTCCCTGAACTGGCAGAAAGCATTCTCAGGGTTCCTTTAAATAAGATGCACACCCCCATCATTCCTGGCATGAGGCTCTAGGCTCTGGCCCAGACAGTGCTTGGTAATTGAAAGGCCACCCATCCAGAGACCAGGATGGGCAAAGCTTAAAAAGCTCTGTGGGACTCCTCAAACACTGTTCTCTAAAGAAATCAGACTGACTCCAGAATTAAATCAGGTTGTTAAAAAGTACAAAATTTCACCCAAAGGGAGATGTGCAATTAATTTCCAACATCTACAGCAGGTCATGTATAACTAACTCAGTGGTCCCCAAACTCAGTTGCACTTGGGAATCTCCTGAGGACCTGGTCATGCCCCATACCAGTTAAATCACAATGTCTAAGGAGGAGCCAGTCATCAAATTTTTTTTCTAGCATTTCCAATTTAGAGCAAAGTTTGGAAACTGCTGAGCTAATCAATACATATTTATTAAGCACCTATTATGTACCCCGCCATCAAGGAGCCTGGCCCTCAAAGAGGTCACATGACATAGTAATAGAGCAAAGACAGCAGAATTTTAAAGGTGGGAGATTATCTGCTATGGCAGCCTTCTCATGTTACAGAGAAGGGCACCAGAGCCCAGCATGAGGAAGTGACATACCCACCATCATTCCATGAGCTTGTGCAAAACTCCCCTGAAAGCTGGAGCCCTCAGCTCCCAGGCCAATACTCTTCCCTAGCCTGCCAATCTCCCTTCTCTCCTTCAGGCCCTCCTCTGTCAGATGTAGATGGTTCAGCTTGGGCAGAAAAAGGGCCATCTGACTCCCAAATTAGCCATCTACAATTACAACACCCTCAAATGACTCTCAAACTCGGGGATGTTTGGCTTTATTCTGTTTTTCAATGGTATACATATTATCTTTCTACAAATGCTAAGTGATCCTCGAGCAGGAGAAATGCCACCTCCTTCCCAGAGCCCCATAATACCCTAGGTAGCTCTGAATGTGCAGCAACCACCTCTAGACTAGGGGTCAAGCTCAGAGGCTCTAGCCTGGCCTTAGGCACCAATGATCTGGGTGACCTTTGATGAAATCAATCATCAAAATGGCCTAGAATATTTCCAATATTCCTGGAATACCTGTAGGATGTCAGAAGGTCTGGTGGAAATCCTCTAGTGCCCTGAAACTTCCAATGGCATTCTCAGGAGAGGGTGCCCTCTGGTTCTCTCAAAGCTCCTCCTCTCAAAGCAGAAGCCATGTGTCTTTCAGAAGCACCTGTGTTGGGAGGGTTTTGCATGGGGGATGCCAGATGCCTGCTAGGTGGTGGAGTGAGGAGCTATTTGTTCCAGCTCATGTCCTTCCTCCCAAGTTCTCTTCCACGCTAGAGGGCACCGCCATCATCCCGTTCCAACCCATTACCCCCACCAGGAATGGCTTTGTCCTGACCCTAAGGCCTGCTCTTTTCATTATGTGCCCACACTCCAGTGACCCCAGATTCTGTTGACTTTGCAGCTGCTACAAGCCATCCCCATCGGGGTTGGCCAGGTGTATGGCTGTGACAATCCCTGGACAGGCGGCGTGTTCCTGGTGGCTCTGTTCATCTCCTCGCCACTCATCTGCTTGCATGCAGCCATTGGCTCAATTGTGGGGATGCTAGCAGGTAGGACAGGGTCCCCTCTCTGCAGGGAGGACCTTGGGATAATTTTCCTGAGGTCATTCCATCCCTGCACAGGGCAAATAATCTAGACTTGTTATCTTCACTGGTGTTTTTGAACATTGTCAGGGGAGAGACTTATTTTTCCCTTTCTTGATTTTCCAAAGTGAGCAGACTGCCGCAGCAGGATATGTGGGGACACATGCAAGGGGCTGAAGACCTCATTGGCTACCTGAGCCCCTGGGAGCTGAGGGGTGGAAGGAAAGGGAGGGTCACTCAGAGGCCTGGAGAGCAGTAACAGACGGAGGAGTATAAATGACCCAGTGCTTTGAAATTTGGAGTAAACTAAAAGAAAACAATTTCTCAAAAACTGTATTCCTATTTGACAAATGTGATTTAATATTTCTGCGTGTAGGCATATGTATGTACATGCATTTATATATGTAAATATGCACAGTAGAGCCAGAAATTGGAGTCGGGCACATAGGACTAGGATCCTGTTGACTCATTCCAATGTTTTTCAGAAACATCTTGGAAGCAGAACTTTAAAAAAATCATTTGAAAATAATTTTGAATTTATCAAAAAATTATAAAAGTAAAAATGGTACATGAAGCACCCATAAATTCTTTGCCTGATTCACCTGTTGTTCACATCCTGTACTTCTATTTGTCTATCTCTATACATCTGTATGTGTATATACATACTTTTCCTCAACCATTTGAAGCAGACCTTTTTCACTTGAAAAGTTTCTTGCTAAAAATGCAGCTACTCAGACCAAAGGTGTGGAGAATACCTAGAATCCCAACGCCTTGACCTCCTCTCACCCTGAAAGTAGTCACACCTCTGTGTGAAATCTTCAAGCCACAGTTTGGGAACCACTGCTGTCCTCTTGTTGCTGGTTCCTGAAGACCAGATGCCATTTCTAGAGGCTCTTTTGATGGGATGGGGGAGGAGTGTGGGGAGGGGATAGCAGGAGTGAGGCCATCCTGAGAGCTGGCACCAGCCACGAGGTGGCCTTTGTGTGGGGACCCAGAACTGACCAGAAACGTCACACCTTGTTCCACAGCCCTGACGGTGGCCACGCCCTTCGAGACCATCTACATGGGCCTCTGGAGCTACAACTGTGTCCTCTCCTGCATCGCCATAGGGGGCATGTTCTACGCCCTCACCTGGCAGACGCACCTGCTGGCCCTCGTCTGTGGTGGGTATTTGGGGAAGCTGACCACCAGGTCACTCTGCAATTCCTTCCTTCCCTCCCTACTTGATTATGCAAAACCCATGAGGAACATCAATCGGAACTTGGTAGCAGTTCTAGAAGGACCTGTGGCTTGGGTCCCAATGGGGGACTTGAGGTTCCTCTTCTGTGAAATGGAGTCACAACCATGCTTACTGTTTTTTATTGACACAGTGTTGTAAGTTTCCAAGGAGATCACACATGCATTTCCTCAGGTGCTAGTGGCAGTGTTCCGGTATAATAACTTCATCCCACAACCTTTTAGAGAACACCATGTAGTGCCACGCCCTAGGCTATGCATGGAAGATACAGTGGTGACCACATTGTCATGAAGCCACATCTAGAGGAAGAGCAGTTATCACACAATCATTAAGGCTGTGATGTCTGAAACGATTATTACAAAGACCCAGTGAGATGACATACCTGGGAGCACTGAGGTGTCAGAAGATCACAACATGGGAGCTTGATTTCCATGGAGTAAGTAGTGCACTGTCCCAAGGGAAATGGGCGCGGGCGCTCTCAAAGCTGCACCCCAGCGCCACATACAAACTCAGTCCTCCCAGATCACTACCAGGCATAGATTGTCAGCCCATTGTACACCCTGGTACCCAGAAGGTTTAATGAACTTAATCTAAAACACAGCTACTGAGGGCAGAAGCAAGATTCAAACCCCAGCCTCATCTTTCCCCCAGTTTTCCTGCCCTGGAGTTACTTACGTTTTCTGGAAACAGCAGGACTTTCATAAGCAAAACTGGAGACAAGTAAAGGGCAGAATAACATTCAGAAGAACTTTTTCCCCGTTCATATGTGGAGACTGTAAATGACTTCCATGTATGTCTATTGTATTCCCCTCAGCAGCCAGCAAGGAGACAGTAGGCTCGGTAAATATCTGTCAAGTCAGAAGTGCCAGATATTTTGAAGCTAAGACTGTAACTGCCTTTGGTCTTTGGAGAAGTGGCACATTCCTGTGGCTAGAACCATCTGGGAAAGCTTTGCAGGGAGGACGGGGTTTATCTCAACGCTTCCAGGATGGGAATTGGGTAGGTAGAGACAGGGGAAGAAGGTGTTCTGGACAGAGGAACAGAAAGAGCAAAAATGCAGGGGCATAAGAAGCTTGTCCAGAAGCACAAGGGCGTGGTTGAGCTCCCCTACCTGTCCTGGGGGCCACACCCTACAGTGAACCCCGAAGCCTGGATCCTAGGGACAAGTTCACAGACCAGTAAGGTCCAGTTCTGGTAAGGCTTGGTGCGGGTCCAACAAGTTCTATCAGGGCCGCTCAGAATCTTGGATGGGAGGAGCCTTGTTGGGGGTTCATATAGTCTGACCACTCATTCCTAAGACAGATAATAATCCAGCCACACATCCCCAAGGTCAGCATGGACAAGCAAAAAATACTTACTGACCCCTGAGTGTATGCAAGACCACCATAGAAGTGCGGAGGAGAAAGAAGGCTTTAATCTCTGCCCTCAGAACACAGTCTGATGGGAGATTGGTCACACCTACCTGCAAAAAAAAAAAAAAAGCTACCATAATAATGTCAGGCAAATATGCCAGATGTCAGGATGTGGTGAGACACCAAGGCTGCTGGAGACAGTATAGGACCCCTGCCCTGGGGAAGAGGTGGGGGCAAACCCTGGGAAGCTGACTCCATGGTCCTTGTTTTTCCACAGCCCTGTTCTGTGCATACATGGGAGCAGCCCTGTCCAACATAATGTCGGTGGTAAGTCTGGATTCTCCTGAACATGCCTGTCCCAGCCAGGGCTTTAGGACATTTACAGTTTGTGAAAGAATCCTGAATGCATTCTGGTAGCTTGTATCCACACAATGCCTTTGTCAAGGTTTATCCAGGACAAATGTCCAGAGAAGGACTGGAAATTGCATATATGTGCCTGTGAGGTGTGTTGGAGGTGGCTGTGTGTGTGCACAAAAGAGTGGTATAACCAGCAGTGGAGAACCTAGATGGACAGATGGAGGTACTTGTGTGTGGCTGGATGTGGGAAGTCGTACCTAGGCTGATTTTCAACTCCATCATTAAAAGATTCTGATTGTGCCCAAAGGTACCAATATCTCAGATTCCTAGACCAAACTAACCTTATCTTATGAACCTAAAAACCAATGTCATCAATAGGGTCCTCAGCTGCTACCACAGCCTTCTCCCCCAGGGTCCCTGGAGCCTAGGACCATTTTCAGACCCCAATGCTTTTGCTTCCAGATTGGTGTGCCGTCAGGCACCTGGGCCTTCTGCCTCTCCACCCTCATCTTCCTGCTCCTGACAACCAACAACCCTGCCATCTATAAGCTCCCACTCAGCAAAGTCACCTACCCAGAGGCCAACCGCATCTACTACCTGACAGTGAAGAACATTGAAGAAGAGAAGTCCCCCAGCGGTGACTAGCCCATTTCTAGACTGAAATGCTCTTTGCCTGGACCTGGTGTCTGCTCCCTGTGGTCTCAACTCTGGGTCAATCAGCAACAGCACTCACCTTCTGTGCCTCTCCTTGCACCTGTGTAACCAAACACACCTGTACCTCCCTTATCCTGATGGCTGATTTTTCTCTCTCTGCACAGATCACCATAACTATCCATGTGTGACATTAGAGAATGTTGGTATGAGCTTGCTGGAGTTAGAAGTAAGACATGTGCTTTAAATGTCATTGTCTTAAAGCAAAAATGTTTCTATTTAGTCTTTTGGGAAGATGATTACAAGATGATCTTCTTGGCATGTTTAACTAAATAATAGATGCTGTAAAATTGAACTTGCTGAGTGGTTCCTAGGCAGATACAGAAACAGAGTGTGTGGAAATTCAGGGGATATGCACAAAGAGTTGAAGGTGCCTTAGTGCGCTTAGCTAGTGGTTGATGGGCACACCCAGCTTTACAAAAAAGAGGAATTTCACACTGATAGACTGTTAAAGTCAAAAGAGATAATTAGGGAATTGGGAGTGTCTAAATAGGATATTTCAAACATTCATTGGTCAGAGGAAAGGGCAAGATGATATCTAATAGCAGGAAGCAATTAATAAAGATTAGAATCCCATATATGAGTTTTATTATGGAGGATAAAATTATGAAGGATAAGCATTTCTTAGTATAAGTCAAACCAGCAACTTTGAGTAGAGATCTCAATTGAGAAAAGTATCTGATTTCAATGTGTGAAAATCTGGGGAAATTTATTTCATTTTCCTATTTGCTTATGGGTGTTGGAAGCTTTATCAAGTCTGTGATACTTAAAACAAATGGTTAGGGGCGCCTGGGTGGCGCAGTCGGTTAAGCGTCCGACTTCAGCCAGGTCACGCTCTCGCGTTCCGGGAGTTCAAGCCCCGCGTCAGGCTCTGGGCTGATGGCTCAGAGCCTGGAGCCTGTTTCCGATTCTGTGTCTCCCTCTCTCTCTGCCCCTCCCCCGTTCATGCTCTGTCTCTCTCTGTCCCAAAAATAAATAAACGTTGAAAAAAAAAATTAAAAAAAAAAATGGTTAGCCTGAGTAGGACCAACAATTATCCATGAATTTCATACTTTAACTTCCCAATTACAGCCATTAGCTTACATTCAGTCTTTATATGTAGATCAGGGCTCAGCAAACTTTTTCTGGAAAGGGTCAAATAGTAAATATTTTTTATTCTGTCTATAGAAAGACTCACTTGTGTCATTATAGCATGAAACAGTCTTGGACAACATATAAATGAATGAACATGGTTGTATTCCAAGAAGACTCTATTAAACAAACAAACTAGTTTGGACCCAAAAGCTGAACTTAGCCAGTGCCTGACATGGATGTTCAAATAATAATGGTTAGGAGCTTGTGGGCAGCAGGCCCATAGGACATCACCAAATTCTTTACAACAGACAGCCACATAACCATTTATATGCTGGGTGATACTGGAAGCTTTTTAGGAAAGTGAGATTACTATGGCCAGAATCTGGAAAATCTGAGGCTCTTTGATAGACCCCAGGCACTAGGGGCTACAGTTTTAAACAGGCTCTCCTCCCACGGAAATGTCTGGGAGCCACCCCTAAGCTTCCCCCTCCTCCATTCCCTCACTCTGTTTCCACCTCTGCCAACAGGCATACCACCATGAGAGCGGGGGAGAAACCTGACCTTTAGTACAGAAGTTTCCAGCAGGAAGAGCAGGGAGGCTCCTAGAATCCCAAGCTTGGAGGGGAGTAGTGGTGAGGGCCAGAGGGTCCTGCCATTCTGAGATGCATGAACCCCTCTATACAAAGGATGGGGGCTTCAGTTCCCTGCCAGGCTTCCAGGCAGGACTAAATTACCCAAAAGGGAGGGGAGAGCCACCCCCAAAACATTCTAACAAGAGATAACAGAACCAGTTGACCTGTTCATTCTTTATGGACAATTGCACCTGGAAACCTACTTAAGCCCAGGAGACTCTCCACCCCAAGAACTGGATCTGATGGGAGCTGTGTTTAAACTGTGCTTTGTATTGGATTTCCAGGACAGGAAAACTATTTGGGGGTGTATGTATGTATGTGTGTGTGTACTTGGACAAGAGTGTCTCTTGTCCGTTTCTTTCTCACCCCACGTCTCTGTCATTAACAAGGTCCACTTCAGTTACAGGTATTGGGTTTTTTTTTTTCTCCCAAGTTCCCACTTTCACCCCTATAGAAATTAAATGTTAACTGCATTGCCAGCTGTCAAACTCAATGAAGAAACATGGATAAAAGCTAAGTGGTTCAGAAAAAGGAAAAAGTATGTTCAGCAAAAACCATAGGGCCTCAGAAATTCTATAATACACTATAATAAAGATGGCCAGATATGTAGGTAGAAATAGGAAAACACCTACTAATTTAGAATAAGAAAGAACTGTCTGGATGAAGTATTGGGAATCACTGAATTCTTGCCAAGAGATGTTGTCCAGGAGTGATGAAATGTTTTCAAAAGACATCTTTTGGGATTAAGAGGCAGAAAATCGATGGTATTTCCCCAATGTGGTCAAACAGGCTCCTCCTAGAGCAGAACAAATCTTATTAAGCCAGCCTGGTGGGCAGATGCTTTGTGTCTCTCATGAGCATGGAGAAGGGTGGGGCAGAAATGAGAATTTCCCATCCCTCTAAGAAAAGTCAGCCCTATGCAGGTCCTGCGCGTGGGCCATAAACAGATGCCCAGATGTCCTCTGAAGTAGCCCAAATAGTGATCGGGGGGTTGGAGAACTCCCTGCAGTGACCTTGTCCTGACTTCACCAGCTCCTTCCCATCCCACTGCCCCCCTGGATGAGTAGGGGCAGGAGCTTTAACAGCAGAGACACTACCACCAACATGAGGTTGCACAGGAGCGAGCCACCAGGAGAGAAGGAGAAGAGATTTGGGGTACACATGCCAGCTGCTTTGCTGCTATCATCCTAAACTCTAGGCAGCAGCTCTTGGGTGCACAAATGGTAGTTGGACGTAAATATGGCTGAACATAAATAGGCATTAAAAAGAGAAGGAATGTATGTTGGGCATCAGGGGACAGTAGAGGAGGTGCTGTCCTAACCTGTCCCAATCACACCCCCCTCCCTGTCTCCACTATTCCCTCCTCAGACCTTCTCATTTCCTCCCTCTGACCTCATCATCCCCACCCCCTTTCCAGTCTCCTCTACTCCTCACGGAAGAGCTCCACTGTCTGCCATGAAACAGTGTCATTCTGCTGTATTTTTAAATGATCAATCTCAGCTCATCTTTCAGTCTTGTCTATGATAACTGACATAGCCAAGTTCCATAGTCAAGTTCTCTACGTCTTCTTGGTCAAAACTTCAGTTTGTTTGCTAAGAAATAATGCATCTTCTTTAGATTTAAACCAATGTTGCCATAGTGTTACTCATAATGTTCTCATACAGTAATTTCAATCCGTCCTGTATCTATGGCTCTCCTTTCTCTTTCCAGTCTTATGGAATTTTGCTCTCTCTTCCCTAATCAAGTATGTGAGGGGTTCATCCATTTTATTGTCTTTTTCAAAGAAGCAGTTTGAGATTCATTTGTCCTTTCTACAGTTTGGTTTGTTTTCTATTTTATTGATTTCTTTTTCCTGTTTTCCCATGATTTATTTAAATGTTCATTTTCTCCTAATGTTTTAAAATTGATGTGAAGTTTCTTCATTTTACATCTTTCTCCTTAACAACAAAGGCATTTTAAGGCTATTAATTTCCCCCTGAGTACAACTATAGCTGTGTGGTATAGGTTTTGGAATAAAGTATTCTACTTTAATCAGTTTTTAAATAGTTTGTAATTTTAGTTTTGATTTCTCTTTGGTCCAAAAATTATTTAATGTATTGCTTAATTTCTAGCACTTGGGATCTTTTGATATATTTTAATTTTGTATATCTAGTTTTATTAGATTATGAGCAGAAAGGATGGCCTGTAAAATCTCTATTTTAAAATTATATGAATCTCTCTTTGTAGCCAAGTATTTGATTGATTTTGGAGATAAAAAATGCAAATTTTTGATTTGAAGGAAATACATATTAAATTTATTTATTAATTGCATCATTCAGTTCTTCTATGTGCTTGTTTATTTTTTGTCTATAGGATCTTAATTCTGGAAAGAGTTTATTAAAATTCAACCATAATTGTATAGTTTCATGAAACTCTCTGCATTTTTATGACATTTGTCTCAAATATTTAGCAACTACCTTGTTTGGTGCCCATTGACTATAACTGTCATTGATTTTTCATAAATGTTATCTTTTACTATTACACGCTACCTATTTCTATCCTCATTCATGCTTTTAACTTTATTCCAACCTGACATTAATGTTGCCATACCTGTTTTTCTTTCTAGTGTTTTCTTATCCCTTTGTTTCAACCTTCATCATTTTCTTTTAACTGTATTTCTTAAAAATAGCATTTAACAAAGTTTTTGTATTTAACCTAATCTTAGTGTTTCTATAATTTAATAGGATAATTTAATCTCTTCCTATTTAGTGTAACCATCAATATGCTGGTTTTACTTCTTCCACCTTACTTTATTTTGTACCATTTATTTGTGATTACTGCTTTTGCTTTTTCAGTTTCCTCATTTGGCAAGTTTGATCACATTATCATCTTTTTCTTTCTTTCCTTTGTTCATTTGGAAGATCTACCATTCTTTTCCATTTCACTAGTCATTCCTGCTTCTTTTCCAACACTCATGATCAAAAGTATATTTCTCTATTATTATATAAAAACAAGATGCCAAATAGTTTACCCTGACAAGATTTCCCATTTCTCCTTCCCCACTCTGAGGAACTAAAGCCCATATGCCACTTTCACTATTCTCCTACCCTAAGCCCCCATTCTTACAATCTTTTACTTCTCCAGCATCACCCACCCCTGGATCTATGCTGAGATTATCATTTTCAGTTTTTTTCCCTTACCTCTCATTTTTGCAAGAATCCTTCCTTGGCCTCTATGCCCCCACATTCCCAGTAATTCTATCATTGTCCATTTGGAGTTTACTACGTATAGTGGACATGTTACTTTCTATCACTGTTTCCTCTATTCTGCACCTTCCCCTTTTGTTGTGATTCATTTGTTACTTGTTTAGAACCCTTGCTTGAATATTGAGTATTTTGTTCAAATAATATGAGAGAATATGGGTGACGTGTTCTCAGACTCTGCACATCCACAAAGTTTCTTTGCCCTGCGTGTGAATGGCATTTTGGCTGGGGGTCCCTGGGCCCCAGCCTTTCCTTCAGCTGCCTGTAACCATTGCTCTTTATTTTTTGGCTTTCAAGTGTTACAAATAAAAACTCTGATGTCAATTTCATTATTTTTTTCCTTTGTAAATAACCTGTTCTTTCTTTCTAGAAGATTGTAAGATCTTCTCCGTATCAGTGGATTTCAGGAATTTTATTAAGTAAAGTATAAGTGTGTGTCTTGTCTCATCAGTCCTGCCTTTAAATCTGCAACACTTAAATCTTTCTTCAGCTCAGCAGCTTTTCTTCCAACATTTGTCTGATTATTGCTCTTTCTCCATCCTTTCCTTCTTCTATATCCAGAATGCCTATTATCCACGTGTTCAGTCTCCTTGACCTCTGTTCCAAGTTGCTTTACCTCCTTCGCAGTTTTTACCATTTGTATTTTTGCTTTGCTTTGAGATATTTCTTCCATTTGATCTTGCAGGTCACTGATTCAAATCCCAACAGTAGCCTTTCTTTCCTTCAATTCAAGAGATAAGTTGAATTTTTTAGCTGAAAAATTGTATGTTTCATTTCAGAAAATCTTAGGGATGGGGACCAAACTTCAATATCCATGTATGTTTATATTGTTTTGTTGTTGCGCCCAAGGCTACTTGCCAATTTTCATGAGCCAAGGCCCTAGAAATTCTGCCTTATGGTCTGACCTCATTCACTCATTCATCCAGAAGACATGTATGAGGAACTATTAATATGTTACTCAGGTCTCTACTTGACAACAAACCAGGAAAGAATCAACCCAGCTCCTGCCTTCAAGGAATTCATTTTATGGGAATTTGCCTGGCCAGGTGAATAGTCTCACCTGAGGTGATGATGAGGATAACACCACAGATTGCCTAAGTCATGTAAGTTCACAGCACCAGTTTCATTATTTTGAGTGAATTATCTGGTTAGATTGGTCTTCTGTCCAGGAAAAGTATCAAGAAAGAAGGTAAGGGTCCCAAGAAGATTTCTGTGCCTTGTCTCTTGTCCTCTATCTTGCCATTAGCTGATGCCCAAACATTCCTAGCCATCCCCTCAGGTCAGGACTTTGAACCTGTTAAAATATAAACAATCCCGGGAAGGTAACATAATAAGCATGATCAATCATTTGCATCTTAAGTTGAAGGAGTCACTTCTGAGAATAGGTTGGATGAAAAAGGAGGGGAAAGTAGGAAAAAAGTGGGTAGCATACTTTGAGAGAGTCTTTGGCAATGGAGGACATGCTAGGTGAGGCCAAGCTGGGTGAATGAGGTCTGAAGCCCCCTTATTTCATCAGAAATGATGATGACACTGTTATATTTAGCTTGGAGAAGAAAAGAAATGGTTAGGGCCATGGCTATCTGCAGTATGAGGTAATGCACATGGAAGAAGTCAGCTTACTCAGCATTACTTTAGAGGGTAGAACAAGGACAACTAAGTGGGAATGACAAGCAGGCAGACTTTGAATCAATGGATAAGGGTGCTTTTTCTCAATGCAAGTTGTCTGAGAAATAGTCCTGTGAGACCCTGAGTTCCCTGCTTTGGCAATACAAGAACAAAGGCAGTACTAGACGCCTGTTGGGAATGCTTGCTTTGGGTGGGGGTAGACCAGATGACAATGTAGCCTCTCTTTTCCAACAATAGTTTCTGTGATATTCTGGCCCTGGATTCCTATAGAGGAATGAGAAAGAAGCATCACTGAGATGACAAAAAGTTAAGAATATGGAGATCAAATGTACCAAAAGCATACCATTGTTGCCTTTACAGATTTTCCTATAGCTTGACCTTTAGCCACTTGGTTAGTTTACCAAAATGCTCAACATGGTTGCTTGTGCAGATGCAAGTTGAGGGGCCAACATCAGCCAACTATGCCTCGTCCTTGAATTACTGTCCCCTCACTCTCCCCTCTTGGGGAGTTCTTCTTTGGGTCAGTCTTCTAAGATCTGCCCATTTGGAAACTCAAATCTTCATGGCCTGCATTTGTAGTTACATCAAACCCATGTGCCCCAGTTTGTTTATGCTTCCTATATGAGTCTGAGCTTTGTTTCCTTGGGTCATAAAGGTTGTGAGAGTCTGGGGATAGCTATAATCCAAACTAGTTAGGAGTTGGCAGTTTCAGTGTGGGTATGCTTTCTACTCAATAAACCACAGTTTCATTTGGCAACTTGAAAGGCATTCACTTTTTATGTGAAACTGTTTTACTTGCCTGGCTTTCCCCACCTCTTGCCATTCAAAGAAGATAGAAGAATCCATAGGGAACACTTCTGTCCCTAGTGAAACCAGAATTGCAAGACTCCAAGGAGAGAGATGAGGAATTGCTAAAAAAAAAAAAAGTCTTTCTTACTCTCTGTAAATAGATAAGTAGGAGCCCCCAGCCCCCTCCTACAGCTGAATGGGCTGCTGGAACAGAATTAAGTAAAGGAAGTCGCTCTTTGGAGACCATCTAACTCAGCATGCATTTATTCCACCTAAACTCTGGCCTATTCCGGAAAAATCTGACCTCCCCAAGTTTAGCCCCTAGTATTCAGTGCATCCCTCCTCCCTCTACAAGATTGGAAATGTGGAGTTGAAGGGACCCATGAGATCTGTGAAGAAAACTTCGTTCTGATGTGAATTCTGATTGAGGCTTTAAGGAAATAATCTGTAGAGATAGACAGATGTCTTGGGGAGCCGTGGTATCTGAGCTGCAGCCTTCAGTAAGATCTATCTGGGACAAGACTCCATCTTGATCTTCTGTCTCACAGGACAGCACTTGATTGCCCCACCCTTAGTGTGTATGACATATACTCTACATGTCTAAGTTGCCCGTGGGCTGCATGTGAGCTTGTGAATGGCTCCTCAGAATTACTTCCTGTCTTTTCACACCAGTTACATGTTGTGCTCAGATGGCATATATCCTGTCACTTCTAGGGCGTCTAGGGCGGATGGATGCTTAGGAGTCTGGAGGGACTACACCACAAGAAGTTCAGGAACCCTCAGGAAAGACCAGAGCAAGAGGATAACAGATACGGCATGCAGGGCTGAGCCAAGGACTGCCAGCTGGGGAACAAGGAAAAGTGTCATTGGCAGACATCCATGGGCCCTGAGCTAGCAACACCAAAGTAGGGACCCTACGCAGGGGACTGATCTCTAGTCAGCTCCACACCTGTCCCTGGAATGTTGGGCCCTCCAGCTCCTCCCCCCTTTGTTTGCTTTCCTTCTTCAGAAGGATCTCCGTGATCAGGACCCCTCTTTGGCAGTTCTAAAACACCTGGCATGGTGGGAAGGGGGCCTTTGACGTCAGTGGGGAGATTGTCTACTCAGGTGTAGCTAATTTCCTCAGTGTGAGGTTTTATTTCTAAACCTGGGTAGGCCGCCTCACACCCCATCACTGACAGAGTATGTGTGTGTGTGCATGGTAGGGGTGCAGCAGGGGGAGATACACAAACCTGGGGCTGGCTGGGGAGAGGGTGGGGGGAGTGATGCTTGACCCATCATACCACAAAGCCAAACAAAACATGTTTAGATTGGGCCCCCCTCCTCAAACTCCAGCCCACCAGACCCCACAGCCCTATGGGATGTGGGAGGGCCATCTTCCCTAATATATAGACCTCAAGTCCTTTCTGGAGGCAGGAGTTAGGTCATGCCCTTCTTGCTCTGAGAGGGTCTCATGGTGAGTCCCTGGGAGCCCCATCAGGAAAAGTCAGAAGGAGGACAGGTCTGAAATTTTCCACAGAACCAGAAGGACAGCATCTATTATTGGACTATGCAGAAATTTCCATCAAGATGCTGATGGCAATACTGTTCCCCAGCCTGTGCCCTGCCTATATGGGGAATTAAGGGAGTTTATTGAAGTTGGAAGGCAAATTGGCCCCCTGAGGAGACAAAACTTAGATGATTACTTTAAAGGCAAGTGCTAGAGCAAATTTCTAATGAAAGGAGTAATTTAGGAAGGACAGGGAAGCTCCTACTACACAACCCCTCGCTCTGCCCCTTTAAAGGAAACCTGCCTGATCAAAGCAGGTGGGAGAACCATGGTAGCCAGAGCCAGTCCTCCTCAGGGTGTGTAGAAGGTAATCTTTTGTCAGGAAGGCCAGTGTGAGAGCAAGCTGCAAAAAGAAGATTTGTCTTTCCTCTCCCTCCTCCTCCATGATACCCTTTCTCAACTGGAAGACGTGTGCCAGGCATAGGATCAGGGAATGTAAAGTGAACTTACAGAGGACCAGCAAGAGGATGGGCAGAAGGGATCCAGGCAGCGAAGGGCTTTGGGTTTAGGGGAAAGTCCAGCATCCGGAGTTGAGGACCAGAAACGCCACTCAGTCTGAAAGAAGCTTCTTGCCACATCCCAATGGTCTAGATTCCTCCAACCCTGTGCAGAACATCAAAAGGAGCCCAGGTAAGAGGTCTTGTGGGAGAGAACTGAACCGTAGTTCCCCCCACCCCCACCCCAGCCAACAAGACCATCTGACTTTTCAAAGGAAGAGACAAAAAAAGAAAGGCTGATCTTTTTATCCCTTTCTTCTGTTGAGCTGTGGTGTCTGGGGAAGCTAGTCCTGAGATGGGGAATGTTACTAAGTATTCTAAAGAGAGTTTAGATTCTGGAAGCTTCTAGCTGAAAGAGCTATTAAATAGGTATAGTTCAAAGCCCTTACTTTATAGATAAGGAAACCATGGTTTGTCCAAGGACCTGTCCAGATGATAAAAGAGCCTGGAAAAAAGTCCAGGGGTCCCAACTCACACCTCATGTGGTGATGGAACCTGGTTAATCCATCCACCTTCAATCCCCTTACTGAACTAGCTGCCCACTGGGTGAGACTTCATACTATTTGTTATCCTTCCCACAATTTTGTGACCCATGGCTCTGACATCAGTGTGGTTCCTGGGGCAGCACCATGTGGACTTGAACTGTGGGAAGCTAATGCAGTAAATTTGAAAACTTCCTTCCTAGGCATCACTACCTGCTGTTTCCAGGGTGGAGGTACCTGGTCCAGGCATCTTGGCCCCTCTCCTCAGTAACCCTTCCTCAGACATGCCAATAGAACTAGACAATCTCAGTATATATAAACATCGTAACATCCCAACTGAACAACCTGTACCTCTGGTGCTCCTCTCTTACACAGCCATCTTAGATTACTGTAGACATATTATGTGTAGTACAGAGAGTGAGTGTTTCTGGAAGACAGATAGCCACCCTATAAGGAAGATTCCAGGATATTGAAGTTATCTTATCAGAGAATGGACAACCTTGTAAGGCATGCAATCTCCTCCAAAACTGGCACCAAAGGATGTGAGCTTTTGTGACCTTGCTGAGGGAAGGCTATCCTGTGAGGCTTGAAGATGCCTGTGGCCAGGACTCTCTGCTAGCTGTCAACACCATAGCCTTGATATACCCCTTCTCTCAAACTTGTACAGCATCGACACCTCCCTTTAAGGCTAGAGGGAGAAAATTAGTTTACTCTCAAGTGCCAACTCTAAATAATTAGTATTGGTTGTCTGAGAATTGTGTTAAAAAGGAGTCTGAGGCTGTTTGGGGAACATATTGAAAGAGACTGCTATGACTAATTAGCTATGTCTGCCATAGATAATGGAGAGAAGGGAGGCAGAGGAAAGAGGATGTGGGGCAAGGGGTATGGAAACACCGCTACCAGAGAAGAAGCTGGTGTACAATGGCCCAGAACTTTCCCTGGCCTTTTATTTGGTGTCACAGATGGAATGATACACAGGTGGGTTTGTAGTGGGGGGGGGGGGTTGGGGGGTAACTCTTGTTTTGGGAGGAGTAACAAATGGATCTTGATGGTAGGTTCCAGATGTTCCATATGTTGGACATTGTAAGTGATGTGTGGATGGCATCGATCCACCTGCAGGAGACAGTAACACCTGTTCAAAATCTGAGGAAGACAACTTGTAGAAATAATTTCGGCGTGGGCCTGCTTGATTAAAGATTGACTTTCAGTAAGATGGACTAGATCAGTTTTCATCCTCTGAACGATGTCATACATGGTTTGGGTTTGCTCAGTTCCTCTCAAAGAAATTCCAATAGGCTTCAAAATTGTATTTGACAGCCTCCTCTACAAATTCTTTTTTAACCCTGGTATTTGAATGGTTGACATTTTCTGTACATTCGACGTCAGTAGAGGCATAAGTACTATGGGACACTGCTCTCCAGAAAGTGTTTCTGAACAAATACTGTGGCTCATAACTGTTCTTTCCTTGTGTGAGTCAACGGGAGGAAAGCATTGCTGGACTCTTGCCCATAAAAACACAGGATGGTGGCAATCCTCGAGGGCGGACACAGTGCCCCTGAAATGGCAGTGTGAAGCTACATGCATTGGGATGCTTAATAAAGCTTGTCAGAGCAGGAGAGCCGCGGCTCCTACATAAGGCAGGCAGGCCAAGGAGTTAGTGAGCCGCTAAGGTTTACCCACGGGCTATGAGGGACAGAGCTTTCCAACCGTGTACAGCAGAGCACACAGAGCTGAGCTGGCAGAGCAACCACTGGCCTTCCGAGGGGCCAGGTGGGCCTGGTGGGGCCGGAGTCCGAGGGCCTACGCCCTCTGGCCATAAACAACATTACCTATTTACTGCACCATGCCACACACTATTTTCTATGTGTGCCATGATGTTAGGGGCAGAAAAAGTGAGTTATGAACAAAATTGCTCTTGGGCTATAGAACACCCAGCCCCACCTCTGAACCACTTAGGGCTTTGTGGCCACCCAGAAGGAACCTGTGGAACATGCCGGTTATTGAAAACAAATCCTATCAAGCATGATCTCTGTCTTCAGTGACCTGTTTCTTTCTCTGTAATTAACTGGGTTCTTCCAGCCACTCTCACAGTATTCCTGGGTTTCTGGTTGGTTGGTCATAGATGGCCAAGCATTGTATCACCATTTATAAGCTTCCCTTCTTGTATCCAAGTACCACAGAAAATAATCAGCTCTTACCCTGTAACCTGCAAAGCCCTACACAACTCAGCTATTACCTCTGTCAACCAATGAAAGACTCTCACCTTTATTTCAATATTTATCAAGCATTTAACAATTATGACGAGATGTATTATTCTTAAAAATAGTTCACACCCTGAAATATCCAATGATTGTTTGTTATACCATTCAGAGACTAAAATGTGTAGTATAATTACCCCTCATCAATTTATTCAGCAAATGCTTCTGAGTGCCTACAGAATACCAGGCTTACGGTAGGTGCTGGGGGAGCCGAGACAATCAGGTATAACCCAGGCTTCCAAGGACCTCACCATCCTGTGAAGGTGACAGACAAGAGCACAGAATTGACACTTGACAAGGTAAGAGTCAGTGCAGGCAGGTATAAAATGCCAGGTGTGCACTGGGACCAGGAGCCCTTCTGACTGAAGGAGGCAGAGGGTCATGTGCCATCCGAGGGACATGGCCTCACTGAAAAGGTATCTGATATGTGAGCCCTGCAAAATATTTCCCAGAGCCTTTTATATTATCTTCATAACAATATGAGATCGAAATGGAGGGTACCCCTCCAAAATATCTGCCATAGTTATATAGATTGAGTTTGCAAGGGCTGCCTATGGCATCTACACATTTCTTTCTGAGAGCCATGCCTGCACTGGAGAAACTGTCAATGAAAAACGCCATGCAGAGATGAGTGAGTCTGGTTCCTGGCCAGTGTTACTGTTGTTTTCTTTGTATTCCCCACCACATCAATGGAACATTTATTTTTGGAACATTTGATAGATGTGTTCATGATATTCTTGAAATCGCCTTTATCCATTATGAAAGTCCTGGGAATCTGACCCAAAAGCAGCAGTAAACTGCTATCCCCTTATCTTTAAGTATTTTCACAGCCGCGGGAAATGTGTTACTTTATCTCCAGTCTTCTTGGTGGCAATGTTCCGGCTTTTCTTTCTCAACTGTTATCCAGCACAGCCAGAGGGGCCACTGCCCTCCACCTGGAGGTGGAGCCCAGCACCCCAGTAATACCCGTGTGAGACCCAGAGCCAACCGTGTGTCGGGCCATATGTGATGCCTCCTCCCCAGCTCACCCTAAATAAAGACCAAAATAAGTTGCCAAGGGAAGGAAAGATACTTCTTGTTTTTGCTTTTTGTGGCTGGGACATCAACGCTAGGAACACATAGTAATATGGGCCCTGCCCCACTTTCCTGGGACCTAAGCAGGTAACAGAATCTGGGAGGCTAAAAATGAAGGGCCAGGGCATGAAAGGTGAGCCAGACCTTCTGCAGCCATTTATAAAGCCTCAAATCGGGTGTCAGGAGAGCTGGGAGCAACTGCTGGCTGTACTATGATTAATGAATGGTGTGACTTTGGTAAGTTGATATTTCTGGACACAGGAGGTAGAGTGTGATCTTGAAACTCCATGCAATTCTCAGTCTAGGAGGCTAAGGTAAAATATTCCTCCGCCCAGGAGTGGCTGGGGCAGCTGACACTCCATATATAAGGAACGAGAAGCAATGGGCCAGCAGAAGGGCCCTTCTAGCCTGGCAGATGCACACTTGGGATGGGTGCTCTGGGAGAATGCCCCACTTCATCAGGTGATGTATGATACCCCCTTGTCCCTTGGTGCAAAACCTGTCTGCACAGGTGTCCTATAGCAGGCTTATGTTCCAGGTGTATCTCAAGCATGGGATCGGGGTTGGGGGTGGGGGGGCTTCTCCAGCATGGGGAGTTATGGCCCGATGCTGACCCACAGACAGGATGCTGAAATAGTTTCTTCCCCACCTTGAGCCTAGAGGAAATGGACATGGTTGCATGTTTTACCTCTGAATCTGAGAAGATAGACAAAACCCCTCTCCTTGCTCATATGTGTCCCACATACTCTCTGATTGTTGGTCTTGCTATATTCTAAGCTTTGCTAAAGCCATTTTTATCTGAGAAGTGTGATCTAGACCAGTTTTTCAACTTCAGTGTGCACGCAAGTTAGCTGGGGATCTGGTTTAAAAAAGATTCCAAGTCGGTCAGTCTGAGATGGGACCCAAGAGTCTGCATTTGATGTCCGTGAAACTGGCCCACAATCCAGACTCTGAGCAACAAAATGCAGAGGAAAGGGTTGGGGGCTGAGAGTCACATGGCTCACTGTTTGTAGGTAAGCTTCAGAAACCATGCTGAGCCTCAGTTTTCCAGTTTGTGCAGATAACAATGCCCAGGTGCTATTCCAAACCACTAAATCATCTGACTCTAGAGTCTACTGGAGCTCCAAGCAGAAAGTGTTAAGGGGTGCCTAGGTGGCTTAGTTGGCTAAGCGTGACTTTGGCCTGGGTCCAGATCTTGTGGTTCGTGGGTTTGAGCCCCATGTTAGGCTCTGTGCTGACAGCTCAGAGCCTAGAGCCATTTCAGATTCTGTGTCTCCCTCTATCTCTGCCCCTTCCCTGTTAGCACTCTGTCTCTCTCTCTCTCTCTCTCTCTCTCAAAAATAAGTAAACATTGGGGCGCCTGGGTGGCGCAGTCGGTTAAGCGTCCGACTTCAGCCAGGTCACGATCTCGCGGTCCGTGAGTTCGAGCCCCGCGTCAGGCTCTGGGCTGATGGCTCAGAGCCTGGAGCCTGTTTCCGATTCTGTGTCTCCCTCTCTCTCTGCCCCTCCCCCGTTCATGCTCTGTCTCTCTCTGTCCCAAAAATAAATAAACGTTGAAAAAAAATTAAAAAAAAAATAAGTAAACATTAAAAAAAAATGTTAAAGAATGTGTTAAAGCTGCATACTTGGGGACCACCAAATACTCCAGCTGATCAATGTGGGGTGGGCACAGGAATGAGCATCCCAGCAAGCCGCCAGGGTGACTTGATGGTGTCGATTCTCAGACCCAGCTTTGAGAAACCCTGTCCCAAGTGAGGAGCGTGCTGTGTTCCCCCATGTGTGGAAATCTGAAATAATAAAGTTCAGCAGAGGGTTTATTGTAGCTGGTCATAGCCCCAGACCCTTACCTCCCCATAGACTCATGCTTGTCAAACTTTAATGTACACAGAAACAGCTGGGGAATCTTGTTGAAGTAGACTCTGATTCTGACAGTCCAGTGGAACCTGAGATTCTGCATTTATAACATGCTCCCAGATGAGTTTGATGATGCTGATCCCAGGACCACATTTTGAGTAAGAAGAACCCACATTAGTGATTCTCAACCCAAGCTACTCACTGGAGCTATCTTTTAAATAAAATGAGCATTTAAAAACTTTAATTTTTAAAATTGGTCCGGGATAGGGTTCCTGCATCTTTTAAAGCAGCTGGTGGTTCCAAAGGGCCGCCAAGATTGAGGAGCTCCCACACACACCCCCTGCCACAGATGTCTGACAAGGCACTGGCTGAAGGGCAGAAACGGCAGCCAGCTCAGGTCCACCATCCACGCTGGCCAAGGCCCAGTTAAGTAGGTCTTAGGGTAGTTTCTTGCTGGAGTAATAAGGCAGACTGGCTCTTGACATGTCTATGGTCTGTGATATGGTTTCTGCGGGGAAAGGAAGTGGATGTTTTAGCGGGAGGAAGGGGGGAAGATGCTGCTTGCATCCAATGCACCAATGTGATTACTACTGAAGCTTCAGAGCACACCGCGCCTGCCTTTCCAGCTTCTGCACGTGATTTTCCCTGCGCTGCCTGCCTGGCTCTTACAGGGTACAGGCCAGGGCAGACACCAACCTGTCTTATTTTGCCCCTGGCCAGGTGTTGGTGGGGAGCAGCCAGCCACAACCAGCCCAAGGGCCGATGAGGGCTCAGAAGCCGTGCCCCCCAAGCCCAGGAGCGTGTTCCACATCGAGTGGTCATCCATTCGGAGAAGGAGCAAAGGTGTGCACTGCCTCCTCCTTGCTTTCGGGTCCTCAATTTACTCATCTCTAGAATGGGGACCATGGCAGTACCTAGTTCATAGGGTAGTAGGGAGAGACATGAGGACCAGGCTCATTCTTATCACACCCAACCTCTGACCACAGCCATGACCCCAGTGTCTATACCCTCCCAGGAACAGGGGGATGCTGGAACTGGGACAGGCAGCCGACTCTATAGGCCTTGACTACATATTGGAATCACCTGCATCCCATCCCTGGAGACACCAATCTAATTTGTCTGGGGATTAGCCAGGGTGGGCATAAGGATCTCTCAAATCTCCCCATGAGATCCTAATTTCTGCCCAGCCACAAACTACTGATGACCTACAAGACTAGAGGTGAAAAGTTTTTATCTACAGCAGCGGTCAAGATATCAAGGCCAAGGAAACAGATGGAGAGCCACAGAGGGAAGGGGGCTCCCAAAGGCCAAGAGGGGAAGGTCCAGAGGGCAGCCAAAAATGAGCAGGTGGGGAAGCCAGGGAGGAGTCGGGGGAAGCGGGGGTACAAGGAGTCCTCCCCAATCAGACTCAAAGGCAGCCACGTGAAGAGCCAAGGCAGAGGGCCAATCTAATTTTGCCCCTTAAATCTCAGGGAGGGGAACCAACTTGCCCAGAGTCACACAGCTGGCAAGGAACAAAGTGGGGGAAGACCTGTTAGTGTCCTTTTTACAAACCGCGTGCTTCCCAGAAGATGCATTAGTGATATTCTTGCATTTGCACTTGCGCATCTAGGCCTCGTTGTTTCTCACCAAAAGTGGCCATCCCAGAGACACAGGCCTGGGGTGGTGTGGGAAAACATCACACAAGATGGAGAGGGCATTGAGCTAGCTCAAGGACCCTGTAGCCCGGGGGGTTGTATTTGACAGGTGCCACTAGCATGTCAAGGAAGACTGTGTGGCTTTCTTCTAACAATCCCCCTCCAAACATCCTCTATCACTGTGGTTGGGGGCCGAGGGGGTGGGGAGCACTAGCAGAGCGTGCAAAGGAAACTGAGATACAGGTTTCGTGGGAATTGCTCAATGGAAGACAGAGGTGGGGCTTCACACACAAGCAGCAGGTCCATCAGGGTGCCGTGCACCTGGCCTCAACGTCTAGAGGAGTTTTCTTTGCTCCCACCCTTTCTTTCAAAGATTCCAAAATTAGTTTATTTCTTCTGCATAGTGTAACTTCCCAAAAACACTGCTATTTGGAGCCCCTGACCTTTCAAAAGTGGGCACATGGTGCCATTGATGCATCCTTCTAGTGCTTAGGTTCCCTGAAAGCTCATGAATTCAGTGGGAATGGTGCCTTCAGTCTGAAAATACAGGGTGTTCAGAGCCCAGCCTGCCATCCTCACACTTGACCACAAGAGGGAACCAAAGCACCAAGGCCGAAACACTCAAGTCTCGGAACTCCCTGAATTCCTGTATAAAGTGTCCTGCTTACATGGGGATGTACATTTTTTACCCAAAGTGAGAACCCAAATGGGTTCTTGACCAGTAAAATGAAAGGGGGTCTTCCAGCTGCAAGATACAACAGTTCTGGGCTTCCTCAAGTGGAATAGGAAAACTGTAAGAATTTGCTGCTAATACGCCAGGGTAGAGGTGTCCTAATTGATGATGTGCTTTCTTTCAACTCCAGTGTTTGGAAAAGGCGAACACCAGGAGAGGCAAACCAAAGACCCTTTTCCCTATCAGTACCGGAAGCCCACGGTTGAATTGCTGGTGAGTAAAGAGTGGCCTGAATCAGGCAGGGTCCTACAGACACAGAACCTGCAGCAGATTAGGGAGAGAGGGCCAGAAAAGGTGTCTCTTGAATTCATATTTCCAGAAACATAATTACCTGGGATAAAAATGTCTATTTTTCATAGTCTACTTTATAAAATTTCATATCCCTTTTATTTGAATTAGTTATCTGTCTTCTCTAAATCTGGCATTCAAGCATTTGGGAAACAAGCTGGTACCAATTTTCAAAAACAGAATCTTTATATGTTTAATTTTATGGACAGTTAAATTTTAAAGACTAGACATGTTGGGGGGTGTGGAATAAGGAATAAGTTCACCTGGAAAGAGTGTGGTATAGTAGAAGTAATGGTTTAAATAAAGAGTCTAAAGATCTGTGATTAAATATCAATTCTGCTGTTTGACCTTGACCTTTGCCAATGAGAACCTTCCATCCATGCCCTAGCCCTCACCCATAGAATGAGGATAAATACAGTATCCTGTTGTACTGCAAGGTTGTTGGCCATATTAAGTGAGGTAACATGTCAAACAAGACAAAAGGTGTTCTAGTCTACAGAAACACGGAGATGATTAAATAGCAATTTCTCTAAATAGCAAATGAAAATATTAGCTTGGCTCCAGAGCCAGCACAAGTGTCGCTTCTCAGGGTGAGAAACACAGGATGTGGGAATGTCTTTCTGTCTCTTGTCCCCGGGCAGGATCTAGACACCATGGAGGAGAACACTGAGATAAAGGTGGAAGCGAACGTTTCCAAGACTTCCTGGATTCAGAGTCACATGGCTGCCAGTGGGAAGAGGGTCAGCAGAGCCCTCAGCTACATCACAGGGGAGATGAAGGAGTGTGGTGAGGGTCTTAAAGGTAAAGGTCCTGGGAGCAAAGCCCTTGACCCTACCCCTAAAGTGTCACTTCCAGCCATCCCCAGAAGGCACAGTGCCTTCTTGATAGACTAGACTGAGTGCCATTTCGGTCTTTTAGAAGGGACAGGGATTTTGCTGGTAGGACACAAATGCAGTCTCTTGGGGTAGAAATACAATACATTTCAGTGTGTGAGCTCTCATTTCTGAATGTTAGCAGTTGTGCTCAACAAATATCCCATCAGGAGATGGGCATTTAGGCATGGGATTCTAGAGTCAGCGTTCTAAAAAAGTGCCCACCCTACAGATGACTCTTGGAAGAATTGTATCTACTATTCAGATAAGTTCTTTCTAGGAATCTTCCCAGGGCTCAGGCCATGGGTTTGACACCCTCTAGGCAGCAAAAGAATTATCTTTTTGGATATGTCTTCTTGAAAATTCATGCCCCTATCACAGAGACATAGATAGCTCAGGGTACCTTATCCCCACTGCTTGAAAAACAACCTAAAGACCACAACCAGCTGGTGATGGGTCTGAAGAGTTTTCTGGGCAGTCAAACACCCTCTTGGGTTCTTGGTTTACCCTCTTCTGGGGCAGGTGACAGCAGAGGCTGGTGCCCTGTGAACCCACATTGGATATGGAGCTTCCCCGACCCTCCATCCGCCCACTGAAGTCTCCCCGAGGGCCAGCACACCTGAGCATTGACTGACTCCCTGCCCTGGTTCATTTTAGACAAATCCCCAGTGTTCCAGTTCCTTGACTGGGTCCTCCGGGGCACGTCACAGGTGATGTTTGTGAACAACCCCCTCAGTGGCATCCTCATCGTCCTTGGCCTCTTCGTCCAGAACCCCTGGTGGGCCATCTCCGGCTGCTTGGGAACTGTTGTGTCCACTTTGACAGCTCTCATCCTGAGCCAGGACAGGTAAGTTCCAGGAGACCCAGGGTCCAAGCATGAAGCCAGAGGTCGCTTCCCATGGGGACCATTTCCCATCTCCTCACTGCTGGCCTCCAAGCTCAGAAACTCCTCAGATTAAGGACACTAATAACTAAACACAACCATTCCCTGATCATTTGGTAACATCTACACACTGTCCAGGGAAATGCAAAGGGTTGATGTCTTCCCTTCCCATTCCCAGAGGAGCCATCTGCTTGAAGGTGTATATGCAGTCAGGCCCCAGCTGAGGAAAATGTGAGTCAGAAGGAAAACCAAGAAGGCAGTGGCCCTCCTTAGCCCTGGGGAGTCCCCCCTTCACCAGCCCTCCTCCATCCCCCCAGGTCCGCCATCGCAGCAGGACTTCATGGCTACAACGGGGTGCTGGTGGGGCTGCTGATGGCTGTGTTCTCAGACAAGGGCAACTACTACTGGTGGCTTCTGTTCCCTGTCATCATTATGTCCATGTCTTGGTAAGTTTGCTCCTAAGGCTGTGGGTGCAGTCAAGGGCTGCCAACCTTTTCATCCCAGCTCCCCAGCTGTCTGTCTAAACTCAATTTTAAGGTGGCATTGACTTAGCTTTTACAGAAACATCCACTGGAAATAACTGCTAATGTCATACAGCAACAGCACTGTGCCAGGTGATCTGCGGGCACTCTCATTACCTACAATTCTTGACTCTTTTTTTTCTTTTAATTTATTTTTGAGAGAGAGAGAATGAGCTGGGGAGGAGCAGAGAGAGAGGGAGAGAAAGAGAATCCCAAGCAGGCCCCATGATGTCAGCACAGAGCCTGATGTGGGGCTCGAACTCACAAACTGTAAGATCATGACCTGAGCCAAAACTAAGAGTCAGATGCTTAACTGACTTAGCTGCCCAGGAGCCCTTCTTTACTCTTTTTTTTAAGACTTAACAGGGTTTCTGGTCCTACTCAACCAGAGGACAGAGAAATGTGAAGAGCCACCCTACAGCTTCCTGTCAGTTTCTGGAAACCTTCTCATTCCTCCTGCCCCCTCCCTGCCACACCCAGCTTTTTCCTGTCCTTAGAACCCCCTGGACCAGACTGAGACAACCTCCCAGGGTGGGCTAAAGGACCAGCCACCAGACAGAGCCCTCAGAGGATCAGGGCTTAGCTCCCCTTCCCTCCAGAAATCATAGGACACTCTGGATGGAGGCTTGGTACTCTTAGCTGCTCAACAAACATTTGTTGAATGAACGGATGAATGGACGAATGAATGAGATCCCCCTCCCTGGTCACTCCCCCAGCTTGTCCTCTCTCCTCATGCCTGAGCGTGGAGCTATATGACTTATCAAGGAAGTTCTATGACCCCTTGCCTTAGGTCTTCCCGCTTTCTGAAATGGAGCCTGGGCATCTGCCCCATCACCGTGCCAGGCCCACGGAGGGGGCCAGAGGGAGACCTGCTCAGGGCCAGTCGGGCTCAGAGATCATACCCAGCGGGCTGCTTTTCCTCAGGAAAGTCCAGGGACCCCTCTACTCCTGCTCAGTCTAGTGTCAGGGCCGGAGCTTCTTGAACAGTCTCTTGTGTTTCTGTTGCAGCCCCATCCTCTCCAGTGCCCTGGGCACCATCTTCAGCAAGTGGGACCTCCCCGTCTTCACACTGCCCTTCAACATCGCTGTGACCCTGTACCTGGCAGCCACCGGCCACTACAACCTCTTCTTCCCCACGATGCTGCTGCAGCCTCCATCCTCCGTGCCCAACATCACCTGGTCAGAGGTCCAAGTGCCCTTGGTAGGTAACACGGAAGCCAAGAAGGCAGCGTCTGTCCAAATGCAATGTTACAGTGGCATTTACTGACTCTGCACATCAGAAGCATCCACAAGTGATGACTATTAACAATCATACCATACAAGGCAGTGGATGTGCAGTATCTCATTAGCCACCATCCTTTTCCTTTCTCTTTCCAGAAGCTAACAAGACTGTTTCTGGTGCCACACTGTCATAGCACAGAGGAAAAAACTGAGGCCTGAGGTCACACAGCTAACTAGTGAAGAGCAAAGTCAAGATTAGCACTCTAGGGGCACCTGGGTGGTTCAGTCGGTTGTGTGTCCGGCTTCGGCTCAGGTCATGATCTCACGGTTTGTGAGTTCGAGTCCCGAGTCAGGCTCTATGCTGACAGCTCAGAGCCTGGAGCCTGCTTCGGATTCTGTGTCTCCCTCTCTCTCTGCTCCTCCCCCGCTTGTTCTCTCTCTCTCTCTCTCTCTCTCTCTCTCTCAAAAATAAATAAACATTAAGAAATTTTTTTTAAAGATTAGCACTCTGGCCTCCTGACTGTTAGAACTGGTTTCTTTCCTTTTTCCTTTTGGAAAAAGTCTTTCTGATGCTTTCTTCCAGTTTTCATTCAACTTACATTGTCTATTTCCTTCCATCAATCTCACTGAACCGTTAAAGGCATACATGTCACACAGCCACCTGTGGGCTAAAGTCTCTGTTCCAACCTCCAGAGTTGATTCCATTGGCTTTCCAAGGTCACACCATAAAGTGCAGGTGTTCCTTCATTAAGAAACATCTATATATCAGAACTTTTAATGTTTTTTACAAGTATTTTGTATATAATGCTGGCCTCTGGAAGTCTTCCAAGATAATTAAGAAGACATTTTGTCTGAAGTTCTCCTACATTGCATTACACTAAACTACCCCATGGTCTGGGCCCACTCTACAACTTTGTTATTGGCAATTCATCATCTAACCACAAAGCCACTTGGGCTTGTTGAGGACCTTTCAGAAATAATGATGCCTAGTTTCATTTAGCATTTCATAGTACACAACAGCACAGCATGGTAGAAAGGACTGTGCATTTACACTAAGGCACACTATTTAGTAAAAGAAATATTTGTGTTAGTGTTAGCTTCATCCTTATTGATTCATGTGTGTGTGTAAGAGGACCCTCATGAGCCAGAGGTGAGAAAATGTTGGCAATTCACTCCGTAGGCTTCCTTTTCATGGTATTTACCCCAGCAACATCTCTTGAAGGCATAATCGCTCTAAACCGTTGGCTCTGAGGAGCTGATGTTAGGAAAGGTAAGGTTAAGACATTTTGCATTCTCTGTGCCACATGTTCAATGGAAAGATATCTAGGCATTTTGTAGAATTGAAAAACAGCTAGGGAATCCCGTACAACTATTTTAGAACCCCCAAGTTCCAAGAAAGAAAAATTCAATTTTTGGTGGTTGCCATTTTAAGAAGTAACTTTCTAGGGGCGCGTGGGTGGCTCAGTCGGTTAAGCATCTGACTTCAGCTCAGCTCATGATCTCACAGTTTGTGAGTTCGAGCCTCGTGTCAGGCAATGTGCTGACAGCTCAGAGCCTGGAGCCTGCTTTGGATTCCGTGTCTCCCTCTCTCTCTGCCCCTCCCCCACTCAAGCTCTGTCTCTGTCTCTCTAAAAAATAAACATTAAAAATTTTTTTAACTTTTTGTAGAAGTAACTTTCTAGCCAATTAAATGGATTATAATAAGGACTAATATGTTTCGTCTTTTTAACCATTCATAAGAGCCTTGAGTGTTGGGGAAACAAGTAAATGTCAGAGAGAGGGTCTAAAACTCCCAACAATGTTGAAACCCCATGAGTTCCTCAGCTCCTTGGCCACTGCAGGGCCCCCTGGAGGGTGTCACCAGCTCAGGACTAGACTGCCCAGCACCACTGCCTCTGTATGAAGCTCTCCCACCTGCCCACCCTGACCCACGTGGTAATGCCAGAGCCCCCACCCTGTTCTCTGTTCCTGGGATAACAGAAGACAGAGTCTGGAGGGTTAGCCCACTAGGCCAACCCACAGCCCCTTAGTGTCCTCCTATCTCCGCACACCCCCAGAGGGCATGGGCTGAGAGAAGAGCTGCCCCCTCCTAATATACGTACACCCTCGCCCCAGAACTCTGTTTCTCCTCAGCTCACTGTCTGAGGGGTAAGACATACCCCAGTGTCCCCTGCGTGGCCCAGAGCCCCCTCCCTTGTGCACTTTCCTAGCTCAAGGGCCTTTGGCCAACCTTCCAAACCATAGGACCCCAATCCCAGTTGCTGGGGAAGGCTGCATGCCCAGGATCCTTTTCTGGAACTGCATAACACATGTGCAAGTGCCCACAAGGCAGTGGACCCTGGCCTCATCAAACCCTTCACGTTTGCAGACAGGCCCCGCACCCCCTGAGATACACGGAGGCCTGATGCAAGCAGGGACTCGTCTATCAGTCACCGTTTACTTGGCTTCTCAATCAAAAACGCGCATACCATGATACTGCCTTCTCAGGGATTCTTCTCTGGATACGAGTCCAGGTGTTCACCCAGATTGAGCTAACGTGACCACAGCCCAGACACCTTATTCTTGGAAACACAAAGGACTACTCTTTCACATAATATTCAGCTTTTTGGTCATAATTTTAGGGGTTTTTTTAGTGTTACAGGAGAGCTTTTAAACCCCAACTTTGATCAGACATCTCCTGCTTTACTGATGAATAATACCCTCATTTGAAAAGTTTTTAGTGTCTCTTCACTGGGGGTTGAGTGCCTTACACTCATGTTTCTAAAGAAAGGCAACTTAACACCCTAAAATCCTATTGTTCTAAGAACGCAAGATTAAAACAATAAGGCTTGTGTTCCTTTTAGAGTTAACCTATTTGGATAAAAATGTCTCAGAAACCTGTTGCGAACTGTTGGTGTACAAGGCTTGGCACGAATCTTTTCCAGCCGAGGTTCAAGTTGTCTCTTCTGCCTCCTTAACTGCATGTGACCCTTTGCACCTGCAGCTCTTGAGAGCCATCCCTGTTGGAGTCGGCCAGGTGTATGGCTGTGACAACCCCTGGACTGGAGGCATTTTCCTCATAGCTCTGTTCATATCTTCACCTCTCATTTGCCTACACGCTGCGATCGGCTCCACCATGGGGATGTTGGCAGGTTAGTGTCATCACTTCTGACGTGTTAATGGGCCATACGGATGTTAGTGTCTCGAGTCAGCTCCGAAGAAAATGGTGACAGGTGTTTTCGATACCCACCTCCCCACCCCCGCTTACTCCTACAAACTTTCCCCCCTTCCATTGTACCCTGGTTCCCTACTTTGGGTGCCAGTGCCCTCATGCATGTCTGAGCAAAAGCTGCCTTCCCGAAAGGATTTGGTGTTAGTCAGTTACACCTTAGTATAAATTTAAAGTTTGGAGAGGTTAATTCCAGTCATGTTTGTATTTTAAGTCTTGTCTCAAGGGATGATATTCCACTAGAGAGCACGGAGATATCAGTGAACGAGCGCCTGGGTGGCTCAATCGGTTAGCGTCCAACTCTTGATTTGGCTAAGGTCATGATCCCAGGGTCATGGGATGGAGCCCCACGTTTGGCTCCATGCTCAGCATGGATTAAGATTCTCTCTCTCTCTCTCTCTCTCTCTCTCCCCACCTCCCGCACCACTCGTGTGCTTTCTCTCTCTCTCTCTTAAAAAAATATCAGTGAAGAAGGAAAAGTCCTCTTTCTTGGCAGGGAAAGGAACTTCTCTGCTTTAAAAGGCTGCAGAGTCTATACTCAAAAGGCTCTCTTCTACCTATAACGGCATCACCACTAATACTCATGTGACTCTATGGCCATTTGTTTCCTTTAGATATTTTTTCACTGAATAAAATCAGAAGTTCTTTTTTATAAATGCCTAAGAGGATGATTGGTCTGGGCTTTGGGAACTATGGTGGTTTTCAGGAGGGGCAGGCGAGCCCCACGAGACCCACCCCCACCCCCTGAACTCAACACTGATGCCTGCCTTCTCTCGCAGCCCTCACTATTGCAACGCCCTTGGACTCCATCTACTTCGGCCTGTGTGGCTTCAACAGCACGCTGGCCTGCATTGCCATCGGAGGCATGTTCTACGTCATCACCTGGCAGACCCACTTCCTGGCCATCGCCTGTGGTAGGGACCACCACTAGCTCCCTTTGCACCTTCGGCACCACCTGTGACTGTCCCTGCGGGGACAACCACCCTGAAGATTCTGTGGATCCCCCAAAGATAAACGGGAGGATCGTTTGCTTCACAAAAGCGTTTGTATCTAAAACGGTTTTGAGTGGTTGTTCACAGTAAAAACTGTTTTCACGGAACACAGAGTGTTCAGCCCCACGAAGACAGAACTTTTAGACGGTGGCTATTGGGTTGTTGTTCATGGGTTGTCTCTGTGATGGCTACTCTCCTGGCTGGTGATTGGAGCCAACCGACAGAGCAACCCTTACTCAAGTTAATCTTTATGTATAGAATTGGGTGATTTACCTCAGATACGGAGATTAACTTTAAGCACCCAAATACTCATCATTAGGACCTTCCAATAATGCTTACGCCAGAGGAATGCTGAAGGATGTGGTCACATGGCTACCAGCCAGGTGCTCAGTGACTCTCTAATAAAGATTTGCTGTTGTTAATATCCTGAGGACAATTGAGATGCTTTCGGTTGAGAAATTGAGAGTTCGGAAGCAAAGCCCAATTACACTTGCTCGTTTTCACAGAGCATCACCTCTTACCGGCACGTGGCTCTTCCCAGTGGCCAGCCTGGCCGCACCCTCTGCAGGCAGAGCCGGGAAGACAAGGCAGTGGGCGTATTTGGTCTTCCTCAGGCTTACAGAATGCTGTTCCTCCCTGGAAACCCGTATTACATTAATAACTCGCGGTGAAATATTCCAGCGGGGAGCTCTGGGATCCACTTGCCTTGGCTGTATAGTAAAATTTTCATGTACGGTTTATGCTGCTAAATGTTCCTTTGCTAGAATGCAAGGTGGTGGGACCCAAGAGAACCATAATCACTCCATTCTGGCCCTTTTTTAACAAAGTTCATCTGCTGTCTTAGCTGTACCGGCATTTGCCTGGAATTTAACACATTTCAGGGCTGTCAACTAATAGAAACATAATTCAAGTTTTATTTTAATCTGAGAGATAGCATTTGTGGCATAAAATGTCTGGGGAGATAATATGTAGACTAAGCTTGAGGCACCGTCAGTCACTGGACTGTTTCTTGGTTCTTTTCCCAGCACTGTTTGCGGCCTACCTGGGTGCTGCGCTGGCTAACGTGCTGTCCGTGGTGAGTCAGTGTCGGCTAAGAACGTGCCACAACACCCTTCCCCTGTTCTTTCAGCTCCCCACAGCCAACGCAAGCCTGTCCTCCGGGGACCCTTCCCCAACTCATCCTTCTCATCTCAAATCACACTGCTTGCCTCAGCACCTGCTAGACAGAAGGAGCTGGGTCTCTAAAGGTTCAATGTCAACCACCGGTCAAACAGACCCCATTGTCAGAGGGTCAGTGGAGCTTGTTATAGAAGGACAATTTGAAGAACACTATCTTGTAACTCAAATTCTTTCAGCTGCATCATCTCCTAGAACTAGTTTTAAATCTTTATTATTTAATTTTTTTGTATGTTTATAGATCAACTGCCCAACTAACTTATGGGCCAGGGTACATCTCCATTCATCCGTTGGCAACTAGGAGTTGAGGGGGTCATGAGGGAAGTCTCCAGGGAAGACAGGGAACCAAGCCCCAGCAATACCTGAGAGAAGCCAGCGCTGGTGGCTATGTGCACATGCACCAGTCCAAGAATCCCTTCCTTGTCTGAGCCCTAGTGTGAGGTGGTGTCTGAGACAGGAGAAGCCTCATGGCCAGCCCCAGCCCCCACGTACACTGGGTAGGGCCCCTGGTCTGGCACAGAGTGTTCAGGGCTCAGCCCGCAGTTGATGCCTCCCCCTTTTATATAAGGGTTCAAGGGCACATTTGATAAAAGCAACCAGGAAAAGTCCCAGTGGTCCTGAAGGTAGGGATGACGGTGGGCATTTTACTCACACCTGCACAAATCCCTTCCTCACCCTTAGGGAAATTGGGCAGGTTGAACTTAGCATAGGAAGGAATTTTCTAGGCAATAGAACCCGCCTTCCCTGATACCATCCTATGTCTCCCAGTGGGCTAAATCCTCCTCTGGGCTCTGGTGAATCTTGTACACGCCTCTGCTATGACACTTGACGTACAGTATGGTGACGAGCCTTATACATATTCTTCCTTTTCCAACTTCAGCCCATGTGCTCCTTCAGAACAGGGGCCTGGCTGTATTCTAGTCTTTATCCATAGTACCTATTACAATACCCAGCCCATAATAGGTGCTCAAGAAATGATGAATGAATAAAACCCTAAGATAGCAAGCCTGCACCATGGGGAATCTAAGAGCTGGGGCTGATTGGTCAGCCATCAGAAGAATGGGCGGGTAACTAGAGCATGGAGTATGGTCTCTGCGGCTCCTTTGCACTCCAGGCTTTCCCATCATTCTTGTACCCATCCTTCCACCTGTCTGTCCAGCTAGTGAATATGTGTCACGTGCCTTCCCTGGGCAAGGTACTGGAAGGGATGCAAACAGGAGGCTTTTGTTTCTGATCACAGGCATTTAGAGGATGACTGGCCCTTTTCCTCTGCGGGCAGAGAAGTTAGAGGCAATACCATTCCATTTAGACTTTTTTTGAACTCGAGTTTACTTTCTGTGTGCCTACTATGTTTAGGACACTATGCTGAACACTCTCAGGGAGACAAAAAAGGGCAGGCTATTTACTCCCGTGGAAGGAATGTCCAATCTGCTTGAAGAACAATATAAAAATGTCAAGTGACATTTACGAGCCCCTTCACACCCTCCACAGACAGAGCACTTGGGAGCTGCACTCCTCTGCTTCCTCACTGGCACTCATACACGCAGCCCTGTCTTCCACGTGCCCCCCCCCCCCACTTGACAATCATGACCGCTGTTTACTGAGTGCTGAGGGCTGTTTACTGAGTCCTTAATATGCACTAGGCATTAACTGTCTGAGTGGACACTGTTATCCCTACTTTACTATTGAGGAAATAGGTTTCAGACGGATGAAATAACTTTAACAAGGTGGTTGGAGCTGAGATGTGGGTCTGAGATGTGAACTCCAGACCTACTTCCTTTCCCACTGTGGGGTTCCAGAGGGTTCTTCCCAAAACACACTGTGTAGTGTGAGCAGGACTTTGGAGAGACTTGTTGGGTGGAATTCATTACTCGTGGGTATTTTTACGGCCATGGTTCTGGCTGCTGTAGTCCTTCTCCAAGTTTCACCCAGCAGTGCCATCTTTGAGCAGCACATTACTGGCATTGTTATCCCCGTGGTGTTTTCTGAGGTCTTTACTGCTTATAAGGAAATGAGGTTGGGTGTGGGGGAACATGATTTGGTCAGCCTTATAGTTGAGTCTGCAGACTTCTTATCACCAAGCTCTCCACTCAAGTGATCTCAAGGAAGAGTGAGAGGTGTATTAAAAAGCCGCAGGGCATGGGCCGCCTGGGTGGCTCCGTCGGATAAGTGTCCAACTTTGGCTCAGGTCATGATCTCACAGTTTGGTTCACAAGTTCGAGCCCCACACAGAGCCCACCTTGGATCATCCTCCGTCTCCCACTCTCTCTCTCTCTCTGCCCCTCACTGGTCTGTCTCTGCCCCTTGCCACTCTCTCTCTCTGCCCCTCACTGCTCTCTCTCTCTCTCTCTCAAAAATAAATAAACATTTTGTTTTGAAAAGCCTCAGGGCATCTTAAGGAAGAAAAAATAGGTCAACACCATGAGAAGGAGAGCTGGGAATGGAGGAGCCCTTGAGAATAGAGGCAGCTACCCTCCACCTCCAACCCCTAGGACTAGGACATTACATCTCTGCCTCCCTCCAGATGTCTGTTCTATCTCCCTGTGTCTGTGGTGGGTTTCTTCTGCTGCACACAGCCCCCTAGCGGCCACCCAGCACTGGTTGGCTCTCCAGTCCTTTCAGACCAAGAGCGCAGTCTCTCTTAGTTCAAATTCTCAAAAGAGGGATTCAACTCCCAGGCCATCTGCCTGTGGAAGTCGCATTGCTGGAGTCCAATCAGCTGTGACCAAAGAGATAAAGATCGTGAGCTACAAAATGGCTGCCAATGCCACTCCTTCAACAGGGGCTATGGGAGAGGCAGGCAATGGTCAGTTCCTAGAGTTGAAGGTATAACCTAGCCAGACAGCCCAAGGCAAAACATGACTTCTACATAAAGCCATATTGTAATAGGGTTCCAATGGCTGCATTTTGGAGAATGTGCATCCACCTGTTACAATTCAGGCAGACAGCACTGACATGCTTTTATTTATATTGGTCAAGAAGTATTATTCCTCTCAATACCCACAAAGCATCCCGTCCTCTACCCAGGGCTATAGGGGAGTGTTAAGGGCTGATGAAACAGGCCAAAGCATCTGATATAATCAAGGCTTCTCTTGTGTGTCTCTTTTCTGCCCCTGCCCAGTTTGGACTGCCACCATGCACCTGGCCCTTTTGCCTCTCAGCACTCACCTTCCTGCTCCTGACGACCAACAACCCTGCCATCTACAAGCTTCCACTCAGCAAAGTTACCTACCCAGAGGCCAATCGCATCTACTACCTATCCCAGGAGAAAAACAGAAGAGCATCAACCATAACAAAGTACCAGGCCTATGATGTCTCCTAGGCTGCCTTTTCCAAAACATGTCACTGTGTACTCAGCCTTCATCAGGTCATCCAGGTCCCCAGGCTGAAGGCCACGCAAACTCCCTTTCTGTCTGTTCTGTGATTCTTTCCCCAAGCAAGCCTACACCCTAGTTTTTCCCCACATAGGGAAATACGTGTCTAGTCACCATTTAGGAACCTCTCTGTTCTAAGATGTACAACATTTATCAAAGATACCATTAGTTTAGACTTCATACTCACAAATCATACCGTAAGAGCTCCCTTTGAAGGGAATTTGCCCTCTTCTGCAAAATAAGCCACATCCCTAAAGAGAACTCATCAAGAAGGGGACAGGGATTGGTGGCATGAGCCTCCAACTCAGTCATTTTATGGAGCCATGCACAGTTCCAGGAAACATGCATCAGCCTGGAAGGGGATAGGATGGTTTGGCCCTAGCTCTGCCCCTAGGGAGCCCCTGCCATCTGGAGTGAACGCATCCCTCCTCTCAGCCTTGAATTCTTACTGGTTTCATGACAGGGAGGGATTCAGTCCCTCCCACCTCGGAAGTGTTGATTCTTCTCTCTCTCCCGTAAACTGATGAAATCAGTGTGACCATCAAGTAATTACTTTGAGTCAAGTAATAGATGGAGGGCTTACCTGGAGAAGAGGCAGGGAATTTTTAATGTTCTGAGATTTGTTCTTGAGTCACGAGAAGATGTTCTCCAGATTTGGGGTTAGGAACTTAAATTCACTGGAAATGCCAATGTGCCTTCTTTTACATAACAGAAATATTTCTGGAAATGTCATAAGATGAAAACTGATCTTTTTCAACATTCAAATCATGTTTTAAACAAATGTTTTTTCTTTAGTAGTATTCATAAACATGCTGTCATTAAACGGTTAAGTTCACAAGATGGTATCGGGATTTTCTTAAAATGGGGCGCACTTACGCTGTTCACACATTGCCCATCTGAGGGGTTTTCCATGGTCAAGCATGTGTCTGACAAGGGATGGGATGGGTAACAAATCATCAAAAGAGGGTTTGATTTACATACAAAGGGAATTATACAGAAATGACTGTGGTCTTCTATTTCTGTTTGAGTAGAAATACAGGCTGTTAGCAACACATCTCACTTTCAAGTGAATGGTGTTTTAGTCTTGCACCCCTAAATTACAAACCCAGCCCCTCTTGCATGGTCAGTAACTCTTGTTATTTAATCTTTTTACGGCATTGAGCCCCTAACCCCCAGGAGCCCTTTGTGAGAAGGCACATGGCTCAGCACCCCCCACCCCTCCCCTGCAGGACAGGGATAAATCATCAGAGCACTTGGTAGGACACCCTTCCCCCATCTTACACATTCTAGTTTAGCATGATGGGGTGAGGATACAAGATGGAGGGAAGAAGGCAAGGGGGAGGGGACAGATCCTCTATAAACGCAGCTTTAAGAAAGACTTACATTTGGCCAAAATCCATTATTTGGGAAAAGCCGGTGTCTGCATTTATCTTTTCTTTTCTCTTTCTGCCCTGAGATCCCAGCCATTTTCTGCCACCCCAACAGCACTGGTCTGCCTATTTCTCTACCAGATCATATCTAGTCATTATGACTTCTCCAGGAAAATGGAACACTTCCCACTGGAAGCAAATCCCACACATGGGAAAGGGGAATGAGTCACATTCCAGAGGCTACCTCTGAGTTTGGGATCACACCTTGCGGCCAAGAAGGTCTCAAGCTATATTTTAATGACCATGGAGTTGTGGCTCTCTGAAGATCAGGCATCCAGGAATTTCCCCAGACAGTTGTTTCTGCTCACAGCTCACTCAGCTACCCCAAAACCTCTACGTGATGACATCGAACCATTAAAATAGCACTTTTCGTGTATTTTCCACCAAAGTGTTATAATCTGGGTTTATTAGAACAGGAAACCCTCCATGTGCATACCATTCCGCTTAGTGACCACTAACAAATCCCCTCAGTTGTTCTAAGTATTTCAATATCCTCATCTATAAAGTAAATTGAGTTGGCCCAGGATACCAAGCAAGGTGGAAATGGATGGGATAAAAGAATTCAATGTATGAAAATATATGATGGCCACAGGATTTCAGCATCTCAATTAGGCATCAACAAAGAGAGGGAGTCAGGTCCCACCAGTTCCAACACAACCAGCCAGTTGTGCAAATCAGTGCATCAATCCCATCACACCAATGGCTTGAAGTCAGCTTCAAGGGGAGGGGAGTATTTCCTGCAGCAAACTATAAATCTGGACCTTTTTTCCCCAGACAGACAGCTTACCAGCACACCACCACCAGGCCAGTTTGGTGGGAAGAAAGAGGACAGTGGTAGGGCTCCAGACCCGAGGCTCAGAGACTAAGCCAATGTATTCGATTCTGTGATGCCACATAGATGCCATTCCACATACAGGAGGCATCTGCAAGGATAACAATCATGTTCCCAGGCATTAACAAAAGCTCAGAAGATTTACCCACAGAGTCCGACACTGAAAACACACCAGGTGGAAGTATCCAACTAGGAACAAATCCAGGAAATGTTGCAAGGGACACAGGAAGTGCAAGGTGATCAAATACCTTGGTAGTGTTTGTTGTTCATTGGGACTGAAGGGGGAAAATAGAACAAATGTAACTGTAACGACCAAAAGTGGAATATTAAATGATTGGCAAGGGGAGAGGTAGACAAAAGAGATAGGAGAGCCTGTTAGAGTACTTGGCATGTACAGAAATTGGTATGTTTAAAAATTCCACAAAGAATAAAATGAGTGATAAGAGCAACCACCATGAGAACAAAATTAGAATTAGAATTTTTGAACTAAAAGAAAATTCTCTTTCCAATGGAAAGCAGCAAAGAAAGAAAAAATTCCTCCCCCCAAAAAGACAATCAGAACAGCAACAACAAAAAAAAAAACCCGGAAAGTAGAAATCAGTCATAATATGACAGCAATTGAGCAAAATAAAAAAAAATGTTAACTATTAAATTTACCACTGAAAGACAGAGACCCTTCAGTTGCACTTTTGAGAAGAGACTTCACCATTTGCTTTTCTCAAGAAAAACATTTAAAACAGAAAGACATAAGGGCGCCTGGGTGTCTCAGTCGGTATTCTCTCTCTCCTTGTCTCTCTCTGCCCATCCCCTGCTCATGTGCGCGAGCACTCTCTCTCTCTCTCAAAATAAATAAATAAACTTAAAAAATTAAAACAGGGGCGCCTGGGTGGCGCAGTCGGTTAAGCATCCGACTTCAGCCAGGTCACGATCTCGCGGTCCATGAGTTCGAGCCCCGTGTCAGGCTCTGGGCTGATGGCTCGGAGCCTGGAGCCTGTTTCCGATTCTGTGTCTCCCTCTCTCTCTGCCCCTCCCCCGTTCATGCTCTGTCTCTCTCTGTCCCAAAAATAAATAAAAACGTTGAAAAAAAATTAAAAAAAAAATTAAAACAAAAGACATGAATGTTTAAATACAAAAAAATTCAAATAAATAAATAAATAAATAAACGTGGACCAAAAGAAAAGTTTAGGGCATCAACCATAATACTTTGAAAAAGTGAAATTGAAGGCAAAAAAGTTAAAAAACAGAGAATGATCTGCATCATGAATCATCGGGAAAATGCAAACCAAAACCACAATGAGATATCAGTTCACCTGTCAGAATGTCTAGTATCAAAAAGACAGGAAACAATAAGTGCTGGTAAGGAGGTGGGGAAAAGGGAACCCTCATGCCCTGTTGGTGGGAATGCAAACTGGTGCAGCCTCTGTGGGAGACAGTATGGAGGCTCCTCAAAAAAATGAAAAATAAAACTATCCTATGATCCAGCAATCCCACTTCTGGGTATCTACCTAAAGAATACAAAAAAACTAACTCGAAAAGATATCTGCACCCCTATGTTCATTTCACCATTATTTACAAAGCTGAGACATAGCAACAACCTAAGTGTCCATCGATAAATGAATGAATAAAGAAAATGGGGAATGGATATACAGTGAAATATTATTCAGCTATAAAAAACAATGAGATCAGGGTGCCTGGGTGGCTCAGTCAGTTAAGCATCTGATTCTTGATGTTGGCTCACGTTATGATCTCACGGTTGGTAAGATCAAGCCCCGTGCTGAGCTGTGCTCTGACAGTGCAGAGCCTGCTTGGGATTCTCTCTCTCTCCCTCTCCCTCTCTGCCCCTCCCCTGCTTGTGCGCATATGTGAGCTTGCTTTCTCTCTCTCTCTCAAAATAAATAAACATTAAAAAAAAAAAAGAATGATGTCTTGTCATTTGTGACAACATGGATGGATGCTGAGGGTGTTATGCTAAGTGAAATAAGTCAGATAGAGAAAGACAAATACCATATGATCTCATATGTGGAATCTAAAACTAAATAATTTTTTTTTAAAGTAAGTTCAGGGGCACCTGGGTGGCTCAGTCAGTTAAGCGTCCAACTTTGGCTCAGGTCATGATCTCATGGTCCATGAGTTCGAGCCCCACTGTCTGTGCTGACAGCTCAGATCCTGGAGCCTGTTTCAGATTCTGTGTCTTCCTCTCTCTCTGCCCCTCTCCTGCTCATGCTCTGTCTCTCTTTCTCAAAAATAAACATTTAAAAAAAAGCAAGCTCATAGAGACAGAACAAATTGGTGATGGCCAGAGGTGAAAGGTGGGAAGTGGGAGAAATGAGTAAATTGTTTTTGTTTTTGTTTAGTTTAAATAAATTAAAAAAAAACAAACAAAGAATGATGTAAAAAGGAATAGGAGAAGAGTGAAGAGTACATAATTATCATAAACAAATTATCATAAACACATATGTGCATAAACAATCAACCTTAAATACATCAAGCAGCAATTGACTGCACTTCAGGGAGAAATAAATAAATCAATAATTGTAGCTTTTACCAAAACCTCAGAAACTGATATATCAAAAGAACAAAAGTTGAACAGAGTTTACAGACATATAACAAGAGGATTGATAAGTGTGAGCTATTATTTACATGTAGGATTATCAACCCTCCCAGTCAACATCCCCCCTCCAAAAATCCAAACAGAGGACACACATTTTCCTTAAGCACCCATAGAACATCTGCAACACAGACCATGTATTTATTGCACCATAAAACAAGCATGGGATCCTCATAAAACACTGGTAGGAAGTGGCTGGTGCAGCACTTGGAGAGCAGGTCCTCAGTATTTAGTGGCATTAGATGAATGGATAAAGAAGAAGTGAGATATATATATACACACACACACACACACACACACACACACACACACAATGGAATACTACTCAGCAATGAAAAAGAATGAAATCTTGCCATTTGCAACAACGTAGATGCAACTGGAGGGTATTACACTAAGTAAAATAAGTCAGTAAAGAAAGACAGATATCATATGATTTCACTTGTATGTGGAATTTGAGAAACTTCACAGAAGACCATGGGGGAAGGGAAGGGGCAAAAAGCATTACAGAGAGGGAGACAAACCATAAGAGACACTTAAATACAGAGAACAAATTGAGAGTTGTTGAGGGGGGAGGAGGGAAAATGGGTGATGGGCACTGAGGAGGGCACTTGTTGGGATGAGCACTGGATGTTGTGTTTAAGCGATGAATCACTGGAATCTACTCCCTAAGCCAAAAGCACACTGTTTGCACTGTGTGTTAGCCAACTTGACAATACATTATACTCAATTAAAAAAAGTCTATCCACCCTCTGTGACCTAGAAACTCCCCTCCAGAGTGTGTTCTCAGGGAAAAGTTCTCAGGGAAAGTACCCCCGCTCCCACATGGGCCACGAGGCAGGCTCTTCATCACGGCATTGCCTGGGGTAGGAGAGCTGGAGAAGGCAGAGGCTAAGCAGAGTGGGGCGTGTGTTCAGTCCCCACAGCAGGTAGATGCCCAGGACCACAGACAGAGCAATGTCGACAGATCTTAAAAACCCGGTGCTGGGCTAAAACTAAATATGTGACATTTCAGGTCACCTGGGTGGCTCAGTCGGTTGAGTGCAGACTCTTGATTTTGGCTCAGATCATGAGCTGGGTGTTGTGGGAATGAGCCCTACATCAGGCTCCACACTGGGCATGGAGCTCCCTTGAGATTCTCTCTCTCCCCCACTCTGCCTCTCCCCCTCTCTCCCCCATCACTCACCCTCTCTCTCTAAAATAAAATAAACAAAAAAAACAAATATGGCATTTATTATCAATATCATTTGCATAAATAAAAATGCATGTGCACCAAACAACAATAGACCATTTGTAAGCACTCACACAAGCAAAAAAGAGAAACGATAGTGGAGTATACAAATGAAAAAAACATATACACCTTCATACACTCAAGAAGAATGAAGATAGGCACCTCTCCTGGGCCAATGAAGATAACATGCAGGAACTAAGCCACATGGGTAACTCAGCTCTGCTAGAAAAAATCTGAACTGGGGCTTAGCATGTGCTCTGCTCAGCCTGTCAGAACCTCTGACAGTTTCCCAGTGACCCGAGAATTGGGGCAGGGTCGGTCTGCAAAGCCCCAAGGTGCTCCATTCTGTCTGCACCAACACTTGAAAGCGTTTATACATATTTTATAACTTAAAATATGTATTTTTAATATATTAAATATAATTTTTATATATTAAAATAATGCTGTGCTTTGCCTCCAAATTACAGGAACATTGTAATCCCGAGCGTAACAACAGTAATGAACACATTATGCATTTCTGCTTTGGAATGTTTTAGGATCTCAGATAAAATGTGGAAAGAAAGGGAAATTTTGTTGTTACAGAGATTGCAAAAAGGTGGGACAGAAAAGACATTCCTGAGAATGAAAGCGGTGGCGTGGAGGCTATCAGCTGGGCTCACAAAGAGTGGGGATCCCCAAGATGATAAACTCACAAAACCTCCCACAGTCATCAAACCTAATTGGTGAGTCAACCAGGAGGTTAGGTGTGGAAAGTTCCCAGCTCTGAAGTCAAATGGACCTGGTTTTGAATCCAGCCCTTCTCTGTTCCTAGCTGGCTGGGACTAACCTACACAATGAGAATGGTTCCTGTCTAAGAGCAGTGTTGGTGTAGAGGCTAAATAAGAACTCCTGGAATGTAACTAGTCCATGCCAGAATCCATCAGTGCGGGATGCAGATAGAGGAGCTCACACTCTTACCTTCCATTCTTATCCCGATTCCTTGAGTCCCAGTGACCAGAAATGCCCAGGAAAGTCTGGACATCTTCTTGTTGGTTTTCTTTAAAATGCGGTGTTCAGGGGGCGCCTGGGTGGCTCAGTCGGTTGAGCGTCCAACTTCAGCTCAGGTCACGATCTCGCGGTCCGTGAGTTTGAGCCCTGCGTCGGGCTCTGGGCTGATGGCTCAGAGCCTGGAGCCTGCTTCCCATTCTGTGTCTCCCCCTCTCTCTGCCCCTCCCCCGTTCATGCTCTGTCTCTCTCTGTCTCAAAAATAAATAAAACGTTAAAAAAAATTTTTTTTTTAAATGTGGTGTTCAGGCCAGAGGGGCCAGATCAGAACCTTTTCTTAGCTTCAAGGTGCTAAGGAAAGGACTGGCTGGACACTGGACATAGCTCAGGTGTGACCCAAGTGGGGTACTTTAAGATTGTTCCCTCATTTCACCATTTGGACTGTCCTCCTTCCTTCCTCTCCTACCTTACTTGTTTTAGGAAAACTTTCTCAAAATGAACTCCCCGAGACGCCCTATTTCCTTAATCCCTCAAGGTCACTACCGTGGAGGGTACTGCACAGTTGTTCTTTGTTTCAATTATGTGGGTCTTTTCTCCAAATAGACTGTAAGTCCTATGAGGATAGTGGTTCTAATATAAACACCCACACATATAACACACACACACACACACACACACACTTATTCATATGCACACATACATGCACACGTGTTCACACATAGATACATAATACCACACACTACCACAGGAGTACGTACATACACATGTGCATGAGCAAAGAGACACAACTGCCTACGTATACACATGCATTTATGCATTCAGACATATATCCCACATACTAATATACTCACAAATGTAAGTACATCTATATATACACACATGCAATTGGTTTTGGGTTTCGTGTCTTTTCTTCAGAGAACTAGCCACTGATAGGCACATATTGGCCCTGGGAAATGATTGATTAATAGAAACACCTCCTCTCCCCGCTCTGTCTCCCTCTACAGAGCCCACTCGCTCATTCCGGCTGGATCTTGTGATCTGTTTCACACATAGAACCACATACACATAATGGACACACAGAATCTCAGGCGGGCCAGCTACCTGAATCTTGCCTCCGAAACTCCTTCCCAACATCTACTCCCTGCATAGTCCTCAGAGAAGGAACTCTGCAGAATGGTACACACCATCTGACCAGAAGTATATCATCATTTGATGGGTAATAACTTCAAGCCTCTACAAATGTTTTTTCTACCATCCTTTCCTTATAGAGTCTCCAGGGTTTAGACCCAAATCATGTAATGGTCTTGGGTGAGGCAGGTAGATGGTAGACCAGTAGCTCTCAAGCTTGAACATACATCAGGTTCACCTATAGTACTTGTTAAACAGTGCTGGGTCCAACCCCCAGAGTGTCTGATACAACAGGTCTGGGGCCAGACCTGAGAATGTGCATTTCTAACAAGCTCCCATGTGATGCTGTTGTTGATCCAGGGACCACACTTTGAAAACCACTGGTGTAGACTCAGAAATAGGATGCTGCCTCTGGTCATCCCTTTCCCTTGCTTTGCAGGTTATAATGCCCTGGTTTGCAAACTCTTGTGCATAGAAGAATCATCTACAGTAGTCATTAAAACACAGATCCCTGGCTCTCAACCCTGAAGATTTTGATTTAGTGGATTTGGGTGGTAGCAAAAATCTGAACTTCTAGCAACTCTCAGATCATACAGATGCTGCTGGGTCAAGGTCTAGATTTTGAGATCCTTGCGTAATGGTGCTTAGCCCCGACTGGATGAGAATCACCTGATTCTGAGGCCCAGGTCCCACCCCAGACCACTTAAGTCAGCAGGGGCCTGGGAACAGGTATTTTTTAAAGCTCCTGGTGCAATTCCACTGTGCATCCAGGGTTGAAAACAACTACAATGTCTGTGTCCAACCTGTCTCCAATCAGAAGCATTTCTAGAGGCTGTTAAGCCCTCACCATCCTCAGTTCCCAGAGGGTTTTGGTAAGAAGCAGTAGGTCCAGCAAGGGTGCAGCGAGAAGCCCCGGGTGCCTGGAGGTAGGAGGGGTATGTGCGAGAGGCACAGAGAATCCTCGGAAGTGATGTGTGCCTCTTCCTCAGTGTTGTTGGGGCCCAGCCCTGCACCCCAAAAGAGACTAGATTTTTTTAAAAAATGAAACCACTAAACAGGAAACATCTGGCCCAGGAGGCTGAGCAGACAAGCAAGGTTTTGCATTGGCCCCGGAAACCTGCAAAGCACGCAGCCTAGGCCCTAGAAAGGAAGCAGCGGGGTCAGCAGCACCTCTGCTCACAATGCTGCTCTAGGCAGGGGGGTCTCCCTGGTGCTGCCACACGGGCAGCGGCTGGTCGGGGCGGAGAGGCGTGCTAAGTGTGCTGTGTGAGCGTGCAGGTGTGCTGTGTGAGCAGGTATGGGCATGGGGTCCAGGGCTTCCCCCCCACCCACCCAGGGCGGGGATAGAAAGTGGGAGGGGTTGGAAGGTAGGGCCCAGCAGCTGCTGCTGCAGGTGGACAAACAGGTGAGGAGGTGGCAGGATAGAAAAGGTGCTCCCTGGAGACCTGCATGCAGAAAGCCGAAGCCAGGGAGACATTTGAAGCAAGAGATAAAGAAGATGGAGAAAAAGCAGAACACAAAGAAATATGGGAGAGCAGGTGCTGGGCGGCCAGGTGGTCCCACAACAGGAAGCCAGCAAACAACAGGCAGGTTTGGGTGGAGGTCTGAGGCTCCTCCCCTCGGCAGGTGGGGCCAGGACCGGACAGAGGCAGAGGTAGTTCCCACTCCTTTCCCCAGCACTTGCTTCTCAAGGAGTTAGTCTGAGTCAGGAGGATCCACCGCTGGAGAGCAAGTGTCACCTGTAGTGTGGCCTGAGCAGCTGCGGCGACGAGGGTCATGCGGGTGGAGCTGAACAAACCGGGCAGCAGAGAATTTAAAAATCCTGGTGGCCAGACCGGCTCCAACAGGATGTTGGGGTGGAGGGACAGGCAGGAGTAGTTTTCAAAGCTCCCCAAAGGGTGCAGCCAAGGACAGACGCCCCTGCAGTGGAGGTAGAGAGGGACGCTCGGGGCCACCAGTGCTGGGCGGCAAGCCAGCGCCCTTGAGGATAGTAAGTACAGGGAAGCTGCAGCGGGAAGATTCTCTGAAGACTTATTAGATGGGAGGAACCCCAGGCAGCATTGTTTTGTCAAAGGAAGGTGTCCCCATCCCCAGGGTCAGAGTTGGCAATTCTTTTTTTTTTTTTTTTTTAATTTTTTTTTTTAACGTTTATTTTTTTTTTGGGACAGAGAGAGACAGAGCATGAACGGGGGAGGGGCAGAGAGAGAGGGAGACACAGAATCAGAAACAGGCTCCAGGCTCTGAGCCATCAGCCTAGAGCCCGACGCGGGGCTCGAACTCACGGACCGCGAGATCGTGACCTGGCTGAAGTCGGCCGCTTAACCGACTGCGCCACCCAGGCGCCCCCAGAGTTGGCAATTCTTAACCTCCGGAGCTGGACACATTTCAGCTGTGCTCCTGGCCCCACAAAGGATTACATTCGGCCCGTCTGATTGCTGAACGGGGAGAGACACTGACCCGCAGCTAGTTTCCAGCAGCCCAGGTGCAGAGCTCCACAGAGAACACAGGACCCAAGATTGAGGTGAGGACCTGGGGGGGGAAGGAAGGGGAGCCCGGGGCCGGGGCGGGAGGACCCAGTGCGATTCCTGGGCTGCCAGCTTCCCATTCTCCTGGGTCCCCACCGTGGCTCCTTGGCCTTGGCTCCAGGACCTCTACAGGAACAGACTGAGCCCCTTGTGGAGAGGGGTGGGGACGCTTCCATCCTTGGGCCTCAGCCTCTCCCCTGGGTGCAGGCAGGGAGTGGCAGATACAGTTGCCCTGGAGCAAACCTAACTATACACAGCACTCCCCCCCCCCCCCCCCCCCGCACTATCTCCTATCCTCTGGTCCTGCCTTCTTCCCTCACCTCCACAGACCACCGGGTCCCCTGACATGCAGGTTATTTGCAAGTTAAAGTGATGTACTGTCTGTCCTGTTTCCAGCCCCCTGGGCCAGGGCTAGCCTTCTGGGAGCCATGCAGTTACATGGGCCTCACGTCTGGTTTAATGCTCTTTTATCGCTATTTCAAAAATCTTAATACTTTTTGCACTGGACCCTGTGGATTATGTAGCTGGCTCTGCACTGGGCTCTTGCTGGAGACTGGCGCTCTCTCTCCCATGGCAACAGCATCAAAGCTCCTCCTCTGCTTTTCTAATTCCTCCCTCCCCTGTGACAGCAGAAGACAGCAACATGAGCTCCATATACACAAAGGGACCTCACAAAGAGAAGGCACGTACCCAAGGGAAGAGGGAAACCCAGAGAGAGGTGGCATCTGCCATTCTGAAACCCCAGCATACCAGGGCTCCACGGTGCAGGGTCTGGAACAAGCCAGGAAGACACCCAGTGACGTGATCTGGCATAAATTTCTTAGTAGCCTCCATACTCTTTAAGCAAGCTATAATTTTAATATCAAATGTGAGATTGACCACGGGACTTAACACCTAATTTTATGGAGTCTGCTATTGCTAGTTTCATCGGGATGAGTTCATACTCATACTTCCTCAATGAGGCGGCAAATTCTGAGGCCAGGGACCTCATCTCATAATTATGTGGACACAACATAGTCTTGGGTTCAAGTACATGGCTGGGCGCAGGGTTTCCTTGCAGCTTGATTCGCTTGTTTGGGCTCATAGAACTGTTATCTGAAGGAAGGAAGGCGCTGGGAGGGCTTCCGTGGGGAAAGGGAAACAGTGTCTGAGTGTTAACGGTGAGGGCTGGGTGTCTGCAGAGCCGATTCCAGTCCCAGCCCTGCTGCTGACTATGTCCGCTGCGTGACTCTGCATCGAGCCATCTCTCTGCCAGCCTCCATCTCCTCACCTACGAAATGGGAGTAATAGTGGAAGCCGCCTTCTAGGCTTGTCACGAGGTCCAAAGGAACTACACCGTGACCCCTCCTGCACTTGAATGTGCACCCAGATCTCCTGAGGGTCTTATGTAAATGCCAGCTGTGTGTCAGTAAGTCGCAGGTGGGTCTGAGCTGCTGAAATTTGCAAGTTCCCGAGTGATGCTGATGCTTCTGATCTCCCAGCCAAATTTTATGGTGACATTGTGTGGTCCCCAGTTAAGCAGCACTGCATCACTGGGGAAACTTGGTAGAAATGCAGATTCCCAGGTGCCACCGGACCTACTGACTCAGAGACTCTGAGGGTGGGCATGGCCGAACCATATGAACAAGCCTTCCAGATGCTTCTGCTGCAGGTGGGTTTGAGAACTCTTCAGCTCAGCACGGTACCTACTTTTCAATCACACGAGTACCGACATAAGTACCTGTTAGGTACGTAAAAGTGTGCTCAGTGATGTGGTAGGAGCAAAGACCCTGGAACCCTCCTGGTCTCTACCTGCTTAGAATTTAGCTCGCTGGGCACCAGCTGTTGTGTATATAAGAATGGGGGGAGGAGGTAGGTCGGGGGGTATGCTTATGGGAAATGCAGATTTAAGGTTTGTCTACCATAAGAGATTTTTTTTCACCCCCAAGAGATTTTGATTCAGTAAGTCTAGATTTTTAAAATAGAACCCCAGCGTTTTCTGACCCTTATTCTGTAATCCACTGACAAACAGTGATTTAGAAGGTGACACCAGAAAACTCATTGGAAGTTAACCAGCTGCCAAGCTGTGTGATGCAGACCCTTGTGTTCTTGAAACATCTTTTGGAAGGGGAAGAGGTTGCTACAACCTGACGAGCCAAGCAGAATCCCTTGGATGGGATGCAATGTCAGCCAGTAGAACTGGGTGGGACGGATGCAGCCTTAAGCCCCGCACTTTATGTAACAACTCAGCTACATCTTATAAGTCCTATCCGGTTGAACATCTCATTCCCATTTTACAGGTCAAATGCCCAGAGATCTAATACATTAAGTGGCATCTTCACAGAGACCCAGTTGGTAAATCTCACAGCTGCAATTCACACCCAAGCCCCCATGACTGCCTTGAAGGCTCTAGAGCAGGAGCGGGACTTGAAGACAGAGATCATTTGGAGATGTTAGTTTGTTAAGGGTGGGCAAGACAGACAAGGGACCAATGACAGCAATCAGCCTGGCTATGGTCTTCTGGCCAAGGAAAGTAAACAAAGGAGACTCAGAGCTTTTGACCATCATAAAGTGCACGGAGACCTCTCAGGGTAGAGGACAGTTATTGACAATGGAAAGAAGCCACAGTAGTGTAAACAGACATGGAATCCAAAAACCTCAAGCCCATGTCCCTTTTCTTCCTAATCGTGGCCCTGAGCAAGATATTTCCTGTCTTGAACCTGTTTTCTCACCAGTAAAATGGAAATTATAATCCCTGGCTTGCCTGCCTCAGAGGTTACTGTAAACACATGTTTACACGTTTTGGAAACCGTAAGGTGAAATACTGTTAATAGTGTCAGCTAAGCTGCCTTAAATGGTACTGGGCATGTTAATAGACTTAGTCCAAGGAGAACTTTTCCCCTGTCTTTTCTCCAAGAATATATTTTCAAAAACTGTAAGTCCTTACCACCGTTTCAGCTCGGGCAGCTAATAGTTCTTCTTTTAGTGGGAAGGTGCAATTTAAAAATAAAGATTTCTTTTTATACCCAATTCTTGTGATTTTCCCATGGCTTCTATGGTGGAAGGAATTTATTAGAATTTTTCTATAACACTTTTGTTGAGATGAAATTCACATTTTATCAGACAATTCATCCACTTAAGTATACAGTTCCATGGAATTGTGCAAACATCACCACCATCAACTTTAGAACATTGTCATTGCCCCCAAAGAAACCCTGTACCAATTAGCAATCACTCTCCATTTCTCCCCAAGCCCTCCAGCCCTAGATAAACTTTAATCTACTTTTAAGATTAATATTAATACTAAACAGTAAGGTTTTTTGAAAATCGAGGTGGTCCAAGAACCACCTGCATAGAATCACCTGAATGGAGTTTAAAAATGCAGATCACTGTGGCCCCTTCAGACCTAGTAATCAGAACTCTGCAGCTGGAGCCCAGATGCTGCCTTCCCAGCTCTTGTGACTCTTGTTCACACCAAGGCTTGAGAAACACTGCTCATCCTTGGATTAAAGGAGAGAGACAAGCTGTCTGGGGAGAGATGGGGGCAGAGGTTGACAGGCACCTAGGACTAAGATGGCTCTTCCTGTCTCGTCTTCCTTTCTCTTCCCCAACTTCACTGCCCACCTCTGTGCCCTTTCTCACGCTGACTCATCCCATGTGTGGGTATGATCACTGAACTTCAACAAGTACTCCTTGCCCTGTGATACCTCCAGATTCTCACCAGAGGGCACCAGAGCATCTCCAAAGCCAAGCCGCCCTCCCCTTCCAAGGCAGGCTCTCCACTCAGGAGGGTCTCCCAATCTCAGGCCGTCCCTCACCTTACCGGTTCTCCAAAGGATGTCAGGCCACAGGAGGGTGCACGACTGCTAAAAAGCAAAAAGCACTTATTACTTGAGAGCCCTGGAGAGTTTGTCTAATGCCTCTGAGCCCAAGTTTCTCCTCCTAACAAGGAAAAATACGAACTTGGCTATTGCTGTGCTTTCAACAGTGAAAGGAGGTAACTGCCGTAACGCTCCTCCATCAACTACTGTTCTACCACAGGCAGTGATTTGCACTGCTAGGAAACCAGAAGCTTGAGTGGCCAAAACGTGTATTTTTTAACTTTATTTTGCTTTAGGAGCATTAACTTAATAGAGCCAAATAAGGAATATTCAGTTCTGAAATTTTGGATCATCTCTGCAATGAGGTAGGTGTGCGTGGCCTGCCCTCTCCCCAGCCCGCATGAATGCTAGAACTTGATGTTCAGTGGATACACCCCACTTCAGAGACCCTCATGAGCTAGGACTTCTCGAAAGGATGGGTTCAGGAACTTGACCTTAGACTTAGGTACACTGTGATTGTGTTTTAGAAAAAATTGGTATTTGCTAAAACCCGTTACGTTTTTGTAGGTGTGTAAGTGACAGAAAAATGAATTTTACAAAATGCTTATAAAAGTATTTATTTTATTATTATTTATAATTAATTTCATAATGAACAAATCTAAGTTTCGTTTTGACTAAACCGGTGGGCAGTGACGCTGGGGAAAAGAAAGGAGGAAAAGAGAAGAGCCATCTTGGTCCCGGGTACCTGTCAGCCTCTGCCCCCCAGCTCTCCAGACAGTTCTGAGAAAGTGCTTCACAGGCCTTAGAGGGTGTCCTTACATCTTTAGCCTCATTTCTCACCAGCCACACACACATACACACACACACACATATACGCATACACACGCATACACACTTACACACATACTCACTAAGCTCTTCCGCATTAGGATACTTCCTGAGCCTCAGACACAATGCACCTTATTTTACTCTGTCTTTGTTCATGCTACTCTCATCATCGTCTTCTTCCCTTTTCCAACCAGAAATATTCCTATTCAGTCTTCAATACCCAGTCCAAATGTCGCCGGCATCTTTTGAGTGGAGTTCTTTGATTCTTAAGGCAAAGTTAAGTTTCCTTCCTCAACATTTCCATGGTACCTCAACTCCGACATTTTTTATCTGCTTTGTAACAAACGGGCTAATGGGATCTCTTTGCCCACCAGAGGTGGCCTTAAAATTGACCCCTCCACGGATCTTAGGCTCTGACTCAATGCCCTCATGCCAAGCCAGCAGTCACTCCATTTCAGTCTGGGATGCCTGCTATGAGGTCAAGTGGCAGAGCTCAGAAAGCCTACGACAAATATTTTTTTTTATGTTTTATTTATTTTTGAGAGAGAGTATGAGAGGGGGAGGGGCAGAGAGAGAGGGAGACAGAGAATCCCAAGCAGGCTAAGTGGTGTCAGCACAGAGCCCAATGTGGGGCTCAAACCCATGAACTGTGAGATCATGACCTGAGTCAAAGTCAGATGCTCAACTGACTGAGCCACCCAGGTGCCCCTACAACAAATCTATTTTTAACATATATCCAGAAAAGTGACACAATCATAAGTGAATACTTTGTAAATGAATTTCTGATAAGTGAACATACTCATGTGATCAAGAAACAGAATGTTAGCAGCCTCCAGAAGCCCCTCAACAATTGTATTTAAAAGTGCATTTCTATTTAAACTCATAATTTCAAAAATGACCCATCAAATTTCAAATATGCAAGCAGATACTTGCTTTTCCAAGATATTTTAGAAGGTACAGAAGCCAGACGCCCTCGAGGAAGCCACTCTGAGGATCTGGAGACACTGTGTCCCTTTCCAGAGCAACACCCAGGCCCTCAGCTAACCTGCACCCCACAGTGGGCACTCCTGAGCTTTAGAGCTGACCCAGGATCAGGGGCAGCAGGTACATCATCTAATTGAGTGAAATCACTAATGACGTTTGAAGAACAAGCTCACATTGACTATAAGGACATTCCAGGATAGGTTGATGGAAGTGAGGTCGTGAGCAGCTGCTGTCGGTCGCCTACCAACTCTGTGCCCATCTCTGCCAGGGACTTCCCATATACCACCCCCCAGGGAGACCATTGAGAGTGTCGTCCTATCTGAAAGAAGAGGGAGCTGAGGAGAGCTAACAGGACTTGTCCCAAATCTTCTATCTATCATGCTCAGAAGCCCCAGAACCAGGATTTCAATCCATCTGACTCCTGAGAACATCTTTCTAGAAGTAACAGCATAGGGAAAGGCACTGAGGTGGGAATGAGGACCACTTGTCCTGGGCACTTCCACTCTGGGGGAACGGACACACCCATGTGACATCCCACTGAGGAGCAATGAGAGTTAAGGACGGAGGGGGGCGGAGGAGCACCCCACATCACAGAGCTGGTGGGCAGAGGGGTGGAGGAGCACCCCATTTCAGAGGGGCGTCCTGAAAATAGGTAGAGGAGCCTTAGTGAAGGGACTTCACTTGCCCCAACCCGCTACTTTGCCCCTCCTGCCCTTCCGTGTATGGTTAAGAGTCTGTGGTGGGGAGCAGCTTGGTGTGTGTGTGTGTGTGTGTGTGTGTGTGTGTGTGTGTAATGTCTTAATATACATTTTTCTTCTGCATTTCTGCAGCTGTCTTGATGTTTCCCGTTGGCGTGTTTGGTAGTCCCCACTGCCCTGCTATTTTCCATTAGAGGAAGTGTACTGGCTCTGTTATCAACATATTGCCTTGGCCCCCAGCATCACACAGGGGTTAGAATGGTACCCTGACCTTCTGACCTAACGTGCTTACAGGGAAAGCACAGGCGCAGCAGCCCACAAGTGGGACAACGAGCCTGGGTGGCTGTTCTGTGTGTGCCCGTATTCCAGCACATTCCTCTTCTCTCCGGAGGCCCCTGTGTTCCAGGGAGGAGTGCCGGGCAGCATGTCGCTTAGTACCCCCTCAGGCTGACCTTCAAGGTCTTCTGTGGGGCTTGTCCACCTGCCCAGGTGGCTTGATGCCCTGTGCTAACGGCAGCCACAGTGTCAAAGGTACCACGTGCCTTGGAGGTGGATGGCGTGGCTGGCTCCTGGCTCTACCGCCCACCAACCCCAAACAGTTCACCTCACCACCCCTCTGTTTCTTCACCTTTTAAAAGGTGATGCCACCTGCAGGGATGAAGAAGCATCTGCCCTCCACCCAAGAAAAGTAGAAGTCCCAAAAGACAGAGCCAAGCAGCGGATGCCAGCACAGTGAAGTGCTGAGTGGCTTCTTTTTTTTTTTTTAATTTTTTTAACGTTTATTTATTTTTGAGACAGAGAGAGAGAGAGAGAGAGAGCATGAATGGGGGAGGGGCAGAGAGAGAGGGAGACACAGAATCGGAAGCAGGCTCCAGGCTTTGAGCCATCAGCCCAGAGCCTGACACGGGGCTCAAACTCACGGACCGCGAGATCGTGACCTGAGCTGAAGTTGGACGCTTAACCGACTGAGCCACCCAGGCACCCCTGTGCTGAGTGACTTCTGATGAACGGCTCTGCTCACTCCTCACCCTCCCTGCACCTTCTCACGGGGCCTGATGCTGGTTCCAACAGCCCCCAATAGCCACTAGGCTCTCATCTTCCCCATCACCTCTGGGTAAACAAGCCCCAAGTTCAGTGTCTCCAGACCTGCACTCTTGCCCAGACCAGTCTTCCATCTCCAACTGCATCCTGGGCATTTCCACCGACCTGTCTAGACATCTCAAGCTCCCTGCCACAAAATGGACCTTACCTGCCTTTACTGTACCTCAGATTGTCATTTCAAAATTGTTATTAAAGAGCAATAGACTTATTGGGGCATCTGGGTGGCTCACTGAGTTAAGCATCTGACTCTCGACTTTGGCTCAGGTAATGATCTCACAGTTTGTGGGATTGAGCCCTGCATCAGGCTCTGTGGTGACAACATAAGACCTGCTTGGAATTCTCTCTCTCTCAATCTCTCAAAATAAATAATAAACATTAAAAAAACAAGAGTAATAGACTTCCCTTGAAGTGCACATATCGTTAGTACACAGGTTGGTGGATTTTCACAAACTAACACACCCCGGTAACCAGCATGCTGATCGAGACACAGAATGTCATCTGCCCCCAGAAGACCTTCCTGTTCCCCTTCCAGTGGTGGCTGACATACAGATTTCTCTCAGGTTAGCCTGTTTCAAACCTTGCGTAAATGGAATTACACAATCTATTATTATTCTTTTGTGTTTTGCTTCTTTTGCTCAATGCTGTGAGATGAATCCCTACCATGGCCCGGAGTTGTCAGGCACTCATTCTCTTGAGGCACAAATAGATCATTATTTATCCTCTCTACCACTGATGAACCATCGGGCTACTTCCTATCTGGGGCTGTTACGAGCCGTACTGTACCGAACTTTGTGGTGCATGTCTTTTGGTGTGATGGATGCACGTCTTTCGTCTGTGCATGTTGCTGGGAAGGAATTGCTGGGCAGTGGCTGTGCAGATGCCCGCTCTAGCAGAGACTGCCAGGCAGTTCCCTAAAGCAGTTATAGGTACATTTCTTCTAGCAGCGGATGTGAGTTCTGGCTGTTCCACATCCTTGCCAACACTGGACGCCATTTTTGATTGATTCAACCTTCACCCCGTGCCTATCTGTGTCCCTTCTGCCTTCCAGACTATCTCATATGTGCAGCCCTTTCCCGTTGACCCTGCCCTGCTTCAGGTTCAAGCCCTGTGAACTCCCGCCAGCCTCCCTAGCTTGGGCCTTCAGGCTCCGTGAAGCACTCCCGGCCAATCCTCCCTAAATGTGGCTTTAATCATCATGCTGTTCCTTCCACACACCTTCAATGGCTCCTCATCTCCTATTACATTAGAGCTACATCTCTTCATTTGTCTGGCTTTGGACACTGTCTGCAAACCTAGTCAATGAACAAGTAGTCCCCATCTTTCCCTCAGGCCTCAACGCCACCTCTACAACTCTCGTATGGTGAATTCCAATGCCTCAGTCCCTCTCCCTGTAAGTCTGGGATGTCAGCTTCTCTGGCAGGAAAAATGTCCTCCTTGTTGGCAGTTCTGTAAGAAACCCCCCAGCTGGAGAGGGTTAGGGCTGGCAGAGGCTTAGAGAGCCTGGTCCAACACCCCTGTTTCCAAAGAAGCCCCAAGTTATAAAGAATTTTTTTTTAATCCTAATGACTTGGCAGGTATTTTTGTGACTTTCTTAAGGTGACAGCTATCGTTTCTTATTTGCTGGTAGCTTTGATCTGAAAGCAGGCAGAATTGGGGATATTAGCCGGATGGGGAGAAGAGGGGCAACAGATAGAAATTCCAAGTCAGCTCTGCTTTTAAAACTGCTTCTTGGTGAGAGAAACATCCTCACCAGCGGAAGCTCTCAAGCAGCCACCACATTTAAGGAGCTTTCTGATCTGTAGAAAGTTTTTGAAACCTCCTGTCATTACAGAGAATCACAGAAATAAACGCAGAGGAAACAGAAATCAGATTTTTCTTACTTCTCCCAAATTTTAAAAAGGCAAATAAAACTATGTGTTTTGTTTGCTTACAGTTACTTATAGTTATCACTTAAATTCTTTACACAAGGGACCCCAATATACTCTAGTTCGTATTGCCCATCTTTAGAGCTTGGAGCATCATTTTGCTATTTGAAATGGCCAGAGAGGTTCATAGGCCCATCTTTTCTTCTATAATGTAGCATTTTTCTCATCTGTACTTCTGATGTGGAGTCCTTCGGAAGGGATTCAATGCCTGGCTAGTGTATCCTATCGGGGGAAGCCCATGTCAGAGGACACCGTCAGTCTGGATGCCTTGCACAGATGGAGCACTGCCTTCCTTGGGGACCCGAGTGGGGGCTGGACCTGTGACCCACAGCACGCACCCTCCCGTGCAATCGTGAGGCTGTTCGCAGCCCACCAACACGCCATGTTTCTCTCAGCTGACTCTCAGGTTTCTTCCTGAAAGGCTGTTCCGTCTTTTCCTGCCTTCACCAAACGCTGCTCAGATGTCAAGGGCCCTATGAGGCCCGTACCTTCAGTAAAGCCCCGTCTGCCTACTCCAGACACCACTGATAGTATCCAAAGTCTTCTAGCTCTAAGCTGCGTCTGCTCATGATTTAACACTTCATTGTACATCATCTTGTATCATTTAAGAGAGCCCTAAAAGCTGCCAGTTCTTGATTAAACTTGACAGGCATCTTGTCCCTCCCTGGAAGACTGCATGATGGGCTTTCTTGTGGGTTAATGATATTACACATCCCTTCTGTGCTGAAGGAAAAGTTCCTTTCTGCTCATAGCATGACCAGTGATCACATACAGCCTTGAACCTGACACTAATGCTCTCCTGTGTCTTACTGCTGCACCAGATGTGAGAACTATCTTATACTTTGTGCCATCCACTACAGTCATGAGGACTTACCTTCGTATGGCAGGATGGGAAATTGGGGATGAATAAATGGCAGATAACTAGAGGGAGGGGGGTGCCTCAGAGCATGGCCTACAGCCTGAGAGAATGCTAAGTCTGAGGTCAGCAGGAGAGCAGCGAATGGGCAAGGCGTCATGAGTATACAGCCTCAGACCTGGTATGTAGAGAAAGGAGGAGTCAGCCATGCCCCACCCCCCAATCTTTGGAGAGCCCAGGCCTCCTGGGTTTAGGGTGAGCCCAGGTTGATAGCTGGGATTGGGGCTGTCTTATATCACAATCTCCACCATGGAGACCCCGAAGGTGCAGGCTTCCTTTCGGCTCACCCCTCCTCAGGATGACTCAGTGACCCAAGAACTGGGCAGCCTGCATGCCTGGAGATGGGGCTCAATCCTCCCCGATTTTAAGACAGTCCTAGAGTCAAGCCAGAGCCTCTGACCAGAAAGGCTGACCTGTAAGCTAGAGTGCTGGGTGCTTGGTGCCTATGGCTGGTTGACCTGTGGCAGAAGCAAATGAATAAGGGCCATCCATGTGTGTTCCAGAGGGCAGGGGCCCTGCCCCCTGGACTACATGTCCCAGTCATAATGCAGGATGCCACTCTGAGGGCTGTATTTGACACAAAACTATCTCAGTACCATACAAGAACTCACCCCAGCCCGTCAAGTCCCCACAGTCACGGGCTTATTCACCCATTTATTCATCCATATACTCAATGAAGAGCTATTGAGGATCTCTATGACCCAGACACTGAGCTCAAAACTGGGGCTACAGCAGCGAACAACATAGCCCAGACTCTGCCCTCAGGAAGCTTGCAGTCTAGTGGGCAAACTCAATGGAGCAAAAGCTCACATGATTATGTAATTACAGACAATGGTCAATGCTGTGAGAGAAAGAGAAACACTCTGGGAGATGTGTGCTGTGACTGTAGTCCTGGCCTGAGAGTCACCTTCTCTCAGACAATGAGTCCCAGTGAAGGACAATTTAGCCGCCCCTGCCCCACGTAGGAGGGATAGCAAACGGGAAGGCAGGTATAGTTTGTAAAATGTATTCAACATGTCTACTGGGTAGGGTAGGCTGTAAAAAGTACAGTTCCACATGGGTGTTTTTGCCTTTCAGCCAAAGCAGTTGTATACCAGGGTGGGGTGGGGGAATTATTGCAGGACCCCCAGGGTAAAAAAGCCAAGGAATCCCAGATGGAGAACCAAGTGGTGGGGGCCCCCAAGGAAACTGCTCGGGGAAGATCCTGAGCCCTGGGGGGTGGGCGCTGTTCAGGCAGTGTGGGGGTGTTTGTCCTGTGGGTGGGCAGGATGCAGTGGCCTCTGGCCGGACCACAGGTGCTGCTACTGGGCTCCCCAGGCAGGAGGAACCTGCCCCTGTGCGTGCAAGCTTCCCCCTCTCGTGACCTGTGATAATCTCTCTGCGGTGACTGCGGGCCTCGAGGCACTCACCAAGCCCATGTGAAGCAATCGACACCAGGCAGAGGGTGAGGCCTGATGGAGTGGCCTGATGGAGTCTAATGGGATGATGAGGCTTCTCCTGGAATGCTGCCTTCCAGCGGCGTGGCCCAGCCTGTGACAGCATGCTCCATGCTGCCAGCTGGACCGGCACAATGACTCACTTGGGCTCTCCATGGCGTCTCCAACCAAGACGTTGGAATTCGTAAACGGTCGCCGCTCGGGGGTGGAGGTGGGGGTGGGGGGTTGAATCCATCCCTTTTCACCGAGTCTCAAGGACAGGGATGTTTGAGAGGGTGCTTCCAAAACTTTAATGTGCATGCAAGTCCCCTGGGGACCTGGTTAAAATGCAGATTCTGATTCCAGCAGGCTGAGTGGGGCTGAGATTCTTCATTTCCAAAAAAGTTCCCAGGGATGTCGAGGCTGCTGGTCTGTGGACACTTTAAAGACTTGAGAACATCGGTAAGAGTGAATGAAATTAAACCTTCCCCACTTACTCGTAAGTGAGGAGGGTCAGATCCACCATCCATTACTCACTCAGCAAGCATTTGTTGAGCCCAAGAACTGAGGCCGTGATGGCACCACTGGCGGAAATAAGGAAGTCAGAGGTAAGAACTGTTTTAGATGCAAGTAAAGATAAAGATTACCTTTCCCTAAATGTCTTTCGTGTTCCATGATCCTGCTTAATCTTCGGATTTGGCAACGTAGGTATTGTTGATCTCCATAAATTTCATAATGGAATTAAGGCTTGGAAAGGTGAAATAATCTTCCCCAGGGTGGGATAGCTGGCTGGAATTTGAATCTGATCTGTCGAACTCCAAACTCCAAGCCATCTCACTATGACACATGTCCTTGTTTTAGAGGGTAAGGAAGTAGGATTGAATTCAGTCCAGTGGTTCTCAAACTTGCTGGCATGTTAAAATCATCAAGAAGACTTTTGAAGCTCCCACATCCCAAACCAATGACATCAGACTCTAGTATCAGTGTTTTGTCAAGCTCCCCAGCAATTCCAATGTACAGATAAGGGGGAGAGTCACTGAGCTAGTCCCGCTCCCCTTCTAATAAGTGAGACAATTTGAGAAGCTTATGGTTGAAGTCCATTCTCATCAGAACTAGTACCTCTCAATTCCTACTCCAGGACTCCTTCCAAGAATCCAGCTAGACACAAAATGATATATCAGGGTGAAGCAAGACCAGAGAGGATGTAGGATGGAGGCGCTTGCCAGGGAAAACTACGTAGAAAAGAGCAGAAAATGTCAGCTGATGCTAAAGTACTATAATTTTAGTACCTGAGGCGAAAATTCAGAAAGAAAAACTCACCAAACCGAAGTCCTTGACTTATCTCTAAGTCATCCTAGCATATGCTAGACAATGGATAGATGAGTGAATGGATGGAATAAGGAAGATGGGGTGGGTCCCATGGACAAGGAAATCTGAAACCCAAGTTGAGCAGACAAGTGGGGACTCATACTGGGATCAAGGGAAGGGATAATGATGGGAGAAAAGCTTTCACCTAGTATAAAGCTACCATCACAGAAGGGACTAGTCCATTAGGAAACCTTGTGTTGGGATTTTATTTTTAGGATTGGAATTGTTTTTTTTAATAATAGGATGAAATGCACCAAGTGGAGGAAAAAATGGAGCAATCTGAAGCAAAAAAAAAAAAAAAAAAGTTTAAAGCTTTTCTAAGACACTTGGCACATCATCTCTTGCCATAATCAAGATGAAGGACTGAGGCTACCCACCAACCCTTCAAATGGAAATCTCAGATTCTAAACCAAGCAAAACTCTGGGTCCTCCACCTGCCCCCAAAGCTGCCTTTGGGTAACTTTTTACAACTTCCAGATTTATACCTTTACAGACTTATTACAAGTCTGTAATAGACGTTAATTTAAAACTAGTTTTGCCCTTTAAAATTTTGGGGATGAGAAGCTATTGAGAAATTGGTGGTCAGCATTACATGGCAGTTGGCTCCCTCTCTGAGAGTCTGTAAACCCCAGATTCCGCAAAAGTATGAGTCAAGAGGAGTCAAAACTCCAAGTGACATAGAATATTAAGAGTCCACCTGGGGATGTTGTTTTGCTCATCACTTATCAGTATGTTTGTTTAAATTTCTTACTGGATTTTTCCCCTAATTCAACAGTGTTTAATTCATCCATCATTAATATCTTGTGTGGCTTTAATTATGAACCCACAGACCTTCATCTTCAAAGATGACATTGCCTGAGCTCTATCTCAGGTGTTTTTCTGCAAAGAGGATGAACTTTTCCACAACCATCCAGGCTCCCCTGGCCCACTTTGTCACATTGGCCAATTAGCTTCCAAGAAGCTGAGTCCTAACCTGGCTTCTTCCATTTGGAAACAACATCATTGGGGTGTTTTTCCAACTAAGGATTACAGTAGTGTTGAGAATTGCCATGCTTTCTTTAAAAACAAGAGTTTGTGATTAATTGTGAACTCTTCTTCTAGTCTATTGCCATTTTTACATCTTGTTTTAAATAAGAAATTGAAATTTTTTATTTTCAAATAACTATGTACAGAGAACAATGGCATTATAATGCTTAGGTTTTTTTTTTTTTAAGTTTTAAGAAGAGATATTGCACCAAAAATATATAATGCCTTCTCCACTGGGTTTAATTTTGGTTTTGAATGAAACATGGAATTAACTTCATTCTCTAAGAACAAGGTGCAGTGTCAGACTTGCACGGGAATTCTCCCCCATGTCTGTCGTGGTATGCCTGCACAACTGCGTTTCTTAAGCCAAGAATTGCTAAGGTTTGAGTTAAGGCTTCGAGTTGAGGATTGCTAAGGCTCTGATGTGAATCTGTGGCCAGTTAAAGCATAGTAGCTCAACTAATCAGCTCAACTGAAAATGCAGTATGGTCCGCCTTTGAGCTGGTTGGCAGACAGGTAGCGGAGCTGGTTAGTTTGCTCTCAAGGTCCAGACTCTCTGCCTTTGGCCCCTACCCCAGCTTGGCAGATGCCAACAGTGGGGAAAGAAGAGGTGAGGAGAACGGAAAGATGGGTGAGGGCCAGAAGATTCTGCATCCCTCTCTAGCTCTCGGCTGCCAGTTGGTAGGAGGCAAGGGATGGTAATAGTGTGCATTTCTGAAAACCACAGAACTGTGCAGCCAGCACTCAGCAAGCCTCCAGTTGGGACAAGCGTGAGGAGCCCGAGCCAGCTGCCACCTCCTGAGCTCCAGAGGGCAGCCTCACCTAACACGTCCACACCATCCACCATTCTTGGCGACATTCCTGCCAGGTCTCTCTGTGATGCTCTCCAGTGAGTAATCCCGATTCTGGAAGTGACCTCAGCCCATCCCACTCAGACTCTGGTGGCTGATGTCTTTGGCAAGAGCCTGTAGCCCTTGACCCAGAGAGCCCCGTGGGCAATGGTGGTGCCAGGTCATCTCACTTTCTCTTCCGGGCCCAATTATAAAATAAAGCTCGACTCCCCAAGCTTGGAGCCAATATCACAATATCTTTAATGGTGAGGAAACAATTGAATGAGCTTTAAATTAGTCTCAAGAGAGAGTCAGGGAAACAGGGCCGTGCCACTCCCCAGCCCTCATTTTCCCCAACACTTCAATCCCTTCCTCAGTCTACTCAAGAGATTGAAAAGATTCTAATCCTACCCCCTTTCCTATTGTCTTTCATTGGGATTTTTTTTCAATCCTGGAGAAACAAAACACCAGCAGGACCATTGCTAGGTGACATGGCCCCTTCATGCAAAGGCATCCTGACACCCTTTCCTCAAGACACTTTAGTACCCTCTGCAACAGTTTTGTTGCAATGAATACAGAAATGTCTAGGATGTTAGTGGTACCACTTTAGACGTGGTGCATTTGTGCAGTGCACAACCTGCTCATCCTTAGACACTGTCTGTGGAGATAAGAGATCTACATGACGGACCTTAATGTGACCTGAGTTTAAGCTAAAATCTGGAAAGAAGGTGCTGCATGGAAAGAAGGCACCTGATAAAAGTCATGGCAGGGATGGAGATTCTCTCACCATTCTAATGTGTGCAGGAGAAACAATAGCTTTTAAATGGAGCAGAATAATTGCATGACCGCATCTGAGAGCTAAAAATGTAGGCGCCTCACTGCCTCCTGCTTCTATCCAACCCCACGCTCCCCTGGCAAGGACAGGCAGTGAGAGAGACACGACACTATGCGCCAGCTTGCCTCTTGGCTCTACATCTAGGGAACGCCTGTCACAAAGGGTGCCCCCCAAATGACGCTCAGGGTCAGTGTGAGTTTGGGCTCTCATCTGGTGCTTTTTGTCTGACTGTTTACCAGACGACAACATTGTGGGCTCGGAACACACTGCAGAGGAACATTGTGTCCTGGATTTGCTGGTCCTGCTTCTCTGGGGGGTGGGGGTGGGGGGGGACGGGGGGATAAGAAATGACTTGAGAATAAGTTTCTCCCATGCTCCCTCTGCCATTTAGAACCTGCTGCTCAGGATGCAAAAGACACTCACAGCCGGCCACACTTCCCGAGCGCGGGCACTCCAGCTGTGCTGTGCTGAAGTCATTTGTAAAGTTTAAGTGTCTATAGGTAAACCCAGAGCAAACAGCAGTCCAGACCAGGTGGTGTTGGGATAATTTCTGGGTCAAACAACACGTATTTAGAAACACCTACAAATGCAAGATGTAGGAAACACTGAAACCACGTCATTATCCGTAACTTAGTTCTCCTTCTTCACCACTTTTTTCATCTAGTTCCTTCCTCTTCTCACATATATTTTATGAACTTTCTCAAAACCTTTCTGGAGAGAGATCTGTTGGGAACAAAGACGACTCTTAGATCCCAACCTTGTTGCCTAGTATCTTCCAGTCCAAGTGGGATGGTGCAGCATAAGATACATTTTTTACACAATAAAGGACAATGCCAGAGCTGTTGCGGGGCCAGGGGGTATGGTTGCCTGTCTAGTGAGGAATAGGGACATAAATTGCTTTTGGTTCCCAGGAGTGTGGCATGGACAGGAGTCTGCTACAACATCCAAATAGAGGAAGAAAGAAAGTGGGGTGTGAGGGTTTGGGCAGAGCAGGTGGGGAGAGGAGAGAGAGAACTTTCTAGGGGCAGAAATTCTATGGAGACATTCAGAGGAGGGAAAACTCTGCATACATTCGGTTGTGATAGAGCCAGACCGAGGGCTGGCAGATGGGTTCAGAGAACCGGTGGAGGAGAGGGGCGCACACAAGGGGGAACTGGCGGGGGGACTCAGGGCAGGTGAGAAAAGAAAAGCAATGTCTGGGCTTAAACACTCAGACAAAGATATGCCGTAAGTGACAGCAGGAGATGCTGGAGAAAGAGCTGAGAAAAAGGCATCAAATTCTGCAACGAGCATTGAAAAGCACCTAAGAACCCAGGTTTGCACCCATTGGGTGCCCAACCGTCCCTCTGCTCTCCTGCTCAGGGGGTTCTCTGCAAAGCTCCTGGGTGACAGTAGACACCCGCGCCTGGGGATCTTGCAGGACAAAAACTTGGGGAGCCTCATCAGCCAGCCACCTACCCCCGAGTTGTTGCTGAACAGTGGTCTCCATGCTCATAACTCTGCCCCTTCTGGTGTCACAGCCGGGAAGATTTTCCCCGTGTCCAAGCTGGGAGGAGGGACCTTTCGGGAAAGCTCAAGGACAACCCAACCTCTATGGAGACAGGGAGGCGTCGGAATGGCAGCACCTCCACGGGTCAGGCGCAGAGCTTTACCAATTATCCTTGCCAAAACTCATCACGACCTTTTTAGTGAGGAATCTCACTTTCATAAAGGGGTGCGCACGTATCTAAGGTAGAACATCTAGGAACTGACAAAGCGAGGATTCGAACACAGGTCCGCCTGACCCAGAAGCCCACATGGGCACGCTGCCTCTTGTACGTACCACATAGCAAGGCTGCATTTTGCAAGCGGTACTTTAGGTGTGACTTTACAGGAAGTGGGGAAGAGGATGGGGAGGGATGAGGAAGGTGGTCCTGCCAAGAAGGTTTGGGACTCAATTCTGACCAAGGCCACTGAGGCAGAAGACTGCATGGGTGCCGTGTGGAGGCGGCTTCAGGATTAGGATCGATGTGTTGAAGGCCACGTTCACGAAGTTAATCAGTGAATTAGTGAAAAGCAAAGCATGGGCAGCAGTTGGAAATATTGGATGGTGCTGAAGTACATCAAAGTACAAACTTTGGTGTTAGACTTTGGATGAGTTATTTAAACCCTGTGAGCCTCTGTTTTCTCATCTGCAAAATGGGGATAATAGCATTTAACTCATGGGGTTTTTTGCAATTTTTTAAAATGTTTATTTTTGAGAGAGAGAGTGCGTACAAGTAGGGAAGGGGCAGAGAAAGAGGGAAACAGAATCCGAAGCAGGCTCCAGGCTCTGAGCTGTCCGCAGAGCCCAATGTGGGGCTCAAACTCACATACTGCGAGATCATGGCCTGAGCTGAAGTTGGACGCGTCAGATGCTTAACCAACCAACTGAGCCACCCAGGTGCCCCTAATGTTTATTTTTGAGAGAAAGAGAGAGAGAGAGCACGTGCGGGAGAAGGGCAAAAAGAGAGGGTTAACGAGGATCTTCGAAGCAGGGTCTGTGCTGACAGCAGCAAGCCCAACAAGCCTGATGTGGGGCTCAAACTCATGAACCATGAGATGTAAGACCTGAGCCGAAGTCTGATGCTCAACCAGCTGAGCCACCCAGGCGCCCCAGACTCTTACAATGTTTAAATGGCTGATGGGAATTAGAATGAAGTGATTAGCACAGTGCCCAGCACACAGAGTGATTCTCAACCACTCTCACCACTCTTACCTCTTACCGCGATCGTTATTATTGCTGTGAGGGAAGGATTTATGTTCCATTTGCACGAGGAACTTCTAGAAACTAGTGTGATTCCTTTCATTCCCATTCCAGGCCCTCTGACTGTCCTCTTGACATTCATTTTTCCCTTTCAGTGTAACCCAGGAGCTTATTTTCTCCTTATTTTCCTACGACAAAATGTTGGAGGCAGATTTCCCTGAAGCTCAGAACTGGAATCATGAACCTGGACCTCTGGTCTCCTCCTAGACCTCAGACACACACACACACACACACACACACACACACACACACACACCCTGAGCTGCAGCAGGTAGGAGTGGGGGCTGCCCACAAAGGGAGACCTGTGGTTTCGTGGGTGTCCAGTGGGAGGAGCCAGAGAGTCGCAGCTGCCTCGAGGACCTCTGACAAGCCCTTCAGCTCCAACAGGAGGCCAGAGGCCCAGAAGACAGAAACATCATGACATCTGCAGGGCTTTCTGGGGGTTGTCTGGTTTTTTGTTTTTGTTTTGTTTTTTTTTTTTTAATTCCGTGCTCCATGAAGTGCACCTGAGTTAGTTAGATTCCTGCCATAACAGAGAAAGCCCCAAAAACTGAAGTTTAAGAAGGATGGGGGAAGAAATGGATTTTTCACTTGAATTTTAGATTCCTCTGCTATGGAATGTTTGCATCCTATTAAAAGGCAGCAGAGTTTGTCCTGGGATCCACACCTGGAAAAAAGAACATTCCAGGGAACTTTTATTTTTGGTTCCTTCTAACTGGGGAAAAGAGCAAGTAGGTTTCCAGAAAATGAATTGCATGCCCCTTGCCCTCCCCACCCTCACACCACACCCCTCGGGACTTTGCTGGATTCCTACACCTGTGCAGAAGCTGCGTGGTGTCTAAGAGAAAATTCCACCGGGAGCAGTCACGTAGCACAGGAGCCTACAGTATAGCAACCTGACCCTCAGTTTCTAGTTTTCAGGGACACTATGTTGATCTTTTTTAGTTACAAACATTCCCCGAAATATTTCAGGGTGAGGGCAGGAGCTAAAGCAAGAGGGAAAAGACAAAGTTGCAGGATTATCCCTGGGCATGGATCTTGGAGCACCACACAGAGATGGCACCAAATCAAGGCCAGAGGGGGAGACAGAGAGAGAGAGAGAGAGAGAGAGAAACATCAGCAGAGAGAGGAAGAGAGAGAGACACAGAGAGAGAGAAACAAGAGACAGAGGAGAGACACACACAGAGAGAAACATCAGCAGAGAGAGACAGAGAGGGACAGGGAGGAAGGGAGGGAGGGAGCGAGGGAGGGAAGGGAAGAGAGAGAAACATCAGCAGAGAGACAGTGAGAGAGAGGAAGAGAGAGAGGGAGGGAGGAGGAGGGAGAGAAACAGCAGACAGGTTGGGGGGGAGGGAGGGAGAGAGAGAGAGAGAGAGAGAGAGACATCAGGTACAGGACAGGGGACTGGTCCTCCGCAATGCTGTGGCCCTGGGGCTCAAAGTGGGAGGAGAAAGCCAAGTGCAGGGGCGGGGGCGGGGGTGCAGAGCCAGTTTGAGTATAAAACTGTTAGGTGCCTCCTCCCAGTGCTATCTCCTCCTGAGCACCTCCCTCTCAGTCGAGCCCAGCAGGGCTCTATCAGCCAGTGCCTTCTGCCACCAGGAAGCCCGTGGAGTGTGAGTACCCTCCTCCTCCTCGTTTCTATTCATTTCCAACTGCTCCTTGCTGCCGGTTCGTCTTCTCCTAATGGTTGCTTTTCGCCCTTTTCTTCTCTTTAATGAAGAAATACATCTCAGATGGTTGCAACTGAGTAGAAGCAGCCAAGTCCGAGTCCTGGCAGTCTAGAAAGCAATTGACCAAGGCCGCGGGCTTCTTCCTGGAAGCCTGGAAGCAATGTCTTTGCTCGTGGTTTCCAAAGCAGGGTAGAAGGAGAACCTGAGTTCCATGTGCAAGCGGGGTTTGGGCAAGCAGTCCACTGCACCTGCCTAATGACTCTGGGTTCATCAATGCTGTATAGGAGTTTCGAGCGTGTTCTTGAAATAACTGAGTAAAGCTGGAAACCTATCATTTTGACTCAAAAAAAAGCGGGGTGCTAGGAACGGCCCTTCCCAACTCTGGCTCTGTGCACCTCTCTGCCTGTGCCGTCATGCTGACGGGAGCGTGCTGGCCCATCGGAGAGCCCAGCGGCCACACTGCAACCATAGATCTCACAGCTTCTTTGCTGCTGCATTTTCTGGTGTGGAATTCAGACCTCAAGGCTTCTAGGAGTGGTGCCTTCTGAGGACAGAAGTGTTTTCCTCAGGAGACAAGAACACCTGACAGCATTTTCTTTGTTTCTGATAACAGCTTTAAAGAACACCGAGCACCTCCTACCACTTCAGACCAAAAGCTACCTAAAATCAGGATTATTGTAAGTACCAAATAAATGTCAATGCTTTCGTTCTCTTTGTGATAGAGCATGAATGTTTAAATGTTTTCTTCTATGTCTGTACCCAAAACTTTGCATTGTTTTTTTTAAAGTGATACTTGAGCCATAGAAAATTAAAGACTTTCCGGGTCTCTCCAATTGCACAGATTTCTAATATACCCTGGCAACAGAATGAGTTTTATTTCATAGACTAAAATAAGGAGTGTTGGTTGAATTGAAATCCTGATATTGTCTTGTATTGGAATAAGTACTGCTTCATTTCACTGGTGATTTGGGTTGTGACAAGCGCTTTCTGACTCCCGCTGGAAAGCTCAACAGGTGCAGCTTCCAGAATATTCCTCAGATGTTGTGAGGATGTGTCAGTGATAGAAAAGAACGAGGCTCTCTTTGAGGTACAGGGTCATGCCTGTTTGTCAGGAGAGTCACTGTTTCCAGCAAGGGCGTGGGGTGAGAATGGGGGTGACGGGGCCCTTGGTTGTTGTTGGCCCCCACCCCCACCCCAGGGTTATTTCAAGGTGGTCATGAACGCAGCCTGTGTGTGCTGCATCCCTGAGCACTCTGCAGACCTCCTCTTTGAAGAGGGGCTCCTTCACTATTTGTTGACTTGAATAGACTCTCGGGTGGCATTACTGTGCCTGGCTCCAGGAAGACAAAAAACCACCGCAGCTTCCGTATTGTGCGAGGCTGACTCTGCCGAGTAAACTCTGATGGTCCCCACGCTGAACCTCAGTTTTCTCTTCTATAAAACGAAGGCTCGAACTACGTGCTCCTTACGACCTCACCCAGCTCTCACATTTTTCTCTCGTGGCTCTAAGAAAATACTGATGTTGAGCTCAAGGATATTGTCCTCTTAGATGTGTGTGATTTGGGTGGCAGGGGACAGGCAGGAGCCATACAGGGGCCAGAGGGGTAAACACCGACACTGAGGGAATGTGACAGTCCCTGCTTGTCTCTTCCATTTTCTTCTCTCCTTTTTTTTAAACCACAGGTAAGATGAGAGCCCTGCCATTGGTTTTCCATAATGTCGTTCTTTATCAAACAAAAAAATGCATAATGCAACCCACAGACACTTCTGTTTGGTACTGAACTAACCGGATAGTTTAACCACGGATAAACCCCTACACACACAATTTTTTCTAAGACATGTCAGTAACATTTTTCACAATTGTGGCTTTTTCAAAGCAAGCTGGTAGAGGAAAGTAAAAATTAAAATAAAGGTGAAAAAAACTACCACACACAGGCAACTTTTCTGGAACTTCTGAAGGAAGAATGATATCCCTGAATGGAATGGAAGTTTTTCTTTTTTTTTTTTTTTTAAGTTTTTTTTTTTTTCAACGTTTATTTATTTTTGGGACAGAGAGAGACAGAGCATGAACGGGGGAGGGTCAGAGAGAGAGGGAGACACAGAATCGGAAACAGGCTCCAGGCTCTGAGCCATCAGCCCAGAGCCTGACGCGGGGCCCGAACTCACAGACCGCGAGATCGTGACCTGGCTGAAGTCGGACGCCTAACCGACTGCGCCACCCAGGCGCCCCGGTTTTTCTTTTTTAAAATAAAACTTAGAGGGGCACCTGGGTGGCTCAGTCGGTTAAGTGTCCAACTTCAGACCAGGTCATGATCTCATAGTTCGTGAGTTTGAGCCCCGCATCAGGCTCTGCACTAACAGCGCAGAGCCTGCTTAGGATTCTCTCTCTGTCCCTTTCTCTGACCCTCCCCTGCTCTCTCTCTCAAAATAAATAAAATAAACTTTTAAAAATAAATAAATAAATAAAACTTAGGAAGAGTTGCCATGCTTGTTGAATTCAACTAAGGATTGTTTGTTATTAACAAGATGATATCCAGTATTTAACAATTCTTATTTTGATACAAGAAAAAAAAATGCCACTTAGCAGTCTCTGAGACGGGGCTCTTGCTGTGCATTAAAAGTGTGGCTCATATCTTACTACAGAAAATAGAGCCCACCCCCATGCCTTCTTCTGTTTGTAAAGAACAAGGCTGAGGGAAATTGTTACATTGGCATTGGTCCCCAGGATGGAGCCCTAACAGTTTGCCTGAAGCATGTCCCAGCCTGAAGCCCACCCCTCCCTCTAGACAGGCTTCAGATCTACCAACCTCCCGCTAGCAGAGAAACACAGCAGAACAAAGTCTGTGCAGTGGTCTCTGTGCAGGGTGGTTTGACAACATTTTTTCCTTTTATTTTAAACAAAGTAAAATGAACATTCCATGTCTGTAGTCAGCTCATTGTCTCTTCTTGTTGATGGAGAAGTGTGCCTTCTCTGCTGGCAGTCTCCATCTGGGGCCACAGCTCTGCTCCCCAGAAACCCACCGGGCACCTCCTGCCTCCCACCACCCTGCATTTCACGTGCTCATCCTTCTGATTCACGTCTTTTTGCCCTCTGTCAAGTATGGAGAGAAAGGAAGGATGAATGGACAGTCTTTGGTTGGCGGCTCTGGTGATGCCCCTTGTGGTCCTCTTTGGAAAGACTCTTTTGGAGTTAAGGTTGGTGAGGCTGCACGCGGAGGCTCCTCCTGGCACAGCTTGGCCCAGGCACGTGGGCCGCCGGAACAGGTATGATCCCTCTTTGCAGCCTCCGTCTCCAGGAACGTGGGGGCCTGCCCTCCACGCTCTGGTGTGTCTTTTCTGAACACAGCCTGGGAAGTGGGGTCCTCATGCTCTGCTGAGTGGTGTGGCTTGAGCTCAGTGGCATACACAAGAGTCATGGCTGAGAAGTCACAGGGTGCTCATCTTGGGTTAGATGCTGACTAATGAGTTTTGGTAACAGTGGAAAAGTGAGGAAACAAAGTAGTCTGGGGTTTAATCTTACCCTGCTTCTACTTAATTAGAGCTTCTTCCTTTCATTTTCTTGTCTTTTTAGTTAAATTTCATGACCTACTTAGATTTAAGAAATCTGAGTATCAGTAGAGGTTCCCTGCTGCATTCTCTTCCCGATTGGAATTATTAAAGTTCCCCCCAAGACCTGCAAATAGTCAAGTGTGATAGAATTCTAAGGTGAACTACAACCTTGAAGTGACCAGCGCTCGTGCCTGAGTTCTGGAGCAAGTTGTCAGGATTCAAGGTGTTCTGGAAGTGTTTAGTAGTTTAGAACGCATGGTTCCTGGGGTGGGGTCGGGGTGCCACAGCAGCACCTGTCTGCTTAACTCGGGAGAGGAGCCCTCTCTCTAGGGCATGGTACCCCAACAACTCATCCCAACATGTGGGTACTGGAGACACAAATCACAATAAGACTTCTATGGCTGTGGATTTAGACAAAAAATAACCCAGGCTTTAACGTTGGGTGGCTCCGCAGGGAGCTCAGGCCATGCAGGTTCTCAATCACGTCTGGCCAGTTAGAATATCGAGTCTGGCATCTGTTATCTCCAAAATCTCTGAGGTGGTGGTGTTTTTTAAATAAATAAATAGATGCCAGAAATTTCAAGAACATGAATTTGTTCACTCTGGAATAACCTATACATTTAATTGTTTCTGTAGTTGATGGAAAACTTGTAATGTTTTCATTCAGTGCTCCCTCTGTAGAAACTGACTTCCTCAATTACAGAAACTCGAAGCAATTGTGTCTGAGGTCCTTGACGTTGCCTGGGACGAATCCTGATGCCTCTCACAGATCAGTCTAGCTTTGCACGTGGGTCACTAGAGCTGAGGAAGTTACTGAGCAATACGGTCAGTTATAAGATTTAAAGAGGAAGATATATGAAAATAAATGATAGCTATCACTTAGATTATAAAATAAAAGATAATTTTCCTAATTGCTTAGAATTTGAATAGTTTTCCATGTTTAACTCTGGGGCCAGCTGAGCTCCATATAGGCAAAGTTTTGATTCCTGACCTCCTACAGCAATTTTCAATTTAAGAATTTCTTAATGCCAAGGTTCATTGGAAATCTCACAAATGCTGGTGTCTAACACTATTTTGCCAAGACGAAATGAGCTTGCTCTAGAATTCGTTGCATAAATAGCTTCTGTTTTGCGTAATGATTAATGGCTGGCCATTGTTTAAAAGTGGAGCAGTTAGTTGGGCAGTGAAAGAATGGAATTGAAGTGTAATGGTTACTCAATAAAAAAATCAGTGACCCACATTGATTTCTGTACTTGAATTAACAGAAGCCAAAACTAGACAGGATTGCAAAAAATAAAAATTTTGAAAAGGCGTAACTTTATTATCTTTTAATAGGTGTTTGTTGGCTATGGTAAATGCAACAGTGATGGGGTCAAAAATAGCCATGAGAACCCCTTATGCACAGCCTGGCCACAGAGAGAAGATGAGCTGGTTTATCTGCATAGATTTGGGGTATTACATGTCTTATATGCCTGTGGCTTCAACATTCCACTTGTGCCTCCTGGGATCTGAGAGTTTTGATGTTTTCCTACTCCCTGCTCGCCTGGCTGTGCTCTTGGCTTTCTTGCATGCTCACGGTGGTCTTGCCATTGTCTTTCTCTCTTTGCCTATCTCTGGGATTACCTCATTGGTATTCTTCATTTGTTTCTACCATTGGCACGATGAAAACTTCATTGTTGTCTGGTGGGTACCATTCTGGTGATGCTGGTGCTTTCCTATCATATAGTTATCATGAGAAGGGAAGAGCCTCGTAGTGAACACAAGCCACGGTCATATTAGCATTTTCCCGAGGCACGCTGACTATAATCATGCCTCGTACGTTCTTATGTTTTACAATTCCTAGATCACAACTCTTTGGTTTTCAATAGCTTGGTTCACTTTTACCTTTTCCAGTGTCTATACTTTGTGGAATATTATCCTTGTCTGTTTTTCAACATTTAAATAACAAATCCCCAAAACAAAGAATGTCTGAGGCAGTTGCCCGATGTGGGGACATATTCAAGCAATCTTTGAGTTGCAGAGTGTCTATGAGGGGCTTTACTTAGGCTGTGTCAACGCATACAGACTGTTTTGTAAATAATTCTGCCCTTTCAAACCTTAAAATCTCCAGCAATTTTCCATTTTTTTTGTGTGTGTAAAATAAAAACTTAATTTTACTAGGCTGCTTGGGACTTCTAGGAAAGGTGGTGGAGTAGGAAGACTCTAAGCCCACCCTGTCCCATGGATACATCTAGCTAACACTCACTTCAATGTAAATAACCCAGAAACCACCCGAAGACTGGCAGAAACAAACACCACAGCTAAATGTAAAGAAGAAGCCACATGGAAGAGGGTAGAAAGGGCAAAGACACGGTCAGGAGCTAAACGGACCCACAGGTTGGTCCATGGTCATGAGGGAGTCCAGGGCACAGAGAGAGGACAGAAACAGACCCCTGGACCAGGGAGCCCACACAGGGAAGACAAATCCCCATAACATTTGGCTTTGAAAACCAGAGGGACTGAATTTCATGAGTTCTCACAATGAGCAGGACTTAAAATCTGAAACTTTAAAATCAGCAGACTTGGCACTAGGAGAACAGAGTCGGAGAGAGGAAACTGAGGCCCTGTGCTTAAAGAGACTGCACAACAGCCCTGTAGAGGCGCAGCAGAGATGCAGCAGTTTGAAAAACGCCTGGAACATGCAGGAGAAAGAGTTACCTACTCGTCTCAGAGCACGTCCTGGAGGGACAGAGATCACTGGGAGACCCTCCAGGCACGAAGGAGCTGGCAGGTGCCACTTCCCTCCCGTGCCCCCCAGCATAAAGACACCACCACCTGCAGGAACCAGAGAGGCACTTGCAGTAGCTACCTAACTTGCTAAAGCAACTCCCCGGCTGATCCACCCCCTGCAGACACACCTGCCTCAGCCCCAACGATGCAGGGCCCCTTTTGGCTGGAGCCCATTCAGGGCAGTGCCACAGGCCTGTCAGAGTACAAGCAGGCCCAACAGGACAGGTGGTGGACTCCCTCCTGACCACCACTCCAAAGTGACTCCTGCCCCGGGGAAAGGGAAAGATAACCCCACACACCCGTGAGACTACAGTCCCAGCAGTGGGCTGGGGGAAGACATCTGTCTGACTGCAGGCCCTGCCCACCAACAAAAGCCTCTCAGTGGACAGCACGGGGAGAGCACCCTGCAGATGGGTGCTACCGCATCTCTGGCAAATGCCTGGTCTGACTCAACTCAAGCCCCAGGCGTCCTCAGACTGGCCCACTGACACCACACGGACCAAACCCTGCCCACAACAAGCAAAGAAAGTCGCTGCAGATGACCGGACTGAAGGAGAAATCAGCTCAGTCACAAAAGCTGGATGCACACAGCACACTTAGAAGACACCCCTGGAGCACCAGGTCCTGGTGAACAGGGGACGCTGCACTGCAGGGCACTACAAGACCTCTTCATAAGGCCATTACTCTCCAGTGCAGGAGACATATCTGACTTTCCTAACACAGAGAAACAGAGGCCAAGACAGACAAAATGAGGAGACAGAAGAATATGTCCCAAATGAAAGAACAGGACAAAATCACAGCAAGAGATCTAAGCTAAATGGAGATAAGTAATATGTCCGATAAAGAATTTAAAGAAATGATCATAAAGATACTCACTGGACTGGAGGAAAGAGTGAGGGACAACAGTGAGACACTTAGTGATGATAAAAAAAGAACCAAACAGAGATGAAGAACACAATAAATGAAATTAAAAGTACACCAGATGGAATAAATAGCAGACTAGAGGAAGCGGAACAAATCAGTGACCTAGAGGACAGAGGAAAAGAAAGCAATCAAGCTAAGCAAGTAAGAGGGGAAAAAATTATACAAAATGAGAATAGACTTAAGGAACTCAGCGACACCATCAAGGGTAATAACATTTGCATTATAGGGATTCAGAAGAAGAGAAAGTAAGGGGGGGCAGAAAATTTATTTGAAGAAATAATAGCTGAAAAATTCCCAAATCTGGAGAAGGAAACAGAAATCCAGATTCAGGAGGCACAGAGAGCCTCCAACAAAATCAACCCAAGGAGGTTCCCACCAAGACACATAGTAATTAAAATGGCAAAAAGTAGTGATAGAATTTTAAAAGCACCAAGAGAAAAGAAAACGCATACAAGGGAAGTCCCATAAGGCTATCAGCTGATTTTTTCAGCAGAAACTTTGCTGGCCTGAAAGGAATGGCATGATATATTCAAAATGCTGAAAGGAAAAAAATCTGCAGCCAATAATACTCTATCCAGCAAGGCTATCATTCAGAATAGGAGAGATAAAGAGCTTCCCAGACAAACAGAAGCTAAAGAAATTCACGAGCACTAAACCAGCCCTAGAAGAAATGTTAAGATAGGAGACTTTTTGAGTAAAAAGCAAAGACCACAAGTAAGAGTAAGGAAAGTAGGAAACACAAAAGCAGTGAAAAAAAAAAAAAGTGTATCTGCAAAAATCAGTCAAAGTACTCACAAAATAAAAGGATGTAAAGTATGACACCATATACCTAAATATAAGGGCAAGTGGAATAAAGAAGAGGTTCAAACTTAAGCGACCATCAACTTAATATAGACTGCCAAATGCAGAAAATGTTATATACAAACCGAATGATAATCACAAATCAAAAACCAGTAATAGATATGCAAAAATTAAAGAGAAAGGAATTCAAGTATAAAACTAAAGAAAACCAACTAATCGTGAGAGAAGAGAGCAAGAGAAAAAAGGGAAAGAGAAAAACCACAAAAACAACCATAAAAAAGTAACAAAATGGCAATAAATACATACCCATTAATAATTATCTTGAATGTAAATGGACTGACTGCTCCAATCAAAAGACATAGGGTGGCAGAATGGATTTAAAAAAAAAAAAAAAAAGACCCATCTAGATGCTGCCTGCAAGAGATTCATTTCAGACCTAAAGACACATACAGGCTGAAAATAAAGGGATAGAGAAGGATTTATCATGCAAATGAATGCAAAAAGAAAGCCAGGATAGCAATACTCAAATCAGACAAAGTAGACTTTAAAACAAAGATGGTAACGAGAGACAAAGAAAGAAACTACATAATAATAAGGGGAAAAATCCAGCAAGATAAAACAAGTGTAAATATTTATGCGTCCAACATGAAAGCACCCAAATACTTGAAAAAGTTAATAGCAAACATAAGGAAAATAATCAGTAGTAATACAATAATAGTAAGGGACTTTAACATCCCACTTAACATCAATGGACAGATCATCCAAATAATAAATCAATAAAGAAACAGTGTCTTTGAATGACACATTAGACCGTATGGATTTAAGAGATACAGTGAGAACATTCCATCCTAAAACAGCAGAATACACATTCTCTTCAAGCGCACATGGAACATTCTCCAGAATAGATCACATGTTAGGCCACAAGTCTCAATAAATTCAAGAAGACTGAAGTCATACCATGCCTTTTTTCTGACCACAACACTATGAAACTACAGATCAACCACAAGAAAAAAATCTGGAAGGAACAAAATACATGGAGGTTGGATAACATGTTATCCAACAACGAATGGGTCAACCAAGAAGTCAAAGAATAAATCAAAAAATTCATGGAGACAAATGAAAATGAAAACACACACACAAAAGAAAGGAAGAAAATGAAAACACAATGATCCAAAATCTTTGGGATGCAAACGTGGTTCCAAGAGGGACGTCATATAGCAACACAGGCCTAAATCAAGAAGCAAGAAATATCTCAAATAAGGAACCTAACATTACACCTAAAGAAGCTAGAAAAATAACAAGAAACCCAAATCAGAAGAAGGAAGGAAATAATAAAGATTAGTGCAAGAATAAATTATATAGAAATTTTAAAAACAATAGAACAGATTGATGAAACCAGGAGCTGGTTCTTTGAAAGGATCAACAAAATTGATAAACCTTTAGTCAGACTCATCAAGAAAGAGAGAGAGAGAAAGAGAGAGAGAGGGAAAGAGATAATTAAAATAAACAACATCACAAAAGAGGAGAAATAACAAGTGACATTGTGGAAATACAAAGGATGGTAAGAGGATATTATGAAAAATTATATGCCAACAAACTGGACAACCTAGAAGAAATAGATAAACTCCTAGAAACATATAACCTCCAAAAACTGATTCAGGAAGAGATAGAAAATTTGAATAAACTGATTATCAACAATAAAACTGAATCAGTAATCAAAAACTCCCAACGAACAAAAGTCCAATACCAGATGGCTTCACAGGCTAATTCTACCAAACATTTAAAGAAGAGTTTAATACCTATTATTCTCAAGCTATTCCAAAAAATAGAAGAAGGAAAACTTTCATATTCATTCTACGAGGCCAGTATTACCCTGATACCAAAACCAGATAAAGAAACTACAAAAAACAGACTACAGGCCAATATCTCTGATGAACATGGATGCAAAATTCCTCAACAAAATATTAGCAAGCCAAATCCACCAATACATCAAAAAAATAATTCACCATGATCAAATGGGATTTATTCCTGGGATGCAAGTGCAATATTTGCAAATCAATCAACATGATATATCACATCAATAAGAGAAAGGATAAAAACCATATAATCCTTTCAATAAGTGCAGGAAAAGCATTTAACAAAGGACAGCATCCAATTATGATAAAGAAAAGTCTTAATAAAGTAGATTTAGAGAGAACATACCTCAACAGAATAAAGGCCACATATAAAAACCACACAGTTAGCATCATACTTAATGGTGAAAACTTGAGAATTTCCCCTTAGATCAGAAATAAGACAAGGATGTCCATTCTCACAGCTTTTTTTTAATGTTTATTTATTTTTAAGAGATAGAGAGACAGAGTGAGAGCAGGGGACGAACAGAGAGAGAGAGGGAGACATAGAATCCGAAGCAGGCTCCAGGCTCTTGATAGCTCAGAGCCCAATGTGGGGCTCGAACTCACAAACCGTAAGAGCATGACCTGAGCCGAAGTTGGACACCCAACCGACTGAGCCACCCAGGAGCCCCTCACCACTTTTTTTTTTTAAGTTTATTTATTTAAAGAGAGAGTGTAAGCAGGGGAAGAGTAAAGAAAGGACAGAGAGAGAGAGAGAATGCCAAGCAGGCTCTGCACTGTCAGTATGGAGCCCAATGAGGGTCTCAAAAAAGCATGAGATCATGACCTGAGCTAAAGTCGAGTCAGATGCTTAACCGACTGGGCCACCTAGGCACCCCCACTCTCACCACTTTCATTCAACATAGTACTGGAAGTCCTAGCCACAGGAATCAGACTACAAAAAGAAATAAAAGGCATCCAAACTGGGAAGGAAGAAGTAAAACTGTCACTATTTGCAGATGACATGATGCTATAAATAGAAAACCTTAAAGACTCTAACAAACTACTAGAACTGATAATTGAATTCAGTAAGATCCCAGAATACAAAATCAATGTATAGAAATCTGCTGCATTTCTATACACCAATAATGAAACAAGAGAAAGAAAAATTAAGAAAGCAATCCCATTTACAACTGCACCAAAAATAATAAAATACCTAGAAATAAGCCTAACCGAGGAGGTGAAAGACTTGTACCCTGAAAACTATAAAACACTGATGAAAGAAATTGAAGATGACACAAACAAATGGCAAGATATTCCAAATTCATAGTTTGGAAGAACAAATATTGTTAAAATGTCCATACTACCCAAAGCAGTCTATAGATTTAATGCAATCAGTATCAAAATACCAACAGCATTCTTCACAGAACTATGACAAATAATACTAAAATTTGTATGGAACCACACGAGACCCCAAAAAGCCAAAAGAATCTTGAAAAAGAAAAACAAAGCTGGAGGTATCACAGTTCCAGATGACTACAAAGCTGTAGTAATCAAAACAGTATGGTACTGGCACAAAAACAGACACATAAACCAATAGAACACAATAGAAAGCCTAGAAACAAACCCGCAGTTATATGGTCAATTAATCATCAACAAAAGAGCCAAGAATATGCCATGGGAAAAAGTCTCTTCAATAAATGTTGCTGGGAAACCTGGACAACTACATGCCAAAGAATGAAACTGGACCTCTTGCTTACACAATACAGAAAAATAAAGTCAAAATGGATTAAAGAACTAAACATGAGACCTGAAACCATAAAAATCCTAGAATAGAGCACAGGCAGTAATTTCTCTGACATGGACATTTCTAATATTTCTCCTGAAGCAAGGGAAATAAAAGCCTAAATAAACTATTGGGACTACATCAAAATAAAAAGCTTCTGCACAGCAAAGGGAACAACCAACAAAACTAAAAGGCAGCCTGATGAATGGGAGACGATATTTGCACATGACATAGCTGATAAAAGGGTAGTATCTAAAATATATAAAGAACTAATAGAACTCAAACCCCAAAAAACAAATAATCCAATTAAAAATGGGCAGAAGACATGAACAGACATTTCTCCAAAGAACACATACTGATGGCCAGCAGACACATGAAAAGATGTTCAACACCACTAATCATCAGGGAAATGCAAATCAAAACCACATAAGATACCACCTCACACCCATTGGAATAACTACGATCAAAAACAGAAGAAGCAGCAAGTATTGGTGAAGACGTGGACGAAGAGGAACCCTCACGCACTGTTGCTGAAAATGCAAACTGGTGCAGTGACTGTGGAAGATAGTATGGATGTTCCTCAAAAAATTAAAAACAGAACTACTCTATGATCCAGTAATTGCACTACTTGGGATTTACCCAAAGAATAAAAAAACACGAACTTGAAAGGATACATGTACCCCTATATTTATTGTAGTATTACTTACAATAGCCAAATTATGGAAACAGCCCGGTGTCAATATAATGGAATATATGGTCCATCAATGATAGTAATATTCATCTATATTTTTTATATATGAATGATCTTTTTTGTGGCTGAATAATATTCCATTATTGTATATATTTTATATAATATAAAATGAAATATTATTTGACCATAAAAAAGATGTGATGTGATATACAATGGAATATTATTCAGCCATAAAAAAGAATGAAATCTTGCCATTTGTAACAACATGGATGGAGTTAATGCTAAGTGAAATGAGACAGTCAGAGAAAGACAAATACCATATGATTTCCCTCAAATGTGGATTATAAGAAACAGAATAAACGAACAACAGAAAGAAAAAGAGACAAACCAAAAGTAGAATCATAACGATAGAGAACAAAGTGATGGTTACCAGAGGGGAGGTTGGTGGGGGGATGGAGGAAATAGGTGAAGGAGATTAAGAGTACACTTACCATGATGAGTACTGAGTAATGTATAAAATTGCTGAATCAATATTGTATGCCTGGAACTAATATAACACTGTATGTTAACCATACTGGAATTAAAATTTTAAACTTAATTTTTTTTTTTAATTTTTTTTCAACGTTTTTATTTATTTTTGGGACAGAGAGAGACAGAGCATGAACAGGGGAGGGGCAGAGAGAGAGGGAGACACAGAATCGGAAACAGGCTCCAGGCTCCGAGCCATCAGCCCAGAGCCTGACGCGGGGCTCGAACTCACGGACCGCGAGATCGTGACCTGGCTGAAGTCGGACGCTTAACCGACTGCGCCACCCAGGCGCCCCTTAAACTTAATTTTTAATTTTATTTTTATTTTTTTTTTAATTTTTTTTCAACGTTTATTTATTTTTTTTGGGACAGAGAGAGACAGAGCATGAACGGGGGAGGGGCAGAGAGAGAGGGAGACACAGAATCGGAAACAGGCTCCAGGCTCTGAGCCATCAGCCCAGAGCCTGACGCGGGGCTTGAACTCACGGACCGCGAGATCGTGACCTGAGCTGAAGTCGGACGCTTAACCGACTGCGCCACCCAGGCACCCCTAAACTTAATTTTTTTTTTTAATTTTTTTTTTCAACGTTTATTTATTTTTGGGACAGAGAGAGACAGAGCATGAACGGGCGAGGGGCAGAGAGAGAGGGAGACACAGAATCGGAAACAGGCTCCAGGCTCTGAGCCATCAGCCCAGAGCCCGACGCGGGGCTCGAACTCACGGACCGTGAGATTGTGACCTGGTTGAAGTCGGACGCTTAACCGACTGCGCCACCCAGGCGCCCCTTAATTTTTTAAAAAAGACTTCTTCTCTCGGGAAATAGCTGTTTGGTCTGCATTAGTGAGCACCATTTTGTAACCTGACGTTTGGCTCTTTAACTGACAGCATGAAGCTTCAGTACTTGGTCTTAGCTCTTTCTATATTATTAGTTGACTCAGTATGTTGAAATTAACTATTTTTTAGTCGTTCCCATTAGACTGAGCTCCTTGAGAGCAGGAGGTAGGTGCTCAATGAATATTTGTTGAACTAGAAATGGACTTACGAAATTCAAGGCCAGAACCTTCTCATGGTAGCATTAAAGGCAGTGATGAAAAAAGTACTATGGGATTTGGATGTGGACAATACTCGCCACGACAGTGTTTCAAGAGGAAATCGATGCTTTCTTAGTCCCCTGGGATGTCATGGTCTAAATAAAGTGCTTTTAAACTCATCCTCTGTGGCTACTGTAAGCAGGCCCGATGCTGGCCAGTCTTGAGTGCTCTGGCTTAGGATGTTTATGAGTTCTGTCCTTTCCTGAAGGAGCCAGAGGAAGAGCTATCCATGGAGAATAGCCCCACTATGGCTAAAATGGACCAGGGTGAAAATCAGGTTTTACCAAGTCCAAGAAGAAGACGCCTCCCCAAGGCACTTGGCTACGTCACCGGTGATATGAAAGAATTTGCCAGCTGGCTTAAAGGTATTTATGCTTCCATCCCTTGGGTTGATGGGATAGGTAGTGTGGGGTTCTTGTATTCATATCTTTAGTTATATTCCCTTGACTTTTAACTATTCCTCTCCTCTCCAGTTTTTAACTTTTCGTTTTTTTTAAGATTTTATTTTTAACTAATCTCTATACCCAACATGGGGTTCAAACTTACAACCCCAAGATCAAGAGTCACATGCTCTACCGACTGAGCAAGCCAGACACCCCTAACTTTTTATCTTCTAACCTGCAAGCCCCTTCCAATGTTTTGCTTTTTTATGGAGATAGTGGTCAGGATCAGGGCCCTGTTCATAATAGAGGAAGGCACCTGGTTCCATCCCATAATTTCAGCACTTAAAGACTGAAGTTTTATTATTGGTAATTCATTTCTTTGACTTAAGAGTCTTTACCACTGAGCATGGTAAATAAGTGCATTCTGTGCTTTCTGCAGTGGAGATTCTAATAGGGGCAGTGTGGGTGGAGCATAAAGAAACAGAAGGGTTTCAGGGATCTGAGGGCCACTAAAAGGGAAATGACTCAGAGGGAAATAGCTTCCAGGAATATCAAAACTTAGTTCACCTTTCTCAGAAGGGGTGTTGATTTTACTCAGGGTGGGCACTAGGCATGGAAAAGAGAATCTTGCCTTGTCGATTCCTTAGCTCTGAGTATCTCATCTCTTCCAGACAAACCACAGGTGCTCCAGTTCGTAGATTGGGTTCTTCGGGGCATATCCCAAGTGGTGTTCGTCAGCAACCCCATCAGCGGAATCCTGATTCTGGTGGGGCTCCTCGTCCAGAATCCCTGGTGGGCTCTCAATGGCTGTGTGGGAACAGTGGTCTCTACCCTGACGGCCCTGTTACTTGCTCAGGACAGGTAGGTGCATCCATTCAAGCCTGCTCGTCTTGCTTCTGAGAACACAGGAGCCAACCAGTGACTTTGGGAACCAGTGATAAAGTCCCACTCTTCCCAGAAAACCTACCTTTATTCCACAGAACTCTACATTTGTCTTGAGTCAGACATCAAGGGATCATCTATATCCCTTATTATTTCTCTTTCATCATTCACTAAATCATTCTTCTTTAGTGATTAATCAGTTATTTATCATGAGCATTTTGTTTGGGCATGAGTTCTTAAAAAGTCTTGATGGCTTAAAATTAAAAAAAAAAAGGGGGGGGGGGCGCCTGAGTGGCTCAGTCGGTTAAGTGTCCAACTTCAGCCCAGGTCATGATCTCACAGTTCGTGAGTTCAAGCTCTGTGTCGGGCTCTGTGCTGACGGCTCAGAGCCTGGAGCCTGCTTCAGATTCTGTGTCTCCCTCTCTCTCTCTGCCCCTCCCCAGCTCATGTTCGCATGCTGTTTCTGCCAAAAATAAACTAAAAAAAAAAAAAAAAAAAATTAAAAAAAAAAGTCTTGATGGCTTAAAAAATTCCACTAATTCCATTATATCTTGTTTCCATGCTTAGTTTAGCAAATTCATTCTTTATAGACAGTGTAAAGGTTAGCTCAGTTTCTAGAAAGATGAATAATCACAAATTCCAAGTTAGTAAGTTCTGACTTACGAAGTGTTTGTGTGTTTTCTCAACTACGTGTTAGGTTAAAAATAGCACATACATTTTTAAGTTTACTTATTTATTTTGAGAGAGAGAGAGAGAGAAAGAAAGAGCAGGCAAGTGGGGGAAGAGCAGAGAGAGAAGGAGAGAGAGAGAATCCCAAGCAGGCTGCACGCTGGCAGCACAGAGCCCAGCTCAGGGCTCGATCTCATACTCGACTCAAAAATAGCATGTACTTTATAAATTGATCTGTCATTGAAGAAGTGATAAGCTGACTTCTACAATGGGAGAAGACAGCTCCTGACTTCCTAGTTTTATCAGGGAGGCCACTGGTCTTCTAGATGTCCAGGATCAATGCATAAGCACCAGTGGATGGTCATTGTAATGACTCAGCTCTTATAACACTTACCATAAATTACCTAAGGAGCTAACCAGAAAAAGAATCAGAAAAAGTTCCACTCTCCCATCAGGTCCAAAGAGCCTGATTTGTTCTCCATAGCTTACGTTCAGTCCTATTCCAACGTACATCAGGAAACAGTCTATTCAGTATGGAGGTGTGGTCCAAGACTGCGCCATATCAACTATTCCTTCATTGTTTTGTTCAAGTGGAAAATGACACATTTTCCTTATCAGGTGTTATTTAAAAATCAAGCCATATTTACACGTGTTGATTTTCAAATCTCTTTTACTCTCTTCAGTCCCAAAGGACCGCATTAAAATGGCAATCCTGTGTTAAGAGAATCCACATCTTCCTGCTGCCTTAAGTATGGCATTCTGCAACTTGCAGACGTTGCCATTAAAGCAATGGCAGTCAAGCATCAAGTCTCCAAGTCCCTTATTAGAAGATGAGTTTTTGCATAGCTGTCCACCGTCCTCATGTATAGTCCCAAATTCTAGAAGACAGTATCACTTCTGGGGTTAAACCAGTACAAAGCCCATCACTTTCTACCTGTCCTGATAGATTAGTTAGGGGAGACCAAGGACATTGGACAGAGAGTCCCTCCTCTCATGCTCTCACCCAGGTGAGTGTAAGCGATACCACCTTGCTGTTGTACTGGTACCTACTGCCCCCGCTAAAGCTCTCACACCGCCCGAACGACCCCTGTAGTGTGGCCTCTGGCTATGTCACCTTCCTTCAGACCCTGCACCTAACCTCACATACTCACTCCACCATCTTTGCACCCGGTGACCCAATGACTTCATCCTTTAACTCAGCCCTTCGTGGTGTGAGATGTCAGCTCTTAGAGCCCTAGGGGGCCTGGCTTGTCAGCCTTGGGGCTTATTCTGTAGAAGCTGTTCTATTTCTCACTTAGGGCTTCTAGTGCCCTCAATTATGAAACGGGAACCATTTGGGTCAGGAGTAGAAAATTGCCAATAGGACAACCTTCAGAAGTGAGGTGAAATGCTGAGAAGCATAAAGAATTCGGTGCTAAATGTGCACGTAAATGGAGTACCCTGCCCAGGAAAGGTAATTGTTTTTCATTGCAATAACTTGAAAATGGATATTTGGAGACGACCAAGTAGAGGTGCAGGAAGATGAAAATGTATGCTGAGCTGGAAGATTAATGTTTATAAGGTCACAGATGCTGCAGAAGTGAATTTACAATTCGACAATCTTACACCTCTTACCAAGAATGTCAGAATTAGGAAAGTCTCACATGAGAGCTCTGAGGCCCTTAATGATGCAGGTCAGAGGCCCTTAATGATACAGAAGAAATAACAACTTTCCAATGTCCATGCTGTGCCTCTTGCCCGCAGGTCAGCAATTGCAGCCGGGCTACAGGGCTACAACGGCACCCTGGTGGGAATACTCATGGCTGTCTTTTCAGACAAGGGCAACTATTTCTGGTGGCTGTTATTCCCTGTGTCTGCTATGTCCATGACTTGGTAAGTTATACCTGGTTTTCAAAATGCCTTAAAAAAAAACATGTATGGGGCCAAGAGAGAATGGGGAGTTAGTGTTCAATGGGTACAGAGTTTCAGTTTTGCAAGATGGAAAATGTTGTATGAATGGACAATAGGGATGGTTACACAACAATGTGAATGTGCTTAATGCAAGTGAACCGCACCCTTTAAAATGGTTAAAATGGTAAATGTTATTATATATTATATTATATATAAATATTATATATTATATATATATATATAAATATGTATGTGTGTGATGGAGCCTAAAGATTTGCATCTCTAACTAGTTGCCTGGTGATGTGGCTGATCCAGGAACTACACTTTGAGAACCACTCTATGTGTGTGTCTATATGAACTCTCCCTACCCACCTGTCCCTGCTACCTTCAAAAAATTTATTTACTGAATTCAGTTCCTTTTTTTTTGTTTAAACCTAAATCCTTCAATCCTTCACACTAGTTCCTTAAACCTCCTCCCCCCTTTGTTGGAAGCAAACATTTCCTTCTTATTATGACATATTTAGGATATAAAACACTGATATCCACACAAATGAGAAGTGTGGCCCACTAAGGACAGTGTCTGCCGGGCCACCCACCCTGGCTTCAACCACAGGTGTGTGGGAGAGAACTTGCTGGTAGAGCCAACCTGTCCAGGAAGTAATTTCTGACCAGTTCTGAAGAACTGGCTGGAGGACAGAAGTTGTCCCCTGCAGTGCTCCCCACACCCTTTCCCATAACCTGGAGCTCTTGACCTTAGTGATGGGCCAACACGGGAGAGCACAAAAGAGGCCCAGAGGCCATCTAATCTAATCCAGTCCCCCAGGCTACAGACAAGGAAATGGAGGAGTAGTTCCTTGCCAAAGGTCACGAACCGCTAAAGCTGCTGCCCCCATCCTCCATCCCAATCTTCTTCCTCCAAGCCCACACCACCTTATATCCTCCCTTGGGCAATTGTTTCTCTTCTTCAAAAACAGATATAGTAAACACAAAGATGATCTAGAAATTCAAGATGGTGGTCGCCTCTGGTGGGGAGGGAGGGGCATATGATCAAGTGGGTTACACAGGGGGGCTTTAACCGTGTAGATAGTATTTTACTTCATGCTAAAATACTTCGAAAATATTTCTAAAACCTGGATTTCATAAGTCACTGTGAGAAACCCCAGAATATAATTTTTCAAAACCAAGTAAGCAAAGCATTCATTTTTGACCTTGTGTAAGACTTATTCTCTGACAGGGTTTATTCCACGTGTGTTTATTTTTTTGTTTCATTTTGATTTTTCGGTTATCTTCCCCCCACCCCCCCGCCATGAAAAGTTTGTTGAAATAGTACTTTAGGGACATATTTGCCCAGGAGACAAAACCCCTCCATGGTGTAGAGATTCAGTGTCAACTGACTTGTCACATGCACGTTCTTCCATTCTGTTCTGTGGTTGTTGCTGTTGTCATTAGTCCAGTTTTCTCAAGCGCACTGAACTCCTTGTTCTGCAAATGGGACCTCCCCGTCTTCACCCTGCCCTTCAACATGGCGTTGTCAATGTACCTTTCGGCCACGGGACATTACAATCCGTTCTTCCCAGGCAAACTGTTCAAACCTATAACCGAGGTTCCCAATGTCACCTGGACTGACCTCAGTGCCCTGCAGGTAAGGTATACCGTCTTCTCACATTCCTGCCTGGCTCTGGAAGACTCTGTGTCCTCCTGGCTAATTGTTCTTGGGCATCAGAGCCTTATGGAGACTCAGCTCTAGGGTGGCCTTGTTGCCTTCATCTTGCCCTCTGAACCATTTGTCCTGCTCCAAAGCTTTGGGCTCTAAGGGTTTGTGTATTATTGTTATTGAAGTATAGTTAACATACAGTGTTATATTAGTTTCAAGTGTACAATATAATGATTCAGCAATTCTATGCATTACTCAGTGCTGATCAGGATAAGAGTACTCTTAATTCCTTCCACCTACTTCACCTGTCTCCCCACTCACCTCCCTCTGGTAACCACCATTTTGCTCTCTGTATTTGCATCGGGTTTTTTGTTTTTTGGGTTTTTTGTTTTTTGTCTCTTTTTTCTTTGTTCTGGGGTTTGGGGATTTTTTTTAATTTTTTTTTTTAATGTTTATATTTGAGAGAGAGACAGAGCATGAGCAGGGAAGGGGCAGAGAGAGAGAGGGAGACACAGAATCTGAAGTAAGCTCAAGGCTCTGAGCTGTCAGCACAGAGCCTGATGTGGGCCTCAAACTCAGAGACCACGAGATCATGACCTGAGCTGAAGTTGGACACTCAACCAACTGAGCCACCCAGGCACCCCTGTTCTAAGGGTTTTTTTTTAATGTTTATTTATTTATTTTGAAAGAAAGAGAGTGGGGGAGGGGCACAGAGAGGGAGAGAGAGAGAGAACCCTAAGCAGGCTCCCCACTGTCAGTGCAGAGCCCAACATGGGGCTCAAACCCACAAACTGTGAGACCATGACCTGAGCCAAAGTCAAGAGTCAGACACTTAACCAACTGAGCCACCCAGGCACCCCTCTAAGGGGTCTTTTAAATGACTGCTCAAAGCTAACTTTTCCTCCTCTTTTCCCAAAATCCACTCCAGAGTATAGCTCTGTTTCAAAGTCGGAGTCAAAGACTGTTTCAAACTTTGGGTGGGTGTGTTGGGGGCCATCCTTTGAGGCAAGGCCTCCAGCCTGGAGTTAAGGCTTCCATGATCTGGCTCCTCTGATCAAAAGAATTTGTTCCTTCCATTAGATCTCATTACAGAACCTCTCTATTCTGCTTTTTCATTTGGCAGATCTCATAGAATATGTACAATAATTCATGGTTCTCAAGCTTTGGTAGGCATCAGAATCATTGTTTGTTTCTTTTTTAAATACCAGTACAAGCCCCATCTCAGACTCTCTAAATCCTAATCTCTGGGAATAGAGTCTGGGAGCCTGTATTAACAAGCTTCCCAAATAATGGTGATGTAGGCCAGAGTTTGAGAACTGCTATCATAAGATGTATTCTATGTATCTCTTTACAGATGTGCACAAAGAGAGCACCTTTTTAAAAAATCTGGTTGACCCAGGGGTGCCTGGGTGGCTCAGTTGGTTAAGTATCTGATACTTGATTTTGGCTCACAGTTTGTGAGTTCAACCCCCACATCAAGCTCTGTGTTGACAGCGTGGAGCCTGCTTGGGATTCTCTGTCTCCCTCTTGCTCTGCTCCTCCCCCATTTGTGCTTATGCTCTCTCTCTCTTTCTCTCTCTCTCTCTCAAAAATAAACATTAAAAAAAATAATAAAAATAAATTAAAAACCTGGTTAACCCAAATCACATTCCAGCTCTTCCTGTTGGTGTTTATTTAATAACTCTGTTTAAGGTTTCTTGACTATTAAAAACAAGAGAACACTTAAAATCAGAAGAGGGGCGCCTGGGTGGCTCAGTCAGTTGGGCATCCGACTTCAGCTCAGGTCATGATCTCACAGCTTGTGAGTTCGAGCCCTGGGTCGGGCTCTGTGCTGACAGCTCAGAGCCTGGAGCCTGCTTTCGATTCTGTGTCTCTCTCTCTCTCTCTGCTCCTCCCCTGCTCACACTCTGTGTGTGTCTTTCTCTCTCTCAGAAATAAATAAACATTAAAAAACACTTTTTTTTAAATCAGAAGAAAACTACCACCTTTTACGATGTGAAAAAGACTGGCTTTCCCACTATCAGGTTATGAAACCCCATTTGCCGTCCTCCTTGCTGAGCGATCAAAACATGTGAAGAGCTCAGGCAGGCTTTTCTGTACATTCTTGCCCAGAAAATAAATAGGAGCGTTTGGAAATAACCCAAAAAGAAAATCAAATGTTTATTCGAATCCCCTGTGAAAAATATTATAAATAATGTTAAGTAATCTATCTAAAATGTCCCTGTCCAACATAGTAGCCATTATCCCCATGTGGCTATTTTAATTTAAATTTGAAATTCATTACAATTAAATGAAATTGAAAATTCAGTTTCTTAGCCTCACTAGCCACATTTCAGGTGCTCAGTAGGCACACGTATTGGGCAGCACACATATGGAATATTCCACCTCCGTGGAAGTCCTGCTGGATAGTGCTGATCCGCAGAGGTAAGGGTCTTGCTCTTCTCACTATGAACTACCGCCCCAACATCAGCACCCTTATTTCCCATCTCACCCAGATTCCACCTCCCGGGCTACCCAGGGGATAGTTCTGCTGTCCGGTTCTGAGATGAAAGCCCAAGTAGTCTTTGCCCGCATCAAGTTCCCTGCTCTAGAGAAACAGGAAATGATTTCGCGTAGACATGAAAATCCAGTGTGGGCTGGAAATGTTAAGGTCCATCTTAGGATAGACTCAAACTCACAGTATGGTCCCGTGCTCTGAGCAAGGACTGATGCAGCATTTGGAAGCCAGCATTAGTTCCAGCCTAACGCGTGAAGGGAGAGGGCAGTTCCCCGTGCCGAGGCAGAGCCCCCTGTGTCAGAGTCACTGCTTCCCTAAGGCCCCCAGAAGGTATACATGTGACCTAGAGAAGACGGAGGGAGCAAGATGGGAAGGCATCTTTCAGTAAATGGTCTTGGTCACAAAGGAACCTAGTGTGGCTAATTATGCCTATCCTGGACCTACCGAATGTGTTGCTATAAAATGCTATTCACATTTGTTAGCTTAAATCAAACCCTGTCCCTTCCCGAAAACTGCCATTCTGTGAACACATGAGCTGAATTCAGGCCTCGGCCAGAAAGTAGAAATTTACATGTATTACGTGTAAATTTACATGACATTTACATGTATTTTTGTGGGGGTTTTTTTGCACTGACTGGCAGTTGTTGATAACTGGAATAAGCTAAGGATATTCTGGTTTAAATAAATACATGTTCTCATTAACAGCAGAAGTGTCAATAGGGTCCTGATTCATGAACTTGCTGATAATTGCTTCTGAATTATGGATAAGAGAACCCGACTCTGGGTCTCTGGCCTTAACAACCCAATTGCAAGGGAGCAATAGTACTTCTATTGACCACAGTGTGCACTGATGTATTAGGCCTGAGAACCAATGGACAGTTAAAAGCAACACAAGTGTAAGCTGTGAGGCAGTGACTCCACCTGGGAGCTTAGCAGCCAAAGCCACCGTGTCAGTGCAGCAACAGAGCCCCAGAGTGAAGGGGGTTCTAGGAAGGTGTGCTCAGTATGCAGCAGGTATGGGCTGGTGCATCTTTTGGGATAAAGCAAAAGTGTGAGGTTTTTCTGTAAAGAGAGAGAATTTTTAAAAAGGCGGGGGGTGGGGGTAGGGTGATGGTACCTGGGTGGGCCAGTTGGTTGAGCACCCGGCTCTTGATTTCGGGTCAGGTCCTGATCCCGGGGTCATGGGTTTGGCTGGAGCCCCACATGAGGCTCCATGCTGAGCGTGGAGCCTGCTTAAGATTCTCTCTTCCTCCCTCTGCCCCTCTCCCCCACTTGCACGCACTCTCTCTCTCTAAAATTAAAAAAAATTTTTAATTAAAAAAATAAAAAAGTTAGTCACACTGATCTCAAAAGACAACCCCACTCTACCATTGCCTTGTATGTGTTTGTAGGTGTCTGTTCAGCTGTTTTAATGACCTCCTTCTCTAAATGGCTTTGCAGCTATTGAAATCCCTGCCCGTGGGTGTCGGTCAGATCTACGGCTGTGATAACCCGTGGTCGGGGGGCATTTTCCTGGGCGCCATTCTGCTCTCCTCCCCGCTCATGTGCCTGCACGCTGCCATCGGGTCGCTGCTGGGGATAGCGGCAGGTAAGCCTGAGACGGGCAATGGGATATCGAGCACCTCCTCCGCTGCATGCACCCCCTCCGGCGTCTTCCATGCTCCAGACCTTTCTTTTTTTTTTTTTTTTTTTAAATTTTTTTTTTCAATGTTTATTTATTTTTGGGACAGAGAGAGACAGAGCATGAACGGGGGAGGGGCAGAGAGAGAGGGAGACACAGAATCGGAAACAGGCTCCAGGCTCTGAGCCATCAGCCCAGAGCCCGACGCGGGGCTCGAACTCACAGACCGTGAGATCGTGACCTGGCTGAAGTCAGACGCTTAACCGACTGCGCCACCCAGGCGCCCCATCCAGACCTTTCTTGAGAGCTCTGCTTCCAAGAACTCCCTTGGTGCCTCCCCCACCCCTAACCTCCTTCCAGAGCATGCTGCCTTTTGTCCACAGCTGTGACTCCTTCTGTCTTACCTAACAGGACTCAGTCTTTCAGCGCCATTTGAGAACATCTACTTTGGACTCTGGGGTTTCAACAGCTCTCTGGCCTGCATTGCAATGGGAGGGATGTTCATGGCACTGACCTGGCAAACCCACCTGCTGGCTCTTGCCTGCGGTGAGTATACTGTACCTCAGAGGGAGGCTCGCTCATAACCATGGGATCAGCCCAAACAGTAAGATATGACTATGTCAGGAACTGGGGCAAGGGTTCCAGTTTGGGCCCTGGCTTTCTGCGTATGTGAGCAGGGCAGGTGGCTTCCTCTCTCTGGGAGGATTAAGCCCTGCTGGGCCCTCCTCATGGGTTATCGTGAGGACAGGAGAGCCTGTTGAGCCATATTAAACATTTGCCTTATGTATGTGTTGGGGGATAGAAACTTGACTCGTCCTATGTTCTTCATACTAGTCGTTGACCCAAGAAACAGCTATGTTCTTCATACTAGTCGTTGACCCAAGAAACAGTAATAAAGTGAGTCAAGCTAAACACAGAGCCATCTCTCCTGGTGAGTCAGGCAGGACTACATGTGGCTCTTTGAGAATCACAGGAACCAGCTGTTCTCACACGTCGGGGAGTGTCAGGATCACCTGGAAGTCTTGTTAAAACACAGATGGCTGCCCCCCTTCCCCAGTCCCTGATTCGTCATTACAGGCGGGGGAGGAGTTGGCGTCTCTAACGAGGGCCAGGTGGCACTGATGCTATTCCTCCGGGGACTGCATTTTCAGACCCGCTGTATTCATCCGTTCGGACCCCCATATTCCAGCCAGACTCCTCCTGTCAGAGCCAGATGGTTCTGGAGATCCCCCACACCTTCCTTCTCATTTTACTACTGGGGTTCTGAGGCCAGAGAGGTGAAGTGATGTGCTGAAGGGCATCCAGTCAATTAGGGTAAATTCAAGCCCGGAATCTACATTTGGTAACAACTTCTGTAATTCCCCTACCCTACTCTGTTCCCAGTGGCAGCATTCAGGCCTTTAAGAGAACACACCTCAAGTGATATAGATTTGAAAAGCTAACGGATTTTTCAGGCCCTTGTAAAGTGGAGACATATTCGCCCAGAGCCTCTGGCATCCCTAATTCAATACGAAGTAAAAAGTAAGATAATGTATTAGAGTGTAGGGATACTGGGGTATCCCTGGGTGATACTGGGGAAGGGTGGAATGTGCAGAAATTATCTGTAATCTAATGGAAATACTTGTGTAGAGTCAGTTTATCACCAGATTAATCAATCCAAGTTACCTACACCGCTATTAAAATGGTGGACCACATACACACACGTAATGGAATACTACTCAGCCATAAAAAGGATGAAATCTTGCCACTTGCAACAACATGGGTAGACCTTGAGGGCATTATGCTAAATGAAACAAGTCAGAGAAAGACAAATATCATATGATGTCACTTACAGGTGGAATCTAAAAACACAAAACAAAGCAAAACCCAGACCCATAAGTACAGAGAACAGATTGGTGGTTGCCAGAGAGGAGGCGGATTAGGAGCATAAATGGATAAAGGGAAGTACAAACTTCCAGTTATAAAATAAATAAGTCATGGGGGGTGTAATATACAACATGAGGAATCTAGTCAATAATATTGTATTAACTTTGTGCGGTGATGGACGGTGACTTTACTGAGGTGAGCATCTCACGATGTATGCAAAGATGGAAACACTATGTTGTACACCTGAAACTAATATAATATTGTATGTCAATGATACCCCAATTAAAAAAAATAAGGTAATAAAATAAAAGGGTAGACCACATGTCAGGCAGAGAATGTGGAATGGATTCCTGCACTGGGCAGGAAGCAGGACCAAGGATTTCTAAGGCCTCACTCAATTTTAATTTTCTGATGCTGCAGTGAAGTTAAAAAATCTCAGATTGTTGTGGTGTTGCCACTTTACATGTCATTTTGCCAATTTCCTTATAGTACACAGCTGTTTCACCAACTAGTCCTGTCAAACTTTTTGCTCATTCTCCCATATTTGTTCATAAGCTTAGGGCAAAGGAGAAAACTGATTACGTGTCACCTGAGGTAGGCCAGGTTAGAAGCTTTACTGTGAGATTCTTTGAGATTTCAAATCTTTTTTTTTTAAGTTTATTTTTGAGAGAGAGAGAAAGAGAGAGAGAGAGAGAGAGAGAGAGAGAGAATCCCAAGCAGGTTCCACGCTGTCAGCACTGAGCCCAACACAGGCCTCGATCCCACAAACGATGAGATCGTGACCTGAGGTGAAACCAAGAGTCCGACACTTCACCGACTGAGCCAGGCGCCCTGAGATTTCAAGTCTTTTATTCAAGGGGCTTACATTTACGTTTCTGTGTGGGCGGTGATAGAAAATACATATTAAACACTCATGAAACCCACGTGGCCATGGCCGGATATGATGTATCTGAACTTCCTCCCCTAGGAAGACCTAGGGGATTAGCAACTTTAGATCCAGAAATTCCTGTGCGCAGATGTTATGGTCAAGGGCAGAAGCCAGGTGGGTGAGAGCAAGCCCACTGGAGACCATATGATATCTGTGACAGAACAAGGACACATCTGCAGTACCAGATTCCCTGGGGGCACATGACAGTGCAGAATCATCAAGAAGCACCTCCTAGGGGTGCCTGAGTGGTTCAATTGGTTAAGTGCCCCACTTCGTCTCAGGACATGATCTCACGGTTCATGGGTTTGAGCCCTGCGACGGGCTCTGTGCTGACAGCTCAGAGCCTGGAACCTGCTTTGGATTCTGTCTCTCCCTCTCTCTCTCTGCCCCTTCTCTGTTCTCACTCTGTCTCTCTCTCTCAAAAATAAATAAACATTAAAAATAAATTTAAAAAAAATTAAAAAAAAAAAAGAAGCATCTCCTAGACACGGTGGCTTTTCTGTATGTCCTAAAATTGAGAGAAGGAAGTCCTGTTGGTGGAGGCAATCTGACTGGATGGTCGGGGCCAGCATGGGGACAGCCTGAGTACATCCTTCAAGCTCAAGCAGAAACTGTTTTTGGTCACACGAGTTGTTGCTGAGATCTTAGACTGTGGAAAGGGATGAGGCCAAGATGTTAGCAGATGGGTTTCCTCAAAGCAGGAATATCTTCATTATTTTCTTCACTATAGAAGTAAAGTAGTATGGGCTTATGGTACCAAAAAAAAAAAAAAATTGATAAATACAGAAGAGTATAAAGCAGAGTGTAAAAAGACTCCCTCCTGCTCCCTCAGTGTAACTTTTTGCCTCCCTCTTATAAGGACCTCGGGTTACGTTGGGTCCACTTGGATAACCCACACTCATCTCCCGGTCTCAAGATCATTAACCTAATCACAGCTGCAAAGCTCCTTTTGACAGATAAGGTAACATATTCACGGGTTCTGGGGATTAGAGCGTGAACGTCTTTGGGGGCCGTGACTGTGCCTATCGCGCCTACCTTCCTTCGGACAGGTCAGATTTTCTTTAATGGCATAGCGTAATGGATGAGGCAACGTACTGAATTAGTTGAGAACCCAGACCCTCTGCCACGTCCTAGCTCTGCCAAGTTTAACTTCAGTAGATGCCACGTTCAATAGATGCCTTCCCCCAGGGGCCATCCCGCTTTCCCCTGCCACCAGTGGTGTGTGAGAGGGCACGTTTCATCCACACTAGGTACTGGCCATCCTTTCCCTCTTTGGACATAAAGTTTTGAGGCAGACCTCCAGCCCCCTCCTGTAAGGTAAATCTCACATGGAAAACGTAACAGCAAGTTCCAGCTTGCCCATGTCACCCTGACCCTGCCAAACCAAAGACCGACTCGGCCAGCCAAAGTAAATAAAGAACGGACATTCATTACAGAGTTGCTCTTTCATTAGATCACATGGCCTTATCAGCAAGAGGACCCGGGAAGCTCTGACAGGGCCCGGCACTGCTGCCTTCCCTGCCTCGACACCGGAAGCTGCCCACCAAGGAATTCCTCGGTCTTGTTATTTTATCAGTGCAAACTGTAAACACATTTCGTCTCCTTTTAATGCTTGGCTTGTCACAGTAGGACTTGTACACGGTGGCCTGTGGGGACGGACATTGCCGGCCCTTCAGCTCTCGGGGCCTCTCCTCTCCCTCTGCTGCCCAGAGCTCTGTCAGAGTCATCACCTACAAACTGTGGTGTGCAGAATGTCACCTCTACCGTAAGGCTTTCCCAGTCTGATTCAGCAAATCTTAATTGATGGGCAGTTACTGTTATGCAGTCTGACTCTCTTACTATGGGGAGAAAAGTGACTTGTAATTGGAGAGCACCTGGAAACCGCCTAACAGTAAGAAACCAGAGCAATGCCTTCCAAATGTAATAAGTATCAAATGGAGAGAAGTGGCAATGAAGTCTCAGGTGCTCAGGGGACATCTCCTAGAAGAGCCGGCGCCCAAGGGAGCAAGGACAGAATGTTCCGGTACTTGCTCAAGTGCCGGTGAATATTTGTTGAATGAGTGAGTGAGTGAATGAACGAATGAAATAGAAAAAAAAAGAATGAAATTCTCAAAACCCAACAAAAAAGCTCTTCCAACCCAAGCTGTTGCTGGCTTCTGCTCAGATCAGTATCTCACCCCCCAGGGACAGGGATGGGTTTGAGAGCTGCTCTTTGTGGAAATACAGGATTGCATGTGAGATCCGTCTCCTCCCTGTAAAGAGCATCTTCAAGTTGCCCTTTGACAAATGATAAAACCAGATTCCGAAGTTCAGGGATTTGTTGTACAATTAAATGGCAGAGCTGGGGTTTGAAGCTTGTCTTTCCAAGACACGCCTTTCCCGCTAGCTGGAGACAATTCAGATGTTGAAACACATACTGTTGAACAAAAATACCAGGACAAAAAGACCAAAGATTGATAAAAGGTTGGAAGTCTGTGGTAAAGTAAATGAGGGAGGGAGTCCCTCCGCCCCCACTTCCTGCCCCGCCCCATGGTGGCTGTGTGATTTCTCCTGCTTTGGGGCAGTAGATGGTGGGTGTGCCTACCGGTGAGTGCTGCTGGGCCAGGTGGCTGTGTGGCCAGCTTATGAAGTCATTCTGCAGCCTGCCTTGGTGAAACCCGAGGGCTTCCCTGAGCCTTCTTGAGCACCACCCCCCCACCTTCAACTGATGATTAGCTACTTGAGAGCTTTGTTTTTGTTGTTTCACATTGAAGGTCACAGATATACTCAAACTGCTACTTTAAGATTTGCGCTTGCTCAGAGTAAATAAAAACATAGCATGTTAGTTCATTAGCCCGTATGCCGATCTTAATGGTATTTGGAAAAATGTTATGGGGAGAAATCCCAAGTTTGTGTTCCGTTTCTACTGATCTCTGAGTTAGCATCTGTTTTTTTATACCACAAGTGTTTCTAACTGTGAATTCTAACCAATACGAGAATCCTTGTGATCGTACAGAAACCGTGCTATCCGAAGAAACATTCATACTTTTCGTTTTGGTCCAACCATGCTCAGATAAAATAACAGGGAAGTTTATTGGCCATGGAAAGCCTTTTCCTTAAGGATCAGCAGTAACATGAACCAAATAGTAATCACAGAAAAGCTACCTTTACTGAGTACTTCTTTTTAAATTTTTTTTAATGTTTATTTATTTTTGAGAGACAGAGCATGAGCGGGGGAGGGGCAGAGAGAGAGGGAGACAGAATGTGAAGCAGCCTCCAGAATCTGAGCTGTCACAAGAGCCTGATGTGGGGCTCAAATCCATGGACCTCGAGATCATGACCTGAGCCAAAGTCGGGCGCTTAACCGACAGAGCCACGCAGGCACCCCTACTGAGTGCTTCGTACTGCATGCTAAACCCAAGTATTACCTGCTTTCGTGTCACACCAACCCCGTGAGAAAGGAATTCCTATTCCCTCTATTGTGCAGGTGAGAAAGTGAAGGCTTAGAATGGAGGCCACCAAGCTCCTAAGTGGTGGAGTCTGGATTTGAACCCAGAGCTGCCGACTCTAAGCTCATAATTATAACCAGGGTGCTGGGCTGGCTGGAAAAACATGGAAGTTTCCTTTCCAGGGGATTTATACCAGAAGGCAGTCTTCCCTGTAATGAGAAGTGCACCTACTAAGTGCTGTTGTTCCCCTTTGTTTGTAGCCCTGTTCACTGCCTACCTTGGAGTCAGCCTGTCACACATGATGGCTGTGGTGAGTTTGCTTTAATCTTGCATTGTCGTAACATGATTGATCAGTTTTTGATGATATGGAAACCCTCCCAAGGTCCCCCTGGGTGGTGTCCCATGCAGGATCCATGGCTGTGATAGCCACTACTTTCTCATCTTCTGGACCTGCCTGTCCCCACTCACCTTGTAGCTTCTTCGTGAATTATAATCCAAACTACAATCACCAGGCTTGCTAAAAATATCAGATTGATAATTTAAAGAAGTGAAACTTAGGCTGTATAACATATTTATCAAGTTCATATTCTAACTCTGAGTGTCAGGGAATTGACCTTAGAATATCTTCTACTTGAACAGAAAGCCAAGACCATGTGGTGGTTGAGAAATCAGGAAAGAGAGAAAAATATAATTGGCTAATGACCCAGATGGTGCTGTTTTTTGTTTTGGGTCAAGCCATTAGTTTTTCATACCCCTTGTCTTTTTTTTTTTTTTTAATTTTATGTTAGAATGAGAGAGAGAGAGAGAGAGCAGGGGAAAGGCATAGAGAGAGGGAGAGAGAATCCCAACTCAGGGTTCAATCCCATGACCCGAGCCGAAATCAAGACTTGGATGCTTAACCGACTGAGCCACCCAGGTGCCCCACACCTTGTCCTTTTTTAAATCTCCATCAGTCGTAAGACTTATTCAGACTCACATCCTGGCTTAAGTATTTAAAAAATTTTTTTGATGTTTTATTTATTTTTGAGAGAGAGAGAGAGACCAAGCCCATGAGCAAGTGAGGGGCAGAGAGAGAGGGAGTCACAGAATCCAAAGCAGGCTCCAGGCTCTGAGCTGTCAGCAAAGAGCCTGACGCAGGGCCCAAACTCGTGAACCGTGAGATCATGACCTGAGAAGAAGTCGGACACTTAACCAACTGAGCCACCCAGGTGCCACCCCTGCTGAACTATTTAATAGGCAAAACCATCTCCCATTTAGTGGCTCCTGCCCCTCTTTCTCCTTCCTTTTCAGCACTATCCTGCCCTTGACCTTCTCTTTCAGAACTGCATGAGTTGCCAAGAACAGCCCAGAGGAAGGACCTCCCCTCAAGGAGCTTAGAATCTATTTGGGAACTGGAACAAGAGGAAGGAAAGCCAGTAGAGTCCAAGACTAGTCTGGGTGGAAATCGGGAGGAGAGACAGCACCACAGGCTGAACTCAGCAAAGGGGGCCCTGTGGGTGTGATGAGGGTCAGGAGACATTGGCGGCTTGCTAAGTGACATCTCTAGGTGCCCCGTGGCATAGGAAGCCCACTGTATGAAAGGAAGGGAAAGATGTACAAGGTGGACAGGCAAATGACCACCCTAAGAAGCAGATGAGGGCATTTCACCTGCTAAATGCCCTGGGATCTTGGACTCCATCTTGGGCATTAGTGGAGCCTGGGTCAGTGCTCCAGGGATGCATCCCCCTGGGCTGAATGAGAATAGGATGAAGGGTGGTACTTTGTGACAGGATCTCAGAGGAGCATGTGCCTTGTCTCTTCCTCTTCAGGCGGGATTGCCAGCTTGTACCTGGCCCTTCTGTTTGGCCACACTACTGTTCCTCTTGCTGACCACGAAAAATGCCAACATGTACAGGATGCCCCTCGGTAAAGTCACTTATCCTGAAGAAAACCGCATCTTCTACATACAAGCCAAGAAAAAAAGGATGGTTGAAAGCCCTTTGTGAGAGCCACCCCACCCACAGCCATGGTCACAAGGGGTGGCTGACCGACTGCCCCAGGTGACCCCCAGGGTCTTGGCAAACTGCTGTTTTTTGCCTTTAACAACTTTCGTACTACTAACCCATTGGCGATCTGCTCTTAGGCTCATTTTGTAGCTTTCTCTTAGACTCCAGGAGCATCCCCAAACATGTGAGAGACCAGATGGTGTGCCCTGGTGGGGCGTTGGTGCTAAGACTAATATATTTATAAGGTCAAGTGCTCCAACAGAACGAAGATGTGAGACCAGAGCTAATGATTGACATTTATTGATATTCTTGGTATTTGGTTAGGCTACGTGATGTTAACAGTATTAAAAATTAAGCTCTACAACTAAGCCTCAAGTGAATGGAATTCATGGTCACAAAGTCAAAGTCAACCCAGAATTCTCAGATAAGCAGTGTGACTTGTTTGAAATCAATACAACTTACACATGACAGTGGTAGTGCCCACAGCTCATGCCCCAGCCCCTCAGCAGAATGGCCTGGATCCTGCCCTGTGTGGGTGGGATTCTCTTACGGGAGATGGGCTGATTCTTTCCAGGCGGACACAGCTGTAGGAGAGAGAAAGGGATTTTATCAGTCAAAATTATTCTGGAATGTTATTTTTCTTAGACGTGGCAAAGGATTTTTTTAGATAAGGTTTATTATCTTTTTCTTATGAGAATGCATTTGTGTTTTCAATGAGGTAAAATAAGAGAAGTTCCTGGCTTAACCAGTTCCTAGATATTAAAGAAAAGTTACATTTTTATGAAATATTTGGCATAGCTGTTTTCACTTTAATCCACATGTTGATTTTGTAAATGCCAGGAACGTGTAGAACCAAGTTATCAGCATCCAAGGGTCCTTTAACGCCACAATTTGCAATCCATTTGGGATGTTTTACATGTTATAAAGCCTGAAAGTTAAGTTCAGATTGTTTTTGGATGCTTGGAAGTTGTTGAATTTCTTTAAAAAAAAAAATTTCATGAAAAAAAAAGTCATTATCTGCACACTCAAAATATTCTCACTCAGAACCCAAAGGTAAAGGGTTCTCCTGTTTTTCTTTGTTTTAATTTTAAAGTCATCAGTCCTATAAACATCCTATAACCAAACACACTGAGGATGCCATAGAAAGTGCCACTCGCTACCTTCCGCTGAATCTGTATGGATTCAGTGTTTTGGAGGATTCGGAAAGAGAAACCGTGGAATCCTAAAGGGTTTTTCCCCCCTTTGGGTTTGCAGTGCTCAGTGCAAAATATTTAGGTTGCTGCAGGAATAAACAGAAGAAGGGAAGCCAACCTAAAATATTTCAGGGAGAAGTCCACTTCTTCCTTTTCTCAGGAAAACAAACATTGTTCTGATTTAACAACCCTGTGACCAAAGCCTTTTGAAACCCTGAATTTGCAACTGTCATAGAGTCATGTGGAAAAACTAAATCTTCACCGTGTGAACGGAAATCTCCCTTGTTAGGGAATTTGTGAAATAAGACTTGATGGGAGGGCAGGGGAGGAGGACTCAAAAACGAAAGCAGAACCAAAGATAAACCAGGAGAGAAGAGTCCAGGCTGTGGTTGAGTGAACCAGAGCCTCTGACATGCCTCCAGGCCCATCTTCACAGGAGCTGGAGTGTTCTCCGTATACCCTCTGCTGGTGGGCTCACACAGGCGTGTAAATAGGAACATTCTAAAGCCTTGTACATGGCCGAATTTAAATGGTATTAATTTTTTCAAGCTGTTTTTGTTACTAAGTGTTACCCTGAAATGAAGTGAGTATTTTGTTAGTTTCCTCAGGGATCACTTGGATTCTTTTCCTATTGTTTGTATAACAAATTTCTAGGTAAGAATATGAATAAAATTATACTCACAGCTCAGTTTTGTACAGATTTTGTTTAAAAGTCACCTATGCCTTTTATAGCTATCGTGTGTGTATATTAACAATCACATGCATAATTGTGTCTTGCTTATATGTGCTTATGTTTTGATGTGCTGGTATCCCCTGATTCCTTTCTTCTACTTGGTAACAGCACCAGACGTGCCTCTGAGCAAACCCTGTTCAAGTCAGATATATGGGCCCATCCCTGTGGGTCTCCTCTCAACTACACATCGTTCTCCCCACTCAGGGTTGAGACTGGATTACTGAGGATAGCCATGGACATTCAGGACATGCTCCTAAGACTTTAAGATGAATATCCCGCCAGGCAGCTCCAGGCATCCCATCCGGGCCCTCGGTACCCCACCAGGACTGGGCCTCAGGGGGCAGCATTCTGGGAGGAACTACTTCTCAGAACGTTGCCCCTGAAGGTGAAGCAGTGCTTGTCTCTGAAACCTGCCTTCAGAGACTGCTCTCCCACCTCCCTTCATCCACGGTTAGCGTGTTTGAAAGAAAACATGGTAAGAATGGAAATTCACTCCAACCTTCAAAGGCAGTCCAAACAAGAAATAGAAGAAGGCCACAGTAGATTAGCCACATTGGAATGCCTTCTGTCAAAACAAAACCTCTTCTACCTATTGTTTCAAGATGATAAATATACAAGAGTGATCTGGTCATTAAATGCCCCCTTTGGTCTTCGGTAGAAAACAGAGAAAAGGTTTTAAGGCTCTTCAGCTAAAGACTCCAAATGCTAAATAGTTACCTATGACATCTGATTAGCATGAAATATGTTGAGATAGGAGGTTAAGTTCAAGATCAGGATTTTCCAAGGGGGGGCCTCTTACAGACAATCTTGCAGAAATATCTTTGAGGTTGTTAAGTATAGCAAAATGTTTTATGCATATGAATGTTTTCAGCCTTCCTTTTATCTAACAACCTCCTTCCAAAAGGCTTTCATCTTTAGAGTAAAATCTCCTTTTTTTTTTTTTAATTTATTTATTTTGAGAGACAGAGAATGCACATGGGGCAGAGAGGGAATCCCAAGTAGGCTCCATGCTGTAAGCACAGAGCCTGAGGCTGGGCTCGAACCCAGGAACAGTGAGATCATGACCTGAGCCAAAATCAAGAGTCAGATGCTTAACCAACTGAGCCACCCAGGTGCCCCTAAAATCTCCTTCTTGAACCTGCTTTGACAATCCCCCCAGAACATTAGAAGGCTTATAATTTCAAGGCTACAGAGTGCCATTTGCTAAAACAATTAGCAATATAGATCCTGAAGGAATTTAAACAAATATAGTAAATAACAGACTTTTAAAGAAGTGGATTTAAATCCTCTATAGTCTGCTTTCACAGCTCTTAAAATCGAACTATAAAACACACGTAGTAGATCAAAGCTGACATGTGAAATCGTCTAAACGACTGCTCCAAGGCCTGACCTTAACCTTACTAAATATTAACCAGATAGGTGTTAACATAGCTAAAGCAACCTTACATCTGAGGGAGACCAGGTCAGCCACTGAAGCTTAGGAGTTGAAGGCAGACACAGTGGGGGGGGGGGGTCTCCAGCACGGGGAGTAGTGGTCTAGGAACAGGTGTCTAGGGAGACCCTTGTGGTAGCAATGGGCACACTGGAGGAATCATGGCTTAGCAAATATAATCATTTAGATCAAGCAGCTAATGTTCCTTGTCTGAGCCCGTACTCACAAGCTATTTGGTTTCCTATGTAGATTTGCCTTCTAGGGGAAACAATGCACTTGTCCATACTCGTGAATTCCTGACCCTGGATAGTTACAGTTCTCATTTTAATTAATAATTCAAGTTTGATAATAGGGGTTTTTTAAGTTGTTTGTTTCTTTGTTTATTTGGTTGGTTGGTTGGTTAGTTGGTTGGCTTTTTTGCCCATACATGTCACCAAAAGCCAAATCACCCCATGGTGTTCCAACAAACTTAAATTTCTGAGGCTACAAAGGTGCATGGCGTCGGGGGTATGTGAGGTTGTGAGGTTTAGGCCAAGACCTAGAGTCGACCAGAGATGGGCAGGTGGAGGAAGTTGGAGGATGGAGAGAGCAGTGTTCTTGGCAGATGGAAGCTCATGCAGAAAGGCCTTGAGACAAGGATTGGTGCTTTCAAGGAGTGAGAGAAGGGGCACATGGGGGGCTCAGTCGGTTAAGCGTCTGACTCGTGGTTTCAGCTCAGGTCACGATCTCACGGTTTCGTGAGTTCGATCCCCACATCTGGCTCTGCGTCGGCAGCATGGAGCCTGCTTGGGATTCTCTCCCTGTCTCTCTCTCTCTCTCTCTCTCTCTGCCCCTCCCTTGCTCATGCTGTCTCTGTCTCTCTCAAAAAAAAAAAAAAAAAAAAAAAGAAAAATAGGAGTGAGAGAAGACTGATGTGGCGGGACTACAGTGAGTGAAAGGGCTTGGAGTGGATTCAGGAAACCAAGCAGACCACTGCAGTAGTGCAGAAGAGATGTGGTTTGGCTTGAACTCTAGTGGTAGCAGGGGGATGGAGAGAAGTTTATGGGGGTGAGAGACAAGAAGTGGAATCATGGTAATGGATTCACGTGGGAAGGGAGGGAGAGGGAGGTGTCAAGGATGACTTCCCGAATTCTCACTTGGGTAACAAGGTAGATGGCAGTGCCACACAATGAGATGGCAGCACCCAAGAATCACTTCTCTCATGCTATACATCTTCCCGTCCAATCCCATCTCTCCAGAGCTTCAATCCAGACCTGGTGTTCAACCGTCTATGGGGACTGTTCCAAAAGTATCCATCTCAACACATGCAGGGCAAAACTCATCTTCTTCAATGACTCTGCTCTCCACCCTGTGCTGACTTACAAGGTAGCACCCTCTCGCCAACCGTACAATCCAGAAACAGTTCATCATCCTTAGCTTCATTCCCTCACCTCTAGGCAGTAGCCAAATTCTAAGGATCTTACCTCCTTGAAAGCCCCCATTGGCTCACGAATTGGCAAATATTTGTTGAATGACTATCACATGATGGAACTGGGCTTCCATAGTGAACCAGTCAGTCATGGCCTCTGCTCTCACAGAACTTTATGAGGTGAACTGACCAGTAAATGAGGAAAGGGAGTAGCATGATGATGAGGATGTAAGAGGTAGCTGGCCAACGAGGTTGAAGGAACAGTGTTTCAGTGACTTCCTCCTTCTAAGAAACAGAAGACAAGAATATATCACTAAATGCCAGGCATCCATACCAGTAGGCATGCTTTTGGCAGCAAGTAAGAGAATACCTGCCCAAAAGTACTTTAAACCACAGTAGTTTCATTCCTAAAAGTAGAACGTTCTGCTCCAAGTTTGGTGCAGCTGCTCAGTGATGTCATCAAGGATGCAGTCTCTTTCTATCCTCCTCCTCTTTTGCAGCATCCTCAGAAGACTTCATTTTCATCCCTGGGCTTGTTACTTCATGGTCCCAAAACAGCTGCCTTGTTACAAACCTCACAGCCACATCAGGAAGAAGGAGGCAACCAGAGTTGCAAGACAGTCATTCTTTCATGTCTCTCTCTCTTTATCAGGGAGGAAAATCTTTCCCAAAATGCTTTCACTTGTGTCTTTTTGGCATAAAAGGGTCATAAGGCCATTCCTGGCTGCAAAGGAGTCTGTAAAAGCATGCATGTGGCATTGTCAGCCCCTACTATAGCAGGTGAGCTCCGCCATATTGCAGGGAATGCAGGAAGAATGGCTATTGGACAAGCAGATAAACATGTCTGCCACAGTGGTACAGAGTATACAATACCACACAGTATACAGTACCGTCGTGCCCAGACCACACTGAAGAGAGCTATGTGGTGACAGACAAGATTATCTATTGTGGGATTTACAAAGGGGTTTGGGACAGAGACCTAAACCAAGACCTTTTACGCAGAGATGCTTTGTGGAATAGTTGCTGGAATATTCCCAGAGTACTTTAGGATACCCCAGCTTCTGACTAACAAGAATCTTGTAGCCTCTGACTAACAAGATGCTAAGCAAAAGGTGAGGCAGCCAGTGATACTGACCAGAGCAAGGAAAGTTTAGGGTCAATTCATGTTTTAATTAGCCCTCTCGATCTAACAGTTGAAGCTTCTAAATCATTCCATGTCAGAAGGCCCCACTGGAAATAGTTAGTTTCAATTCAGTTCCAGCTCAATGAAGCATTGAAAACAAGTGTCTGACATTTTCTGCTTTATGGCTCCAAATAAACAATGAGAAAGCCAGTTTCCTCTTTGGGTTGGGTCCATTGGATCCTAGCCCTTAGAAGCTTTGAATTATATCACAGTGACATGCAAGGACTCGCAGGGGAAGAAATGAAGCAGAGGGGAAAGTTGGCACAGTATCAGGAAATCTAGCTAGGGTTAGGTCCCTCGGACCGCAGGAAACAAACGGCAGCTCGAGCATGAGTCAGTGACCCAAGAGCAAGCACATCTTGGGGGAACAAGAGCACATACGGGCAGGTCGTAGGAGCGGCAATTCCACACTCTGAGACCCCATGTTGGCCTCTCAGCCAGATTTGTGGGAGCGAGTAGCCACACGCAACACCTGAAATAAAGCCAGCCCAAACTGAGGTGTGTTCAAAAGTACACATTGGATTTCAAACATACACGACCAAAAAAAAAAGCAAAATATCTCAATAATTTTGTGATGACAATGCCTTGTATACATTGGGTTAAATAAAAGATATTATTGGGGCGCCTGGGTGGCGCAGTCGGTTAAGCATCCGACTTCAGCCAGGTCACGATCTCACGGTCCGTGAGTTCGAGCCCCGCGTCAGGCTCTGGGCTGATGGCTCGGAGCCTGGAGCCTGTTTCCGATTCTGTGTCTCCCTCTCTCTCTGCCCCTCCCCCATTCATGCTCTGTCTCTCTCTGTCCCAAAAATAAATAAAAACGTTGAAAAAAAAAATTTAAAAAAAAAAAGATATTATTAATTTCGCCGTTTAAAAAGTTTGTAATTTGGTCACGAGAAAATTTTAATCGCATATATGACTTGCATTTGCGGCTCATATCATATGTCTATGGGATGGGGCTTGGTTAGACGAGTCCCAACCCTGGGGTCTTAATGGGCTACAAGGTCTCCATGGCAACTCAGATGGCACCGAGCTGTTGGAACTCAAACTTCTAGAGAATCATTATGTCCTGAATGAATGGATAAGAAGCCTTTCCTGTATCACATTGTGGAGACAGAGTTAGCTAACTCTGGAGTGTCAATTTCAGGTAAAATTTTACACCTTTCCAGGAAGACCTTCTGAGAGAGCAGGGGAGGGGCTGAGAGAAAGGGAGAGAGAATTCTAAGCAGGCTCTGTGCTGCCAGTGCAGAGCCCGACATGAGGCTCGAATTCATAAGCCATGAGATCGTGACCTGAGCCGGAACCAAGAGCCAGATGCTCAACTTACTAAGCCACCAGGCACTCGGAGGATGTCATTTTTAAAGAATAATCATAACATGGCTACAGAGGGAGAAGACTGATTTTCTTGTGTGTGGAATAAAGTTATGGTGAAGGCAGTACCTAAAAAGCAGCCTCAGAAACACTCAGAGCTGGGGCAACCCCACTGGGATAAGCGGGCTGCCGCCCAATGTGTCCATGTGAAGAACAGTGTCCCAGATGTACAAGTGCTCATGAGTCACAAGCGATGAAAAAAAGCAAAGCACCTGGTTATGAAGTAAAAGGGAACAGTGGGACTGTGGATAATTGAAAATTGCACACCCCACCCCAAGCCTACCAAAGCATTCACGTTTCAGATTTTTTTTTTTTTTTTAAGTAGGATTCACACCCAGGGCAGAGCCCAACCCGGGGCTTGAACTCAGGACCCTGAGATCAAGACCTGAGCGGAAATCAAGAGTCAGATGTTTGACTGACCCACCCAGGAGCCCCTCAGATGTTTTTAAACACTGTACTAGCCAAACGAAGCCAGTTTGAGAGTTAGATTTCTTGCAAGGGCTCCATATTGCAAGTTCAACTCCCAGGCACTCTTATAAGTGTTCCATAATGTTTGTCAACCAAGTGCATTTATCAGAATTATGCACAAGGATCTTTGAAAAAATACAATTGTCCTATCCCATCCTGAATCTTTAAAGGCTCTCCAGACGATTCTAATGTGCTCTCCTACATAAAAGCAACTGCAAGTTCAGAAATCCCAGAGACTAACAGAAGCTGGATGGCTTCCTGGAGGAGGTGAGACTCTGCCGTTGTTCTGACACATTTTCTCCCTGGGTCATCGGGACTCGGCTTTGGAGGCTCATTTGGGTTCCTCCTGGGTCCCCTGACTACCACCCTTTCTAGAACCACTGCTAAGGTCCAAAGAAATGAGCCATGTCTTGGCGGGCCCTGAAATCCACAGTGATACCAGAGTACAAAGAAGGTGGTCAGGGGCAGAAGGAAGGGCCTGTGGCAGAGAATCTAGTCTTTAAATGCCCGAAGCTTTGCTATGTTGAGTCAGTCCTTCACAGTCACCACCTCCCACCTCACTCCCACCTGTCTCACTGCCAAGGCCATGGTACAGAGTTCATCTTAGCCATCCTCATGGGCTGCCATGTGATTATTTCTTTTCACCTGTAGGAAAGACTTAGAAATGTCTAATTAGATTTTTCATAGACACAAAAAACCCAAAAGAAGAAGGATAACATTGTTAGCCTCCAGGCCCTGCCCCGCACCCCTCCACTCACTGTGTGAGGACAGCTTTGCTTCTCTTTCTGTCTTCTGGGGGCCTCCTCCAATGTCCACACGTGCACCGCTTGTCCTGCCTCTGACCTTCACATTCCTCGTGGAAAGTATCCTGTCACCTGCAGCCCTGCCCCTCACAGCCTGTCACAGCCCCAGGCATGGGGAGCCCCCCTTCCTCAGCATCCTGGATCTGATTGGTCAGTATCCTTGCCAGAGCAGTTAAAGTTTCTGAATGTCACCCCCGTGTATATTTGGCCAACTGATCCGTGCAGACAGACTTTGTATGCTTATTACCGCTTGTAATTTAACGTAAAGCAGTATTTCTTTCCAGGCTGCAAGGTGGGATCTACGTCCCAGGACTCAGTGTCAGGTCCATGAAGGAAGTGCATGCCCTTGGTGTCAGAATCAGCACAGCCACACCTGGGCCAGATCAGGCCACCACCTGCATGATCTGAGAGGTACCAAGGCCCTATGATGGCTTCGCCAGCAGCCGCCCACGCAATCAAAAATTTCTCCCTGGAATTCTCAGTGAAAGAGCATTATGTTGTGACAGCTGCAACTCGTTAAGATCTCAGACAATAAAAACCTGGTGGAATTCGTTTATCTGGATTCTTCCCACCTAATAGCAAGAACAAATCGTATAGGAAAGGGTTTCTAGAAAGACCAGTTTTGGTGGACGAATCCAAGAAAGGCGGTCATCCGGCACTAGGGGAGCTGTCACGCAAAGGAAAGGAAAGAGGAGGGGGCTGGAGGAGGAGGGATGTACAAGAAGAAGCCAAGGACAACGCATGATTAAAACACATTCCATGCTGAGCACATGGAAGTGAAGCGAGAAGCCAGCCAGCGAGGACCAAGGAGCCAAGTCAGGTGCGTGCCTGTGCCGCCGGGCAGGCTGTAGGCTTCCCTCCACCATGCTATTTAGAATACAGTTACTTCCTCTTCCCAGAATCTTGAAATCCCAGCTTGCCTGCCCTAATGGCCATTTTTGTTTTTTATCTTCCCAACATACTTCCTACCTTCTTCTGGTAACAGCACCTCCCTTCCCTTAAGAGATCTGCTCCTTCCCATTCACTGGGTTCTCTTGGGGCCGCCAACCTCAATACCCTACACGCAGGCACCTGAGAGTCAAGGGGCTCCGACCTGGCCAATCATTGGACTCTAATCCCCTGGTCAGAGGGATTGGCCCAAAGGAGAGCCACCTGACCCAAACTGGGCCAATCAGATTCCGCCCTGCAGGAATTTGAAATTTGAACAGACATCCAGGGTAGAAGGGAGTTGGAGCTGGGTCTGACCGCAGTGGTGTGGAGAAAGGCCATGCAACCTTCATGCGATCTTGGCTTCTTCCCCCAGGGCCTACCCCCCCACCCCCTCCCAAGGCCAGATTACTATTAACTTTCATGCAGTGAACTAGCCCCATGACTTTCCAATAAACAGGTACTTAACTGAGTTAGAATCAGTTTCTGTTGTTGTGACCAACAACCAAAACTGACATAGAAGGGGCGTCTGGGTGGCTCAGTGGGTTGAGCCTCCAACTTCAGCTCAGGTCATAATCTCGTGGTTGGTGAGTTTGAGCCCCGCGTTGGGTTCTTGTGCTGACAGCTCAGAGCCTGGAGCCTGTTTCAGATTCTGTGTCTCCCTCTCTCTCTCTTCCCCTCCCCTGCTTGCACTCTGTCTCTTTCTCTCTCTCAAAAATAAAAACATTTAAAAAAAAACTGATAATGGAATATTCAAGTGACACACTGAGCGGATGGAACAGGCTGAGTCAAGAGGGGGTGGGGAACCAAGGGAAGACACCCCTGCCCCCTGCCACCCCATCCCAGGCTGGGAATCTGATATTACTTGCTACATGGGGTTAAACTACTAACTGATGTTATGACCCAAACTCTGCGTCCCCATGGCTAATGCTTTGGGACACACATGGCAGAAAATGCCAGGCTGTGGGAGGGCTCCGGCTGTGCTCCTGGCTCATGTTAACATGGGATGCATGGGCATGTTGAGAATCTCTTTCTGCCTTCAGCAGTTTCTCCTCAGCCTGTTAGCTCCTGCTAATAGGTTGGACCAGAGGGAGACTCAGAGGCAGGAGGCAGGATGCAGGGAGAGGGATTCTGCCAATTTCTTGTCACTGTCCCATGTGAGTCACTGACTTACCACACCCCCCTCAGAAGTCCCAGGTGTAGGACCAGCCCGGAGGTCCCTTTCTCAGCTGAGTTCTGTCCCTGCACTAAAATTAATGTCCTGACTAGGAAGCAACAACCTGGGAGGATGATGAGAAATGGGGGAAGTCTTATCCCCAGGCCCTTTCCAAACACATTCTAGTATAAATTCACTTCTTACCAAAAGAGACTGGCAATTCCTGGCCACGATTAAATGTCACTTTCTGGGGAGCAGCCTGGAGACACAAGAAGAACACGTTTTCGAGCTGGGCAGTGAGGGCCCTGTCCTGACCCTCTGTGCTTTAAAATGTCCTAATCTGACTTCCCTCTGGCCATGCCCTTCCCTACAGGATGAAAAGCCCAGGGGACCCAGAGGATGTGTCCACCGGGAGCCTGGGACCCCCTTCTAGACCTTGCTTTGAACACCCACGATCACAGAATGTCCTGCCCAAATGGCCAGAGCCTGCTTCCTGGGCTCCCATAAGGACCCCTTCCCTGAGTCATTCTTCTGAGAGGACCCTGTGCTTGCAGGTCACAGACCTTTGGGCCCACGGTGCTACTAAGAGACAGCTGATAGAGGTGGGGGTGACCAGAGCTTGGATATGTCCCCTGAGTTGCCCGTGTGCAGGCAGGAGGCCCTGTTGTGCAGGACAGAACTGAGATGGGGTCTACCAAAGCCCTCTTTTCGTGCTCTTGCCCCAGCCCCATAAATGTTGGGGGAGGGCCTGACAGGAAGCAAATCAATTCTGCTCCCTGGATCTCAGCCATTATGTGTGTCTGGGGGGGGGGGGGGCGGTGGCTAAGAGGCAAGACTGGGTCCAGATTCAAACATCATGACTTAACAGTCAATAAATCTCCCCTACATGTAATCAGGGAGAGTTTCATTAAACTTTATTTGCAGAGATACTCTAGGCTGGACACTCAGGAGCTCACAATTATATCAACCCCAAGGCAAACCCAGGCCCCAAGCCCATTCCAGGAGGGAGTGGGCCTCAAGGCCCAGCCCCAGAAGCAAAATCTTGACCAGCACACCTCAGGTGTGGCAAAGGCAAACCCCAGATGGAGGCTCCAGCAAGCAGAGCACAGGGAAGCCACAGTGGCCAACAGAGGACTCACCCATTGGCTCACCTGGGGTAGTGAGTTGGCAAACATGTCTGCCTGCTTACTCACTGTTCCTGACCAGCAGGACATGCATCCTCTGGGCCAGTGGCTGTCATCTCCTGTTCCCTTTCCCCTTTTTTAAATGGAAGCTTCTATTGTTATTCTGTCCCTCCCCCAAAAAGATTATATATAGGGTGTGTTGAGGGGCACATTTCTCTTTTCACGAGGTCACACAGTGCACATCCAGCCCTGAGGGCGAAGGGTATTCAATAGACTTCTGGTTGTCTCCCAGGGGGAGGTGTGAGCAATGTGGTATTATCTTAAGTAGGAACATTTTTGAAGTTGTGTATATGGGGAGAAGAGGGTGTGTGCGCTGGGCAACAAAGTAACTGTTGTCTTTGTTCAGTCTGCACCCACCTCCCACCCCTGACACTTCCGGTCACAGACCTTGAACCTCTGACTGCCGAGGGAGGCCCATGAGCCAGGTTAGAACAATCACTGCACTTTACGGCAGTGATTGATTCAGGAAGGTCATATGACAATGACAATAGCTGCCAATTTCAATTCTTGTGGCTGGAGCCTGTAGAAGTCCTTTCTTGGTGACACAAGAAAATGTGAGTCCAAGGGCTAGAATGTGAGTACAAGGCTGTCAGTGTCCATGTTCCCCTCTGTGTGGAGAAAGACCAGATGAAGTAGGAGAGAATGAGGCAAAGAGAAGAGAGAGAGTGTGTGTGTGTGTTCTGGAAGGCCCAAGTGTCCTGGTCTGGTCCCTGAGGTGCCCATAAATTCCCTGATTCCTGTGTGTCTTCTTTATCTATTGATTCTCTGAACTTACCTTTTCTGGTTAAGCTAGTATAGAAAGTGTAGTTATCGGGGCACTTGGATGGCTCAGTTGGTTAAGCATCTGACTTCAGCTCAGGTCATGATCTCACAGTTGTTAAGCTCAAGCCCTGCATTGGGCTCTCTGCTGTCAGCGCAGAACCCGCTTCAGATCCTCTGTCCCCCTCTCCCTCTGCCCCTCCCCTGCTCCCACGTGCTCTCTCTTGCTCTCCCTCAAAAATAAATACGCATTTTTTTAAAAAGGAAAGTGTAATTCACCTAAAAGTCCCAACAAACCAACCATTTCTGAACATTTGAGTTGAACTCTCTCAAACCATGGCCTCTTACAATACTTTCTGGACTAATCCACATAAGACACGATGGACAGAATGGCATTGGATGGGAGAGAAGTAAGAGACTCTAAAGCACTTTGGGAGATGGAATTAGGACTTAGTGGTTTACTTCACGTGGGGAATAAGACCAAGTCAAGGATGGCCGTCTTGGGCAGCCGAATGGTGGCGACAGTCACTTCTGTGAAGTGAAACACAGAAGAGAAGCAAGTTGAAGAGTTTGGAGCAGGGGAATCCAAGTAGAGGCTCCAGAGAGGCAGGTGACCACAGTGGTCTGGGGCTTGGAAAGCGCCTCAGGCTGCAGATGATAATTCACCCCATGAGTTAATGAAATGACCCAGGAGAGCATAGGGAGTGAGAAGATGAACACAGGACCCAGAAAAAAATCCACCGTCAAGCTGCAACAGAAGAAGAAGGTCAGGAGAAAGGCTGAGAAGGAGTAGCCAGAGGGGCAGGAAGAAAACCAGGAGGGTGGGTACCACAGAACCCAGAGGAAGGACAAGATTTATTTCTTTTTTCTTTTTTTTTTTTCTCCTTTAGAGAGAGCGAGGGTGGGGGAGCTGAGGGGTGGGTGAGGGGCAGAAGGACACACACAGAGAGAGAGAGAGAGAGAGAGAGAGAATCTCAAGCAGGTTCCATACTCAGCATGGAGCCCAGTGCAGGGATTGATCCCATGACCCTGGGATCATGACCTGAGCCAAAATCAAGAGTCAGACGCTCAACCAACTGAGCCACCTAGGTGCCCCATAAGGACACATTTCAAAAAGAAGGGAGTGCTAGTGGTGGCTGCTCTCCCAAGAGACTGATGGTGAGATCCCACAGTCAGGAGGTCTCTGATGACCTTGGGAGGCAGACCTTGGGGTGGTGGGAGCAAAAGCTGGGGAGTCTTGGATTCAGGAGAGAACAGGAGATAGAAGTGCAGACAGCGAGTTAGGAAAACTTTGCTAATCTTTAAAGAGTGAAGAAAAAAGAGAAGAGCTACCCGGGAGGGAGATGGGAGGGATATTATTTTAAATATGGAAGCCACTTGGGATCGTTTAAGTGACTTCAATTTTGTTGCATACTCCTGTGTGATCTCATTTGCACCATATAATAACCCTGTGAGGAAGTTTTCCCGTTCTACAGACATGGCAACTGGAACTTAGACCACATGAATGTCCCGGGGAATGGTGGGAAGTTTGGAAGAGAAGACACAGCCATTCCTTCACTCCCTTTACACTCACTGTCACCCCATCATACTAAGGCCCCTGAGGCTGAGAAAGGTTATGCCTTGGCCAGGGCACACAGCCAATAAGTGACAAAGCCTGGATTTGAACTTGTGTCTGCTGAGGTGTCTGTGCTCACCACTTCCAGGGAGCCCTCATCACAGGTTCCCAGGGCCTCTCCTGTGCCCTCTCGAGCCCTGCGTGGCCCCGTCACACACCAGAGCCCGCAGTCCCACAGGAGTGCAAGGCGATGTGCCTGGGGGAAGGGAGCCTGGAGAAGAACATACCAGGTCCTTCCCTTTCACTCAGTGATAAGTAACTTAAAATACTTGTAATTATTTTATTATAAAAATAATAATATGAAGTAATATAGAAGTCATATAAAAATGCCTTTAATAAGTTTAATATAAAAGATGATTTTTATATTAAAAATAAACACAGAGACATTGTTAAGCAGGACACAAAAATCACATGAATTTCCAAGATGAAACATGAGACTTCTATGAAATGTCTTGCTGGCAGTTGCCAGTTTGGACTCCAACCAGCTCCTGTTTAGAATATTTCCAAAGAAAACTATGAAAAACAACTGGCAAACAGGATGAAGGGCTTAGTACGGAATGTCAGATTTCTGGTCTGTCCCACTCACCTTCCAGGCTCAGCTAACCCCACTGCCGCACAAGAGCCTCGCTGGATTCCCCCTCTATATCCCTCTGGCTTTCCCCCATCTGCTTGGTTTCCCCTGCGGTCTGGGATGGCTCATGAAGCCCTCCAGGACGGCGGTATCTCCCTCGGCTAAGCCCCTGGATTAAGCCAGTGGGTTCACAGCTACGTGCATGGTTGTATTATCCAGCTGCAGCGTATGGAGGGTTTGCCTCATTAAGCATCTTGAGAGTACGGACTGCAAGTTCCACACATCTGTGGCCCACACACGGAGCAAGATATCGTTCCCAGAGAAAACAATAACTGCCACACCAATGTAGATTTAATGAAGACTCGCATATGTGGTCCCATCTGAACCCCATAATAGCCCCACGAGGAAGTTTTCCCATTTGACAGATGTGAAGACTGACACTGACAGGCTAATTGTAAGGTCATGTAAGGAGGAAGTGATGGCACCATTGTCAGGCCAGAGTCTGGGCTCTCAACCACCATGAGACCTAGGTGCGCAAAAATATTTATTGGTGTTTTCTTTTTCCTCTTCTTCCTCTTAAAATGTTAGCAGAGGACCATGGAGTGATCTTCATAGACTCTATCCAGAACAAAAGAATCACCTGGCAAAGCCCTTCTCTCATTTCTGATCCACAAAATCATTAGATGAAATAAAATGGATGTTGACTTAAGCCACCAAGTTTTGGAGAAGTTTGCTAGGCCTCACGGGTCTCCAACAGCCTCCTGCTCAGAAATGGCATTTCACCCTTATTATCAAGACACATTGGGCAAGTTTGTATTGAATGCCCTCCCAGCTACCCGCAGTGTCCTGTCCTAACATCCAGGGCTCTTTAAGGTCCTCTGCCACACCCAGGCATTCCTGAAGATCCCCCCGAAGTCCTCCCGTCCCCAAGATGCCCCAAACCTGCTCCCAATCCTTCACTCCCTTCCCAGCCCTCCCTCCATCCTTCCCTCTAACATGTGTTCAGATGAGTTAGTGTTTTAAAGGAAGCATCTGGAAACCCCAAAGAAACTCCAAGGTGACGACTAGAAAGAGATCAACTAAAACAGTATCTCTGGGGGAGGCTTGCGAGGAGAGAGCCTGAGGGTTTAGCCACCCTCCTGATATTTTTCTCCATCTTACACCCAGAGCCTCCTACATGAACCAGACGAAGACCACCCACTTTACAGCAGGTGTGGGAAGATGCCCACCCCCCCTCCACCAGCTTCTCTTGAATAGTTGCTACCTTTTAAATCTAAAAATGACTTGACATTTCATTTCCTTTGGAGCTATGGCATTACAGACCTCATTATCTTTTCAGGGAGAAAACTTCTGTCAGTGATGTAATTTGAAGGTTGGGTTTGAGAGTGAACGGCTAAAAAAGAATTCTTGAGACATTTTTGATGCAAAAAGGTGATTTTATTATAGCACAAGGACAGGACCCATAGACAGAGAGAGCTGCACTGGGGTTGTGAGGACTCATGGATTATATACTTTTATGTTGGTGGAGGCAGTGGGGATAAAGGAAGTTTCTAAGGAATTTTGAAGTAATCCTTTCAGGACCTTGAGGGGCTAGCTGCTGCTAAGGTAAGGTCACTTTCAGTCTCTAGCAAAAAACACATCAACATTAAGGCAGCTATGAATTCTCTGAGGAAAGTCACACTCTGCATGTCTCAGGTCATATCAGCAGAGATTTAATTTAAGCCATATTTGTCTTGTCTTTGTTTTCTTCATTATTTTCTTCATCATTAGGATCAATAAAACATTAAGGGTGCCTGGGTGGCTCAGTCGGTTAAGCATCCGACCTCGGCTCAGGTCATGATCTCACAGCTCATGAGGTCGAGCCCCGAGTCTGGCTCTGTGCTGACAGCTCAGAGCCTGGAGCCTGCTTCAGATTTTGTGTCTCCCTCCCTCTCTACGCCTCCCCCGCTCACACTCTGTCTCTCTCAAAAATAAACATTAAAAAATTTTTAAGAAAAAATATTAGTATAGGTACGTTTCTTTCAGAGCCTGTCATAAACATCAGACCTCTACCGTGAATCCTTTCTTCCCTTCTGCTCACCACAACCCATCCTTCCCTTCCAGCGCTGTTCTGATTATTAACCAAGAACCCATTGAAACTGGGATTTCTCTCAGCCCTGCCCAACTGGGGTTTTGTTTTAATCGTTTTAATGTTTTTAATTTATTTTTGAGACAGAGAGAGACACAGCATGAGCAGGGGAGGGGCAGAGAGAGAGGGAGACACAGAATCCAAAACAGGCTCCAGGCTCTGAGCTGTCAGCAGAGAGCCCGACGCAGGGCTCGAACTCACGAGCTATGAGATCATGACTTGAGCTGAAGTCGGATGCTTTACCGACTGAGCCACCCAGGCACCCCCAGCTGGGGTTTAAATAAGCCATTAACCACATCTAACCAGGCCTTCTTAATGAAAAAAAAAAAAAAAAAAAAAAAAAATCACCCTGGAAGATCAATGTCACTGTCCTATTATGAGGCTGCCCATAAAACTCCAGACAGCTTTGTTTCCACCTTTGGATCTCCTGTACCTGCCCAAGGCTTTGCGCCATTTTCCCAAAGGCTCTGAGGAAAGCCGAAAAGCCAGAGTTCACAGAATTGCATGACTCAGTCTTTGTCCAAGTGTGAGGCAGCACATCCTGTGTCCTTACCAAGGCGGCTGGTCACCGAAGTATAAAGGTCTATGTAAAGACCGTATCTACTGGAGGAGAGGAAGTTTCACATGCCAACTCACACCGCCACCTATGGGAGCCCTCCCTCCGCCCCCTCCACCATGCCATTCCTCAGGTCACTCCCTTCCCCCAACTGAGAAAGGCCTCTCTCCTTCTGTCCAACCCTCCCAAGTCCACTTCAAGCCCACCTCCTCTCTGAAGCCTCTTCTGACCACATAAGTGACTTTTTTTAAGTGTATTTATTTATTTTGAGAGAGAGCACAAGGAGGGGCAGAGAGAGAGGGAGAGAGAGAGAATCCCAAGCAGGCTCCACGTTCTGCCCTGAGGCTCAATCTCACTGACCAGGGGATCGTGACCAGAGCCAAAATCGAGAATCCAACGCTTAACTGACCTGGCCGCCCAGGCTTCCCAGTGACCTTTCTCCATACTCACACTGCAGATGGCAACATGTGTTCAACTTGTATCAGTCCTGGAGGCGCCTCCACCCTGGGGGAGTGAAATCTTTTGTGGACCCTGCCTGCCGTCCTTGTGTCCCCAGCATTACCTTGAAGTTCTGGAGGGCAGAAGGTGTGTGCGTGCCACGTTTGAATGCCCCACAATGTCTAGCAAAGGGCAATGGGAATGGCAGACCCACGATAAATACCTTCTAAATACATGGAAGGGAAGGGGCCCCACATGGCTCTGTCACTAGTTAATGACGTAACGGACACTAATAGTTGCCTTTAGTAAGCCCGTGGGGCCCTGCAGACAGACACGGAGACACGTTCCAGGCTCCAGGACTCCCAAGAACTCAACAAGCCGGAGGGACCCCTGTTGGGAAGGAGACTGTACTTGGGGGGGGGGGGGGAAGACCCCCCAGCTTGAGAACCCTCGAGGGGGAGGGGCTGCCGGCAACGGCTGTCCCCATCTCCACCCCAGGCCCCTCGGGGAGAGTCGTTTCCGCGGCGGGACGGGAGGACACTGTGCTCCGACGGCACCTCGCTGCGCGCACCGGCGGCCTGGGGGACCCGACTGTCGCCGGCGCGGCCGGGCTTCTCCCCCGCGCCCCGGGCCACCGTGCGCAGAGCGAGGCTCCCTGGACAGAGATGCGCCGCTCCCGCGGCGGTGTCGGGAGGCGCTGCGGGGCCCGCCTGAAAATCCGCGATTAAACTCGCCCTCCGTTATGTTAAAACGGTGCCTTCCTGAAAAGTGGGTCGCGGAGTAAATTGGAACATGCAAATTTCTCTGCCTCACAGGTGGCTGAAAGGGGGGCGCTGCGAGCAGAGGTTCCTGCGGGGAGGGAGGGAGGAAGGGAGGAAAGGCTGTGGAAGATCCTAGAAGGGAGGGGCTCCGCTGGGAGGGGAAACAACTCCAGTTGTTACACTAGTTGGCCCGACTTAGCTGTGTGACCTCGGCTAACAGACTAACGCACTTCCTTCCCCTCCAGGTCTCAGCTGGTTGGTCTGCAAGAAAAAAAAGTTAGGGCCAGAGTAGTGGTTCTCAAAGTGGTCCTCAGACCAGCAATAACAGCAAGTTCCCCTGGGAACTTGCATTTCTGCCCCCTCCCCTGACTTACCAAAGAGGAAGCTCAGGGCAGAGCCCAGCAGTATGTCTTTGAATAAGATCTTCCAGAGATTCTGATTCATGCTGGAGTTTGAGGGCTGCTGGACGATATGATCTAGAAAGTCTCCTGGAGAGAAGAGAGCGTGTACTTAGAGCGGTGCATGAGGCGGCCCCAGGGCCTCACTAAGCGAGGTCCTCAAGAGGTCCAGGCTCCTAAGGCAACAGGCCTCCTCATCTGCATAAAACTGCTAAAACTTTCTTTAAGGACTCTGTGCCTTTACACCTGCTATTCCTTCCTCTTGAAATAGCTTTTTTCTTCCACTACCTGTCTCCTATTTGTCCTTCAGAACTGGTTTTAGTGGTCACCTCTTCCAGGAAGGCCTCCTAATTAATACCTCTTCTCAAGTCAGGTGACTCCCCTCCACACTGTTTTAGCATTTTATAAATATCTCTGTTATATCATGGGCCACCTTTATCTGGTCTCCCATCAGACTGAGCTAGATGTGGGCAGAAACTTTTATTTTTGTACATTCAGTGCTGACACAGCGCCAGTCATAAAACAGGTCCTCAGTAAACATCGCTGCTGAAGTGAGAGAATGGATGATTTGAATCCTGGTGTCAACCACCTGAGGGCTCAGATAAGGACTTTGGATTCTTGTTAACCTCTCATCAGTGATAGCTGAGTCTTCGTGTCATAAATACCCAGCGATTGCTTGGCCATCAATGCTTCTTACTATTAACAATTCTCTATAGCATATTGCGTAATCCAGGTTTTTCCATGTCTATTAGCCCATTTGGGCCTCTCAGCAATCTTGTAAATTAGGTTAGATGAGATATTGTTTTCATCCTTTTAACAGCTGAGATCATGAGTCATAGATATTAAATGGCTTTCATGGTTACCTTGAGTTACTGTCTCTCTCCCTCTCTCTCTGTCCCTTCCCCACTCATGAGAGCGTGAGCACACGTGCGTGCCCTCTCTCTCAAAATAATTCTTAGAAAAAATTTTTTAAAAAAGAGTGTATAATAAATCCAATCTGGAGTGTGTCAGTCTATTAAGGCAGTAGGAGACTTGGGAGACAAAGGAGTCATGGGTGACAGAGTCACTAGGGGTGACATCACTGTGGCAGATGCAGAAATTGCACAAAGACTGGTTAGCGGAGGCCCCCTGGGCAGACCTAGCCCTGAGTGCCAAGCTCACCTCTTTGGATTTCTGTCTTCTAGATTTTGGCTTGCTAATCACTCACTATCTTATTTTGATGTTTTAGGGAACATTTTTTTTTTTTTTTTTTTTTTTTTAGAATTTATTATTTTTTTTTTTTATTTATATATGAAATTTATTGTCAAATTGGTTTCCATACAACACCCAGTGCTCATCCCAAAAGGTGCCCTCCTCAGTACCCATCACCCACCCTCTCCTCCCTCCCACCCCCCATCGACCCTTAGTTTGTTCTCAGTTCTCAACAGTCTCTTATGCTTTGGCTCTCTCCCACTCTAACCTCTTTTTTTTTTTTTTTTTTTTTTTGTTCCCCTCCCCCATGGGTTTTTCTTAAGTTTCTCAGGATCCACATAAGAGTGAAACCATATGGTATCTGTCTTTCTCTGTATGGCTTATTTCACTTAGCATCACACTCTCCAGTTCCATCCACGTTGCTACAAAAGGCCATATTTCATTTTTTCTCATTGCCACGTAGTACTCCATTGTGTATATAAACCACAATTTCTTTATCCATTCATCAGTTGATGGACATTTAGGCTCTTTCCATAATTTGGCTATTGTTGAGAGTGCTGCTATGAACATTGGGGTACAAGTGCCCCTATGCATCAGTACTCCTGTGTCCCTTGGATAAATTCCTAGCAGTGCTATTGCTGGGTCATAGGGTAGGTCTATTTTTAATTTTCTGAGGAACCTCCACACTGCTTTCCAGAGCGGCTGCACCAATTTGCATTCCCACCAACAGTGCAAGAGGGTTCCCGTTTCTCCACATCCTCTCCAGCATCTATAGTCTCCTGATTTGTTCATTTTGGCCACTCTAGGGAACATTTTTTAAAATATTTTCTTCAGATCGTTTTAATTATTTTCTGAGGGAGGGTTGGTCCAGATTAGCTGGTCTGCCTCTACTAGGAGCAGAAGTCTGATATGAGGTGTGGATAGAGATTAAGATTGGAAGTCTCCAGCAAAAGAGGGACATGAGTAGAGATATTAATCAAGTATGGGGTTGTTTGAGGGAGTAGCTGCAGGGGTCACTAGAGGGGTGGGAACAGAAGAAAAAGAATTCTTTTTCTTGATTTCCTTCCCTTGCTCCAACCAACTTAAAGAATGAAAGAATTTATTGGGTTAATTCTCATATTGGTACTTCTAATCCTACTTAAACCCGTGGGATTTCAAAAACAGGCAGCATTGTCCAACTTACTTAATTACTTCCTTGTTGGGGAGCCTTCGATTCCAACTGCCAACTGTCCCGAGAGGAAAGGGAGACCTAAGCCACAGAGAGATTAATCCTCCCCCCTGCCTGGGAGCACTGAACCATTGTCCCTGCTCCAACTCGAGTGCCCGTGCCCCCCCCCCCACCCAGGTGCGTGAGCTGGGCTGCTAGCCGTCCATAGCGGGAAGTGCTGGAGACCTCGCGGACGGAGAGACCCCGAAATCCTCCGAGATGCCGGCCCTGATGCTGTTTTCTTATATGAGAAAGAGAAACCACTGTTTGTCCAACCTGGTGCGGTTGGGTGTTCTATGGTTTGCAAATGAAACACTCTTCACTGAGACAGGGAGATTGAGAGAGAGAGAGAGAGAGAGAGAGACAGAGAGAGAGACAGAGAATCCCAAGCAGGCTCCACACTGTCATCACAGAGCTCGATGCAGGGCTTGATCCCACAACTGTGAGATCATGACCTGAACTGAAATCAAGAGTCAGATGCTTACCTGACTGAACTGCCCAGGAGCCCCCAAATCTGCTTCTTTTCAGGAGAATTGGTACTGGGGTGCCTGGGTGGCTCAGTTGGTTGAGCATCTGACTTGATTTCAGCTCAGGTTGTGATACCGCAGTTTGTGAGTTTGAGCCCCATATCAGGCTCTGCATTGACAGTGCAGATTATGATTCTCTCTCTCTCCCTCCCTCTCTGCCCTTTCCCTGCTCAGGTTCACACTCTCTCTCTCGAAATAAATTAATAAACTTAAAAAAAAAAAAAAAAAGGAGAATTCGTACCTAGAAACCTAACCAATTGGCCCCTCCATATCTTTTATGATGGATGGTTGAAAATTTCTGACCTAGCATTGCATTTGATTTGACAGTTGAGGAGACTGGGGTCTCTCTGGCCAAGTGGAAGCAGCTCGTTCTCGGAGAGGCAACAGGCTTGCTGGGTGCTTGAGTGAAATCTACAACTTCAGGAGCATTTGGAGGCCTGTCTTCTCACAGAGATCAAAAGAGGAGAGGAGAAGGTTACCCGCTCACTGGCTTTGCAGCAGCAATACCTGGTCTGCGAGACCCAAGAAAGGGGGAACCCAAGTGAGCAGAAGTAGCTCAAGCAGGCTTCATGGAGGAGGTGACACTTGAATAAGGTTATGAAATATGGATAAAGACAAAACAGATCAGTGGTTCCACTGCCCCCCCCCCCCAGTGGGTATTTGGCAAGGTCTAGAGACATTGTGGATGTCACAGCTCAGGAGGGGCGGTGGCATCTAGTGGGTATAGGCCAGGGATTCTGCCAAATGTTCTACGATGCACAGGACAGTTGCCACAACAAAGAAATATCCGTCCCCAAATACCAACAGTGCTGAGGATGAGAAACCTGGCCTAGATGGAGAGAAGGGGAGAGGAGGGCAGGCAGGGGGTAGTGTGAGCTGATACACAGAGGCAGAATGAGCAATAAATTGCTTGAAAGCAGAGACTGCCCTCTTTTCTGTATCCCCAGCACACATCAGTAGCTGCCCCGTGAGTAATTAGTTGTTGGATAAATGAATGAACACTGGCCACCCTTGAATTCTACCCTGGATCTTTGGCAGGCAAGTGCTCTGCTCAGGGTAAAGAAAGAAGTCAGCTTGGTTGATCCTTTTTTTCCTCCTGCCCCACCTTTTCCCTCATCCTACATGTTCAGAATCGGTTGCCTCTCTTACTTGCTTACTCATCCTGCTCAACTTTCTAACATTCTTACACCAAGCCTGCTCTCAGCACTCACCAAACCAGCTGCCTGGTGTCATCCTGCAGGATCTCGGGAGCTGGAGAAGGTGCCAGTCCTCACCCTCACCGAGCAGGCAGCTGCAGGAGCTGGGAAACGGTGGGTCCGGTGTGTCCGTTTGTATTCAACAACCGTCAGTCCTTTGTGACTCCCCGCAGCCCAGCCCGACCTCCCAGCTGTCCCACCTGTAAGTTCTCCAGGGACCAGCATGTCCCCAGGATGGAACCTCTGGCCCTGGAGAGTCCCACCCTCTTCTGGAAGACTCTCTCAAGTAACTGATAGGCACCTGTGAGCCCAGGTCCATTACACATCTTTTTATGCATATCCTAATGGGAGACATCTCCTTGAAATTTAATTGCTTCCCAGACCTCAATGCCATCCATTTTATTTATGCAAAGAGCAGCTGGTGAGACTGCTCAGGACAACAAATGTAGGCAAGGGCGAGCCCATGCCGCAAGGCATCTGGCTCGACAAACAATGTGTCTAAGAGACAGCAAAGGATTAAACAACCGTCAGAACATCCGAAGCCAGGACACTGTCTGTGGCCTGCCTCCACCCTGCAGCCCTCTTTCCTGCCCCCGCCCCAGCCTCAGTCTCCTCCTTTTTTCAGTCCCCACTGGCCTGAAGATCTCTCTCTCTCCCCTTCAGTCTATATCAAAACACTTTCAGCATATTTGCTATCAGTCACTGACCCTTCCATCTACTATAGCTCCAAGGGGCCATATATATAGTCTCTTCTTATCTCTGGTTCTAGAAGAAAAAGAGAAAAGGCTGAACCTCTATAAAATTCATTTCAGGCTCTGGGGCACAGGGGAGGGCGGACTCTTGCACGGTGTTTATGCTGGGGTGTGGGGGGCTCCTCCCTGGGATTCCTGAGATAACTGAGCACTATCACCTCCTTCCGAGAAGACCAGCTCTGCCCCTTTCAGATCAGCTTATCCCCATTCCTCAGATGAGCTATAGCAGAGCCAAAAGGCTAAGTAGCTTGTCCAGGGTCACATAACTGAGTCAGTGCCAAGGCAGTATTTAAATCCAGATGTGTTCCACCCCAAAGGCAGTGGCCATAACACCCCTAAGCAGGAGGGATGGGAAGTGGCATCAACGCGTGGAGAAGTGTACACGCAAGTGGAGATCTGCGCCCCGGCAGAAGCCGGGCTTCTCAGCAAAGGGAAGTGGACAGAAACACACTCGCGCTAGAAACACACACAGCCAGCTGCAGGCCTGGAATGTTCTCCCCTAACAGGTATCATAAACCCCGGTGCAGCACCCTGAGCAATGGGGCGGAGGCCCGGGCCTGTGCAAGAAACCACGTTCTGCCGAAGTCAGAATAGCTGATAAGACGTTGCCTTGCCTCTCTGGCAGTTTTAAGCTAGAAAAGAAAAGCAGTAACATGAGGAAGTGGGCCAGCTTCTCAGGACTTACATCTGAGCAAAAAGAGAGAACTGGTCTGAGCCATGCAAATAACAAAAACCTTGGGAGACAGTGATTCCTCTCCTCCTGTTGAAGCTGGAGTTTAAAATGGCATGGATAGGGGCGCCTGGGTGGCTCAGTCGGTTAAGCGTCTGACTCTTGATTTCGGCTCAGGTCATGATCTCATGGCTCATAGGATCGGGCTGTGCACTGACAGTGCATGGCCTGCTTGGGATTCTCTCTCTGCCCCTCCCCTGCTCGCACATGCTCTCTCTCTCTCAAAATAAATAAATAAACATTTAAAAAATTTTTTTGTGAAGTAAAACGAATATAATAGCATGGATCCATAGATATGCATAGAAAAAACAAGACCACATACAAAAAATATTAACAACATTTTTCTTTGGATGCAGGGATTACATCATTTTCTCTTTTTATATTATTATTATTATTATTATTATTATTATTTAATCTTTATTTTTGAGAGAGAGACAGAGTGCAAGCAGGGGAGGAACAGAGACAGAGAGGGAGACACGGAATCTGAAGCAGGCTCCCAGGCTCTGAGTCCTGAACTCGTGAACTGTGAGATGATGACTTGAGCCAAAGTCGGGCACTTAACCAATTGAGCCACCCAGCTTCCCCATCGTTTTATTATTTTAAAACTATTTTATCATTTTTCTCTTTTGGGCCATTTCTGGATTTTCATGTTCTCTGTAATAAACATATTACTTTTATAATTCCACATATGAAAATATATAAGACATGCACATATGTATGTTTCGAAGTTAATGATAATATCCAAAAATGGAAGGAGGAGCTTTAAGAGTTTAGACTGAAATTCTATGAGTAGCATAAACATATCCAAAGTCCAGAATGAACAGGATTTAGGAAAACATCTAAGGATTCCAAACGGTTGAGTAAAGTTATGCTCAGAGAAGGCAGAAAGCCTGTGCCCAGAGAGGGGGCAGTAATGTTAAGGACTAACAGAAAGAAAGCAGAACTCATCAATGCCCCTTCCTGCAACACCTCTTCTCCACCAGAGAAGATTCTCCTCAAGTTGGAAAGGACATATAAAAACTATTCATAGACATATAAACATAGACATATAAAAACTATTCAAGACCTAACATGGTCTGTTAATGAGGGTTCGAGAAGGCAAGTGACCTAAACCGAATTCGTATCAGCTGATGAAAGAGGGAGGGAATTTCAGAGAGAAGGGCGGCTGGTGCCACTCCCAGAGCCCAAAGGAGGCCTTGGTGCAGCCAGGATTTGCCAGTCTTACTATCTCAACTCTCACCACTCCGTCCTTTCCCTCACTTTTTCCTGTCTTCATCTTTTTGATCTCTTTTTGTCTCTTTAGCTTCCCTCTGCAGAGACTGTCTGCACCATGCCTGTGGCCAGGTATGGGGACTGCCAGCCCCAGGGCACACACAGCCTACATCCATGCTCCTAGGAGAAGAGAACCAGAAAGGTCAGACCTACCCTACCTGAGTTTCTTTCTAGGCTCACATGTGTTGCACTCTATTATTTTAAAATAAATGTCCAAGGTATCATTAGATTCACCAACAATCATAGTGATAAATTATAGAAAATAGAACACATCCCAAAAGGGGCTACATGTTTTCTTAAAGGGGACAAGTAGTGTTTTGAAAGACCCACTGGAAAATTCCCAACAAAGAGCCTGAGTCCCCATGACACTTCCATGCAAAGCTCTTCTCCTTCTCCAGGGAAGCAAATTTGGATTAATGGTTGCCATTGTCTGTTGTTCTCAAGTGAAGTCCACCAAGGCCACGGTGCCCCTTCCAAGAAATCAGCTGCACATGCGCAGTGAAGGAGGAGAGCATGAAGCACCTGCAGATCCACACTCAATGTCCCTTTTGTTTAGAAGTCCTGCTGGCTTTATATCTGCAAGTAAGTTGATGGAAAACTTGTCTATCAGTGTTCCAAATAAAAGTAAAAGAAGGTTGTGTTTGGATGTCATCTTGGGCCCTTAATTTCTGCCCTGAGGGACATAATAAAAGAATCCAAAACATTCTCAGTTATGGTTAGTCAAGGGACAATGCTGGCCTCAGGTCAGACCCTGGACAAGCCACTGCCCACCACCTCACTGTGGAGCGTAAGCTTTTTTTATACCTGAGAACGTTCCGATTGCTGGCAACCTCCCCAGAGGTGAGAAGGGACAGGGAGGCAATATGAGGCATTATAACTTACAGAGAGAAGCTAAGTGAAACTCCTTGACCAGCCTCAGACTCTTGGGTTCTCAAAATTCCCATTCACTGCAACAAAAGAATTAAAAAAGGACTTGCCTGGGAGGGCAGCCCTGATTCTGGCTGACAGAAAAATTCTAGAAACGAAATACCTTCTAGTTTCATGTGATTGCCTATGAAACTATAGAATGGTGTGTGGCCAGAGATACATGATCTAACACATCTTTACCAGAACGCCACATTTGGGGAGAAGGCGTAGTTGGTATAGGACACAGGTCGAGGTAATGATGAGATGTATTGATTCGCGTTTGCAAGCATCCCTTGTGAGCACACGTCTCTCGGGAACCTTGTGGAAGGAGGACAGATTGGCAGAGTGGGCACTGGGCAATCTGGATGCTGCTCGATACCTAGCATCCAACAAGCCATTCATTCATACCACAGCATGGCAGGCACTGTACTTGGCTTGGGGAGTCCAAGATGAGGGACAGCCCAGTAGTCAAAGTTATTTCACAGATGGAATGATGGACCAAAACAAACAAGAGACAATTGAATGTAAAGTCTTGCATTCCAGTTGCAAAACTTCAAATCATACGATTACGTAGAAGGAAGGACACCTGTGTGCCCCTCTGCCCAGCTGCCTCCTCAGGCTTCCCCCCAGAACAAGGAATAGCTATCCTATCGGTGACATTTCAGGATGTAGAGTCGACCATGTCACTGTGGTACCCATATCAAGGTCACTGAGAGCCCCCGGTGCTCAGTCTAAACACCATGCTTGCAGGGACACCACCTAAACAGTGAAAGATCTAGAAATTGACTGCTGAGTTTAGAAGAGAGAAGACTTGCGGGTGGTAAGGAGGATGTGGAGAGTAAGACAGCTTTTGTACCCACCATGGTTCTTGTCAATGATAGAAATCCTCTCTGGCCGAGCTACACAGGAGTGGAACCTGTCAGTAGACAACGGCAAGGACAGGAAGGCTGGAGGATCAGGCATGGGAAACACACTGAGACAACGAGACGAGGCAGCATAATGCGGCCGAGATAGCCCCAAGGACAGTCGTGTTGGGACATACTCTTGGCACTGCTGATACCACCGAAGTCTTGGTGCCGTCTTCACCGGCACCTCCACCACAACTGTACAAAGCACGGACGCAAGACAGAGACATGAGATCCCGCAAACAGCCAAAGGGAATCCACTGGTAACTGTGAGGGGCGCTGACAGCATGGCGGCCACAGAAAGTGGAGCAGGCAGCCAGTCCCAAGTGGGGTGGGACAGAGGACACCGGAAAGACATGACGATGTGGTTGAACGCATAAGATCAGACACCCACAAAGGAGTCAGGGAGGGGATTGGTTCCAATCAGGGACAAGTCCATAAAAAAATGAAGCATATTCTTAAAAAGTCTTAAGTACACATAGCACAAAAAAAATACAAGAAAGACAAAGTAAACAACTGTGAAAGCACTTCTGTCATCATAATATTCATCCAGAAATGATGACAACGTACTCATAATGTCAGGATGAGAGAATGGGAAGATGGCATATGTATTGAGGCGAGAAGGTTCAAAGAAAAAGAACTAAGTCCTCAAAAAATCAAGTAGCATTATAAGCATGTTATATAGAGATATGGACAGAAAGACAAAATGATCAGTTAAAAGTCAGAAGTGGTTGGCTCTGCAGAGTAGAAAAATAGATGCGATGGACTAGACAGGAGGGGACTGTATTTTTTTAATGTTTAATTATTTATTTGGAGTGAGAAAGAGCAGGGGAGGGGCAGAGAGGGAGAGGGAGAGAGAGAGAGAGAGAGAGAGAGAGAGAGAGAGAATATCAAGCAGGCTCCACCCCCAATGTAGGGCTTGATCTCACCACCATGAGCTGAAATCAAGAGCTAGATGCTTAATTGACTGAGCCACCCAGGTGCTCCAAAGGACTGCTGTATTTTTTTTTAAGCCTTGTATATCTAGATACCCCTGAAAACTAGATGTACACATTTAAAAATTGATAAAATAAAATTTGGGGCACCTAGGTGGCTCTGTCAGTTAAGGATCTAACTCTTGATTTCAGCTCAGGTAATGATCCCAGTGTCCCTGGATTGAGCCCCATGTCGGCTTCTGCATGGAGCCCACTTAAGATTCTCTCTCTCCCCCTCTGCCCCGTTCCCACTTGCATTCATGCTCTCTCTCAAATAAAAAAATAAAAATAAAAATTGATAGAATTTGTCAATTTTTTTACCATGATAAAAATTTCAGCCAAATAAAAAACATTTTTGAAAAATAATTTAAAATACATATTCATAACTTAGGAACAAAATACTGGAACGACCCAAATATTATCAATAATGGAGTGCAGTACAGCATGGACAATGAATGAACTACCACTAATTCAATGTAGATAAATCTTAAAAAGAAAATATTAAGCAAAAACAGTGACAAAGCTTTATATACTGTATGATTCCATTTATGCAATTGTCAAAGTATTATTTTAGAATATGTACATAGACGGTAAAATTAAAAGGGCAAAGATAATTAACAGGAAATTCTGGATAGTAGTTATCTCTGTCAGGGAGAAGGAAGATGTGAGCAAGGAGCTTCTAAGTAACTAGTAATTTTTATTCCTAAACTAGGTGGTGGTATCCCAGTGTTTATGCTGGTGTGTGTGTGTTTAACTGTCATATATTTTTACAGTCTTTTGTATGTGTTTTGGTTATTTATTGCTTCATAACAAGCCACCCCAAAATCAGTGGCTTAAAACAAAGACTTACTGTTTTTTAGGATTGTGTTTCCAGCTGGGCTCAGTTGGGAGTTTCTCCAACTCTTTGTGGTGTTGGCTGGAGTTGTTCAGGGAGCTGCGCTCAGCAAGAAACGTAGGGGGCTGGAACACCTAAAATGGTTTCACTCACATGTCTGGTACCTCAACTGGAAATAGCTGCAAAGGCTGGGGGCTGATGAGGCCTCCCTCTGTCTACATGGCTTCTGTCCATTCTGTGGTCTAGCCCAGGATCCTTTAAATGGCAGCTGGCTTCCAAGAGAGCAAAAGCAGAAGTTGAAAGGTGTCTTAAGGTCTAGAGCTAGAAGCCACAACGTGTCACTTCCACCACTTTCTGTGGGTAAAAGCAAGTCATAAGACCAGCCCAGAGTCAAGGGAAGGAGGAATCAATACCACTCCTCCACTCCACTAGGAGTGGAGGAGTGGGCATATGGTGCAGGGATGGGGGACGGTGCTGGAAGCCATCTTTGAAGACAAGAGGTCACAGGAGTCTACCAGAGGATCTCGTGATCACCAGGACTTTAAAAGTAAATTTAACAAGAAAGGCACAAGACATATGAAGGAAACTATAAAATAAATTGTTGATTTCATAAAAATACCGATTCTCCAAAAGTCAATATATATAATTCATGCAATTCCATTTTGAATAGTTATTTTTCAATCGGGTAATAAAAAATTAATTGGATAATAAAGTTTACAAACCAGGAAGAGAGCCCTACCCAGAAACTAAATTTTCTGGCTCCTTGATCTTGGACTTCCTGGCCTCTATAACTGTGAGAAATAACTTTCTGTTGTTTAAGGCCCCCACTCTGTTATGGCAGCCCCAGCGAACTAAAAGGCAATATATATGAGATAAGGGCAGAAAACACCTTCTTAATCAAGATTGAGAACCTGAAAGCTATAAAAGAAAAGATAGGCATATTTGGCCGTGAAAAGTTACAAAGAAAACAAAAGTCCTTTGAACAGTAAAATATCCCCTAAACAAATAATGGTAAAGCAATAGCTCAGGAAAAATATTTATAATGCAGATCATATAAAGTTAACATTTAAAACATGCAAACAGCATTTACAATTGTAGTAAGACGAGCATTGCAAAGAAACACACACAAATCAAACTAGAAAAAAATCCGGAGTTGCAAGTTCATTTACCCCGCAAACATAAGATGCTTAAATTCACTAGCAGGCATGGAAGTGTTACATAGCAACAAAATATCACTTTATGCCCTTCTGACATTGCAAAAAAAAATGAAAAGCTGTAACTCCTGTTCCCGGTGTGGATGTAGAGAAACTGTCCTACATTGTTGGTGGAAATGTAAAGTATCACAATCATTTCAGCAGCCATCTGATGCTATCACTAAAATTACAAATGCATATGACGTTTGACCTAGAAATTCCCCTGCTGGGGATCCATCCTATAGAAAGAAAATCACTAGTACATATGCGTGAGAGCATTCGTTGTAGCAGAGCTTATCGTGAGAGAAAAATGGAAACAGGTGGAATTATCATCAATAGGGGAATAGCTAAATCAATCTGGGTACAACCACACCATAAATATTATGCCACTATTTAAAAGAATAAATTAGACATATAATAGGTGGCTTAAAGGGGCCTCAAGGAAGCATGGTTGGATAAAAAAGCAGGTACAGTCAGGTGGTCATAACTTGATTCATTGTAATAAATTAATCACCATGTAAATATTTGTGTTCACATGTATACATACATGGATATGTGTACATGCACATATATTGCATACATGCACACCTATGTCTGGCATTCAATAATATTAAGAACTATGGCAGGGGGAACAGTAGTTGTGAACTCGGGTTACCTGGCTGCAGGGGCAGGACACTGATGTGGAGAGAAAAAGAGGAAAGGGAGAATGAAGAGTAAACCAAAAAAGAAAAAGGGGGGTGGGCACGGGGAACTACGCACAGATGGGCATATAAATAATTGTATTTTTGCAGCTATAAATTTGTGTTTGCAGGAGGTTGCATGTCCAAGAATATTAAATTAAGAGTGGGTTTTTTTGTTTTGTTTCGTTGTTTTGTTTTGTTTTTTACCCAAGGCAGTAGAGCAGAGGCACTGCCTCCATTTAGGCAAATCCAGTCCCTGGTCCCCTGCAGCCTGGATCTTGGAATTGGCACAGAAACAGCAGTTTTGGAAAGTCTCCATCCACCTGCATTAAAACTATGACAAGATCTGGCGAATCAAAACCACCATGAGATATCATTTCACACCTGTTAGAGTGGCTACTGTCCAAAACGCAAGAGATATCCAGTGTTGGTGAGGGTGCGGAGGAAGGGGAATCCCTGTGCACTGTTGGTGGGAATGTAGACTGGTGAGGCCACTATAAAAAACAATATGGAGTTTTCTCAAAAAATTACAAATAAAACTAGCATACGATCCAGCAATTCCACTTCTGGGTATATGTCCAAAGGAAATAAAATCTCTGTCTCAAAGAGATACCTTCCCGCATATTCACCATGGCATGATTCCCAATGACCCAACACATGGGAACAACCCAACTGTCCATCAACAGATGAAGGGATGAAGAAAATGTGATTTATAAATAATGGAAAATGTGGTATAGATATAGATATAATAGAACATATCTATGATATATTTATACGGCCATAAAAAAGAAGGGAAAATCCTGCCTTTTGCCACAACTTGGATGAATATTGAGGGCATTATGCTAAGTGAAATGAGTCAGACACAGGAAGACAAATACCATGCAATCTCATTTATACGGGGAAGCTAAAAAAACAAACAAACAAACTCAGAGAGAAGATGGGTGGGCGCTGGGGCTGGGGGTGCTGATGGGTGAAAGTGGTCAAAGGGTAACAAAGCTGCGGTTCCAAGATGAGTCAGTTCCAAGGATATAATGTACAGCATGGTGACTTTAGTTAACAACATACTGTACTGTACAACTAAAAGTTGCTAAAAGAGTAGATCTGAAAAATTCTCAGCACCAAACAAAACAAAACAATTGTAATGAAGTAAGATGTTGGATGTGTTCACTAAGCTCATTGGGATCATCATTTTGCAATATATACATATATCAAATCACTTCCTTGTATACCTTAAACTTACACACTATGTCAATGTGTCAATTATATCTCAAAGCTGGAGAATAAAAAAGAATGATAAGGTCTGTCCTTCCAGGGACATGGCCTTGAGCAGACACTCCCAAGACACTGATTGGCCTTGATCTCAGTGACAAATGAGTCAGGTGGTGAGGCCAAAACCACAACCAAAACCAAAATCGGAGCAACCCTATACCAAACCCACCCACGACTCCCAAGCCCTCAGAAAGCCCAGCTTACACTTAGCCACGGTGCTCTCCCCACTTCCCTTGACACCCTGTAGTATGTGGCAGGAGCCTGGTATCAGGGAGCAGACAACCCGGGTCTACACCTGTCTCTGCCTCTCACTTGTGCACCATGATGGAGATCCGGGTGCATAACTTTCCCTGTGATCAAAGCAACAGAAAGGTTTTTTTCTAGCTTGCAAATGACCTTTCCAAATAACCCGGATGTCCATCCAGTGCTGGTGGGAATGTGAACAGACTTTGAGAAAGTCATGAGGTGGAATAGAGTAACTGACTCAAGAATAGGGCTGAAGCTCGTAATGGGGCGGGAGGACTGGGGGCTGGGAAGGATTAAGGGAAACCGGTCCTTCTGGTCGTCCCACTCCCAGAATCTGTCCTAAAGGCTTGTGATCCAGCATGTTCATTTCAGATTCATTTATAATAACTTAAAAGTGGAAACACCTTGCATATCCAAAAAAACTGGCCCCTTGTTAAGTAAAATAGGCATATACTTTTGACAGGACATTATGCAGCCATTGAAAGTGATGCTTACAGGAAACCAATTTGACAATAAATTTCATAATAAAAAAATAAAGAAAGAAAAAAAATGATGCTTACAGAATTTTTATGTCTTAGGAAAATCCTATTAATAAAGGGCCTAAGTTTTAAAAGTAGCATGGAAGGGGCGCCTGGGTGGCTCAGTCGGTTAAGCCACTGATTCTTGGTTTCAGCTCAGGTCATGATCTCGTGGTTCATGAGCGCGAGCCCCACACTGGGCTCCGAAGCTGGCAATGCGGAGCCTGCTTGGGATTCTCTCTCTCCCCGTCTCTCTGCCCCTCCCCTGCTCACACTGTCTCTCCCTCTCAAAATTAAAAATATAAACTTAAAAAAAAGAAATACTTCAGGGGCGCCTGGGTGGCTCAGTCGGTTGGGTGTCCGACTTCAGTTCAGGTCATGGTCTTGCGGTTCATGAGTTCAAGCCCCATGTCCGGCTCTGTACTGACCGCTCAGAGACTGGAGCCTGTTTCCGATTCTGTCTCCCTCTCTCTTTGCCCCTCCCCACTCACACTCTATCTCTGTCTCTCAAAAAAAAACTAAATAAACATTAAAAAAATACTTAAAATAAAAAATAAAAACAGTATGGAAAAGAGTATATACTATTTGATTTCATATATACAGAAAGAATAGATGTAAAAGGAAAGGACCAGAAAGGAATGTGCCAATGTTACCAGTGGGTAGTAAATCTATGGACAGTTTCTTCTAATCTCTTTATCATTTTCTCTATTATTCAAAATTTCTACAGTGGGCACGCAGTCCCATGATGCCTGGGGAGGAATAGCTTAAAAAGTACAAATAAAAACAAAAACTGGTAAGATGTGTCACTGAGCAGTAGTTCAATGATAGATGTGACAAATGACACATTTGCCATTGGAGGTCCTGTCTCTTGACAATCGTCACCCTCTGATCTTGGAGCTTCACCCTCTTCCACTGCATTTTTGGCCTGGAAGAAAGATGTGCTCTTCAGGCCGGGCTGCCCAGGAACCAGGACCTCTGACACCCCAAAGCAGGGAGACCCCCTGGGTGTGGACAGACAGGCATGCAAGCTGAGACCAAACACCTTCAGAGCCGCTGGAGCCCCTGCTCAGATTAGGGAAAGCCTCCACGAGGGGCAGGGCTGATAGCTATTTGGAAGGAGGGGAAATTGCTTATGGGGAAATCGGATTGGTGAAAAATTTGTAAAGAGGAAGTGAATAGATTCTAAAGCATCATCCTCCTACTTTTTTAAGTTTGATAGAGGGTGCTGGTGAGCACAAACTTGATAGCTAATAAACTGGTGTCCCAAATGTGGGGGGCAAAGGGGACAGGGAAAAGGACTGTGAGCAGAGTAGAATCTGCAACACTGAGCAAATGACATTTGCCTCCACGCCCTCCACCATCCCCTTCTGTTTTCTCCCTTCCTTCAGCCCCTCCTCCTCCCCTTCTCCCACTGTCTTAAACCACCTGAGGTCCTACACCCCTGGAAGGATGAGACAGGGAAAAGAATGCATGTTGCCTTCCCGAAATAGTAGTCGCTCTGTGGAAGCAGCTCAGCCCAGGGAGAGGAAGCCCAGTGGGTGGTTTTTCAGGTCTGACCCCTTGGGAGGACTTGGCGCTCACTGACCTCTAAGCTCTCCTGGGAGGTGAAGGCAGTGCCCTCTGCAGAGAAAGCTGCACTTTCTGACCCACACCATGGGGTTCTCTGGGTCTACAGTGGACTTGGAGGAAAGGTTAACAGGGAGAGTGATGATGCCTTCTGCCTCTGGCATATCGCCCACCAGTGTCCACACTCTCCTGCCCCTAACCACTCCAGTCTTGGCTCCTATTCCCATAATCCCCCCTCTGGTGAGTGCTGATAAGGTGGAGAGGCCCCTTCCTGGAGACTCAAGTACATCTAATCCATGGCCAGTTTTACAGAGGAGAAAAGGGAAATTACAGAGCCCTTCCAACAGCCCCAAAGCTCCCAAGCTACAGAGGACTAAAGCGGTGACAAAGGCTGGCACCAATCTGTGAGACCCAGGTCCGTCCTAACTACCCCCAAACATCCAACCCCCACTTGGGTGCTCACAGAAAAGAGGACTAAGCGGGGCCCAGTTGTGTCAAAGGTCTCTGACCTTGGCATCTCCCCAGGGGCCTAGCACCTCCCTCACCTTCCCCTCCCCCCTTCCCAACAGTGCTCTGCGTGACTGAATGACTTAATACAAACTGCATTTATTTGCTTGTTTCTAATCACATCCTAGGATCTCATGCCCTCTTGATGGTAAATAAAAAGGAACAGAAGATGCCTCCTAATGACCTGGAAAATCAAGTTCATACCTTTCCCAAATCAGAATCAATTTGTTCTAAGTCTAGCCAAGTCAGAAGCAAGCATTAGCAGAAGGCCCACCCACTTGGCCATTTCCCCCAGTCTCTTAAGTTCTAGTGAGTCACCCTGAAGGGCTGGCTTCACCCTAGATGAGTCAGTATCTCCTGTTTGCATATGGTCATTACTTTCTTTACAGAAAAAAAATAAAAAAAAAAGGGGGGGTCCTTGTCTGTAGATGGACAAGCATTAACAAAAATTAAATTAACAAAAATTAACAAAAATGAAAAAATTCAAAAACCACCATCAGGTTCACATAGTGTTAAAAACCCACTGTTTCAGACACTTCTCAGAGAAATGACTTCTTTCGAGAATATTTGATGAGGCCAGATCCGCATTTTACTAAGTGATAGTCAGTATATCTCAGTGGTTAAGAATCCAGTTTCTAGGGGAGCCTGGGTGGCTCAGTCGGTTAAACTTCTGACTTCCGCTCAGGATATGATCACGTGGACCGTGAACAGTTCATGAGTTCAAGCCCCACATCAGGCTCACTGCTGCCATCCCAGAACCTTCTGCAGATCCTCTGTCCTCCCCCCCCTTTGCGGCCCCTCCCCCCACTCATGCTGGAGAGCACTCGCGCATGCCTCCTATCTCTATCTCTCTCGAAAATAATTAAACATTTTATTTAAAAAACTTAAAAGAAATCCAGTTTCTGGACTGAGTTCCACTTCTGATATGGATGAGTAAGTCTGTACTGTACCAACCTTCCTGCAGATAACACCTATTAACTCCAGACTCAAAAACAAAACAAACAAAACAAAAGATCAAAATAAAAACCTACCTGAAGGCTGGAGGCCCTGAAGAGTGTACAAAAGCTACAGATTCCAGAGGAAAGTTGATTCTTGGAAGAAGGGAACAGCATGAGGTGAGTGCCCTGGTTTTAGGACTTTTCGCCTGAGGGCGGCATCAGTCAGTGTCCTCAGAGGTAACTAACACTGAGAGAGAACTCACAGCCTTTCTGGCCTGAAAAACCAAGGGATAGAATTTGGAGCAACCACAACTTCTGGGAAATGAGTGGAATCTGGAAAAGGAGAGGGACAGAGAGAAAAAGCCTCAATGTTCATGTGTAAATGCTGCTCAAATTTCTGCCTGACCCCCAAACCCCCTTATGCAGGACAGACTTTAGGCAGTCCTGATAAGGATAAGACAGCTGAGCTGAGATTTGAGATGTCACCCTAAAAACAAAGTTTGCAGCTTGAGCTCAACCAAGTTAATTATTTGCTAAAGCAAAATTTCAAACCTTTCTGAAGGAACACAACAGATCCAGTCTCCACAACGTCACAATCACACTGTCTGGAATACAATCTAAAATCTCTTGACATACAAAGAAAATGTGACCCCTGCTGAGAATGAAAGACAATCAACGAAAAGCCAAGCTCAAGACAATGCAGATGTTGATATGAGCAGAAAATGATTTTAAAGCCCCAATTTTGACTATGCTAAATGATGTAAGGGAACGTGTTAAAATAATGATGAAAATAAAGTGTCTGCAGATAAATAAAAACAACCATAAAAAAGAATCAAATGGAAATATCAATATCTGAAAAACACAATATCTAAAGTTGTAAAGATCAATTGGATGGGCTTAACAGCGGAAAGCAGAAAACAGAGGAAAGAGTCAGTGACTCCAAAGAGAGATCAACACAAAACGTCCAACTGAAGAATAGAGAGAATAATAATAGAGACCATAGGATAATATCAAAAGGTCTAACATACATTCAATTGGAGCCCTAGAAGGAAAAGAAAGATGAATGGGATAGAAATACTATTTGAAAAAATAATGACCAAAAAAAATCTCCAAACTTGGGGAAAGACGTAAATTTTTTTAAGTTGATTTATTTAGTTTGAGAGAGAGAGAGCAAGCAGAGGGAGGGACGGGGTGGGGAGGGGCAGAGAGAGGGGGACAGAGGATCTGAAGCAGGCTCTGTGCTGACAGCAGGAGCCTGATGCAGGGCTTGAACTCATGAGCCATGAGATCACAACCTGAGCCAAAATCAAGAGTCGGATGCTTAACTGAACCACCCAGGTGCCACAGAAAAAGACACAAATTTACATACCTAAGAAGTTCAGCAATCCTCAAACAGGTTAAATAAAAGAAAAATGCCCAGGCACATTAGAGTCAAACCTCTGAAAATCAATGACAGAGAGAATATCTTGAAAATGTTACAAAGCAGGCAGCAGTGATTCAAATGACTGGTCTCTCATGTCAGAAACAATGGAGCCCAGAAGACAGTGGATTAATGTCTTGGAGGGCTGAAAGAAAGAAAGAAAAAAACCTAGCCCAGAATTCTATCTCCAGCAAAAAAAACACTTACCAAGTATGAAGGCAACATAAAGATTTTTCAGATAAAAGAAAACTAAAAGAATTTGTCGCTTGCAGATCTGCACTAAAGAAATGCTAAAGGAAATTCTTCAGGCTAAAGAGAAATGAGACCAAATGAAAATATGAATCTTTAGGAAGGAATTAAGGGCATCCAAAATGATAAATATCTGGTAAATATAAGACTGACTTTTCCTTCTTAATTTGTTTCAAACATATATGACTATTCAAAACAAAAATTGTAACACTGTCTTGTATTTATAATATATGTACATGTCAGGTGCCATAAAGGAAATGTTACATGTCAGATCGATATTCCACTGGGGGTGACAAGTGGACCTATATAGTTGCAAGGTTGCTAGATTTATGTGAAGTAGGACAATATGTATTCTAACTCTACGGTGAAAATTAAGACTGTATGTCATGAGTGTTACAGAGCCCCTGGGGGAGGGGGAATGCACTGGGATATGGCAAAACTACCAGCATGGTAATGAAAATGGAATTCTAAAAAATGTTCAAAGTATAATTTTTAAGAGGGAGTCTGTTTCCCCCGGAGTGTGTGGCTCAAAAGAGAGAGCAGGAAAGAATCCACAATGACTTTTAAGATACAGTTGTCACATCCTACTCATTAGATACAAGTCAGTAAGTCCAGCCCCAGAGGAATTAAGGCTTTGCCCTTTGAGGGGAGGAGTATATTTGTGGACATATATTCAAATCATCTCAATTCCCCAGATGCAATTGCCTTTAACTTTCTTCTGAGTCTTTCCAGAAATTATCTACACATTCAAAAGCTGATAGTCCTTTCTCTTCAACATAGCTAAGACCTCACTGTCTATATATTATTCTATACCTTGCTCTTTCCATTTGATAATATATCTTGAGAATCTTCAAGTCAGGACAGAGATCTATCTTGCTCTGTGAAATAGATTCAAAGCATCCGATCACAGGATGTCTACAGTACTTAATCAGCCCCTGTTGATGGTCATCTAGGTTGTTTGCTACAACAAAATAATGCTTCCAGGAAGATTCTAGTGTGTATATTGTTGCCAGTTTATGTAAGAATATCTAGGAAATAAAGTTCTTGGAGTAGAATTGCTGGGTGAGAGTTTGTACACATTTGCAATCCTGATTATGTCAATTTGTCTTCCAAAAAGATGACTGGGTGATACATCCATCTGTGTTACTGACAGCCCATTTCCCTATCCTTGGTAATGCAAGGTTTTAATGTAGCCTTTAAATGCTGCCCACCTGAGAGGCCCATATAGTATTTCATTGCTGAGTTGATTTGCTGTTTTAAAATTAGCATTAAGGTTATTAGCCTCTTTTATCTCTTTTCTATGAGCTATCCTATACCTTATTAATTGTGTGAAACAAAGGAAATGTGTCTTTATCTATCACATATGCTGCAAACGTTTTCCCTCGCTTTGTCACTTGCCTTGTGCCTTTCTTTACCCCCATACAAAATGTTTAAGTTTTGAACTAGTCAAGTTTAAAGTGAATTTCTTACGAGGATGTCAAATGTATCAAAATTTCATTTTATGGGGCGCCTGGGTGGCTCAGTCGACTCTCGATTTCAGCTCAGGTCATGACCTCACAGTTCATGAGTTCAAGCCCCACATTGGGCTCTGTGCTGACCGCGTGGAGCCTGCTTGGGCTTCTCTCTCCCTCTCTCTCTGCCCCTCCCTGATGTTCTCTCTCTCTCTCTCTCTCTCTCTCTCAAAAATAAATAATAAAACATTAAAAGTTTTTCATTTTAGGGGCTCGATTAAGTGTCTGACTTCGGCTCAGGTCATGATCTCACAGTTCGTGAGTTTGAGCCCCGCGTCGGGCTCTGTGCTGACAGCTCAGAGCCTGGAGCCTGCTTCGGATTCTGTGTCTCCCTCTCTCTCTGTCCTATCCCCACTCATGCTCTGTCTCTCTCTGTCTTAAAAATAAATAAAATATTAAAAGAAAAAAGTTTTTCATTTTATGATTTCTGGTTTTTCTCCCCAAAGTTAGAAAGATCTCCACTTCATGGTTCATTCATGCCTTCTACTAGCATTTTTACGGTTTTAGCGTTTACCTTCAGGTAACTGTGGCATCTGGAATATAGATTAAAAAGTAAGGATGTTAACTATCTTTATTTTTTTTATCCGAATGACAAACTGGCTTTCCCAGCATCAATCATTAAAGAATCCACCACTTCTCTCCAGTGATTCGAAATGCCATTTTATGAGATGTGCTATGTTCCCTCTGTTTTGCAGACTGTTTATGAACTCTGCTTTGTCTCATCGAACGACAACTCCTCTCTGAAGAAGGGCAGATTTGAAGCCACAAAAAGGAGAAAGGTCTGGATCTTTGGAGTTCAAGGCCAGGGAAGAAACACAGCTGTGGGGACCAGGGGTTTCTGTCTGAGCAGCTTGGAAGGGGGAGCGGGAGGAGAGTGAGGATTTGGGGAGCACAAGGCATACAGAAAAGAGACTGATGGCTAATTTTTAAAATTTTTTTAGTTTATTTATTTTGAGAGAGAGAGAGAGAGAGAGAGAGAGCATGGGAATGGCAGAGAGAGAGAGAAAGAGAGACAGAGAGACAGAGAGAATCCTAGGCTGGCTCTATGCTGTCAGTGTAGAGCCCGATGCAGGGTTCAAACTCACGAACCATGAGATCATGACCTAAGCCGATATCAAGAGTCAGATGCTTAGCTGACTGAGCCACCCAGGCGTCCCATAATGGTATTTTTTAAAAGCAACTGTGCTGTTTCCCAAAACAACTAAAACTAATAATGAGCACTTGTCCTGGGTCTCAGAGGACCCACTTTTGTGAGCAAAAGATGAATTTGCTAATTAGCTAACCAAACATTTCTAAAGTTCTTGAAATCATTTTGACCTCTGATAGGCGTGTAGTTTCTTCTATCATCTTCCTTCCGACTCTTGAAATCATGCTGGTTTCTATCAGAATCTGAATCTGTGTGTATTCCAAACAAGTGGGATTCCGAAATAAAAAGATGATCCTGTCCCTGATTGAAGATTAGGGGTGTTCTTACTCTGCGCCAGGCACCCCGAGTGGTCCCTCGTAAACCCCTCCCTGTGGTCCTTGTAGCAGCACGAAAGGCCATCGTTATCTGTGCTTTACAGAGAAAATAAGTGCTCGCCGAAAGCGACAGTGGAGTCATCAACAAAGCTGGAACTCAGCACAGCACCGTCTGTTGCGGGAGCGATGGCCTCGCCAGGATGCAACACGGCCTTTCCCGTGTCATCTATAGTGTAGATCAGGGGAAATGACAAAGATTTTTAAAGCTGAGTTTCCCAGAGAAGAGGAAATGGAAAGACTAGGAAAGGAACAACCCGCCCCATCTTCATCCAGAACTAGCAAGAGGACGTGGCCTCATTTACCCCAATCAAGAATGACTTAGGAAACCATAAGCCTCCTCTCCTTTCCCAGCCTAAGTGGTTTGAGCTGCTGTCCCACTGGCCTGCATCCATGCTCAGACTCCTGTCATGTCACAGGGGATACCCTTCTCTCTGGAAGTCTCTCAGCAGAGACCTGATTTGACCTCCGTGGCTTCCTGGCCACCTGAGCCTAGCAAATGGCCCTGTCCCTGAATCGGGGTGTTATCTTACCTGGATACCTGGAATCAGCAGGTGCAAAGGAATGAGAAAATCATATCAGCCTGTAACCCTGTGGCCTCCAACTGGAAATCCCTGTAGGTTCCGTCTGCCATTCCTCCTTGCTGCTACATTTCTACCCACTGCCACTCCTGGGGTTTACACTCTGGTTCCAATGACCTAGGCCAGCTGGGGGTTCACTTTCACTAGATGAAATCTGATTAAGAGTGTCAGGTAGCAGAGAGGAGCCCTAAAGCACCCCAGAAACAATATTGGTTTCATGTTCCAACCCTTCCTTCTCCCAAGTATTCACATGGGGTGACCACATACAGTTGTGCAAGTTGTATACTATACAACATTACTGAAGATATAACTTGCAATGACCACTGATTCACATACTCTCAGTGTTTCCTCAACTATGAGGACCCTGGTGTCAACTTACAGCTCACCCTCAGAGGTCTGTACACATACACATCCCAATCCTCTCAGTTGGTGACTCCCAGGAAAACCGAAGCAAAGGAACTCAAAAGGCAAGGGCAATATTCTGCCTTTGATAGCTGGGAATACCAGCACCTTCTCCCGCCCCCCACTCTTCCCCCACCCCAATATTCATATGTGGATCCATAAAGCCTTTGAGATACTCTGCCAAGAAATTCATAGTGCAGGATGTTTCCAGAAGAGTGACCACATGTCTGATTTTCCCAGGACAGTCACAAGTTATGACTATTGTAATGGTGGTCCCAACAGTTTAGCCCTTGTTCCAGACAAAAGTGTCCTGGTTGGATAGTTCATTATAGTCACGCTACTGAAAAGCCACAAGTGGGCCACCCCCGGGAGACTGGGAAAAGGCAGCACCAGCTTATTGACCAACAACACAAACAAACACTAAGGATCATTTAACTGAGTCACAAATATATATACGTATATGTATGTATCTCTGTGTTATGTGCATGCACATATGTATGTTTTTATATGAATCCATATATAACATATATATAACATGTATAATATATGTAACAATGGTAGCTACATATGTGTATGTACCATTCATATACGTATGTAGCTACCATTTATTAAGTGTTAGACACTCCTCAACCTTCCAGCCTCTGCACTAAGAGCTTTAACGGCTCTGCATCTATCTGTGTATACATTGTAAAACCAAGACTATTCTGACACCTCCAGTTCCAATCCAATTATTACAAGGGTCATCCTAGCTCTTCCCCTTTTCTCAACTGTAGCTTTTTTCTACAGCAGAAAGAAATCTGCCTCTCATGATCTACATCATACCTACTTATCTGTTCAACCCTCATGTACACATACATAGTTTCAGAGTCTCTGGCTCTATCCTTATGAGAAACCAGTTTGCTGACTACAGATCGGTGTCTACACCCAGTGTTTTGTCTTTAGCCAGAGGATTCAGTCAAAACACTGTTTTCCAAAGTAACTTCAGCTAGTGCTATATTCTTTCTCGTGGGCTAAGTTATTCTTCTGTAATACATGTAGATGTTCTGCAACCTTTTGTATTCCATTTTGGGTTTTCCCCACAACCTGGTTAAGTTTTTTAAATTACATATGTCAAAGTCATTCTTTGCAGTGCTGATTCTACGTATATGCGTTTGCAATTTGACCAAAGCATAGAATCATGTGTTCACCGCCTCAGTCATGACACAAGACAGTCCCATCACCCCCAAATCCTCCATGCTGCTCCATTGCAGTCAACCACCCTGCGAGTCCCTTCCATGGTAGTTTTTGCCTAGTCCCTGAACAGAATGTAAGGTGTACCCATTTGAGCCTATCTTCTTTCACTAAGCAAAATGCATTGAACTCATCCGTGCTATTGTGTAAATCAGTGGTTTCTCCCTTGTTGACACTGAGTAGTGCTCTGTTGCACGCTGTGTGATAGGTTGTCATTCACTGGTGAGGGACAGCTAGCTGTTTCTTCTTTAGGGTGAGTATGAAGACATGTGCTGTAAACATTCTCACACAGACTTTTTGTAAGCATACATTTTTATTTCACTGGGTGAATACCCAGGAGTGGGATTGCAGGGCTATGTGCTAAGAATGTCTTAACTTTTGTAACTTTTTGAGAAACTGACAGCCTGTTTGCCAAAGGGCACAGCACCATTTTGCATTCCCACCAGCAATATATACATGACGGTTTCAGTTGTTCTGAGGCTCTTCAGCATCTGGTATTGTTAGTATTATTTACTTTAGCCATTCTAACATTCTAATGGGTATATAGCAATATCTCATTATAAATCTAATTTGCATTTTCCTAATGACTAATGATGTTGGGCATGGTTTCATGAGCTTATTGGCCATCTGTACATCTTCTTTGGTGAAGCGTCTTTTCAAATTTACTGATTTGTTTAAGTCATTATTTTCTTATTGTTGGTCTTTGAGAGTTCTTTATATATTCTGGATACAGATCCTCTGTCAGAGATATGATTTGCAAATATTTTCTCCCAGTCTTTGTCTTTTCACTCTCTCTCTTTTTTAAAATGTTTATTTATTTTTGAAAGAGAGACAGCGCCAGCTGAGGAGGGGCAGAGAGAGAGGGAAACAGGATCTTCAGAGGGCTCCATGCTGACAGTTGAGAGCCCCATGCGGGGCTGAAACTCACCAACCGAACCTTGAGATCATGACCTGAGCCGAAGTCAGATACTCAACTGACTGAGCCAGAAGGGCGCCCCTTGTCTTTTCATTCTCTTAACAATGTCTTTTGGAGAGAAAATGTTTTCAATTTTGACAAAATCCAATTTATCAAAATTTTTAATTAGTACTCTTTGCCTAACCTAAGCTTACACAGATTTTTTTTTCCTGTTTTCCCCTGGAAATTTTACAGTTTTACATTTTACATTTTGGCCTATGATGCATTTTTAGTTGATTTTTGTATAAATTGTGAGTTATGGGTCAAGGTCCTGTATATGTGTATATATATATATGACATCCAACTGTTCCAAAACCATTTGTTGGAAAGACTATCCTCTCTCCATTGAATTGCCTTTGGACTTTTGTCAAAAATCAGTTGGCTACACGGGTATTCCTGGACTCTCAATTCTGTTTCATTGATCTTTGTGGCTATCATTCCACCAATATCACATTTTCTTGCTTTGCATCTTTATAGTGGTTCTTGAAATCAGTAATGACAGTCCCCCCCAGTGCATTCTTCTTTTTCGAATAAACAATTCTGACTCTTCCAGTTCCTTTGTCCTTCCAAATAAATTTTAGAATCTGCTTTTAGGAAAAAAGAAAAAAGCCTATTGATATTTTGATTGAGACTGTGTTGAATTTAGAGATGAACTTGGGGAGAGTTGACCTCTTAAACCGAGATATGCTGAGTTCCTGTATCAAACACAGTATAAGCCACTGGTTACACAGATAACTAACTGAAGGATAAGAGAGAAAATTGGGGGTTCGGAGATAGCCCAAGTGTTAGTAATTACAGGAAGAAGCTACCACCCCTGGGGCTGGCAGGGAGGGAGGGGTGGAGGTAGGGTTATGGAGGCCTAGGGGTTTAGAGGAAGCACAGCTGGTGGTCAGCTCTGCGAAGGGGGACACTGTGTGGCTAATGCTCAGAGGATAGGGTGGGAGGGGGACAGACATGCCGGGCTGGGGCCGCACCTCTGAGGGGAGGCGGCAGGCTTGGATTGTCAACAGAGCCGGAGGCTGGACCTAGATGGCTCGTAAGGTGCTGGAGCACCGCTAACAGGACCTGGAAGCCCTGCTTCCACCTCCCAGCCTCTCTCTAGGGCCTTCCACTGGCCAAGTGTGGTCTGAGAAATGTGGTTTGCAGAGTGCCAGCCTCAGCACTGACAGCAGAGTATAGAAACGTAGGTTTGGGGCTGAGAGCTGAGTTGTCAAGGTGTAGCACACTTGATTAGACTGTAAACCTCTACTGGAAGCTGATCTTCCATATATCTGGGCGGTGTCCAGCATAGATGTGGGGCATGATACAGGTTCAAAAGTACTTGAATCTGAGATTTTAAAGTACCGTTCGGGCGCCTGCGTGGCTCAGTTGGTTGAGTATCTTACTCTTGGTTTCGGCTCAAGTCATGATCCCAGGGTCGAGGGATCGAGCCCCATGTCAGGCTCCATGCTGAGCATGGAGCCTGCTTAAGATTCTATCTCCCCCTCCACACCCCTCCCCTGCTCACTGCTGTCTCTCTCTCTCAAATAAAAATAATAATAATAAAAATAAAGTACTGTTAATTCAGGAATGAAAGAGGTGGTATTACTACAGACCTCACAGACATTAAAAAGACAATAAGAGAATATTATGGACAATTCTGTGTCCCTAAATTTAACAACTTGGATGAAATGGACCAATTCCTTGAAATACATGATCTACCAAAACTTACGTCTAGAAGAAATAATCTGAATAGCATTCTATCAAACAGATTAAACTGTTTTCTTTTCCTCTTTTTTAAATGTTTATTTTTGAGAGAGAGCAAGAGAGAGAGACAGAGCATAAGCAGGGGAGGGGCAGAGAGAGGGGTAAGAGGATCTGAAGCAGGCTCTGTGCTGACAGCAGACAGCCCAATGTGGGACTCAAATTCATGAACCACAAGATTATGACTTGAGCCAAAGTCAGATACTCAACTGACTGAGCCACCCAGGTACCCTTAAACTCATAGGTTTCAACTTTCTGACAATAACAACAAAAAACCTCTAGGCACAGATGATTGGGGAATCCACCAAATGTTTAATGAAGATATAATGTCAATTCATAATCTCTTTCAGAAAACAGAAGAGGAGGATACATTTCCTGAATCATTTTATGAGGTCAGCATTACTCTAAAGCCAAAACCAGACAAAGACACTACAAGAAACAGAAACCACAGATCGATATCCCTCATGGACACAATTAAACAATCCTCAATAAAATGTTAGCAAACTGAATCGAGAAATATGTAGAAGGGATAATACTTCATGATCAAGTGTGGTTTATCTCAGGAACACAAAGCTGGTTCAACTTGGAAATATCAATGTAATTCACTAAAGAGACAAAATCTTAGAATTACCTCAGAAAAACTTTTTGAGAAAATTCAACACTAGATTCACGTTAACAACTCTCAGCAAACCAGGAACAGAACAAAAAACCTCCTTGATCTGAGAAAGAGTATCTGTAAAACCCTGGTCTAGACACAGACATACATCTCTTCTCTGTGGCTCCTCCTAGCATAGGGAGGACAGGCTGACCCCTCTGAAAAGTCCTTTCTTCCTTTTCTGTTTTTGTAATGCTTATTTATTTACTGTTGAGGGAGAAAGACGTGAGTGGTGAGTGCGCTGGGGGGGGGGGGGGGTGGGCATCGAGGGAGGGACAGAGATAAAGGGAGACAGAATCCCAGTCAGGCTCTCTGCTGTCCACACAGAGCACCATGCAGGGCTTGAATCCATGAATGGTAAGATCATGACCTGAGCCAAAATCAAGGGTCGGATGCTTAACTAACTGAGCCACCCAGGTGCCCCTGAAAAGGCTCTTGTTGAGAATATGTTACCAAAAAGCCAAAAAGGAACTATATTTCATCAATTCTAAGATCCTCATTTTTTTCACATTTTTAACATTTCTGAATTCCGATACATGTTACAGCCAATGGCATCTTACGATTATAAAAAGGTACAAAGTTTTTTTCTCTCTCAGTTGTATATAAAATAAGGGTGCATCCTTCAAGGACATTTTAGAGTTTATGGAATTGATTGTTTTCCAAAGTTTAGTTTTCTAGAGTTATAGCAAACACTTGGGGCAGAGACAAGTAACCACCCATCAACATCTGTTTCCTTCTTCCAGGGTAATACATTTTAGTTTGACCATAGCATCACCTCATTAGAGACCACACTTCCAGGGCTCCCTTGCCGTGGGTGTGGCCAATGGAGGTGAGTGGATGTGATGTCTACAGCTTTTGGATCATGGATAACCAAAAAGACAAGCCAATTAGAGTTTCTATCTTTCCCCTTGAACAAGCCTGATTGCCACCCTCAGCCTTAAGGGCATTAAGAAGGGAGAAGGGGGTGAGGAAGTAACCATAGGTCTGAACCTGGATCCCTGAATGACCTGGAGAAGCAAGGCCACCTGCCTATGTAAATCGCTCACCTTGGGACTGATATATGGGACAGAAATCAACTTCCATTTTTTAAAAAATCTATTGTATTTGAGAACTTCTCTCTCTCTGTCTCTCTCAACAGATTAGCATTTATCCTAACTAAAACATTTCCCTCTCCCCAAGCATTGGCTCACCTTGGCCAGCCTCCTACCTGGCCGTTTTTTCTGTTCAGCTTTCTGATTACCTCCTTGGCACAGATACCGAGATTCTGCCCCTGTGGTAGGATATTTCTATCTGACATTTTGATGTTCTGAGCATTTTGACATGTTTGTCTGGATTGATTTGCTTAGTAAGTTTACTATTTCCCTTTTATGCTGCTTGGTAATGTAACCATTGTCAATGATGACTACATTTTGGAGAGGACTTTTCTTCTGTGAATAATCACCACTTCAGAATCAGCATGGCCACAGGAAGATAGCTTCATCAAAATGAAAACCCATGCTGGCACACTAAAAATGTAGAGAAGAAAAGGAGGGAAAGAAAGAAGGAGGGAGGGAAGAGGGTGGTAGGAGGGAGGGAGGAGGGGTGGGGGAGGGAGAAAGGAAGGTAGAATGAGAGAGGGAGGAGGGGGGAGGGAAGGAAGGGAGGTAAGATGGAAGGGAGGGGAGGGTAGAAAGAGGGAGGAAGAGGGAAGGAAGGGAGAAGGGGAAGGGGGAAGGGAGGCGGGTAGAGGGAGAGAGAGGACAAAGGGAAGACGGGAGGAAGAGAGGGCAGGCAGCAAAAGAGCAGCACTTTTTTCAAAGGGACCAGTGGCCCCAGGAGAGGGTCCTTCCTCTTCCTCAAGTGCTTCTCTGTTTCCTGTCCTGGAAAATCATCTGAGTGGTTCCCCTGTTGGTTTTCCACATGACTAAACCCCACGGGCTTCATCTGATCATATCCAGGCTGCCCAACTGCCTCTCCCCAGTTCCCCTGGAGCCTGGAGCCCAGTAGGGGCACAGGCCTGGGCACGCTGCCTTCTCCTCATCAGGGAGGCTTCTCGCTGGTGGCCCAGGCGAGTGTGGGGCTGGTCTGGGGTCTCCAGACACTCACAGCATGGAATGGTCCCTCCGGCTCCTGGCCTGCCTGGTGGGCATCCTCCCTATAGGTAAGTTTCCCACTTTTCTCTGTGGCCCCTGCTCAGAACAGAATAGATGCTCACAGAATCTTAGGTACAGTCTTCTCTCCTTGAACTTGGGACAACAGGGTTGCACTTAGGGAAGCTGCGTTGACAGAAGCCACAAGTTCAAGCCCGGGTGTCATCTTGGGTTCCGGTGACTTTAGGCAATCCTCTGACTTCTCTGAGCCCCACCTGTAGAAAGACCACCGGCTCAGCCACCGCTGTGAGGATCCAAGGAGATAGTGGGCAAGCTTTGGGGCGGACAGTCCAGGCTCTGAAGGGACTTCGGGTGTTGCGGTCATCCAAGTGCTTTGTGTCACGATGGGCACAGCCCAGAGGGAAAATGGGTTTGGGGGAAGAGTGGGGGTGATTTCACATGGGGAACAGGGCAACCGATAGAGGGCATCCTGACCGCTCAGGGGGAATCCCAAGGCGTGAATGGGAACCCTTTGCCGCAGGCTTAGGTAACGACGTCATTGGCACTGAGCTCAGTGAGTTCGTGTCCCTGGGAACGGTGTTTCTGTTACCGACCGACCATCGGTAGCAGCATTTCAGTGAGAAGAGAGTATTTGTTTAAATGCAGATCCTTGGGCTCCACCCCAGTCTTGCAGAATGAGAATATCAGGCAACAGGGCCCAGAAGTCTGCATCTTCAACCATCTTCTCAGGTCATTCTGATGCTCGACATAGTTGAGGGTAATTGGGATAAATGACAAAAGCCATCCTCCGAGCCCCTTGGCCCAGACCCCAGTCCTTTCCCGGACCCCCGCCTGAGACATCCCTCTTGTGGATACGTCCCTGGACTCAGCGTCGGTGCCTCCATGTGCATGGCCACTGGCCATCATGTGCCACATTAGTGATCTCTGATATCATGGTGTTCTAAGCTGTTAGGCAACATTCCTTGTTTGGGGTCCTGTCTCCATGACTGGATTATACACTCCCACACCTTAGGCTCTTTTTCCTTCCTCTTGAGCATTCAACAGAGGCAGAGGCCAGTTCAGGTCGTGTTTGGATAAGAGCAGCTGCCTACAGAGCTCTTAGAAGTGCTGGCCACTTTAATTGGTAAGTGTGGTGTAGGGTGGGGCTGGGATGTGTGGCTCTAGACTGGACCAACCCCAGTCCCCACCCTTCACTGCCCGTTGTACCCTGACAGAGCCCTCCAGTGGGGGCTGATAGGGGACAGGCTTTCTTTTCCCAGAGTGCCCTAACTCGGCTGACTCCCTGGGATGATTTAGGGTGCCACTTAGAGGGTGGGGGCTGGAGAAGGTGACCCTGCCCGGATCTTGGGCTGATAAGAGAGCGGTTCAGGTATAAGTGTTGACGTCATACACAGCTTTAAATCCTGGCTCTGCTATTTACTACCTGTGTGGCCCTGGGAAGGTTGCCTAACTTCTCTGAGCATCAGCAAAGTGGGGTCCCTGGTGCCTCGTGGGGTGCTGTGAAGGATAATTAGATCATGTATATAAAAGCCCCCAGCACAGTCCTGGTGCTCAGTGATTGTGCAAGGAAATGGCAAGGAAATCTTGTTGAAATCACATACCCTTGAGAGAGGCTAGCTTTGGCGGGATGGGGGTGGGGGGTGCTTGTTTTGGTTTATTTCTTTTCTCCTGTTGAGGGTCAGGGGCTATGAATCAGTCAAAGACAAAAAGACTTAGAGGAAGTACGAGCGGTCACGTGTCCAAGAACAAAACTTAAACCACGCAAGTGTTCCTGCCATGTACTGAGATTTACCCAGGGAGGCTGAGGCATCTTGGGGAGGGGATCCCTTTTTCTCATACTGGCAGCTGCTTCATGGAACTAGGGTGAGCAGGGTCGCACTTTCTGAGACCCCTCTGGCACCGTTCACCTATGAGCCTCTCTGTGTGGCACCAGGCCTGGGCAAGAGGCCAGATGACCGGGCTGGGTTAGGCTGCAATGCGGGAGCCTGCAGGGCTTCATGAGCAGGGTCCCCGCGCATCACATTCTGCCCCCCAGCTGCATCTCTGAGCATAGGGCCAGGGCAGGCCGTCAGCAAAAACAAAGTGGGAGGAATTTGTCCAGGAAACCCTCCCTCCCTTTTCTGTGCCCTTCTTCTTACCGATGCCACCCACCCTCAGCACCCAGCGCCCTGGGGCAGCCCCTAATCTCCCAGGGGCTCACACACACACTCTTCCTTGTCTTCTTGTCTTTCCCGTCTGGCTCCCCATGGATCTGCTTTCAGAAAGCTGGAGATGCCAGGGAACATGCAGGTGGAAAGAACAATGGTCTGGGAGCTCTGACCATTTGGGTGACTTTGGACAACTCTGCAGTTGGTCCACAAGCCTCTGATAAGTAGGTAGAGCGATCATAGTCACTGTCACCCTCAAGGGCTCCCGTGTCAGGCCCTGACAAGCAGCTCATCTACTCTTCACCCCAGCTCTGCAGTGCAAGGACCCCTGTGCCTGTTTAGGGAGGCCAATGGAAGTCGGGTCACTTTTCTGGGCTGTCACGGCCTGGGCTGAACCAGAGGGTTCTGAGTGCAAGCCCCAACCTTTACACCATCCACATGCAGCGGTGGGGAGCCCAGAGCAAAGCTTGTGCTCAAAGGAATTTATTAGCTCTGAACCACTGCCACAAAACAAACCAAAAGGCAAGACAAATCTCAGTAGTGAGCAAGGACATGGGGTGCGGGGAGAGGCCAAGGAGGAGATGGGCTGCTGTCATGGGTCCGGAGGGGAAATGGGAGAGTTCCCCGAGCCAGGATGATGCTTCTGCTCCTGGCGGCTACTGTGGCCAGTAGCTTAGGCTGAGAAGTCCTACCTGGGGTGGAGAAGGACTGACAGGGAGCAGGGCCCTCTGAGAAGGCCAGGGAAGCACGGGCAGAGACAGGCTGAGTGGGAACTCGGGAGAGCAGCGCCCTGGGGCAGACACTGGCTGCGCGGCACGGTCAGCTGAGGCTCTCCATCTGTAGCTCAGGCAAGCAGGGCCACGTCCACAGCCGTGTGGCCGAGAGGCAAGGCTACGGGAGAAGCCTGGATAACCCCGAGGTCAGGAGAACAGCCAGGCCTTTCCCTCATGCATCCCTGCTCCTCATCCCTTCCCTAGAAACTTCTGGGTCCAGCTCACACTGAAAGATGGGTTTCCTGTTTTCTCTGTCACCCCACCCCCCTCCCCGGTCTGCAGCCCTTTCTCCCCTTTTCTCCACTGACAACCTATCTGCACAACACACAGGCCCCAAAAAGAATTGCTGGGAGCAAACGCAGGCAGGAGAGAAGTGGACGGAAGGCAGTGTGCCCCAGCTCAACCCACACACCTCCCTGGTGAGGTTTGCTGGTCAAGAGGAACATCTCCCCTTGCCCTCAAATGTCCTCTCCTGACACTCCAGGTGCCACCATGCCGAAGAGGCTACCGCCAGAGTCACTCCCTGAGAACACCCCTGCTAGCATGCCAAATGTCCCCAAGGAGGGTGGCCCCCTTACAGATCGCTGGCCTCATGAGAATGGCTGCCGTCTGCTGGTGATGTCAGCCATCATGGGGCCGAGGGGGCGGCAGCACCGGGGAGGTCTGAGGGACTCCAGCTCTGAGCACCACGTGGCCATCCCCTGGGAGGCACGGTCCACCCTGACTGCCCACACAGTCCCTAAGATGTTAAATTGAGCCGCCAAAGGTGTGATGTCAGCGTTCCCTATCTTCACCCCTGCTGCATCGGCTTGAGGTGTGTGCCCAGAGCACTTCCCACCACTGCTCAGCACCCCCACCCTGCTCCCTTGTATGCACCCTCCCTTGGCAGGGCTGGTGAGAGAAGGGGGCTGACGTGCATTGAGCATTTGCTGGGCGAGCTACACGTGTGACTTCATTCAACCTTCAAGCCCATGAGGAAGGTATTAGGCGCCCCATTTTGCAGCAGAGGAGTCTGAGACCTGGGACAGTAAGTAACCTGCCCAAAGATCACCCATAAGTGAGTGAGCCTAGAACAGTGCCAGGCTCAGACTGGGTGCTCATAAGAGCCCAGGAAAGAATGACCACAAGTGAGACTGTCACCCACGTCCAGCTGTGCCAAAGCAGGAAAGCTTGCCAGCATGCCCTGTGGCCCACCACTGAGTGGTGCAGGTGGACAGTGAGAAGAATGTGGGTCTCTTGCTGTCCCCAGAGGCTAATAGTCCTGAGGCAAGGAGATTAGAAACTCCACAATAAGGGGGCATGGTTTTAGTTCAGGAGTCATCCCTCCCTTGTCCTAAAGACGGGCATGAGCTGCCAGAGGGAATGACAAATGTCACAGGATGCTGGGGAGCTTGGATTCCTGCCAAAGCAAACGCATGTGCTCCCTGAGCAGTTCCTGCCGGGACCTCCCACCCTCCCCTTGAGTCCCTGAGTGGATGCGTCCGAAGTCTCCATGTAACAGGGAGTCCAGGTGCTTTCCTCTTGAAACACCATCCAGCAGGTAAACAGGAAACACAAATCTCCCCCTAACTGGAGCCAAGATCCTCACACTGGCCGAAAGGGCCTCTGTGTGCCCTCTCTGCTCCTAGAGCAAAGCCCCCAGGGAGGGAGAGGCCATGGCAGACCATCTGTATCCCACTTCAGGATGTTCCAAACTAGACTGTCATCCCCAAGCGACACAGCACACAGGACAGAGTAGAAACGTGAGCCACCAAGGGGGAAGCCTTGGCTCTGCTTCTGGTGAGTCAAGTGACCTTGGGCAGTCACGTGGCCTCTCTGAGCCTCAGTTCTCTCTTCCCCAAAAGAGGCTATCGCGAGTCTCTCATTGGGTCGTTGTACATATGAAATGAAATGAGGAATATCTCCCAGTGAGCACCCAAAGCACTGTGTACTCTGGCTCCCTTATCTCGTCATGCCTGCAATCTCTATGCTCATGTCCTTACCTCCCTTTGCCTAGAGCACCTTCCGTCTACACCAAATCTTAGAAAATCCCACTTCTTTCTCGAGGATCTGCTGGTCCTCCAAGCATTCGCTGACTAATATTTGCACACCTCTTCCTCTTCCCCCAGCCACACCACCCTCCCCTGCCAGCCTGATTACCCTCCCTTCCGCCCTTTTACAGCAATCCAATTCACCATCAGTTGGTTTGTGGCAAGTGCCATGCTAGGCAGTGATGACACAAATACGACCACACATACGTGGTCCCTGTCCTCCCAGAGCTTCTGGATGCCTGGAGGATGTACTTCTGCCAGGCCGGGGGCCGAAGGCAAGGGTGCCAGACCCAGGCTTGGGGTTCAAGGAAGCCCTCCCTCTGTAGGAAGACTCAGCAGAGACCTGGGGATGACTGGGAGGAAGTTGGTGAATGATATGGGCCAGGAAACTTGTTCAGACAGAGGGAACATTGTTCGTGTCCCTCATTAGAGCACCTGGCAGGCTGTAGTGTAATTATGTGTTCACAGATCTGTCTCCCTTTCTGAGTGGTGAGCTCCAGCAGGCTGATAAGGTAACCTATTGATCTTTGTAACCCTGGCTTGTATCCAAGTGCCTGGCTTAGAGTGGGACATGTCTGATAAACGCCTCCTAATTGATGAATGCACAATAGCAAAAAAATACCTCTGGGGAATCAGTACCTGGCTCCAGGATGCCTGCGAGATGCAGAAGCTCAAACGAGGCTGAGGTTACAGAGGGTGAAAAGTGTAGGGAACCTGAGGCAGGGACTGAGCCTCAAGAGTGGGGAAACCATTTCTGTAGCTGGAGGTACTGAGTAAACCAGCAAAACCTTCAGGAAGGGTTTCTCAAATTTGAAACTAGGCCCTTTGATTATTAACAACTGAGCAAACAAGCTCTTAGTAGAGGTAAATGTCAAGTCCTCCACTTGGGTTCAAAAGCATAATTCCACTTGTTTAGAGGAAACGAAATTTGGCTTATAAGCAGATCGCGTGAAAAAAGAACTTGTGGTTTTACTGGATTGCAAGCTCGGCACAAGCCCAAAGTGTCATTTTATACGAGGCAAAGCTCACACAACCCAATTCGTACCCCACTCTGCTGGTCCAGCACCCCCACGGCGCACATCTGCGGCACACCCCTGCAGGAACACGTGCAACATACACCCCTGCAGCACATATCTGGAGTCCCCGGCTCAGGACACTACGTTGCACGGAGAGCACCAAGCGGGCAGTGAGGAAGGGGAGGAGCAGAGGAGGCCCCGGGACTTCCACCAGAGAAGGGAAGACTTAATGGGACCAGGATAGTCATGCTGGGGTCCCAGAAGGGCCATCACTGTGAGAGGATGTGCATGCTCCAAAGAGGGTCATGTGGGTAGTGGCAGATGTTGGTTCTATGGAGAAGAAATGTCCTGACCTGTAGATAATTCATAGATGGGATGGGCTTCTTGGAGGACGGATGGTAACTGGCTGTGGGCCGGGGGGATTCCAAACCAGGACATGAGCTACCCCCAAAGAGTAAAGAGCACTGGACATGGAGTCAGCAAAGCTGGGTTTCTCCCAGCATCTGTCTGTGTGACTCTGGGACTCCATTTTCGCATCTATAACAATAGTTCCCCGAGTCATTCTCCCCTAGGGTGTTTTGGGGGTCATGTGACATGATGTATACAAAAGAATTGTGTAAATTACAAAGCTCTTGGGAAATACCAGAATGGGTGTATTATTCCCTCTAAGGATCCCTTTTGTGAACTGCATTCAGCGTTGTAGCTGGTTAGAACTAGCAGCCTGTCCTCCCTCCTCAGGGAGACACCACCCCTATCCTGATCCTCCAAGGCCCAGGTCCAACACCCACCCACCCACCTGCTCACCCCTTCCCCAAAGCAGCACACATATGCAACAACAGGGGCAGAGGCTCTCCCGTCATCTTCAAGCTGAAGGCGGAGCACAGCTTCCAGACCCTAGCTCAACCATACTTCAGAGGCTCACAACACAGGAGGTGAGGAAACAGCCCAAAGGCGCTTGCGCAGAGCAAGAAGGCAGCGCAATGGTCTACCACTCTTGGTCTCTCAGCTCATCTGGCCTTTTGGGAAGCCCATTTCGGTTGACCCGGATTCTCAAAGAATCTCATCCCGTTCAACACGTTAAGTTCAAAACATACCATCCCTTGCCAAGGCCCGTTTCCCCTCTGTAAATGGGAGTGTTGGTCTCCTTGGATGAGCCCCAAGGTTCCATGCGTTTGTGGAATCAGGCAGTCCTGAGTCTGAATTCTGGCTTTGCTTCCTAGCTGTGTGACCTCATGTAATCACTCAACTTCTCTGTGCCTCAGTTTATTACATACAACCCAGGAATAACTGTGCTTACATCTAGGATCATTTGTGAGAACTAAAAGAGATACTACCGGGAACTTGCTCAACACGGAGGTGCACAGTAAGTGCTTTTATTATCACTACCGCGGGGGTCTTGGGACTGTAATGTAACCATGGAATCCAGGGCTTTTCTCCAGCACGGCAGGGGTTAGGGAAGAGTATGGGGTCAAGGGGCCTGTCGGTGAAGTGGGACCGCCCGAATGAGGCAAATAGTCCCAGGCACCTCAAGAGTCCCGGGAGACAAGATCCCGGGAGATGCCTCTCGGGTCACGGTCACGGGGTGGGCTTCTGGGCCCCCAGGTGGGAGACGCTCCCAGAGTCCTAAGGTTTCCAAGCCTCCCGGTGGGGACTCCCTTCCCCCCGCCCCCAGAGTCCGAGGGATGGCGGCCGGCGCGGCCCCAGGGCAGGGCTGACGCTCCCGGCCGCCTGCCCGCAGGTGCGCCGGCGCAGCGCTGGTCCATGCATGTGCCGGCCGAGGTGAGCGCGGCGGCGGGCGAGGCGGCGGTGCTGCCCTGCACCTTCACGCACCCACACCGCCACTACGACGGGCCGCTCACCGCCATCTGGCGCGCGGGCGAGGCGTACGCGGGCCCGCAGGTGTTCCGGTGCGCGGCGGCGCGGGGCAGCGAGCTCTGCCAGACGGCGCTGAGCCTGCACGGCCGCTTCCGGCTGCTGGGCAACCCGCGCCGCAACGACCTGTCGCTGCGCGTCGAGCGCCTCGCCCTGGCCGACGACGGCCGCTACTTCTGCCGCGTCGAGTTCGCCGGCGACGTCCACGACCGCTACGAGAGCCGCCACGGCATCCGGCTCCGCGTGACCGGTGAGCGCCGTGCCCTTGTCCCGGCCCTTTCCCGCCCCGTCCAGAGGGCTTTCCCGGTGCCGGCACTGCGCCCGCCGGGGCATAGAAAGGGGAGCAATACACAGCCCATCTCTCTAGGGCAAGGGGGGGGGGGTCTCACTGGCGATGGCTACGAGCCAGGTGGGAACTAGTTAAAAATGCAGACCGCTTGCTCCGAGAAGGGCTGAATGGGGCCCGGGAATGGGCACTGTAATGAAGCGCGCAGAGAGTGAATGTTCCCAGGAGCTCGCAGTCTAGGGGGCGAGAAGCACTAGTCGAACAGTAATCCTGAATATGGCAAAGGCTGCAATGGGATGTGTGCTCTGTGCACTGAAGGGCACCCGCAGCCCCCTGGGCGGGGGGGGGGGGGGGGGGATGCCCAGGGAGCCCACAGTGCCCAGTATTTTGCTAGACCCTGGCATAAAGAAGTGGGCACCAGGATCCCCGGTCCCTAGAACAGTGGTTCTCAACCCTGGCTGTGCACTGGAATTAGCTGGGGAGCTTTTAAATATCCTAGCCCCACCCCGCTGCCGTGGGGATCCGGTTCTGGGCTCCAGTCTGGCTCTGCCACGAACTTCCCATGTGCCCTTGGGCTGGCCGGGCTGCCTCTCCGAGTGCATTTCAGTTTCTCCCCAGGGCCCTCGCCACCCTGCCACAGACAGGTTGTCTGGGAGTGGGAAGTGCCCTTGAACCCCTACCAGCAGACAGTCCCCAGCCCTGAGCTACCGCAACAATAACGACCGTTGAGTGCGCATTTGCTAATGGGCCACGCCCTAATCCAAGCACCCCACATGTATTAACTTGCCAAATCCCAACGACCTCATAAAGAAAACGATCCCCATTTTACGCATGAAGAAACTGAGGCACGGAGCTTCGGAATAACTTGCCCAAGGCCACATCTCTATTGGGACCCAGGCACCGTGGCGCTAGAGCGCCTACTCCCTCTTCTCTGAGCCAACCACCCCCAAATCTCTTGGTGACTAAACGGGACTGGGAGGGGTCCCCCTTGCCTTTTCCTTTGCCCCCTCTGCTCTGACCAGGATTCGCTTTCTCCCTCGACCCCTTGGCCGCTGCCCGCAGCCGCCCCGCGGATCGTCAACCTCTCGGTGCTGCCGGGCCCGGCGCACTCCTTCCGCGCGCTCTGCACGGCCGAGGGGGAGCCGCCGCCCGTCCTAGACTGGTCCGGCCCGGCCCTGGGCAACGGCTCGGCCGCCGTGCCGGGCCCGGGTCAGGGACAGGGTCACGGCCACCAGGTGACCGCCGAGCTGCCCGCGCTGGTCCACGACGGCCGCTACACGTGCACGGCGTCCAACAGCCTGGGCCGCGCGGAGGCCAGCGTCTACTTGTTCCGATTCCACGGCGCCTCCGGGGCCTCGGCGCTCGCCCTCCCGCTCGGAGCGCTCGGCCTCAAGGCGCTGCTGCTGCTCGGCGTTCTGGCCGCCCGCGCCGTCGCCCGCCGCCGCCCAGGTGGGTGCACCCCCGGGCCAGGGTGGGTGCGAGGGGCGGGGGCTCTCCTTCTAGGTAAGGCCTCCCGGCTGACCACCTGGCGTAACCCAGCCCAAAGAGACTTTCTGCACCCATGCTCCAACTCACTCTCCTCTCCCTGCGTAAAGCTCAGGAGGTGGGAACTAGCAGGACCTTGTTTTACACCAAGGAGGAGCCCAGAGAGGTTATGGAACTTGCCTCTAGCCAGAGGCACAGAGATAGAGACCCAGAAAGTATAGCGCCGCCCTTTTGGCGGCACCCCCATAAATGACACCACCACACGTGAGGCTTTCCCAGATAGCACCATTCCGTTATGTTACAGTAAGCATCTTGAGGACCTACTGTGTGCTGTGTAGGTGCTAGGAATACAGAGCTGAGTAAGAGGTGCCCAGTCTGCAGGGGGAAGGGCTGTCCTGGAGCCCAGGTACCACCCAAGCACAGACTGGCAGGCCTCACTCTGGTGGGACATCTGGATAGGGGCCAGGAGGGAAGGTGAGAGCTAACTCAGAAAAGCAAACAAGCAGAGGGAACAGCAAACACAGAGGTGAGGAAGTGTGAGCTAACAGGGTGTCCTCAGGAGCTGCTGCTCACCCCACGCTTCTCTTGCTGAGCTGGCTGGGAAATTTGCTCATGCCCCAGAGAGGGGCTTCCCAGAGCCTCTCAGGCCCAGGTCAGCAGCACCGGCCTCAGCCTCTCCTGGGATGAAATCCAAAATTTGTCACAGTTGCCCTGGCTGCTGCCTCCTTTCCTGTGGCTGTGCCGTCCGTCTTGCTGGCTCTTCACACCCACCAAGCATTCTGTGCTGCACGGTCCTCAGAAAGGCGGGTCTTTCTGCCGGGCCTCTCGTCACTCCACACTCCTCCTCGTTAACTCCTGGTCATCTGCCAGGCCACTTCACCCCCTGCCAGCTAGTGTTTGTTACACGTCCCTTCAGACCACTTTCCACAGTGGGGTAGGGTGGGCAGCCAGGGCCTGTAGCCTGCGACGACCATGGAGATTCATGCCTCTCCTCTCTCTTTCTCTGTCTCTCTGTCCCTACACAGAGCACCCAGTTGCCCAGGACACCCCACCACGGTGAGTACCCTGCCCTCACCCACCCGGCTCTAGTCCCCACTGGCCAAGCAAGGCATGCAGGCTTCTCAAGGCTCGTGCCGTAAGGGTAAAGAACGGCAAAGGGCAGGTCTGGGGGCTGGACCTTGACCAGGGTTTACACCCTCCCTGTGGCCTTCCAAAGCCTTCCTCTTCGGTCTCCCAAGTTCTTCTTGGCCTGACCAGGCCACGGTGACCTGCTCTCCCCACCCCACCCCCAGCATTTACAGTCTGAGCCTCGCCCTGGCATCTCTCCCAGACCCGCCTGGTTTCCTGGTGCTGCAGGGCCATTTTTCTGTTTTATGTCCACACCTAGATGTGATTCCTCAATGCTGTGTCTCCTCTTGTTCTCCTAAGCATTGTAGAACAGGCAGACTCACACAAAAGCCACCCGGGGGCACTGATTCTCCCCCAAAGCTGAGAGTTTCACAAACAAAATGCCATTAGAGGTTCGGAGGGTTTAAGCTAGGAAGTGCTGACCCTCGTGTCCAGGCTCCCCTTCTCTCCCAGTGTCTGCTCATGTGGAAGTCTGTGTTGAAGAAGAAAGAATCCAATTCACTGACCCTGGGCGGTGTGCCTGGGATGCTGGGGAGTGGGGAGGCGGAAGACAGTCTTTCAGGGCCCATTGGACAAGCCCTGGCATTCCTATAATTCCATCCCTGCCTGTGCCCTGAGGGCTGGAAAAACCATAATGCCAGCCCAGTCCCCTCTCTCCAGCTGCCTGGCCAGCTATCCCCCACATTCTTGGAAACCTGTGCCATGTCCCTTTTCTTTGCTAAAGGCACCTAAATCAGAAAGCTGAGTGTTCACATATTTATTGAGTACCTGCCATGTACCAGACGCTGTTTTGGATGCTAACGCTACAGCAAAACTCCCTGACCTCAGAAAACTCACATGATGTGGAGAATTTAATAAACACCTAAACAAGATCATCTTAGATTCTAAAATAAGAGCTGCGAAGGAAATGGACAGGGCCATGCAGCAGAGCCCCAGGGGAGGGAGGCAGTCACTGGGCAAGTCAAAGGCTCAGGGGCGACCTGGAAAGGGGCCGATGAGAAATCACTGAAGCAGACAGGTGGCCCCATCCGAACAAGAGTGGGGGCCAGGGGGGCCAGGGGACCTTTGGGGTGGCTGCTGACCAAAGCTGAGGCCGGCTTGACACTAGGAAGGAGGTCGAGTGGTGGAGGTGGGGAGGTGGGACTGGTGGAAGGCGGGGCTGACCATAGGGCCAGGTGGGCAGCACAAGTGAGGGAGGCAGCCAGGGTGCCCCGTTTGGAGCTGTCACCCTGGGTGCCACTAAGATGAAGATGAGAGAGAGACAAGGGGGTGGTGGTGAGGATCATGGGAGCACTCACATGTAGGTGCGAGATGCCTGTTAAGATGTCCCTGGGGAGAAGTCAAAGTCAGGAGAGCTGCTGGAGCTCAGGAGGCCAAGCCCGGGAGATCAGTCTGGAGGGCATGTGACACAAGACAGCTGAAGCCACCAATGAGATCCCTTCGAGAAGATAGCACCTCTGTGGTCTGGGCTGCCTTCCCCCGTGTTAGCCTCCTCCCCGCTCCACAGCTGCTGCCGCTACCCTTCCTCCACCCTTTAGTTGGCCCGCAAGCCCTGCTGGATATAGGCCCCAGTCGCCTTTCGTCTCTCCTTCCTGCCCGTCGCTGGGGCATGGTTTGGGCAATTGGTGATGACCCCACTTCTGTATCGGGTGGTCAACCGACTCTCTCCTGTCCACAGGCCCCAGGCTCAGGAGTCCAACTATGAGAATTTGAGCCAGATGAGCCCTCGGGACCCACCAGCAGCCACATGTTTACCGTGAGGAGCCCCTTGGCCACTGGCATCCTCTTGTACAGCATGAGGAGCGAAGGCCAATGCCAGGCTTGGCTGGGACAGCCCTTCCTGGCTGCCAGCCACCTTGGCAGCCCCTTGCCAGGCAACCCCCCACAAAGGGAGTCCAGACCCCATTCACAGAGGCTCAGTGGTTTCTTACGTGGATGTCTGTCCCAGAGCCCCCATCATCACTGGGACCAGCATTTTGAAAGAATCTGTATGTGTGTGTACGTGTCTGTGCGTGTGTGCGTGAGCTCAGCGTGAAGCTCACAGACAAGTTCTGGCCCTTTCTTACATAGAACACCATCATAAAACGGGCAAGACACTGGTCAGAGGGGCTCCCAGGCTCTGACTTGCTGTGTCGACTAGGGCATGTTTTTACCTCTCTGAGTCTCAGTTTGTCCATTCTGGAACATGGACAATAATCTTCCCTCCTGGCTGCTAGGACTATCAAGATCTGAAGAAATAATGGATATGAAGGGACTTCGCGAAGTACAGAACCATGTACAGATGTGGCAGCGGGCGGGGGGGGGGGGGGAGGCCACAGGCTCCTCCTTGCAGGCACCCTTGGGACGTGCAGAGACTTCTTGGACAAGTGGGGGCCCCACACCAGCCTGGCCAAGAACAAGGATTCCAGAGAGCAAACCTTTGAGTCTGGGGCTGTGCTAATTGGTGGTCCCAGGAACATCAACTCAGCGGTGAGAAGCCCGGTACCCCTGCCCCCGGGGTCTCGTCTGTGACGGCCTCACACATTGTGCCTACCTCTTACCCCATTGGCTGCTCTGCACTGCCTTGAGCTGGGTCCCCTGGGAAAAGAAACACCCATCATCTGACAGCATCTGGGATTCACTGTCCTTAAGGACCGAAAGCTGAGAGGTCAGAGGGGAAGTCTGGGCTGCAGGTTCGTGTGGATAAAGCAGCTGTGGCTGTGACCTCCACCTATGACCTGCATCCACCCTGCACGTGCGAGGTCCAAAAGCACCAGCGATTCCACGGCATTTGTCCGAGGCCTCGCAGACTGACTGCAGGGTGCTGCCTTCCGTGTTCACACCTCTGTGTGAGCCTGTGCATTTTAGCTCCTGCAGTTCTTGGGCTCAGGGGACAGGGAGGAGGTGTGCCTGAGCCCAGGGCAAGCTGGAAAGAGCAAAGGGCCACCGGGCGAGGCACCGAAGAAGCAATGGGGACAGTCTTTCCCTCAGGACTTTTCCCAAAGCTAGGGTGGCGGCCTAGAATAGGAAGGGTCCTCGCTGATGCTTTGCTGGGGAGGTGGCCTGAGGTATGAGGGATCTTCACAAGTTAATAAGCAGGGCAGTGGGTGACAAGTTTCCCTTGCTCAGCAGAGCCTTTGCCAGGGAAAGTGGGTGACAGTAGCTCATGGTTAACTTGGGATCCATCCAGGAGCCTGTCTGAACTGTCAGAAGGTCAGAGGAGTTGGAATTTGTACCTCCTCGTATGAGGATACTTTGGGCACCTCCATGGAGAGTCCCATATCACCAGGGAAGAAGCGAGGGACACGGGGGTGGTGTGGTTTGAAACGTCTGCCTGGTCTTTGAGGCCCGTTTCACAGCCAAGAAAAAGCCATGATAGCAATTATTTTCTGTGTATCTGTTTTGTGCTAGGAATTGGGCCAGGTGTTTGGGCATACAGAAATGAATGAGGTATGCGTCTCGATCAGTCTGGGTTAGGTTGTGCTGTGTTAACAAAGCCAAAATCACAGTGGCTGAAAGCAACTAGGGTTTATTCGCACCAGAGTTACATGCCCACCACAGATTGGCATTAGAGCTTTGCTCGCTGTACTTACTCAGGAACACAGGCTCCCAAGGACCCGCCATCTCTTGCTGTGGGTCGTTGGGTTGGAGATAGAGAGCTCTCGAGGGTCTCCTACTTGAGATCATAACTCATTGGCCAGAACTACCAACATGCCACACTCACCCTCAGGGGGCCGGGCAGTGCGCCCGACACGATGCCTGGAAGGAGGGAAGCCAGAAGCATGGGCAACAGCCCCGAGGGCTCCACAGTAAAATTTCTCACGTTAGGGAGCGACAGACCAGTCAGTGGGAAATCCTGTAAGGGCAACAGAATGCTGAAGGTGCTATGGGAGCACCCAGGAAGGAAGAGTGACCCAGTCTTGGGAAGGCTTCCTAGAGGAGGGGACATGGAGAAGGCACGTGCCGGCCACGTAAATGGGGGAGAATGGAAGTCGGAAGATGAGAACAAAGGTGATTCTAAGCGGAAAGGGCAGTCTGGGAAAAGGCCAGGTGGTCAGACACGGCATGATATTGAAGCCACACAAAGTTGCTGGAGCATGAGGGCTGGAGCTGGGACTGCAGCTAGAGGGGGCTCCCACATGGTAGCAAGTGCTGCCCCCAACAGGGCTGAGAAGCAGGACGCTGACTCCCAAGGAACCAAGGGGCCAAGCAGGACGCTGACTCCCTCTACTGCTCAGCATGCTGCTTTCACCTGTCCAACTGCTGCACCTGCTCCGGAGCCACCATGCTCTGGGGCTGGGGTTTCCACCTCGAGACCCCAGGCTCTCAGAGCCGTGTTTCTGCAGTGGTTTCTGAAGGTCAAGTGGTTTGCATCAGAAGGACCTGGGGAGCTTGCTCAAATCCCCATCCTGAGTGCTACCTGGGCCTCCTAAAAGTGAGCTCTGAGGCTGGGTGCTGGAATTTTAAACAGATGTTCATGTGATTTTTGCCCCTAACTTTGTATTATGATCATTTTCAATCATGCACACACACACACACACACACACACACACACACACAGCTGAAAAAGGAAGATGACCACCCAGGTACCCACCACCTACATCCAACAGTTACTGAACCATTCAGGGCCAACTGCAGACACCACAGTGCTTCGCCTCTAAATACCTCAGCTGCATCTCCAGAGAACAAGAGCATTCTCCTTCATAACTCCAATGCCATTTTCACGTTTGAGAAAATGTTAACAATAATTGAATAATATCATCGTATAGCCCACATTCGTATTTCCCCAGTTCTCAAAATGTCTTTCTTAGTTTGTCGTCTCTAGCCAGGGCCCAGGTGACTCCAGGCGATTCTTAAACAAGCTAAAGTTTGAGGATGCCTCCGGGTGGGCTGACTTCCAAGGGTGCGAGCTCACCACCCAATGCTCCTTCTTATGGTATGTGCAGTTTGAAGGAGGGCGTCCCAGAAACCGCCGAAGTGGCATTCCTAAAAGGAACACGCAGCTGATGGAGTGCTTTCACACTCCATGCTGGGCCGTGGGGAGCACACACAGAGAAGGGACAGCAGAGGGTCCCTCCGGCACTCCCTCTACCGATTTGCTTACTGCGCACAGGCAGCCTTCTGCTTAGTCTCCAGATAAAGCGGCTGCTCCAGGGGCAAAAGGGGAGAGTGGTGAAGCGGCTGTATTTGGCCATCACCAGACCCCAGGAGCTTGGAGCTCTCACTGGGAGGTCTGCGTGGAGCAGAGCTGCCGTCCTCCCCAACCCGACCGTCTCGGAGCACTCAGGCTTTGTCAGTGGCAAGGACCAGAGCCACAGGCGACGGGCTCAGTCGGCACATTGTCAGGGAGAGAAGGGACCCAGGAGACTTGGCGTTTTCAAGACAGGACTCCGCAGTGTGGCCCAGGACGCGCAGCTAGAGCCGTCCCTTCTGTGCTCTGGGAATGTGAGCCCGCTTGTCCCCAGAAGGGCTGCTGACAGCCCAGAGACTGCCCTCCACTGCCAGCCCTCCACCTGTTGCCCCTGGAGATGGGCAGTGGGAGGAAGAGGTGCACCCAGATGTGCCAAGAGCCCAACACACTTCCCCTGCCTTGAGGAGCTAGTGAGCTTTTACATCGAGATGCAGCTACAGGAGAAGACAGTGTCCATGAGATCATCTACACTGAAGGTAGGCCCTGCCTGGGGACGAAATGACACACAGTGGGCTGAGTGTTCACATACAGCCCCTTAGCCAGCCTGGACGGGAGCGCCAGGCCCACTGGTCACAGGGCCTTCAGGCCAGTGGGACCTTAGAGACCAAGAGCCGGGGGTCCTGGGCTTTGTCCGGCCTCCAGCCCTGGCTGCTTAAGTCAATGCTACCAGCCCTCTCTCCCCCAATAACATCCCCTCAACATTTCCTCAGTGCCTCCACCTCTGTGGCCTCAGGGACTTCTTGCTGTAAACCCAGGGAACAGGAAAAGCTGCAATTATCCCCATTTAAAATAGGGAAAGTCTCAGGAGGAAAGCGGCCTGGCCAGCTTCCCACATGTTTTGTGACAAAACAGCTGTGGTCCCAGCTCCTTCCACACCAACATGCTGCCTCCTCTTTCCCAGGCTTTCTCTCCCATGTCTCTCCTCCTCTCCTGTGCCCCTTCCTCTGTGTCACGTTTTATGCACTAAAGGGAGAAAAACATGATCTGCCAACATAAGGATACAGAAATACTTGGAATTCTGGGTTTCCCGGGTTTGGGCCCCCAGACCTTTGTCTTGCACAGTCATCCCCAAGTCCTGTGTGCAAGTGACCTCAAAGGGTCCCCAGAGCTGAAGATAGCCCAGGTACTCACCTCCATACTGCCACCAGAAGAGGGGGGGGAGGAGGATGGGATGAAGGAGGAGAAGAGTGGGACTGGAAAGGGAAGGTGGACAGAGGGCCTTAAGGAAGGGTGACTAAGGACAAGGCAGGGGGCGCTTGGGTGGCTCAGCCAGTTAAGTGTCCAACTCTTGATTTTGGCTCAGGTCATGATCTCATGGACCGTGAGATCAAGCCCCCTTCGGGCTCTGTACTGACAGCATGGAACCTGCTTGGGACTCTCTCTCCCTCTCTCTGTGCCCCTCCAATGCTCACACCCTAACCTCAAAATATTAAAAAAAAAAAAAAAAGACAAGGCAGGGAGCAGGGCAGCCCAGGAAGACTGAAGGTCCACAGTAAATCTGGTGTCAGCCACAAATTTAGGCTATATTACAATACAGTGTCCAGGAGAGGGGTCGTGTTGGTCACTCTGACAGACCAGGAAAGTGTGGCTGTTTCCTAAAAGGGTTTGGCTAGAAAGGAAGACCAAGAAGGAAGAGGGCTGTCTTCAGAAGAGCAGTTTCCAGAGGAAGCTCCTGGCTCCTTCACCCTTAGATGAAGACCATCTCTATTTCTCAGCTGCCCCAGGGTGACAGGAACCATTTCCCGCTGCATTTCTGTGGGTGTGTCCCAGCAAGAAAGCCCACTGGTCCAGAGACAGGAAACCGATTCCTACACTAGGAGGTGGCACAGCTTGCCTCTAATCCACTTCCCAATCCCTAAATCCTGTGGCTCCGTCTGGAAAAAGGAAGCCAAACCCAGACAAGGGAGGAAGGGGCCCTGTCCCACAGAAATTCCAAACTGACGTCAATCCCCAATCAAATGTGCAGGCCCTCCCACCATACTTTGGCCCGTTCAAGATGTGTCTCACGAATGCTAAGGAAAGCGAGAGAAAGAGCTCCCTGAGCTTCAATGCTCAGGTTATACTGCCCTCCCCTGGCAGCTCGACCTCCAAGGTGCCCCAGCCCCGCCCAGGAAGTCTGGTGGTGGAGCCTTCATGCAGCTTCGTGTCCCTCCTCCTCCTAAGGTCACAGCCACACTGTAGACCCTCAGGGCTCTCCTGAATTCTCTGGGGTCACCAGGTGGCCCCCTGTTCTTAAACCCCCAAGACTTAAATTCTCTTTGAATTTAACTTTGTGTCATGTGGTGGCATGTCACAAAATACAGATTCTACCCCTTACAAGCTCTCTGATTCCAAATTTTTCTTAGTGTGACTTCTGGATGTAAAGACCTGCCAACCAATCTGCCAAAAACGAGACGTGTCCACCACATGTAAATTCAATTTTAATTCTGGTTTATTTGCAGGATTTTACTTAAACCCATTCGCATTTCTCTGTTTCTCATCATTATATAAAAACTCAATCTTTGTACAAGCGTGTAAAATGCTCAACAATGAACAAGAAGTGAATATTGCACATTTGATGACCGGATAAGATGTGGTTGTTAAAGGCCACACTATACATGTGGGAAGGAAAGAGTTAAACACACTCAGGAAGTACTTGTTGCCACATAAGTGATTTTAAGCCACTGAAGGAAAACTAAATTCTAACCTTCAGCGCTCAGTGAGAGATATTACACCTATACATTAAAAAATAAAAGTTTTAATAAACAACATTCATTCCTTAGTGATTTCATTATCCCCAAACAGGGTCAGTAGTTCAGTTTTATTTTTTTCAAGTTATTGTCACCAAAAACCAGGAACCTACCCAGACTGAAAGAAGTGTCAGCTGTAGCTTCTGCAGGACACTTGACGGCTCTATAATGTGTGGGGATCACCAAGGACCAGGACAAGGTCTGTAAGAGCGCCTGGCTATAAGCAAAGAACTTTATCCAGCTCAACCCAGATTCAAACGGAAGATCAGTATGAGGATACTCTTGAAAAAAAAAAAAAAAAAAGCAACATGTTTGTTTCCAACATTAGACTCCTCGTTTTGTTTAAGAAGACAAAGTTAACTGAGCAGAAAAAAATTCAGCTACTATTCAAAATAAGCTGTGAAGTTGGTCCAGACTGAAGAGCAGACAGTGTTAAAGGATACGTGCAAAGCGCCTTATTTGTTAGCTTATCATGCAGGCAGGCGATGAGACTGATCTTGGGCAGCAACTAATGTTAAACCAAGGTGTGGAGTTTGAATTCGCCACTAACTGAATGTGCGAACCACAGGGCACAGCCGCCGAGAGCCGATGCCATCCACATGTCCCAGGGGGTCAACGTCACTGCTTGGCCCACACTGGTGTGACAAAACCCGGGACAGAGATCAGGCCAAGGGCACAAAACAGAAGGAAGCATACTCTGTTGGTGCCTGCGGGTGACTGCCACCTCAAGTTTGTGCCCCTGAGCCCCGGCCCTGGTATTCATGGACACGGCCCTTTTGGAGTAACATGGGCTAACTTGGGCACTTTCCCCAAAGAGCAGCCTTGTCAGACATCGTGGGGGAAGAGGACCAACTAAAGGCACTGAGCATTTAGCATGAAGACTAAGAGGTGGACCGGTGGGGTCAGGTGGGTGACGAGGTCTGAAAATGTTAGAAGATCGGTTAGAGTAGCAGAGGAGCCCCGGCCTGGCCAGCTGCAGCCGAACCATGACCAATGTCATCAGGCCAGTTCTGGCACAACATAAAGCCAATGCCCACCTGGGCTTGTCCACGAGGGGCAGGACTACTGGCCACAGGACAGGGCGGAGGAGAGGCAGGGGGTTGGCTGGAAGAGCAGGGCTGGGGGTCCCTGCTGAGTGAGAAGTGGGACCAGATGAACTTTAAAAGTCATGATTCTACAGCATTTGCTTCCTGCTCCAGAGGAAATCATTAACCTTAGTATTAAAAACCCAATAGAAAACTGTGTATCACCTTCATTCAAAAGAAAGGGCATGAACTGAACACCCACCTTGTGCCCCCTGGATGCGCTGATTTTAGTAACTGAGCGGGAGGAATGGGGCTGGTTAGGGTGAAGTGAGCCCACTCGGGGGATTTTCATTTTCTGGAGAGGCTCACCCAGCCTCAGAATGAGGGACTCAGGCCACCCCAGGGGGCAGATGTGACTGAGCCCCAAACTGATCATGATGTTCTCTGCACGCCCAGGAGCTCTGGGATCACGTCGGGTGGGTCCTGGCTCCTCCATCAGGCTGAGCGGACAAATCAGCATAACCTCCCCATCGGCCTGTGCCTTCCAGCTTTCTGCCCTGTCCCCTTGTTCCAGTCGGGCGCAGGAGCCAGGACACGGGGGAGGTCAAGCGTGCCTCTCGCACCCGAGCTCTGTGAGCTGTGGGGAGATGAGTGCAGATGCAGGGGAGGCACCTGTCACAACGTCCCTGTCGGAGCCAGGTGCCACCAACGGGCACAGGCAGGGAAGGTCGGTGCTAGCTCGCCTCCAACACTGCTCGGCACGGGGCGGCCTTGGTCTGGCTTGATCCAGGCATCACATGTGGCACCGCAGGTAAGGGTGTCTGAACCTGGCCCTGCGCTCTCCGGAGGCCGACTGTTTTTGGCAGCAAAGGCTCATCGTTCCTGAAAGCCAAGGGCTGGCTGTTCTATTCTGCCCCCAGAAGGCTATAGCAGTGCTGCCACCTTCTGAACTATCTCAGCATCTTTAAAGCACTTCCTCAGCCTCGAGATGCTCCAAGGAGGCTATGTGGTGAGTGAGGCCTCCACTGTTAAGCACAAAGTAGTCAGAGAGGAAGTATTTCACCAACCATCTCTGATAATCAAGTTCCAGTATCAGAACAGAGGACACTGGGCATAACATTCTGCATTAACTTTAACTGAAATACCCCTAAAATTCATATTCTTCCCAGCTACAACCAAAGACTGATTTTATTTTTTATAATTTTTACAGACCAAATACATTATAAATATTACAAAGCTTTGAAAATTAATAGATGAATCATAATTTTCTTTAAAATGTAGACTGTCACTCAAAATTTTCACATTCTAGGATATCAATAATTACAGCCTCCTCACAGAAAACAGCACACAAAACACTTCTGTCATGAAATCTTTGTTGCCAAATCGGCCACTGAACTGCCCACAGCTTATGACATTTTCTTAACACAGCACAGGGAGGCTGACTGATTTTGAAAATGGAGAAAAGCAAAACCAAGGAGAGCCCTGTGATGTGCCCTCTGAGAGGGATGCTTTGTGGCCTACAACCTTGGAGGCTCACAGGGATAATCTTGATCTGTGGAGCAGATGTGTTCTGTGCAACTAAACAAGTTCAAAATGGGAGAACAGGCTCCCGCACATTTCCAGATGTTGGGGGGAGCACTCCAAGAGGAGATCTGAAGAGAGGTTATCACTCCGTTAACCTTTATCCCGCTTCCCCCTGCTGAGGGCTCTCAGTTCAGACACTGTTAGATAAATATCCTCGGGTTGTAATTAATCCATGAACAGAAGACATATTCTGCCAGCTGAGTGAACAAAATCAATTTCGAGCCAAGAGAATTAGGAAGGCAGAAGTCAAACCGCTCATGCCGGGGGTGGAAATGACAAGAGCAAGAAGCTGGCCACAGAGCAAGGCAGCAGACAGGCTCTGGTAGCGAGTGAATGGTGAACAACAACAGAAGGCACATGGCTACTGGAAAAGTCAAGTTTCCACGGACAAGTGTCTAACTTCATTTGAGCTTAAATGTGGAATGAAGAAACAAGCAGAATACAGAGCATTAAGTTCTCAGACTCTCTCTCTAGACAGCAAGGCCTTCAGATTTCAAACCTGCTGTCTATCAAGAGGTGCAAACTTTGATGTCCACGGGGGCTGAGGAAGCGGTGTGAATGCAGGAATGGGCTGGGGTAGGCCTGACACTATGTCCACATATGTCCACAGTGACCACACTCTCCACCACGGGGATCAAACGAAACACGTCTGTACACAGTCTGCTCATCACATGCTACCTGTGTGCCCCCTCGGTTTACATGGACATCTCCTTCTTCATGAGGACCACAGCTGGATGGAAATGGACTTGTCACCATCTCTGCCATCCACTACAATCAAGGATCAAGTGGCCACATTTCAGACAATGCCTCACTTTAATTCAGCGTTCTTATCTCCATTTTGAGGGAAATAATACTTTGAAGCTGGTGTATTTCCCCACATTTGAGAAATGCAGAAGTTTTCAAAGCTTGTTTTACTTTGAAAGAACACAAATGAGGTTCAAAACTGAGGGTTCTACATGATCCCCAAAGCAGTTAGATCTGACACAGCAGTCTTGAGATTTAAATAAAACAGGGAAGACAGAAATGGAGACATACAACAGAGCCCCGTGGGGGGTCCTGTGAGGTGACTGGGGATCCAGCAGCTGAATGGCTCTGTGCCCAAGTGGGACTCATTTTCTCCAGTGGGGTGAACATAAAAACTACAAAGGCCCTGGGAAGTTTCAAGAACTAAGAAAACACACACACACACACACACACACACACACAAAGACATACACACATGCGCATGCACAACAGAATTATCTAGTGCCTCCCGACTTGCCTCTCAGTCAACGAACTCACTGGCCCAACTGAGCTCTGCAGTGAGACTGAGCAAAGTTACTTGTGCAACAGCAAAGTTAAATGTAAACATAAACAGCAACAGGTTTTTTTGAGAGACTCGGTGTTACTATCGTATGTTGTCCAAATAATGCACTTCTGGATAGAGACAGTTAACAAGAAGAGCCAGGAAGCTTTTCCCATCTTGGAGGCAATGGCCAGGATGCTTTATAAATTGTGCAGCTTGTGATACCTGATCCTGGTATTCAACATACTGCTTACTTGATGTCAAGGATTCAAGAGCATTCAGAGCCTGAAAGACACAGAAGACGGGAGGGTTAACCACACAGATGTATAGTTTGTGATCCCCGCAGGTGCAGCACACCTGCCATCATCTGGTGCAACTGCGAGCCTCAGGGAAGCCTAGGGAACCGGAAGTAGAAGTCCCAAAGTCAGGCACTGATGAACCACAGCAGAAGGAAGCCAGCACCCAAGCTTCTCTGGCTTCAGCAGCCTCCACACCCAGCCTTCCCTCCTCCTGGCTGTGCTGTTTCTCCAACGGAGCTTCCCCGCAGAAAGCCACTGTGGCAGCCAGGCCAGGCCGGCCCACTGCCTCATCCTCCTTCCCGCCAGTGCCGGCACAGAGCCCTCCCCACCGATCTCCTGCTGCCTCTCCTCCTAGAACCCAAACCAAAGTCCCAGGCACCAGCTACTGTGAGATTTTGATTTGCTATTGGGTTTGTTCTTAGATTACCAAATCACGTCATATTAAACTGTCTAATTATATGCAATTCAAAAGAAACCAGTGCCTAAGTGCTGCTGAGGGTGAGATCATTCTATCGGTCAACAAGCATAAAGTACAGATCAAGCTCCTCAGCTTTGCCCGCCAGAAACAATGAAGGTGTTCCCATGCCTCTCTTTGGGAATAAAGAAAAACATTCTTCAATTCCACAATTTTAACATTTCTTTCCTTCATAGTAGGAAAGGAGAAGAAGACTGTATGTGGAGAAAACAAAATCAGAACAGTGGTTCTTGGTGTGGGAGAGCTTTGTTTTCCAGCTACACCGGTCATCCACCCCCAGGATTCTGAACGTGACCACAGACTACCCCACACCGTCCCCTCTCAGATATGGGGGCCACCGCACAAGAGAATGCAGATCAAATGCAGATCAATGCTCAGGTCAGTAAACAAGGATGGAGAAGTCGTTGAGGATGGTAAATAATTTGGCAGCTTAGAAATAAACTGCCAGGGGATTGAAGACAGAAGTGTCAGAGCCAAAAATGAACAACTGAAGGGATGTGGCTCCCAACCTGACTGCTAGGTGGAGGGAGTTCAATCTGAGAACAGGCATCAATGGGGGGCAGGCAGGAGTCATCACATAAGGGAATGAAGGTGGACAGGCAAGGCCCGGGAGACCTGGTAGCCACAGGAGAGCATCAGACTTCTCGAATATATGTGGGTGTCACGCCCACTTCACAGTCGGCCCTCGGGAGAATTTCCTGCCTACGTGTGGCAGTTCCTACACGGCTCGTATATGACATTAGGGACTCAAACGGCAGTTGTCAGGTCAATTGGCGACAAGCATCGGGTACTGTATAAACCAAAAAGCCTGTGAAGAACCTGCTGCCTGGATCGCTGGATGCTTGCTCTTAATAACCCAGAGATCGCCCTGCACGTGGCCGGCTTGGACACCACAAGGCCACAAAGGACGAAGAGCGAGGGGTGTGAGTGCCCACCAGACACAGAACTGTAGAGCGCAGACAGGGTGAGGCCCCAGCCGGCACTTACAAGTCACTGAGCCCCGCCCCTCTCGGCCCCACTTCCTCAGCACACAACCAGGATAACAGCAGCTCCTACAGAACAGGGTTCTTATGAGGATTAAACGAGCTAAAACGTTAACTCATTAATATCGAGTGAGTTAAAACTCACAACAGTGCCTCCAGTGAGCACTCGGGAATGCTGGCCACTGTTTTACAGGAGACCCCTCTGTACACGGCCAGCCTGTTTACAGGTGAAAATACCTATGAGGACAGGACCACTGTCGCGTGGCCTCCCACGTTTTTAGAACAAACTATAATTTCTCACAGCTGCCACTGTGTCCATGTGTTTTGGTTATTCCCACATCAGCCAACAGGGGTCAACCCCCAGACTCACAAAATCAGAACGACTTCCTTGGTTCCAAGTTAAAGCTCAACTAACCTAGTCAGTCTCCTGTGGCCCCATCTTCTGTGCCAGTCCCCGGCCCCCAGCACGTGGTCACAATCCCATTCATCAGAACCAATTCGACCCTGGACCGGCTGGCTTGCCCATGGCCTTGCTTTTTCTACAACGGCACTTCCAGTGCTCTAGGCACGCACCTACAAAAACTGGTTTAAAATCTGAGGCAGGCACGTGCAGCATGCAGAGCACAGCACAGAGCTACGACAGCGAACCACGCCGCCGTGTGTGAGGACAACGGCTGCCGCCCCTCGCCTCCCGGGAAGGCCCGCCAAAAAGACTCCGACCCTTAACTGTAAAGCTGTTTTTACTGACCTGCTGAGCTTTTGGGGTCAGATGTAATTCAGAGCCAGGCTTCAAACGGATCTGATCCTCGGAAGGAACCTGAACCGAAAGGAAGGCGGCCATGCCTCGAGCAACCACTCGGAACCTTCGGCGTCAGGGAGAGGTCAGAAGTAAATGACGATTCAAGTAAATATTTTAAAATAAATACCACATTTTCTCTTTAAAAACAAGATAAACACATTTCAGACCTAACGTTGTTGCTAGCCTCTGCAGGAAAACCTTAAGTATGACCAAGAAGGAGCCTTAACCTTCCTTTCCATCATCACTGCCCAAAAAACGTAACATTCAGACTGTTGCAAACATGTAGAATAACTGGAACCTCAGGCACTGCTGGTGTGAATGTAAAAACTGGTGCAGGAAAATGGATTTGGGAAGTTACTCAGTAACTTAAGAACAGAGAAACCATATAACCCAGCAATTCTACTCCTGGGCACATACTCAAAAGAACTGAAAACATGTGCAGCAAAAGTTTGTTAACAAACTTCATAGCAGCCAAAAAGTTAAAAACCCAAATGTCTATCCACTGATGAATGGATAAACAAAATGTGGTACATCCATACCACATCCACAAGGCTGAATATTACTCAGCCATAAAAAGGAGTGAGGTACTGATTCATGATTAAACATGGGTGAGTCTTGCAACTTCAGGTGAAGTCACAGAAGCCAGACACAAGAGGCCACACAGTATATGATTCCATTTCTATGAGATGTCCAGGAAGGATATAATAAAGTCAGAAGGTCACTTAGTGGCTGCCAGAGACTCAGGGGAGAGGGACATAGGGAGTTAACTGTTTAACGAATGGGATTTCCTGTTGGGAAGACAGAAACATGTCTGAACTAGACAGTGGCAATGAGTACAACAACACTGTCAATGTATTACACGCTGCTGAATTGTATAGTTTAAAAGAGTTACCATAATAAATTTTACATTATGTGCAGTCTGCCACAATTTAGGTAAATAAAAGTCACATACTCCTGCTAAATTCTACCACAAAGACACATGATGTGACCTGGTCTGGACTAAGTGATTCCCGAAGTTGCAATGGGCTATTCTACAAGAATGCTGACATCACAATGGCAGAGCTCTTTTCAACCCTGATAAAGGCTAGGGAAGAAAACCACTACGCAAATAAGGGAGATAAAAATTGGAGGCCAGTGGCAAATTCTTCCATGCCTTGCAATTTTCAGCAACTAAAACTTAGACTTGTTTCTCATTACTTATCCCTCTCATCAGTTGACCTGAACTCATCGCGATTCACAGTTCTAGGAGACTGAGTCCCTCATGGGCCTGCGCTGCCCTGACAAAGTACAGGCAGTGAAGCAACTAACTGGGGTATTATAACCTAACTTTACACACCATCGCTGGCTCAAAGCCAGAAAGAAATCAGTAGTGTGGTCAGGTTACACAGTCAAAATACAACGAGAGATATTACTAAGAAAACATTCTTTAAATGTGAAAACAAAGTTGTTTACAAAAAATAAACATGTTTTGTAATATATAAAGATGTAATCAAGCTGATTTTTCCCCCCTTAATCTATGAGGGGACCTAGCCCTGAAGTCAAAAAGCCTACTCAAGTATCCCAGTCCCCAAGCAGGGGCAGATGCTGAGGCCCAGTGGGAAGAGCAGTGGCAGGCGCCTGCTTACCTGTTGGACAGGGGCGACTTCCGGCCCAGCCCGATTGCCCCCAGAATTCCGGAGCTGAGCCTCTCCTCGGCCAGCTGGCTCTGTCTGCTCTGAAGCATGAGCAGAATTCGAACGACAGACTCTATCAGGACCGAGTCACTCTGTTCCGTCTGAATCAGGGACAGCTGCAGGACTTGGTGCCACCACAAAAACAGCTTGGCCTCTTCCTGCACGGAGCTGGGGGGGGCCCAGGAGGAAAACACAATTAGAGGTGGCTTCTTTCCACTCCTGTTTAATTGAAATTCCACATTTGAATTTTAAGTATGGGGGACACTTGGTACTTTCAAAGCTTTGGCTGACAGCCCAGCGTGTTAACACAGTGACAGGGACAGAGCAGCCACAGGGCCAACATACCCGGGGTACACCTGCTCCAACCACCTGCTCAGGGTGAGAAGCACTTTCATTTCGTTCCTTAAAGTCTGTTCGCTGTTTAAACACTGTAGCAAGTAGACATAGAGAGTCAGGTAGCTGCCGAGGGACAGGCACTCCTGCAGAAATTCTTCTATGGTGAGCTCCGGAACTTGGAGGGACACCAGAATGGGGCCCCATCCTAAATTCTGACTGAGGGAGCCTGAAAAAAAAAAACAAAAAAAAACAAAACAAGGGAAGATAGCAAGATGAAAACAAGAATGAAATTATTTACCTGCTGGAATGGGCCTCTTCACTTTAGGCTTCATGTCAAGCCCGCGTGGGCCCTGGAGGCCACACAAGTGAAACGTGCCTCATGGCATAGACTGGGAAGTCCTCACGCTAAGTGCCCATCCACGGCTAGAGGGCAAGAGGTCAGAATCACCCTTCTCTCCCTTTTAATACCTTAAAATCACAGGTAGGTACTGCCTGTCCAAGTCACCTAAGGGTTTTAACTTCATCTAATACCTTTTAAGTGGGTTGTGAATATGCTTTTCTCAAGGAAATTATTATTACTCTATTTGACAGAAGTATTTCTACTTTTCAGGGCTTGGTTTGACTCATACCTCAACAGAAATCCTTAAAACTGTTTCACAAACTGAAAAAAAATTTTTTGATTTTAGCAACCCGAATGAATTTGAAGCAGGAGTGTTATCCTAGTGGTTCTCAATTCCTTGGGGGAATGACAGTGGGGAGATGGTGACATGTGCAGCACCTTCCATGGGGGGACACAGGGACATGCATTGTTCTTGCTCTAATACTCTTCCTTCTCTCCCACTGTGTGCACAATGATGTGTATCTGGGAATCACAGCTGAGAATGTTCATCCGAGCAATTCTTCTTAACCAGACCACAATGTTTCCAGAATCGAGTTTAGAGGGAGGTTAGGGAATAAGAATGATTTTTAAAAGGTGGGGGGGGGGGGGGCTTTGATCTCTTTGTAATAGTGTAAAAGATGTGACAAGAAGCAATAAAAGACACACATGAAAACTCATTTTAAAAAGTGACAAAAATAAAGAATATTAACATAGCAGGTCTTATAAAGATTCTGGTTTATAGCATTTCTTTGGAAGATCATGGCTAGGCCTGTGACTTTACATGACCTGCCTCCCATAAAAGAGCCGGTCTGACCTCTGGCTCTGTGAATGAATTGGAGGTTCCCTCCACTGAAACAGGACTGTACTAACAGACATGGGCCATAGGTTCTCACACTAACTGCAGATCTTTGTGGACAATACAAAATACATTGTGAAACATCAGCTACATTAACAAACAAATCGCTCACTGGAAGGGTCCAGAAAGGTACATCTTTCTGAGAAAGCTTTACTCTCCCCTGGAAAAGACATCCTAAAGAGAGCCTCGTACCTTCGTTGAAGTAGGCAGTGATGCAGGCTTCCGTCGTCTCAGCCATGTGGCGGACAGAAGCCAGGCTCTGACAGGCTGCTGTTAAGAGAGGCAGGACCACCAGCCCGTGCACCTTCTGCCCAATCCAGGCGCGGACACTGCCCCGGAGGAACTCTGCCGTTGGAATAGTTGCAGTGTTCATCATCATCAGGACTTCCATAAAGAGGCTGCTGAGCGCCATGTGGCGGGTCTGGCTGTCCATGTCTGCAGGGGAGCACAGACACATCGTGAGTGGCTATAGGAATGGCGATGTCAATGTGCCCGATCTTGGCCACACTCCGGGGCACACTTTACAGTTCTGGTCACTGATCTTGAAGGACCAGAAGGAACACTCTGCATGGGGTGTAGCTTTTAAGGACAGGATGCAGCACATCAGTACTTCGTAAGGGCAAAGGAGGAACCACTGAGAGATCCCTGGTTACGGGAGGCGGCTGAGCTATACTTCAATAAATAGACATCAAGCTGGTAAAAGACTAAATTATTTATCAGAACATGCTTACTTAGACTTTATCCTCCAGACTTTGCTCACAGATCTCAAAAGCCACCTGGTAAACTGTCTAGAAACAGTACCTCCACTCACCAGTGCCAAAGCTGTAGATATTCTGGAGTGATTTACAAGGAATAGAGGTTATTCCTTAAAACTAAATATAAAAGTAAGGAAAAGAAAAACCTTTTTAAACCTTTTCAAAAGAACTCCTCACTTAAGCAGTTTTTATTTCTTTCTTTGTTTTTTCAGTAAGAAAAGTGGACAGACGGGCAATATAATGGGTCTTTCCAAAAAATTGAGATGAGAACAGAGGACGAGAAAAAGCAAATTCGTTCTACAAGAGAACTGCAAAACGTTATTGAGGTGGATTCCTTCTTCACATCCCCAAATAGAAAACATTTCACCGGGAGTTCATGGAAAAGACAATCCAACACGCCACGGTTATTGCCAGCTCCTTCTAGCTCTCCTTGAGTTAGGTAAAAATTCTTACTGAACTAGAACTAGGGCTTTCTTATCACAAGGCTTCGGTACTCACATCAATGAAAGTAGGGGAGTCTTGGTCTTACTCATCACACACCTATCAAACCAAACTCACCCACTCACAAGTGTTGAATAAACCCTAACTTAATGTTACTATAAGACCTACTTCTTATCGGGGCACCTGGGTGGCAAGTCAGGTTGGGCGTCTGACTTTTGATTTCGGCTCAGGTCACAATCTCATAGTTCATGAGTTCAAGCCCTGCATCGGGCTCTGTGCTGATAGCGTGGAGCCTGCTTGGATTCTTTCTCCCTCTCTCTCTCCTCCTCCCTGCTCACTCCCTCTCTCTCAAAAATAAATAAACATTAAAAAAACAACAACACTCCTACTTATTATCAAGCAAGGACTTCAAAAACAAAGGTTTTAGAAACAACCTATATATGAATACCTATTTTTTCATGTATTTCTATGGGTAGAGATACTTTTTTTTTTAAGGTTATTTATTTATTTTGAGAGTGAGTGAGCAAGCATGAGCGGGGGAGGGGCAGAGAGAGAAGGAAACAGAGAATCCCTAGCTGTCGGAATCTGACAGCATGGAGCCTGACGCAGGGCTCTCGTGAACCATGAGATCATGACCTGAGCTGAAATCAAGAGTTGGACGCTTAACTGAGCCACCCAGGCACCCCACAGGTATTCTTTATTAAGGCATTATCTATGAATTTCAGTCCAATAGCAATTTTAATTTGAATCTGCCTTTTAATTATGACTCACAGGAACAAAAAACTACTACAATAAACTTCCTAATAGATCCCACCCTTGCCTCTCCCTATGCATCATCAACATAGCCAACAAATGTTTTCTGAAAAACCAGATCTGATCCCATCACTCTTCTGATTAAGATCTTTCTAGAAAGCCCTCCTCTCCTGTGCTTGGCCAGCTATTAGCTAATCTTCAGGGCCTAAACCCATTTGATCAATTCTAAAACAGCCTCTCCAGTACTGTCTGGTAATTTTCTTCTTTCCTTTTTTAACATTCACTGAGTTACTGACTTGCCAGACCGATGCTACAGCTCCAGGCATACACTCATTCCGTGCTTACACTATCCACATGAGACAGGTACGATTATTATGCCCAGTCTGCAGATGAAGTTACACAACTTCTACAAGATCACATAGTTAGCAAGTGGATAAAGCAGGCAGTTTGGTTCCAGAATCTCTATTTTTGACTACCATATTACATGCCCTGTATGGTAAATCTATATTGCAGATATGTTCGAGAAATTTCAACTGATTTCTTGTTCACCAATTCCAATCTGCTCAGTGACACCAGCTTTAAATGACTACGCTTCCCAGCATAGTACACTACAATCACCTATTCTCAAACAGTATTTAAGTAAATATTTAAAAGTTTGTGAGATTCACCCATGATGAGGCAGATTTTCACTGTTGTATTCTATTATGCAAATATACAACAATTTGTCCTTTCTACTGAACAAATGGGCTCTTTTCGGTTTTGGATCCCCTTAGATGCATAGCTACAGACACTGTTCATATTTCCCAGGGCACAGGTGCATTTCTTTTAGAATATTCTAGGAGCAGAATTCTGAGTCGTAAGATATGCAAACCAGTAGATCATAGCAAACTTCTAAAAAAGGTTGTACCAATATACTCTGTGATCAGCAGTACACGAGAGTTACTCTGATCTACATAGCTGCCAACAGTTAGTATTGAAACCTTTTTAATTTTAGCCATTCTAATGGATATGTCATCATATGTCTCTAAGGTTTTAATTTGTATTTCCCTGATTATTTTTTTAAAGTTTACTTATTTATTTTGAGAGAAAGAGAGAGAGAGAGTATGCTCATGCATGTGTGAATAAACGGGAGAGGGGCAGAGAGAGTGGGAGAGTGAGAGAATCCCAAGCAGGCTCCGTGCTGTGAGATCATGACCTGAGCTGAAACCAAGAGTCGGATGCTTACCCGACTGAGCCACCCAGACACCCCGATATTTTCCCTGATTATTAACAAGGTTTAGCACCTTTTTGTAGATACACTGGTCATTTAGATATTCTCTTTGGTGGAGGGTCAATTCAAGGGTCTTTGTTCATTTTTTTCTAGTGGGTCATCTGTTTCTTCCTTCCTTTATTCAGTGTGACAATTTTAGTCATTCATATTTAATGTAATTACTGATGTAACGGAGTCTATTATCTTTTGATATATCTTCTCTTTATTCCTCCTATTCCACATTCCTTTTTCTCTCTTTTACTTCCTTTCATTATATCTTATTGTACTTTTTCTCTTTTCGTCTGGAAGTTAAACACTCAACATTCTTATGGTGGTTATCTTACAAATGACACATGCATTCTTGAGTTTTCAAAGTCTGATGTTAACTGACTCTCAGACCATGCAAGGGCTTTAACCTACTGGTGCCATAACCCAGGGAGGCGTTACTGTTATTCTTGTTTTAGACACTCACATTTCATTTAGATTCACCAACGCCTGTATTGGCTACTTTCATTGTTCTTCATCCTCAGTCTCTTCCTACGTATCTTCTCTGGATTATTACTTCTTCCCTTCCACAGTCTTTAGTTGTATTTTGCTGTTCTTTTTATAACCTCTTAAGCTGGATCCTTACCTTACTAACCTTCATCTTTTTAAAATTTTAATATAAGCATTTAAGGCCAAGCAATTAAGTGCCACTGCAGCTGCATCCTACAAGTTTTCATGCATTCTGGTTTTGTATCCAGTTCTAAATATTTTTAATTTCTATTATGATTGCTTCTTTGGTCATCAGTTATTTAAAGTTTGCTTCTTAATTCCAGCACGCGATTATATTTTGCTACTGATTCCTAAGTTCACTGCACTGTGGTTAAAATGTGTGTGGTCTGTTCCACACCAGTCCTTTGGGATTGGTGGAAACTGACTTTCTACTGAACAAGTGGGGAGGTTCCTTACCCGTGCTGGGCAAGATTGACACCACGTGAGTTCTGCGTTTACAGGGCACATCTCCTCCGCATGGGCACTACAGCCAGCTGGGCCATCAGACTTCCTAGAGCCTTACTGATTTTCCTTCCTTAATTAATTACTGTCAGAAGTGTGGCCACATCTCTTACTGTGAATGACTTTCACATTTCTCTTCCTAATTCTGTCAATTTTCACTTCAGGTATTTGTAGTCCCTACTGTGTTATTAGGTACAAATACATTTATCATTATTGTATCTTCCTGGTATATGAAAACTTTTATCAATTTCCAATGACTCTATCTCTATTAATGCTTTTTATTTATTTACTTTTCTGTCATGCAACTTCAAGGCAGGAAAACACCCTAGAGATCATCTGGGTCTGTAATGCTTTCTGCCATATAGTCCTATCTATCTGTCTAATATGAAAGCTATGCCAGCTTTCTATTTTAGTAACTGCCCGCTATGACTGCCTTCTAGAAAGCTTTGTATAGCCTATGCTTTGTATGTACTTTTTATTTAAAAAAAAATTTTTTTTTCAACGTTTTTATTTATTTTTGGGACAGAGAGAGACAGAGCATGAACGGGGGAGGGGCAGAGAGAGAGGGAGACACAGAATCGGAAACAGGCTCCAGGCTCCAAGCCATCAGCCCAGAGCCTGACGCGGGGCTCGAACTCACGGACCGCGAGATCGTGACCTGGCTGAAGTCGGACGCTTAACCGACTGCGCCACCCAGGCGCCCCTGTATGTACTTTTTATAAACAGCTTAGAGCTGGTGTTGTGCATTATTAATCCAGTCTGACAAACTCTGTCTTTTAAACAGTCCATTAACATTTACGGACATAAACTCTACCACCTCGTTTTGGTTATTTTTCTCACCTTCTCCAAGCTTCTTTTCTTGCCTTCTTTGGACTAAATGCATTTTGGCCATTCCTTTTTATCTCTTTCCACTAACTTGGCAATTATACATTTTATTTCTATTCTTTTAGCGAACATCTGAGAAATGTCAACATTCACATTTCATCAAGGTATAAATTTAATCAATTTGTTGACCCTTTCGAACAATACTAAAACTTTAGAATGCTTTTAACTCAACCTCCTTCCTCACTTCTATATACTCGTGGTCATATAGTTTAATTTCAGCTTTTGCTTTTTAAGCCCCTAAATGCATGCTGACTGTAGCTTTCCACAGGCAGTTTATGTTCATATTAACCACATTTTACCACTTTCTCTGCTTACTTTTCCTTCTTGCAATCCAATCCTTTTTATTCGTGATCACTCTTCTACCTAAAGAACATGCTTCAAGACTGCCTTTAGTGATGTCTTTGGGACACTCTCCATTGTCAGTGAAAATATCTTTATTTTATCCTTACCCTTGAAGACCGTATCTCTAAGGTGACAGTTCCAGGTCACGGTCATTTTCTCAGAGCACACTCGAGTTGCTCCACTGTCTTAGCTTCCTTTGTTGCTACTGAGAAATCGGCGGTCAGTGCAAATGTTGTTCCTTTGAACGTGTCCGCCCATCTGTCCTTCCTTCCTTCATGTGAAAGTTGTTTCCTTTGTCCCTGGTACCTCTGCAGTGTCACCACAGTGTGTACAGATGTCAATTTCTCTCCAACCTTCTTGAGATTTGCTGGGTTTACTGAATCCGAGGAGTGTTCCGTTCATCAGCCCTGGAAAATTCTCAGCCCTGCTACCTCTCCAGCTCCTTACTGCCTCCCCCCAGTTCTGTCCTCTTCTCTTGGAATTCTGACTGAGTGACTGGATATGTGGTAAATCTTCTCGGCCTATCCTCCATGCCCTCTAACCTCACTTCCACATTCTTTCTCTGTCTGGTCTGCATTCTGGACATTGTCTTCATATTTGTTTTCCGGCTTACTAATTTTCTCTTCAGATGAGTTGAGCCTACCAAGTTTTTATCACAATTTTTATATTTTCATTTTTAGAATATCTGATTCTCTCTCAAAGTTGTATATTTCTATAATTTCTTGCTCCTTACTGACATTTTCAAATCTTTTATTTCATCATAGATTAAAAATACTAGTTTACTGTGCTAATTAATTATTCCAGTGTCTTAAGTCTTTATATGTGTGAGTCTACTGTCATTTTCTGCTGACTTGCTTGTGGGGCCTTGTTTCCTTATGTGTTTTATGACTTTTTTTTCCACTGGGATTTCATATTCCTTGGAACTCTGAGGCCAGAGTTGAAGACAGGTTTCTGCAAAGTGGCTCTGTGGTTGCTTTGTACCAGGCGTCTAACGGCACTGCCAACCCAGAAAACTTGAACTCAATTTCCACATACAGGAATTTTTCTCTTGACAGTCTAGGTAGCGGGAATTTGTGCTTCAAATTCAAAGATGTGCTTCAACTTATACTTACTAATTTTCAAAAAGACGTAGCTCTTTGCCCACCACACACACATGTGCCCCAACACCCAGGTCAAACATACCACTGTCTTTGCCCTCCTCTCCCAGGGGCAGGTTAAGCTCTAGCTACCCTTGTCCTGAAGATGCCATCCTGTGGGTGATGCACAGGAGCTCCTTTTAGGATCCCATTACTAGCAAGCCCCGGCCTTTAGTGCCTCCACCCAGTCTAAGAAGGTTCCACAAAAGCCTTCATGGGAGAAGCCAGCCTCGGCACTCCAATTACCTTTGCAGGTTCCTCCTCCACTTAGGTCCTGACTTCTAAGATTTTCCATGATAAGTTTCATTTTTGGTTTCATAAAAACATTTTCTCCAGCATTCTTAGTTGTTTTCAGCAGAAGCAGTCAGGATACCCAGTCCACCAAACTGCTGGGAGCACAAGTTCTCTGCACACAATTTCTTCACGTGTCTATAGGTGATTCTGGAGTGCCCACAGGGAAGAGCCAAAGCATCTTGGAATGCTGCTCACGGGCCGTCTCTGGCTCCCCCCACTCATTAAATCCAGTCGTCTAGCTTAGCCCTCAGTCCAGTTAACCTCACACCAGCATCCGACAGTGTGAACCCCTCCTCAAGTTCTTAGCACTCGTGCCTCCCCAGTGCTGAAATGACAGTGTCCCTGGGAGCCAGTCCTCTCTCTGCGCATCACTTCTCCGGGAACACGACTGAAAGCATCCTGCCCGCCTCCCGGACCTCACGAGGCCTCACACACCGCAGGGATTCACCGACTGAATAAATACATGACTGCCCGTGGCCACTTACCAGGTGGGTTAAAGGCGATGATACCATCTAAGAGCTTAGACATCTCCTTTTCTAGGGCTGCTAAGGTGATTTTTCCATTTTGTTCCAGGGAGCTGAGGAATTGAACCATCTGATGAGTGAAGGCTCGGCATTTTGGAACTGCATCCTGACAGAAAAAGGAGCGTTCGTATGAATCCACGCAAGCAGTGTTAAGTGCTGGGGAGCATGCCACGGCTCTGACTGCTTTGGTAGCGGGTAGAGAGAACAGAGCAGGAGACCACACAAAGACAGGTGTGTGTCGAAGGACCGACCCTGTGTCTAGGGATACGCGCACATCTGTCACTAGAACACACACTCTCCCGAATTCCAGAACACTTCCTTTTTCACTATGTTAATAAAAACATTAACGCTATACTAATTACTTGCCAGAAACTTTTCCAAACACTTTTATGTTCATTACCTAATTTAATTCTCACAACAACACTTTACGGGCAAGTATTACTAGTTCCAATTCAGATGAGAACACCAACGTCACAATGGCAGGGGGCTGGGGACCGGAGTTGGTCAGACCTCAAACTCGTGCTCATAACTTATAACTTCCCTGCCATTCTGCTGCCAAGGACATCCAGATCCCTAAACCAACAGCTGCCACCCCCAACCTTTTACCCCTCTCGTTAGCCCATGATACTGCTGTAAGTGAAGGTTGACCAAGAGAGATAATTAAAACTAAAAACTCTAGGAGTACAAAATAAGTGCACCATGACATACATCCTCTACCTTTTTTAATTTTTTTTTCTTTTAACGTTTATTTATTTTTGAGACACAGAGAGAGAGAGCCTGAACGGGGGAGGGTCAGAGAGAGGGAGACACAGAATCTGAAACAGGCTCCAGGCTCTGCGCGGGCAGCACAGAGCCCGACGCGGGGCTCGAACTCACGGACCGCGAGATCACGACCTGAGCCGAAGTCGGCCGCTTAACCGACTGAGCCACCCAGGTGCCCCTCCTCTACCTTTTTTAACTGAGCCATCACGAGGCTTGAGCCTGTCCTCAGTAGCACTTACACTACTACAACCCTGAAGAACACTCTGCCTTTTAAAGCACCCACTCAACTTACGAGATGTTTCTGGCCGTCAGTAGGAACAGAAAGGCCTGCAGACACTCTCAGGAGCTTCATGATTAATTCAGCAGAAGGTTCCTTTGCCAGGATGACGGATGGCTGGTAATGGCTGCTGAAATAACCTAGCACACTCTGGTATGACACAACGTCTACAAGATGCCACGAAAGTGAGCTTGTTTGTCCAAGGAGATTCAGCAGAGGTGAATCCTGAAAATAAAACACACACTCCTTTAGTTTTGGAGTTCTCCATTTCCCAGAAATATGTCTCCAGTCTATGGAGTGACCACTAAGAGGGCCCATGACCAGCATGGAACAGGTAAGATGTCAAAGAAGTATCTACTCAAGTAGAAGTGCTAGTGAAAGTAATAACCAAAGTCTTGGCAAAAACACTTTAAGATTTGTAAGTATTCAGAACCCAGTTTTTCAAAGGAACTCTTGGATCTAGTCATAGAACTAGCAATTAATGAGATGGAAGATAAAATTGATTTTTATATTCTAACTCCATGTGCCTCCCTTCATGATCCAGAATTCGATTAGGAACGATCCCAGAAAATCAGGCACTAGTTGAAGGCACATCCCAAATGCCAAGCAGATATCACGCCGACAGAGGTGTTAGGGAAACCAGTGAAAAACTACAACTTCGTAGAAAGGGAGGATATCGGAAGCCTTGCCAAGTCTTCATCTCAGGCTCTCCAAACTTACTGCTTGGTCTACCAGCTGATCTTCCTTTGCCAATAAAATCATCATGAAAAGGAGGCAGACAATCATGCTCCGCGTCTCTGGGTGAGGACTGGGGCTCCAGGCGTCAGATAGCACACTGACCCAGTTGACTTCGCACAGGACAGACCCCAAAAATAAGAAGCAGCTCTTAGGGCTTCCTCGTTCCACCTAAAGGGAAATGAATTCAAATCAATGTTTTGCTTTAAGCTATCTTGAAGATGTGTATAAATCAGTGTTTACTAAATTGTATTTTAGAAAGTAACTTTTTTCCCAGATTATAAAAATCATCTATAAATCCTTCCCCCAGAGATTTAGACTTAACATTTGTCATATTTTTTCTTCCATGCTCAGTGAATGTGTACATTTTTCACCTTATTTAGAGTTCATTATTTATTCCACGAATTCTTTTTTTTCTTTGTTATTTTTTTTAGAGAGAGGGAGGGAGGGAGAGGGAGAGAGTGCATGAGCAGGGGACAAAAGGGGAGAGAGAGAGAGAGAGAGAGAGAGAGAGAGAGAGAGAGAATCTGAAGCAGGTTACACACTCAGCACAGAGCCTGACACAGGGCTCAATCCCACGACCCTGGGATCATGACCTGAGCCAAAATCAAGAGTCAGGTGCTCAACCTACTGAGCCACCCAGGTGCCTCTATTCCACTAATTCTTAATAGGAGAGGAGTGACCTTCCCTAGCTCTAACCAGACTGCCACGGTCAGTCACCAAAGTTCAGGGGAGTCTATCACAGCCCTCAGATGTGCTAGGACAGGTCAAAGGCTGAGATCTACTAGCCAGTGGTTCCTAAAGCTGATCATACATCAGAACCCACCCCCCCCCCCCACTAAAGACCCACTAAAACACAGACTGTGGGACCCTGCTGCCAAATTTTATATTTCCTAAATCCAGGGTGGGAGCAGGAATTTGGATTTTTAGTAAGTTTCTCGGTGGTACAGACACTACTGGTCCTAGGACTCTACTTTTAGACCTACTATAACAGTGTCCATAATTTTTATACTGCCTTTTTAGTGTAATGTTATGTTATAAAAATATCTCCACAACATTAGTCTTTGTGATTTTTGATGACTTCATAATGTTAAATCCTATTTAAAATACATTAGGGATTGGTAGGAGGGGTGGTAGATATATTTAAAGTATATAATCAATGTCAGAGTTCTATCTTATTAGCCCATTTCAACAGTCTGTTTACATTTTTTTTAATGTTTATTTATTTTTGAGAGAGAGAGAGAGACAGAGCACGAGCAGGGGAGAGGCAGAGAGAGGGAGACACAGAATCTGAAGTATGCTTCACGCTCTGAGCTATTAGCACAGAGCCCGACTTGGGGCCGGAACTCATGAACCGCGAGGTCATGACCTGAGTCAAAGTCAGACGCTCAATCGACTGAGCAACCAGGCGCCCCTCAACAGTCTGTTTAAAATAAAATGTGGCTGGCTATAAATTTTTCTGTTCAAAATGAAGGTTAAAAAGCTCTACTCCATTTATAAAATCACAATCAATGGAACTTGGTAATGATTCATGCCCTCCCATGACTACCATCATTGTATCATACTAACTACTTATCCTTTTCCCTTTTAGAAAATGATTCTTCATCCTCCTAATAACCTCTAACCTCACTCTAAACCCTTCAAAAAACATCCCTTCTAAGGCCAGCAAGACACATAGAACTGAAAAGCTTCCAGCTTCTGGGCAGGTCGGGGTCATCTATCATTAGACTAAAATTCCTAGAGGCACAGAGTCTAGAACATCCCTTCAGAGACTGTTCTAGTTTAATCTGTCACACAGCTGAGGCTGCCCTCTTACTTAAAGCTGTATTACAGCTCTTTAAACAAACATTTTCTTCCATGTTCGTAACAGTGACAAATACATACTTAGGACCTGTCTCATATACTAAACCTAGCTACAAAATCATTCCTAACCTTTTATCTCTGAGACAACTGTCCTCAGCTTTCCCTGGAGCTCAGCCACAGACAAGTGGCTGACAAGAACATCCCGGGTGAGTCTCCGTGTGCAGCACAGAAGGACTGCAGTACATTTCACTACTGCCGCGAACCACTGTGGACCTGCAGTAATTAAAGCACTTAGGGTGTCCCAGTAATCAATTGACATTAAGTTAAGAGTGAACACAAATGAGCTAGTGACTATGAATAAATAAATGGAAATGACTGTAAAAACCTAAGAAGACCAGATTATAACAGGTTTTTAAAAATAGCAACATAAGAGGGGTGCCTGGGTGGCTCAGTCAGTTAAGCGTCCGACTCTCAATTTCGTCTCAGGTCGTGATCTCATGGTCATGAATGAGATTGAGCCCCACATCAGGCTCCTCGCTGGGTGTGGAGTCCACTGAAGATTCTCTCTCCCTCTCCCCTTCCCTGCGCGCTCTCTCTCTCTCTCTCTCTCTCAAACAAAAAAAAAAGAAAACTATAAACTTAAGAACAACAACACTGCCTGGCTGGTAAGTAACACCACTGTGGCTGTTTTTCACAACTATTGCTTCTACTGCTAAAACTCACACACACAGATTAGCATTTTTTCCAGGTCATTTCAGGTCTTTATACGATTATGATGCATCATTGGCCGTTACAACGCACTTCTATCTCCTACAACATTATTCCCTTATGTAACTGCTTAAAGAAACTAATGGCTTGAGTACCAATTACATTTTGCTCTAATAGAACATTTAACAGTATGAAAGTCTGGTGATGCTATCCTAGAAAAATATGCAAACCCAGAAACACCAAGATTGAGCATGACGAAGTCATTAAACTATGTACTCATCGAACAATATTACTAAAATCTAGGGGGTGACAGCCATGTGACAGACAAAATCTTTCTCTGGGTTTAAAAATGGTCCTAGAAGTGTTTTCCAATCACCCGCTCACACAGTGAAACGATTTCCATGGGAAGTCACATGCTCCACACAAGCACCACACAGGCACACAGAAAGCCCACACCGCAACTGTGGCTAAAAACCATTGAACAGGCTGCTGCCCAGAAGCCGGGCTGTGCCACGGGGAGTGATGCTTACTTTGAAGAAGGCCTCCATGAGCATCTGGTCAGGGTGCAGGTCCCTCCACGGGAGCTTCTGGTAGGCACTATGGAAAGCGTACAGAATGAACTCGGGCATTCTGGGTGCTGTGCATGCTTCACAGTAATGCAGCAGGTGCAACCTGAGGGCTCCATCATCACCTGGCGACAGCTTATCTGAAATTGAAACGGAAAACACAGCTGAAGACATTCGGGGTTATCTTTAAAAATAAACAAATTAATACAAAACAGAAATTTGAACTGAAAGTCTAAGACCTAAGGTTCTCTATATTTACTCACTTTCAAAGATTTTCATGTGCCAGGAAAAAAAAAAACTGATGGCAAATTACTAACAAAGACTGGTATGTAATTACTCACTTGGGTAACTGGAATAAGTAGCTGGGATGTGGGAGAAAGCAGGGGCGATCAGTGTTTCTTTAAAACTTCTAACTATTTGGCTTTTTAACACAAATACACTTGCATAACCCCAACCACTTCCAGGTACCCCTTTAGTCTGCTGCCCTCGGCATATACGCGGCCACTGGCCTTGGCACTTACTCATTTGGCACCCGGGAGGAATCTAATATCCCTCAAGAAGAAATGTGCCACATGACTAAAACTTAACCCTCGGTGCGGTAAAACTAGATTATTGCTGTCACTCAGCCAAGTTAGTCTAAAATGACACTCCTGTGTTATCACTCAGTATTATCATCACTCAGTATTATCATCACCAGTATCAATTACTACAGTGCCCTCAAGAGTTCATGGCAATGTAACTGGCGTTTTGTCTAAAACAAAACTTTTCAGACTTTCTGGTTTTATGAAAAGGAATGAATGGAGTCAAAGAAGAGAGAGCCACGCACAACAAGAACAGAAACCTGATGATGTTTCTTAATAGCGGCTTTTGAAAAATGACAAATAAGCATCAGCCCACGGTACCAATCAATTTATCATTTCTAACATGCCTGTGCCCTTGGTTCGCATCCTTACTTTATTCTGCATCATGAAACACTAACATGTTTTTAACCTCTTAAGACAAGGTAAGAGTAGCATTTGTTCAAATGTGAATAAAAATAGTTTTGTTTAAATAAGTACGGATATGTAGGTACAAGACGTCTAAAAGGTAATTTCTTAGGACAAGACTGAGTTTCTAGTTCCAGCCCAGATACACCTAAGTTCTGTGAGCTCAGATAAATTCATTTTGCTTTTTGGGTCTTCATTTTCTCACAAATAAAAGGAGAGAGCTGGTTCAGAAGACCTCACTAAAAGGCTACAACAAAATACTTCTTCCTGCTTTGCACAGTGCTGTTTCCTCTCCTTGAACTCAGCTACCAATTCCTGATGTTAGCCATGTACCCTCCTGTACCCAAGCTACTTTCTTACTTTATATACACAGGCAAGAGCCTAAGAGAGTACTTGTCCCTTATACTAAGAAACCAAATATATACAGCCTTTGTGATTATAATTTAATGCTCAAATCTTTTTGATGATGGTAAGAAGAAGCCAGAAGTCTATCTTTCCAAAAAAAAACAAAAACAAAAAAGTGAGTACTATTAGGATTTCATGCGTTACTCATTGAACCCATACTTATCAAATAGACACTGAACCTACAGCACTGCCCAAGTCTTGTGGGGATAAAAAGAATGTTTCTGTGCCTAGAGCTTACATCTTACAGTTGAGTCAGAAAAAAAAAAATTTTAAGAGATCAGGCATATATATAAAAGATCAATAAAAAATACTGGATGGATACATCTAGGCAACGGAATGTTGTTCAGCATTGAAAGGAAATGAGCTATCAGGCCATGAAAAGACTTGGAGAAATCTTAAATAAGTGAAAGAAGCCAATATGAAATGCTATATAACGTATGATTCCAATTATTTGGCATTATAGAAAAACTAAAACTACGGAGAAAGAAAAAAAAAATTCTCCCCAAGAATTAGTGGGGGGGGGGGCATAGGCAGAACTGTAATGGTGGGTATGTATCATCATACATTTCTCAAAATCAACGTACAACATCAAGAGCGAACCCTAACATACACCATGACTTTGGGTGATAATGATGTGTCAGCGTAGGCTCATCAACTGTAACAAATGTACCACTCTGGTGGGGGGTGTTGATAGTGGGGGAGGCTATCCGGGGGGGTGGGGGGGGGGGATATGGGAACTTGCTGTACTTTCTGCTCAATTTTGCTGTGAACCTAAATCTTTCTATACACGTGCACATTTTTTTAAGGACTGGATGACATATTAAGTCTGTGACTAAGTGCCACACAGACACATGGCGGCCACAGAGGCCACGGCAGCCACAGAGGTACACTAGTCAGAAGTGGCACGTGACAATCGGGCCGTGGCACCTTCAGAACTCACTGCAGTGCCTCAGTGGAGCCAACAGCTGAGCACAGAGCTGGCCACTTCTGCCCACCGGGGGAACACTCCGTGAGGAATCCTGGCCCGGCGCTCGCTGCTGGGCTGGCCAGCCCTTTCTCGGAGCTGCGCCTGGGCAGAGGCACTGCTCTTCCTTCCCATCGCCTTTCACAGGTGTTACACCTGCACGGGCCCTGAAGGCGTTCTTCGCCCACTGCTGCTCCTCTCCCTCCTATCTTCCCAAGGTACCACCCCAAAAAGATCCCAAGTAGCCTTCTACCCCACCACGGTGTCTGCTCCTGAAGGACTCAAACTATGAAGATGCACTATGAAGATTCAGAGGCAGAAGAGAAACACGTGTGTACAAAAACATGTGCAGAAGAATATAAAGGACCCGAGGCTTCGTCCCAGTAGTGGAGTCAGCATGAGCAAGTACAGTGAGGGGAGGGCCAAGGACATCGGGGAACAGTGTGTCAAGCAGTATGGCTGGAGTGGAAGGTTTCCATAAGGAAGCCATTGCACAATGCTGAAGTGCACTGGGCCAGATACATCTGAATATTGGGCTAAAACATGACACTTAAAAGTTTGGAAATATAAATATGATAGAACATAAATACTGTTTTCAGGAAATAATTAATCTATTCAATAGGCAGGAACAGAAACTAGAATGAGAAAAACAGGAGGCAACCGCAAGAATCTGGGTGGAGTGGAACAAATGTCCTTATAAACCTCCCAATATAAAACATTTGGATACAGTAGGTAAAATAAAACATCTTTGAAAATGCATAGCTAGGTACACACAGCGGAAGACAACAAGGCCAAATGCGGGTGGCCAGAAGCAAAGAGAGCCCAGGAAACATAAGTCCTGAACGGACACCAAGGCCTCAGCTGCATGCCGAGGGGTCTGCTTCTGCAGGGCTCTAATAGCATGAGGAGTCTCTCAAGGCCTGTGCCCTCACCGAGAGGGCAGATCAGGGGAAGAAAGGAACCTATTCTCTGCCTTCACCTGGACTTGGAGCAGAGGAAGCGGGGGGGGGGGGGGGGGGGGGAACCTGTTCGTGGTAACTGGGCACACCTACAAGCGAGTCTGGGGTCTGACTGCTTATACCTGTGTAGTGAGAGAAACCGCAGGCTGAGGAATCATAGTTCCAGATGGAACAAATGAGGATCTTTTCTGGAAGACACACCCTCATCCTGGTCTTCATGGAATTTCTGCAGAGAAAATCTCTCTAAATATGGGCTCACAATACGAAATTTAAAAATATACACAGAGAGGTGCCTGGGTGGCTCAGTTGGTTAAGCATCTGACTCTTGATTTCGGCTCAGGTTGTGATCTCACAGTTTGTGAGTTCAAGCCCCGTGTCACCCTCCACACTGACAGCACAGAGCCTGCTTGGGATTCTCTCTCTCTCTCTGCCCTTCCTGCGCACTCTCTCAAAATAAACAAATAAACAAACAAAAAGATACAAAAGGAGGGGCATCTGGGTGGCTCAGTCGGTTAAGCATCCAACCCTTGATATCTACTGGCTCAGGTCATGATCTCACAGTTCTGAGATCGAGCCCCAAGTGAGGCTTTGAGCTAAGCATGGAGCCTCTTTGGGATTCTCTCTTGCCTCCTTTCTCTCTCTTTACTTCTCTGCCCTTCCCCCACTTGTGTGTGCACACGCACACTTCCTCTCTCTCAAAATAAGTGAACATTTTTTTAAAATACACAAGGAAACAAGCCTCTAAGTATGAGAATCTAAAGGAACATCCAACTGTAGCATAAGCCAGGTGTCCCCAGCAGGGACTTCAGATAATTACTACCGCACACAGGTCATAAAGCAAAGTATGTTTAAACATTTCAAAGAAATAACAATTAGAATTTTAAACAAAAAAAGAAATCAGATGCTATCAAAAAGAAACAGGGTAGATTTGAAAAACAAATACAACTTCTAGATACTGAAATAAGAAACTCAAAGCTTTTTGTTGTTGTTGTTGTTAAGCAGGTTAGACAGGACTGGGGAGACTGAGTAAACTGGAAGAGAGACCTCAAGCCTTTGCCCAAAATGAAGCACAGAAAGAAAAGATGAAAAAGGAGTTAGAGGCACAGAAGAGAGAACGAGGTTCAACATGAGGGCCAGAGAGTATCTGAAGAGAACGGCTGCCTATTTGCCATGGCTGGCGAAGCTCGGAGCTGCCTTACAAACAACGTATGATGTTACAAACTTCACGCTAACCAGTTGTATCAGTGACAGTCTTTGGTCAAAGATGACTGGCCCCCGACTAAAATAAAATTAAATAAAGTAGGGAGAGCAGAGGCCAAAGATTAACCGAATGACTTAGGGAAAAAGTGACAGCCAACCAGAGACATAACGTAACCTCTTCCTACCTTTAAAACTCTCATGCAATGAATCAACACAGTCAGTGAACAGCTGCACGATGCTCGAGGCCACCACAGCATCACTCTCCAGCCAGGGGTAATGTCGTTGGCTGCTTCAAATAAAAGAAGCACACACTTAGAAATGAAAGCACCATGACTAAATTATTCTAGGCCCCAGAGTCTAGGGACCGCCTATGTCCTAGAGAACACTGTATTCCGTAGCCCAAAGACACATTTAGACCAGTCTAACAGCTGGAAATTCCGGGAGGCTCATAATATCAGCCATATAATTTAGTTTCCTTCTCAATGTTTATTCCAATGCAATTAAGTCAGAGATGTGTTACCTACATAAATTAACACCTTTTTATACCTAATTTACACCCTGTGTATCTTGGTTACATTTCAAATGTCTTAGGTATATGCCGCTAAGTGGCTTCAACAGTTTTCTCTACCCAAAACATGAAAAAAAGAAAAAAAAAAAATCCACATAACAAAAAAGATGACCAAAAAGGGACAGAAAATAACCAAAGGAAAAAACTCTTTACATGATCATTTTAGTTTCTGAACTGGGTCCAGAAAGTTCAATATCAAAATAAATCCCATTAATTCTTCCTAGAAATAAACAGCAGTCTGCATTACTGCCAGCAGTCTTAGAATCTGTGCAAAATCCTGAAGCTTGTAGATTAAGGATAGTTCTCTAGCAAAAGAAAAGATCCAGGACCTTTTCTATTTTCCTCAATGAGCCCCTGGAGCAGCACAGGTTAATATAAAGATCTGACATGGAAGTCAGAGCCTTGAGCTCTGCTCTCAGTTCTGCCCCCACTGGCTGTGGAACTGGAGTAAGCCATTCCTGTTCTCTGAGTCTTGGGAATAGATCAATATTTGTGAAGGTACCTTAAATACTGAGATATCTAGCATTGGCGTAATGTTAACAAGCTCCCAACAAGTTCATGTAGCTTTGTCTGTATGCCTTTCAGGGAAAAGACTCATAAGGCAGCTACCTGCATATGAGCAGTTCTACACCTCTCGTTTGAATGCTCACAACACCGTGTTTTCACTTAATTGCAGAGCTCACGTTAATTCCCACCCAGTAATTCGAAAGCCAACTTACTTCCAAAAAATAACTGAGGTACTGGATAAAATCAAGTTACTCTCATATTTTATAGTATCGTATTATCAAATTCAAATTCAAGAGAACAATTTTTCCAAAATTAAGGACCAAAATTTATTCAATGTCTTCATTGTGGAAAAAAAGGAAATGAGTGTCCAGTTTTGCTTCGAAATTAGTATTAAGATAATAACTCTGATCGACCAGACTAGCAATTCCACTAACAGAAAATGTCTTAAGTTCCCTTCATAAGGAAGCATTTTCTATGGGGAGAATGCAAACTGGTGCAGCCACTCTGGAAAACAGTATGGAGGTTCCTCAAAAAAATTAAAAATAGAACTACCCTATGACCCAGCAATTGCACTACTCTGTATTTATCCAAGGGATACAGGTGTGCTGTTTCGAAGGGGTACATTCACCCCAATGTTTATAGCAGCACTATCAACAATAGCCAAAGTATGGAAAGAGCCCAAATGTCCATCGATGGATGAATGGATAAAGAAGAGGTAGTATATAAATACAATGGAGTATTCCTCGGCAATCAAAAAGAATGAAGTCTTGCCATTTGCAACTACATGGGTGGACCTGGAGGGTATTATGCTAAGTGAAATTAAAGACAAAAATCATACGATTTCACTCATATGAGGACGTTAAGACACAGGACAGATGAACATAAGGAAAGGGAAGTAAAAATAATTTAAAAAAAAACAGGGAGGAGGACAAAGCATAAAAAACTCCTAAATATGGAGAACAAACAGAGGGTTACTGGAGGGGGTGTGGGAGGGGGGATGGGCTAAATGGGTAAGGGGCATTAAGGAATCTACTCCTGAAATCACTGTTGCACTATATGCTAACTAACTTGGATGTAAATTTAAAAAAATAAATTAAATAAAAATTAAAAAAACAATAAGGAAGCATTTTCTAAATTTAAATATGGCCCTACATAAAAAATCAAATCCATGAATGCATCCCTTATACCAAAATCCCCTCAGAACTTTAAGTCTATAAATTTCAAAGGAATTTGAATATCTGAAAAACAATTTACCTTTCATTGTCCTCTAAAACCAAGATCCATGGCTTAAAGAGCTGGATGATTACTGAATGTAGGGATCTCAGCACTAAAACAAAGCAAAATTTTTAGAGACAAGAAACAAGCTCATCCTTTGTCAATTATCATTGGTAACACTAAAAAAAATCTACTTCTTCTCATCTATATACTCACAAACCTATGTTGATATGCAAACAACATGTTTCTTAATAACTAAGTATGTCTGTCTGTGTTTTCATTTGCTGCGATGGAATTTCTTGAAGAATTTTTATTACAACACAGGGTCATGGATAATTTTTTACTGCGTATTTTTTAACGATAAAAGCTTAAATATTCAGAACCCTTTCCTGAGCAAGATAAAGAACAGGAAGAAAGAGTTAGAGACTGAAACCCATCTCCTTGCACCCTGCTCTATGAAGGAGGGGCAGAGACAAGCTGAAGCAGGCACCCCTGTGCGGGGGAACAGAGGTATGACACATAGATGGGTTCACACCTACACTGCATATTTCCTGTTTCTTCTTCTTGACACTCAGATATTTTAATTTTATTGCTAAGATTTAAATCTCTCCATGTGTCTATTCAAGTCTCCTCTAATGGAAGGTCACAACACCCCACTCTTTGTTGCACTAAAGGCATGTTACCTGCTTTGCTGCTGGCAGATGGGTCTTGAGCCAAGCAGGCCATTTCTGAGTCAAGCAGCCTTTTAACAAGATAGCCCAAGAGTGTCTTCATATCAGCCATGTAAGGACTCCATTTTGAGAATAAACCAAAGCTTTTAAAGTCCAATGTGGATAAGCGAAGCTTGTAAAAAAAATTTGAGAGCCACTGTATCGTCTCCATTACCTGGAAGAGAATGACTGGTCAAAGAATGCTCACCCAATGTCTACTTTCAGCAGCTACTACAGAGGACTGTGACAGAGGGCTCAGACTTTGTAACACAGTTGCAAAGGTGTTTGCATATGAAAAGTAAATCAGCAGATTTCAAACTCTTTTTCTAAAGCAGAGGAACCATTCTGTCCAGTACATTCTCACATGGACCCATAGCACATAAAATTGACGAAATGAGGAACCCAGCCCCATGGGACACTGCATGAAAATCTGACCAAAGGTGCCAGGGGTGTAAGGTTAAGAATCGGATGGGTTAAGGTGGTGAGGGGAGGTTTAACGGGGTGGCCTGGGCTGCTCCTAAATGGATGGGCAAGAATCAGACTCTGAGGTGTGTGAGAAAGGCAAAGGGGGCATGGGAGGAAGCAAGAGACAAAGGAAAACACAGGGCTCTTAAAGATAATCCATAAGAGTGCAGCTTGTTAGATATAAATTTTGAATGTGTCCCAACTGTTTAAAAAATAGGGAAGGAAACAGAAAAGAAATGCAGAGCCATAAACTTCAGACACCAAAAGCTACACACCTGCTTATCGGACAAGAGAACATCTGGAGAGCTTTGAAGCACTGAGCTCTCGGCAGAAGCTGCCCCCTGCTGGCAGTTTGGGGCACAGCAGCCCAGGGCTCTCAGAGTGGCTTTCCAACACTCCGGGCTCAGCAGCTGCTCCGCGGAGCCTTGTGGGGCAGGAAGAGGACAGCAAGTTAGCATCTTTCACAAACTAACTTTTTCAACTTGAATCAAAGAACACGTGTACTTTACAAAGGAACGAAATTTTGGGGCGCCTGGGGTGGCTCAGTTGGTTAAGCATCTCACGGCTGGTGACTTCGAGCCCCACGTCAGGCTCTATGCTGACAGCTCAGAGCCTGGAGCCTGCTTCAGGTTCTGTGTGTCCCTCTCTCTCTGCCCTCCCCTGCTCACACTCTGTCTCTCTCAAAAATAAAATAAAAACATTAATGGGGTGCCTGGGTGGCTCAGTCAGTTGAGCGTCCGACTTCAGCTAGGTCATGATCTCATGGTTTGAGTTCGAGCCCCGCGTCGGGCTCTGCACTGACAGCCCGGAGCCTGGAGCCTGCTTCAGATTCTGTGTCTCCTCCTCTCTCTGCCCCTCCCATGCTTGTGCTCTATCTCTGTCTCTCAATAATAAATAAACATTAAGAAAAAAATTTTTTTAAATAAATAATATAAAATAAAATAAAAACATTAAAAAAATTAAAATTAAAAACAAACCCAAACGAATGAAAATTAAATAAAAATCCAAAACAAATTCATACAGATCTATGGTGAAGAGGCCACAGTAATGAGAACCTATTAAAAGAAATGTCCACCCGGACACTTGACTTTCCCTCTTGACTTTCCTGGTTCCTAGTGACTCTGCTAGGAGTGAGCACAGCCGGAGTCATCGGGGCTGGAATCCAGTGTTGGGAGTGGGGAATCCTGCCTACCAGCCCCTACCTGGGGAATGGTAAAAGTGCCACTCTCCTGGATGAAGCTGTGAGAGAAACAGCAGTAACAGGACAAGGGAGACTGGGTTGCAGAATGGAACCTCAGAGTCTAGGCTCTCTCCTCGTACTTACTCCTGAAACTCCACTCCCTCAACAGGCAAAACCTAAAGCAACACAGACACAGCATGCAAAACAGACACTACGGACAGCACTGTGCTCCTGGTAAGTCTCACACCCAGAGACCAGGACTCAGACCTCCTCAGGCCCTTCCCCCCTAGAGATGGCATGAGGATCACGAGGGACAACCGAGGCTGGTATATCTGAGGGGAGAGATGATGAGGCAGCTGCAATATGGTGAGCGAGAGATGTCTAGGGAACAGTGAAGGGTCTGTGGTGAATGGCTACTGTGGTCCGGCTCCTGGGGCAGAGCCCCAGAATCAAGTTACAGGTGTGGGAGTCAGGCACACCTAGAAGAGGGTAGTGAAGCCAGGGAAAACAACGGGCATGCCCACGAAGAAGGAAAATCATAGAAAAGCAAAGGATAGAGCCCCGAGAACAGCAACACCCTCCCCAGGGAGGAAAGGGAAACCAGGAGGCTAGAAGTCATAGAATCTGACAGGGGTGGTACTGTCATTCCCAGGCTTTTAACTGAATTACTCTTCCTGGGAAGTATAAATTTCCTGTTAAATGCAAGTCAATGGTTGCCTGCACACACCGTTTACAATTCCTTAAACAGGTTTCAGGGAAAAAACCCACAATGTATACTTGATCAAATTTTGAAAATTTAGAACAAAAATTAGTTATGCAAGTATGGATCAAAATCATACAAACACCTCTCCTGCAACCATTCTCCACCCACCCTGCAACTGGCCTCCACAGGAAACAATGAAAGCTTGAAAATGAGACCACACGTTTCAGTATTTCTTCAGATAGTCCAATATATAAAATCATTAACCTATTCATTAAATGGTTTCTATGAAGTAACACAAAGATTTGGCATGAAGCAAATCTTAGTTTTCCATTACACCTATAAACTATCTGAAGTTTGCACAAAAGAAGTAAATACTATCTCATTTAATAAACTTCAGTAAAATTCCTGCCTAATGAAATTCCCAAAATAAAAATGCTAACAACCTTTACTCCTCTTGTAATCTCCAATACTCCAGTGAAAAATGCAGGGCGGTGGGGAGATGGGAGAGTGGGGCTGTGGAAAACTGAACACATCTCAGTCCCTTGGCGAATATAAACACAGTCTGCCATTATATACAGGTAAAATTTACTCGCAAACAAGCATGAGTCAAAGAATTAAAGGGGAGGGGAACCAAAATGTATCCACTATTTGGACCTACAGAGAAACTGACCGGCACCTTAAACATATTGCAAAGAAGCAACTTCCTTCTCTCACCAAATCTGCAGTCAACAGAGGAAGCAGGCGCATGTCTACCCCGGCCCAGTTCAGGACGGTTGCAAAGTCAAGGGAAAGAGGTGGGTGCACGACTGTGGACCCCAACACCACATACTAAGTGCTGCCTTATTGAATCAGGACCCATCCAAACGTTTAGGACAATCACTAAGACAATCACTGCCCTCTTCTACAAACAGCTTTCGGTTTGTCAAGCACTTTAGGTAAAAATTAGCAATTCTAAACTCCTGCGTACTCGTCTTATTTTTACATTTTTAGATGACATCCATAGAATGGTAAATGTCACATCAAATATTCGCTGCAATCTAATCAGTCACAATTAAAAGCCACTTACTTTGCATCAGCAGCCTGAGAATGTCACTGTACTGGTCAGGGAACTGGTAGAGAAGAAGGTAAGTCCAGTGCTTACAGAAAAGATTAAAAGGCATCAAAATATCCTCATCTGGTTCAAGGCCCCAGGCAGTAAGTGCCAAGTGAATGGACTCCAGAAGCCTGGTACGATCAGACAGAGGAGGTTTAGTGGCGTTTAACCATTGCTTAAGATCGAACTAAAAAGAAAAAAGAAACAAGAAGCAGTTTTACTGACACGGGGAAATTAGCTGAAGTAGAGAAAATGATGTGCAAACTTAAAGTCAAAGACCACTGAGCATTTGGCTTTTTACAAAAACTGAAACTAGAATTTATAATCAAGTACTGAGCGGAGGTCAATAATTAACAGGCACCCGGAAGCCTCCATCTCTGCGCTCTGGGCCACAGGGACAAAGCTTTCTCGGTTCCGTGTGCTTTTTTGTATAGTAAACTTTTGGTTAAGTTTTCCCTCCTAGGCAAGAATCCACACTCTGCCAAAAAAAAGAGCAGCCACTTAGGCGACTGTCTCCATCTAAAAGAGCCATGTTTCTGTGTCTATGGCAGTTACCTATCTCAGTTAATAAAAATTCAGGGTGTTGTTATCTATCACCTTCCAGAATTCCCAACTATAAAGCCTGTTCTCCCCCATTACAGACTGAAAGCAGTCTCTAGGCCCTAAAGAAAAATGCCTAGGTTTTATGATTTATGGATGTCAGAGAAATACAATTGAAGGCAAAATCACTAAGGCTCTGTAATTCTCAAGTGGCAAAGTAAATTCATTGCCTAGGTCTCAGTTAATATTCTACTCAGGATGAGGACAAAGGCAATTTGTTTATATCTGGCTTATTCCAAATATGAGAGACTTTGATATATTACAACTCATTTATCAAACACATTTTCGGCATAAATTCAGGATATAGTCAAAAGAAGGATGCACTAAATTACTATTATGAATATTTCAAAGCTGTACTGTTTCTAAACAGGGCTCGGGAGCAAAGTCCTTTCTCTACTATGAGGAATAAGACTGCCCTACACGACACAGCCACTGCCCCCACACGGAAAGGCTGCTTGAAGCCGATACAAAATGCGCAAAGGGTCTACCTGGAAACAGAACTCCAGGGGGCCTTTCATTTCTACAGAGCGGAAACGACACTAGATCCTACGTTTCAGTGATGGCATCAGCACGGAATCACATCTCACCTTGGTCAGCAGCATGAAAATCATATCACTGTTGTCCTCACTTAGAAACTTCACCACTTTCCCATAGAGCTGAATGAACTCCGCAGGTGCAGCATTGGGAGTGAAGAAAGGGGACAGGAGAGAGCACAGCCTTCTATTCTTCAGAACAGTCTCAAGTACTTTTCTGCATTCTGACTTAGTGCCACTGATAAACACCTTGAGAGAATCAGAAAGGGAAAATGTCACCAAATTCTCCCCTCCCCAACTTTTATTTATACAACCAAGTTTTAAGGGCTAGTGTGTAAGGCAAACAGAACGTTTTCTAAATGAAAATGTGGAACAATAAAAAAAAAATCTAAAATCATCACAGATAAACCTAACACTTCTAATGGAAGTGATATTAAACATTCTGGATAATCCATTAATTTGATTTGGACAAGTCATAGAGAATTTTTAAAAGATTAAAATATTGGGATAATCTGAATCCAGAAATTTGCAAGGTGCCTACCATGATTACTGAGTATCAGCATTTTTTTTTTTTAATGTTTATTTTTGACAGAGAGATACAAAGCACGAGCAGGGGAGGGCAGAGAAAGACGAAGACACAGAATCCGAAGCAGGCTCCAGGCTCTGAGCTGTCCACACAAAGCCTGACATGGGGCTTGAACTGATGAACCATGAGATCATGACCTGAGCCAAAGTCAGATGATCAACCTACTGAGCCACCCAGGCGCCCCCACTAAGTATCAACATTTTGTCAAGAAAACAAAACCTCTAGGTTATAGATATTATGGAGATGTGCTTTCAATACTTTTAAAAAGCTAACTTTAACAACTGATATATAATCAAGATCACTAATGTTTCAAGTACTGGATGTAAGTGAGTATTTAAATAATCTCAGGGCCAGGAAAGCTCTGATAAGCTGGACCACAGGCAGAAAGAAATACTAAGAGGACTGAGAGATTTGAATATACAAAAATTGTACCTTCTATAAGGCAAGAAGTATGATAAAATAAAAGGAAAATGACAAAGTAGAAAAATCAATTTAGAACATATTCCAGATACCAGGTTAATAGTCTGAGGAGCTCTTTCAAAGCAATCAAAAAATAAGAAATTCTGCAACAGAAAATGTGCAAAGGTCAATAACTAGCAAATCACAAAAAATAATTAAATGGCCAATAAACACATGAAAAAGTCATGCAAGTTAACAAATATTTGAAGAAATCCAACTTAAAATAATAACAAAGTACACTTCCCCTTTTAGATTAGCAAGACTTTAAAAGAATCATCATTCTTAACACTGGTTATGGTATGGAGAGCAATAAATTCAAACCCTGCTATGGTAGTGGGAACAGGGCACTGTGACAATATACATCAAATGTTAGTCCCTTTGACATAGCAACCATACTTCTAGGAAATTATCCTGGAAAAAATAGTCCAAGTTCACAGAGATGTGGAAGAACATTTATCTCAGGCTTATTGTAGCAAAACAAACAAACTACCTAAATATCCATCCAGGGCCCTGGGCTCCATACATTACAATGTATCTGTACCATGGAACAGTATGTATTAAAGACCATGATATCAGTCTATATTTATAAACACAGAATAATGTCTAGAAGTTGTGTTTGAATGAAAAACACGAGGTAACAAAATAGCACTTGCCCATTTCTGAGGAAGTTTATCTATTTAGCTGTATATAGGAATGATACATCATTTCTACATACACACACATAACACACTAATAAACATACATACACAAGATAAACTATAATAAAATGTTTAGCTCTATAACCAGTGTCTATCTCCAGTAGGTTAGAATTGAGAAATGTTTCTTCTTTACACTTTTTATATTGTCTGCATTGCTTATCATAAGCATACATCAATTTTAAAATCAAGGGAAAAAAACTACTTAAAAATCTATTTTATTTTCTGCTCTATATTGTCCCCTTATAAGTATCTAATAACTAAGGACTCATTCCATTGAATTTGGGTAAGAGTATATGGTTAGTGTTTACATATTTTCCATCAAGTGGCTTTCCTTTATGACATATTTCACAAATGTGCATGGATACATTGCTCTTGCCTTGTTAAATACCCGTATTTTTAATAGTAAGTCAAATCAAGAAATGGGGACTGAGAATAGCAACTGGGAGACAGGAGTGGAGAGGTGGAGCGAACATGGACTGAGACAGACAACGTGGGATACAGGCTCAGCTCCGGCACTGACCAGCTATATTCTTTAGGCAAGTTATTTCATTTTTTAGAGACCTGTTTTCTCATCTTTAAACTGTTTTTAATGTTTATTTTTGAGAGAGAGAGACAGCATGAGCGGGAGAGGGGCAGAGAGAGAGAGGGAGACACAGAATCTGAAGCAGGCTCCAGGCTCTGAGCTGTCAACACAGAGCCCAACGCGGGGCTCGAACCCACGAACTGTGAGATCGTGATCTGGGCCGAAGTCGGACACCTAACCGACTGAGTCACCCAGGCGCCCCTGTATTTTCATCTTTAAAATGAAAAGGATATCAATCATTCAGAGTCACTGTGAGGATGAAGTGGAGAGCATTTTATAAATAAGAGCTTGTTATTGTTAATAACACAAAAAGCATATGAAAAAGTTTGATGTCTCCCAGACTTTCAAATATGAGTAACTTAATATCTCTTGTATGGGAAGCAAAATTCTATACCAACAATTTTAATCGCATCTTGAGAAGTCAACAATTCAAAGGGGCTTCTGACTTATGTAAGACTCTGAACGTGTAACAGAAGTCTGAAGTCAACCCTCACTATAACTAATGAGGATGCTACAGAGATTCAATATATGTGAGTGAGGCTAAAAACACAGAATTACCTTACCTGTCCCAAGATCTCAATGCATGAAGTAAAGAATTGCCTTGTGGGAGGATGGCGCTGAGTCTCATCACTGACATAATCCACAACAGTAAAGAAGAGGCTAATGCCAACCTTCTGAACCCCAGGGGTAGGCTGCAACTTGTAGGCATTCACTAGGGCCCTGTGGGAAAATACAGGTGAGGCTACTGGTCTACAATAAGAGAATACAGACTCACAAGTACTTCCGTGGTACTCTACATTTCTCACACAGGCAATATTCTTAAGAGTCCTTCAGAGCCCCCAAATAAATGTCACTTTAAAAATATTTCATGGGGAAAAAAAAATTCATGGGGTAGATAAGTATCTTCTACCTTGACCCAACAACTTATTTTTAATACACGGAAATGATTTTATGTCCTCCGGGGGGGGAGGGATGGAATCATATATATTATTAATATTCTTACCCTTATTAGGAGCCCCTGGGTGGCTCAGTCAGTTAAGCAGCTGACTTCGGCTCAGGTCATGATCTCCTAGTCCTTGAGTTCGAGCCCTGCGTCAGGCTCTGTGCTGACAGCTCAGAGAGCCTGGAGCCTGCTTCAGATTCTGTGTCTCCCTCTCTCTCTGCCCCTCCCCAGCTCATGCTGTCTCTCTCTCTTTCTCTCTCTCTAAGAATAAACATTACAAAAAATTTTTTTAAATATTCTTAAATGTTTCATATTTTATATGTAATTCATAATTCTTTAACTTTGTGTATTCCTTATATAATATACATTTTTAATTAATTTAATTACTTATTTCTCTAAATTTTTTAATATTTCTTTTTACATGTTTTTATTTCTTGTTGAGAGAGAGCGAGATACAGAGCATGAGCCCGGGAGGGGCAGAGAGACAGGGAGACACAGAATCTGAAGCAGGCTCCAGGCTCTGAGCTTTCAGCAAAGAGCCTGACGCGGGGTTCAAACCTGTGAACCACGAGATCATGATCTGAGTAAAAGTTGGATGCTTAATTGAGTACTCAGGTGCCCCTCTCTAAATTTTAAAACCCATGTCACAAAAAGAGATTTCTATATAGAATAAGATCCCAGAATAAAGATATCTCTTCTAAGTCTCAGGCTGTTTTGAGTTCCTTTGCTAGTAAAAGACACATCAACTTCTTATTCACCTCATCTCCTTCTTCCCTGGACCCCCAGTCCAATCCACAAAAGAACTCAATGCCCCACCCCACACACCACTACCCCAATCTGTTTAGTTGCTGGTACTAGAATGTGGAACCACCTTAAAGTAAAAGGCAGGGTCAACCACTCTCCCAAGTCATGCCCTGGTGGCTTTAGGAAGAAAGAAGACATTGAGGGTAAGCCAGGAGCTCCAAGGGAAAAGCCATGATGGCCAAATGCAAGCTGGCAACTATACTTGAGAACCTAATTCCCCTGAGCAATTCCCCTTCAAACTCTGCTCTATAATCTGAGCTGACAATGCTGACTTCCTGGGTAAATGCAACTTTGATATAAAACTTAAGCACTCAATCTCTCCATGATTGAACTTCAATGTGCTGTATCATCTCATAATTCAGGGGTCAGCAAACTTACTCTATAAAGGACCAACCAGTAAATATTTTATGTTTTATGGGCCATAAATTGTCACAACTATTCAATTCTGCCATTGTGGTATAAAGCCATGCACATTAAGTAAATAAATGGACATGGCTATGTTCCAATAAAACTTTATTTATAAAAATAGGTGGCAGGCCAGACTTGGTCCAAAGGCCATTGTTTGCTGATCCTGTACTAATTTAATTAGTGGGTGTCTGGAGGTATAGTAGCATGTATGATTACTATCAAAAATAACAACACTGCATTTTAAATTATAATGCCCTCAAAACTTACGTAATCAAGTTTTCCGCGTGAACAGCAGCTTCCACAACATTAAGTGAGGGTGGTTTAGCAGCTTCTGCTTGCAACTGCTTCACTTCTTTTCGCAAAACATGAAGCTGTTGGCTTACTGCTTCATTTTTATGCATACCTTCAAACTAAGAAAGATTAAAGTGGTCAAGACCTTTTTTGTCTTTGTTATGTTCCTAAAGCAAATATTATAAATATACTGAGCATCTGATGAAGAACTGTTACTATAATTAATATTATAACTCAAAATTCTCAGTTGAATAGGAGAGGGGTGGGGAAAAAAATGTCAAAAAACTATTCAAGAATCTCAGGTTTTTCATGAAGGATCAAACTGGAGCAAGTTTATCACTGGTTCAGTCTTTTGTAGGATATGCTCTGTCACTTATGTTTTGATTCCCCGATTCTCATCAAAAACAGACTCGGGGCACCTGGCTGGCTCAGCCGGTTGAGCGTCTGACTACGGCTCAGGTCATGATCTCACGGTTTGTGAGTTCGAGCCCTGCGTCAGGCTCTGTGCTGACAGCGTGGAGCCTGGAGCCTGCTTCGGATTCTGTGTCTCCCTCTCTCTCTGCCCCTCCCCTGCTCATATTCTGTCTCTCTCTCTCTCTCTCAAAAATAAATAAAGATTTAAAAAAAAAAATTAAAAAAAAAAAAAACAACCAGACTCAATGTCTTCTCCCGCTGAGGTTCTCCTGGAAGCACACCAAGCGTCTCCTCCACTGAGCCCCTCCCCTGAGCCCTGACCACTCTCCATTCTCCCCACCCAAAAAGCACATACCCGTCAACCTGAACCACTAGGGTACACATCTCATGTGTGCCAAGCAAACAAAGAGCACGACACAGATGCTGTTAATAAAACACTTGCCCTTTTCAAAGGAAGAAAACATATCCAATTATAAAACAACAAAATATGAAAAAATACAAGAAGTGCGCCAATCAGTTGCATGCCTATGAAAGAGCAAGTGACTGATTCAGTGGTTCCCGAAAGCTTGTCACTGATGAAATATTTACTCATTCTCAGTAAAGATGTGACAATGGAGAAAGTATTGAGTTTAAAAAAAAAAAAAAAAACTAAATCTATTTCAATTTAAACAATTAGCCTTTCTTTAAGATTATGTCTTTCCTATTTGAGGGGATTATTAATATCCCTTTTCTCTAGTTGATGGTGACCTATGTGATAGCTGCTTTGTTTGTACATTTCGATGTCCCCTTTTGGATATGAATGATGCAAAACATAGCCTAGGCCCAGGCTGCAACACAAAGACACAACCCATGTGGCAGTTGTGGGGGACAAGAGGACAGAGGGACAGCAAAGAGAAGCCCAGCCAGGCAGGGAGGTCAGGGCTGGAGAGCACAGAGCAGTCAGGCTAGGGAGCGGGGTTCCTGTCCTGGGAAGTCCTTTGGAGCAGGCTAGGGAATGTGGACTTATCTTGCAGGCATAGCAGAGAATGCTGAAGAGATGAGAACATTCAGAAGGCGGGAATGTTAAATCCCACACTCTCCTCCAACGGTCTCCTCCAATCACTGAGTCAGCAAAGGGTCTACATTTTCCTTTATATACACATGCCCAAACCCAGTCTTTAGCCACCTCTGCAGTGATTACAGATATCCTTTGTTAGTAAATAATGTAAATACTTAATTCACAAACGTATTTAACTGAGGTCCTGATGTCCCTGCCAGTTATTATCGTAAATTCCAGATGAAAGGCTACTGGAGGGCAATGGTGCTATTTGTTTTGTTCTACCCAGCACCCCAGTATAGCACAACTCTGACGGTACACGGAGCGCCTGCGTTCATGATCATGATAACTTTCTCCCATCGAACTCACCAATGTCATATTAAACAGCTTTACAAAGCTTCTTACTTAAAGACGAAAATAAGCTGTTAGTCTGAATCAAAAGCCATGAAGGTGAAGATCCAAGAACATATGATGTTAACAATTATTTTAATTTCTACTATTGGAGAAATGAAAGATAAGATGATTAAATGACTTCCATTAGACCACATAATGCATCAACACAAATATTAAATTTCCAACCTCTCAAATCAAAGACCAATGCTGAACAGCTTAAAACGTGGTCAGGAGTCTGCACAGTTTCGATGCCTAACGTGTCACCGAGTGCAATGAGGTGGGGTCTCTGAGGGCCACGGCCCTTGGCTGGCCTGGAGAGAAAGCAGGCAAACAGGGAGGAAAAGAAAGAACGTGAGGGGAGGGAGGAAGACAGTGAGGATGGAGGGAAGCACAAGAGAGAAAGGACAGAGGTGCCCTCGCCCGGGAAATGCCGTCAAGACCAAGGGACTGGCGCTGCAGAACTGCCACCCCACGCCGGACAAACCACAGATGCCCAGGAATAAGGCAAAGCACCGAGGTGGGAAAGTTCAGACATCCTCACACACAAAAGCACCTCAAAGTTCTCATTATTTCCCAGTCTACTTATTTTTGCTCATTGTTCCCAGCTCTACAGAGAATTTTCTCTGCTCGCTAGGGTGGAAGAGGGGCTGAGTGCCTGGCAGCTCACAATCGCCAGAAGTTGGAGACGACGGCACAAAGCAGCGAGGGCGGGGGGCGGGGTGGGGGGGCGCCGGAGTCACTGTAAGCAGACAAAGCCATGTGCAAGCTGGACGAAGCGAGTAGGATCTTACAGTACTGTGAGGCCCTCAGTGGGTCTTTTCCATCTTTCATTTCTAGGATGGAGCAAAATTTTCACATGATAATAAATCAATCCTGGGTCTGGCACACATGCCCCACAATACCGAAGTCCAACAAAAGGAACCCTATTATAAATCACCCCATTTCCTCAGGGAATATCACTGAATTATTAGAGCCTTCTATTGGGAGAGACGACCACAGAAGAAGCACGTCTCACTTCCCATAAAACATATTTGGCTTTTGTATACCCCAAACAAGCTATACATAGTTCAAACATTTGCAGATGGCTGGAAATTTCCAGGGCTTTTCCCTCACGAAAAATTCTATTAAGCAATGAAATATATGCATGATACAATTTGAAATCTTTACAAATGAGCCATTTAAAATTATATTTAAAATATACTCTTGCATTTTAATCTCAAAATTTATATTTAAAATATAAAGTCATTCCCCATGAAGTTGATTTTAAAAAATTGATCCGATCCATGAATTCTCTAATCACTGAAAAAGAAGATGATCCTGTCACACCAACTCAGAGAGAGAAAATGGTACACGTGTTAATTTAGAGAGATGATGGCCATGACCAGCTTACTCAGAATTGTACAGCTAACCTAGTCTTCAGAAGCTGGAGCAGAAACAGCTAAAAGCAAATGGCTTCATTTCCCAATACTTCCTGGGAAAGCCTGGGTCTTGAGTTCAAATAGACGTGGGCTTGAATTTCAGCTGAGCCACTTACTAGCTGTGTGGTTTTGGCAAGTCTCTGAGACTCTCTGAACCTATTTTCTCATCCCCACTTTGTGAAGATTAACAGTCACCGGCATGTTACCTGGGATATGAGAGTGCCCAAGCATGTGATAAGAAGCGCTCCGAACAGAGCTGGGAAATAATCTTGTGTACGGAAGGAAGACAATCCTTATCGCTTCCAAGACTGACCGCCTAGGAGACATTGGTAGTAGAGTGAAAAGTGCAGCAGTGTGTGAGGCCGGAGATTCTGTATGGAAAGCATTAAGTTGGCCTACGGTAAACACACAGAATGACGGCTAATTTCCAGTAGGAAAAGGTTCCACCTTCCAGCCAAATAATATCTACAAAATCCCTAAAGCTAGTTAAAATCAGGGGGTTTACTGGTGAAGAATATAAATCTACAGTTCGTTCCTTCAAACACACTGGTTCTATGGCACTGACTGTGTGAGGCATTAACAGCAGAAACACGAATAAGACAAGGTCCTGACCCTCATGCAACTCAAAATCTAGTAACAGTGTGACAAGGTAATGATAATACAAAACAAGTTGTAACATAACCTCATGATTGACGCGCTGGTGGTTTTCACTGACTCATTCAGGGGCAAGAAAGGGCACCTATTATGTGCCAGGAGCCATGCTAGATGGTACAGAAATACAGATGACTATGGGCAGGAACTCTATTCCTCAGCAGTTCACAGACCGGTAGGAAAAATAGCAGGTGAATACAACAGCATTTATGCAAAAGCTGCTATGAAAGGAGGGACTATCTCAGTCTGACTAGAGGGGCTGAGAAAGACCTCAAGAGATGCTGCCTGAACCAAGCATGGAAGGATGAGAGGAAGGAGCTCACGAATGGGTGTGGGAGAACAAGTAACAGCACATGCCTGAGGGAGAAGGTAGGAACATGCATGTCATGTTTGGAGAATGGAAAAAGCCTATGTGGCTAGAAAAAAAATGTTCAGGGATTAGGAAAGGGTAAATGATGCCACTAGAAACTCATCAAGAATAGATTATGGGGGGATCCGAAGGGTCCTATTCCTTTTAGATACCGGACAGTCAATGTTAGGTTTTCGCCTGGAAATGTGATTAGATTTGTGTTTAAGGGGCGCCTGGGTAGCGCAGTCGGTTAAGCGTCCGACTTCAGCCAGGTCACGATCTTGCGGTCCGTGAGTTCGAGCCCCGCGTCAGGCTCTGGGCTGATGGCTCAGAGCCTGGAGCCTGTTTCCGATTCTGTGTCTCCCTCTCTCTCTGCCCCTCCCCCGTTCATGCTCTGTCTCTCTCTGTCCCAAAAATAAATAAACGTTGGAAAAAAAAAAAATTAAAAAAAAAGAAAAGATTTGTGTTTAAAAAGATGAATGTGGCAGGGGCGCCTGGGTGGCTCAGTCGGTTAAGCTTCTGACTTCACCTCAGGTCATGATCTCACTGCTCGTGAGTTCGAGCCCCAGGTTGAGCTCGGTGCTCACAGCTCAGAGCCTGGAGCCTGCTTCCAGTTCTGTGTCTCCCTCTCTCTGCCCCTCCGCTACTCATGCTCTCTTTCTCTCAAAAATAAATAAAGTTAAAAAAAAAAGAAAAAAGATGAATGTGGCAGAATGGAAAACGGACTGGACAGGGAGAGAGTCTATAGACAGGAAGCCTTATGTAGTGGTTCAGGGGAAAAGTAATGTGGGCCTACCAGGGGACAATGGCAATGGGAACACAGAGAAAGAAACAAATGTAAAGTCATTTCAGAAGCAGAACCAGTATGACTCGGAAAGTAACTAGATGGGTAGTATGAGGGTGGAGAGATGACACTGATGCCCAGGTCCCCACTTCCTGTTACAGGAAAAACAGGTTTGGAGGGTAAAAATTGGATTAGGCTGGGACCTGTGGAGTTTGAAGTATTTATGGGACATTCACAGAAAATCACATAGGCAGGTGGAAATCTAGATCTGGAACTCAGAGAATTCTGGACTAGAAAAGCAGAGTAGGAGTCAGCAACATATGGGTTAATCCTTTCAGTGATCATAGACTACCAAGGATCTACTGAAGTTATGAACTATCCAGAACAAAAAAATTCCATATACTTTCAGGGACTTCACTGACTCACTAAAGACCATTCACACACCCACTCTAGATTAAGAATTCCAACACAAACAGTAGGCAAAAGCAGCCAATGTCACAAATGACTAAGGGGATCAGGGGTAGACACAAGCACAACCAGCAATCTAAGGGTTGCATTGATGAAAAGGAATTCTGGAGGGAAACTACAAAGTGGCTAGTGATTTGGAGGGACTAGAAGAGACCTCATGACGTTCAACATCTCCAGATAATAAAATGACGTTAAACAGGATCAAACAGGATATAGCCATGAAGTGGTCCCTAGACACACACATACAGAGAGGATATAATTCTACGTATAAAAGCAACACAACCTACCCTCTGCATGACATATGCTTTCCCAGAGACAATTTTTTGATGAGTAATAAACAATCAGAACTCACCTTCCCTCCCCGATATCCATAACCAAAGTCATCCATTTGTGTAACGAGACAGCTTTAAACTCAAGTACAATCTCTGGCCAAAACTCAGAGCAAACCTAACTGACTTGCATAGATTAGATAATGTCCTAACTTCATGGCGGCTAGAGTTTCAACTTTCCTCTACCTTGCTCTTAGCTATTAATGAGTAGCCAAAAAAAGTTTTTATCTTCAATTCCTAGAAGTATCAACCAGCAAGTTCAATTCCTAGAAGTATCAACCAGCAAGTACCACCTGGACAACCTTAGTTAGCAACTACTATGTAACATTCCAAAGAAATCCTATTTAAATCAGACTACAAGGCACCTGGGTGGCTCAGCTGGTTGAGCGTCTGACTCTTGACTTCAGCTCAGGTCAAGATCCGAGTTGTGGGATTAAACCCCTAGTCTGGGGGCGCCTGGGTGGCGCAGTCGGTTAAGCGTCTGAGTTCAGCCAGGTCACGCTCTCGCGGTCCGTGAGTTCGAGCCCCGCGTCAGGCTCTGGGCTGATAGCTCAGAGCCTGGAGCCTGTTTCCAATTCTGTGTCTCCCTCTCTCTCTGCCCCTCCCCCGTTCATGCTCTCTCTCTGTCCCAAAAATAAATAAACATTGAAAAAAATAAAAAATAAAAAATAAATAAACCCCTAGTCTGGCTCTGTGCTGAGCATGAAGCCTGCCTAAGATTCTCTCTCTTCTCCCGCTCTGCCCCTCTTGCCCACTTGCGCACACAATCTCTCTCTCTCTCTCTCTCTCTCTCTCTCTCTCTCTAAAATAAGAAAAATATGCGGTGCCTGGGTGGCTCAGTCAGTTAAGCATCCAACTCTTGATCTCAGTGCAGGTCATGATCTTGCAGTTAGTGGGTTTGAGCCCCACATCTGGCTCTGCACTGATCGCATGGAGCCTGCCTGGGATTCTGTTTCTCCTTCTCTCTGCCCCTTACCTGCTCTCTATCTCAAAATAAATACATAAACTTTTTTAAAAAATAAATTAAATAAGAAAAATAAAATAATAAAAAATAAATCAGACTACAAAAGCTGCCATCTTCACATTTTCAATTCCTCTGTCACATCTGCATCATCAGGCAAAATTAACGGCTGAAGTAAATACTGTTGTCAATATTGATAGGAGCCATCAGTGGGAGTTTCCCAGTTTCTAGATCTTCCCAAACAGAACTGAAAGTCAGGGTGCTGGGCAAACTAGTAAGGCCAGCAGAAAATTAGAATGTGCTTTTTAAGAAAATTTAGATATTTCTAAAGAGATTATGGCCATAAAACACAGCTATTTTTTCAAATTCTTTAGGTCTCTATAAAATCTCCTTTTCTTCTCTGTCCTTTTTTTTTCTTTTTTCTTCAAGCAATCTTTGCATTTACCAATTTTTCTTTTGAGAAAATAAAGCATAAATATTTTTTGTGTTGTCTGTAAAAATAAAATCTAAGCCACATTCATTTGAGTCCTTATCCTAAATCATCTGCTTTCCAATCTCTGTCTTATCAGAATTACTTAGAAGGTATTTCAGGAAAAGTATACCTTTCTATTTCAGAATTAACAAAGCAAAAGCTTATAAAAGAAATTTCAATTCAAGAGTTAAGACAAATCAAGATTATGATGACTTTTTTGAAAAGGAAAAAGCCAGGTCACTGACAGGCTGGGAGCTGAAGCTCCCAAGTCAGCCCGGTGGTATTGCCCACCACAACAAGACCCTGAGAGTTAACAGGCGGTCAGGCAAAGAGAACTGGTTTTTGGCTGGGCAGTAAGTATTCATGACTCTTCACAGAGCAAGCTATTAGCCAGAACTGAAAAAACATTTTTGTACTTATCTTACCAAGTCACTTAATAAAATGCATCTTAGGAGAATTCCCTTCTCTGTACAGTATTAACAGCCTGGCAAAGATGTGTAATTCCAAAATACGGAAAAATACCGTACTTCTGAAGGCACAGATTGGTAGTAAGACACCCTTTTTAATTAGAACTTGATACATTTCTTTTTTTTTTTTTTTTTTTTTTCACTAAATCAAATTCGGTCCTAAATCAGCAGACTTATCTCCAAGCTCCATTATTTTAGCAAGTGATCCTTCTTAAATGCTCCCACCTAGTGTTACTAAAACATTAGTAACTGGGGGAAAAGTACACTGAAAGAAAATTAACTTTATAAAACACCTGGCCAAAGATGTTCTCTCAGTGTTTGGGAGTCTCACATCCCATGTCAAATTTCTTAACTTTAGATGCATACAAATATGTTATTTTATCAAAAACAAATTACGAAGGTAATGAAAAAGACAAGTGTATAAGTTATTTCAGAGAAGACATTTTAGAGAAAACAGGCTCCCAAGGAGACTGATGAAGAATACATCAAAACTGCTCAAATGAGGAAGCACAAAAAGAAATTTATGAAAGACAACCAAGAGTCAGTAAAACAAGTTTTCCCTGATTTCTAAAAGCTAACAAAAAAAGAGGAGCTATGTTTGTGCAAATGCAGTAGCCAACCTCTGAGCATTTCCTCCCCAGCTCTGGGGACCCGAAGTCCCTCGAAGAAGGACTAGGGTGCAGCGTGTAAGGAGCTTGTGTTCTGCAGCCAGCCTGCCCGGGTCTCCCTGGTTCTGTCACCCAGTGGCTGTGTCACTCTGGGTACGAAACTTAACCTTTCTATGCCTTTACTTCCCCGTCTGGGAACAAGATAACCAGAATTCCCACCTCACAGAGATGCCATGAGGATAAGTTCTGTAGAGTGTTTACACAGAGTCAGGCATAAAGCAAGTGCTACGATGTGCTGGCTAAAGTTAAGCTCCATTCTGAAGTCCTTTCAATGTCACAGACCCAACTTAATTAAGCCTGTTTTTCCAGTGCAAGAAGGTGACACTAAGAGGCAGCTGAATTCCTAATCTCGGAGTTGCACGTCTCTCCTTTGCCTGTTGGCAGGCTCCGTCCAACTGACCTGCTTTCCACACGTCCCCCCCCACATTTGTCTTCAGTGGCTCCCCACCGACCACAGCACACAGTTGGAGCTCCCAAGTGATCATCCTTTCCAATGTGAATTCCCACCACCACACCCAAAAACAATCTGAAGTAGGCTGACCTAGCCACTGACCCCTAAATGGTTGTCCAGAGGACTCCATTCCCACATTCCTTCTAACAGAATCCAAACCATCATCATCAAAGTCTTTTGAAGATCAATTTAAAACCCTCTAAGGATCTTCTCAGTGATTATGCTTTTCTTTGAATTTCTGTCCTTGTCGGACACACGAGCACTTACGGAAATACATGATCAGCTCTGTGTGGGTCCTCACCCCCCAAATGTATTAAGTGTTTCAGGATGTGAATCATGTGCTACAAACTTCTTTCAGTCTCTCTCAACAATATGCCACTATTACGGACTCAATTAAAAATTCTCTAAATTAAGAAGAAGCTTAAGCAATCTTACCTGAACTGTTACAACTGCTGCTCCTTGGCATTTCTTACCACTACTGCCTCTACACTCCAAATGTAGTGTGGTCTGTTCTTCTCTATTAACATACTGCTTGGGCATTGTGTCCAACAGCTCACTATCCAGGGCAACCTGCTGAGATTCTCGAAGAGCTGCAGTTCTGAAAAACATCATCAGGAAGTAGAAGAAAGGCTTCGGAAAGGTTTCACGGTAGGTGATAAAGGCTTCCAGTTCCCCCCAGCCTGCATCAGAGAGCATCAAGACCAAGTATCCTATAGTAACAAAAGACCAAAGGTGTGTGCCCAGCCTTACCCAAATCCTCTCTTTTTCTTAACAAAAAATTTTAGGGGCGCCTGGGTGGCTCAATCGGTTGGGCGTCCCACTTCAGCCCAGGTTACGATCTCACGGTTCATGGGTTAGAGCCCCGAGTCGGGCTCTGTGCTGACAGCTCAGAGCCTGAAGCCTGCTTCGGATTCTGTGATCCCCTCTCTCTCTGCCCCTTCCCTACTCACCCTCTGTCTGTCTGTCTCTCTCTCAAAAATAAACATTGAAAAAAAAATTTTTTTTTTAAAGAAATTTTAAAAAGGAAGGAAAAGTGGGACAACTTTTTAGCCAGGAACGAAGCTTCATTTAGAATCTGTATTACACTAACGATGTTTTTTACATGGACCCTTCCTTAAATATACAAGAGCAAATGAGAATCCATCCTAATTAAAGCATTCTAAAGGGTACCTTGCTTGTAAGCACCAGTGATTTCTTTGGCATTAGCAACTCAAACTGAACTGTCAAAGATGGACAAAGCTGTTTACAAGGGTGTTGATACGGTTACATTACTGTGTAGGCATGTGTGTGCGCACACTGGCGGGGGTGCACATTTGTATGCACGTGCACACAATCAATGCCTGGACCAAGAGCAGCCAAGGAAAAAAAAAGCCAGTAAGAGATCGATTCCCAGTGTCTTCGCAAAGATTAGACTCTTCTACTTCATAAAACAGATTCACTCCACACCTGCTCCTTCTCGCCAGACTGCAAGCTGGAACCAAAACCTTAAAGAGTTGATTGCTCCGGGGGCGCCTGGATGGCTGTGTGGTGAGTGTCAGACTTCAACTCAGGCCATGATCTTGCAGTTCATGAGTTTGAGCCCCGCATGGGGCGGTCAGAGCGGAGCCTGTTTGGGATCCTCTGTCCCCCTCTCCCTCAGCCCCTCCCACGCTCTCTCTCCCTCTCAAAAATAAACACTTAAAAAAAACAAAGAGTTAATCGTTCTGTATTTACTTTAACTCAGAGCACTAAATGATTTTCCCGCATTTTAATCAAGTCCCTGAGGCAATTTATTAAAGAATATGGAGAGTTAGGGAGCAAAGCAGTGACAAAAGAAAATAAATCTCATTGCCTACCCTTTTAATACCATCTTTTCAGTGTCAGAAAGTCTCCTCAGGAGGAGCTTAAGAAACACTTGGCTGGCACTGCTGGCCCACAGAAATGCCACCACAGGAAATGTAAAATTCCTAGTCCGTGAAAGCACCACACACTTTCAACATGAAACCGAAGGACTTGTCACAACTTGGCTAACTGAGGTACCTGACTGGGCCAGCCTGGTCAAATCATCCTCATGGAGAGAACGCTGATGTGGAAACCCTTCAAGGTACTAAAGCATCCAAGCTGTCCCAGCAGCAAGCACAGGGGCATGACCCTGGAGGTCACACGGTCTCACCTGGCCTGCTGCTGCAACAGATTCAGGTCTGTGCGCACCAGCTGGGTGGTGTCCTTCTGACTCAGGAGCACAGCCGAGGAAATGACTGGCACAGGAGGCCTCACTGGGTGCAGATCAAGGGGAGGCTGGGGAGCCTCGTGCTTCCGCAAGTTGCTTAAAACCCTTTCTTTAGCTGAAAGAAAATTAAGTCGCGTTTACTGAGTAGAGGCTACTACTAGGTAGTAACATACTAATTGAGTGCAAAGCTTTGGCTGGTTACCTTCGAGAAGAATGTTGAAGATGTACAGAGTAGTTACATAAACCATCAGTGGCCTAAATGAATAAAATCATTATCTTTCGTTACCTGCTAGTTTTGAGGGAGCCCCCACCAGGGTACTAATATTCTACCAGGAGTCGGGAGCTCACGAGCATGTGGTATGATTAAACACAACTCCTAGCCTCAAACAGCCTTCCTTACTGAGAGTTAAAGAGTCAAAGCTCACGATCTTAAATTATTACCCTAGACAGTCTCGCACGACATGCTCAAGTGTGTGGACTTGAAACTAGCGTAAAGGGGATCTAGCGAACTCTCTAAGCAAGTCTGACGAAGATGGCAGCCATCACCAGTCAACGGACGGGGGGACGGGGAGGGTGGTCCTGTTAAGAGTTTAATGCAATCATCCAGATAAACTTCAGAGAAGAGGAGAAAAAGAAACGGGCATTATGGAATATGGCTGAGTGGAAAAATCTTAAATTAGGCCAAGGTTTGACCAGGAGGGCTGAGACCAGTCGAGTTAAAATGAACAAAGGCATGGACACAAACTCCTACAGAACTTACATTATACAGTCATATTGTCGTTCTTTCACTCATCCACTTATTCATTCACTCAATAAATGGAATCCAAATAAGAAACCAGGTGCCATATGAGAAAAGTGATGGCAAATCTGTCCATCCAACTTTGCACTAGATTGCACATGGGGTCATAGTGGTGAATCCAATCTAAATGTTTGTATTTCTACACCTAGTACAGAGCTGACCACACAGGTGTCCAATAAATCAATAAATTCCTATCTTCCCACCCTCTCTCTTCACTGCACTATGCACATACCATACAGCAGGTGGGGACTGAGCACAGGAAGAAAAATGCTGCCACATACCTGCCTCTTTTCAACAGTAAGGTAATAGGGAACAGGAGAGGTCAAGGAAATTTCAAGTCAATAAATCAAGTCAACAAATACTTAAGGAACTACTATGAATTTCCGACTTCATTCCAGATGTAGCATTCCATTTTCTGTGCTTAAGAAAAATAAAAGAAAATTTAATAGCCACGATTTTAGTTGGCATAAAAAGACCTGTATTGTTTGCACCCCAAACAGATGGAATTTAACATTCCAAACAGGTCAAGTACGGGATCGTCCCATATGGCTGGGGTTTTTCCACTAGAACAACTACTCTCTGCACAGAAAGTAACAAAGTCGGATGTTAATCACTGGAAAAGACTCCTGACTTTGTTCAAGTTTCTCTCAAGCAACATTTTAGGCCATGACTCTAAAGCTACTGTCTGAACTGCCTGCCTCCAGACTTCTTTTATGGGAGAAAAAGCACCTTATGTAAACCATTACTGTTTTGAAGTTTTCTCTCACTCATTGCTGAACCTAACCCTAAGGTGCAGACAAGGTAACAATGAACTTCTAAAAAAACAATTCTCACTGGAGGGATACACTGTGTAAACCTTAACCCTCAATTCATTCATTCATTCATTCACTCAAGGGGGATGATGGTGGTACAGCTCACCCAACAAAGGATCAGTGAAGTCCAGCTGCACTGACAAACTGCAGGGCGGCGAATGGGACTCAAGTGTGGCCTGTGTCCACAGACCAACAGTCTCCTGGAACTCATAACGAATGCGCTCCATGTTCAAATACTCCATCCACAGATCCTAGAATTGAAGCACAGGACTTTAACTTTCACAGATGAATCATATATTCACATAGGACTTGAACTTTCACAGATGAATCATATATTCACATATAAAATTATATATTTAACTAAAAGGTAGGCCAGAAAGTTTCAGCACGAGGTGGTCCATACCAAGTTCTCCAGTGTTAAGAAGGATCATGTTCTAAAATGGATACTAGCAATCTTTGCAGTTTGATTATGCACCAAGAACAGAAAAAATAATTTTAATGGCCCCACCAACTGTATATTTATACACTGTATACAAATACTACTGAGCTAGTAAGTTAAAACCCAGAAATTTTAAAGAGATAGGTAACAAATATATTGAAAATAACTATCTGGATTAGAAAGAATCTGGGCCCTTGGTCCCAATACCAATTTACAGGAATACAGGGGACAGAGAAACATATTAAACCATACTACAATGATCTGCAAAATCCAGACTCTGGGGAAACTCTATGGACAAACTATCCAGTTTCTTCAACAAACTACAGGGGGAAAAAGGAATAAGGGAGGAGTGATAGATCAAACAGACTTATAAGAGCTGTCAACCAATTGCAAAATGAGGATCCTGATTCAACTATAAAAATAAAAATAAAAATTTTATGACATTTATGAGGTAACTGGAAATTTGAACACAACTTCAGTATTTGATACTAAGAAACTGCTCTTAATATTTTTCAGATATAAATGCTATTGGGTTATAATAGTTTTTTAATCCTCATCTTTTGAAATCTTCATGTATCAAATGCTTTCTAGAATTAGTTCCAAAATAATATGGTGAAGGGAGTGAACTGGCTATAGATAAAATTAGACACCCGGTACACAGTGGGCAGGGGGAGAAGGGCATGTGTGCTACGCTATTCTATTTTTCTGTATGATTGAATTTATTATAAAAGGTAAAATAAATAAAATGAGAAAACATTGAAGTTTTAGTATTCTCTTCCTACACTCCAATAAACTATCTTGCATATTTTGAACTACATGCTTCACTTTGATGATCAATACATATTATTAGAATGGGAGACTGTCTTTAATGAAAAGAAATGTCAGCTCTCCATGATCACTAAAAACTGTACCAAGTAGTAGGAAGGTGATCAGCTATGGACTATGGTTTTGTGGATGATTATTTTTTTTTCTTTCTGATCTTAAGTGTTTAAAGGATTCCTCTAAACCTACAAATCTCTGGCTTGTAATGGGCACACTGCCATGAAGTCCTAAATCATTACTTCTAAACCAACCATGGCACGAGGCATTCCAGACTCAGGAGAGGAACTCCAAAGTCATCTTGACCACAAGTCTGAAACCTAGAAGCACCAGACAACTGCTGGAGGTGCTGTACCAGTCCCTCCTACTGTGCACACCCATCTCCTTTCAGTGGGGTCACTATCACCTTGTCTGCCTCTGTGCTAAGTAACTGTTGACAGAGGCTAATGATTAAGAATACTGAGAATTAACGATAGGTAAGCAGAGATGTCTCAGAAAACCACAAAAAGACAGAACAACACTAAACATGAACTACAGATAAAAATTGGAGCTATAAAATCAAATGGCAAAGACTTAAAAAAAAGAGAACGGTATTAATTCTGTAGATGATGGGGAGCCAAGATAATTATCAGAGAACCAAGACACTATGACTAATATTTTTAAAAACACTGACCAGTCATCCGCTACACGCAGATTCTTAGATAAGGCTGTGGCGTGTAGAGGACAAAGAGGATGAACACAGAACTGCGCTCAAAGGATCTCAGTCCATGACTGCCTATTTATTTTTCCTGCTGCTCTGGCTCTGTATTCTCAGCCTTATTTCTCTATGCCTTGGGGCCCTAGTTCCATTCAGTCCTCCTCTCAATCTAGATGCTCTACTACCATTAAACTCGTATTTCCTTGGGAGAAGATATTTGTAAATGACATATCAGATAAAGGGTTAGTATCCAAAATCTATAAAGAACTTATCAAACTCAACACCCAGAAAGCAAACAATCAATGAAGAAATGGGCAAAAGACACTTTTCCAAAGAAGACATCCAGATGGCAAACAGACACATGAAAAGATGCTCAACATTAGTCATCATCAGAGAAATACAAATCAAAACCACAATGAGGTACCACCTCACACCTATCAGAATGGCTAACATTAACAGCTCAGGTAACGACAGATGTTGGCGGGGATGCGAGAAAGAGGAACCCTTTTACACTGCTGGTGGGAATGCAGACTGGTGCAGCCATTCTGGAAAACAGTATAGAAGTTCCTCAAAAAATTAAAAATAGAACTACCCTACAACCCAGCAATTGCACTACTGGTATTTATCCAAAGGATACAGGAGTGCTGATTCGAAGGGGTACATGTTTATAGCAACACTATCAACAATAGCCAAAGTATGGAAAGAGCCCAAATGTTCATCGACTGATGAATGGATAAAGAAGATGTGGGGTGTGTATGTATACATATACACACACATACACATACATACAATGGACTATTACTCAGCGATCAAAAAGAATGAAATCTTGCCATTTACAACAACATGGATGGAACTGGAGTGTACTAGGCTAAGCGAAATAAGTCAGTCAGAGAAAGACAAATATCGTATGATTTCACTCATGTAGAATTTAAGAAACAAAACAGATTGGCATAGGGGAAAGGAAACAAAAATAAGAGAAAAACAGAGATGGACAAACCGTAAGAGACTCTTAAATACAAAGAACAAACTAAGGTTGCTGGAGGGAAGGTGAGTGGGGGATGGGCTAAACGGGGGATGGGCATTAAGGAGGGCCCTTGTTGGGATGAGCACTGGGTGTTATATGTAAGTGATGAACCACTAAATTCTACTCCTGAAATCAGTATTGCACCATATGCTACCTAACGTGGACTTAAGTAAAAAAAAAACAAAAAAAAAAAACATATTTCCTACACTGCCCCACTCCAAAGTTCTAGACCTATGCGTTCCCTCCCTACCAAATGCCCAGTACACCGTTCTCCTTGAAGCCCCTGTGGCACCTCCTCTTCCAATATCCTCTATCTTTGTAAACAGTATCTCTAGTTGCCCACTCTAGAAGTCTGGCTGTCCTTTATATCGAAACAATCCTATGACAGTATCAATCCCACCTGTGTATCTAATCTAAAATTCCTCCTGATCCTACTGATTCTTCTTCAACATATTTTAAATTCACCCATTTATCTAATGACTCACACTATTTTAACGGCTCTCCAAACAAATACTTTGGAACAAATCCAAATTCTTTAGGAAGGCATACATGGCCTTTAACAATGTAACCCCTCTTCACCTATCTGGCATCCTCTGCCCTCCACAGTGGCTGTACCCCAACTGCACCTCCTGAACATGCCAGTGACCCATTTCCATATCAGTAAGTGGATTTAACATTAGATTATGACTGTGACATGTTCGATCACAGATATGCTAAGAGCGACAGTACTGCAGTATCACCTGCTGGTTCTGCATCACTTTTGCTAGCCTGTGAACATCATAATGCTTTGGTAGAGAAGGGATATAGGTATCTCCTTTTTGAAAATTCTCATCTTCTAGCCATAATATATATACATTGAAGAGCCTAAAAGAAAAAAAAAAAAACGTAATTATATAAAATACAAAAAGACATGCAGGCAAATGACGTTTCTTACATGTCTAGGAACACTGTCACTACTACATAAAAGTAAAAAGCACAGAATACAGAAAATGCTTCCAACCACCACCACAGCCCCCAAGAAGCTCACGGGCCAGCAGGGGAGGAGGTCACAAATCCTTACGATCTCATGCGGTAATTGCTACAACAAGGCCGTAAAGAAAGGGCTCTGTGAACTCTATTATTAAATCAGGGGTAAATACAACGTACAGGAAAAAATAACCAGAGAAGGTGATTTTAACACAGACCTAGGATCTGAATTTGGAGTTTTTCTTTCCTGGGCAATCCAGTCGGTGAGCCTCAGTGGTTGGAAAAGGTTAACTAACATTCAAATAAACACATTTTCTATCTTTTAGAGAAGACATTAAAAGGCATCTTAAACTACTACAATGGAAGAACCTGCCAGCTTCAGGCTCAATGACACTCTCCCGCTTCGAGGAAGCACAAAGAGGACTCAAAGCGTGTGTACACCTTGCTCCTATTAAGAAGGAACAGAACAAAGCCCAGCTAAAAAAAGAAAGGAAAAAAAAAAAATCTCCATTTTCCAGTAGAAACTTTAAAAAAAATTTAATGATGTTTCCTTTGTTTTTACAAGGAACACAGTCCATTGAGCTAAGATCACCGGTATTTTAAGCAGTTGTTTACACCAACAGGTACTAGAGGAATCTGTGGCACCCAAATTGCTGGGTGGGGTCTGGGAGGCGGCATGGCTTGGCTTTGCTCGGTAACATGGAAAACTACCTCCTTCACCTCTGAGGCAGTCTGCGTAGGAACAGAGGCAGGGACAGGACTTTGAGGCTCTCACACGCAAGAGGCCAGTACAGAGCTCTCTCCCAGCTTCTGATGCAGCTAGATGGCTACTTTACCAACATGCCAAAGGAAGGGGGATTTAAGAGAGGCGGAAGGGCACATCAAACTTTCTTGGCTGATTTAAACATTCAAAGATTAAGCCTCCCCATGGCGTAAGCCTGGCTAAAAGTAAGTTTTCCTTCAAGAAGCAAGCAAGATGAGGGCAGAAATCATTCCAAAGGCTGAAAGATAGCCCGAAGGGCTTTTAGGTCAAGCAAGCCTGAAGCCTCAGTGCTGGATCAAAACCCTGGGCTTCCTCACCAAGACATTTTACATTCAGGGCTAATTATTAGAAGCCATTTTTATTAAGTCTTATTTAGAAGACTAATACCTGGTTTACAGAAAGCTTATAAATGAAAGGTAAAGGAACAGCGTGAAAGGGACCAACCTTACTCCAGAGTTCTTAACGTCTGGGGGGGGGACACACATACTGTACCCGATTTTAGAAGCAATTTTGGGTGATTACTAGATCCTACCTTACCCCAGGCAGATTCCTAGAGGTGTTTGGACTTCAGTTAAAGAACCCTGCCTTGCTCATGAATTTCCTTTAAAGAAGTGTCCTAGCAGGCTTTACTAGGTGTTTACCTGCTATGATCAATTGTTTTGGTTTGTTTCTAGTATTACATAGAGAAACAGAGAGGATATCAGCCCTCTGGTTTAAGGCCTTCCATTCAGACTCCGGGCACTTGATAGAGCTAGATCCACACTGCTGACTTTCTTCTCATGAAGAACTTAAAAAGGAAGCATGACGAGATGCAAACCTGGTCACTGCCACCCTCCACATCCTATCGGGGCCGAGAGAACAGCACCCGGCAGTCTGTAACACAGATAACTGTTCTGGCACAGTACCTGTGCTGCAAACCACAGCATAAATGGCTAAATAACCATGTCCCACCTCACGAGCTCCGTGTGCAGCTCTGGGGAAGTCAGGTAACCAGGGGTGCCAGCCTGGCCAGCAGGCGGCCCTTCACTGCCCTCTGCTGGAACGCGGAGGGCCTTGCTCGCAGCATGGTGGAAATCGGCCACCTCAGTCAGGCGCCTCTTCATTTCTCTCAACAAACTGGTATGAGCAGGGCTTTGAAAAAACCTTTTTCCAATACAACCATCTATGGGTAACCTTAAAAAATATAAGCATAGATTACAAGATCAACACAACATGATCTATGTGGCACAAAATCACAATTAACAAGTCAATGGTTATAAATATCCCACACTGAATTAATACCTATTATTCTACCTCAATGGTTAGTATGCAGCTCCAACAACACGGTATATATGAAAGCAGTTTTAAAAAGAATGAAATACTACACAAATTTAAGGTATTACCACCACTTAGCGGTTACTGAATAAAGACAGTCTGCTCTAGAAGAACTTACAATCTGGTAGAAAACAGAAGTGCCCAAAAACCAAGATCCGTATGTTCCGATGGACGGAGTTAAGGGAGTGAGGGTGAGCTAGGAATTGGGCTGGAGTCAGAGAATATGGTCGGGAACAGTGGACAGTTCCAGCCGACCAGAGTCCCTTCAGACCCAGTGGAAATGGCAGACACCTCCCAGCCCAAGGGCTGCCGGGCACAGCCAGGCCTTTGTTCACACCTGTCATGCCCATCAGCAGTCCGCCTGGACGGGCTCCCAAGAGTCACACAAGCAGCCTGTGTGGAGCAGTTTCCCTCCCTTTGCAGCTCTAGAGGCTCTACGCTACACCTTGCCTGGTTCCAGGTATCTGGAACTGTCTTCACCCCATTGGGTACAGGGGATGGCAAAGAAAGAGCTGCCATAAGATACCCTAAACTCAAAAATGGTCTAGTCTAATAAGTGTGAAACAGGGGACAGAGGGACACTGCTAGTCGTAGGTCAAAGAACGGTTCTAACTTACAGGCCACGGCGGAGGACACAGAGCATCAGAGCAGTGCCAAGTCAAGAACAGGTTCACAGACACTTACAACAACACGGGGTACCATACCCATATTGCGGTCCTGGGCGGTGAAGATACAGGAGGAAGAATTTCTGCCAGATGAGAGGCAGAAGAGGGTGATCAGAAGGCGTGACAAGGGCCTGGTGGGCCCAGCGATAAATCAGCAGCCTCTGGAGGGACGGGACGATGGGGAGCTTCAGCTGGGCCTGGGCTTTCTACAAAAGAGGAGGGCCCTTGAGCAACCATGACATGATCGCAGTTCCAAACAGTCTGCTCTTTGTAAGTGATCCAAATGAAAACACTGAACGTTTTGTTTTCAATTCAGTAAGTAAAACAAGTCATAGAACCTTGACCTTTCCGACCCACTAACTAATACTTTAACCTCCTTGGTAGCAAAACATATGGGGCAGGGGTTTTTTTTCCATCAAAACATTTCCCAGGCCCCCAGATTGAAATGTGTCTTACACATCACCTAGTCTTATCTCATTTCTGTGCCTCTCCAGGCCTTTGCACATAAAACGCCACAGTGGAAGGGAGCAGAATGATAGGAAAACCAAAAGCCAGTTTTACTGCCAAACATTATCAATCTCTTAAAAACTTAGATCTGAAAAGGACTTTCCAGAATGATTAACTCCATGACAGGCTCTGAAACCCAAAAGCAAAATCTGTATTATAAGACCCTGAAATAGGTCTTACATTCTAAAGCTTTATCCCAGTGTTCTTTCGCTTCAGTGAGCCTACAGATCAGCTAGGGAGTTTTTAAAACAAATTCCTGGTCCCACTCCACACTTAGAAACTCAGAGTCTCGAAAGTTTGGATCCAGGAATCTGATTTTTAACAAGCTCTCTGGGGGACTAAGGCACATGAGACACACTGGAAATTGCTATAAAACAATGGCAATCCCCTCCACACACGCAAAAACACAGCCTTCAATCATTACGATGTGGCTCTTCATGCTAAATAAACCTTGGAAAGAAGGATGCACTTCAGTTATACAGTTTTAAGCACTGGTTTGGACACTGTGCTTTCTAAACATTTACAACGAAAGAAAACGGAGAAGTTTAAAAGCTATAGATAAATCTATCAGAGAACCACCTTCTCCCACTCAAATGCAGAACTGCTATTTGCACCTTCAGAGCTTGGTCAGGGGTAAAAGCAGTGTTTATAACCAATTCCCCTTCAACGACCCTTCGGAGCTGGGAGTCTTCTTCAAAGATGGATTCCATGTTTAGTACTGTCCAGGCGAACCAGACCTACAACGACAGCAGGTTAATGAGCAGCTCACTCAGACCAAATACATCCCGATAGTCTACAAATTAACATCTTTTCTACCAGATATCTCAATCAACAAGTATTTATAATTTCCAAAATTAACAGAGTTTTATACCTACCTCTGTTCTTGTCACAGATATAAACTTAGATAAAAAAGATCATTGAAAAATGCTGAATTCCTTTGGAAAAGCTACTTCAGTAAAAGAAAATGTTTGTTCATGCAACATGCAGGTTCTGTATGCACAAGGACAGGAAAGACGGCCAGACATGAGCTCTGCCCTTAAGAAATTTTCCATCTCAGGGGCACCTGGGTGGGTCAGTCTCTTGAGCGTCTGACTTCAACTGAGGTCATGATCTCACAGTTCGTGGGTTCAAGCCCTGCATCGGGCTCTGTGTTCACAGCTCAGAGCCTGGAGCCTGCTTTGGATTCTGTCTCCCCCTCTCTCTGCTCTTCCCACACTCGTGCTGTGTCTCTCTCTCTCTCTCTCTCTCCCTCTCAAAAATATAAAAATAGGGGCGCCTGGGTGGCGCAGTCGGTTAAGCGTCCGACTTCAGCCAGGTCACGATCTCGCGGTCCGTGAGTTCGAGCCCCGCGTCAGGCTCGCATCAGGCTCTGGGCTGATGGCTCGGAGCCTGGAGCCTGTTTCCGATTCTGTGTGTCCCTCTCTCTCTGCCCCTCCCCCATTCATGCTCTGTCTCTCTCTGTCCCAAAAATAAATAAACGTTGAAAAAAAAAAAAATTAAAAAAAAAAATATATATAAAAATAAATGTTAAAAAAAATTTTTTTTTTTTAATTTTCCATCTCGTATACAGGAGACAAAACTAATATATAAGTAATCACAATGTGAAGTGAGAGGTGGTGAGTACTGAATCAGGAGTCCAGTGCTCCGGGAAGCCAGCAGAGGGAGGGTGGGATCACAGAGGTGGACATATCAGAGACGGCTCTGTGTGGAGAATGGAGGTGAAGGATGCCTGGCAAGAGGACCAGTGAGGAAAAGGCAAAGAGGTGGAAACACATGGGACACGGTAGGTAGCAGCAAGGAGTGTGTTTCGGCTGGATCACGAGAGTTAAGAGGAAGAGCGGGAGGGAAGACTGTGATGGGAGGCTGAAGGATGTCGCTACTGGTTTAAGTGATGGATCAGGGCCATAATTCGACACTCACAGTTGAAGAGGTGGTAATCATGAAAAAAGTGCTGCTGCGGCCGCTATCGCTGACAAGAGCGGCCAACGCCTCGTGTGCACCGTGTGACGTACTAAGCCCGGCTCTAAGTACATCCCGTGCAGGTGCACTCAGTACTGCCAGCACCCAGCTGAAGAAGCTGAGGACATTGAGGTAAGCCCTGCCCAACGCACAGGGCTAACAAACATCAGAACCGAGTGTGCACCCCGGGCGGCCTGGCTCCAGCATCCACCCTCAACAGTGCTGCCGGGCAGGCTCTACAGCCGGGCAGACCAGGACTGACCACCAGCAGTCTGATCCTGAGCCAGCTGCTTGGCTCCATTCAACCTCAGTTAAGCCCTCGGTGAAACGGAACAGCAACAGCGCAACCTCAGGAGAGGGCCGCTGCGAGGATTAAACGAACGAGGGTTCTTACACATGCCAAGGGCTAAATGAGCATTATTTAAAGCTGCTAGCAATACATTAGTAAAGATGAGAACATTAAAAGTTCGCAAAGATTACCAACGGTCCACAAGGGTTTTCCTACCTGAGTAGGCGTGGCCAAGCCCTCCACGAAGGAAGGAGTGATGTTGCCAGCCACGATCCAGCTCACCAAAGAAGAGAGCAGACTCCGGTCACAGTGGTAACCCAAAGCATTCTATACAGGGGACAGGATGTGGAACAGAGAGAGAAGGCTTTTAAAAAACCTTATCAATGACCTTTTCAAGCATATCAGCAATTATCTTACTGTGATGGTAGATTCTGGTAAAACACAGATTTCATAATTAGTCCACCAGCAGTGAGAGCCACAGGCAGCGTATTACAGCCAAATGTCATGAGCAAGGCTCCTCCTGGGGGGGTCCTTTCCTTTAGCTTCCCTGGAATCTGCATTAGCAGACTGTGGTTACTGAGATCAGGTACCAAGAAGACCAAGCTTAAAAAGGCAGTGGCCCCAGAATAGTACTGAGAACTGTGCATTTGGGGGAGCATCCTGGGAAGGCTACTATCTAGACAATGACCGAAAGACAAATTCTCTAGGAGGTTTACCTTATGTTGCTGGTAGAGCAACTTCTGCACACAGTCTTCCTGCATCAGCTGAAAAGCTGTTTTACACAAGTGGTCCATGAGGAAAAGGATGGGTTGTTCTCGGTACCAAAGATGCTGGCTTATTAGAGCCTGAACCCAGAACTCCAACACGGCAACGGGGCCCACTTCATTGGGCTGGGTGCTTACGGATACGTGGGCCTACGGAGAAAGCGCTCAAGTGATGTGGAAGTAAGAGTCAGGCTCCCACTTTTAAAACACCAGCAAAATGACTACCTCCACTACAAAGCCCAAATCTGCGATGTTCTTGGCCAAAAGCACTGTGCCAAGTGCTTTGAAATGACCAACACTCAGATCTGCTAACCCTAGGGTGCTTGATTGGGAGGGTGGGCAAGGGTGTATTTAGGGGCCTCCTGGGGGCCTGACCTGGATCATGCTGTTGAGAAGCTTCACGTTGTCCCCATGGCTGGCTCCTGTCAGGTGCTGTGCCACCTTGTGGGTGACCTGCTGTGTGACACCCTGAGGGACGCCACTGTCCAAGTGTAGGAACAGAAGGAGGTGTGACAGAAACCTGCCAAGAACACAAGACAATGCATTTGACCTTCCAATCAGAAGTCAACAAAATTTCCAGTGGCTAATTACTGAGGAGGAAACAGAAAAACATGAAATTGGTCCCATTTTTAGGCCAAAGCTCTATTTAGGATTTTCAATAAATCTTTAAGAACTTCAGAAAAATGAAGTTTTCAAACTTAAGGTGGGTTAAAAGGAATTCTATCTACCTGCAGAAGTATAGAGAACAGATAGATCCCAAGACACACAAACACGTACAAGTTCAAGAGCATTAGAGGAACACCACCCCAAGTGCCCCTTTACCCCCTCCCCACTCACTAACAAATGCCAAGATGTTTGTAAAATCATCCCACAATCTTGAACTGGAAGTCAACTTCCTACAAGGTGGTAGAAGGGGCACAACGGGGCACAAGGGGGATCCCACCACAATCAGTCAGGAAGTGCCCTCAGTTCCTGGGATTCCAGCTCCCTCCTCTCTCTGCTTCTGCTGGATTTTCCGCCTGAAACATTCCCCCACACCTAACCTACCAAACTTCTACTCACTCCCCACACCTCATCTACAATGTTCTTTCCTCAGAGGATACTTTGCGAGCCTTCCTGCCATCTAAAACACAGCTGACCCGTTAACCTCTCTCGTGGCACCCTGTTCTTTTCCTCCATGGGCCTTAAAATTGGCAACTGCATCCTGAGGACGTGATCACTTCCTACGTGTCTGAGGGCAACGGCCGGCCTGCTTCCCTCCCCGCTGTACAGGCAGCAGCAGCACACAGCGCAAATTGATAAGCAGTTGTTATTGGTGAATGAACACCCTTCCCATTTCACAGGAGACACAGTGCAGGCCCATTTGAGGCCCAAACCCTAGTCAAGAGGAAAAGTGAGGGCGGGAAAGGTACCAATGAAGTGCTGTACAAGTTCAGAGGACAGAGCCAGTGCAGGCATTAGAGGGGCCTGGGAGAGATACAGAGAGGAAGTATTTGAAACACAGCCTAGAAAGAGTCATCGTTACTCAAAATTTAATGATTAGAGAAAAAAATACAGAAGCTATTCAATCTAATTTTAAAATATCTTTTAAAAATCTAAAAACAATTTACTAAAATGTGCCAGCCATTGTACTTTATATCACTTAACCCTTACACCCAGCCTGTATGCGAGGTATAACAGCCCATTATGCAAATGAAGAAACAGAGGCCCTGCAAAGTCAAGGAATTCACCTGTGCTCACACTTGTCGAAGCCCCAGCCAGGTGCTCTCTACCCTGCTCCCCAACTGGCAGTTCTCTTTCCTTCTCTATGCCTTCACTATTTCCCAGCCTGGCCCCTCCAGACCCTCTTTTTACCCCCTACCCATAGTGAAAAAGCCCCACCCTGCCCACCCTGTCCTCCCCACTGGCCCAACACCTACATGCACTTCAAAACTCAACTAGAAACCCACTTCTTCCATAAAGTCATATGCTTCGGCCATCTGTTGCTTTTGTTCACTGAGCATCTTTTCTCTCTCTCTCTCCCTTCTGCTAACTGCACATCCTTTCATTAAGGGAGCTGTCCACCCTCCCCCCCACCAACTGCCAATTCTGGGAGGAAGGGGCCCTCAAAACAGAATCCCTATACCCTCCTCTTAGGACTAGTCAATACCACCCAGCACAGTGACAGGCTGAGAGAGAACACATGACTAGGTCAGACCAATCAGGGATCATTACAAGGAACAATGATACAGAAAACATTGGCCCTTCCCACAGGGTAGTACTTAGTTCTCTTTACAGCCACACACTTTCATTCCCCTGCAGAAAAGCACACCTGCAGTGGAAAAACTAAAAAGAGAGGCGGGGCCAAGGGACCTGGGAGGGAGGATAAGAGAAAAACAGAAACACTAATCCAGGGTCTCTCAACTTTGGCACTACTGACATTTTAGGCTGGCTAATTCTTTACTGTGAGGACCTCTCTTATGTACTGCAGGACGTTCAGCACTACCCCTGGCCTCTACCCACCGGATACTAGTAGCAGACTCCCCCAGTCGCCCCCTCAACCACTCCCTTGCCCAACCATCCACTGCCTCCCGCTCCCCACCAGGATGTGACCACCAAAATCATTTGGAGACATTACCAAATGTCCCAAGGGTCAAAATCACCCCTGACTGAGAACTACCACTTTAGAATGACCTGATGTTATCATGAGCCCTTTTCCCAATCACATGAGCCAAAACATTCCCTTCTTGAAGAAACCAGCATGCACCGGGTTTTTATCATGTGCAATTAAGAGTCTTAACACCCCATCCTTAATTCTTAATTCCCTCCCTTCCAAGCAGCTATTTCTTTTACCCTAAATTCCATATACTTTTACCACACAACACGAATGCAACCTATACACCACAGCATGCATGGCCTTGCCAATAATACTTTGCTTCATAAGTTTTGTAATTACCTCAAAAGTCTTGTTTTCTCAACAAGATTATGTATGTCTCATGTGATAAGCACCTTCCTATGCATCTTATCTGTTTGTAATACTACAGACAATTAACAGCAATGTGTTCTGCTACTGTTACAATGGCAAAGCCATTTGCTGCTCAGTGTCAGAAGCACTATTCCCAGGTTTCATGGAAACTTCCCTTTCAACTGCTAATAAGCTATAAGCAATCTAAAATTAAATGAGAAATGGAAATATCTTTCATGATAATAAAACAAGAATCATTATAAGAGTCACTGTTTATCAAACTGCATTCTAAACTAGGCAGGAAGTTTTCTGCCTCATAAAAAAATACACCAGTGAACTATATCATTCCCTCTTTTACTTGCAAGCAGTCATCTGTACTCCCCATTTCTACTTACTGCTCATTCTTCAGAAGGTAATACTGGCAAGGGTAGAACAAAGGCAGGATCTTATCCAGGACATGAACCACTGTTCGCAAATGCCTCGACTGGACCAGAATTCCCAACAGTGGGATGCCTTCTGCACAGAACTTCTCAATGCTATGGAAAGAGACAAAGGCAATGAGCATGCAAGGCAGCCGGCTCAGAAAATGACGTTCTTCCAGTGAGCCATCAGCCTACTTGCTACCCAGTTGATCTCAGGTCTCCAGCACATTTCTGCACCACCAAACTTAGCCCAGGAATACTAGCATCAGAGCTCTGGAGCACAAAGGAACTTAAGTTTCATCCATATGCTCATTTTACACGTGAGAAAGGTGAAGTATCATGCCCAAATTCACATAATTTCCTAATGGAGGGCCAAAATGAGAACCCAGGTTTGCAAATTTCCAGTCCACAGCACTTTGCCACTACCCTACTTTGCTTCCCAAATGGTGCTTCTTCTAAGAACCGTGGGGCTCTCACTGTCTGCATATTCCCACAAGGTAGCAGAGCAAAGAGAAGATTCAAAAGTGAGTTCATTCTGTTAGTATAAAATGGCAAAGTTCTTCTGAAACCAATTTGCAGAAAAATTTACTCTTTGACGCACTTCAGAAAATCTATCTTTAAGAAATAATCTCAAATGCGGAGGAACATGTGACAGATGAGCCATGTAAAAGATGGGCTTTTCAAAATTGTTTAAAATCACAAACTCAGAAGCACACATGATTTATGTAAATTTTGGAAAAATGCATTCAATGCGAATATTATTACATTATTTAAAAACAATGTATACCAGGGGTGCCTGGGTGGCTCAGTCAGTTGAGCATCTGACGTCAGCTTACTTAACTCATAGTCTCATGGTTCATGAGCTGAGCCCCACATCAGGCTCACTGCTGTAGGCACAGAGACCGCTTTGGATCCTCTGCCTTCCCCCCCTGCCCCCCCCCCCACTTGTGCACATGCACTCTCTCTCTCAAAAATAGATATCAAAAAACAAAACAAAACAATGTTTCATTAGGGTGAGAAAGATTCTGGGTGATTTCTTTGACTACTGTTCTCTGTATTCTGTGATGTTATATTCGTATACAACTTATACTGCTGCATACTCTGCACCCAACCCTAAGCACATTCAAAAGATCGTTAATTCTAGTATGCATACGTCCCAGACGACCGTGGTGGATGGAATTCAGCCCCAAAGAGAAACTCTTTATTCCCACCTTCACTCCATTCAGGATTTGGTAATCAGCACCAAACAAATACTTATGTTTGGAGAAGACACACAGTCTTATCAGTGAGTAAAGGAACTACAGTCCCAGAATGAATAGAAGAAACAAGAAGAATCATGAAACGATTGAGTTCAGAACACTACACTCTGAATCCACACGCCAGACATATGCTAAACGTGTTCAGTGAATTAGAACTCACTTAAGGCTCATAAAGTAAGTCCAGTACTATTATTATTCCCATTTTATAGATGAGATGCCTGAGGTACACGACCCTGAGAATGATACGAGGGCTATTGGAAAAGATGTAGAGTGCCTCCCAAAGTGCTTAATTAAGATCTCTCCTCGTCCCAGTGGATCACTTCTACCCTCTTTTACCTGACTTTCAAATCTGTCCATCACTAGTCCTACTGACCTACTTGATCACCTCCATTCACTACCATGAAGCGTGGGCTTCGGTCAGGAGCGTTTCCTCATCACTCCTCACTCTTCCCCCTCCCCACTCAGACACCTGGTGCTCCTTCCCACGTTCATGCTTGAATCAAATATATACTAGTTCAAGTTCTGGAGATACAATGATGAAAGGACGATGCCCCTGCCTTCAAAGAGCACACAGTGCATGAGAAGAGCGAGAGAGACGATTACACTACAATACAGTAAGGGCTCTGCTCAGAGCGCACAGGTGCTATGGGCGGGGGAGTGGATGGTACAAGGCTGAATCTTCAACAAGTGGGCACTAGTCACCTGGCAAGGGTGAGCGTCACCACTCTGCCCCCTAGCCTCGGACGCCTTCTCTACTTAAGACTCCTCTCCAAAGCTTAGCTCCTCCATGCAGGCATCCTGCCCTAATGATCTCTCCTTCCTTTAAATTCCTTCTGCTCATACTCTTGAGTGGTTCCCAATCCAGGCTGTACATCAGAATAATCTGGACAACGGCCCCAGACTAATTAGATCAGGACTCTCACACTCTTCTCTGCACAGGGAGCTTTAGAATCACTCCAAACGTGACTCTGAAGGGCAGCAAGAACAGAGAAGCACTGCTCTACACCTCTCATCCAGCCCACGGTCACGTCTTTAGTGCTGCCAATTGATTCCATCTACCATCTCCACTAAACTGTCAACAGCCTGAAGGCCACTAACAATCCTGTCTCTCTCCCACTTCTTGGCACAAGGCTGAACATAAACAGCTAATAGCACAACTGGCATCCTACTGAAAATATATGTAATGTGGAACAAGATGTTGAAATTGGAATGGTAAAAAGGTATTACAGTGAGTCTAAAATGAAAGAACCAGAAAGCATGTAGGTGAAAGAAATTTTAGAAAAAAAGAGGCTAAAAAAAATTAACACACTGTAGGAAAATGGTCTCTGGGGGGAAAAAAAGGATTTTTAACCAACTAAGAATTCATTCATTTACTTACTGCACCAGTTACTTATTGCACCAGCTATAGCCTTCAGCACTGGGATAAAATGGTAACACAAGACAACCACGGCTCCTGAGGTTAGGACCTCACACATGATCCCTGAGAAGACTGAACAGAAAACTACCACTCAGTGTAGAAGAGACAGAGATCGCTCTAGGCTCATACCAGAGAAGCACGTGACCTGAGCAGGCATTTCATTCCCCTGGGCAGGTTTAGCCCTCTAACTGAGAAGCCGAAGTTGGACTGCCATCACTTTAAACAAAATTCAGTAGAGATGACTAATTATTTTTATATTGTCACTATTCCAAGGAAGACAAAACATCTAGCGCTAACATGAACATTGTCCTCTGGGTGACAGGTATACTCTCTCCGTAATGTATGAGATGATTTTCTGGTACAAATCTGTCTTATATGAATTTGGGCAGCATTTCCCCTACATAAGCCATTAATAAGGCTTATAATTTGGTCCTGATTGCCCTTAGATAGGTTTGATGGAGGCCTCAGACCTTGGGATGTGAAAAATGAAATCCAGAATCACTGACTACAAGGTTCAGCAACCCTAGGGGTTCAGCCCAAACACTGTACCTGTGGCCCACAGCCGTCATAGCTAAGGCCAGATAACAGCCGATGGGCATGCCCGCCTTAACAGCCTTCAAGAGAGGATGAAACGTGGGTGACTCTGTCATGTCAGGCACAGTGCTGGAGAAGGGAACAGTTGGACAATTCTGCTGTATTCCATAATCATTTTTGTGCAGTTTTAACCTCAAGATCAAGTTCCAGGCCCACTGGTTAAATGAGGTCTCAGGTGTCTCTCCATATCGAACAATACTGGCCAAATATGAAACCTAAAACAATTATTTATTTTAAACCACATTAGTCACATACAAATTAAATCAGTAAGCTCACCCGCCCATTTGCTTTTGTGATCAGCAACATCCTCAAAAGAGAGGACACACTACTTACCAGTACTCAGTTTGGAGCACTCAATTACAGCAATTTCTCACAACTGACCACTTCTGCTTACTCACTAGTCTCTTTGTGCATCTGATCTGAGTCAGCACAAGCAAAGGAGTAATAATACAAAAGTTGGTGCACAACTCATGGAGTGATGATAAATAAGTTTTAACAACCAGTTGGAGTGTGGGAGATCCTTTACAGGGTTTGTCAATTTTGTCAGTGTGAAAACTCCCACCATGGTCAGTTTCAAGCTACCAACAGGTCAACAATCTAGTTTGCAAAGTTCCCGAAAATTTAACATTCAGCTCTCCGGAGCCAGGACACGCCAGCTCCAGGTCAAGTCAAATGCCACAGTATTAAAATGGTCACATGTAGGCCACTTCTCAAAGAAAAAAATCTTCATCCAACCACAGAATTCAATTTCAGTATCTTAAGTTGCCAGAAATGTTCTTAGGCAACCTAAGGGTAAATACTGTAGCTGTATCCACCCAAATCATTTATAATAAAGATATTCTCAATATATAAGAGAAAGAAATACCTGCTTCATACTTTCAGAAAGAAGCCCAGCATACGGCTTCTGTGCAAGGTATTTCTGGTACGCTTCAAGAATCATTAAAGCCACTTCAGCATGGACTGCTTGATCCAGATGAAGGGTACCCTTTTAAAGAGAAAAATCATCATAAACATGCCATCTTGATTTTTTTAACATACCTTTGAACAAAAGGACTAGGAAGGATAGTAAAAAAAGCATCTTGGATCCTCAACTTTCCAAAAATTACATCACCTAACAATGAAGTTATAAAATGGCAACAGGAAAAAACACAGAAATCTTAAAGAACCATTACGTTGTACTTAAATAGTCTGAGTCATCCCGGACCCTCATATAAAAGGTATCTTTGAATGTAACTCCCCCACTCCTACCCTAGAAGCTCCATGAAGACTATAGGTCACAAGTTTAAGGGCACTGCCACAAACCGGGAAGATGTTTATTATTACACAAAAGGATACTTAATAAATTAAGTCTATATCCCCTTTCCTCATTTTCTCATCAGTGAAAATACAGAAGATACTCAACAACACAAATAAAATATTCCTTTAGGAGCCTGAAGTTGCCTATAGAATTTCCCATCCAATCTTCCTTTGCAACCTGAAGAAACACATTCCTGGGGCACCTGAGTGGCTCAGCTGGTTTAAGCATCCAACTCTTGATTTTGGCTCGGGTCATGACCTCACAGTTTGTGAGATGGAGCCCCGTGTCGGGATCCACAGTGACAGCAAGGAGCCTGCTTGGGATTCTCTCTCTCCACTCTTTGCCCCTCCCCGGCTTGTGCACTCTCTCTCAAAAATAAATAATAAATAAACTTAATTAAAAAAAAAAAAAGAAATAAAGAAATATATCCCTAATCCTCTCATGAATCCTCTAATGAAGGATCATGGAGACTCTCATAGGGAAGTTCATGCAGCCTGCTAGGAGAGGGAGGACTAGGGGCTTCTATTCACAAGTCAGAGAACACGAGGATGGAAAAGAGGGGTCTACAGCTCTCACTTGGAGTGGGGGAAGCCCTGGATGAACCCATGGGCAGACCCAGGTGGTCAGGGACACTCTGGAAGAAAAGCTCCCTGGCTCCAGTTTTCTCATCTGTACAACGGGGTCAAGTTCGTGCAAAACACACAAGATGGCTGTGACAACCAAATGATTTGTTCAGAAAAAAGGTGGCAGACTGTTAGAGAGGGCTGAGTTCTCTCCCATTTTCCCTTTAAAATGTTGAAACATTTTGACCTAGGAACTAACACGTAAGGCCTAGAGTAAAGAGGAAGGAAAGTTTTAATGGTCAAAATCATGGACATGGCATCTTTAGAGACATTATACATAGCAAACTCTTAATAATAAAAACTATGAATAACATTAATAAACTATGATTAATAAAAACTACCATCACTGAGTACTGAGAAATGTTTATGTTTTGAGGAAATGTTTCTCTAAAATTGATGTGTAGAACCTCCAGTATCTAGAGAGTGGTTTTGATACACATACCTGTTCACCAAATCCCCAATTTAGTCCTTCTAGAATAACACAGGCCAACTTATTCTTCACCATTGTCAGGTTATAATTCAATAACCAGTCCCGAATCACGGCTATCTCAGAGGCAGAAGGTCGCCAGAGGTACAGAGGCAGTTCTTTAAACAAGTATAAAGAAACCTTATTTAAAAGAAAATGATGGTAATTAAGATCAAAACTTAAGGAACAATCCTGAATTACTACAATATATTATTAAACTGCCTGCAAAATTTTTTTTCCAAAAGGAAGTGGGGTTTTGTTTGATTTTTAGACAAATGAAATGGACATCATGGACAACCAAAGGAAACAAATATTAAAACCAATGATACACCAAAAGCACATTTTGCTACCCTGTGTAAAGGTCAATCTTTTATTATGTATAATTTGGTATACTTCCATTTAATAAAACCACCATACCAAGACCCAAATTTAAAGCCATAATAAACGAGGAACGGTCATTCATTTTACAAAAAGATTTAGCGCTTTAAATAATTATTTAAATAAACAAAAAACTGGTAGTTGTCAGAGCAGAAGAGGGGAGAATAGTAGGGGTAAATAGAATAGACGGGAGAATAGAAAGGTAAAGGAGATTAAAAGTATAAAACTGGTACAAACTTCCAGTTATAAAATAAATAAATCACAGCGATGAGAAGCACAGTATAGTAATTACAGTCAATGACACTGTAGTAACTTTGTACAGTGACAGATGGTAACTACACTTATTGTGGTAAGCATTTCGTAAAGTATATCATCGCCAAATCGCTATGTTGTACACTTGAAATGAATATGATATTGCACGTCAACTACACTTCAGTAAAAAAATTATTATTTCTTTTCTGGCATCTAAAAAGATATTTCTGTTAGCTCCCAAGCAATCTGGGGAGGAGGGACAAGGAGTGAACAGAGGTAAAAATGAAATAAGATTAACCAAGAGTTGGTAACTGTTGAAAGTAGATGATGGTTACACAGGGATTCATTTCCTATTCTCCCTTTTATATATATTTGACAGATTCTATAATAAAAAGTTTTTAAAATCCTGTTTACAAGAAGTCTATAGCATCACTTTTTGAATAACCTATCGATGTGTGCAAATTAAGATAAATCTGGGGTCACTCAATAGTTTGCTTTAAGGGAGACTAATCAGAAGAGCAATTCATTTTATATTGTCTAGAACAGTGCTATCCAATGGAAATACAATGTAAGCCACATACATAATTTTAGTTTTTCTACTAGCCACATATTTTAAAAGTAACAAGTGAAATTAATATATTTCATTTAATCTAATATGTCCAATACATTATCAACATGTGATCACTATACAAAACTATTGAGATACGCTACATACTTTTTGTTCACACTAAATCTTTGAAACCCAGTGAGTACTTTACACTTACAATACATCTCAATTTGGACTAGCCACCTTTCAAGGACTCTACAGTTGCATGTACCTAGTGGCTACTATATTGGACAACACAGATCTAGAACATGCATACTAGTACTTTTCAGGTTCCTGCACTGCTCCCAATGAGAGGCAAAACAAAATGGGAAAGAACAGTAGAAAGAATGAATTTTAAAGAAGCCTTTCCTGGGGTGCCTTTCCTGGGGTGCCAGGGTGGCTCAGTCGGCTAAGTGTCCAACTTTGGCTCAGGTCATGATCTTGCAGTCTGTGAGTTCAAGCCCCGCATCAGGCTCTGTGCTGACAGCTCAGAGCCTTGGAGCCTGCTTCTGATTCTGTGTCTTCCTCTCTCTCTGCCCCTCCCCCACTCATGTTCTATCTCTCTCCTTTAAGAGTAAATAAACACCAAAAAAAATTTTTAATTAAAAAAAAAAATTACCAAAATAAATCTATCGATACATACAAAGAATAACACACGATGATCAAGTGGCTTTTATTCCAGAAAGCAATAACAGTTCAACGTTTGAAAACTAGGACAGTTTAGAGCACACAGATCATTCCTAGGCTCTGGGGCTAATTCTAATTCCTGATTATCCCAAGGTAACAGCAAAAATATTCAAAGCCATCGTATTTATCTGAAGGCACAGAAGGTTTGAACAAGTTCCTCCAAAAACGTCAGCAAGTTCACAAAGCATTAAGGAACTACAGGTATAAACAGAGAATGGAGGCACCTTTTAGAAGATATGCTCTAAAAAACATTAGGCTTCCAATTTTTATACTTAAAGTCAAGCATACCTCTGGGCCAGTTTACTAGAAGTATTATGAGCAAATTTAAAATGTAAGTGGGTGTATGTTAGCCAACTTGACAATAAATTATATTAAAAATAAATAAATGAAATGAAATAAAATTCATCCATATGGAAAATTAAATTAAATTAAATGTAAAATGTAAGTGTGGCCAAAACCAGACAGCCACTTAAGAGAAAATGGTGATGAGCTCAACCAAAGCGAAAGAATCTTGCGACCCACTGTGTATTTCTTTAGAACTCATTCCATTAGATAATCACCCAAAAAGGAGTAACCAAAAACATGCTCCCGTATATTGAATATAAAAGCCCTTTCATCTCAATAAAATCATATCATATCGTGGTGGGATACAATGCTTTTATTAAAAAGAAAAAGTACTACTGCCACTATGAAAACACTATGGTGCTGCCTCAAAAATGAAAAATGGAATTACCCTATGTTCCAACAACTCTACTTCTGGGTATATACCCAAAAGAATGGAGAGCAGGGCCTCAAAGAGACAGCTGTACACTCACATTCACAGCAGCATTATTCACAACAGCCAGAAGGGAGAAGCAATCTGAGTGTCCAGCAACAGATGAACAGATAAACAAAATGTGGTCTATACATGCACTAGAATATTATGCCGGCTTAAAAAAGAAGGAAATTCTGACACATGCTACGACATGCATGAACATCGACCACAATATGTCAAATGAAATAGGCTAATCACAAAAGGATAAATACTGTGTGGATTATTTACATGAGGTACGTAGAGTAGCCAAACTCTAGACAGAGAGAAGGTAGAATGTTGGTTACCAGGGACTGGAGGGTGGAGGGTGGAGGGTGGAGGGTGGAGGGTGGAGGGAATGCAGGCTTACTGATTAATAGGTATAGAGCTCCAGTTCTGTAAGATGGAAAGAGTTCTGTAGCTGGGTGACAGCAATGGTAACAAGCAAAACAATGGGGATGTACTTATGTCACTGAACCGTACATTTAAAAAGGGTTAAGATGGTATATTTTATGTCGTGTATAATTTACCACGATTAAATTTTTTACTGTAAAAAAAAGTACGATGTACTTTTCCAAGGAGAGCGTATCATTTATTCTTCATTTAGAAAAAATGTGTCTCATAAACCAATCTTTCCCCAGAATCTGCCCACTTATGAATGTAATGAAGCAATGACAGTTATCAGTGATACATCCTACAGGGACAATGCAATGACTACAAGATGAAGGGCCTCTGCAAATACTATCACTTTAAATGCTCCTCTTCAAGTTACAATGTGGGACTATCTGCCATTAGCAAAACTTACACATTATAGCAGTATTACAGATGATGAAGAAAATCTTCAGTAAGTGTGTGTTTTTTTAAAATGGTACATCCAGGGGCGCCTGGGTGGCTCAGTCAGTTGAGCATCCGACTTCAGCTCAGGTCATGATCTCACAGTTTGTGAGCTGGAGCCCCATGTCGGGCTCTGTGCTGACAGCTTGGAGCCTGGAGCCTGCTTCAGATTCTGTGTCTCCCTCTCTCTCTGACCCTCCCCCACTCATGCTCTGTCTCTCTCTCCTTCAAAAATAAATAAATATTTTTTTAAAAATTTTTTAAATGGTACATCCACACAATGGAATATTTGGCCATTAAAAGTCATGAAGTGCTGACTCATGCTACAATGTGGATGAACCCAAAAACTATGCTAAGTAAAAGAAGCCACTCACAGACCACATATTGTATGATTCCATTAATACAAAACGTCCAGAACAGTCAAATTTATAGAGACAGAAAGTAGATTAGTGGTGGCTTATGGCTGGAGGGGATGGAGGGACAGAGTGTGATAGCTAAAGGGTATGTGGTTTCTTTTTGAGGTGATCAAACTGTTCTAAAATTGAGAGTGGTGATGGCTACACAACTCTGTGAAAAAAAAAACAAACCAACTTTCATGCTTTAAACAGGGGAACTGTATGGTATGTGAGTTATGTCACAATCCAGCTGTTTTTAACATCAACAGACTACAAAAGGGATTGTGACAAATGACAGAAATAAACTGTATGTGTCTTGTTTGACTTAAATTACCACTTTTATTTTCGCTTTTGGCCTATGTAAACAGGGCCTTCTTTCTTAATCATAGTTGTTTCTTCCAAGTATAAACTATAAAAATTACGAAAGCCAAACAAACTTTGAAATACAAACTGTTATTAACTATATAGACTGTACTTAAAAGAAAAGCCTGTTATTGAGGGATGTCTGGGTGGCTCAGTCGACTGGTTAAACATCCCAACTCTTGGTTTCAGTTCAGGTCATGATCTCAGGGTCATGAGATCGAGCCCTGCATTGGGCTCCACGCTGAGTGTGCAGCCTGCTTTAAGATTTTCACTCTCCCTCTCCCTCTGCCCCTCTCCCGTGCGTGCATGTGTGCATGCGAGCCCTCTCTCAAAACAAGAAAAAAGAAAAAAGAAAACAAAAACCTGTTACTGAGGGAGGTAGAAAGTCACTTTGAGGAGATTAAAGAGAATCACAGCTTTTTGTAAGAAGCCGCTAACCCCAAGCAGGCACGGTGAATGGCAGGGCCCAGGACACACTCCACGTTGTCTTCATCCTGCTGTGCCCGTCACTCAGTCATTCCCCAACAACCTGATTATTTTTCTCATTGCTCCATTACTCCAGGATAACAGAACAAAAAAAGCAAAACATACAAACAAATTAAGTGCTCTTACCATTCCAACCTGGTCAATGGTGTCTTGAACTCTATCCAAAAGGACAGAAATTATCTCAGGGTGAACAGCTGTGATGGCCCCTAAGAGCTCTCGACCAACCTTTGAAAAAGTCTCTCTGGTGGACAGGGTGACATAAGATACCTAAAAGTGGGAGGAGGTGGAGATGGCACTTTCAATACCCATCAATCATCAGTCAAAACACAGTTCCTTAATGCAGGATGTTTTCAAGTAAAAGAGAAAGAGCCTCACACTGAGCCTTGGGTCATGCCATGTTCAAAAACATGTCACAACTACAGAGAGCTACCTGTCTACCTGAGGCTGAGTCAGGAGGAGAGGGAAAGGCACCTATGTAATGACTTCAAGCACCAGGTTCAGGAAGTAAATCCCAAAGCCTGTCTGTACCTATATCCCTTTGGTGTAAAAACTTTCTAAATTTGAGAAAATTGCCAAAATGATGAAAACCAGAATGCATTTCATAGAAATACCTACTGTCTGCTATAAAATAAAATCCCCAACTACAAAAGCTTCTAAAATATCAATGTTTATCAACTCCTCTTAACATATTCCAAAGTACAGGTTACAATCCACTGATGCCAATGGCAAGCACATTTCTTTTTTTAAAAAATACAGTGGAATAGAACAGAAAAATAACAGAATAGAATAGAAAATTGTGAGGGTGCATCTCAGTAGCATTAAGTATTGCTTCAGTTTCACACATACACACACACACACACACACAGGCACACAAAAGCAGAATGTAATACACAGTGTAATTTTTACTGTGAGTACTGGCCAAACCCTTGAAACATTCAAGAGCATAAGTGTTAGGGTTAGCACAACAGACCCTAAGAATGCCACTTACTATATGTGAAAACAGACCTTCCCTCCACACCCACGATATTCTCATACCATGAAAATAGTCTGGAATTCCAGACCCATTTAGACCTTAACCTCACAAGTAAGTATAGGAATAGCCTAGTGCTGGACCCTGGAAAAGAACTTTGGATCATCCAGTTCATTCATTCTTAAACCAGGATACTTCGGAGAAGGTGTTAAACTCAGAGAATCTTCTTCAAACATAATTTTACTTAAGTGTACTCGAATAGTTTGGAAGAGATATTTTTTAATGAAGATAAACAGATACATGACAACCTAAATTGAAAATACACATCTTTTAAAATACACAAAACTCTAATAAAAATCTTGATAACCACTTTGGGTTCTGTCTCTAGATACTCAGGGGTCCAAAGTCTACTCTCTTCCTCCATTAGGGATGACTCAGTGAAGGATCTCATCCCAGCCTGTCATCGTATAGATGAAGCAGCTGAACCCAGAGTGATGAGGTGTCTTTCCTGCTGTGAGATGAGCAATTATTAACAGAGTTCAAACAAACCCAGGTCTTCTGGCTGTAGCATCAGTATCCTTTCCACCATCTCATTTAAATTGGATTGGAAGCCAGGCTTCTGCGTAATTGGCACTGACCCAGGGCAGAGGGACAACAGACTGTTAAAACCACAAGTGTCAGGCTGTGCCAGAATGCCTGCCTATTCCTCACCGAAACTCATGCATCAGATGTCAAGAGACACTAGGGGGAAATAGAATGAGTATGATTCATATTTTCAACATTCCTTAGAGCAAAATGATAATCCTTTAATTCTCTCTTTCCATAAGTACAGACAATACAAGTTAGTCACTTTTTTTAAAGCAATCCCCAAAGAGGGGGTGCCTGGGTGGCTCAGTCGGTTAGGCATCCAACTTAGGCTCAGGTCATGATCTCCTGGTTGGTGAGTTTGAGCCCCACATCAGGCTCTGTGCAGACAGCTCAGAGCCTGGAGCCTGCTTCAGATTCTGTGTCTCCCTCTCTCTCTGCCCCTTCCATGTTCATGCCATGTCTCTGTCTCTCCATAATAAATAGATGTTAAAAAAAAAATTTTTTTTAAAGCAATCCCCAAAGAATCAACGCATGGACAATCCAAAAAAAAGCATTTTTTAGCTGATTTCTAAAACTTAATATTCTAACCTCATATATCTCCAGAACAATAATTTTTATGAAGTCTTCATCCACATTGGTTCTTCTGGCCTGAGCCATCTGAGCAAATGTCGTTAGAAGGCAAATCTCTTCTGAGCTATTCATGGAAGAAAGACACTTCTCAAAGTTCACAAAATGTTCTGGGTCTGCAAGTTCGTGGCAAGAAAATTAAAATGGGTGAAGAATGAACATAGACCACGTTTAATTACTCTTCCAGAGAGAAAGAAGATATAAAATTAAAAGATATATAGAAATATTTAAAAGTCTCTGTTCCACCATAGATATCTACAGGCATCGGGAAAAAGCCGGAGACCAGATGAAATTCCAACTCTATGTATAATGTAGCCTCAGAGGTGACATTAACATCTCCAATTCTCAGTTTCTTCATCTGCTTTAAACAGCTGTTAAAGATTAAATGACACTAGTGACCAGTCACTAGTGAAGGGGTCTGTCAACTGCAAAGCGCTACTACCGTCACTAGGTGTGACATTTTCAAAGGCACACGGGAAACTACTCAGTAACTGTCAGCCAATGAACCATGTGACTAATGAAAACGGCTAAGACTAGCAAAGCGCCCTGCACAAACACAGCACGCATCCCAAACAAAAGAGATTTCCTTATAAATGAAAATCTTGGGCAAGAAGTGAGTCATAACCATGACTGCAATACTGGTAAATGTGATAAACAGTATACGGTCTGTTTTACCAACTCCTCAGAGGATGCAGTGGAAGCAATATTACATTTTGTCCCTAGGGAGCACTATTGACAAACAGCTCTGTGGTCCATGACAGAAGACTGAATGCCACAAAGAAAAGGTATAGAGGAAAGATTTTAAAGAGAGAGAGAGACAGAGAGAGAGAGAGACAGAGAGAGACTGTTTAAAATATGTATTCCCCTGATGGAATTTTCACGGTAAGAAGGCAATAAGCCTACAATTCTTTCCACGTGTTTACACCTTTGAGAAATCAAAAGCAGTCTACCAAATGCCCTGTATTTTCAAAATAACTCCCTGGGGGCATTCACAACCCAATTTTCATTTCCCCTCCCCAAACCGGGATCATATCAAGTTACCACCCAGAGCATTTCAAGAATAATGAAAATTGGAATTACCATTCTACTATGTCAAAACAATACAGCCATCTTTCAAATTTCAAAATTTTTACTTATGACTACACAGAGTAAAATACTCTTAGTCCTTCTACAAGATAAAAAGAATAAAGCCACGACGAGAAAGGCACACAGGTAGGAAAGACCTCCGCTGCCTGCTGTGGCCCGGCCGTACCTTGGAGCTGCCTCTTGCACTCTGCAGGCGGGAGACTGATGCAGAGCTTCTCCAGATTCCCACTCTCCACCTGGTGCATGAGGTAGAAGAGCTTCCAGAGCATCTGGACGGACAGCGTCCCAAAGGGCATCTCTGACATAAACAGCCAAATGCCAAGTCTGCATTTTAAAGAGTAGGAATAATTTCGTCCATCAGTCAACCTCACCACACTGAGAAAGCAGGCAGAGCTGCTCTGGTAGAAAAAACAAATTCTTAAATCACAGCACAGCAATTTCGCTAACATGCTTCGGTCACCCACACCTCAAGGATGGACAGCAATGACAGCAATGCTCACAAAGCACTTACTCTGTGCCAGGTACTGTTCTAATCACCCTATATCATCTCATTCCATCCTCACAAGACCCGGGCAAGAACTATCACTGACACTATCCCCAATTTACACATAAGGCTACCAAGGCACAGAAGGGGTGGTAAGAGGCAGAGCTGTGTTTTAAACCAAAGATCTTATTAAGACCTAGGTGACAGGTTGCTTAGATGTGGATGTATGTGTGTGAGCTTAAGTACAGGTATGTGTGTACACACAGACACGTGTGCCATGGGTGGGAGGAGAACCAAAAGCCCTCCGGTGACTCCCCAGTCATCACTGAATGAAATTCAAACCCTTCAAGCCCCACATTCAAAGGCCTGCACTTACAGCTCAGACCCATGTTTCTAACCAGAGCCCTCGCTGTGTTCAGACCATTCCTGGACAAGCCTGGCAAGAACCTATTACCTGCAAGCAGCCACCAATCCATTTGTGAAGCCCTCCTCTGATTTCCTCCTCAGCACTATCACAGAATTTGGTCCACACCTGACTTTGGCAACATCATACCCTTTATCAGTGGCTCTCACACTGGAGTGGGCAGAAAAAGCCACAAAGTGGAAAATGCAGATTTCAAGGCCTGCCTATAGGATCCTGATTTTGTAGATCACAGTTGGGGCCCAAGAATTTGCACATTCTATAGTCACCGCAGGTGACTCAGACTCAAGTGCTCCTCAAACCACACAGCGAGAAATGCCTCAAGTTACTGTAATTTACGTACACATACAAACCATGACAATTTGAAAGCAGAAACCAGGTTTTGTTCATCTTTGAATAAACCACCATGTAACCTAGAGTCTTGTATTTTAATTATCCACTACCTAAGCCAGTATCTTGAAAACAATCAGCACTCAATAGCACCTTTAAATGCTATTAAAACTTTGTGGTGTGAATTTTATATCAAAAAAATCTTGGAAAAAACAGGGAGGCACTCAAAACGGTTGCTTTATTTTGGGCAAAACTACAAATTGTCCAATTACAAACAAGGCTTATTAAGAGAACAAGAAAAAGGTATTAAATAGTGCATGCCTGACCCACATCTATACCCAAACCACTACTGACCTAGATTTGAAAAGCAACAGCTAGACTCTTGAGCAAAGGTTGAAGAAACCGTAACTTCAGGTGAGCCAAGCTTCTGTCTTATTATATAATTATCTGAGGGGCGCCTGGGTGGCTCAGTCAGTTAAGCGGCCGACTTCAGCTCAGGTCATGATCTCTCAGTCTCTGAGTTCGAGCCCCACATCAGGCTCTGTGCTGGCAGCTCAGAGCCTGGAGTCTGCTTCCGATTCTGTGTCTCCCTCTCTCTCTGCCCCTCCCCTGCTTGTTCTTTGTCTCTGTCTCTGTCTCTCTCTCTCTCTCTAAAAAATAATAAACATTAAAAAAAAAATTAAATAATGTTCTAACACCTCACACAGGACCTGACACTCTTGTATAACTTATCCCAAAACAATGAGAGAAAACTGCAGAGGCCTTAAAAGTCATCACAGGGGGCGCCTGGGTGGCTCAGCTGGCAAAGCATCCGACTTCAGCTCAGGTCATGATTTCACGGTTCGTGGGTTCGAGCCCCATGTCGGGCTCTGTGCTGACAGCTTGGGGCCCAGAGCCTGCTTCGGATTCTGTGTCTTCCTCTCTCTTTCTGCCCCTCTCCTGCTCACGCTCTGTCTCCCTCTCTCTCTCAAAATTAAATAAACATTAAAAAAAAAATTAAAAAAAAAAAGTCATCACAGAACTCTGTATTTCAGGCTACAAAATTGCCCACATGGCAGATATGCAGTAAGTGGCTTAGGCTTTGGCTATCTTTTGGGTTTGTTTTCGGGGATAACCACATCAGAAATTTCTATTGGAGTGCCAAATAAATTTAAGTATCATGGCTTTAAATATCTGATTCTCGTATAATTTCTTTCCTAAAATAAATTATACTCAAGAGTAACAGTTCTTGATATTTTAAAGTTTAAAATGATTATCATCTTTGTGAATTACAGATATAATACTAGAGGACAGTTCACAGCTCAAAATCTAAGAGCTAGTAGCTATGGCGAGAACTTTCCATCTCAGCTAAGCAGGTGCAAGGATAAGTGATGAGAGCAGAGATGGTAGGCTATTCCTGATCCCCCGGCCGGGTTCTGCACAGGATCTGGTGTACCTCATGAGACAAGCGAATTTATGGATAACACAGAATGTATGACGAATAACCTAAAGATAAATTTCTAAGCCCAAATTCTATTTATCTTAGATCCATGCCTTCTGAGTGCCTACAAGTGCTTAAGACTTAGTCAAGGAATTCTGATATTTCTCTAAGCGAGCACTTATCCTATTCTTCATCTAAAACCACAAAAGAACCACCACCACTTACCACCTAAAAAGTCCTTCAGGGTTTACAAAGTATTTCCATACATTACTGCATTTCATCCTGGTAACATGTCCATGAGGTCAACACAACAGGTAGCATCATCCTCTCCATTTTACAAATGAAGAAAGTGAGGACACGAACACTAGGTGACTTGCCCAAGGTGACAGTAAATAGCCAAGACTCAAACCCCCTCCACAACACGCAATAAATACGGGGTGAAGCTATGAGACCCATGGCAAGAGGGAGCATAGCTCAGAAGAAGGCAAAGGTGGGGAAGAGCTGGCAGTTAACTGAGTGAAGGTGGAGGCCAGCAAACCTCTCCTAGCAGAGGGCACAGGGCTGTTAGCAGAACTCGCTCCTACCCTTGGCCAGAAGCTCAGGGAAGACAGTGCAGGAGGTACCCTCAAATGTAACCCGGGCTATAAGCAGCAATAGAAGACAACATGATCAGAAGCCGGCATTTACACAGACAGGACAGGGGACCAGGACCCATAAGAATCCTAGACCCTGAAACCCTCAGAGTAAGTAGGACAACTGAAACAATAAAACTGGCAAATCATTTGCACTGTGCACTACTCTGCCTCACTCAGGCACTGAGTGGGTGTGAAACAGAATTCATACCTTGTTCTAGGCTACCCCAAAAGTTCAGGGGTGGCAAAACTGAGATATCACAATTGGGTTATTTTAAGATTGAAAGAAACATTAAAGAAAGGGCATTTCAGTCACCACTATAAATAAGGACACTAAAGCCCATGAATTTGCCCAAGATAAGAAGCAGATGAAATACACCTCGACATTATATAAGACATCTACTACAAGGGCGCCTGGGTGGCTCAGTTGGTTGAGCGCCCAACTTCAGCTCAGGTCATGATCTCACAGTTCATGGGTTCGAGCCCCACATCAGGCTCTGTGCTGACCGCTTGCTCAAAGCCTGGAGCCTGCTTCGGATTCTACATCTCCTTCTCTCTCTGCCCCTCTCCTGCTCACGCTTTCTCTCACTCTGTTTCTCAAAAATAAATAAATGTAAAAAAAAAAAAAACATTAAAAAATAAGACATCTACTACAGTCGATGACTTTCACGCCAATCTTTCTCACTAGTCAGAGAGCCATTTCTCCACAGTTACCATCATACTCCTTACCTTTTGGCTTTCAGCACATGGAGGACAGCTCTCAAAAACAGCTCATCAAATTCAACCTGTAGTTTCTCCACAGAGTAGGGCTGCTGGGCCAAACCCAAGCCTTGGTTGTGACTCACAAACTGTGCCCAATGGTCACTCACATAACCAAGGGTCATCCTAAGTGTGAAGACAGGCAATATGGCACTTCTTGTTAATGCACTCAATCCTGACACCTTTATATTACATTTGAAACACAAATTTATTCATATATATTTACTGAACACCTACTATCTTCTAAGTTCTGAAAAGAATTCAATGGGGCACAAACACTGCCATCATGAGGCTTACATTTAATGGGAGGACAAACAGACAACAAACAAAATAAAGTGAGAAATATAGTCTGTCACATAGTTATCAGTGACACTGAGAAAAATACGTAGGAGAGAGGAATAATGTTTCTCTGGAGTTGGCCAGATTAAGGGGGTTGGTTGGGAGCAGGAAAGGCCTTACTGAAGAGGAACACGTGAGTAAACATTGGAAGAAGTCACAGGGATATCTAAGGGAAGAGCATCCCCAGGTAGAAGAAAAAACACCAGGGGCGCCTGGGTGGCTCATTCGGTTAAGCATCCAACTTTGGCTCAGGTCATGATCTCACAGCTCGTGAGTTCGAGCCCTGCGTCGGGCTCTGTGCTGACAGATCGGAGCCTGGAGCCTGCTTCGGATTCCGTGTCTCCCTCTGTCTCTGCCTGCCCCATGATCCCCACCCCCGCCCCGCTCATTCTCAATCTCTCGCTCAAAAATAAACATTAAAAAAAATTTTTTTTAAATAAAAAAGAAGAAGATACAGCAATGAAGGTTCCAAGATGTGGTCAGCATGTTGGAGGAACAGTAAGGCAGCCAGTGTGCAAAAGCAAGGTAAGTGAGAGGGAGACTGGCTGGAGAGGAAATGAGAAAAGTGACAGGAAACCAGACCATGAAGGCTGCTGGAGGTCACTGTGAGGACTCTGGCTTTTACTCTGAACAGGGCTGGGAGCAAAGGAGTGACATGAACTGACTCACCATTTACCAGGAACACTGGTTGTTGTGAGAATAAGCTGGGGGGAGAGCAAGGCAAAGCAGGAAGGTAAGTCAGGAGGCTATGACAATTACAATTAGGGAGAAATACCTAAGAATGAACTAGAGTCGTAGCAATGAAGGTGAGAATTCCGGCTGGATTCTGGAAATAGCATGTTTCATTGGTTCAAGAGGATGAACATTTCACACTTTCACACAATCCCTGCGATTGGAATGTATATTAAATTGCTAACATGCCATATTTTGGTAACACTTTTTCTTTCTTAGAGACACATAAATGCATCTTCAGAATTGGTGGCATCTTAGATTTGATGGCAGATGGTGTTTTGAAGGTAGACAGAACTGGCCATTAGACTGGATGTGGGGTGTGAAAGGTCAGGGATAACACCAAATGTTCTGGCCAGAGCGACCAGAAGAATGAAGCTGCCACTTACCGAAACTGGGAAGGCCACGGAGAAGCAGCGTGGGAGGCGGGAAGAGGGAGGCCCATTGGGTGTATTAAACTACAATGTTCATGAGTCACCCAAGGAGAGGTGCTGACTTGGCAGCTGGACTTACAAGCTTAAGAGTTAAGAGAGAGGCATGGGCTGGAAATAGAACTCTGACAATCCTAACAGTATTTAGGTGGTATTTAAAGACATGAGAACAGATGAGGTCCCAGGAGCAAGTTTAGATGGGAGAGAAGAGGTCCAGAAATGAGCCCTGAGGCACGCCAACATCAAGAAGTTTGGGACGTGAGGATGAAAACGACCAGAGTCAGAAAATGAGCAGCCAGGTAAAATGGAGGAGAAACCAGGAGAATGTGGGATCCTGGAAACCAAGCAAAGAAAGTGTCTTAAGGAGAAAGTGAGCAACTCTGAGAAAGCCATGTAAACTATGTGAAAGATGTAAAGGAGGAGGAAGACTCAGAATCGGTCACCGGATCAGTACAACAAAGTTCAATAGCAACCGTCACTCCTAAGAGCTGTTTGGGTAGTACTGGGGGGAAGCCTGATTGTGGAGCATTCAGGCAAGCATGGAGGGAAAAACCTGGAACCAACAGATGACCTGAAGAAAGGGACCTTGTAGAAAGTATGCTACAGCTGGAAGATGTGAGAAGAATCTGTGATAGATACAAAGAAAAGTAAGCAGATGGAAAACAAAGAAAGAATAGTCATAATATGCTACAATAATCAGCTGTAAGTATTTACATAGAAACAATATAAAGAGGGAATACTGACTTTAAAGCAATAATAACAATGCCTCTCCTATAGAGTTATTGAGAAAATAAAATGAGGAGGTATATTCCCAGCACATAACGAGCACTCAATCCTACATCATGTATACGAGTCCAAGGACAGATTTTACCTTATTTACACCAAGCAGAATAAGCAAATAAATGTCTGGACTTCTGACAATAAGTAGATAGGCTTTTAGCTTTTAAGAAATTACTCTCTAAGTCACCAGCCATCCCTCTTCCCACCATCTCATGTCCATCATCTTTCTCAAGCCCTTAAAGGCACCCTCCAGCCTTTCAGGGCATCCTATAATCATTTACCTGGCTTTACAAGGCAGATGGATACACATCTAAAATAAATTAATTACAATCTATTTTGTTTTGGAAACAAAGCCGAAGAGGGGGAGAAGTTTTAGAGGGTTTTTTTGGAGAGAAGGGTGGTTGGAAGAAATAACAGCATATTTATATGCTATCGGGAATGACCCAGTAAATACAGAAAAACTAATGATGCAGAAAAGAGGATACAAAATTAATTCAATGAAAAGCAGTACATATTGTCAAAATTTATTGGTACTTGATAATAAAAGCATAAACTCATTTTTCAATCAAATAAATAATGCTTTCCCTAGTTCAAATATAGTGGCCGCTGATGAAGTCTTTGCAACTTTCTTTAAATGGTATTTAACACAAAATCAGAATAAGAATAAATACAAGAGAAAACAGGGAAACAATGACACAAAAGAGCTGCTGCCAATCTTCTACCGCTAGGTGGCAATTCCCAGGCAAAGGCTGGGAGGTAGAAGGAAAAGAGGGAGCGAAGGAAAAGGAAAGAGGCTTCATCTTCCTTGACCAAGTTCAGTTTCTCTGGCCACGTTCAACCCAGCAACTGCTTTGAGGATCTTGACTCTAAGGACAATTACCTAGCAAACCAGTTAAATCTGAGTTAATTAACCAAATATCCTGACTGGAAGCATTTACAGAATTCCCACCTGCTAGGTGGTGAAAAAAAAATTCTTACTTTTACGATCAGTCAGATGTGAAGCGTACACGAAAACGTCCATCATCCCAATTTCACAGTATCTACATCTGACTAAGGCGAAAGCAAATAGAAACAGATGTACCGACGGCAGTATTACCTGATCATGTAACCAATCCGCTTCACAAACTGCCTATAGCGCGCTCTATTGAACGTTTCTAACCCCACAGCCAGAAGCTCCACTAGTGAGTTAACAAACGCAAACATTTTCATCATCTCTTGAGGTCTTGTTGTTTCAGGTAAATAATCACCTAGAAGTTAATCAGAGAAAAGGAAAAAATTATAAATGCTATGAAAAAACACTGCAGGATACGACTGTAAATACCTCAATGAGGAAACTAAGCCAAGGCAGAAAAAATAACAATCTCCGTTGCTCTGGCTCCTCTGTGAACAGGAGATGGGAAACCTGGGACAAAGTGCAAAATGAAAACAATTTATGAAAGTTGGGCAATGTGCAAGCTAGGTGACCTCTCTACGTTTCAGCACTAAGTGGGAAATCACAAGCACCAGAGAAAGGAAGGAAATCTCACTGAGGTCTGATGCAACCAACTCTGTTCAGTATGGCCAGGCACAGGGGAACCTGAATCAGGAACCACATTTTACACAGGACAAAAGAAATCAGTCTACCTTTTGCTTTAAACCCAAGAAGATGTTGAAAGAGCTCATGAAATGGAAACTGTGATAAAAGGATAACCAAGTCATCTTCATTAAGAAGCAGCCAACTGGTCTCAGGGTCTTCATCCTAAGGGAAAAGATGCACAATCACGTCAGCTGATTTGATGAGAACGCACCGTGCTCTAGAGTCAACAGGAGCTAAATCATCACAGGCATGAGTGGTACATCATGGACCATGTGTCTTCATGGACTTCCCCTCCCAGCATCAGTTCCACAGATGGGCTGTAAACCCCCCGAAATTGCAAGCACAATTTTATGTGCATCTGGGTCACGTCCGTCCTTCAGCGGCCGAAACTGCTCTCACGAAATCTCCGTCCCAAAGAAGATTTAAACAAAAAAAGTTCTTCTAGAGTAGAGAATCTTACTATAAAGCTCACTGCTTTGACAACATCAATTAAAGAGCCACATACTGAGTCCCAGTTATTTTAGCTACAGGTCTCCTGCCCCCAAATCAAGGCCTACTGTAGTACTTAACTGCCTTATAGCGAAGCAATTTCTGTATCTGCCATAGATAACTGAGGCTCCGTTGTCAGGTGGTGCTGCCAGAGCAGGAGAGAATAACAGGTCATATGTAGCGATTCCACAGGCGAAGCCTTTGAGGTTCTTGTTTGACACGCGGCACGAAAGTCACTTAGAAATCAAGCTGATCTGTGTCCTAAGACATGCTACACTCAAAAGGGAACGCTATGAAAAATGCAGAGATCCTGAGGATTCTCACTCAACTTCAGCAAGGGACTAATGTGATTCATTCGTAATTTCCCAAGCCACTCATTTCCCCCTCCATTTTAGGTCCTAAATGGCTAACAAGCAAGCGTCAGCTCTACTAGCAGTAGCTCTCAGCTCTGGCTGTATTTTAGAATCACCAAGGAGGCCTTGAAGCACTTGGATGTCTGGCCAGGGGCCTGGGCAAGAGTTTTAAGTTGCCAAGGCAGCTGCAATAGGCAGCCAGCGTCAACCAACCACTGATGTGGCGGATCTGGCATGCCTTCCTCCCCACAGCCTTTATAGAGCCAACAGCACTCTCAACCCTCTCATCTACTCCCCCAGTTCTGGAATTCACTCAACAATCAGTGAGTGCTAACCAGCAGCCAGGTACCACTGCAGGGTCCTCAATCATTATCTGTTTCTGGGAGTAAATGCAGGAAACCTACCACAGAAAAGACTTCTCTCTCAGGGGAGAACACTCTTGGGGGAAAAAAAACAGTTCCACCACAATCTTTAAAAGACCGATTTGCACCAGCTCCTGAGAGACTCTCTCCAAGGTGACTGTTCAGTCTCTAGCAAAGATGTCTAAAGAGTAAGAAGAGTGTGAAGGGGCTTCCCATTCCTGAATGAGCACTTGGGTAAATACAGACATGATCCCCACACCTGCCATGGCTGTCATTCTGAGAACTGTCTGTTGTGATCTGTCAACTCCTTTTAAAAAGCAGGAGTCTCAGTACATCTGGTCCCTGGCCATCCTGGACAGCACATCAAATCAGGATGTGGACCATAAAAAAGCGCTAGGGCTGATAACTAGCTGGAGGGAGAACCCCTTACAAATACACTAACCCTGTATACAGCAGAAAGAAAAATCAACAAGTATTATCTTGAGAAACTAGATTTTGATCATTCAATCCTCATCACGAATAAAGAACTATGTTCTACTTTTCAAATGAGAAGATCTGGATGAGAAGTATTCGTAACAGTTAAAGGAAGAACCTAGGTAAGCCCCGGCTCCCAGTCCAGAAACTTGTCACTACATAAAAGAAAATCCTAATGCAAATTTTATAGAGTATGAAAATATTCCCAGGTTCCAAATTCTCCCAGCTGAAGAGGAAGATATTCTACACACAGGCGTCAACACAGCACACTGGTTCAGAACACAGGCTCTAGAGGCGCCACCATTTAATGACCTTATGATCTGGGAAAAATCCTTCACCCCCTGCGCCTCAGTTTTCTCATCTGTAAAGTGGGGATCCCATCAGTACCTGCCTCCTGTGGCTACTGGGAGAAGTCAATGAGATGCTATGTGAAAAGTGCTTGAAACAATGCATGGCACATAAGAGAAGCTTAAAAATGATTAACCAAAATAAGGCAGACATGACAAATTACCTCTTCTCCTCCCTCATCTACTAGTGTCCAGGTCCCAGACGCAGGCCCCGAGGAGGATGGCTTTGGCTCACTGGGCTTCATGTGGCATAGGAACTCTGCTCGATTTCTAAAGGACAAGGGAAATCAAGCCATCACATAAACGCAGAAAGCCCACATGCACACACTCTGGATCATCTACTCACCCTAGAGAAGAGTCAGCCATCCATCCAGTCTTCAAATGGCTTAAAGTAGTAACAAGAAATAAGAACTGGCTAAAACTCAGGGAAGCTAAAAGCTTACAAATTGGGGGTAGAGACCTCCACCACTCTGAATTAGTCATGACGAGTCACTGCAGGAGTGCGGTTATGCCGGCACAGCCCCCACACTCCCTGGGACCTTGACACGTACGGACCGTGGCGGTACCTTAACTCGAGCCAGGCCTGCCAAGTGTTGCCAGGTACACGATTTTAGGAACCATGCTTTACTGAATAAAAAAAGGACAATCTGCAGGTAACTCAGAAGCTTGTATAGGGCAAAAGAGTACATCTAACGCAAAAACATTAAGTCAAAATCGTATCTACCACAGGTTGCAGAAGCCCCCCTGTACCCAGGCAGAGAGAACTGGAGAGAATTCCTGCCAGCCAGACTTCACAAGGTGTTGGCTAGATCTGAGGAGCAGGTATAACTAGAGAAGTTTCTCCTCTTGGACCACAACACGGTTCTCAGCCCCCTGTTCCTTCCCCTCTGGCCTGACCCTGAAAAATTCATCCATTCCCTCCTGTTACAGAAACTTTCTCCCATGACTTCCAGCTCTATAGGTCCACTGCTGCCCTTGCAACCTGAGGAGCTCCAGTCCTGAAGCCCCAAATGTCCACTGGTATCTGTCACTTGTAGGCCCCCAATGACCTCAGACATTTCTCCTTATAAAACGGCTCTCCTTTGTCTTTTGGGTCTATCAGCACCAGTGCCCTCACAGTCAGTCAGGCTCAGACATCTACAGGGTTATGTCAGAACCACCCCTTTCCCACCATTTCCTTATTTAGCCAGCTACTTAATCCCTTTCTGGGAACATGACCTTAGGTACCCCTCCTTCTTTTTCCCACCACCATGATCCCACCTCAGGCTCTGAGGCAGACGGGCTTTCTAGGACTGAGTGCAAGTGGTAGTAACATTGTTCAAGGTCACCTAGACAGACTGTGCCTTTCTCCCCAGTTAAGTGTCCTCCGGATGGTGAGTTAGGATCCAGAGCCAAGAGAGCCAAAAGTCTGCACCTGTAATTCAGTTAAGCAGAAGCACATCTTCTTCTGCCTTCAGTCAATCCTAACCTTCCTTGATACGACTTTTACCTTTGTTCAAAAGTCCTCAACTGCTGCCAGGCCCAGACCATATCAATTCTAGATTCCTCTGTCTTAATGTCAAACCTTTCGATAATCCAAGTCACCGTGCTTGTTCATCTGTCTGACCATCCCCCACATAGTCCTTCACTCCAGCCACACTGATCTCCTGCCTGTCCTCTGCACAGCCATCTGCACCTGTGCTTGGGGCCACTGCCTGTTGCCCCTCAGAGCACTGCCTTCACTCCTGCTGAGATCCGCCCCATTCTTGCAATCCAGCTCATGCACCTAGAACCTTCTTCCATGGCTCCACCCTCCTCTCTTCAGCCTCTTCAGTGCTAGTGTGCCAATCGCAGCTTGGCAATTTGTGCTTTTCCCTCTCTGACTCTAAATGTCTTCTTCTAAGGAAAAGATGATTTTTCCGATCTCCCCACGGCACCTTTCACAATGACATATATGATAGGAGAGGCAAACCCACTAAAAAGGGGCATCCAGAAAAGCTTAATTGTTTATACATAAGCAGTTAATAAGGTCACCTGGGGACAAAGGGTATCCAACCCAAAGAAAATCCACAATATTAAATTCTGGAATGCTGACTCTTCCCTTAGCAGTTCTTTGGATCTGAGCAGTTTAGGAAGCCAATCCTTTGGTAGAAAGAAGCATTTCAATTTCTACTTCATAAAGCTCTTCCACACTTACTTGACAGGCGACATTAGCAGAGCAAGGGACTGCATAAAATGAAAGACCCCTGACGGGTTATTCAACACTTTGATCTGAAATCAGAAAAGGAAAAAGCATACTGTAGAAAACCAACAACCCAAGTATCCACGTTCTTAGTTCACCAGCATCCTGACAAAGGGAGCGGTTATGAAAACAAAGATGGACTAGCGCCGAATCCACAAGAGCAGGGCGCAGCTGGCGGGCTACCTGGCAGTACTGAAGTCCGCTGTCCTCCAAGAGCAGCGCTCGCTAAGCACTGTCCTTCGACCACTGTAACCAGACAGGATGCAGGACAATGCTGCTGTTTTAATCCAAAGAGAGAACAAAACAAAAAAATCTTCCTTCTACCCAAAACGATTCAAACTTCTCACCACCAGAAATACTGAAGAAAAGGTAATGTGGAGAAGTTGAACTTGGCATGCACTTGGCTTCTACCCATCTGAGTGGTTGCTGTGAGTAACAGAACAACCCAAAGGCAAGCAACAGAGAGGGGAAACCATGAACCACGTAGTCAACACTGAAGGTGATTATTTGAGAGTTGATCATCACACAGATGCGGATCTCTGCTAGTATTAAAGAACTGAGATGCTCAAGGTGTCTGCCTCGTCTGTACCAACTGAGATGGATTAATTTACAAAGCTGTGTTGAGTATTACCAAAAAAGTCCTAGTGAGCCTTCCTGCACAGAAATTTTACAAAATTAACTACTACTGAACCTACCAAGCCAGACTACAAGGGAACTCTTATAATTCTATCTTAATTTCATCAATTAGGGTGGCTCAAGAAGTTTCAGCATAAAAACTCCTATGAATATACGAATATATATATAGATGTATTTTTAAATTTTTATTTTAAATATTAATATTTTTAAATAGCTTTCTTAAGGGAAAAAAAGCAATTTCTTCAGGAAAAAATGTTTAACAAAATCTCTCTCATCCCACTCAAAATTAGACAACCATTCATCATACCTGGATGAAAGGAACAGCCCATTTACTAACACCTGCCGGGCATCGAAGAATATGGTTTAAAAGGAAGAAGTGATCTCCAGGACAGCCAACTCTTTGTAACACTGATACCTGAACAGGAAAGAACATAGAGTTTCACTATTTAAGAAGAAAAATGTACCTAAGGGTCTAGTAAGTCACTTAGCCAATGTTGAAATACATGAATCTTTCAGAAGAATAACCAGAGATCTACTACACACATATATACCCATATAGCATACATGTAGTACATACCTAAAGATACACTATGAACAGGTGACTTTCTACCACAGAGACACACAGAGGCCTATGAACGCATGAGTACTATGATCAAAATATCGTAAGTATTTTCCTGCAACCCAATTTTTATTATCTGACAAAAGACAAATTCCCGATGTTCCTGGCCACATATGAATAGATACAAGCCAAGTAGTTTAATGTAGTCTCAGTTTGTAACAGATTCTCAAATCCAAGTAAGTATGCTTGGGATCTTACCACATATGTAAGAACTCTAGCATGAAAATTAAAAAAACACCCAAGGCGGCCCCACTGAAAACCACTAAACAAAGAAGCTTCCTTCGCTACTACACTTAACATCTTTCTTAAGTTTCCCAAATCCTGACACCTGTCTTTTTTCTCTTAATCTTTTAACGAAACATCAAACATAAGATGATAAAACTAAATGACATGGAAGTTTTCAGAGCGGCGGCCTATATTAACTACGTACCTAATCTTTGCTTTACCATGCTTCCCACATTTCCATTTCTTCCCAAGGATGAAGCCCCAAGATTATTTAGCTTAAACTTTATTAGAAAGAAAAAACACTTTGTGCTTAATAACACACTAGGTAAGTATAACTTATTTCCATGTGTCATGAACAAAGAAAATGTCACTAATTAACATATTAAATGAATTAGCTGAAGAAGCTGTTGAAAAAAAGAACTATAATAAGAGATAATTCTTCAATTATCTGTTTCCTTACCAATCTCTGCAGCCAGAGAAGAATATCGTCATGGAACTGAGTATCTTCATTAACCCTCCTGGTGAACATGAATAAGACACTAATGCACTCCTTTAGTTGACACAGATCAGAGGGAAAGCTTTCAGTCTGTTTACCAGCTATAAATTAAAAAGAGGATTAAATGAGCCCCATATAAGTGGTGTTTTGGGGAGAATTTTTAGTGTCTCAATAAATAAATAAATAAATAAATAAATAAATAAATAACTTCTCAAAATATTTAGTTCAGATAAAAATCCAAAGGAGAAAAAACTGCATCAGAAATATCTCAATTTGGGGCACGTGGGTGGCTCAGGTGGTTAAGCGTCTGACTTCGGCTCAGGTCACGATTTCACGTTTGTGACTTCAAGCCCCACGTCGGGCCCTGCTGTCAGCACAGAACCCGTTTCAGATATCTGTCCCCCTCTTTCTCTGCCCCTCCCCTGCCTGTGCTCTGTCTCTTTCAAAATAAATAATAAATAAACTTTAAAAAAAATTAAAAAACATATATATACATATATATATCTGAATTTTGGGACACTTGGTTGGCTCAGTCAGAAGAGTATGTGACTCATGATTTTGGGTTTGTGAGTTTGAGCCCCACGCTAGGTGCAAAGATCACTTAAATAAATGAAACTTCTTTAAAAATCTGAATTTCGGGGTGCCTATGTGGCTCAGTTGGTTGAGTATCTAACTTCAGCTCAGGTCATAATCTCATGGTTCATGGGTTCAAGCCCCGCATCAGGCTCTGTGCTGACAGCTTGCTCAGAGCCTGGAGACTGCTTCGGATTCTGTGTATCCTTTTCTCTCTGCCCCTCCCCTGCTCATGCTCTGTCTCTCTCTGTCTCTCAAAAATAAATAAATGTTAAAAAAAATTTTTTTAACTCTCTCTACTAAATATGTAATCCAAAACTGTATTTAATGTTGTGAAGTATTACAAAGGGAAAACCAACTTCATCAAAATCTATTTTTTATTTAAAAAGCAGCAGACCTCTGGTCTAACCCCAGCTCTTAGATTAGTTATGAAATCAATGAGGGGGAAGGATTTATTTTACTTTAAATATTCCTAATATCTCCCCTAGAAATAAAAATTGCATAATTCAATTAGCTAATTCATACTTAATACATGACACAATCAAAGCTAGTCTTGTAAAACCCAAATATGATGAAAAATGCAGAACATTATAGATCCTCCGAAAAAAGTTATATAAAACAGCCCAACAAACCAGACAAGCAAAAATAAAGTACAACAGACAGAGGATGAAAAAGTATGCTGAGTATCAGTTTTACAATCAAAAACTGCATTTGAATTTGACTTGGTTAAGAAGCACATAAATAGGACAGTAAGGGGCATTAATGATAAAAAGCAAGCTCTCTGGCTTCCCAGAGAAGCACAGACTGACAGCCCCAGGGAAGGGAGACCTGGCATAGCTCCCAAGAAATGTTACTAAGGCAGATCTCCAACCTGCTTTGGGAAAGACAAGGTAAAACAGCACAAATGTTCCCTTCTAATACCAATTAGGGCACAATTCAACCAACCCCTCAATTCTTTTTTTCCTTGCAGATCACAAGAAAGAGTGAGACTTTGATTATTCACCTACCTCGGCCTTGAACTGCTAAAGATCTCAGAACAGCTGAACTATTGAGTAAGGCATAAATGTAAGACTCCACTTGCAACTTTGAGAGCACAGAGGTATACGAATGCAGAGCGAGGGTCTGGTGGAGGTGCTCAGATTTGGCATCAAATAGCTTCTTTAGCTCCCCCAGTGCATTTTCATTCATCTCTACTCTTTGGTAGCGATGATAGCCAGAAACTTTCACTTGATCTGCACAGATACCCTAGCGGTGGACAAAAGGGGAAAACAGGAAACCAGTTAACTCTTTGCACTTGAAATAATCAGGCTGCAGGCATATGATGCGTTGACTCAGTACCATCTTCAAAGAGCTTATAAATCATGGTGAGGGGACAGTACCGCCACATAGACAAGAATAAATCAAATATATAATCAGGTGCCGAGAAGTATAATGCCAATTGTAAAGCATCACAAGGTCAAAGAAGGAAAAACAAACCCTCAGAAAAAAATAATAAAACTTGCCCCTAAGACTCTCATGATTGATAATCTTACCTTCTACTTTGCAAACACTGAAGATAATGTGAGATCTCCACAACTTCAAGGGACTTCAAAATATCTCTGTATCTACCCTCTGCTCAAAAGAAATTCCTCTCCTTTTCAATACTAACACCCCAATACTAACACCTTCAGCTGTGTTCTTGATTCTATCCTCCTTTTTAGTATAATCAAATGTTCCCCTCTCCACAGACTCCTTTCTATCTACAAAGAGAGATACACGAGTCTCCCAATAAATAAGGATTAAGGACGGGGGAAAAGCACATATTTCTCCTTGGTATCTCCGGCTTCCCTTCACTGCCAAACTTGTCAAGAGCGCCTTTCTCTTCCTTGCCATCCTTCCCAGGCCACTATGGAATGGCTTTCCTAATGGCCACCTTGGCCTCCATACAGCCACATCTGATTGCCTTCCCTGTTTCCTCATCACGTCTCAAGCTTACCCCATGGATCATGCTCTCCTTGACACTCTCCACCTACTGGATGTTCCTGGCATTATGCCCAAGATTACAAAGTAAATGGTCCACAAGCTGGATCTGACCTGGAGACATGACTTGCTTGTCCTCTACTCTGTATTTTGTTGCCAACCTTTACATTTCAGGATCCCTCCCGTAAAAATCCGGATTTCCAGCTCTTCTTAGGAACTGAAAAGACGTGGCAATGTGGGACCACACAGCCTCAAAGCAACAATCAGCGAGGACTTAAGAGCAGCTGCCCCTGCTGGGCCAGGCATGAGCCCAGACCACTGGGCATGAGCCCAGTGACCACCATCCCGCTCAGCCCACTTCACTTCTCTAGGTCACCTGCTTGGCCCCTGCAGGCATCTGACTTTGTGACTCCTCCACTGTACTACTCTGGGCTAGGTCAGGGTCAAGCGTTAGTATAAGCATACTCCAGACCTGGATGGCCTCACGAGGAGAGCACCTCCACTGCAAATCCCCCAGGCTCCTGAAATAGTCAAAATACCTGCACAGACAACTGTTCCTCCTTAAAGTGCCATAGTCGACTTTTCGCATTTTGGCAATCAGACGTCAGAGCAAGGAGCTCAGCTTCAGCCAGCAGCAGCTGCTTCCTACATCGGGAGTAGTTCAATAGCAACTCATAAAATTCGTGCCTGTCCTGATGAGCCATGCTGTCAAACTCTTCTAAATACGACTCAACATTTTCCAGCCACGAACCAGGCTCAAAGATTTTTAGCTGTTCTTTAGTAAATGGTACCAGTTCTGGTTGAGATGGGAGCTCGGGGTACAGTCGCTCGCTGCAGAACAAGGGTTTCACTGCCACCAAAGCTGGTACTTCTCCAGCAATTTCAGCTGGCAGCTGGGGATACAGTCTTTTCACTCTAGGTGGCTGAAAAATGTCTTTGGCTTCACAAGAACTCTGCAAGCCAACATTTTGTAGCACCTCTGGAGAAAGACCCAAGGCTTGTTTGTCTTCTTTCTTTTTCGGAGTTTCTCTGACCTGTAAATTTTCCATTTCTTGCTGAGTATGAAAAAAATCAGGATGCAAGGGGCTTTCAGAAGGTCCACATTGTATCAATGTATTTCCCTCTGCTTCTGTAAAGTTCTTGGGGGTTTCTACTTTGATTCCAGCACTGTCTCCAAGGTCGACCTTCGGCTTCACGGCATCGTCCCCAACACAGGCTCTGACCTCCTCCCCTTCCTTTGAGGTCTCTGTGTTCCATGTCAGGGACCCTTCGTTGCTTATAGTTAAGGAGGTGAGTGGTACATCAAACATTTCACTGTCGTTGTGTCCACTGGCAGCATTCTGGAGCTGAGAATCAGTTAACACCTTCAGACAGTCTCCTTTGAATTCACAAGCTGGAGCAGAAATTTCCAGCTCTCTGGAGGTTTTCGGAAGGGAGACTTCATCAGATTCTTCCCTCTGAAGGGGTTCAGATTTTTTCTTTTCCTAAAAACAAGATTTATAATGTGAATTAATTTGTAATATAGCAATAATTGATGATTTAAACATAAGAAATTCTTAAACTGTATATAAAATCTAAATGTTATAATTTAGAAAATGGAACCTAAATAAACTTCATGAGCGATGTGTTTCATGTTTCCTATTAATCAATTTTGACTACAGTAAACTTGGGAGACTCACTAGTATAATCCCAAAAGAGAAAGACATCAAAATAAGCAGCAAATTATGATTCGAGGACAGAGGAGGAAAGTTTTAATTGGGTTGTTCTCCATTCTGCTAGAGGTCAAGCGAAACAGAACAGTTTCCAAGTAGCTGAGGCCTCAAAAGATTTACCTTCATCTTCACATAGTCACAGAAAACCCATACCTTGAGCACAGAAAAAGTCAAATACCTTGAGCAATAAAATAAGTAACTACAGGATTAGATTATAACCCACGGGATAAAATAAATGTAAATGGACAACAAATGACTTCCTTCTTAAAGAATTTCAATCAATAAATGTAGGTGAAATGAGAAAAACAGAAAATTCACATTACAACACAATGGTAATAACTGTCGCAGGCAAGATCTACTAATGGATGCTAGAGTGAGTGAGTGAAAATGTAAGCAGAAACAAGACAGCTGCAGAGCATCACAGTATGTCCTAAATATTTAGTAATTACATAGGGGGAAATAGTAAGGTTCAGCGGAGAATTCTGACAGGTTAATACCTTAACCCGTGATCAAGGATAACATCACCAGTAGCACATCCCCATGTGATGTTCTGAGAAGGCCTATCACTTCTTCAGTAGCCTTTCCAATAACGTGTAACCTCAATATGATCATAAAAAACACCAGATAAAAACTCAAATTAAGGAACAGTCTACAAAACAACAGAATTGTTACGGTCATCAAAGAAAAGACTGAGGAACTATCAAGAGATGGGAGGAAACAACAGAGACAGGACAACTAAATGCCATGTAGGATCCTGGATTGGACCCTGGAACAGAAAAAGAACATTAGTAGGAAAACTGTTGAAATCCAAATAAATTATATATTTTAGTTAATAGTATTGTACCAAAATTAATTCCTTGGTTGTGATAAACATTCTGGACCATAGAATTTATGATTATGTGAGATGATAACATAAAGCTGCATGAAGGGTATATGGAACTCTCTGTATTATATTTACAACTTTTTGTGAAGTCCAAAATTAACTCCAAAAAACAAAACAAAACAAACAACAACAAAAAAAACCAGAAAATTAACCATTAAAAAATGCAATAAAATCAATTATGGTTTTAAAATTTTTTCAGGCACTAACAAACTAGACACATTGGAAAACACGATGATAAAGAAGAAAAAATTACAGGAAAATTACTTAAATAAAATTGTTACACTCAAACAAACTGGAAAAATGACTGAATCAAGTACTCCCCTTTCACCGTGAAACTGTAAGGAAGACAAACCTGACAGTTACACAAGTTATCAGTGATTCTGGATTGTGCCGTCCAGCAAATGTTCAGCAAAAAAAAAAAAAAAGTTGGTGAGTAAATAACCAAAAATGTAAGATGTTTATATGTACCTAATATTAGGAAGAAAAGATAAATGTTTTTGAAATGGAATTTGAGGTCATCTTGCTGGTAATGAATATGGCTACCAAACATTTACAAGTGGTGATTAAAGAAGCCATGTGCCCCCTCCAAAACTACATTCACCTATACTATGAACCGTGGATATCAGATTCAGATATGAGCCACACAATGCATACAAACCAGTCTGTCCAACTGCCTAAAATCACGAATAACAAGCAAGCGCTGCACGAGTATTTATAAGAAAATGAAAAAGTGGGTCCAATTACACTGCAGTGATGTTCAGCATGCTTCTATAATAAATAGGTTTGTCAGACTGGGAGTTCAGAAAGAGAAAATCAAGAGAGGGAGGCCTTTGGTTACTACAGTGAGTGAAACGCTGGTATACTGGTCAGGGGAAAGGCCAAATTTTTGTGAGCTGAACAATCAAAACGTAAAATTAAGAAAATAATTTCATTTATAATGAACAAAGAATAAAATACAGGGAGATAAATTTATCCAACGAATTGTAAAAGTTGTACTCTGAAAATTGCAAAACATTACTGAAAGAAATTAAAGACCTAATATGTGAAAATACATTCCATGTTCATGGAGGACAGCAATACTCCTCAAATTGATACACAAATTCAACATAATCTCGATAAAAATTTCAGCTGCCTTTTTTGCATAAAATGACAAACTGGATCTTAAGCTCATAAGGAAATGCAAGAGACCCAGAATAGACAAAACAATTCTGAACAAGAAGAACAAAGGAGATCTCACAGTTTGCCACTTCAACACCTACTACAAAACTAGAGTAATAAAGACAGTGTGGTTCTAGCATAGATCAATGGAAGAGAACTGAGAATCCAGAAATAAAGCCTTATATTTACGCTCAAATGATTTTCAACAAGGGTGCCAAGACAATATAACAGGGAATGAGTAGTCTTCAATGAATGGTGCTTAACAACAAGATATCCAAAGACTGAAATTGGGCCCTTAACTTCCATCATATACAAAAATTAATTCAAAAACTATCATAGACCTAATGTAAGAGCTAAAACTTTAAAAGCCTTAAAAGAAAACACAGGAGTAAATCTCAATGACCTTGGGGTACACATGACACCAAAAGTACAAATAACACAAAAATAGATAAATTGGACTTCATAAAAATCAAAAATATTTGTGCTGAAAATGACACTATGAAGAAAGTGAAAATATAACCCACAGAATGGGAGATAATAGTTGCAAATCAATTATCTTATAAGGGACTTATATCCAGAATTAAAAAAAAAAAAAAACCCAGGGGCGCCTGGGTGGCGCAGTCGGTTAAGCGTCCGACTTCAGCCAGGTCACGATCTCGCGGTCCGTGAGTTCGAGCCCCGCGTCGGGCTCTGGGCTGATGGCTCAGAGCCTGGAGCCTGTTTCCGATTCTGTGTCTCCCTCTCTCTCTGCCCCTCCCCCGTTCATGCGCTGTCTCTCTCTGTCCCAAAAATAAATAAACGTTGAAAAAAAAATTAAAAAAAAAAAAAAACCTTGTAACTTAATAGTAAGATGAATAATCCAATTTAAAAATGGGCAAAGGATGTGAACAGACACTTCTCCAAAGAAGATATACAAATGGCACACAGAAAGATGCTAACATCATGAGCCATTAGAGAAAAGCAAATCAAAATCCCTCGACACCACGTCACATCCCCTGGGATAACTATTTAAAGTAAGATAATAAGTGACAGCAAGGATGTAGAGAAATTAGAACCCTCATACACTGCTGGCAGGACTGTACCGTGATGCAGCCACTATAGAGAACAGTTGCTAACAGTGGTGATGGCTGCACAACCTTATAATCATACTGAAAACCACTGACGTACACTATAAATAGATGAACTGTATAGTGTGTGAATTACATCTCAATAAAGCTATTAAAAACAAAGATGAGCGATTTTTAAACTTTAGTGAGCTGACAAATGAATGAGAAGTAAGGAAGTAGAGACTGGAATGTAAAACAGAGAAGATTTTTAGTTCTCTTTCCTTAAGCCGGAAGACACTTCAAGGGGTGTTAAATGCCAACTGGAAGACAGGGAGTTGGAAGCAGCCACAAAATGGGCCACATGATCAAGGGCAAGGCAAGCAACCACACCTCCTCCAACACACAGGCCTCCAGAGCCTTCCTCCCCAGCCTGTCCTTCAGGCAATTTTGAACCTCCCCATGTCCCACCTCACTCCACTCCAACCTCACCTCACTGCTCTCTCTCCTCACTCCAGAATTGCCCTTGTAATTTCAAATTCTTCCCCTTCACTAACAAAATGAAGTCTCCAACTGCTACTCCCAAATTCGCCTGCCCACTCCCAGCAGCTCTAGCAACAGATAATATGGCTAGAGAATCAACTGAATTTTTTAAAAACTTGGGGCGCCTGGGTGGCGCAGTCGGTTAAGTGTCCGACTTCAGCCAGGTCACGATCTCGCGGTCCGTGAGTTCGAGCCCCGCGTCGGGCTCTGGGCTGATGGCTCAGAGCCTGGAGCCTGTTTCCGATTCCGTGTCTCCCTCTCTCTCTGCCCCTCCCCCGTTCATGCTCTGTCTCTCTCTGTCCCAAAAGTGAATAAACGTTGGGGGAAAAAAAAAAAAAAACGTTGGGGAAAAAAAAAAAAAAAAGAAAAAAGAAATAAATAAAAAAAAACTTCCTAGCCTCCCTGGGAAGAACACATACGACTTTGTTTAGGCTTTTATTTCCCCTGGGGTGGAAGTCAGTGCTTCTCTGGTGTTCAAAAGTGGAATCAAAAAAAACTTTCCACCTGTACAGGTTAGGGAAGTTAGGTCCAGAGAGGAATTAGCCTGGAGTTGGCCTAAGGAGCGAGCGGAGGCAGGACAGAGAAGCTGGTGCTTTGATTCAAATGGACCATCCAGACCAAGGAAGCTACCTGGAAGGAAGGACGGACAACTGTTTGGGCTGATGGCAAAGGCCTGATACCATTCCCTCACAAATCCCAAGACCGGGGCAGGACCTCTAGGGTGTGAATGTGGAGGGAGAGGGAATTTGCTGAGATCATCACCAAAGCCAAGGCCTCAGGAGCAGTGGTGGCTCCCTGTGGCTTATGTCACTTTTCCAAAGCACGGAAAAGGGGAACAGGTCCTGAATGGTCTCCAAGCCTCCAGCCTTTGCCCCACCACCAATTCATCCCAGATGCCATTACCACTGGCCTTCCTAAGACCCCACTCTAAACACCACAGACACAGCCACAGCTCTCCACTTAATGAAAAACTGACTCTTAACTCTGGCACTCAGCGCTTCTGATGACTCAGTTATGATCGTGCCTCGAGACAAAATCTTCTTACAATGACCCTTCCACGCGTGCTTTACTCTGAACTCCTGCTATATATATACTTGTCATCCGGCCCTGGTTACAGGTTTAGACATAACGGTTACTTATCTTTATTTACCTTTATGTTCTGTCTCCCTCCACATAAACCACAAGTATCTCAAGGCCAGGGACTATATCTTATGTTTTTGGATCTGATCTGCCTCTGATTTTCAGCAGTGTTCAATAAATGTTTCTTGAGACACTAGTGATGGATTGGAGGACTGTAAGGGTTTACTGAGTACCAACTGTGCGCTGAGCTCTGTCTTACGTACTAGAATAAAGAACTTTAGATAAAGACATTATTCAATTATCTAGAAAATATTTACCATGTATTCTGGCACACTCAGTTTATTTTTATATGCCTCTCAGAAAGCAGAGGGATTATCCAATGAATTCAGAGGAAACGCAACTTTTAGATCAGAATATGAATCTATTCTTACGCTAAAAATACAAAATCTCACTTAAAAATAAAAAAGGCAGCTTCCAATTACTTTGCCTACTTGAGTTAACTAGAGATAAAGATAAAGGAGAACATACTGTACATATAATAATCATTACAGATCACAAAATAAAATCTAAATAGGGCTCCATGTGTATCAAGTTATGTGTGCAAAAATTCATACCATTTTATTTTAAACAAAAGACAAGTTTCTTACAACTAAAATTGGCCGGGAGATTAGGAATCCGTATTTCCTTATTTTTGATCTCCACATAAATTACATATGGATAGAGAACAAATTTTAAAATGATTCCACAGAAGGAAAAATAATCAAGCACTTATACAGAAATGGAAGAGTCGTTAATATGGAAAACCACACTTAACCACACATCACAGTAAATAAAATATGCTCTGGAATGTTGTGTACATGTGGGAAAAAACTAAAGAATGCACACAAACTGCCACTACTAGTTATCTCCAGGAGATGGAATTCAGGGTATTTCATTTCTGCTGCACATTTCTGTGTGTGTGTGCGTGTGTGTGTGTGTGTGTGTATGTGTGTATTCTCAGGCACACATACTTCTTTAAGCAATGAGCACTTTTGTAAAATCAGAAGAAAAATGAGAGTTCAAGTTCTGGGAAACAAATGGAAGTTTCCTCATTTGCAATTCTTTCTCTCTGAACTGGAGTAAGTGAAAATAATTACGACTCCTTTCCTCCCATAAAAATAACAACGAGCTGCTTCTTCATGAATAATAAAGGTTCAATTTTACACATTTCACAGAATACTTCCATGAGATTATTCTAAAGGCAGGGTCTGTTTATCAATAATGTCTGTATCCACAGCACTTAGCACAATGTCTGGCACAGAACAGATAAAAAGGGCTTGGACACGTGGGTCTGTATCAGATCAAGAGCTCTTGGGGCAATTTTACCAGCTCTCCTTGGGGGCGGGGGGGGGGGGGCGCATATACAGGGATGCTGCACAAGTACAAAGACTTGGGGGGAATGATGGGGTCTCTCTATATTTTGCTTTGAGTACATCTCCTCTTGGCTGCCACCTCTTTTCCTGTTGCTCTTAACAATCTTACTTCACGTGTCAGAATTTTGTAGGCTTGACCTCTTCCTCCTCCTTTATACACTTCCTTCACCCAGCTTCTGGGCCCTACGTTCTCGGTTAAGAGCACTGGGGACACATAATACCTCACTGGTAGCTTCCCACACTCCTTTGTGTGTCCTCCTCTTCTCCCCAAACTCTTAAAGTTGGGGTGCCCTGGGTTCTTTTCTTATCACCTTTTCACACTACACTCATTCCCAAAGTGACCTAATTCAGTCTCCGGCTTTAAATATCTCTAGGCTAAAGACTCCCAGATCTTAATCTCGAGCCTGGAGCTCTTTCCCAAGCTCTAGATTCCCATACCCAACCCTACTCTCCATCTCCATTTGGATGTCCAGCAGACACTCGCTTCTAAATTAGCATATTCAAAACTGAACCCTTGATCAGCCCCCAAACCTATTCCATCCACCACCTCCTCCATCTCAGAGTCATCTTTGACTGTTTTCTCCCACATACCACATCTAAACCATCACCAAATCCTCTTGGCTCTATTTGCAGAAGCTCCCAGACTTCAAACACTTCTTACCACCTTTGCTATACAAGTCTGGTCCAAGCCACTGTCACCTGTCGCCTAGATTACTGCAACAGTCGATTAGAGGGTCTCTCTGCTTCTACTGTTGCTCCTTTACAATCCATTATCAACACTTGCAAGCACAGTACTCCTTTAAAGCATAACTCAGATGGTATCACTCCTCTGCTCAAAACCCTCTGGTGCTTACATATTTCCATCGGAGTAGAAGTTGCTACAATGGCTGACACAGCCCTGCATGACCTGGCCCTGTGTTACCTTTCTGACTTCATTCCACTACCCTCCCCTCCCTCACTCTATCCTATCCAGACTGCCTCCCTGCAGTTCTTGGGGCAAACCAGACAGGTCTCCTTTAGGGCATTAGCCTGGAACACTTCTCCCCCAAAATCCATGTGGCTAACTCCCTCGTCTCTTTCTGTCTTTACTTAAATGTCACCTTGGAAAATTGCAACCCATCTTTATCTCTCACCAGTACTCCTCAACTCTGTACCCTGTTCTTTTTCTGTTTTCCTAACACTTATCACCTCCTAACATATCACATATTTTAATTATTTTTTTAGGGGGATTATTGGTTTGTTTGTCTTCTCCCTTGAGAATGTAAACTGCCTTAAGGCCAGGTTCTTTGATTTTCCTGTTATTTCCCAAGTACCCTGAACAGTTTCTAGGTGACCAGTGAGTGTTTGCTCAACAAATGAATAGATCTTAGGAGGCACAAAAGGAACTAAATAATATATAGTGCATCCCCTACCTTCACTCCTGTAACTACTCATGGGAAGGAGGGACTAAGAGGTAGAAATCATCCAGGCAAGAGCAATAGGGGATGGCAGTTTAAAGGTCTTTCTGTTTCTGTGATCAGCTTTCTGGGCCACATCTCAGTCTATCTTTAGCAATCACCATACATTGTTACTGTTAATGAGTTGTTGGCATTCAGAATTTAACTAATGTTCATATACATTCCAGGACTATAATACACTGCATCTGCAGAATAAGTCCAAATCTAAAAACCTACTGTACTTAACCTCTAATCTACCAAGATCACCAAAGTCAGGGTCCTCTGAGGTAGGGATATTCTAGTAGAAAATGGTACTAAAAGATGAAAAAGTTATAAAGATGCTCTCTTGGGAATGAGGTGATAACCACAACCTAACAACATGAGGTCATCTACCAGATGATTAACATTGAGGAATGCAGGTCAGCTGCCGAGTAAAAAATACACAAGCCACCCAAACTGTCTAAAGGCAACAACACATGACACTACTCACTTCCTGAACTGAGCCTTGGAACTGCTTTATGGCTCTGTAAATAGTTATATTTACAAATTATATTACAGATAATAAAGATTTCATTAATGTAGAACTTTATAATTATGGCCCAAGTACAGCCAGCACTAAAAATGAATCTATTTACTCTAAGAGAATAATTTTTTTCAATGACAAATATGAGGGCCTTACTGGTGTTATGGACTTTTTCCATTTGTTTTTTTCACACTACTCAGAGGAAATTTACTAAATTCTTCTAAGTGACAAAGCTTGGAAATATTCTTCAATACCAGCATCTATTCCTTCATTTAACAAACATGACCAAGTGCACAGAGAGCTGTGAAGGATACTAGGAACAAGACAAGGCCTTCCCTCATTGAGAAGGGAGAAGAGTTGTTGACAAAATAACTACGAGTGAGGCGAGTGACAAAAGGGATGCAGTGTGCCACTGCAGGAGGGAGTAACGTGAGGGTGATGAGGGAAAGCTCTAAGGAAGCACTGTTTCACTAGAGATCTCATGACTGAGCAGCAGCTAGCTAGGGTAAGGGGGGCAGGAAGAGGTGTCAGGGCAGAGGAAACAGCATGTGCAAAGGTCCTGAAGCAGAAGAAGATAGACAGATAGATAGAGTTGAGAACCAAAAGAGATAACAGTGGTAAACCTGAGGCTGCAGAGAAAGATAGAAGCCAGATCATTTAGGGCCCTGAGACCATGGAAGGACTCCAGACTCTAGCCTCTGGGCAATGGGGAACATTTGAAAGGTTTTAAGGAGAAGAGGTATCAGTTTTGGTTTTGTTTTTAAAACTATCAATTGGCTTTAGTTTAGAGAATGGGCAGCAAGAATGAACTTGGAAAGGCCCCTTTAGCAGAAATCCAAGAATTCTTCCTTGGAGGATAGTAGTGGTGGGATGGAGAGAAATGAGCAGAATTAAGAGAATATTTAGGAACAACAACTGGCAAGACTTAGTGACTGATGAGACTTGGAGAGTGAGAAAAGGTATGTGGCCCAGATTTCTGGTTTGACCAAATACCTCTAGAATGAAGGGCTCTTCAAATAAATTAACATGGGTTTGTATAGGAAAATTGCCTAATATATGTCAATAAAATAAGCAATTGGTTTTTCATGATGGATTAAAAGCTTAAGGTTTTTAGTTTATTTTAGAAACTCTCTTGCAAACAAAATAACTTCACAGAGCATCCTCTTAAGTTTTTAAGTACTTATAACATTCTATCTATAGACAGAGACATATAGATATATGAATTTATTAAGCTACTGGATTGCGATATTTGGCTTTAACTTGAGTTGTCAAACTGCATGACTTTGAACTTATCACTTGTCACTTCATCATTCATTTAAAAGGAAAAAAAAAAACCCTACAGATTAAGATTTAAGATTCTGTTCTCTACGTGACTGATGTTTACATGTTATGCACAACCACATTCTAGGTTCAGGGACCTTATGCATGGTTGACCAAGGGCTTTTTTCTTCCTCCTCTGTCTAGCTAGTTCTTTACCAGCCCAATACAATGCAAAATTATTTCTCTTAAATATGCTTCGTAAATTAGATAGCAAGATGGCTTTCGCCCCAAAGAGTAACTCCTCACAGGCCTGGGTATACTGATGTGCACAACTCCATTACAGCCTTTTTTTAATGTATCATAATGAAAGACAGTCACATAAAGCATTTATGGATTATTAGATACCGTACCAGTGAACACCTGTCTCTTGTCAAAATTTTGTTCCCATGAGAAAATCAGATTTTGATACCTTTTTTAAGTTATGCCTGCTCTGCACATCACCCCCTTGTAGAAAAGGAAATTCCCAGTAATTGTAATGCCATCATCATTATTTCCTTAATGTAAATTCAGTTCTAGGTAAGCCAGAATAATCTAGGTCCAGCCATCCAGGGCCAGCATTTAATCTGTTCACTGTAAAATAAATGTCATTTCAGAAAATATACAGGAGTAAAATTAAAACCCAAGCTGCATCGAATACAAAACACACCAACAGAAGAAACCCAGAAAATTCAAATCTATCTCTACTGTGTGAGCCCTGCCCTGGTTTCATTTCTGGACATTCATTCCCCATCATAAATGACCAGGATAATGAGAAATAAACAGCAGCAGCAGCACCATCACCTTGAATTTCAAAAGTGAAGAGGTCCATCACTATAATCTACTTTCTATCTGTCGCTATCCATAAAGTTCTACCAGAGAGTACATGCTACGCGTGGAGGAGCGGTCCCTTCCCTCTTTGTGCATGAGAGGACTGAAAATGTTCCTAGGTTTAAAGGAGAAAAGAGACAGAGTCAAAAGATGAGGCTGGAAACTGAAAAGCTACTACATGGCAGGAATCCAGACCTAGGTGAGAAAAAGTCAAGGAAGCAGAAAAGAGCCCATAGAGGTCAGAGGAGGAAAAGGAAAATACGGGCTCCTGACAAAACCCGGCAGGGGAACGTGGAAATGGAATAACTGAACAGGGCCAGTGTCAGTGGGTAAAGGATCAAATACTGGGAGGTGCGGGGAGTGACTGCGGAGGGCTCAGGGGATGGGTAGCCCTGAATAGAGAGGCCCAAGAGAGGAAAAAGGAGACAGGCAGGGAGCATCCGCCAGGGTGTTGGAAGGCTAGCGGGGGCGATCCTCACCTTGATTTTTGTCCGGCTGGCCTTGGCCTTGGCCCGGCGCTGGGGCCTTACCGCCTCGGCCATAGACCCTGCGGCGGCGCCGTCGCCGTTTGTTTTTATCAAAACCCTGCGCGTCCCACAACCAGCCCAGTTCCGGCCTCTGGACTTATCACGTGATCAGACATCCACCACTCCCGGAGAAGGGGCAGCACCTCAGGGACGCTACGGGCCGCAACGTAGGACAAACCATTCCAGGAGGCATTTTCACTGAAAGATGGTAGATCCGCCCCCTTCCGTCCAGGCTCCACCCCTGGCCCGGCGTGCGGGGCCTCCAGGTCCAACCCGCCCGCGGCTTCCAAAGGGTTGTGTAGCTCCATGGGCCCTGGCCGGTTGACAAGTCGCGTCTGTCTCCCTGGCCCACACCCATTTTGGCCGCGCACACCTCAGGCACAATGGCTTTAAGGAGTCCGGGGAGGGATGTTTGTCAATCTTGTTTTGACCTGTGTTTAAGTCAGTTAGCCTCTGTCTTTGCTTGGCACTCTTGATGTTCCTTAAATGCACCTGCGTTTCCTCTTTTGTAAAGGAGAATGATGATGTTTGATGAAGGTTAAATGGGCTAATCGTGAAAGGTACCTGGTAGAGCGACAGACATGTTAGTAAATGGTATTACTAAACAAATTGCCAGGCAGGAAATGGACACCTGATCCAAAAAGGGCAAAGAAGAAATAAGACCCATAAAAGTATTATTAGTATAGAATGTATGTACCTTGTGTGTACCTTGCTTCATTTTTAAATTCCAGATGTTAAAAGCTTGGCCCCATCTCCCTTCCCCAGCTGTTCCATTTCTTTTTCCAAAGCATTTAGTGCCTCTTAAACTACTATAAAATTTGCTTTCATGTTTATGCCTGTCAGCTCCTCTAGAATGTAAGATCCTAAAGGGCAGAGTTCTTTGTTTTGTTCCCTGTTGTATCCCAAGGGCCTCTACCACACTGGTCAGCATATAGTAGACGCTCAATAAATATCTGATGAATGGAACAAATGAATGTGAGTTGTTTTGTCTGGTGGTGGGGTAAGACAGTTGAGATGGCTTGTACGGGAGGAAAATAAGTCTATTCATCCACTGGTAGCATATCCTAGAATGAAAAATCCTGAAATATGATGTGAGAAATGAAAAGCACTCCAAAGATGGCCACTGCACAGTGACTTGTTTGTGAGCTATTTGATCATATAAAGTTCAGTTTCATATCTTTTGATCTCAAATCCTCAACAATAACAAAAAAAGTTATCAAGCTACTCGGAATGCCCCTGCACTTTGTATACCCTGGTGTGTGTGTGTGTGTGTGTGTGTGTGTGTGTGTGTGTGTGTATTTAACTTGGAAAATATGAGCAAAATCTTTATGCCACCATTACTACCAATTACTTTTGCTGGTATTTCTCCAGGTCTGGAATACCCTTTCTGGCTTCCACCAATTCAAATCCTTTTTGGACTTCAAAGTTCTCTGTTAGTCACTACTTAGCAAAATGGAACTGACCCTACCTTCACTTCCAGTGATTTACAACTTATTTGGGAAGCACACATGATGTATAGATAAAGTGCAATAAATGTATCACAGCCTATGGGGAAAAGGGGGCATATGTTACATTTATAAACTGAATTTGTTATACCTTGGTACCATAAGTAGTTGGTTTTGTTGGTCAGTTCAGGCAATAGAAGAAATTAATCTATATTAAATTTAATACTGTAGTTTACAATGTCTGAAGGAATTTAAATCACAAATGAGACTGATTCTTTGACAAAATTTGGTCTATTGAATTTGAGTTGACCAAATGGTAAAGTTCCCCCTTGAAAGTGATTATTAAAATTTATTAGATTTATAAATAGAATGTTGAGATTCATAAAGGCTTAAGAAAACTAAATTAAAAGAAGAGAGAGAGAAAGAGGGGCGACTGGGTGGATCAGGTAAGTGTCCGACTTCGGCTTAGGTCACGATCTCCAAGTCTGTGAGTTGGAGCCCTGCATCAGGCTCTGTGCAGACAGCTCAGAGCCTGGAGCCTGCTTCGGATTCTGTGTCTCCCTCTCTCTCTGCCCTCCCCCCCCCCCCCACTCATGCTCTGTCACTCTCTCTCTCTCAAAAATAAATAAAAAACTTTTTAAAAAATTAAATTTTAAAATGTATATGACAAATAAATTGAACATTAATTTTAAAATAATTAGTTTAAAAGATTCATTTCAAACAAGAAAATAAAGGGGGCACCTGGGTGGCTCAATAAGTTAAGTGTCAACTCTTGATTTGGGCTCAGGTCATGATCTCTGGTTCATGAGATGGAACCTGGCGTCAGGCTCGCACAGAGCCTACCTGGGATTCTCTCTCTCCCTCTCTACCTGTGCACTCATGTGCTCTCCCTCTCTCTCTCTCTCTCAAAAACAAACAAACTTTAAAAACAAAAACAAAAAAACCTACAAAACAATGACAAATGTATTTTCTATATATAAATTCTATCTGCAGAAACTCTAAAATATTCACAGCAAGCACAATCACTGGCCTAACTGAGCAGTGAAGGGTTTGCTATTACCGATCCTTCAGCAGTAATAATCTCCATTTCCTGAGCACTTACTATAAGCCAGGAACTGTTCTGAGGACTCTTCATGTAACCCATTTGATTCTCGTGCAACCCTACAAAATTTTGTTGTTCTCATTTTATAGACAGAGACTAAGACCCAGAGAAGTTAAATGATTTGTCTAGAGTCACACAGCTAGGATACGGGAGAGTTGGGATTTGAACCCATGCAATTGTGCAGCATAAACAGACTTTTAAGATAGGGAGTCAGGCTTACTCTCTCTGTATTTGCAATACTCTATACTTATACACTGGGGCCAAGATGAATATCAGAAATATTTTATTTAAAGATACTGAGTTATTCAGAATAGTCACAGCATTGACATGGGCATTGATTTTATATTTTTTTCTTCCTTCAAAGTTTCTATATAATAGTTTTAAATTATACTATTCTTAAATTTTTTCACAAACATAGAAGTACAACATAGAAGAACGTGTAATAGAAAGTTAACCTGTCTCCCTAGAGTCAATAATTACTAACAGTTCACTATGCATTCTTTCAGACTTTCTACCTATGCACAAATACCCCATTCTTAAATACTCAGTGTCTATGTGTATATTGCCTGTGACCTTTTAATTCATAAATCTTGGAGATATGTGTTTATAAAGAAGATAGCTCTATTTCTCTTTTTTATTTTTTCGAGTGAGAGAGAGCACACGAGTGGGGGAGAGGGGCATAGGGAGAGAGAGAGAGAGAGAGAGAGAGAGAGAGAGAGAGAGTATCTTAAGCAGGCTCCACGCTCAGCATGGAACCCAACATGGGGCTTGATCCCACAACCCTGGGATCATGACCTGAGCCAAAATCAAGAGTCAGACGCTCAACTGACTGAGCCACCTAGACACCCCAATAGCTCTATTTAATTTTTCTCTTAATTAATTTAACATTCCCTTTATATTAAATAAATAACTTTATTTAAACAGACTTCTGGGAGCCATTTAATTGTTTCCAATTTTTCACTATTAAAAACAATGCTTAAGGGTGCCCATCTGGCTCAGTTGGACTCTTGATCCTGGGGGTTGAAAGTTCAAGTTCCCCACTGAGTGTAGCGAATACTTAAAAAGAAATAAAATCTTTAAAAAATAATTACAAATGACCATACTTGTATATTTTTGTGCATGAATACTTCTATAAGAGATGCCTAGCTGCAAAATTGCTGATGAAAAACACATTCTCATTTTTTTTAATTTTTTAAGTTTTATTTATTTTGAGAGAGAGAAAGAACACATGACTAGAGAAGGGGCAGATCAAGAGGGAGAGAGAGAGAGAGAAAGAGAGAGAGAATCCAAGCAGGCTCCACACTGATAGCGTAGAGCCTGATGTGGGGCTTGAACTCACAAACCGTGAGATCATGAGCTGAGCTGAAACCAATAGTCAGATGCTTAACTGACTGGGCCACCCAGGTGCCCTGAGACATTCTCATTTTTAATTTTAATAAGTATTTACCAAATTTCCTTCCAATGGGTTATATTAATTTTCATTGCAGCTTTAAGAATTTAAAATAGTCTTCTATCTCGTGAGAAACATCCCAATTTGAAACAGTTACCAGGCATTCATAAAAGGAGTATAACTCACATAGTATTCCAAAACTTAATAGGAGCATGATTCCTAATTCAGCCAGCGTCTGGAACAGTATTTGCCGTAACAGGGGTTCGATGAATGCTGCTGAACTCAGGAATGAGCCCTGGGTAAGCCTTTCTTAAACTCCCCTACAAAATTAGATTCCAGAGTCTCTGTTGCCATCTGCCGGCAATACCCCACTGACAAAACCTCCCGTGACATGATTTCCGAGAAGGCCGTCTTCTACAGTTAAGTACTTCCTCACTCTGTAGGAAGCATTAATGATTTCATCATTCGTGATTACTAAACATATTTTTTAAAAATCACACAGAACTCACGTTACTTCTAAATTTTTTCAGCTTCTTGAGACAATTAGCTGGCAGCGCGAGTACCAAAAATAGCCAGCCTACATTTTTTTTTTTTTTTTGAAGACTTATATAGGTGGAGTCTCCTCTATTGACAGACTTTTTCTCCCACAGGAAGCAAAACATATAAAACTTATCTTTTTTCTACTATTTCCCCTCTCATAATCTTCCCCACTTAAAAAAATGTTAAATGAATCATGGAAATGATTAGTTATTTGCACCCACAATGTACCGGATATTGCTGGTGTCCCCCTCATATCTCCCTGGCATTTCTCATTTCTGAGTACACAAAAACCCAAGCTCTAATCATCACATCTTTGTCTCAGAGCTCCCTTTGGCCACATGTATGACAGGCCGAAGGTGCCATGGAAATACCGCATCCCCCTAAACTGAAAGCAGCCCTCCACCAGTGACAGGTGGGAGTTGGCATATAAATACAATTATGGGGTGAATTTTATCCCTCAAAATTTATATTTTGGAGGCTTGAGCCCCCCTCCCCTCCACACCCCCCCCCCCCCCCCCCCGTACTTGAATGTGACCTTATTTGGAACGTGCCCTTATTTGGAGATAGGATCTTTCAGTAATCAAGTTAAAATGAGGTCATGAGGGTGGGCCCTAATCCAATAAGACAAGTGTCCTTATACAAAGGTGGAAAATGGACACACAAACATGCATAGAGGTAAGACGACCATCTACTGGGCAAGGAGAGGGGCCTAGAACAGCTCCTTCCCACACAGCCTTTAGAAGGAGTCAACTCTGCCAACACCTTGATTTTGGACTTCTCACCTCCACAACTGTGAGACAACACAGTTCTGTTGTTTAAGCCAGCCAGCGTGCGGTGCCCTATTACAGCAGCTTTAGCAAATACGAATGCTCAGCTCCCTCACATCCAGGGTAGATTAATACTGCAATCTGATCTGTGTTCTGCGCCTCTGCCCAGAGTTCCCCATAAGATTCAGCTCCAGTTGCCCACAGTGATAAGTAACTTTCTTATCAACTTCCTTGATAACCTTGTATTTATTCATTCCTTTCTCTTCCCTTTTTCAGTTCCCATTTCACTACTAGTGTTCTCTGGAAACACCTCTTAAATGAACAGCTTGATCTCAAGTCCTGGTCTCCAAGCCCCCTTGAGGAACCTAGACTAAGACAGTATCAGAAATGGTACTCAGATGTCAGGATGGGACTCTGGAATTAGACTGCTTCCCAGCCATATGGTAACAAGGATCTCACTGCTTACAGAAATAGAACAATCGGTAACCTCCAAGCTGAAGCATCACAATGATTGGAAGCCTCATCTGTGGTGACTTAGGGCAGGATTCAGTAGGACGGTCTTATAGAACATTCCTGACATTTGAGAGATATGGGCCAAATTTAGTTATAAGGACCATAGAGTGGGTTGGTCGTCAACTGCTGTTGGTGTACCAAAGAAGATTACAAGGTCAGATCACTAGGGGCTAAGAAAGCCAGAAAGCCTCCATGGTAACATTGACAGAGATGCATTTTGTCAAAGTTATAAAGGAAACATAAACATCAACTAATGTTATTACCATTTTATCCTGAGTTAGACCCCCTGAGTCAGGTACAGGGGGCATTCTGGAACATGTGGGGTACATTGTGGAACATGTGGTACATTCTGGAATAGGTGGGGGCAAATCCAGAAGGCCACTACTCAAACAGGCAATGCAGACACCTCCCCCAACTTCCTCTGCTTCACCTATGCCTCTCCTTGCAGCTCATACCTGTGGCCTCAGAGGAGGCTTCCTTCAACCCAGTGGGTGAAGAAGAGCAAAAAAACTCATGCCCGGTTCAAGAATAAATCATCTCTCTATGTTAATTGTTGTTCATCTATATGTGGGCTGCTATGCTACAGCCCCACCTAGGATGAAGAGAAGTGCTCCCAGTGGGCAGTGCATCAAGTAACACAGCTGGTCATCAGCCTGATGTGAAGAAGAGAAGGCCAAGGTAACGGCTGGGCAATGGCACATGACTTGACTGATTGACCAAGGAATAGGATCAGAAGACCGAAAACAAAAGAATGGGCAACGAAGTGTGAAATATTTGTGTCTTACACCAGTGCCCACAAGAAACAACTCATCAAAGGAGGTACAGAGCAACCAAGTGGCAAGGATGACTCATCCAGTGGCATCCAGCGGTCTCTGTCCTTGACCACCCCAGTGCTTCCTTGGTGGACTCCTCAACAGAGTAGCCATGGTAGCAGGAATGAAGACTCTACAGGCCCCCCCACCACCTCACCAGGCCTGCCCTAGTGGCTATTGCTAAATGTCTGATCAATTAGCTCCTGAAGCTGAAGGTGAGCCCTTAATATGTTATCATCCCCCAAGGAGACCAACCAGCCACTTGGCAAGAAGTGATTCATTAAGCTTCTTCTACTATAGAAGAAGCAGAGATTCACCTCTACTGGGATTGATTCCAAGAATACATTATTCTTTTCTACTGGGAGTGCCTTGGCCAACACCACTATCCAAAGGCTGAAAGAGTGTCTCATGTATCATTATGAAATTCCACGTAACATTACCTTAGACTGGTGTTTTTCATTACCCTATAGAGCCTTTTAAGACACTTTTTCCTTAATTGCCATGCTCATGAAATTCTAATACCATAGATATACTACATCTCTGTATATGTGCCATATGTGTGTCTGTGCTTTAAACATAAGAAGAGTAAGAGTCGTTTTGCCCAACAAGAACCGATTTTTGCCCCTTTATGAGAAATTCTGCCCCCACTGAGAATGCATATCTTATAACCAGAGCTTCACTTTACAGTATAGTTGGTACAACAATGGGCAAATGGCCATGGGCTCCACTTTGTCTACTATATACCACATCACCTCGAAACTACTGTCCTGATAGAATGTTGGAATGGCCTTATAAAGTGTGGCAGCTTGAGAATACCTTGCAGGGTTGGGATGCTGGTCTTAAAGATGAGGTCATATATGGTGCTTATACGGCTGCAATGTGGTAATATATGTTGACTCCACTGGGTGGAAAACAGGCCTGGGAGTGAAGAGGTAAGAGGGGGTAGGTCACACTGACCCACTTGGGAAATTGGTGCTTCCCATGTGTTTAACTTTAGGCTCTGCTGGACTAGAGCACCTAGCTCTATGTGGTTGCCAGGAGATGCATTAACCGGGGGACATAGAAAGGGTTCCACTAAATGGTGGCTGATGCCTAGTCATGCCAGTAAACCAGCAAGACAAGAAGGGAGTAACTGTCCCAGCAGGAATTGGTGATCATCATGAGGAAAGTAGGGTGGGGGGGAATGTATCTGGAACTCAGGAGTTTCACTGGGGTGCCTCTGGGTATTGCCCTGCCTGTGATAAACACAACAATTTCAGCAAACAGGGTCTGATAAGAGCCTGACAACCAGGGGCTAAGACCCTTAGTGATGACGATCTGGATTACCCAACCCAGTTGAGCAACCTAGACAAGCAGTAGACTTGCCAAGTGCGAAGGGGATCTAGAATGTGTGGTATTAATTTGCTAGGGCTGCCATATCAAAATACCACAGACTGGGTGGCTTAAACAATAGAAATTAATTTTCTGGCAGTTCTGGAAGCTGGCAGTCCGAGATGAAGGTGCTGGCAGGGTTGGTTTCCTCTGAGGTCTCTCTCCTCAGCTTGCAGGTGGCTGTCCTCTTGTTTTTCACAAGCTCATCCTTCGGGCCCACTCACCCCTGGTGCCTCTTTCTCTTCTTAGAAAGGCACCAGACTGGATTAGTGCCCCACCCCAGGGATCTCATTTCAACTTAATCCCCTCGTTAAAGGCCCTATCTCCAAACACAGTCACATTCTGAGGTACTAAGGGTTGAGACTTCAACATATAAATTTGGAGGGGGCTGTGGGCAGAATACAATTCACTCCCTAACACGCTGCTAGAGGAAGGAGATGATGAATATCAGTTAGAGACTCAGGACCATCTGTAGCAAGGGACCGTAGCTTGTCCTACTAAACGGCCTAGGGTGTGCGTGCGTGTGTGTGTGTGTGTGTGTGTGTGTGTGTGTTGGAAACTGGAACTTGAAGAAGTGATGGCGAGCTGGAGTAAAATCCATGTGGGGCACAGCTGGATCTGAGCCATGCAGGGGTCAGACCCCGTCAGGGCACCATCCACCTCCCTTCAGTACTTACCATTTCCTTAAACGTCAGCCCACTGGCAACTGCCAGGAACTGCCTCTCCCAAGGACTCTCTCAGCATTCGGGATCCCACTCTGCTGGCATTTCCGCCTTTCCAGCAGGCCAGAAATGCCAGGGGTTTAATGCCTCCTGGGGGTGGCCCTCAACCAGTGACTGAAGGGAGCCGGGGAATGAATATCACAGCAACATCCTAACTGGTGAGCCATCTGTGAGGTGCGTGTGCCACAGTTTCGTACAAGTCCCCGCCAGACTACAGCTCCGGTGCCTGCAGTGCTGTCTTGATAATACATGTTTCTTTTGCCTTCCTCCCTTCCCTCCTTCCACCCCCTTTACCTCCCCACTCCCATACTGGTGCTTTCTGGGATCCCCCCCCCAGAAAAAGTACCTGCACTCAAAGCCTTATCTCAGGGGCTGCTTCTGGTGGAATTCAAATGAAGAAGCCTCCAGTCTTAGGGGTAGATCATATTTACTAAATTTAACATGTATACTTATTTGACTGGCTTCGCTCCCTCTACACTCCCAACTGGTTGTTTCTCGAGGTATGCTCTCTTTCTAGCCACTCATTCTTTCATACTCACTACAACGTGTCAGGTGCTGGGGATATAGCAGTCATTGAGGTCACCGTCTAGGAGAGAAGACAGCCTCTGAACAATTAATTTCAAGAGTGAACCACGTACTATCAAGGAAAAAAAGGGAGAGGAGAAGGACCCAGCAGGGGATCCAAGCTAGTCTGGAGGCGGGAGTGATGCTTCCCCAGGCAAGTGACTTTGTCATGAAGGACCAGTAGGAAGTGATGTGGCAGTTCCCCTCCTAACAGTTTGCTCCACTGCCATCGGACAATAGCAAATGTGACGAGGGTCCAACAGCTTGGAAGAGAGGACGTGGTCAACACAAAAAGGCAAAATAAATCCTAAATCTCCAAGGAACCTTTATTTTACTTCATATCGAACTGAAAGAGCAATAAAATAAAAGTATTTTCAATTCATAAAACACGTTTACAGCGATTGCACTGACCAAAAGAGAGAAAAGTGAAATCCCTGAGGAATTGTGAACAATAAATAAAATACCTAAAAATTAGAATGTTCTGAGCTTAAAGGAAATGTCCTGAGCCTGCTCAGTTTGGGGAAGTCAATGGCCCTTTGCAAACTTCAGTTTCTCAAAAGGATATCCAATTGATGCAAGCTTCCTGTCATGAGGAGAAGCTGCCACTTTCAGTAACACCTTAAAGGGTGGGAAATAATCAATCTTGTTTCAATCAATTTGTGCACAGTTCTGAGAAAGCTACTGCATAGAGCAGGAGAAGAAAATATGTGTTACAAGGCCAGCAACATACTGAATAAGTACCAGTGCTAGTTTAATTTGTCATTAACTAAAATGTACCATTTTCTCATGGCGTGTGGATATTACACAAAAGGGACATTGTCTCCCTGCTGTTTGTGGGTAACAAGAAGAAAGACTCAAATACCTGCGAAAGGGTAAGACTGACGTTTTAAAAAGTTCTAGGAGCTAGCAAGGCAAAGATTCTCTGTGAAGACCCAGGACTGAGGACTGGCTTTGGAGCTCTCGAATTCTCTTTAGGAATTGAGGTCCAAATACCCTATTGCACTGACTCTAGGATGTACTTCTCCCCGCCCCAGTTTAGCAAGTCAAATTTAAATGGGCTTAACCCTTAACTGTCCCAATTTTCACCCCTTTATGAGTAATTCTGCCCCCACTGAGAATGTCAACTCCCTCACCTAACTTGCTCAGTGGTGTGTAAAATAATGGCCATGCTTTATAATCAGTGGCTTCTTAGATTAAATTAAATATGGTGCTCTAGAAGTTCAGGACACACAGGGACTCCCATAAAAATAAATCTGACATTTAAACCCTGGTTATTTTCCCAACTGGAAAGACGCCGGCAAAAAACATTCGGCGTCTGAAATTTCAACACAAGCACCAATGGCCTGAGGAAGGATCAGTCAGAATGGTAATGTGAGGTGAGCTTACACTCCAGTTTGGATTCTGTCCCTAATCCATAAGGAAATTGATTTCACACTTCTGGGCCCCATTTCCTCATCTGTAAAATGGGAAAGTATAATTAGATGGCCTCCAAGTCTTCCAGCCAAAAAGGAAGGTGATTTGAAATGGTGCACCACCGAGGGCACGTGCTGCTGTGAACATTCTACAGCCAAGCTGTCCCCGGAGCCAAAGAAGCCCCTCCAGGTTCATGGCTCATACCCCTCTGCAGCCACCTCTGCCCCCCCACAACAAGAGTCAGGGCTCCAAATCCAGAGACCTAGGAGCTAACACAATTCACTCACAACGTTAGTAACTGCCTAGGAAAGAATGATTCTTCAGTCTGGGGCAATTTGTAAACTTCTTCTAAGAATTTCAGAACTTAACTAGCCTAAGTTGATCTAAATATCTACAATGAATTTAAAATACAAAAAAAATTACAGCAAGGTTTCACTTGGAAGTTTCACGACTGACACAGTTTGGCTAAGGATTCTGCTGTTCTGAGTGCCTCCTCCCACGCTGTAGAAGCACCGGCCCGAAAAAGGTTTGTTTTCTGAAAGAAAATAACAAAGAAATTTCATCTGAATGAACCATTCACATCAGCTCCTCACTCCTCCCCTTGCCATATCATTCAATGAGAATAAGTATGCTTAGAAAAAAAGAAAAAAGAAAGAATAAGTATGCTTGGCCAAAGAGAGCACACAGTGAGGAATAAGTGTTTTAAAGTGATGAAAAAATGGACTGTGTTGACAACAGCATTGCTTTATGCAAATAATACACATATTTATATTTTTGATGCTCAGAAGTTATAATCTGTCCCTAAACATGTCAGAATTAAAAACAAGCATAGCAGCTACATCAACAATGCCAAACAAACCACAAATTCCTACGCCTTCCTATTTAAATTCCTACACATTCCTATTTCATTTCCAAAGGCTCAAACTACTTTAAATGTCATGATACATTGCTTAGCTAAGTTATTAACTAAGATAGACTTCCTTCTGTAAAATTCTCTTCAACTCCGTCAATGATACATGTGTATGTTGAGTCCTGTTCCCTGAGCTTCCACATACTAACCCCGTGAAATGACAGAGCTCACGTGTGTTGGCATTAGCATCTTGCACTGAAGCAGCAGGTTCTTGAACTCAGAGGAACTAGAGTTGCTGGGTCAAAGGTTACTATTAAGCAACTAGAATGTGTGCTTTATGCAAATAAGGGAGGGTGGGAAAGGAGGAGGTTAAAATAAAACTCAAACTCTCGGAGCTGCCAGTGGCCTACCTGCAGCCATCACCTCCATGGTGTTGTTCCAGAGGGCGGATTTCGCCTTGAAGTCCCAAGTCACTGATTCCCCATGTCCCTTTCTACCTCTAATATGGGCCGTGCCTCTTTTCATGAGAAAAAGGGAGCCTTATGAAATGAAGAAATGATGACCAGTTGTAGAGACTCCAATTTGTTTGCAGGTCAGAAAGTTATGTACAGTTAGCAGCTGAGGTATTTTAGGTCTTCCATTTCCATTATCTTTCACAGCAAAGTTGCTTAGATATTAAACACATTTATTAAGCAATTTAAGGACTTATGTTTAAATATAAACACACACTGGCTGATCATTTCTACCCAATCAAAACAACATGGCTTCCATCCCATGTAGCTAATGGGCTACAAGTCACAAAGTGGGTGTTTCTGGAGGACTGAAGACAAGCAGTGTTTGATGTGCTCACTTGAAGAACTTTTCAGTGTTATAGAGCACTGAAGGAAAGCCACCATGGAGCACCATTAAAACCCGTTTGGGGGGGCACCTAGATGGCTCAATCGGTCAAGCATCGACTTTGGCTCAGGTCATGATCTCATGGTTGGTGAGTTTGAGCCTCACATTGGGCTCTGCGCTGTCAGCACAGAGCCTGCTTAGGATTCTAACTCTCCCTCTCGCTCTCTGCCTCTCCCCCATCATTCTCTCTCTCAAAAATAAATAAACATTAAGAAATAAAACTTGTTTTGTTTCCTAAGTGGCAGTAACAGCAAACCAGGAAGGGTGGGAGAGAGGCTGGCACAGTTCCTGAATCCGTCCCCACTCCTGTCACCCCTGGGAACATCAGGAATGTGCAAAAGGATCAACTCTTCAAAACTGTCTTTTATTAAAGAAGTAACAAAGTTTCACTGTAGGCAAACTGGAAAACATAAGTAAACAAAAAGAAAAACTACTACTTGCTTGGGAATGTATCCTTTCAAGCTTTTTCTTTGCTCATCTATACGGATATTGTCATGCCCCAAGACACACCCGTTTGGGTTAAAACATTTATACTTTATAGAGTTCCGTTTAGTATTGCTGTTTTGGACTCAGAGGCATTCACTCACATTTGTGAAGGCAAAGATGGACCTGGGGCACGTTGCAAGCACCTGAGAGTCAGAGACAAGCACCATCTCATAGTTTTGCTCTAGGAATCCCTGGGGTTTGCTAGCTTGGAGTAGTAATGATCTGATACCAGATGACCCCTCCAACGCCCTTTGTGTGATAGGGGAGTGTGACAGTGTTTGCCTCATTGTCACTGACTTCTTTTTACTTGACTTTTCCCCTTTGGGGGATAGGGGAGTACACGAAAGGCTAAATTAGACAGTGAGGATCATGGGCATTGTGTGAGCGTTGTGTGTGCGCTGTGTTATAAGTGCGGGTGCTTTGTAGCCACAAAGAGCTTAAATAGAGCAGAAAATGAGTTGCAGAATAATTAACGAAGGAAAAATCTCCTCATTTAAGTAGGTATGGCGTGGGCTCCAGTCCCCTTGCAATTGTGGGACCCAGAGAGACCATCCCGCAGGATCACGTGCATCCACGGCACGGGTCAGCCTGAGGCAAGGCCTTGCTGCCTGCAGTGGTGTCGTAAAGAAGCTTCAGAGACTTCAAAAACACAATCAATAGTCAAAATGCAACTTGAAAATTATGTGAAAATTAAAGGTTCTTACCACTGATGTTACTGATAGATCAGACTGTAGTTATCAACCAAAGAATAATCAGGGTTATCTGCAAAGGGCAGAACAGAGCAACATTAAGCTAATACTGCTTCGTGGTAAGATTCTTAGCCCTTTTCAAATCAAGACATTCCACTTAAAGATTCTACTGACTGCCCTTCTGTAAAAAGAAAACATATCCAGCGACGAAACCTACCCATGAAAGTCAAGACTACACACAGAAGATTCACGCATACATTCTGGAAATCACTACCACGATTTCATTGCCCTTTTTCATCCATGTGCAGATAGCGGCACCTAGAGTAAAGCCATCTTCAAGGTTTAGCTTAGATTTCAAGCTAAGACATAGACAAAAATCAGTCCCACATTATCAGGTGGTAATTGTTTTATAAAAATAAAATAACAGGAACACCTAGGTGGCTCAGTCAAGCATACAACTTTGCCTCAGGTCATGATCTCCCAGTTCATGAGTTTGAAACCTACATCGGGCTCTCTGCTCTAAGCGCAGAGCCTGCTTCAGATCCTCTGTCTCCCTCTCTCTCTCTGCATCTCCCCCACTCACACTCTCTCTCTCATTCTCAAAAATAAATAAACATTTAAAGTAAAATAACTTAAATCCTTATATTTTTCAAAAATATTATTATAATTTCAGGTCCTAAACTTCTTTTCAGTCACTGAAGTTTTAGTAAACCATGATATGCAGCATAAGTTCCCTCTTCCCTTGAACATAGGTAAGTACACCTTTCTTTTACTCAAAAAAATAGATATTTGTTGAGCACCTCCTATGTGCTCAGGACTGTGTTAAGTGCTATGAGTGATACAGGAGAAAACCAATTATCCACCTTCAAGGATCTTATAATTATCCAAGGAATAAAACTAACAACAATAACAACAAAAAAGCTAAAATGTGTGGTTGTCCTAGAGGTATCATAGGAGTTCTGATAGGATTTAAAAAGAGACCAAGTCATGAGTGACAGACCCAGTTATGGCCAGTATGCAGATATATACTATTAGGTTATGTGTTTCTAGACATAACTTCTATCAGTTACGTTTCTGTGTAATCCACAGGAAACTATACTTTGCTTCTCTTATGGTCCAAGTTGAAATAATCTCTTAGGTAAGACTGCCTTATAATAAGTTTCTTTTGGTACTCCAGGAACTGAATTCTCTTTGACAGGCAATAAAGTAGACCCCTAATTACCAAAGTCTACTCTTTGACAAACAGTATTACATCAAGATCCTGATACAGGCTCGTTCTCTTGAGAATTTATTTCTATTTATTCCCTTCTTTCCCTTTATTTCAACATTCCAGCTACTCAACCTTAAAGAGAACCTGACATGAGTATTTTGAAAGGTCTTTCTTGACATCGTACCTGGTAAACTTTTAGGAACTGGGAGAGGTCCTCTCCTGTAAGAGATGAAAACCAAAGTCTTTCAGATAAGTTCTCATTAGTTTGTAATTTTTGTCTTCATGCCCCAATCATACTGCACGCTAATCAGATCTGGTTTCTGTTCTGAAGAGTCAAGAAAAGTTCAGATGAAGCAAAAGCCGGGCAACACTGACGTACCGGAATCTAGGCTGCCGGCATTCTATTATGCTGGTGAGCAGGACAGCAGGATGCACAGGACTCAGGAAGCCCAGAGCCCTGTCCCAGCACCCCAAACAGGCAGGAGGAAAGTCTCTACTGTGGAGCATGTGGTTTCCTGACCTCCTGGTCCCTCAACATCTCCACACGTAAGATGGGGAATCCAAGCAATTCCCACCTCACTGCGAGGATTAAATGAGCTCATTCACGTTACCTGTTCTGAATGGCACCCTGGTGTTCTTAAACACTGATGATGACCATCCAATCCTCCCTCAAATACTCCCTTCTCTTTAAAAACTGGAATGGAAATTCAACAGCCTAGATTTCAAGTTGACTGTGCGGGAAACAGAAGTTTCTTTTCTCTCAGATAAAGCAGGGGTGGCAAACTCTTTCTGCAAAGGGACAGTAAATGACGTAGGCTCTGCTGGCCACTAAGGCAGCTCTGTCACAACTCTGCCAACTCTAATGCAAAAGTAGCCACAGAAAAAATGTAAGTGGATGAGCATGATCAGGTCCCAATAAAACTTTATATGAACACTGACACATGAACTTCATATCATTTCCATGTGTCACAAAATAGTATCCTTTTCTTCTTTTTTCAGCCAGTTATAAAAACCATTCTTTACTCTTGGGCCCTACCAAAACAGGTAGGTCAGTTGACTCACAGGGGGCCAGAGTTCTGCTTTCTACAAGCTCTACGAAAAGTATAGGATTCATGCGTGAATCATAATAATCACACTCAAGCATAATATGGTCCTCCTTAAACTATGACTGGTAAAATCCACTTAACATTTGTCCTAAAAATGCTACTTCTACTCCTGAAATCGTTGTTTCAGTATATGCTAACTAATTTGGATGTAAATTTTAAAAAAATAAAAAATAAAATAAAAAAAAAATGCTACTGCTCCAAATCTAGCAACCTCACTTAAGCAAATGCAGGGGTAGATGTGTTCTAGTATCTCTTAGAACACTAATGATAACAACATTTATTAAAAGTATTTTTCTTCGGGGAGCCTGGGTGGCTCAGTCAGTTAACTGTCCAGCTTCGGCTCAGGTCATGATGTCACAGTTTGTGAATTTGAGCCCTACATCGGGCTCTGTGCTGACAACTCAGAGCCTGGAGCCTGCTTTGAATTCTGTGGCTCCTTCTCTCTCTGCCCTTCCCCTGCTCACATTCTGTGTGTGTGTGTCTCTCTCTCTCTCTCAAAAATAAATAAACATTAAAAAAAATGTTTTAAGTATTTTTCTTCATGTGAAAGGTAGGTGGTTATTACCTTGGTAAGTTGGGCCCTGGAGCCTTTCCCTGTGGGGCTGTATTCTTCTGGGGGCAGTAGAAATTCTCATACACAATGGGTGCTAGGGAAATTAAGAAACAAAATATTAAGATGCTGGTGTCTCCCATTCTCAATGACATGTGCACAAAAGACTAGCAGAATTGCTTAAATAAATGCCCCGCCCCACCACTCCATTCACCTGGTGGAGTCTGTCCAGTTTTTTGTTGGTTCACAAAGTACTCAATGTCCTTCTCAATGCTGCATGCCTCTAAGCTCTTACGGACTTCTTCATACATCTGACAAAAAGAAGACAAATCAAGCATAGAGGTATGTCTGTGAATAATTGTGACACAGCTTATTAAAACAGGTTTGATGAATGGCTGGCTCTTCCAAATTTTGTTTTGAAAAGAAAAAGAGACATTCCTAAGTCCCAGACTCATATAAAGGGATTTCTCTGGTGCATATCAGCTATTAAAATTGTTTTAAAGATGACAAGAAATGTTATCTCTGTGACTGCATAAAAACCTTCACAGAAAGATTTGTCTTTAACACTGACGGGACAAAGAAAATAGATACCAAGACCAAAGCCACACACAAAATGCAAAGATGAATTAACTTGGAAAAAAGCTCTTCTAGTCGATTCTACAGGTTTTCTAGGTGTTTGATTTTTCTCCTAAAGTGAATGTCCCATCCAAGTGAGGGTGGCTATTTCTTAGCAAAGAAGGTTGTGATAATTTGATTCTAATCCCTCTTGAGGTCTGGAAACCCCATGAGGGTTGCTGTGCACAACTTAAACCCGGATGTTGGCTGTGGGAATGCCGCTGAAGTAAATCTTGAGCCCTGGCATGATCATTAGCCCGGGCATGGGTCAGTCTCCTAGTGCTTGGTGGTGTCCTGGAGTGACCCTTTGCTATGACATCTCTGTCTTCCATAAACTAAACTACATTTGGGTCTCCCTTTTCCGCTCTCCTGCCCCGTGAATTCCTTAAAGAGAAAGTCATGGTGGCAAAGCAGATTAGGAGTCAGGCAGTTAGGTGTTTATTTGGGTCTTTCTATCAGCTCACTGTGCGGCCTCGGGCAAGTCACCATACCTCTCTGGGCCTCAAATGAGGAGGGTGCACTAATAAATGCCTATGGTTCCTCCCACTCTCATGAATCCTCCATGGATGCTTCTGACTTACCTCATCACTTGTGACACATTGTTGTGACAGCTGATTCATGTGTAACCACAATGCATTCCGAAAGAAGTTTATTCGTTCACATTCTTGAGCTTCGAATATCTGCGGAAACATAACTACATGTCCGTACATATACAGAGAAGGGAGACATTTGTCTAGACTGGCTATGACTTAAGAAACAGTGTCAACCCTCATTATCTGTAAGCTTATTGTCCCATTTAGGATATTCCCTGCTACCAAGGAAACTCATAAACTCTTACCGCAGGCAAAGAATGCAAATAGTATTCTAATATGGTATTGACACAAACAGGATTGGATATAGTTCTGAAGGTAAGAGGTAATGAAGAGCCCAGATGCCAAGGGTCTAACCTGAATTCCAGCTAACATTTCCGACTGCCTGGTGGGCATCTCCACGTGGGCAGCTTGCCAGAGCCTCACATTGAAATTCCCCTATGACTGAATATTGGCAAGATGATTATAATCACTGAAGTTCACGAGAACGTGGGGGAACCTGCACTTGTCCTCCAACTCTGTTTATGTTTGAAGGTTTCTTTAACTAAAAAAGTTTTTTAAGAAGTCACTTCCTGAACAATAGCTTCTTGGACATAAGCAAGTATCAACTTTAGGAAAATCAAGCTATTATTCTATAAAGGGGATGCTATTCGGTGCGCCTGGGTGGCGCAGTCGGTTAAGCGTCCGACTTCAGCCAGGTCACGATCTCGCGGTCCGTGGGTTCGAGCCCCGCGTCAGGCTCTGGGCTGATGGCTCAGAGCCTGGAGCCTGTTTCCGATTCTGTGTCTCCCTCTCTCTCTGCCCCTCCCCCGTTCATGCTCTGTCTCTCTCTGTCCCAAAAATAAATAAACGTTTAAAAAAAAAAAGTATTAAAAAAAATAAAAAAATAAAGGGGATGCTATTCAACGGTGGATGTTATATATTAATGTACTTTTTAAAGGTTGAATATAACACTATTACATTTTAAAACTTTTTATCATGTAGAACTTCAAACATAGATAAGAACAGAGAAAATAGTATAATGAATGCACATGGACCCTTCACCAGCTTGAACATGTATCAATTCACAACCAATTCTGTTTTATTATATCCTTACCAACTCATCTACTCCGTAGGATATTTTGAAGCAAATACATTATTTTAATTGGAAACCTTTTAGTATTTAGCATACTTGGTATATATGTAGTGTTTATTATATTTTGTATTTATGTAGCATATAAACAGTAGATTTTATGTGATTTTTATTATAGAATACTTCGCATGGACAGAATCATAGAGAGCAATATAATGAATACATACCTATTGACCACCTCGCTTGGTCAACAAGTTAGGCCATATTTGCCTCAGATTCTGTTTAAGCCCCTTGTGTGCTTTCTCCAAACTCGATCCCCTTCTTCCTTCCCCACAGATAACCATTCTCCTAAACTTTATCATTCCTGTGCAGGCTTTTCTAATATTTGTGTGTCTATAAAATGCATATGATACTGCTCTGCACGTTTTTATACCTTAAAAAGGGGGACTTATTCTAGGTTTTTCCATGAGAGTGTGGAGTCACAGAAGTAAAGCAGAAAAGAGTGTTTTAGGAAGGGGATAGTGACCCACAGTGTTAGACAGTAGACACAAGCCACATAAGATCAGGAACTGCAAAGGCCTGCTGGACCTCACACCACAGAGATGTCTGGTTCCTCAGCGAGCAGCAGCAGGGGTGACAAACCCCAGATGCAGCAGGCTGGGACAGGCAGGGGCAATGAGCATGTGAAGACAACTCCTTCAGGAAGCCTGGCTGTGAAGAGAGGAGAGGGCAGCAGACAGGAAGCAACAGCCAGTACCAGTAGGTTCTAACACCAAGAATGAGATGAGTTGTCCAAACAATGGTATAAGAAGTTCACACTGAAGGGAGCTTTACACAGGCATGAGGGAAAGACCGCTGGATGATGGGATCTTGAGCCCAGATGGCGGGATAGGATCTTGATAAGGCAGGGGCAGCCCCTTTTCAACTAACAGGAGAAAAGGAGGGGAGGGGGGTGTAGATCAGTGATTCTCAGGCTTGAATTTGCCTAAGAAGCACCAGGGGACTTATAAACAGTACTGCACCTATTCCAACAGTTTCTGTTCAGTAGGTCGAGAGTTGGTCTGAGAATTTGCATCTCTATCAAATTCCCAGATGATACTGATGCTACAGGTCCCGGGATTTCACTTTGAGAACCACTGGTAAGAAAAACTATAGACAGGCTAAAAGAAACTTGAGGAAGTTTCCAAGTTATGTCTTTATTTTCTCCAGGAAATTGTAAGTGAGGTCACATGCTAAAAATGAAGCAGGAGGTAATGGTGAAATCAAAGGTGTAAGGAGAGTAAGAACTTCTTTTTTTTTTTTTATGTTTATTTATTTTTGAGGGTGTGCCAGCAGGGGAGGGGTAGGGAGAGGGGGCGAAGGATTCAAAATGGGATCTGTACTGACAACAGAGAACCCAATGCCTGGCTCTCAAACCTCGAGCTCATGACCTGAGCTGAAATCAGACACTCAACCGACTGAGCCACCCAGGTGCCTGAGTGAAAACTTCTAGCTCACCTTCTATCTGCATTCTCCTTATTGGATAGCAAGTTCAGGCAAGGCTCTTGAAAGATAATTATTTCTGATTCATTATTATTAACTGATTCAGCTATTTCATATTTGCACTAACCAAACGTTGGAGGAAGTCCTTGAACAGAGTCAGACACAACGCTCAGGACTGGGACGGGGCAGAAAGATGAGGCTTGGAGGAAAACATTCCAGTTCCATCCATCCTATACTTACATTTCTGATTTCTAACTTGGCCTCAAGCAATTCTATGAGAATTGGGGCCCTGTAATAAGGGAGTGGTGCATTTCTGGCAAAGTAGACTCCCCAAATTCTTGGAGGAAGATCATCCCCCCCTGAGCAGCCACCAGTTCTGGTACCTCACAGGCCTTGATGTGCTCGATCTGCCAGTCTTCACGGACTTTGTCCAGAGTGTTGATGTGCATCATGTATGCCTTGTCTGCAGTGGAGGGGAAGGGCCTGGGTTCAGAAACCAGGCAGGAGCAGGGTGCGCAGACCCACTGCCCAGCTCACCCTGGATGACAAACGACACTCGCCAGAGTCACACTGAGCTCACAAGACCCCATGGAGCTCTGAACAGTGGGAGGCCATATCCATCTCTCTCTCTCACAATATATTTGTGAAATAAGCACTTTCTTTTTAGACATTAAACCAAGCCAAGTAAGAAATGTTTCAAGGGGAAGAAAAAAAAAAGGAAATGCTTCAAGGAAGGAGAACAAAGGCTGACAGGAACTTCAGCCAGAGTTCTCTTGAGCTAATTCAACCTCAATAGCTTCCACCCATTTCCATTTTCAGGAAGATTAGACAGTGAGAGGTGCAGAGAACTACCAAGTGACTTTGGTTTTGGGTTTAGAGACTTCTTAAATGACCATGGTCACAAGAGGCTTGGCTCCTGCAGAATACTCTGGGATCAGAAGGCTTTGCAAACACCTGGCTTGGATCTCAGGTTTCAGCCATGACAAGGCCTTGCAACTTGGCTGTTTCCTTCATAGCAGATAAGAGTTATCAGGGCTGAAATGGGCTTTTAAGACAGATGTTCCTAATAAATCAGAATGAGTACCTGCTTACAAAGCAGCTGTCACATGACCTCCGCCCCCCCCCCCCCGCACCCCCCCCCCCACCACCATTTAATTACAAGTACGGCTCAAGCAGGCAGTGGCCAGAAACAGCTGTCTCACTTTCCCAGGTTCTGATATACCTTGTCTCCCTCCCTGTCCTCCCTTTCTCCCTTCTTCCCTCCTGCTTTCTTGTTAATCCCACTGTCTGTCCATACATTCTTGTATGATATATAAAAATACCTTTCCCGACAGATTCAGCATAATGTCAGCCCCCTCCCCACAAGCCTCCCCCATCCCTGGGAGCAGCCCCCTCACCTGAGTCTTCGACTGCAGTCTTCGAAGTTGCCAGTTTCACGAAAAGCTGTGAGGACACATAAAGAACAAGAGATGGGGAATGCTGGGTAGAGCTCCCACAGGCAAAACAGGTTTGAAAGCAATGGCTGTGAAGAGACCCGTGTTCCACATCTTACCTGTTTCTCTCAGCAAACCGTTCAACTTGCCCTCTAATCTTAGCACCACAGGGAAACGGCCATCAAACATCTTGCCCCATGGTATCCTAAAGACATAACCCCTGCCCTCTGGTTGCTGACAGTCTTCTACCAGATTACATAAAATTGATAATGTGCCCAAGCCTGAGGTGGCCTGGCTCCAAAGAATACTTCAGTCTTGAAGAAAGATGAAAAAACCAAAACCCTCTCCCCTACTTCTTATCACCCTGTTCCCTTCCCCCACGGCCACGCTTCTCCAGCTCCTCCCGAACCCCAAAACTGTGACAAGGGACTTTCTGGGCCAGAGGATCCTGACAGCCCAAAAGCAAGATATTGCCAGGGACTTAGGATGCACGTCCATTTTTCATTAAGATTAGTAATTGGCTTTAGTTTCAAATACATAAAGCTCAGATTTTTCAGGCTGTCGGCTCTCCCAGGTACCTTTTCTTGCTGCTTCGGGTTCACCACATTGGCGCTCCGGTGGACAGCCTGCTCTGCTTCGTCTTTGTCCCGGCATTTCTGCATATAGGTCTTCTTTGCCTTTGTTGTTATGTGCCAAAAGAGGACCAAAACAGGTGAGCGGAACGTGAGCCTGCAAAGCAGCAGCCCGAGCCCGCCAAGCCCAGCAAAGGACAGGGCGCTCTGGTCAGTGCCGTGATCACCGCCAGACGGTGGGCACCCTGGCAGCAAAGGCTCCTTCTTATCTATTTGTGGAAGGGCTCTTTAGCCCTTTTCCAAACTACGCGTGTGGTGGCAGCCTGATCAAGGAAGTAATAACTCCAATTCGGCAAACACAAAGTATGTGGGCTTTAAAAACTGGAACAAAAGATGGGATTTGAAATAGGCAAAATCAAAATATGTATATAACTGTAAGGTGTATAATCTAGGGGGACCTGGGTGGCTCTGTCGGTTAAGCAGCTGACTTCAGCTCAGGTCATCGTCTCATGGTCCATGAGTTCGAGCCCCGTGCTGACACTCCAGAGCCTCAAGCCTGCTTCAGATCCTGTGTCTCCCTCTCTTGCTGCCCCTCCCCCGCTCACGTTCTGGTTTTCTCTGTCTCTCAAAAATGAATAAACATTAAAAAACAATTTTATTTTTTTTTTTAAATTTTTTTTTCAACGTTTTTATTTATTTTTGAGACAGAGAGAGACAGAGCATGAACGGGGGAGGGGCAGAGAGAGAGGGAGACACAGAATCGGAAACAGGCTCCAGGCTCCGAGCCAGCAGCCCAGAGCCTGACGCGGGGCTCGAACTCACGGACCGCAAGATCGTGACCTGGCTGAAGTCGGACGCTTAACCGACTGCGCCACCCAGGCGCCCCTAAAAAACAATTTTAAAAAAAGATGTGTAATCTAACGTTTATGTAACATAACCCTCAGAACTTAGATGCCATCACTTGACCATAGTAATTGTAATTATGCCTCAATATTCTAATGCATCCACCATAGCAGGTGACAAGGGCATGGATCCCATCAATTCTGTCACTCAAGCATAGCCATGTTCCTTTTTGATTTAAAAAAATCTGTTTGAACTAGTTTATTTTTTTATTTTTATTTTTAAAGTTTATTTTGAGAGAGGGAACATGCACGGGAGTCGGAGAGGAGCAGAGAGAGAGAGAGAGAGAGGGAGAGAATCCGAAGCAGGCTCCACACCAGCAGCGCAGAGCCAATGTGGGGCTCAAACTCATGAACTGTGAGATCATGACCTGAGCCAAAACCAAAGGTCAGACACTTAACCAAGCCACCTCGGTGCCCCTGTTTTAACTAGTTTAAAAGTAGACCCTGGTCTATCCTGTGCTGTCATCACTACCATTAGTATGAAAACAGTTCTCAACTATATAGTTAGCAAATCAAATAATTTTCTGTTTCACCTACTGAAGCAAAGACTTAACTTACTCAAACAAAGCAAAGCTGTGAGTCAGCTAATAAATAAGAATGTTGTTCCCCCCCAAAACTGCTTCACCAAGAATGAAGACTCCTTTGCAGAGATGGTTTGTGCAATTCTCGGCATGCTCTGCAATTCAGATGAGGTTAACCTTTCAGTAAACAACCATACAATTCTCTATATATGCTACACACACATAGAACTTTCATAATTTTTCATAATTGTAAGCACATAAGATATTCATGCAGCAAATTCCTTTTGTAACAGTATGTGATAGACATTTTTCTATGTCAAGCATGATCCCTGTAGCTGAACATTTTTTTTTTTAATGTTTATTTTTGAGAGAGACACAGAGAGTGAGCAGGGGAGGGACAGAGAAGAGAGGGAGACACAGAATCCGAAGCAGGCTCCAGGCTCTGAGCTGTCAGCACAGAGCCCGATGTGAGGCTCGAACCCACGAACTATGAGATCACAACCTGAGTTGAAGTTGGACGCTTAACCGATTGAGCCACCTAGGCACCCTTGTAGCTGAACATTTTAAAGGTTGTAAACACACACACACACACACACACACACACACACACACGCCATAATTTTAACTATCTCTCTATCAGTGGACACTTGTTTCCCATTTTTTATAACATAAAAATATTCTGATTTTGTTTTGGGTAGTATGAATTTATTTATACGGGTCAAATTCCTAGAAGTGTAATGGTTTGGTAAAAGAATATGTATATGTGCAACTTCCTTCCAAAATGACCACACCAACTGGTACTCCCACCAGCAGTATATGGAGTAAATTTCCTCACTTTCACCAACACCAAGCTTGAACAATATGCCTGACCTTTTCTAATATTAGAGGAGAAAATGTCAGCATAAAGTTGTGTTATTTGTATTTATTTCATGACCACTAAGGTGGTATGTCCTTTCTACTTCATGTCTTTTACCTGCTTTCCTATTGGAGCATTCCATATTTTCATTGAGTTTTTTTCCATTGTTTTTTTTTTAACGTTTATTTTATTTTTGAGAGAGAGAGACAGAGGGTGAGTGGGGGAGGGGCAGAGAGAGAGGGAGACACAGAATCTGAAGCAGACTCCAGGCTCTGAGCTGTCAACACAGAGCCGGATGCAGGGCTCGAACCCATGAACCAGGAGATCATGACCTGCGCTGAAGTTGGATGCTCAACTGACTGAGCCACCCAGGCACCCCTTTTTCCATTGGTTTTTAAGAGCTCAGTCTATATTAGGAACACTAACTGGCTATCAGTTATGTAAGTTACAAATATTTTCCCCCATTTGTTGTCTCTCTTTAAGCCATGTATAAGGTATTTTTTCTTTTGCTCTAAAGTAGTCTTAAATTTTAATGCTGTCAGTTATCAATCTTTCTCTACCCTACTTTATTTTTTAATATGGCATATTAAATATTTTTTCTCTGTTGCTACATATTCATAAAGGTCATATAACTAATATTTCTCCATTTTTTAGTCACTAAATAATTTACAATTTTCATTATTTTAAGAGTGAATAAGTTCATGCCTTTGCTTTTCTTTTTTGGGATGATTTCCTAAAGATAGAGTCTTAGATTCTTAGTATAAGACTGAGGGGATATGATCACATTTATGGTTCTAAATAATTTTTTTAAAGGTTATACATACAAGCTTTTGAAAAGATGGAAAGATGTAATTTTCCCTATTCCTCCACATAAGTACAATTAAAAACTCTGGACACTCTGTATAAAACAAACATAAGACTCTGAAAGGTGGAGAGAAGGCAGATTGGCTAGCAACCCTGGTCTGAGAAGGGTGACCCACAAGTAAGTTCTCTTGGTTTTTTCTTTGCCTCATATGTCACAGACTGAGTGCAAAGAAGCAGGCAACCAAGAAGTGGCAATGAGCAAAAACAAGAAGTCCCAACAAAAACCTGCCCTCTCTAGCCAAAAGACCAGAAAAGGGACAGTCTACCAGAAGAGAAACCTTGAGAAAATAACCATTCTACTGCAGCCAAGCACCACCTAAAAAAACTGTGGCCTGCCCCCCATACATCCAGCAAAGGACAAGCAGGGAGTCTAGACTTCCACTCTCACCAAGCTATAACAGGATGCCCAACTTCCCTGCCAAGATGGTTTCAGAGAAGGACAAATAGGGAACTGGAACCTTCATTCTTACTGGAAGATAACAGCCCTACACATAGTGTCAGTGGAAACCATGTGGGCAACCTGGACTTCTACGACCCCTGCCTGGCAGTCACAAGGTGCCCCCTCTACCTGCTGGGGTGGTGTCAGAGAAGGTCTAGTGGAGGATCAGAACTTTAACCACCTCTCTGTAGTAACACAGCCACACAAACCCTGTGATTTCAGTGGAGGCCAATGGGAGAAACCTGGATTTTTACCCCCATAAAGGAGTAATGAGGCAGGTGACCTCACTGTCCCCTGCTAGAGGTGTCAGAGTAATCCAGCTGAAACAGAATGTTTAAATAAGATCCAGAGTCTTGTAACATAATACCTAAAATGTCCAAAACCAAATGACTATCACTAATCATACCAAGAACCAGGAAGATCTGAAACTGAATCAGAAGGCTTTCAATAGATGCCAACATCAAGATGACAGATTGTTAGAATTATCTGACAAAGATTTTAAAGGAGCCGTCATAAAAATTCAACAAGCAATTACAAAAACACTTAAATGAGAAAATAGATGGTTTGGGCAAAGAACTAGAAAAGTTCAGCAAACACATAAAAGCTATAAAGAACCAAATGGAAATTTTGGAACTAAATAAACACACTAATGAAAATTAAAAACTCAATGGATGGACTTCAGAATGGAAGAGATAGAAGAAAGAATCAGTGAAGTGGAAAACAGAGCAATAGAAATTACCTAATCTGAAGAACAGAGAGAAAAACAGGCTGAAAAAAATGCATAGATGGGGCACCTGGATGGATCAGTGGGTTAAGTGTCCAACTCTTGATTTCAGCTCAGGTCATAGTCTCACAATTCCTGAGATTAAGCCCTGCATGGGCTCCATGCTGACAACATGGAGCCTGCTTGATATTCTCTCTTGTCCTCTCTCTCTGCCCTGCCCTGCTCATGCTCTCACTCCCTCTCTCAAGAAAAATAAATAAACCTCAAAATAAACATATAGAGCCTCATGAACCCTTGGGACCATAACAAAAGATCTAACACATTCATGTCCTTGCAATCCAAGGAAAGGAAGGTGAGCTAAAAAAACTACTTGAAGAAATAACAGCTGAAAACTTCCCAAATTTGGCAAAAGATATAAAACTACAGATTCAAGAAGTTGATCATACCCCAAACAAAATAAACCCAAAGAAATCCATGACACTACATATATAGGTGAACTTTGAAAACTAAAAAAAAAAAAGAAAGAAAGAAAAGAAAAGAAAAGAAAGAAAGAAAGAAAGAAAGAAAGAAAGAAAGAAAGAAAGAAAATATCTTAAAACAGAAATGACACTTTACCTACAAGGAAAAACCTATAACCAGGGAAAACAGCCTTTGACACTGAAGGGGAAATCAAGATATTCTCAGATGAGGAAAAACTAAAAGTATTTGTCAATAGTAGACCATCCTGAAGATGGCTAAACTCTCTAAGCAAAGGAAACTATAAAAGAAGAAACGCTGGAATATCAAGAGGAAAAAAGGACACAGCAAGCGAAAAATGAGTTAATACAATAGTCTTCCTTTTTCTTGAGTTTTCTAAATCATTTTTGATAGCCAAAGCAAAAATTATAATACTAGCATGGCTCTGCAGGCAGGTAGAAGAGATAGTTAAGAAACTTGTATTTCAGTAGGGTTTTATCTTGAATTGTGAGAAACCTTGTCCCAGATTGCTCAAAACACAGAAAGTCTGGGAACAACCATGTATGGACCAATGCTATTTCTGCAGTTACACTGACATCATTCCCTATTTCTCAGTTGCTTTGGAGGTGCCATGCATCACAGAAAAAAAATGACGCGGAGCAGACTGCATATGTCATCGACATTGGTGACATTTTCTTTTTTAACTGGGTTACCACACACCATGTCACATAGAACATCATGATGATACTTCTGTACAAATATGGAATCATGGATGTTTCAGTAACAGAGTTCACTGTGTCCAAAGTGAACAGATTTAGGAAAGCTAGAGGGAGGGCCCTCGCAATTTATCTTAGCTCTGTCTTGTTGTGTGTGTGTGTGTGTGTGTGTGTGTGTGTGTGTGTGTGTGTGTGTGTGTGTGTAAATAGATTACTTACAGAAGGCTCTTACAGTTTGTAGATCCTAAAACATGAAGGGCTCACTCAGTAAAATAGGTAAGAAACCAAGATTCAAAATAGTCACAGGGGGAAAAGCTAACATCCAACAAGATAAATGGCATGTGATATAGACACTTTTGTGTCTTGGCCTGAGATATTTCAATTGACTTGTAGACTTTCCCAGGTTACCAGAAAGTCACCATCATTTTCTTTCCTCTATCTTGTTTCATCCTCCGTCTTTCCAAGGCCTTAAAAAGCAGGAAAGTCAAACTTCTAAAGGTTGTTTTCCCAAACCACTGCATTAGTCCATAATATTATTGAAGTACTATTTTCAGGAATATGCTCCTACACAGCACAGGATTTCAGAAAATGTCACCATGGGAAAAAAAAAAAAAAAAGCAATAAACTGAGACTCACATCCATAGTTTTCTTGAACTGTAAGCTCCTTTGTTTATGGGCAGCATCCATTATAAGCTCTGTCTGTGAAGAGAGGACAAGCACTATTAATAAAAAACAAATTACTGTTAATGCCAGCTTATCTTGAGGAATAAGTGTTCAATGTGGATTACCTCACTTAGTCCTCACACACCCAGAAGGTAGATGTGCTATTTATTACTCCCTTTTTACAAACAAGGAAACTGTAGCAGAGAGGCTGAACAACCTGCCCAAGGTCTTACGGCTGCTCAATGGTAAGGCCCGCCCTTGAACTTGGGCAGCGACTGTTGAGAATCACTGATCATCCTTGGAGCTGTCTCTTCCGTAAACCTGGAATCAAGGAACTTAGGTTTCAAAAAAGATTTAAAAACCTTTGTTAAGGCACCATTCATATTTTAAAAGGGGTCTTTATTCTGTAAGCCTGTGTCATCACAATAAAATTAGGGACGCATAAATATTCACTCCTCTTGTATCCACCAATAACACACCCTAAACCAGCAAGGAGCCGGGGCAGTATGAAGAGAAGAAATGTTTGTAGGACAACTAAAAGAAGGTATTCTCCCAGCTAATCCCAGCTAATCCAGGAAAGGTAAACTACTCTGCTGAGTTCACTTGAGAGCAATTTCTTTGTCGTGGCTCTGATATTAACCCTTTCATTACTCAAAATAATGGTGCTAATAGTAAAAATGTATGTCTCAGACATAATAGTAGTTGCCATTTATCAAGCATTATTATGTGCTAATCAGTTTTCATGCATCCCAACAACTGTAAGTACTCTTATCCCCATTTTTTTGACAGTAAACTGAGGGGGATTAATTTACCCAAGCAAGTAGTAGAGTTGGGATTTGGGCACAGCCTGACTCTTGTGCCCTTGTTCTTAATCATTACCCTCACCTACCATTATCCTTATGATAGCTCTATAAAATCAAACGGGTATATAAAAAACCAAGAGGTGCAGTAATTCAAAATGAGCTATGGCATTGCTCTCGTGCAAAATGACACAATGCAAAATAATAACTCTGAAAATAATGTTCAAATGTGGTTTCTCTTTCTTCTGGAGAATTACATTTTTGTCTGTTACCAACACAAACATGGCTGGATGGATTTTCAAGATATCTGGATGGAATGTTTGGGATGGTCTGACTTCAAATATAAGCTTTGTGGAATACATGAAATTCTGTTGGGGATCCCCAAGGGGCCTTCAGAGAACTGAACAGCCATCTTCCAGCCCAGCTAAAATCGAGGAGTAAGAGGTGGGCCATGCATCTGCTAACAGTGAAGATCCTGTAGACACAGAGAACAGACATGAGCCCCACATGCAGAGTCTCATGGGAAGGCCCTTGTCATCACAGACAGGAAGCTGTGTGGTTCACATGAGCGCCTAGGTACCTCTACCAGGAGGAGGAGCTGGGTTTATTTATTAATGGTTCCTGATTTCCCCAAACTCCATGGAGCAGATCACTCAGCACTATTGGTCTGTCCTGTGGTCTTTGCCAGTCCAAAAATATATATTGCCTTTCTCCCAGTTTGGGAGCTGCCACTATTTCATAGTTTATGGACTCTGCCAGGCCTCCTTATGTCCAACTCACACATAACACCTGCTTCCAGCTCCTCTCAGGTGGCTACAAAGTTCTATTAGACCTTTTCCCTTCATCTTCCTCTCTACCTTGGAGGATCCCTGGCACCTGTATGAGAACAGGACCCTAGAGAGAGAGAGAGAGAGAGAGAGAGAGAGAGAGAGAGGTAGTCTGGCTCTAACCTGACAGTTGTGAGCCCTGGGGGCCCAAGAGGTGATAATTGCTCAAAGCCATTCAGTGACACCAAGTCCAGATCTGTCTGTTACCCCACTTTGATTTAAGTCTCCTCATGTCTGTATTCACTTATAGAATGGCCTATTCTTGGCAGGTCTTCAAAGGCCAAACCCAATGGAAATCTAATTGTCTTATTATTGATAACACAAAGTAGTACAAGAACTATCACCTCTGCTCTAGGGTGGGGAGAAGCAGAAGGGAGGGGCAAAGGAAGAAGAGATATGTAAATGATTCAAATGGCCCTGCAGTACATGACTGAAATAGCTGCTTTGGTGGTCTGTCTGTCTGCATTCACGCCATTAAAGCTGTAAGCGTCACTCCGTGTAACCAAGGACGTTCCTTTCTTTGGAGATTTCTCTCTACACAGGCAGAGCACCATTCTGCCATGCTCATCCCAATGTCAGCGGAGAGGGCAGAACAGAATGTAGGCACCAGAGGAGAGTGACTGACCGTGTGCTGTCCCTGTCAGCCTGGCACATTCTGGGCCGGGGAAGCAACCTCAGTACCCTAAAACGCCAAGACTCCTGAAAGTGGCTCCTAAGAGCCCCCCCAACCTGGCCAACCCTCAGGGATGACAGCCTGTCCCTCATCATCCTCACCTGTACTGTCACTCAATCTGGTGCTTGTAGCCTCAGGGTCTGCCCCCAACACGCCTCCCCCACCTCACTGATAAGGTTAGGAGTCCCCACTGCAGGTGAGGTGGCACCTTCATCTCCCCTAGTATTTAATGCTCATCACGCTTTATCATGATGACTATGTCACATCATTCTCTGGCCATGCTCTACACTCCATGAGGGAAGGATGACCATGTCTGTATTGTTCACCACCGTCAGAAATCTAGTTAAGTGAGTAGTACACCACTAACTTCTGAGCTATTCTACCTGCCGTTCCCCTTCCCCAGTTTGCTAAAAGGAACCAATGGTTTTCCGTGATAAGTGGAAATGGCTCAATTTCCAGAAAGTGGAAGCCCAAAACATACAGTGAAAATGAGAAGTTAGCATAGACACATTTTCTCCCAAAGTTTGATTTAAAAAAAAGGGGGGGGGGCATCTAAAAACAGAAGTGGTACAACCCAGAGTTCACTGTGACACGAGTAACTAGAAATTTATTAGTAAATTTCAGACTTCTTCAAGAAAGCTCAGAAGGCATTTTCTTCCTGTAGAGAGCACACAGAATATAGAGAACTTGGATGACAGCAATGAGCTGAGCACAGGCTCCTTTATTACTTAACAGAATTCAGAACACATTCTTCCAGTTATGAGAATTTGATCTTTGTAACTTGTTAGGAGGGGAAGTTTCAGAAGCCTTGCAAAATTAACAAAACTCTCCCTGAAATGACTAAGGCTACCAAAGGCACTTGGAAACATGAGGAAATGACTTTCTGCTCCTCTTACTGGAAAACATATGCATATAGACTCTGTTAATTTTGCCCCTGAAAAATTGTTATTTCTCTAGGTAGGTGGGCAAGGCTGGCAATGTCAGGTCAAAACAATTTGATTGTCTAATGGGTGGGTATATGTACATATTATTTCTGCTCTGAAAAATATTTGAGGCCAGATGCACCTCTCAAACCTGATATACGAAGTGTGAATGTGTGTGAAACCACTGATCTGGTATTCCTTAAATGTTAGTTTCCACCTTTTATTCCTAAGAAGAGGCATAGCTTTAAGAGCAGCTCATGAGATGACCATAGATGTAAGGCAGTCGGGCTCTTAAGTCCGCCATCCACTCCAAATGCCAGCTGGTCACCAAAGGCTGGAATTAGACTCTGGCTTAGAACCATAGGCAAAGTTTCTGAAAATGGCATATGGGTAGAATCAGCCTTAACAGCTGGACCTTTTTTGGATACACACACTATAGACAATGACCTTCAGATAGTCAAGGACCAGGATGAGAACGGATTTCCAAAAAGCTCATGCAAAGATGTCTGGGGAGACCTGGGTGGAAATCTTTGGGTGCCAAATAAAGAAGAGCTGGTCCCCCATGTGCAGCTGACGTTCCAACCTTATAGACCAGATGTAAAAAAAAGAAATTCTAGAAGAGCTCTAGTTGGCTGTCAGGCCAACCTGAATGTATAAGTCATTTAGGAACAAGATAGAAGGGAGTCAGAATAGTCACTGGTCTCTTCTAAGGAACACTTTACTACTGTATATCTGAACTTCTTTTCTTGATCCTTGTAACTTTTCAAACATTCGCCAGTTTTATTAACTCTTGTTACGCCCATCTCCTTCCATGTAATTGGACAGAGTAAATTCCATCAATGAAAAACAGCCTATGCACATCTGCTTTGAAGACAAAAAGGACTTGGATTTCCCAGGGCCTCAGTTTCCCAATTTGTAAAATAGGGTGGTTAGACTACATGGTGTCTGGGAGAATGTGAGTCTTCTCTACATCTTACCCTTCCCTTACTGCCTTCTCAAGGAGGAGGAGTGTGGTCTGGGAGTTCGCCAGGTTAAATGCCCTAGACTCTACCAAAGACAGGGTTTCCTCTTGCCAGTCATAGTCTGAATAGTGGCAGCAGATATGAAAAGAAGAAGACAGGCCAGACCCATAAATCCTGGGAGAATTCAAAGAGAACTGGCCTGGGTGCAAATGGGTACAGAGACAGAACCATCTAGTTGGGTCTCCACATGGTTTCCCAATAAATAATCTCATAGGTTAAAAGAGGAGCATGGCTGCATGAAGGCGGGTGTGAGCCAAGGAGTTTGATGAAAAACAAGCCTGGAGTTTTCTGCCACGGGAAAAGCAACGTCTTAACATATACGCAAATTCAACCTTTTTCCGTTGTAGCTTTTGCTTTTCCCTGAATTCTTCCATCTTCCTGGCCTCTTCTCTTAGAGTCTGGGCAAGCTGAATGTGACATTGTGCCACACTGTCTACCTCTGCAAAAAAAATTTTAAAAAAACATAATAAACAAGATCTACATATGTCTGAATTGAAATATACAAAACCACACAAAACTTATCTACAAAATAAAATACTGGAACAAGTGGTAAAATTAACCTACCTCACTTGGTCACCAACATTTATCAACCCCCTCCATGTGCCCTGCCTTGCCCTGACCACCAAGACCAAGGCTAGCAAATCTTTAGCTTAACCTCCAACCACTAACTGTTACTAACCTAGTGTGTCCCCAGAACTGGGGAGAAGAACAGCCGAGGCCCCAGCTCATGGAGCTTACATGCTGAAAGATGTCACTGAACCCACTACAATTTCAAATTCGGTATTTATTTCTCATTAGATGACTCTAACAGTCTTTCCATCTCTAACATTTTCTGAACCTGAGCATCTATAAGAAAGGTCACACACAAAAATTATGGCTATCAATAATTATTTCTAGACAGAAAGGTTATTGGTGATTTTTTCTTCTTATTTTCTAAGATCTTTGCATTGAGTACGGTTTACCTTTGTAGCAGCAAAAAAAAAAAAAAAAAAAATTCTTACTTTACTTGTTCTAAGAAAACAAACTGAAGCATGACTTTAAGGCTAGAAAGACGGACAGATCTGACCTAAGAAAAAAATTTAAACTTGTGTGTGTCAAAATAACTTTGAAAGGTTCCAAGAGACATGACAAATTAGAAAAATATTAGCAATTTATGTAACAGAATAAACCGCTATATTAAAAGAGTTTTCACAAGCCAAAAGAAAAATATATACATTCCAGTATAAAAAAATTAGTTAAAGAACATGGCATTTTTTAAAAGATTGGCTAAATGGCTAATAAACATTTGAAAATGTATTCAACCGTAAAGCTATTGGAAAAAATGCAAAACCTCAACCCCCAGAGATGTATAATTTTTTACTTTTCAGTTAGGGAAAAATTTTTAAATGTGAAAATTCTTCATATTGGCAAGCATGGGTAAAAAATAGCACTTTTGGTGGGGGAGAAGTCAGTACAACCTTTCTGGAGGAGGTCTGGCATTTTATAAGACCAAAACTTTCAAATGTGAAAGAATGAGGCAGATCTATATGAACTGAAATGGAAAGATGCTTGGGAATGCAAGCTGGTGCAGTCACTCTGGAAAACAGTATGGAGGTTCCTCAAAAAAACAAAAATAGAACTACCCTACGACCCAGCAATTGCACCACCAGGCATTTATACATGGGATACAGGTGTGCTGTTTCAAAGGGACACATGCACCCCATGTTTATAGCAGCACTATCAACAATAGCCAAAGTATGGAAAGAGCCCAAATGTCCATCGGTGGATTAATGGATAAAGAAAATGTGGTATGTATGTATGTGTGTGTGTGTGTGTGTGTGTGTGTGTATAATGGAGTACTCCTTGGCAATCAAAAAGAAGGAAATCTTGCCATTTGCAACTACGTGGATAGAACTGGAGGGTATTATGCTAAGTGAAATTAGTCAGAGAAAGACAAAAATCATAGGACTTCACTCATATGAGGACTTTAAGAGACAAAACAGATGAACATAAGGGAAAGGAAACAGAAATAATACAAAAACAGGGAGGAGGACAAAACAGAAGAGACTCATAAATATGGAGAACAAACTCAGGGTTACTGGAGGGGTGGCGGGAGAGGGGATGGGCTAAATGGGTAAGAGGCACTAAGGCCTCTTTCAGGGGCACCTGAAATCATTGGTGCACTATATGCTAACTAATTTGGATGTAAATTAAAAAAAATAAAAAATAAAACAAGTTAAAAAAAAGAAATAGAAAGATGCTTAGATAATATTGTTGGGAAAAACAAATTGTAGGGTATAGGTATAGTATGATCTCATTTATACAAAAACTCACGTGTGTGTGTCTGTGTGCAATTTAAGAGAGAGAAAGAGAATTGTAAATGTGTAGGAAAAGGTCTGGAGAGATATATCCCAAACTGTTAGCATGATGAAACCATTGATATTTTCATTTTAAAAATGACTTAAAAACAAATGATCTGCTCTCACTCACCCCACAGATTCTGAACCACTGCCATGGTATCATCCTATTTTTTATATGAATTGATACATTTACATGTGTTTAATTGCATAAAAATATCTGGAGTCACATTCACCAATAACTGCTTATCACTAGGAACTGAAAGCCTAGGTACTTACTATCTTCTTGATAGTTGTCTCATTTGAATGTTTAAGATAAATATGTTTTTTTTTTAATTTTTTTTTTCAACGTTTATTTATTTTTGGGATAGAGAGAGACAGAGCATGAACGGGGGAGGGGCAGAGAGAGAGGGAGACACAGAATCGGAAACAGGCTCCAGGCTCTGAGCCATCAGCCCAGAGCCTGACGCGGGGCTCGAACTCACGGACCACGAGATCGTAACCTGGTTGAAGTCGGACGCTTAACCGACTGCGCCACCCAGGCGCCCCAGATAAATATGTTTTTTAATAAGAAGGAAATAAAACTATTCGGGGAGGGTAGAAAGTAAGTCAAGTAACAGCAAGTACATAGGCTTAGGAGACCCAGCCTAGACTGAAGCTCCCTTGGGCCCCATGGTTAGCCTTGCAGGGCATATAAAAAACATGAAACATAAACATTTCTACCTTGAGAAATGTATTCATTGGTGAGTTAAAGAGGGAAGAGAACACCTTCCATGGAAAAGTTAAGATGAATATCTGTTTAGCTAACATTTACAAACTTCTAGAACCAGTCAACTAGCTACAGAAACACTTAAGCACATACATACAACGCCATGTTAAAATCCTTAGCTCGAAAGCAGCAAGTATTGTGAAGAACAGAAAGCCTTAAAGGCAGTTTCTGAGTAACAGGACTGGGGACTCTTAGAACTGAACAGGAGGGCGCCTAGCTGGCTCAGTCGGTAGAGCCTACAACCCTTGATCTCAGAGCCGTGAGTCTGAACTCCATGGTGGGTGTACGAATTACTTTAAAAAGGGGAGCCTGGGTGGCTCAATCAGTTAAGTGTCCAATTCTTGATTTCGGCTCAGGTCATGACCTCACAGTTCATGAGTTCAAGCCCCGCACTGGGCTCTGCACTGACAGCGTGGAGCCTGCTTGGGATTCTCTCTCTCCCTCTCTCTCTCTGCCCCTTCCCTTCTCTCTCCCTCTCTCTCTCTGCCCCTTCCCTTCTCTCTCTCTCTCTCTCTCTCTCTCTCTCTCTCTCTCTCTCTCTCTTTCCTTCTCTCTGTCTCTCTCTCTGTGTCAAAAAATAAAATAAACTAATAAAAAAAACTTTTAATAAAAAATTTTTTTTCAAAAAGACCCAAACAGGACCCCTTGAAGACCAAATTGCGAGGGCCTTGCCCTGGATTTCAAGTGTGAGAACCCCTGCTCAAAGTAAGTCAAATGCACGTCATGACTTCCACATGGAAGGTGGGCTCTCCAGCTCATTTCAGCTCTGCAGAGCTACTTCTCACCTTGGGAGCTGCTCTAACTTTTTTTTTTTTACCCAATACGAGATGGCTGTTCAAAGTAAAACCCCCAGAACCGTCCAAGGGCAGCAAATATAGTTTAAAGAATCACTTACGCTTCTTGAAGACTTCAAGGGCCTGCTTCAGGGTGCTGAAAAACAAGCACATATATAACTTCAGTTCTGGAAATTGTTGTACAATCTTTTTTTTCTTTTAAGTTTATTTATTTATTTTGAGAGAGACAGAGACAGTGTGAGTGGGGAGGTGCAGAGAGAGAGGGAGACAGAGAATCCCAAACAGGCTCCATGCTGCCAGCAAGGAGCCCAATGCGGGGCTCGAACCCACAAAACTGTGGGATCATGACCTGAGCTGAAAACAAGAGTCAGACACTTGACCAACTGAGCCACTCACGTGCCCCTGTACAATCTTATTATAAAACCACTGCATGCTTCTCTCCGCCCACGTGTCATGGCCTGCAGACTCATCTTTGCATGTAAGCTTGGGAAGACAGCGAAGGATCAAGATTTCTTCAGTTCAGTTTTCCTCTTTCTTGCTCTCTCAGTCCCAGGCAAAGCATTATAAATTCTTCACTGTCCACCTGGGTAGAGCAAGATGCCCAAATTCCTTATGTTTCATTTCTCCCAATGATTATATAGGAATTATGATCCCTTTCTCATAAGAATACCAGTCCACTTCTTTAAAGTGTGATAATTAGAAGTAAGGATACAAGGAAGGGTTCAAACTCTGGCTCCTGATCTCCCTCTTTTTCACTCATTTGTCAATCATGTGTTCATTGAACATAACCATGAGCCAGGTGTTGTGTCAGATGTTAATGGTTCCATGGTACGAGACAGACTGGTCCCAGACCTTGGACTCTAAAGGAAGGGACAGACATGAAACACATCGTTTCAATGTTCTACTGCTAAAAAACAAACTACCCCAAATTTAGCAGTTTAAAACAACACACATTTACTACCTCACAGTTTCAGTGGGGAAAGCCCATGACTCATTTTTCATACCTTCTCTCATCTCCCCCATCCTCTTACAGCCCATGGCTCCTCCTCCCTTGGAGACACCCTGGCCCATGGTTTTAGTTGTCTGTCATCCTACACTTCCTAAAGGAAACATCCTTGTGAGGTGACATGGCCCTGGGGATGTTCTTGCTCATGCTGCCTTCACTGGAAGCAGATCTCACTGCACTCACTCCAGCCTTTCAAGTAGGAATAGAACTTTGTGAATTCATGGTCCCCAAACCACAACAGCATAACATCATGCATCACTTCTTATATGTATACATGTAGGTGGCAAGCTTTGCTACTTTGCAAAGAAAAACCCCTTGTCTTTTCCAGCTGGCCGTTTCTTTCAGCTATTTCCTTTCCCCTGCTCTGTTCATTGCAAAGAAAGAATCCTTATTTCTGCATGCCTTTTCTCACACAAACACTTCCAATTATTACAAAGACATCAAGCAGGAAAACATAACTGCACATTCTCCATTCTCTTTACCCATCTTATGATACAATTATCGTGATATGGTGTGGATAGAACTAGAAAGTGTCCATGTCTAACAAATGTGCCAGTGGTCCAGAAGGACAAATGAACATCACTGAAGTGCAGGCACACTACTGGAATTACTGGGAAATGCAGAGATATGGCATCAGACACCACCAGAAGGCTTTCTCAATTGGGAGTCGTGGAGCTGAAACCCAGCCTTACACATAAATAATCTGTTCAGTGTCTAAAGTTTTTCCCCCACCCTAAGCAACTGGCTGCAGGGCCACAAGAAGGGCAGCCTCAATCTCTCTTTAGTTTGTCATTAGCTTTGTTGTCTCACATCATCACTTAATTGCTGTTTCCCTTGTTCAAGACATGACAACCGGAGAGAATCTGAACCTTGGGGGTGGTGGCCTAGCAATATCCGACTCCTCTTCTCCCTAGTGTTCCCCTTCACTGTGGGAAAAGAAAATATTCTACCACCCTTTAAGATTCTTTTTAATGTTTATTATTTATTTTTGAGAGAGACAGAGCGTTAGCAGGGGAGGGGCAGAGAGAGAGGGAGACACAGAATCAGAAGCAGGCTCCAGGCTCTGAGCTGTCAGCGCAGAGCCCGATGTGGGGCTTGAACCCACAAACCATGAGATTATGACCTGAGCCGAAGTCAGACGCTGAACCAACTGAGCCACCCAGGTGCCCCTCTACCACCCTTTCGATAAACACTTTGGCCTTAAATCCTAGCAAGCCCATTAGGCGCCTGAGTCTCTCAATGTGGTCCACAAGACAAAAAATCCTAACTAGTCCACAGAGAAGCAGAGTCTTGCACTCTTATCGAGGGCCCCTTCCTAAAGATCATTCTGGAGGTGACAGAAACAGAAGTCACCTAAATGGCCTTCAACTTTGGACACTCTGTCCCCAGGCCTCATTTTTTGTTGCATCTTCCTGTCTGAGGTATACTCTTAGAAGGAACACTGACTGGCCTTTATCACAGAACAGAGAGAATAGTGTTCTCTATGAATTTACTAAGTTATAAGTCAAATGTGTAAGAATATAATAAATACCATTTTGGATCAGACTCATTCTGCTAAATACCTTTTCTAAGAAGTGTTAATGTCAGAGAATATGGCTCTTTCTCATGACATCACCTCAAGTTTTTGGGTATCTTCCCAAACAGCTTACGCTTTCTCTGCAAATAAACAAGGTTTTTGGTCAAGTGACCCACTAATCTTCCTTGAAATTATCTAAACCCTGCTTGAATGACAAAGAAACATACCTAAATCTATGCAGTTTTGATCTGTCAACACGTAAATGTTTTACATGTTCAAAAAATAAAACTAAACCAAATAGGGAAAAGAAATTTAAATTTCAATTTAAAAAATTGAAACAAAATTGGTTACATTTCACACATGAGACCATGACCTGAGCCGATATCAGGAGTCAGATGCTTAACCAACTGAGCCACCCAGGCACCCCAGAACACAGTATTCTCAGTGAAATACATTCTAAGATCAAAAGGAACTTCAAGGAAATGTTAAACTTCATTCAGAAGTATTATTATGAGTAGTAACATTGATATTATTTTGAAACATTTTAATATAAGTGGTCATCTAAAGCAAGTAATTGTGCTAATATTGTCAGGAATCAAGATTTTCAGTGCAAGGTGAAATGAATATAAAATTAAGGAAATTAAGTAAAACCCTGTAAAGTTATTTTAGAATTGGAAATATCAATATGAACTACTCATGCTTTTAAAATCTGTCCCCTGAGGGGTACCTGGGTGGCTGAGTGGGTTAAGCGTCCGACTTGGGCTCAGTTCATGATTTCACAGTTCATGAGTTCGAGCTCTGCATTTGGCTCTCTGCTCTCAGCACAGAGCCTGCTTGGGATCCTCTGTCCCACTGTCTCTCTGCCCCTCCCCCACTCACGCACGCACGTGCCTGCTTTCTCTCTTTCTCAAAAATAAACATTTAAAAATAAATAAATAGGATGCCTGAGTGGCTCAGTCAGTTAAGCCTCCAACTTCAGCTCAGATCATGATCTCATGGTTTGTGGGTTCGAGCCCCGCATCAGGCTCTGTGCTGACAGCTCAGAGCCTGGAGCCTGCTTCAAATTTTGTCTTTGTCTCTCTCTGCCCCTCCCCTGCTTGTGCTCTGTCTCTCTCTGTCTCTCAAAAATAAAATAAAATGTAAAAAAATTATTAAAAACAACTTAAAAATAATAAAATATAAATAACATAACATAACATAACATAACATAACATAACATAACATAACATAACATAACATATAATATCTGTCCTGGGAAAGTGCCTAGAAATGGTGACATCTCTGTGACAATGACCAATGCTAGAAATCAGGGTTTCATCTCTAAATACATTAAATCACTAAAAGGAACCAAGTACATGTGGAGAAATATCTAATTCTAGGTTTAAATTTAAAATGTTCCAATTTAAACATTTTCACACAAAAAAAACCTATATTAAGAAAGTATGGCAAACATGAATAATTATTAAATCTAGGTGATTTGGGTATACAGCCAGTCTTTATGTTTGTCTTTTTATCTTTTAGTGTATTTTTTAATTTTTAATTTAAAACATCAAAAGTAAAATATAGTCTAATCAACGAATTCTCCTTATACCGATGCCTGATATCAGGGGGTAACAAATTTTTTAGGCTTATATAACTATTAATATTTTAAGTAGTTTTCAATGTGTCTTTTCTATAATCCAGCACATTTCTGGGGTGGGGTGGGGTGGGGTGTGTGTGTGTGTGTGTTAGAAGCAAGAGAAGAGAAGAGGAAGGTCTATGTCTTATCTTCCCCCATTAGGGTCTCTGATAGGACACAGACCTCAGGGCATCTATGCGGCTCTCTATAGCACAGTATGTGATGTGATTAGGTCTGCAGAGGCCTGCAAAGTCTACTTGAAACTATTTCTCCCAAGCCTCCCTCAACATGCCTATTTTGAAGAAGGAATGTAGAAATTTCCATATGAGTAGGAGGGGCTATAGAATTTGTGAGGTCCACTGCAAAATGAAAATGTGGGACCCGTTGTTTATAAATTATTAAGAATTTATGGGGCACCTGGGTGGCTCAGTTGGTTAAGCAACTGACTTTGGCTCAGGTCATGATCTCACCGTCCATGAGTTCAAGCCCTGCATTGGGCTTTGTGCCGACAGCTCAGAGCCTGGAACATGCTTCAGATTCTGCGTCTCCTTCTCTCTCTGCCCCTCCCCTGCTCATGCTCTCTTTCTCTCAAAAATAAACAAACATTAATAAATAAATAAATAAATAAATAAATAAATAAATAAATAAAAATTATTAAGAATTTCAAAATGGGGACAGCAAAGAGCATCAAACCCGTTATGAAGCCCTTCAAAGCGTAGGCTCCTGTATGACGGCCCATGAAGCCAGCCCTGTAGATGAGAGGGAGCGTGTTCCTAAAGCAGGCACCATGTCCTGGCCATTCCTGTAATCAGTGAGTAACAGAAGAATACGTATAGAAACCTCACATCAGTCGTGAGAACTATAAAATCATGCAGACAGTCTCTCAGAGTTATCACAAACTGTGAGGTGTGTGTGTGTGTGCGTGCGTGGAAGCCCCTCTATTAAACGTCTAGTACAAAATCATATATAGTATAATCCTACCTATGAAAAAGTATACATAGAAAAAGACTTCAAAGAAAATCTAGAACATTTTACTAATGGATTGTGGCTTTGCAGTTCATTTTAGCCTCCTTTCTATTTTTTTAGATTTTTCACGACTCAAAATAAGAAAAAAAAAAACCTAAAAACTGTTTTCCCCCGACACACTTCACCGCACTGGCCAGCTCTGTCTGCTGAAGTGATGGGGCTCCTGGCAGTGTTAGTCAACCTGGAAACAGGAAAGAAGCATGGTACCTACTTGATCTCCAACTGTCCACACGGCTTCTTCCTAGAGAGGTTTAGCAGGTCTTTGCCATATTTCTCTTCAATTGATGCCCTAAAGGGAACAGAAGAGAGAGCTCTGAGTCTTTCTCAGGCTGACTCTCAGTTAAAACACATGGCACCCCCCTTGAGGGCAAAACTGCACTTCTGAAGGGAGAAGCTCAGATATAACACCATTCTCTAAAATGCAAAACTCTCCTACAGGACAGGGGGAATTGTGAGAAGATTGGTGGCCTTCATGTCTCAGTTGCCAGGTGGACATCACATCTTGGCAAAACCAAACATGGCCCCCTGACTGGCACAGGCCAGCGCGTTACAGACTATTCAAAACTGTGACCCAAGGATTTATTTACCAAAAATTTATTTTTATTCATATATATGTTTTAAGTGGAGTAAGAGATAATTCCACTAAATGCTGCACTCCTGAGGCCCACCCCTCTTCCCATGTTCTCAAAGAGTATCCTTTTACCATCCTAAAGAGTTCCTCATTCATAGTCAATTCAGTGTTTTATGTTTTTTGTTCTTTGGGTTTTTTGAGGGAGGATCGAAGGGGGGACAGAGGATCTGAAGCAGGCTCCACGCTGACAGCAGTGAGCCCGATGCAGGTCTCGAACTCACAAACCATGAGATCATGACCTGAGCGGAAGTTGGACGTTTAATCGACTGAGCCAATTCAAATACACAGCTAAACTGTAGCAAAGAGAGGGGAATTTCAGAATATAAACTCTGCAGTCGGCAGGTCTCACAAAAACAACTGATTGTTACTTGGTGTAGCATGATCTAAAATGCCGAATATCCCCTTTCCCCACCACTTAAGATGTCCCAGGCACTGTACCAGGTATGATGAAGAGAGTTCCAGGGCCCGATTTTCCTAGGTTTGAATGCAGATCTATCCTTTATTGGCTGTGTGACCTTAGGCAAGTTACATAACCTCTCTGAACCACAGGCACCCCACACCTACCAGAGCAAGAGGAAAGGCCAGGCAACTAAACCCTGAAGAGGGTTGCACTTCTTCACATGAATTATTTCTGAACAGGACACAGGGAAGGAACGCACACTCCCCCTCACTGACAGCAGCCTCCTCCTGGCAAGCACACCACCAAAAAAGAAGCCCAGGGCCCAGGCAGGCCACATGACCAAGAGCCTCAAACCCCCGTACCCAGGGCATACATATCTGACACTCTGACCTGATGCCGATTCTTTCCCAAAACCAGAGAGCATGGGACTGGTTTCTTTTGCTCTGAAACTCCTGCAGAAAAATGACCATATACTAGAAATACAGCACAGGGGCGCCTGGGTGGCTTAGTCGGTTAAACGTCTGACTCTCGGTTTCGGCTCAGGTCATGATCTCACGGTTTTTGAGTTCAATCCCCGGGTCAGACTCTGTGCTGACAGTGCAGAGCCTGCTTGGGATTCTCTCCCTCCCTGCCCCTTACCCACTCTCTCTTCCTCTCTCTGCCCCTCTCCCACTCGTGCTGTCTCTGTCTATAAATAAATAAATAAGAAACTTTTTAAAAAATACAATAAAAATATTTATTAATTTTTAATTTCCATATATTTCCTCCTCTTTTCCATATATTTTTATGAGACATTTAAAAAGTGAGAACTTAGTTTCTGGGATCTGTTTGGACTTGTGTTTTTCAAACTGTGGGTCATAACTCACTTGTGCACAATAAATCCATTCAATGGGTCATGACCAGCCGTGTTTAAATACATAGAATTGAGTAAAATAACAGGGTAGTGACGTTTGTTAAACTCTTGTTTTATGCATGTGTGTACCGGACGGCAGTGTAAAATGTATTTCTTGCTGAGGGTCACATTTAAAAGAAAATGTGGGGACCGCTGAGCTACAACACCATCCACATCATGTCAGGGGACTCTTGGATGGTCCCGCCTCGGCAGCGGAAGCTTCGGTCATGGATGTTTGGCAATGCCTTCTCATGGATGCAGGGCAAGGCTAGTTCACTCCCAGGAGAAAATCGATAAAAGCACTAACTGGAAGAGGGGCACAATAAGCAAGGGAGGCTCTACAATGTGCACACCCTGCAGTCATGAAATTCCTGTTTGCGTGCTCCCTCCAGAGCTCTGGTGAAGAACAGAGGAAGCCCACCTCCAGTATCCATCAAGAGAAAGAAAAGTGGTAACCTGGTGTCACCTCTGTCAACCAGCTTGGGTAGAGGAGGGAGGCTGGTGTCTGGAAGGAAGAGGTGCATGACCAGCTAGCTCCCTGGAGGCTGACAATGGACCGACCTCACTTCGCCTACGGCTCCTGAGAACCACAGTGTGGCAGTTCTCCGGTTCCCGGGGGCCTTTCAGACAGTTCAGGGACAGAGGCCTCCTCATCAGGGCGCACGACCATGTAGGTGTGATGTTACCCAATGTTCTCTTGAGAAGAAAATACAAAGACTTGATGGAAAAAGACTTTAATGTCTGTATCTCCAAGCTATAAACCTCTCACTGTGTTACAAAGAGAATCTGTTCATTAGTTTGGGTCCTGGTAATGACCCAGCTCTTTGGCCAAAAATCCCCCTAGAGTACTCCTTCATCCAGAATCACTGGGCAATTGAGTGTTCTGGAGGACTACGATTTTCCACAAAACTAACTTACCCCATTAAGTACGGAATTAAAAAAATAATAATAATAAAACCTTAGCCATTACAAAAAGAAAAGGAGGGGCGCCTGGTGGCTCGGTTAAGCGTCTGGTTCTTGGTTTCAGCTCAGGTCACAGTCTCATGGTTTGTGAGTTTGACCCCCGGCATTGGGTTCTGTGCTGACAGTAGGGAGCCTGCTTGGGATACTCTCTCTCCCAATCTCTCTGGCCTTACCCCAACCTCTCAAAATAAATAAATAAACTTTAAAAATAAAATAAAATGGGGACGCCTGGGTGGCGCAGTCGGTTAAGCGTCCGACTTCAGCCAGGTCACGATCTCGCGGTCCGGGAGTTCGAGCCCCGCGTCAGGCTCTGGGCTGATGGCTCAGAGCCTGGAGCCTGTTTCTGATTCTGTGTCTCCCTCTCTCTCTGCCCCTCCCCCGTTCATGCTCTGTCTCTCTCTGTCCCAAAAAATAAATAAATGTTGAAAAAAATAAATAAATAAAATAAAATAAAATAAAATAAAATGTAAAAAGGAAAGGAAAGGAAAAATCCTCTACACCATGCCAGTCCCCTCCTTCCCCGCCAAGCTCCCTGCCCTCTGGAGTGCTGGGACCCGTCCGCCCCCATCTTTCTCACTGCTCTGCCTCTCCCCACCCATGGTCTCTGAATCAGGCTCCTTAAGTCGTGCTCCTCTCCTCCACCTGCAAGCTTGCTGCTCTTCCACAGACACCTCTGCCTATCAAATCCACCCCGCCCCTCCCCCCCAGGGCCGCTCACTGGTCCCATCGGCTATGAAGCTGCCCCTCTTTATTTACTAGTCTTTCACAATCTCCCTCTCCCGTGTGCTGTGCTTATCACCTCACTTAGCATTTTATTACATTTTGTTTGCTGTTTCATTCATGAATGTCATCTGTCAAAGCTGGTTTCTAAGAGCTTTGGGACAGAGATATCATTTACTTCCTGGGTATCATTCCATAGCCTACAGCAGAGGTCTTGGGAACGCTTAGAAACACACAGAAAGTAGGAAATTGTTCCTTTGTGTGGGGGTGTTTTGTCTTCCCCTCCATCTTCAAGGAAGAACAGCATGTACCTTTCTTTTAAAAAGTCTTCAAATTCTTTGCAGTTCTTGCGGCCGTTGTTCAGGTGCTGGATGATGCTGTCGTAGCCGGCAGTGCTGAGGATGTCTGAGCTCTGATGAGACAGGACATTTGTCAGGGCAGGGAGTGGTGATAGCAGCCCCGAGCCTGGCAAGTAGACAGGGCAGAGCACAGGGGAAGCCGGCAGTGGGAAGTTTCTGAAGAACTTCACCTCCAAGACATATATGACCAAAGCAAACAAAATAGAAGAAGTAAGAGTGTATGTGGCTGTGGGAGAATTTTCAAAGTTATGAAACTGAAGGGCCACAAAACAGGAAGGACATGACAGGAAATGGAGAGCACATGGATGAGGGAGCTGGCTGGGCTCTGTCCCTCTCTGCACCAACCCCCAAGGCCAAGTCACATCAGGACAGGGCAAGAGCTCCTGTGGGGTGGAAACCCACTGCAACCGCAGGGCTGCTTTAACCAGGGCTACACAATTTTCCCTTCGTTCTCAAACTTGTCACAGAGCTTGACACTGACACGTCTTCCCACAGCCAATAAGCCTGGTCTGAGGGTCGAGGGTCAAGGGTCAAGGGTATCCCTGCAAAGGGCAAGCAGCTCTGAGCCAGGAGCCAGGTCCCTGGAGTAGAGAGGGGGACCTGGCTTCCCACTGGGAAACATGAAGGGGAGTCAGCATGATCCATCACATGGTCACTGGCTGGCCCCAATCGGGGAGGGGTGGTGGGGAGGAGGGATGTTTTCTCATTTTAAATTAGCAATTTATGCCCATTTTATTTTATTATGTGTTCTGAGGTTGGAGGAAGCTACTTAAGTCCCCAAAGGAGTAGCCCCAGAGGCAGTACATTTTTAAAATCAAAGTCCCCCATGGGGCACCTGGGTGGCTCAGTCGGTTAAGCATCTAACTTCGGCTTAGGTCGTGATCTCACGGTTTGTGAGTTCGAGCCCCTAGTCAGGCTGTCTGCTGTCAGCATGGGGTCAGCTTTGGATCCTCTGTCCCCCTCTCTCTCTGTCCCTCCCCCTCCCTGTCATTTTCAAAAATACATAAAGATTTTTAAAAAAAACCTTTAAAATCAAAGTCCCACAACGCCTCAAACCAACAAGTCAGGGGCTAAAGAATACCCCCTATGAGGTCCCCTAATCTGGCTGGTTCCCTGGCTTCTACCTCCAAAGGCATACATTAGGTTGCCTGATTCAGACTCTAGTCCCTTAGGGAGATTGGTTAGGCTGTCCCAAGTGTGCCCTGGGGAGCTATAAACTCACCCACCCCCAGCCCAGCCAGGCAGACCACCCCTTCCCAGCCCCCAGTGGGCTGAGGGAGGTACTATTCTACCATTAGTGGTGAGTGGGGGACCCCTGAAGATACCTCTCTACCCAGCTCTGAGCACTGGAGAAGCAGAATCTCCCTCTTCCATTTGCTGCCACTGGCATGGCCTGGACTAGCAGACAGGGTCCCAGGGAGTTCTAGCAGGACAAGGCTTGAGGCTGATTTCAACATGGCCTTCAGAAACCTAACCGGCCATAACTCACACTGCATTTTTAATGAGCAGAGTCAATTTTACATGTGGGCATATAAATAAATCTAAGTTAGAAATGCATTTAGTTCTAGGAGTTCTGGCTGTTGTTTCAGCATAAATTTAGGCCCTGGGAAGCCTAAAGAAACAGCCTCCACCAAAGCTTCGTTCCTCTACCCACCCCCTCCATATACACTCTTCTGTCTCAGCCAGGGAGGCTTCTTCCTGTCACCAGCAATGCAGCACTCAGCGGCAACTCTAACACAATGTTTACATTATCCCCTCCTAGATAAATCTAGATCCAGTCCCGCAACTGCCAGGTTTTCTGGAAGCCTTCTCTGAGGGACCCCAAGGCCCCCTCCTCTGGGCTTTCAGAGCGCCCAGCTTCTGAATTTGCTGCTTGGTATCCACCACGTGAGGAATCTTGCTGTCCCAACTCTACAGCAAGTTCCTGCAGCTTCTTCCAAGTCTTGGGGCGCTCCTGCACACACACAGACACACACACACACACACACCAAAAAATCTAGCTTCGGGTTATGCACACCAAAGATCTACAGTAAAATTCTGGAGGATGAAAACGCCTCTTGTGTTCCAGCCAGACGCATCAGAAGGAAGTGATGAAGGCAGACTCCTGAGTGAATGAGTGAATGGGCACAAAGGACCACAACCAATGCTGGCTTGTAGACAGAAGTGCTTTGCCCTTCTCAGAGAAAAACACTTGGGTTCTCTGTTTTATGCTATTCTTTTGAAAAAAGTGGTTTCTTTTTTCTTAATGAAGGGTGCAGATACATACTCTTTGAGCTGAGCAAGAAGGGTGGAGCTAGACCAGTGTTTCATGGAAACAAACCAAATCACTAGGCCTCATGGAAACAAACCAAATCACTAGGCCTCATGGTTGTCAGCTTAAGAAACCAGAATTCCTGCTTCAGAGCAGTGACTGGGCTACAGAGGCAACCAAGAAATGAAATCCCCAAGAGAAAACAAACAGTGCCCATGACCAAGTTCAAAGTAGTGGAAGATTTGGCCTGGGAACTCTTCATATGCTGCTCGGAAAGCATGGCTGGTAAGCTCTGACTAGCATAAGTAAGAATAGGAGGGTCAAGTAGGATAGAAGACTGCATGAGTACCAAGATGGCATCTCAGATCTGCCATCAGAAGTGATAACCCCATAACCTCAATATCCTCAGCTTGTTAATTGGAGTTCTCTACACAATATCCCTGACTTCCCTTCCTCAGCTTTCCCCACACTGGTCTCTTCCCTGTCTTCTACATGGACAGTTTACATTTATACCTCAGGACCTTTGTACATGCTTTTCCCACAGCGGGAATGGCATCTTCTCCTCTGGTTTGGGGCCAGTTCAAATCCCATTTCCTCTCTGGAGTCTTCCTCAAATAATTCCCTCTAACGACTTCACTTCCTCTTCTAAACGCCTGCAGTGTTTAATGCCCATTCCTCTATTTGGCTCTTATTATACATTATTTTATATCATTAGTTAACATATTTTTAAAAATTAGTTAACTTCTTAAAGAGTATCTGGATTACACCCAACTTTTATCACCCACAGTAGCTTCCATGTTAGTGGAGCTTGAGAAATATCTGTTAATTATATGCCAACCACGGACAAGATACTAACAAGGTTACCAAGTCCTCGTTAGCTGCAGTTCTTGCAGTCAAGGGGCCTATTGTTCATTTAGAGAGTCAATAAAAGACAAATACATAAAACAAATGTGTATGCACAAGGAAAATTAGAAACTAAGACGATACACAAGACTATAAAGAGAAAATATATAATGAAAGAGGTACATAAGAAAGAATAGGCTTGAGTCATCAGAAAAGAGAAGAGAGGAGCCTGGGTGGCTCAGTTAGTTAAGGGTCTGACTTCGGCTCAAGTCACGATCTCACAGTTTGTGAGTGCAAGCCCCACGCCGAGCCTGGAGCCTGCTTTAGATTCTGTGTCTCCCTCTCTCTCTGCCCCTCCCCCACTCATGCGCACGTGCACACACGCGCTCTCTCTCTCAAAAATAAACATTAAAAAATTTTAATGAAAGAAAAGAGAAGAAGTAAGATTTAAGTTGAGTCTTTTAAAATGACTGGGATTCACACAAGAAAGCAGAAGATTCTTCAAACCAAGTGATGGTGAAGGAAACAACATCTATGGGATACAGCAGGATAGTGCTTATAGGGAAACTTACAGCTCTAAATGCTTACATGAGGGAAAAAATGTTTTAAAATTAACAATCTAAGCCTTTACTTAATGGAGCTAGGAAAAAAGAACAAATTAAATCTGTAGTAAGTAGAAAGAAAGAAAAATAGTGGAATAAAATCGAATAGAAATGGACAAACAGGGCACCTGAGTGGCTCAGTCGGTTGAGTGTCCGACTTCAGCTCAGGTCATGATCTCACAGTTCGTGGGTTTGAGTCCCGCATCTGGCTCTATGCTGACAGCTCAGAGCCTGTAAGCTGCTTCAGATTCTGTGTCTCCCTCTCCCTCTGTCCCTCCCCTGCTCTCACTCTGTCTCTCAAAAATAAATAAATATTTTAAAAAAAGATATTATGAAGAAAATTAAATGGCAGGCCACAGTCTGGGAGAAACTATTCACCTTACATATGTCTGTCATAGTCAGGGGTAGAGTATTTGAACATATATGTCTGTCACAGGACTATGTCCAGAATATATAAACAACTCCAACAAATTCATAATAAAAACATAAGCAACCCATTAAAAACCAGGCATAATACTTAAACTTCATAAATACTTCATAAAAAGACATTTCATAAAAGATATTCCATTTGGCCAAAAAGTTTATGTAAAGTTGCTTACCATCACAGAAAAATTCAAGTTAAAGTCACAGTCATATCTACTTCATACTCACTAGAAAAGCTAAAATTAAAAAGTCAGCATTGAATGTAGGCAGGAATGTTGAACCACCAGAACTCTCATGCATTCTGATGGGAGTGTAAAAATGGTACATTTTGAAAAATGGCAATTTCTCAAAAAGAAAAATATACACATACTCTATGGCCCAGAGCTGCACCCTAAACATTTGCCCAAGTGAAATGAAAACATCTGTCCACAAAAAGACTTGCACAAGAATGTTCATAGGAGTGTTGTTCATAATAGCCCCAAACTGGAAACAACCCAAATGCCTAACAACTGATGAATGGCAAACAATTTGTGATATATTCATACAGTGGGATACTACTCAGCAATAAAATGACAGAACTACTGACACAGGAAACCACATGGATGAATCTCAAAAACATTATGCCAGTGAGGGGCACCTGAGCGGCCCAATCAGTTAAGCGTCTGACTCTTGGTTTCGGCTCAGGTTATGGTCTCACAGTTTGTGAGATCACACCCTGAGTCAGGCCTGCTTGGGATTGTCTCTCTCTCTCTCTCTTTCTCTCTCTCTCTCTCTCTCTCAATAAACATTCAAAAAAAAAAAAAAAAAACAACAACAACAACAACAAAACCTCATGCAAGTGAAAGATGCCAGACACAAAAAAAGCATTTAATGTGTGATCTCATTTACATGACATTCTAGGGCAGCCAGGCAGTTTTAAGGACTTACCTCTACAGGAAAAGAAATAACAGTGATTACCTGGGCCAGGGGAGAAACTGAGGGTGGAGTGGGAAGGGCCCCTTGGGGAACTTCCTGGAATGATGGAAATGCATACACCCATGTGACCCACATTCTTATCAAGATCTTTCTATAGAGGTGTGGGTTGTACAGGTGTGTGTAGTTTTTGAAACTCCTTGATCTGCACATTTAACTTACATAAATTACACTTCAATAAAATTAAAAGGCAAAAAAAAAAGGAACAGAATTCAGAGGGAGAACAGGCAGGAAACACAGTAGGAGGAACAGAGGAAGCTAACTAAGCCTTGGAAGTGGATCTGGCCTTGGAGTCCTGTGTGAGGCAGGGAGATGACAACAAAGGGAGAACAGATCTAAGCACCCAGCAAACCACCCAAGGACCCAGAACGTAAGGTTTCATAATGCTCGAATTATAAAGAGTTAAAAAGCATTCAAGTTGGGGCGCCTGGGTGGCTCGGTCGGTTAAACGTCCGACTTCGGCTCAGGTCACAATCTCGTGGTATGTGAGTTTGAGCCCCACGTTGGGCTCTGTGCTGACTGCTCAGAGCCTGGAGCCTGTTTCAGATTCTGTGTCTCCCTCTCTCTCTGACCCTCCCCCGTTCATGCTCTCTCTCTGTCTCAAAAATAAATAAATTAAAAAAAAAAAAAAAAAAGCATTCAAGTTTCAGTCAATGTGTTAGTTCTTTGACCACAAAGAAACTTCAATTTTTTTAAGACAAAAAATTTGCCAGATCCAGCAGTAAGCAACATGTGTGCCACATCAGCAGACATGTGAACCAAAGAATAGTAGTAAAAGTCTTGTGAGCACACAGGCTGGCAGTCCAGACCAGGTCAGGGTGTGGGTTCAGAGAAGGAGGAAGTCTCTGTGCACTGCCTGGTAGAGGGTAACTCCACTGCCCGCCAGCTCCCCACCCCAGATCTAACACTCAGGTCTGATTTCAGTCACTCAGTCCAGGCATATACACTCTCCTTCCTGCCCAGCGCTGAGCCCCATGCTGCAGGAGCCTCTCAGAACTTGCTTCCATGATCCTTGTCCGCCACATGGCCTCTGGGCAGAAGGTATAAGGGCAGAGGGGAAGCAAAGCATCCTGCAGCTTCCAAAGCTGCCATTGCAGTTACAGGCGCTGCCACCAGAGTGTCCCCACATCTGGGTCTGTGCTACATCTCACGCCCACCCTATCATGGTGTCTGCTACACGGTTTCCCTAGCTGTGGGCTCCAAGGACCACCTGTGCCAGAATCACCCTCGCAGACTCCCAGGTTCCACCCAGACCTGCTGGGTTCTGAGCTTGGAGCAGGGGAATCTCCACTTTTTACGCTCCTTCCAAGTGACTTAATGCCGTTTGAGAACTGCTGCTGCCCCAGAAATGACAAAAGACAAAAGAACAATCAAGATTCCCACGCAGAGGAGCTGAGCACAGAGGAAAGCAGGATGCATGCAGGCAAAACTAGAGAACGTGAGAGATGGGGGTGGCAGGAGAGTGACTGTAAGAAGGGGCATGGAGAAGAGGGCAGAGAAAGACTCCATGGTTTGCACTTCATTTTGAAACCTCGGATTTGGGGGGCACCTGAGTGGCTCAGTCAGTTAAGCATCCAACTCTTGGTTTTGGCTCAGGTCATGATCTCATGGTTCGTGGGTTTGAGCCCCGCATCAGGCTCTACATGGACAGTACGGAACCTGCTTGGAATTCTCTCTCTCTCCCTCTCTCTCTGCCCGTCCCCTGCTTTCCCATTCTTTCTCTCTCTCTCTCTCTCTCTCTCTCAAAATCAATAAATAAACTTTAAAAAAAAACCCACAACTCTGATTTTGAGTAAAAAATGCAAATTAACATTGATGCCCTCTGGGGACCCGGGGCTGGGGTCTGCTGACTTGGTGTTACATACAAAGGCTGCATTTGTTCGCTGCCTGAGGATATGCTGTGCCACACTCTGCATTACAGGTCCACAGCGTTTTCCACAAACACAGCAAGATGGGAGCTATTTCCATGTTTTACAGCTGGAGAAAATAGGAAGTGAGGGTCTCCTTATCACTACCTCTAACCACAGTGAAAGATCTTAACCTTCAACCAACAATATTATTCAAATCTCTGTTATTCATGAAAAGTTATACAGCAACAGTAGACTGGGAGTAAAGACCAAGGCATTCCTTTTACCTCCCAATGGTCTCCACCCGGACCTTTCTTTCCTGCTTGCTTTCCTACCTCTTTTACCCAGACAGGTAAAACCAAATGGTTCAAACTCACCTTATCAGCAAATATGGATTAGTTATTGTTAATTAATATTAATAATTAGGTCTAACATCCATTGAATGCTCACTGTATTCCAAATAGCATACCAACTATTGTGAGTGGAATATCCTGTTTAACTCTTATAACAATCCTGCAACACAGGGATCATTATTATCTTCATTCATAGGACAAGCAACTGAGGAACAAAGTCTGTATTCATAAACCACTCAACCACACAGCTTCTCTTCCTGGAGGACAAGGACCATAGCTGACTTTCTGTCGGTCTGCTTCCAGCAATTCTAAAGACTTTTTTTTCAATGTTTATTTATTTTTGAGAGAGAGAGAGAGAGAGAGAATGCCCACATGAGCTGGGGAGGGGCAGAGAGAGAGAGGGAGGCAGAGGATCTAAAGCAGGGGCTAGAACTCAAAAACCATGAGATCATGGGGCACCTGGGTGGCTCAGTCAATTAAGCCTCCAACTTTGGCTCAGATCATGATCTCATGGTTCATGGGTTCTAGCCCCCTGTCTGGCTCTGTGCTGAAAGCTCAAAGCCTGGAGCCTACTTTAGGCTCCTACTGTGTCTCCCTTTCTCCTGCTTGCAGTCTTTCTCTCTCTCTCAAAAATAAACATTAAAAAAAAAAAAAATGCGTGGTCATGACCCGAACTGAAGTTGGACATTTAACTGAATGAGCCATCCAGATGCCCCTAAAGATTTTAAAGTAATCTCTACATCCAGTGTGGGGCTCGAACTCACAACCCCGAGACTGAGATTGGCATGCTCCACCTGCTGAGCCAGCCAGGCGCCCCCCTAACCCCAGCAATTCTACAAGGGACACGCCCAGGCTTTAACACTGTACATGAATTTGAGTCCAAATTCTACCCCGCGCCAGCTATGTGACCTTGGGCTAAGAGCTCAGACTCTCTTCATGTTAACTTACCAGACTATCAAACAGGGATTCTTGTAAGGATAAAATGAGATATTGTGCTTTGAGTTTGTCAAGTGCTTCATAAACTAAAGGAATTATGAGAGACACATTCAAATTTCTCAAGACCAGGCCACATAAGCAAAAAATCAAATGTATTTGGACCGTGTGAACTTTTTTACTAAAAACAGACAACAGTGAAAGAAATGTAGCCTGTTAGCTATTCAAAAATAAGTAAGTATGTCGGGACACCTGAGTGGCTCAGTTGAGCATCTGACTTCAGGTCAGGTCATGATCTCACGTTTGTGAGCTCAAGTCCCACATCGGGCTCGCTGCTATCAGCACAGAGCCCGCTTTGGATCCTCTGTCCTTCTGTCTCTGACCCTCTCCCTCTTGTGCTATCTCAAAAATAAATAAAACATTAAAAAAAATTTTTTTAAATATGTCATCATCACAGGAAGCAGCCGGAAAGGTGTCAGAGAGACCTCAGAAAGGGATATGGAAACTGCTGTTTCGGCCATGTGTTCCTAAATCAACAGTCAAAATTGGGGCACCTGGGTGGCTCAGTCGGTTGAACGTCTGACTCTTGGTTTGGGCTCAGGTCATGATCTCATGGTTCATGAGTTTGAGCCTCTGGGCTGAAAGCGTAGAGCCTGCTTGGGATTCTCTCTTTCTCCTTCTTTCAGCACCTCCCCTGCTCTCTCACTCTCTCTCTCTCTCTCTCTCTCTCTGTCTCTCTCAAAATAATAAACATTAAAAAAAAATAAAGTCAAAACCATATCGTGGTTTTGTCCTTAAGCCTTCTCGTAAGCCATAGCAGGGGACTGTGAAAGCAAGAATGAAACGCACCCCAGTTCCGACTCCAGCTGTGCTCTGCAAGCCCACCGGGTGCCTCCCTCACCTCCTCCAGCCTTCAATCAGACATCCCCAGCTCTGCCTGGGCTGGATCCACACTTGACATTTTCACATGTCTAAATGTCCCTCCTGTCAAGTCAGCAGGTGAGTTAAAAAGGCAACTCCACTCAGCTGAAAATACACTTGGAAGTAACTGTGTGACACCAAACCCCTGCATCAGGAAAACAAAACAAAACAAAACAAAACAAAACAAAACAAAACAAAACCATGGTTGGAAGGATGTGCACCAAAACGCTGAAAGCAATTCTCTTCTTACCACACATCTGTATTTTCTAAATTTACTATAAAATATTTATACTGCTTTTATAATCTGAAGTCTTCCTCCCCACCTCCATCCTTTAAAGATGCCAAATTGAGGTCTTTTGTTCTCTCTCCTGTGTTCCCGGGCCCCACTAAAATACCAAATGATCCATAACAATAATAGAAAATAAGGAAGGGCCCAAGGAGGAAGCTGGAGATTTGTAGGAATTTCCGTTATACAAAAAGTCAATGGGGCTAGATGCACAGAGGACAGAAGCCAGTATTCTAGCCCACGCCAAACAAGAAATTCCACAGACTTTCTGGGCAAAGCCCTAGAAACCCTGAAGCTCAAGTCAGCAGGGGCTGAAACTGAAGCAACCATGGAAACCATGGGCAGTATTTGTAGGCCGCGGGAGCCCAGCCAGTGCCCCGCCCCGCTGAGTGGAGGCAGAGCAGCCAATTGGGAGTTCTGTGCCAAAGCCACAGCTGGTGAGGACTCCACCCTGCAGCAGGCTCCCAGCAAGGGCAGAAAGAGCAGAAGAGCAACAAGCTACCGTCCCTTGGCACCACCAAAGCTTCCACAGTACAAACTGAAAGGAAAAAAAGGTTACACACAGTTGTCAAGTCCTGTAAATGCCCTTCGCCTCCAGGGCACCCTTCCCACTTTCTCACTCCAGACAGGCAAAAACATATCAGAAATTGTCATGATTTCTAAAGGATACAAGTACCTACTTGGAAAACCAGACATTTTATCAAATGAAAAGCTAGGAGTTGAATTAAATACATTTTTTAAAAAAGCATTAAGCTTTCGTACACATCAACAATGACCACTTAAGAATGTAATGCTGACACTCGTGTCTCTCTCAAAAATAAATAGATGTTAAAAAATTTTTTTTAAAAAGAACATAACTTAAAACACAAAATCCTATTCTCAATACCAACAAAACATAAAATACCTAGGATTGGGAATGCAAGCTGGTGCAGCCACTCTGGAAAACAGTATGGAGGTGCCTCAAAAAACTAAAAATAGAACTACCCTCCGACCCAGCAATTGCACCACTAGGCATTTATCCAAGGGAGACAGGTGTGCTGTTTCAAAGGGACACATGCACCCCCATGTTTATAGCAGCACTATCAACAATAGCCAAAGTATAGAAAGAGCCCAAATGTCCATCGATGGATGAATGGATAAAGAAGATGTGGTATATGTGTGCAATGGAGTATTACTCAGCCATCAAAAAGAAGGAAATCTTGCCATTTGCAACTACGTGGATGGAAATGGAGGGTATTATGCTAAGTGAAATTAGTCAGAGAAAGACAAAAATCATAGGACTTCACTCATATGAGGACTTTAAGAGACAAAACAGATGAGCGTAAGGGAAGGGAAACAAAAATAATATAAAAGCAGGGAGGAGGACAAAACAGAAGAGACTCATAAATATGGAGAACAAACTCAGGGTTACTGGAGGGGTTTTGGGAGGGGAGATGGGCTAAATGGGTAAAGGGCACTAAGGAATCTACTCCTGAAATCATTGTCGCACTATATGCTAACTAATTTGGATGTAAATTTTTTTAAAAATTAAAAATAAAATTAAATAAATAAATAAAATAAAATAAAATACCTAGGAATAAGCTTTTTTGAAGAAAAACATTACCAAAAAATACAGACAAAATCTGGTATAGACATTACCAGGTATAAGACATTACCAAAAAATACAGACAAAATCACAATACATCTAGAAATAATCCTACTCCAAGATGGAAAAATCTAATATTAGAAAAATTTGGTTCTCCCCAGGTAAATCTATAAAGTTAAAATAATTCCAATAAAAATCAAAATGTTACTGGGGTTTCTTTTTAAATTTAACTTCATTCCAAAGCCCACCAGAAAGGGTAGGTGAATGAAAAAAGCTCACAAAATGTTGAAAAGTAATGAGTGAGGAACTTACCCGTATGAAAAACAGTATAAAGTAACAAAAAATTTTAAAAGCATAGTACTGACATTGTGAATTGACAATCAGGTAAATAAAATACAAACAACAGTCCAGAGGTAGTTTTACACACACGGAGGATTTCATATATGATAAAAGAAGCATGAAACCAGAAAGCAAAGGATGGCTTATTCAATGGATGTTACTGTGACAATGACTGTCCATTTTGCCAAAGACTAAATATAGAGCCCTTTGTAACATCATACTCTAAAACAAATACCTGATTAATTAAAGTTCTAAGCATGGAAATCATAAACATGTAAGAAGAAAATATAGAATATATTTTTTTTAAATATTGAGGTAAGAGATTTTTTTCCTAGACTGCAACTTAGAAGACGTTTAAAAAAAAAGACGAAATTAGCCTGTTCTGAAAATACAGTTTAACAAAATTGACCCCATTTGAGATAGAAGGTTTCAGCAGGCCAGCTCCCACAGAAGCAGCAGAAAGTAATCAAGGAGGAAAAAACAGCAACCGAACTGGATGTTTCACGGAAAATAGAATTCCACCAAACCGTCAGGGGAAAAAAGTATTCCTGAGGTTCCAAAATTGATTGGACATGAAAGAAAATGTCCTAATTCACTTTCCAAAGCAAGTATAACACAATACTTAAACTCAGTGGAGTACAAAAAAGGAAGTTGAAGACCAATATCACTTATAAATATTAATCAAAATGTTCTAAATAAAATATTAGCAAAAATAATTCAGTAACACATTCTGAAAAGAATGTAACATGACTAAGTGGGATTTATTCCAGGAATGCAAAGTTGGGTGAATATTAGGAAATTTATTAATCTAATAAAACACTTCAATAAATCTAACAGAAAAATCATGATTTTCTCCATAGATACCCGTGGTAGACTGAATAATAGACCCCAAAGATACCCAGGTCTTCATCCCAGGATTCCATGAACCTTATCTCATATGGAAACCAAGTCTTTGTTGATATGATTACATTAAGAGTATTGAAATAGAGAGACTATCCTGGATTATTTGGGTGGGCCCTAAACACAATCACAAGTGTTCTTATAAAACAGATGGCAGTGGGAGATTTGACACTTAGGAGGAAAAGCCATGTGACCACGGAGCCAAGATTGGAGTGATGCGTCACAAGCCAAGAAACACCAGCAGCCACCAGAAGCTGGGAAAGTCAAGGAATAGATTCTTCCCTACAACCTCCAGAGGGAGTATGTCTCTGCTGACACCTTGATTTCATCTTACTGATGCTGATTTTGGGCTTTTGGCCTCCAGAACTGTGAAAGAATACGTTTCTGCTGTTTTAAGCCACAAGGTCATCATAATTTATTACAGCAATGCAATGCAAGGCCAAAAAAGCCTTCAACAGTATTCAACATCCATTGCTGATTTTAAAAGAAACTCAAGAAAAAAGAAACTGATGGTACTTTCTTAAAATGATTATATATATTTATATGTCCTATGCCTAAAGCCCATATCCTACTTAAAGGAGAAACACTGCAGGCATTTATTGTATTAAGATGGGGAACAAGGCAAGAATGCCCCCTTTCTCCACTACTTCATATTAGAGGGATTAACCAATGCAATTTGAGGGGGTAAATTGATTAGAAGCATAGGAGCTATGAAAGAAATAAAACCATCTCTACCATTTCTACTTGCAAATGATATGATACAAATGGAAAGGTATCTTTGTTCTTGGATAGGATGACTCAGTGTCATAAAAATGTCAATTCTTAGTTAACTTATAACTGTAATGCTATTCCAATGAAAATACCAACAAGTTTTTTCTTATGTGGTTAAATAAAGTTCATATGGAAATCATAAAAATGCAAAAATGGCCAGAAAAATACTGAGAATGAAAAGTTCTGAAGGGAAGCCAGCCCTACCAGACATTTAAACACTTTATAAAGCCTCCATCATTAACACCCTGTGGGGCTGGTGCATAATAAATAGTCAAACAGACCAGTGGCATAGAATATAAAGCCCAGAAATAGACACAAGTACACACAGAAAAGTAATATATGCTGAAGGTAGCATCTCACATCACTGGGGCAAAAATGAGCTTTTTCATAAGCGGTGCTGGGACAACTGTTAGCCATTTAGAAAATGGTAAAAGCAGATACAAACCCCACAATGTACCCAAGAATAATTCAAAATGGATCAGAGATCTCAATGTAAACACATGAAACCTGCAAGTGCTAGAGATAAACATGCCAAAGGTTTTCTAACTATGACTAAAAATCCTAATGCAACAACAAAAAAAGTTCATGCATCTGACCACCTAAACATAAAAACATTTTCATAGCAAAAAATAATAATAAACATAAAGAATAAACATAAAACTGACAAAGAGAAAACACTTGCAATTAAATCACCACTAAAGGGCTAATATCCCTGACATAGAAATAATTCTTTAAAATTGATGGAAAAGGGGCACCTGGGTGGCGCAGTCGGTTAAGCGTCCGACTTCAGCCAGGTCATGATCTCACGGTCCGTGAGTTCGAGCCCCGCGTCGGGCTCTGGGCTGATGGCTCAGAGCCTGGAGCCTGTTTCCGATTCTGTGTCTCCCTCTCTCTCTGCCCCTCCCCCGTTCATGCTCTGTCTCTCTCTGTCCCAAAAATAAATAAAAACGTTGAAGAAAAAAAAAAATTTAAAATACAGGTCTCATGGGGCGCCTGGGTGGCGCAGTCGGTTAAGCGTCCGACTTCAGCCAGGTCACGATCTCGCGGTCAGTGAGTTCGAGCCCCGCGTCAGGCTCTGGGCTGATGGCTCGGAGCCTGGAGCCTGTTTCCAATTCTGTGTCTCCCTCTCTCTCTGCCCCTCCCCCGTTCATGCTCTGTCTCTCTCTGTCCCAAAAATAAATTAAAAAACGTTGAAAAAAAATAAAATTGATGGAAAAGAAAAAAAATTAAAAATTTTTTAATTAAAAAAATAAAAAATAAATAAAATAAAATAAAATTGATGGAAAAAGAATCAGAAAATGGGCAAAAGATATGGAACACATGATTTACTCTGTGTGTATGTGTTCCTTAAATATTTAGAGATATATACAACCTCACCTATTAAAAAAGAGAAATGCAGGGCTCCTGGGTGGCTCAGTCGGTTGGGTGTCTGGCTTCAGCTCGGGTCGTGATCTCGTGGTTTTGTGTGTTCAAGCTCCGCATCGGGCTCTGTGCTGGCAGCTCGGAGCCCGGAGCCCGCTTTGGATTCTGTGTCTCCCTCTCTCTGCCCCTCCCCCACTGTGCTCTGTCTCTCAAAAATAAATAAATGTAAAAAAAAATTTTTTTTAAAGAGAAATGCAAATGGAAACTTAACCTCACCCATTGGAATGGCAAAATTAACAAGCAGGAAACATTCAGTTGACAAGACTGCGGGCAGCAGCCACTCTTGCGCATTGCTGGTGAGAATGAAGATTGGTTCAAACTTTACGAGAGGGGAATTCAATAATAACCAAAGTACATGTGTGTTTACCTTTTTATCCAGCTATTCCACTTGTAGGAATTTACCCTGAAGATACACCTCCAACAAAGCGCTGTCTACAATTACAAAGTTTTGCAAACAACCTAAATATTCACACACAGGGAGAGTGGTATATCCTCACAATGAAGTTCTATAAAAAAGAATGAGGGGCGCCTGGATGGCTCAGTATATCGAGTGTCCGACTCTTGATCTGGGCTCAGGTCATGAACTCATGGTTCATGAGTTCGAGCCCCACATCAGGCTCTGTCCCTGAGAGAGAGAGAGAGAGAGAGAGAGAGAGAGAGAGAGAGAGTGCAAGCAGAGAGAGAGGGGCAGAGGGAGAGGGAGAAAGAATCTTAAGCAGGCTCTGCACTCAGCTCATCTCAAGACCGGAGATCACGACCTGAGCCAAAATCAAGAGTCAGACACTTAACCAACTGAGCCACCTAGGTTCTCTCAGTCTGTATTTTTTAAAGCTAAAAAAGCAAAGGGCAAGAGGGTAGCTTCAGCGTGGTCCCAAAGTCTGGAAGCATAGGCTAATATACGTAAGAAATGATTAATTGCTATTACATTACAAAGTTTTCAATGATATCATATGATATGTTGAGCGTACTGTCCTTGATTAGCAATGCATAGTTTAATGCATTATGCAAAACTGTTATGAACATAGTTTATCAATACAGCATTTCTATCAACCCCTGCACATGCGCCTTTGCATTGTTTCAAGGGATTCATGTTTCTGATTTTCATGGAATCTACCTATCATTAGCATGCCCCAGAAGTAATCGAGGAGTTTCAGTCATAAAAAGTAAAACAAAAACACACACGTTTCCGATTTCATGGCTATTCTATGTAGTATACTGCCTTTTGCATAAGAAAGAAAAGAAAATGAGAATATACATAAATGTATCTACTCATTTGTACAAAATAAACAGAGAAGATAAACCAGAAATTAATGAAATTAGTCACATACACAGGGTAAGTGGGATCAGAAAGGACAAGACAGGAGTAGAATTGGGATAGAAGGAGGGGGCAAAAGTGATGCTTCTCTGGGTACACTTATTTTATTTTTTAAAGTTTATTTACTTATTTTGAGAGAGATCACTCTCGGCCTTTTGGATAAGATCAAGTGTATTTATTTTGAGAGAGAGAGAGCATGCATGTGCGTGCAGAGGCGGGGCAGAGAGAGAGGGAGAGAGAGAGAATCCCAAGCAGGGGCTCCAACCCACGAACTGTGAGATCATGACCTGACCCGAAATCAAGAGTCAGACACTTAACTAATTGAGCCACCCAGGCACCTCTGGGTACACCCTTCTAAGTTGTTCTAACTTTTGAAATTATGTTAATACTTTACACAGTGGAAAACACTAGAAACATACACAAGTAAGGAAGAAACCTAGCTAATGGAATACAAAGAGAAATAAACAAACCTAACCTCATTTGAATGAATAAAATCACCACACTAAAGGAGAGGGAGGTAGAACCAACCCAGGTAACTTTAGCCACCCTGTTCTGACAGTGTGTTCTCATCCTAAGCCAAAGGAGTTAGACGCATTAAACGCTAGCTTGTTTCTCCCAATGGTATTGGTTAGCAATCCTGAAACTACTTTCTATGTGTTTTAGGGCTCATTTAGGAAATGAGTAAATATTTTGTGGATAATAGGAGCCCACTTCTCCTACAGTGGCATGCAAGACCTGGCTCGCACCAGTGAGGACCACTGCTGTACATCTCTTCCTAACTCCCTGTTCAGTGATGTCATGTTGGTGGTTTGAAAACGGCCATGGAGGGAGTTTTTACACCACGGAAATTGGCAAATGCTGCAAAGCATAGATAAAAGTTTATCTCCTGGAGAAGTTGTTAACCATTTACCAGCACACCTCTGGCAAATACAGCAAGTGGGAGAAGGCTAGAATAACCTTGTGGTGTTGTAATGGAACTGGAGGTATTGTTATGCATACATATGTTTCCTCACTCTGTTGAAAGAGCCTAGAAACAATGAATTCCAGGTAGCAATGAGCACACCCACAGCACAAATACTGCTTTCTAAATCCTATTCTCTACTAAAAGGAAACGGGGCTCTTTGGAGAAATAGCAGATTCTAGGACTGTGGCAGAGAAATTAGCTATTAAGCCTATAACATCTCGTCCCAGAAAGCGAGGAGTGCTCAAATGATAGGAATATATCTAAAGGACACAAAATCTAGGGCACACAATCCAGTTTAGAGGGACCCCTTGCTATCCAAATCCAGAAAAATTTGAGCATCAAGAGAAATCATGATGGTAACATACTATATCCATCGAATGAAATAAGAATCCCTGTGTGCATACTAATAAAGAGAGAGAGAGAGGAGAGAAAGCTCTTCCCTACAGTAGAATGTCAACTTCATTATAATAGATGGAATCAGAAAATCACCATACAAAGATGTACATGAATGTTCATAGCAGTTTTTTTATTTTTTTAATGTTTATTTATTTTTGAGAAAGAGAGAGACAGAGTGTGGGGGGAGGGGCAAAGAGAGAGGGAGACACAGAATCCAAAGCAGGCTCCAGTCTCTGAGCTGTCAGCACAGAGCCCGACACAGGCTCAAACCCACGAACCATGAGATCACGACCTGAGCCAAAGTCAGACACCTAACCAACTGAGCCACCCAGGAGCCCCAAATGTTCATAGCAGTTTTATTTGTAATAGCTAAAAACTGTAAACAACTCAAACGTCCATCAACGATCAATGGATAAACAAACTGTCACATGTCCATGTCCATAAAATGGAATCTTATTTAGTAACTAAAAAGAACAAACTATTAATACAATAACATGGATGAAACTCAAAATAAATATGGTAAATGAAAGAAGCCAGGCCAAAAAAAGAGCACCTACTGTGCTTGGATTATACAAATTCTAGAAAACGCAGCTAATACACAGAGACAGAAAGCAGAGTGGTGGTTGCCTGAGAGAGGCAGGTGAGGTTAGAGGAATTTCAAAGGGGTGTGAGGAAAACTTGGGGGTGATGAATAGGTTCACAAGCTTAACTGTGGGGATGGTTTCATGGGTGGTAGACATATGTGAAAACCTGTTAAACTTTATACTTAAAACACAGGCAGTTTAGGGGAGCCTGGGTGGCTCCATCGGTCCAACTTCAGCTCAGGTCAAGATCTCAAGCCCCACGCCAGGCTCTGTGCTGACAGCCCAAAGTCTGGAGCCTGTTTCAGACTCTGTGTCTCCCTCTCTCTCTGCCCCTCCCCCACTCACTCACATGCACACAGGCGCATTCTCTCTCTCTCAAAAAATGAATAAACATTTAAGAAAAATTTTTTAGGGGTGCCTGGGTGGTTCAGTTGGTTAAGCAACTGACTTTGGCTCAGGTCATGATCTCACAGTTTGTGAGTTCGAGCCCCGCGTCAGGCTCTATGCTGACAGCTCAGAGCCTGGAACCTACTTCAGATTCTGTGTCTTCCCCTCTCTCTCCCCCTCCCCTGCTCAGGTTCTGTGTCTCTCTGTCTCTCAATAATAAATAAACGTTAAAAATTTTTTTTAATTCTTTAAAAAAAATAAAAATGAGGGGTGCCTGGGTGGCTCAGTCGGTTGTGCATCTGACTTCGGCTCAGGTCGCAGTCTCACAGTTTGTGGGTTTGAGCCCCACATCAGGCTCTGTGCTGACAGCTCAGAGCCTGGAGCCTGCTTCAGATTCTGTGTCTCCTTCTCTCTCTCTGCCCCTATCCTGCTCATGCTCTCTCTCTGTCTCTTAAAAATAAATAAATGTTAAAAAAATTTTTTAATTAAAAAATAAATAAGTAAATAAATAAAAATGAAACACAGGCAGTTTATTACATGTCAATTATTCCTCAACAAAACTGCCAAAAATTTTTAATGACCACGCCCTTAATAATTCATTCAGGCAAGAATCACCAATGGATGTTAAAAACTAATGGATAAAAGTTTGAGGCAAGCAGTACATTTAGATAATTTCAAAGTATCCCCCCTTAAGCTACTTATTAATTACATTATTTTATATAATTACATTAGTTATTCATTACTTACAAAAGGGAAAGCAGTAATTTTACCGCGGAGACACCTAGAAAACACCAGTATGACAGACTGAATAATGACCCCAAATGATGCCCCCGTCTAAGCCCCAGAACCTATGAATATATTTCCCTACATGACAAAAAGGACTTTGCTGATGCAATTAGGTTAAAGATCTTGAGAGGGGGAGATGATCCTGGGTTATCCAGGTGGGCCCAACATAATTACAAGTTTCCTTAGATACTAGAATAAAATAGAATTATACATAGTAATTGGGGCGCCTGGGTGGCTCAGTCGGTTAAGCGTCCGACTTTGGCTCAGGTCATGATCTCGTGGTCCGTGAGTTCAAGCCCCGCGTTGGGCTCTGTGCTGACAGCTCAGAGCCTGGAGCCTGTTTCAGATTCTGTGTCTCCCTCTCTCTGACCCTCCCCTGTTCATGCTCTGTCTCTCTCTGTCTCAAAAATAAATAAATAAACGTTAAAAAAAAATTTTTTTAAAGAATTATACATAGTGACAAAAAGATATCCACAATATATTATCATGAGACAAATGAAAGGTTCCTATATAAGCCCATAATAAATGAGTCCATATTTGTTAAGAAGAATGCATAACTACATTGTATATAAATACAGAGACAAAAGTCCAGAAGGAAACACACCACACATTTATTAGTGGCAACCTCTATTGCTGAACTATTTGGACTCCTCATAACAAAACTGAACATAAAAAAAGGAACAACTTCACATTTTACTACAGAAAATTTATATTATGTATGTTGAGACCGTGACTTTGTGAAAGACGAATATCCCTCTAAATTTAATATAGAAGGCATAAGATTTAGAAGATATCAATGTTCAGAAAATTGGCTAATGTTCAGCATTACCCATCTAACCTTCAATATGATCTAAATCTCCCTCTCCCCCTCCCTCCCTCCCTCTCTCTCTCCCTCTCTCTCTCTCTGTTTCACACACACGCACACACACACACACACACACACACACACACACACACACACATCCCTCAGGGACATGAGAAATTTGACTTACAAATCCACAGGGAGAGAAAAATCTAAGAATCGAAGGTGGGTGTTTCCATTCATGAGGAACATTAGACCACAGCTAAGGGCACTGCTAATGTTAATGCTAACACTTTTCCAGTTAATAAATACAAGTTGAACTTCTATAGTTTACCCCTGAGAGGTGTGTGACTGTATATATCACAGGGTAAAGTCAGTGGTGCATTGTTCCAATTTTAGTACATGTGCTGCTGAACTGAGCACCAATCAGTGGTGCATCAATGTCCAGAAATACAGACTCAAGTCTTCCTCCTGGTCCACAGTATTCCCTAGAGAATCCTCCAGACATGCCCAAGACACTGCACAGGCCTGGAAAAGCAAGCAAGTGCCTGGAAGCGGTTATACCTAAAATTTGAAGTAGGTCCTCAGATAGGGGACCAAGGGAACAGGACAGTGTTTCTCTAAACCCCAGCAGTCCAGCCAGCAGAGCCAAGAAAGCCAGCCAGATCAAATACCCAACGAACTACCACCACCGTCAAAGCAAATAAGAGAACTAAGTCAGGAAACCAAAGTAGGTCAAGCCCAGGGAAATATCCAGTCACTACTCTAGCTGACTTGTATTCCCTCTTGCTCCCCGTGGGAAGTTGGAGTCCAGTCCATAAAAATTCCCTCCAGCCTCTGACACCCTTCATGTCACATCCCCACTGAAATACAATTTTGAAGGCTTTTAGTCTCTATCTATTATCCTCTGGTTCACCTACTAGGCAAACCAAATACGCAAACGAGAATAAATCTCAAAGTCTTAAGACACTACATAACTGTGAAGCCTCTTAAGCAGCCACATCCCTGCAGCAGTAATGTCTGGGATGCATTTCACAGCCGCTGACTGGACACCATATCTCAGACCCCAGTAACCCAGATAGTCAACTGACTGGATTTCTTCCATGACAATTTATCTAAAGCCAAGAAACTGCAAACTAATATAAACTGTGTGATGTTGATGAGAACAAAGTGCATTCATTCCTATTCAGTATCTTTCATGTTCTCCGTCTCCATTTCTGAAACCCCAGCACCTAAATCAGAAGAATCCTCAAAAAAAATCCCTTACGTGCTCTGGATGTGGATTTGCCAAGATGTGGATTTATAATTTCTAACAAATTTCAAACCAAAAACGAATCGGGGTTAATTATCAATTGATTGGAAAGTGGAATTAAGCAGAATATCCCATGTCCTAAACATTCTAGGTAGTCAAAGAGTCTATTTATTTCCCCACAGTATTCTAGCCTTAGAATGCTACTGTATTTGAGAGCATCTTAGAGCTAAATCACATAATTCATTTCCATCCTTTTACAAATGAAGGAATGGAGGCTTAGGTTACAATTTGACTGATCATTATATTCTTAACATGAACAGAAGTACATAAATGCAAAAAAATGTTACCCAACCAAAAATATGCAAATAAATGCAATGATCTCCAAATGTGCCCATCAGGATGATTAACTTTGTTTGTAGGGATAATACCAAGTAATGATTCTTTGTAGTCCAGAAATTACTCATCCTCTATCTCTCAGTGATTCAGCCTTCCCTGACCCCGGAAATATGTGACTCTTGTTTCTACTTGTTCCTAGAGACTCTGTAAAATTGATGACAATTTGTGTTGTCTTTGAGGGCTTTTTCCTCAAAGTTTTTATTTAGATTTGGTTAAGTTTTACTTTTAGTTTATCTTTGGCTTCACCACTGCAATGTCACTAGGCCTGCTCAAGTTCAGTATGTTTTGGATTTTCTGCACTTCGGGTCCATGACTTTTGGGAATGAGAATGTCTTACATATTCAAATTTCAGATTTAACACATGTCTTAAATGTCAGAATTCTAGAAGCAAATATCAAGTATTTCTTCCAGTACACATTCTCCTAAGTCCACTGACTTTTCCCCTCTAACTCACTGATTTCTTACCCAGCCTAATCCAAGGAGCATTTTGCATGAATTTTGAGCACAGAGGACACTCAGGTACCTTAGACGTGAAATATCACATGTTAAAATGACATTCAGCTGAACTAGACCAATGAATCTGATTCATTGAAACCATATTTTAACTAAAGTGAGCTGAAAACTTGTGTCCATACAAACCTACATATGAATGTATATACCAACCTTATTCTTTAAATTTTTTTAATATTTATTTTTGAGAGACAGAGAGAGACAGTGCACGAGCAGGGGAGGGACAGAGAGAGGGGGAGACACAGAATCCAAAGCAGGCTCCAAGCTCTGAGTTCAGCACAAAACCCGACACAGGGCTGGAACCCTCAAGCTGTGAGATCATGACCTGAGCTGAAGTTGGACGCTCAACCAACTGAGCCACCCAGGTGCCCCTATACCAGCTTTATTCTTTTTTTTTTTTAAATGTTTATTTATTTCTGAGACAGAGAGAGACAGAGCGTGAGTCGGAGAGGGGCAGAGAGAGAGGGAGACACAGAATCCGAAGCAGGCTCCAGGCTCCGAGCCGTCAGCACAGAGCCAGACGCGGGGCTCGAACTCACAAACCGGGAGATCATGACCTGAGCCGAAGTCGGTTGCTCAACCGACTGAGCCACCCAGGCGCCCCTATACCAGCTTTATTCTTAACTGCGCCAAATTGGAAGCAACCAAGATGTCCTTCAGTAGGCAGGTGGATAAACAAATTGTGGTACATCCACACCAGGGAATATTATTCAGCAATAGGAGGAAGTGAGGCATCCAGCCACAAAAAGACATGAGAGAATCTTCAACACATACTGCTAAGGGAAAGAAGCCAATCTGAAAAGGCCACATACTGTATGATTCCAACTACATGACATTCTGGAAAAAGCAAAACTGGAGACAACAAAGAGGTCAGTGGTTGTCAGGGGTTCAGAAGGAGGGATGGAAGGATGAACAGGGGGTTCTTCAAGTCAGTGGAACAATTCTGTATGATACTATGATGGAGGATAGATGACATAATGCATTTGTCAAAACCTATAAAACACAGTGAACCTTAACATAAACTATGCACTTTAGCTAATAATAATGCATCCATATTGGTGCAGCAAGAGTAGCAAATGTACCACACTAATGCAAGATATTAATAGAGGGGGAAACCGGGGTGGGAGGGAGCAATATGGGAACTCTGTACTTTTGTTCAATTTTTCTGTAAACCTAAAACTGCACTAAATAATAAAACCTATTAATTTTAAAGATTCTTGAAATTACCCTCGATAACACAGCATGCTTTAGCTTTCTAGGTAATTACTAGAAGCAGGACTTTAGTGACTTGATCATTTCAGCAAATTGGCTTTTGTCAAACTGATTCCCAGCAATCCGGCCTGCTTCCTGCTGAAGCCACACTGATCCTTCTGTTCCTCAAACACGCCAGGCCCTTTCCAGCCTCGCCGCTTTGTCTCCCCCTTCCCTCAGCGCTCCAGAAGGCTGGCTGGACCTTACCCTTCACATCTCAGCTCAAATGTCATCTTTCCAGAGAAGCCCCCAGTGATCACTCTGTCCCCCAAACACATGGAGTGACTATCCAATCACCCTATGTTCTAGGCAGAACAACGGCCCGCCCCCAAAGATATCCAAGTCAGAATCCCTGGAGCTTGTAAACACATTACCTCACATGGCAAAAGGGACTTCCCAGATGTCATTACATTAAGGACCCTGAAATGGAGAGATTATCCTGGATTCTCTCTCTTTCCCTCTCTCTCTCTGCCCTTCACCCCTCATGCTTTCTTTCTCTCTCAAAATAAATAAATAAACTTAAAAAAAATGAGGAGGTCTTTATTTTACAAATTGGTAGTAACTTTTTCTAAAGTAATGTATTACAAATACCTTTCTTGCTGCTTGCTGTAAATGACAATTTTTAGGGATTAGGGACTATATTTCACTTGTTCTAACAATTCCTTAAAAATTTTAAAGTTATTTCCACCCATTTTCATGAATTATCTCAATTTTTAAAATTAACTGCAAAAAAAAAAAGCAAAGCGCTACAGTATCGATATACAAATGCATTACCAACAGTTCCACGTCTTTAACACAACTATAATCTATCTTCTCATCTGAGACACAGAATGGTCCTAGTTTTGGGCTGCCCAGACAGTATTGTCCTCATTGCAAAACAGGAAGCTCAAGTTCAGAGCGGTTAGCTGAGTGGCTTTGTGCAAGGCACTCGCTTAGTCTGAGGTAGTGTCGGATGTAGATCCCAAACGATACGGAGCCGTGGCCGGGAGGACTGCAGCTGCCCTTAGCTGGTGGCCTCTCCCTCCCCACTTCCTGGGTTCCCATGGAATCGACCACAATTCCATCTGAATAGTTGCGATCTTGTACCTTCAGCCTCTCTTGAGCCCCCTGGTCTTTCCAGCTTCCCTATCTGTAACCCCGTCCACAGGACTCGTTTCTTTGCCCTGGAGAGCAGACAGGCTTCTGGCTTGCTGACCCAAGCCCTTGGGTCCTGGGGCCCTTCAGTTCAGTGTCTGCAGAAGTGGCCACATGGCTCAATGGCAGGTGCCTTGATTTGCATCATATTTGCTGCCTTTGACTCAGAGCTAAGGATATCTAGGAGAACACCATGGTCTCTCGTATACAGACTCTCCACCGACTCAGCCCAGGAAAGGGAAATACAGCTGGTGTCAGCCAGGGAGAAGCCTGCCGGCCAAGATGATGGCCCTAAACAACAGCTGGTCAGAATCAAAGCCAACCACTCTTCTGGCAGGAATTACATGGGAATCCTGATTAAACAGGTAGGTGCTAGCATAGGACAGTTGGATGAAGGCTGAGCTGGGGACAACCCACAGGACTGGTCAACTGTTCAGATCTCCAATCCTGACCATCAGTAGAAGTGCTGACAAAGGCCTAGAGAAATACTTTTTATCCCAGAGAACTAAGGTCTTTTTGGACCCCTTGTTCAAGACCTGGCTGTCTTGGGAGGGAGAAAGTTTAGTGCCTGTGTTTGATAAACAAGAGTATATCCCAGGGTGCCTGGGTGGCTCAGTCGGTTAAGCGTCCGACTTCAGCTCAGGTCATGATCTCATGGTTTGTGGGTTCAAGCCCCACATCAGGCTCTGTGCTGACAGCTCAGAGCCTGGAGCCTGCTTCGGATTCTGTGTCTCCCTCTCTCTCTGCCCCTCCTCCAATCATGCTCTGTCTCTCTGTCTCTCTTTCTCTCTCTCAAAAAATAAAGAAACATTAAAAAAAATTTTTTTAAAGAGTATATCCTCAGAGCAGTTTCCAAGAGGCAGGGCAACCAAGGCCTGGAGCAGTAAAGGGACTGTATTTCTAGGGTTTTCAGACATTTGTGGCCCTTTATGGACCTGTCACCTCAAGCAGCTATTCTTTAAATAGAAAACCTAGTGTTCAAATTGGAGTAGAATCGGATCAGCCCTGTAAGGCAAGAGTGGAGAGGAAAGACTACGGTGACCATACAGTGTTTCCTCTTGCATCCATCACCCCGCAAAACTAAGCCCGAAACCAGGCTCCAGCCTGTCAGAGGACATCAATCTGTCAACTGTTGTCATTCAAGCAGGGCCTGCAGGTAGGGGCAGAGGCTCGGTCCCCCTACCCTAAGCAGCCTATTTAAGTATTCCTTCCAGCCCTGTGCCAAGCCTTACCCTCCCTTGAGGTGTTCTGGAAACACAGATTTTTCCCATGTTATCACATGCCCAGGGCTATCTTAGCGCTTTTTAGGGACTGGTGGCCCATGGCACCCACCCAGCTGGGCCTACTCCATAATCCTACTCTGCTAACCCACACCTCTTAGCGTGAGGAGAGTAGGTCAGCCTATTTCCCATCGGGATCATACATGTGTGTTTGCCCCCTGACAAGAGCGTAGGCCCACTGAGGGCAGGAGTCAATCTTCTCCTGACTTTAGAGGTCACACAGATCTCTGGCTTCTGCAAATGTCAGAACACCTGGGACTCATCCAAAAAGACAATTAACTATTGAGTAAAACTTTAACCATAGAAAAGTTCAAAAAAAATAATTAAATGTTTATCAAGCATGGGGAGAAGTTTTTAAACTTTGATATATAATAGATGAAATCACAAAAGATTAGCTCAACACACTTGACTGTATAAAAGCATTTTCAAAATATGTATACATTTTAAGTATAATGATCATTTTACAGAGGAGAATACGAAGCTTAGGAAAGTTGAGTAATTTGAACAAGGCATATCCCTCAGCTTAAAAGGAGCAGGTCTGGGATTCCAACCCAAGAATGTCCGACACAGAGGCTTGAGTGCCTCAGGACCGCCCTCACTACTGCACACGGTATTTACTGGAGGCCAGAAGATGTGAATCACATGCACAACACACATATGTATACACATACGTATGTAGATGTGAGAATGTGCTTTCAAATAATTGTAGTAAATAACAAACAATACCTTTATCATTTTTTACAGCTTACGTAGATTCATAAGCAAAGCACAAGAAAAGAAACAAAACAATTCATAAAAGAGGAAATAGAACATGGAAGTAAACAAAGGTTCACTCTCCCTGGTGGTAAAAACACAAATGCAAGTTTAATGAGGCACCTGTTTTTGCTTATTAAATGGGCAGGGAAGAAACCACACTGGCCATGACTGAGGTAGTGGAACTAGTACCTTGGGATATTATTGGAGACATTGAGAATACATCTGCTCTCTAAGAAATCACTTTATATATACACCAAAAGTTTTTAAGTGTCCTAATGTAAATGAACGCTATTTTCATTCAACAGATAGTACTGTGAATCTGAGACAGGGAAAGAGAGCAGCTCCATTTTTAGAAAGGCTCCGTCTCTGCTGTTTCTCTGCTAGGCCCCATTTACTCATGTTCTATATTTCACCTTGCATCTGAATGAACCAAGCTGCTATCTATGTTCCCGCTCCAAGAGAGAGGCAGGAAAGTTAATCATTCTTGGATTCTTGTCCTAGGCTCCCAAACACTTTATCATCTAAGAAGGACCGGAGCCCAAACATGTCCCAGGACATTAGCTTCAAACCAACCTCTGCCGATGCTGACATCAATCCTCCCTACCTTCAGTGATTTAAGAAATAGCACCTATTATTCACCTGATACTCGCCTTTGAGGGGACCTTACTCTGGATTCCTGAAGGAACACGTACCTTGAGACCGTTTCCAATATAAGCCCTAACCCCGAGCAATGGAGAGACTCACTCTCCTTTCTTTTCCAAGTCTCCCAGACACTCAATCTGCTATGTGCTATCACTGACAGTATTCAACAAACTCTGCTTTCACTTCCTTCAGGTTCATGTTTGATTTTTTTTTTCTTTTCTTTTCTTTTCTTTTTTTTTTTTTTTATAGTAATCTCTACACCCAACATGGGGCTCGAACTCATGACCTCAAGATCAACAGTTTCATGCTCTTGCAACTAAGCCAACCAGGTGCTGATTTCTATCCTGCACAAAACCAATGACCCTCTTGGCTGGTCCTGTGTGACCCCCTCTGGGTCCTGGGGCCCACCCTGCCTACGTCAAATCCATTATGTATCAGGCATTGAACCAGGTACCGCTGGAGTAAGCAGGCAGGGGTATCGTTTCTGGTCATGCCTAGCTCTGGCTAGGGACTCTGTGTATGTGAGATAGAAATAAACACTGCCCTTGTCTAGGCCACTGTTGTTCTGGGTTTTCTGTTACTCATGGCCAAACCTAATCCCATTTATACAGAAGGTAAATGAGCTTTCACCAGCTGGTGTCTGGCTTCTCCATGGAGTAGGAAGCAAGATCATCAAAACAGAGTGAGCATATGGGAAGGAAGTAGAGGTCTGAGTAGCGTGGAAAAGGTATGAAATTAACACCATGGAAAGAGAGGGAGTGATCTCATCAGAGAAACATAGTAAAACAGTTGAGCAGTGACAAGTTCCTTCATGAATTTCCAGAAACAGATATTTAGATTCCATTTTTTAATTACTTCTTTAAAAAATTGTTAATGTTGGGGCGCCTGGGTGGCGCAGTCAGTTAAGCGTCCGACTTCAGCCAGGTCACGATCTCGCGGTCCGTGAGTTCGAGCCCCGCGTCGGGCTCTGGGCTGATGGCTCAGAGCCTGGAGCCTGTTTCCGATTCTGTGTCTCCCTCTCTCTCTGCCCCTTCCCCGTTCATGCTCTGTCTCTCTCTGTCCCAAAAATAAACGTTGAAAAAAAAAAAATTTAAAAAAAAAAAAAAATTGTTAATGTTTATTTATTCGTGAGAGAGAGAGAGAGAGAGAGAGAGAGAGAAAACGCAAGTGGGGGAGGTGCAGAGAGGGGGGAGACACAGAATCCAAAGCAGGCTCCAGGCTCCAAGCTGTCGGCATAGAGCCAGACACAGGGCTTAAACTCACAAACTGAAATGACCTGAGCTGAAGTTGGAGGCTCAACTGACTGAGCCACCCAGATGCCCCAAAGATTCCAATTTTTAAATATCCTAAATAAATGAAGATGTGCAGCACATTATTTATTATAGACAACTTCAGAAATTACATAAATGTCAAACAGCAAGAAGACAGTTTCATCAATTATAATATTTTTTAAATGATTGTTGAGAAAAGTAGATAGCAATAGATAAACTTTTGGTACTTTCTTATATTTATATTTTATTTATTATGTGGACACAGTAGAATACAAAATAGTACATACGGTATGATTATACCTATGCATGGAGGACAAAATGGGGAAAAGTACCAAATCACTAACAATACACTTTTTTTAATTTTTTTTTAATGTTTATTTATTTTGAGAGATAGAGAGACAGAGCATGAGCAGGGAAGGGGTAGAGTCAGAGGGAGACACAGAATCTGAAGCAGGCTCCAGGCTCTGAGCTGTCAGCATAGAGCCCGACGCAGGGCTCAAACCCACAAGCATGAGCTCATGACCTGAGCCGAAGAAGGACGCTTAACCAACTGAGCCACCCAGGCGCCCCAATAATACATTTTTAATGTCTTTAATTTTATTATGTTAATATTAAAAAACTGTTGTCTTTAAATAGCACAGGAGACTGAGCTCACTGAGTAGATAACAGTCTCTAGAAGGTGAGGTGTCTCATGTCACTCTGTGACCCACAGCAGCTACCACAAAGCTGCTGCTCAGGACTTCACAGATAGTTGTTAAGCTGAATTGCCTGAGATGGTGTGATGACTAGGGAAGAATGCGCGCTCTCTCTCTCTCTTTTTTTTTTTTTTTTTTTTTAACCTGAGAAGGAGCTCGCTTTATTGGGGGCAGAGCACTGCACATGGCCAACAGATGAAAGCAACCCAGTGGGCATCCTATATCCACATCACCCTCAAAAATGTACACAGGAAGTTTTGTTAAGAAAGATCAACTGGAACATGGGTTCCTCTGGGTACCTTCCCCTGCCTCATCCTTCCGAGGAGTCGGGACACTCCCAACCATTTCCTTGAAGGCAAATGTGGTCGCTACAGGTAGAGCCCTTGCAGGGGTGCCTTCTTGTTTTTTATGAAGAACATTTTCTTTAGACTTTTTGAAGTCTTCATTTGTTACTTTCATTCTCTGTTCTCTCAAGGCCATCACACCAGCTTCTCTACTGATTGCCTTAATGTCGGCCCCAGAGAGGTCATCTTTAGCCATGATCAAAGTCTGGCATCATCCTGCTTGTGTGGATCTGAAAGATGCACTTCCTAGTCTTTTCATCAGGCAGGGGAACTCAATTTTCCCATCAATGCAGCCTGGTCTGCATTGCACTGGATAAGCACTGGATCTGATAAGCACTGGATCCAAAGTTTCTATTCAGTATGTGGCCATGGTAACTTTTACATCACCTCTTGATTCAAATCCATCCAACTGGTTCAACAGTTCCAACATTGTTCATTGAATTTCTCTCTCACTACCAGAACTTGAGTCATATCTTTTTGTTCCAATGGCAACGATTTCATCAATAAACACCATGGATGGTGCATGTTCTTCCACAGCTAGAAACAATTCCTGAACGAGTTTGGGCCCATCACCTTCTGATTAAGTTCAGAGTCAACCACTATTAAGAAAGTGGCTGAGGTTTGGTTTGCTACTGCTTTGGCTAATAAGGTTTTACCTGTGCCAGGCGGACCATAGAGAATGACCCCCTTTGGGAGCTTTATATCCATCTCTTCATAATATTCAGGATGTGTGAGAGGAAGCTCCCCAGATACCTTAATTTCCTGGATTTGGTTGTCCAACCCCCAATAACAGCATAGGTTTCCTGGGGGGCCTTTTCCACCTTCATCACTGTGACCAAGGGATCCGTGTCATCCATGAGCCACCCCTATGACAGCATGTACCTTGTGGTTGAGCAGGGCCATGCAGCCTGGTTCCAGCAGATCCTTGTCCACCAAGGAAAGAATACTGACATAGCGTTCTGAGCCCACAGATGTAGATACAGTGATCTCTTCCAACGTTCCTACCAACATTGGGGTCCCCCCAGTCATCCACCTTTGATCTTTCCTCCTCTTGCTTTTCTTCTAAAGTCTTCATTTGTTCCTGATTTCTAATGAATTCATCCTCCATGAGAAGAGAGTCTTTAATCCTAACTTCAGTAATTTTTTTTTAAATTTTTTTTAACGTTTATTTTTTAATTTTTGAGACAGGGAGAGACAGAGCATGAACAGGGGAGGGGCAGAGAGAGAGGGAGACACAGAATCGGAAGCAGGTTCCAGACTCTGAGCCATCAGCCCAGAGCCTGACGCAAGGCTCGAACTCACAGACCACGAGATCGTGACCTGAGCCGAAGTCAGACGCTTAACCGACTGAGCCACCCAGGTGCCCCATAACTTCAGTAATTTTAACCGGCACTGAGTGTGACATGTCACCAGTGGCAGCTCGCTGGCAGCAACTGGTCCCTTTGTTTTCTTCTTCTTTTTCCCCACTCTAGTCGGTACGGGAGGTTTGTATTTCTTTTTCTTTTCCTTGTCATTTTTCTTGTCACCTCCAGGGCCATGATCACCACTCTGACCCATCTTGCTTTGGTCGCTCGAACCGGAATGCTCCTCTCTCTAACCAGTGTTGTGTTTTCTCTATTGGTCACAGGGTCTCTCACCATGTGGTCAGCACTTAGTGTGTGGACCTTGCTCTGTGCCCTTCCTTGGGCATAAGGCGTCCAGTACAGCCAGAGCCCATCCTTGACAACAGCATTCTCCCAAGCACAAGATGACCCCACCAGTCATAGTAGGACAGGCTCTTTAGAAGCCTAGAATAACACTTCTCACCAAAGGGAATGTGAAGACAGAGCATCGGCTTGGATGAGTGTCAGCTCATTTGCTGAGTGTCTGCTACAAGCCAGGCACCATGTTAGATGTGGGGGAATATGGTTCTGAACAAGTCAGACACATCACATGGAGCTTATGGTCATGGGAATCAGACATTAAAGAGGTAGTTACAGTATTATGGATTGTCTTATGGGCACAGGATGCCATAGGAACAGGCAGGTGGGGCAAGCAAATTGGCTAGTCAGAAACAATAATTCATCATTTGGTAACTGACCTAGAAGTGCCACAGTAGAGTAGGTGAGCAAGAGAAGGTAAGTGATACGTGCAGAGGGGCAGGCTAGTCTGGGGCTGGCAGACCTGTGTAGGCCATGGTCAGACTTTTAGACTCTGAGTACCACAAGAGGCCACTGGAAGAATTCAAGCAGGGGAAGGATATGAACTCATTTATGTTTTGAGAGCTCTCTAAGTGACATAGGACCTGGAAAACAGTGGCTCCAACTCAAGAGAGCACTGAAGGAAAGCCCAGGATGACAGTTGTGCAGCAGGCCTGACTGGGACAGAGGACAGAGGGCTCCAAAAAGGGGGTCTCCAGAGGAGGATGGGGGTATAGAGGACTTTTAAAAAATACCTAGTATGCTGGAGAATTTTTTAAAAAGAGTCTCTGATTTTAATTTGCAGAAATAGAAATTCTAAGCCCATCTTAAAATCCATATGGAATCTCAAAGGACCCTGAATAGCTAAAACAATCTTGAAAAGGAAGAACAAAACTGAAGGACTCACACTTCTTGAATTCAAAACTTACTACAAAGCCACAGTAGCCAAAACAGTGTGGTACTGGCATTAAGACAGGCCCACAGAATAGAACAGAAATAAAGCTGTTCATACATGGTCAAATAACATTGGACAAGGGGGCCAAGACCATTCAATGGGAAAAGAATGGTCTTTTCAACAAACGGTACTGGGAAAACTGGATACCCACATGCAAAAAAATGAAGTTGGACACCTACTTAATACCAAATACAAAAAAATTAACTCAATATGGATTAAGGACCTAAATGTAAGACCTAAAACAATAAAACTCTTAAAAGAAAACATGGGGCAAAAACTTCATGACACTGGATTTGGCAATGACTTCTTAGATAGGACACCAAAGGCACAGGTGACAAAAGAAAAAACAAATTGGACTTTTAAATATTTTAATATTTTAAATATTTTAAAATTTTGTGCAGCAAAAGACACTAACAACAGAGTAAAAAGGCAACCCGCAGAATGGGAGAAAATATTTGCAACTTACATATCTGATAAAAATAAAAAGGTTAATATCCAGAAAATATACAGATAACTCAACAACAACAAAAGATAACCAAACAACCTGATTCAAAAGTGGGCAAAGGACTTAAATAGACACTTCTCCAAAGAAGATATACGAATGGCCAACAAGCCCATGAAAAGATGCTCCACGTCACTAACCATTAGGAAATTGCAAAATGAAACTACAGTATCACCTCATACCCTTAGGATGGCTACTATCAAAAAAAACAGAAAACAACAAGGTGTTGATGATGACGTGGGAAAACCGGAACCCTTCCACACTGCTGGTGGGAATGTAAAATGGTGCAGCTGCTGTTGCAAACATATGGCAGTTCTTCAAAAAATTAAAAATAGAGTTACCATATGATCTAGCAACTAAACCTCTGAGCACATACCCAAAAGAACTGAAAGCAGGGTCCTGAAGACATATTTGTACACCCGTGTTCATAGCAGCATTATTCACAAGAGCTGAAATGTGGAAGCGACCCAAGTGTCCATCTACAGGTGAACAGATAAGCAACATGTGCTATATACACACAATGGAATGTAAGTTAATATGTATTACTATGTTAGGAAATTAAGATAATATAATATAATATAATATAATATAATATAATATAATATAATATAATATAATATAATATAATATAACATAATATAATACAAGTTGGGAAATTCTGACACAGGTCACAACATGGAGAAACTTTGAGGACATTATGCTAAGCAAAATAAGCCAGTCATAAAAAGACGAATCCTGTATGATTCCATTTATATGAGGCACTTAGAACAGTCAAAATCATAGAGACAGAAATGTGATAGTTGCCAGGGGCTGGGGTAAGGGAGAATGGGGAGTTATTGTCTGATGGATATAGGCTTTCAGTTCCACAGAGCGAAAAGAGTTCTGGAGATGGATGGCGGTGATGATTGCACAACACGATGAACATATTTAACACCACTGAACTAAGATGTTCACTAAGATGATTAAGAGGGTAAATTTTAAGTGATAGGTATTTTGCCACAATAAAAAATATACATACTATCAGACTAAAAAAATGAAAAGGGAACTAGTTAAATACGGAATTCAGTTGCATGGCCCTGAATATTACATATATGTAAGTGTGTGTAGGGGCGAAGAGCAGTGGATACCTTTTTTTTTTTTTTAATCAAGTAGGTTAGATTTCCGTGTTCACTTCTTCTTCACATGTTAAACATTTATTGAGCATATACTCTGTTCTCAGAACTGTGTCAAGCTCTAAGGACATAGAGGTAAATGAGACAAAAGGCGACAATAGCCTTGTAAAGAAGACAGGCAAAGAAAGTGGTGACTAAATACTGAGTGATAAGTACTGTTAGAAATATGCAATAGGCTGGAGCGCCTGGCTGGCTCAGTTGGAAGAGCACCTGACTCTTGATCTTTGGGTCATGAGTTCAAGCCCCACGTTGGGTTTAGAGATTACTTAAATAAATAAAATTAAAAGAAAGAAAAGAAATACAACGGGCTTTCAGAAACTCTCTTAACCAAGACCTAGAAGCAGGAGCAGAAGTCAATGCAAAAGCCTGGGGACAGGGCCAAGGGAACACTGCCCCACCCACCTTGGGGTATAGCAAGTAGTTTTGTGTGGCTGTGGTTCAAAGTGTGAATTTTGTGGGTGTGAGGCAGGGGTCAGCTTTCCGCTGCCCTTACACCTTTTCTTGTTCTTTATTTTTTTTCTCTTTCTCTGCTAAAATATAGTTGTGAAAACGGTTATGTCATTGAGGCAGGTGGGAATTTTAGTGTCATTCTTGGAGGTTTATAAAAGTACTTGAAACTGTAATCCACGGCCATAAACAATAATATATGTAAAAAATGAATAGTCATCTGTGAAAAAAATATTTAAGATCATCACAGCATTTTTTTTTTTAAGAATAGTGGGTATTTAGGGGCGCCTGGGTGGCGCAGTCGGTTAAGCGTCCGACTTCAGCCAGGTCACGATCTCTCGGTCCGTGAGTTCGAGCCCCGCGTCGGGCTCTGGGCTGATGGCTCAGAGCCTGGAGCCTGTTTCCGATTCTGTGTCTCCCTCTCTCTCTGCCCCTCCCCCGTTCATGCTCTGTCTCTCTCTGTCCCAAAGAATAGTGGGTATTTAATATCTAAGAATACTCTTCTGTTCAACTTTCAAAAATAGTTACCTGTGATCATTTCTGTTTAAAAAAGAAGTCTTTGGGGTGCCTGGGTGGCTCAGTCAGTTGAGTGGCTAACTCTTGATTTCAACTCAGGTCATGATCTCACAGTTCATGAGTTCAAGCCCCACACAGGGCTCCACACTAGGGGCGTGGAGCCTGCTTGGGATTTTCTCTCTCTCTCTCTCTTTCTCTCTCAAAACAAATAAATAAACTTAAAAGAAAAAAAAGAAGAAGCCGGTTTCTAATCCACAAATACAATCCAGTGTGACCTGGTCAATGCTAATGAAACAGCCATATTTGAACAGTGAGTTTTAAGGTTATATAATAGTTTCCAAAGACAGAGAATAATAATGAATGTTATGGATTGTGCACTGGGACTTAAGATTGCCCTGTGCTGCTCTGAGCCTCCCTGAACGTACAAATAGTACAAAGAATTTAAGACAGGGGCATTAGGGTCCACTGGAGAAAAGCTTTTCTATTCTCATGAAGAACAAACATCTATTAGATATGTCAAAATCTCCTATTGACCCTTGGCTAACCTTCAGCCCAAAATGCAAACAGCCGATTCCAGAAAGTAGGTTTAAACAAATAAGCCACCAGTCTACTATATCTTTGAGAAGTCTGATTTTCCTACTTAGCTCACACATGTGTTATTTGGGAAATAGGAACCCCACGACTCTGAGACAGGTGACGAAGCCCTTGTTTTGAGAGGCTGTAAGACTCACAGCAGCTATTGGACACTGGTATTGAAAATACCATGTATTGGGGCGCCTGGGTGGCTCAGTCGGTTAGGCGGCCGACTTCGACTCAGGTCATGATCTCGCGGTCCGTGAGTTCGAGCCCCGTGTCGGGCTCTGTGCTGACAGCTCAGAGCCCAGAGCCTGTTTCGGATTCTGTGTCTCCCTCTCTCTGACCCTCCCCCGTTCATGGTCTGTCTCTCTCTGTCTCAAAAATAAATAAACGTTAAAAAAATTTTTTTTAAAAGAAAATACCAGGTATTCTATTGCCTGACTTTTCTAGAGTGAGCCGTATGGTTCTGCCATCTTCATGGATTTTCACAATATATGATTTTAGGGGTGCTTGGGTGGCACAGTCAGTTAAGCACCCGACTCTTAATATCTGCTCAGGTCATGATCTCACGGTCGTGAGATACAGCCCGGCATGGACTCCATGCTGAGTATGGAGCCTGCTTAGGATTCTCTCTCTCCCTCTTTCTGCCCCTCCACCCCTCCCAAAATAAATAAACATTTAAAATTAATTAAGTAAGTAATTAACTTAAAGCATCCTTGTTTATTTAATTAGAAATTTTTAATGGTTTGATTGATTGATTGATAAAGTAGGCTCCCTGCCTAGCATGGAACCCAACATGAGGCTTGAATTCATGACCCTGAGATCAAGACCTGAGCTAAGGTCAAGAGTCAGACACTTAACCAATTGAGCCATCCAGGTGCTCCTTTAATAGTTTCAAATTTTAAAAAATTACAACTAAGCCTGGGTGGCTTAGTAGGTTAAGCGTCCGACTTTGGCTCAGGTCATGATCTCAGAGTTTGTGAGTTTGAGTCTCATGTCAGGCGCTGTGCTGTCAGCTCAGAGCCTGGAGCCTACTTCCGATTTTGTGTCTCCCTCTCTCTCTGTCTTCCCTTGCTCTCTCTCTCTCTCCAAAACAAATTAACATTAAAAAAAATGCAACTCTAAAGCTAACCAACAACTCCTCTTATCGAAATCTCCTTTTTGTTAAAATAGGAGATTTGTAGCGCAGGTAAAGAAAAAACAATGTCAGCCACTTCTACTCAGGATGAGGTTTTCATTAATACTGAAATGTAGATGATATTTATTCTGTAATAAAATATGTATAAAGCTTAACATTCTGGGGCCACCTGGGTGGCTCAGTCAGCTGAGCGTCCGACTCTTGATTTCAGCTCAGGTCGTGATCCCATGATAGAGCCCTGCATTGGGCTCCACACTGAGCATGGAACCTGCTTAAGATTCTCTCTCTCTTCCTCTCCCCCGCTCACACTCTCTCTCTCTCCCTAAAGTAAAAATAAAATAATAAAATATAAAATAAAAACTGGACATTCTGATTACATTTAGGAAGTAGTAAATGATAAATACAAAAATTAAGTACAAAATTATCAAGTAGTCGTACAGATAGTGGTTATTCTAAATTTTAGATATAATCATTATTTTGCTTTGACTAGATGATGAAATCTATAGATATTTCACCAGAAAAATCCATAAATGAGCATGCATCATACACATTTATACCAAGTTTTGAATACACCAAATCTTTTTTCCTTTAGAATACATTTTTTAATGTTTATTTATTTATTCTTGGATGGGGAGGGGCAGAAAGAGAAGGAGACAAAGAATCCCAAGCAGGCTCTTCACTGTCAGAGTAGAGCACAATGTGGGACTCAAACCTACTTACCAACTGCGAGTTCATGACCTGATCCGAAATCAAGAGTTGGATGCCTAACCAACTGAGCCACCCAGGAGACCCACTTTAGAATACATTTTAACTATATGTTCTTATCTATACACGTGTTATATTTTTAGGCCTTTGCATAATGGGTATCTGACAGACCAACCTCTGAACTCTGCATTCACTATGTAAGTCTGATCTGTGAAAAAACTTGCTTATTTGTGGAAAAAGAAATTTTTTAATAAAAAATAAAACAAACAAAACCCCTGATATGCTTGAGCATTAAAAAAAAAGTCTCTGATAAAGTTGAATAATGCAAACAAAAACAAAAACAAAAAAACAAACAAACAAAAAAGTCCAGGAAAAGCATGAATGGAGATGTAATCATAGTATACAATTTATTTTTAAGTAAACAACCTTTTTATGCTGACAACCTAAATAGTGATTATTGATTTCAAAACAGTGATATTTATTTTCAGTGGTTCAGGAGAAAATATATCTATTAAGAGAAAGAAAGAGAGACAAGCAGATGGGGTTTAAAACTGGAGAATCTGGAGTGCCTGGGTGGCTCAGTCAGTTGAGCATCTCACTTTTGATTTGGGCTCAGGTCACGATCCCAGGGTCGTGGGACTGAGTCCTGCTTTGGGCTCTGCACTGAGCATGAAGCCTGCTTGGGATTCTCTCCCCCCACCCCCATTTGTCTCTCTCTCTCTCTCCCTCTCTCTCTCTCTCTCTCTCTTCCTCTGCCCCTCTCTTGCTCACACATGCGTTCTCTCTGTCAAAAATAAATACATTTTTAAAAAACAAAAAAATTAAAAAGACTGGAGAATCTGAGTGAAGAGTATATGTGAATTCTTCATACTCTCGAGATTTCTGTAACTTTAAAATTGTTTCTAGGGGCGCCTGGGTGGGATTCTCTCTTTCCTTCTCTCTGTGCCCCTCTCCCCCTCTCAAAATAAATACACTTAAAAATTTGTTTCTAAATAAAAAGTTAAAATTAGTGATATAATTTTACAGGGAAATAGAGGTGATGACATAAGAAGGCTAAATCCTTGATTAGAGCGGTAAGTCAATAGATAATTTTAAAGCTGCTCTGTCAAGAAAAAGCTGTATAAATACATTATTTTGTAAAGTGGTGACAAGTTTCTGCACAATGATGTTGAGAAAAGCTGTAATTTTTTATTTTCCTTAAAGAGAGGTCCCGTGCCTCTCATTAAATTTTTAAGAAGATAGGGGCGCCTGGGTGGCTCAGTTGGTTGAGCATTCGACTTCAGCTCAGGTCATGATCTCGCGGTCTGTGAGTTCGAGCCCCACATTGGGCTCTGTGCTGACAGCTCAGAGCCTGGAGCCTGCTTCAGATTCTGTGCCTCCCCCTCTCTCTGCCCCTCCCCCGCTCATGCTCGTGCTCTCTCTCTCTCTCTCTCTCTCTCTCTCTCTCTGTCAAAAATAAATAAACATTAAAAAATTTTTTTTTAATTTTTTTAAGAAGATAAAACAAGAAAAAAGGATTTTGATAATTATTTTAAAGATAGATCCCACTGGCTGCTCTAAGAAGAATGAATTCGAGAAGGGTAATTGTCAATAACTTTACCTTGCCTTTTGCCACTAGGCAAAACAATACAAAATAGCCCTGTGGTATGTTTCTAGGGACAAGTTCCCAAGAGAGAGTATTAAAGACGTAAAGCAGCACCCTGAACATTGTAGAAACTAGCACATGGAGTCCGCATGAAGGGTCTATGTGATAACCTGGTTTTTCTGCTTATTTAAGAAAAAAAAAAGGGGGTGCCTGGGTGGCTCAGTCAGTTGGGCATCCAACTTTGGCTCAGGTCATGATCTCATGGTCTGTGAGTTCAAGCCCCGCATCAGGCTCTGTGCTGACAGCTCAGAGCCTAGAGCCTGCTTTGGATTCTGTGTCTCCCTCTCTCTCTGCCCCTCCCCTGCTCATGCTCTGTCTCTCTCTATCTCTCAAAAATAAATAAACATTGGGGTGCCTGGGTGACTCAGTCGGTTAAGAGCCCAACTTTAGTTCAGGTCATGATCTAGCAGTCCGTGAGTTCAAGCCCCGCATCAGGCTCTGTGCTGACAGCTCAGAGCTTAGAGCCTGCTTTGGATTCTGTGTCTCCCTCTCTCTCTACCCCTCCCCTGCTCATGCTCTGTCTCTATGTGTCTCTCAAAATTAAATAAACCTTGAAAAAAAATTTTTTTAATAAAAAAAAAGAAAAAAAAGCAGCTTCCCATAGTGATGTAGGTCACCGTACAGAGAAAAGTCACTGAGCAAAGCCCAATATGGCACCTGCCCACGTTCCAGTAAGGCCCCAGAATGACGAGATTCCACACTGGCCGAAGATCTGGAGCAGAGGGACAGCCCTGGGTCCACAGTAAGACAATGAGCAAATTCAAACAGCCCCAAGACTTCCCCTGGTCACTCTGCAGGCAGAACAGAGAGCCCCCACCTACTGCGGGTGCAGAAGGTCACAGAGGAGGGCTGGGACAGAGACTAGGAAGCTGGTCTAGACCAAGAGCTTTGAGAAGCAGAAAGCCCTGGTCAAAATAAGGATCTAGACTATGTACAGAGGTAGGTTGGGCCTCACACCCAAGTGAGGAGCATGAGAATCTCCTAGGGTGGGAGGACTTCTACCTCTGCTGGAACAGGTTCTATATCACATGTGCCTGTCCACATCTGGAAGACACTGATCGTGTCAAAGAGTGGGATTTTTCCTCTACTGTGTCCTAGCTGCTTCCCTGGAGTTCTGGAATCCACATCCATGGTCACTCTTATTCTGATAAGGTAGTATTTACATTAACTTGATAAATTACACAGCACTGCTTAACCACGCAGCCACAGACCAGGTACGCACAGGGAAGAGTGGGAAAGAAACAACCCCCCTGGGTGCTTCACATCGGGCAAACTCAGTTAGGGACCATTATTTATTTATTTATTTATTTTAGTGTTTTATTTATTTTTGAGAGAGAGAGCATATGCAAGTGAGGGAGAGGCAGCAGAGAGAGGGGGACAGAGGATCAGAAGCAGGCTCTGTGCTGACAGCAGCAAACCTGATGTGGGGCTCAAACTCGCTAACCATGACATTATGACCTGAGCCTAAGTCGGCACTCAACCGACTGAGCCACCCAGGGCCCCTTGGGACCGTCCCATTTTTATTTTTATTTTATTTTATTTTTTTTTAATTTTTTTTTTTTAACATTTATTTATTTTTGAGACAGAGAGAGACAGAGCATGAATGGGGGGAGGGCCAGAGAGAGAGGGAGACACAGAATCTGAAGCAGGCTCCAGGCTCTGCGCTGTCGGCACAGAGCCTGATGCGGGGCTCGAACTCACGGACCGTGAGATCGTGACCTGAGCGAAGTCGGACGCTCAACCGACTGAGCCACCCAGGCGCCCCTGGACCGTCCCATTTTTAAAGAGCACCGAGTAGGGGCGCCTGGGTGGCTCAGTCGGTTAAGCTCTGACTGCTGTCTCTCCCTCTCTCTGCTCCTTCCTGTTCACATTCCCTCTTTCTCCAAATAAATTAACTTAAAAAAATGTTTTGAAAAATTAGTAAAGAACACTGAGTACTCCCTTTCAAACAGATCCATGGAAAGTATTTCCATGGGTCATTTGAGTAAGATTACATACAAAGTATGTACTGACTCATACCTTTTCTGGAACACCTACTTAATTTGACCACAGGCCTTTCCACTTCTATGGAACATTTCTCTCTTGGGCGTGTGACAGCCCTTTCCTGGTTGTGTCCCTACATCCCTGTCTTTATTTCTCTGTCCTTTCTCCTCTCCTGCCTAAACAAAGGTATTCTTCAAGAGTGCTTCCTTGGGAACTTCCTGTCTTTTCATTCTTTCTCCTCGAGTGACTGTCAACTGTCTTTAATTGTCACCTCTGTGCTGCCTTTAATTGTCACCTCTGTGCTGATAGTAGTAACAGCTGACAATCACAGGTACTCACCAGGCACTGTGCTAATCTCGGTTCTAAACTCTGATGGGGTAGCCGCTATTAATATCTCATTTTTATGGGACTGAGGAAGGAAAACTGAGGCTTGGTGGTGGGGCAGGAGGAGGGAGGTTGAAGTAACCTGCCACCTAAAGTCGCACACGGCTGGTAAGGGGCGCAACGGGGATTCGAACCCGGCCAGTCCACCTCAGAGCCTCCACTGGTAACCAATGCCTTTCTGTACTTCATGCTGTTCTCTGTATTCTCTCACCTGGACAGCTCGCAAGGGGCCAGGGCCATCTCCTCCAGACCAGCTCCTCGAACCCAGAATGCCAACCAACGGTCTACTACCATTAGCACCCTGCAGGTGCCCATTGTCAGCCCGTTGACCACCAGACATCAGAGAACACTCACTGCCGTGTTTGCACTGGTTACTGAAACAAAATAGCTCCAAACACTGCTGCCTCACACATCTGTCCCCTTTCCAGGGCCCTCCCCCTCCCAACACCTCCCCATACCCACCAGTCCTGGCATGGTGCTGGGGGGGCGTGGGGGCAAGGGCTGGGTTGGCTGCTGGCCTTGGTCCTCACCATTGCTACCCCTGTGGTTAAATATTGTTAATATTGGCTCTGCCTCTTCCTCCTCCTCCTCCCTCTCTCCCCACAAACCAGTTCCTCCTCCTGACTTCCTTATCTCTGGGCCCGCATCTCATTCTCCAGTTCATATTACATGGAGCCTCCTCTGAGCCCTCCTACCCTTTCCCCTAATGCTCACCTTCAATGGTTGCCTTGCCCTGTGGCTTTGACATCTTCTTCCCCTGCTACTCCTCCCTCATCTCCTCCTTTCTCCTCTGTATGGTCTCCACCCTAGACCCCCTGGCCCAGTTTCCGTGGCCCCTGCTGGACTCTTCTTACCTCCGCCCCTTCCTCCTCCACAAACTTGAAGCCAAAGCCTGCTCTCTGTACCTTGATTCCTCATGGGAATATACCTTCCAACCAAGGTGGTGGCCTTACTCTGCAAATGCCACCTCAATTAGAAATCCTTATACAGGAAAAGTATTTCATAAATATTTATTAAATTCAGTCACTGATACCCACTTGTGCTTCCAAAGTTTTCTACTGTATCTGATCACAACCTTCTCGTCCTTGAAACATGAAAGTTATTCCCCTCTGTGCTAACCACAGCCTTGCCTCCTCTATGCCCTGAGTGGGTGGAGGCATCACACGAAGCCTCCAGCAGGTTCCTTTCTGCTCCTTTGCCCCCAGGCCTAGCCAACAATCCCGTCTGCCTGATTCCTGAGCATTCACAGGTAAGGCAGCATTCAATGCTGAAGGCTCAGCTGATGGTGACACCCAGTACCTACCCTCCAGGAGCTCATGATTGGAGCAGGGGGAGAAAGATATTCACACAGAGGGTCAAATGATGACCCACCATCTACTTTTGGGAGTACCAAAGGATCCATGCAGACAGCAGTGCTGGGACAATCTTGCTGGGCCCCAGCCTCACTGAGGCACTCACAGAGCATTTGGTCCGTGCAGAGACCTACTCCACTATTTAACAGCTCTAGCAGCTTGGGATTGTTGGTTAACAATCTGACACTCGGGTTTCTCATCTGTAAAATGAGATAGTAAGCAAGCTACCTCACAGGGTAGTTGTGAGGCTGAAGTGAGTAGTGTGTGTAAAGCATTTAGAACAGGTGTTCGGCAGTGCACAGTAATGTCAGCTATTATTGTTTCTATTATTTGACACAAAGCATACAGAAAATTAGAGGTGAAAGATACCTTTGCAAGCTATCTCTCAGGATCTCAGATACCTTCCGAAAGTATAAGGCCAGAGGAGGGGGGAAGGTATAAACAGAGGATTCTTTCCCCGCTGACCTTTACCCAACCCAGAGCTCATTTCTGCCCCTGGCCCTAACCACTCCGCCAAGTATTTATCGGTGGGGTGGTAGCGTGGAGCCCTGGGAGGACAGAGGCTGCGGCTGTCACCCAGTCCCAGGCCCCTTGGGCGATACAGATGCACTTACTCAGACATCAACTATTTGCTGAGCACCCACCCCGCATCAGCTGTGTAAGGGGCACGGGCCCTGAAAACTGCACAGTAGCTGTCCCAAGAGGCTCATGCGCTTGCAGTCTCCCCAGTTCAAAACCACAGGCTGACAAATGCTACGAAGGAACAGAATGGTGACATGTGAACTAGTGATAGGGCCTGTTGGGCACAATCAGGAAAGGCCTCCCTGAGGAGGTGACATTTGGGCTGAGATATGACAACTGGTGTCACACTGTGAGGTGGGGGCAGGCAGTCTCTCTGCCCTACTTTTTTTTTCCCCACAGTGACAATACCTGCTATGGGACCTGCAGGGGGGCAGTGTCCCAGGGGAACTTCAAAAACTTCAGGAAGGGGGGCGGGGGGGGGGGGGGGAGCAATGGAGGCACGCAGGGTCCGAAGTAAGGAGTCGGGAGGTGTGCTGGCCTAAAAGGATGAGGGCAGTTCCTCTGAAAGAGGGCTTACAGGCCCTTGAGGGGCCCCTGAGGAGTGACAGGACTGAGGGAAGAGGACCGGACAGAGGAAGGGGGACAGGCAGCCCTTGGACGCCGCCAGCAGCTCTGGGCAAAGACCTGGGGAGGGGGCTCCGGGGAGGGGGCTCCGGGAACAGGGCAAAGCCTCTGCGGGGAAGGGCGGGCGCCGACTGGGCCCGGACAGACCTGGAGACGACGACGATCCCGGGGGGGGGGGCGGGGAAGGGGGGGGTGCCTGCAGCGGTCAGCTCGCGAAGCTCACCCAGGTCCGCCCCAGACCCGCGCCTGGCACAGCCTCGGGGGCACCGGCCGCTCTCCCTGGCCGCGCCGCTCCTCGCCGGGGTCTCCAGATCCTCGGCTGTGAGACTGGGGGTCCCGCGCCGCTGGGACCCGGGGGGCAGAGGCGCGGGGGACTCCACCCGGGCGACTCGAGGGCGCCGGCGGGCTGGGGGCCGGGCAGAGAGGGGACACGGCAGCGGGACAGGTCCCCAGGCGGCGCCGACTTACCCAGAAGTTCGCCTTGAACAGTGCGCCCGTCATGGCCAGCGCGCTTCGCAGGGAGCCAAGTGGAGCGGGGGCGACGGGCAGGCGCGGGGAGGCCGGAGGGTGGCAGCCTGCGGTGGGGCGGCCCAGCTGGAGAGTCTCCGGGCCGCGGGGAGGCCGCCCCGGGTCCTAAACCACGCCCGACCGCACCCGCCCAGGACACACTCCTCCTCCGCCGCCGCCACCTCCTCCGCCTCGCGGTCACTAGTGTTCAGCGCCCACGCGCGCGCCCGGGTAGAGCCCCGCCGCGTCCCGCAGCCGGCAATCTGGGAGCCGGGAATTGTCCCCTCATGCAGGAAGCCTTCAAGGATTGCAAGGAACTGGTCCGGCCGCCTTGCCGAATTCGGCTCCCTTCCCGCGGACGTGCTCCCTCCTCCCCCAATAGAATTCCTCCCGGAGAAATCTTGGCCCGGCAGGATGCTGGATAGAGGTCTCGGGGACCTGATCGGAGTGTGGTCTCGGGGACCCGTGTCAGCTCCGCAGAGCTCGAGGACTGACAATGCTAGCGGTCACGTGAGGTGCAAATGCTTCAGGGAGTCCTGAGTACATTCCAGATGCACCCGCTACAGATCAGCCCCTGGACAGGTTTTAGCTTAAAAGTCAAGAAAGGTCATTGATGCTGTCAGCCCTTGATTCTTTGTCCCTTAGCGGGGCCCTTTCAACGCCTCCAAGAGCTTAGCTCCTCTCCGACCTCCTCCTCATTCTCAAGACCCAAGACCCTTTTCCAGCAAGCCCACTCTAGCAGCAGCCCAGAGCCTCCTTCCTCTCCATGCACTCTCCCTCCCTAAGGACACTCCATAACCCCAGGACAAGTCAGACCTATCTCTCCTTGGTAGTAATACGGCGCTTTGGAACAAAGCGTGATGTTTTGCATGATGCTACAGGCCTTGAGCCAAAATTGTGACAGACAGAGAGGCTTAAAAGTCTTGCCCAAGATCCCAGGGTATTAAACAGGTGAAGAACTGGGTTGAGTTCTACACTTCTAAACAGGGCCAAGGTCAAGGAGAGATGTCACTCCTGGAGCAAATCCACCCTGGCAAAGAGTAGGTGCTCAAGGAGGGGAAGATGAAGGTCAAGGGTACCAAGACCAAGTGCTGATGACCACCTATAACCACAGGCCTGGAAAGGCAAGCATTTGCCTCTCGAGCAGGTTCTACTTCTGTCCAGACACAGTGAAAGGGCAATTCTGGGAGGATTTGAAGGATGGCTAAAAGGTTCTGCCTGGTAATACCACCCAGGTTCCAATGTAATGAAATTCCACCAGCAGAGTTACCTACAATAGAAAGATGAAAAGATTGCCTCCAGCTCTAGGTCACTCCAAGGCCATGCATCCATTCATCCGGTTGTTCATCTCTTTGGAAAGCAGTGAGGTTAGAAGGAAGGGGAGTCTGGCAACACCATCAGCAGACAAGAGAGGCCTCAGTGGACACCAGGAGGAAGGCTAAACTGCAGGAGAGGTAAGAAATAGCACCAACTGGGGAGATGAAAGAGGCTGAAGAAAGATAGCACCAAGATGCTTCCTGGAAGTTTTTAATATTTTGGAGCAGATACTTTATTATGTGTTTATTTATTTACTTTGAGAGAGAGAGAGCGTGCACAAGCAGGGGAGAGGGACAGAGGGAGAGAGAGAATCTATAGTAGGCTCTACACTCAGCACCAAGCCCCATGCAGGGCTCTATCCCACCACTGTGAGATCATGAACTGACCTGAAATTAAGTTGGTTGCTCAACTGACCGAGCCACTCAGGCGCCCCAGGGCAGATATTTTGGACATAATTCTACTTGTCTAAGTTTTAACTTTTAATGCATGTACTTTTTAAGTCTTAGAAAGTCTTCCAAACTGTCATGGTGCATAATGCTTGAGTTTCACCACCTAGATTCCAAAGATCCCTGAATTTTAACTCTCTTCTACCACCTGGTGGCAGGATTGAAAATTGCAAATGCTTCACACTGACGGAAAATACAGTAAAACCGTGGGTTGCCAGTAACTTGTTCTGCTAGTGTTGCACAAGAGAAGCAAACATTTCTAATAAATTTTAACTTGATAAATGAGTGATGTCTTCAATATGAGTAGTATGTGATGCCAAACCACATTATTATAACTCTCTCTCTCTCTCTCTACGGAGACTATGAGCATAGTCTCCCATGCTCAGATGCTCAGTCTCAGCCCGCGGCGTGTGGCAGAAATAGGTGATTTTTCAGAATGTTGGAAAGTGCCCACAATTGACACTAGTGTATTTTTTAATCACTTCAAAGCACCTATGAACGGTCCTTTGGTTTTCCATACAAGAATAAGCTTAGGAATGCTTTGCTTCATTCTAGGTTTAGGCTGCCTGCAGATACAGACCCTTTCCTCTGCTGCCTTATTGCCAATTACATTAAATATAATATAAGACAAGAATTTATTAATAATGTACTGTAGTCAACATCCATGCAAGTGTATACAATGGCCCCCATGCAGAAGAAGATTCCATGGAGCCCATAGGTAGTAGTAATTCTGTTAGTGATAGTGAAAGTTATCCTACACAGTAACCCTCCTCTCCCTCGTCTCCCTCACACCAGCCATGAAGATTTTCAAAGGTAAATGCAGGTTAATTTATTTCTTTATATTTTATATTTATTATTTTGTATTTATCACAAAATCATCTGCGTTTCCATTATTTCTTAATGGAAAATTTCTTACTGGGAAATTTACAAGTGCTTTGGAATACAAGCATGTTTCTGGAATGAATTATGCTTGCAAACCAAGGATTTACTGTATTACTCATTCATTCCTCAAACTTATTAAAGTCATCTCCTGGACAAGGTATTGTGAGTAAAAAGACAACTAAAATGTGTACTATATCTAAGGGTCTACAACCAATTGGAGAGATTTTACTGACAAAGTTAAATATTGCTATAGCAATTTTGAAATGAAATGATCAACACTTAAAAAATAAATGATCATTACTTTTAAGATAGCTGCTGTTAATATTTTGGCATAATCTCTTCCAATAATACACATTTGTTATACATAAAATTTTGAATCTTGCTTTTTAACTTAACATTTCAGAAGTACTTTCTAAAGTCATTAAATGCACTTTTCCTAACAAAAAGTTTGATAGTACACAGTAGTGGCCAAATAGACTCTTGCACGTAAAACTGGAAAATCCTTGTGAAGAGAAGTTGATCATGTTACCAAAATTTAAAATACACTTATATCTTGGGGCACCTGGGTGGCTCTCTCTCAAAAATAAATAAGCTTTTTTTTTTTTTTTTTTTAATTTTTTATTTATTTTTGGGACAGAGAGAGACAGAGCATGAATGGGGGAGGGGCAGAGAGAGAGGGAGACACAGAATCGGAAACAGGCTCCAGGCTCCGAGCCATCAGCCCAGAGCCTGACGCGGGGCTCGAACTCAACGGACTGCGAGATCGTGACCTGGCTGAAGCCGGACGCTTAACCGACTGCGCCACCCAGGCGCCCCTAAATAAGCTTTTAAAAGACAAAAAACAGGGGCGCCTGAGTGGCTCAGTTGGTTAGGCATCTGACTTCGGCTCAGGTCATGATCTCACGATTTTTGCGTTTGAGCCCCACATCGGGCTCTGTGCTGACAACTCAGAGCCTGGAGCCTGCTTTGGATTCTCTGTCTCCTTCTCTCTCTGTCCCTCCCCTGCTCCCACTCTGTCTATCTCTCTCTCAAAAATAAACATTAAAAAAAATTAAAACACTGCTTTCTTCGCGTCTCTCCTCTCCTCACAAAGCTACCAACTTTCCCTATTGCCCATCGGAATGAAGTCCCAAACACCTCTGCCTGACTTTCAAGAACTTCCTGGCTCTGCTCTGCTCTGACCTTTCTGATCTCCTTGCCCAGATTCCTGCCCTCCCCCCAACCAACCCAAGGCCATCAGCTCTTCCCAGTCTTGCCACGCCATCTTTGCTCACACTTTACCAGCCACCTGCTACTGTTCCTCCTGCTAAAGTTCCACAACATCAAAAACAAATAAAATAAAATAAATAAAAATAAAGTTCCATGACATCACACTTCCCCAACTTCTCCAGCCCTTGTCTTCTCACTTCTTGAATCTCTGGAACTTGTCACCCATATCACACACATAAGCCCTTAATCATGTATTACTTATATCCTTATGTTCTCTAATTTCTGTTCCTTTTGGATATCTTACCTCCCCAAGAAGATTGCAAAGCACCTCAAGGTAAGACTGATATTCTCTTGGGCTCCTGGGTGACTCGGTCAGTTAAGCATCTGACTTCAGCTCAGGTCATGATCTCATGGTTCGTGAGTTCGAGTCTTACATCGGGTGAGCTCAAGCCCCACTTCAGGTGAGCTTGTGCCCTGCTTTGGGTAAGCCCTGTTTCTCTCCCTCTCTCTTTCCCTCTCTCTCTCCCTCTCTCTGCCCCTTGTGGGATTCTCTCTCTCTCTCTCCCTGTCTCTTCCCCTCACTCACTTGCACCCTCTCTCTCTGTGTCATTGTCATTAGACAATGATGGACCCAGCCAGGGGATTCAATGAACTCTCTCTGATCATCAGCACTAACAATTTTTCTTTCAGTTCCCATAGTCTGTTCCCTCCATTCCAAGAAGCAGGGGGAAAACCTGGTGGGAGTACTGGCCAAGTAGCTAAAGCCAGATGGGATCCCTGGACCAGAACCTGGCCAAGCAGCAGCCAGGGTCTGAAAGCACCAGAGGGCAGGATTAAGCTGTGTTATTAGGTCTGCCAAGTCAATGTCAAGATAAGTGGCTGGATTTCTGTCACTTAGGTTGGAAGCTGAGTAGATTGAGGAATGGAGGAGAGAGTCAGGACAGGACGGGAATCGAATACAAGGGACAAACATCCAGGAGGAGCCTGGAGTGACCACGGGCTAGTTGCACGGTGGGTGAGGAGCTCTGTCTGGCCTGCATCAAAGCAAGGGCTGGCTGGATACCATCATGATTTGAATTTTCATAAGGTAATGGGAGTGAAGTAAGGGACTCAAAGGGTCTGTTCCTCATAAAGGAGTGTAAAGATGGGAAAATTTTGGTATCTATTATCACAGAGGACAACCAACTGCACATAGGGGCTTGTGTTTCCATCAAAAGCCACCATTAAGAGAGTGAAAGCCAAGCCACAGAACAGAACAAATTGATAGCACATTTGTCCAAAAAGGATTTATATCCAGTATCTATATAAGGAACTTATAAAACTCAAAAGAAACAAACAAACAAAACCAGACAACATGATTTAAAAAAAAAACAAACAGGCATAGGACTGGTTCTAGGACTGGGGCAGGAAATATACAAGCCTAGAGTGTCAGAAAGTGCATTAAGACAAGAAATACGCAAAATAGTTAGGGCCATATCAAAGGAATACAGGAGCCAACTGAAAGCTCCCAATGGCCAAAGCTGGGACAATTTGAACAACAAAAGAAATACTGGATTAGAACCCCAAATATGAAACAACTAACCATGAGTCCATACTGATGTAAGTAGATTGACTGAATACCTAAATAAACAGCAAAATTCCAAATACTCTGTGTAGACAGTCAGTCTTCAAAGGGGTGGAGCATAATTCCTCACTCTTTTTTTTTTTTTAACGTTTTTTTATTTTTATTTTTGAGACAGAGAGAGACAGAGCATGAACAGGGGAGGGGCAGAGAGAGAGGGAGACGCAGAATCGGAAACAGGCTCCGGGTTCTGAGCTGTCGGCACAGAGCCCGACGCGGGGCTCGAACCCACGGACCGTGAGATCACGACCTGAGCCGAAGTCGGATGCTTAACCGACCAAGCCACCCAGGTGCCCCAATTCCTCACTCTTTAAATGGAAGCTGGGAATAGTGACTTCCTTCCAAAGAATACAGTGTGGAAAGGGTTGGAGAGAGAGTAACCCTACAGTGAAGAAGCCTGACAAACAGTACCTCAGGCAAGAGATCAAGGTTAACATCAACAGTGATAATTCACAAAGGAAAGGCAAAAGAAAAAAAAAAAGTCATAATTCGTGTTAATAGTACATACCTTTGATATCACATGATAAAAATGGCACCCTATGTCCGTGGTCTTCCACCCAAAAGCCCATGACTTCAGCCTAAACATGAGGAAAATACCAAATTCAAACTGAAAGACATTTATAAAATACCTGAGTAATACCCTTCAAAACTGCCAAGGTCACCACAAACCAAGAAAATCTAAGAAATTGTCACAGCCTAGAGGAGCCTAAGGAGACATGATGATTAATGTGGTGTCCTAGATGGGATCTAAGGAACAAAAAAAGGACATTAGGTAAAAACTAAGAAAATCCAACGGGGCAGGAAAGATAGAAAGTGAAAATAAAGCAAAAGAAATCTCAATAAACTAAGGATTTCAGTCAGCAGTGTATCAATCTGCTCTCGTGGTTTGTGGCATTGAGCCCCATGTCAGGCTCTGCACTGACTGCTCAGAGTCTGCTTGGGATTCTCTCTCTCCCTCTCTCTCTACCCTCCTCCTCCCCACCTTCGCGTGTGCCCTCTCTCTCTCTCTCTCTCAAATAAATAAATAAATAAACATTAAAAATCTTAATATACTATCATGTACTGCCTCAGCCCAGGAAGGCATCAGGTCAGCTTTGGTTTACTGACGAGAGTTGTACCAGGCCTGAATTAGTACCTGTAACCAAATAAAAAAGGTTCATACAGAAACTTGAAGTACCCAGCATTCTAAAACAGACCTCCATGGCTAACAGGATTTGCTGGCTAAGTCCAGGACTCCTGGAGAACACAACTGAGGTCAGTACTGGAGGTTGGTATCACCCTGCTTCAGAGTCGAACCTGCGCAGAAGAACTCACGTAGCAGGCCGGGAATGCTGTCCTGAGAGACGCCTGCTTGGCAAAGTTGGCCCATGGCTGGTGTCTGCAGACTTGCTGAGTAAACATTTCCCAACGTTGATATAAAACTTTCCCTAAGGGGCTCGGTCGGTTAAGTGTCTGACTTGGGCTCAGGCCATGATCTCATGGTTTGAGAGTTCAAGCCCCACATCAGGCTGTCTGCTGTCAACATGGAGCCCACTTCAGATGCTCTGTTCCCCTCTTTCTCTGCCCCTCCCCTGCTTGTGCTCTCTCTCTCAAAAATAAACATTAAAAAAAAAAGTTTCCCTAAATAATAAAAGTGGCTCACTGTGCCTAAATTATTTGCACAATGTGGTTTATGCTAAACACCTGCTTCCTTCTGGAAGTCTGGGATTTTGGTATGTGTTAAGCAAAGTGCCTACATGAGTGGCCCCAGTACAAACCCTGGGTACTGAGGCTCTAATGAGTTTCCCTGGTAGACACTTCACATATACTGTCACAATTCATTGCTGGAGGAATTAAGTGCATCCCGCGTGACTCCACTGGGAGGCAACTCTTGAAACTCTGGGCCTGGTTTCCTCCAGACATCACTCCACGAGCACCTTCCCACGCTGATTTCGCTTTGTATGCTTTTACTATAATAGATCACAGCCATGAGTACAACTGTATGGCGAGTCCTTTGAGTTCTAGAAAATTACTGGTCCTGGGGCGCCTGGGTGGCGCAGTCGGTTAAGCGTCCGACTTCAGCCAGGTCATGATCTCGCGGTCCGTGAGTTCGAGCCCCGCGTCAGGCTCTGGGCTGATGGCTCGGAGCCTGGAGCCTGTTTCTGATTCTGTGTCTCCCTCTCTCTCTGCCCCTCCCCCGTTCATGCTCTGTCTCTCTCTGTCCCAAAAATAAATAAACGTTGAAAAAAAAAATTTTTTTAAAAAAAAAAGAAAATTACTGGTCCTGAGCGTGGTCTTGGACCCCTGACATAGACCCAAATGTAAAAACAATAAAACTTCTAGAGAAAAAAAAGAAAGAAAAAAAACTTAACCTTAAGGTAAACTAAGATTTTCCCCCCAGCTTTATTGAGGTATATCGGATAAATAAAAATTTTAATAGTTAAGGCATACAACGTGATGTTTTGATACACATATAAATTGTGAAATGATTGCACAATCAAGCTAATATCTACGATCTCAGTTACAATTTTTCTGTGTGGAGTGAGGACACTTAGGATGAACTTCTTAGCAAATGCCAAGTATACAAAACAGTATTAGTAGCTGCAGCTGATGCTGTACATCAGCTCTCTAGATCCTGCATAACTGAACTTTGTGTCCTTTGACCAACAATTCCCCATTTTTCCAGCCCCCCTCCCCAGCACCTGGCAACCATTATTTTACTCTTTGCTTTTGAGTTCAAATTTATAAAGATTCCTTAAACAGGACACAAAAAGCACCACCATAAAAGGAATAGGAAAATAGACTTAATTAAAGTGAGAACTAGGAAATGTTCCATGTTGGAACCTCTTCCAACACTTCCGGTACTGTTGGCAAAGCTTTCCTTTCTGGACTCAGTGGTTTGGGAAGATGCTCATGTTCGTGCTTCATTCACATGTTACTTTTGATTATTCTCTTTCATATGTATTTATCTCACCTCCCTATTCCCTTAAGGGAATGAATCATGATACACTCATTGCCTAACATGGTGGTGAATAAATACATATTTAAGTGTTTGATAAAGTTGACAAACTGAAGGATATACTGCTCTTCTTTTGGAACTTGCAACACTTTCCATACATGAATTGAGGAACCATCTCCAATGAAGGAACTGGAAATCTATTTACCCATTAAGGAATGAGTCTTGGACTGTGTCACTCTGTGTGCATCAAAAACTAAAGAATATTTATGGGGAATGACTTTAAAGGATTTAGGTCAAACAATTAAGGGGCTATTTCTGGATAGTATTGACCCCCACGAATATGAATGATTTTACCAAATCACACCTTGACAAAATCTCTTGTCCCATACTGAAAAATGACATAGTTTTGGGGACCTGTCCCTGTTTCCTATTAAGATTTCCTTGAGAACACTGTTCAGTACTTCAGTGTCCTCCTTTTGAGGACTCTCAGGAGACATTTCTGGCCTAAATTGAATCTAGAGTGAGCATCTGAGATATTAACCTCAACAAATAGATAACAAACGTATACAAAATTAAATGATCTAACTTCTACTTCCAAATCTGATTTTCCCTCACTACTCTGGTTGCCCAAACCAGAAGGCTCATAGTCAATCTTCTCTCCTTTCATGAATTCCCAGTACTATATTTAATACTTTTATATAATGTCCCTCAAATCTACTTCCTCTTTCTTCCTTTCCGTACTCTCTTTACTGAGAATTTTGAATTGGCTTTCTGATTTTCTTGCTCCAAGCTATCAACAAATCATTGCTGTTTTCCTAAATAGCTCTGATCAACAACTGATCATCACTGAGAATTCCAAATGCTTCAGTGGTCTCCAAAGCCCTCCATTAACAGGTTCAAATGTGTAAAACACAACCCAGCCATATATACCATATGCTGCAAGCACATTAAGTCACTATTCCCAAAATAAACTACTTCACCATTTTTGTTCTTTCATGTATGCTAATTCTACCCTTAATGCCCATGACCTTCATCCTCTGCTTGTCAAACATAGAACTTATACTGTAATATATTTAATTAAAAAAAAAAACCCATGGTCCATACTGACCTGAGAGGGAAAGCTTTCCTTCAGAGGAGAATACCAGCAAGGGTAAAAAAAATATACATATATATCACCATTTTACAACTCCCAATGTTCTATTTCAGGTAAGAATCAATAGATCCCCAAAACATCCAGTGAAAAGGTGTTGGAGAACAAGATATTCACATTAATTTTAAAAATACAACTATTATACAGGGGCGCCTGGGTGGCTCAGTTGGTTAAGTGTCCAACTTCAACTCAGGTCATGATCTTGTGGTTTGTAGGTTCAAGCACCACAATGGGCTCTGTGCTGATAGCTTGGAGCCTGGAGTCTGCTTCAGATTCTGTGTCTCCCTGTCTCTCTGCTTCTCCCCCCTTTGCTCTCTCAAAAATAAACATTAAAAAAAACTGTTTAATAAAAATTATAACTATTATACGGAGTGCACTTGTGATGAGCACCAGTGTTGTATCACTAAATTATACACCTGAAACTAATATTACACTGTATGTTAACTGAAATTTTATATAAACTTAAAAAAATAACTATTTTACGGGCACCCGGGCAGCTCAGTCGGTTAAGCGTCTGACTTGATTTCAGTTCAGGTCATGATCTCACTATTCATGAGATCAAGCCCTGTGTCGGACTCCACACTGACAGCACTGAGCCTGCTTGGGATTCTCTCTCTCTGCCGCACCCCCCCCCCCCCCCCCACAAAATAAACATATTTTTTTTAATAATACCTATTATAAAAGATGCTGGGGAGACAATTAGGAAAATTTTAATATGGACAGCATATTATTGAATCAGTTGTTTCTTAGGTATAGTGGTATTGTGGCTATATAGACGGTCTTTATTTTTTTAAGCTTATTTATTTTGAGAGAGAGTGTGCACAGGAGACGGGCAGAGAGAAGGGAGATTCCAAAGCAGGCTACATACTGCCAGCATGGAGCCTGATGCAGGCCTTGAACTCATGGTCAGATTGTGACCTAAGCCAAAATCAAAAGTTGGACACTTAATGGACTGAGCCACCCAGGCACCCCTATTTCTTTAAAAAAGAGGAAAAAATCAAATTTAAATAGGCATATGTATGGGGAATCACACAGACATGGAATTCCAAAGAGGCAACATGAAGCTTATGTGACCTAAAGAAAGGAGGAGGGGCTGAAGACACAAAAGGGAGAAAACTCACTAGCAAGGTGAAAGATGTTTGGAAAAACAAGCCCGTTCTGTTATGCAGATGAGTTGCAGGTCTTTATTCTTAGGGCACAGATGCTGAAATTTTTTAGATGAAGTGTCAGAAATGTCAGGATGCTTACAACTTACTCTCAAATAGTTCCCCAGAAAAATAAAGCAAATGCATCAGAATATTAACATGTGGCATATATCGATGGATAGTAAAAGAGTGTTGCTTGTATTATTCTTCCAACTTTTCCTTAGGACTGAGTATTTTCATAATTAAAAAGTCTACCTCTGGGGCACCTGGGTGGCTCAGCTGGTTGAGTGTCCGACTTCGACTCAGGTCATAATCTCAGTTCGTGTGTTCGAGCCCCACATCGGGCTCTGTGCTGACAGGTCAGAGCCTGAAGCCTGTTTCAGATTCTGTGTCTCCCTCTCTCTCTCTGCCTCTCCCCTGCTCGCACTCTCTGTCAGAAATGAATAAATATTTAAAATATTTAATTTTATTAAAATATTTAATATAAATAATATTTAATATATTACACATTACATATTATAATTATATATAAATACATATTTATATATTATATATTTACATATATAATATATAAATATATAATTACATGTATAATTATATTATATATTATATAACATAATAAATATTTAATATTAACATTTAATAAATATTTTTAAAAATTAAAAAAAAAAGTCTACCTCTTGCCAAAGGCCAATTCTCCCATGAACTCTTTTTCACTTCTGTCAATAGATATGGATTTTTCAATTCAAATAGTACTTTGCTCTGGTCACTACAGTAATTGCACAGCATTATAAAGTCATTACAACAAATGTCTTTGGTCTTTCTCCCTATCCTAGGAAAGTTAGAGGGTCCTTCTATGTCACTCATTTTGTATCCTTTAGTGCTCATCTCATAGTTGAGTAATAAATAAATAGCTAAACTAAGCACTATTTTATTTAAGATATGCCTATCTTAATATTCTTACATAGATTACAGAGCTGAGACATTAGAGGCCTTCTGCAGAGCTAGACTTAATAATCCTCAAATAGATTTTAAAATACCTATCTGAAAGCTATAAAACCTCACATTTCAAAGGTCAAGTGCCTTTCTCAGATGATAAGCTGTACAAAAACTCATTTTATGGCAGCCTTTTGGCTGCCTCACAGCAGGGCCATTGGGTACTTAGGCTAGGCACATCTGGTGAGAACAGCGCCATCCCTGTGGTCTCCCAACCTGCTCACCTCTGAGTGACTAATAAAAAAATAACATTTGTTATCTCAGAATTGGTTTCTCCTGGTTCACTGTTGCAATAGACTGTGTTGGGCTCTAGGTCAGCAAAACTATCAGGGAGGCTTTACAGCTTTAGGGAAACTCTTGCCATCTTCCAGCACAATTTTTTCCCCCAAACCATTACCTCTTTAAAGTAAATCTAAAGTAAGTAAAGTAAAGTAAGTAAAGTAAAGTAATCTCTACACCCAATGTTGGGCTCAAACTCACAACCCTGAGATCAAGAGCCACATGCTCCAACGACTGGGCCAGCCAGACACCCCTCTTCTACAATTCTTAATCCAGATGAATAAATGACTTACCAAATCACTACAGCTAGTGGATAGTAGAAACTAAAATCCAGAGGACCATTCACAAAAATTCTTCTCATAGGGTGTACTTGTTAGATATGGTTTGTCCTTTTATTAGACCAAGTAAACCAGACATGCTTTAAAATATTCTAAGACTTGGGGCACCTGGGTGTCTCAGTTAAGCGTCCGATTCCTGATTTTGGCTCAGGTCTTGATCTCACAGCTCGGGAGATCAGTCCTGTCGGGACACAGAGCCTGCATGGGATTCTCTCTGCCTCTCCCCACTCGCTCTCAAAATAAACTTAAAAAAATAACTATTTCTTGGGAATGCAAGCTGGTGCAGCCACTCTGGAAAACAGTATGGAGGTTCCTCAAAAAACTAAAAATAGAACTACCCTACAACCCAGCAATTGCACTACTAAGCATTTATCCAAGGGATACAGTTGTGCTGTTTCGAAGGGACATATGCACCCCAATGTTTATAGCAGCACTATCAACAATAGCCAAAGTATGGAAAGAGCCCAAATGTCCATCGATGGATGATTGGATAAGATGTGGTAGATATATGCAATGGAGTATTACTTGGCAATCAAAAAGAATAAAATCTTGCTATTTGCAACTACGTGGATGGAACGGGAAAGTATTATGCTAAGTGAAATTAGTCAGAGAAAGACAAATATCATATGACTTCATTCATTTGAGGACTTTAAGAGACAAAACAGATGAACATAAGGGAAGGGAAACAAAAATAATACAAAAACAGGGAGGGGGACAAAACATAAGAGACTCTTACATATGGAGAACAAACAGAGGGTTACTGGAAGGGGTGGGGGGGGGGGATGGGCTAAATGGGTAAGGGGCATTAAGAAATCTACTCCTGAAATCATTGTTGCACTATATGCTAATTTGGATGTAATTTAAAAAAACAAAACTTAAAAAATAAATTGTTCATGTCACTGCAAAAAACAAAAACAAAAAACCATTTCAGGTTTAAGCAGATCATAAAGAAGTCCTATGAGCAGCATTTCTCTTTAACCCAAATCATCATCTGTTCATATTGTGATCATAGTTAAATAGATTTATGATGTAGTATAGCAGTTGTGTGCACATGCAAAATTCTTACCCGTTGGGTGAAATCAACAGATTACACACATAATGTACAAATCAGGAAGTGGCACCATTGCAATACGGAGCTGACAAAATAACTGAATAGGAATTAGTTGCCTTTGGGGGTGCCTGGATGGCTGTCAGTTAAGTGTCCGACTGTTTCGGCCCAGGTCATGATCTTCCGGTTCCTGAGTTTGAGCCCCACATCAGACTCTGCGCTGACAGCACGGAGCCTGCTTGGGATTCTCTCCGTCACTCCCCGACTCGTGCACTCTTTCTCAAAATAAACATTAAAAAAAAAAAGGAATCAGTCGCCTTTGTAGAGGTTGGGGGTAGGCAAACAAGGGATTTCCTTCTCTCATAAACAACTGTCTTGACTTTTTGATTCTTTTAATTATATACCTGTTAACAATTTAAAAATGAGGAGCCCAGAAAGACCCAGGCGTGGGTGAAACTTAAATATACCGGTATCACAGCAGGTTACATGGAGGGCTCATTTAATAAATGGAGCTTAAAAATTGGATATGAATATGGAAAAAAAAAATTTTAACTTTGAGAGAGAATCCCAAGCAGGCTCTATGTTCAGCACAGAGCCTGATGCGGGGATCAATCCCACAACCTTGGTATCACAACCGAGCCGAAATCAAGAGTCAGACACTCAAATCAACCGAGCCACCTAGGCACCTTTTTATTTTTTTAAGTTTACATCCAAATTAGTTAGCATATAGTGCAATGATTTCAGTAGATTCCTTAATGCCCCTTACCCATTTAGCCTGTCACCCTCCCACACCCCCTCCAGTGACCCTGTTTGTTCTTCATATTTAGGAGTCTCTTCTGTTTTGTCCCCCTCCGTTTTTATATTATTTTTGTTTCCCTTCCCTTATGTTCATCTGTTTTGTCTCTTAAAGTCCTCATATGAGTGAAGTCATAGGATTTTTGTCTTTCACTAATTTCACTTAGCCTAATTCCCTCCAGTTCCATCCACATAGTTGCAAATGGCAAGATTTCATTCTTTTTGATTGCCAAGTAATACTCCATTGTGTATGTGTATATGTATATACGTGTGTATACACACGTGTGTATACACACGTATATATATGTGTGTGTGTGTGTGTGCGTGTATACACACACACACCACATCTTTATCCACTCATCCATCGATGGACATTTGGGCTCTTTCCATACTTTGGCTATTGTTGATAGTGCTGCTATAAACACTGGGGTGCATGTGCCCCTTCGAAACAGCACACCTGTCTCCCTTGGGTAAATGCCTAGTAGTGCAATTGCTGGGTTGTAGGGTAGCTTTATTTTTAGGTTTTTGAGGAACCTCCACACTGTTTTCCAGAGTGGCTGCACCAGCTTGCATTCCTACCTTTTTAAAATGTTTATTATTTTAGAAAGAGCACAGGGGAGGGGCAGAGCAAGGAGAGAGAGAATCCCAAGCAGTCTCCTTACTGCCAGCACAGAGCCTGGTTGCAGGGCTCAAACTCACCATGAGATCAGATCATGACCTGAGCCAAAATCAAGATTTGGACACTTAACTGACTGAGCCACCCAGGAACCCATTTTAATTTATTTAAGTAAGCTCTATACCTAATGTGGAGACTGAACTCACAACCCTGAGATCTCATGCTTTACCAACTTGAGCCAGCCAGGTGCAACAATGACAGTCAATCTTCTGTGTCAACTTGGCTAAGCTATGGTATCTAGTTTATGGTCAAACCAGTCTAATTGCTGTGGAAGTATTTTTTAGACATGATTAACATCTGAAATACTCTGAATAAAGATTACTTTAAAAAAAAAAAAAAGCTTACTTTCCATAACATGGATGGGTCTCATCCATTTGGAGGGCCTTTAGAGAATGTGAGGTCCACTAAGAAGGAATTCTGCTTCTAAACACAACTATTCCAGGAGTCTCCAGCCCTATCCACCTGCCGTTTCAAACTTGCCAGCCCCTACAATCTTTCTATACACATCCTAATCGCTGTATTTCTCTGAAGAACTCTAGTAAGTGGACTAAGCTCTTAGATAACAAAAGTAAATCTTTAAAACTCTTAGTAAAATATATAATTATCTTTGTAGACTTTAAGGTAAAAATTTCTTAAATAAGACCAAAAATACCATAAAAACTGACCAACTTGGTTATAATTATAAACCACTGCCTATAAAAGATATGTTAAAGAAAATTAACAATGAAAAGATATTAACAAATGTTCCTAATTCTATTCATTAATATGTTCTTTCTCAATCTTTGTCCCAATCTTTCAGACCTCACTTACCAGTTTTACTTCCTTGGGAATTTTAGTTGTCCTGTTCTTTTCTTGCCTACAGTACATTTTTATATAGATCAGTCTTCTTGGCAGACAAGCCAGCGAGGCTCTTCAACATTACCACATGTGAACTCTGCTACATATCCAGTTACCTAGTTTATGAATTCTTCTTTAATCAATCACAAAGCACTCTAGAAACTTGCAAAGAGATCAGTCTTGAATAATCTAGGCCTGCTAATCTGAATAACATTCAAGTAAATTAGCTAAAGTATGCTTACCAATTCCTCTAATTAATTTCAGTTCTTTTAAAAGAATCGTTCAAACTACAGAAAACCACCAAGCAATACGGAACCTTTATTTTTAACGTAATTTCTGTACATCTGGAGTATGACAGTAATCCTTTTACAAATGGAACTGATTACTAGAATAAACAATGACAAAACCAAACTGGTATTTGATGTGAATCCACAGGGAGTTTAAGCTTCAAATCCAGCCAAGAAATTTGTCACAATCTCTTTCAGCTTTGCATCTGACTGTTCTGAGATCTTTCCATCAGTCCTATTCGGAAATAAAAAACAGTTCATCAGTTCAGACCTAAACAAAAATTCAATGACTAACTACAAAACTCAAAAGAATTTTACCAAGACTTTGTATCTTAAAAATTATAAAAAAGAGGCTACCGATTGTGTTCATACCTGATGTTGCCCAACAGAGCTTGGTGCTGGCTGATAACATGAGCCAAGAAAGCATGCTCAAACTTTGTGATCTTGCTAGGCTCCAATTTATCAAGATATCCTCTCACACCAGCATAAATAACAGCCACTTGTTCTTCAATAGCCATGGGAGCTGAAAACAAACAAAACAATGCCAAGTGAGTTGCTCAAATAAATGCCATATTAACAAAGTCAGAGAAACTTACCTTTTCTTCCAATTATGAACATGTCTCCTCCATATCACCTGCTCTCACATTCTCTATGAGAAACCCCACATTAATACTCTCCCACTTCTGTCCCCAGGAAAAATTTTTTTCCTTATATTTGCAAGCCTTAAAGTGTTATCTTTGGGCATATTCCATAAACACGGTTTATCATCTGGCAGTATTTATACTGTTTGAGACATAAATAAGTTGCCGACATTTTATAGCAAGGTAAACACATACTAACATTCTTTTAAATATGCCCAATTCCATTCTCTCAAAGCCAACACGGAAAGGGGCACAGGAAGGGATCTGACAGATTTTAACTCTCAAAAGTAGTAAGTATATTTTAGTAAGTTTTCCTTCAAATAATGACAATACCTGCAATACAAGTATAATAGGCATTGATCACATTCAAAACACTCCATCTTGGGGCACCTGGGTGGCTCAGTCAGTTAAGCATCTGACTTCAGCTCAGGTCATGATCTCACGGTCCATGAGTTTGGGCCCCGCGTCAGGCTCTGTGCTGACAGCTCAGAGCCTGGAGCCTGTTTCAGATTCTGTGTCTCTCTTTCTCTCTCCTCCCCCGCTCATGCTGTCTCCCTCTTCTCAAAAATAAATAAACGTTAAAAAAAAAAAATTCAAAACACTCCATCTTTAATGAAAGGTAACAGTATGTATCGTAGCTTACGTAGGGAGCTGTATGATATTCCCAGGCCCTAACACACAGTAGGAACTTGATGACATGAAAGAACAACTTACAATACTGTCCTTGCTTCAGCAACTCAGTCAATCGCACACCACGACTCAAGAGTTGTTGCGTGGCAGCGTCAAGGTCAGAACCGAACTGGGCAAAAGCAGCAACCTCACGATACTGAGCCAATTCCAGCTTCATGGTACCTGCCACCTGAAATACAGAAATGGTTAAGTCATGAAATACAAAAATACTTAACTTCATTGACAAAGAACAAATACATTGTGATTTTAAACTAAAGACACCCCATCTCCTTGACAAAGTGATGCAAATTACCTGCTTCATGGCCCTGGTTTGAGCAGCAGATCCGACACGGGACACAGACAAACCAACGTTAATGGCAGGGCGGATACCTTTGTAGAACAATTCTGTTTCCAAGAAGATCTACATCATACAGAGAATACACATGATAATGAGCTTAAAGAAATCAAGTATTTTCAAAGTTAAGTCAAAAAACTGAAACCCAGGGCACCCGGGTGGCTCAGTCGGTTGAGCGTCCGACTTCGGCTCAGGTCATGATCTCAGTCCATGAGTTTGAGCCCCGCGTCGGGCTCTATGCTGACAGCTCAGAGCCTGGAACTTGCTTCGGATTCTGTGTCTCCCTCTCTCTCTGCCCCTCCCCTGCCCCTCCCCTGCTCATGCTCTGTCTCTGTCTCAAAAATAAATCAAAACATTAAAAAAAAAAATTTTTTTTTTTAAAAACTGAAACCCAACATCTCCAAAGAAGAATGTTGTCTTCTTCTCATAGTAAAGAGTCCCTCCAATCTTTCACAGCCCATATCAAACTACATATTCTGTTGGTAAGATTAAAAGATGTGAGACGAAAAAAAAAAACAGATTATGAATTTATATTAAAATATATGCAGATAAAGTGATAGGACCTCTGAGATTTGCTTCAAAACTACCTAACACGGAAAATAGTAGTGGCTATAAATGAAGCAAAAATGAGGTCCACTATACCACGAATTGAAATGGGTGAGAGAGATGTGGGGTTCATTATACCCTTCTCCTTACTTTTCTATATATTTGAAATTGTCCACAATAAAAAGTAAAAGGCATTTAACAGATCGGTTCATAAACACCAGCCTCAACCAATGCCTTGAAGTCATCCAAAGCTTTTACATTTATTTAAGCATAAAATACCTGTCCATCAGTGATGGAAATGACATTTGTTGGAATGTAAGCAGACACATCACCAGCTTGTGTTTCTATGACTGGTAAAGCAGTCAAGGAGCCACCGCCAAAAGAATCGTTCATTTTCGCCGCTCTTTCTAGCAGACGAGAGTGTAGGTAGAACACATCACCAGGATAGGCCTCACGACCAGGGGGTCGGCGGAGCAGCAGAGACATCTGACGATAAGCAACAGCCTAGAGTATAGAAAAGGGTTATGAAGTTTAGTTATTAAAAGCTAAATTTGTCACCTTCCATTGTGGTGCAAACACGCAGATTCTAAAAATATATATACTCTGACCTGTTTGGATAAGTCGTCATAGATGATCAGAGCATGTTTGCCATTATCCCGAAAATACTCTCCCATGGAACAGCCAGAATAAGGAGCCAGGTACTGAAGTGGAGCAGCATCAGAAGCAGTAGCTGAAACCACGATGGTGTACTTCATGGCATCTGGGAAGAAGATAAATTTTCAGTTTTACAAGATTATTAATGTTTTGATTTTAGAGACTACTATAATAAAAATTAAGTGCTTCACTAAGTCATCTATCAAAGTCAGGTTAGTCAGAACTTCTAAATGGCACCTACTTTAAAGAAACTGACAAAAACCTTAAAATGTATCATTGTTTTACACTATTTTCACTTGTTTTTACTTATTGAATTACATGAGAAATTTCAATTCATTAGGGAGTAATTAAAACCAGTCTTCATTCAGTAGAAGCTATCCTAAGATTAGCAACAATAGGACTCCCACCAAACAATAATAAGATTGAACAACTTCTTTTCTTATAAACAAACTCTACCTCCAACATGGGGCTCAAACTCACAACCCTGAGATCAACAGTCACATGCTCTACCAACTAACTGAGCCAGCCAGTTGGACTGGCCCCAGGACTAAAGTTCTTTAATACCTGCATCTGTAAGTCTCTTCACCAACTGGGCAACAGTGGACCTCTTCTGACCAATAGCAACGTAGATACAGTATAGCTTCTTCTTTTCATCAGTTCCATCGTTGAAACGTTTCTGGTTAATGATTGTGTCAATAGCAATTGAGGTTTTGCTTTAAAAAGAGAAAGTAAGCATGAATCTTAGTAAATACTTCAAAAGTTTTCGCAACTTAAAAGTACTACTGCTAATGCTCATCGCATTCCATTCTCCCTATTATATCTAAAGCATTTACCATTCCAAGCCTGAAAAGTAACCTTTCCACAAGCATATTTTAGTTAGAACTTTTAACAAGCTTTACCCAGTCTGACGGTCACCAATAATCAGCTCACGCTGACCACGACCAATTGGCACCAAGCTATCCACAGCCTTAATGCCAGTCTGCATTGGCTCACGCACAGAAATTCGAGGAATGATCCCAGGGGCTTTCAGGCCAACTCGCCTACGGGTCTTGGAACCAATTGGACCCTGGTAAACAATAAAAAGTGTCCCCAGAACAATCAGTTTTGATGTCTGTTAGAGGCTACAATCACATCTAATAAATGTTAAACGTACCTTTCCATCAATGGCATTACCAAGGGCATCTACGACACGGCCCAACAGCTCCTCACCAACTGGAACATCCACAATGGCTCCTGTTCTCTTCACAATATCTCCTTCTTTAATCAGTTTATCATTGCCAAACACGACAACACCAACATTGTCAGGTTCCAAGTTCAGAGACATACCCTACACAAAACACACAATCAAACACCGACAAAACTTTGGTACTTGTTCCCCATACATTAACACTACATATTATGAAAATACCTAGTAAAAAAAAAAAAAAAAAAAAAAAAAGTCTTGTCCTTTAGATCTGGTTTACCCAAGTATTTTTCCAACACCCTTCTTTGGTCAAAACTGCATTATGATAAGCCTAACATGCTCCTTTATCACATCCTCAAAGAACTAAAAGAAGAAAAAAAAAAAAACCTCAACAGGTTAAGCTTATTTCACTGCATTTCTTTTGTTTATGGCTTTTGAACTGGGTGATCAGTATGAAATAAAATCATCAACCCGAAATTTTAAGACACAGTTAATTTACATCTTTTTATCTGTGAGAAGTTCCATACACAATTTAAAGAATTACCTACTGAGAACTCATCAGGTTAGTAGACAGTGAAACTCAAACAAGCTACTCAAACAAGAACAAAATGCCATAATGTAACAATGATGGGTCATCTCTCCTCATTATAAACTTATTTCAAAATGGTAAGATTTTTAGGTCCCTGATCATTACTAAGGAAAAAGGTTATTCCAGGAACAGAGTCTGGTCAGTAATGAAAGCTTTGTAGAAGTACTTGGAACAAATACAGAGGAATATCATGGAATACCACTGGATGTACAAAATCTTTAATCTAAATCTTCAGATATTCAATACAGCAGTCACTAATCACATGTGGCTATTTAAAATTTGAATTAACACCATCTTACAAAGTCAGAGAAACTTACTTTTCTAACACATCTCTATACATCACCTACTCTCTGTGAAAAACTCCACATTTTACACTCTCAACAGCCTCACATATGTAACAGTTACTACATTTACAGCAAAGACACAGTATTTCCATCATTGCAGGAAGTTCTATTAGGCATTACTAAACTCTTAGATCTTAAAAGCTAAACAGAAACTCAGAGTTCATTAATTTCACCTCAACTTTCAAAACTATGTTAATACACATACACTGAAGATATGGGAGATTACATTTTTAGCCAAAGACTAACACCCTGGATAAAACTTTTGGCTTTGTAATTATTCTTCCACATCAAGGCTCTTTTTCCACACTGGACACTACCCAGAGGACCAAGACTGTCTTCTCCCATGTGTGGGTAATCCTACTCCCCCTGGTCCACCCATATCACACTCTGCTTTCCTCAGAAAACAACTAGGTTCAACCTAATGGAAAGTAGATTTCTATCAGAGAGCTTCTGATAACTACACTACCCTACCTCAACAATAATACATCTACTCTTACTAGAAATACAAACTCAATGACTTTCAACTTTCCACCAGAAATGAATTTAAAGTTATCTAATGCTTTTGTATAAGATGACGTTAATGGCTGCAAAGAGTATACCATTCTTAGAATCCAGATGAACGTTTACTCAATATATATTTTAGCACTAGTGGCTCCAACTGATATATACATCAATCCTTAGAGTAAAAACTTTGGTAACTAAAACCCTTAAGTTTATTCTTTTCACAACCTATGATAATCACTAAAACAATGAACAAGTTGAGATTTAAAGTTAAACAAAAAAACACTAGCACAATCTCTGAATTACTAATGAATAACTCAGAGACCAACCCTAAACCACCAAAATCTCATTTTATAATTTACCTTTAAACCTGAAGAAAACTCCACCATTTCTTCTGCCTGAACATTTCTCAGCCCATGTACACGGGCAATACCATCACCAATGCTTAGGACACGCCCAGTCTCCTCAAGGTCAACAGAGGTATCAGCTCCAAGAATGCGTTCTTCAAGGATAGAGGACACTTCGGCAGTGCCTATTGAGAGGAAAATTCCATTGCAAAAATAGCCTGGTCTCAAGATTTTAAAACCCACTTCCTCAACAATGTAAAAACTATAGTTTTGTAATCACAATAACCAAATTACTCTAAGATGTAATATAATATACTTGGCTCTATTCGAAAAAGCTTAGTACCTACCATTACTATAAAAACAAATCCAAGTGATTAAGAATCTGTATCTATGTTGAAACCAGACTTTTTGGCTAAACTCTATAGGAAGTTTAAAAATACAATCTATTTTTTAAAAGCAACTGTTAACAAAGTATAAATATCTTTCTTTTTAAAAACATGCAAATACTATTCTTCATCTTAGCATGTGGGAGATTTACAGATTCACTTTTTTTTTTTTTTAATGTTTATTTATTTTTGAGAGAGCGAGCAAGCAAGCTGGAGAGGGGCAGAGAGAGGGAAACACAGAATCTGAAGCAGACTCCAGGCTCTGAGCTGTCAGCACAGAGCCCAACATGTGGTTGAACTCACGAGCTGTGAGATCATGACCTGAGCCAAAGTCAAATGTTTAACCTACTGAGCCACCCAGGTGCCCCTATGGATTCACTTACTTAATTTTTAGTTCAAAAGCTCCAATCACATCTCCAAAGGAATTCCCTAACCTACAGCATCTTCCTATGCTCACCTCCCTACTTCTCTATCCTATTTGCAATGTGTAAATTTATAGATTGCCATATATAGATTAGCAGCTATCACCGTCAAAAAACAAAGGTAAAAACTGCTTACTTTTTTCTAATTTTTTTTTGGAGAAGAAAAAGAAATCTTTCATAGTTCAGAACGGATGCCCAGCACCTGATATGTGTACTTTCTGTTTCCACCCAAGGGATATTGTATCAGAGAAAAAAAAAGTTGTAGGGGTGCCTGGGTGGCTCAGTCAGTTGAGCACTGGGACTCTTGTTTTCAGCTGAAGTCATGATCCCAGGGCTGTGGGACTGAGCACCGCAGCAGGCTCCGCACGGAGTATGGGGCCTGCTTAAGAAGATTCTCTCTCTCTCTGCCCCTCTCCCCTGCTCCTACACATGCTCTAAAATATCTTTTTAAATAAATGAAAAAAGAAAACAAAAAAAAAGGAAAGAGCTAGTAACATGATAAAATATTTCACTAGAACAAGAAAACCTACCAAGATAGGGCTAAATGGCACATTATGGGCTAAGAATCTGGGATTTGTGGTAACTAAATTTGAAAGAAAAAATTAACAGATGAAAATAAAAAACCCCAACAGTTATGTTACCTATGTAACTTATTTTTTCACTTATTGACAAGACAGTAACTGTGGGGTATGTACACTTAGAAATACTGACTTACCAGTCTTCTGGAGACATGTGTTAGAGGCATGGAGGTTCCTTGCAGCAATGAAGGATGATCCCAAAGCATTTTTGGAGACCTAACACATAAACATTTTTAAAAATATGATTAAAAAAAAAGCTTTTATAAAACTGGCAAGCTTAAACAAATGTTGGCTTACTCTGATCACGTTATCAGTGAAAATATTAATTATATCAAAATATTTTGCTTAAAATTGGAAGACTATTAATCATATAACAAAGTAGCTTTTGACATATGAGAAAATCTATTATGCAGCTCCTGGCAATGCTATAAGTACTCTATAAAAAGCAAATTTTAAAAATGCAGTCATGCAGTCTAGGGGCATCTGGCTGACTCGGTTGAGCACGTGATTCTTAATCTCAGGGTCGTGAATTCAAGTCCCAAATTGGGCATGGAGCCTACTTTTAAAAAAATAGTAACGGCCTATTTTTAAAAGCAACAGTTACTAAATTATCTTTTCCTTTAAAGGCACCAGTTGATATTATTTCATCTTTAGATATATTTCAGTTGAATTGTGAAAATTCTCAGTAAGATAAATTGCTTTCCAAAAGGGGCAAATATCAATAACATATCCTATTTTACTTAAAAAAAACCAACAAACAAACAAAAATTGAGTTGTAAATGTTAGAGTTTGATTAGAAACTAAGTATGGCTGTCTACTCTTTTTTTCCTGCCTTTGACAAAGCCTATAGCAATCTGGACCCCCTCCTTCTCCTTCAAGTTGTAATGCCCTAATTCTGGTCACTGGCAATTCTAAATCGACTACTTTCTCTAGGACCAGATGAAATCCATTAAAAATGCTCTTTGATACCAGTTCCATTATGACAACAAAGTATGTTTATTTCACCTTTGAAACTGAGATTATGTTTAACATGGAAAAAATAAGTAAATGTAAGCCTTAACTTCAAGGGCGATAAGTAATGAAGGGAGAGCATTGACCTTCACAGGCATTTTCTAACCTATGTTCTATCTTACTTGAGTTCTCAATCACTGTCTAACGATTCCTCAAGGACAAAATCTTAAAACATGTCAAAGTACCACAACACAAAGCAGTCTTTCTACCTGAGGCAATTTAGGATTCGCTGCTATCACTGCTGTCACGGTATCTGCCACATGAAATGCACATTTGCGCTGTGTTTCGCTACTGTTTCAATATTCAGCACTAAGAGATGGCCTACTGAAGTATTCAGAAAGGCACCTTCATTTATTGCTTTCCCCTGAACCGACCTCCGGGCAGAGGTGAAATGCCGGGGCCCGCTGACCTTCATACAATGTCAGGCTTCCTTAAACCGCTTCAACGAGACATAGCAACAGTGCTCTGACCTTCAGTGGCACAGTCCCGAAGAATCAGCGGAGACAAGCCTCGCCGTTTCAGAGCAGGCATCGGAGCTAGAGCTCCAACACTGACCTTCACCCAAGGCCCCTCTCGGGCAGTACTCAGCTGAAGTCGGGAACCCTCCCCGAGACCCTATCTCTGGACAGCATCGAGGTCAGCACCTCCCCCGCACCGCTCTGCACCGTCCCGCGCGGATGGCCAGCAACAGGCCCTTGTGCCTCCTCCCTGCCCAGCCCGAGCAGCCAACAGTGCAAGATGGCGGCGCCCGCCAGCCCCTCACCCTCCTTGCAGAAAGAGCTCTCGAGTCAGCACACCACCAGCCACCTGCCGGGTCACTTCCCTCCCGCCGGTTGCCCGCACTCACCAGCCCGGCCCGCCTAGGCAGGGCGCGGGCCACGGCCGCGGCGACGCGCACGGACAGCATCTTTGTAGCTCTACTTAGGGTGGTTCCTCCGCAGCGGCAGCCTCCAGACTGACTGGGACAAAATGGCTGAGCGGCAAGGAAGGTCAAGGCAGCCGGTCCACCTGACCCGGAAGTCCCGCCCCTCGTGTTCACCTCCGGACGCGAATCTGCCTTTTAGAGGAGGACTGGGGGTGGAGTTGCTTTTTTTAAATATTATTTTTAGATTTAAACTTAAAAATGAGTGATTAGACCTTTGCCAGCTTCGGTCCAGGCATTCGTCACACATTTATTTTGGCCTACTGAGTCGACCTTATGGTTGCCCCTGGCGACCATGTGGGTAGCGGAACCTGCTATGATGCGGCGCTCAGGCCCGGTTCCGACAGGGAGACGGTGTTGGCGTCACCCTGTACCTGGCGCGGCTGGTTTGAAGGTGACAGGAGGTTGAATGGGGAGGGGGGGGAGGAGGTCCGAGATTACAGCTATTAAAGCCTTGGTGCTGTAGCAACGGTAAACAATTATCACCCTGGGCTTGCCGAACTGGTGAATGCGAAGATCGCTGGCCCCACCCCCAGACCCTCTTAAAATCGATAATTTGGAGGAATCTTAATTTTTGACAGGCACCCACACCATTCTAGGTGATCCAGTACGCGCTCAAATTGGAAAATCGCAGTTCTTTTAGATTCTATCTAAATGAATACTGTATATTAGAACAATTTTTTAATGGTAACAAACACAATTCAAGAAGAGTGGTTGCCAATTCTACTGAGAGTGGACCAGAATCAGAAGTCCCACCACAGACTGGACCAGAAGTCAAGGTTTCCTCTACCAGCAACTAGTTTCATGACAGCAGGGACTATGCTTTTAAATTTGGAATGCAATGGAAATGAAGAAAAAAACCTTTTCTATATCTACACATTAAGATTGGGGCAGGGGTGCCTAAGGGGCTCAGTGGGCTAAGCATCTGACTTTGGCTCAAGTGATGATCTCAGGTCATGATCTCATAGTTCGTGGGTTCTAGCCCGGTGTCAGGCTCCATGCTGACATCTGGGAGCCTGAAGCCTGCTTCAAATTTGTGTCTCCCTTTCTGCCCCTCCCCAGCTGGTGCTCTGTCTCTCTCTCAAAAATAAACACTAATTATTTATAATTATTTATAAAACACTAGATATATATAACATATATTACTATATTATATATTATATACATAATTTATAATATATATATAAATATGGGACAGAACTGGGGCTCCTGGGGTGCCCTGTCACTTAAGTGACTCAGTCCGTTGAGTGTCTGACTTTGGCTCAGGTCATGATCTCATGGTTAATGGAATCCAGCTCTGTGCTGACAGTGAGGAGCCTGCTTGGGAGTCTCTCCTCTCACTCTGCTCTAGCTTATTTGGACTTTCTCTATTTCTCTCTTTTTCAAAACAAACATAAAAAAAAAAAAGATTGGGGCAGAACTATCCCCATACATACACATGCAGAATTTTTATTGAGATTTTTTGTGATATGTACAGAATTGGGGGGGTAAGATACGGGGTATTTTGTGATAGTAAAACTATTAATATTGCCTTCACTTGTAAGTGTTCTGAGAAGCATCTTTCAGCTTCATTTGCCAAATCCTGGATTACACCTAAAACCTTAATTTGGGTAGGGCATATGAATATCTGGGTTGAAAGGGTCATTTCCTAAAAGATGGCTTGTAAATGTATGGTCAGCAATCCCTTTCCCTAAAATTCTACTCTATTTTCAAGGTGAGCATCCTTCTCCTCATGGGTAATAGTAGGCTAACAGAAAAAAAAAATGGTTTGTAAAAACAACAAAGTTGGAGGGTTATTTTGTGAAATTTGTAGTGATGAAAGTGGACAAAGGGCATAAAGATAACTTTTTCCCATTCAGGGGCTGTACCATCTTACCAGATATTTGGTTACTGAGCAGAGATATATTTGAGTAAAACAAAAAGAATAAACAAGCCATACAATATAGTATTCACTAGTTAATAAAATTCCTTTGAAAAGAAAGGTTTTGTCATTTTAAATATGCACATGACTTAGAAGAAAGATATTTAGTGGTAAGACTACTCCACAATTTGGTCTTAAACCACATATATCAGGCAGTCGAGTACACGGTCTACCTTTCCTGGTGTAACAGTATATTACAGGAGGTTGCAGGCAACAGTGTGGTCTAACTAGCCTTCAAAGATAAACACTCAATCGGAACCAGAACATTATGGTCAGATTCTAGCTTCTACTACCTAATCTTGGTCAATTCATTTAATCCGTGTGTGTGTGTGTGTGTGTGTGTGTGTGTGTGTGTGTGTGTGTTTTAACATGAAAATAGGTAAAATTTGTTCATCTATTTTTACCAGCTACTTGTAAAAATGAAACTAAAGGCATGCCTGAGTGGCTCAGTTGGCTAAGTGTCTAACTTTGGCTCAGGTCATGATCTCATGGTTCATGGGTTTGAGCCCTGCATTGGACTCTTTGCTGACAGCTCAGAGCCTGGAGCCTACTTCAGAATCTGTGTCTACCTTTTTCTCTGCCCCTCCCCTGCTCATGCTCTATCTCTCTTGAAATTAAATGAACATTAAGAAAGAAAATTTTAAAAAAAGAATTAAACTGAAATAAAACAGATAGAAAACTATATATTGCTGTGTAAATATAGAGAACCTCTCTTCGTGTTAACTACAGGATGGAGAATTCTAGGGAAGGCAAGAAATGAATGGAAGAATGGCTGAGCAGCAGCAACAGTGTCAGAAGTTGGCTCCTGTCAACTGTTTTATTTTTTTTAATTTTTTTAAATGTTTTTATTTATTTTTGAGACACAGAGAGAGAGCATAAGCAGGGGAGGGGCAGAGAGAGAGGAAAATCCAAAGCAGGCTCCAGGCTCTGAGCAGGGCTTTAACACACGGACTGTGAGATCATGACCTGAGCCGAAGTCGGACGCTTAACCGACTGAGTCACCCAGGCGCCCCGATTGTTTTATTTTTTAAAGCAAATTATGTTCCTTTTTAAAAAATAAATGTTAATTTGAAAGAGGATGAGATTGTATGAGTGGGGGAGGGACAGAGACAAAGAGGGGAAGAGAGGGGGTTGGGGGAGACAGAGAATCCCAAGCAGGCTCCATACTCAGTGCAGAGCCCAAGTGGGGGGGGGGGGGGGCTCCTCCCACCACCCTGGGATTATGACCTGAGCTAAACTCAAGAGTCTGAAGCTCAACCGACTGAGCCACACAGGCGCCCCAGCTGGCAACTGTTTTAAAATAGCCTCCAGCACAGATAGCTCTTTGGCAGTGAAAACTAAGGGATAAGATTAAGATTGCTTCGGCTCATATTGCTCAGGTAAAAATAAAACATTTAACTTAATGCACTCCGTGTGGAAGAAACAAATATCAGTTATCGAAAAAACAAGTTGCAGGTTTGTTTGTTTTTTTTTTTTAAAGACAAATGATTCAAGTCAGAAATAAAACTATAAGAAAGAAATAACAGGCTGGTTCTAGACAGGTGTACTTCTCACCTAGGAAATGATACCACGGAGAGCGGAGAGAGCGTAGAAGCAGCAAGTGAAGAGAGGGTCTGGTGCTGGAGTCTTCCACCAGCCTGGCCCAAGGACTCAGAGCCCCAGAGTCCTAGTAAAAAACCACAACTCCCAAAAACCCTTGGCCCAGAAGGGGCGGGACCAACGGTGTATGGGCGGGACCTTCCGAGCGAGCTCGGCACTTCTCTCGTGAGGAGCTTCTCGAGAAGTTGAGGGAACGGCGGCTATGGAAGCAGAGGAAGACAAAGAGGCGCAGGTGATGGGGCGGGAGCCGGGCTTTGCGGCCTCCTGGAAACGGCGTCTTTGGCGACACACTCCTCGCCCGCGCATCTCCTGGGCGCAGCATTTTTACTTTTGTCCTCCCCTTGCTCCGCGGATCGGTCTTTAGTCCGCCTTGGCGATCTGGGAGCCCGACTCCGCTTAGACACCCCCCCCACACCCCCCAGAAAGGGCGTTTCCCTTCCTTCCCCGGGCCTCTCCTTGCTGGGACTCCGGCTTGGATAGCGGTGGAAGAGCCCCCTGGTAGGAGATCCCTCTCAGCCGACTGGAGTGGGACTTCCAAATCCAAACCCACCTTACAGCCAAGCTTCCCCGTTCACCGCTGCTTCCTAGTAGGATTTTCACACCTGACCTGATTCCTCGGCCTGCATCCCAACTCTAGGTGCCTCCCAGAACAGCGGGGCTTTTGGTGTGTTGTTGGGGGCAACTCTTTTTTTTCAGACTTTTCACGTATAAGAAAGCTTGAACACCTTCATATTGAGCTTTAAAATTATCCGAGTGATGCACATTATTAGCGTATACAGCTTTGTAGCTTTAGGAAAATATAGATTGTTTTATGGTAATTTTTTTATTTGTGCTTGCTCACTTTTGTCTCCTGACGTCTAGTATCTATCTCCCTAAAGACAAATTATAATGTGAAATAAATAGAACATTTCTACAACACATTTTCTTTGCTTCTCATCACTTCTTTCGAATATTTGCTTCATGCTTTTACAATAAACAAGGTTTATAATCTTTGCTTTTCTTTTAATGGTTAGGTTGCTGCGTGGTTGAAAAAAATATTTGGAGATCACCCCATTCCGCAATATGAGGTGAATCCTCGGACCACGGAGATTTTACATCACCTTTCAGAACGCAACAGAGTCCGGGACAGGGATGTCTGCCTGGTAATAGAGGACTTGAAACAGAAAGCAAGCGAATATGAATCAGAAGGTGAGATTAGTAAGAGTTTTGAATGAGGTAATAACTCGAGATGACTACATTTTATGTATAACGCTAAAGTATACAAGCTTTAATTTAAGGTAGACTGCTTGTTAGTTTTGCTTCTTTATTTTACCCAGATTTGCCTCCCATTCTGTTACAGCAACTTAATAAGTAATAAATGTCATTATAATATAAATTCAATTGGTACTCTGATAGCACAACAGTAACCCCTAAAACATGAAGCTAAACGTAGCCTGACATACAAGATGCCTGTGGTTTTTCACTTAAATATCTTTTTGATCTATTTCCCCGTCTCCATGATTTAGTTACAGTGAGCCATTGGGACATCTGAGGTGGCAGCCATGAACTATGAGACTTGTACAAGTCACACTATTAGTATGTGTGCTACACCTGTGTAGCTTGAAAGAGTGTATTTGGGAAACCTGTTGTTTTTGTAATACTAACCACACATTAAAAAACAATTGATAAAAGCCTTTCTATGGGTCAGAATATACAAAAGAGGAAAGAATTGAGACTTGCAATTGCCCTGTATTTAACTAACTTACATGTGTGGCATGTGTTACATTCCATGTTTTGAGTGTAGTGCAATTTATATTGTAATTCTATGTGTGGGCTTTTTTCCTGCTTTCTTTTAAAAGTTAACATACAGCAAAATTGACTTTTTGTTTTGGTGTACTGCTTTTAGAATATATATTACATTTCTATGACCCAGCAGTACTTTGTATGCATATTATGTTATACATTGCTTTTTAAATCAGGAGAAAAAAATATGCATTTATACTCTTTATAATTCCCTGGCCACCTTTCCTGGTGTTCATTGTTGTTTTCGTGTGCATTTGAATTATTGTTTGGGGTCACTTGCTTTTAGCCTGCAGAACTTCCTTTAGTATTTCTTATAAGTCAAGACTGCTGGCAACCAATTCTCTCAGTTTTTGTCTATCTGGGAGTCTTTATTTGCATTCATTTTTGAAAGATAGTTTTGCTAGATGTAGGATTCTCTGTTGACAGATTTTCTTTTAAAACACTTTCCACTATGTTGTCCCATTGCTTTCTGGCCTCCACTGTTTCTGCCAAGAAGTCAACTGTTAATCTTATTGGGGTTTCCTTGTAAATAACAAGTCCTTTTTCTTTTGCTGTGAGAACAAGATTGTCTCAAGATTGTCTCCTTATCTTTTACTTCAACATTTTTACTTTGATATGTATGTTTGTGGAGCTCTCTGCATTTATCCTACTTGGATTTGTTGAGTTATTCCTTGAATGTGTAAATTATTGTTTTTCAATAAATATGGGAACTTTTCAGGCATTATTTCTTTGACTGTTTTTTCTGCTTTTTCTCTTCTGTATGACCATTGTACATATGTTGGTGTGCCTAATGTTGTTCCTCATTTTTCTGAGGCTCTTTTATTTTTCACTTTAAAAAAAAAATTTATTTTAGAGAGAGAGAGAGCACACAAGCAGGATAGAAGGGGAAAGAGAGAGAGAGAGAGCTCCATTGCTCAGCAAGGAGCCCGATGTGGGGCTCGATCCTACAACCCTGGGATCATGACCTGAGCTGGAATCAAGAGTTAGACACTCAACCAACCGAGCCACCCAAGTGTGCCCACTTTTTTCCTCTCTGTTCTTCAGCTTCCATAATCTCTTATCACTTTATCTTAAAGTTCACTTATTATTTATTCTGCTACTTCAAATCTATTGTTTGTTTTCTCTAGTGAACTTTTCATTTTAGTTATTGTACTCTTCAACTCTAGAATTTCCATTTATAATTTCTATCTCTTTTTGATAGTCTCTATCTGATACAACATTGTCCTTATACCTTTTGTTACTTCTTTAATCATGGTTTCCTTTAGTACTGTGAACATATTTATTATGGCTGTTTTGAAGTCTTTTTCTGACAAATCCAATATCTGGTCATTCTGACAGGCAGTTTCTTTTGTTTACATTTTACTATGGGTCATGCTTTGTTGTTTTGCATGCCTGTATATTTTTGTTGGAAACTGGACATTTTAGGTAATGTAGCAACTCTGAGTACTAGTCTCCCAACACCCCCAGCGCCCCAGAGCTTGTTTTCATTGTTGTTTTCTTATTTACTTAGTGACTGACCGCTTTTAATGAAGTCTATTTACCCCTGATGGTGTTAAGCCTCTGATGTTGCTCCTCAGGGAGGCACAGACTTAAGTATTCCCACAGTCACTCTGGGATGTCAGTGGTTTTGGGGACTGTCTTACTCTCTTTCATAGACCACATCCAGGTGTAAAATTCTGGTAATTGACAGCTGATTATTGTTTTCAGCAATAATCAATTTATGATTTATTTATTGATAAATTTATCAATTTATGTGGGACATAAATTGTTCTCCAAGCTAATTCAATCAAATTCTGGCACCCTTAAAGGAGTAGTTTTACAGGGCAGTGTTTGATATTTGTTGTGACCCAAGGATGGCCCCTCCTAGATGTCTTATTTTCTGGTTCTCCCATGTAAACTAACTAGCCCGCAGTTTGACTCTTCTCCCAAGTGCTTTTTACTATAACTTCCATTGTTTTCGAGAGTCTCCTTAGGCTTGGACTTCTCCAGGCTCTGTCGCAAATGAAATCAGTTCCTTTGGGAAGATACTGGGCATTATCTCTTCTATGGCTTGCTTCTTCCTCTGCACAAAATCTCTGAGCCAGCGATCTGGAGGTGAGGGTAGAGACAATAGCAAGGTTTTCTCCAAGTGACACCCCTAGTGTAGATGCTGAGTGCTGGGTGGACGGGGGAGTACAACAGACTTAGGTCCTCTTGACTTGACTTTCCTGGTCTGAAATCACCACCTCATGAGCTGGTGCAAGGGCCCTCAGGGCCCTGGTATTCTCAGCATGGTAGATGCTCACCCACAGTAGAGCTTGATACTAAGAACAGTGGCTGGGTGGGGGAGCCCACACCTCTCATCCACATTCATCTAGGACTTAGTATCAGCAACAGAGAGCTGGTGGCAGGATGAGAAACACTGAAGTCCTATTCCTCCTGGAAAGAAAGCCCTCTGGCTGGGAGCTGGAGGCAGAGGATCCCTGTGTTCTTGACTACAACAGTCTGGAGTGGAGTCTCTGCCTCCCTGAACTGGGAGAGAGAAGGAGAGAGTGGTTTTGGTTTACATATCACAAACTCACCTTCCTTACTGAATTGTCATAGATTTTCTTGACTAGATGTTTCTTCATTTGCTGTTTGTTCTTAGGACCATTCCCAGAGGCTTTAAATCATTGTGTTTTAGTTCTGGTTTTGTTTTTGTGTTTGTGTTTTTACATGGTTGGGTTTCTTTGTTTGTGTGTTTGTTTACAATTTTCACCACTTTCACTGGACAGCAGGTATGCAGAGCTCTTTGCACTGGTAGGCTGGAAGCCTTAACTCCTGGTCTATTGATTTTTTTTTTTTTTTTAATATTTTATTTTTAAGTAATTTCTACACCCAACATGGGTCTCAGACTCACAACCCCAAGATTAAGAGTCACATGTTCCATCAAGTAAGCCAGACAGGCACCCCTGGTCTCTTGATTTTTTGACAAGGGTAACAAGACAATTCAGTGCAGGAAAAAAATAGCCTTTTCAATGACCAGTGCTGGGCTAACTGGATATCGACATGTACAAGAATGAGGTTGGATCTTGCCTCATACCATATGTAAGAATTAACTCAAAATAAATGAAAAACCTAAATGTAAGAGCTAAACCTAAAACTCTGAAGACCACTTTGGTGTATATCTTTATGACATTGAATTTGGCAATGGTTTCGTAGCTATGAGTCCCTAAACACAAACAACAAAAGAAAGAGTAGATAAATGGTACGTCATCAAAATTAAAACTTTTGTTCTCAAAGGACACCATCAAATAAGTGAAGAAAACAACCTACAGAATGGGAGAAAACATTTGTAAATCATATCTGATAAGGGACCTGTATTTACAACATATAAAGAACTCTTACAACTCAGTAATAAAAAGACATATTACCCAATTAAAAATGGGAAGGGGATGTGAATATACGTCTCTCCCAAGAAAATATAAAAATGACCATTAAGACAGCATTATTAGCCATCAGGGAAATGCAAATGAAAACCACAATTCCTTTTCACACCTATAAGGAAGGCTATAATCAAAAATATTCGGGTCTTGAGTAACCATTTATTAAGTTCTGTGAATGACCACTATGCAAAAAAAAAAAAAGACAAATAAACAACTGTTGGTAAAACAAACAAACAAAAACTTGTTGGTCAAGATACGGAGAAATTGAAATCCTCATACACTTCTGGTGGGAATGTAAAATCATACAGTCCCTTTGGAAAACAGTCTGGCAATTCCTCAAATGGTTAAAACATAGTTACCATATGACCACCAGTTCTACTTCTAGGTATATACCCAAATATGAAATGAGAAAAGACAGAATGTAGATTAGTGGTTGCTAGGGCTTCATGGGTTGGGGAATTGGAATATGATGACTAAGAAATGGTGGGGTTTCTTTTTGGGGCAATGAAAATGTTCTAAAATTGATTGTATTGATGGGTATACAACTCTGTGAATATACTAAAAGCTATTGAGTTGTATACTTTGGGTGAGTGGATTATATGGTATATGATAAGTTGTCATTAAAGCTGTTAAAAATTAAAGTAAAACAAACATCTTAGTTACCATAGAACTCTTATATCTTTTCAGCCAAGCACCTTCAAGACCTTCTCATGGAAAGTGTGAATTTTTCCCCTGCCAATCTGTCTGGCGCTGGTTCTAGGTACCTGAATGCTTTGGTTGACAGTGCAGTGGCCCTTGAAACAAAGGATTCCTCACTAGCTAGGTAATTCTTGTGACAGTTTTCATTTCTGTAATCATATGTAGTGTAAGGTCTCAACTAAGGACTTTTTGTTTCACTGGGTAATTCTATATAGGAAATGAACAATAAATCCCAAAACACTGAATTTGCTTAATTCCTTCTTATCATTGCTAGTAAGTGTATGTATTTAATTCAGATAAACCTGGCATTGTTTAAATTTTAGTGTTTTCTTCTTTCAGGATTAGGTTTGTGAAGGTTGCTTCTCACATTTGTTTGGAAAGAAATTAGGTAACACATTATTCCCCGTAAACAATAAGAAAAGCAGTAGCCTAAATTATCTTATTCAGGGGCGCCTGGGTGGCTCAGTCGGTTAAGCGGCCGACTTCAGCTCAGGTCATGATCTCGTGGTCCGTGAGTTCGAGCCCCGTGTCGGGCTCTGTGCTGATGGCTCAGAGCCTGGAGCCTGTTTCAGATTCTGTGTCTCCCTCTCTCTGACCCTCCCCCGTTCATGCTCTGTCTCTCTCTGTCTCAAAAATAAATAAACGTTTAAAAAAAATCTAAATTATCTTATTAAGCATAGTGAATTTTGATCATGTCCCTACCCTACTGGGTAGAGTAGATTACGGACCTTTATTCTTTGTGACAGGTATTCCACTTATGTAATGACATTATTCTTTCTAGCAACCCTAAGAGGAAACTAAAGCTCAGGAGAGGTGTATTAAATAACTTCTCCAAGCTGGTAAATGGCAGATTTGGGATTCAAACCCAGCCTGACCCCCAAGTCCATGTGATTACCGTTGGTGGCCATATCTCAGCTAGGACTACCACTATAACTTACAATCAGAGAACTGTATAGCTATTCTACTTAATTGCCCATATAAAACTTGGAATTTATATATATTCTCAGGAAGTAGTGTTTCAGGTATAAGAACATAAGAAACCTAAACTTGAATTCAGTCAATTCAGCAGACACCAAATACCAGTTATATGCTAGGCATATAGCTATGTATACGTACAGGCAGAGGAAGCAGAGATGAATAGGATAGTAATTGGCAGCAAGGACTGTCTCTGCTCACAGTCAAATAGGGGAGATGGGTATGTAAAACTATAGCATAGAGTGACACCTTTAACAGTATAAGAATGTACAACCTGTTGATAAGTAGTACAGAGAAAGGGGTAGTGAGTTCCAGAACAGGAGTGAATCTTATTTGAATTTTAAAAGACGAATTGAAATTTACCTGAAGAAGAGCTTTCCAGGAAATGGGAACAGCATATAAAAAAATACAGAAAGGAGCGCCTGGATGGCTCAGTCAGTTGAGCGTCTGACTTCAGCTCAGGTCATGATCTCACAGTTCATGAGCTTGAGCCCCATGTCAGGCTTTGTGCTGACAGCGTCGAGCAGGCTTTGGATTTTCTCTCTCTCTCTCTCTCTCTGTCTCTGTCTCTCTGCGCCCCTCCCCCACTCGCGTGTACGCACTCTCAAAAATGAATAAATGTTAAAATTTTTTTTAATTATTAAAAAAATGCGTAGAGCATGATTATAGAAGAATCCACATTAAGACAAAATCATTGTTAGAAATGAGGAATAATTATCATTATTGTCCTTAATGTCCATTTATGTGACCAGATCCTTTTTTTAGTTTTATCCCCGCAGTGAATGATTTGACGTCTGATCTTTTCCGTACCAAATCCAAAAATGAAGAAATCAAGCTTGAATTGGCGAAACTTGAAAAAAATCTAACTGCAACTTTAGTGTTGGAAAAATGTCTACGAGAGTAAGTAACTGAGTTGAAAGTGGTGATGATGTTTGTTATACAGGCAGTAACAGGACAGTGTCAGATTTAGTTTTGACAGTAGACGGGATTTAAAACAACACATTAGAAACTGGAGTCCATACATGGTTTTCTAAGTAAAAAATGACTTGGGTGGAAGTAGGGATTGGGTACAGACTTCCACCTTTTACTTCATACTTTTTCTTACCATTTTTTCTCTTTTATAAATAGCCTGGGGTTTGGGGCGCCTGGGTGGCTCAGTCATTTAAGTGTCCATCTTCAGCTCAGGTCACAATCTCACGGTTTGTGAGTTCGAGCCCCACATTGGGCTCTGTGCTGACAGCTTGGAGCCTGGAGCCTGCTTCAGAGTCTGTGTTTCCCTCTCTCTCTCTGGCCCTCCCCCTCTCACACTCTGTCTGTCTGTCTCTCTCTCAAAAATAAATAAACATGAAAGAAAAAAATTAAAAATAATTAAATAGCCTGGGTTTTATAATTTTGAAAATGTATGTGAATTTTTCTTTTTAACTTATAAGCCATGGTGCAACCTAAAGTCACATTATATTTGGTTGCCCCAGAGATTAGATGCTATAGATCAGGAGTGTGGATATGCACAAGTAATTTGGTGGTGTGTAAATTTATTTAACAAATATTAAGTATGTATATGCAAGGCACTGTATCATGTCACATTTAGGAAAGAAGGCTTTGAGACTTCCATAATTCAAATTGCTTTAGGATATATTAAATCACTTTTTTAAATAGCAGGTTCACTTTCTCCAAGAATAATTGGCATAGATTAATCTTAAAATTACTTAGTATTCCATGAGAAAAATCCCAGGTGGCAACATGGAGTGGAGAATGACCTGGGAGAATACACTGTAGCTAGTCCGGGATATAAAATCTATGGTAGAAAGTAGCAAGTATGTTGTCTACTTTTGGCTAATCCAGAGTATTTTTTTAATAATAATTCCACTGAGAAGAAGAAAATGTTTTCAACTCTACTTTTTTTTTCAATATATGAAGTTTATTGTCAAATTGGTTTCCATACAACACCCAGTGCTCATCCCAAAAGGTGCCCTCCTCAATACCCATCACCCACCCTCCCCTCCCTCGCACCCCCCATCAACCCTCAGTTTGTTCTCAGTTTTTAAGAGTCTGTTATGCTTTGGCTCTCTTCCACTCTAACCTCTTTTTATTTTTTTTCCTTCCCCTCCCCCATGGGTTCAACTCTACTTTTTAAAGGGATCTAAAGAAGGCAGAGTTGCATCTGTCTACGGAAAGGGCCAAAGTTGACCATCGTCTTCAGAACATGGATTTCCTAAAAGCAAAGTCAGAGGAGTTCAGATTTGGAATCAAAGCTGCAGAGGTTTGTACAAAGGACTGAATATATTTAGTTCTTTTCAGACTTCTTGTCGATCTTCATCCTCACAACTAGACATATGCTTACTTTTTTACAGATAAGGGAACTACAGAGAGGATAGGTCACTTACCCAAGGTCACGTAGCTGCTTAGCAGTGGATCCAGATTCAAACACAGGCAGCCAGGCCCCAAAGCCCGGGGGCCCCAACTCTTAGCGCTGAACCCACCTTGTCACAAATCTGTGACTGTTTGAAATGACCCACATGCAGCATAGAACTGCTTAGATGCATGTGGTCTTTCATCTATGATTTGTAGCTTCTCTTTACTGTGTTATATGATGAAAATATGTCACGATGGTCACTTTGAAAATACTTTTTTTCACTAAACTCCCTTTTTTGTAATTATAGGAGCAACTTTCCACCAGAGGCATGGATGCTTCTCTGTCTCACCAGTCTCTCGTAGCGCTCTCAGAGGTGAGCCTATTTTAACCCAATTTAGCTTTCTTTAGAATCTTAGCACACAATCTGCCTTTTCATTTGCTTCTTTTTAGAGAGCTTTATTCACTATTGACCTGTTTTTCCTTACCTCTGTACTTTATGTTCACTAGTATTTATACCTTTATTATGTGGTTAGCTGTATCTATCCTCACATTTGTTTGGTTTCCTTTATTTACTACTATATGCCAGAAACTCTTTGCTAGAGTCCGTTATGTATTATTGATTTATTTATAAAATACATTTATTGAGGGATTATGTGCTAACCATGTAGGTCCTCTTCTTCTCTTTCCATGTACAGTAAAAATGCAGGCCCCAAAACTCATATAGGATGCAATTCTAGGTTTTTAGGTTGTGTAAGTGTTTCATGTATTTTGATAGGAAGAGGGAGAAAGAGGGGGCTTTGTTTTATTTTATTATTACTTATTTATTCTTAAGATTTTTTTATACTTTGATTTGGGAATCTAAAGTTGACAATTCATAAGTATGTATTTGAGATTCTAATTGTTCCCTTACATTCTGATTCCTCTTGATCACATTATTCTGTCTTCCTAGACAGCATATTTAGATCCTAGTCTTTTTTTTTTTAAGACTTTATTTCTTTTTCATTTCTTTTTAATTTTTAAAATACTTATTTTGAGAGAGAGAGCAAGAGAGCAGGGGAGGGGCAGAAAAAGAAAGAGAGAAAGAATCCCAAGCAGGCTCCATGCTGTCAGCACAGAGCCTGACATGGGCCTTGAACTCAGGATCCGTGAGATCATAATCTGAGCCAAAATCAAGAGTCAGGCGCTTAACCAATTAAGCCACCCAGGTGCCCCTTTAAACATTTTAAGTCAGGGGCGCCTGGGTGGCGCAGTCGGTTGGGCGTCCGACTTCAGCCAGGTCACGATCTCGCGGTCCGTGAGTTCGAGCCCCGCGTCAGGCTCTGGGCTGATGGCTCGGAGCCTGGAGCCTGTTTCCGATTCTGTGTCTCCCTCTCTCTCTGCCCCTCCCCCGTTCATGCTCTGTCTCTCTCTGTCCCAAAAATAAATAAACGTTGAAAAAAAAATAAAATAAAAATAAAAAAATTAAAAAAAAAAAAAAAAACATTTTAAGTCATCTCTACACCCATTGTAGGTTTCAAACTTAAACCCTGAGATCAATAGTTGCTTGCTTTACCAACAGAGCCAACAGGTGCCCCATTTAGATCTAATTCTTAATAAATGGGAGTATAACTTTTCTATTTTAAGCATCTAATAAGGATTGTTTCCATTGGAAGTGAGTTTGTTATTCCTATATCTTTGAACCTCATTTAACACATTGATACAATTTGATATATTATTTTAAATATCTTAATGTTAACATTTATAATGTTTTATTTCAGAAATGAGCAATATTTAGTTGCGTTATGAATATCTCTATCACTCTGTGACTCTTGGATTTTTTTCCACCCCCAGAAATTGGCAGAACTAAAACGACAGACAATACCTTTGAAGAAAAAATTGGAGTCCTATTTAGATTTAATGCCGGTAATTACTTTTATGAATTAAAGTCGTCGCCAACTTTCCCCGGGGGTACTAACTGATCATGAAAATACTGGGTTCATGTTTAAGGCTCTCAAGTCTCCGCTGAGTTTCAGTGTTGTGTGTGCACTGGATACACTCTGTAAGGTGTTTTGCCTTTTGAAAAAGATTGTTGCACTTTTTCTCCTTGAGTCCTAGTTGAAGCAACATAATCTTTCCTTGTTTTATTTTTCTTTAAAAGAATCCGTCGCTTGCTCAGGTGAAAATTGAAGAAGCAAAGCGGGAACTAGTAAGTAGTTCCAGTTTTTTTCCTTCCTATTTTTTAAAAATAAAGGAAAAAACACTGATATGGCTACAGCTCCCTCCACCCTTCTTTCCTTCCTATTCCGAGGTAAACCACGGTCTCAAAGCTGTTGTGTGTCATTACCATGCGTTTTTTAATACTTTTTTGGATATGTGTATGTGTTTCTTTGCATAAAAAATACATAGTGACCTTTTATGTCTTTTACATTTTCGCATAGATTTTCCTAATTGGAAAAGGGGGGATGCAAGACAGAATATTCTTTTTTTTTTTTTTTTAAGTTTATTTGTTTATTTTGAGAGAGAGAGATAGAGCAAGCAGGGGAGGGGCAGAAAGAGAGAGAGAGAGAATCCCAAGCAGGCTCTGTGCTAACAGCAACCCAGGGCTCGATCTCACAAACCGTGAGTTTGTGACCCAAGCTTAAATCAAGACTCGGATGTTTAACCAGTTAGGCCACCCAGGTGTCCCAAAACAGAATATTCTAAGCAAATGAATTAGCAAAGGTGTATGAGCTAGAAAACGGAGGACTTTTCCAAGCTTTGACAAGTGATGCGGCCCAGCTGTTTAGGGGTATGCAGTGGACAATAGGACTAAAGAAGGTCAATTGGTTTATGATATAAAGGACCTTAAATATAAAGGGAGTTGAACTTGGAGGCTGTATGGGACCACTGAACATTGCTGTGTGTTTCTTAACTTTCTAAGCTAAAGAGAAATGAAATGTGATCAGAGCTATGCTTTTTGATTAGGCCAGTTTTTAGGAAGATTATTCTGGAATCAGTATATAGGGTGGATTAGAAGAAGGAGAAAGAAAACTGCAGAAACGGTTGGTGTATTTAGACCAGGTGAGAAGTAATGAGAAAGTGTCAACGAGAGAAGAAAAGAGGTGACGTGAGAGATGTTGAGGAAATGCATTGGTCAAGCAGCAGAGGTCAGAAAAATGTGTTCGTGTGTCTTTATACTGATACACTGATTCATCTCTCTAAAGGGTTTTTCCCCCTTGAGATGTTAACTAGAATCAGGGGTCTGAAAACTTTTAGGGTGTGGGAAAGAGGGGGGCAAGGTAAAAGCAAGGAATGTCTAAACACATATTTAATATTTATAATGGTATTTTTAAAAATTTCTGTTTTAATGTTTTTCTTTTTTGCTTCCCTTATTTTAAATAACACTAGAAGTTAGAGGACCTGTTTTATGTCCTTATTTATAGAATTTATGGTGGTTCTTTCTTCCTTTAGGATACCATTGAAGCTGAGCTTACAAAGAAAGTAGATATGATGGAACTGTGACCAGAGTCCAGTAAGCTTCATCGTCCCTAACAAAGTAAATTGAATAGGACTTGAAAGAATTGTTTCCTCTCCTATGCCTTAATAATTTAACACCTGTATAATAATGTCACTGTTGATGGAACAGTGGTTTCTGGTTGTGTATTGCATTTCTGTGCCCAAATACACAGTTTTCATATTACAAACTGTTTTTCTATGTTGCTGACAGTTAAGTGTCCCTCAGTGGGTCTCTTTGGTGAACATTATGACAGTTGTCATGCAGTCACTTGTGAGGCCAACTAAGTGAAGTGTTGTGTAACTCAACTTACGTTTATCCCCAGCCCTCCCTCTAGGGTTTTGCTGCCTTCCTTCTGATCAATCACCTGCCTACCTCCAGATGTTAATATATGCAGGAATTTAGTTGAAAGAGATGACCTTTTAAATCAGTAGTAGAGAGACAGATAATTCAACCCATGGTGCTATATCCTTATTTCATGCCTTATGTCAGGATAATCCCAAGGATCAAAGATTTAAATGTTAAAAAAAAAAAAAAAAAAGACAGTAAGAGAAACCAGGGAAAAGCTTTAATGTTTTGACTTTTAAATAATCATAGAGTCAATAACAGAGGACCCAAATCCAGGAGCCATAAATGAAATGATAGAATTATTTGAAAATTTGGATTAAAAAATTCCTACATGGCAAGATCTTTTATAAGTAAAATCAAAGGCCGTTACAACCGTGGTATAGGGAAAAAGAAGGAGAAAGTTTTCATTGTGTTCCTTTTTGTACTTTGAAAAATTTTGTACCATGTGATTAAGAAGCAACAAGTTTAATTAAATTTATTTTATTTATTTATTTTTAAAGTATGATCCTCTGTCATGGCTTTTTTTTTCTTTTAATATTTATTCATTTTTTGAGAGAAAAAAAGAGAGTGCAAGTAGGGGAGCGGCAGAGAGGGAGGGAGTCACAGAATCCAAAGCAGGCTCCAGGCTCTGAGCTGTCAGCACAGAGCCCGATGCGGAGCTTGAACCCACAAACTGAGAGATCATGACCTGAGCTGAAGTCAACCACTCAACCAACTGAGCCACCCAGGCACCCCAGCAACCAGTTTAATTTTTAAAAAAGAGGAAAATGAAACGAGGGGTTTTGTTTTTGCAATCAGTTCTTTTTTTAATGTTTATTAATTTGTGAGAGACAGAGACACAGCATGATTGGGGGAGGGTTAGAGAGAGAGGGAGACATAAAATCTGAAACAAGCTCCCTGGTCTGAGTTGTCAGCACAGAGCCCGATGCAGGGCTCAAACTCACAAGCCGTGAGATCATGACCTGAACTGCTTAACCAATTGAGCCACCCAGCCACCTGCAATCAGTTTTTTTAAAGGTTACCTAAATGACCTTAAAAATTTCCCACTCCTTTCCCACAAATATGTGGAAATATAATATACAAAAGACATTTGTATCTCCTTTTTTGAAAACTGTCCATATCATTTAGCCATGTAGGTATAGTGATTTTGTCTTTATCTTAACAATTTATAAGAGCCCCTTGTATATTAGCTAAATTAATCTTTTGTGATTTGCACTGTAAATATTTTTCCCAAGTTTGTCATTTTTCTTTTGACTTAATTCCAGTGTTTTTGGTAAGGCAGCTTGAATTGATTGTGGAAATGACCACAGTAATTCTTCTGTCCCTGGGCACTCACCCGTTGTGTGGTGACTTTGCTACGTCTCCCGTCCAGAGATGAAGTCTGTATCTCTATCTCTTGGCTTGGCCTTGTGATTTGTTTTAGACAATGAGACAATAGCGAATGTAACAGAAGCAGAGGATTAAAAGCTGTGTATTGGAGCTTGCCCTCTCTTATGGCTCTGGAATTCTGAAACCACTACGTAAAGCAGCTTGAACTGTTGGCAGATGAGAAGCTACATGGAGCAGAAACAAGTGATTCCAGCCGAGCCTTGCCCCCACCCAAGACAAGCAGGCTGCCAACTGCCAGCCATATGAATGAGGCCTTCTTAGACTGTCCAGCCCCCGTCAAGCCACCAGCAGGCAGCAGAGATCAACCAACCTGGCCTGGGCCAGAAGCCCACAAAGTCAACCTATAGTATCATGAGAAATAATAAATGATTGTTATTTGAAGCTTATTTTGAGTTTTGGGCTGATTGTTAGCTGCGGTAGCTAATTGATAAAAGTAGCTTGTGAAATTAATGTTCAAAGTAAAAGGAGAGCAAACATATACACTGTAAGAATTAAAGAAACTTAGGACCAGCATAATTTTATAAAAACAGTAATTATATTATTATTTTTATTTTAGTTTGTTAATGTTTACTTTTGAGAGAGAGAGAGAGCACGAGTGGGGAAGGGACAGAGAGAGAGGGAGGCACAGCATCCGAAGCAGGCTCTGAGCTGTCAGCACAGAGCCCAATGCGGGGCTTAAACTCACAAACCGGGAGATCATGATCTGAGCCGAAGTCGGATGCTTAACCGACTGAGCCACCCAGGTGCCCCTAATTTTTTTGTTAATGTTTATTTATTTTTGAGAGAGAAAGAGCGTGAGCAGGAGAGGGACAGAGAGAGAGGGAGACACACAATCTGAAGCAGGCTCCAGGCTCTGAGCTGTTAGCACAGAGCCCAACTGTGGGGCTCAAACTCATGAACTGTGAGATCATGACCTGAGCTGAAGAACAGGGAGAAAGAAATTAGCAAGGATACAGAGTATTTAAACAACACAATTTACAAACTTGATCCAATGGACATATAAAGAATCCTATACCTACCTGCCATGGGATACATGTTCTTTTTAGGTGTATCCAGAGCATTTCAACAGTTGTCCAGGGGCTCCTGTCTGGCTTAGTTGGTAGAGCATGTGACTCCTGATCTCAGAGTCATGAGTTCAAGCTTGGGAGATTGGGCATGGAGCTTACCTTAAAAAAAAAAAAAAAAAAAAAATTGTCCCAAGAGTGGGCAGTAAAGGAAGTCTCAACCACTACAAAAGCACAGAAACCCCATGCAGCATGTTCTCTCATCACAATGCAATTAGATAAAAAAAATAACCAAAAAGTTCTATGTTTGGAATTTAAGAAAAACATTCTAAATAACCTATGCATCAAATAATAATATGAATTAGAAAATATTTTGAACCAAACAGTAATTAAAACTCTGAAGGTCAAAACGTGGATTTCTGCTTTTGGCCCAGGTGGAGAAGAGTGATCAGACTGACCGCCTTGATTTACACAGAAAAACAAAAATTAAGAAACAATAGTCTTCAGATACTGAATAACAAAGAAGCACAGGACATTCATTGATAAGAGAAAAAAATTAGGTGAGTCCTATGATTGCCCCAGCTTACTACATGGAAATAGCTAAAACTGGCTAACTTTTGTGTTTCGGGGCTCCTGGGTGGCTCAGTCGACTGAATGTCCGATTTTTGATTTTGGTTCAGGTCATGATCCCAGGGTCAAGGGATCAAGCCCCATGTCAGGCTCCAGGCTGAGTCTAGAGCCTGCTTAAGATTTTCTCTTTCCCTGGTGGGGGTGGGGGTGGGGGGTGGGAAACAGGTGATGGGCATTGAGGAGGGTGCTTGTTGGGATAAGCACTGGGTGTTGTATATAAGTGACGAATCATGGGAATCTACACCCCGAAACCAAGAGCACACTGTATACACTGTATGTTAGCCAACTTGACAATAAATTGTATTTAGAAGAAAAAAAATAAACAGGTGAATCTGAAAAGAAAAAACAAAAGTTACATGTATAATTACAATTTTGTGAAAACATCTGTGGCTTACCTTTTTATCAAGACTACAGAATGTAATAAACTCTCAGTGTATTTTATATAAGAACTTATGTTACAAGAAGATGATGAAGAAAAAAAACACAAGATGATGAGGGTCTAAAAAAAAAATAGATTCCCTCTTTCCCTCTGCCTCTGCCTCTCTCTGCCACTAATGCTCTCTCTCCCCCTCTCTAAAATAAAATAATAAATTAAAAATATTGGATCTTCAAAAAAATTTTTTGTCTTTCAAAAGATACCATTAAGAAAGTAAATATGGGTGTTTGGCTGGCTCAGTGGGTGGAGCATGCGACTCTTGATATCAGGGTTGTAAGTTTCAGCCCATGTTGGGTGTAGAGATTACTTAAAATTTTTTTTTTTAAGTGACTGACTAGACAATCTGCAGAATGGGGGGAAATACTTGCACATCCCATATCTGATAAGGTACTTGTATCCAGAATCTGTAAAAACTTACAACTCAATAATAAAAGGCGGGATGCCTGGGTGACTTGGTCGGTTGGGCATCTGACTCTTGACTTCAGCTCAGGTCATGATCTCACAGTTCGTGGGATAGAGCCCCTCGTTGGGCTCTGCCCTGACAATGCAGAGCCTAGTTGAGATTTTCTCTCTCCCTCACTCTCCGCCACTCCCCCATGCTTCCCCTCTCTCTCTCTCTCTCTCTCTTTCTCTTTCACAATAAATAAATTGACTTAAAAAATAATAATAAAGGGCAAAAAAATCCAATTAAAAAAATGGGTAAGGTATTTGAATAGACATGTCTCCAGTGAGGATGTACAGTTGGCCAAATAACCACATGAAAAGATGTTTGACATCATTAGTTATCAGGGAAATAAAAATCAAAACCAGAGTGAGATATACTACCCCCTGCTCACAAGCTGGCTAGGACAAAAAATTACAAGTGTTGGTGAAGATGTGGACAAATTAGAACCCTCCTACACTAATGGTAGGAAGAAAATGCTAGAGTCATTTCAGAAAATGGTTTGGCAGGGTCTCAAATGATTAAATATAAGGTTACTGTATGACCCAGCAATTGAACTCCTAAGTATATACCCGAAAGAAATGAAAACATATGTCCACACAAAAACTTATACGTGAATGTTTGTATTAGCATTATTCATAACAACCCAAATGCCCCCCAGCTGATGAGTGGACAAACAAAATATGTTCTGTCCTCACAATGGAACATTATTCGGCCATGAAATAAAAAGGACTGAAATACCAGTACATGCTACACCTTGGATGACCCTTGAAAGCATTATGGGAAGTGAAAGAAGACAGTCACAAAAGACCACATGTAATAGGATTCTATTCATATGAAATGTCCAGAGATAGAAAGTCAATTGATGGTGCTTAGGGCTGGGAGGAAGAGAGGTACGGGCTGAGAGCTAAGGGTACAGTGTTCCTTTTGAGGTAATGGTTGCACATGTCTGTGAATATATTGCAAACCATTGAATCGTATACTTTATTTTTTTAATGTTTATTTTTGAGAGGGAGGGGAGGGACAGAGGAAGAAGGGGACAGAGGATCTGATGAAGGCATGGCACTGACAGCAGTGAGCCTGATGTGGGGCTCGAACTCATGAACCGTGAGATGGTGACCTGAGCCGAAGTCAGACACTCAACCAACTGAGCCAACCAGGTGCCCTGAATTATATACTTTATTATTTTTTTAATGTTTATTTTTGAAAGAGAGAGACAGAGCATGAGCAGAGGAGGGGCAGAGAGAGAGGGAGATGAAGTCTGAAGCAGGCTCCAGGCCCTGAGCTGTCAGCACAGAGCTTGACATGGGGCTTGAACTCACAAACCATGAGATCATGACCTGAGCTGAAGTCGGATGCTTACCCAACTGAGCCACCCAGGTGCCCCATGAATTATATACTTTAAATGGGTGAATTGTACAGTATGTGAAGTATATTTCAATAAAGCTGTTGAAGAAAAGGTATGCAGATTAACAAGGAAGAAGTGGAGCTGTTTCTATCACAGATGACGTAGCAAAGTGAGTGTCCATCCCTGCACGTAGATGCATGGTGTGGGCAAGCAGATAGCCAGAGCAGCCCAGAATTCAGCCTTTTGTTCTAATTCCATTTCCAGGTCTCTAGCATGCATATTTTCTGGAAACATCAAATGCACCCATATGGATGTGGGTTGGGGGGCAGTGTGTGAGAGGGAGCTTCTGGTTTTTGTCTCTAATTCTGACCCCTGGACTTCATGTCTATCTATAGAGAACCACTGCTATATCCCTAAATACCCCCCTAAATCAATCTCTTAAGTACAGAGACATGCTTAGATAATCACAGTAAAATGAACAAACTCGGAAAATTTAACTGATGTAGTATTGCTATCTAATATATAGTCCAGACTCAAATTTCTCCGGTTGTCTGAATAATGTGCCTCACAGGTGGGGGGATGGGTGAAATAGATAAAGGGGATTAAGACATACAAACTTCCGGTTACAAAATAAATAAGTCACAGAGGTAAAAAGTGCAGCATAAGGAATATAGCCAGTAAGATTGTAAAAATGTTTGGTGACAATGACTGATTGTACTTACCTGTGAGCACTGTGTAATGTATAGAATTGTTGAATCATGTTTTACACCTGAAATTAATATAACACTGTTAATTATACTTCAGTTTTTATTTCTCTTTTGTTTGAGAGAGAGAGTGAGTGATAGTGGAGGAGGTGCAGAGAGAGAAGGAGAGAGAAAATCTTAAGCAGACTCTTTGCTATCAGCATGGAGCCCAATGCAGGGCTCAAACTCATGAACCATGAGATCATGACCTGAGCCAAAATCAAGAGTCGGACACTTAACTCATTGAGCCACCCAGGTGCCCCTACCCTTCAGCTTTTTAAATGCAGGATGCTGGGGCGCCTGGGTGGCTCAGTCAGTTGGGCATCCGACTTTGGCTCAGGTCACGATCTCACCGTTTGTGGGTTCGAGCCCCGCTTCAGGCTCTGTGCTGACAGCTCGGAGCCTGGAGCCTGCTTCAGATTCTGTGTCTCCTTCTCTCTCTGCCCATGCCCCGCTTGTGCTCTGTCTCTCTCTGTCTCTCAAAAATAAATAAATAAATGTGAAAAAAAAGTTTTAAATGCAGGATGCTCAGTGGCACCTGGCTGGCTCAGTCAGTGGAAACTGCGACTCTTGATCTTGGGGTTCTAAGTTCGAGTCTCACGGTGGGTATAGAGATTACTCAAAAATAAAATCTTTTAAAAAAACCCATGGGATGCTCAGGCGGATAAAATGTTTATGAAAAAAATAATGTACTTCATAACAATTGTTTTTCCAATCTAGGAGCGTACATTGTGTGCCGTTGTCTCTGCCTGAAGCCAGCTTTTGATACCTGATTTTGACCATTTTGCTTGTGCTGCTTCATTACACCCCCATTTCTAGGTCTGTGAAACTTTCTCCCCCCAGTTTCAGCTGTCTGCGCGAGTCCAGCCAGGGTGGCACAAATCGAGGGACCATTGCATTATTGAGGGCCATGCTGTGAAGAGGCCCTGTGCTTTGCCTCATATTCCGCCTTGTGGGAAGGGCAGTACTGGCGGTAGATTTGCCTTTGCTTATACTAAATTAAGAAGTCCTGGGGCACGCAGCTGGCTCAGTCAGCGGAGCATACGACTCTTGATCTCCGGGTTGTAAGTTCGAAGCCCATGTTGGGTGTGGAGATTATTTAAAGATAAAATCTTTCCAAAAAAAAAAAAGAGAGAGAGAGAGAAGTCATGGCCTAGGCAGGGGCTTGAGTTGCCAGCAGAATAGGATTTGCTGTTACAGCTTCTGCTGCATGGGAGGCCTGTGGAGCCGCACGTTGGGTAAGAAGTGCAGCATGAATGAAAAGCCGTTCCTCATCAAGATGCTTCCGAAGCTATTTTAAGAGTAGACTGAGGATTGTGTGTGGATGTCCTTGGAGCCTGTTTGGTTGCCAGGGGATCTTCTTCTTGTGATTTATCATGGGAGCACGTGACCAATGGCACACCACAGTGTGGCCAGGACCCTGTACCTGTGTGCCCTGTCTTTGACGAGAGACAACCTTAAGAGGCCACTCTGCCAGCTGTGTTTGGTACCACGCTGCACGCGTGTCCTTCTGACCTTGGCTTCTTCTCACGTTGTACAGGTGTATATTTTTAGGTTGATCCTACCATGCCCAGCTCGCACAATGACAATTTTCTTTAAATTCTGCAGCGGCGGTCGTGGGCTGACAGCCTGCCTCCACTGCGTTGTGAAAGAGAATTGCTCTCTCTGGCCTTTTCAGGATCCAGATTTTCTACGGCGTGTTCAGACACTGATCCTGCTTCCTGGCAATGTAACCATGAAGGCATCACGTAAACTCCCAGGTGTCCAAAGGATATAATAGTTGCCCTCCCTCCCTCATCACCCATTCATTCATTCACTTATTTGTTAACAAGCTTTATTAAATACTATGTGTTAGGTTGTGGGGCCTCAAAGATAAATAAGAATTTCCCCCTCAGTCTCCGGCGGTTTATAAATTCACAGAATATCAGACTGGAAGGGACTGTCCCGTCCAAATTTTGGTCTTATAGGCAAGAAAACTACAATGTTAATGCAAGGCCACATAAGGGAGATTGAGACTTACTACAGTTTAGCCAAAAGTAGGTGATACAGAGGAAAGATCCTTGGGGTGTGAAATAAGCCTGGGTTCTAATCCCAACTCAGTCAGTGACTGGGTGTGACACCTGGTCAGTCATTTTACTTCTTTGGGTCTCAGTTTCCGGCTCAGTCGACTGAGTGTCCAACTTCGGTTCAGTCATGATCTCGCAGTTCATGAGTTCAAGCCCCGCGTTGGGTTCTGTGTCGACAGCTCAGAGCCTGAATGAAGCCTGCTTCAAACTCTGTGTCTCCCTCTCTCTCTGCCCCTCCCCACTCACACTCTGCCTCTCTCTCTCTCTCTCTCAAAAAGAATAAGTAAAACATATTTTAAAAAATTGTAAAATTAGTAACAATGACTGAGAAAATAGACAGTAACAAAAAGCTAATATGAGGTCAGAAATTAACATCATTTTATATTAATTGGAACTTATTCATCAAAACAGTATCTACAGATATTTGAAAAATATTTTTAACATCTTTTTTTTAATTTTTATTTTTTTATTTTAGAGAGAGAGCATGTAAGGTGGGGGAAAGGAGCAGAGGGAGAGAGAGATTGAGAATCTCAAGTAGGCTTCATACTCAGCGCAGAGCCCGATGCAGGTCTCTATCCCATGACCCTGGGACCATGAGCTGAGCCAAATTCAAGAGTCGGATGCTCAGTTGACTGAGCCACCCTAGCGACCCTCAATTTTTTCGGTATTTTTCTCTCCTCAAGTCTGGATATTTTTACCAACCTATCTTCCAGATCACCGATCTTGTTCTCGTTAATCTGCTGCTGTTAGACATTTCTCTCTCCCCCCCCCACCAATCAATACGCAGCTTTTATTGTATCTTTAAAATACCACAAATAAGTCTGAGGAATCATCTGGCATCTTGCTGTTTCTGTAGCTGGGCAACTTAGCTTTCATTCATCAGCCTGCTGAACTGTTCCCTTTGCAGAAACAGATACCATCCAGGGGCACCTGGGTGGCTCAGTCGGTTGAGCGTCCGACTTCGCTCAGGTCACGATCTCACGGTCCGTGAGTTCGAGCCCCACATCAGGCTCTGTGCTGACAGCTCAGAGCCTGGAGCCTGCTTCAGATTCTGTGTCTCCCTCTCTCTCTGGCCCTCCCCCCGTTCATGCTCTGTCTCTCTCTGTCTCAAAAATAAATGTTAAAAAAAAAAAAAAGAAACAGATACCATCCAAAAACCTCCTGATATCCTTGTTTTTAACTCTTGTGGCCTGCAGAATCAAAGCAGCTGAATTTGATACAAGTTCAATGTCATTTCCTTCAAGAATTAACTCACCTTTCTGGGATTGAGATACTAAAAAAGTAATGCCAGGCCTCATCCGAACCCCATGGGTGTATTTTTTGCCCAAGAAATTTTGAATTTCAATAAGAGAACCATTCTCTTGAATAACAACATTGATGGAGAAATGAGTGTATACAGACCTCATCTTGTAACAGAAGCCCGGTGTAACGCCCCCAAGCATGTTCTGTATATGACTGCAGATAACATGGGCGGTAGCCAGTTCCTTTCCATTTCTCTGCCATTTATCAGTTCAGAACCTCTCCTTTATCTTTTCAAGGACTACGAGTTCTACATTGATGTGACTGAAAGTCCTCCACAGTGTTCCTCTGGGGTCCTTCACGGTAACAGTGCACCCCTTCAGAGTGATGTCAACACTTTCTGGAATGCTGACAGTCTCATTGCTGAGAACAGTCTTCATTCTCCCAGCAGATGCGGCAAAAAGAGAACCTTGGCAGACACTTCTGTTGTATTATTGCCCGGCTTTCAGCTTTCCTCTCCCACACCATTTATGATTCAGCACATTTCTCAAAGGTAGAAAGAATTATACTTTTTTTAAAAGTTTATTTATTTATTTTGAAAGAGAGAGAGAGAGAGAGAGCGAGCATGAGTGGGGGAAGGACAGAGAGAGAGAATCCCAAGCAGGCTCTCCGCTGTCAGCACAGACCCTGACATAGGGCTCGAACCCATGAACCGTGAGATCATGACCTGAACTGAAACCAACAGTCGGATGCTCAACTGACTGAGCCACCCAGGTGCCCCGTTTATGCTTTAATGTAGATTTCTCCATATCACCCCACTTGGTCTGAAATTTATACTTCAGTTCATATCCTTTTTTTTTTTTTAAATGTTTATTTATTTTTGAGACAGAGACAGAATGCGAGCGGGTTAGGGGCAGAGAGAGAGGGAAACACAGAATCAGAAGCAGGCTCCAGGCTCTGAGCTGTCAGCACAGAGCCCGACATGGGGCTCAAACTCACCAACTGTGAGATCATGACCCAAGCCGAAGTCGGACACTCGACTGAGCCACCCAGTCACCCCAGTTCACATCCTTTTGTAGGAAGCAAGTATCATCTCAAAACCCTGATATCAATCAGACGTGTTTATAACTGACTTACAGACCACTGAAACACTGTGGACATATAAAGTGCAAACATTATAGGGGCGCCTGGCTGGCTCAGTCAGTAGAGCATGTGACTCTTGATCTTGGGGTTGTGAGTTCAAGCCCCACCTTGGGTGTAGAGCTTACTTAAAAAAATAAAAAATAGGGTGCCTGGGTGGCTCAGTCAGTTAAGCATCTGACTTTAACTCAGGGCATGATTTAGCAGTTTGTGGGTTCAAACCCCACGTCAGACTCTGTGCTGACAGCTCAGAGCCTGCAGCCTGCTTCGGATTCTGTCTCTCTCTCTCTCTCTCTCTCTCTCTCTCTCTCTCTCTCTCTCTCTCACTCTCTGCCCCTCTCCTACTCATGCTCTGTCTCTCTCTGTCTCTCAAAAATAAATGGTAATAAATAAATAAATAAATAAATAAATAAATAAATAAATAGTCATTGTTAAGGGGCACCTGGATGGGTCAGTCGGTTAAGCATCCGACTTTGGCTCAGGTCCTGATCTCATGGTTCAAGAGTTTGAGCCCTGCGTCAGGTTCTGTGCTGACAGCTCAGTCTGGAGCCTGCTTCAGATTCTGTGTCTCCCTCCCCTACTTGCGCTCTGTCTCTTTCTCTCTGAAATAAACATTTAAAAAATGTGTAAAAATATTTTTTAAAAGTGCAAACATTGTAATTCATCTTTCTTCTCTCCTTTTATTATTCACATGGGCCATAAGTACCAATATACCCATTCAGTTCAACACTGGGTAGATGCAAACATTGTGGGAAAAGCTTTAAGCACCTTGGTACATCTAATAAAACTATTGCCCAAGGGAGAAATTCCAGAGGGAGGGTGTCCAGGCTTGCTCTCTGAGCAACAATATCTGTTTGGAATAAAATTAATTTCTTAGGAAAATGTATGAAGCGGGGTACAGTAAGGGGCTTTTTTTGTTTATCTGAAATTCAAATTTAACTGGGCATCTTGTATTTTTATTTGCTAAACTGGCCACTGGTGTGTATCCTCTGTGGATGGTGTCTCTAAATGAGAATTGATTCCAATGTTACGGAAATCTTGATAATGGGAGTCACAACGTTGACTGGTCATTAATGCAAGTAAAAAATGGAAATAAATTGGGTTTTGAACCCAGCCCCTTATTGAATTGTCTTATTGTTCTAACTCTTTTTCAGCTGGTTTTGTTGGCTTTTCCAGATATGTAATTATTTCACTGCAAAAAATAACGAATTTACTTCCCCCTTATCAATTTTGATTCCTCTCATTTTTTTCTTAGGAGGTACTCTCGTGGCAATACCAAGGTGGTGATAGTGGTAACAGTAAATGTTTTAGTCATCATTGCTGTGTAACAAACTACCCCCAAACTGGCATGAAATAATCACAGATTCTGTAGATGGGGAATCTGGACAGGGCACAGTGGACATGACTTATCCTTTCTCCTTACTATCTATCCGCTGCCTCAAATTTAAAGATTTAAAGGCTGGGAATGATTCAGTAGCTGAGGGGTGGAATCATTGATGTCTTCACTCAACATTTCTGGTGGTTCTTGCTGGCTGTTGGCTGGGGTCCCAGGCTGCCAGCCTCTGGCTGACACACTTACACATAACCTCTCTGAGTGATCTCTCCCAATATGGTAGCTGGCATGACAGAAGTAGAAAGACAGAGGTGTATTGCATTGTTATGATCTAACCTTAAAAGTCACAAAGCATCAGAGCTCCTGGGTGGCTCAGTCAATTAAGCATCTGGCTCTTGGTTTCAGCCTGGGTCATGATCTCACAGTGTGAGTTCAAGCCCTGAGTCAGGCCCTGGGCTGACAGTGTGGAGCCTGCTTGGAATTTTCTCTCTCCCTCTCTCTCTCTCTCTCTCTCTCTCTGCCCTTCCCCCGCTTGTGCACACACACTCTCTCTCTCAAAATAAATACACTTTAAAAGTTTTTTTTTAACTTTATTTATTTTGAGAGAGACAGTGCATGCATGGGGGAGGGGCAGAGAGAGAGGAAGAGAGAGAATTCCAAGCTAGATTCGCCACTGTCAGCACAGAGCCCAATGCAGGGCTTAAACTCACAAAACCAAGAGATCATGATCTGAGCCAAAATCAAGAGTCAGTTGCTTAACCAACTGAGCCACCCAGGCGCCCCTAAATAAATAAACTTTCTTTTTTTTTTTTTTTAAGTCACAAAGTATCACTTACACCGTACTATATCTTCCCAGACAGATTTGCGAAGACCACCCACAGAGTCAAGGGCAAGGGAGGAACATAGACTCTTCACCCAGTAGTTGGATTGTCAGTATTACATTCTAAGAAAAGCATGTGGGATAAAAGATTTCCTTGTGGTCACCTTTGGAACATACAATCTGCCAAAAGGAACAGCCTTGTGTTCCTGAGTTGAGTAAAAATCCTTTCAGTAAAGGAATTTCATCTTTAAGCCTCAGTTCAGATTTGTTTATTTATCATGTCAAAGAAGTTCCCCTATTCTGATTTTTTTAAGTTTTTAAAAAAATAAATAATAGATGGTGAATTTTTTCAAATGCCTTTTCAGCATCTATGAATCATCTATTGAAGAAGCAACAAAATAAGGTAAAAATGAATGAGGTTGCATTTTCTTCCTTCAAGCCATGCCTGCAAGTTTATCCCTTCATTCAGTGGGTATTTCTGAGCACTTATTGTGTGCCAGACCCTGTGCTAGGCACTCAGAAACAGAAGTGGTTCCAGCCCTCAGGAAGCTTATAGCCAAAATGATCCAGGTCCAATTAAATACCTGAAATCCGACCTTTGTGCCAACAGATGCAGAAAGGGGTGTTACTTCCAATCCTCCCACCCATATCCCAAACAAACTCGGTAACCTGCTCGGTTAGGCAAACTCTCATTCCCCATGGGGTATTTACATATATAATTTTAGCCACCAGAGGGCAGTCACACTTAAAAAACACTTCCAAAGGGGAAGAAAAAAGACCCACCCATTCCTTGAAAGGCCATGGAGAGGGGTGGGGGGTTCCTGGACTAGAGTCAATCGACATGGTGGGACTCACTCCAATGGGGACATAGCCCAGCACCCAAACCACTCTCCCACTTCAGGCCTCAGGGTCACACCAATTTAGCACGAGGCTCTGGTCCCTTGAGTGGAGGATGATGTAATGGAAACTGACATGGACCGTAATGAAGTAGCTCAGAGGGTCTGCCACATCAAACACTTCAGAAGTTAACTGCATAGGAACCCCTATGGGGAGGGGCCTAGGGCACCCACACACCCACCACCCTTCAAGTCCTCACTGAAGAGAGTCATTCAGTGAGTATTTATTGAGCAGTATATATTCAACAACCAGCCCTGTATGGGCAGGGGAAAAATAGACTTGTTCTGGCTCCAAAGAGGGGTCTCACTTGCACAATACTATGAGAAGGCAGGAAGGACAGCCCCACGGCCAAGAGCGTCCAGTTAGGATGCCCCTCCTCTCTGTTCCAGGAGAAACACGCAGGAGGCCACCCAAGACAGTAGCCTCTCCAGATGCAGCATGCAGCCCTTATCCTCGGGGTCCTGCCAGTGAAGGTTGTGCTTCCAGAAAACCCAGGCCTTCTCTTTCCCAGCCTAGGGTGAGGGATCTATGTCCAGTTTTTTGTTTTGGTTTGGTTTTTGCTTGTACCATGTGTTTTATCAGAGCTGCACATCCCCTTCTCAATCTCAATGAGAAGAGGGAAAGGGAGGGAAATGGTTAATATCTCGAAAATACTCTCCTTCCACAGGGCTGTGAGACTGCACAGGACTTAGCCTGAGTCTGGCATAGGGCAAGAACCTGATGAGTGTTAGTTATTATAGGTCCACAATCCCTTGCTAGAATTTCCAAAGCTTTAGAAACCCAAAGGTCTTTCATAATTCGTTTGGCAAAACTTATCTGCCATGAATTCATTTGGCAACAAAACCTCACCCGAACACAACACCACTGATTTTGGTGTATGTGGACCACTTGGTGGGAGTACTCATGTATTCCTACAGTATTTGATCACAGGGTGTTGTCCCAGACTCCACTGTGTGTGTTGTGAGCCTATGGTGTAAGCACTTGATTGTCTTTCCAAAATCGAACATTCTCAGTTCTAAAACATAACTGGTCCCCAGGACCTCTTTCTATGTGAAATCTAGGTTCTATATCATATCGCTTCTATTATCTAGCTATATGACATTAAATGTGGTAGACAGACCCTAGGATGGCCCAAAGATTCATGTCTCCTGCATCATGCATGCCCTGTATAAGCCCCTCCCTTTGAGAGTGGGCAGGACCTGTGACTTGCTTCTAAGTAACTAGAATCTGGCAAAGGTGAAGAGATTTTGAAGATGTAATTAAAATCTCAAACCAATTGATTTTTATTTAATCAAAGGGCAGATTATACTGAGCGAACCTGACTTAATCAGGCAAAAGCCTTTAAAAGAGAGACTAGGCCCTCCCTGAGATCAGAGACTCTGTCAGTTGTTGGCTTTGGAGGAGCTGAGGTGCTGTTAGAGGGCCTCAGGAGAGGCCCATTTGGCAGGGAACTATGGGCAGGCATTAGTCACAGAAAACATCCACCTGACCACCAGCAAGAAATCGAGATCTCAGTCCTGCAACCATAAGATGAATTCACGAAGGAGGAAATGCTGCCAGCAACTCGAAGGGGCCTGGAAACAGATCTTTCCCCACTTGAGACTCTGATGAGACAGCAGCTCCAACTGCTACCTGGATTCCAACATAGCAAAACTCAGAAGCAGTGGACCCAGCTAAGCCAAACCCAGGATTCTGATCCGTGGAAACCGACCTAATAAGTGTGTGTTGTTTTAATCCACTAGATTGTGGTCATTGGTTATGCAACATAGAGAACCAGCATGTCAGAGACATCCCTTAACCTCCCTGGGCTCCAGTTGTTCATCTGCAAACTGGGGAAGTGGGCACACATAGGAGTCTTTCCAGCTCCAGCTTTTGGAGACTCTATGTACGGGGCATTTGCTGGGTGCTTTGGAGTTAGGAGCTGGGGGGAGACTAGTTCTCTCAGTGGGTAAGCAGATGCAGGAAGGGTGTCATTGAGGCAGCTGGTGCACAGGCAGAGAAAAATGCAGGCAGCTGAAGACTCACCCTGACTCCCCAGTGACTCGGCTGCCAGGCTGGACACTGACCACAGCTGGCATTGCTCCTGGCTGCAGGAGCGATCATCTTTCAGAAGCAGGAAAAACAAGCATCCTCTTTTCCCTGCTCTGGAAGGGACGCTTTACCACACTGGGCACCCGCCCCCATCTCTGTAGCTTAGGAAGGGGCAGAAGATTCCCCTCTCACAATCTTCATCTCCAGACACCTAAAGCTCTTGGGCTGGTGACCTCAGGAACCGACCTGGGGAACTCAGGGGGAGCTGAGTCAGGGAGGGCATCAGGTTTCCTGTGAGCTCTTGGCAACTCTCTGAAGTGGGTGAGGGTGTGCTTCCGTGTTCTCCCACCAGGCCAATCCATCACGTCCCCTTGCTTTCCTCACTCGTACCGCCTGTCACAGGGAACCCAGACCACCGACAAGCCCCAGAGGTGACACATCAACTCTCTGCCTTCCCTCCCCCAAATACTCCCTCAGACACAGCTCACATGCTCATTTGACTGGCTGAAGTGATTGTCCCTTATTAAATTCCTTGGAGGATGACCTCATTAAGCCTTGTTATGGGTCACTTCTATTTCAGGGAGAATAAATTTGCTGGAATCTTTCTATGGTCGGCTAGTTAATTGAAACCTGAAGTAGGGGATGGGGGAGGGGTAGGCATGGGTGAGGTGGTGAGCGGGTGGCCAGTGTAGACTGGCAGAGTGAGGAGCTGGGAGCTGGTGCAAGGAGGAGGCAGGGGGTCCATACGAAGGGGACCGATAAGAAGGAAGACGCAGGCCGTGGAGGGGGAGGGGAGACAGAACAAATGCACACTGCAGCCTGATCTGCCAAGATAGCCTCCTAGCTCCCTCCCAGGCCTCTGTGCTCAACCCTGCTCGACACATGAGTCCAGACCAGCACGAAGTGATAAGGGCCCAGGCCAGGATGTGGCAACAGAGATGGAAAAGAAGGAGATGTGAGAGGACTTGGAGACCAATTTGATATGAGGACAAAGGAGAGGAAAGTGCTCAAGATGACCTTGAAAGATCTCTGGAGAACTGGGGAGATGTGCCAGCAAACAAACGCAGCAGAGGCCTCAGATCGATGCCGAGCTCACAGCTCTATTGTTTAAGGAACCCTTCCTTCTTCACCCACTTCTGAAAAAATGTTTCCCATGTCCAGTTTTCTAGCTCTTCAGTCATGATGGGCTAACGTGAACTGGGTGCCCACTGTGGATCAGCCCCCGTGCTGGACACAGGGGACGTGAATGTAAATAAGCACACTGCGTGGCCCAGGGTGCTCCAGACCTTCCTAAGCAGTTAACGGCTCTCAGAATGTTTTACTTCAATTCCCTGTTCAAACAGTTTTGCTGATCTTCAGGATGGGCACTTCACAGAAAGAGGGCATAAAGATGGAAGAAGGTTTTGTGGAGGGGACCTTAACATCAAGTGAACGTGTGACATTTGGTACAGCTGGAAGACAGGCGGCCGCTAATTAGTCGAGTGGCCCCTGGCTGGACTCTTGAACTTCTGGGCCTGGCTTCCTTCACCTGCAAAGGAACAAGGAGGATTAGGTGATTCTTGATTCCTGGAAACTCTCCTACCTTACTTTCTATGCTTTGTTTCATGAATGTGCAGTGCTGAGACAAGTTTGATTTCTATAGAAATGTAGGGTACTCCTTTATTTCAGAAGACAGTAGTAACGTGAGCACCCACGGATTGGGTATGGGGCGTGACATGGAACCTTTATTCCCTGCTTCTTGTGTTCCAATCTGGAGGTGGCTCCACTGAGCCACATTTCTGAAGTCTCCCTGGTTTCTGTCTCTGTCTCTTGCCCTCTCTGCGGGAAAGACATCTGACTGGGAAGTTTGAAGGAAGGAACTGAGATCATGCTTCACTAAGACCAGCTTCCTGAATCCACATGCCCAGCCACCTCAGAATGTGGCTGTATTTGGAGACAGCGCCTTTCAAGAGGTAATTAAGTTAAAATGGAGTTGTTTGGGGCGCCTGGGTGGTTCAGTTGGTTAGGCGGCTGACTTGGGCTCCGGGCATGAACTCGCGGTTCGTGGGTTCAAGCCCCACATCAGGCTCTGGGCTGACAGCTGGAGCCTGGAGCCTGCTTTGCATTCTGTGTCTCCTTTTCTCTCTGCCCCTCCCCTGCTCATGCTCTGTCTCTCGTTCTCTCAAAAATAAATACAAATTAAGAATAAATAAATAAATAAATAAATAAACAAACAAACAAACAAACAAAATGGAGTTGTTAGGGTGCGCCCGGATCCACTACAGCTCACATCCTTGGGAGATTAGGACACAGTCCATACAGACTGAAGAGAGGCCCTGTGAGGACGTTGTAGGAAGGAGGCCATCTGCAAGCGAAGGAGACCTTAGAAGAAACTAACCCTCTGCCACCTTGATCTTGGACTTCCAGCCTCCAAAACAGTGAAGAAATAACTTTCTGTTGTTTAAGTCCCCTGTCTGTGATACTTCACTATGGCAGCCCTGGCCGACGAATACACGATTTTCTTTGGGACTTGCCTGCCTACAGAGGGTGTATATTCAGGACTGCTCATCGTACAGAAAACCTACTTTCTGGGGGAGGACTGAGTCTGTCAGATCCGTCTGCTGCTAGGTGAATGTCTGTCTGCAGTGGCTGGGACATATTAGGAAGTCCCTGGGGGCGGCACATGTGCCCCATGTCCTCCAATCTGGCTTTCATCTACTGTAAAGTTGACATATAAATGTTCATCTATTTCCTGTGTCTGTCTTCTCAATCGGTTCCAAACTAGAGGAGGAGCTGGGACAGGGTTGTTTATTGCACATCCCCTCCCACCTCCTCCAGGAAAGGAAAAAAGGAAAACATGTAGCCCATGTTACATATTAGTTTTCCCCAGGGATTTTTTTTTTTAAGTTTATTTTATTTTTGAGAGAGAGAGTGCAGTGCATGCACACGGGTGTGCAGGGGAGCGGCAGAGAGAGAGAGAGAGGGAGACAGAGGATCTGAAGCAGGCTCTACACACTGACAGCAGCGAGCCTGACTCAGAGTTCAAACTCACTCGGGGCTTGAAGTCATGCATGAACTGTGAGATCATGACCTGAGCCAAAGTCGGACACTTAACCAACTGAGTCATCCAGGCGCCCTTTCCAGGGGACTTTGTTCTTTTTCCCAAACCCGTCTCTTAACTGATGCCCTTACCACGCCCAAATGGGTGCTTTCCGTCCAGGACCACTCATTCCCAGAATGGCCTGGCTCTTAGATTCCACTGGGATGCCCACCTAGAACATCTTTCCTCTTCTGTGTGCTGCAAGATTCTCTTCATTCTCTGAGTCTTGGCTCAGAGGCCTCCTCCTAGCTGAGTCTTCCTCGGGGCCCAGGTCACACTTGGAGCTTCTCATGTCAGCTCTTATGACTCTGGGTGCATATTTCTATTATTTTGTCACACAGTCCTAATGTTTGGTGACTTCATGTCCGTGTTCTCTACTAGGACAGACTAGGCTGAGTGCTGTACCTGGAAGGACTTCCTCTGGTCACATCTGTGTCCCCAGGGCTCGCATGGTGCTTGGCTCCAAAGCAGGTGTCCATAAAGGGCTGGAGTATGAATGAGTGGCAGGATGACATTTTGACATATTAATCTGTGTGTTTCTCATAGTTTTCCACCCCACCCCTTCCATTTTAAGTATACTGGCCAGTTGGTAATTCCTTAATTTGGACTTGGTGCAAAGCAGACGAGCCTGAGTTCAATGACTTCCTGTCCTTTGAACGAATCCAAACTCAGCGGGTTTTCTGTACATTGTGGGGGAAGGGTAGGGGTAAAGAGGGAGATGACCTTTGAGAAAGAAGAAATGAAGGTCTAGAAAGGGGGAGAGAGTTGTGGGTGCCCTTACCCTTGATGGAGGTGGCCAGCAAAGATTTTTGCTCCCCAAAATGACATTGAAAACAGAGTCAGCTACTGCCCATCACTGGGGTTTGGCAAATGATGTATCTACATTGGATGAAAGACAAGACCCCACCCTACCTTTCTGGGCACTTGAGATCTGAGGGTCCTAAGTGGGGAAGGGAAATGAAGCTTCAGGAGTGACCGACACGGACTTTCTTGCCAACTGGGGCCTTGGAGTAGAAATTAAATTGATGTAGGGGTGCCTGGGTGGCTCAGTTGGTTGTGTCTGACTCTTGATTTCAGCTCAGCTCATGATCCCAGGATCATGGGATTGAGCCCCATGTCAGGCTCCAGGCTGAGTGTGGAGCCTGCTTAAAATTCTCTCTCTCTCTCTGTCTCTCTGTCTCTCTGTCTCTCTCTCTCTCTCCCTCTCCCCAGCTTGTGTGCTTTCTCTCTCTCTAAAATAAAAAATAATATAAAAATTTTTTAATTAAATTTATTTATAGGACATAAAGAGGGGCACAGGGCTGGCACAGTTGGTAGAGCAAGTGACTTTTGATCTTGGGGTCATAGGTTTGAGCCCCACCTTGGGTGTAGAGATTACTTAAAAAATAAAATCTTAGGGGTGCCTGGGTGACTCAGTGGGTTAAGCATCCAGCTCTGCTTTTCAGCTCAGGTCATGATCCCATAGTTTGTGGGATCAAGACTCACATCAGGCTCCCAGACTGACAGCACAGAGACTACTTGGGATTCTCTCTCTCCCTTTCTTTCTGTCTCCCCACCTCCACCCTGCTCACGCGTGTGCACACATGCACGTGTGTGCTCTCTCTCTCTCAAAATAAATAAATCTTGAAAAATCTTGAAAAAATTCATAGGACATAAAAAAATGGTATTTCTTGCATACTTGAGTTGGAGGATAAATTATCATCCACTAGGAATGAATTCTGGAGCCTTTAAGTCCTGAAACGTTGCTCCCCATCCCCCTCTTCTGCCCCCCAAATTTTGCCAAGACTTGAACTGGTCCAGAATTTAGCCCCTCATCCCCTCATCTTTTGCCTGTAGTGTGGCCATTTGGAGAATGTTTTATCATTCTCAAGACTGATGGTGACCTGTCCTCATGGCAGCCTGGCACAGCCCCAGAAGGGGAATTCTTCAGCCACCAGACATCCCCTTCCAGACACTGAAGGCCCCAGTAAGGCAAACTGTATCCTTCACTCAAGGAAGATGGAGAATAGAAGTGTTGTTCAAGGCCAAGCCCCAGGCATGAGAGGGTGAGGAACCCAGGGAGACCAGAGAAGAAGCTCCACAGGAAAATGAACCCAGGTGGGTGGGGGTGGGGGTGGGGGTGAGTCTGTGTGGGATAGGAAGGATTCCTCTAGCCAGCACTGGGCCATTGGGAGCAATGTGCCCAAGCATGCCAGGAGATCTATAGAGTTCTCTCTCTCTCTCTCTCTCAGACCCACTGGTCACCTCCACTCTACTAAAGACCTCTTAGAAACCACAAGCATCTCTATCCCATCTCCAGCCTCTCTCTTGTGCCTGCTGTCCCCCTCCACCTTGATGCAGAGCCAGAGCTCCCGAGGAATGGTGTGGTGACAGAATGTCTGACTTTCTCATGCTCCTTCAGCCTGGGGACACAACATCTATCTCTGAGGTAGACTGGGGAGGAGAATATATGTTGAGAGGAGGAGAGCAGACCAGCAAAGAGAAGAGGGGAAACTGAGTGGGGACTGGGTTGGGGGGGGGTGGACAGAGGGAGGAAGGAGAGCTTGGGTTGAAGTTCCCCCAAAAGCAGAGTCTGAGACAAGAGCTTGCACATAGGTAGTTGACTTGGGAAGCTCCTCAGGTAGAGGAGGGAGGGACTGGGAAGAGTAGCATGTGGAAGGAGGGAGAGCCATTCCGGGGGAATGCTACCACATTGGTCTCCGTGGAGGCTGAATGGAGTATGGTCCTGCTGGTCGCCTCTGAGGAGCACTGCAGAAGGGGCCATAGAGTTGTCCACCCGAGGGAAAGAAGACAGGACACTCATCTACCAGTTTCGGCCTCTGCTGGCTGAGTGTCACCCCATGGACTGTTGATTCCTTCTTTCCTCCAGGTTCATCCAGAGTCCTCTGTCTGAGGACAGGAGGGAAGCGGAAGAGGCATGCAGCCGAAGCAGAAATGTGGGCCAAGAAGATGTGAGCCGGGACACAAGAGCGGAGGGTAAAGAAGATGCAGCCAAAGAATGGAGGGAGGAAAGAAAAGAGGGAACAGCGGTGGGGAGGGGAAGACAAGACAAATGTGATTGGTCCCTGTTTGGGGGAGAGATATAAGCCCAGCAGGGGCACCCTTGAGCATCTGGGGACCCTCTGCAGAGCTCCTGATATTGGCTGGGATGAACCCTCAGTGTCACTGCCTTGTCTGCCACTAGAATCTGACAGGCTGGCTGGCAGGCACAGGGGAGCCTTGGCAGTGACAGGACATCCCCACCCCCTGGTAGCCAGGGGCAACCTCTTTGGGGCCTTCCAGGAAGATAAGCTGCCTCCTTAGTGTTTCTGGCTCTTCTAGTTCAACAACGTAGACTTAGGGTTTCTGGCTGAAAACACACGTCTCCCAAGAGGCAGATTAATGGCATATGGTTATACAAAAGGATCGTCACCTACCAGAATGAAGGCAAGCTTCCTGCAGTCCCTGTGGCAATAGGAAATCCAGTTTGGGGTACGGTTGCCACCCTTACTCCAAAGGGTTGGGCGAGGAAATAGGCTCTTGAAGCTTCTGAGGTTTACAAAGGCCTGAAACATCCCATATTTGTATTCTGTTTACACTGTGCGCCCACTGTCAGCCCACCGCAGAGCGGGACTCTCCCCATACAATACTGACCTTTCCCTCTCTGACTTGTTTTAGTACTAATAATCAATAGCCCAGATTTCTCTCTCAACTCTCTTCTTAATATTCTTTCCCTTTGAGTTATTCTTGTCTTCTTCAATTGTAAATGCTAGAGCTTCGTGGTTCCTGGTATACGAGGACTGAGAAAACAGTTGGGGCTGGGGCTTGGTCAGAACACATAGATGAATGTGCGTTAGATTGGTCCTCCCAGGCTGTCAGATTGTTGTGACTTGAGAATTCTGAAGAACGTGGCTAACCAAGAATATCTCCCTCCTCCCAGCTGACCTGCCTAGATGTCTGAAATTCCTATCTTTTATGTCATTCCCTGATGACTTCTAGAGAAGTGTTTATTTTAGTTGGACAAAATGCCATCACCTGGGAGAGGCAGTGTGTTAGTCAGCTATCACCTTAGTAAGAATTGGGTTGCTTAATTAATTTTTGTTACGATGTGGAGACTAGAAGCCTTAGAAATTGAGTCCTAGGCCAGGATGTTTTGGGTGTCAGAGGTGGGGAAGAGAGAGGCAAAGAAGGCTACAGTCCTGGGGCCTTGAGTGGTGACAGGTGACAGCACTGACTGGGTCAAGGAGGGTCCTGGATGTAGTGAGAAAAGACACACCAAAGAGAAATTGATTTTACAGTTTGCCTTAGGTAAGGCCACCTTGTACATCCCATAAGCAAGGTCTTAGGTCTCTGAAGGCAGGGACTGGCCGGTGTATATCTTGTACATCCTTCAGACTGACCCACAATACATGGGTGTGTGTTCTCTTAGGTGACAGAATGGAGCCAGCTGTGCATACATAGTTCACTCAGTGAGGCCTCCCCATCACCCCAGGGAGGGATCTTGAGCTGCCTCCCCGGGGAGTTGGTCTTTTGCTCTTCTGGGGACTTGAAGGACTCATGGCAAAAACCACAAGTGGAATTAAAAGCCGGAGCACTCTACTAAGTGCATTAAGGGACACATTTCTCCAAAAAGCAAAATTAGTAAAACAGAAACCAAAGCCTGTTTTCTGCAAAATAAAAGGGTGCTCTTTCAGGCCCCCTTCTTGGCCCGGTGGTTACTCGTGGTTCCCAGTAAATGACAGTTGCTCCAGAGGAGGGAGTCCTTTGGAAGAAGCTGCCTGGTTTCCTGCATCCCTGGGTCTGGCCCGTCTGGCTGGCGAGGGCCCTCCCAGCCTGCTCCCCTACATGGGTTTGGTAAACCTCTGCTTTGTCTTTCCCCCAGGGGCCCGTCCTGTTTCCCAAAGCCCGGTGCCTTTGCACTGACTCCTCAAGAGAGGAGTCACATGAGATCCTCTGCTTCATTTAATTTTAGGTTATTGTTGCTGCTGTCAGTCTATTGAAGTACTTTAATGAATGCTCGTATTGTTCTCAGGCTGGAGCCTTTTTCAAGTGATCAGCACATTATAAAACACAATAATGAGTCTAATTCCCACCCCCCCCAACACACACACGCGCGCACACACACACACAATGGCATCGCTAAGGCCCCCAGATATGTGCGGTGGTTAAGAGTCTGGGGCAGCAGAGCTGGGTTTGGTCCTGACTCTCCTGTCCAGTGCTGGTGACCTGAGGCAAGTCATTCATTCATTCACTCATTCATTCATTCATTCATTCACTCACTCATTACTGAATGTGTGATGAGCAATTATTCAGTATCTCCTTGTGTCATATAATCTCTGCAAAATGTTAATAATACCTGCTCTTACTTTCCTGATACCTTTCCTGACTGTTTAGAAGAGCTAATAAGGGGCGTCTGGGTGGCTCAGTCGGTTAAGTGGCCGACTTCGGCTCAGGTCATGATCTCACAGACCGTGAGTTCGAGCCCTGTGTCGGGCTCTGTGCTGACAGCTCAGAGCCTGGAGCCTGTTTCAGATTCTGTGTCTCCCTCTTTCTGACCCTCCCTTGTTCATGCTCTGTCTCTCTCTGTCTCAAAAATAAATAAACGTTAAAAAATTAAAAAAAAAAGAAGAGCTAATGAAATCATAGTGTTCAAGGTAAACTGCATATACGTATGTTGTTTCAGCAAAAAGATGAACACAAGGGGCGCCTGGGGGGTTCAGTTGGTTAAGCGTCTGACTTCGGCTCAGGTCACAATCTCACGGTCCATGAGTTCGAGCCCCACATCAGGCTCTGTGCTGACAGCCTGGAGCCTGCTTCGGATTCTGTGTCTCCCTCTCTCTCTGCCCCTCCCCTGTTTGTGCTCTCTCTGTCTCAAAAATAAATAAATATTTAAAAAAAAAAAAAAAGAGGGGCGCCTGGGTGGCGCAGTCGGTTGAGCGTCCGACTTCGGCCAGGTCACGATCTCGCGGTCCGTGGGTTCGAGCCCCGCGTCGGGCTCTGGGCTGGTGGCTCGGAGCCTGGAGCCTGTTTCCGGTTCTGTGTCTCCCTCTCTCTCTGCCCCTCCCCCGTTCATGCTCTGTCTCTCTCTGTCCCAAAAATAAATAAAAACGTTGAAAAAAAAAAATTAAAAAAAAAAAAAAAAAAAAAAAGATGAACACAAAATTGGAGGAGAGGGAGGTGAGGGCCCAAATCACAGCAGTTGATACATCACTTGTATGAGAAATACAACTATTCTGGACTGTCTCTGCCCTGTATTTTTGGATCCCAGGCTTTCCTCAAGCCAGACTTTGCCTGGGATACCTCTCTCTTCATCTCTATCCTTGGAAGCCCTGCTTTCTCCAAGGCACTGGTCAAAAGCTTCCTCTTCCACAAAGTCCTTCTTGCTCTCAGGAATTAATTTCTCCCTCCACATGCTCTTCCCCTGCTTTGGGGATTGCTGTGTTCCACCCGTGAACTACTGTGATTTGTTTCTAGAATGAGCCCTATTACTAGACAGACACCAGTGTTCTGGAAGGAGGTATGGGCTGTTCTTTTCCAGGAATCCTGGCTCTGCCCCTTCAGCTCATGTAACCTTGGTCAGGTGCATTGTCTTCTCTGAGCCTCAGTCTCCTTCTGTAAAACCTACCTGCCCTTGCTGACTGTGGTGAGGATAAATGAAATACCACATGTGAAGGGCCTAACACCGTGTGCCTTGCTTTTAGTGGCAGGGCTTGCAATAGATGTCTTTTAAATAAAATTGAAGGGCATGCACGCATACTTCTTTGGGTGCTCCTAAGACACACGTGGAGTAGATGACCGCTTAAGGGGTGCCAGTGAGGGGGGGGCCCTGGGTGGCTCAGTCGGTTACGGGTCCGGCTTTGGCTCAGGTCATGATCTCGGGGTTCGTGAGTTCGAGTCCCGTATCGGGCTGTCTGCTGTCAATACAGAGCCCTCTTCTGATCCTCTTTCTCCCTCTCTCTGCCCCTCCCTGGCTCATTCTCTCCCTCTCTCTCTCTCTCTCTCTCTCTCTCTCAATAAGTAAATTAATTAATTAATAAACAAAGAAACAAACAAACTTAAAAAAAATAGGTGCCATTGAGGAATGTTGGGACCATCTCCCCACAGGATTTGGTACCTGAAATATCACCATGAAAGATTAATTCCTCCTCAAAGTCACTCCTTTATGTTTCAGTACCACCGGGAAAGGCAAAGCATCCAACTACTCCACCTCCTGGGGTCTTGGGTGCTGGCAGCATTGGCCACCGGTGAAAAAGTAGAGACACTACAGGGAAAGGGAGGTGAGGAGTCTGAAGAGAGATTTGGTAGGATTGGTCTTGCTAAAAATAACTTGTTTATTTAAAACATATATTAAGGGACACCTGGGTCACTCAGTAGGCTAAGCCTCTGGTCATGATCTCATAGTTAGCCCCATGTAGGGCTTAGTGCTGACAGCACGGGGCCTGCTTGGGATCCTCTCTCTCTCTCTCTCTCTCTCTCTCTCTCTCTCTCTCTCTCTTCTCAATAAATAACTAAATAAACTAAAAAAAAAAATACAACCAAGTATATTAATTTTCAGTCCAAGTTTTTAGGATTCCGAGTGGTTTTTTCCTGACGCCAATTCTCTGACAACAGTTAGGTGTTCAACAATTCAGTTCAGTTCTGACACTAACTACCCAGAGTTAGCCTAGACCCCACAAGAGGGCCCCCACTTCAGGTGCCAGTACAAGAAAAGTCCCCAGGCTACCCACACTTATGCCAGGCAGACTACAGATTGGGGGGTCCCCATGACTCTCCCATAAGTTCGGTAATTCTCTAGAAAGTCTCGGAACTCAGGAGAGTACTTTACTTATGATTACTGGCTTTCTATAAAGGATACAACTCGGGAGGAGCCAAATGGAAAAGAATCATGGTGGAAGGGGGGCTGGGGGCTGGGACAGAGTTTCCGTACCCTCCCCCAGAGCGCCACTCTCCCAGCGTCTCAATGTGCTCCGCCAGCATGGGGGCTCTGCGAATGCCGTTGTTTAGGGGTTTTTATTGAAGTTTCTGGATGTAGGTACAACTAATTAAATGAGTGGCCGTTCATGACTGAACTCAATCTCCAGCCTTTCTCCCCTTCCTGGGATGGGGGTGGGGCTGAAAATTCTAACCTTCTCCTCCAGAGGTCTGTCCCTCTGGCAACCAGCCCCCAATCTGAAGCTACCTGCGGGCCCACCAAGACTCCCCTCATTAACACAAACTCTGAAGTGTCTGAAAGGGCTTTCTTAAGAATGACAAAAGGCACTCTTAGCACTTAGGAAATTCCAAGGCTTTTAGGAGCTCGGTGCCAGGAACTGAGGACAAAGACCTTATAGTTTTAATTAGGCCACAGATCCCCTGATGTTGCTCTTACTTAAATACCATAGTTTTCAGAGCTGGAGAGGGGAAGGTGGGGGACAGGGGACCTTCTCCATAAGGCTGGTGTTTCAGTTGCTCGGAAGTCCTTGAGTTTTTTTTTTTTCAAATCACGGTGTATCTTTGGAACTCCCTTATCTGCACGCCCCTCCCCCGCCTGCCCAAGGAAGGTCCCTAGGGCTTCAGGCCCTTCCCTTCTTTCCTAATGCTTTCCTCCCCTCTCCTTCGACAGTAACCAGATTTAGTCTCTCCCATCCCAGAGCTCTACCTGCCCCCCAGTGTGATCAGCGTGGGGTCAATGCCTTGCCAGGTTGTTTGTGGGCAGAGAGGATCTGCTGTCTGTGGTCCTGCTCATAACACTCAGTAGAGGTGGAGATGTCACATCCTGCTCTCCTACTGGCGCTTAAGGAACTCAGCCCAGCAGGCCCAGACTCCTTAAGCTCACATCCAGCCCCCTACCTCCCTTCAGGCCTTCCCTCTCCTCGCCCCTCTGCTGTGCAGCCACAGGCAGTCTGGCCCTGGGGTTGTTGTCCTCCAAACATCCCAGGGACTTTTTCACCTCTTGCGCCTTTTTCCCCAAGGTCAGCTTCTCTGCATACTCTTTTCTCCCGTCACATATATTTATTGGATTGTCCTGTCTGCCAGGCTCTGTGCTGGACACCCAAGGGGGCTTGGAGAAAGAGAGGCAATGGGCTTTGCCCTTGGCGCTGACTCTCCTCCTTTGTAACAGAGGTGGGGCGGGCTCCAGGTTCCCTCAGGCATCTCTCGTTGCCCTCGACTCGTTGCCTGCCTCCTCCCAGCCTCTCGCACCACTTCCTTGTCTTGACATCCTTTCCGGTTTCTGTATCTCCCTAGGCAGATCCTCAGATGGACTTCCTCCATTCACACCCACGAACGAGTGTCTCTCCCAGAGCAGGGCCCCGTGGTCTCCGGTGACTCAGATGGGTGAGGAAGAGGAGCATGCACCACAGGCACCTGGGAGGGCAGATGTTACAGAGGGAACAAGCTGCTCCTGTGATGGGCAGTGGAGTAGAAGATTGCAGCTTCCAGCCTGGAGGCCCCGCAAGGTCGGGTGCTGTGTCATTCAGAGCTAGTCCTTACAGGAAAAAAATGAGAGGGCAACACACATTTGTTGAAAAAATTTAAACTATCTTTTGCATTTATTTTCATGTTTTAATACAAGTTATAGACTTTCTTGGGGCGCCTGGGTGGCTCAGTCGGTTAAGCATTCGACTTCAGCTCAGGTCATGATCTCATGGTCTGTGGGTTCGAGCCCCACGTCGGGCTCTGTGCTGACAGCTTGGAGCCTGGAGCCTGCTTCGGATTCTGTGTCTCCCTCTCTCTCTGCCCCTCCCCCACTTGTGCTCTGTTTCTCTCTCTCTCTGTCTCGGTCTCAAAAAATGAATAAACGTTTACAACAATTTAAGTTACAGATTTTCCATATAGAAGGGATATCAAGGGGGTCACCTGATTGGAAAGAGGGACGGGGAGCCCGAGACAGAGGAGCCTCGCTCAGCCACCCCAGCGAACAAGGGAGCTGAAGGAGGTGTCCCCTCCCAGCCACTCTTAGCTGCAGATGGCTCCACTTGCATGACATCTTCTGCCCTGTTCCATTCTGGTTCCATGCGGACTTGGCGGTTGAGGTGGCAACATCATTGTAAAGCAGTGCGAGTCTGTGCCTGTACTAACCAGTGAGGTGCTGGCCTGGACTGTTGCCATCAGAACAAGGACCCCCTTTACGGAGTGTTCTCTCTGAGCCATGAATTATGCTGATAACTTTACACACACCAGTCACTTCACTTAACCCCCAGGAGAGCCTACAACGTAGTATCAGGAGTCCTCCGTGTTGAACAGGTGAGGATGTTTATGCTTGACAGGATTGCTCAACTGCCCAGAGGTCACAGCTAGAGGGAGGCAGACCTGTATCCAAATTCAGACCTGCCAGACTCCAGAGCCCCTGGTGCTGATGACCATGTGACCTTTGCCACTTGGAATCCTTAGAATGTTCTAGATGGCCTTCCACGTGGAGGACGTAATTTAATTCTGTGAAATAATGCTCCAAGGCAAAGCAAGTAGTGTTAACTCTGGAAGTGGCGGCTTGTTTTAGGTTATGTGGCCACCAAGTGCAGAGGTGCAGCACTTCCCTGTATAGCAGGTGCTGGGAGATTGGAGTGAATGCTGGTTATGCTGGGGGTGGAGGGCAGATGGGTGGGTGGTTACACTGGGAGGCAGGTAGCCCAGCTCTTAGCAATCTGAGAAGAGTAGGGGCAGCCCAGACACCAGAGATGAGAGCTCTGTCTCTCAGATCTCCCATTTTCATCATCTAGAGAGTGGTTCTTTTTTTTATTTTTTTTTTAAATATTTTTTTTTTCAACGTTTTTTATTTATTTTTGGGACAGAGAGAGACAGAGCATGAACAGGGGAGGGGCAGAGAGAGAGGGAGACACAGATTCGGAAACAGGCTCCAGGCTCCAGGCTCCGAGCCATCAGCCCAGAGCCCGACGCGGGGCTCGAACTCACGGACCGCGAGATGGTGACCTGGCTGAAGTCGGACGCTTAACCGACTGCGCCACCCAGGCGCCCCTAGAGAGTGGTTCTAATAATAACATCCACCTTGCAGGGGGAAACAGCAGAAGTAATGTGCTTGGTCGGGAGGGAACAGACTATAGTCCAAGCAAGGCCAGCCACACTTTGATGCTACTGTTCAGGCCACCATTTGTTTAACATTTATTCATTTTTGAGAGACAGAGACAGACAGAGCATGAGCGGGGGAGGAGCAGAGAGAGAAGGAGACACAGAATCTGAAGCAGGCTCCAGGCTCTGAATTGGCAGCACAGAGCCCAATGCAGGATTCGAACTCACTGACCACGAGATCATGACCTGAGCTGAAATCAGACGCTTAACCGACTGAGCCACCCAGGCGCCCCTAAAAAAATTTTTTTTAATGTTTATTCATTTTTGAGAGACAGAGTACAAGCGTTGGAGGGGCAGAGAGAGAGGGAGACATGGAATCTGAAGTAGGCTCCAAGCTGTCAGCACAGAGCCCAATGCCGGGCTTGAACTGACGAACCATGAGATCATGACCTGAGCTGAGGTCAGACACTCAACCAACTGAGCCACCCAGGTGCCCCGAGGCCATTTCTAACAGGAACCTGCTGCAGGCCCAGCCCCAGCGCAGGTGATGCATCAGGTGCAACAATAATGCTGAGGAGTGATTCAGACAAGCCTGGCCCTGGCCTCCAAGGCTTACGACAGAAGTTGAGAGAACCATTGCTATGATTCAGTAATAACATTGCAGGTAGGCTAAGGGATGGACGTGTTTGTAGGACAGGGTCTGTGAACAGAGGTTTCTTGACAAATTTCTGTAGAGACAATGGGATGGAGAGAGTTGCTAGTGATATGGATGGTGGCTGGACTGGACTGGTTTTATGGAGATGGGATTTCAGGAGCTTGCAGAGCTGAGCATGGCACGCACATGAGATTCTGGGAGACATTTCAGTATCTACAGCACTGATAAGAATGTCAAAGAAAAACCATGGTGCTGCCCAGGTAGCTCAGTCAGTTAAGCCTCTGACTCTTGATTTTCCAGTTCAGGTCATGATCTCACGGTTTATGGGATTGTCAGCTCTGTGCTGACAACATGGAGCCTGCGTGGGATTCTTTCTCTCTCCCTCTATGCCCCTTCCCCATTTCTCAAAATAAGTAAATAAACATTAAAAAAAAAAAGATTGTCAAAGAAAAACTAGACAGTATTAGTCCACATTTACACTTTCACTTCAAGACTGACAGCTGTGATCTTGGTAATTAAATTTTCTCCTCTTCTTCTGAAAGAGCTTGGGCTCTTATCACTACCCCCAACTTCTCAAGTTCTTTGGGGACTAAGGTGGCAGGGAAATCAATGAATAAACGAATGCATGAATAAGTGAAATATCATACATAGACAAGATGTGTATCTGGCACACAGTATGTTCTCAGTCTCAAAGAGGTAGCTGGTGGTAGTGGTTGAGAAAGCAAGCTCTGGACTTGGATTGTTTGTGTTGGAGTCCAGTACTGATGTGTGACCTTGCCATTCTGTGCCTCACTTTCTCTTTTTGTCACCTGGGGTTGGTAGTAGTACCAAACTCATAGGGTTGTTGTGAGGATTAAATGACTGAATCCATTTAAACTCACGGCACACACACACACACACACACACACACACACACACACTGCACAGCACAGTGCCTGGCACATAGCGGGTATTAAAAAAAAGTTAGCTATTAATATAAAATGATTATCAATTTATTAATATAAAATGATTATCCAATTTAGCCGTGGATGGAAAATTCTCATGCTTGTGCACAGTCAACATACATGAGTGAACTGGGGCAGCTGAAGCACCTGATCTGATGGGGACACTGATGTTAAGGGGAATGTGGGGCTAGCGCTGTGATTTTCATAATCTCCTCTTGGGTAGTGGTCACCCCAGCTTCCAGCTTGGTTCCTGAAAAAGTAAAGACCTTTTACATGTTCTCCTTAAGCTCTTACTTATTCATTTTTCAGAACCCTGCCTTTGGGAGTGCCAGTCCTTGGCTAGATCTTGAGTTATAAAGTTTGTTCTCAGTACCTCTTCTCTCTCCTTCTAAGCCCTATATCAGCTAGGTAGCCAGCACCCACTTCACCTTTCCTCCAGGTTCCACGTATAGCACATTTCTTTCAATCACAGACGTCAAGAAAAGGTCTCAAAAACTCATAGAATGCACAGATGCATCACCCCTCCCACGCTGAAGTGCAAATGAGAGCAGTGACTCTGAAGAGGTGGAATTTGGGGCGTCTGCAGCCCATAGGGGAGAGCAGGGTCTCCCTGGCTGATCCGGTTTCACCAGCAGGTGGCGGTCTATATGCCAGGCCTGTAGGGTTCCTGACCAGAAAACTCCAATGGGATGTTGATGCTACTGCAAGAGAAGAGCACAGCCGAATTTTCACCAGCCAAGCTGTCACCATCTGCAAAAAAGTGGGGAGAAAATGTTACAGGAAATACTAGGCGTTCAGGAAGACACAAGCGACATGCACTCGAGAAATCAGAAAATACTTTATTTTGCACCAGTGCTGGCCCAGCAGAATCACCTCCAAAGGCTGAGCACCCAGCTTGGGTTTTATTGATCCTTTATACATGTGTGCTTCTGGGTTGGGCAGGACTAGTACAGTCAAGCTTCTGGTTCCTGGTTGCTGGCTGGAGCAGGCAAGGAAGGAAGAGGCAAGCAAGATTACAGAAGCCAAAAGCACGCAAGGGAGTCCAGGCTCAGACATCAGGCTGGCCCTTTTTATTTGCTCTTACTGGCTTTCCTTTTCATTCCTGTCCGCCCCCCCCCCCCCCCCCCCCCCCGCCTTGATTCTCAAATTGCTGTAGCCAACTTAGAGAAAATCAGTTTGTGGGGGCCAGGGAACTTTGCTGCCACGAAAGGAGCGGTGAAGAGTCACTCAAGGATTCAGACACTAGGAGCTCCCTGAAGGAAGGCTTCAGAAGGGGTGAATAGTGAGAAGTGCACTGAAAAGGGAGCACTGTCCTTCTTTTAGGGCATTATCCTTGACTTGCATTGGCTGATTTCCGACCCTCTGGGAAGGACATTTCCGGAAGGGAGCTGCCTCATCAGATGGATGGAGCGCGGGAAAGGAGCCGGGGAAGCTGGTTTCCGCACGCTGGGCGCTCTGCGCTGGAGGATTGCGTTTTCCTGTCCGCTAGATGGCGCTGTCTGGCTTTCCCTCGGCTTCCCGAGCCAGTCCCTGGAGGCCGCCGCCGCAGCGGCCGCTCTAGCCGACCGGCGCGGCCTCTGTGGTTCCGGGCGGAAGTGAGGCGCCGAGCGGAACGGCCTCTGGTGACATTTTCTCCGGGCGGCGCGGACGAGTGAAGGGACTTGGTGGTGGAGGCTGTGGAGGTGGCGAGATTCGCCTTAGCCTCGGCGGGGCTTTGACTGCGACCCTCTGCTCGCCGCCGGCGCTTGTGCTGAGGAGGAGAAGGCGGCGGTGGACGTCGCGTCCCGAGTCACCGCGGCCGGGGGAGTCCCGGCCGGGGGGTCGGTGCGTGCCCCGACGGGGCGCGCGGAGCGGGCGAGGAGGTGCAGAGCTGCCGCGGAGCGCAGGTGAGGCGGGAAGGTGCGCAGGGCCGCGGCCCGGCTGCGGGTCGAGCCGTGGGACCGGGCTGCGTCCCGGGGAGGGGTCGGGTTGAGTCGGAGGGGTTCGGGCCGCGGGTGTGGGATCTGCGGCGCCCGGGCGCCGGGGTCGTGAAGGGCCCGGCCGGCGGGCGCCTAGTGTTCGCGCCCGGACTTGGCGGGAGGCGCGGCCCGGGTGGGGGCTCCCGAGAGGAGCGGAGTCGCCCGACGCCTTGTTCGCCCGCCCGGCAGTGACCCTCGGGTCCTCCCGGCTTCGCCCAGCTGGCGGGCGGAGCTCCCTCTCCTGTTCCGCGGGCCGCGGGTCCCTGTCCCCGGGGGCTGAGAGGAGGCTGGAGATGCCGCAGCCCGCGGGCTGCTCGGGGGAGCCGCTTTTCGGCCTGGAGTTGTCTTCACGCAACTTTCGTGCGTCCCGGCCCGCCGGGGAAGCGGCGGCGGCAGCTCTGCCAACTCTGCCAGCTCCGCGAGCGGGGATCTGGCGCCGACACCTGCCCCTGCTCCCGGGAGCCCAGGCAGCCGCCCCAGCGCCGCGGCTGCCGCGGCCTAGGAGAGGGAGAAAAAGCTTCCTTTGGCTGGCGCCGCCTGCCTCTCGGCGCTTCCACTACCTTGGGTCGGCAGACGCCTCCAGTCGATGGAGGGATGTGTCAGCCTCCAGAATTGACGTCTGGTGGAGAGTTTGTCAACTTTCTTTGGAAAATCGGCGCAAATGTTAAACTGACGGATCCCAAGTCAAAGATCATTGTCTTCTCTGGCTCTTCCCAGAGAATTTTCACTTCTCCGCAGTAGCGCTTCCTACTTTGTAATTAATTTCTTATAGCACCGACCTCAGTTTATTGTTGGGGCAGCAGCCCCCACGAGAACAGCAGGCTATGCATTCTTTCATTAATTTACTTTCCTTTAATTTTATTTTACTTATTCTGAGAGAGAGAGAAGGGGAGAGAGGATCCCAAGTAGGCTTCCCGCTGTCAGCGCAGAGCCCCATGGAGGGCTTGAGATCATGACCTGAGCGAAAATCAAGAGCCCACGCTTAAGGGACTGAGCCACGCAGGTGCTCCTTATTTTCCCATTTAAATCGTCCTCTCTGCTGTGTCAGAATAGAGTCTCTCAGGTTGAAGGAATGAACGTCTGTGGGTACTTGTTCTAGCTTGAACCGCCCGAGCAGTTTATGCTTAGATGTGCTTTTCACTTCTTGACTGAGCTTTTGCTTTCTGAATCCTTCCAGCCAGTAGGATGAAAATCCCACTGGTGATGCTTTGTCAAGGTTGGACCTCTTAATTACAAATACATCTGGCAGTTTTGCCTAGCCTATTATTGTGTAGTGTAGTTGGGCACATGCTAACAGTTTGAATCACTCCCTTTCTTCTCCAGGGATATTTTAAGGATGGAGGCTATTAACTTTCTAATGTAGTTTTGCTGATCTAGGCAATCTGGATTCCTCCAGCAAGAGCATTGCCTTTTGGTTTAACAAGCATTTTTAGAGGCCTACAATTGATAGTTATTACCTGATGTCCTGAGGAGTCATAACGCTAACCGTTTGTTAGTAGGAAGTGTGATATTTTGGTTGTCTAATTACGAAGTGTAATATTTTAGTTGTCTAATCTGGCAAATATGATGCCTCATTTAGTGCTTTATGCACAGTAGGTGCTTAGTAAATATAAAACTGAGTTAAATTTTTAATAGAAGTTAGTTCAGGAAACTAAAATGGAATTTACTGCAGTGACCTATGCTACTTTGAAAAGGATCTCAATGAAATTTCACGCAGTTCCATTGAGAAATAATATTTTTAGCCATTTTTTGTTAAATTTTTAAAATGTTTTTATTTATTTTTGGGAGAGAGACAGAGACATAGCATGCACAAGAGCACAAGTGGGGGGAAGGGGCAGAGAGAGAGGGAGACACAGAATCTGAAGCAAGGCTCTGAGCTGTCAGCACAGAGCCTAATGCTGGGCTCAAACTTGTGAATTGTTAGATCATGACCTGAGCCGAAGTCGAATGCTTAACTAGCTGAGCCACCCAGGCACCCCTTTAGCCATTTTTAAATCAGAACGCTTTTCAGTATGACTGTACTTTTTTTTTTTTTTAATGTTTGTTTATTTTTGAAAGAGAGAGACACAGACAGAGTATGAGCAGGGAAGGGACAGAGAGAGAGACAGAATCTGAAGCAGGCTCCAGGCTCTCAGCTGTTAGCACAGAGCCAATGCAGGGCTGGAACTCATGAGCGGTGAGATCATGACCTGAGTCGAAGTTGGATGCTCAACTGGCTGAGCCACCCAGGCGCCCCATACTTTTGAAACTTCACGCCATATATTTTTTCATAATGTTAACATGTAGATGTAAACTTCAATACAGGTGTAGACAACATGAAAAGCAGAGAGAAGCTGCAAGGTAATTATACCTGAAGCATCAGCTAAATGGTTTCTTAATGAAACAATTTTTTCTGACATTTTTTTGTGGAAAATGAGTGGCCTGGATTTTGGAGCTGGAAACTTTCCCCATTGCTAGCTTCATATTACGTTCACAGTGTAGTTGTTAAATTCCTCACTAATTTAGTGTATATTACTCTTTTTTTTTAAATTTTTTTTTTCAACGTTTATTTATTTTTGGGACAGAGAGAGACAGAGCATGAAAAGGGAAGGGCAGAGAGAGAGGGAGACACAGAATCGGAAACAGGCTCCAGGCTCTGAGCCATCAGCCCAGAGCCTGACGCGGGGCTCGAACTCACGGACCGCGAGATCGTGACCTGGCTGAAGTCGGACGCTTAACCGACTGCGCCACCCAGGCGCCCCTAGTGTATATTACTCTTAAATGCATTTATGAATGAGTGCCATAAGGCTCTTTGTTTTATACTTTTCATGATTAATCCCAGATCTGTATGTTAAGGATAAATTCAGCTTTAGATTCTGTTGGAACTGAGTGTTCACTGTATGTCCTTCAAAGATTTTATTTGATAGTGACATTGGTACTTTAAGGCTCCTTACTATATGACTAGTAACTTTTATGTAACTTGTAAACTCATTCAAAGAATTGTTTTGCTGGGATATTCAGTTTTACAGTTTTGTTCTGACATGTGCATGAATAAATTTGATGTATGGGCAATTAGAATGTTTTTTGTTTTGTTTTGTTTCTTTTTAAAGTTTGGAACTGGTATGTACTAGACACCCAGACCCTACGTTTGTAATTTTGACAAACCATCTTAGACCTTTCTGATTTTCCTGCATGTAACTAGGGATGTGAAAACACGTGTATGTTCATGTTTACATGCTTGTAATTGACAGTACTTGAGAGAACCTGTAAAATAAACATGCTACTTTTGGGGTGCCTGGGTGGCTCACTCAGTTGATCATCTGACTTTGGTAAGAGTATGATCTCACGGCTCGTGGGTTTGTCTTCACATAAGTTTCTGTGCTGACGGCCTGGAGCCTGCTTCAGGTTCTTTGTCTTGCCCTCTCTTTCTGCCCTTCCTCCGCTTGTGTGCTCTGTGTCTGTTTTTCTCTCAAAAATAAATATTTTTAAAAATGCTACTTTTTAAATTTTTACTTTTTTTTTTTAAGTAAACTGCACCAAACGTGGGGCTTGAACTCATGACCCCAAGATCAGGAGTCATATGCTGTAGTGATTGAATCAACCAGTCGTTCCTAAAAACGTGCCATTAATGTGTTTTCTTTTGAACCCTACTGATTTTGGTATTCTGTATTATTTTAAGAAAGAATCTGGGGTCAAATAAATTTTCTTGGATAGCTGTGGTAAAAATGAAATAGACAGTAATAAATGAGTAAAAAGCTGACTGTAGAAAGGGGGAAGAGCTATTGAGAAAACAGGACAAACAGGACACTTATTTATTGATTACTTTGTGCCAGTAGTGCTCTAGTTGCTAGAGCTATGCTTGGTGAATAGGATTGACCAGGTCCTGATGCTAAAGGAACTTAACCATTTAAACCGGCATTTGTGGGGCACCTGGGTGGCTCAGTAGGTCTGACTTTGGCTCAGGTGATGATCTCACAACTCATGGGTTTGAGCCCTGCATCAGGCTCTGTGCTGACAACTGAGTCTGGAGCCTGCTTTGGATTCTGTGTTTCTGTCTTCTCTCTACCCCTTTCCCCCTTCTCTTCCTCCCTTCTCCCCCCCCACCCCCACTGCCCCTCAAAAATAAAACAAACATTAAAAAATTTTATTTAAACCGGAGTTGGGATGGGTTTCCAGGTGGGCATTCTAGGCTAGGTAACAGCCTATGCAAAAGTCATGAGTATCAATAATCTTGACTGGTTAAGTGTGACCAGTGCCTTCAATTTACAGAGGGTTATGTTGTGAAGGTACCTTAGTCTGCTAATAAATTATTTTCTTCTTTTAGGAAAAAAGGTTCAGGTGGAATATGAAGGATGCAATAGGCATTCCTTTTAAAAGATTTTCTTCATCCTTACGTTCAATGAGTAGAAATGTTTCTGGTTTTCTTTATTTTGGGTTGATTGTTATTTGTCAGACTGAAGTAATTTGATAGTTATTTTTCTTTAGTTTTTAAATTCTAGTCTTAAATTTAAATTTGACTGTTGTTTTGAAACTTTTCTAAATCTTTTAGCATTTATCTTTAATTGTACCTATATTCCTTACTCTTTCAGGGCTCATGTTGAACTTAGGGGAAATAAACAGTTTTCTGCTTCTGCGTGGGCAGCTTCTCAGCACAAGTGGGATTGATGTTCAGTCAGTTTTCACACTCAGCCTACAGGTCCTTGTGGTGAAAGGAAGGAGCAGGGTGAAACTAAGAAGTATTTCATATTCCTTCTATATTTCTGAACTAAGGGAGGAAATGTGTGTTATATATATTATACATATTTTTCATAATGTTAGCAGATGATAATAGTAGACGTGGTTTAAAAATACCATAAAATAACCAGTGTGACTCACATTTGATGAGTGTCTTTTTTAGGTTTTGTGGCTTTATGGCGCTCATTGTCAGTTTTGATTTTGTTCTCTTTCATGTCCCTATTCAAAACAAGGATTTCAGCCTCTGTAATTTAATAGCAAAAAGATACATGGTATAAACCCTAACTTACTAGTTTGAATTTATTCAATTTAAAAACTACCTAGATAAGTATTTTCTAGTTAACTGAAGATTAATTAAAAGTAGAAACCAACCACAGAATTGACTTACGTGTATGTGTCTGTGGGGTTGTTTATACCTGATTAAATTAAAATCCCATTTACTGAGTAGGTGACAGGTGGGAATGGGTGGAAAGATGAAAGAAACCATTTCTGCCTAAGGTACTCAAATCTAGTGAACCAGATGACTTCTGAGTTTCTTTCCTGCTCTAAAATGTGAAGAAAAGTTGGGTGCCTGGTGGCTTAGTCGGTTAAACATCTGACTTCAGCTCAGGTCATGATTTTGAGGTTCGTGGGATCTGCATTAGGCTCTCTGCTGTCAGCACAGAGCCCGCTTTGGATCCTCTGTCTCCCTCTCTCTTTGCCTCTCATCCACTTTTTTCTCTGTCAAAAATTGAATAAAAACATTTAAAAAAAAAACAGTAAAGTTTTGGGATGCCTGGGTGGCTCAGTTGGCTGAGCATCCTACTTCGGCTCAGGTCATGATCTCATGGTTCAAGCCCCGTGTTGGGCTCTGTGCTGACAGCTCAGAGCCTGGAACCTGCTTCAGATTCTGTGTTTCCCTCTCTGTCTGTCCCCTGCTTGTGTTGTCTTTCTCTTAAAAAGAAACAAACATTAAAAAAAAGTTTTT